>NC_059340.1:10520000-13277500 GCF_018350155.1 Leopardus geoffroyi
TCCTGGAGGGCCCCTCCCTCCTGACCCTGTCACCTCCCAAGGCCCCTGGCCTCCTGACAATGTCACCTCACGTTGGGGCTTAGGTTTCAACATATGAATGTGGAGGTTGGGGGGGGGGGTAGTCACAAACGTTCAGACCGTACCACCTGCCTGATGGCTCTTGGGGGGGATGGGGAACCCCAGCTTTCGTGTAGGTTTTTAAGAAAACAACACATACCGAGGGCTTACTCTGTGCCAGGAACCGTCGGCGAGCTCTCTAAATGCGTGTTTCCGTTTGTGGATATCTTCACGAGGCTGCCTGCATTTTACAGATGAGGACGTCGGGGCACAGAGAGGTTTCCCTGTTGGCCTTTCGTGCGTCAAGCACCTACAGGGTGCCTGGGGGACATGCTACCATGTGCGTTTCACTAAAGCCTGGTTTGGGCCGTGCCTTCCTCAGACACCACCCCGGTTGCCCAAGTGCAAAGTCCAAGCACCGTCTGGCTCCCGGGGCCCCCCCCCAGCTGGCTGTGCCTTGGCTTCCCCGCCGGCTCTCCCCACCCTCCCACGCTGGCCTTACCCAGACGAGTCTCAGCCTTAATGAGCTGGGAGCGGTGGGCGTGGCTTGGTGAGCAGGGAGGGCCCTGACCCACGTCTTCAGGATTATTTTCTTACAGGGGAACAGGAAGCTTCTCCAATTAGGTTAAGTGAAAGGAGAGTTAGGAGGGAAAGGAAACTTCTGCAGCAAACAGTTGCAGGCCGCCCGGCTCCCCCAGGACCTGGGATGCTGGCAGACAGCCCCTCCTCTGGTTTTCCTCTTTTCTGGACTGCGGTTTCATTTTCTCTGCCTCTCATCTTCTCTCCTGGTAGGCTGTGTCTCTCTGGGTTGCTGATGTGACTGCCCTGAATGGGGGCTTTAGCTTGAGGCCACAGGACCTCCTGTGGGCACTCCCCTCAGTCTTGGGGTGCTGAGAGACCAGTCTTGGGGGGCTGAGAGACCAACCCGGCACTGGCTTGGGCGCCCAGCTGGTGGGCGGCAGGCCATGTGATCTCTGGGGCTGGGGGTGGGGGCGGGGAAACGGTGCCGGGCACCAACTACAGTGTCAGCCGCTGGAGGATGCCCACGTGGTGTGTGCTGGGGGAGGACGGGTGAGCGGGGCATTGCTAGCCTGGAAAACTGGATCTGACGGGAGAGGCGGACCCAGAGCCAGTTAACTGCGGTCTCCACTGCGGTCTCCACCTCTAGGCAGCGGCATTTCTTGGGAGTAGCTGGAGTGGCCCAGCCTGGCCGGTGTGGGGACCGAGGGTGCCCTCCCCACCCCCAGCCCTGGCTCAGGAGCAGATGAGGCTCCTCCCTTCAGGACCTGGAGACCTGGGCCACCCCACTGCCCACCCTGTCCCACCAGGGCTACCAGGGTCGGTGCACAGAAACAGTAATACAAAACTCAGGATCTCAGAGGAAATGCTTGAAAATGCCAATGAAGTGTGTCCCTGCTGAATAGAAAGCAGATGGGACGTCTGGGTGGCTCCGTTGGTTAAGCGGCCAACTTCAGCTCAGGTCACGATCTCACGGTCCGTGGGTTCAAGCCCCTCGTCAGGCTCTGTGCTGACAGCTTGGAGCCTGGAGTTTGCTTCGGATTCTGCGTCTCCCTGTCTGCCTCTCTCTGCCCCTCCTCCACTTGTGCTCTGTCTCTCTCTCTCTCTTTCAAAATAATAAATAAGCATTAAAAAAAAAATAAATAGAAAGCAGAGCATGTCAGGTGGTTTTTATCAACAAGGTGTAAATTCGGGCCCTTGACCACCTAATGCTTCTGTCTTCCCTGGGCAGCTCTTGGTACATCCCTGGAATCTGCCTTTGACTCTGCCCAGGAAAACACCTGCTCTGCACACATCCCTTTTCACCCTCGTGGCCTCTTTGCCACGGGGGGGTGGACTTTCAGGCTCACAAGGAGTCCCTGTTTTTTCCAGCCTGGAGTTCTCAGCCTAAAGCCCACCACTCGTGTGGTCCCTAAGTCACTTGTGGTCCCACAAGTGTGTCACCCTAAGTCAAGTGTGAAGCTGGACGCTGCCATGAGGGAGGGAGCAGCATTTGGTGCCCGGGGATGTTTTGCTGCCTTGTGTCCTCATTCTGCTCAGGCTGTTCCCTTTTCTACTGTGGACTGTTCCTTGCATAAATTCGTTGGTTCTCCGACACAGCTCACACTTCAGTTTCTGTGCCAGGGGTTGTGCCCAGTACCGGGAGCTCAGGGTGGAGGAGGGGAGACATCCGAGAGGGTCTTGTGTGTTCTTTGTGTGACTCCAGAAAGGGCTGGAGATGATTCGCAAAGGTAAACGCCCCATAACGAGATGAAAATGACCAGGGTAAAGAGCAAAGCTGGGGTGGCAAAAATCAAACGAAGCTGGAGGGGCTGCCGTACCTTCCGTGGCAGGTAACTTGCCTCGGAGCTTTCTAGTAGCCTGATCTGAGGGCGAGGCAGGTATTTTGAGCGGCTGTATTGTCACCTCGCTCCTGTGAGCCCTGCTGTATATACCACTAAAGCCTAAGGGTCAGGCTGCCAGCCATTGTGGTCCCGGTATGGCCCTTGGTCCAGAAGGTAGAGGGTGAGAGCGGCCGCCTTCTGATCTTCCTTTCTTTAAATTTTTTTTTAAAGTTTATTTATTTGTCTTGAAAGAGACAGACAGCGTGAGCAGGGGAGGGACAGAGAGAGAGGGAGAGAGAGAGAGAGAGAAAATCCCAAGCAGGCTCCATACCATCAGCGCACAGCCCAATGTGGGGCTCAAACTCATGAAACCCCGAGATCATGACTTGAGACGAACCCAAGAGTCGGACACTTAACCGACTGAGCCACCTAGGCGCCCCTCTATCTTTAACTTTTTAAAAGATATTTGTTTATTTTTGAGAGAAATTGAGAGAGAGAACAAGCGAGTGTGAGTGGAGGAGGGGCAAAGAAAGACGGAGATCCAGAATCTGAAGCAGGCTCCAGGCTCTGAGCTGTCAGCACAGAGCCCGACTTGGGGCTTGAACTCACGAACCATGAGATTTTGACCTGAGCCAAAGTTGGATGCTTAACCGACTGAGCCACCCAGGTGACTCTGCCTTCTGATCTTTCTAAGCCTCCTCCTGGAGGGTCCCTGTGGACCGCTGAGAGCCAGGGTTCGTGCTCACAGCCAGCCTGTTCACTGGGGTCTGCCTGGCCCCAGAGGTGCGTGAGAGCTGATGAGCTAGGAGCCACGCTGGCTCCTGCCCAAGAATCCCCATCTCCCGAGGAGGCGTGGGGGACATGATACAGGGAGTGCACCCAGTCGGCCCCAGGAGTTGGCTGAAGGATAGAAGGGTGAAGGCGTGTGGCAGAATGAGCGACGGGGGGAGGGATCTTAGGGAGCAATGAGAAACTCAAGGAAGCTGGAACGAAGGGTGCTGGTGGACAGGGTTCCCAGGAAATGAGGCCAGAGGCAGGCAAGGCCTAGGCTAGTGGGCAGAGAGACCACAGGCCATGGCCTCAGCACCCAGGGCTGGGGGGTGTCCTCCTGGCCTCGTCCTTGAAACCTCTGCCCTGTCCTCCCCAACCTGGGTGCCAGGAGGAGAGTTGGTCTTGATTCTGAGGAAGTCAAGAAAGGAAGTCAAGGGGCGCCTGGGTGGCGCAGTCGGTTAAGCGTCCGACTTCAGCCAGGTCACGATCTCGCACTCCGTGAGTTCGAGCCCCGCGTCGGGCTCTGGGCTGATGGCTCAGAGCCTGGAGCCTGTTTCCGATTCTGTGTCTCCCTCTCTCTCTGCCCCTCCCCCGTTCGTGCTCTGTCTCTCTCTGTCCCAAAAATAAATAAACGTTGAAAAAAAAAATTAAAAAAAAAAAAAAAAAGAAAGGAAGTCAAGAAGGGTGGTTACGAACTCAGGCTGTGTGGCCAGAGGGCCCGAGTTCGAATTCCACATCTACTATTGGATCAGTTGTGTCACCCTAAGCAAACGATTGACCACTCCAGGCCTCAGCTTCCCACTAGTAAAGTGGATGGAATTCATAACAGGGCTGTTGCAGAGGTTAAATGAGGTAGTATTTATAAAGCACTTGGGCCGGCGTCTGGAGCAGAACAGATATTGTGGGTCTGTGTCTCCTTAGGCTGGAACAGCTCAGCAGAAGAGAGGGGGGCCCATCCCACCTGGACCCCCTACACCAGGTGCACCCACACAGGCTCTGAGTCCAGCACAGTGAAGAATCAAGCTCTGTGACAGAGAGTGGTGTGGACATGGGGTCACCCTTCCAGCCCTGAGAAGGGGGGCGGTGCTCAACATAGTTGGTTAGTGTTGTTATGGACAGTAATAGTAGCTGTGTGAGTTTGGGAGAGCCTCGCGGGGCAGCTGTGCCACCTGGAGCAGATACCTACTCTGAGAACAGGTCTTGGTCTCTGCTTGATCTCCTCCAGTGATGGGGGGCTCACTGCCTGCCTCTTTGTTCATTGGACCCAAATGTGGTTAGCATCCACTCTGTGCCCGATGCTAATTGTTGGGAACCTTCTGCCCTTCCCAGAGCTCGCTCCAAGCCGGCCAGTGAGTGCGGCTGTGGTGTGTGAACAAGCTGCCATGGGTGTGGAGAGGAAGAGGGTGGTAGCGGAGGGAGGGCGTTTCCACGCGTTCGTGTTTCTTTCATTCATTCGCGTGCTCGTTAGGCAGTTTGAGCTGCTGCATGTGCTGGGCGCTGTCCTAGGTACCGAGAGCTCAGCAATGGATACGATCTGCAAAGAATCTGCCCTCTTAAAGCTGCCGTCAGCGAGATGTGAGGGAGTTTGCCAGCGGATGAGAGGACCAGCATTAGGCAGAAGGAACAGTGTTTGCAAAGGCCTGGGGATGTGGTAGGATGTGTATGGGTGTGGGTGGACGTCTGTGGCATTCAGGCAGCTTTTGGTGGCTGGGGGTGGTGGCTGCCTTTCTGGAAGCACTAAAACACCACGAGGGCTTCTTAGTGACTGACCTCACCCCTGGGGCCACCAGGTTCTGCCCCTCCTCCGCCCATCCCGTCCCATCACCCACCCACAGCCCTGGGTTGCCCTTTGTCCTTCAGAGGTTTAGATGGTGCCCCTGGCCCCCTGGCTGGTTCATGCGTTCTCCAGGCTGCCACGTGGGCCCTGGTTTGTATTCTGTCCCCACAGGCCCAGACCTCAGGGGGGCTCAGCCTCCTCCCTGCAGGGCAAGGCTCGAGAGAGGATGCTGGGGTGCTGACTTGGCATGCCTTGTTCAGGGAGGAAGGTTGGTGTTCGGGAAGGTTGTGCGGTGAGCACGGCACCGCTGTGGGTCAGGCCCTGGGTGCTTGACGTCCATGGGGCTTGGGCCTGCCTGCAGGGAGCTCGCAGAACCGCGGGGAGCCAGATGCCCCGTGGGTCCCCATGGTTAGGCACCACTGCCCGGGGCTGTCTGATAGGCGGGAAGGACCCAGAGGGGCTGGGACCACCCCTGCTTCCTCCACTTCCGCTGCCACCCACCCCCAGCCCAGGTAATTAAAAAGAATTTTAGGGGCGCCTGGGTGGCTCAGTCGGTTAAGCGTCCGACTTCGGCTCAGGTCACGATCTCACGGTCCGGTCCGTGAGTTTGAGCCCCGCGTCGGGCTCTGTGCTGACTGCTCAGAGCCTGGAGCCTGCTTCCGATTCTGTGTCTCCCTCTCTCTCTGACCCTCCCCCGTTCATGCTCTGTCTCTGTCTCAATATAAATAAATGTTTAAAAAAATTAAAAAAAAAAAGAATTTTAAAGCCTTTTTATTGAAATACAGTATCCATGCAGAAAAGTGTGCATGACATAAGCATACTTGGTGAAGTTTCCAAACTGAAATCCTTGTAGAATGAGAGCCTGCTGGCTCCCCAGAACCCCTCCTGTTGTCCTTCCAGTTAGTACCCCTGACCCAAGGGGGACCCCTTCCCTGATTTTTTTTTTATGTTTAGGTATTTATTTTTGAGAGTGCTAGTGGGGGAGGGGCAGAGAGAGAGGGAGAGAGAGAATCCCAAGCAGGCCCCACACTGTCAGCACAGAGCCCGATGTGGGGCTCGAACCCATGAGCGAGTGAGATGATGACCTGAGCGGAAATCAAGAACCATATACTTAACTGACTGAGCCACCCAGGAGCCCCCCCTGGTTTTTGATATCATCAGTAATGATTGTCCACTGACTTCATTTTTATTTATTTGTTTGTTTATATTTATGTACATATTTAAAGTTTCTTTATTTTGGGGTGCCCAGGTGGCTCAGTCAGTTAAGCATCTGACTTTGGCTCAGGTGATGATCTCACAGTTGGTGGGTTCGAGCCCCGCATCAGGCTCTGTGCCGACAGCTCGGAGCCTGGAGCCTGCTTCGGATTCTGTGTCTCCCTCTCTCTCTCTGCCCCTCCCCCACTCACACTCTGCCTCTCCCTCTCTCAAAAATAAACAAACATTAAAAAAATAAAAAAAAAAATAACACACAAGTGTATAATCACAGAGCTCAGACACGTGGTTGCATAGAGTTGTAGCTCATTCATTTGCATTGCTGTATTTTCTTCCATTGCAGGAAGAGAGCCCGCCTTAGTTACTCCTTCTCACGGGGTTGGATACTTGGGTTACTTTCAGTTTAGGAGCATTAGGAGCAGTCTGTCTTTGGGGCACTTATGTCCGCATTCCTTTTGGGGGCGTGCCTAGGAGTGGAGTCTCTGGGTCGCGGTCAGGGTTAGTAGGTGAGATCAAACTGGTTTCCAAATCGCTTACCAGTTGACTCTCATCTCGGCAGTGGGCGAGCGGTCTGGACATTCTGCAGCCTCACCCACCCCTCGTGTGTCTGCTTCACTTTCTGCGTTCTGGTGAATATGGTGTTAGCCAGACGAGCAACAAAGGAGAACGTCTTTCCATATGTTTGCTGGTCTTTTAAATACCCTCTTTTCATGTAGTGCTCTTTGAGGTGTCTTGCTGATTTTTCCAACTTGATTTGTTGGATTCTCTCTGTATTCTGAATATGAATCATTCTTGGAATGTGGGGCTTGCAAATGTTTTCCCCTTCTGTGGCTCGTTCCTCACACAATACTGTCTCTCTCTCTCTCAGTGGTATCATTTGATGTACAGAAACTCTTTTTTAAAATTTTTTTTTTTTTGTTTTTCAACGTTTATTTATTTTTGGGACAGAGAGAGAGCATGAACGGGGGAGGGGCAGAGAGAGAGGGAGACACAGAATCGGAAACAGGCTCCAGGCTCTGAGCCATCAGCCCAGAGCCCGACGCGGGGCTCGAACTCACGGACCGCGAGATCGTGACCTGGCTGAAGTCGGACGCTTAACCGACTGCGCCACCCAGGCACCCCTGATGTACAGAAACTCTTAATCTTTTTTTTTTAAGTAAAAAAAATATGTATTTAAGGGTGCCCAGGTGGCTCAGTCAGTTAAGCCTCCAACTTGGGCTCAGGTCATGATCTCGCGGTTTGTGAGTTCGAGCCCCACGTCAGGCTCTGTGCTGACAGCTCAGAGCCTAGAGTCTGCTTCGGATTCTGTGTCTCCATCTTTCGCTGCCCCTCCCCTGCTCACGCTCTCTCAAAAATAAAAAAAACATTAAAAAAATTTGTTTTATTTTGAGACAGAAAGAGCAAGCAGGGGAGGGGCAGAGAGAGAATCCCAAGCAGGCTCTGTGCTGTCAGCACAGAGCCTGATGTGGGGCTTGATCCCACAGACCACGAGCTCATGACCTGAGCCGAAATCAAGAGTCAGACACTTAACTGAGCCACCAGGTGCCCCCAAAAGTTCTTAATCTGGTCCAATTTATCCGTCCTTTCCCTGTCTTCTGGTATTTTCTGTGTCCTGTTAAGAAATCTTTGCATATCTCAGTCTTTATTTGTGTCTCTTAAATACTGTATTGTTTTGCCTTTCACGGTTAGACCTGCTGTCCCTCTGGGATTGGTTTTCGTGTATGACGTGAAATAAACATACTAGTCTCCCTTTGCTGCCCTGACAAATGACCACAAACACAGTGGCCCTCAAACAGCACAGATGTATTATTTTATTTTATTTTATTTTATTTATTTATTTTTTCAACGTTTATTTATTTTTGGGACAGAGAGAGACAGAGCATGAACGGGGGAGGGGCGGAGAGAGAGGGAGACACAGAATCGGAAACAGGCTCCAGGCTCTGAGCCCTCAGCCCAGAGCCTGACGCGGGGCTCAAACTCACGGACCGCGAGATCGTGACCTGGCTGAAGTCGGATGCTTAACCGACTGCGCCACCCAGGCACCCCCAGATATATTATTTTAGATTTATGGAGGCTAGAAGTCTGAAATGGATCTCTCCCGGCTAAAATCAGGATGTCAGCAGGGCCGTGTTCCTTCTAGAGGCTCGGGGAAGAATCTGTTTCTTGCCCTTCTCCAGCTCCTAGAGGCTGCCCGCATTCTTTGCCTGGTGGCCCCTTCCTCCATGTTCAAAGCTACCCATGTCGCCCTGAGTTGTGGGCACGCTGCCATCCCTGTGATTCTGTCCCTCCTGCCTCCCTCTTGCACTTGTAAGGATGCTTGTGATCACATTGGGCCCGCCCCATAATCCAGAATAATCTTCCCATCTGGAGGTCGGCTGACTAGCATCCTTAAATTCCACCTACAACCTCAGTTTCCCTTTGCCATGTGTAAGCTAACATCGTTAACACATTCCAGGGATGGGGACATGAAAATCGTTGGCGGGGGGGGGGGCATTGTTCTATCAACCACGGGTGGGTCATGATTTGTTTTTCCCCATGTGGTTATGGGGACCCAGAACCACTTGTTGTAAAGATCATCCTTGGCTCAGGGGTATTTTTTAAGTTGCTTGTGTGGATTCTAACCCTAGGGAGGAGGCCCGGCTGGCTGGGTTAGGGAGGAGACCCCGGGTGTTGTGGTGTTTCCTGGCCTACGTGTGTTGGATGTAGTTGCGGCAAAAAGAGACTAGGTCAGGGCACTGGCCTGGGAGACAGGACGCAGGAGCGCTTTCCTGCCTGTTCTGCCTAGATCGCTAGGTGACCTCAGCAGGCCCCTTCCCTCCCTCAGCCTCTGACTGCTTCTGGTCTCAGGGACCCCTCTGCCCAACACACGTTTTCGGTCACTTGGACGCTTGAATCTCACTGTCCTGTTCACTTGCTCTATGACCATCAGCCTGGGCCTCAGTTTCCCATTCTGTGAAATGGGAATAAAGGTGGGTCATAGGGCAACTTGAGTCATGTTGTTCCCAAGCCCTTCTCCTTGGGCCTGGCCGGGACCTCATCCAGTGGAGCCAGGCTGGGTCAGTGGCAGGAGGGCCCCAGCTGTCCATTCGCTGGGGCCATGAGTGGCCCACAGTCAGGAGCGGGTTCTCGGGGCCATGGTTGTCCCCTGGTTCTGAACGTGCCAACTGTGTGTGTGTGTGTGTGTGTGTGTGTGTGTGTGTGTGTGTACGTGTGTGTAAGTGTGTGTATAAGGCCAGGAAGTATATTGACATTGGTGTCCCTTCCCCTCCCCAGACCCGACACAGCCCTGGTCCCCTCTGCTCTGCTGAGGACAGCATCTGAACCACCTCCAAGCTTGAGGGACGATGGCCGCGCTCCAGTGCGTGCAGCTCAGGTGAGACTGACAGGCCGGTCACTCCCAGGGCCCCGTAGTCACCCCGGGCCACGGGCAGGACAGGGAAGATGCCAGCTTACAAACTGGGATCTACAGCCCTGAGCTCAGAGGCCGAGAGGTGCGAGGATGGTGAGCACGGGAGCCCCGTCTTCTGGACGGACTTGGCCCTGCTCGTCTCGCAGCCTCAGGCGCCGGAGAAGCTGGGGCCATCTGGGGCCCCGGGGCTGTCCCCTGCTCTGCCCCGCAGGTGCCCCGGCCTCCGCGTCCATGCCGTCTTCCCAGCTTCGGCCTGCGCCTCCCGAAGCCCCGTTGGCTGGTGGAGCCTGGGTTCCGGCTCCAGCTCTGCTGTGAGGCTCGGGCGGGTCCCTTCCCCGGGCCGGTTCTGGATGGCTGCCAGGCTCCTCGTACTCCCAGGGTGACCCCGCACCCCAAGCAAGGCCCATCACCACCCTCTCCTGCATTGGTCAGCGGCCATGTGCGTGCCGGGCTTGCACCGCCTGGACTGGCTCCAGCGTCCTCTGGGGCCTCGCTGACTGGGTGGGAGCGGAGGGTGGGTGTGGAGGCACAGTCACAGGCCGACGGGTGCCACGTCCCCGGCCATCCCGGGCCCACCCGAGGGGCGGCTGGCACGGGGCTCCGGGCTTTGGCTTTCACCTCAAGCTGGCAGGACTCACAGGGAGGGGGCCTGTCTCAGCCCCACCCTGCTCTGGGCTCCCTCCCACGAGGGGATTCTAGCCTCACCGCCGGTCAAATGCAGGCAGAGTGAGCCCCCCTTCCAAGCAGGATGGGACAAGCAGTGAGTGCCAGCTGGGAGTAGGCCTGTGCGGACGGTGGTCACGCCCGTCTGCTAGGTTCAGGGGTTGGGGAGGCACTGGGTTTCCAGTGCAGGCGTGAGTGCTGGGGTGCCTGCTGGGGCGGGGTTTGGTGAGCCTTGGCCTGGTTGTTGGCCCCCCTGGGGGTCACCGTCTGGTTCCTCAGGGCAGGTGTGTACGGCGAGGGGAGGGACTCTTCTGTCTTGAAAAAGATATTTTTTTAATTAAAAAAAACGGCTATGAAATATTTTAGGCACTCAAAAAACAAAAAAAAGAAAAACGGGCACCTGGGTGGCTCAGTCGGCTGGGCGTCCAACTTCGGCTCAGGTCACGATCTCACGGTCTGTGGGTTCAAGCCCCGCGTCGGACTCTGTGCTGACAGCTCGGAGCCTGGACCCTGCTTTGGATTCTGTGTCTCCCTCTCTCCCTGCCCCTCCCCACTCATGCTCTGTCTCTCCCTCTCTTTCAAAAATAAACATAAAAGAGAAAAGGACCTGACAGAATAGATGAACGCCCATGTACAGTCTGCAGGACTCAAGAAACAAATCTTATAAATAGAAATAAAGCCCCCAGTTACCCCCACCCCAGCCCTGTCTCCACCCCACACACTGGCTGCCGCATGGAGCCCCGTGATGTACGCCCTGCAGGTGCCTCCCGGGCCACGCCTCGCCGCCCCTGTTTGGGCTCCGTGCCCACCGGCCCCTGCTCCCTGCTCGCCAACTCTTGGTATCACCTGGCTTTTTGGCTTTTTGCCCATCTGATTGGGCGGGAAATGGGATCTCCTCGTGGCTCGGATTTGCATCTCCCTGCTGACTGGGAGGCCCGGCGGCTGTCCGGTCGGTCGCGTCCTCTCCTCGAAGGCTTCCTCGTCTTACCTGTTGGCTGTTCTTACCTGTCTGTCTGGGGTGCCCTCACGTCATCCTCCGTCACGTCACGTACTGGTGGGTGCTCCTAGCTTGTGATGATGTTCCCTGGCCTTGGCTGTCCCCGGCAACTCTCCCAAGGGCCCCATCACTCTGCCCCTTGCTGCCCCTCCCCAGGGTCCCTCGGGGACCTCACGCCAGCCCCCGCTTCCTCCCAGGTCCCTCCCAGTGGGACCCTGGGTGCTCCCTCTGCACCCACACTGTTTGCCACCAAATGCTGCTCGGCACCTCTCCCCTCTCTGTCCCCTCCAGCCCCCGCCTCTGCGCGGTTCAGGCTGCATTGTCGTGTCCCTTATGTATCCCAGCAGCCCCCGGGACAGTGGCCTCCCCTCCCTCGCTCCCCCCAGTGTCCTCATCCCCTCCCGAGCGGTCTTGCCAGTGTGCACATCTGATGTGTCGCACCCCTTGTTTGACATCCTCCGTGGACCTTCATCCATTGAGGCTGATGCCTGTGTGTGGCTGGGAGACCCCACTGTCCCTCCCAGTCTCTGGATTAACGCCCCCGCCACACGCACACGCACACGCTTTGGCCAGTAAATCTTCAGCTGTTTGGCTGACCTGCAGAGCATGGCCTGCTCCTTGAGGTTCCCCTGCCTGGCCCCTGGTGTGCTGGGCTCCCTATTACAGAGCTTTCCCTTTCCGCCCCCAGGGTGTTGCTGCTGCGGCCTAAGCCTTAGGGCTTGCGGTGAGTGGTCAGGGGCCACACGAAGTTCATCTGTGGGTGCCACATTGCCCGGCACTCGGATCACAGGGTCAGGAGAGGAGGGGGGAGTGTGGGCACCCTGGCTGCTGACAGCTGAGGCAGGAGGAGGGGGAGGAGGGGGAATCACCCAGGAGAGCCACCCCTGTCATCGGGGGTGGCAGGCCTGGACCTGAAGGCTGGGCTTCGGCCAGCAGCCCGGTCTTGCCAGAGTGCCTCTCTCCAGCCAGAGGCCCCGGGTGTGAGTGGCGGCCGGGTCTCCGGAGCCGGATTCCTGGTGCGGCCGCTTGCACGCCCGCCCCGGGCATGGGCTTTCCACTGCCCTATTTGGCACCTTCCCCCGTTCCGTCGGGGCCGCACCCTGGGCCTCCGATTGGCGGAAAGTTCTTGGGCCTCGTCCCCACTCAGACTGCGGCCCGCCCACCCCCTTGCAGCTGAAATGGAAACCCTGAAATGCAGCCCGGGTTTGTCTTCGGTAAATGGCGACTGAGGGCAGCACAAAAGGGGCCTGTTGGTCTGAATGCCGCCCGCCCTCCTCCGCCCCTCCCGCGCCCGCCTTGTCTGGGCCCTGAGTCCCTGGGGGAGGCGACGTGTGCACCCCGGGCCTCCCGAGATCTCAATAGAGAGTGGTTGTCGTGGCAGCTGCCCTTTCCCGGCGGCTCCCGTGTGCCAGGCACCGGGCGACACCTGTAGGGCGTGTTTGGACTCGCTCATCTGTGCCCCCCACAGGGCACGGTACCTTCACCCCGTCTTACGGGTGATGCAAGAGCCTCACGCCGGGCCAAGGACCCACAGCCACGCGTGGTGGGTTGGGGTTTGGACCCACATCGCCTTAAGCCTGTTCCCTCCTGTCTGCCAGGCCTGCCCCGCCCCCCACAGTGTGGCCAGAAGCCAATTTATCGCCAGGTCCCAGCTTTTCCCAAGAAAGCCCTTCCTTCCTCTATCCCACGAGGAGGGCTGAGTCACAAAGGGGTGATTGGCCCCAGGCTCCTCCCCTTCTTCCTGTTCACCATGTGTTCTCTCCTCCCCTCTCCCTTTCACCGCCCCCCCCCCCCTCCGGCTCTGGAGACCCTGGGGGGTGGGGGTGGCTGCCGGCCTGTCCTCCCTGGCCGTCCCCGCGTCACCACCCAGCACTGGTGGCGGGACCAAGCGAATGCAGCCGGCTCCTCTGGTTTCCTTTGTCGGCGAGGCAGCGAGGCCACGGGTCTCACAAATGCTAGCCCGGGCCCAGGGAGGCAGAGGCGGGCCAGCCCCGGGTCTGGTTCCAGCACAGCCGCTGAGCAGCAGGTGACTTTGGGTGAGTCCCTGAACTCTTCTGAGCTTCCGGCACTCCTCCCGTGAGACGGCTCCTGGCTCATCAGGGCTTGGGAGGACTAACGAGGCCACATTCCTGCGAGGCCTGGCAGGTACATTTCTGCATCCTGGAGGCTGCTGGGATCGTCAGGGTCCGGGAGGGAGGAGGGCAACTGTGGGAGCCTCCGGAAGCCTCCCCTGGGAGGAGCGTGCTGGGGATTTGCGGCCTCGGGGGCCTTTGTCCTCTGGGCAATGGCAGGTGTGCATTCACACGAGGTTTCTGGATCATGGGCTCTGTGCCAGGCCCGGTGCTGGGACTGGGTCCTCAGAGAAGTTGCGGCCCCGCCTGGGGTTGCCCATGGGCTCCCAGGAGGCGAGATGAAGATAAATGAGAACAGTATCATCTCTCCTCGGCTCAGCGTGCAGTCCCGAGGTCTCTGTGAGCCAAAGGTTCTGGGAGACTTCATGGAGGAGGAGGCGTTGGGCTAGGTACAGGGGAAGGGAGGCAGGTGGGAGAAAAGTCAGAGCGGGGTCTGGGAGGTGGGAAAGTGTCAGGTGGGTGGTGAGGGAATGAATGCAGGGTCATCAGTGGCAGGTGCTGGGGACACGGTCTTAATGCCTGGGCCTTGCCTCAAAGGGTGTGCTGGCCAGTGGGCAAGTCAGACGGGCCACGTAAAAAGCCACAGCATCAGACTGTCAGCTGGGCTGCTCACCACAAGCCATTCAGTCCTATGTGCTGAGGAGGTGAGGGGGGCCTCCTAGGTCTGTCATCCCCGTGGGCCAGTGTCATTCATTCTTTCAACAGTGATCTATTGAGCACCTGTATTCACCGGCACCCTTGTCAGGACTAAGGGTACCGTAGTAAACAAAACAGACCCTAGTCCCTTTCCTTGAGCAGTAGCAAAAGACAAAGGAGGCTGGTGATGGGGAGGACTCGGTAGGGGTTGTAATTTCAGAAGGGGACATTGGAGCAGATGCTCGAAGGACTTGAGCAAGGAACATGGATATTTGAGGCAGAGGGAATCGCGTGTGCAAAGGTCCTGAGGCTGCAGTGTGCTTAGTGTGATCCAGGAGGGGCCAGCGGCCAGTGGGGCCAGTGTGAAGTGAGCGAGGGAGGACCATAGTGCTGGAGGGAAGAGATGAGGAGGGCTTTAAAGACCCGCACACTAATGTCTATGGGGAGCCTTCAAGGATTTTATTTTTTTATATGATTTTTAAAAGTTAAGATTTAACTTCCCATAAAAACCATTTTAAATGTACGGTTTGATGACAGATTTGCTACTTAGTACAAATATAAGTTGTACGGCCATTATAATCCATTTTTAGAACCCTTCTACCTTCTGGAAAGTTCTCTCATGCCTGTTGCAGTCCATCCCTGTTCCCACCGCCAGGCAGCCACAGATCTGCTTCTGTGTTTATGGTTTTGAAACTCCCTATAAGCGTCCGACTTCAGCCAGGTCACGATGTCGCGGTCCGTGAGTTCGAGCCCCGCATCAGGCTCTGGGCTGATGGCTCAGAGCCTGGAGCCTGTTTCCGATTCTGTGTCTCCCTCTCTCTCTGCCCCTCCCCCGTTCATGCTCTGTCTCTCTCTGTCCCAAAAATAAATAAACGTTGAAAAAAAAATTAAAAAAAAAAAAAATAAGAATCAACACGTACTGTTTTGTGTCTGATTTCTTCCAGTTAGTGTAACATTGATGAGGGTGGTCAATATTGTTTCATATGTCATGGTCCTTATTATTGGTGAGTAGGGTGCTCTCGTATAGATTCGCTGTTTTTCACTCACCAGTTGATGGATGTTTGGGTGTTTCCCTTTCTTGGCTATTATGAATAAAGTTGCTATGAACATTGTTCCTTTTACAAATTTTTGTATGAATATGTGTTTGTATTCTCTTGGGCAGTTGGGTCATGTGGTAGGTATACAGTTAACTTTGTTTTTTTAAGTTTATTTAATTTTTAAGTAATCTCTGTACCCAGCGTGGGGCTTGAACTCACAATCCCCAGATCAAGAGTCTCATGCTTTACCGACTGAGCCAGACGGGCACTCTGGGTGTTGAAATCTTGTGTTCATTTTCCATGAGGTTGTTTGCCTTCTGATGAGTGAGTGGTGAGAGTTCTTTATGTGTTCTGAATATAAGTTTTTTGTTTTTGTTTTTTAAATATGAGTTCGGGGCGTCTGGGTGTCAGTCAGTTGAGCATCTAACTTCGGCTCAGGTCATGATCTCAAGGTTTGTGAGTTTGATCCCCGCATCGGGCTTTCTGCTGTCAGCACAGACCCTGCTTCAGATCCTTTGTCCCCCTCTCTCTCTGCCCCTCCCCTGTTTGATTTCCTTCTCTCTCTCTCTCTCTCTCTCAAAATGGATAAATAAACGTTTAAAAAAAAAAAAAAAAAAGGAAACAAATATAAGTTTCTTATTAGATGTATAATTTGTAACATTTCTCTCGGGGAGAGTTTTAGGCAGAGAAGGGGCCCAGAAGGCATGCAGAGGGGGCTCCTTCCATCTCGTCCTAATCCCAGCAGGAGGGTCCTCAGTCACACATGTGGGGCCCTGCATCAGGATTTCCTGGGTCAGAGGCCCCCCTGCTAAACTGCTGGAACAGGCCAGTTCGGCACCCGCAGGGTGGGATATTTGCCGTCCCCAGAGAGCATGCTCATTTGCCCCTGCTGGCTCAGCGAGTCACTAGGGCTCGGGCTCGGGGGTGTCGACACAGCCTAACCCAGCCGGAGAGGGATGTCTGCAGTTCCCCAGGGCACACGCTTCCTAGAGGGCCGGGTTCTGGGGAGCCAGGGAGTAGCCTCATACTCTAGCTGGTTGAGTGACTCCTGGGCCCCAGAATTCTGGGGGTGTCAGAGTCGTCCATTGGGGGATTGCCATGTTTGGTTTGGCCGGCTCCAGGACCAGACTAAGGCCGGCAGCCATGTCTCCTGTTGGCTTGCCTGGGCGCGTAGGTGGGTGTCCCCACTGTGTGCCTTGGGGGGGAGCGTGCTTGTCTCTGCTGTTAGGACTGTCCAGCCCCGCGTGAGAAGCGGCTCCTTCCCACGACTGTCGCTTGTTCAGCCTGCTGACCTGAGAGCCGTTCTGAGGGCACCGTGCAGACCCTGCCCCGAGCACTGTGGGTTGGCTTCTGTATTCGTCAGAACTTTTTTTTCGTTGCAAGCAACCGTGTCCCTCAAGTAGGTTTAGGCGAAGAGAGAAAAGGATGCCCGTGCGTGAGGATTTGTCGACTGGTGTAAGTGCAGAGCTCAAGTGACCAGCTTCAGGCTCAGCTGGATCCAGGCCCTCCAAATCCAGCAACTCGGCTCCGCTCTCTCTCTGTTGGCATCATTCCCTGGCAGGCTTCTCTGTGCAGTAGCTGGGATGGCCCTGTAGTCCCTGGCGTCCAACCCACACCCAGGCAGCCCCCAAGAAAGGAAAGAACCTTCCTAAAGGTAAAGGCAGCCAGAGTCCAGACCCTGATGCTCTTTAGGTCGTATGATCTTTCCTTAACTAACCACAGGGGCTCTGGCCAGGCCTGGGTCATGTGTCCACTCCCCGCATGCGCGGCAGGGTCAGCCTCTAGAAGTCTTACGGATCGGGGCACCGGGGTGGCTCCGTCGGTTAAGCGTCCGGCTTCGGCTCAGGTCACGATCTCACGGTTTGTGAGTTCGAGCTCCATGTCGGGCTCTGTGCTGAGAGCTCAGAGCCTGGAGCCTGCTTCGGATTGTGTCTCCCTCCGTCTCTCTCTGCCTATCTCTGGCCCACGTTCTGTCTCTTTCTCTCAAAAATAAGTAAACCTTAAAAAAAAATTAAAAAGTTTATAGAAGTGTTGCGGATCAAGAGCGGAGGAAAGGTTCTCTGAAAGGGAGTAACATTCTGGGTCCACGGACAGGTAAGGAGGTGGCTAGACGAGCATCTCCTACTGCCCCAGAGTTCAGCAGCCAGAGGACGCTGATTTCCTTCTTCCCAAGGTCCCCGGGGGGGATGCTTTTGCCCAGAATCCTCTACCCATCTGGCGGTGCTCTGTATCCTGTCTCCTGAGTGGACAGCGTGCTCCCCAGACAGAGCCCCGCAGCTCTGGGACAGGACAGGGCCTGGCCCCTGGTGAGCCCTCCATGAACATCGGGTACAAGAGGGGGTGTGTGCGCGGGAAAGCCGAGGGGGCGGCCAGGGGACGGTGGGTCTGTCTTGCCCGCCTCTCCTCCAGTCCCCCCGCAGCCAGCCAGTCCCCTCTTGCCGGCATCTGGTGCCCCGAGTCGATTGCCTTGGAGACGAGGCTTTCTTGTGTCAGGACGCACCTTTGTCAAACGCTGCTGCATCTGTGTTCCTATCCTGTCCTCTGCTTGCTTGGAAAGGCAGGGGCTTTGATGGTGGAGGGCGGGCAGAGGGCATGGTAAGTCCATCCGGGCAGGGGGCCGAGGCAGGCGTAGGCGTCTGTGTGCACGAGCCCCCACCCCTGGCGTGGAGTGGGCAGGTGCTGGGAGGGTGGGCACAGGGGCTCTGGGGTGACAGGGTGGAACCGTGATTGAATTAGGTGTCCCCCTGTCCGGCCTGCATCGGGAGAGATGTGAATCATTGGCTGGTCCTAGAGGGTCTAAGGGCCATCGAAGAGTGACACCCGCCCCCGCCCCGCCCCTGGCTGGCCTTGTGTGCCAGAATCCGTACCGGCCCGTGCTCTGTGAGCACCACACTCAGCCGTCGGTGGCTGGGCCGACCTGTGTGGTCCTGATGGAAGGCTGCAGGGGCTAATACAGCTGTTGCCACAGACCGTCCCCCCTCGTCCCCCACCCCCTGCCAAGCCAGCTTGCTCCTGACTCTCGCCTCCCGGGCCCAGGAGGTGGGCAGAGAGAGCACACCCGACCTCGGGGGCCCGCGGACCAGGACACATGTCGGGCAGGCCACACTGGGCCCACGCTTGCTGCTGCTGCTCAGGGCCTCAGTTTCCCCGTCTAGGACAAAGGGGTGGGATGGTCCCTGGCCCACTGGGTAGGGGGTGCAGGAATCCTGCTGCGTCACCATCGGCGTGCCCCGACAGGTGGTGACATTGTGACGCGATCCCTCTCGTCTGCCTGCAGGTGAATGAGGATGACGGAGAGGACGTGACCCCGCGGACCTTTATCCACACGCCGAGCGGCCCCGCCATGCAGAAGCCCAGCGGCCTGAAGCCCCCCGGCCGCGGGGGGAAGCACTCGAGCCCCGTGGGCCGGACGTCCACTGGGTCGGCCGCGGTGTCGGCTGCCGCGGTGGCCACCGGCTCCAAGGAAGGTGCGCGGGGCCGGAGGTGGTGGGTGAGGGGCCGGGCGTGGGGAGTGCTTCTTCTGGAAGAGCCGCTGGGCGGGGGGCTGGGGGGTGCATAGTCAACTAGCACCAGGATGCTTTATGTGCATCGCTCCGTCTCATGCTCCCCGACTGGGAGGCGGGACGACTGCTGGGTGCCCTCGGGGACAGGGGCCCCTGGGATCCTCCTAGTGAGCCGGCCCCATCTTCCGCCCGCCTTCTTGTCTGCCACCCAGAACCTCGCCCTTCAGCCTTCCCGTATCTGACCCCTCGTCTTCCTGCTGGTGGGCGGACGTGAGGGCCGGGGCCAGAGGCTGGAGGCTGGGGGCACCGGCCCCGACAGCAGATGGATAGAGGACAGCTGTCTGCTTGTGTGACGGTGCAAGTGAGGTGGTCCCGGGTGGAATATTTAGGAAGTTTGATGCAGAGGTTAAATTGCCTGAGATCCCACCCTCTACCGGCCAGACCGGTCCTTCGGTTTATGTTCTCCTTCTTTTCTGAATTGTCTGCCGTCATGCTGCGTGTGTGATTTGAAAATCTGCTTTTTTTTTTTCTTTTAATGTGATCAAGCGGATTTTTCCGTGTCGTTTTTAATGGCCGTAGAATATCCTGTCCATTCAACAAATACAAGTCAAAGGCCTGCTTTGTTGACACGGTCTTAGCCATCAGAGTTCTCATTCTGAGCAAAAATGGAAGTGGGCCCAGCCCTCGGGGCTGCCGGTCTGGCGGGGGGAGGCTGATTGTCATGAGATGCTAGAACTGGGGACTGACCAGGTCTGGGAGGTCAGCCCCCAGGAGGGGGACATGTGAGCTGAGGTCTGGAGGGTGATAGTTTACTAGTTGAAAAGGGGAGGGTATTTTAGGCAGAGGGGACAGCTCGTGCAAAGGTCCAGTGGCAGAACAACCCATGGCAAGAGACTGGCATGTGGCCAGTGACAAGTGTGCTGGTGGGAGAGCGTGGGCCAGGGTGGGGACAGCTTGGGGTTGTCCGAGTCATTTCACTTCTGTCATAATAACAACGGGAAGCCGTTGTTTTAAATCAAAAGGAATAGGATAAAAAAAGAAGTGGAAACGTGTTCTTAACCCATCCTTTGCAGTTGGGGATGATTGTTTCTTATTTTTCATTTTGATAAATGATGTGATGAATGTCCTGGGGCACAAATCCTTGCTTTGATTACACTGCAGCTGGCAGGGTAAGACACTGTCCGTCCCATCTGATGGGAATAGAAGTTTAGGGAGACAAAAAGTAATAGCCAGGGACCAGACTAGGCAATCTGGGCCCTGGGTGGGGTAAGGGAAGGTTGAGCTGGCAGAACCAGGGCCCCGGCAGAGACCGACAGCCAGGGTGGGAGGGTAAGGAAGTTGCACGGTGTGGCCCATGCACAGGCCCCTGCCAGCAGGGCTTGCCCGGAACAGCCTGTTGGAGGCCCAGACTTGCTTTCCAACGTGGCAAAGCCTTCTTTACTCATGGGAGGCATTCCTGAGCACTGCGAAGAGGCCGGAGAGAGGAAATGAAGGGGAAAGGATGTTCCAGGTAGACAGAGTGATGCAAAGGCCCTGAGGCAGGTGCGGACTTTGTTTGAGGCGTGGTTAGAGAAGGAAGGGAGACAAGTCTGGGTGGAGAGGAGTCTGACGTGAGGTTGGGAGGGCGGGAGAGGCAGATTGTGGAGGGCGGGAGTTTGGGTTTGTTTTCAGAGTGACAGGAGCTGTTGGAGGAATGGCCGGACGCTCACATCCCTCAGCCCGCTGTGCGGAGGACAGATTGTGGGGGTTCTGAGCCGGGTGGTGAGACCATCGAGGGAGGCATATGTGGCCACCCGGGAGAGGATGCCTGCGCTCGCTGCCAGGGCTGGGAGAGGTCAGGGGCTGACCACCAAGAGTGGGCCATCAGGGAAGGCTTCCCAGAGGAGGTGGAATGAGCTCAGCCTTCAGGATGGGAGGAATTGAAACATGGAGTGGAGGAGGAGGAAGGCCGGCCGGCAGTGGAGGAAGAGAATGGGCAAAGGCACTATGTGGGCTGAGCTTGGGCCAGTAGGGGGGTGAGGAGGTGGGGGTTGTGTAGCCCCCTCTCTGGAGAAGGTCACCAGCCAGGCCTCACCCTCTTGTGTACTGGAGAGAGAGCCCCGTAGTACCTTCTGGGGTTATTTTCATCATTTCTCCCTCCCTGATCAATAGGGGCCTGAATTCCGGCTCTGATCCAGCCCTTAATGCCCCTTCTGACTGCCTCCGCTGTGTGACCCTGGAAGAGTTACTTAACCTCTCTGAGCCCCAGATGGGATAATAACCTCTCTCTGGTGGGATCCAGAGAGTTAACGAGTGTGAAGGGCCTGCAAGCTACAAAACTCATTAAAGACTCCTTTCTGTTTACTGAAAAATTTCTAAGTGTCAGGCACCCACCTCCCTTCCATTTAACCCAGTCACAGCCACCACCGTGGCAGATTTCCTTCCAGTCTTTTTTCCTATCGCACTTACTGTTTGAAGCGGTGAAATCACGGGCTGTGCCCAAACCTACGTGTCGCTTTTCCATACCTCTTGTCTCCCGCTGCACTGCCACAGGGTCTTTGCATCATCTCGAAGGGCTATGTAGGCTTTCGAGGGACATGGGAAAGGGCCACACGGTGTGGCATACGGGCTGCTTCCTAGTCACACCGCAGGGTGGTCTGGGAGCCCCTGAGGGTGGGGGCTGGGTGCTCTGACTCTGCCTGGGCCCCCCTGCCCTGCAGGACTGTTCCAGGGAGAGGAGGAGCGGCTCAGTGAATGCCCGATTGATCGCAGGACGGTGCCCGCCCATGCCCGGCGCTAGTCTACAGCTGGGCTCGGCGCTCCCCTCCCTCTGTCCCTGGCACCCGCTGCCTTTGCTGCCTTTGCAGGTCAGAGCAAGATGTCCAGGCTCAGGGAGGGAGCAGGGAGCCCAGAGCAATTGGCCTGGTGAGCAGGGAAGGAAGATTTGTGAGGCCCACAGCTGCTTTCGTCCCTCCCCCAGTCTCTGGAGAGGGGGAGGGGCAGGTAGAAGGAGAGGACAGTGTCATCCTCACCACCCCCCCACCCCCCACCGGCTCCTCAGGCACCCTCACCTCCCCCATGGCACTGGCCATCTGCCACCCCTGCAGGAGGCTGGGACCCTGTGTGGGGGACACTGGGGCCTCAGAGGGGAGTCTGGTGGAGGCTGGAGCCTGGGGTGGGGGACTGAGGGGGTACTAGGCTCTGCTCTGGGAATCGGGCAATGGCTGCCTCCCAAAGCATGAGCTCAGCCTCCGGGCAGAGGGTCTGGCCAAGGGCCGGGCCTGGACTGATGCCCCTACCTCCCGTCCTGTGGAGATTGGGGAGGGGAGGGGAGCTGTGTCAGTCCCCAGAGCTGTGACACACAGGAAGCGGCAGGAACAAGGGGGCCATTGGAGGGGGACTGTCTTCCCGGGGGGAGGGCGGGAGGGGGCCCAGAGGTGGTCATAACGGCAGGTGTGCAGGAGGGCGGGGTCTGGGCCCCACCAGTGGGCAGAGACTGGAGAGGTCAGGGGCAGCGCAGCCAGACAGGATGGGGCACACCCCTGGCGGCTGCTTCAGATCAGACTGTCAGGGAGGGTCTCGCTCCGGAGGTGACATTGGTACAAAGATCTGAGTCACGAGCAGGAACCAACCCAGCCGAGGTTAGGGGAAGAGCATCCAGGCAGAGGGAATAGCGTCTGCAAAGGTCCTGAGTCTTGAGATGCCTGGGGGCTGGAGAGCACCTCGAGTGGGCGAGGGGGGAGTATTGGGAATGGGTCAGGGGAGGCGCTGGGGCCCCAGGGCCCCAGCAGAGAGCTGGAAGCTGGTGCCAGGGCCGCCTGGGGCTTTGCAATGTATACTGGGCCTGAGGGGGGGGAGAAGGGGGTCCAGGCCTCTAGGCTGGCGGCAGTCTTGGCTGCTGGGGAACAGCCCTCCCTTCAAGTCAGGAGCTTGATCGGGGATCGGGCAGGGTCCACCAGGGCCCTGTGATGGTGGGAGAGAAGGGACAGATAGGGGCCCTCAGCCCTTCCCTGGGGCCTGCTTCTGGGCGCCAGGTGGAGGCAGGCCAGGCCAGCAAGATTGGCCACGGTGACATGGGGAGGCTCAGGGCTGCTGGGCCAAGGGACCGATCCTAGGTCACTGCCGTGCTCCCTCGGCCCCTGCCCCTCCCCTGCAGGTCCCTGAGGGGCCTCTCCCACCCCCTGTACTGTGACCTGGCCCCCGAGGCATCTCATTTAGAAGGCTCGGCATTTGCCACCCTCTACTTCACAAGCAGGCGTCTGACCATGTTTCTGCTCATTAACAACCCAGTGGGATAACTCTTCCTCTCATTTTAAAGATGGGAAAACTGAGGCTTCAGCTGTCATTGAAGTTGCCCAGAATAACGGGGCCAGGGAGTGGTGGCGCTGGGATGGAGACTCTGGGCTGGGGCTGAAGCTGGCTCAGGCTGCCGGTACCTGCCGCCCTGCCACAGGGAAGGCGTGGCCGGGACCCCCAGTTCAGTCCCAGCCCCGCACACTCGGCTCCTGTCTTGGGCAGCTGGCAAGTGGGAGGAGTGATCTGTTCTCCGTAGGCTGGTCACAGCTGTCCCCCAATGCGCCTGTGGCCTTTCCTCACGCTGGGGACCCAGGACATAGGAGGTCAAGGATGAGCGTGCATGGGAGCTCCCCTCAGGCAGGGAGCGGGCCACACGGGGCTTAGAGGATTCACCTCCTATACTGTGATCCCCCCGAAAGGGCCTACACAGGGCTGGTCCCAGAGCGTTTTTGGCTTATGGAACTGGGGCCCGATGTCCTTCATCCCCTGTGGGCGCTGCAGACACGGGAGCCAGCCTGCTGTGCCCGAGATGGGGCCCGCAGAGCTTGGAGCTGGCCTGTAGCCTTAGGCACTGGCCCTACCCTACTCCACTCCTGGACGATTATGTCTTTCACCTTGGTGCCCGGCTCCCTGGGAGAGCAGGTGGCATCCTGCCCGTGTTTTCAGTGACTTGTCCCAGATGCCGTGCAAACCTGGGCAGAACGGGGACAGACCTCCCGCCTTTGATCCTGCCCCAGGCAGCACTCGTCTCCCTTCAAGGTCAGCTTCTCCAGCCCTCCTCCCCTAACCACATCCTAAACTTTTTAATGGCATCAGGATGGGGAAAGCCAAGCTGAGCTTTTCTGTGGCTGGGCTGCAGGGCAGGTGGGGGGTGGGGCAGCCTCCTAATGCTCCTGACGTCGCCCAGTATCGACCCGGGGTGGGGGGGACGCGCAGGGGCCCATCTTGCCCGCGCCTGTCTGCCGTGCTGTGGCCGGAGCAGGGCTTCTCCATGGGGAGCTGGCTCTGCTCTTTCCAGGGTAAGCCTCCCACATCTTTCTCCTCCTGGGTCCCCACCTGAGTCTGTGGGTGGGGGCTCTGTCCTCCTGGTTCGGGAGTAGGGGGAACCGAAGGGGACTTCTGAGTTCAATTTGGTTCAGGAAGGAACAGTGAACAACCCTTGGGACAGGGCACAACCTTGGAGTGGGCTGATAGAGGGTTCCTTCTTCGGGGAGGGATGGCTGAAGGCAATGTAGCAGGTGGATGCCGGGCCTGTGTGGCCACAGAGGGTGGGCCAGGGGAGGGGGGTGGACTCAGTCCTCCCTGGAGGCCATATTAGCTGGTTCTGTCAGAAGGACTGACTGGGGAGTGGACTGGACTGGGAGGTTCGCGGTAGGAAAGCCGGCACCCTTGAGGAATGCGATGGGGACCCTGTCCCTTCCTTCGTAACCTCCGCCTTGAGCATCTGCTGGGGACAGGAGAGGGCTTAGAGCACCAGGCTGCTTTGGGGTTTGTGGTGCATTTATGTCATGTTGCTGTAGGGCCCCCGGGGAGGGGAGGTCAGTGTTGTGGCCAGTCTGCGTTTCGGCCTGGTCCCAGGCTCCGAGGTTGGAGAGGGGAGTCGGTGTGGGACTCAGATGTATACCCTAGCAGACTGGGAGGCAGCCTGTGCAAACCAAGGGAAAACGGAGTCCTGTAGAGTGGCTGTGCCAGTGAAGAATGTTGGAGCTGCTGTGATGGACAGGCAGGGTATCCTTAGGTGACACAGAGGAAAATGCCAGGGTGACCGTTCTGTCTGGGACAGCCCTAGTTTATGTCTGTGGTCATGGCACGACGCTATAGTAATAACACCTCCTTTCTCTTCAGGGTGTCTGGTTTTGGATGACGAATCATATCGTCACCTTCTTTAAGCAGTCATGGTGCTCATTAGCACGTTAAAGGCTCTGACAAGTCCTGCAGCAAAGTAACCTCAACTTTATTTAAGCTGCAATTTCTCAATCTTCTTTGAATTTGGAGGTTCAGTGTTTATGTTCATAATATCTGTTATCCCTTTGTGGAACTATGGTCTGTAGAACATTTAGGGAATGCTTGCTTCCTTGGGGGACTGGGTCTTACATAGGCATGCTTTTTTCCCTCTGGCCTTCAGGGACAGAGGGCAGACTTCATTACACCCTTCAGTTCATGACATACCGTGTCTGTGAGGCCCTGCAAGGCCCCTCTTGTGTTTTTGTAAAGTTGGTATCTTTTTATCGCGTTTTCTCTTCCCACCACCCACGTCTAGGCATCCATGTCTGTGTTAGGACACTCTTTCTTTTTTTAAACAAATTTGTTTTTAATGTTTATTTGTTTTTGAGAGAGCCAGAGAGAGAGAGCATGAGTGGGGAAGAAGCAGAGAGAGAGGGAGACATAGAACCTGAAGCAGGCTCCCGGCTCTGAGCTGTCAGCACAGAGCCCGACGACAAGGGGCTTGAACCCACAGACCGCGAGGTCATGACCTGAGCCGAAGTTGGACGTGTCATCGACTGAGCCACCCAGGCGCCCCTTGAGCCCTCCTTTCTGCCCAAGTATCGTATCAGAAACACCTTTCTGTATAACCTGGGAGAAGTATTTTTAAAGTTGCTCAAGAATCTGAAAGACTTGGGGCGTGCTGACAGCTCGGAGCCTGGAACCTGCTTCAGATTCTGTGTCTCCCTCTCTCTGCCCCTCCCCCACATATGCTCTGTCTCTCTCTCTCTCTCTCTCTCTCTCTCTCTCTCAAAAATAAACAAACATTACAAAATTTTTTTTTTAAAAAAAGAATCTGAAAGACTTGACCATAATTTATATAACTGCTTCCGTATTTGGGGGCGCTTAGATTCAGAGTCTTGTTGCTATTGTTGTTTAAGATCTTTTTTTTATGTTTAAGTCATCTCTACACCCAGCATGGGGCTTGAACTCACAACCTTGAGGTCAAAGAGTCGCATGCTCCACCAGCTGAGCCAGCCAGGTGCCCCCAGGGGTTTCTGTTGTTGTCTCTTTTGTGAATGACAAGTCAGTATGTCCGTTTCTTCGTTTAAATTATTTCTTTGGGAAATGGGCCAAAGATGACACTCCCTACTTAATTTTTTCTCATTGAAAATATTGTATTTCACTTTTACAACATTTTATTAACCAAATTAACACAGGCTCATTATACCCGTCCAAGGTTAAACTAGAAAGTATTCCCTGTCTAGAGTTGAAATGACCAGGGTGGGGGGTGATGACGCGAGTGGGTTTGTGTTTAGCGGGGGTCCCGGATGGCTTTGGAGAGGGGTGAAGCAGGGCAGGGGGTGCTGGAGGCTGAGAGAGACCCTTCTGGAGGTTTCTGCGGCAAGCTGTGTGGAATCTCGCAGGCCTGATCTCAGGAGGGCCCTCTGAGACCCTAGAGGGAGGTGTGGATTTCAGAGTTATTTCTTCTGTGGAATTGCGAGATCTGATGAATAATTGGATTGAGGGTAACAGTAGGGGAAAGAGCAAGGAAGATTTGTGGTCTAACTGGGTGTTGGGGATGCACTCCAGAGATGAGGGGTACACAGGAGAGGGGATCACTGTGGTTCGATGTCCCAGGGGACATCGAGGGGATGCTGCTGGAAGGGGCAGGTCTGGCAGCAGGGAAGGGATCTGGACTGGAGAGAGAAATTGGGGCCCAATTTCTACTATATCTTCCTGTGTCATTTGGATCTTTTACGAGGAGAATGTATTCACGTCTTTCAGGAAGGCAGGGGTGTGGCAGCATGTAAGTAGCTAAAGGTGCAGGCGTGGGTTAGATCGTAGGGGACGCCGTGTAGATCAGGGCTCCCCAGGTCCTGACCTCCTGCATCTCGCCCCTCCCCTCCTACTCCCTGCACTGGAGACGGGTCAGAGACTTGGTGCTTGTGTGCCTTCTGTCCCGCCTGTCATTCAGGGCGTCTGTAGAGAATTTTGGTGGGTTTTGAGGCTGGCCACCTGTCCAGGGTGTGGGCTGGCACCGGCCCATATCGGCTCACAAGAACCCATGGTGAAATTGTCAGGAATTTTACGAGCCAGATGTTAAAGGCAGCCTTTCCCTAAAAAATTAGATTGTGTGACCTTACAATTTAATAAATTCTATTAAAAACATGGGTAATAAATACTCAAAACTCATGACTTCTGCTAGTGCTTTTAGTAGTGTTTATACCACCATTTTATTACTGGTAAAATATTACTGTTTTACTACAGGTAGGATTTTATAGTGTCTGTAAGGTTATTGCTCTGTGGTAGAAACACCATATGATCTCTTTCCACATCCGTGTTCAGTGACATCATGCTGGTAGCTTGAAATTGACCATGGTGGGAGAATTTACGTTATGGAAATCGGCAAACTCTACAAATCAGGATTATTGTTCTCCTGGAGAGCTAATTATTTTTGTTCAAAAAAAAATTTTTTTTTAAATGTTTATTTATTTTGGAGAGAGAAAGACAGTGATAGAGCGTGAGCAGGAGAGGGGCAGAGGCACAGGGAGACACAGAATCCAAAGCAGGCTCCAGGCTCTGAGCTGACAGCACAGAGGAAGCTGTCATTTTGCAGGCTGGGGGGTGTTCGTGGCGCACATGGGGAGCCAGTGACCGGAGGAGAGGCGAGCGATGGTGGGGAGGCGGGTCCCTGGGGAGACCGAAGGGGGACGGGGGTTTTTGCCTCTAGAGGGAGAAGAGCGTTCCAAGCTAGAACAGTGAACCTTCTCTCCCCAGCCCCAGGCCCCCACGGATCTAGTTCCTTCTAGTCAGGGAGGTTGCCAGCTGAGTTGTGGCTGCGGTTCTCTTGTTATCTGGACCCCACCCCGGTGTGAGCCCCCATTTGGCCGTGCCTGTAGTCCCTAGCATCTGACCCTGGGTGCTCAGAGAACTGGGTCCCTGGGAGCTGGGGTTTGGAAGGCCTGTCCCCTCTTCCTGAGGCAGGGTGGGACCCAAGTCCCCGCCGGGGGAGGGGCGGGTGCGTCCTCCCACCTCCGCTGCAACAGGCCGCCAGCTGCCGCCACCCCACCCCACGCCCCTTAGCCCTTTTTTCAAAGTCCTGCTTTGAACTTGAAACCGGCAGTAGGTTCCCTCGTGCCTGGAGTCTGGGGAAGGGACCAAGTGCTCAAATGAGGTTTAAGTCTGTTGCCGCCTTTCGCTTTCGTGGGGGCTTGCCGGGCCAGGCTGCTCTGTGCAGAGGCTCTGAGGGCGGGGGGGGGGGGGGGGGGGGGGGGGGGGCGGGGCAGGCCCTGCCGTCAGGGAGCTTCTGGAACCTGCCTCAGAGCCCGGTGGGTGTGACGGTGGGTGTGAGGGGAGAGCCGGCCAGGTCTGACAGCCCTGGGAGAACAGGGAGGGATGCACAGACTGTCAGGTCCTGGCCGCTCTGCCCTCGCCCTTTGCCGTCCTGTGGGGAAACGGGTGCAGGTCCAGGAAGGGGCTTGGCCAGGCCTGGCTCCCTGGATGGAAGGGGACTCTATCCCTGTTTTCCATGCCTCCCCAAGCCCTGGTCTCTGGAAGCTTCCTGGTGTGAGGGGGGAATTCGATGAGGGCTTGTCCCGTGAGGCTGGGGTCGCCGAGGGCACCGAAGAGGAAAAATGAAGCAAAACCCTCGCGCGCCGTCGCCACGGGCTTGGGACCTGGATTTTAGCAGCTGTTAGAACAACTGGTCTCTGGGCCTATGACCTTAGAAGGGGCGGGTGGGGAAGAAAGATTACCTGAGGGTCTGCCTGACTCGGGACAGCTGGGGAGGACAGCTGTGTGGGCAGCTTCTGACCGAGAAGAGCCACACTGGGTCCCCCTCGACCTGGGACCCTCCTCTGTGCTCTGAGCAAAGAGGCCGGGTAGGCACAGGTGCTCACCTGCGTCACAGCTGCCCAGGCCAGTTAGCAGACATCATGGAGCCGCTGGGCACAGGCACGTGTTCTAGAAACAGATACCGGAAGGGCAGGTGCCACACACGCGAGCCTTGTGGGAGAGCTGTTGAGGGGGAGGGCTCTGAGCCAGACCAGCTGGGCCTGACTCCTGCCTGGGTAACTTTGGACAAGAGCATCTGCATGATAAGAATGTAACATAGAGGGGGCGCCTGGATGGCTCAGTCGTTAAAAAAAAGTGTTTTTTTTACATTTATTTATTTTTGAGAAACAGAGTGAGACAAAGCGTGAGCAGGGGAGGGGCAGAGAGAGAAGGAGACACAGAATCCGAAGCAGGCTGCAGGCTCCAAGCTGCCAGCCCAGAGCCCGATGTGGGGCTCGAACCCACAAACCGTGAGATCATGACCTGAGCCGAAGGCGGACGCTCAACCGACTGAGCCACCCAGGCGTCCCTTCAGTCGTTTAAACGTCCAACTCTTGGTTTCAGCTCAGGTCACGATGTCGTGGTTCCGTGACTTTGAGTCCCACATCGGGCCCTGTGCTGGTAGTGCAGAGCCTGCTTGGGATTCCCTCTTTCCCTTTCTCTCTGCCCCTCCCCGACTCATGCTGTCTCTGTCTCAAAATAAATAAATAAACTTTAAAAAAATCAAAAAGAATGTAATGTAGAGAGTATCCAGCCCGCTGAGGGGGCGTGGCATTGGCACTTCCTAGCTGGTAGACCAGTAGCTGCCCGACTCTTCTCGTTGATGGACCACAGCACCTTGGGCATGGTTATGATGGGGGCCAGGGCTGGGCCATACTCCAATATGTGGCTTCCTCCGGCTGCTTTTCGGAGTGGCTTTTCCTAAGGAAGGTACCTGCCTGATCTGGTGAGTGGGAGAACCGCTGTGGGGTTCCCAAGGTCACCAGAACCTGCCTGGGAGCCCTTCTTCTGCCTCCTGGGACCCTTTGTGGTTCTTAAATGTTTAAAAATACTTTTTAAAAAAATTTTTTTTTCAACATTTATTTATTTTTGGGACAGAGAGAGACAGAGCATGAACGGGGGAGGGGCAGAGAGAGAGGGAGACACAGAATCGGAAACAGGCTCCAGGCTCTGAGCCATCAGCCCAGAGCCCGACGCGGGGCTCGAACTCACGGACCGCGAGATCGTGACCTGGCTGAAGTCGGACGCTTAACCGACTGCGCCACCCAGGCGCCCCTTTTTTTTTTTTTCAACTTTTAAAAAATACTTTTTAAAGTTCATTTATTTATTTTGAGAGAGAGCACCTGAGCAGGGGAGGGGCAGAGAGAGAAGGGGAGAGAGAGAATCCCAAGCAGGCTCCACACTGTCAGCACAGAGCCCGACGCGGGGCTCGAACCCACGAACCATGAGATCATGACCTGAGCTGAAACCGAGAGTCAGACACTCATGGACAGGGTCACCCAAGTGTCCCTTAATTTTTTTTTTTTTTTAATTCTTTAGTCTTCGTGTAAATCATTGTTATCAAAATAACATGACAGTCAGCCCTCACTGTGCCCTTGCTTGGGCCAGGCACCGAGAACAGCCCCAGAAACCAAGGTGCAGGTGAGGAGGAGACCTAGGTGGGGCTAAGCCTCTGCCTCATGGCATCTCAGTGGTGGAAGAGAGCCTGGGGGGGCCCCCCCTTCCAGGGTCCCGCCTAGGGGTCTTCTCTTAACAGGAAGCAAAGGGGACGTCTCTACATGGGACGGAGTAAAAGACAAGATTGTTCCCTGCTTATAAGGAACTGTAGGGTTTGGCCAGATTCTGGAAAACGGGTTCATTCAAGGGAGTCCAAGATTTGGGGTGATTGTAGTTTGAGGCTTGGCTTGGCAGGTGCTTAATGCTCTATTTTTGGTTTAATATACGTGTGTACCCTACACCAAGAGCCAGAGGCCTCTAGCCAGGCAACCTAGGTAAAAGTGCCTGATCTCTCTGAGCCTCAGTTTTCCTCATCTGTAAAGGGGGGATAACAAAATGACTTCACAGGATTAACCGTGAAGGTCAGACGGGCTACTGTATGTCAGGCCCTTAGCACAGAGCATCAGTTAGTGGGTTGATCACCGTGGTTGTTAGTCAAGTTCAGCAACGGAGCCCGTTGATCTCCCAAGAGCCCAGTCCACAGTTGAGAGGTCCCCTTTGTCAGGACCCCCCCATCCCGGCTGTCCAGGCCTCGGGTGCCACGTGCTTCCCCATTCCCGCCACCAGCGCCCCAGAGAGAGAACCACATGCTTGGTCTTGCACATCGGGCTGGGCCTTGGAGTTACGTGGCTTCCCCAGCGCCTAGAAGCTCTGGCTTCCAGTCCTGAGCTTCTTGCCAGGCCTGGGGCCCAGGGTCTCTTGGCGGTGGCTGAAAGGAAGATGCTGGAGGGAGCTGCTTCCCTGTAGCCCCTCACTGGCTGCCCTTGGAAAGGACTAGAAACATATGCATCACTGTTTCACAAACCATCAGCCTCTGGAGCAGAGAAAGGTGGGTCCTTCTCTGCCTGATGCTGAGTCTGGCAGGAAGTGGGGGGCAGCCTCCAGACCTCGTGGTGCAAATGGGGAAGTTTCCTGAGCCCCATAGCACAGGAGGCCCTGCGTGGGGCCCAGATATACATATAAAGCATGTGGGTTCAAGTCCTGCTTTGTCTTTTCGTGAGTGACCTTGAACAAGTTGCTTCTCTTGCCTTCCACGTCCTCGTCTATAGCATGTCAGGGCCCGGGCCCAGGGGGCAGGCCCCTTCCCTGGGTTTGAGTCCCATTTCTGCTGTGTGACTCTGGGCAAGGCCCTGGCCTCTCTGAGCCTCAGGGTCATTCTTCTTCTAAAGAGGGGCTGGGTCAGGGCACAGAGAGCCCAGAGGTCAGCCCCAGGATGTTGGAAGTGAAGGACTTGTCTCCCGTGCACCTCCCCCTCCCCCCTTTTCCTGGTCTATGCAGTCCTGATGCTTTGGGCTGCAGCTCAGGGAGGGGAGACTCAGCAGCAGAGCAAGAGGCTTTTCTGGCTCCTTCCTTGCCCCAAGGTGTCTGTGGCTGTCCCCAGCTGTCAAGGAATGGGTTGGAGCCGTTTGTATTGGGCCCCGAGCTGGCTGGGGTGCAGGGTGGGGGACACAGAGACCACTTCCCCTTGGTGGTGGGCCATGAGTGGTCTCAGGTTAACAGCCAGGAGCCTGAGCCCGCTGGGAGGGGGCGGTGGCAGTTTGTAACCCTCGAGAATGGGTTCATTCCTGGCCCTCGATCCTAAGTGACCCTGAGCTGTGAAAGGTGAGGCTCTGAGGAGGTGCTTTCCTGAGTTTGCCTTTTTTTTTTTTTTTTTAAGTTTCCTTATTTATTTTTGAGAGAGACTTAGCGAGCGCAAGCCGGGGAGGGGCAGAGAGAAGGAGAGAGGGAGGAATCCCAAGCAGGCTCCGCTTGGTCGGCGCACAAGCCCGACTCGGAGCTCGAACTCACAGAGCCGTGAGAGCAAGACCTGAGCTGCAGTCGAGTCGGACGCTTAACCGACTGGGCCACCCAGGTGCCCCCTGAGCTTTTTTTTAATCCTTGAACCTTCTGGAGGGATTGGGAGATAGGGAGAGACCTCGGGGACGCCCAAGGCCGTGCTGCCCCCCCCGCCCCCTCCCCCCGCCGTGCGTGCCTCAGTTTCCCCATCTGTCAGCCGGCACAGGGGGCGCCTCCCGGCTCCCACCGCGCACCCCGGAGCCCTGACCGCTGCCTCTCTCCCGCCCCGCAGGCTCCCCCCTGCACAAGCAGGCCTCGGGCCCGGCCGCCGCCGCCGCCGCCCCCCCCACCGCCGAGAAGCCGGGCCCCAAGGCGGCCGAGGTGGGCGATGACTTCCTGGGGGACTTCGCGGTGGGCGAGCGGGTGTGGGTGAACGGCGTGAAGCCGGGCGTGGTGCAGTACCTGGGCGAGACGCAGTTCGCGCCGGGCCAGTGGGCCGGTGTGGTGCTGGACGACCCAGTGGGCAAGAACGACGGCGCGGTGGGCGGCGTGCGCTACTTTGAGTGCCCGGCCCTGCAGGGCATCTTCACGCGGCCCTCCAAGCTGACCCGGCAGCCCACGGCCGAGGGCTCGGGCAGCGACGCCCACTCGGTGGAGTCGCTGACCGCCCAGAACCTGTCGCTGCACTCGGGTACGGCCACGCCGCCGCTCAGCAGCCGGGTCATCCCGCTGCGGGAGAGCGTCCTCAACAGCTCGGTCAAGACGGGCAACGAGTCGGGCTCCAATCTCTCGGACAGCGGCTCCGTGAAGCGGGGCGACAAGGACCTGCGCCTGGGAGACCGCGTGCTGGTGAGTGCTGCCTCCACCGCCCCACCTTCAGGGGCAAGCTGGACCCCGGGGGCTGGGCGGGGAGGGGACTCGGGGGTGGGGGGGAGGCTCGGGGAGGGGGGGGGGGTCCGGGCTGGGACGCCCAGTCCTCATCGGAACCACACGGAGTGACCGGGGATGCCAGTCCAATGGGCTCTGGAGACTGTCGCCGTGTGACCCTGGGCGAGCGCCTTAACCTCTCTGGACCTCAGTCTTCCCATTTGTAAAATGGGTTGGAATGCATGAATATGCGTAATGCCTCTAGACGGTGCCAGAAACTTAGGAGGTGCCCCATACATGTTAGCTCTTGTTGGTTTTATCCATGGATCCCGCCCGATGGTATTTCCCAATGGTATTATCCGTTGACCAGCATGGATGCCCCAGGCCTATACTATTTCCTATGCCCCAGGAAAAGGCCGAGGACCGCAGGGTCGGGTGGTTCAGACACCTAATCGGCTGTAATGCAACGATCACTATTGGTGTCGGGGACAGAGTTGGGTCACTCTTTGGAGCCAAAAGGACCGTCAGCCAAGTCTTCCTGCCGGGGGCCCCTCTTCTCTGCCGGTCCCTGTCATTGGGGCCACATTGAAAGGGGCAGTGGCCCCCAAGTCCTTTAGAGTCTGGATTCATCATCTGGATTCATTCATCAAGTCCAAATGAAGCAGTGTTTCCCTGATACCTGCTGTGGGCCAGGGCTGGGCTGGGGGGGGTTGCCAGGGTCATGGCAGGACAGGGTCATGTTCCTGCTGTACCAAGCCCAGGGTTAGGGTGGCCGAGGTGACCCCAGAGCTGACCCTGCCCCCCCCCCCTCAAGAACCACAGTGTTGGGAAGGAGAGTAACCCACGAGGCAGTCTCTGAAGGGCATCTGGTGGGCTTGGGTATGAGAAGCCAGTGGGGGTAGAGTCAGCTGGTGGGGGAGACTGTGTTCATCAGTCTTCTGCAGGACTATGGGGACCGTATACCTGGAGCTCCAAGGCTGAATGGGGAAGGGTTTGGGGGGCTCCAGGGTCCCCTCGTGGGGACTGCAGGAAAGTATTGTTGCCTGGGATTCTCCCTCCCTACCCCGAGGACCTCACACAACGCCAAGGTTTCCCCTGGAGGCTTCTGGGTAGGGTATTTGGGGCAGGGGCAGGGGAAATAGAGGAAATGTTTATACCCATTGCCTTGTTGAATCCTCAAGCCCACACTGTGATGTAATTTTATCCCCACTTTGTGGATGGAGAAACTGAGACTCAGGGAACTTTAAGAACTTACGTAGTAACTTACAAAGACTCAAACCAGCCCCCGCAGCCCGCCTTCCTGAGTCTCTCTACCCTGGTGATCTCTCTGGGGTCTGCCCACCCCAGGGGCCGGTTTCCCAACCTGCTTCCCTGTGGACAGAACTACCCGCTTCGGTGATCTGGTGGAGGGCGTGGCCAGACTTGGTCCCTGCCCTCCAGCTCACTGTCTATCAGGGGAGAGAGACAGACGTCAGTGTTTCCTGATAGATCCGGGTGAGTGCCCATCACGGAGGCTTGACCTGGTGGGGGGCATCCCCGAGGCCAGTGTTTGGGCTGAGCCGAGGGAACGGACTAGAGAAACAAAAGAGTAGCAGGGCTGAGCTGTTGTTAGCAATGGCGCTGGGCAGCATTGTGCCTATGAGGCTGGTGTAGGCTTGACCCTGAAGGAGTGGAGGGGGTTTGCTCTATTTGCAGAGGGACCATGGCATGGGCAGATCCATCTTTAAGCACATCCCGCTTGCTGCTTGACGAGGAAAGGATGGGAGGGGGCAAGAGTGGAGCAGGGGAGTGGCAGAGGGCTGCGGTGGCAGCTCCGGGGACAGGGGGCTAGACTCTCGGGGCACTTGTGACTTCCTAGTCAGGGTCCTTGTGGTGGGGCTGTTGCTCTGCTGTTGCTGCCACGGCTCCCCGGGAAGCTGTCCCCACCTGGCTGATGGGACCCAGGCAAGCTGGCAGACAGTCTCACTGAGCTTGAGCTGTCTTGGGGGTGCCCGGGGGCCAAGGGCACCTGCTGGCCATTGACCACTATAGGGAGATCAGGTACAGGTTGGTGCCCTTGCTGCTACTTCCCGCCTGTGTGATGCTGGGCAAGTCACTTAACTGAGCCTCGCCCTCTTTCATTCATTCATCCATTCATTCATCGTCTGTCCATTCAGCAAAATGGGCGTAGAAGCACCCTTGGGCTGCTTTCGTTGAGAACGTTAAGAAAGCTGGTGGACGTGAAGTGTTCACAGTTACGCGGGGCCTGGTGAGTCCCGTGAGTGCCGTGGGTGTGGTCTGAGACCTCTTTGGGGTGGGAAGTGGAGGCTCAGGGGGTTATGGGCCAGCACTGGTTGGTTCTCAGGTTGCAGGAGCGGGGAGGTTGATCCCCAGTTTGATCCTGTCTGGAACTCCCTTTGCTTCCCTTTTAGGGAGTGGGCAGGGGGGCATACAAGCCTGCACAGGGTGGGCACTGCTCTAGAAGTCTCTGCCAGGCCCTAGCCCATCAGCAGGGCTGGTGGCAACCAAAGCAGATGGGCCTTGCTGACTTCCTACCGCGGTCTTGGGGGCGTCCCTCATGCTGGGGGCTGTGCCCAACACTTTGTGTACCTACTCTTTTTGGGTCTAGCCCACTGCCTTAGAAGCTGGGAGTTACCCTCCCATTTCATAGATGAGGAAACTGAGCTCAGCCCTGGAAACAGCCGGTCTGGAGTCACGCAGCCAGGAGGTAATAGCCACTCACTCACTCATTCATTCATTCATTCATTCATTTATTGATGTTTATTTATTTTTGAGAGAGAAAGAGAGAGGGAGGGAGAGCGTGTGAATGCGCACGCGGGGGAGGGGCAGAGAAAGAGGGAGACACCGAATCCGAAGCAAGCTCCAGGCTCTGAGCTGTCAGCACAGCTGAACTCCCCAACAGCGAGATCACAACCTGAGCCGAAGTCGGACGCTCATCCGGCTGAGCCACCATGCCTCTATTTATACTTACCAACTGAGACTGCCCTAGAAACAGGATATCCGTGGAGTCTGGGTTGGGGGGAGGAATTTACACACGGGGTTTGCTTCTACCGAAAGGATGGAGCCCCATGTGTCCCCCATCCCACCGGAGTGTGCAGCTTCTCCAGGGTCGGTCCTGCAGCCTGGTCCACTGCTCACGGCCAGGACCTAGCTGGCTCAGCCGACCCCAGGACTCGCTTCTCCCTGTGCCTGCTGTGGACACCTGCTACGTCACCTTCCTGTCCCTACTCCACCCTTTAAAAAATTACATGCTGGACGTGGGTGACTGTGGAGGCTGGAACTTACTTGAGGACGGGAGACAATATCAAAAAAATATAACTACTTTTGCGGATTTTATAAATCATGTGATCCTATAAATGCATTATCAAGGCCCTTCCCAGGGCCTTGGAGGAGGCCGGTGCAGAAGCTGTATTAGCTTCACCAGCTGTTAAACCTGCTTCTGAACTGGGTCAAAGGCATGAGCAGTATTATTTATGGTCTTTAAGTCATGTTGCTCTTCAGAGGTACCTATGGATCCTGGTGTCACTGGGGCCTCAACGCTACCCCCTGAGGTGCAGGTAGCAGCTAAATAATCACAGGCAGTTTATTTACGCTCTCTGTGCCTCAGTCCCTTCACCTGTAAGATGGGAGAATAGTTCACCTGCCGGGTGTGCAGGGTGTTTAGAAGCCCTGCTCTAAGTCAGCTCTGAGTGTTAGTTCTTACCAGCCTTAAAGTCCTTGGAGGGTGGGTGTTCTCCTCGGCCACGGGGGTCCCAGGTGCAGTGAGGGGCTCGGAGCTCAGAGAGCCTCCCTGAAGTCACAGCAGCTCATGACGGCCTGGTGTCCTTGGCCCTCGTTGGTCAACCACTTGCTCGGGCCCACGGGCTGGTTGCCCCGCCTTTGTCCTTTTCCGCCCCTCCCCTGCCCCAGCACACACACGGATAACCTTTCTGATCCATGCCTGGAATTCCTCCAACGATGAGCCACGCTTTTCTGATCCCTTCTTCTACTTCCCACCACCCTCAGCCCTCCGTCCGGGGCACCGTCTGAGGCCCCCGCCGCCAGCTCCTGCCCGCCCCTGCACAGGGGCCTCTTTTTTCCTTTCTGGGTCCCCCTTTCCAGTCTCCCCACGCGCTTGCCCCGGATGCGCCCACCTTAAAAACAAACTGAGGGGCGCCTGGATGGCTCATTTGGTTGAGCGTCTGACTTCGGCTCAGGTCATGATCTCGCGGTCCGTGGGTTAGCCCCGCGTCGGGTTCTGTGCTGACGGTTCGGAGCCTGGAGCCTGCTTCGGATTCTGTGTCTGCCTCGCTCTCTGCCTCTCCGCTGCTCATGCTCTGTCTCTCTCTGTCAAAAATAAATAAACGTTAAAAAAAAAACCCAAAAACTGAGCCCCTGCCCCATGTCTATTCCAGCCGTGCCCACTTCTCTGACCTCCCTTCAGCTAAACCCTTGAAAGCCGCCTCTGTGCACGCGGTCTCCACCCCTGCTGTCCAGCACCCTCTGCTCCGGGGAAACTGAGGCTGCCACAGATCTGCACAGTACAAGTTAGAGCGACCGGTTCCCTGTCCTGGCTTTATGTCCCCTCCCGACAGAACTGGCCACTGTCCATCTCCCTGCCTCCTTCTGGAAGCACTTTCTTCCTCCCTCCCTCCACCCCAGCTTTCCTCCTACCTCCTTGGCCAGTAGGGAGGTGTTCCTTGCCTCGGGTCAGGTCCAAACTCCAGCCGTGGCTCGTCTCCCCCTGTGCAGTCTCCCTGCTGGAACCATCTGGGCCTGTGACTTAGAACAGTCGGGACACATGGGGCGTCCCACTGCCCAGGGGTGGCTGGTGTCTTAGATCAAGTGCTTACGCAGCATCCCTGCTTAGCGTGTGTTACTTTCCCGGGGCTGCTCTAACAGCTGCCACCAACTAGTCCTTTACAGGAAGGGGGTTTTCTCTCCGTTCTGGGGGTTAGCAATCTCAAGTCAAAGGTGCTGGCAGGGCCGTTCGCTCTCTGAAGGATCAAGAGAAGAACCCATTCCGTGCCTTTCTCTTCGGTTCTGGAGGCTGCTGGCATCCCGTGGCATTCCTTGGCCGGCAGCCACCTCACCCAGCCCCTCCCTGCGCCTTCACACGGTCTCTTCTCTCCGTGTGTCCGTGTCTCTCCTCTTCTTATAAGAACAGCAGTCACAGGGGCGCCTGGGTGGCGCAGTCGGTTGAGCGTCCGACTTCAGCCAGGTCACGATCTCGCGGTCCGTGAGTTCGAGCCCCGCGTCGGGCTCTGGGCTGATGGCTCAGAGCCTGGAGCCTGTTTCCGATTCTGTGTCTCCCTCTCTCTCTGCCCCTCCCCCGTTCATGCTCTGTCTCTCTCTGTCCCAAAAATAAATAAACGTTGAAAAAAAAATTTTTTTTAAAAAAAAGAACAGCAGTCACAGCCCGTTAGGGCCCATGCTAATGACTTCCCCTCACTTAATCCCGTCTGAAGGACCTCAGCTTTAAATAATATAAACATAATAATATAATTAATAATAATAAGATCACATTCAGGGCGCCCGGGTGGCTCAGTCAGTTAAGCATCCGACTCTGGATTTTGGCTCAGGTCATGATCTCGTGGTTTGTGAGTTCGAGCTCCACACTGGCAGTGTGGAGCCTGCTGGGAATTCTCTCTCTTTCCCTGTCTCTCTCTCTGCCCTTCTCCCACTCATGCTTGCTAGAGAGCAAAATGCTCTCTCAAAATAAGTAACTAAAATAAATAAACTTTAAAATAAATAAATAAGGTGGGGTGCTTGGGTGGCTCGGTGGGTTGAGTGTCTGACTTCAGCTCAGGTCATGGTCTTGAGGTCTATGAGTTCGAGTCTCACATTGGGCTCTGTGCTGACAGCTCGGAGCCTGGAGCCTGCTTCCAATTCTGTGTCTCCCTCTCTCTGCGCCTCCCCTCCATGCTCTCTCTCTCTCTCTCAAAAATAAACATTAAAACAAAATTTTTAAAAATTTTGCAAATAAATAAATAAGGTCACATTACAGGTATGGGGAGGGGCGGGGGAGTCAGGACTTGAATGTATCTCTTTTAGGGGACACGGGTCAGCCTGTCACACATGCCCCAGACAGAACTCATCTGTTTATCCCCCACCCCGTCCCTGACCTGCTCTTCCCGTCTTCCCCGTCCTTGTGAACACTCACCTGCCTCTCCAGCGACCAGGCCAGGAACTTGGGACTCAGCCTTGTGCCCTGTTTTTCTCTCCTCCCCAACCATGCGACTCATCTGGAAGTCCCCGGTGCTGTCTCGAAAACACACCGGAATCTGTCCCCATCCTACCGCCTCCCCTGGGAGGCTCCTCCCTCTTGGACGGAGGGCCCGCCTCCTCCTTGGTCTCCCTGCCCCCACCCAGGTCCCTGCACCCCACAGGCTCCCATCTCACCTGAGATAAGGCCCACCTGCCTTCCCATGGCCCCCAGACCCTTGTCAACTACCCGCCCACCCTCGGGCCACCCGGCGTCCCTCCCTCCCTGGCCGAGCCCGGCCACAACCGCCTTCTGTCCTCTCTTCCAGTGTCCCGGGCTGGTCCCTGCACAGGGGACACTGTCCCCCAGAGCTTCCCACAGCTCGATGCCCCCCATCCGTGAGGCCTCTGCCCCATGGGCTCTCCTCGGAGATAGAGGCCTCTGATGTCACCCTGCCCAGCCCCTCCAACCACCTGGATTAACAGCAGGAGTCCACTTCCTCCTCCTCCACTGCCGGTTTCCTGCCACGGCCAAGAGCGCCTTGACCACGGGCCTTGTCCGTTTTGTCCACAATGGCTGGGCCCCTAGTGCCCACCGCAGAGCCTGGTGCCAGGAAGATGCTGAATGAACCACTCAGGGCCCCGGGTGGTGGTCCCGAGCGAGCAGGGCACCGCTGGCCCCGTGTTGGGGCTGCACAGGCTAGTTGAACCCCAGGTTCTTCTCGCTGGCGGTTGGTCAGATCAGCAGCTGTGGACACCGTCAGGGAGGGCCACCGAGGGGCCGCCTGCCTCTGTCCCCTCATCTCCCGAGAGCGACCCTTCTTCCCGGCCAGCCTTCTTCCCACCAGTACCACCTCCTCCCCCCAACACAGCATCCCGGCAGGTGCTGGTCCGGCCTTGGCCGTGAGCCCCTCGCCGTGCCCTCAGCAGCCCTGTGACGTGGGCCCGGCGTGCCCCTCCCCCCGCCCCTCCTCCTGATGGCAGAGCTGAGCTGGATGGCCCGGGGGCCCTGTTCTCTCGCCGTGTGGGTGCTACCCTGATCTGCGGCAGAGGCGTGCATTTGAAGTGAGTCACCAGTTTTGACTTCCTCAGAGGAAAGTCCCCGAGAAACAGATGAGCCTGACCTGCCCACCAGCGTTGCTCTGGGAGACCTGGGATGCAGTTGGTGTTTGGCCCAAATAACCTGCGGGTGGCGCAAAGGGGAGGCTGGGGCCTGGCACGCGGTGGGGGTGGGTGCCAGGGAGTGTTCTCTTTCATTTATTCATTTTTTTTTTTAAGTTTACGCATTTGGAGAGAGAGAGCAGGTGAGAGACAGAGAGAATATCCCAAGCAGGCTCCCCAGTGTCCAGCCCGATGCAGGGCTCGAACCCACAAACAGATCATGACCTGAGCCAAAATCAAGAGTCGGACGCTCAACCAACTAAGCCACCTAATCACATTTTCTATAGACCTAAAATTGCCCCCAAGAAGTCTATTAACTTTTTTAAAGTAAAAAAGGATTATATCAAAAAAAGAGAGAGAGAAGAGGCTGATGTCCTCCGTCTGGAGGGGGAGGCCTGCCACACCCGGGCTGGGGTCTCGGTGAGCAGAATCTCGGGGGTCGTCGGGGAGACCGGTGTCCCGAGGTTGTGCCGACCAAGGTGGGGCGGTCAGTGCCACACCCATCCCCTCTGGAAACGTTTCCATGGCCTCTGCCTTGCTCCCAGCTCGGGAAGGGTACCCACCTGGCTCCGTTGTGCTGTAGGAGGAGGAAGGGACAAGGAGAGGATTTGGGTCCGGAGGCAGCCGAGGACCGAGGGTGAGGCAGTACCCTCCCGGGCCGGGGAGGGGTGGGTAGTGCACTTGTAGCCACAGACCCCCGCCTGAGGGGAGCCTGGTAGCTGTGCCCCGCGAGGACCGAAGAAGCAAGAGAGAGAGGTCCAGCAGGCTTTTCCGCTCCCTGACTACTCTGAACCTCAGTCTCTTCATCTAGGAGTGGAGTAATGCGGCGCACCGCATAGCGCTGTGACGTTTAGAAATCGTGTCCTCGATGTGCCCGGCAGGCAGTCGGTGTGGGAGAGACATTGGGAGTGGAGTGAGTTTTGATTAGCGAGCTGGTCCCTTTCAGGCACACGTGAGGCACACTTGGGGGTGTCAGAGGAGGTAACATTTAGGTTCCGGCAAACACGGTGGATAAACGCGCGTGTCTGCTTCCACTCTTCCCTGAACCTGCCTGAGAACGACAGGGAAGGGAGGTTTTTTTTTTTTCTTTTCTTTTAATGTTTATTTAACGTGTGTATGTATTTCATGTTTTATTTATTTTTTAATGTTTGTTTTGAGAGAGAGAGAGCACATGTGCATGCACATACAAACGGGGGAGGGGCAGAGGGAGAAGCAGACACAGAATCCAAAGCAGGCTCCGGGCTCTGAGCCGTCAGCACAGAGCCCGATGCGGGGCTCGAACTGGTGAACCGCGAGATCACGACCTGAGCTGAAGTTGGACGCTTAACCGACTGAGCCACCCAAGTGTCCCAAGCTATGCACATTTAAAAAAAATTTTTTTTGATGTGTATTTACTTTTGAGAAGAGACAGGGAGCAAAGGGAGGGGCAGAGAGAGGGAGAGAGAATGAGAATCCCAAGCAGGCCCCACACTCTCAGTGCAGAGCCGGACATGGGGCTCGATCCTGCAAACCAAGAGATCATGACTTGAGCTGAACTCAGGAGTCCGACGCTCAACTGACAGAACCGCCCATACGCCCCAATTCAATGAAATTTCTATCCTGATGGCTGACCCCCTTTCCCCGCTGGCGTCTTCTAGAACCCTCCTCAGGGTGAGCACAAGAAGCTTTTCTGGGGAAAGTGGCCAGTCCTCTAACAAATTAGAGAAGGTCCTACAGGCATTAGATCTGAACAGAACACCATTATGTACGTGAGTATGAATGTTCAGTGAACAAAAATGCTCTGGGAAAGCGAAAAAATATGACACGTATAAGAAACTCCACAGAAGTATCAGAAGATCAATTTGAGGAGGCGCTGGCTCAGTAGAGCATGCAGCTCTTGATTTTGGGTTGTGAGTTCAAGTCCCACTTTGGGCATAGAGATTACTTTTTAAAAAAAAAAGATAAATTAGGGGCACCTGAGTGTCTCAGTCAGTTAAGCATCTGACTTCGGCTCAGGTCATGATCTCACGGTTTGTGGGTTCAAGCCCCACATCGGGGTCTGTGCTGACAGCTCGGAGCCTGGAGCCTGCTTCAGATTCTGTGTCTCCTTCTCTCTCTACTCCGTCCCCACTCACACTCTGTCTCTCTCTCTCTCTCTCTCTCTCTCAAAAATAAATAAACATTAAAAAAATTTTTTTAAGAGATAAGTTTGAGGAAATCTCCCAGGAAGTAGAACCAAAAGACAGATGGAAACAGGAGAGAAAATAAAACCCTCAGAGAACCTTCCAGGTGATCCAGCTTCCAAATGTAGTGGTTCCAGAAAGGAAACAGGAAGAGGAGGGTAGAAGTCAAAGAAGGAATGCGAGAAAATTCCCTGGGATTGACAGGGGTTTCTTGGTTGAGAGGGCCCACGGAAGCCCAGGCAAGGGATGAGGCCCACACCCAACGCACCTCACCATGTGCCTGCACAGCCCTGAGACAGAGCAAGCTCTGCCCGTTTCTGGAGTGGGCAGACAGGCTCGCCCGAAGGATCGGGACCCGGGTCGGCTTGGAACTTGTCAACAGCCACCCTGGAAACAGAGAGAGGGAGCTTCGAAAGCCTGGAGGAAGAGACCCAGCCCGACTCCTTCAACCGTGAGGGAAGCAAGAGAATTGGAGGCAGGCGTTCACACAACAACCTGTACGTGGATGTGCACAGCCCCTTGATTCACGGTGGTTTACTGGAACCACTGGAAACGACCCACGTGTCTAAGAGCGGACGAACGGACAGACAAAATGGGACGGAACCCGTATGCTGGAATTCATAAAAAGGAATGAAGTGCTTCCACGGATAGACGTGGGTGGACCTTGAAAACATGATGCCAAATGAAGGAAAACTAGACACAGAAGGTCACATGCTGATAATTCCACTTCTGGGATATGGCCAGAATAAGGCAATCTGTAGAAAAGAGTGGTTGCCAGGAGCTGGGGGTGGGGGTGGGGGTCTGCTTCTGGGCGCAGGGTTTCTTGGGGGGGAGGGTGATGAAAATGTCCCGGGACCAGAAACATGATGGTTGCGAATGTACTAAAAAGCCCCAGGGCTCTACACTTTATAGTGGTCAAAGGGGTGAATTTTATGCTATGGGAATTTTACCTCAATTAAGCAAAAGGGAGGCTAGAGTAAAAATTATTGTCCATTATGCAAAGGCTCCAACAGGTTATTTCTTCATGTGCTTTTTCTTTTTCTTTTTCTTTTTTTTTTTAAATGTTTGTTTATTTTTGAGACAGAGAGAGACAGAGCATGAACGGGGGAGGAGCAGAGAGAGAGAGGGAGACACAGAATCCGAAGCAGGCTCCAGGCTCTGAGCTGTCAGCACAGCGCCCGACACGGGGCTCGAACTCACGGACCATGAGATCGTGACCTGAGCTGAAGTCGGACGCTTAAGCGACTGAGCCACCCAGGCGCCCCTTCATGTGCTTTTTCTTAAAAAGCCCTGGCAGGGAGGGGGGACGCCAGGTTGGCTCAGGTTAAGTCGGGCTCCCTCTGTCTCTCAAAAATGAATAAATGTTCAAAAAAAAGAAAAAGATTAGCTGGCTCAGGAGAGTGTGCAATTCTTTTTTTTTTTTTTTTTTTTTTTTTTTTTTTTTTACATTTATTTATTTTCGAGAGACAGAGTGAGAGAGTGAGCAGGGGAGGGGCAGAGAGAGGGAGACACAGAATCTGAAACAGGCTCCAGGCTCCGAGCTGTCAGCCCAGAGGCCGACGTGGGGCTCGAACTCACAAACCGTGAGATCATGATCTGAGCCGAAGTCAGACGCTTAACCGACTGAGCCACCCAGGCACCCCATTCCCAAAACTTAACTTCTAATAGCATACTGTTGACCGGAAGCCTTACCAATAACATGAGCAGTCAATTAACACGTATTTTGTATGTTACATGCATCACGTATCGTATTCTCACACTCAAATAAGGTAGAGGAGAAATGTTACTAAGAAAGTCATAAGGAAAATACATTTTTAAAGTACTGTACCATTTATATATAAAAAAAAAAAAAATCCTGGGGCGCCTGGGTGGCGCAGTCGGTTAAGCGTCCGACTTCAGCCAGGTCACGATCTCGCGGTCTGTGAGTTCGAGCCCCGCGTCGGGCTCTGGGCTGATGGCTCAGAGCCTGGAGCCTGTTTCCGATTCTGTGTCTCCCTCTCTCTCTGCCCCTCCCCCGTTCATGCTCTGTCTCTCTCTGTCCCAAAAATAAATAAACATTGAAAAAAAAAATTAAAAAAAAAAAAATCCTCACATCAGTGGACACACAGTTCAAACCCATGATGTATATAACTTTGTTAAAAATTTAAACTTTTTGAGAGTGATGTTTTTAAATTATTTATTTTGGGGTGGGGAAGGAGACAGAGAATCCCAAGCAGTCTCCTCACTGTCAGTGCACAGCCCCACGCAGGCCTCGAAATCGTGAACTGTGAGATCATGACCTGAGTGGAAATCGGGAGCCAGATGCTTAACTGACTGAGCCCTCCAGGTGTCCCTAGAGTAATATTCATACTTACTGGCCTGTTCTGTGAGTTTGTTTTTAAAAAAAAATTTTTTTTAATGTTTCTTTATCTTTTGAGAGAGACGGAGACAGAGTGCAAGTGGGTTAGGGGCAGAGAGAGAGGGAAACACAGAATCCGAAGCCAGGCTCCAGGCTCTGAGCTGTCAGCCCAGAGCCCGACGCGGGGCTCGAACTCACGGACCGCGAGATTAAGACCTGAGCCGAAGTCGGACGCCCAACCGACTGAGCCACACAGCAGCCAACCATCATTTAACCATTTTTTAAGGATAACGTTCATCGAGACGTTATATATTGATAATGGTATTGCCAGACAACGCTCATTCAGTGCTTAATCCTCAGGAAGGGGGGGAAATAAATAAATAAATAAATAAATAAATAAGTAAGTAAGTAACTTTTCAGAGGCGACGATGCTGAAGCTCAGAGAGGTTAGGCAACTTGCCCAAGCTCACACAGCATGTAAGTGGCAGCGTTTCAGTGCACGTCTGTCTGTCTCCAGAGCCCTTGCACGGGACGGTCCTGGGAAGCTCTGGTTTTACCCGTATCCCTCGCTGCTGTCCTCGGGCCTCTCCTCCTCCTCACCCCCTCTTCCTTCTCCCCTGCACACTGGAAGGGAGAGGGGAGATGAGCCTGGCCATCCCTCCCTGTGCCCGCTGCGTCCTCTGGACCTGAGTGTCTCTGTGCGCCAACAGGTCGGCGGGACGAAGACGGGTGTGGTGCGGTACGTGGGGGAGACAGACTTTGCCAAGGGCGAGTGGTGCGGTGTGGAGCTGGACGAGCCCCTCGGGAAGAACGATGGGGCGGTGGCGGGCACCAGGTATGGCGGGCTTCCCCCGGGGGAGTCTGGGAGGGGGCTGCTCTTCCGGGGGGGGGGGGTCGGTGCAAGGGCTGGGGCATCGGAGGAGGTCAGCATTGAGGGTAACTGGGTAGCTGTGCCACTCACCACGGTACAGATGCTGCCAGCTTCCTTCTGCCTGAGGCAGGCGCTGTGAAAAGCACGCCCATTTTACAGGTGAGAGAACAGAGGCCAGAGAGGTCATTGCTCAAGGTCGCACAGAGTCACGGGCAAGTGCCAAGTGGGTCATTGGTTCTGTGTTCCCGCTTCCATGCCACACGTGGGGTAGGAGCCCTAGAAAAGAGGAGGCGGTTCCTGCCTTCCGGGAGTTCCCCTGGGTGATACAGGAAATAATCCGATACTGGCCAGTGTCCAGCAGCTATGAGTGGGGTCACCACTGGGTTCCAGGTCCCTTGCTGTCTCTGATTAGAGCTGACTGCCTGTTCTGCTGGGTCAAGAGGGTCTAAGGCTGGGACTGGGGGTGTGATGTTCTGGGTGAGCAGTGTGTGGCAGGGGCGTGGGGCTAAGGCCCAGTGGCCCAAGAGCCTGTGTTGGCTGTCCCGAGGCTAGATTGTGTGGGCCAGGGGAGGCTGTGACAGCTCTGAAAAGGAGTGGCCAGGTCTTGAAGGAAAGTAGGGTTTTGTTTTTGGAATGGCTTGAGGAAGATCTGCTCTATCGGGGCAGGGGTCGGGGTGGGGGGGGGAGGACAGTCCCAGCAAAGACCTGCATACAGGAAGAGGCGGGATGGGGTGGCAGTTTCGAGGAGAGTCAGAAACTGGACAGCACCAGCTCCCTGGTCCCATGTGGAATCTGTGCCCAGGAAGGTTCTGGGAGAAGACAATCCAGAGTTTCCGGGACAACACTTGGCCTTCCTGTTCTCAAGATGGATGTTTCCACTCACTCTTGCTCTCAGAATTCAGGGCCAGGTTGGGAGCCTCAGCCCCCACCTCCAAGGCCTCTCCTTCAGGCTTTTGTTGCTCTGTGCTGGGAGCATTGTGCACAGAGGGCCAGTGGCGTTCCTTGGGGCTGGGGTAGCCCAGGGGCAGTCATGGGAGTGGGGCTGTAGATATGGCTGGGGGGGGGGGGGGGCACTGAATGGTGTGAGGGAGCCAAACCCAGAAGACTGGGGGGTCCTGTCCTGGATTTGCCACTTAACCAGCTGGGTGACTTCAGGCAAGTTACTTAACCTCTCTGAGCCTAAATCTCCTCATCTGTGAAATGTGGATAACAGTAGACTGGTTGGGGGATTGAAAATAGCACTCATGGAAAGGGACTGGCACGGAGTGGGTGCTCAATAATTCCCCTCCCCTCCAAAATATGCCCACTGGCTATTTATGGCTGCAGAGAATCTCAGACTGTACCGTTATTCCATTTCTGGGAGTCCCATCCATTGGTCATGGGGTGAGGGTGCTGGGACCCCCAAGGCCAAACCTCTCTGCTCAGGTAGGCTAGGGGTGGCTCCAGGCTGTGGGACCGTGATGGCAGCGTGTGTCTGTCCTGCCTCCCCAGGTACTTCCAATGCCCGCCCAAGTTTGGCCTCTTCGCCCCCATCCACAAGGTAATACGCATCGGCTTCCCGTCCACCAGCCCTGCCAAGGCCAAGAAGACCAAGCGCATGGCCATGGGTGTCTCGGCACTGACCCACAGCCCCAGCAGTTCTTCCATCAGCTCCGTCAGTTCGGTGGCCTCCTCCGTGGGGGGCCGGCCCAGCCGCAGTGGACTGGTGAGGGTGGAGCTGGGGAGGGTTAACCTGGTGTGTGTGTATGTGGGGGGGGGGGGGGCGTTGGGACAGAAGGAGCCAGGTGAGCCAGTGACCCCTGACTTGCTCCTGCTCTGGTTCCAAGTATTCCTCTGTGAGTTTGGTTTTTTGCTTTTTGTTTTTTGTTTTATGTTTATTTATTTATTTTTGAGAGAGAGAGAGCAGGAACACAAGTGGGGGAGGGGAAGAGAGATTGAAACAGAAAATCCTAAGCTGGCTCCAAGCTGTCAACACAGAGCCCGATGCAGGGCTCGAACTCACAAACCGTGAGATCATGACCTGAGCCAAAATCAAGAGTTAAGACACTTAACCGACCGAGCCACCCAGGCGCCCCATCCCTCTGTGGGGTTTTTGAACAAAGATGAAAGCTTAGGGGTGTCTGACTGTCTCAGTAGTGCATGCAACCCTTGATCTTAGGGTCATGAGTTCAAGCCCTACATTGGGTGTAGAAAAAGAAAAAGAAAAAAAAAAATGAAAGTCCATATCTTTTAATAGAGAAGATTGATCCATTTACATTTATTGTTATTTTTGTGTTACTGATTTATCAGTAGCCTAACCCCTTTCCTGGGAGTTAAGGAGGGTCATACAGGTACAGGACAAGTGATATGGGTAGAGGGTAAATAATACAGGTGCAGAGCAGGGAGTCGAAAGGTTGCCACCATCACCCTGGGTGAGGGGAGAAGGTGAGGCTGCCCTACTGGACAGAGGGTCTTCTGTGCAAGCCCAGTCTAGGTTGGGGGTCTAGGATGTCTCCAGAGCATGCAGTCCAGGTGAGGGAGGCCACCGTGAGGCAGAGCCCAGGAGCCGTGACCGTCAGAGGCCATGACTCTCCTGAGATTTGGGGAGCGTTCCTTGGATCTCAAACATCACGATTCCCCCCGCGTAGATTGTCTAGGGCACTGGCAGGGAGGAGCAGGACCCTGGGAGTTGAGGGGCTCCAGCTGTCGTCTGGATGGTACTCCAGATCCCTGAGTCCTGCCTGCACCCACGCCTTCCTGCAGCTCACGGAGACCTCTTCGCGTTATGCCCGCAAGATATCGGGCACAACTGCCTTGCAAGAGGCGCTGAAGGAGAAGCAGCAGCACATCGAGCAGCTGCTGGCTGAGCGAGACCTGGAGCGGGCCGAGGTGGCCAAGGCCACAAGCCACATCTGTGAAGTGGAGAAGGAGATCGCCCTGCTCAAGGCCCAGCATGAGCAGGTAGCTGGGCTGGCGGGGCGGTGGGGGCACCCGGAGGGTGCCAGCAGCCTCCCCGGGCCAGTTCTGTGAGTCACCCTCATGCAGAGAGAACCGGGGGTGTGCAGAGGATGCGAAGACCCCTCCTCCTCCTGATGGATCCTGAACCTGGGTGTATCGTGCTCTTTCTGACTTGCTATAGCGGGAGCGTTTTCTGGGTCACGGAAAATTCTTCCCCGTTTGAACGGCTGTGTTGCCATCCATCATGGGCCGTGTCATTACCGACGCAGCCCGTGCCCTGTAGTTGTTCAGGTTATTTCCGATTACTCACTTTGTCTGAATATACTCGTCTACACGTTTTTTGTCTACAACCGTCCACGTTCCAGATCGTGCCCTCAAGTAGCTCCATGTGCTGGATTTCAGGGAGGCGAGCCCTCGCCCGTAACCTTGAGTCTCCTGCTGTCCAGTGTTTCCTCTTCCCTGATGTAGATGTTTGTCTCCTGCGTGAGAGATCCTTCCTGGGTCCCTGTCCCCGTTCGGAGCCTGGCTCACCCCACCCTCAAGTGCTGGAATCATTAAGGCCAGGCTGTCACAGAGGCCTTTAGCAGACAGCGGAGTCTTAGACCCTTAGGGGTTGAGGGACATGGAGGGGATTGGGGACCGGTGGGCCAGAGGCTGACCTTTGCCATGCCCGGCACTCAGCCGGGCCCTCCTCCCTCGAAGCTTGGCCCACGGTCTGTGCCTGGCCAGCTGGCAGGGGCGTGGTGGTGGCGGGAGTGGCCTCTGCCACCTAGAGCCTGGTTCCGGGAGGAGGCTGACCCCGTCCCGGCCCTTGCTCGGGGCCCAGTATGTTGCAGAAGCAGAGGAGAAGCTGCAGCGGGCCCGGCTGCTTGTGGAGAGTGTGCGGAAGGAGAAGGCAGACCTGTCCAACCAGCTGGAGGAGGAGAGAAGGTGTGTGCCACCCCTGCCCTGGTCCCGGGGGGCACTTCTCTGGGCCTTGTTAGCGATGGCCAGGCGGAGCCCGGGCTCAGGACCTCCGCCACACCCTGGCTGCGTCACCCCGACCAGTGGCGTGAGCCCCGCGGGCCTGCCCCTCATCTGCAAAGTGGGGTGATGATCCCCATCTCTGCAGGCTGGAGGGAAGCGCCCCGCCTTGGAGTCACCACGTCCATCCAATGCTCTCCATCCAGACTGCGGGGTGGGGGGGGTTCGCTGAACTAGGGGTTCTCCCATGCCCCAGACCGGTTCACATTGCGGAGCACCCCTCTGGGCTGTGTGCTGTGTGTTCGGCTCCCGGCTCGTCTGCATCTGGAGACTGAGGCTCAGAGAAGCACCATGTTTCGAGGTGTCAGCCCCCTGCTGAGCGCTTTCCCTGGTCCCAGGTCTCTCTCAATCCTACCATGAGCCCAGGAGGCAGGTATTGCCCCCGTGTCACAGATGAAAACATTGAGGCTCAGAGCAGGCGAGGGATTCGCCTGAGGCCACCGGCCTGCTGGTGATGATGTGGTTCTTTCCCTCCTGCCTCAGTGACCAGCCTGGACTCTGGTTCCCTCAGTGTAGGGCCTCTGGCCTGACTTGATCCTGGGTCAACCGATGGGACAGAGCTGACAGGGGACAGGGCTTCTCTCGGCCCGGGGCTTCTGTCTCCTGGCTGATATTCAGATTTCTTTGGCTCCCTCCGCTCCCCCACGCCTCAGGCAGCCCCCACCCTCAGCCCCCGCCTTGGGTCTGGGTTTGGGCTTTCAGCCGAGGCCTGTGAGCCACAGGCTGTTGTTACGGTCTGACTTGGAGAGAGAAGAGTTTATTTATATCTGCCTGAGACTGTTCTCGGGGCCCACACATCTGGTTCCCATGGCGACACGCCTGATGCTGACAAATAAAAACTTGAAGATGCCCCGGGGGTTGTGTTCAGGGCCCTATACCTGCTGGGTGACCTTGGGCAGGTCTCTTGCCCTTTCTGGGCCCCATCGCCTCACCCGTATGCCGGGAGCTGTCAGGAGGCCCCGGGAAGAGCAGCTTTGTGAACTGTTACCGTGTCTGTGTCTCCCTGTGCTGTCTTGGCGTGTGGGTGGGTGAATGTGTCTCCCGGAGGGTCCCTGCCAATGCCCGCAGCGGGGCAGTGGGGGCCCTCATCACGGAGCAGCCCTGGCCGATTTTGAGGGGAGGGGATGAGAATGAGGTCGGCAGGGGAAGAAACCGCCCCCCCCCCTTCCCTCTGTCCCCACAGACTGGTCTGTTCAGTAGGCAGTGAGGTTCCCAGCACCACTGTGCTTCAATTTACAGCCTGTTCTGCCGCCCGGTCCCACCGCCACCCTAGGGAGGAAGGACGTTGGCTTCCACACCCCCATTTTAGAGAGGCTGGCGGCCTCTGAGTAGAGCACACGGTGGGAATTTGGGAGGCCCGGAGCTTTCCAGGAGGCTCTGCCCCCATCAGCCATGACCCTGGGACAGTGCCTTCTGCGGGGTCTGGGCACCTGGTGGCCTCGCCCATCTCTGCCGGCACCGGGCGAAGCCCACCGCTCTGGGCGACGCGCGCTCAGCCCCGTCTCCCCCTGCAGGAAGGTGGAGGATCTGCAGTTCCGAGTGGAGGAGGAATCCATCACCAAGGGAGACCTGGAGGTAATGGCCCGAGGACCGCCCCTCCCCGCCTCGCTCCGCAACCCCGGCCCAGCCCTCGCAGGGCAGATGGTCCTGAGGTCCAGGCAGCAACTCTGGCCCCTTGGGAGGGGGCTGGGGGCATGTGGGGAGAGAAACCCAGGAGGGTCCCCTGGGAGAATGGGGAGGGGGCAGGTCACAAGAGACTTGGGTGTCAGAGGCAGGATGGCTCAGCTCCAGGAGCCCCAGAGGGGCCATGGTTCCTTTTGTTTTGCACCTGGGCGGGATGAACCGAGTATCCCCAGGATGAGGCCTGAGGACATAGTGGCTGGACTCCCCTGTCCCTTCTTTGTTGGACACTAGTCCTAAAAGGTATCCCTTGGGTTCTTGGATTCCAGGTGAAACTTTGGCTGGAGGTAGCTTGCTGTTGAGTCACAGAACTTGTAGATGGCCAGACAGTCTCAGAAAGTCAAAGGTTGTCACCCAGGCACGGGGCAAGGCAGCAGCCCCTGGGACCAGGACCCAGGACTCCTGGTTCCTGAGCTCAGCCCATAAGGATGACCAGTGATGGCACCTCAGTTACAACTGCTGGACAGGTGGTCTGGGCAAAGGTGAACCTTCCGCCCTCCATTCCACACCCTCCTGAGCTGAGGGACAGGGGATGCTCCCATCAGTCAGTAAACATCCCCCGCCGCCCCAGCTCTCCTCACCACACTGTGCGGAGACCTCGGGGCTCACGAGGCCACGGTTGGGCAGGCAGGAATGGCTCGCTGCTGTGGTCCTCCCTCCTCCCTGGGAGGCGACAAGGGACGAGAACTCCTGGAGCTGTCGGATGGGGCAGGGGACAGTGATTCAGTCCTCCCCACGCTGGCCGGGCCCTAACTGACCTTGGACAGCCTCTTCCCTTCCTGGGCCTCAGTTTGCTCATCAGGAGGGACGTGTGTGATCTGTATAGGGTCACTGCCAGCTGCCCCTCTGGGAGCAGATTTTGTTGCCTGAGCCTTTTTAAAGGATGGATGTCGGGGTGCAGCCCCGATATAGGAGCCCCAGCCTGGCGTTAGGACGATCTGTTGTACGTCTCCCTCTTAGCCAAGGGGACCAGTCGGGTGGTTGCGTCTGGCTGGCTTTCCTGCTGGGCGGCTGCCCTCTTGCAGGAGTTGGGGTGGGCTTCTGGCAAAAGCGCCCGTGGTTGCAAGGGACAGAGACCCCTGCTCACTTCGAAGGCTACAGGGAAGTGTCACCAGCAGTTCAAGGACGCAAAGCAAGAAATAGCCTCAGGAGCCAACCCAAGCTCTTTCCTTCTCTGCTCAGGGACTTCCCTCTTCTCTTGCTTGACTCGTGCTCAGGCTGCACGTTTGTGTGTGTGTCTGTCTCTCTCAGTGTGTGACTCCTGGCCACCCCCCTTCAGCCGATCCTACAGCTCCAAGTGGGGGACACAGGGAGGGACAGTAATAGACAGCAACAGTCAGTCAAAGGGGCACTGGAGTCGCCTTGCTGCTGCTTTTGTTATGATCTTATTCGTGACGACCATAACACAAATGGTCCCAACGTTCCACCCATCCCCACCCATCTTAAGAGTCAAAAATAAAACCCAGAACATTCCTGCGAACTCCTGGTCTCCCTCCAGCTGTCACCCCCCCTCTCTGCTTGTCCCCCTCCTGGCCTCACTCCCCAGTTCCAGCCTCTTAGCCTCCTTCCTGATCTAAATGTTGGCCTGTCCAAGGGCCCGTTCGCTCCTCGGTCTGCACTGCCCCTGAGACCTTCCAGTCCGTGTCAGTCTGTGTCCTCTGTGAGCCCGTGATGCCTCCGGTCTCCCCCACCGAGCTCCACACCGACGTGCCCACTGGCCATCTCCGCCAGGAGCAGGGGGCGACTGCCACCTGCAGCATTTTCCTGGGGCGGCTGTAACAAATGACCGCAACTCGGTGGCTGAAAACAACGCAGACTTACTCTCTCACTGTTCTGGAAGCCAGCAGTCTGAAATCAAGGGATTGGCAGGCTTGGCTTCCCTCGGAGGCTCTGAGGGAGAATCTGTTCCGTGCCTCGCTCCCAGCTCCGGTAGGGTCACTGGCAGCCCTCGACGTTCCTCAGCTTGTGACCGCGTCACTGTCTCTGTCGCCGCATGGCCCTCGTCCCTGCGTGTTCCCGTGTCTCTGGCTTGACCCTTCTTATAAGGACACCAGTCCCTGGGTTTGGGGCCACCTTAGATCCAGGATGACTTCTTCTTCACTAACCACATGCGGGAAGACCTTCCAAACAGAGTCCCATTCTGAGGTTCCGGGTGAATGTGAGATGTGGGGGGACGACGTTCAACCCAGTAGAGCGTCCCAAACGTGCCGTGTGTTCCTGCCCCCCATGCCCTCCGATACCTAGCTCAGCAGTTGGGCCCACGGCTGATTCGTCTTGAATCTTCTTTTTCCCTCATCTCTCCGTCAAAAAGTCCTCTTGACCTTGACCTTGCTTCTGAAATTATCTTCTTCCCCGCAGCCACCTACCCGGGCCAGGCCACAGCACCTCGCCTCGGACAACTGCACCAACCCCGACTTGACACTTACGTCTCCTCCCGCGTTCTTCCACTGCCCATTCTCCACGCTGAAGCCAGACACCCTAGCTTGTTAAAATTTTTTTTAATGTTCATTTATCTGTTTTGAGAGAGAACATGAGCGGGGAGGGGCAGAGAGAGAGAGAGGGAGAGAGAGAGAACCCCAAGCAGGCTCTGTGCTGTTGGCACAGAGCCCGATGTGGGGCTCGAACTCACGGACCGTGAGATCATGACCTGAGCCGAAATCAAGAGTCTGACGCTCAACCAACTGAGCCGCCCAGGTGCCGCTACAGCCTTTCGATTTTTAACGGTGGGAAAGTTTGAACCTACATAAGTAGGTTCATTCGCCCGTCAGCGGGCTTCAGTGATTATCAACTCATGGCCAGTCTTACCCTAGCTACCCCCACCCCCAGCCCTCTCTCGTGTTATTTTTAAAGTAGACCACAGACATCTCTCCGAATCTCTTGAAAAGGTAGACCAGACCCTGCCCCTTCCCTGCTCACCCGTCCGGATCCACGGCCCCAGATAAGCCGAGGCTCTTTCAGGGTGGCCCAGAGAAGACGCTTGGACCCAGGCCTTGTGCACCTGTGCTCCAGGCACCGAGCTGCTCTGACGCCCCCAGCTCGGCCTCTGAGCTTCTCCGTGTGCTGGTTCCTGCTTCTCCTTCAGGCCTCGCCTCTAATTGTATCTCAGAGAGGCCACCTCTGCCTCTCTGCTCTTCCCTCCGTCCCCTGTGCCCCCTGCCCGGTGCCTTGTCCCCGGGTCCGACCACAACACGGAGCCTCGTCAGTAGTGCTGCATTGTTTGTGTCTTTCCCCGCGATGGGCGCCCTGCGGGGGCCGGGACCCTTTCTGTCTCGCTCACCCTTATGTCCCCGCTGCCAGAACAGGTCAGGAGTGCGGGCAAGTGCTTCTCCCAGGGTGGCGACCCCAGGCCACGGGCTGCGGACGTGTCTTATGGTTCTGGAACAGATCTTTGCCACCTTGCAGCAGGGAAATGTGCGTACCGCTCCCTGCTGCCTCCTGAGTGGGGACGTCGGGGTAGCCGCCTTAGACGTGACCTTTTTGGGGTTTGGTGGTGGTGGTTTAATCATCCAGGGGCTTCGTGTTATGATTTTGCTAGTTACTTTTCACTTGCATGGGAAGCGCACGGTAACACTAAGGGCCGGGCTTAGGAACTCAGAATCCTCTTTGTTGATTCGTGCTGTGTGAGACCTCAGAGAAGGTCACGAGCGGTGATGTGTGCCTTTGACCTTCGGGAGCCCCCAGGGCAGGTGGGGATTCTGCTCCCCCCATTAAAGAGCATTTCCAGCCCTCAGTTACCCGAGGGGTACCCCAAGGCGGTGGCTCTGTGCCTCGCAAAGGTGCGGACACAGGGTCTGCGAGGGGAAGACAAGCTACAAGTACAGGGCGTAGGTAAGGCTTGGCTGAGCTCCCGGATTTGAGTTGCGGCAGGAAGTGGGGGTCCCCGACTTCAGGACCCTCCTTCAATGGCCCGTGTTGCTGCTAGAAATCTGTGTCTCCCCTCCATGGAGTGAGGCCGGCTCAGGGGAAAAGACACCAGTCCTGACATCTGGGGCGTCTGAGTTGTGGGCCTGCCAGAGTTGTGTGATTCTGCACCCGAGGCTCTGACTCTGGAGTCGCCGCTCCCTCCTGTGACACGGGGAGACAGCTGAGACGCCCCTTATGCGGGGGTTGGGTTCTAAAGTTAGCGCACCAGACAAAAGTTGCAGCCACCCCTGCACCGCCTCGCGCAGCTTGGCCGTAGCTTTACGACCATCGACTCCAGGGGACCCGCGAGTGACAAGCAGGAACGTGGTGGCCTCGCTCCTCCCACCCTGCCCGGTGTCCCCAGAGCAGATGGAAGACCAGGTCCTTCACCCCACCTAAAATCTAGCCTCTAAGGCTATTTTCCGCCCTCCGGGGTCCGGTGGTTGCGTTTATCTTAAACAAGCATCTGAAGCAGTTACACCGGACCCCCCTGTGCCTCCATGGAGACCCCAACCCGCAGACCAGGAGTCTAGAAGTTGGGAAAGTGGTTGATGGGGCTGGGTGGGGCGGTGTGGGGAGTCCTGTTGGGAACACCAAGTAAAGCTGCCTTGAAATGCAGAGCTGCGGGCTCTTTCTTGCCCGTGCAGCCACCAGGCATGCGCCACCTAGCGTGAGTCCCGGGCAGAGTGGCGGTGCCCAGCCTCTGTGGGAGAGGAGGGTGGGCGCGAGGCTCCGGAGACACCATGGTCAGCCTGTAATTTTCTGGGAGAGACGGAGCATGGCTGCTCGTTAGCGCTGTGGCCTGCCGCCCTCTTTGAGAGAGAGAGAGTAGAGTGCTTTTTCACTTGTCCCTTTAGGAAAACTGGCAGACATAAGATCACAGGCCAGAGGACGTTAACATCTCTCTAGCTCTGTATGAATGGCAAGCGTGTTTCTCAGATGGGTTTACACTGTCCCCGTCACCCTTGCCAGAGACGGGCATGTGTGTGGCTAAGTCCCGCCTCGTCGGAATGGCCACACAGATTGGCCTTAAACTGCTTCTCCTGGATGGGGGAGGCTGAGGAGGACTCTCTGGCTTCTCCCCACGATGAACTTGGGTCTCCAGATTGCCCCGGGGGCCCTGGAGCCGGCACCCTTGGCCCCTGCCACCCTCGCAGATCTGTTAGAGGAAACCCAAATGCCAGGCTGGATGCCCTGAGAACGTCGGGCTTTGTTGGCCTGTGAAGCTAGGACAAAAGCATTCTGGTGCTTTTGGGAGACCGGGCCTCCTCCGCGGGGCCCCCGGGGGTGGGCACTGACCCTCCGGGCTCTGGGCAGGGCAGCAGGAAGCAGGGCCTTGCAAGGCGGGTAAAGAGACTTCTTTAAAACCTTCCCATTGGATTGGTTCTTATACTTTCAACTCAGGCCCCCGGGGCCAGGAGTCCTGGGTTCATTTGCTGACACATCCATCCTGAGGGCCTCCTGTGTGCAGGATCCTGTGCCTAAAATGAGCAGTAGCCCGATGGGGAGCGCGAGGAGGCTGGGGCCCCTCCCCAGGCCACCAGGGGAAGGACTGACCACCTGGGGAGCATGGCAGGAACCGCGGGGCCCTCTTGCCATCCTCTCCAGGGGCGGGGTGGCTGGGGCGGGGTTGCGGCAGCCCCTCCTCTGCCATTAAACCCACCCAGCCCGGTCCCCGCCCCAGACCTCCTCTGTCCCGGAGCCACCCTCTCTCCTTGACCCACTCTCCTGTCTTGTTCACGGAAGATGACGCCGCCTCTCTCTCTCTCTCTCTCTCTCTCTCTCTCTCTTTTTCTCTCTCTTCCTCTGGCTTCCTCTGCCCTGTACTCCTCTCCCCTGGCCCGCCTTCCCACCCGCCCCGGGTGGACCAGACCCAGACGCAGCTGGAGCACGCGCGCATTGGGGAGCTGGAACAGAGGCTGCTACTGGAGAAGGCGCAGGCCGAGCGTCTGCTCCGGGAACTAGCCGACAACAGGGTAACGCCGCCCTCCGGCCCCATCACGCCTCCTTCGGCTTCTCTGTTTTATTATTTTCTCTGTCTTTGGCTGCTTTCCTCATTGTTTTGCCTTCTGAGCCCCTTCTAGGAGGGAAGTCGAGGCTTGGGAACCCTTCCACCCCATTGCCACGTGACGCCCGTTGGGGAGCAGGGGGTCTTGATTGTCCGGGACTTCGGGCCCCGGCTCAGGGTCCCACTGGCTGGGAATGCCCTGTGAGACCCCGCCCCCCCCCCACCCGCCCCATGCACTGCCACAGCAAGGCTTTGTCATGTTCAGAAATGGGGTGCCTCTCGGGAACGTCCTGCCCCTTATATGGGTCACCTCCCGTCTCCCTGGGCTGAGGAGGCTGAGGAAAGCGGGTGGTCAGGGAGCTGCAGACCGAAATTTCTCTAGCCTAGGGTTTTTTTTTTTTTTTTTTTTTTAATGTTTATTTATTTTTGAGCGAGAGAGGATCCAAAGCAGTCTCTTCACTGACAGCAGCGAGCCTGTTGCAGGGCTCGAACTCACGAACCTTGAGATCATGGCCTGAGCTGAAGCTTAACCGCTTAATCGACTGAGCCACCCGGGCGCCCCCTAGGGGATCTTAACTATGGTTGCAGGAGGGGCCAGCCAGAAGGACCTGAGGCTTTTGGGGAGTGGGGATGTCCATAGGGCGTGAGGTTCTGTGTCAGACCCAGGGTGGGGCTGGTGAGATACAGCAGACTAGGGAAATCTCTGCTGGAGCAAGGGGGAGGTCCTGCCAAGGCCCAGGTCCGGGTTCTGGGCCCAGCTGGCCCCTCGGTGCCCACCATACCTTTCCCGGGGCCAGGCCCCCTGTGCAGGTACCCACGTCCAAACAGCTGGCCAGCCCAGGCCAGCTGCGGTTCTGGCAGTGGAGCTAAACAGCCAGCCAGCAGTGATTAGTTCAAACCATCTGAGCAGGGAGGGCTGTGGGGCGAGCCACGGTCGGTTTCTGCAGGCCCACCTCGGCACGCGAGTGTGTGCATGTGTCGGGGGGAGTCTGGAGACACACACAGATCCCTTTGCACACCCTGGCCGTTGCTGGGTGACCGTACGTGCTCGTGTGGTACACACACATATGTGCATGGAGGCTCTGCCTGCAGAAACCGACCCAGTCACGGTTGACAGTCTGGAGCCCCCCACACTGAGGCGCCTTGATCTAGGGTTCAGCCTGATTATAAAAACAAAAGCAGATTTATTGAACTACAGGTCACCTTCAGAAACAGTTTTAAGTTAGCGAAAGACTTAAAACGTGTCGATGAATGTACTGTTTCCAAATCCATGACCACTGTCGTGATCCAAATGGGTTCTTGGAAGACGGAGCCTCTGATCTCAGTTTTCCATCAGGAGGTGGGTCTGGGAGCATTAACTTTGTACCGCCTCAATTAAACCAGACCCTTCTCTGGCCAGCCCCTCCGCGAATCGACCCATCCGGCTGCCAGATAATGCAAAATTCCCTCCTAAAGAAAGCCAGAACCTCCAACAAGTGGTTTCTTTTAACCACTGATGTGTCCCAAGCCACCAAGGGCAGCGGGGACCGTCCCGTCCCGGAATCACAGGGCCGCAAGCCCAGGGAGTCCTTCCGGAGGCTGGGACGCCCAGGCGGGGTGGGCGCCCTTCCCCTCCACGAACCTCCCCCGCGGGGCCGGGGTCCCTTGCCCTCCCGCCGGCCCGCTGACCTCGGTCTCCCTCTCTCCCCGGTAGCTGACCACGGTGGCCGAGAAGTCGCGCGTGCTGCAGCTGGAAGAGGAGCTGAGCCTTCGGCGCGGCGAGATCAAGGAGCTCCAGCAATGTCTGCTGCACTCGGGCCCGCCACCCGCCGACCACCCCGAGGCCGCCGAGACCCTGCGGCTGCGCGAGCGGCTGCTGTCGGCCAGCAAGGAGCACCAGAGGGAGAGCGGCGTGCTGCGGGACAAATACGAGAAGGCCCTGCGGGCCTACCAGGCGGAGGTGGAGAAGCTGCGGGCGGCCAACGAGAGGTACGCGCAGGAGGTGGTGGACCTCAAGGCCAAGGTGCAGCAGGCCACCAGCGAGAACATGGGGCTCATGGACAACTGGAAGTCCAAGCTGGACTCGCTGGCCTCGGACCACCAGAAGTCCCTGGAGGACCTCAAGGCCACCCTGAACTCGGGCCCGGGGGCCCAGCAGAAGGAGATTGGGGAGCTGAAGGCCGTGATGGAGGGCATCAAAATGGAGCACCAGCTGGAGCTGGGCAACCTGCGAGCCAAGCACGACATCGAGACCGCCGTGCACGTCAAGGAGAAGGAGGGGCTGCGGCAGAAGCTGCAGGAGGCCCAGGAGGAGCTGGCGGGGCTGCGGCAGCACTGGCAGGCCCAGCTGGAGGTGCAGGCCAGCCAGCACCGGCTGGAGCTTCAGGAGGCCCAGGACCAGCGCCGCGACGCCGAGCTGCGGGTGCACGAGCTGGAGAAGCTGGACGCGGAGTACCGGGGCCAGGCGCAGGCCATCGAGTTCCTCAAGGAGCAGATCTCCCTGGCCGAGAAGAAGATGCTGGACCACGAGCTGCTCCAGCGGTCGGAAGCCCAGAGCAAGCAGGAGGCCGAGAGGCTGCGGGAGAGGCTTCTGGTTGCCGAGAACAGACTGCAGGCCGTGGAGTCCTTGCGCTCATCCCAGCACGGCAACGTAGGCGGCCGCCTCTCCTGCCGGGCGGGAGGGGGCGGGGGGGGGGGCGGGGGGAGCCCCCACAGTCACGGGGGCCCCGGTGTCGGCCGGCCCCCTCTTCCCAGCCAGGTCCGGGCGAGAACGGAGGGCACCTCTCGTGCCTCCATCAGTAGTGCAGGGTGACCGTGGGGACCCGAGGTGGTCTGAGCTGACCTGGCTGGGTCCCCGCAGCCCAGGCCTGCAGAGATGCGTACCCCAGCACAGAGCACAGGCTTCCTCCCGATCCCCGGGTCTCTGCGTCTCCCACACGTGTCCTACTGCGCAGGCTCTCGGCCCTCCCCCAGGAGCCAGCAGCCGGGAGCTCCGTGGGGCTCGAGCTCTGCCTGTCCCCAGGGGGGGGTGTCCCGTCTCCCACCCTAATGCCGACCCAGGTGACCTGAGCTGCGGGTGGCTCCCTCTCGCCAGTCCTAATGAGCCCGAGCAGCCGTCCAGCGGCCACAGTGTGGGGGCCTCCAGAGTGGACGCTGGGAGGTGGAGGGGGGTCAGGACCGACGTTGCCTTTTCTCACCTTAACTCTTGCTAGGTCAGCGTTCGCTCTGTTTCACAGATGAGCAAACCAAGGCTGAGACGGAGAAACTTTCCCAGGGTTTCCCGCCCACCAGAGGCAGAGGTCAAGTCCAGCCCCACAGCTGGAGGCCAACAAAGGGTGCCCAGGATGACAAAAGTCAAATCCTACCCGAAGGACAGCTGGCAGCATGGTCATTGCCTTCATACGGGCCCTGGGGCTTCGCGAGCTTCTGATTCCCCTTGTGCCTTTGAACTAGAAGTTAGCGTTCCAGCAATAAGGAAGTGTTTGGGAGTTTCAAGGAACAGGATACCTCTTTCGTAAAAGGAGCCCTGCCTGCATGATGCCTTGTCCTCCCAGGGTGGCAGCCTTTCTGCCCCCTTTCTCCCAGGGAGGGACTGTTTTAGCAAGTGCTGTGCCAGGATCCTGGGCAGAGAGAAAAGGAACAGTCTCTGAGCAGCTTGTGTGCAAATGGCCTCACTGCCTTCTCAGAGCAGGGGTAGTCAGGCCTGGGACCCCAGCAACTGGACTCCTGTAGCATAGGAGGTTTCAGACTGCTGTGGTTCCAGAGGACAGCCCCCTTCCCCTCGGCCACAGACCTTAGGCCGAGGAGTGGACGGTGATCTCAGCAAGGCCCTTCTCTTCATTTCCACACACCTGGGGCCTTGGCCGGGACCCACATGACTCCCAGATGCAGAGGTTTCAGTGCAGAGACAATGGGCTGAGACTTAAAAAGGGGCTTGGGATGTATGAGCAGAAGTATGAGCGGCAGGTTGATGGAGGTGACTGCCTGCTCAGCTCTGGGCCGGTCTGATCTGCAGTGTTAGACTGGCAAACAGCATGCTGAGAGGAGAACCTGCTTGGGCAGGAGGCTGAAAACTTTTTTCCAAGAAGCTGTGGGGAGCCTGTGAATGTTTGCCATTCGGATTTTTTTTTTCTTAATTGATCTTTTCTTCTTTGGTTTCTGGGTTTATTATTAAAAAGTAGTAGCATTTATTAAAGTTCCTCGGGAGCTGGCCCCGGGGCGTGCTCTGCGTTCGTTCTTTTACGGGTGGAAACCAAGGCTGGGATTTTGCCTCTGGAAGATGATGGAAACAGACTTCCAGGACTAATCTCTGTGGGCGTCCCAGGGAAGGAGACATGTGTTTAATATAATAGACGTTTTCAACAAAGGAAGGAGTGGGAGGTGTTCGCACGGAAGCTGCACAAACAGCCTTCGGGGGCGCTGGGGGCAGGCGGGGGTCCTCTCTTGTCAGGGAGGCAGGACCGAGAACATCTCTGCTCTTTGCCACCGTACCAAGTCCCTGAGAGCCACCCTGTGTAGGGGTGAGGTGGGCCGGCTGGGGCAGGGGCAGGGGCAGGGGCCAAGCATCCCTCTTACCAGAGCCTTCTTTCAGATGATCGAGTCCAACGACATTTCAGGGGAGAAGGTCAGGATGAAGGAGACTGTGGAGGGTGAGTGGCTGCTGGGCTGGGTGGGACCCTGGGCTTTTTGTTTTACATCATCTGCCCACCCTCTGCTCACCGCCTCCCCCCACCCCTGTCCCCCCTCCGCATTGCCGGAGTTCCCTCCCTAAAGGCACCGCGTTGGCCAACCTCAGTTTACTTTCCAGACACGTTTATGCACATCCAAACCTGTAAGTGCCGGATGGTACCACGCCTCCCTGCTGTCCAGCCCCCCTTTCTCCTTTCCATTTAATGATGCCGCATCTTGGAGGCCGTTCTTATCCACGGTTTCCAGTCTTTGTCTATTGTCAACACCGCTTCAGTGAATTACCTTCCCCTCTTTGGGTCTCCAACGGTTTTAACTCCCGAATGCTGTGGTTCAAAGTGTGTTTTCCCCACGAGCCTCACCGCCAACACACTGCATCAGACTTTGTGACCTTTGCCAGTCCGAGTGGTTCTCCCGTGAGACAACGTCACCTTGCCTCTCTCTTACTGTGAGCGAAGCTTCCTTTCCAGTTCCACTTGGCGTCTTTTGCCCGTGTTGTTCCTCGCGGGTTGTTCATCTTTCTGTTGATTTTTTACAAACTATGTACGACATTGCAAACATTCGTTCCCCATTTGTGGTTTGTCTTTGGGCTTTTCTCAGGGTCGTATGTGCCGTGCGGATTTGTTTCAAATCAGTCTTTTCTGGGGCACCTGGGTGGCTCAATCAGTTAAGCTGCTGACTCTTGATTTCGGTCCAGGTCACGATCCCAGGGTCGTGAGACTGAGCCCTACATCAGGCTCTGTGCTGGGTGTGCAGCCTGCTTAAGATTCTCTCCCTTTCCCTCTGCCTCTCCCCTGCTCACGTGTGCACATGGGCTCTCTCTCTCTCTTTCTCTCTCTCTCTCTCTCTCTCTCTCTGTCTCTCAAAAAATAAAATAAAAATAAATAGGGGCACATGGGTGGCTCAGCCGGTTAAGCGTCTGACTTTGGCTCAGGTCATGCTCTTGTGGTTCGTGAGTTCATGCCCCGCTTTGGGCTCTGTGCTGACAGCTCAGAGCCTGAAGCCTGCTTCAAAATCTTTGTCTCTCTCTCTCTCTGTGCCCCTCCCCCCCGCTCGCACTCACTCTCTCTCTCAAAAATACATAAACGTTAAAAATTTTTTTAATAAATAAATCATTTAAAAGTCAGTCTTTGCTTTTTTGGCTTCTGGGCTTCTTATTTTTAAAATGTATCCCATGGTTTTTTTCTAGTACTTCTTTAGTTTTATTTTCTCTGCTCAAATGTCTGGTCCACCTAGAATTCATCCTTCTCTAAGGTGCGAAGGAGGAACCATTTTTCCCTCCCAAAAGGGTACCTATTTGTCCTATTACCAGTTTTGAAAAACTCATTTCAAGCTCTCCACTGATTCGAATTACTAATCTTACCACCTTCCAATTCCTTTATATAACTGACTTTATTTCTGGACCTTCTATTCCATTAGTCACCTGTCTGTCCGTGGGCCAGTTCTAGAAGGTTTTAATTATCGAAGCTTTATTTATATCATCATGACTGCAAGCCTAGCCTTTCCCGCTGTGCTTTTTCAAACTTTTTTGCCTGTTCTTTTTTTTTTTTTTTTTTTTAAGCTGATGCAACATTAGCATAGAATTAACTGTTTTAAAGTGAGCAATTCAGTGGGCATTCGCTACATTCATGGTCTTGTGCGACCACTACCTGTGTCTAGTTCCAAATCATTCTCATCTCTGCAGAACGAAATCCCATACCCATTATCAGTCACTCCCTAGCCTCGGACCACCACTAGTCTGCTTTTTGTCTGGATTTGCTCATTCTGGATATCGACATAAATGGCATCCCGAGACACCCGGGTGGCTCTGTCAGTTAAGCATCCAACTTCAGCTCAGGTCACGATCTCACAGTCCGTGAGTTCGAGCCCCGCGTCGGGCTCTGTGCTGACAGCTCAGAGCCCGGAGCCTGCTTCGGATTCTGTGTCTCCCTCTCTTTCTGCTTCTCCCCTGCTCATGTTCTGTCTCTCTCTCAAAGTAATAAGTAAACATTAAAAAAAAATTTAGAAGGCATCCTACAATGTGTGGCTTTTTATGTCTGGCTACTTTGACTTAGCATACTGTATTCCAGGTTCATTCCTGCTTACGGCTGAATAATAGGCCGTCATACGCTCCACTTTTTATCCATCCGCCTGTTGGTGGATGTTTGGTCTGCTTCCACCCTTTGGCTATTGTGAGTCGCGTTGCTGTAAGCACACATGTGCAGGTGCTTTGCAAGCGCCTGTTTCCAGTTCTTTGGGGGGGTGTGCACCTTCAAGTTGCTAGGTCATATGGCATCTCTGTGTTTAACTCCTTGAAGAAGTGTTTGCCAGACTCTCTTGGCTAGTCTTGCTTATTGTCCAGGTGACTTTAGAATCAGCTAATCTGGGGGCCCCTGGGGTGGCTCAGTCAGACATCCCACTCGATTTCAGCTCAGGTCATGATCTCACGGTTCGTGACATAAAGCCCCATGTCAGGCTCTGTGCTGACAGCCCGGAGCCTGCTTGGGATTCTCTGTCTCCCTCTCTCTCTCTGCCCCCCCCCCCCCCCACTCGTGCGTGTGAGTGCCCGTGCCCTCTCTCTCTCTCACTCTCTCTCAAAATAAATAAATAAGCTTTAAAACAAAAATAGAGGGGCGCCTGAGTGGCTCAGTTGGTTGGGCGTCCGACTTCAGCTCAGGTCACGATCTCGTGGTCCATGAGTTCGAGCCCCGCGTCGGGCTCTGGGCTGATGGCTCAGAGCCTGGAGCCTGCTTCCGATTCTGTGTCTCCCTCTCTCTCTGCCCCTCCCCCGTTCATGCTCTGTCTCTCTCTGTCTCAAAAATAAATAAACGTTAAAAAAAAATTTTAAAAACAAAAACAAAAATAGAATCAGCTGATTTAGTTCCATAAGAACTAAAATCGTATTGGTATTTATATTGGCATTGCATTTATAAAGTAGCGTACAGAAATGTAACGTTTCTTGCGCTTTCCATAGATTATCTTTTTTAGCACTGCTCTGAGCCTATCCAGTATTCGAACCCACACGACTGGGTGACACGGGTACCAGGACCCCAATTTTTCACTCGAGGAAACTGAAACTGAGAGTTAAGTGGCCCGAGAGCACACAGTGTAGGGGTCTCTTACCCAGAGCGGGTTACCCGGAGACAGGGCTGGTGTGGGGGAGCGTTTGGACCCTGGAGGCCAGCTCTGGCCTCGTTTTAGGGTTCTTGCGGGAAGGCCACCCCCTCCGCCCCTGCACCTGGAACACTGCAGACAGACCCCTTGTCTCTCCCTCCTCCCCTAGGCCTGCAGGACAAGCTGAACAAAAGGGACAAAGAGGTGGTAGCCTTGATGTCCCAAACCGAGATGCTCAGGGCCCAAGTAAGTGGTAAGTCTCCTTCCTGCAGGGCAGGGGCGGGGTGGGGGGGGCTTTCACAGGGGGCCTCAGCTGGTCGGGCGTGGAGTGGGTTGGCTCATGGTCAGGGTGCCCTCTCCCGTTCTGCCCTGAGAGGGCACCATGGGCCAGTCCACCCGCACCGGGTTTCCACCTGAGCCGTGTGAGAGGGCCGGTGTGGCCCCCACAGTGTCCATGAGACACTGAGGGACCCCGGCCGGCCTCTTCCCCCGGAGCCAGTTCTCCGTGTTCTCTCAGTGAACTCCACCAGGTTGCTCTCTGGTCTTGAGGACCATTTCACGGGTGACAAAGGTAGAGTGGCTGCTGCCCCCGGTGCCTTTCTAGCTGAAGTACCAGGATTTCAGATTCCGGGGGAAGGATGCCGGCCGCGGCAGGGGACGAGACACAGAGGACACGAGGACAGAGGGGGAGCCCGGGGAGAGGCAGGGGTCTGGAATTGGTGACTTCGTGAACCGGCCCTGCTTCTCCCACCAGAACGCCAGTGGTGGTGTCCACGAGACGGCCCCCCTCCTGGGGAATGGTTCCCACCCCCACTTCTGTCCAGTTCCCACCACGTTCACGTGGCCTCATTGGTCCCGGCCAAGGTCAGCTGACCTCAGACCCCTCCAAGGAAGGCTAAGATGAAGATTTTGCTTTCCCTCGTCCAGGACACGGTTGTAAGCGCCCGGGTCCTGTCTCGGGCAGGGCGGACCGCTCCCCGGCCCCGAAGGGCCTGCGCTGCTGTGCTTGGGGCCGTGGCCTGCTTTGTGCAGCTGCCCCCTCGGCCCCTTGCTGCCCGGCCCTGCAGGACGAGAGAGACCCGCTCAGTGGAGCGTGTGGAGTTGTGTGGTCCCCCCGAGAAACCCGGCTCCCTGCCCGGGGCCTTCGCCGCCCCCCCCCTCCCTCTCCGGGTGGGACAGATTCCCATGGCGATCCTGCCCCTCTCTCTGCTTTCCCTGCCGGCCGACCTCAGCACTGGAGGCGAAGTGCAAGGCGGGAGAGAAGAAGGCAGAAACCCTCCAGAAGGAGAAGCGGCGCCTGGAGGCTGAGCTGGAAGCCGTGTCCCAAAAGACCCACGACGCCTCGGGCCAGCTGGTCCTCATCAGCCAGGAGCTGCTCAGGAAGGAGCGGTGAGTTAGCCGTGGGCGCGCTGCGGTCCCGTCGGGCCCCGACCCTGGCGCCGCTCCACCTGCCTGAGAGGCAGGGCAGGGGCGGGGCGGGAGGGACAGGTGGCTGGCAATGGCCAGCGCCCGCCGTAGTCCCCCGCTGAGCTCAGATGCAGCCTCGGAATCCTTCTCGACACGGATCTCCAGGCAGAGCTTGTAGGCAAGATGAGTGGTTCCCACACTTCGTGGTCCCCGCACCCCTTTCAGCACTTCAAGGTCATGAGGATTCCCCCACAGCGTTTGCTTATTGCTTCTGTATCTGCCATGTTATCAATTAAAGCAGAAATTTTAAAATATTTCTTAATCCATTTAAAAATCATAACAAGCTGGGGTGCCTGGGGAGATGAAGCGCCCGACCCTTGGTTTCGGCGCAGGTCGTGATCTCACGGTCTGTGAGTTCGAGCCCTGCATCGGGCTCTGTGCTGGCAGCATAGAGCCTGCTTGGGATTCTCCCTCTCCCCCGCTCTCTCTGTCCCTCCCCCGCGTGTGCTGTCACTGTCTCTCTTAAAATAAATAAACGATGGGGCGCCTGGGTGGCGCAGTCGGTTAAACGTCCGACTTCAGCCAGGTCACGATCTCGCGTTCCGTGAGTTCGAGCCCCGCGTCGGGCTCTGGGCTGATGGCTCAGAGCCTGGAGCCTGTTTCCGATTCTGTGTCTCCCTCTCTCTCTGCCCCTCCCCCGTTCATGCTCTGTCTCTCTCTGTCCCAAAAATAAATAAACGTTGAAAAAATAAATAAATAAATAAATAAATAAATAAATAAATAAACGTTAAAAAATTGTAGCAAGCAGGGGAACCTGGGTGGTTCACTCGATTAAGCGGCAGACCGGCTCAGGTCATGATCTCACAGTTTGTGAGTTCAGGCCCCATGTTGGGCTCTGTGCTGACAGCTTGGAGCCTGGAGCCCGCTAAGATTTCTATGTCTCCCTCTCTCTTTGCCCCTCCCCCAACCTTAGTCTCTCTCTCTCTCTCTGTCTCGAAAATAAAGATTAAAAAAAATTTTTTTTAATAATTTTTTTTTTAAATCTTAAAAAGTAAAAAAAAAAAATAAAATAAAATAGAATGTCTTATCACATGAGCTCTCTTGGGTGAATGTTTTATTTGTTTTGTTTTATTTTTTTTTTAATGTTTTATTTATTTCTGAGAGAGAGACACAGCATGAGCAGGGGAAGGGCAGAGAGGCAGGGAGACACGGAATCTGAAGCAGGCTCCAGGCTCCGAGCTGTCAGCACAGAGCCCGATGCGGGGCTCGAACTCACAGACGGTGAGATCATGACCTGAGCTGATGTCGGCCGCTTAACCAACTGAACCACCCAGGTGCCCCTTGTTTTATTTTTTAATTAAACCTTCTGTTCTCTCTTTATCTTTTTTCTTAAGCTTATATATCTATTTTCAGAGAGAGAGAGAGTGCACGTGTGCATGTGAGCAGGAAAGGGGCAGAGAGAGAGGGAGAGCACAGAGCTGGACATGGGGCTCGATCCCACAAACCATGAGATCATGACCTGAGTCCAAATCGAGGGTCAGATGCTTAACCTACTGAGCCCCCCAGGGGCCCCTGTTCTCTTTTTTTTTTTTTAACTTGAAAAACATTCCGGAAGAGACCCAGTTCTCTTGACCATCCCATCCCCAAATCTGGCCCCTCTTGGTTTCATGCCTCATATTTCCACAGCGGCCCCTCGTGGCACAGGTGCTGTGTCCCTGTCAGGGTGGCCTGTCTGTAGGCACCCGGCGAATCTCCACAATGTGGGAACAGAGGGCCAGGGCTGACTAGCTCTTCTGTGCCCCTCACTGGCCCCTGCCAGGAGCCTGAATGAACTTCGAGTGTTGCTGCTGGAGGCCAATCGCCATTCGCCAGGGCCCGAGAGGGACCTGAGCCGCGAGGTGCACAAGGCTGAGTGGCGGATCAAGGAGCAGAAACTCAAGGATGACATCCGGGGCCTGCGAGAAAAGCTGACTGGGCTGGTATGTGGGCCAGGGGGTGGCCTGGGGATGGGGGGATGGCAGAGTGGGCTGAGGCTGCCCCAGCCGTGGCGACTGGCAGCCTCCTAGAGCCAAGTCACAGGGAAGGTTCAGAAGGCCCTAGAATCACGGGTCAGCGATGTAGCCGGTGGAGGGGCCACGGGCGACCCGTTTGCAGACGTTGTAGCCGGCCATGTGGTCGTCTGGGGGATTCAGGGCAAAGGAAGACTTCCGAAGAACTTGAGCTTGTCCAGAGCTAGGATGGACTGCTTCAGGGTGAGCGCCCCATGCAGGGGAGGAATCAAGCCAGAAAGCAACTCCTTGCTCAGGGTTTGGCAGTGGGGACTCACGCATTAGTCGAGGGAGGGAGATGGGTATATCAAAGCACCTTCTGACCCTGGGGTTCTGGGAGCTGAGACCCCTCCATCAGGAGCAGGAGCCTGACTGGGCTGAGTTCCCGAGGTGGGGGCAGGAGTAAGCGGGCTGTGCGTTGAGGACAAACCTGTGGCCAGTTACCGCGCCTAGTCAGTTGCAAGGGAAGGACAGGACCCTGTCTGGGAAGACAGGCTGCTGTCCTAGGAAGTTGCTCCAAAGCCCCTCCCTGCCCTCCCGCTCAGCCGCCGGGGTTTGGCCATTGGAGGAGACAGAAGAAGGGAGGTTTTGAGGGCCGGGGGGAGGAACAGGACCCACCCACAGCTGTGGGGGCCCGTAGGGTCAAGGGCTAAGGGGTGTCACACACCCCTCCAATCCTGGAGGGTCTAGCCAGCAGGCAGGATCCCAGGGCCCTTGCGGTCCTTGTGGCTCTGTGAGTCTGGACCTAACTCAGGAGAAGACAAGGCCCTGGGGCTGGCGGAGACTTCAGAGTTTTGATTCTGAGACTTGCCCTGAGCCTCATGGAGTGGGGGCAGTGGCATTCTGGCTCCTCTCCGTGGGGAACGGCTGGTCAAGTTTACATGGATGTGGGAAGTTCCCCTTTACCCGGGGGTGGCCTCTCCTGTGTCTCTCTGAGCTGTCTCTTCCCCCCCCCCACCCCATGCCACGGGAAAACTGGGGAAGGGCTTGGTGGTTAGAAAAACCCCAAAGTGAGGGAGTTTTAGGTGGACGATCAGAGTGGGGTGGAAGGATCTGGAAGCATGCGGCCCAGGGGCAGTTTATGTGGGAGCAGGGAGGTTGGTGGGTGTATCTCCAGGCACCCTGGTGGGCAGGGGTCAGTCGTGGAAGACTTGGGAGCTGAACGTCACAAATGTCCTGTTGGGGAGGGGAGGAGGGTAAGAGGTGATGAAGCCGTGGGTCTAGGGGTGAAGGGAAGGGACCCACATAAAGACAGTGGGGGAAGGGGAAGGGGGGAGTGGGGGCCACAAGAAGGAAAGAAGGGAGGGCGTCCTGCATTTCAGGACCTGGAGAATCTGAAGCATCTGACAGCCTGGGAATTCAGGGCGGGGTACAAAGAGGATACTTCAGTGGGGACCCTCGAGCAGGGGGAGGAAGGCGTGGCCCAGAGAGCAGGGGGGGCCAGGAGAGTTTCCTGCCTGGAGGAGAGACCACCCTCCGCCCAGCACACATGTGCACAGGTACATGCACGCGCGCACACACACACACACACACACACACACACACGATCGTGTGCGTACTCCCCCTCCCTTCCCTGCTGCTTCCAGGACAAAGAGAAGTCCCTGTCGGACCAGAGGCGCTACTCGCTCATTGACCCGTCCTCGGCGCCTGAGCTCGTGCGGCTGCAGCACCAGCTGATGAGCACAGAAGATGCGCTGCGGGACGCGCTGGACCAGGCTCAGCAGGTGGAGAAGCTCGTGGAGGCCATGAGGAGCCCCGACAAGTCCCAGGTGAGCCGTGGGCCAGGGCGGCTGACCCGGCGGCCAGCCACGGGGCACCGTCCTCGGGAAGCGTGGCCCTGTCCTCCGGGAGTCCCAGCCCAAGGGGTACGTGGTTTGATCTTGAGGAGGAGCTCAGACTAAGCTGGGGATGCAGCCTTGGTCCCCCGGGGTCCTGGGACCCGCATTCTAAAGAGCCTCCGGTGGCCCCAAGGGGAAGACCTCGCCACCTAGGGGCCAAACCAGGAACTGCTGCCTGGTGAACCTCTCAGCATCTGCGCATGACTCTCCCTCAACAGGCCGTCCCCAATTCCGGATCTGCAAACGGCATCCACCAGCAAGACAAGGCCCACAAACAAGAGGTAAGGGGCCGACTCCTCTGGACAAAAAAACCCCGAAAAGCCACCAAAATCACGACGGTGCATTTGCGCCAGAGGCTTCACCGTCGGGTCGCTCACGACCTGGGGCCAGTGCAGTTAAAGTTGGCTCGGCTGTCATCTGCTCTTTTAACCTCGTGTCTCTTTTTTTAAGGACTTTCATAATAAAAGTTAAAACATGTCTATTAGGAAACGTTTGGTGGGGGGAAAGACCCAAAATAGATAAAGAAGATAGTCCTCCTGCCCAGAGGTGACCAAGGTTGACATTTTGAAATGATATCCTTCTTGAACTTTGCTGTGTGTGTGTGCGTGTGTGTGTGTGTGTGTGTGCATACCCAGTCGGTCCTCATTATTCACAGATTGCTTACTTGCAAACCTACCTCCTCGATAAAATTTGTGACCCCAGAATCAATACTCATGGCACTTGTGTGGTCATTCACGGACACGTGCAGAGGGGAGAAAAATTCGAGTCACCTGACATGCACATTCCCAGCTGAGGTCTGACAGATGGCCCTCTGCCACCCTGTTCCTGCTCTCAAAAGTGTCCTTTCCACGGTCTATTTTGTGCCACGTTGGCCACATTTTTGTGTACACGGGCACTCAGTGCTCTTTGTGAGACCCACCTGCTCTCACCCCTTCCCCTAAACTGCTCCCACCCTACCTGCTGTCTCACTACACCCCAGACACCGCAGAGTGGCTTTTCCTGCCCCGGGGCCTTTGCATGTGCTGTCCCCGCTACCTGGCACAAGTGGGCTCTCAAACAGCCCACCCCACTCCCTTCACTATCTGAGACACGCTTGCTGATCAAGGCCTTGCTCCCCCCAGGAGAAGCACTGACCCTGAGGGACACCGTGGAGCAGCCGAGTCCACAGCAGAGCCCCTCCGGCCTGCCCCGGCGGCGCCCCCTCCAGGCAGGGGCCAGGACTGTCACTTTGGAGACAAGAACAGTGTTTGTAATGATAACGTGCCCACTGCCGCGGACAATCCCCCACCCCGACCCCCCTGCCGGACCGGGAGGCTCCCTCAAGCACCACCTTCCACAGCGAGCGGTACGGTCCTGGCCTGGACCCCGGGACCTTCAGCCTCGACACCCTGGATGCCCCGGCAGTTTCTGGAGTTTGGGGAGGCTGAGGTGATCCGGCCAGGCCCCTCTCGAGCTGCCCTGAGGACCATCTTGGCACCCCAGGTGTGCCTGCCCTCCCTTTCTTCTCCTTCTTCTCCCGGGTTCCCCTGAGACCCCAGAGAGCCATCGTCCTGGGAAAGGGTCAGAGGGGGCCCAGCTAGGCACCAAGGAAGGCAGGCCAGGCCTCAGGAGCCAGGTGGGGACCCCCTTTTCTGCAGCCACTTCTGGGCCTAAGCAGTCCCCAGGCTTCTTGCCCCCACAGGCTGAGCCTTCTTCAAACAGTGGTCCGAGACCCGTCGGCCTGTCTGCCCAGTGAGGCCCGGGTTCAAGGTGTTGGGGGCAAGGTCCTTCTCCCCCCAGCCCCCAACACCATCTCACATACACAGCTCCAAGCTGCTGGCCAGAGGGTAGCCACCAGGGCCAGGAGCCACAGTATTAGGAAAGTTCAGAAGCCCCTCTCCCCATCCCCCACCACGCACCTGGCTTGGAGCGGGGGCAGGGTGGCTGCAGGGCGTTTGGACTGGTCTGGAACGTGTCTCCTGGGTTGACCAGACGCTCCAAATCTGGGCCTGTGCCCTGCGGACACGCCCACGCAGGCTGCGCCACGTGCACCCCCTGACCCTTGGCACACGCACGGAGGGAGCAGGCGCGCACACGCAGTCGTGGGGGGTGGGCATTTGCAGTCAGCCGCGCTCAGGACGCACACGCTGGGGTGCACAGGACACACGCTCTTGGGACCGAGCGCCAGGTCTGGCAGGCCCGCGCCCATGTACATTGCAAACGTTGCTGCCACCTGGCTGCGTGCCCACACGCCCAGGTATACGTAGGTGGGTGAGCGTTCAGGGATGCGTGTGCCACACATGTGCATCAGAATGCACACGTACCAACAGCCCCCTTTCTTACCAGGCACCTGTCCAGAGCTTTGTAAGCCCGTCTCCTATAGCCAAGGAAAGAGCCCAAGGGATGTTGATGACGAGAAAAATCTAGCCGCCTCTCTCCTCTGCCCCCCGAGTCCAGCTGAGTTACTCCAGACCTGTGTGTAGCGGGAAAAGCCAGTTCAGAAAAGCCTCTAGTGCTGGAGGGCCCGCAGGGTACTGCTTTGGGCCTGCCTCCACCTCCCGCAGCTCAGGGAGGGTTTTCGTTCGGGGCCCTCCCCTGCCAGAGGCTCGCAGGGGAAACCTGATGGCCCATCGTGGTGTTCCCGAAATGCACCAGGATGGGTACGCAGACTGTGCCCTGGGAACAACCTTGGTGGCCTTTGGGTGCTCCCAGGCACAGATGCGTGTGGCTCCCATCCTTGCCCAAACTCAGCCCATCCTGGGGGGGCAGCCAGTTCGTCCCATCAGCCCCCCACCTCCCCACTGGCTTCTGGTAGCTCTCGCATGCGGTTTTATTAACAACAGTCTAGAAGCGATGCTTTAGTGGCCTAACCCAGAGTCAAATACTACTCTTTCCAGCAAAATCTGGCAGCTCGCCCCTCCTACGGGAGGCACTGATTAGTCTACTAACAGCCAAAGGCCCACACCAGGAGGGGTTGAGCCCCCAAGGCGGCTGGCAGGTGGCAAAGAAGCCACTTGGCTGCGAGTGTCTCCGCCTGTCTGGTGTGGGCTCAGCCGTGCCCCGTCCCCAAGCCCTCCCGCACCCTTGCCCTCCCCAAAGTGGATTTGTTGAAGTGTGGCGAGTCTGTGCTCGAGACAATAAAGCTTGTGACTGAGGTCTGGGGCCTTCGTTGTCTGCTTTTCTCTGTGGGCGCCCCAGTGCATGCCAGGAGTCGATAGTCCCGTTAGCTGCCAACTAATTCCTACTCAGTTGTGAATGACTGATGAGGGCCTCAGAGGGCCTGGCATTAAGAAGTCCGGGAGACTGCACCTGGCCTTGTCCAAAGAGCAGGAACCCAGCAGGGACGGGACGAGCACGAGAGATAGGTCAGCGGGACGGGAGGCGCAGCAAGGCGGCCGGGCAGGGCTGGGGGTCTGGATTTGAATCTGCTGGAAGTATGACTGGGCCCAGAAGGAAAAGAACAAAAAACCCCTGACGTGCAAAATGACGAACACGAGTTCAGTGAGTTCGGGGAGAACATTTAACCTTAGTGAGCAAATTCTATCTCCTGCAGCAAGCTTTCTAGAGATCAAATGAACAGTCGAGGTTTTGCAAGCTCTGTGGTCATTTTACAGGTTTTGCAGTAGACGTTGCCTCCCTGGGAGACCGAATGAGGCTATCGAGGTTGACAGCTGAGTCTGGAAGCGTCGTGCGGTCTCCCGAGCACTGCATCAGCACAGTGGGAGGAAGCAGAGGGAGGAAGTCCTCGGGTGAAGGGCTTAAGGAAGGGGCCGTGTGCGAGGTGTGGCCACGGCTAAGGGAACCCACAGGGCACCACTGCCACCCCAAAGGGGCAAAGGAGCTGTGAGTGAAACCAAAAGCTGCAGCTGTGGAGGGGACCCCACCCCAGGCGGTGCGATCTGGGCGAGCAGGATCTGGAAGGTGATGAACCCAACCGGGAGCCCAGGCAAGGCAGCCTGTTGGAGGGGGAGAGGCCAGCCCCTGGGCGCACAGAGCCCGGAGAGAGGGGGTGCAGAATGGGTCTGGGGAGGGGGTGGGAACAAATGGGGAGCTCTGGGGCCTCAGATGTTAATGGGCTCTGTCCTTCCGGAACCGACCTTACCAGCCCGGCATTTTGAGATACAGAGAGCTCCTGCAAGCAGGATTCTTTCCTCTCCAGGCTTCTCGGACACCGCTGTGATTTCTGGTTCCTTTCCATTGCCTCCCCCTACCCCCCCCACCCAGGCCCCATCACCGACTGAGACTAAGGGCCCTGCTGATGGGGGCGGGTAGTGTTGTGGTGGGGGGGTAGTGTTTCTTTGACCAGTTCAGACTTGGGTGCAAACTGCATGCTGGGGGCCTGTGGTCAGAAAAGAGCGGAAGCCCCCACCCATTCAAGGCTCCTGAGCCAGCAGTCAGGGTGACCCCGTGTTACCTGCTGGGAAGAAGAAGGTGCTGGGTGCAGGGAGGAAAGAAGAGGGGAGCAGGCAGGGAGTGTCAGAGAGAGTAGGGGACCTGGCGGCTCAGGGAGAGGCCCGGGGCAAGGCTGGGGCACAAGGCTTACTGTCACCAGCGCTGAGGGTGCGGGGGACACGAGGCCAGAGGGCAGAGGGCCCGAATCTCACGGGAGGAGCCCCCAAGAGGTGCCGGATAGAAGACACCTGCGCTGGGATGAGAGAACTCCTTGAGGGGCTGGTGAGGAAGGGGAGATGTCCCGTCCTCAGGGGCTCACAGCCTCGAGGACAGAAGGCTCCAGGGATGGGGGGTGGGGGCTTCGGGAGGGTGTGTGCAAAGCGGAAGGCCTGGAGGGTGGCCTGGACCCTGCGTGTGTGTTCGGGGTGGGGGTGGGGGTTCTCAGCACCCCTCTGGAATGAGCACAGGCACCCTTGTCAGGACATCCTTGACAGCCAGCCCGGCTGCCACCCTCTGACCATGTGGACCAGGCCCCCCCCCACCGTTCTCACACACTGTGGGATCTAAATGAGACCCCAGAATGGGGCGCCTGGGTGGCTCCGTCGGTTGAGCGTCCGACTTCGGCTCAGGTCATGATCTCGCGGTCCGTGGGTTCGAGCCCCGCGTCGGGCTCTGTGCTGACAGCTCAGAGCCGGGAGCCTGTTTCGGATTCTGTGTCTCCCTCTTTCTCTGACCCTCCCCTGTTCATGCTCTCCCTCTGTCTCAAAAATAAATAAATGTTAAAAAAATGTAAAAAAAAAAATTGTCTTATAACTGGGAGTTTGTACCTTTGACCCCCTTCGCTCATTTCACCCACCCTGCAAACCGCCCCCCACCCCAACCTCTGGTAACCACCCATCTGTTCTCTACATGTATGAGGTCTTTTTAAAATTTTTATTCCACATATAAGTGAGATCATACAGTATTTGTCTTTATCCATTCCTCTCTTGATGCTCAGCCGGGTTGAGAAATACTGTGTACTCTACCCATGAAGACATGGGAAGAGACGAATGTTGGTAAGAACATTAATAAAATAGGATGGACAAACTGACGCCAGAGTCTGGACGGCCTGTCGCTATCAACCAAGCCCCCGAGTCCCTGACTCAAGCCTCGAGAAGCTGCCTGGGGCTGGGGCTGGGGGGGGGCGGGGACAGGGAGGAGGAGGCGGTCGACCCAGCGGCAGCCCCCAGGAGGCAGAGCAGAGGCGCACCCTGAAGTTCCCACTGAGGACGAGGCTCCCACCCACACTCCAGCTGGGAATCTCAGCTTGGACCAAACCCTTGCGTACAGAGCCCTGCTTCTGTCTGCACTTCCCAGACCCGTGAGGCAGGAAAGAGAAAGGAAAGCTCACCAGGGTAGAGCAAAGAAAGGCAAGGGAGCAGCTGCTGGGGAGAGTCCGAGCGAAAGAACCAATCTCTGAACACAATCTGCCCGCAGAATCCAGAGGAGTCACGAACGCGCTGGAAGACACGGTGAGATCTGTTTCTGGCCGTAAAGCCAGCTAAACGTCATTTCAAAAAAAAAAATTCCTCTTGATATAATTTCTCCTGATGGAATGTGCCGGATGAAATACAACCCACATGCTTCCGAGCCTATAGCTGAGCCTGCAGGCAAGTACGGGAAATCCTCGAGGGCCCAAAACAAATGTCTGCCACGGAGAGTGGTTAAGCCCCTTGTAAGCGGCAGCTGCCCCAGGGCATTTGCCAGTGCTGGAAACCCCGAGGCTTGGGATTTTATGGCCACAAGGGGCTCAGCGGACAAAGCTTTGCAAGGTGGAAAATTGGAACCAAGATGCCTGTCAAAAGTCAAAAATGACTGAGCTACAACTCCCTAAGAAATAAGGACTAGGGACGCCTGGGTGGCTCAATTAAGCTAGCGCCTGACTCTTGATTTTGGCTCTGGCGATCTTACTGTGCGTGTATCAGACTCCACACTGAGAGCTTGGGATTCTCTCTCTCCCTCCATGTCCCTCACTCCCCTCTCCAAATTAATAAGTAAACTTACGAAAGGAAGGAAGGAAGGAAGTCCCACCCAATGTGGGACTCAAACCCACAACCTGAAGGTCAAGTCACATGCTCCACTGACTGAGCCAGCCAGGCACCCCAAAATATATTTTTTAAATTTTTTAATGTTCATTTTTGAGAGAGAGAGTACAAGCAGGGGAGGGGCAGAGAGAGAGAGGGGGACACAGACTCCAAAGCAGGCTCCAGGTTCTGAGGGGGTCAGCCCAGAGCCAGACACAGGGCTCAAATTCATTCACAAACCACAAGATTACGACCTGAGCTGAAGTCGGACACTTAAACCGACACCCTGTAGAGGGACGTCATTTAAAGAAGACACAGCTGGGGGCGCCTGGGTGGCGCAGTCGGTTAAGCATCCGACTTCAGCCAGGTCACGATCTCGCGGTCCGTGAGTTCGAACCCCGCGTCGGGCTCTGGGCTGATGGCTCAGAGCCTGGAGCCTGTTTCCAATTCTGTGTCTCCCTCTCTCTCTGCCCCTGCCCCGTTCATGCTCTGTCTCTCTCTGTCCCAAAAATAAATAAACGTTGAAAAAAAAAATTAAAAAAAAAAAAAATAAATAAATAAAAACGTTGAAAGAAAAAAAAATTTAAAGAAGACACAGCTGAGAAATTTCCAGAATTGGTGAAAGATATGAAATGCAAAGAATCCCGAGAAGTTTTATTTATTTTATAAATAAAAAAGAAATCCACACCAAGGCACGTTACATTGAATTTGCAGAATGCCGGAGACAAAGAGCCAAGCAGGACTCACAGGATATAATCCTAAGGGCAACTTGTTCGAGCCAGTGGTTCTCAACCTAATGTAAGTTTTCCCTTAAGGGGACATTTGGCAAGTCTCAAGACATTTTTGGTGGTCACAAAAATGTCCATCATTTGGGAGGTTGTGCTACTGGTAGAGGTCAGGGTTGCTACTAAATTCCCTTCTCCCGGGGCGCCTGGGTGGCTCAGTCAGTCAAGCGTCCGACTTTATCTCAAGTCATGATATCACAGTTTGTGAGTTCAAGCCCCACATCGGGCTCTGGGCTGATGGCTCAGAGCCTGGAGCCTGCTTCCGATTCTGTGTCTCCCTCTCTCTCTGCCCCTCCCCTGCTTGCGCTCTGTCTCTCTTTCTCTCAAAAGTAAATAGACATTAAAAAAAAAACAAAACCCTTCCGGACAGCCCCCCTCCCCCAAAGAATTATCCAAAGCAATTCTCCTCTGACTCTCTCTTATCACCCTCGACTGGAGTCCCCTTTTATGTTCCTGATGGGCATGAATTGCCTAACAGTGCCTGAGAGCTAACATTTGTCATCAAGAGACAGCACCATACTGCGGCTTGAGACCCTGACTCAGGCATTAACCCACCTGTGACCTTGGGCAACCCCCAACCTCAGTTTCCTCATCTGTAAAGTGGGGAGTGTAATCCCCAGGCATGGGGGATCGTGGAGGGAAATGTCAGCAATTTGCAGGTGGCAGGGGTGTGGGGGAGCATCCTTCCCTGGGTCACTCCTCCTGGGATGGGATCGGGTGGGGCCCTGGGTCCCGCTTTGGGAAGATTCAGAACTCGGAGCAGCAGTGTTCTGGTGCGGGGTTGAGCCACTGTGGGTGGCAGTGGGGACCAGGCGACACCCCACCTGATGCTCACAGCACTGGCCCCCTGAGCTAGGAAAGGAACCTGAAGAGGCTTAAGAATGAGACCATCTGGGGGCGCCTGGATGGCTCAGTCATTTAAGTGTCTGACTTCGGCTCAGGTCCTGATCTCACGGTTCATGAGTTCGAGCCCCGCGTTAGGCTCTGTGCTGACAGCTCGGAGCCTGCAGCCTGCTTTGGATTCTGTGTCTGCCTCTCTCAGTTCCTTTCCTGTGTTGCCCCCTGCCCCCTCAAAAATAAATAAAGATTAAAAAAAAAAAAAGAATGAGACCGCCCGGGTTTGAATTGCAGCCCAGCCACTTGGCTGGTTTACGACCTCACCAGAGCCCCTAAACTCCCTGAGCCCCTGCTTTCCCATCTCCAGTATGACCAGGACAATGAAATACATTGCACTGGGTTGTTATGACAATCAAATGCCACATCCCTTCCTCCCAGCCCAGGGTCTGTCACATGCTAGGGAGTGGTCTCAAGAACAGGGGCCTCTCTCGTCCCCCTTAGCCTCTTTGCTCTCGGTGACGCCTGGAACCCTGACTCCACGGGGACCCATCCAGCCCTCTTGCCTGTAATGCTGCCAGCTCACCACCAGGTGTCGCGCTCGGCTCTCTCAATCCCCATCCGTGGAAGGGAGGGACGACTGAAATCAGAGCCCTGAAGGCTCAGGGCCAAGTTCACAAGCCAGCCCCACCTGGGGACCCAGATTTCTCAGCTCCTGACCCTAGAGTTCTCTGCCTCGAGGCAGATGTGGCCTCCCAGATGTGGTTCTGGCCTCTCTATGAGTGTCCATCTGGGACAGTAGGGGGAGGATGGATGTTCCTTCTATCACCAGGGCCCCAAGAGGCCAGGACTTGAAATCTCCCCGCTCCCATCACAGTGCTCCTCCCACCCCACCCCTGTGCCCACTCCCCACCATCGACCCTGACCCTGACCCTGCAGGATTTCTGGCTGATTTGCCCTCCTGACTCCAGGCACTGCCCCCATCCATAGAGCTGGCTCCTGAGCCTGGAGTCTCTGTCTTAAACTGTCACCACTCCTCCCTCTCCATTCTCAGCTCTGGACACCCACCCTGGTCCCTCTCCTGTTCCCCATGAGTGGCTGAAAAATGTCTTAAGGCTGTAATTTGGGGTCCAGAGTAAATTCAGAAGGCAACATGGGACAGGGCAAATAACCGGGAAACTTAGATCCCAGCCCAGACCCCCCACCCCCAGAGAAGCCATTCCAAGTGACGCACACCCACACCCTTTCCTCCCCTGCCTTCCCCCACCCCCTCACGGCACACATCTCTGTCTGAGGGGACATCCTTGTAGGGAACCCGTTTAATACCTGGGTCTCTCCATGGTCAGGCCCCACAATGGGCTCCCTCATATCCCTAACTTTTAGCCCAGTGCCTGGAACATCGTAGATGCTCAATGCACCCCCCCCCCACACACACACACCCCTAAATCTTCAATGTTGCCCCTCCTCTTTGCTACTCCCTGAGCTCCAAACATTGCCAGGCTCACCCTCCATTTAAAAAATGTTCAGAGCACCTGGGTGGCACATTCAACTGAGCGTCTGACTCTTGATTTCGGCTCAGGTCATGATCTCAGGGTTGTGGGATTGAGTCCCGTGTGCACTGAGTATGGAGCCTGCTTAAGACTCTCTCTCTCTCTCTCTCTCCCTCTGCCCCTCTCCCCAGCTCACGCTCTCTCTCTCTTAAAAAAAAAAAAAAAAAAAAAGTGCTTCCTGGGGCACCTGTCTGGCTCAGACAGTGGAATGTGTGACTCTTGATCTCGGGGTCATGAGTTCAAGCCCTGTACTGGGCTCTGTGCTGGGCATGAAGCCTGCTTAAAATTTAAAAAAATATGGGGCGCCTGGGTGGCGCAGTCGGTTAAGCGTCCGACTTCAGCCAGGTCACGATCTCGCGGTCCTTGAGTTCGAGCCCCGCGTCAGGCTCTGGGCTGAGCCTGTTTCCGATTCTGTGTCTCCCTCTCTCTCTGCCCCTCCCCCGTTCATGCTCTGTCTCTCTCTGTCCCAAAAATAAATAAACGTTCAAAAAAAAAAAATTAAAAAAAATATGGGGGCACCTGGGTGGCTCAGTCGGTTAAGCGTCTGACTTCAGCTCAGGTCATGATCTCGCAGTTTGTGGGTTCGAGCCCCACATTGGGCTCTGTGCCTCAGAGCCTGGAGCCTGCTTCGGATTCTGTGTCTCCCACTCTCTCTGCTCCACTCCTGCTCATGCTCTGTCTCTGTCTCTCAAAATTAAGGAAGTGTTAAAAATTTTTTAAATAATAATCAAAAAATAATAAAAAGAAAAAGGCAGTGAAAACAATATGTGCCCACATATATACAGCCAGCCACAGAGCCTGCTTAGATCCTCTGTGCCCCTCTCTCTCTGCCCCTCCCCTGCTCGTTCTTTCTCTCTCTCTCTTTCAAGATAAATAAATAAACTTGAAAAAATAAAAAATATATATAACAAAATTAAAGTAACATCTTCATGTTCAGAAGATGAACTGTGTCTTTGTTCTCTGTGTAGGTTCATCCACGGTCCCATCCTCTGGGAAATCTGTCTCATGGGTGGTCGTCTGGAGCTTCTTAAATTCTTACGTCTTAAGGTTCACGGGTTTAATCTTTTAATCTCAGACTTCAGGCTTTGATCTTCTACCTTAAATCACATTCATTTTGTCACTTTATTTTACCATTATTTTAAACCTCTTAACTTCTCTCTGTTGCTCAGGGTGACTTTTCAGCCCGACTTCCTGGTTTTAAACCTTTAAGTTTGTATTTGTGGATTTTCACTTTGATGGTGGCTTTAGATTTTTTCAGTTTATTTGTCTATTTTTATGTTTAATTTTTTGAGAGAGAGAGCGACCGAGCGAGTGGGGAGAGGGGCAGAGAGACAGAATCTCAAGCAGGCTCCACGCCTAGCGTGGAATCCGACGCAAGTTTCGATCCCGTGACTCTGGGATCATGACCTGAGTCGAAATCAAGAGTTGGACGCTCAGGGGCACCTGGGTGGCTCAGTGGGTTAAGTGTCTGACTTCAGCTCAGGTCATGATCTCGCGGTCCGTGAGTTCGAGCCCTGCGTCGGGCTCTGTGCTGACGGCTCAGAGCCCGGAACCTGTTTCAGATTCTGTGTCTCCCTCTCTCTCTGCCCCTCCCCTGCTCATGCTCTGTCTCTCTGTCTCAAAAATAAATAAAAACATTAAAAAAAAAAAAAAGAGTCGGACGCTTAACCGACTGAGCCACCCGATTTCCTCCGTGTAAAATCCCCACTCTTCTCTGTGATTCCTTCTCTTTAATTGTCCAGGCATTTGGTTCTCACAACCCGGGTGCAAGCAGGGTTCTAGTATAATCATCAATCCCGTTTCACAGCTGAGCAAATGAGACCCAAGGAGGGTAAGCATTTGCTCGAGGTCACAGGGCTGGTGAGTGGCGGGAGGGATGGCCGGTCCAGGCTCCCCGCCTCTGCTTCTCCCCAGGTGCCGACAGTGCCCTCCAGGAGGTTCGGGTCCCCCTGGCTATCTCTGCCTGGCCCCTCAGGCTGCCCCGTGGACCTCCCGGCCTTTCACAACTGCTTTTCCTGAAACCCTCATTCCAGGAGACTCGAGGGGCTCACTAGCCCCTCTGTGCAAAGGGCGCCCTTGATTTTCCAAAGCACATGGCTGCCTGGAACCTCACGCCAGTGGGGCTTCGTCGAAGGACCTGCGTGTCTTTGAATCTGTGGTCTCTACACCCGTGCCTTCGGGATCAGGGCTGATTCTGCCCCTTAGCATGCCACCGACCTGGAGGAAATGCCGGGCAAGACGCCCTGTCCCTCTGGTGGGACAGCAGCCTGACATGATGCTGGAGTCCTCACAGCTGGCACGAGGGAGGCTAGGGAAGGGTCTGCACCGGCCCCCCCGGGCCAGCTTCATGCCAGGCTGCCTGGACACTGATTTCCTGGACGGTCCAGACCTGTCCTCCAGAAGGCACTGTGACACCTGGGCCACCATGCTGCACGACTCCAGGGGGCACTATTCACATAGCAACCTGCAGAGATAGCTTGTAAGGACAGGCCTGCCGGGCTGAGGGTCAGGGAGCACGGGACACCTGTAGCGTGTGTCCCAAACAGGGATCATCTTTGGGGTCACCTACATTGCTTCACCTGCGGGCTCATGACTCAGGCTGTCCAGTTAGATACCCCCACCCAGCACTTTCCTCCATGACCTACACTGGAATCATGTGGCTGAACCAGCGTCATGGGACCAACACCAGGATCCCGCAGAATATCCGTCCTTCAGGCACGTCTCACCTCCTTCCCCACCCCTCACCCTCAGCTATAAAGGAGAGAAAATAAGGTTTTGGGTTTTTTTAAATGTTTATTTATTTATTTATTTATTTCAGAAAGACAGAGATAGAGAGCCAGCGGGGGAGGGACAGAGAGAGAGGGAGGCAGAATCCCAAGCAGGTTCCGTGCTGTCAGCGCAGAGCCCGACGTGGGGTTTGAACCCACGAACTTGGAGATCACGACCTGAGCCGAAGTCAAGAGTCAGACGCTTCACTGAATGAGCCGCCCAGGTGCCCCAGTAATAATGTTTTGTTTTTTTTTTTAAAGTACTGTAGATCCGTTGAAATGAAAGATGCCAGAGAAAACAGTACATCCCGTGGGGCTCCTTGCGTAGAAGAATAAAACAGGCATCAGTAATTGATGCTATTGGAAGTCAGAGTACTTTTCCTCCAAGGTAATGACCAGCAGGAGGTATAAGGAGACTTCTGGGGGTCTGGCATCTTCTATTTCCCCACCTGAGTGCTGGTCCCATGGAATTGCTCGGTTTATGAAATCCAATATGCTGTGCACGTATGATTTATATACTTCCCTGTATGTAACACCTCAATTAAAAAAAAATTTTTTTTAGGGGCGCCTGGGTGGCTCAGTCGGTTGAGCGGCCAACTTTGGCTCAGGTCACGATCTTGCGGCTCGTGAGTTCGAGCCCCACGTCGGGGCTCTGTGCTGACAGCTCAGAGCCTGGAGCCTGCTTCGGTTTCTGCGTCTCCCTCTCTCTCTGCCCCTAACCCACTTGCATTCTGTCTCTCTCTCTCAAAAATAAACATTAAAAAAATTTTTTTAATAAATAAAAAAAAAATTTTTTTTAAGCAAAAATGCAAGTATTCTCCTACAGGCAGAGGATATGGCTTTCCCAGGGCCTGGACCAGATCTGGCCAGCCCATTAATTATCTCCATGAGAACCCACCATCCTGGGCCACAACTCTTGGAAATGCTCCAGGCTTTACAGACTTTTAGGTAAGAACTCATTTCAGCAAATCTGCCCCCTGCCCCCCCCCCACTGCTGCCCCCCCCAGCTCAGTTCCCAATGCCTGATTTAGGGCCAGTTTATCCCAGGGGGCTTGTCCGGAGCCACAAGGCTCCCACCCACACATCTACAATGACTTACTGAGTGTTCCTCTTTGCTCCTCCTTTATTTTTTTTTAAAACGCTTTCTTGAGCTGTAATTCACATGCCTCACAACTCACCCCCTTAAAGTGCGCGGTTCGATGGCTTTTCGGAGATTCAGAATCGTGACACCATCCTTAACTACATTTTGGAATATTTTATTATCCCCCCCCAAAAAAACCCTGTGCCCTTAGCTGTACCCCGCCCTCCCCCCGCCCCCCCCCCCGCCCCTGCCTTCCTACCGCTCCCAGGAACAATCTATTTACCTGGTAACGATGTAACGATTTTTTTTTTTAATCCTTTAGATAAGAACGGATCGTGTTTCCCCGTGTATTGGTTGCCGAAGATTTCGAAGGGAAATGTGTGACCGGCATCTGACAAACTCATGAGCCCTCTGGTCTGATTTTATTCTCCTGCCCTGATTCCCCCCCATTTCCCAAAGTTTTTTTTTTGTTTTACTTCATCCTTGCATGTACACCTTGGAAAACCCACATCAGGATTTTTTTAAAAATTTTTTTAAATGTTTATTTTTGAGACAGAGACAGACAGAGCATGAACAGGGGAGAGTCAGAGAGAGAAGGAGGCACAGAATCTGAAACAGGCTCCAGGCTCTGAGCTGTCAGCACAGAGCCCAACGCGGGGCTCGAACTCACGGACCGTGAGATCATGACCTGAGCCGAAGTTGGCCGCTTAACCGACTGAGCCACCCAGGCGTCCCCCACATCAGGATTTGATTCGGAAGGCTGTGACTTTCTAGATTAATTCAGGAGGGAATTATCTTCCTATGCAAGAGCATGGTATATCTTTCCGTTTACCTACATGTTTTTAAAATTTATGTCGCCGCATTAACATTACAGTGTTATCGATAAAGGTCTGGAGGAACTTGCACTAAATTTCTTCCAACACACCTGATGTCTTGTTTCGGACTATTTAATAACTGATGTGGGGACAATTAGCTGTCCATATGGAAAAGAATAAAATTAGATTGCCACCTCCCACAGAAGCAAAAACTGACTCCAGATGAATTAAAGAACTATGTGCGAAAAGTGAACTTGTAAACTTTTAAAACAAAGTGCAGGATAGGGAAGTGTATTCGATTGGAAAAGCCCAAAGCAATAGTGGCTTCAGTAAACTCTCTTCTTTATGATCACTTTGGGTATAATCACCCTAGAGGTAAGCAGCTAAACAAAACAAGATAAAACCAGAAATGCTGTTGTGACTGCTACAGGGATATCAAGACTTTAGCTTCTAACTGTATGCCCAGGGCCCCTGGGTAGCTCAGTCGGTTAAGCATCGACTCTTGGTTTCAGCTTAGGTCATGATGTCATGCTTTGTGGGTTTGATTTAGTATTATTATTTTTTTAATGCTTATTTTTGAGAGAGAGAGAGACAGAGTGTGAGTGGGGAGGGGCAGAGAGAGAGGGAGACACAGAATCCGAAGCAGGCTCCGGGCTCTGAACTGTCAGCACAGAGACCAGAGACCGGCGTGGGGCTCGAACCCATGAACTGTGAGATCGTGACCTGAGCCAAAGTTGGATACTTAACCAACTGAGCCACCCAAGTGCCCCGCACAGGTTTGAGCCCTGCGTCTGGCTCTGCACTCACAGCACAGAGCCTGTTTGGGCTTCTCTCTCTCCTTTTTTCTCTGCCCCTGACTTGTGTTCTCTCTCAACATAAATAAATGAATGTTAACATAAATAAATAACTAACTATGCCCTTCCATCCTCAGCATGTTGTTGCCATATTGAGATTACCTCAATATCCAAGATGACTGTGGGAGCTCCAGCCATTACATTTGCCTTCCGAAATTAAAAAAAAAAAAAAAAATGTTTTTTAATTAAGTAGGCTCCACATTCAATGTGGGACTTGAACTCAAGACCCAGAGATACAGTCTCATGTTCTACCAACTGAGCCAGCTAGGCACCCCACTCACATTTGCCTTCTGGATGGCAGAATGAGAAAGGTGAGGAAGAGAAATGTCGTGTAAGTCCCACAGAGCAGTTTCATTCACATTTCATTGGCCAGAGGTCAGTCTAATGGCCAGCTGAAAAGGAGACTAGGAAATGTAATCTTTCAGTTACGTCTAGCTAAAAAACTGAAATTCCATTTTAAAGGAAGAAAACTAGAATGGATATTGGAGGCCACCAACAGAATTGGCCATAGAAAGTTTTTCCAAAACAAGATGCAAAAGGCATCAATGTTAAAGGAAAATATTGACAAATGTGACTAAATTAAAATCTAAAACTCCGAATACATAAAAGATTTAAATTATTGTAATACATAAATATTGAAAACAAAAATGAAAGACGCATCTTAGTTTAGGAAAAGATTTGCAGAGTGCATAATTGACAAAGACTTGAGGTCTATCATATATAAAGAACTCCTACAAATCAATAAGAAAAAAAAAAGATAAAAACCTAGGACATGAAATTTACTCTCAGGCACCCAACAGAGACCAGAGGATGGCTTTGGTCTGGGCAGAGGGTTCCAGACAAACCAGCCGTGGCAACAGTGAGCCCCAGAATACACAACAGGAGGCTGAATGGACCAAGCCCCTGCAATGGGACAGTGTCACTTCATAAGGCACAGGGTAATCCCAACTGCCATGAGTGCTATATATGTGTGCACAAAAGTGGGTTTCAATCCTCTCTGAAATGCAGTTTGGACAACTAAGTACCTGAAAGTGTCTCCATAGATCCTTACGTCTGGAGTGTCTCAACCTTTATAGCGAGAGACACCCGCTCTTCCCCGTGGCTTCCGCAGCTCCACCTTGGGCGACTTCTCCCACCTCTTCCACGATGCCTCTTCTCCTTCCTGACAGAGTCGGTCTCAGGGACCTAGAAATTTTGACCGTCTTCACTTGGATTCCCCAAGGATTTGGGTGCAAGTGGTCAGGAGGGGACCCTGGGGTGTCTGTGAGGACCCTGGGAAGCCAGTGAAGAATGCATCAGTGAGCAGCTGAGTTTGGGGGCTCAGTCTTGCTAGGGACCCTCTGAAAGCTGGGCACCACGTGCCTCAGGATCGTCCTATGGAGGGGGCAGCCAGGGGCGGGGGGCGTTCAGTCACCAGCTCCCGCCCCTCAGGGGTCAAGGGTCTCCCCCTCCCCCCTGGGGAATTCAGGAACTCACCTGGAGCCAGAGATCACCCTCAGGCAGAGTCCCAGGAAGCTGTCGGCAGGTGACTCCAGGTGAGTCAAGGGCATGTCCCCTCCACAAGCAGCGCCACGTCCCCTCCAACATTATGATCGAGCCACCCCCGAAACTTCAGGGCCCTTCCTGAGAGGTTTGCGGCTTCCCTTTCCAGCCTTCTCTCCCTCACTTGGGTCCAGCCGGACAACTCCTTCCCGACGTCTCCTGCACTGTCTTCTGTCGCCAGGGTTGTGCTGGAGTTGTTCCTTCCCTCCTGTTCCAGGTCCTCTCCCACCATTTATGTCCAGCTCAGACACTGGTGTCTCTCTCTTCTCCATCTTCCTCCCTCTATCTCTGTTCTCCTCTCTCGTTTTTTTTTTTTTTTTTTTTTAATTTTTTTTTTTTCAACGTTTATTTATTATTTTTGGGACAGAGAGAGACAGAGCATGAACGGGGGAGGGGCAGAGAGAGAGGGAGACACAGAATCGGAAACAGGCTCCAGGCTCTGAGCTGTCAGCACAGAGCCCGACGCGGGGCTCGAACTCACGGACCGCGAGATCGTGACCTGGCTGAAGTTGGGCGCTTAACCGACTGCGCCACCCAGGCGCCCCTCCTCTCTCGTTTTCTAATGACCTGGTATTTATTCCTAGGTGTGCCTGTCTCCCCAACTAGCGCTGGGCTCCGAGAAGACAGGGGTGGTGAGATCTGCTCTGCGGGTCCCAGGGTCTGTCACTGCACCCGGCACGTAGCCGATGTTCTGTAAAATACCCGTGGGTTTTCCTTTTGCAGATGAGAAGCACACTGACTGAACCCCCCGAGCGCCTTATGGAAGGAACACCGACAGTGTTCCCCACACAAGGAAATCCTGGGGTAGGAGGTGTGGGCCAAAGAGAGGAGACAGAGTGGTCCCTGCCCTTCGGGACTGTCGCTCATCCACACGTGCGTGTGGAGTATCCTGCCATGTGCTGGAAATGCAGGTGTTCGAGGACGGCTGGTCCTGTTTGCCCGGGCCTGCACAAGGCCACACGTGGGACTAAGAGGCAAGAAGGCCGGGAAGAAGGGGACCCCAGCGCTGCCCTGGTGAAGCCATGGTCCAGAGGGGAGACCAGTGCATCCTGGTAGAAGAGGACGATGGGTGACATTGGGCAACGTGGGCAGCGGGGGATGAAGGACCTCAGGGAAGCCAGAGATCTGGGAAGACTTCTCGGAGGAGGCAAGCTGGGGCTGAGACCTGGAGAACAAAAGGAAAGTTTTCCTGGCTGGCTCGGCCCTCAGGGATCATGTGGTCTGGCTCAGCTGCCTCGCTCTTTCTTACAGGGTTCTCCCATGAGGGTCTGGGAGCCCACAGGGGTCCCCACTCCATGAGATGAAGGCACTGGGTCTAATTGTACCACCAAAGCCCTGACTGACTGCAGGCAAATTCCTCCTTTTCTCCAGTCTCTGTCTCCTCATCTGTTAAATGGGTTCATCCTCCTCATTACCCTCACAAGTTTGCCAGAAGGAAAGGAGACTATCCGTGTGGATCACAGCACCCAGGCCCTCACTTCACAGATGGGGAAACTGAGGCCCAGGGAGGCCGAGAGCCCGCCCAAGTGCACTTAGCCTCAAGTCCCTGCCTGAGGCTCAGCTCTTAGGACAAGGGGACTGTCTTCTCTCCCAGGAAGTCTGGGTCCCCCCAGAGTGAGGGGGTCCCCACTTGTGGGTGTGTGTGCTGTCTTCTTTTTGGCATCTTGGAAATGTTAATTGAGGGAAATTATGCAAAGGAGCCCAGATTGGAGATGCTCATTTGAATCTCAACAAGGTGGCTACATTAAAAATAGCAGGAGCAAGGAGGTAAGGCTGGGGTGGGAGAGAGGCCGCCAGGCACCACGGCTGAGAAGGTCCAAGCTCCTGGGCCCCTGGTGTGGTGAAGGGGCCTCGGAGCCTCAGCCTGGGCCCTCCGCCAACATCCCGGGGCCTCCCCTATGGTCTTGTTCCCCACTAGTCTCTTCCACATACTGGACACCCAGACGATGGTTCTATAGATCAGATGTGACCATGTCACTCCTCTGTATATAACCTGCTGAGGCTGCCCATTGCCCCCAGGATAAAAGCCTCATTCCTGCGCTCAAGGCCTGTTGTGCCTGCTCCCTCTCCTCCCTCCCTCCCCCCCCTCCCCCCCCAGGTCCCCAGGTGCTCCCAAGGGCTCCTGCCGAGGGATCATCCATTTCATCACCCCGGCCTCACCCTGGCTCTGAGCCTTTGCACAGACCACTCCTGCCGCCCAGAACAGCTGGTGTCTCCTCTTTTCCACCAGGAGAGCTACGTCATCATTCCAGCTCCAGCTCAAAGGCACCTTCCTGGCGCCTCTGGGCCAAGCTGGTTGTTTTGGGCTCTGTTCTTCAGATGCTTCTCCCACAGCACCTGCTGTCGGGGTCGATGTGCCTGTGGGTCTGGCCACCCCCGACTACAAGCTCCCCAAGGTCGGGGGCCACGTGTGGGGCATCCCCTGGGCCCGGCCCTGCCTGGATCCCACTCTGGCACCCTGCGCAGAGAATATCTGGGGTGTATGCAAGGGAATGGCCACAGGACTGCCTCCTTGGGCTCCGCCATTCACCCCTCCCTCCAAAGCTGGCTGAACTGGCCTGGGTGACTCTGGGTCCCCCACCCCAGGCTGTCCTCAAGGACAGCAAGGGGGGGGGGGAGCAGAGTGAGGAGGGAGGCTGGTTATTAATTAAAAAGCAAGTCATGTGTAGGCCCTGCTTCGTTCCAATAAAAACCGTCAAGGGTATTAATTACCAGATCTGGCGATAGACGTGGGCTAGGTTTGCTCGGGCCGGGAAGGATCCCGGTGGTAGGAATGTCAATGAGCACCGGGTCTCGTGGCTCGGGCCTGGGCTGAGGCGGGGTGGGAGGTGAGGGGCATCCTGGCTGGACGACCGGTCGTGGATGCAAACAGCACCACCACCAGCTACCTCCTGCAGAGCAGTTACCATGGACAGGACAGAAGCCACATGGCCACCTGACCACTCGCACGTACCTTCTGTCATCTTTTTTTTTTTAATTTTTTTTCTTAATGTTTATTTATTATTGAGAGACAGAGAGACACAGAGCGTGAGCAGGGGAGGGGCAGAGAGAGAAGGAGACACAGAATCTGGAGGAGGCTCCAGGCTCCGAGCTGTCAGCACAGAGCCCGACGCGGGGCTCGAACTCACGGACCGCAAGATCATGACCTGAGCCGAAGTTGGACGCTCAACCGACAGAGCCACCCAGGCGCCCCCCTTCTGTCATCTTAATCCCAACGGCCTCATGAGATCGGTCCTATTTTTATCCCCATTTTGCAGCTGGGACATGCAGGCACAGAGAGGTTTTGTGACTTGAGAGGGTCAGACAGCTAGCAGGTGGCTGTACCAGGACACCAGTCAGGGTTCCTCTTAACCTCAGGGAAACAAGAACCCGGACGTGTTGGTCAGCCTCACTGAAGCAGCCCATCATCACGCAGGTGGGGAAACCGAGGCAGGAGAGCACATCACTCGCCAAAGTCATATCCGCACATTGGTGAACATAGACTAAGTCCTCCGAGGCTCCGTCCAGGGTGCCCTTCCCTTCTCACCAGCTAAGTGGGTGTCGAAGGTCTCCCAGGAAGAGCGAGGGCGAGGGGGCTTCAGACGGGCCAGGGTTTGGGGGCCAAGGCTGTCTGCCCCTTCCTGCTTCCCTCCACACCTCCTGCCTCTTCCCTCTGCCGCCTCTGGGGCCTTCAACAGCCCCGCTGGGCTGAACCAACCAGCCCTAGCACTTGTCTGTGTCAGCCCCGGAAGGCCAGCTCAGCTCAGCTCCGGTCCCAACGGAGTTAAAATAGGTCTGACCTAAATACAAGCACAATGCCGGTGCTGAAAATACAGCTGTGTCAGCGGAAACTCCAACCGGGTAAGAAACCATAGCACTTTGGGATGAATACTCCCTCACCCCAAGAAGGGGGCCGGGCTGTGAGCACCGTGAACTCTGAGAGTTCCCGAAAACGTCTCCGCGTGTGGACAGGTGGACAGGATAGAAGGACAGCCGCTCCCCTGACCTGGCCGATGGCAAGCCCACAGCCCTGCGGCCATCACCCAGAGAAACCGGTACTCAGCGACGGGAGGGGCCTACTCGAGGTTGCACAGCTCGTGTGCAGCTGCAGGTGTGGGGAGGCAGGTCTCTGGTTTCTGGGTGGGATGGAGGGCCGGTGGGGGGAGGTGGAGACGGTGGGGGAGTGGGTGGGAACGTAAACCAGCCGAAGCAGAAGTTTGGGCCCAGTACTCGGGGAGGCCCGCTGGTGGCAATGGTTTTGAGCGGCCTTGGGGCGGGGGCCCCAGGTGATGGCAGTCCTGCAGGTGGGCACCGACGTTGTGCAAACAAGTGTGTGGCCACCTGTGCTCTCCTTGGCACAGCCTGCTTCTTGGGCCACCCAGGACACTGAGCTCAGAAGGGCTCTGTGCTTGGTCAAACGCTCTGTCGCTGCAGCCTTAAAATCCTTAAAAATTTTATCTTTGAGTGCATGGGGTTTTAAATTTTTTTTTAATGTTTGTTTATTTTTGAGAGGGAGAGACAGAGTGTGAGCAGGGGAGGGGCAGAGAGAGAGAGGGAGACACAGAACCTGAAGCAGGCTCCAGCCTCTGAGCTGTCAGTACGGAGCCCAATGCGGGGCTCGAACCCACAAACTATGAGATCATGACCCGAGCCAAAGTCGGACGCTTAACTGTCTGAGCCACCCGGGCGCCCCTGGATGTGTGTTTTGGTGAAGTCCACTAGGACAATGAGCATGAATGGGACAGAGGGGGTACTTAGAACGGTGTGCCCGTGTCCTATGCCACCATATTCGCGTGGGGTGTGGTCCTCATCATTGGGAACGACCCACGGGCTCGGAACTCCACGATGAGCAAGAATTCGGTGAGACTCGAAGTACAAAGTACACGTATCATGTCAAAGGGCTGCGGACAGACAGCCTCGAGAGGCCCCCTTTCTGTTCCAACTTGCTCCGGATGTGGAAAGAAGGGGATGGCTGTCTCACAAAGTGTCCAAGGCTCCTCTGTACATCATCAACCAAAGGGAGAGGCCAGTTGGTCGAATGCATGTGTATCAAAAAGTGAAACAGACAGAGTTGAGTAAGTTTGGGACAGTGTTTCCATTGCCGGAGAAAGAACGAAATACAGACCCCCTGTGCTCGATCGTGCTTCATAGATGCTGTGTTTGTTTTTTTTTTTAATTTTTTTTTTAACGTTTATTTATTTTTGAGACAGAGCATGAATGGGGGAGGGGCAGAGAGAGGGAGACACAGAATCTGAAACAGGCTCCAGGCTCCGAGCTATCAGCACAGAGCCCGATGCGGGGCTCAAACTCACGGACCGCGAGATCATGACCTGAGCCGAAGTCGGCCGCTTAACCGACTGAGCCACCCAGGCGCCCCAGATGCTGTGTTTTTTACACACGGATGGTTTGTGGAAACCCTGCACGGAGCAAGTCTATTGGCGCCCTTTCTCCAACAGCACGCACTCCCCTTGTGTCTCTGGGTCACGTTTTGGTAATTCTCACAATATTTCTTTTCCTATGTGTTTATGTCCACACCCAGCGTGGAGCCCAAGGGAGGGCTCGAACTCATGATCCTGAAAGCAAGACCCGCGCTGAGATCAAGAATCAGGCGCTTAACCGATTGAACCACCCAGACACCCCAATTCTCACAAGATTTCAAACTTTTTCGTTATTATGATATTTGTTACGATGATCTGTGATCAGTGGTTACTGAGAGCACAGGTGAGGCTTAGCAGTTTTTAAGCAATGAAGTACTTTGAAATTAAAGTATGGGGGTGCCTGGGGGGCTCAGTCGGTTGAGCATCTGACTTCGGCTCAGGTCCTGATCTCACAGTTCGTGGGTTCCAGCCCCATGTCGGGCTCTGTGCTGCCAGCTCAGAGCCTGGAGCCTGTTTCAGATTCCGTGTCTCCCTCTCTCTCTGCCCCTCCCCTGCGTGCACTCTGTCTGAAAAATAAATAAACATTAAAAACAAAAAAACAAAAAAAGAATGTGGGGGGGCAGACAAGGAGGTTTTCAGGACACCCAGTGGCCGTTGGTCTCGGAGCCTTGGGGTTCCGAGTGCCCGGCTGGCCCTGGCATGTGTGTCCCCCTGAGCAGTGGCTCCACGAAGCCTTCAGGACCTCGGGGGGGAGCCCCAGCACTCCAGATCCAGGCCCACCACCCCTCATTCAGTGAACACTCAGCTACTGATCCTACTTAGGCAGGGAGTATTCTAGGGGCAGGACACAGAGCCGAGAAGAACACGGAGCAGAGCCCTGGCCTCGACGTGACAGCTGGCCAGAAAGGACCAAGAGCTTGGCGCGAGGTGGTCTTGGCCGTCAGCAACGACACGAAGTTCCAGGTCTAGTGGGTGGGCCCGGGCAGAGGGTTTCTCAGAGCCGGATGTCGCTCTAGGAGCTGGGGCAGGAGACTACAAATGTCCGCAAATGTCAAAGGGCACCTCTAAGGCAGTCCCGGCGGGCAGGGCGCTGGTGGCCTCTGAGCAAATTAGAAAGGGGCTCTGGTCCAGGCAGATGCAGCGGACCGCGGAGGTGGGACTGAGCCCTGGTGAGCTGAGTGTGGCCCCGGCTTGCCTGCCCGCGTGCTGCCCGACCTCAGAAGCCTGGAGCAGGCGGTCTACATGTCAGTGTGTCTGGCTTTCCTCCCCGCCAGGGTCCCTCAGGCTGCAGAGGGCTGGGGGTGCTGAGGCCAGGTAGCGGGGGCACTCACAGCCAATGCCACAGGGCCTTATACGTGCCAGGAACAGTTCTGACCATTTGGCCTACAGAACTCATTTCATTCCCACAGCACCCCCTCGGGGTGGGCACGCTCCTTGCCCACGTTTGATCAGTGAGGTCGCTGATGCACAGAGAGGTGAGGTTATTTGCCCAAAGACACACAGCTTTGGCAAGGGGCAGGGCTAAAATTAGCATTAAAAAATTTTTTTTCTTAATGTTTTATTTTTCTGAGAGACAGAGAGAGACAGAGCACGAGTAGGGGAGGTGCAGGGAGAGAGAGATCCAGAATCCAAAGCAGGCTCCAGCCTCCGAGCTGCCAGCACAGAGTCCGACGCGGGGCTCAAACTCATGAACTGTGAGATCATGACCCTAGCCGAGGTCGGACGCTTAAGCTACTGAGCCACCCAAGCGCCCCTAGAATTGGCACTCTTCACCACTCCGCTGGACAACCTCATTCTCTTTATCGCTTGGCTCTCTTTGGTTCTGGCTCAGATGGACACCACTTAGGATGAAACTGGAGGGAATTCGTTAGAATGTTAGAGAACTCCTCTCATTTAAAAATGAGGAAACTGAAGCCCAGAGAGGGGAAGGGACTTGTCTGTAGTTGCACAGCACAGACACAAAGACAAAGAGTCTCCAATGGGAGCAAACAGGCCCCCATCTGTCGCCTGAGGGACACCGCCCCTTCTGAGACTTCAAGGGGTCCGAGGCTCAAACTCAGGGGCCCTGGCAGGCGAGGCCTCAGCGATTAGGTGGTTTGTCCCGAGAGGACAGACTGGGGCTGAAATCTGGCCCACACTCAGCTGGCCAACCTCGTGGGTCTCGGGCCCGCCATTCAGGGGCCCCGGGTGAGGGGACAGAAATAGGCCATCTGTGAGCTTTCCCAGGGCTGTGCCGCATTGGGCCCACCGCCTCCAAGCGCGCGGGCATTCTCTGCTCATTTATTTATTTTCAGAGCAGGAAAGTGGATTTGAAACGCTCCTCCTGAATGTTTACCCCTGCGGGAATGTCGGGCTTATGAATAATGCAGCAAGTCAGGGGCTGGGGGCCAGGCGAGCTCTGTCCTGTCCCTGAAGTTGCCACACGCGGGCCTGGGGCAGAGCTCGCCCTGCCTCTTGCTGCTCAGTGATTTTGGGGAGATGCTCTGAGCCTCAGAGCCCCCAGCTATAAATGGGGGTCCTGAGCCTCTCCCCGCCTCCACAGAGGGGCCCACGGAGGCTGTCCTGTCCTTGCCACCTCGGCCTTCCCCTTGGGCACTGCTGTTGTTGCTCGTGGACTTCATCGGGTTCTCAGTGTCACCAGCCTCTCCTGAACATGTACTTGAGCACGTCAGCAGTCGAACAGAGCAGAGAATGAGGCAGTCCCCGGAGGCTGGAGGGCGCAGGCCGAGGGAAGGCCTGGTTCCATGGACCGAGTTGGCTCAGCTCTGAGTAGGGCTGTTGGGTAGCTGCCCTAGGCACCTCTCGCCCCAGGCCTCGGGTTGTCTTGGGCTCTCTCAAAGGGGCTATTTTTTTTTTTTTTTAATTGAGACAGAGAGAGAGAGAGAGAGAGAGCACGTGAGCGAAGAAGGGGCAGAGAGAGACAGAGGGAGAGAGAGAATCCCAAGCAGGTTCCGTGCTGTCAGCACAGAGCCTGACGCGAGACCGGATCTCGTGAAATGAACCACGAGATCGTGACCTGAGCCTAAATCAGGAGTCAGACGTTTAAACAACTGAGCCACCCAGGTGCTCCTCAAAGGGGCTCCTACCCTGGGCCTCCAGACTCGCTTCTCCTGAAGGAAGGCCCCTGGATGCAGGAGATGCCCCCTGTTCCCCAGGGAACTGTGCCTGGGACAGTGGCCCTGTCCTGCCCCTTAGCCCCCCGCCAGGACCCCAGGCCGCCTCTGAGTTCCTGTGGGACTGAATCGCCAGTCACACCAACTTGGGTGTGGAAGGACCATCCTTGGGCCACCTCGCCTTCCAGGCAGAAGTCACAACACAGCCTTGGAGTGCCCTCTGTTGGTGGGGTGACAGATGGGGTCCTGCACACCCCACAGGCTTCTAAATGCTTCCTGTTGAGCCTAAAAGCAGGAGTGACTTAAGTTAGATTTAAGCAGGGACGACTGTTGGGTGTTAAAACGGATGAGCCAATGGTCGAGCAGCCGCAAGTTCTCTGGAGAGGGCGGGGGTTGGGGGGGTGGGGGCTTGGCTGGGGGCGAGGGAGGGACCATGCAACCCCTCGGGGTGCTACCATCCCCCACGCCATCCCTCAAGCCCTGGGAGGCAGTGACCTCACGCTACTCTCTATCATAATATTTACCAACAGAGCTGCAATTGAGCCAGGAAGCTTGGCAATTATAATCATGTTATCATTATTGCTGATAATTCCGATCATAAGCATAAATTATAAACAGGAGCGGGGCACAGTGGGTAAGAGCAGGGGGCAGGGACAGCTGTGTGTGTGGGCAGGGTGAGACCGGCCTGTCTCCCCTGCTCCCACTCCCCTCCTGTTTCTGGCTGAGGCCAAGTCCCCTCCAGAGCCTGGCCCAGGGATACGGTGGCTGCAGGGGGGTGGCGAGGCGGGTGGGGGGGGGGGCTCCAGGTGGCCTTTTCCTGCCAGGGTCCCGAGGTTGTCCTGACAGCCTCACACCAAGCCCCACTCTGCCGCGCAGAAACTATTAAGGCGCAATTATTACAGAGACAGTCTTTCCGAATTGATCTTTCAGTTACTCCACGGCTGCAGCCATGGAGACGGCCCCAACTCAATTACATGCCTCTCTCTGTTCTTGACAGATTCCAGCGGAGAGTCGGAGGAGGAGGCAGAGAGAGGAGGCGTGAGGTAGGGGGGTGCAGAGAGCGAGGGGTAGTGTTGAAGAGAGCGACCTACAAAGACAGCAACAAACAGATGGAGAGAAACATACAGGGAGAAAACAGAGATCAACGAGGCACCTGACAGTAGACAGAGGAGGCCCGTGTCGATCCATTCATTCATTTCGCAGACGTTTGTACACTCACTGGCCAGGGTGCTTGACAGTGTCCGTCCCACCTCCTCCCTTACCTGAGCTTTGGGTTGAATGGGTGAATCCAACGGGGAGCAAATAAGCATCACCCAGAGTAAAATCAACCGGGCCGAGGACTCAAGAGTGCCTGAGGGCACTTAGGCGGGCAGCCTGGCCGGTGAGGTCAGGAAGGCTGAGACCTACCGGAAGAGGGGCTGGCCCCGTGGGGGACAGGCAGGGCACTGGGTTCAGGACACTGTGCAAAGGCCAGCTTTCCTTCCACGACGCAAAAGCTAAAATCTGACTCCAAGGCCTGGACAGACCCCTCTTTTGGGGGAAGAGGGTTTTGGAAGACTGGTGGGGGGGGCCAGGAGGGACCCTTCTCCTGGGGGTGAGGACCCTGGGTTCCCAGAAAATCCCGAGGTGGGAGAGAAATATTTTAGCGAGCCCCGAGGCCCTGGCCCAGTGGGCCTTTGGCACGGGGGCCGGAGGGGGCCGTCTGCTTGGTTCCCTATTCCCCATGGGGTCAGGGGCATGGCCTCAGACTGAGGTGGATGCCCCCTCTGGCTCATTGCTGCACACACCACAGCTGCCGGCCCAGAGCCCCCAGGTTCAGGGTGTGGGTCTGCACGATATCCAGTACAGACAGGGTGCATTGGTATACAACCCAGGCCCTCCCATCTCAGGGCCAGTCTGATCCAGGCAGATGCCAGGCCTGTGACAGAGAGCCAGCACCAAGTGCCCCGTGGCACAAGGGACGTGGCAGTGAGCCAGTACTGCGTGGCTGAGTGTGGTTAAATCAGAGACACCAGAGCTTGAACGGCGCTCCCTAAACTTGACCTTGTATCACAAGAGCCAGGGTTAGGGTTAGGGTTAGCAGTGCAAAGTCCCCGGGCCTCTCTCCCACCCGGCCAGTGTCTGAGCCAACACATCTCCTGGAAGGGCCCGGACCTGCACCTTTCACAGGCACACGAGGCGAGGAACCTGAGGCCCAGGATCTTCCAAATCAGCAGCGAGCTGAGACCACGCTTCCAGGTGACCCCTTAGCCGCCAGCCACATATGAAAGCCTGTCTTGTCCAAACTGAGATGTGTTGTGTTACAACAGACATTGGGTATCGAAGACTTCGTACGAGGGAAAGGACGGAAAACATCTCAGTCTTTAAAAATATTATTACGTGCTCAAACGAATACAATTTGGATATGTCAGGTTACATAAAATATATCGTTAAAATTAATCTCACCTGTTCCTTTCTCATTTTTGCAAACTACGAGGAAATTTAAAATTTCCTCTGCGGTGTGCATTTGTGGCTCGCGTTCTATTTCTGTTGGCCAGCGCTGCCCCAGACTACTTACCAGGGCCAAACCCTGGGGCCTGGGAGGCTGAAGCGCAGATCTGCCCGTGTCCTCGCGGAAGACCTCCTGGCTTCCCACCCCAGCTTGCCAGCTTCGGTGCCTGAAATCCCAGAATGTGGGCTCTATTTTGTTGGGGTCCGGAAGCCTCGGAGGACTCTGAGAGGTGACTCTACGGATCAAATACCCCAGAGAAGGAAATGATCTTTGTCCTTGGTGGCCTGGATAAGCCACGGAAAGAAAGATTTGGGAATGAAAAGAATTGCTGCTGGTGACCTGGGGGATGGCCCGCCTTGGGAGGCGGGGGGAGGATTTGGAGGTCCCCAAGCAAGCCCATCAGCTACCCTTTGGTGCCATGCGGCCCCCATATCACCTGAGCACCCTGGCCGGTAGGGATAACATTTACCATCTGGGCTACGGGTTCTATGGGTCCTGCACGTTCCATACACTGAATCTTATTTTCCCTTTGATTTCCACGATGGAACAGGAGGCATGCTCTGAAGAGAAAGAGGCATAGCTGGTTCCAGAAACCGTTTGAGTCTTATTTTTAAAGGATGAATACTAATTATCAGCTAAAATCATTTCCTGAAAATCCAAGGAAACCCACAGAGATGGCAAAACGGAGTGGCGAGTTGGGGATCGGGAGCCCTGAGGTCCATCCCCAACCTGCACCGCTGGGCTGCTGTGTCAGCTCTTCCCCCCTCGGTGAGATGAAGGTGCTGATTTCACTGTCCTCACCTTTGGCCCCTGTGGTCACGTCTAGGGTAGCATATCCTAGGCTCCTCCCCATAGGCTTGCCCCAAGGTAAGGAGGCTGTCCTTCTATCTCTTCTATGACTCCCTGGAGTCTTACCTCCAAGGAGCAAGGACCCAAGAGACGTGGCCAAGATCGTGGGAAAGGAAATGATGCGCACAGGAGGTCACGGAGCCAGGACTGGGCCCAAACCCCAGGGAAGCAGGGAACTGAGTCCCTGGGGGCAGTTCTGGTCAGTCTACTGGTCCAAGACCCTGGGATATAGGCCCTGGGCCAGGAGAGAGAGACCAGCTCCTGCCGGGGAGTCCCTGAACTGACAGGATGCACAGGTACACACTCACTTCCGCAGATGCCCTGGCATCTTACGTTCCCATCTGTGAAATGGGGATTGTCAGGTCCACCTGCCGGAAGGGTTGTCAGGAAGGTGGGATGAACGAGGGCACGGAAGAGGCTTTGTGATGGAAGGAGTCCTTGACTTCCAGGTTATGAAGGGGAAGGCAGTGAGAGCAGCCTCAGTTTCCACATCTGTGTAGGACAGGGATGCAGCCAGGCCTGAGGGAGGGTGAGGCCAGTGGAGGCTCCTATAGGCGGGGAGCAGCCACCAGCAAAGACTTCTCAACCTAACTCCCCTCCCAACTGAGGGAACTCCTGCTGCCCTTCTCCAGGGAAGGAACCGAACTTGACAAAAATGGAATGCCCCTGACCTTGTCCTTAGAATCCTCACCTCCGCAGGAAGACCCGGTCCAGCAAGACTCTGAGTGGGGCTTTGCCCCTAGAAGAAGCCAACAAATTAAAAAATTGAGAACTACTCCCTGCCGAGTACCTACTACCCAGCAGGCACTACACTAAGCATCTCCCCTGTGGCACATGTCATTCAGCCCTCCCAATCATCACACAGAGAAAGGAGTACCTTGGCTCCATATTACAGATCAGGAAGCTGAGGCCCAGAGAGGGCAATCGCCTTGGCCTAGGACATACAGTTAATGAATGTGAAGCCAGGGGTCATACCCTAGTCACACGTAGCGGGGCAGGGCCTAGACGTGCCGGGCCAAGGCCTTCTGCTGTGGCCCGCTGCCCCCCAGTCTGCCTGGGCAAGGTTGGGGGCAGACTGGCTGTTCTGGACGGGGAAGAACAGCCCAGAGGTTGGAAGAGGGCATCCGTCAGCAACACCCCACTCGCATTATTGCTGCTCTGGATTCTGCCTGCAGAGGGCAGTAGTGAGCACACACCGGTACTCCCTCCCCACCAGGCCTCTCAGCTCCTCCAGGCCCTGGGGCACACAGGCTTCCGGCACTCTGCCCCAGGACTTGGGGGTCTGGAAAGCATTCTCCCTAGAAACCAACAGCCCAGCCAGCCCCTCCTGACCAGTTTGCCCCAGCTGGTCCCACTGAGGCCACGCCTTACCACCATTGCAGTTGGATGGATGGACCGTAGGCCAGTGGGCTCAACGGGGGCTATGGAGACAGTCCCAGCCGCGCCATGCACATGCTGTATGTCCCTAAACGGGTCACCTCCCCTCATTGTAAAACGAGGCCAGTACAACAACAGGGTGTCAGGATGTCCCCCAGGCCTTCTGGTGATGAGGGGGATAGGGAGGTACCCCCGAGAGGGCAAAAGGCAGTGTGTGATGAAGGGGGCTTCTGTGGCCTCATTCCTCACTCCCACTCCTCTGACCAACACCGTGGGCAAGGCGTTCTGGGCACCAGGGGCCCCTCTGGGCTTGGCCTTGGGCTGGGCACTGTGGACCTGGCCTGCCCCAAAAAAGCTCTGTCTGATGGGCTTGTGGGCTAGACCTGCCCAGCCAAGTTTATCCTTTACCAAGTGCCCGCTGTGCGCCCAGCAGGGCCCCAAGGAGGTTGGGGGAAGACTCCGTGGGCTTTGCTGGGACCTCGAAGGTTCTCAATCTCCATCTGGCTCTCTCCATCTAGGCCAGGGGTTCCCTGGGGTTGGGGCCTGCCTGCCTCGTGTCCCTCCCAGGAGTGCCCAGCATAGCAAGGGCCCAGCACGGGGCTCGGGGCACCACTCCCTCTACTGAATGAAGATGCGCGGCTTTGGACAGGATGAGAGGTGTGCTCCCTGATTCCGTAGGACGGCTGGTATGGTAGGGGAAGGGGGTGGCAAACGCCTGAGTCGGGGATCAGAAGGAGGGCTGCCCAGGCAAGATGGGCCTTGGAGCCTCCAGCTGGATCTGCTGCGACCTTGGGCAGGCCACTGCCTTCCTTCACATCCCCGGGGACAAAGGCTGAAAGAGGTACCTGGACCGGCCACCGGAAGCCAACCTGGGCAAGGTGGGAGTGACCAGTCAGCCGACGACTTCGGTTCTCCACCGCCGCCGCTGCCTCCGCCGCGCAGGGCGCCGGGCCCTGCTCCAGGGTGTCTCCCCGCGCCCGCTGAGTGACCTTGACCCTGCGCCCCGGGAACCCCGCGTCCCGGCTTCCTAATCCGCCCCTGACGGGGCGCTGGGGAGGCGGAGGGGCGTCGCCGGGCAGCCAGGGGGCGCCGAGGCCGCGGGCGCCCCTCCCGCAGGCCCCCCTGGCGGCGGGCGCTGGGGCGGCGCGCGCTCGGGGCGCCGGGGGCGGGGCGGGGGCGCGGCGCTCCCCCCGCGGTGCCCAGGCCGGGGCGCGGGGCGGGCCGGGCGGGCTAATCCCGTATGTAAATGGCAGCCAATGGAGGGTGGTGTTGCGCGGGGCTGGGATTAGGGCCGGGGCGAATGGCTGGCAATCTTACTGGGATTACAGAACAAAGAGCCTCCCTGCGCTCCCGCTCTCGGCTCCGCTCCCCGCGCCGCGCCCCGCCCTCCGCCGCAGCCCGCGCCGGGGGTGGGGGCCGCCGAGCGCCAGCCCCCCGGCCGGCCCGAGAGCCCCCGCCGCGGCCCCTCCCCGGCCGGCGCCCCGCGCCCCGCGCCCCCCGCCCCCCCGCCGCGCCGCGCCGCGCCGCGCCTCCCTCCGCCGCGCCTTCCCCCATTCTCCCGGATTAATTAAGGAGGCAGCGGCAGGAGGCTGAGTCCTGGCCGCGGGCCGGGGCCGGGGCGCCGCTGGCAGGAGCGCTTGGGGATCCTCCAAGGTAGGAGAAACTTTTGCGGGGGGCGGGCGCCGAGGCCCTTCTCCCCTTCTCCTCCCACCCCCGTGGCCCCCGCCCCTCCCCCTCAAGGTGTTCCAGAATCTGGGTCCGGCTTTCGGGTGCCTTGGGAGGCACGTGACTGGGATTATAATTCGGGCCGGGGGGGGGGGGGGGTGGTGGCGGCGGGGAGGGCCGGCCGCCCTCACCTGCCGGGAGGGGGGTGGGAGCCGGGAACTGTCACCCCCCCGGTCCTTCCGGAGGTGGGGGGCGTCCCGGGCGGGCGGCGGGCGCCCGCAGGCTGCTGCAGTTGGCGAATGAGGTCAGTCGTGCTGCCCGCGGCGGCGGGCGCCAGTGTGGGAGCAGAGGGGGCTGGGAAGGCCGCCGGTCCCCGCCCCCCCCCCGCCCCCCACCTTCCTCGGGCTGGGCCATCTCCCGGCCGGTGCCCCCCACTCGCAGGCTGAGTCCGACACCGCGAGGACTGCCCCGCACAGTGGTTCCTGTTGGGGTACACCGGGGAGGGGGCTGGCCTGAGTGGCGGCAGCTGAACCTGTGGAGGAGGGCGGGGAAGAGTCTCAGAGGATGGCGGTGGGGGCCACAAAGCATTCAGAGGAGCAAGTTGGGGGTGCCCCGCATGTAGGTGGTCTCTGAGTTCCCGCACACGGGCAGGGAGGCCTGTGGAGCGTCACGGGGTGCTTGATGCCCACCCCCCCATCCTGAGTCCTTCCAAATGATGGGCTCCGTGCCTCTCCTGGGCTCCGGCCCCGGCGTGTGGCCAGGGACAGGGATGATGCCCTGGCCTGGGCCCAGGGCAAAGGGGGACGTTGCAGCTGAGAGTTCTGCCCTCCTGGACATCTGGCCATGTGACCTAACCTCCCTGGACCAGACCTGGGTGGGGGGAGGACCCTGTGTCCCCCATCACGGCAGAAGTGAGGGAACTCCGCACGCAGGGGTCTCCTTGCCAGGCAAGTGGGGGCAGCGCTGTCCTTGGATGGAGTGGGGTCCTGGTGGTGGGGGGCGTGGGGCTGCCCTGGGCCTAGCAGCTGGGTGAGGGGCAGGCGTGGACCGAGGAGTGGGCACTGGCAGGGGCCTTCCCTTGCTGCTCACAGTGGAAGGAAGAGGTGGCCAGAAGCTGCTCTGACCTCCTCTGGTGGCCTCCGGGCTGGGACTGCTTGCTCCTCGGCACTGCCCAGGTCCTCGGGGCTTGGGAGGTGCCTTCCAAGCAGCCATTTATTTCAGCAGTGTCATTCCCAAAGGAAAAGGGCACTGGCATTGATTATTTATTCGGAGCAGGAGGCAGCAGTGGCTGGGAGGCTGGTGGCTGCTGGTGGGGATGGTCTGGGCGCAGGGGTGGCCAAGATGGGTGGTCAGGTGCCCATCCCAAGCCACCCACTGTGGGAGCCCAGGAGGGTTTGAGGTAGACTCTGACCTCTTCCGAACAGGGACCACTGGACCAAGGGACAGACTTGGCTCCAAGATGAGGGGATGTCAGAACCCCCCACCTGCTTTTGGGATTTGAGAGGCTTAAGACCACACCCCATTCTGCAGCCCGCTAGGAGAGTGACCTAGAAAGTTGAGGCTGTGACTCAGAGGGTCCCAGAGGACCCCAGCAGAGGAAACAAGCAAAGGTTGGAACTCTGCTGGTACATTTAAAATGTGGGAGGGGCACCTGGGTGGCTCAGTCCATTCAGCGTCAGACTCTTGATTTTGGCTCAGGGCATGATCTCGTGGTTCGTGAGTTCGAGCCCCACATGGGGCTCTGAGCTGACAGCACGGAGCTTGCTTGGGATTCTCTCCCTGTCCCTCTCTCTCTGCCCTTCCCCTGCAAATGCACTTTCTCACTCTCAAAATAAATAAAGTTTAAAAACGAAATAAATAAAATGTGGGAGACCTGGGGCCGAGGGTGGCAACCCTGGGTCTTAACGACAGCGTTGTCGAGACACGTTTAACCTACTTAAGAGGACTGTTCAGCAGGTGCTAGAGGAAGGGTCGTTTATGTGCAGTGTGCTCATCGCAAATACTTTTTATCTGTTCTTGGAAGGCAGTCTCTCCCAGAGCCAGGCTCGCCTTCCGGCACAGTGGCGGATGTTAGTGTTCGATGCTTGGAGATAGTCGGAAAGGCAGACATAATGATGGGGGTCTCGGAGGCAGATGTTCTCACAGCCTGTCCCCAGCAGCCAGCGCCTGCACAGTCTGGCAGCAGTCCGGGGGGGTGGTCAGAAACCCCAGGTGAGGATCTCAGGGTGACGCCATGGGGCATTCGTCTCCTAAAAGTGTGACCTTGGAGCCACAGACCGCATCGCCTGGTCCATCCCTGTTCTGGGTTCCGTCACTCATCCGTCCATCCACTGCCACCTCGACCGGTTCATTGAGTCCCTCAGTTTTCCTGAATGCCCTTTGCATGAGCTGTTCGTCTTCCCTGGAAGGTTCTTCGCATCCTTCCTCTGAGGGGGTGGGAGACTTCCTTTGGTGGCCCTGCCTAGAGTCGGGGATACCGGTGGTAGGATTTGCCTGTTTCCTCTCCATGAAGACTACGCTGACGGTCCTCGGGCTGTAATCCCAGGGCTGGCCTCGGTGCTACCTCTGTGTCCCCCGTGGCGTCCTGTCCTTCCTCTGTCCCAACGTTGATCTCACTTAGAGGCTCCACATCTGTCTCCCCAGGTGCCCTAAGGGCAGGGCAGGGACCGGGGCTTGCTTTTGATTCCCTGGTGCCCAGGGCTGGCACCCAAATACTTGTTGAATGGCTGCTTGAGGGAATGAATGGATGAAGTCTGGCTTCAGAGCCTTGGCCCATATTGCTAAGCCTGTTATCCCTGAATCCCTATCTGTGGGGAGGATCCCCCCACCATGGTGAGACTCGTGAATATCCTCTGTCCTGCTTCTCAGACCTCCGGTTCTTGGCTGTCTGTGGGCGACTCTTCAATGCCTCACAGCCAGGTTCCCTGGGACAAGCGGGAATGTGTGCCCAGCTCCAGGGGCCTGCGGAGGCCTCAAGGGGCACCCGGGAACACGACTTTCAGGGTGAATTCACAAACACCGGGGAGCAGAGCAGGACTCGGGGCCGGGGGCTCGGAACCTTCCGGGAGGCTGTGGGGCCCGGGAGACATGGACCCTTAGGGCAGCCGCAAGGGAATTCCCAGCAGGAATTAATTCATAAGCAGAGGTGGAGTATTGGAAGGATTGTTTTATGTGGGAGAACTGGAGAAGAAATGGAATTGGTTAGAAGCAGCAATGAGATGTGTGCCCCCTCCCCCCCCCCCGCCTTCGGTGGCAGGGAGACAGTGCAGACATGTGTGTAGATGTTGGGGTGTCCAGGCGGGGCCCAAGGGGAGCCAGCTCTCCCACTTGGTTCCTAGGCCCCTCATTTGCAGGCGTGTCTGGCTGGGACCCTGAGACCCTCGTGCTTGCTGGGGTAGCTACTCTGTCATTTCAGACTCAGTGCTGTGGGTTGTGGCTGATGACAGTAAGGGACTCAGAGCCCCGGGGGATGGGGGGTTGGCGCAAGGGGCTGAGCCCTTGTTCACTTTGTGGGGACTTAAGTTTGCTGAATGGGCTGGGTGGGGCTCTACTTTGTCCCCACCCGGGCTGGGGATGGCTCGTTGGTGTGTCTCAGGCAGAGCCCTTGTTCCCGACACTCTTCCTCTTGGTCCGGAGCTGGGCCTGGCCAACCCAGAGCTATTTGTGTGCCCACCTGTCTCCCTCCTTCAGGACCACCTGCTTCTGGTTGCCAGATCTGGCTAATAAAAATAGGGATGCCCAGTTAAATTTGGATTTCGGATAAGCCACAGATAATGCGGGATTGAGGATGTAACTTTGTTCAGCTGGAGCTGAACCGGGGGTCTCGTATTTTATCTGGCAACCTTGCAGCTGTGACCTCTGGGCTGGGGGACTGTCGGGGACTGGGGGGAGAGGCTCAGGGAGTGGTTGAGGCCTGGAATTGGGGTCCGGGCTCAACCCAAAGCTCCAGGGGATGGGCTGGGGGAGTTTGAATCAGGCAGCACTGACTCCAGTTACCTCGGTCCGGCTTTCTCTAGTCTGTGGTCCCAGGGTCCGGATCTCCTGTTAAGCTTGGGTGGTGTGGGGGGCTCTGGGAAGCCCTGATTTTCGGAGACTTCTGTGCCACTGTGGTTGGGAGGGGGGGTAGAGGGGAAGGGAAGCTGCTGGGGACACTATCGGGCACCCAAGTTAGGATTTGCCATCAAGGTTTACAGAGTGAGGCCTGAGCGCTGGGAGGCCGTTTCTCTGATGGTTCCCCCCACTTCAAGACTTAGAGATCCTGCCTCAGGGGCCCCTGGTAAGGGAGCATCTTTGCCGGGTTGGGTCACAGGCGGTGAGGGGCAGTCCCTTGAGGGATGCCCCCGTGACTATAGCCAAGAAATAAGAGGCAGGGTCCTGTGTACCATGTCCCTTGCCCCCAAGTCTGGGTTGTGTGCTCATATGTAGCATGGAGATGATACACCCTCTCCTGCCTGAGCCTCACATACTGTGGATGGATTGGGGGAGCCTCCAGAGCGTGGATATGTGGGTCACTCCAGTGCAGGCCTGGAGTGGAGACCATGTGGGAAGCCAGAGGTGAGTGGTCCTGGCTCGAGGGCCTTGGGTCTTGGGTAGCCTGCAGGTGCACAGCAAGTCTGTATAGTTGGGGATGCGGGGCTGAGCCCGTAGCTGGAGGAGGCCCTCAGGCTGCTTCTGCCCTCAGGCTGCTTCAGGAGGCTTGGATGGGGCCAGGCCTGTTTGCTGATCGGGGGCGGGGGGTGGGGGGTGGGGGGGGTGGTGTCTCAACGTGTATTTTCTGACTTCTGGCAGAACCACCATATAGGGAAGTCTATATCTGTCCATCTGTCTATCTGTCACTCCACCAGGCAGTGAGAAACTTGTCGATGCCCCAGGTCTGCAGATTCTCAGGTCCTGGCATCCAGCCCCAGGCCCGCACGTAGGAAAGGCCCACCCCATGGGTGGGTGTGTATTTTGGTGAAGGATGAGGGAATCCCCCGAAATGCTCAAGTCTTAAGTGTGCTTTCTAAGGGGTTTGACCACTGTGTGTACAATGTGCTGCTTCACGCAGCCCGGCCTCTGCAAAGACATGGAACGTTCCACCACCCCTTAAAGTTTCCTCAAGCTCGTTTGCAGCCAGCCCCTTACCTTCCCCCAGCTCCTGGCAACCACTGTGTTTTCTTTTTTCGTTTTCTTTCTTTCTTTTTCTTTCTTTCTTTCTTTCTTTCTTTCTTTCTTTCTTTCTCTCCCTCTCTCTCTCTTTCTCTTTCTCTTTCTCTCTCTCTCTTTCTCTTTCTCTTTCTCTCTTTCTTTCTACCACTGTGTGTTTTCTGTCTCTGTAGTTTTGCATTTTCCAGAACGGCACATAAATGCAGTCACACAGTATGCAGCCTGAGTCTGGCTTCTTAGACCCAGGCGTATTGGAATCTGCTTCCTTTTGGTTGCTGAGGGCCATGCCACGGTATGGATGTGCCATATGGCCCCACCCAGCACTTGGGGTTTGCAGAGCCCTGCTTGGGACCACCCAGAGAAGAAGAGGGGTGCCTTTGCTCGTTTTCACAGGGGCACTGCCTGCACCCCCATCCCCACCCCCATTGAGAGCCGGTCCTGAGCCAAGAAAGGTGCACACCTCTGTCCGCAGAGCCTAGAATTTCATCCTCCGTTTCTGGTGACTCACACAGCCAGCGAGCCCCCGATGAAATTACACCCTCCTGCGGCTGCCCTCTGCTGTGCAGGTGGGCTCCTGGGACAGCGATGCTCCCGGGGCTGGGACAGCTGTGGGGTGGGTGAGGGCCTGGAGGGCGGGGAGCTTTGTGCGCCCTGTGGTGTCTCACCCATCTCCGTGTGCCCTGCTCTCCCGGAGTCTGGGGGTCCCTGGCAGTGCCTCCCAGGTCTCCACTCCTGCAGCTTTGGAGCCTGGGGTTGAACTTCTGTGTTTTCCTGAAACAAGGCCAGGGCTTGTCCTCGGCAGGGGGCTGGGGTGAGGGGAGAGGAGGGTAGGGCAGGACAGTGAGGCTGGCGTTGCAGTCAGGAGCATGATTTAGGGTCCCTTGGGGGGGGGGCTGTGTGACCTCAGGCAAGTGACTTTTCATCTCTGTGCTTCGGATTGGTCGTCTGTAAATGGGAGGGCCAGTGAGGGACTTAGCTGCGGTTACACCAGCCGGGGGGCCCCTGCAGAGCCCTAGAGGGCATGGGGGCCGCTGGGAGTGGGGAGGAGGTGGGGATGTGCAGGCCTCTGGTTCCCTGGCCCCTTTTGAGCCAGAGTAGGGCCACTTGTATCCACGGTACCTGTTGGGGTATTCTAAATAAAATCGTCTGCCAGAAGTTGGCCCTTCGTGGACAACGGCTGTTCTGCACGTTCGTGCGGGCAGTCCTGAGGTTTCGATTGGTCACAGAAGCTTCTGGTCATGCTGATTCCCGCTCTGCCTGCCCGCTGCGTGTGCTTTGGAACACTGCACAGTCCCTGGGCCTCAGTTTGACCGTCTGAGAAAGGAGGCGGCAGTACCTGGGCGGGTCGTGGGTGGGCGTTGGGAACTGTGCTGTCTGAGTGCAGGGGGCCCAATGGGAGCTTTGTCGGCCTCCCGGGGTGTGCGGGCTCCTGAGGAAAGGGAGCTCCTTGGGGGCTGACACGGCCTGCCTGGGTGCCTCAAGAGATTTGAGGGGTTTTAACTTTGTTTTTTTGTAAACAAGTCGTTTGCTTTTCCTGATGAGCCCAGCTGCCCCCGGCCCCCCTCCCCTCCTCCCTCCTCCCTCCCCCCTCCTCCTCCCCTGGCCCAGTCGCAAAGCCTGCACCCCTCAGTCCGACCCTGGAGCTGTACCTGGTGGGAAGTCAGGAAGGACTGTGCAGGCTAGGCCCATACAGAAGGGCCCTAGGGTGCTCCTGGGTGGCTCCCTGGAGCAGGCAGGACCCCTGCCTGCCCACCCACCCAGCTCCAAGGTGGTCCTGGCGGGCTCCAGGGGGGCCTTAGGACTGGGCCAGTCTGGTGTCTCTCTCATGTTTATCCAGGAGCTGGTTTTTCAGGTGTGCCGGCTTTCAGCCGAGAGGCCCAGGTTGGGAGAGGTAGGGCCTTTGGGAAGGGGGGTGGTTGCCCCTCTTCCCCGGGCTCACCCTGCCTTCCAGCTGGGGGTGCAGCCCTCTGGGCGGGGAAGGCTACCACATCGTCCCTGTGGTCCTGTCCCATTGTCCAAGGGAGAGATGCTCTTCCTTGCCCCGGTCAGAGGCCGGTGCCCCTCCTTGGAGCTCCTTTACCTGCCACGGGGCTTCCCTACTTCCCAGCAGGGTGCCATGGAAACAGCAGAGCCTTTGAAGCCAGGCAGGCGTGGTGCAAGTCCCAGTTCTCACCACTGACCTGCTGTGTGGCGTCAGGCAAGTGCCTTTACCTCTCTGAGCCTCATCTGAACCACTGAGGCTGCTTGTTCCTACACTGCAGTGTTCTTGGGAGGACAAGCGCGTTCGTTCGGGTGGGGACTGGGAGCCCCAGTTGTGCCCAGAGAGGAACCGGATGCCATCATTTCCTGCTTTGCTCTTACCGCCTCTGCTCATGGAGCATGGGGTGTGCCATGCCTCAGTTTCTGTTTCTGCAAGCTGGGAAAACCCCAAGGGTAGAGCTGGTTAGTCCCCTGGGGCTGGGGCTACCCGGGGGCAGTGGCCCTGTGGTTGGTTTGGGGAGAGCCGTCTTTTCCCAATGGGATATGCCTGAGGGCAGCCTGCAGGAGGTGACTTCTCACTGGCCCCTGGAGGATGGGTGGGGTGTAGACCCAGGAGTAGTCCGGGGTGGACATTTCGAGGAGGGGGGTGACAACCTAAGGGTCCAGAGACAGGAATGACGATGCATGTGGCCAAGTGAGCATTTTGCTGCAGAAGTGGCGAGGTGTTGGGTCCTGGCAAAGACCTTCATCTGATCGCCTCCCTCCCCGACTAGGCATGGCCAGGCCCCACCTGTTTCCGTGCCAGCACAGTGAGCTTCCCTCGGTTTCTAGAACATACCGTGCTTCTGCCTTGCTTCCCTGTGTGGTGTTGCTTCTCCCTGGAACGTATTTAATGCTCCCTGTCCGTTTCACTGGGCCGATTCTTACTTGCAGGGCTCAGCTTGGATGCCACGTGTCTCTGGAAGCCTTCCCTGTGCCCCCTTCCGAGCCCGCGTTAGGTGCCCCTCCTCTGTGTTCCGACAGCCCCTGAGGGTTCCAGCTGCCCTTGACCTGGCCTGTCACCTTCCGACGGGTCCAGGCCTTGGCGCCTCATCCCTCCACATCCCCGCCCCCGGCACCCTGCCTGGCCCAGAGCGAGTGTCCAGTGTAAACTTGTTAAGTGAGTTAGAAGCAAGCGAGGTGTCGGGCCACTAGGGGTGGGGCCTTGGAAGGTCAAGGGCCTTCTCTGCCTTCGGATACTGATTCTCACCGGCTCACCGCCCCCCGTGCTCCCCGTTTCTGGCCTGGCTGTGACTCTCAGGGGCATCTGGAGGGGGGTGGTGGCGGGGCCCTGTGTCTCCCTGGGCCGGGTGTAGACTGGTTTGGGGGGGTTTCCTCTCTGTGAAGGGCAGCTGGTGTGTGTATGGAGAGAGCACAAGTGTGGCGCGTCAGAACAGTTAATCCCCTGGGCTATTTAGACACACACGCTTGTGCGCGTGTGTGCGTGTGTGCGCTCACACACGTATGTGTGGCATTCTGGGGGGCCGCCGGTGGGGACTGTGTTGGATAACTTGGCATTTAGCCGAATCCCGACCACCAGCCTGGCCCCAGGGCTGCGCAGGGTACAGAGCCCCTGTAGGCCCGGCAGGTGGCCATGGGGGACGAGTCTGTCGGTTAGGAGTGCGTTTGACTCCAGGTAATAGAAAGACTGAACTTTAATGGCTTCGACAAGGGCTTTTATTCCTCCCAAGAAAAAAAGCCGTGGATAGGCGGTCAGAGGCTGGGATGGGGGCTCAGTGATGCCTTCAGGGGCTCGGTTCTTTCCTCCTTAGCTTGTTAGATTAAGTTCTTTTAAAAATTACTTTCTTTAGGGGCGCCTGGGTGGCTCAGTCAGTTGGGCGTCCGACTTCGGCTCAGGTCATGATCTCACGGTCCATGGGTTCGAGCCCCGCGTCAGGCTCTGTGCTGACATCTCAGGGCCTGGAGCCTGCTTCCGATTCTGTGTCGCCCTCTCTCTCTGCCCCTTCCTTGCTCACGCTCTGTCTCTCAAAAATAAAGAAACATTAAAAAAATATATTTTCTTTGAAGCATACGCTGAAGTATGATTTCATACATTCACAGAGCTGTGCAGTCAAATTTCTGAGCATTTCATCCCCTCAAAAAGAAATCCCAACCCGTTACATCGTCAGCCCTCTGCTGCCTCTGCCCCCCGCGCCTGGCAACCACTGGTTCGCTTTCTGTCCCTGCATGTGCCTATTCTGGACGTTTCATGTCAGTGGAACCCTCTAACATGTGGCCTTTGTGTCTGGCTTCTTAAGCTCAGCATCGCGTTTTCGAGGTTTATCCAAGTTGGGGCAGGTGTCACAGCATCTCTCCTTTTAACGGCCAAATAATATTCCGCTGTGTGGACGGGCCACCTTTTGCCTATCCATTCATCGGTTGATGGATGCTTGGGTCATTTCCACTTTTCGGCTGTTGTGAGCACTTGTGCACCGATTTTTGTGTGCACTATGCTGTCTGTTCTATTGGCTAAACACTTGGGAATGGAATTGCTGGGTCATAGTGGCAGTTCTGTGTTTCACATCCTGAGGAACTGCGTGACGGCTGCACCATTTTATGTTCCCACCGGCAATGTGTGAGGGTTCCAGTTTTTCCGCATCCTTGCCAACACTTGGTATCGTCTTTTTGATCATAGCCATCCTAGTAAGGGTGAAGGGCTATCTCATGTGAATTTTTTTTTCTAATGTTTTTGTTTATTGGGAAGGAGGGGCAGAGAGAGAAAGGGAGACAGAGGATCCGATGTGGCCTCCACGCTGACAGCCGCGAGCCCCTTGACCAACAAGATCATGACCTGAGCCAGAGTCAGACGCTTAACTAACTGAGCTGTGATTTTGTGTGATTTTGATTTAGCTTGTTGGATTTTGTCTTCACGCTTATGCATCGTGGTCACAGAATGGCTGCATACCCTCCAGGCCTCACACCCATGGTCCAGATGGAGACAAGGAGTTAGGGCAGAATGCTTCTACTCTCAAAGGTTTGCCTTCATACACGCTCTCCTCAGGAGCTTTAGTTTTGCACAGATGGGACTTGGGGCCTCTGATGCCCCCTTGCTGTAAGGGATCGGGGAAGAAAGAGGCATGCCTGTTGGGGAGGAAGGGGGTTGGGAATGCTTTGGGCAGGCTTTGCCCCTCGTGGCCCAGACTGGGGTGGACATCTTCATTTCTCCAGGAGCACGAATGGGGATGGGAGCCCCCCAGTAGGTAGGGTGGGGACTGTGATCATGGGTGCGTGGCTGTTCTATAGACCAGAGTTACCACTGCCCGTCTGGGGCCTTGGGGGACCCCACTTTGTCAGTCACCTGCCAGACTTTTGTGACTCTCTATCCAGAGACCTCCTTTCTACTCAACCCAGGAGGCCTGTAGCCCAGGGCTCACTAGGTCCCGCCTCAGGTCCTGTGCCCCTCTGTGCCCCGCAACCCAGAACAAGCCATGGGACGTCTTGCCTTTACAACTGGCTGGGGCTAGAGCTCAGACACATGTGGCTGGTGGGAGTATAAAGCCGCATGGCCATTTTTGGAAAACAGTTTGGCAGTTATTTATTTATCATTTTTATGACATATAATTGCATCATAAAATTCACCATTTCAAAGTATTCTACCCAGTGGTTTTTAGTATAGTCACAAGGTTGTGCAACTGTTACCACTATCTAATTCCAGAAGAATTTTTATCACCCCCCCCAAAAGAAACCCCACATCTATTAGCAGTCTCTCCCCATCCCCCCCCCACCCCCCACTCCCTAGCAGCCACTAATGGTATCTCTGTGGATTTGGGGCATCTTTTTATACAGTTGAACACGGGCTTGCCGTATGACCTGGTAATTCTGTTCCTCAGTATTTGCCCAAGGGAAATGAAAACTTGGGTTTACATAAGAACCTGAGGAAGAGAAATATCTCAAGTGGCTGTATTCGTAATTGCCCCACACTGGAAACCATCTCGGTGTCCAAGCGGTGCGTGGATAAGCAAACCCGGGTAGGTTCGTACCGAGGAAGACTGGTCAGTGCCGAGAACGACCAAACTCTTGATCCGGACAGCAGGGGTGAATCGCAGAAGCGTCGGCCCGGGTGAAAGGTGGCAGACTCGGGAAGTCGTGTCCCGTTGCATTTCTGTGACAGGTTGGAAGAGGCGCAACTATAGGGACGGAGCAGATCCGGAGTCGCGTGGGGGCGGGTTGACCTGGGGTGCTGATAGGACTGCCCTGTGCCTCGATTGTGGTGGAGGAAACAGCAGTATGCATTTGTAAAAACTCCTAGCACAGTAGGCGGAAAAGCGTGACTTTGACCGTGTGTGTTACCCTTCAGTTTCCGGAAACCATCCTGAGCCGGGGACTGGCCTTTCCGGATTAACCCCATGTAGGGTTAGCCATTCCATTTGTTTTAGTTGGAGGCAGTCCTCCTTATGCATGTAGCCGTTGAGTTTGAGTCTTTCAGGATGACTCATGTGACTTATGCCTAGGGCTGGGGCCGAGGGCTGCCCTGGCACCCCCTCCTGTCACCTTCCTCGGGCACCCCCTTCTGCCTCTGCTGTTCCTGACCTTCCTGGATGGGGTACGCCGTGTGCTTTTGGTCCATGAACAGTTAGAGCCGGAAGGGACGTCAGAATATGTTGACCTCCTTTCCTTTTCAGATGGGGAGACTGAGGCCAGGGCTGGGAAGGCACTTGGCTGATTCCAGAGTGGTAAGACTCAAGATCCCAAACCTCATCTCGAGACTCTTGGGCCAGGGCTCCTTGCAACACCCCCCCCCCCCCCCCCCCCGCAGGTGCCCCAGAGCCTCCCTTGTCTGGCTGGTCTGGCGAAACAGCGGGAGGTTTTGGAGCAGACCCAGGTGGAAGGTGAGGGGGGGGGTGGGGGGGTGGGGTGTCAGTGTAAGGAAGTGGGAGTGGTCAGGGCCTCTAAGACACCCTAAACGAGGAGAGAAGAGGGTCCACGACGGCACAGGGTGGCTGCACCTTGTGCTCACAGGCTGGAGGTGCGACATGGTTGATTGTGGTAAAGCATGGGAGTGGCTGGTGGCCCCTGGGGAGAGGCACGAGAGCATGGCACTGGCTTCTGTCCTGGAAACCCATGACATCGGGTCACCCTGAAGCCCCATTATGTGTGCAGGTGACTCCCAGCAGGCGTGGTCTGCAGTGTGGGGCTGACAGCCTGGAAGCACCTCCTCAAGGAGAGACCCCAGGAGACCCTGACCGGAGGCTGGTGGGATATCTTGGGTGGCGACCCTCTTCGGGCAGACGGGTGGACCCAGTCTCAGTGATGCAGGCCCTGGGTTTATCCTGGCGTTGATGTGGAGCCACTGGCATGTGGGCCGTGTCCACCCTGGAGGCTTGGGAGGTCTGCAATCCCCTGGGAGGGTGTGGGTGTGGGCGGGGAGGGCAGGCACCGGGCTGGAGCTGGCTCACGTCCAGGTTCCTGCCACCCGCCTCAGGGAGCCAGTTCAGAGCTGTGTCAGCCCCCCGAGGAGCGTTCTCAGGCTGCAGGCCTTAGAAGGCTAGCGGGTGCCCTGGACGCGGGTATGAGGATGCCGGGAGTAAGGCCTGGGAGCCCCCCTCCCCTCCGATTTGCATCCCTGCGGGGACACGGCTTTGGAAGCGGAGTGGCTTTCTCATCCCAGGCTTCAGAAGGGGTTCCTTCTGGACCAGGAAGCCAGTGACTCCTTCTTGCCTCCGTTTTTTTTTTTTTTGGCGGGGCGGGGGGTGGGGGGCTCTGTGTCTGCTGCTGTGGATGGGTGGTGGGGGCCAGGGGCAGACCAGGCAACCCCGAGTCTGAGGTCTGTGTGGAGGGCAGGTGGTCCCTGGTATTCTGTGCTGTCTCTCCCCCCACCATCCCAGAAGGCCTGTGATCTTGGCATCATGGGACCCTTTCCTGGGCCCTCTGCCCTGTTTTTGGCTCCAAAAATGATGTCTCCATACCTCGAGGTCCCTTCTGGTTTTCAGGAGCCACACTGCCTCCAGGAAGCCTTCCTTGGGCCTCACCGCAACCCCAGACAGGAAGCCTGGCCCCTGTCCTGAAGCCTCTCACCCTCTGGGGGAGGCAAAGAAGGAGAGCCCTTCTGCAAATATCTGTGCGCCAGTTGCTGGGCAGTGAGCGTGCCGGGAGCTGCTTGGCGGACATTGTCAGGGACTGGGTGCCTGTTTGCTCCTTCTAGTAGACTTTGCTTTGAAGCTGGCCCCTGACTCTTCTGGCTGTGTGACCTTGGGCAAGTTACTCAGCCTTTCTGAGCATCCAGGTCTGCATCTGTCCAACGGGAGGGATACCATTGTGCTCTAGGGTTGCTGCAGGACATTAAAAGGATACGACCAGCACAGCACTGGGCAGTCGTGTGGCTGCCGATGGTAATGATGGCCGTAATGTGACATGGGGTTTAGCTAGGCCCAAGGCCAAGGTAGGGTTTGGATAGAAAGACTCTGTTGGGTCTTGCTTTCACCTCCCACCACTGCTCTGTGAGGGAGGAAGAGGCGGGGTGCTGTGGATGTGTGTCTTTATTGGAGGCAGAGACTGAGGCCCAGAGAGGGGAAGCAAGTTGGCCAGCATCACCCAGCCGCTGGGTTGGCAGAGCCTTGTCTAGACCCAGATCTCACGAGGACGGGCCCTATGCACACTCCCAAGACTCGGGCTCTGTCACCGGTCGTTGGGCCCTTAGGGAGGGGATGCTGTGGGCCTGGGCTGGGCTCCTCCAGGTTCTCCCATCCCCGGGGTTGGGAGAGGAGGGCAGGCAGGCAGGGGTCACTCTGCGGAGTCACACTACCTGGCCAGAGCTTCGGGTGGGCCTGGGTTGTCCCTGGTGGATGGAGGTGGCCAGGCACTCCTTGCCCAAGTGAGGGAGCGGTGAGCAGGGCTGCAGTCAATGTTTTCACATGAGATGTGTGTGCTTTGCAGGAACAGAGCACGGATGTGCCCATAGAGTCCTGGCTCCCCCACGGTTCTTGTGTAATCATAGGAAGGTCACCTACACGTTGTGCATCCGTTGTCCGGCGTGGGATGGATGATGGTCCCTGTCCCGTCCTGCCTCTCTCCTGGGGCGCTGGGGGATCACATGTGATACAGTGTGAAAGCTGTAACGGGGTGGGGGGCTTTGCTGCACCTGCGTGTTTGTGCCTGTGACCCTCCAGCCACAAAATAAAGTGTGTCATCCCCCAGGGGCCAGGTCATTAAGTAGGATGCCCCCAGGACAGACTGTGTGGGCCTGAGTAGGAGGAATGACTGGGGCAAGGTGCCGTCGCATTAGCTGTGACGTGCATGCGCAGACAGCAAGCAGGCCTGGAGAGGCGGCAGGTGTAATCTGACAGATACCTGATGAACGGACATCTGAACCTCCTCTTTTGTGTGTGGTCACCATTTATAACTTTCAGCTTCTGTTTCCCCACCTGGGCGCTCCAGGCACAGGGACCGGGCCTGATTTACCCCCAGTTCCGGGTCTGGGGTGTATAGGTGCAGTGGGATTACCCTGCGCTGGGTTTGTGCCCCATGCATCCAGCAGATGGGTGTGACGCCCACAGGGGTGCGTGGGCCCAGGGCTGGGACGGGGGAGCCCCTGGAATGGGGGGTGCAGGAGGAAAGGGGCCTGCAGGAAGTGGCTTTGGGATATAAAAGGGCGGGCACAAGAGGTGCGGGGTTGGGGGCAGGGTGGCCGTGATCACTGCTCTGGTGTGGATCGGGGCAGGTGTGGAGGCCACACTCCAGGCGAGGGGGCGTGGTGGTCTTTCCGCGTGGGGCGGAGGGCAAGAAGGTCCTCGGAGAACTTTGCGCCTGAGTTCCCAATTTCCATAGGAGCAGTTAAGGCCCCCTTTGGGGTGGTGTCTGGAGTTAGAAGCCAGGTCTCCCCATCCCCAGCCTGCAGCTGGGCGTGGCCTTACCTGGGACCTCCCCCACAGCGGACCGGGTCACGTGGTATAGCGGGGAGGATGGGGGGAGCTGGCGGCTCAGGAGGGCTGGCTGGGGTGGGAGCCCGTGAGCCAGAGCCCCGGCGTTAGATCACCCACCGTGATTAGCTTTTTTCCGCCCAGCCTTTTCCCGACAAGAAAGGGCCTGATGCGCCTCATCCATGTTGCTCATCCTTCTGAGAAGGCCTGTTTACGTCTGGCAAGGGGGCTCTCGGGAGACATGATCGCCCCAGGGGCTGGCACCGCCGCGGCGCTGGCTTCTTCCCACCGTCTCCTGACACCCGGCCTTGACGCGCTGCAGATGCTTAAGAACCCACACACGCGTACGTCCCCGGCCCGCATGCGCTGACCTGCCGGGGTCACCCAGAACCAGGGCACAGGGTGCCGGCGTCCCCTGACGGCCGGCCGAGCGCCCCCTCCTGGAGGCGGGAACAGAAGCGACAGTGTGCTGCCTGTCTGGAAACGTGCAAGAGCTAACCCAGAGTTGATGGGACGCAGTGATGTCAGCATCGGTGCTCCCGTGTCTTTGATGAGCGCCTGTGCCAGTCACTCGTCTCACGTCAGCTGCGCCCTCCTCAAAATGCTGAGAGCAGCAGAATCAGTGGCTGGGGTTTACTCATGAGGAAACTGAGGCCTGGCATCCGCCTCCATGGACATCACAGGCCGGTGGGAGCTGGGTGGGGAACTCAAGCCCCGCTTGGGTTGAACCTGCCCGCCCCCGCCGTTTCTCCCCGCTCCTGGCGCGCGCCCAGGGGTCAGCCTGGTGCCGACAGGGCAGCCGGGGTCCCGTGTGGGGAGGCTGGAAGGCAAGGACGGTCCGGTTTGGCTAAGCTTCATGTTGTGGTTCCCCCTCTGGATTGTCCACCAAGCAAGTATGCGTGGTTCTGGGGCACAGCCACGAACAAAACAAAATTCCTGCCCCTGCGTGCACAACTCCCTGGGCCGGCTTGTGGTTCCCCTCCCCGGTCCTGCACACACCGCCCCAACCAATGGAGTGTAGCAGCCACGGGGCAGGGGCCCTTCATCTTCCTAGACCAACAGAGGGCCGGGGAGGAGAGGCTCCTGGCTCAGGTGCTGAGATCCATCTGGAAGGACCTGGGAGTGTGTCCATCCAACCCCCTTGTTCCGGTTTTCCCATCCTAGACCACGAAGCCCTTTGTAGCCCTCTGCACCCACTCCCCTGCCCACCCCAGGGTGCCATCCCAGCCCTTGTGCTCCTGTAGGTCCCTCAATAGGCCTCCGGACCTGTAATTTCCCACCCTTCTCCCTCCCCTGATTCTTCGACTCTCCCTCGTCCTCAGTTTTCCTCTGACTTCTCCCACCATGTTGGCCCCTGGGGCCTTTGCTGCTCCTGAATCTCTCAGATCTTGCCCCATTAGCCCAGAGCCCCCCACCTAGCCCCCAGCCCCTGATTGGTTACAGGTGGCCCTCCTGACTGGAGGTTCCGCCTCTTGGTCCCCCCTGCCGTTTTGTTCCTCGCTGAGCTGAGGGCACCATCATCCTCTCCATCATCAGAATCAGAAACCCGGGCATCACTCCCAGTGCCGCCTCCTCGGATTCCCCCGTCCACACTGTCACAGATCTCCACCCTTTCCTTGGTCACAGCCACCCTGTCCTCCATCCTGCTGCTACCCTTGACCTCAGGCCTGGCTGTCTCTGGCTTGGACCATTGCAGAAGCTTGGTAACTGCTGGCTTCCCAGCTCTGGATCTGTATCTGCCAAATACTGCCAGGTTCCCCGCATCTAACCACATCCTGCCCCTGCTCCAAACTCTTCAGTGGTTCCTGGCCTCTGAATGATGACCTTGCAAGGTCCTTGACCCAGTCCCCATGGCTGAGCCTGGCTCTTCGCCCACTGCTTCCTGCCCTGACCTGGATGATCCAGCCAGGCACAGCTGGCCCCTCCCCATCCACCACCCTGCTCCAGCCCAACCGAGACACGAGACACGTGGGCGGCCGGGCTGGTGGTTGGGTTTCCCAGACAGCCAGTGATTTGGCACTCCTTCAAACGGGTCTTGCCATATTTGCTCAGCATTTGTTTCCAGGGAGGTGGGTGGGGTGGGGGGCAGGATGGTCACCCCCCTGCAGATGAGCAGTGCTTGGCACGGTTCCCCTGGCTCTGTCCCTGCCCTGCAAGCTCTCGCTGCCCCGCGGCCTGACATTCCACTCATGTCACCTCTTCCAGGGAGCCCCCCCGCCGACTTCCCCACCCACTAGCCCATGCTACTTACATGTCACGTATTTTTACCTTTTTTTGTTTGTCTGTTTTAGTGTTTGCTTATTTTTGAGAGAGAGAGACAGAGCATGAGTGGGGAAGGGGCAGGAGAGAGAGAGAAAAGGGAGACAGAATCCGAAGCAGGCTCCAGCCTCTGAGCTGTCAGCACAGAGCCTGACTTGGGGCTCGAACTTCAGAACGGCGAGATAATGACCTCAGCCAAAGTTGGACACTTACCCAACGAGACACCCAGGCGCCCCACTTATTTTTATCTTTAACTGAGGTATAACTTACAGTAAAAATGCGTAAATCTTCAGCGTCTAGCATGATGGGTTTTTACCTGTGTATACACCTAGGTAGCCACCACTCAAATCAAAATGTATCACTGTTTTATTTTTCATTTTTTTAAATGTTTCATTTTAAACGTTTATTTTGAGAGAGAGAGCCTACGAGTAGGGGAGGGGCAGAGAGAGAGGGAGAGAGTGCACAGAGCCTGACTTGGGGCTCAAACCCACAAACTGCAAGATCATGACCTGAGCCGAAATCAAGAGCCAGACGCTTAACAGACCACCCAGGCGCCCCTGTATCACCATGTTTTAACCTTTTTTTTTTTTTTTTTTTTTTCCCTTAGTAGCCCATTTTATTGTCTGTGTCCTATCTACCCCCAGCCTGGGACGCTCCCACGGGCAGGAGCACCTGCTGTGTGGGTCCCATGCCATGCAGAATGAAATGTGTTGGTGATATGCACGGTGGCCACATCCCACCGGTGTGACCATGACTGGGGGATGTGGCATGGGCTGGGGCCGGGGGTATTGGTGTGTTTTGAGCCTGGCCAGGGGCTCCCCTGCAAGGTCAGATGGCCCATCCTCTGGTGGGAGAGGGGCTGGACCCCTTCCCGGCCAAGGGCCTCTGCAGGGAGCAGGGGCCCTGCCCGGAGAGGCCCCTGGGGGCTGGCAGCCTGGAGATTAGTCTCCAAGGCCACGACGCCAGTTGCCATAGGCACGCAGGCCCGAGTCAGGATTGCCATTTCTCATCCTAGTCACGCAGGCGGCGGCTGCCCCTGCCCGCCCGCCAGGAGCCGGGAGCCAGGCTTTAAATAACGGGGCGGAAACCTGATCCCCGAGAGTCTGCCCACCAGAGCCCAGCCTCCCCTCCTGGCGAGGCAGGCGCGGGGTGACCCGGCCACCCTGTACCGCCAGCAGCACCCTCCCTTCTGTGGGGCGGCAGAGAAAGGACAAAACCTGAGTTTGAGGGTTTTCTTCGTGGTCGTAGTGCCCGGTACACAGGCATGGCCCTGACCTGGTCCTGGGGAGCCCCGGCATAAAGCCGTACCTTCTGGAACCCTTGGGCTCAGAGGAGACGGGCTTCCCAGGGCCAGGCCACAGACCTGCCCCTTCCCCCAGCTCCTCCTCGGCAGAGAAGGCAGGAGGCCTCCCTCGATTTCCAGGAAAGCAGCCCAAGGCCTCTGCTTCCCTGCGGCTGCCCTTTGCCCGTGGCCTGGGCCTGCTTTCCTGTCCTGGGGGCGGGGCGGCTGGAAGGAGGAAGGTTTCTGTTCTTTCTTTCCAAATCGCACCATGACAGCTCCTCAGCCTAGATACCGTACAAAAAAAAAAAAAAAAAAAAAAAAACGTAGAGGGAAGGCAAGTCACTTATGGATCCAGCCCAGCGAGGCGGACAGTCTGCTTCATCCCTGGCTTTTCCATGTGCGCCCGGGGCCGGTCATCCGTCTAGTGCTGGCTCCAGGCCCCACGGGGCACTGGGGATTGTCTGCTGTTTCCCTTACGTGTGTGTGTGTGTGTGTGTGTGTGTGTGTGTGTGTGTGTGTGTGCTGTGTGTATTTCCGGCTGTGTGGCATGCTTTGGCAAAATGCCTTTGCACATCAATCTTTGCGTTTCGGGTAATTTCCTCGGGGTAGATTGATAGACATGAAAGTGGCTGGTCACAGGGTGGGGCCTCGGTGCAACTTGAGGTCTGTCAAGCCCGCCTTCCTGTTGTCCGCTGCCTCCCTGGGGATTCCAGTTCCCCACGTCGTTTTAAAACTTTGTGTTGAGAAGAAAAGCTATTTGTTGTAAGTCAACAGGTCGATAAGTTTTTAGAAACCAGTTTACCCAGGTAACAGCCCAGATCAAGAACAGAACATTCCCAGCTCCCAGAAGCCTTCCATGCCTCCTTCCAGCCACCCTCCTCCACCCCTCCCCCCCCCCCCCAAAATGACCACCATCCTGACTTCTAACGCAGGAGTTCGGATGTTTTTGAGCCGCACGTAAATGGACCCCTACAGTGTGACCTTCCACTCCTGGATGCTTTCATCGTATTTGAGAGTATTTGAGAGACTCGGCCCGTGGTGCTGCGCCTACTTGTGGTTTGTTGATACATCTGATGCCTTTTTCAACAGAGCAGGCCCCCGGGAGAACGCACTGGAATCAAGCACGTGCGGGCACTGCCCTACAACCGGTATGCCTACTGTCGGAATTGTTGCCCATTTTCAAAGAAATCAAGTTGGTTTCCCTGAAGCACCTGCACCAGTGAATAGGAAAGGGTTTGCAACTGGCACAGAGCAGTTAGGCGCACGGAGAGCACGGTGGCATCACGTCCCAAACGTGCACTGGGTGTGCAGAGATTTGGGGTGCGGACTGTCCCCTCCGGGTTTCCCCGGATGCACATGGAAGCAGTTGGGGGAGGGGCCCCCACCCAGCTCTGCACGCTCTGACATCGTATACTTAGAAGCGCTAATAGCTGCTTTTCCAAAGTGGTTGAGACTTGCTCTTGCTGTCCTGGTTCCATATTGCCTCACTTCCTACCTACCCAAAGCTACCGTGAGCTGTCCTTGACCTCTGCCCGCGAGACCCCTCCCCCTCCCCCTCCCCCGGGTGACTTGTGGAAGTCTCTAGACTCTCTTTAAAAGGTCTTTTTTTTTTTTTTCTTTTTTAAGTTTGCTTATTTATTTTTGAGAGTGAGTGAGCCGGGGAGGGGTACCGGAAGAGGGGGAGAGAAAATCCCAAGCAGGCTGTGTGCTCTCTGCACAGAGGCAGACACAGGGCTCGAACTCATGAGCTGGGAGATCATGACCGGAGCCAGAATCCCGAGTCAGAAGCTTGACCGGCTGAGCCACCCAGGCTCCCCACTCGTTAAAAGGTCTTGGTCAACAGCCGGCGTCCGATTGCAGACCTCCAGGGATGGGGAACCCAATGCCTACGTGGTGTCCTGTTCTTCCACTCAGGGACGGCCCTCCTGGTTGGGAAGTGTTTCCTTGGGTCAAACCAAAGCCCGTATCCCTGTGACTTCTGCTATGATGTCAGCAAGCCCGGGGCTGGTGTGGGACTTCAGAGCCAGTGACGGACTCAAGGCCCGGGGAGACCATGCGCATCCCCAGACCTGCTGTCGTGGGTGTTGCCCGGTTACGCTCAGTAAATGGCTGTTGTGGTTGTTTAATTGGGGTAAAACACCCATCACGTAGAATTGACTGTCACAACCATCTTTAGGTGTTCAGTGCAGTAGAGTTAGGTACAATGACATTACTGTGCAACCGTCTCTGGAACTTTCTCATCTTCCCACCCTGAAACTCTGTCCCCAGTAGACACTAACTACCCCTCCGCCTCCCCCCAAGCCTCTGGCACCCACTGATCTGCTTCCTGTCTCTGAATACGACTGCTCTGGGTCCCTCATACAAGTGAAATCATACAGCATCTGCCTTTTTGTGCCCAGCTTCTTTTATTCAGCATGGTGTCCTTAAGGGTCATTGTGTTGTGGCATATTGCAGAGTTTCCTTCCTTTTTAGAATTGTTACGTATTATTTGAAAAAAAATTTTTTAATGTTTATTTTTGAGAGATAGAGACAGAGCACAAGCAGGGTAGGGGCAGAGAGAGAGACACACACAGAATCTGAAGCAGGCTCCAGTCTCTGAGCTGTCATCACCGAGCCCGATGTGGGGCTCGAACCCATGAACCATGAGGTCATGACCTGAGCCGAAGAGTCAGACGCTCAACTGACTGAGCCACTCAGGCACCCCAGAATTTCCTTCCTTTTTATGCTGAATAACATCCTGTTGTGTGTATAGACCACATTTTCTTTATCCATTCATCCGCTGGTGAACACTCGGGTTGCTCCCGCCTTCTGGCTACTATAAATTCTGCTGCCGTGAACACGGGTGTATAAATATCCCTTTGAGACTGTGTATGCTTACCGACATTGCTCTAATGTAAGATCTCCACCTTGGAGTGGATCTGATAAGTCACCTCCTCTAGTCCTCACCCAGTGCTTGAGTCCATTTCTCCAGCATCCGGCCGAGACTTCTTCCGCCCTGGGACGCACACCAGGGATGGGACAGAGTCCTACTTCCTTCTATCACCTCTGACTGTCCGAGGGCCAGGAGGGGCCTTCATGAGTGGGATCATGGCAGAGGCAAGGACAGGCCGGCATCCTCTCTGTCTCCAGATGCCCCTGCTAGAAGGAAGCAGGTGGAGAGGCTGTAGCAGGCAGAACTTCTCTAGTTGATGCTTGGACAAAGTCCTCAAGGACAAGGACTGAGGGATGGTGACATTTACCAGGAGAATCGTAGAGACTCAGGTCTCTTTTCTTTTTTATTAAAAAGTTGTTTTAAATGTTTATCTTTGAGAGAGAGAGACAGAGTGTGAGCAGGGGAGGGGCAGAGAGAGAGGGGGACACAGAATCCGAAGCAGGCTCCAGGCTCCGAGGTGTCAGCACAGATCCTGACACAGGGCTTGAACTCATCAACCGTGCGATCGTGACCTGAGCCGAAGTCACATACTTAACCAACTGAGCCACCCAGGCACCCCAAGATGCAGGTCTCTTAAGAATAGAGTCTATTCCAACTAATATTTCTTAGCTTCCCCTCCCCCCGCCTCCCCAACAGTGCAGTGAGATAGGTCTGACTTGCCCCATTTTATAGATGAGGAAAGCAAAGTTCAGGGAGATGAATAACTTGCTCATTAGACTAGCCCTGGGGAAGGCAGGTCTTTCTTCGAATGGTGCCCAACACTGGGGCTTTTAAAAGTTTGTTGGATCAATTTACTTTCACTTATTTACATCCTACCTTATTTCAGAAGCGACTTAAAAGACTCCCACGGAAACATAAACTGTAGTCAGATGGGATTAAAAGGGCAGTAAAGTAAGAGTTATGGCTTACAACGGAGCCGGAAGTGAATATAATTTGAAAACGCATACCGTGGAATCGGTTTCCGTTAGGAATGCGTTCAGTTAGAAGTAACCTGATAAACGGATTGGAGAAGGGAGGGGCTTGTTTTCTCCTGTAACCAGAACGTCTGGAGGTGGGCGGCCCATCCTGGGCTCAGGGACATCAAAGGAACCAGCACTCCGTTTTCTGGCTCTATGCTGAGCAGTGACTTCGGTCACTTTGGCCTAAAGGGGCAGCTGGCACCTGTTCCACGGGCAGGGGAGAAGAGGGTCACATGGGGGTCCTGCTACAGACCCTTAGATTCTTGCTGTGGGTACCAAACAGGACACATGCTGTCTGCTCATCGATTGGAAAGGGCATCTCAGTCTGTTATCAAATAGACCAGGACACGAGAGCTAATGGGTGGCTTTATAACCAGTAGATGCTGACTCACTAGGACGCTTTGGTTTTAACCTTTTAAAAAGTGCGACGTCCAGTGTGGTAAGTTTTTCCCTGTGTATACACATGTATATCCAGCCACAAGGGAAAGATACCTCGTTAAAGGTGGCTTCAGTGGGGCACTTGGCTGGCTCGTCGATGGAGTGTGCAACTCCTCCTCTTGGGTTTGGGGGTTCAAGCCCCATGTTGGGTGTAGAGATTGCTTAAAAATGAAATCTTTTTAAAAAAATGTTTATTATTTAAAAAAAAAAATTTTTTTTTTCAACGTTTATTTATTTTTGGGACAGAGAGAGACACAGCATGAACGGGGGAGGGGCAGAGAGAGAGGGAGACACAGAATCGGAAACAGGCCCCAGGCTCTGAGCCATCAGCCCAGAGCCCGACGCGGGGCTCGAACTCACGGACCGCGAGATCGTGACCTGGCTGAAGCCGGACGCTTAACCGACTGCGCCACCCAGGTGCCCCAAAAAATGTTTATTTTTGAGAGAGAGCAGGGGAGGGGCGGAGAGAGGGGGACAGAGGATCCAAAGCAGGCCCTGTGCTGACAGCAGAGAGCCTAGTGCGGGGCTCGAACTCACGAACCTTGAGATGACCTGAGCCAAAGTTAGATGCTTAACCCACTGAGCCACCCAGGTGCCTCCCAAAATAAAATCTTAAAAAAAAAAAAAAGGTGACTTAAGGATCGTGGACATTTACTACCTAACCCGAAGCCCAGAGGTTGGTAGATTCTGAGTCATGACAGGTCAGTCAGATTGTTTCACGGGTCTGTGCTGTCGTCCGCGTGATGGCCTCGCCTCCTGGGCCGGCTCCTCTCCTGGTCCCCACATGCTGTCATGGCTGGGGGTGTCACATGCAGAAGAAGGAGGACATTTCTGGCTTCAGTCGTGCCCTGAGAGCAAGGAGAACTTCCCTAGAAGCCCCTCGAGTCTCAGTGGCCAGGATTGGGTGGCATGCTTCTCTTTAAACCGGTCCCACGTAAGGGATTGATCTAAGCGCTCCAGAATCCCCATGATTCGCTGCCCCAAACACTTGCCTTTAGATGCCAGGACACAACGAGGGCTCTGTTCGCAGGGAGAAGGGGTCAGGGCTGGGGTTGGGACTCGGTGTCTGGACCGAGTCTGGACTGCCTTGCAGTGCACCGCGGCTGACATAAGACCCCTTCCCGCTGCCCCGCCTGGATCCTTCCTAGGCAGGTAGAAGTGGAAGTCAGGGCTTTGACCTGTTTTATTCTCTGCCAGCTGCTGTGATGGTGGACAGTGGGTGGGGGCAGGAATTCAGGGCCCCGGGCAATTCTGTGCCCACTGGGGAGCCCCTGTGATAAGAAATGAAGTGGGGGGAGGGGCAGGCTCCTGGGGAGGAGGGATGCCCCTACCCCCCCCCCCCCCCCCCCGCCGGAGGAGAATCTCCTTTTTGTTTGTTCTCTCAAGCTTCTTTTTCAAGAAACACAAGCATATGGTGGCGGATGGTGTGGGGGCCGTGTTTGGGTTGTATCTGCTCTTGCCTTTGCCTTTTGCGTGGCTGAGTGCGTTTTTTCCCCACCTGCTCTTGAGGCCAGCTGGTTCCTAGGGCACTGAGACTTGACTCAGAGCCATTCTCCCGGCATCCAGAGAAATCCAGCCCTGTCCCGTGGTGGTTCTGGAGTTTCCAATGAGGAAAGGATTGCAGAACTTTCCGGCAAGTCCGAGCCTGAGCTTTGTAGGTCTGGGCTGAGGAGTGTGTGTGTGTGGTGGTGGGGGGGGGGGGTCGTGTGTGAAGGTGTGGACTAGGACTCATAGGTGGGGCGTGAGGGGTGAGGGTGCCCTGGATTCATTTCCCAAGGTTGCCGTAACAAATGGCCGTCGACGTGGTGCCTTAAAACAACCAGAACTGTTCTCTCCCAGTTCCGGAGGCCAGAACCCAAATCAGTACCACTGGGTCAAAATCAAGGTGTCGGCAGAGCTATGCTCCCTCCAGAGGCTGTATGCCTGGCCTCCTCCAACGTCTGCCGGCTGCTGGCATCTGTGGCCTGTGGCCGCGTCACTCACTGCCCGAAGCCACCATCATCAGATTCTGTCTGCTCCGCTTCTCATGGCCTTCTCGTCCCTGCGTGTCAGCTCTCCCGTCTCCTTACGAGGATACATGCGATGGCGTTTAGGGCCCACCTAGATAATCCAGGATAATCTCCCCGTCTCACGGTCATTAATTTAATTGCATCTGCAAAAGTGATTTCTCCATATAAGGTGACATTTACAGGCTGCAGGGATTAGGGCATGAGTGTCTTCTGGGGGCCCCTTTTGGGCCTGCTGTGAGTCTCTAAGGGCAAATTAGAGCAGCCATTCTTGGCTAATACATGCCGGCTAGGAAGAGAAGGGCAAATGGAGGTTCCCTTCCTGTTCCCAACTTGGCTGTGTCTGCACTGGGCGGGGGATGGGGGGGGCACATGCACGTGGCACCCCAAACACGTATCCAAGCTCTAGCCGCCCTCGCAAACAGCTGCCCATCAGAGGTGTGCCTGCATCGGCCTGGTGCGCCCGTGGGGTGTATCGGTTACCTACCGCTGTGTAACAAGTAGCCCCAAACTTAGCAATGTCAGACAGCCGTCATTTCGGATTTTAATCTCTCTCAGTTTGGCTGCACTTGGTTTGATGGTTCTTGCTCAGGGTCTCCTGCGTTGGCAGAAGCTGGCTGGGGTTGGGGTTGTCTCAGAGACTTCCTTACTCGCTGGTGGCTGCCCTGGGAGAGACCTGGGTCTCCTCAGGCATTGCTGGACCCACCTGTCTACCACAGTGGCGTCAGGACAGCTGGACTTCATGCATGTCGGCTCGGAGCTCCCGTGCTGAGTATCTCAGGGAGAGAATGAGAAGCCTAGTGCCCTTTGGAACCTGGCCTTGGAAGGTCATGTGGCAGCACTGCGGGGGTACTCTGTTGGTCAGAAGCACGTTATTTTTTTTTTTACAAGATTTTTTAACGTTTATTTGTTTTTGAGAGATCGAGACCGAGCGTGAACAGGGGAGGGGCAGTGAGAGGGGGAGACACAGAATATGGAGCAGGCTCCAGGCTCTGAGCTTTCAGCACAGAGCCCGATGCTGGGGCTCAAACTCATGAACTGTGAGATCATGACCTGAGCCAAAGTCGGACGCTTAACTGAATGAGCCACCCAGGCACCCCCAGAAGTGAATACTAAGGCCCACATTCAAGAGGAGAGGAACTGGATGTCTCTACTTGTTGGGAGATGTGTCAAAGAATTTGCTGTCATGTTTAAAGCCACCAAGGGAGGACACGCCAGAGAAGAGGACCCCCAAGGGCCCAGGACGGGGATTTGTTTGCCCGGTGGACTCCAGGGGCCTGAGCACCTCCAAGGTATTCTGGGGGCACATTCATGCTCTGGGCGGGGGAATGTCCTCTCAGGCTGTCCCTCGGAGGGGGGCTGAGCAGGGCCCCCTCTGAAGGACAAGCCCAGGGTTTGGGGCTGAGTAGGGGACAGAGCACAGGGTGTCTCCCACTCGACAGTCTCAGAATCTGACCATGGTCTTGAAAGGGCCCAAGGATCTGCTCTGGCTCCCCTCCCAGCCTCACCGAGGACCCCATGCCACATCCTGCCGGCCGATGCCACAGTTCCTCTGCCAGTGCTGCCTCCTGGCCAGAGTACTCCCCATCTTCCCCGCCCCCCCACTTCTGCTTGTCCCCTGATTCTTCCAGACCTGCATAAACAGCCCCTCCACCCCAGACACCTCTCCTGGCCCAGTTCTGTGTACTAGGCTGGTTCTTGGCAGGCCCAGGGAGGGAGGCACGCAGGAGCTGGCGGTCTCATGGGGGCCCAGATACCTCTGCGTCCTGGCAGAGGGAGAGCTGCAGGGAGGGAGGAAGAGGGAGCTGTGGGTGCCCAGCCAAGGGGCAGCGGGCCAGCCGGGAGGGTCAAGACCCGAGGCACTGACGTGCCTGACAGCCGCTAAGAGCGGGCCAGGCAAAGGGCAGGGGTGTCTCTTTCAAAGGGCATAGAGGTGCTGGTTCCCAGAAGCCAGAGGACAGGCGTGTCCAGGGGCCTGCAGGCTGGTGGGGGGGGGGCATGGAGTAGGGGTGAGGTGTGGCAGTGACTCCGACAGGACCGTGGTCCCGGGGGGCAAGGCTTGTGTCCTGTTCATCTGTGTGTTCAGCAAGGTGGTGCTGTCGGCCTGCTGGGCTTTGGTTGGCGCCTTCTCTGTGAGGGTCTCTCTGCACCCCGAGGGAGTGCACCGTGCTGGAACTGGCCCCAGGAGGCCTGGCATCGAGCACACTCGTGTGTGCACCTGTGCGTGCGTGTGAGCGTGTATGAGTGTTCGAGTTACCCGTCCTCACACTCTGGGTGAGAGATCTGCTTGTCCGGTACACCCCCCCCCCCCTCTCTCTCCCCCTCGCCCCATTCCAGCAGAGGCCACTGGGTGTCCACTCTAATCTGAGGGTGACACTCGCGAGTGGACACTCAGTGAGTATGACCAAACTCTTCCCTTTACTTCTGCAGTGAAGGCTGTGTATCTGCAAGATTCCTTGTGCCTCTCTCCACAGAAACCGTAATATCGCCTTTCCACTTGTGCTCCCGGAGAACTCCTATTCACCCTTCAAAACCCATCTCAATATTCATCAACTCAGGGAAACCGTGTGTGGAGACACCCTACTCCCCCGAAGCGAAATAAGCAGAAAATGTGGGTAGCCCCCGTCCCCCATGTCAAGTTCTGTAGCCCGGGCGAGCTTCCCCTCCTGTCCTTTTATGGTCCAGTAATTCTCTGTAGACAGGCTGGCCCTGTGAGCACTAGGAGGGCAGGTGGGGCTGTCTGAGTCATTTCCAAGTCTGCCTAACCCGGGGCAGGCTCCCAGGAGGATTGAATAAACAGGTTAGGGTGAAGGGAGGCCAGGGAAACATCCCCCTCCCCGCCCCCCCCCCCCCCGCCACCTCCAGGGCCTCCTTAGAGGTAGCCAGGCCTCAGCTTCTGCCGGGCTGTTGTGGGGTGGCCCTCCCCCTCCAAACGGTGCTCTGCCCGGGGAGTGAGGCCCAGCTGATGGCCAGGTAGGGGTGTGCCCTCTGTTCTGTCCCCTGTGGCCCAGCTGGGTGGCCGGTGAGCACCCTTGGGGATCAGCAAGTGTGTGAAGGGGAGGGACGCCCACGTCCCTGATACAGAGGGGCCTGGAGCAGACCCAGCCCATGGGGGTCCCCTCACTCGCCACTCCCTAGACATGCTGACGGTAGGAGGGCTGACGGCGTTTGTTCCTCGGTTCGCTCTCAGGCCCCCGGGGGACAGGCGACCCTCCCCGGCTGGTGGGCCGGGCCACGTGCCGTCACCACGGCCAGGGGCCGCTCTTGCTCCGCGGGGATTGTGCCCGCGCCGTCTCCTTCCTCGCCCTCCCGTATCCGTTCCACGCTGCACTGTCTCAGGCACGTACCGTCACACCCGCACACCCACTCACACTCCTGATTTCTTAAGCGTGTGCTGTTCCGGCCCCGGCAGACTCGAGGAGGAAAGAGAGAGGAGTCTGTGGATTCCCAGGGCTCGGGAGGTTAGGCCCACTTCCCGCAGGCCCAGCCGGGGTCTCCTCGCCTGCGCCTTCCTGGGCCCCGTGGGCCCTCCTCTCCCTGCTGGCCAGGCCGGGCCCACCGATCTGTCGGCATCCCAGAGGGAAGTGGCCGAAGGCTGCTGTCACGGGGTCCCCGATTCGGTCGGGGTGATCTGGGCCGAGGCCCCGCCTTTGCCACATCCTGGCCCCGGGGCTGACGGTCAGGGTGCTCGAGGCTCGACGTCCTGTTCTGGAAAGTGAGGGCGATTGAGAGGATTAACCGGACATCGGGGTCTAACCCTCCTGGGTACTCAGGAGGCAGCCACGTTGCTCTGTTTATTCCCCTCTGCTGAGCCCCTGGCGGAGAGTGGCGACCCAGCCCCATATCTTTGACACTTGCTGTTTGGGGCCTGGGTCCGTTCGGGCGTCCCCTGTGTGTTGCTCTGAACCCCTGGGCCCACGGTGCGGAAGACTGGTACCTGAGCCCCTGCCATCCAGCACACAAGCCCTGCCTCAGTCTCTCTCCGCTTGCCTCCAGCCGGGAGCCTGGCCAGCCCCACGGGTCTCTTCGGCCACCTTGCTGGCCTGTCACCATGCCTGGGGTTCCACCCTGAGCCCCATGCATCAGAATTAGAGGAGTCCCGCCCCAAGTAGGAGCAAAAAGGGACTGTGTGTGCCAGATGTCCCCAATGTCATTCTGGCTTGGTTGCTCCCTTTTGAGCAGGAATGTCCTAGAGAACTTGGTTTCTTTGCCCTTAAAATGGGCGGAGTCCCCTCCCTTCTGCCTGCTCCCTGGACAGAGGTCACAGATGTCAGGGTGCTTGTGAATGGGACAACAGTGTCCGAGGGGGCCCTGGTGGGCAGCTCTGTCGGTGGTCATGAGGGTGACCTCTGGGAGAGGAGGAGGGAGTTGGTGGAAGAAGCAGGGCAAGGAGGGGGAGGGAGAATGGGGGTGTGGGACCTTCAGATGAGGGGGCATCCAGATGCTGGTGGGGAAGGGGAGATTTACTTTATTTATTTATTTACATGTTTATTTTGAGAGAGAGCAGGGGAGGGGCTGAGAGGGGGACAGAGGATCAGAAGCGGGCTCCGTGCTGACAGCAGAGAGCCTGGTGTGGGGCTCGAACTCATGAGCCATGAGATCGTGACCTGAGCCAAAGCCGGACACTTAACCGACTGAGCCACCCAGGTGTCTGGGAAGGGGAGTTTTTTTTTTTTTTCGTAAATTAAAAACACAAGTTTATTTTTGAGAGAGGGAGAGAGAGACAGTGTGAGTGGGACAGGGGCAGAAAGAGAGGGAGACACAGAATCTGAAGCAGCCTCCAGGCTCTAAGCTGTCAGCACAGAGCCTGACGTGGGGTTTAGACTCACGAACCGTGAGATCGTGACCTGAGCCGAAGTCGGACGCTGAGCCACCCAGGCGCCCCCCAGGAAGGGGAGTTTTAAGTGGGCAGGGCTGGGGGTTTATCTGCAGCCCTGACTTTTTTGCTCGCATACCCCTCTCCCACCTCCGACCCCATCAGCCACTTCGGCCAGCTCTTGCGATCATTGTGGGAGGTCAGGTGCCCGGGAGAGCAAGCTCCTGTCTCCCCAGGCATGCAGGCCATGGGAGGCGGAAAGGAAGAGCGCAAGGACACCCCCCACAGAGCCTCCCAGCTGGCCTGCAGTGCCCAGTGCAAGGTGTTTGGGATCGGGGTCCCCAGCTGAGGGTGCTCTCTGCCAGCACTGGCCCCCGAGGCCTGCCGGGGTGGGCTTTCTGGGCTCGACTTCCATTGGGTGCCTCCCCACTGGAGACAGGTCTGCCCTGGGTCGGGGCAGTGGTGACTGAGACAGGGACACAGGCGCTTGGCTAATCTTTGGCTCAGAGACCGGGCTGGCTCCAGCTCTTGGCGGCCAGCAAAGCCGCTGCTGTCTGGGCAAGGGAGTCCCCAGCTGCGGGGGACGTGGGCAGCAGGCAGGGAGAGCAGAGCTGCTGGGAAACTGGAACCGTGCCCGGAGATCATCCAGGCCCTACCTGGCTGTGGGTCAGCCTTGCCCGGGAACTTAAAGATACAGTGTCCCCAGCCCGGCTGCTGACCTGTCGCCTCGGGGCTTCTAGGGGGCGGGAGGCTAGGATCACAGATACAGAGTGGTGGGACAGGTGTCTTCCCTCCGTCTCCGCCTCTTAGTGACCGTTCCCTGTGGCTCACACCTGGTCTTCAGACAGCTCAGGAGAGTGCCTTCCTCCAGTCCTTCAGGTCTCCCTGGACAAAGTGGTCCTGTCCCCTCTCCCGGGACCCCCCAAGCCTGCCTCTCACCTTATTAGGTAAAATTGATTTTTCGGACCTGGAAACAGGACCTACTGGCCATCCCTTTGCCTCCCTGTCTGTCTCGTTCTCAGCAGCTGGCAGGGACGTTTTGGGCTTCTGGTATATTAGTCCCTGTGTCGTGGGGTGACCAGCTGTCCCAGTTTGCCCTGGACTGAGGGGTTTCCCAGGACAGGGGACTTTCTGTGCTCAAGTCAGGAAAGTTCCAGGCGAACCAGGGGATGTTGGTCGCCCTCCTTGTGTATCATCCGTGGTGGTGTTTCTGTTCTGTTCCCCGAGTCCTGGTGGGTGTGAGGGGTACAGTCCCCCCCGCCACTTCTTTATTTAGTTTATTTATTTATTTTGAGAGCCAGAGCATGTGGGGGAGGGGCAGAGAGAGGGAGGGAGGGAGAATCCCAAGCAGGCTCCACACTGTCAGCACAGATCATGAGATCATGATCATGAGATCACGACCTGAGCTGAAGTCAGGTGCTCAACCGACTGAGCCACCAGGCGCCCTTTACCACCTCTTGAAGACAGGACCGGCTTGAGGACAGACAGACAGACCTTATCCCTGCTACCCACTGACGGGGGGCCTCGGGCAAGCCCCTTCTGCGCCTCTGCGTTGGAGGAGGAAGCAAGCAAAGAGGGTTAACTCACCACTGATGCCCCCCCACAGAGCAGTGTCCAGGGGCACCGTCCAGGACACCTGTCTGAGCCAGCAACCTCTGTCAGTTTCACTTCCTGGACTGTTCCTCTGATCCAAGTACATCCCGCATTGTAGTGTCCCACATTGCCCCCCCCCCCCTTTTAATTTTAGTTTTCTGAGAGCCTGGCAAGCCCAAAGTTGTCACTCTGTTTATAGCTTGTGAGCGTCCCAGTTCCTGCCTGATGTGGCCGACTGTCACACCGGTTAGTTCCCCGAGGATTCAGGGCATGCCCATGAAAACCCGAGCAGGCGTTCGAGGCAGTGGGCACACCGTAAACCCAGCAGGCATGGCCCTGGCCTCCCGGCGCTCACGTTCCTGTTGGGGGAGTCGGGTGAGAGACACACGAACGGGTCCCTTCAGATCGCAGCAGGTTCTGTGTGGAAAATAAGAGACGGGGAGCCAGGCGCCTGGGCGGCTCAGTGGGTTAAGTAACCGACTCTAGATGTCGGCTCAGGTCCGGAGATGGGGTGCGGAGACTGCTTGAGATTCCCTCTCTCCCTGTTTCTCAAAGAAAGACAAAATAAATGTATAAAAAAAGAGTTGGGCAATCAGTGGGGGGGGGTGTGGTCAGGGGCTATGCACAGAGGAGCTGGGGCTGGTGGAGCGGGGGAAGCCGTGGGAGTTGGAGGCCTGGAAAAGCCTGCTGCGCAGGGGAACTGCAGGCAGGAGACCCGGGGAGAGGGGAGTGCAGGTGGCAGGTGAGGGACACGAGGGGGAGGGAGCCAGAGCCCATTGCAGAGGGGAGAGGGCCGATGGGCCAGAGAGGGCAAGTGGGCCCAGGTCACATGGGGTGCGCGCTCGGGGAGGTGTGCTCTCCACTCTTCTAAGCAGGAGGGTGGCGTGAGAGCGATGTGGCTGCTGTTTGCAGGAGGGACCATGGGGGCAGGAGAAGGGCGGGGGTTGGGGGACAGCGAGGGGTTCATTGCCGAAGCGTGAGCAACTGGGGATGGTGGCCCGGGTGGTCAGGTGGCCCTGGTGGTGACGAGAAGCAGGCAGACCTGGGTGCTTTCTGGAGCCACAGCAGCATGATTCTGCCCCGACTGTGTTCGAAACAAAGAGGGGCGCCTAGGTGGCTCAGTGAGTTGAATATCCCAGGACTGATTTTGGCTCAGGTCACGATCTCACAGTTTGTGGGTTCGAGCCCCACATTGGGCTCCATGCTAATGGTGGAAGCCTGCTTGGGATTCCCTCTCAAAAATAGCTAAACATTAAAATTTCTTTTAAAAATAGGGGTGCCTGGGTGGCTCAGTCAGTTAAGCATCTGACATAAGCTCAGGTCACGATCTCATGGTTCATGAGTTCAAGCCCCGCATCAGGCTCTGCGCTGACAGCTCAGAGCCTGGAGCCTGCTTCGGATTCTGTCTCTCTCTCTCTCTCTCTTTCTCTCTTTCTCTCCCCCTCTCTCTCCCCCTCCCACCCACCACTGCCATAAATAAATAAACACTGAAAAAAAATTAAAATTTTTAAAAACAAAAAAAAGAAATGAGAGAGAAGGGAGATGAGGATGAGGCCTCTGTTTGAACCTGAGCACCTGGGCGGATGGCCGGGAGAGGCAGGTCTAAGCAGGGAAACACGGGGCCTACTCCGTTTAAGTTGCTTGTTAGACGTGGAAGAGGACAGGTAGGGAGAGAGAGAGAAGCCCAGAGTCACCAGCCTGTAGGTGACATTTAAGCCAAAGCATTGCAGCGAGGGGCAGAATTGGGCGGGGGAAGAGGAGGGCCGGTTGGGGATGGGGGGACTGAGCCTGAGCCCTCCTCCCGGGTTAGGTTAGCAGTCAATGCCAGCAGTGTGAGTGGCCAGGAGGTAGGAGGAGAATCAAGTTGCCGGCACCCTGGCAGCCTCTAGAGAAGAGTCTGTCGAAGGAGAGGAGAGAGACAGAGCTCGTGGCCTCCGCGCCCTCACAGGCCTCGTCCATCCAGGAGCCCGAGGGCGGCTGGCAGGCCCTCGCTGCTTGTGCCCTGCTTCTGGGGCCAGCCACCTGTCACCTGAGGCGTCACTTCTGGTGTCCCCTCCTGGGGACCCCAGAGCAGCTCTTGGCTGCCTCCAGCCCGGCTCGGCCTGGCCCTGGCCGCCAGTGCTCGAGGGCTCCAGCTGTGGCTTCTGTCCTCACCGCGGGCCCCCGGGCCCCCGGCGTCTGTCCTGTTTATGCCTCCTGCTTTACTACTCTCATCTTCGTATTCTCTGTTCCGTGTAGTCTGTTGGTTTTATTGAGTGGTTTTCTCCCCGCCTCAGGTTAGAGCCAGCCCCCCACCCTACAAACGAGGAAACTAGGCGCGATGCCTGGGTGGCTCAGTCAGTTAAGCATCCAGTTCTTGATTTCGGCTCAGGTCATGATCTCATGGTCGTGAGTTCAAGGCCTACATCGGGCTCGGTGCTGACAGGGTGGAGCCTCCTTGAGGTTCTCTCTCTCTGCCCCTACCCTGCTCGCTCGCTCTCTCTCTCTCTCTCTCTCAAACTTTAAAAAGACACTTAAAATTTTTTTTAAAGTTCATTTATTTTTGAAGGAGAGAGAGTCAGAGCACGAGCAGGGAAGGAACAGAGAGAGAGAGAGAGGGAGACACAGTATCTGAAGCAGGTTCCAGGCTCTGAGCTGTCAGCACAGAGCCCCACAAGGGGCTCAGACTCACAAACCTGCTCATGACCTGAGCTGAAGTCAGATGCTTAACCGACTAAGCCACCCAGGCGCCCCCCAGAAACCCTTTAAAACAAACGAGGAAACTAGGGTTTGGGGTAGTTGACCCGACGTGGTCCTCCTGGCAGGCCTTTGTCTGGGTCTCCCCGTGTGTGTGGCTTACGGCTCCCGGCCCGGTGCTCTGGCCCCTCTGTCCCATCCACAGCAGCTCTGGCCACACGGGACCCTCTCTCCGAACCCTGGCCGTTTGTCAGAGGGGGGACTCTTCTCCGTCTTGCCTCCCTAAGTGTGCCCACCTGCTCGGGACAAGGAGTCAGGGGACAGCCCAAGCCGAGCCCCCTTTTCCTCCCTCCCTTCGTCTCTGAGTCCCTGGTTCCTTCCTAAATGGATTAGGACTCTGCAGGAAGGAGCCAACAGCGGTCTGGGTGACCCGGAGGCTGGGGCTGTCTGGTGCCTCCTGCTTTGCCCTGATTCAATTTGGGCCTCAGCAGCTGGGAGGCTGGCAGGCTGAGGTCCGTCTGGGGACGGTCGAGGGGTGGCCAAAGGGAGGGGAGAAGCCTTCCAGCGCCCCGGGCGGGCAAACCTCTCAGCTGCTCACACGGCAGACCCTCCGGTGGTCTTCGTGCCACAGAAGGCTCCAGGGGAGGCCACTGGCTGCCTGCTGGGCCCTTGGGATGTCCCGTATGTGGCCTGTCATGCCCTCAGCATCCCTTAATACTGTGGACTTCAAGCATTTGTAAAATTGCAACCTGGGAGAAGAAAGGAATTTTATAAACATTTAGAAGTGAACCCAATTCACATTCCGGCCAGCGGCCGCCTGGCCCGTTGTTAAAATCAATATTTATTCACAGCCAAATAGCAGACTGGGGCCAGAGCCGAGGCCGGAGCCGGGCTCCAGAGTGTTCCTCGTTCGTTTGCGTGTTTCCATAACCGAAGTTCGGACGCTTCTCACCTGGTTATGTGTGAGGCACTCTGACACCTGTTCTGTGTCACCGACCCATGACTCACAGGAAGCCTACAGACTGCGGTTTGGACCACACCCCCCCTTGGCCCATCATGCACATCGGGCCTGAGCTGGGCCCCGGGGGTCACCAGCCCCTGCCCTCACAGGGCTTACAGTCCAAGGGGCAGCTGTGGTAACAGAAGGCATTCTGGGTCTGGCACCCTTTAAGGTAGCAGGCCCAGCTGTCAGCCCGCCCCCGGCGTCCCCGTGTGCAGGAAGCGAACGGGACGGGATCCACAGACTCCCTCTGATGCTCACTCCCCTGAACTGGCCACCGGCACCTGGCCTGGGGCCCACGCACAGAGCCCTGGAGGAGCTGAGCCCGGAGAGGGAAACCCAGAGTCCCTGCCTCCACTCTCTGCCTTCTCCTTTGCTTGGATTGGCAAGAGAGCAGCCGCCTCTGGAAGGCCCTGGCACTGGGACAGCCTGTGGGGTGGGGGGTGGGGGTGCCCCCAAACCCTGGCCCTGACTCCTGGGGTTCTGGTGAGGGAGGGGCAGGAAGGAACTGGAAGCAAGGGAGGCTGACCTGTGTGTCTAGTGGGTGCCCGTTCTGGGCTGCCTGGGGCAGCCCTGACATTGGGCCCTGGTCTGAGGGTGCCCCAGCGGGGGGAAAATGCACCTCTCTCCTCCAGGATCCTTGTGACTATGGGACAAAGTCCTGTCTTGGGGAAACCCTGTTCTGAGATGAAGTGGCCTCTGCCCCACGGTATCTTTCTGAGCTCAGGGGGGCCTCGGGGCAGTGGCCTGGCCTAGGGAAGCCTGTGGCTTGAGAGCTGTGACGGAGGAGGCTGGGGACATGTGGAAGGCCAGCGAGGACGCCTGGCCCAGCTGGGGCAGGAAGGGGCAGGAGGTGGGGCAGCGGAGGGCACCTTGCCAGCAGAGGTGACCATTAAAAGCAGGGCGGGCAGTCGGTAGAGGACAGAGGGACACTCCTGTTGGGGAGAATGGATGTGGGTATGTTTCAGAGGCGGTGATGCTTGGCGTACCTGGAGCGTGGGGTGTGAGTGGGGGAGCTGGATGGGGGACAGGAGTCCAGAGGTGGGCAGTAGGGAGCCACGGAGGGTGTGTGAGCGAGGCAGAGCCACTGCCAGAGCTACATGCAGGGGGAGAGTTGGCGGTTGAGGTGCCAGGCAGACTGGCCCTGGTAACGGCATTGCAGGTTTGGGGGACGTTTCGTGGAGCGCACTCCCCAGTCTCCCTGCTGTCTGTGCGCGTGCCCCCGTGGAGCTGTGTGCAGGCGACTGTGTCTCCAGGCCTGTCGGGGCTCTAACGCCTTCATGCGTACGAGACCCTGGTGTGAAGAGGTGGCCAGCTCTTGATTCGTCCCACCTGGGAAGCAGAGGCGGCCCCTGGGGGCCTGGGCAGTGGGCAGCTGCCGAATGTGCCCCGCACGCCCATCTCCTCCTCCTCCCTCCCTCCAGGTGACCATGGCCTTGTTGGGGAAGCGCTGCGACATTCCCACCAACGGCTGCGGGCCCGACCGCTGGAGCTCCGCCTTCACCCGCAAAGACGAGATCATCACCAGCCTCGTGTCTGCCTTAGATTCCATGGTGAGTGCCCCCGTCTGCCCTGGAGGAGCCGAAGCCGACTGCAGAGCCGTGGTCTCACTCCCCAGCCTGAGTCTCAGTGGCCCCGTCTGCAACAGGGCCCTCTGCCCACGTCAGCGGGCGGGAGGCTTAAGTGATCGGGATGGAAAAATCCAGCCCTGCGAGTAACCGCTCTCCCCTCGTCCCCTCTTCTTCATTACCTCGTGCCATTCGAGTCCCATCCCTGGGAGGGTCCCAGGCTTCCCTCCCTCCCCTCGGGTCCCCTGGAGGATAGCGTGTGGGCAGTGATTCGTGCGAGAGCTGTAATCCCCGATGTTAAAAGCAAGATCTGGGACTGCATCTCAGGACCAGGAGAGAGAAACGCGGCCTCAGAAATTGTACCTAACCCTATGGTAGTTTGTTCCAAGTAAGGAAATAGTAATGTCATTTTCCTGTAGCCTTTTCCTGGGGGAAAGTTCTGTGACAGAGGGTAGGTGGGTGTTAAAATCTGTCTGGCATCAGTTAGCTGCGCCCTTGCATTTGAGGATGGTGAAATTCAAGTCCAGAGAAGGCAGTACCTTGCCTGGAGTCACACAGCTTGGCCAGTTTTTGTTTTATTTTTTAAAAATGTTTATTTAGTGATTTTGGAGGCAGGGATGGAACATGCACACGCTGGGGAGGAGCAGGGAGAGAGAGAGTCCTAAGCAGGCTCCCCACTGGCAGCTCAGAGCCCAACGTGGGGCTCGATCCCACGAACTGTGAGATCATGAGCTGAAATCAAGAAGAGTTGGACGCTTAACCGACTGAGCCACCCAGTTACCCCTTCATCTTTATAGTTTTAACATGTTTGCATCTCTAAAATTTTTTTTAATGTTTATTTATCTATTTTGAGAGAGCGAGATAGTGATCAGGGGAGGGGGAGAGAGAGAATCCCAAGCAGGCTCCCCACTGTCCACGCAGGGCCTGATGCGGGGCTCGATCCCACAAACTGAGATCATGAGCTGAAATCAAGAGTCGGACACTTAACCGACTGAGGCAGCCCAGCATGATCAGTTTTTAAAGTGGCCTTTCGGGTGCAGAGTCTACGGTTTCCAAGAACAAGGGCCTCCTTCCAGGCTGTTCCTGCTTAGGGAGCTCGAGCGCTGTTGAGGTGGTGCGTGTGGGCCAGAGGCGGTAGGCACCGCTGGGGAGGTCGGCTGGGTACGACCCCGTCCCCGTGCAGAGCGTCCTTCGTGAGGAGGGGAGCCCCAGGAGCTCAGCCATGCCTGCTGCAGGGGCGGCGATGGCGAGGTCAGCTGTGACAGTGGGCAGTTACGACCCCCACGACAGCCACTGAGCCGTCTGTGGTAATTGACATGTAAATTGTAGTTAGTCGAGGGGCGCCTGGAGGGCTCAGTCGGTCAAGCGTCCGACTCTTGGTTTCGGCTCAGGTCACGATCTCACGGTTTCGTGGGTTCGAGCCCCACGTCGGGTCTGTGCCGATAGTATGGAGCCTGCTTGGGATTCTCTCTCTCTCTCTCTCTCTCTCTCTCTCTCTCTCTCTCTCTCTCTCCCTCTCTCCCTCTCTGCCCCTCCCCTGCTCGCGCTGTCTCTGTGGCTCCCAAATAAATAAGTTGTAGTTAGTTACAATGAAATACGGTAGTTCAGTTGTTCAGTTGCGCTGGCCTCATTTCCGGGGCTTCGTGGCCACAGGTGGCTATGGCATCGGAAGTGCAGGCAGAACATTCCCATCGAGACGGAGAGTTCTGTTGGGCGGCACTGCCCTAGAGGGTGTTACGGAGGCTCCTCAGGGCAGCAGTGGCCCTGTAGCTGTCCTGGGGGCGTGGACAAGCCCCACCTCCCCCGGCCTTGGGTCCCTTTGTGGCCTTCCTGAGGGACCCTGAGGATAACAATGACACTTGCTCGGCCGTGACCTGGCTGTGGCATTGTCTGGGGCCCGGGGCCCGGGGCCTGGGTCCTCGGGTGGTCTGCATGGGGCCAGACCTCTTTTAGGGCGTTTCCTCACAGTCCAGGTCTCTGTGTCTCTGGGGACATCAGTTCCCGGGGAGTGAATATCTCCTCCAACAGCAGGTTGCTTTAATCTTCAGAGGAAATCAGCACACACCCTTCACCATGGGAGAGCCTAGGGGACAGGCTTGCTGGCTCTACAATGTCCCTGCCCCCCCCCCCCCCCCGCCTCCTCAGCAGAGCGACTCTGAAGCTGAAGCTGCCGCAAGAGGCATGATCATGGCCCAGAGAGGTTGAGGAACCTGTCCTAGATCACACAGCAGCAGGACTGTGATGAGAAGGCAGGCTTCCTGACTGCCAGCAGAGCTCTAACTCAGATAAAAACCAGCATTTATGAGGCGCCGAATGCAAGCTGAGAGCTTCGCAGGCAGAGTTTTTCTGCTGGCCTAGGTCAGAGGGCTGAAATGCTCGTGGTCTCGGCTGCAGGGCCCCTGTGTGAGGGCTTCCTGTGCTGTGGGCTGGCCAACCTCAACTCTGGGACTGCAAAAGTAACCTGTCCGATTGTGTACCCACACGAGGTGCCCCGGTTTAGAGATGTGTTTTCATGCCAACCAGGCCCCACGACCAAGCCCATTGAAAGCCTGGGCACTGGGCCGTTTGGCCCCATTAGTCCCAGAGCAGGAAGGCGCTGATGGGGGATTGAAGCCTGGATCTGTATGAGCCTTGGTTCTCCTGGGGCCCCCCGCCTCCTCCTCAGTTAGGACTTTGAGAAAACCTAAGACAGGATTGTCCCTGGGGCTGGGGCCAAGCCTCAGGCCGGAAGCCTCCTGCCCCCAGAGCAAGGCAGACCTGGGAGGAGGGACGGGCAGAGGCCACGTGTCTTCGTTCTCCTGTCTTCTCCCCTGACCTTGACCAAGCTTCGGTGGGGGCGGGGGGCATCATTCACTCATTCCTACTGCAGAACTGACCGAGAACATTGGAGGGGTGACCTCCCCCTCGAGCTGCTGGTGGGCTCTCGGGCAGCTGGGAACTCCCATCGCACCCCCAGAGCCGTCACTGGAGGTGTCCCCAAGCAGGGGGAGCCTTCCCCGGGCTCACGTACCCTGCTCCCCCCTGCAGTGCTCGGCGCTCTCCAAGCTGAATGCGGAGGTGGCCTGTGTCGCTGTGCACGATGAGAGCGCCTTCGTGGTGGGCACCGAGAAGGGGAGGATGTTCCTGAGCACGCGGAAGGAGCTGCAATCAGACTTCCTCAGGTTCTGCCGTGAGTACCCCGGGGCTCCGGGGGCGGGGCCTGCGGTCCCTGAGGGCAGGGGCTCTGGCGCATCTCTGGGTCCCCAGAGCATTACCAGGTGGCCCTGTGTCGGGGTGGGGGGTGGGGTTATGTAGGCTTCCCAGTGTGGCATCGTTATGGGGGGGCAGAGTTTTTATTGGAATCAGACACACAAACCCCAGGGGGGGCCAGGCCCGACCCCTCCACCAGCTCATTGATAGAAGGGGACACTGAGGCCCAGTGTTGCCCGGTTCCTGTGAGTCTCTGACATGGGGACCGAGTGCATCTGTTCACCTAATACTTGCTGAGTGCCTGCTGTGTGCAGCACCCTTTACAATGCTAACTCAGTTACCCAGGGTGGGTAGGCACTCTCATTGTTATAGTAACAATCTTGGAGCCGCCTCCTAGTGGCTCTTGGGGGACCAAGTGACTGAGGACCCATGCAGCACGAAGGAAATGCTTGATAAACTCGATCCGTAGTGCTTTGGGCCAAGCCGTGTGCTCAGGAAATACTTGCCTCTGGTTTACAAATGAGAAACTGAGGCCCAGTGAGCATAAGCCATGTCCCCCAGGGACACACAGCCGACAAGCGGTAGAGGCCAGGTTTCTGTTCTGAACGCGGTGCTCTTTCTGCTACGCCCCTTCAAAATAGGGGAGGGACATCAGGACACCCCGCCCCCCCCTGCTGGGAGCTCTGAAGCAGGGGTCTTTCTGAAGCCTCCAACTCCTCAACGCTACCTGGGCCTTTACACCCTCATAACTCAGCCCCTGGCTCTGCGTTCTCCCCTCCCAGCATCCCGCGTCCTCACCGCAGGCGGTGCTGTGCTGAGTGCTGGCTCACCTCCAGGTGCATTCTCACCTCTGCCCACTGGAAGGCCCTCCCTCCTCTCCCCTGCCCGCAGATGCCTCCCCGGCCTCCAGATTCACATTCCTCCCGCCCAGGCCCCCTCTGTGCCGCTGCCACTCCTTGCCCCCCACCCCAGCCCTTGCTCCCCACACTGTGCCAGCTTCCCATGCCCTAAGCTTCCATGCGTGCTCCTGGTAAGCTCCTGAGCGAGGTCAGCTTCACCTTTGTGGTGGGTTAGGTCCTACAGGGTTGGGGCCTGGCCCCAGCGCTGAAGGCCAGCATCCCTCCGGCCATTCGAGCCCACGATTTGGGACTCAGAGCTCTTGGGGTTAAGAGCAGGCCCTGAAGTCAGACGTGTGGGGCCCTATCCTGGCTCCGCCACCTGCTGCCCGTTGGGCCTTAACCTCCTTGTCTGTGAAAGGGGAGGACAGTGCTGCACTCCTCGAGGGTCGATCCGAGGATGAAACAAACCTCCTAGAGGTTAGAACAGTGCCGGGCACGTGGTTTACACACAGTATATGCCGGCTGTTTTTGTCCTTGCCACTATATTAGCATCTGTCTTATACCCGGGGTCTGGACCCTAGATCAGCCATTTCAGGGAAGGCTGTCCCCCGGCACTGGACTTCCAGTGCTCCCAGCTTCCAGATGCTTTCCTAGCCGCCCCCACCCCTACTCCCACTCAGCTCTCAGAGCCTGTGCCCTCTCCCCAGGTTGGGTGGGGGCTGGGCCAGGGTAGAGTAGACAGTGCCAGGGTCCTGTGGCCCCCGATCGGCCAGGCTGGGGCGTGTGCACCTGGCTTCCCGGAGCCAGGCAGAGCTGCTATTTATAGCCGGGAGCTCGGCTGGTTTATTTCAAGCTCCACGGATCCCGGGAGGGGAGCCGGCTCCAAGCTGCGAGGGGCCCTCCAGACCCTCCACCCATCCCCTTTCCAACGCGTTTTCTAGCATTTCCCTACCCAAAGGTTCACTGATACTCCCAGGGCCCCACCCTGGCCCAGCCTGGCATGAACCTGCCTCTTTGCAGCCCCATGGCCTCCTGGCGGTGTCCCCATCGTCTCCTCGTCTGGCAGAGCAGAAAACTGGGGCCTCGATCGTCTAAGACAGCATTAGCGTCAAAGCCCAGAGAGGGTTGGATGGAACAGACCTTGGCTGAACCCCAGTTCTGAGCCAGGCCGGCTGGTTTTTATGTGAGAGCTCACAGACTGAGGCCCAGAGAGGGAAGGGACTTGCCCAAGGTCACACAGTGAGTTAGAGGTGACCAGGAGGAAACCCAAGCCCTATGCTAGGCACTAGGAACTCAGAGATGACCAGCCCTGCCCTGGGCAGGGGTTTGGGGCAGGGCCCGCTCGTTCGTTCGTTCGTTCGTTCGTTCGTTCCTGTTCTGTGTTGAGTGTCTCGCTGCAGGGCTCGGCGCGGGGCAGGGACATGCCAGCTCGCTGGGCAGGTGGTAACATGGGTGCTCGCCATGGCCCGACATGCTCTGTGTCCCGCAGGAGGGGCCCCATGGAAGGAGCCGGAGGCAGAGCATCCCAAGAAGGTGCCGCGGGGCGAGGGTGGCGGCCGGAACGTCCCTCGGTCTTCCCTGGAGCACGGCTCGGACGTGTACCTTCTACGGAAGATGGTAGAGGAGGTGTTTGATGTTCTTTATAGTAAGATCCTTCCTCATTCCATTTGGGGCCCCGGGCGGGTGGGAGCCCCGGTCCCTGCCCTGCCGAGGAGGCCCCTCCCGGCCCCACCGCGGGCCCAGGGCAAGACCTCAAGGTGTGGCCTCCCCTCCCCCCCCCCAGCCCTCCCTCGTCTTGTATCCTCAGGCATGGCTCCTCCACCCCGGCCATGCTTCCCGAACCACTGTCCCCACTGCCCCGGCCTGCTTGGCGCTGGTCACTGCCACCTGTCGCCTGGAAACGGCCCCCGGCTCGCCCTAGTCTCTTTTCGCCTCCAGGCCGGCTCCCTGCTGCCCCCACCTGTCCTTGACCAAGGGCCTCTTCCTAAAACACAAGTCTGACCAGGAAGCTCTTCCTTCCACTGCCCTGGGGGCTCCCCATTGCCCTCAATGTGGCCTAAGCACCCACATGGCCGGTCCCGCCCACCCCCAGCCATGCTGCCCTGCCTGACGGAACCGTTTCCTGTTCTCCAGCACACTCCGGCTCCATTTCACACCTACCTCCTCGCCTTTGCACCGCTGTGCCTTTTCAGACTGCCTTCCCCTCTGTCTGGCGGCCGCCACATTATTCTCTAAGGCTCGGCTCTGGGAAACCCCCTGCCCCACTGGCTTAATGCCCCCTTTGGGTACCCACTGTGTCCTGTGTCCTCACCAGCGCAGTGCTCTCTGGGGTCAGGGTCTGTGCTTGCCCTTTCCGCTGTTCCCCAGCCTGTAGTTCAGGGCCCAGCAGCGGCAGATGTTGACAGGCTGTTTGTTGAACGACTGAGCGACGGCTGACTTAACTAGTTAGCCAGAGTCCTTCCTGTGGGGGAGGTGGGCGGGCCTGGCCTCCCTCAGAAGCGTCAAGTTGCAGAATCTGTGGCCCGGTGGTAGCCTTCACACTCTCTAGGTGACCTTGGGCAGGTCCCTAAGGGTCCCACCTCTGGCTCTGTTCCCTTCTCTACTGCAGTCTTTGGTTGTGTGGAGCAAAGGTCTGTGAGGAAACTCCCGCTGTCGTCTAGATGTCAGGAGGAAGAGGAGGCCTGGGTGGGAGGGGAGGCCCGGAGGGCCTGGGTGGGCACGCTGGCCACCCTGGGAGGGGAGGACTTGTCACACGTGGTGGCCAGGCAACCGCCCTTTTGGCAGCTACGGGGTTGGTGCCCACAGCCCCCCACACGCCTCGCCCCACTCTGTCCCACCACCGGTGGAACCTGAGGTGGCCCTGAGGTGAGCGGCCTCTTACTGGCTCCAGGTGGGGCTGCAGGGTGGGAGTGACAACAGTCATTCCTCACCCAGGGCCCCTGGGCCACCCTGAGTCCCCAGCCAGTCTCCCCTCCATTCACCCCTTCTTCAACCCCACCACCTTCTGTCCGTGTGCTTCCTCTCTTCCTGAATCTGTTCTTCCTGTTTCCACTCCCCTCCCTCACCTCCTCCCTTCCTCCCTGCCATCTCTCTCCCGCCCTCCTTTCTCTCTCTCCCCCGTGTCTCCTCCTCACCTCCCACCCGCAACCCCGCACCCCACCCTCCCCTCCGCCCGGGTGCCCTGAGAGAAGAGAATGGCGAGAAGCTGGGAGCCCTGTCCGTGGGGGAGCCCTGGCCCTCGGGTGCACACAAAGGGGACTTGTCCCTAGCGCTCACCCACCCCTCCCCCCCACTTAGCCTGTCCTGTGTGAAGCTCACAGTGAAGGGGCCCGTGGGGTCCAGTTTCCTGGGAACCCGGCACCACAGGGAGTGACTCCACGTGGCCCCAGCCCAGCCTGGCTGCCCTCTCACACTAGACCCTCTCCTCGACCCCCTCCCCCACAGGCGAGGCCCTGGGAAGGGCCAGCGTGGTGCCCCTGCCGTACGAGAGGCTGCTCAGGGAGCCGGGGCTGCTGGCCGTGCAGGGGCTGCCCGAGGGCCTGGCCTTCCGGAGGCCAGCCGACTACGACCCCAAGGCCCTCATGGCCATCCTGGAGCACAGCCACCGTATCCGCTTCAAGCTCAAGAGGTGAGTGGGCCCGGGGCCTGGTGGCTGGACTGTGAGGTCCGGACCAGGACGGGCCAGGAGGGCGACCTGCTTCCATTCTGGCTCAGCCACCTGTGGCCACTTACCCAGTCATGGGGAGGGGACTTCAGACACCCGAGGGGGACTAAAAGCTCCCAGCCTGGCGGCGGAGGTGAGGCAAATGCCCGGTCGTAGAGCATGATCTGAGCCAGGCGTTATGTCACGGGGGCCCCCGGGGGACTTCGGTGTTGCAAAGAGGCTGGAACAGCCCTGGCCGGGAGCCACATCATGTGTACTCGCTGGGGTTATGTCAGGGGCTGGGGGGAGGCGAGGAGGTGGAGGCTGGCGAGTTGGGTCGAGCGCTGGGGCTGCCTGGAGACCGGCCCGAGGCCGTGGCGTTGCCCATGGGTGTTCAGCAACCACCCTCCGCGCACAGGCCCAGAAGAGGAGGGATGTGGTAGGAGCTGGGGGGCGACCAGGCATGTGATGGCCGGGTGGGAGGCACGGAGGCCGAGGGCAGGGCCCAGCTCCTCTGGCGGCCCTGGGCATATTACAGCCCTGCCCTGGCCTGCACCCCCGCCTGTAAAATGGGGACTAGCTCCCGGCCTGTGTACCTCGCAGGCCGCCATGTTGTGCGGGGGCCGGGCTGGGGGACTAAAGGAAGAGATGGGACCTTCTGGTGGGTCAGGTGTATGAAGCCATCACGTGTCCTTCTCTCCTTCACCCAGGCCGCTTGAGGATGGCGGGCGGGACTCAAAGGCCTTAGTGGAGCTGAACGGCGTCTCCCTGATAGCCAAGGGGTCTCGGGACTGCGGCCTGCATGGCCAGGCCCCCAAGGGGCCACCCCAGGACCTACCCCCCGCCGCCACCACCTCCTCTGTGGCCAGCTTCCTGTACAGCAGTGCACTCCCTAACCACACCACGAGAGAGCTCAAGCAGGAGGCGCCCGCCTGCCCCCTTGCCGCCAGCGACCTGGGCCTTGGCCGGCCCGGGCCTGAGCCCAAGGCCTCTGGTGCCCAGGACTTCCCTGACTGCTGTGGTAAGCTGCTGCCAGGACCCCTAAGTCTGGGGGTGGGACAGGGGTCACTCGTGTGGGGGCACCCTCCCAGGGCAGGTCCGGGTGCCCGGGCCCACCCCAGGCTGAAGGAGGCACGTTGGGACAAGGGGCCGGGACAGGACAGCTGGCGACCCTGGGCCTCCCCTCAGCCGTCTGTGAACAATATCCTTGGCCTGGGGCCAAGCGATGTCCAGAGGAGTCTGTGGAGTCAGTAAACATGCTCATTGGTCACATGCTGCATCCCCAGCCTGGGTTGGGGGTACTGGAGATAGAGAAGGGACACCTGGATGTGAGAGAGACCTGCGTTCACATCCTCGGGCTCCTTGGTTTAGTGGCTGTGTGTCCCAGAGCAAATCTCTACCTCTCTGAGCCTCAGATTCCTCATCTGTCAAGTGCAGATGCCAGTAGAACCTCTCACAAGGTCATCGTCCGGGTTAAGTTCCCGGGCCAGTCAGAAATGCACATTCTCAGGCCCTGCCACAGTCCTGCTGAATCTGAAGCTTTGGGGACGGGGCCCAGTCGCCTGTGTATTTGAATCTGCCAGGTGATTCAGATGGTGCTCATGCTTGAGAACTGCTGTATTAAAGCCCTGAGTCCGGGGCGCCCGGTGGCACAGTCAGTTGAGCATCTGACTGTTGATTTTGGCTCAGGTCGTGATCCCAGTGTCGTGGGATCGAGTTCCACATCGGGCTCCATGCTGAGTGTGGAGCCCGCTTAGGATTCTCTCTCTCTCTCTCTCTCTCTGTCTCTTCCTCTGCCCCTCTCCCCACTTGCGCTCTCTGTCTCTCTAAAATTAAACACACACACACAAAACCCCTGAGTCCAATGCTTAGTACATAGTAGGTGCTTAGAGGGGGCTGTTATCAGGAGGAGAAAAAAGGGCTTCCCTCCCCTCCCCACCGCCAAATATGTGGGCTGAGCGGCCGGTGGGACTTACACACCTGAAATAGGTGTCCCCGCCTGTAAAAGGTGTCCTGGGACATCACAGCTTCTCCCTGATCTCCCGTTTGGATAGCAGACTCTGCCCCTGGTCAGGGAACTTGCCTAGAGTTCGCGATCACAGGGCTCAGTTCTGGGGTCTCCCTGATGGATGAGGCTGTTACCCCAGGCCAGATCTGGGGGAAGCCCTCTTGGGGCCCACCTTGAACCTGTGCCTCTCCTCTGCCTTGTCCAGGACAGAAGCCCCCCGGGCCTGGTGGTCCTCTCATCCAGAACGTCCACGCCTCGAAGCGCATCCTCTTCTCCATCGTCCATGACAAGTCAGGTAGGACGGTGCCCATAGCAGTGCCCTGAGCAGACTGGGGACCCGGGGCGGGGGGTGGTGCTTCCCGAAATGGAAATGTGTCCACTGGGTCTTACAGGAGAGCTGTGCACGAGGGACCTTGAGTCAAACCAGAGTATGACAGTTCTGCATTGCTACGTGACAAAACTACCCCGGAACATAGCTTAAAACAGCAAGTGTTTCCACCTCATAGTTTGCATGGGTCCAGAATTCAGGAGCAGCTTAGCTGGGTGGTCCTGGCCCCGGATCTCTCATGAGGTTGTGATCGGGTTGCCAGCGGGGGCTGCGCTCATCTGAAGGTTTGACCGGGGCCGAGGATCCACTTCCAGGCTCACTCATGTGGCTGGTGGCAGAAGGCTCCTTCCTACTGCATGGGCCCCCACGGGGCTGCTCGAGTGTCCTCGTGATGTGGCGGCTGGTTTCCTGACGTTAGCAATCCCAAGCAGAGTAGGGAGGAAGCCACGTGTCTTTCATGACCTATGTCACAGGTCACCATCAGTTCTGCTGTGTTGTACCCGTTGTTTTTTTTTTTAAGTTTGTTTATTTATTTTGAGAGAGAGAGAGAGAGAGAGAGAGAGTGTGTGTGTGTGTGTGTGTGTGTGTGTGAGCAGGGGAGGGGCAGAGAGCGGGAGACAGGGGGAATCCCAAGCAGGCTCTGCACTGTCAGCATGGAGCCAGACGCCGGGCTCGAACCCACAAACTGCGAGATCATCACGTGAGCTGAAGTCAGATGCTCAACCGACTGAGCCACCCAGGTGCCCCCGTGTCCTACCCTTTAGAAGCCAGAAATGAGCCACCCACACTCACAGGGAGCGAGAGGAATTAAACTACACCTCTTGAAGATGAGAGACAAAAGAATTATGTGGGCAGATATTAAAAGTACCACACGGTATTTGGGATTCATTTATACCCAAAGGGCTGAAGCAAGACTGTCCAGCAATTACGCCTTGTGGAGATCTCAGCCTCGGCTTCAGTGAGAGGCTCCTTAAGAAGACCTAGTCCCCTGGGGCGCCTGGGATGGCTCCGTCGGTTAAGCGTCCGACTTCAGCCCTGGTCATGATCTCACAGTTCGTGAGTTTGAGCCCTGCGTCGGGCTCTGTGCTGACAGCTCGGAGCCTGCTTCAGATTCTGTGTCTCCCCCTCTCGCTGCCCCTCCCCTGCTTGTGCTCTGTTTCTCTTTCTCCAAAAATAAATAAACATTAAAAAAAAATTAGGGGGGCGCCTGGGTGGCGCAGTCGGTTAAGCGTCCGACTTCAGCCAGGTCACGATCTTGCGGTCCGTGAGTTCGAGCCCCGCGTCGGGCTCTGGGCTGATGGCTCAGAGCCTGGAGCCTGTTTCTGATTCTGTGTCTCCCTCTCTCTCTGCCCCTCCTCCGTTCATGCTCTGTCTCTCTCTGTCCCAAAAATAAATAAACGTTGGGAAAAAAAAAAAAATTAAAAAAAAAAAAAATTAGGGGCGCCTGAGTGGCTCAGCCAGTTAAGTGTCTGACTTTGGCTCGGGTCTTGTGGTTCATGGATTCGAGCCCGGCGTCGGGCTCTGTGCTGACAGCTCAGAGCCTAGAGCCTGCTTCGTGTTCTGTGTCTCCCTCTCTCTCTGCCCCTCCCCCACTTGCGCTCTGTCTCTCAAAAATAAACGTTAAAAAAATTTTTTTTTAATTAAAAAAAAATGAAAATGAAAAAAAAATTAAAAACGAAAATAAAAAAAAGACCTAGTCCCCTGAAGGGCGCCTGGGTAGCTCAGTCAGTTAAGCATCTAACTCTTGATTTTGGCTCAGGTCATGGTCTCGCGGCTTATGAACTCGAGCCCCACGTTAGGCTCTGTGCTGCCAGCGAGGCTGGGTAAGACCCCAGACGCACAAGGTGTGACGGTTAGTAGTCTGAGGTCAGGACTCGGCATCTCAGGGAGAGCACCCTCTCAGCCCCCTGCCCGTCTAGGGCAGGAGATACCCAGGATGGACAGGCTGAGCCGACGTCATTAGCCACTGCCCGTGGGGGCAGACAGAGGCAAGAGGAGAGAGCAGGTGTGGAGACCAGTAGGGCGTTGTGTAGGGCTGTCTCCTGGAGGAGGCTGGGGCCTCAGGGCCCCCAGTGGGAGTGGGTGGAAGGGGTGAGGCCCCTCCGGGGGGCTCTGCCGGAGAAAGCCCGGTGGTCTCGGCTGTGGAAGGAGTGTGGCTGTCCTGGTGCCCCGGCCCAGCGAGGAGGGTCTAGCGGGGAGCTGGACGCTCGTCACGAAGCAGCCAGGCCCTGGGCTCCCCGCTCCGACCCGCCCTCACTCGTACCTCCTGTGTTTTGATAGAGAAGTGGGACGCCTTCATAAAGGAAACCGAGGACATCAACACGCTCCGGGAGTGCGTGCAGATCCTGTTTAACAGCAGATATGGTGAGTGGGCGGCCCGGCCCGCTGTGTGGCCCCGGCAATGTGCTGAGCATCTCATTACGTGGCAGTCACTTGTGTTCCCTAACATGACAGCGGGAGCCATATGCTGGCACACCAGCAGTGCTAATGTCATCTCCTGTCTGGCTGGGGGGCGGTTGTGTCAATATTTCCCTTCCAGATTTCTCCGGGGGGGCGGAACTGATGGCAGAGCCCCAGCCTTGACTCACCTGTGGGAGGCAGGCGGGTCGGCATCCAGAAGACCCAGAAAAACGGCCGCTGGCCTCGCGCACTTGCAGGGTCCGCCCCGTGCTGCGCTGTTTCCTGCCGCCGTGCCTTTGGGCCTCTGGGCCTCTGGGCCTCGCCCTCCACCCGCCTTGCCCCCCACGTGTTTGGGGAGCACACTCCCACTCGTTCTTCAAGACTCAGCCTAGGCCGGCCGGGCCCCCAGAGCCGTGATGGGGTTCTCTCTGTCACGCGCCCTGCACCTGATGCCCCTTGTCTGTATCTGTTCCCGTGACGGCCAGGACCGCGCCAGCCCCTCCCTGTGTCCCCAGCACCCAGGACAGAGCCGGGCTCAGGGCGCATGTCTGCCCTCTGCACCTGGCTGGTCGCCGGGGCGGGCGTGCCTTCCACGCGGTCCAGCTTCACACCCAGTGGATGGCGAGGCCACTGGTTGGCTGGAAGGCGGGGGCTGAAGCAGGTGGTCTGTAAGCCCCTCCCACCCTGGGTGCTCTGAACATCCCCCCCCCCCACCCTGTGCCACGCGCTCCGACACACCCATTCTCCCCGTCTCCCTGGCAGTCCTTGCTCACTCTGTCTTTATTGAGCTCCACCTGTAAACCCCACTCAGCGGATGGCCACGTGTGGCCCTTGCTTGAGTGGGCGGCTCTCACTTAACTGTGGAGATGACGCAAGTTCCCGCAGGTCACTGCAGGTGTGACAGCCACCACCCGCTGAGTGGTGCCGCCCCACGGTGGGGAGTCCCTCCGTGGATGGGGCCAAGGGAGGAGATGGGGCAGGGGCCCCGGGAGCTCCCTGAATGTGCACGGTCCAGAACGAGCACTGTGCTGGGAGTCCATAGCCACTTGCCGGGTGACCTGGAGTTGGCCGTCACCCTCGGTAACCTTGGCCTTCTCAGCTTGAGCAGAAGGGACAGCGTGGGGCTTTATCCTCCTCTCTTCCTTCTGTCTCTTTCTGTCTTTCTGTCCTCGCTCTCTCTCTTCCACCCTCCCCTCCTGCCTCGATAAAGGAAAACCCTTTCTCCGACACTTCTGACACCGGAAGGGTGGGTTTCCCAGCCCCAACAATTCTCCAGGCCTCTGGACACCAGCTGGGCGTCCTACAGTTCAGTCCCGACGCAGACCCCCGCAGGTTAAGGGCCCAGTCCCAAAAGACAGCCCCGCGGTTAGGCTGTTTGAGGCCTACGGTCATTTTTCCGCGTCTTCCGGATGGTTCCCCAGACGGGCACCCGCACTTCTGTCCGCCTCTGCTACACATCCACGGTTCGCATGACCCCTCAGGCTCAGCCAGCCAGCCTGCCACAGTGGCTCACAGAACCCGGAAACACCTTGCTTACCTTTACCTGTTTATTGTGAAGGGGACGGACGGACAGCTAGAGGACGAGGTACACGGGGTGAGGCCTGGCGAGTTCTCGAGCGCTGGAGCTTTTGCCCTGGTGGAGTTTGGGGTGCACCCTCCCGGCACGTGGGTCTGCCAGCTTGGAAGCTCGGGGGAGCCCTTGGTTTAGAGTGTTTACAGGGGTCCCAGTAAGTCGGAGGGATTGGTTAAAACATTGTCCCGTGGTGATTCGCTCAATCTCCAGCCCCTCTCTGTCCGGGGCGGTGGGGGTGGGGCTGAAAGGGGCAACCCTCTGATCACGTGCCCCCCCACCCCGAAACCAGTCCCCATCCTGAGGGATCTGGGGGCACCCCCTTCGTTATCATAAACTCAGGTGGGTTAAAAGGGGCTTAATATAAATAACAAGGCTCTTCTCAGGCCTCTCTCTCAGGAAATCCCCAAGAACCTGAGTGCAAGGCCACACATGGACTTCTTATTAGATCACGAGTTGCTCCCTCCCTTTTTTTTTTTCTCACGCTTTCACTGGTTCGCCCACTTATCAGTCATGCATCCTGAGCCTTCCCACCTTGTGTCGTGCACGCAGGCCAACGCTGGTCTCAAGGCCTGAAGATGTGTCTTGGGTTGTAGTGTAGTGCCTGGCGGGGGGGTGGAGGGTGGTGGGAGGAGCCCTTGGAAAGACAGGACCGCAAGAAAAAGGTGAGGTCTTCACAGGCTTGAGCAGTCAGGGGTGGCTTCATGGAGGAGGTGCCCTTTGATCCACGCTGGGGCTAGGGAAGCCTAGGCCTGCAGGCTTGGCAGGCTGTGCCTTCTGGATTGGGGCGGGGCTGAGCCAGGCTCTGGAGGCCTCGTAAGGAATCCGGCACAGCCTGGGCGTCTTTGATGTGGTCTTTCTGGTAGACCCGCTCCTCCCCTCTTGCCTGGACCGTCCCAGGCAGGTGTGAGATGGATGGGCAGTAGGGGGAGGGGATCTGGGGAGGACTGGCTCTGTCTGCCTTGGGAGCCTTCTGCCCCAGCCGGGCTGGCACAGCGGCCTCCAGTCTTCCCGCCTGTAGTGCCCTCTGGATGTTTCCAGAACACTGAACCTTTTGCGGATGCCAGCACCTGGCCTGGCCACATCCAAATCCAAGGAGAAGCACTGGGCTTGGAGTGGTTGAGGCCGTGTCCCTTCTCTGGCTTCCCCAACTCTGAGCTTTCCCTGCAGCTGTGCCGGGGAGAAGGCAGTCCCCAGGGGCACGCTGTGGCTGGCCTGAGGTATCCCACAGACCCTGGATAAGTGGATCCTGCCCCTGGCTCTGCCCTTTCAGCCACCAGCTCTGGGTGAAGTGGGCCAGCAATGGGGCTGGGGTGCAGAGGTGGGGGGGGGGAATAGAACAGAGAAGAAATGGGGGGAACCCCAGCCTCCAGGAAGCCTCAAGAACATTGTCACCCGGAAGGAGATTGAGACTACGAGGCACTGAGGATCCTGCATGGCGGCTCCGTTCTCCCGTCTCAGTGGGCAGAGGCTGGAGGCCAGGTGGGATTGACCGCTGTCCACTGGGTCCCCTTGCCTCCGAAGAGACAAGCCCAGCAAATGAGAGGAACCCGAGTGGAGATGAATTCACACAGACTCACAGAAGCCACCGCTGACGGGCTGGGGCTGGGGGTTGGGGGAAAGACATGGTTTGACAGCTGTTGAGATTTCGAGGGTTTAATTTGACAACGAGCTAAGTGTGGCTTCACAGTGGGATCTGGCTGCCAGAGCCGCCAACGCAGACCCGGCTGTGTCAACAGAAAAACAGTCTTGACGGTGTGCCAGGGAGGGCCCCAGGCAGCTCGGCCCTGTCCCGCTCCGGGTGTGGCTGGAGGGGAGTCCAGCTCGGAGCTGGCACCTGCTGGGACACGGAAAAACGCGGCGCGGCCGGAACGGGGAAGGGCCTGAGGAAGGGCACGGAGACCCAGGACCACTGGGGAAGTTTGGAGGGATGAGGCAGGAGGGGCGCAGACACCCCGCCCAGCAGGTCTCCTGAGACCTCCCAGGCCCTGGGGGGGGGGGGGGGAGTGGGTGGGGAGGGAGGGGAACAGGGACCCATGAAAGTCCCATCAAGCACATAGTAGGTGCTCAAAAAGTACTTGGTGCCTGAATGAGTAAGAACACGGGACGTAAGTGAATGATTGAGATGGCCTGAGACTGAACCCAAGGGTCCACAAGGAAGGAACAAGGAACCCACTTTGTAAACCCGGATTCTGCCTGCACTGCTGTTGGCAAAATTTCTACAGTCTCATTTCTGGCCCTGATGAGTAAGCATCATGTGCACCCCCCACACCTCCCTGGAGGAAAGAGCATGTCTGGAAGGCTGCAGGAATCCTGCCGAGAGCCCCCTCAAGCCTGGCTGCCGTTCACTCGCTCACCGAGTACAGGGAGCAGCTAGTCTGTGTCCCATCCTGTCTAGATAGATCCCAGATGGGGAGCGGTTGGCCGCCTGTGTCCCCGTGGAACTGAGGTTCTGGACAGTGAACCAGCCTACAGACGAATACGTGTATAGTGTCAGGTCATGGTGAATGTGGGACGGAAAACAAAGCAGGGCGAGATGGAGGGGACTGGCGAGGTGACATCTGAGGGGACGCTTGAACGGGGAGAGGGAGGAAGGGCAGTGTCTGGTGATCTGGGAGGAGAGAGTCTGAGTAGATGGTAGAGCATGTGCAAAGGCCCTGGGGCAGGTGCGTGTCTGACGTGTTAGGGAGGCAACAAGGAGGCTGCAGAGACTGGGATGAGCAGAGGGGGCACAGGAGGGAGGTGAGTCAGAGGTGATGGGGTCCTGGTCACGTGGGGCCTCGTAAGCCCAAGTAGGACTTCGGCTGTCACCGAGGGGGATGGGAGCCCGTGGGCATTTTTCAAGAGGGAAGTGACATGCTGCTCCATGGCCGGACGGGTGCAGGGGATGGGGTGGGGGGAGGTGATGGTGACCACGGCCCTGGGGGCCCCGCATGTCCTGCAGCTTCCGTCCCGCGCTCAGCCTTGCCGTTGCCCTTCCAGCGGAAGCCCTGGGCCTGGACCACATGGTCCCCGTCCCCTACAGGAAGATTGCCTGCGACCCAGAGGCCGTGGAAATTGTGGGCATCCCCGACAAGATCCCCTTCAAGCGCCCCTGCACGTATGGGGTCCCCAAGCTGAAGCGGATCCTGGAGGAGCGACATAGCATCCACTTCATCATTAAGAGGTACAGGGCGGGGTGCGGGCCTGGGCTCGGGGTGCCGCGGTGTAAGGGCTGGGCAGGGCGCCACGGCAGGCGCGAGGCTGGGCCCGGGGAGGCGATGATGACGCCTGGGTGGGATGAAGAGGCTCTGACAACCGAGAGGATGGGCGGGCCAGGGAGAGAAGTCGGCCTCCTTAACCTGACGGGAAGGCTCTTCCTTCCTGGCCTCTTCTGAGGATTGAACGGGGAAACTGAGGCACGGCGCCTGTGGACGCTCAGTAAGGTCTTAGTAAGAGGTGTTTTCCTCCCCCTAAAGAGGACTGAGGCCTTTCAGCTTACCTGCCCCTAGAGGGGGGCCCACCTGAGGTCACACCCCACCTTGGGCTGCCCTACCTGCTGGTAGGCTGACTGCCTCTCCTGTCTCCCTAGGCAGCCTGGCGCAGGTGTGGGTAGGTGCGAGAAGGCAGGACAGGATGCACTTGAGAGCTGCAAACCCCCAGGGTGGCTGGGTTGGGGCGTGGGGGGAGCCTGCTGCTGCCCATCCCGCAGTGTCATTGCCCGAGACTCTAGCAAGGAGTTTGCCCTCACAGCCGGTTGGACCCCCACCGTGCAAGCATCGGGGTCTCCAGGCAATGCGTGGACTCCCTGGGATGTTTCCTCCTAAGTGGTTAGAGACGGAGGGTGGCCAGAAGCCATGCCGTCCAGCCCCCTGCCTCCAGGCAACAGGGCACCTGCTCCGGGAGCTCTCTGAGGGCACGCCTCCGGGGTGTGCATGTACTCACGGGCGTGCTTCCTGGACTAGAGGCAGGCACTGAGGGCGAGGACTGCGCGTGGCTTGTGGCTGAATTCCCAGTGCCTAGAACAGCCCCTGGTATGCAGTAGGTGCCCATTGTGTATGTGTGCAATGAGTGAATGAACGAACAAATACTCGTCCAGGGGTGCAACTCGTCCAGAGGCTGGGCGTGGGCAGCGGCTGGGGATCCGCTCAGGGCACGGAGCTGTTCTAGAGCAGTGGGCAGGACCTTTGCAGGGTTGCTGGAGGCCAGAGCGGGGTCTGCTGGGCCCCTTTGCTTTGGTGGGGGGGGGGGGAGGAACAGCAGGCTCTAGGGCGACCAGGGCCCTGGAGGTGGGCAGATTCGGGAGGGTGCTGTGGCATCATCCCGGTTGGCGGTGGGTGGAAGGAGAGAGGTTGGCTCCATTTGGGGTGGATTCCGAGCTCTGCTGGGTTTGCCGGTGGGTGGACGGTGGGAGTGTGGAGGGGAGCACGGAGGCCAGGATCACGCCGTGTTTCTGGGTGTACAACTGGGGGAAGCAGGTCTGGTGTGGCGTGGAGGGTTCACGTGGGGTATGCTAGCCTAGAGATGATCGGATACGGAATTTTGAGAAGTCAGAAGCTCCAGAGGGAGGCCTGTGTCGGAGATAAGATTTCTGAGAGTTGTCCTCATGGGCCAGGTAGGGCTCTCGCCAGGGTGGAGATAGAGAGGAGAAGGGAGTCCCCACTTTAGAGGCCAGGGCGAGGAGGAGGAGGGAGAGGAGGATGGGGGGAGGAGCCACCAGCAAAGGAGGCTGAGAAGTGGGGGGGTGGGGGGCGTGGTGGGAGGGCAGATTATTCTGGAAGTCCGCCTGACCGTGTGGGTCTCCTGTTTGGAGCCCTTTCCAGCCCCCGGGGTACAGTGCATACTTTGGCCCCAAGGCAGGTCGTCAACCCCCCCTGCCTTCCCTCCCTCACATGGAGCACAGCCTTGGACACCCTTCTCTGAGTCCAGGCCGCCTTACTGCCTCCAGGCCTTGGCTGAGGCTCCTCCCTCCGCCCGGATCAGCTCTCCCCAGCTTCCCACCTGTGTTCATCGTTCAAGGTGTGCTTACCTCTGGTCTGAGAGTCCTCCCCGGCGCCCTCGTTCAGAAAGGATTTCCCCCCGCCACGTTCTGGAAGTGAATTGAAACCAGTCGCCCTCCTGTCAGCCAGTGCCTGATGCTGTGTAGCTTAAACGTGTCTTGCTGCTGCTGAGTTCTTTTCCTGCTTGACTCTCGGGAGGGGGACGGGGTAGGTGAGAAGAAAGCTTCAGGGACACCCCAGCGTCCCCCCATGTGCCTGGCCATGGTATTTGGGTCCTCACCGTGGCTGACCTTGATCTCCGTCTAAACCAGAGCTTAATTAATTCTTCACTAGTATTTGCCAAGTGCCTGTTACAGGCTCAGCCCTTCGCTGGGCTCTACTGAGGACTTCACAGATAGCAGTCAGTCCCCAGAGGCCACGGCAGGGGGCGTGGGGTGGTCACTCCTGTGATGAGTTCAGGGCACAAGAGGACAACAGGTTTCCAAGTGTCGAGTCGATGGCAAGTGGCGAGCGGCAAGCCAGTGGGGCTTCCTGAAGGAGGAGGCTTTGGCATCAGGCAGATCGGGCTTAAAGTCACTCGAAGCACGATAACCTTGAATAGCCCTTCTCTTCTAAGCCTGTTTCTCGTTTGTAAAAATAAGGACAATGGTGTGGCCCTCTCCCCAAGATTTTCTCAACATAAAATGAGGAGGCAGGCCTAACACACCTGACCTATAGTAGATGTTCAATAAACGTGAGTCCTTTCGCTTGACCTCATCTTCCTCACATATAAAGAAGTAGTCAAGTGCATCGGTGTTGACGCCCCGAGTTTGGGTCCTAGCCCTACTTTCCCAGCTGTGTGTCCTTGGGCAGGTCACTTAACTGCTCTGTGCCTCACTTTCCTCATCCGTAAAAGGGGGCTAGTGGTGGTCCTTGCCTCACGGCGCTGATGGGAGACCACATGGCGGGAGGTGAGCGAAGTACCTAGAACAGCAGCTCCTCCCTCCTGAGCCCTCCGGACCTTTTCTGCTGTTACACATCCTCGCCTGGTCGGTGGAGCATTTGAGATGTGAGTCGGGCAGAAGTGAGTTGGGAGGCAGGGCTTGGGAGCTGCCAGCAGGCTTCCTCTGCCACGGCCCATGTGTCTGCAGGATCGGGGGCAAGTCAGGGGGAGAAGCCGATCCACAAGCCTTGGGGGTCTTATTATCGGCGGTAGGAGGCTCCCTGGCCCGCCAAACGCCCATTCCCACCAGGACACCAGCTCTGAGTGTCAGGGTCCAAGCTGACACCCGAGGGGCAGACACATCAGTTCTACCTAAGGCAGAACATAAGGGGCAAAAGCATGCGGAGGGGGTCCCGGGCCTCTGGGATGTGTTCGGAAGATTGACCGCAACTGCTGGTCCGTGCCCGTCAAGCAGCCCTTGCGGGCCTGGCGGCTCCCGAGGGCATCTGTCAGGGTCCTGGAGCCTCGTCAGACCTCCCTGTCGTCTGCCCCCCAATCCTCCTCCCAGGGAACCTGGCAGGCCACGGGCGCTGTCTCCCTGATGGGCGATGGTAACACCGTAAATGATAAAACCAGAGTCGAGGCCAGCAGCCTCCCTGTCACCAGGTGGGGCAGAGGAAGCAGGAAGCAGGGCTCGGCGAGGAAGTCGGTCTTCCCAGAGTTAGTCCCATGGCTGCTTCTCAGCCTTAGGGGACCCAGATAAGTGGGGGCCCCCAGGAGCAGCGGGGAAGGTGGGGTGCCTCAGAACGAGAACCGGAGGTCAGGCCCCGGGCCTCGCCTGCCTTCCACGCTGATTTTTTGGCCTCTGTTTGAATTTTCTGCCGGCCTGGCCTTGGGCATTACTAGGCCCTTGTGTTCGGGCTCCGACATCCTTTCTTGTGTCTTGTGTAGCATCTGTAGCCTGAGTGTCACAACCGAGGCCCTGGCCCCTCGTCCAGCTGTTCCATGGCACACAGACTCTGCTCAGGAACCCCCACCACTAGCTCCCCACCCCTGTGGGTGCCACCAAGGTGGGAGCCCGGGTGAACAGAAAGAATACCAGCCCTGAAGGCCGACAGGCAGCTGACCCCAGCTTCCTTGTCGACCTTCACCCCACCCCCGTGTTCCTGGCTCAGACTTCAGGTGTCTCTCCGGGATGACGCGGGGGTCCCGAATGGTCGCAGGCCCCCAGCCACCCCTCCTCCAGTCCGCGGTCTTTGTGGTGATGGGGTGGTCTGGAAGTGCCACGTTGCCCTCAGGGGCTCCCCATTGCCCACGGGGCAGAGAGCACGTGCCCGAGCCCAGCATGGAAGGCTGTTCCCCTCCCCCCCGAAGTCTTCCCAGACCCCTTCTCAGACTGGGGTGCCTTGGCTCCCGTGTGAGGGGTCCCCTGTGTCACCCGTACGATGTGGTGACAGGCCTGGCTCGTTGCAGTCAACACGGAGCTTCTTGGGAGCAGGGTCGGTCCCCGTACCTGTCACTGAGACACAGGCCATGATGGGTCGAAGCCCACGGGGCCCTGGCGGGAAAGGGGTATATATCGTCTGCCACCTGTGGCCAGAAGGAGCTCGGGGCTGGGGCACTGAGATGGACAGCTCGGACCCTCCAGGACCAGCCCGCCCTGGCTGGAGAGAAGTACTCCTGGCTGTTCTGAACGGTGGCCTCTCCTCCCCCACGCGTGGCCAGCCCAGGACTCCGGGCTGCAGCGGCAGCCGTGTGCCTGGGACTGGAGTGAGCATCACCGAGGGGGCCTGGAGGCCTGTCCCTGAGCCCCGGGGGGTGGGGGAGCCCTCAGCCCGCATTGCTCTCATACCTGTCTCTCTCCTCTCCCCAGGATGTTCGATGAGCGAATCTTCACAGGTATGTGCGGGTACCATCCAGTCCATTCTGAACCTCTGAGCTGATGCCCCCGAGGGCTTGAGCCGCCATCCCACGGGGACCCTGGCGTGGGGAGGGGGCCTGGGCGTGGCCACCGCACCCCGGGGCAGACGCCCCCTTCAGGGACAGTAAAGCTAACGTTTGCTGAATACTGACGTGCGGCGGGCAGTCTGGCTGGGACCCTGTTCTGTTCTACTTTAATTTCGTTTTGAACAGTCCTGTGAGGCGGGTTCTGCTCTTCTCCCTGAAGCCCAGCCAGTAAGCCGTGAGGCTGGCCACAAACCCAGGCGTGTGGCCCCGAGCCCGGGCCGTAACCAGTAGGCGGCACGCCCCTCAGGAAGAAGAGGAGGGCTCTGCCTGATGCAGCAAAGGGAGCACAGATCTTGGGGCGCAGCAGACCTGGGTCCTGGTCCTGGCCCTGCGGCCCGCCAGCTTTGTGACCTGGGCAGGGTTATAGGAGCCTCACTTTCCACATCTGTGAAATGGGGGGTGATGAGGGCACCCAACTTCCTCTGGGGTTCTCCGATAATTAAATGAGAGAGGGGTCCCGCAGTATGGCCTTGGGGGCATCGGCCATTTTCTGGAGGGTTCCCTCAGCCTTAGGAGTGTACGTGAGGTCGGGACCGGCGTCCTGTAATCCTCCCGGATCCCTGGCCTCCTCTGGCGCTGGGGCCCATGTTCCTTCTCCCAGGAGGCATCTCTGCTCAGGACCTGTTCCTGGCCTGGCAGAGGCCAGACGACCCACAAAGGGCGCCCCCGAGAGCCTCCCACCAAGGCCCGTGCCCATGTGTCCCACAGGCCATAGGCTCGCGGGCCTTTGTCCTGACCTTCCTCGTCTCTCCACCCAGGGAACAAGTTTACCAAAGACCCCACAAAGCTGGAGCCAGCCAGCCCACCGGAGGACACTTCTACAGAGGTCTCCCGTGCCACTGTCCTCGACCTGCCTGGGACCGCTCGGTAAGGCCCCCCCCCCCCCGGCGTTGGGCTGATAGTGTCACTGCAGCGGGGAGCAAGGCCTGGGGCTGGCCAGAGGATGCTGTGCCCGGCGTCTCCTGACAGCCTCACACCGCGACACCTCGGGTAGGCACAGGGTCACTCCACGCAGAGCCCCCTCCCGCCTGTGTCCCCACCCTGCTGCGGGCCAGGGAGAATCTGAAGGGACAGATTCTCTGCCGACCGTTTTCCAGCTGGAGAACCCTTGTCCCCACTCAGGATCTTAGCCGGATGTTGCTTGATGTCTCTTGCGGGAGCCCTTCCTTTGCACCCAGACTAGGTCAGGCAGCGGTCCTGCGTGTCCACAAGGCCCTGCGCTCAGCTCACGGCCTGGTCGTCACTGCCCGCCAGTGCCCCCCGACCCGGGCTCTGGGCTCCTGGGGGCCAGGGATGGTCCCTTTGTCCCAGAATCACCGCATCCAGCCCAGGCCTCCCCCATAGTGCTCTGTGGAATTACTAAATTCCCCATCCCAGGGGCCCTGCCCAACTTTGCTGCCCACCTCTCTTCCGAGACCTCTGTCCCCACTCCAGGCTGGTGGCCTCTCAGCTCCGCATCCCACCAGGAAGTGTTGATTGAACCCCACCGTGCTCCGTTGTGGGGCTCCCAGACTGGCCAGACCCAGGCCCCAGGAGCTCCCACCCGGTGGGGAAGGTGGGTGCCCAGACTGTTCACCCCAGGATAGGAAGCAGAATCTCTGCTGGGCCAGCTGGCAGCTGTTGTCCTGAGAGACCAGGCACTGGGAATCTCGCTCATGGGGAGGCCCATCCTGTGGGGATGGGAGTGACCGTGGACAGGGGTGCATTCGGCATTGGCAGCCTCTGTGGGTTCCTGGCTGCCTGGAGGGGAGAGCTGGGGCTGACGTGTGTTGTTTCTTGGCTTCCTTCCTTCTTTCCTTCCTTCCCTCCCTCCCTCCCTCCTTCTTCCCTCCCTCCTTCCTTCCTTCCTTCCTTCCTTCCCTCCCTCCCTCCCTCCCTCCCTCCCTCCTTCCTTCCTTCCTTCCTTCCCTCCCTCCCTCCCTCCCTCCCTCCTTCCTTCCTTCCTTCCTTCCTTCTTTCCTTGCCTCCCTCCCTCCCTCCGTCCTTCCCTCCCTCCCTCCCTCCCTCCGTCCTTCCCTCCCTCCCTCCCTCCCTCCCTCCTTCCTTCCTTCCTTCCTTGCCTCTCTCCCTCCCTCCCTCCCTCCTTCCTTCCTTCCCTCCCTCCCTCCCTCATTCCCTCCCTGCTTCCTTCCTTCCTTCCTTCCTTCCTTCCTTCCTTCCTTGCCTCCCTCCCTCCCTCCCTCCTTCCCTCCCTCCTTCCTTCCTTCCTTCCTTCCCTCCTTCCTTCCTTCCCTCCCTCCCTCCCCCCCCTTTCTTCCTTCCTTCCTTCCCACAGGTCAGACAAGAACGGTGTGTCTGAAGACTGTGGGCCAGGTAAGGAGACGCGGAACCCTGCTGTGTGTGTCCTGGGGTGAGGGGCATCTGCCAGCCCCACCCGGCAGCCCTGGGGAGGAGACCAGCTCAGACCATGAGCCGGGAATACTACTAATGAGTTACCTCTGCCCATCCCTGCCCCCCAGGCCCCAGAGCATGCTGGGAGCTCCCTGGTGGGGGGGCTGGAGGTGGGGGGGATGTCAGGAGACCTGGATTCTGGCGTTACCACTACTCTGTGACAAGTGGCTTCTCCTCTGTGTGCCTCAGTTGCCAAGCCTATGAACTAGAGACCCCAGGACGGGCCTGAGGGCCTGCTTGACCCTCCACTCCTGGTCTGGGCAGGAGCTTGGGGCCAGCCTGACCTTTCCCAGGGCCCTACTAACAAGTCACAGACACAGGAATGTTCCAGAATCAGTTCGCTTTGCCCAGCCCAGCTCGCACCTACCCATACCTGACCCCTCCTTTCCTCTTCACAGGAACGTCAGGGGAGCTGAGTGGGCTGAGGCCCATTAAAATCGAACCAGAAGATCTAGATATCATTCAGGTCACTGTCCCAGGTAAGGAACAGGTGTCTGAAGGGCTGACCCTCCTGCCCAGCCTGCCCAGCCTGAACCTATAGGAATCGAGCAGCTCCCAGAGCAGGGCTCCTGGACCTGCCAGAACCACCATGTCCCCTCCCCGGCTGTCCTCTCTGTCTCCCGAGGGCCAAGAAGGGGTCTCCAGGCCGCTGTTTCTCTAGTTTGACCCTGCGAGCAGCGGTGGGTATCACATGCGCTTCCTGCAGCCATGTCTGCCCTCTGTGCTGGGAATGTCTCTCAGCTCCAAGACCTTCCTGAAGTTCCCCCCCACCGACCTTCCTGCTCAGGCCTGGCTCCCCTGGGGTTTGTAGGCAGGAGGGAGGAGAAGAAAAGGTATAGGAATAAGAGGGCCTGCGTTTGATTCCAGACTTAGAACCCCCTGTGCCTCAGTTTCCACATCTGTGAAGAAGAGAGCGTATTTGGTCTCTGGAGGCTCAGCGTGGGGTCCCACACCCCTCAGGCACCTGCCTCGCCTCTGGCACAACTGGTCACTAAAGCTGTCCTCCCAGACTTCTAGGACACGGCTTCCTTAAGGGTCCTGCTCTGGGGGGGTCCCTGGGGGACCGTGACAGGGTAGGGTAGACAGAAGATGCTGTTGTCATTTTCCAGACCCTTCGCCAACCTCGGAGGAAATGACAGACTCAATGCCTGGGCATCTGCCCTCGGAAGATTCTGGTTATGGGATGGAGATGCTGACTGGTAAGAAACGGGCTAGGGCCCCACCTCCCTGGGGCGTACTGGGAAGGGTGGGCCAGGAAGCCCCCAGGCTTTCCTTGCTATTGACTTAGAGAAAACCCAGGGTATGCCTGACTCCCTGTACAGGCCAGATATTTTTCTGGAAACTTGAAGTAGGCCTTGGTTTACCAACAATCTCTGGCCTCTGCATTGTTCCCAGGAACCCCCATCTGAATTAATGTGTTCGTTTGTTCAACAAGTATTTATTGAGCACCTACTGTGTACCAGGAGGTGCTGGGGACAGAGACGTATGCATACCAAACACCAAGGTCCCTGTGCTCCTAGTGTAGGGAGACAAAGAGTAAAGAAATCAATAGGTAAAATAGGAAGTCAGATGGTGGTAAATGCAGTCGGGGGAGAACAAGCCAGGAGGGGGAAGTGTGAAGGGGTGGGCGTGTGGTGGTTATTACAGGACTTGGGTGGTCAGAGAGGAGCTCGCTAAGAAAGTGACGTTGGAGCAAAGAACTGAAGGAGGGGGGAGCCATTGGACGTCAAGAAAGAGCTTTCTAGGCAGTGGGACCAGCGTGTGCAAAGGCCCTGAGGTGGGTTGCATCCAGCATGTTCAAGGAGAAGCAAGGAGGCCTGGGTGACTGGAGCAGAGTGAGTTAGGGAAGGCGAGGTCAAGGAGTTAGGTGATGGTGTGGGTTATGCAGGGCGAGTACGTCGAAGGAAGGAGTGAGGGCTTGACGCTGAGGAGACAAATTTCTCATGGGGGGGTGGTTGGAGCTCATGAGGGACATTTTAACAGTATTTGCGCTGACCGTGGGGTTGAGAATAAACCACGGAGGGATGAGAACAAAGGCAGACACAGACTATTGTGCTATCCTAGCCAAGAGGAGTGGTCCAGCAGGTAGACAGCTGTGGGGAGAAGGGCGCGGTGTTCTCTGTGTTTTGTCTTTTTAATTTCATTTTGGAAGTGTTCAAAAACACCCAAAATTGAAAAGAGTTATTTAACGAATCTCAGGTGCCCAACTCCCATCTCAAAGCATTATTAACACACATTCTGTGATTATTATAGATGGGAAAAATAAGAATTTTCATAGGTAAAGTTTAGAAGTTGATTATCACAAAGACGAAACAAATAGTACATAAAATATATAGTACACAGGGTTCACAGGTACGGCAGAAAATGATGTTAGTACTCAAATAATTCAAATTTGGAAATCTCTGTAGTAAAGGATGCAGGGCCAGACCATGAAACGTGAAGGAGGGGACTGGCTTTTGTTTGTTTCCCATGTGTGTGATACCCCGTGTAGGCCTCATTGGGGAGGGGGGGCAGTGGAGGTGCTTAAGGCTACCATATGGCACTTAAGTGACCAGCCCAGGGGTGCCTGGGTGGCTCAGTTGGTTGAGCATCTGCCTCTTGGTTTCAGCTCAGGTCATGATCCCAGGGTCGTGGGATCGAGCCCCACATTGGGCTCAAGGCAGCATGGATCCTGCCTAGAATTCTCTCTCTCTCCCCCTCTGCCCCTCTGCCCTGCTCGTGTACTCTCTCTCTAAAATTAAAAAAAATAAAAGTAAATAAAATAAATAAATGACTAGCACAGAGGCACCTGGCTGGCTCAGTTGGTAAAGTGTGCGACTCTTAATGTCACGATCGTGGAGTTTGAGCCTCGCGTTGGGTGTCGAGATTATATAACAACAGCAAAACAAAATAAATAAACAAATGGTGCAGAGAGGTCTCAAAAATGTAAGGTTCAGTGTGGAAAGCAAGTGCAGAAGGGTAGGGGAGATACAGAATTTATGTAAGTTTAGAAACATAAAAACGGTGTGGTTTAATGTTTTATTTAAAAACTTAGGGCAGGGATGCCTGTGTGGCTCAGTTGGCTAAGTGTCCGTCTTCGGCTGGGGTCGTGATCTCATGGTTCATGGGTTTGAGCCCCGCGTCGGGCTCTGTGCTGACAGCTCAGAGCCTGGAGCCTGCTTCAGATTCTGTGTCTCCCTCTCTCTCTGCCTCTCCTCGGTGCAATCCCCCTCTCTCTCTCTCTCTGTCTCTCTCACTCTCTCTCTGTCTCTCTCTCTCTCTCTCTCTCTCTCTCTCAAAAATAAACATGTAAAAAAAAATTAGGTGCAAATATGACAAATGCTAACAGATATCCTTTCTAGCTGGTGGATACATGGGTGTTTGTTACGACATTCTGTGTGCTTTTCTGCACTTGAAAATTTTTTCCCCAACCAAAAACAGATTCATGACTGGAGAAATACAGGAGGTTTCCTGCTGGCCCAGGAGGATGGTGCCATGTTAATTGGTGACCGAACGGAAGCAGAGCGTCTCTGCTCCGTGTCCGCGTCCGTCTTCTCCGTTAGGGAGAATGGCCTGGAAACAGGAAAGCTGAGCAGGACTTGGGAGTCCCACTCCGTGAGGGGATAGGGTCTACAGAGCTGCTGTGATGGAGTGGAGGTCTCCAGCTTCTGAGGAATTGGATCCCAGGCGGATAATACGTAAGATCCACTCTCCACAGCGCCTGAGAAGTCATGGGGGGACAGAGGATGAGCCGGCCATGGGAAACAGACTTCCAGAGGAGGGTTTGTCCAAACTGCAAACAGGTGCACCTGTCCCAGGCTCGGTTCGGAAACAGGTTTCTGCACAGATGACTGGACCATTGGAAGGGAGCCAGCCAGCGTGGGCTCATTCTTTGGGACTGAGTCGGCTCGGGATCTGGGTTTGACTGTGGGCCAGCTGGGGACGCAGGGCTGCTCGGGGACTCCAGCCTCCTCCTGGGGGAGCTTTCCCATGGTATCCTGCTGGGCTCGGTCCTCCTTCTTGTTTTTATCAGTTGGGTAAAGGCGGTTCAGGCAGCAAGACGATGCAGTTTCCAGAAAGAATGGACAGTGCACCGAGGAGTGATGTTCCCCATGGCCGTCAGAGGCCAGAACACTGGGCTGGAATCCACAGGAAACATTCACAACCCAAGGACCATGTCATGGGCAGGGTTCCCCAGGGGACGGACTCTGGGATGGAGTTTAATGTGTGTGGGGGGGGTCATTCGATGCATCTATGTAAGACAGGGGATGGAAGTTTGGGGGGGTTGCCGCTGGGGAGTTAGAGCCGTGATGGAGCCCCAGCAACGGCATCTGCCAGCACCCATGGGAAACTCTAGAGCCAGAATGGCCCCCTGGGGTTGTTCCGAGTTGGGCTGGGACATTCTCAACCGGTCGTGGGATGGGAGCCGCCCCTCATGGGCACCTGCTGCCAGCTGCCCACATTCCCTGCTGCTGGGCCAACAAGCATTTCCTCGAAGGGGACCGGAGCGGGACGTCCCAGTGTCCACCACAACGTGAACGGATGGTTGTACAAAAAAAGAAAGCGACAGCCAGCAAAACAGACGTGTGCGGCCTCTGAGAGGTGAGGGCTCGGACTAAGGGGCATCTCTTTTGCACCCCTTAGTTGGGCAGAACCTCTGTGGAGCGTACTGGGAAGTGGGTGCTCCTAGTCCTGGGAAGAATGCGCATCCCCGAGTTGCTTTTTAAAGAAATTTGTCAGCTGCAGGAGCCGTCAACATGAGTGATGCTGGTAGTTCCAGGGGTCCAGTCCTAGGAAATCATCTGAAATACGGACACCGTTTTCTGCACAGAGACGTTCGTGGCCGTGTTACTGGTAGCGGCGAAAACCTGGAAAGAGCCAGCCCACCTGTCCGGGGAGCTGTTGATGGCATCCTCCTGACGGGCTGTCAGCAGCCACCAAAAATAGGCAACAAGGCGGGGAGCATGTGAGGGCACAGGGCTGCTGTTTGCAACCGTTGAAGACATAATGACTGGTTCAATAAACAAAGCAGAGGATTGGCGAGAACAGTAGCTATGTTAGGTTAAGCGAGTTATCTTTTTCGGAATTCCCTCCATCGGTTATGATGTGCTTTTTTTTTTTTTTTTTTTTTTTTTTTTTCAACGTTTATTTATTTTGGGGACAGAGAGAGACAGAGCATGAACGGGGGAGGGGCAGAGAGAGAGGGAGACACAGAATCGGAAACAGGCTCCAGGCTCTGAGCCATCAGCCCAGAGCCTGACACGGGGCTCGAACTCACGGACCGCGAGATCGTGACCTGGCTGAAGTCGGACGCTTAACCGACTGCGCCACCCAGGCGCCCCTATGATGTGCTTTTAATACCTTGGAAATGAAGAAAGAATATTCTCGATGGGCCGGGTAGGACCGGACTTGGTAGCAGTCTTGGAGAAACTGTGTGGAGGCTCAGGATGAGTGGACAGAGTGGCCCGGCCGCTAAGGTCACACGGCACCTGGCTGTGTTCACAGCGCTGTTAGAGAAGACCGTGGGTGTCTGTCTCAGGTCTGGACACCAGGGGGGCTGGGCGGCTGTGGACCCGTATGGCTGTGGTCCATTTCTTTCTTTCTTTCTTTCTTTCTTTCTTTCTTTCTTTCTTTCTTTCTTTCTTTTTTTTTTTTTTTTACGTTTATTTATTTTTGAGAGAGAGACAGAGTGTGAGTGGGGAGGGGCAGAGAGAGAGGGAGACACAGAATCGGAAGCAGGCTCCAGGCTCTGAGCTATCAGCACAGAGCCCGACGCGGGGCTCGAACTCACAGACCGTGAGATCACGACCTGAGCTAAAGTCAGACGCTCAAACTGACTGAGCCCCCCACGCACCCCTACCCTGGTCCATTTCTATCGGAAAGGCTTCTCTTCTTTGGTTTGACCAAGTGGGAACCTGAGGCCTGGCCTTGGACTGCCAATCCAAGGCTTCTTTCAAAGCACCCCGCTCAGCGCTGGTCAAGTGTGAAGATTTGAAGGTTTTCAGGACCACCGTGGATCAGAAGGGTGTGTGTGTGTGTCCAGGCATGTGTTTTTCTGGTTGCACGTGTGCATTGTAAAATAAATGCTATAGAACCGTGCAGGGAAAGCTGCATTGCCCCCTCCTTGGGCAGCTGTTAGTTTAGCATCCATACTTCATGTGTCTTTTCTTTCTGCACGTTGCTAAGTGCTAATGGATGCTGCTACTCTTTTGCGCAAGCCGGTGCTTTGGCCGTCTCTCGATGGCACCATGGTATTTGTGTGTCGTTGATCATTTCTTGAGGGTATTTCTGGTTATTCACCGTTGAAAATGGGGGAGCGGTGAGCACGTGGGTGGGCTCGTTCAGGGTAAATGGCCCAGCTTCCAACGTCTGGGTGGAGAGTCCGGCAAGTTGCCCACGTTTGGTATTTGGGACCCTAACACACGTGGGTCAGAGCCCCTGGGAGTCGACCCAGCTTAGTTTCCTTCCTTTTTTTTTTTTTTTTTTTCCAATGCTTATTTATTTATTTTGAGAGAGCGAGAGAGAGAGTGAGCACAAGCTGGGGAGGGGCAGAGAGGGAGACACAGAATCTGAAGGAGGCTCCAGGCTCCAAGCTGTCAGCACAGAGCCTGATTTGGGGCTTGAATCCATGAACCGTGAGATCATGACCTGAGCCGAAGTCGGATGCTTAACCGACTGAGCCCTCCAGGTGCCCCCCCAGTTTCCTTCAGCAGAAGCCCCTCCATAGTGGGGCCGAAGATGCCCGGATTCGGTGGGGAGCTGGGGCTGGTCCTATCCCTATCAGCTCTCCGGATTGTTGATCCTGCCGGGAACACGGCACATGGACAGCTCACAGCAGGGATGGACTCCCTGGCCAGGTCTCCCTCTGGCTTCGTGTCCCTCTGGACCACCTCGTAACCTTAATTGGTGCTCCAGATTCACATTTGGGCGGTTCCCTTCACCTGGGACTGATAGTTACCTGGCTCCTCTTGTCACACAGGGAAATCCCCTGGTGGCCCTGCTGGTCCCACCACACTCCTCTCTCCCTGTCCGCCCCCCTCTTCCTCTAGAAATGGGACAAACCGCAGGACCTTCCAGAAGCTGACGCTGAGATAAGGCTTTGCTTGCATGCATCTATTTGGGAGGAGATCTAGGCGTGCCGGCATGGGGTGGGAGGCAGGAAGTGTTACGAGGCCCGTTACCGCTGCGGACCGCTGAGCCACGGGACGAGAGCCACGTAAAGCACGCGTTGGAGTTAGGCAGCCCAGTGAGGAGGGAGCTGGGATAGTGATCCTCTAAATCGCCCTATGTCGTTGGTCGAGAGCCGTTTCCAGGCGGTTTGTTGTGCTGGACCACAGCTTGCTGGGGTTGTTAACTGCAGCCAGAGTAAATCCTTCATGCAGAGTCAGGAGGGCCCAGCACCCACCGCCCACAGGGTGCCCAGGGCTGGCCCTCTACCTTTTCAAGTCAGCTGAGCATAGGTGAAACCCTCCAGAACCTTCCAGCCCCTTCGGAGCTGAGCCCCAAACTTTGGGTCTGTCCAGTGATCCCAGACGCAGGCTCACTTTCCCTCCATCCTGAGCGAATTTTGACTCTTGACAGCTCTCCCCAGGATCAGCCCCTTTCCTTCCAGCTCACGATCCTGTCCGGGACCGGGGACAGCACCCTGTATCCCTCTGTCCCCAAGTGCTCCCTGCAGGAGCTGGCGGGGGAGCAGACGGGCACCGGCCGGGAGTGTGGCAGGCCTGGGGTCCACCTGTTCCACCACTTTCCAGCTCCGCTACACGTCGTGAAGGGTCAGTCCTGCGTGTGAAAGCCCCTGGCCGCCCAAAGTGCCAGCGGGCTTCCCAGATGATAGCCTCCTTCCGGTTGTTTCAAGCGTTGAAAATCCCCGATGCCTTCCTTCCTCCAAACCCTGGCAATAATGGGCTGCTGCTCAGGGAGGCCCCGCGGTGTGCCTGCCCCCCGCACCCCAGCACCCCCCCCCATCCACATACATGTGCTTCTTCCTGCAGCCAAAACCTCAGTTTACCCCCCACCCAAGCTGCTCTTCCCTCCCTGCTCCCCCCCTGCTGCTTTTCGTATCATAGACCCTCGTATCCAGGCAGGTATCCCCCTCCTGCAGGAAGCCCCCTCTCCTCAGCCCTTCCCCCCCACCCCGGCCACCAGGAGCCCCCACCCCCATGCAGCTTTACCACCCACCTTTCTTTTTTTTTTTTTTTTAATATTTTTTTTTTCAACGTTTATTTTTGGGACAGAGAGAGACAGAGCATGAACGGGGGAGGGGCAGAGAGAGAGGGAGACACAGAATCGGAAACAGGCTCCAGGCTCTGAGCCATCAGCCCAGAGCCCGACGTGGGGCTCGAACTCACGGACTGCGAGATCGTGACCTGGCTGAAGTCGGACGCTTAGCCGACTGTGCCACCCAGGCGCCCCTACCACCCACCTTTCAAGTTGCTCACTCACCATGTCCTCGCTTCCTGGGGACGAGGCTGGGTCTGAGCTGGAAGCTTAGGCCAAGGTCAGTGCCATCTCATCAGAGAGCCCCCTGGACCACCTGACCCAGGATAGGTCCACACTCCCCACTCGCCCTCCCCCTCTGTCCCCTCATCCAACTGCTTTTCTTACGGAATCACTGCTGACTGGCATTACATGTTCTATCTGGCGTCACAGCAGGACAGGGTTTCTTTTGTTCCCGTGTGACCTCAGTGCCTAGAACAGAACCCAGCACGTGGAAAGAACGGACTGACTCGGGTCTGGTCCCCAGAGGTACCAAATGTGCTCCAACACCCGGTCTCTGAACGTGCCCTCCTTGTGCCTTCACAAGGAGGGCAAGTTTAGTCCCTGTGCAGGGTGAGGGTCCCCAACCCCACCTGGGGAGTTGCCATGCTGCGCCCTACGCCCCCCACTTGTCCGGCCTGACTTTTGCGGCACAGGGCCCAGCAGATGATGCACGTGGCTTCCTGGCACCCTCTGTTCTCTTTCAGAGAAAGGCCCCAGCGAGGACCCGCGGCCTGAGGAGAGGCCCACAGAAGGTGAGGCTCTGTCCACCTCCCCCGTCACACCCCACCTCTCCTCGCCTCCCCCGCCCTTCCTCTCCCCATTGTCTCCGGTTCTTTCCAACACCCCGTTGGAGGTGAGGGTCCTGTGGGCTTCCTAAAGGTGGGAGGAGTTTCCAGATGTGTCTCCTAGAACTAGGAGGCACCTGGTCAGAGGTACAAGCAGCTCTTTCTGGTGCGCGAAATGCGGAGCATTCTCTTTGTTTTTATACCCACCCTGCTTTTTTCACAAAGGTTTTAAGTCTGGAGACTGAGCGAGTAGAATGGAGGCCGGAAAGCATAACATTGGCTTTGTGTCCAACAGACCGGCTCATTCTCAGGAACACTGCTCCTTCCCTTCCTGTTGAGTGAGAGTAGTGTGCAGGAAGAGAGATCACAGCGGGGATGTGTGTGTTTCCTCTTGGGGGTTTCTGCCCCTGGAATGGAATGAGTGGCTGTGAGAGGAGAGAACGGTCATTTCCCCAAACCCAGCCTGACCAGGGGCAGGGATAGAAAATTCCACTGCCACCTGGTGGCGGCATACTCAATTTACAGGCTTACCATTCCCCCACTAGCTAAGTCACTTCCCGAGCTGCTCTAGAGTGACAGACACACCCTTAGAAAGGTCTCCGGTCATTCTTCGGCCGCAAAATTGCCAAAATCTTCCAAATCCCCATTCAGCCCTGGTGGTACCTTAGACCCGATTTTAAGAGCAGACGTTTGAGTTTGGGAACGCTGCGGACCAGTCTGGGGGTGCCATTTCTGGGGAAAGAGGTTACCCGCCGCCGCCACCCGGCCTTCCCCCCCACTTCCAAGGTCCCAATGCGGGGTCATTCTTGGTGCTGGCAGAGCTGGGACATGAGCTGAGGAGCGGGGTCCTGCTGCCCCTGGGGAGGCCCAACAGGCTGCCTTTTGCCTTCCAGACAGCCACGGTGACGTGATCCGGCCCCTGCGGAAGCAGGTGGAACTGCTCTTCAACACGCGATACGGTGAGCAAGGAGCCGGAAAGGCCCAGGGCGGCCAGCCCTCCTTCCAGCCGCCCTGTTTTCAGAGGGACTCTGGGCCCCGCTGCTTCCTGCACAGGGGCAAGGGAGGGAGGGGCGGGGGGGGGGGCTGGGGCGCACTGGGAAGGGGATGGGGACACCCAGGGAAACTGAGGCATTGCCCTCCCCCCCCAAAACGCGGCCCCCAGCCTTCTTCATCCACACGCTCCCTCGATCTGCCCATTCTGTTCACTGCAGTGACCGCTCTTCTGTCCTCACAGACAGCCTCATCCAGGGTCCTCAGGAGGACTCTTATATAGCCAGGACTTTCCTACTTGGGAGTCCAGGAAAGAGGGTATGGGAGGGGAGAGGAGGCTATTCTTTTGTTAGGCCCCAGTGGTTTGCCGGGCACTGGCTAGGGGTTTCACATGAGCTCTCCCATCCCACAAAACCCTTGCGTCCTCATACCCATTTTACGGATGAGGAAAAGTAAGGCCTGGGGAGATGATTCGGCTTGTCTGAGCGTGAGTGGCAGGGAGTGGCTGGCCTGGGTCTCCAACCTATCCCATTCCTAAGCTGTGGTGCTGGGCCACACAGAGTTTGGGAGTTATTTCTGGTGGGAGGGGGACTCCGGAAGTCCGTACCAGCAGCGCAGGGGATAGGGGGCTTGGGTGGAGCCAATGCCAGGTGTCACCAGCCATCAGTGGTTTCAGTGCATGAGGGCACTGACTATGTGTGGGTTTGGGGGTCCCACTGACTCGGGCTCACATCCCCCAGCCCTGGGGCTCTGCCACTGAATCATGTCCCCTCTGAGCTCCCGGTCTCTTACCTGCAGACTGGGGGTAACAGTATCCATCTCTCAGGAGGGTTGGAGGGTCAACTAACACCTGACTCTCGAGAGCCCTCGCACCTGCACACACATACACACACACACACACACACACACACACACGCACACACCCCGCACAGACGCGGGAGGCTAGAGCGGAGGCTCATAGCCCCCGTAGCCCTGGGTGGCCCTACAGCAGCCATGTCTCCGCAGCCAAGGCCATTGGCATCTCGGAGCCCGTCAAGGTGCCCTACTCCAAGTTCCTGATGTACCCGGAGGAGCTGTTTGTGGTGGGGCTGCCTGAAGGCATCTCCCTCCGCAGGCCCAACTGCTTCGGGATCGCCAAGCTCCGGAAGATCCTGGAAGCCAGCAACAGCATCCAGTTTGTCATCAAGAGGTAAGGGCTGGCCGCGTCCACGTGGGGGCCCTCCAGGCTTGCCCGGCGCCTGGGAGAAGCACCAAATCGTGGGGGGAAAAATCGTCTCATTTTTGTCTTCTTCTTTTTTTTTTTAAGTTTGTTCATTTTGAGAGAGACAGAGAGAGCCAGTGGGGAGGATGGGGAGAGAGGGAGGGAGAGAATCCCAATCAGTCTCTGCACTGTCAGTGCGGAGCCGAGCACAGGGCTTGAACCCACAAAGCCATGAGATAACCGCCCAGGCACCCTTGTTTTTGCCTTCGAGGGCCCAGCGGAGCGCCAGGGGATCCAGCCTGTGTGCCCAGCTCAGATATAAAATCCATGAGGAAAAGGTGGAGGCAGCTACTGATTTAAGGCAGGGAGGGGTGTCTGGGGTGACCAGTTTGTTGCTACTGTTACATCACGTAAATTTAGGCTTGGTTTGGTTGAAAGTGGCAAGAAAGAGGAGAGTCTTAAGGGTTTGTCCCCCCTCCCTGGGGGAGTAGATGGCCCCCCAAATTGGGAGATTCATGGCAGCCTTTGTGCCTAGAGTGGCAGGCGGGTGACGGGGTGTGGAGCAGGGCGCCCTCCCACGGGGCCTGGTTTGCACCAGGAGGAACAAGGAAGGGGGTGCTCCGAGGGACCCAAATAATGGACATGTGGTGCCTTCCTTCAACAAGTACATCTTGAGTGCCAGCCGTGTGCAGGTTGTGAGAAGCAGCAAATGCTGAGTTCTACCCTTGAGTTGGCCAGTCTCATTGACTAAAACTACCATATAATGTCGGGCAAAGGCGAACGCTATGACACAGGGTCAGGGGGCAGAGAGGGGCAGGAGGAACCTATTTAAGGAAGCAAGGCATGTTGATATCTGGCGAAAGGGTGTTCAGGCAGAGGGAGCGGCAGGTGCAAAGGCCCTGAGGCAGGGGCACGTTCACATGTTTGAAGACTAGTGAGGTGCTGGTGTGACTAGGCAGACTGAGGGAGGAAAGAGTGGTAAAGCCTGGGAGGGAGCAGGGGCTGGATCATGCAGGGTCTCGGACAGGCTTCAAGAGTTCGGATTTTATTTTACGTTTAATGAGAACTCACTGGAAGATTCGGAGGAGAATATGACATGATCTGCTCTTTTTTTTTTTTTTTTAATGAGATGGAGGGCAACTTGGGGACTGTGGTCAGGGGCAGCAGCAGGGATCAGCGAGGAGGCTTTCCTCTGGCCCCATGGACAGGGTGGGAGTTTGGTGAGAAGTTCAGGTTCAGGCAGCATTCTGAAGATGGGCTGTCGGGATTTGCTGACATGTTGGCCGTGGGGTGGGAGAGAAAGGGGGGCCCGAATGACTCCATCGAGGCTGATCCCCTGGGGGGGCGGTAATCCATTCTCTGAGATGGAAGGGGTGGAGGCTGCCGTCGGGAGTCGGTCTGACGCGTGTTGTGTTTGAGGTGTGTGGGGGGGGCCTTCTGGCAGGTGGATACCCGAAACTCACCCCCTGGGCAGGGCAGACGTCAGGGTGGGGACAGGGCATTGGGAGCCAAATGTCCTGAATGTCCACATTCAGGAGGGAAGGGACACATGGGGGCTGCCTGCCCCGCCCCTCCCTCCAAATCGAAGCCTCGGAGGTAGGAGCCAAGTCAAGAGCGCCTCCTCAGTAAGCTGACCTGGGTCGATGTTTAGTGCAGGGACAGCCTTTGTCCTGTGCTCACGAGCATTTTTTTGTGCCCCTTTATACTTAGAAAGAGAGGCCGGTTAGCCTGGTGACACTCGGTCTCCTGGGGCTGAGTCTGCACCTCCCGTGACCTTGGGCAAGCTGCTCGGGGTGTCCAATGGGAAGCACCATACGCTTCCCAGAGCGGCAGTGTGGAGGTCAAGGCTCAGCCAAGGGCCTGGTGCACTGTAAGTACTCGATCAAGATGAGTTTGTTTTTTTCTAGCATCAGGTTTGTTAGGGTTTAATTCATATTCAGCAAAATTCACCTTTTTTTTTTTTTTAAAGTTGTTTATTTACCTTGAGAGAGAGAAGAGAATCCCAAGCAGGCCGTGTGCTGCCAGATGGAGCCCGTTGTGGGGCTCGAACTCCTGAACTGAGAGGTCGTAACCTGAGCGGAAATCAAGAGTCAGAGGCTCAACTGACTGAGCCACCCAGGCGCCCCTCGCCCTTTTTTTTTGTTTTGTTTTGTTTTGTTTTTTTGGGGACAGAGAGAGACAGAGCATGAACGGGGGAGGGGCAGAGAGAGAGGGAGACACAGAATCGGAAACAGGCTCCAGGCTCTGAGCCATCAGCCCAGAGCCCGACGCGGGGCTCGAACTCGCGGACCGCGAGATCGTGACCTGGCTGAAGTCGGACGTTTAACCGACTGCGCCACCCAGGCACCCCATTCCCCTCGCCCTTTTTAAGTGTACCCTCTTTGAACTCTGACAGGCTCTTACAGTCGTATAACCGCCACTGTAATCAGGATACAGGACAGTCCCATCACCCCCAAAATTTCCCGTGTCCCTTTGTTGGCCGCCCTAGAGCCCCTGGCAACTGCCGATCGACCTTCTGTCATCATTTCGCCTTTTCCAGAATGTCCTTCAAATGCAGCGGTCCAGTGCACAGCCTTTTGAGTTGACTTCTTTCTCTTAGCTTTTGAGAGAAATTCATGTGGTTGCCTAGATAAGGATTTCACGTCTTTTAAAATATATCAGTTTTGAAAAGTAAGTTTAGAGGCTCCTGGGTGGCTCATTCGGTTAAACGTCCGACTCTTAATTGCAGTTCAGGTCATGATCTCGCGGTTCGTGAGTTTGAGCCCCGCATCGGGCTCTGTAATGACCATGTGGAGCCTGCTTAGGATTCTCTCTCTTTCTCTGCCCCTCCCCTGCACTCGCCCACTCTCTCAAAATAAATAAAATAAAATAAAATAAAGTAAAGTAAAGTAAAATAAAATAAAATAAAGTAAAATAAAATAAAAAGTAAGTTTAACTGATTACAGTTTTCTGCAAGCCAAGCAAAGAAAATGGCTCAAGTGGGAGAGAGCGATGGCTTTTGCCGGGCATGGCATTTGGGGCTGTGGAGCAAAGGCTTTGCTGGGTAATTTTAAGAGACTGAGTGCTTAGTGTACTTACTTTGTTATTTCTCATTTTAAAACTCAGCAAAACTACTGTTGGGAGTATTAAGTGAGAAAGAGCCACCTCTCATTTTAATCTTACTTTAGGAAAGGGTGCGTTGGGGGGCGATGTAAATGTTCTAGAATTAGGTAGAAGGACAGCTGTATAAACAACTTTGTGAACGTGCTGAAAACCACAGACTGGTATACTTAAAATTTTTTTTTTTAATGTTTATTTATTTTTGAGAAAGAGAGAGAGACTATGAGTAGGGGAGGGTCAGAGAGAGAGGGAGACACAGAATCGGAAGCAGGCTCCAACTCCAACGCGGGGCTCGAACTCACGAACCGTGAGATCATGACCTGAGCCAAAGTCGGACGCTTAACCAACACCACCCAGGCGCCCGAGATTGGTGTACTTTAAAGATGAATGTTATGGTATATGCATTCCATCCGAATAAGGAATATGTATGTACCTCATGTATATGTATGTAGATATGCATATTAGCGTGCTGGGCCGGCAGTAACAAAGTGTAACAGACATTTATCTCCCCTGGCTCTGGAGACCGGAAGTCCAAGATCAAGGTGCTGGCAGGTCGCGTTTCTCTGGGGGCCTCTTTCTCTGGCTTGCAGGTGGTCACCTCTTCACTGTGCCTTCATATGGCCTTTTCTCTGTGTACATACATCCCAGGTGGCTCTTTCCATGTGACCTAATTCCTTCTTCTTCTAAGGGCACCAGTCAGGGGATGAGGGTCTGCCCGACGTCCTCATGTAAATTTAACCACCTTTTAAAAGACACTGGCTTCAAATACAGTCACAGCCCAAGGTACGGGGGGGTCCGGGCTTCAATATATGAAATTTGGGGGAGATACAGTTCAGCCCATAAAAATATAAAGTTGACCTTTGAACAGTACAGGGGTTAGAGGGGTGTCTGGGTGGCTCAGTCGGTTGAGTGTCCAACTCTTGGTTAGGACCTCACAGTTCATGAGATTGAGCCCCATGTAGGGCTCTCTGCTGAGAGTGCAGAGCCGCTTGGGATTCTCTCTCTCCCTCTCTCCCTTCCCCTCCCCTGCTCGTGTGCACGCACACACATGTAAGCATGTGTTCATGCACTCTCTCTCTCAAAATAAATAAACATTAAAAAAAAAAATGGAGGTTAGGAGTCCTGACACCCCCCAGTCCCCATGCAGTTGAAAATTCACGTATCACTTTTGACTCCCCAAAAACTTAACTACTTACGTCCAAAACTAATGTAACATTGTATGTCAACTATAATCAGGCATAAAAAAGGAACAGGAAAAAGAAAAAAAGTAACTACTAATAACCCACTGTTGACCCGGAAGCCTTACCAATAACACAAACAGCTAGTTAACACGAATTTGTATGTTGTATGTATTATATACCATATTTTTACAACAAAGTAAGCTAGAAAAAAGAAAATGTTCAGAAAATGTAAAGAAGTGGGGTGCCTGGGTGGCTCAGTCGGTTAAGCGTCCTGACTTTGGCTCAGGTCATGATCTCGCGGTTCAGGAGCTCAAGCCCCGAGTCGGGCTGTCAGCACAAAGCCCACTTCAGATCCTCTGTCTGCTCTCTCTCTGCCCCTTCCCCACATGCACGTGCGTGCACTCTCTCTCAAAAATAAATAAACATTTAAAAAATTTATAAACAGAGGGGTGCCTGGATGGCTCAGTCGGTTGAGCGTCTGACTTTGGCTCAGGTCATGATCTCACAGTTTGTGGGTTCGAGCCCCGCATTGGGCTCTGTGCTGACAGCCCAGAGCCTGGAGCTTCGGATTCTGTGTCTCCCTCTCTCTCTACCCCTCCCCCACTCGTGCTCTGTCTCTGTCTCTCTCTTTCTCTCTCTTTCAAAACTAAGCACCAAAAAATTTTTTAAAAACTTATAAACAGAAAATGTACAGAAGAGAAAATGCGTTTACAGTACTGAACCGTATTTTTTGGAAAAAAATCCACATGTGAATGGACCCACACAGTTCAAACGCATGTCCGTCAAGGGTCAACTGCACATTTGTATATATGAGAAGTCATCACCTGCAGGAGACATCAGTAATTGACCGACACACTTTCTGCCTGTATCTGACCTCCACATCCTTGTGGAGGACATACTTTGGACAACCTCTACCAGTCATTACAACTGGCACAAATCAGATTAAACTTTCTAAACTTTTGATCGGAAAGCATTCTTTACACCCCGATCCTTGAGCTTGTAAGCCAGATGTTCATATTCTTTGGTGCATTCTTGTGGGGAGTGGACCCCTTGCTTTCATCAAATTCTCCAAAGTTTAGAAACCTTTTGGAAACTTAAAATCTTGGGTGGGTTCACACGGATAGGAAATTGCTACCCGGGAGTTGTGGCGGAGGGCTCTGGCTGATGTAACGCCACAGTGAGATCTGATCCTGACCACAGGGCATTAGCAGATGCCACAGGTTCAGGGCACGGTCTCCAACAAGACCACGCCCACTTCAGACCCCAACTGCAAGTTTGGGGGTCCCTAGGCCACCTACACTTCTGAGCATCTGGTCCTAAATCTGAGGCTTCCCACAACTCCCTGCAAGTTCAGTAATTAGCTAGAACAACTCCCAGACCTCGGGAACGTGCTGTGTTACAATTGCCGTTTTATATAAAGGGTACTGACCAGGACCAGCCAAATGGCACTCACAAAAGGCAAGGTCCCCATGTTATCAGGGCATATGTCACCCTCCAGCCCCGAGTTCAGTGTCCATGATTGTTATTGGGATTCTTTCCATAGGCATGCTCGATCGGGTCATTGGCCATGTGACTGAGCTCAGTCTGTAGAAATTAGGAGGGTGGGCTGATAGCAGGTGGCTCAGAGCCTCAGCCCTCTGATCACATGGTCAGTCTTCCAGAATCTCACATCATCTCCCTAGCATAAACTTCGGTGTGATCCCAGGGTCCCAACCAGGAATAATAATAACGAAGACGCTCCCGTCACTCGAGAAATAACCAAAGATGAGAGTTGACCTCCCAGGAACCAGAGACAGAGACCAAAGTCTTTATCATATAGCACGGATTCTCAATGCCCTGTTTGTAATGCAGACTTGTCCAGCTAGAGCAGGCCTGTCCTGGAGTCTGTGGCAGGCTGAGGATGTTGGGGAGGTCAGGCTGGCTGGAGGAGGGCTGACGGGCCAGGGGGGACGATGGAGTGGGACGGGTAGTGGAAAACTACTCCTTCGAATCTCCTGACAGGTGTCGTGGGGGTGAGGTGCTGGACCAGGGTTCAGTGTGAGTATGGGTCTGTGGGTGAGGCTGCTGGGAGAGGTAATGAGCTCTCCGTCACCGGGGTAACCAAGAAGTGGCCCAGAGGAGACCCTGCCTAGAAGGGAGACCAAAGGGCAGACTCAGGGCACCCCCACCCCAGGTCAGGCGGCCAGTGGATGAGGATTTGCTGCCTTTCCTGGCAGCGGGCATGTGGGCACGTGCCCCGAGCTGGGCTCACAGGGCCTGAGGGAGGAGGACACACAGCCCTGCCTTGGAGCCCAGCCTCAGGGGCCAGAAGAGGCCTCAGGCTGCATTTAGAAACTTCTCTACCACTACCTCTTCCCCTTCTCCTTATGGGGAAACAGAGTCCCAGAAAGTGAAATGACGTCCCCACTGTCACCTGCAAGAGTCAGGAGCCGAGCGGGGCTCCCGCTGTGTCAGACGAGACAGCAGAGGCCCTGGTGGGGAGGTGTCTCGGCTCTGAGTGGGGGCGGGGGCCTTTTCTGAGCCCTGCCCGATCCCGCTGTGTGGTCCTGGGCACGCTGCTCAGTCTCCGCATCCTGTGAATGGAGTGATGGAAACAGTGCCCGCCTCAAGGGGGTCGAGAGAGCGTGCCATGACATCTGGGGGGTCTCTGTGGGGCCTGGAGATACAGGTATTAGTGCAGAGCTGGGGTCGGTCCCCGAGGCCCCGACTGCAAGTGACCCGGCAGCTCTCGGGCGTCAGCCGGAGACCCGGGACCTGCCCTGTCGCTCTGAGATCTTGCCGTCTGCTTCTGCACTTCAAACTGGCCCCGTGGGGAAGCATCGCAGAACTGAGTGATGATGGGTTGGGGCCAGGCTGGCCTCCCTCTGGGCGGGGTCCTCAGAGCCCAGCACAGCCCCGCCAGTACGACACGTGGGTCGGCAGGACAAGGGCGAAGGACGGGGACCCCACACCTGGGCTGTCCAGGGCTGGGAGGGCCTGTTGCACAGCTGGGTAAGCTGAGGCCCAGGGGTGCAGACTGAAGCTATACCAGGAAGGCCCGGAGGGGCCTCAGCGATTGCCCTGCTGTGGTGTTTTCCAGACCCGAGCTGCTCACCGAGGGAGTCAAAGAGCCCATCGCGGACAGCCAAGGTACCCCGTTCAGGGACGCGGGCTGAGGCACCCGCCGGGCGTGGGAGGGGTCCCAGGTCTCTGCCACCATCCCTTCTCCCTCTTCCTCTCTCTTGGTCCCGCCTCCCCTGGCGTCCCCCACTGCCCTCTCCACCGGGATCCCCCCCAGAGATACTGCCCCTGTCCCCGGGTCCCAGGAGCTGGCTGTTCACCCTGGCTTCTCTCCTCCCCCTTCCCCGCCCCCAGAGAGGGATTCCGGGGACCCTCTTGTGGACGAGAGCCTGAAGAGACAGGGTTTTCAAGGTAAGGTTGCAGCTCAGGATGGGGTCCGCTGTCCCAGTGCCATGACCTTGACCTGGCTTGGGTTTGGAGGGCCAGGTTGCGGGTGGGAGGGGCTGGCCCCCCACCGTCACGGCCTAGGGGTCTGAGTGAGGCTGGCTGGCAGGTGGGGCGGGAAAAAGAGTCTCCCTAAGAGTGCAGGGGGATGGCAGGGTGCAGGAGCGTACCCACTGTCCCCTCTGGGGAGGCGGTCAGCTGTGCTCAATGCCTGAAGCCAAAAAAGGGCGAGGTCCCCAAGTGCAAGGGCGTTCTATGGACAAGGAGAACCGTGGCTGGGCCACGAAGGGGTGAGGGACAGTGAGTGGGGCGGAAGATGGATGGAAGGCGGGAGAAGCTTGAGCAAATGCAGGGGAGAGCCAGAAGCAGGAAGTCCACGTTCCGAGTTGGGACAGCTCCGGGGTGTGGCTGTGAGTCCCCGAGGGTGGGCTGTTCCCCGGGTGGCCCCTGGGTGGTCCCTGCGGCTCTGAGGAGAGAGTGAGGTCAGCGAGACCAGCCCAGGGAGTGGGGGGGCCAGAGATAGGACCCCAATCCCAGGGGGACGGCTGCTCACTGCCCTGTCTCTCTCGCTCCCTCCCGGGCAGCCAGAACTTGGCCGCAGTGAGGGGCGCTCACGACTCCCACCCCACCCGTGACTCCTTGTGCCCAGCCTCACAGAGGACTGGGGTCCTCACCGTACCCCCCCACCACCACTCGACCGCCCAGAGGTCCACTCCCTCCCTCCCTCTCTCTCTCCCCGGGCTGTGCCAGGCTGCAGTCTCTCGAGGTCAGGGGCCTGTCTGGGGCCCCCATGGCATGGGCTGGCACATGGGCTCCCTAGCAGATACCCCGCCCCCCCCGGGTGAGAGAGGGACCCGGGGTGGCCCTCCCCACCGAACCCCTGCTCCTAGCCTGCTCTTCCCCTTGCCGTCTCTCACCTCTCAGGCTTATTTACTGGTTTAGTGGTTTTCAAATGTCAACAATTAACTAAATTTCCCACCCGTTGCTGTTGTCACAACAGTGTGCGTCCTTCCGGAAAAACCTACATCTCCGTCTAGATGTTAGTTCTGAAGGACTCTGAGGGGCCCGCTCTGAGGAGGAGTCCCCCATAATTAGGCAATCCTATTCCTTAAAAGTCCCCAAGTGCCTTTTAATTGGACAGCCTCAAATCCGTAATTGTTTTTCACTTTGCAGAAAACTACGACGCTCGACTCTCGCGCATCGACATCGCCAACACGCTGCGGGAGCAAGTCCAGGACCTGTTCAATAAGAAATACGGTGAGCCCCGGGGTGCCTGGGCGGGAGGGCAGCCTGGCTGCCGCGGGAAGAGAGGCAGATGCTTCCTGCTGGTAGCCGTGGTCATTTCTGGGGAAACCATTCGCTTGCTCACAGGCATTTCTTGAGCACTTACTATGTGCCAGACGCTGGGGATACGGTAGCGAAGAAAACAGAGGCCCTGCCCTCTTGGGCGCTGTAGACCAGCGGGGTCAAGACTGGGCTTGTAATTCGAGAACTACACACAGGGGTGTCTGGGCGGCTCAGTCGGTTAAGCATCTGACTCTTGATTTCAGCTCAGGTTACGGTCTCCATGATTCTTGAGTTTGAGCTTCATGTCAGGCTCTGTGCTAACAGCGTGGAACCTGCTTGGGATATTCTCTCTCTCTCTCTCTCTCTCTCTCTCTCTCTCTCTTTCTCTCAAAATAAATACACATAAAAAAAAAAAAAAAAAACTATAGGGGCGCCTGGGTGGCTCAGTCGGTTAGGCATCCTTCTTCAGCTCAGGTCACGATCTCACGGTCCCTGGGTGTGAGCCCCGCATTGGGACTCTGTGCTGACAGCTCAGAGCCTGGAGCCTGCTTCCGATTCTGTGTCTCCCTCTCTCTGCCCCTCCTTCTGTCTCAAAAATAAACAAACATAAAAAAAAAAAAGGAAAAACTACACACAGAATCTAATAACAATGAGACTCTGTTCCACAATTTTGCAGGAAAAGAGCAAGCTGCTCAAGAGAGAAAAACTTGGGTACTTACCTTCAATTGGGAGCCACTTACCTTTAAAGAGGCCTCTTTAAAAAAAGAACTGAAGGGGTGGGTAAGGAGTTACTACCAGAGTATGCAGGAAGGGCAGTCCAGCTGAGGTCATAGCACGTGCAAAGGCCCTGAGGCTTATCCTAGGAAGGGGCAGAAAGCTGAATTGGGGGAGTAGAGCTACAGGAGAGGGACCCTGTAGAGGTGGCCGGAACACAGACACCCCATCACCTAGGGCCTTTAGAGGCAACCGTGTTCTTGGTTTTGTATTTTATGGTGAGGACTGAAGTGACACAAGCCACTTTGTAGTTTTTGTGTGTTTTTTTTTTTTTAATGTTTATTTTTGAGAGAGACAGAGCACGAGCAGGGCAAGAGCAGAGAGAGAGGGAGACCCAGAATCCGAAGCAGGCTCCAGGCCCTGCGCTGTCAGCACAGAGCCCGACGCGGGGCTCAAACTCACGTACCGTGAGATCATGACCCGAGTCGAAGTCGGGCTCTCAACCGATTGAGCCACCCAGGCGCCCTGCCACTTTGTGGTTTTAAAGCATCTTCCTGGCTCCCCATGAGAAAGGTGAATGGGGGCAAGAGGGCAGGGTGGGGAGGCCAGCTCGGAGGGTGGAGCCGGAGTGATGGCGGCCTGGGTGGCCCTGGCCGGGATGCCGGAGGAAAGCGGATGGAATCGAGGGGAGCTTCAGAAGTAGGATCGGTGGGCGAGCAGGGAGGGAAAGGCAAGCGTCCGGTTTGAGTCCTGGCTTGGAGAAAACAGGCCAGTGCCGTTAAGATGCTGTGTGGTCTCGAGTAACAAAAACAAAGTCACACTGGCTTCAGCCATCAGGGGTGTAGATCGGCTCCTGATGCAGTTACTGTGACCACAGAGCAGATCGCCCCGAACCGAGCAGCCTAAAATAGCGGCCACTGGCTCTTTCTCATGTCTCCACATTTCCATGCCGTCCCTCCGCGTGGGCTCCCCAGCATAGCGTCTCCAGGACAGCTGGATTTGCTGGCCGGGTGGAGGCTGTTGCCTTTTGTGGCCCAGCCTCAGAGGTTGTGCGTCGTCACCTCTGCCATGCTCTATTGGTCGAGGTCATTACAAAGTCCCCACCAAGCCCAGGTTCAAGGGGAGGGGACACAGGCCCCAGTTCTCTGTGGGGGAGTGTCGATGTGACGTTAAGAGGAGCACGTGGGATGGGAGAAACATTGGGGCGGCCGTCTTTGGACAGTATAATCAGCCATAGCTTGTAGCATGGGAAATCCAGCAGTTGGGCGGCCTTCAGGACCAACTGGATCCAGCAGTTCAGAGATGTCCTTGGTGTCTTTCCACCATGTTGGCATCGCCCCAGACTGGCTTCCCACCTGCTGGCAAAATGGCCACAGCAGGTTGAGACATCCCACCTATGCCTTGTGGAAGGGGGTGGGAACTGGCTTTTCCACGGCCTTTCTCCAGAGAGCGAGGGGTTTCTTTCCTAGAATTCCCTGAGCCCTCCCCTTGCTTCTCATTGGCCCCCGTTGAGTCCCATGTCCATCCCTCACCCAATCCCTGTGGCAGGGAAATGCCACGTGCTCACTGGGTTATTGGGCCTGTCACTGTGACAAAAGGGAGGTGGGGGTGGAGACAGGTGGACACCCACACTGTCAGCTAGAGAGAAGGGGCAGCACCCTCACCACGAGGGGACAGCTTGAAGGGGAGGTGATGGGTTCCATGTTGGATGTGTTGAGTTCGAGGGCTGAGCAGAGATGAGCCGTAGGCAAGTGGAGATCCAGTCCGCTGTTCAGGAGAAGGGTCTGGATTGGATGTAAAAATTAGGCCATTGGGTAGAGGAACAAGAAAGAGTAGCCAGACCAGAGGCCGAGGGGCCCTGGTATGTAGAGGTCAGGTCCAGGCAGTGGCAGAGTGACCAGAAAGGTGAGAAACCAGGAAAGTATGGGGTCACGGACATCAAGGAGGAGGCTTCAGGGAGGGGAGCGTGGTCACCTGTGCCAAACTTGGCCAAGAGAAATGCAGGCACCCTGCAGGCCACGGGTCATTGGAGCTAGAGCCGTTTTGGAGGTGAGAAGTGGAGACAGCAGTGTTCCTGCTTACGGATCATGGGTATACATTTTCCTTTCTGTCCCAATTATTTTTCATTGCCAAAACGATCTCTTAGCAGGGCGCCTGGGTGGCTCGGTTGGTTAAGCATCCGACTCTTGGTTTTGGCTCAGGTCACGATCTCACGGATCGTGAGTTCAAGCCCCGAGTCGGGCTCTGCACTGACGGTGTGGAGCCTGCCTGGGATTCTCTCTCTCTCTCTCTCTCTCTCTCTCTCTCTCTCTCCCCCTCTCTCCCCCTCTCTCTCTCTCTCTCTCTGCCCCTCTCCTCGCATGTATTCTCCCTCTCTCTCTCAAAATAAATAAACTTTAAAAAAAAAAAAAGATCGCTTAGCAATACCTACCATATAAACTAGTCAGCAACAAAGTCAGGGTAAAGAATCAAAAAGACGGGAAATCTGTCAAAATAGAGTGGATTAGCCGTTGCCAGGGCACAGGAAAGTAGGATGGGAAGTGACTGCTGCTGGGAACAGGGTTTCTTCCTGGAGTGATGAATGCATCCTGGAATCAGAGTGTGTTGATAATTTCACAACCTCCTCGAAAAGCCACTGGATTGCGTAAGTGACACCAGTCATTTTTGTGGTATGGGAATTAGATCTCAATTAAAAAAACAAGAACAGGGGCGCCTGGGTGGCTCAGTCAGTGAAGTGGCCATCTTCGGCTCAGGTCCTGATCTCACAGTTTGTGGGTTCAAGCCCCGTGTCGGGCTCTGTGCTGACAGCTCAGAGCCTGAAACTGGCTTCAGATTCTGTCTGTCTGTCTGTCTCTGCCCCTCCCCTGCTCATGCTCTGTCTCTCAAAAATAAATAAATGTTAAAATTAAAAAAAAAATTTTAAAATAAAAGAATACATACATACATACGCACATAAATAAATAGACAAGCAAAAATAGGCCGGAACACTGGCAAGAAGCCAGGGGTAATACGAAGACACAGAAATTCTGTATTTGGTAGATACAGATGACAGATCAGGCTGTGAGCTTCCCGGGAGCCAGAGCAAAAGGGGAAATGTGGCCAGTTATGCAATTCCCAGTGTCCCTGAGATAAAAATTAGTTTACTGCACAGAGAAGGTTCAGCTGTTCCTTCTCGTGCTGAGTCGTTCAGAGATTTTGTCTTCAGAAAGGGACATCCTGCGCCACAACAAGCCCCTTGGAGGGACCGCAGTGTGTGCCTTCCCTCTGCCCAGGAGGGGCTCCACGGTAGACACCATCCAGTCAGCCTCACGGCACCCAGGCCTGCACCTGTGCCCTCGCCGCTGTGAACAGGAGCCACGGGACCGGCCGTGCTGTGCCTCGGGGACGGCCGCTGACAGCAGGCGGCAAGCCCCGGTGGAGGGTGGCTCAGCAGTGGCCGTGCTGCCCCAGCACTGCCCCTAGGCCACCGTGAGACCCAGCACGTTCACACGGGTGCACACGCAGAGGGCTGGTGCAGGGAGCAAGGTCAAAGCCCAGACGCAGACGGAGGGTCTCAGGTCTGAGCCGAACCCTGCTGGCCTCGGGCTGGCTGCGCCCTTGCCCCCAAATGCAGTCTGCCCTCAGGCCAGGCTGGTCCTGAACCGGCGCGAGGCAGGCCCCGGAGGGGAGGGGGGCGCTGGCCGAGGGCCAGGCCTCCTAGGGAGGGGCCCGCTGCGCCCACAGGTACCATCCCGGACAGGGGCTTGCAGCTTCTCAGGCGGTGAGGCCGAGGAGCCTGACCCGCTGCCCTCTCCCCAGCGGCTGGAGCCATATGAGCCCTGCCCGCTCCTCAGCCCCTCAAGGACACACACCGCACCCCTGCACGACCCACTGCTGACTCCCGGGCCCCCGCCGCGTGCCCCCGTGCCACACTCCAGCGCTGCTCTAGCTTCTGATGACACATCTGTCCCTCCTCCACAGGAGAAGCCCTGGGCATCAAGTACCCGGTCCAGGTCCCCTACAAGCGGATCAAGAGTAACCCCGGCTCGGTGATCATCGAGGGGCTCCCCCCAGGCATCCCCTTCCGAAAGCCCTGCACCTTTGGCTCCCAGAACCTGGAGAGGATCCTTGCAGTGGCTGACAAGATCAAGTTCACGGTCACCAGGTGCTCAGGGGGAAGGGTGAGGAGGCAAGACTAGCACGGGTGGGGGCCCTTGGCCTTTCCTTTGATCTGGTCCTGCCTCCTTCTGCCCTCCTTGCTGGACAAGGCAACTTTCCAGTGCCATCCTGGGTTCCAGTGGGGGACAGAAAGGTGGCAGAGGGCTGGCCAGGGTGCAGGGAACCTCACTCAACCACCATGCAGCAGGGATAACCCTCACGACACCTCCTACCTGCCCGCAGCACCCACTCACTGCCCCCCCAGCCCCCAGGAAGGGTGGCCAGCCCATGTCAGAGGGGAGATCCCTGAGACGAGAGACTTGCCCAGGGGTCACAGAACCACCAGGGCGGGACTAGCAGGAGGCCCCGGTCACCAGGCCGCCCCCTGGTCAGCGTCCTGCCCCAGTGACGCCTCCCCGGGCATCTTGTTAAAATGCCGTTCCAATGCAGTAGGTGTCGGGTGGGCCCCAAACATTTCTGAACTGCTCCCAGGTCCTCGCTCTGATGCCCCCATCTCTGTTTCTCTTCCAGGCCTTTTCAAGGACTCATCCCAAAGCCTGGTAAGAGGCACTGGCCTGGGGGGCAGGGGGGGCTGCTTGGCGTGAGGGGCCGGCCGCTGCGCTGGGGGCCAGAGGCCAAAGCCCAGATGCCTGTGGGACACCAGGCCCTGCCCTTCCGTCCTCCCACGTCCTCTGGGCACCGGCCCTGGGCACAAGGAGGAAGGTCACACTGGAACCTGAGCCAGAGGAAGGCCCAGCCAGGGATCAGGAGGGCAGGTCGGTGCCCTCCACTCCTGATTAGGGGCCGGGTTGACCTGAGTGTGCGGGTGAGGTTGCTGGCAGGTGGTTTCTAACCACAGAGGGAGGGGCTTGCGCATAAGGACCCGCGATCTTAGTGGTAAGATGCGGGTAAGTGCTTACTTGGCCTTGAATGGTAGGATGCTTCTCCTGATCGCCTTTCCAGGCCCCCGCCCCGTCCATCTCCTCCATGGGCTGTGCCCTGGTCCTCCCAAACCCTGAACGAGAGGGGCGCGTGGCTGGCTCAGTGGGTGGAACACGCGACTCTTGATCTTGGGGTCGTGAGTCCGAGCCCCATGAGCCCCATAGAGATTACAAAAAAAAAAAAAAAAAAAAAAAAAGGCAAAAAACCCAAACCCGGAATGAGGAGGGGTGACGTGACCATCTCGTGTGCGCTCTGGGCCGCCCAGGGTCTGCGGGGCTGAGGCTGCATGTGCTGAATTGTTGACCCCAGAACCTGTGTGCGGAGAGACTTGTCCCTGACCTCGCCCCCGCCCTGGCATCTGCCTGGAAGACGCTGCAGCTGCCCCTCGCCCTTAGGGAATGTCGCCCTTAGGGGGGCTGCACTGATGTGCTGGGAATGGAGGAGTGCCAGTGCCTGGAACCAACACAACCTGCAGGACAGGAATCCAGTCTCACGGTCACGGAGACTGGTCCCCTTGCCCACCTTGGTGCACACTGACCCCTGCTGCCTGGAGCGTTCAGTCCCTGGGCCCAGGCCTGGCTCGGTGAGCTTCTGGGGAAGGAGAGGCCATCAAACTGCAAGGGGACAGGACTTACCGAGGGGTGTAGTGATGGGGCGACTGCTGTTGTCCCGTGGGGACCCTAACATGGGAAGCAAGAGCAGGGGCTTGCACAGCTCCCTTCTCACCGGCTGTGGGAGCCACCCGTGGCCCCTGGCCTGTCCCTGCGCCGTGACAGACTGCTCGGCCCTCTGTGGACCTGCTTTGCTCCAGGACCGTGGTAGACAGCCTGTGGTCTGCTCACCCGCCCTGCGGCAGGGGCCCAGTCTGCGGCATCAGGCCCGGCTGGCTCCAGGCTCCGGGGCTGCTAGACATCAGTGCTGAGTGCCCCTGACTCAGCTCCCAGTCACTGCCTGGCCCATCTGGGTTTCTGCCTGAGTCACTGTCATTGCTGGGCAGCAGAGAAGGAAGGACGGAACAGCAGCGGGAAGAATGGCCAGGCTCCCTCTGCTTAGGGAGAGCAGAAGGAGGCGTCCTCGTGGGGGCCCGAACATGTGACTGCTTGACTGCTTGGGCCGCAGGGCGCGTTCTTTAACGAGTTTGGAAAGCAGGAAAGGAAAAGTGATTCGTGACGCCTAACGTGTCCCGGGCTGCGAGACGGGCGCTTTGCACTGTGACCTTTTCCTGCCTGCTTTGTGCGGGGGAAGAAACTGAGCCGGGGTGGGGGGACATCGGCGATTTGCCCAGCTGCCCCACCTGTAGTGAAGGAGCTCCAGAGCCCGGCTGCCTGCAGGGAGGCCCCGTGATCATGGGTGGCCTGGGATTCAGAACAGCCACCAAGCAGTGGAACGTCTGGGGCCGGGAGAGGGGGGGTCAGCCAGCAGCCTTCACGCAGACCGCAGGGTTTCTGGGCCCTTCCACTAACAAGGGTTTGCCCTCCAGCTCGGGTTGCTCGCTGGCCCACTGGCTGTTGGGGCAGCTTCTTGAATCTCAGCCATTGCCCCTGGAGGGGGGCGGCTGCCCCCCCCCCCCCCAGCCTCTGTGCCAGTCCGCTTGGCCACCCACCCACCCACCCGGCCTTTGCTTTGGAAATGCTTTGTCTGCCCACGTGGTATGGAAGAGGGTGGCAGGCTGCCTGGAAGGGGAGGTGGGGAGGGAGCTCTGGGCCAGCCCTCAGGAGGGAACCTGCCAGCGCCTTTCCAGGCATTGGCATCCCCGGCCGGTGGCAGCCTGGAGGGGCCGGGACAGACGGGCTGGTGAGCCGTCTCCATGCTTACTCATGTCACTCGTCACGCTGGGCTGGGAAGGTGTCCAGGCTCCTGGGGCCTCCGAGGGTTCACCGGAGGTCACTTGAGAACCGTTCCCGTCCCAGAAAGGGCTGTTCCCAAACCCTCCATTGGACAGTCGCTAAAGGGAATTGGAGCAGGAGCTCGGGTCTCCGGCGGCATGTTTTCAAGTGCCACGATATGGGGGAAGGTGGGCTGAACCAGAGGCAGGTGCCCTGGGCACGTGGAGGGGTGGCAGATCATCTGATTTGGGTTGTGAGTAGATGGCAGTATGTGGGCCGTGGGAAAGCACAGGCTGGTGCTCAGACAGACCCGGGTTCAAATCCCTGCACCACCCCCTTACTAGCCAGGTGACTCTGGGCTCATTATTTCACACCCCCAAGCCTCCGCTTCCTCATCTGTAGGATGGAAAAAGGCATGCGTGCCTCCTTAGGTGGGCAGAACTAGGTAAATGGGTGGGCGGGGGTGGGTGAGGACTGTTTTCGCCCTGCTGTCCTGGGGAGGCTGCATCCTGACACCTGAGTGAGATGTTTGTAAACGCTTTGGCCCTGGACCAGCTGTGATGGGAAGTGCTCAGCCACTGGGGGGGTAGAGGTGGTTGTTCCTGGGGCTTGGGAAGGCTTCCTGGAGGAGGTGGCATTGAGCCAGGCCTCGGAGATGAGCCAAAAACAGTGCGTGGTGCTATGGATGCAGGGCTCAGCCTCAGTGAAGGCACAGAGGGGCTGTCGGGGGACGTGGCTGGAGCACGGGTCGGGGGGGTGACACCCCATGGCCAGGAGGGTGTGGCATGTCATGACAGAGACACAGGCCCCCTCCTGGGCACAGTGGGGCCTTCAAGACATTTTCCTGTTTCTTTTCTCCTCTTCCAAAAATATCAAATGCAAACTCAGAAGCACAAGACATGTAAAATTGAACCAGATTTCTACCGAAAGCCCCCCAATTGCGTAGTGGCAGAATCTGAGTCCATTGAGGATTCCCCTTTCCCCTGGGCCTGCGTCCAAGTTCAGGAGGGATCCGTAGTGCCGAGGAGTTAGGCGGAGGGCGCCCCCAGTCTTGAATGTCACGTGTCTGCATTGGTACCTACAAGATATCCACGGACATCTGTCCGTGCAGATGGCTGGAGAGATGCCCTTTATTCCTACCCATTGAGGCTTCCCCGGGGCCTGGAACCTTCTGTGAAGCCCGCCCCTGTAGCCCCTTGCACACTGTGGAGGTTTGAGCATGAGCAGGCCAGTGACTGGGGATGGCCCTTGTCGGCGGGCCGTGCAAGGATGGGAGGGTGGAACCAGGTTGTGGGAAGGTGACTGTGCAGCACTGGGGGGGGGGGGGGGGGGCAGGAGCGTGAGACTTGGGAAGGGTGGGGGGCTTCCTGGGAGGAGATGGCTCTGAGATTTTCTAGGTTGTTTATCAAAGGCTCCCGTAGAAGCCTTTCCTAACAGAACAACCCGAGAAAGTGAATTCTAAAGAAAACAGTTATGCTTTGAGGATAAATTGGTCGTTAAACCTGGGCCTTTTCACAATGCTTCCTGGATCTGTGGACCGGGCCAGAGCGGTGCGAGGGGTACGGCCGTTCCTGGGCCAGTTTCGTTCTGGGTCAAAAGAGATGATCCCAGAGGCCTGTAAGTGTTGCCCCCACTGGGGACATCACATCTGCCCTCAGGGTCTCCGTTTCCCCACTGGCGCCTAGTAGCCCTTTCTGCTCATGCCGAGTGCTGGGCGGGAGCCCGGCTAAAGAAGATGGCGTCGGACGAAGTCTCAGAGGACAGTGGGTGGGATTTCGGGCCTCTGGTCAGGAGAGCTGTGGGCTTCACGGACCCCTAAGGGTAGGGATGCTGGCCGGAGGGGGCCTGGTAGGGGACCCGGGGCTGCTGAGGGATGGCAGAACCAGGCCCTCTGCTTGTCCTAGAGTGAGCCCCAGCCCTGCCTTCAGTGGGCCAGGGTAACCCAGGCCTCAGGAGCCCTAGTGAGTGAGGCCCAGGGGGGATCCACGCTGCAGAAGCTCCTTGCCCCCTTGCAGGGCTGCTCCCCACCTCGCCTACCTGCGTGCAGGGCACGGAGTTAAAGCAGGGAGGCGGGGTGGGGCTGAGAGGCAGGTGGCTGGGGAGCCCTAGGACTCTCTGCCCTCAAAGTCCCAGGCACTCCACTCTCGGGAACAGGTGCGCACCAGGGGCCACAAGTCATCGGGCCCCCACAGAGCACAGCGGTAGTGTTTGTCACAGAGGGGGTCTGGGTGAGCCCGGAGTGTGTTCTCAGCAGACCAAGTCCAGGCACTTTCCCCAAACCCAGAGGGCTCCCCCCTCCCCCACCGTGAACACCCAAGACAGCAGAGGAAGCTGATCAAGGGAATGCTGGGAAGGAGCAGTGGCAGCAGGGGAAGGAGAGGCCCTCAGCCCAGGGAGCTGGTGTAGTAACAACCCCAGAACATTCTAGCAGGTCATAAAACCTGAAAGGAAATGCAGATATGTGCCCATGGTGGAAATTTGGCAAGTGCAGAAATCTAACTGCCCAGATGGCTGTTCATTTTTATGATGATACATTTCTTCCAGATTTTCCCCGAGCTTATTAATTTTACATCTCAGTGTTGTTCTTTCTATAGATTTATACACATACACACACTGGAAACATAAGCATTTTCCGATATTTTTAAAATGCCTTATGATATTCCCTCATCAGTCTGCATCATCGTTATATAACTGCCCTGTCCCCTAACTGGGGACATTGGGCGACTCCTCACACACCATGGACACCTCACATCCATATCGTGCTTCTGATCTTCCGATTACAAAGCCTTCCCACAGCAGCCCCCGTGCTCTCCCCCAATAACTAATCTTACTGGAGGAAACCGAGGTTCAGAGAGGTTAAGAAACTTGTTCGAGGTCACACAGCATGTGCCCATGCCTCCCCAATCTTTTATCCACACTGGGTGGCTCTTTGCTGCCCCCTTCTGGCTACCAGCATCTATAACATTGGTCCTGCCTCTCCCCCCTCAGGCTCACAATTAATCCTTTGGGTTTATTTGTACAAAAAAATATATGGAAGAGGTGCCTGGCTGGCTCAGTCAGAAGAGTATGCAACTCTTGATCTCAGGGTTGTGAGTTTGAGTCCCGCATAGGGTGTAGAGATTACGAAAAAAAACCATACACACACACACACACACACACGCACGCACGCACGTGCGCGTGTTCATATATAGTGCCGGATTTATGCCAAGCAAGATCTAGGAATACAAAATAGACAAAAAATCTCTACCCTTGTGGAGCTTTTTTTTTTTTTTCTAACGAGGGAGACAGATAAATAAGGACAAATAGCAACATATTTGATAGTGACAAGTGCTGTGGAGACATACAACACAGGACTGTCAAAAGGACACTTAACTCCAGAAGGAGTTAAGGCCTGAAAGAAATGAGGGTATGAGCCGTGTAGAAATCCCAGTCGAAGCATCTGCGGGAGGAGGCAGTCCGTGCAAAGGCCCTGAGGCCCTGGACATATTTTGAAAGTAGGGCTAACAAGATTGACAATAGAGTGAGTGTGGGGTGTGAACAACAGATTTTGTCCTGAGCAGCTGGAGGACGAGAGGGATCGGGGTCTGAGTGTCATCCAAGTGGCTGGGTTGGAGAAGCAGATCCACAAATCAGAGCGGGGACTACTGGAGACGTTCAGGGCGGGAGCCATTTTGCACGTAATGTATTGTAGTCATGAAACCAGATCACAGTGGGGAGAATGTGGGCAAGTGGAAGGGGTCGGAATGTGAGCTCTGTCCCTCCTGCGTGTAGGGGTTGGAGAGATAAGGAGAGGCAGGTGGCCAGAAGCCAAGTGAGAGTCTTACAGAGTGACCGCCTGGGCCAGATGAAGTATGGGGGACCTGAGACTGGACCGGGGGGTGAGCAACCCCCAGAGGTCACCCCTCACAAGCCTACCAGGTACATGCTGCTATTCCCATTTCACAGCTGAGCACACTGAGGCTGCGAGAGGCAGCCTGGCTTAGCACGGAGCCAAAGTCGTACCCAGGTCTGTGGTCTTCTGGAGCCTGAGCAGGGGGTGTTGGGCACTAGGGGAGGAGGGTAGCAAAAGAATGAGGCCGGAATTACGAAAGGCCCGGACCCAGACTTTGCTGGTGACTCAAGCTTTGTCTTGTAGCATCGGAGGCTTTTTTTTTTTTTCTTGGTCAATGAAATGATAGGATTCGAGTTGAATTGTCTTACAATTACCATGGCAACCGTGAATCCACCCACCAGGGGTGGATTGGAGAAGGCAAAACTGGGGCATCCAAGCCAGGGAGGGTTGCGGAAGCTGACCCCAGGCGGCAGGCGGCAGGACCTGGAGACAGGTGGCGCTGGGATCTAGAGGTGGCAGCAGTGTGGGAGGGAGGGCAGGCGGAAGGTTCCAGAAGGGTGATGATGATGGTACCTTTGCCCAAGGCTGGGTCTTTGGGCCCACGAGACATCCAGGGGCAAATGGGCACTTGGTGGGACCCGATCGGTGCTTTAGAGCAGGCTGGCGACGGGGCTGGGCACACTCTGTGTGAGGGTGGCAGGTGCCGTCACTACTGAGGCCAGTGTGTCGCCAGCGGAGAGGGCCCACGGGGCACACTGACCTCCAGAGGGCCTTGAAGGAAAAGAGCCTGTGAAGGAACAGAGGGAGGCGGAGCCCGCGGAAAGGAGGTGGAAGAATTTGCTGGTAAAAAGAGCTGAGAGCAAGGTCCTTCTGGGCAACACGAGCAAGATGAAGAGAATCACATTCTAGAACTTTTCTCAAATAGCAGTGGCAAAAAAAAGAAAAAACAACCAGCCTTGTTGGGTAGTGAGTTCCCTGTCCCTGGAGGCATTTCAGTGGAGGTTGAGCAGCCACTCAGCAGAGAGACCACTTCCCACAGGGTGTGCTGCTGGGGAGGGAGGACCGGCTTTCCCAGCTGGAGCCACCTCGGCTTGACCTGCACCTGCCAGCCTGGAGAAAGGGAAGTCCTGGCCGTTTCGAACCTGGAAGGGCTCCGAGGGTCCTCCTCTCGCACCTCAACACTTCCCGGGGCCTCCCAGCTCCCGAGCTTCCCCAGGGGCCCCCTCTGGTGTTTGGAAACCACATGGTAACCCCAAGCTGGGTACAAGGCCCGGCCGCCGGGCCCCCGGCTCCTTCCTGGGCGAGTGCACTGGTTCCCTGGGGACCCAGGCCCGCAATCTCTCCTCTGGTTCTCCCCCGACCCCAGAGGTGCAGCCCTCCCCACCAGCTCGAGCGATGACCAGCCGGGGGCCAAGAGGCAGGCCCCCCTCCTCCCCACTGCCACCCCAGAGCCAGGGCTCCGGGTCCCAGTGACAGAGCAGGGCTGCCGACTTCCTGTGTGACTCCAGCAAGTCAGCTTTGCCTGCCTGGGCCTCGGTTTCCCTACTTGTGGAACGGGAAGGTGCCACGCCAGGGGCGTCCTGGGGCGCGCGGCCAGCGCCGGGAGGGGAGGGCCGGGTGGCCCGTCGTGTGCGGGAGGTGGCGAGGCGGAGAGGCCAGCCAGGCGGAGCGTGGAGGGCCTGGAAGGCCTGGCTTTGCAGCGTGGACTCGACCCTGCAGACCCGGCCTTGGCAAGCCCTTCCGCTGACGTCCCCGAGGCCAGAGCCACAGCCCCCCTGGGGGCAGAGCCGAAGTTCCGGCGGCGGGGAGGGCGGGGGGGGGGGGGGGGCAGCTTTATCTCGGAAGTTCCCGACAGTCTGCGTCCTAAACTCCCCACTGAAAATTATTTTTATTTATTTATTTTATTTTTGAGAAGGAAAGAGAGAAAGAGCATGAGCGGGGGAGGGTCAGAGAGGGAGGGAGACAGAGAATCCCAAGCAGGCTCCGCAGTGTCAGCACAGAGCCTTATGCGGGGCTCGAACCTATGAACCCTCAGGTCATGAGCTGAGCCACAATCAAGAATCAGATGCTTAACCGGCTGAGCCACCCAGGTGCCCCTGAAAATGAGTTTTAATTTAAAGAACTGCGTTCAATTATCCCGCTGAGGAAAATAAGTAATCGCACTTCACCCGCTTTGCACCCCCAGCACGGCCCGAGGTCCCGTTTGAGAAGCTTGGCTGTGGGTGTGGGGCCTCTCAAGCAGAGGGCTGAGGGCCTGTTTGCAGGGGGGACAGGGAGTGGCATCTCTTGTCATTGTCCCCACCCCACCGGGGCCCCTACTAGGTCTCTCTGTGGGGTCTCTTGTCACTCAGCAGGTGCTGTGGGGAATGGGCTTCCTGGATGAGGGGGGCCTGGAAGCCAGCATGGGGTCGATCGCAGCACAGGATGGAAGGGAAGGGGATTAACAAGCAGGAGCAGTGACAAGTCCCCTTCTGCGCCCTCAGAAAGGTTCCACCGCTTGTGAACTGCGTGATCTTGGACAAGTTAACTTCCAGGACCTGGACGGTCTCTGGACCTCCAGGTCACACAGAGCAGGGCCCCCAGCCCCGTGGCCCCCCGGCCCTCTCCCTTCAGCCGCCCGGAGGGTCATTTCCTCTGGCCCCTGCCCCCCTCCCTGCCGTCAGCCCTCCCACCCCCTCCCCACCCTTCCAACGCTGTCACGCTCTCGAGAGCTCAAAATAAAACCATCCTTTCTCAAGTTTCTAAAGATATCACAGTTCCAGCGCCAGCCACATGTTTCTCCACTTAATTATCTCTGCTTTTCTTTGTTAATTAGGCTCCAGTAACGATCTCCCTTCTGCCTTCCTTGGAAGATCTGGCATCTGCAGGGCGGGGCGTGGGGGCCCCTGTGGGCAGATGCCCCACTGCCGGGCCCAGCCTTGGCACACTGCCTCCTTTCTTCCAGGCGGGGCAGCTCAGTGGGCGGCTGAACGGTGTCACGTCGGGAGGCCTGTGGGGAGATGGGTCCCTGCAGCGCCATCCCGCCCCTGGCTTGGCTAGGGGTCCCAGCCCTGTCCTCCCCGGGCCCTGCCAGTTGGGGAGGGGGACCCCATGGTTCTTAGAGATCCTTAGACTTGGGGGCTCCACGGAAGGAAGCCGTGGGGGGCTTCAGACTCTTCTGGAACATTGCAGAAAACCACACAGAAGCCAGTCTCTTGGCTCAAACCACCGAAGCTCATAGGAACAGCCAGCACCTTTATCTGGGCTGGAATGAGATCGACTCGAAGGGTCGCTGGGCACGTGAACAGAAGTTTCTCGCTGGCTGATAGATGCATCTTTGAGCCACGACAGTGGAGGCGTGGGGGCCAGGCACCAAGTATAGGTCAGCACGTATGGTTGACTGGCTGGACTCCATCTTTCCAGCCTCCTAGGGAAGGGTCTGGCGACAAGAGGCCGCCTGGTGGGAGGTGGGGGTAGGGGACACACAGCCCTAGCCTTCTGAAGCCCCCCAGGCACGGGGACTGGGACAGTCCCCTTTGGGAGCCCAGGTGTATTACTTCGTCCATGAACTGTTCCAGGGTGTCTGTGGGCTGGTGCTGGGCTTTTGATCAACACCAAGTGAAAAAAAAAAAAAAAAAAAAGCCTTGCTTTATGGAGCTGACCTTCTGGTGTGGATGCAGAGAATAACGCACAAAATGTAAAGAACGTTCAACGCGTGCTCAGGAGAAGCGGGGAAGCAGATGGGAGAGGTGGAGTTTATTTTTAGGGGGTTGCAACATGAGCGAGGCGGTGGCCAGTGAGGGCCTTTGAGTAATAAAGCAGGCGGTAGTGAGCCAGGGGGCTAGGGAAGAGCAGTGCAGGCAGAGAGGAAAATTGCAAAGGCCCTGGGGTCACCTGCCGGGGCGTCAGAGGAAGGAGGTAGGAGGTGAGGTGGAAATGGAGAGGCGGCAGATTATGTGAGGCTGGATAGAACATTGGCTTTTGCTCATTCGCTGGGAGCCAGTGCAGGCCTCTGAGCAGGGGGGAGACAGAATCCAATTTAGGACTGAACAGAGTCCCTCTGGTTGCTCGGTGAGGACAGACAGGCTAGAAGCAGGAAGAGACAGAGGGAGGTGGAAGTCGCAGCCCAGTGGTGGTGCCCCTGGCGGGAGCGGTGAGGACAGTGGGGAGTCAGCGTCTCCAGGTCTAGTTGGTAGCTAAGGCCAGCAGGACTTGCTGGAGTCCCGTTTGACCTCGGATTCCAGCTGGGCTTCTTGGAAGATAAAGGTACCAGTAGCTCAGGGGTAGCCGAGACGGGGCAGGTGCAGGAGGAGTCTCGGGGGTTGGGGGAGGGGTGGGTAGAGTATCAGCACTTGACTTATGCTGTGTTGAGTCTGGGGTGTCATCCAGTAGCATTTGGATGCGCAAGTGGGGGGTCCAAGGGAGCAGTTGAACTTGAAGGATCACCTGGGGAGTCACAAGCCTGTCGCTAGTATTGAAAGCCCTACAACAGAATGAGATCATCAGGAGTGAGGTGAGTCGCAGGGCTGTGGCCCTGGTGCCCTTCAGCAGTCCTTTGTGGGTCAGGAAGATAAGGAACTTGGCGAGAGGAAGGGGAGCCAGGACGGGAGGGTGCCCTGGAGCTGGGCGGAAAACCCCGTTTCTCCCTGGGGCAGAACCTTCTCCGCTTGTGGCTGTGAAGGCCCCACGTGGCCCAGAGACGGCTGAATATCTCGCAGAGATGTTGGGGTCAGGCTCTCAGCAGTGGTGGCTCTGCGGTGGCCCCCTCTGCAGGAGTATAGATGCCACACAAGACAGGACAGGAGAAACCGGTTGGCCCCACGCGCTCCATGAATTAGGGGAGCCCCGGGTTCCCGTTATGTGTTCTGTTCTAGTGAGCAGGTTCCCCGTGATGTCTCTGGTGTTTGGAAACGGGGAGTGTGGCAGCAGCAGAGTGGACCTTGTGTGCCGGGGGAAGGAGGACAGGTTTGCCCCACAGAGTCCTCAGCAGGTTTAAAGCAAAGGAATGACATGGGGCGCCTGGGTGGCGCAGTCGGTTAAGCGTCCGACTTCAGCCAGGTCATGATCTCGCGGTCCGTGAGTTCGAGCCCCGCGTCGGGCTCTGGGCTGATGGCTCAGAGCCTGGAGCCTGTTTCCGATTCTGTGTCTCGCTCTCTCTCTGCCCCTGCCCCGTTCATGCTCTGTCTCTCTCTGTCCCAAAAATAAATAAAACGAAAAAAGCAAAGGAATGACAGGGTCGGATAGACTCTTCAGAATGGTGGACAGGGCTTGCGGAGCAGAGAATGGGCTTGGGGAGGCCAGGTGGAAAGTTCTCGCCACAGTGAGATGGGCCGTGGGCTGGGCCTGCAGGAAGCGTCTCTGGGAAAGTGGCCCATCGTGGGGACCGCCTGCATTTGTGGATGGCGTGGGGGACACAACGGGTTTGCATGGGGTTTCCTGTGGCCGCTGACCCAGATCACCCAAGCTTAGGGGCTTAAAACAACACATTTCTTTTTCCCCCTTAGACTTGTAAGGGTAAGAAATCCAGAATGAATCTTTTTTTTTTTTTTTTAAGTTTATTTATTTTGAGAAAGAGGGAGCGTGCAGGAGGGCAGAGAGAGAGAGGGGGGGAGAGAATCCCAAGCTGGCTGTGTGCTGTCAGTGCAGAGCCGGACGAGGGGCTCGAACTCACGAACCGTGAGGTCACGACCTGAGCCGAAACCAAGAGTCGGCCGGCCGCTCAAGCAACTGAACCACCCAGGCGCCTCCCGAAATGAGTCTTAAAGGGCTCGGGTCAGGTATCAGCAGGGCAGGTTAACTCTGGAGGCTCTGAGAGCAGAATTCTGCCTTGTCTTTCCCAGCTTCTAGAAACTGCCTCCATTACTCAGCTTGTGGCCCCCCTCCAGCTTCAGAGCTCTTCACTCTGACCTCTGCTTCTCCCGGCCTAACCCCTGCCTTTGACCTTCTTGCCTCCTTCTTACAAGGACTCTTGTGGTTACATTGAGGGCGCACCCAAATAATGCAGGACAGCCTCCCCATCTCAAGAGCTTTACCTTAATCACACCAGCCGGTGTCTTCAGCCACGTAAAGAAACATAGTCACAGGGGCGCCTGGGTGGCTCAGTCGGTTGAGCGTCCGACTTCCGCTCAGGTCATGATCTCGCAGCCCGTGAGTTCAAGCCCCACGTCGGGCTCTGTGCTGACAGCTCAGAGCCTGGAGCCTGTTTCGGATTCTGTGTCTCCTTCTCTCTCTGCCCCTCCCCCGCTCATGTTCTGTCTCTCTCTGTCTCAAAAATAAATAAAACATTAAAAAAAAAAAGAAACGTAGTCACAGGCTCCAGGGACCAGGACGAGGACAGCCTGGGGGCCGCTGCTCAGCCCGCTGTGGGGTTGAAGGCAGCTGAGGTTTCTCTCCTGAGCCAGCAGGTGGAAGGGTGGGGCCTGGGACCTGAAAAGGAAGCCCAGGAGGAGGGTCGGGTGTGAGGCTGTTTGGGGATATGCAGAATCAAATGTGCTCCAGGAGGCAGTTGGAAACATGGGTTTGGGGGGTGCAGGTGCAGAGACAGGGAGGAAGGACTGCAGTGTGGACAGCGTCCGAGGACCTGCTCTCCCCTCCCTGACGTGTAGAAACGAGGTTCTCAGAAGGAGTCAGCACAATCATAAGCCTGGGGTTTGGACATTCCCCCATCCCCACGTGTTTCTCTGTGCCCTCGCCTGTGCCTCAACTGCCCGAATCTGTCCGTCTTCCCAATCGGGTCTGCTCGTCATGCTTAGTGCATGGCATTCTGGGCCTGGCTGGTCGTGGCCACGGTTCAGCCTAGGGCTTGACTGGCCTTGGGTCAGGGCTGTCGCTCGCCCTGTCCACTGTGTAGCTGGGATGTCAGAAGAAGGAACAGAAGAGAAGGAGGTGATGTCCCTCAGGAAGGATCATGTGTGCGGCTGGCCCCAGGATTGCCTGTCCTGGATAAACCCCCATGAGAAAACCTGGTTCTTGATCTGCTAAGCCTGGCTGGCAGGTTCAAGCCATAGGGCTAGAGGAGGGTGTTGTGTTATGTTTTGTTTTGTTTTAATTTATTATTTTTGAGAGAGAGAGAGGGAGAGAGCACAGTGGGAGAGGGGCAGAGAGAGAGAATCCCAAGCAGACTCTGTGCAGACATGGGGCTTGATCCCACAAACCGTGAGATCATGACCTGAGCTGACATCCAGAGTCGGACGCTCAACCGACTGAGCCACCGAGGTGCCCCCGGGTACCTTTGTCAAAACTGAGAAATTGACGTTGATCGGTGCAACACGATTAACTACACTGTAAGCTTTATATTTAGATTTTGTGAGTTTCTCCACTAATGTTTTTTTAGGTTCTGGGATCCAGTCTAGAATATGACATTGCACATAGCACTCATTTGTTTATTTTTCTTTTTTTTATATATATTTATTATTTTTTTCTTTTTAAGAGACAGAGTACAAGTGGGGAAGGGGCAGAGAGAGAGAGGGAGACACAGAATCCGAAGCAGGCTCCAGGCTCTGAGCTGTCAGCACAGAGCCCGACGCGGGGCTCGAACCCACCAGCTGTGAGATCATGACCTGAGCCAAAGTTGGACGCCCAACCGACTGAGCCACCCAGGCGCCCCGATTTGTTTTTATTTTCATTCGTATTCCTGCTCATTTGTCTTCTTGTTAATAAATACTACAGTGAACGCCATGATCCCACCACCATCCATCCAAGAATTAGAACAGCACCAATAATGTGCCCCCCGCCCCAGTGCTCTCCCTCATCCTGCCTTCCTCTCTCCCCAGAACAAATACAGCCGTCCCCCCTTATCTGCGGTTTCATTTTCCGCGGTTTTGGCCACCCACGGTCAACTGCGGTCCAGAAACAGATGACTGTCCTGATACATCGTCAGAAGCTCAATAGTAGCCTAATGCTACATCACAACGCCTACATCGCTCACCTCGCCTCCTCTCCCCACGTAGGCATTTTATCATCGCACGTCATCGCAGGAAGGGGGAGTACAGTACCCTAAGATGGTTTGAGAGACCGCGTTCCCATGACTTCTACGACAGTATATTGTTCCAGTTCTATTTTATCATTGTGCATCTCTTACTGTGCCTGATTGATAAATTAAGCTTCATCATAGGTATGTGTGCATAGGGAGAAACCTCCAGCATATAAGGTTCGGTACTATCCACGGCTGCAGGCATGCCCTGGGGGTCTTGGAACCCCCAAGGATTGGGCGGGGGAACCACTGTATGCAGTCGCACTTTGCAGAAACTCTCTGTTTTGCACCTTGACGGTCTGGGGCAGGTCTGTGTCAGGCGAGTTGGTCGGCGCCCTCTTTCCAGTGGCATTTGCTCACATTTTGGTCATTCTTGTGATATTTCAGACGTTTTCTTTATCACATTTGTTGTGGTGATCTGTGATCAGTGATCACGCTTTGCTGAAAGCTCAGAGGACGGCTAGCGTTTTTTTAGCAGTAACGTGTTTTTGAGGAGCCTGGTGGGCTCTGTTGGTGGAGCATGCAGCTCTCGATCTTGGGGTTGCGAGTTCGAGCCCCACGTCGGGTGTGGGGATTCCTTTAAAAAAAAAAAAAAAAAAAAAAGAGCAGCTCTTTTTGCCCATGAGTCCTGTCCCTGTGCTTTAATAAAACCACCCTTTTTGCACTGAAAACAAAGGGGGACTAGAAAACAATAAAGTATGTTTTTAAACTTATTTAGAAAATCTTTTTAATGTTTATTTATTTTTGAGAGAGGGAGAGCGTGAGCAGGGGAGGGGCGGAGAGAGGTGGGGAGACAGAGAATCCAAAACAGGCTCCATGGGGCGCCTGGGTGACTCCCTCGGTTAAGCATCCGACTTCGGCTCAGGTGGTGATCTTCGTGGCTTATGGTTTGAGCCCCCCGTCGGGCTCTGTGCTGACAGCTCAGAGCCTGGAGCCTGCTTTGGATACTGTGTCTCCCTCCCTCTCTGTCCCTCCCCTGCTTACGCTCTGTCTCTCTTTCTCTCTCTCTCAAAAATAAATAAACATTAAAAAAGAAATTTTTAATAAAAATATAAAAAAGCAGGCTCCACGCCATCAGCGCAAAGCCCAACACAGAGCTCGAACCCACGAACCGTGAGATCATGACCTGAGCCGAAGTCGGATGCTCAACCGGACTGAGCCACCCAGGAGCCCCTAAAGTATTTTTTAATTAAGGTGTGTCCATTGTTTTTTTTAGACCCAATGCTATTGCACACTTCATAGACTACAGGATAAGTGTAAACGTAAGGTTTATATGCACTAAGAAACCAAAAATTTCATTTGACTTGCTCGATTGCAGTGGTCTGGAACAGAACCCGCAGTATCTCCGGGCTGCACCTGTATTTGTCATTCTCTTGTTATTTCCTCTAAAATTTGAAAAATGCAGGGAAAAAAAGAAAGAATAGCGTAATGACTATATTATAATAGTATATCCTTTCTCTGGATTCATTATGTCTCAACACTTTGCCATGTTTCCTTCCCTTCCTCCCTCCCTCCCCTCCCCCCCAGAGACCCTGCCCCAATTATATCTGTCTCTGTCTCTGTCTCTTTCATGCCTAAATATTTCAGCACATCCCTCCCACATCTCAGAATGGTGGTGTTCTTTTACACATTCACCACGCTGTGATAACACTTAGGAAATGTAATAACTCCCTATCATGTCCTATACCGTCCGTATTCAAATTCCCCAAAAATATCTATTCTCCCCCATGATAGTTATCGCTCGCAAGTCGACTTTTTTTTTTTTTATAATCTGTTTTATGTTTATTTATTTTTGAGAGAGACACAGAGTATGAGTGGGGAAGGGACAGAGAGAGAGAGAGAGAGAGAGAGAGACAGAATCCGAAGCAGGCTGCAGGCTCCAAGCTGTCAGCACAGAACCCCAGGCAGGGCTCGAACTCACGGACTGTGAGATCACGACCTGAGCCGAAGTCGGACGTGTGACCGACGGAGCCACCCGGGCGCCCCCCAAGGCGACTTCTTAAGTGGCTTCGTTGTGTGCAGTGTTTGCTTAAACCAAAAGTGTTTCATCTTTGCTTGCTTTTCCCTTTTCTGAGCGAGGTTCGTCCTCATGTATCAAGTCTGGGCTCGCTCTTTTCACTTGACCTTATGTAACATGACCCTGAAATGTGACGCTGCGCTGGTTTGTTCTCACTGCTCCGTGGGTTTCCATCGGGTGCCTGCACCACGGTCGATCTGCTGTCCTAGGCCATTTGGGCTGCTTCCGTGGTTTTCCTGTTAAGAAGAGTGCCATGAGCGAGCGCTCTTGAACGCGCTTCCTTTCGCACACGTAAAAAGTGTCTCTTGGGTGTGTGAAACCAGGCGCCTGATGTCCCCCGGGCCCCTGAGCAGGGGACGTGGAGGGCAGCTGTCCTGCCAAGGTGGGGCCACCCGTGGCTGTCTGCCCTCTGTTCTTTTGAGAGTCTGCCTTGTGCCTGGATCGCCCGGCCCAGGCCTGGCAGAGAGGAGGGGGCCCGTGGAAGGGCTAGGAGAAGGGAGAAGAGAAATCGTTCTCCCTCCCTCCCCACCTTGCGTCTGTCCCGCTCCGAGCAGCCCCTCCCTTGCTGCCGACCCGTCGCCTTTGCCCCCTTGGGATCACGATTGTCAGTTCACAGTCACCAGTCTGGCTGCAGACCTCAAACTAGTGGAGAGAGGACACAGCTGTTGAGGGTTCTCGTACTTTGCCCCCGAGCCGAGTCGACTGCTTTGGAATTGTGTACCTGGCGTGGCTGTGATTTAATAAGCTTGGTTGCTTTCTTCCCTCAGGCAAAATTCAGTTAATCCTCAGGCTAACAGACGGCAGATTAGACACGACCAGATGACAGCTCCTGGGGCAGACAGGAGGGAGAGAGAGACCAGTAAGCTGGAATGAGCAGGAAGAGGGGGCAGAAATGCCCACAGGGCCGGCCTGTCCGCAAGGGATGTCACTGCCCAGGGGACGGGGTGGGGGGTATGGGTGACCGCTGCTGGGCAGGTGCAACGGATCCCCAGGGTGACCCCTCCAACTCCCCGCTCCACCCCCGCCCTGTGTACTTGACGCATTTTAGAAAATGGCTTGTCCCGGAGAGGTACAACCAAGCCAGGGGGCTTGAGAGAATAAGCATCCATCATCTGGAAGAATCTCTCATGTAAAGTTTAATTCCCTGAGACTGCAGGATAATTGAAACATTGATCTACTGATAACGTCAGCCACAACCTGACTCTGATGACGTGAGGCCTTAAACGTTTTTATGTGTGATATCACTGGATCCTCCGGGCCGGCCCGGATTCCCAGCTGAGGGATGTAGAAACAGGCCCAGAGAGGTTGAATGACTTTCCAAACACCACATCACATTAGGGGTAGAATCAAGATTGCTTCACAGCCTGCTGAGCCAGGGACTGCCCCCCCCCCCCCAAAACCGCCTCCATCACTGGCCCTGGGGGCCCTCTTCCTCCCCACTTCATACATTCAAGCAGGTATATATTTTTTTAATGTCTGTTTATTTATTTGGGGGGCAGAGAGAGAGGGAGACAGAGAATCCCAAGCAGGCTCCGCACTGTCAGCGCAGAGCCCGATGCGGGGCCAGAACTCACGAACCATGACGCTTAACAGACGGAGCCACCCAGGTGCGTTGAGGGCACACACACACCACGTTGAGCCCTACCTGTGACCTCTCCACATGGAGAACATTCTACAATATTAGCAACCATCGGTGTCTTTTATAGCCAGCCTGGGTTCAGGGGAGCTCGGGTAGGTCCCCCCAGAATAGCTCTGCTGACTCAGGCTTCAGGGCAGTAAAACTAGCCCGTGGGCCATGCCGGGCACGGGCATCATGCCCCACTTGGTCCTCAGGGCAGTTGCACTCGGTTTCCCCTGTTGTGGTAGCGACCCAAAGTCCAGCGGTTCGGAGAAGTGTTCAAGGTCATGAGCTGATACCAAAGGCAGGATTTGAACCCAAGCAGTCAGGTATCAGAGTCAACCACGAACTCCTGGCCTCGGGGCTGCCCTTCAGGCTCCAGAAGACCACTGGGTTTATGGCCGGGGCCCCCCAGGGCCCCCAGTGGTTGTATTCTCCGCCCCACCCTGTGTTCTCTGAGGCAGTTTCCTGGTCTTTGTTTTGCCCACAAGCAGACCAGACTGGGAGTGACAGCTCCCCTGGGGCCTGTGGTGCCCCAGCCAAGGCTAACTGAGGCAGCTGTCCCCACGGCAGTGCTTGGGGCAGTCCCTGGTGACCAGCAGGCCTGGCCTCGCCCTCTCCGGATGGTGAATGTAGGATGGTGGTGGCAGAAGCCTGGCTCTGTCGGGACGCCGTCTCATGACCTGCCCGCAGCCTACCCAGAGAGCCGCTTGGCTGGGCCATGCAGGCCAGCTCTCCCCCTGTGGTTGGCCTGGGCGGTCCCACCTCCTGTTTTTTCTGAGCACCCAGAGGGGCAGGGACCTCTCCCCTCCAGGCCCCACCAGAACCCACCCTCGCCTGTTTCATTCAGATATGTATCCTTTAAGAAAAATGGAACTCCCTTCCTCCAAATTAAATGAAAACAAAAAATTATTTTTTTTTGTCATAGGCTCCGTGCCCAGGGTGGGGCTTGAACTCACGACCCTGAGATCAAGACCTGAGCCGAGATCAAGAGTCAGATGCTCAACCGACTGAGCCATCCAGACAACCCCCCGCAAAAAAAAAAAAGAAAAATTGTTTTAATTAAAGAAAAAAAAAAAAAGAAACAGGGGCACCTGGGTGGCTCAGTCGGTTAAGTGCCAGGCTTCAGCTCAGGTCCTGATCTCTCGGTTTGAGGGTTCAAGCCCCGCATCGGGCTCTGTGCTGGCGGTGCGGAATTGGCTTCACATCCTCTGTCTCCCTCTCTCCGCCCCCCCCAACAGAAAATAAACCATTTAAAGTAATAAGTTAATATAAATTGTAATTAATAATATATTAATGACAAGTTGCAATTAAAATAAAAACAAAGAGGTGGGAGAAGCCAAGAGGCATCCTTTCTGAGGCCTGGCGCCGAGCTGAGAATCGGGCCTGGCGGTCTGTCCACGTGGGATGTGCTGGTTACACGGCAGGAGCTGGTGTCCCCACCACGCTCCAGAGGTGTCCGGGACACTTCCCGGTGCCACCAGCGCCCCTCAGATGGCCCAGGTCTCGCTTTCCTGTCATGTCACTGGTCCCACCATTTCCGGCGTCCGCCCGGGACCCGAGTGTGCTCCCTCTTGGCTGACCCCTGGTGTCACTCCTCCCTGTTACCTACAGCCTGGTTTCCCCGGCCCTCCCTGCCCAGACCAGGCAGGGTTCACACACTCATGTGCGTTGAGCACTCACGGGAAGCCCGGGGGGCATCACACACCGCCCACGTGAGGCTGTATCCCAGGGGGCCTTGGGAGGTGCGGCGTTCACCTCCTCTGGGAAGCCCGCCCTGATTCTCCGCTGGGTTAGGATTCCCCCGTGTGCTCCCACAAGCCCTGCACTGACAGTTGTCAAGGCCAGCGGGTCACCAAGCATCCTTTACCATCCCCGCCTTGGACCACGGCTGTTTTCTGTGGTCTGCTAAATGCCCACATCCAGTGGGGGGTGGTGCTTGTGAAATACTTGTCCAAGACAAATACGGTGTCGAGACTGAACAGAAACGCCGAGAGGGGGGACGTCACGTGACCCCCACGTGGCAGGGCTGGCGCGAGTCCAGCTTTGTGGCTTCAGGTTCTGTGCTCTTCCGGGGGCTGGCGTGGCCTCTGCCGGGGTGAGGGCGGTGTGAGTGAGGCTCAGGCCTGTCCTGTGCATGTCTCTCTCCGCCCGCGTAGCCGCCGGAGCCTTGAGGCCAAGGCGGGGTGGGCGAGACACCTGTATGCACCAGATACAGCCACAGCCACAGTGACCTCAGCTTACTGGGCTCGTCTCCCTTTCGATCCAGCCCGCTTTGTCAAGTGCGGCTGTGCCTGCCCTGCCCTGGGATCCGGATGAGACTGTGAGCTGATAGGACCGGAGACTCAGAGGCAACACCACCCTCACAGTCAGCCCTTCTTTCTACAGACCGGGAAACAGATTTCAGGGAACCCAGGGCTCTTGATCAGACAGACACTATTCCTGGCTCTTAGCAGCTCTGTGGTCTTGGGAGGTTACTTAACCTCTCTGAGCCTCTGCGTCCTTAGTGGTGGTGAGGGGTGGCTGTGATCGTGTCCGGGAAAGCTGCCGGCAGAGCATGTGACACCCATTGATGGGAACCCAGGCTGTCCTTCCCTGTTCTGTGCAGAAAGCCCTGGCCACCAGAGCAGGCCCTCTGCAGAGATGGGAAGCATCTGCAGCCTCCCCGTAGGCTCTGGGTGGCCCTTGGGTCACCAGGTTGTCCTCTCAGGACCTGGAGAAGGATCGGGTTGATTCTTGCCAATGTGGGGTCCTGAAGACCGTCTGGAAGAGCCATGTTGGGGGATGTGGGGAGAAGGAGGCTCCGAGGGGGGCTGAGTTCGGTGTCTTGGTGCGACGGATGGGGCCATCACTCCCGGAGAGGGGGACACAGGAGGAGGACGTTATCTGGGAAGCCTGACGTTTGCCGCGTGTCAGGGGCACCCGGGTGGCTGGATGGTCATGGTTGGAGAGGCTTGTGCAGAACTCCGAGACACGGCAGATCCAGAGTCAGGAGCGTGGGCATGACCAGGACCACACGAGGCACAGCCGGCACTCGGGAGGCCCCAGGCGGCAGGTGAAAGAGCCCCGGGAAGAAGGGGCATCGAGTAGTGCCAGGCAGTGCGGGCGGCCCCCACCCCGGGGCGGGGAGGGCGGAGCCAGGCGCACACCAGGCGCCGGTCCTGAGTTGGCCTCCTACGTGCAACTGTGAAATTTTCCAGATGAAAACAGGAGTTGTTTTTCTCCACAAATCCATTCTGTCCGCTCTGCCCCACGTCTCCCAGGCCCTGGCTCCCTGCCTGCTTCCACTGCACTCCCGCCCCTGGGAGCCCAGCCAGCTCAGAGCACCCTGCCTGGAAACTCCAGCCCCCTCCCCAACCCCAGGACACAAGCCCGCAGGACCCTTCGGGCCCATCCACACGTCCCCCTGCGCAGCCCAGCCCCTGTCTTGGGGCTCATCTGACCCGCTGCTCCTTTGGACCAAGGACAGGGTCGAGGGGAGCCGAGGGTCCAACAGCAGGTGCCCATGAAGGGCTGCCAGACAACGAGGCCAGGAACGGGCTGCCTTAGACTAAACTCGGTGGGCGGGGCCTGGCACACTCGGTGGGCGGGGCCTGGCCGGGCAGCTCAGCGGCAGGGGAGGGTGCAGGACCCCGTCCAGGGTGCGTCCTTGCCGACCTTCACACCCCAACGTCTTCCTCTTGTAGATGAAGATGACGCCAACAGACTAGGGGAGAAGGTGATCCTCCGCGAGCAGGTGAAGGAGCTCTTCAATGAGAAATACGGTCAGTGCGTCAGGAGCGGGGCCCGTGGGGCAGGGTCTGTGGGGCCCGCCTCCCCTGGCAGCCCCTCCTCCCTCTACGGCCAGCCTGGCCCCCAGTGACCCCCAGCTGGCCTGCCTGCTCCCTGGGGACAGAGCCGCCCTGCCCACGACTGCCGGGAGCCGACCCCTCCACTCCTCCGACTGAGGAAGGGGACCTTCCGCGATGACCGCGGTCAGCATTTCCGCCCCTTTGGGGCCGGGCTGTGCGGCAGAGACGCGGTTCGTGCATCTGCCCAGCACACATTCAGCCGTGAGGACTCCAGGGAAGGAGGTCCCATCCCTGCCAACCTGGGGCTCAGAATCTGTGCAGGGAGGTGGACGCGGAGTAGGTAAAGGCCACGAGGTGCTAGGCCCTGTGCTGACGGCATCCGGGGCGCCAGGGCGGAGCCCAAGATGGGACAATTAACAATACGGTCACCTATGGCCTGGCTGGCTCAGCCGGTGCCGCCTGCGACTCTTGATCTTGGGGTTGTAGGTTCAAGCCCCACGTTGGGTGTAGGGAGTACCTAGAAATGAAATCTTAAAAATCAAGTCAAATAGAGTTTTAGTAATAATAACTCTACGGTTATAAGTGAGCCTCTCTCGATCACTAAGTGCCACGCTATGCATGACGTTGTCTTTGTGACGAATTTAGTATTATCTTCACTTTGCACAGGGAGACAGGAATCAAAACAATGTTTTTAGGTAGAATTTCAGAGAGTGATGAAGGAAAAGACAAAACTGCAGTGGCAGGACGGGGTGGGGGGCAGGCAGGGAAGCCCTCCCCCCCCAAGACTCGAATGTCAGGAGGGGACGCATATTCCAGGAAAAGCTTGCCAGGCGGAGGGGACAGCTGGGTGACCGGGTGAGCAGCTGGGGGGACGGTGGGCAGGCCTAAGAAGGCACGGGGGCTTCATTTCCAGAACGATGAGAAGCGACTCGGCTGGTGGTTCTCTATTCACTTGTTATTTTGCAATCAGAATTCAAACACGTATGGGGGTGGGGGAGTGACCCACCACGTCACCCGAAGGCAGCTTCTACGATTGCCAACATTTTACCAATCTTCTTCTGTACACACTTCTGTATTTGAAGTACTTAAAAACAAACTCAAGACACCATGTCATATCCATAAATATTTAAGCGAGGGCTTTGTATTTCTTCTAACATAATAGTAGGGTTCTTTTTATTTATTTTGCAAGAGAGAGTGAGAGCATGAGCCGGGGAGGGGCAGGGAGAGGGAAAGAGAGAGGATCCCAAGCAGGCTCCGAGCTGTCAGCGCAGAGCCCAACGCCGGGCTCGAACTCACGAACCATGAGATCATGACCTGAGCCGAAATCAAGAGTCGGCCGCTCAACCAATTGAGCCATCCAGGTGCCCCGAAAGTACATTTTATTGTCACCACTGGGTATTAAACTTTTAGTTTTGCTAAGTGGATTAAAAAAAAAAAAAAAAAAGCGTGTGTATAGATTTATAAACTCCCTAGGACAGTGGCTGGCTGAGCTGGACCATGCCAGCATCCAGTGCTTTCCCCAGAGGGCTTGGCCCCTAATAGGGGACACCTCCCCCTTGCGCTGACCCGCCGTGTCTTCTAGGTGAGGCTCTGGGCCTGAACCGGCCTGTGCTGGTCCCTTACAAACTGATCCGGGACAGCCCGGATGCCGTCGAGGTCACGGGCCTGCCCGACGACATCCCTTTCCGGAACCCCAACACATACGACATCCACCGGCTGGAGAAGATCCTGAAGGCCCGAGAGCACGTCCGCATGGTTATCATCAACCAGCTCCAGTGAGTGCCCCCAGCGCCCAGGGCAGGGTGGGCAGAGTGAACAAGGGCCACGGGAGAGGGTACTGCTTGGATACGGTGGGGAAATTCCCAAAGCAGGCCCAGCCAGGAGACGAGAGACAGACACAGACAGACAGACAGACAGGTGCTTCTCACTTGCACAGAATCCAGGAGACAGGCTAGCTTAACATTCTCATCTTTTTTTTTTTTTTTAAGTTTATTTATTTATTTTGAGAGAGAGAGAGAGTAGGGAAGTGGCAGACAGAGAATCCCAAGCTGGCTCTGTGCATGCTGTCAGCACAGAGCCTGATGTGGGACTCGATCTCACAAACTGTGGAATCATGACCTGGGCCGAAACCAAGAGTCGGATGCTTAACCCACGGAGCGCCCCTCCCCCTCCCCCCCCCCCCCAGGCACCCCAACGCTCTCATGTTAAAGATGAGGAAACTGATACCCAGAGCTAGGAAAGGGCCGGTATAAGTCACGGTGGGTCAGCTGGGCTGCAAACTCAGATATCTTACTCCAGTCAAGGCCGCTGTAACACAAGACTACAGACCAGGGAGCTTATAAACAACAGACATTTACTTACAGTTCCGGAGGCTGGGAAGTCCAGGATCAAGGTGGTGGCAGATTCAGGGTCTGGGGAGGACCCACTTCCTAGTTTCTAGATAGCCATCTCCTCACTGTGTCCTCATACGCGTCCTCACATGCTGGAAGGGGAGAAGGGAGCGCTCTGGGGCCTGTTTTATAAGGCACTGATCCCATTCCTGAGGGCTCCTCCTTCGTGACCGAAGTGCTCCCAAAGGCCCTGCCTCCTAATGCCATCACACTGGGGACTAGGTCCCCACATAAGAATTTAGTTCAGGAGGGGGGCGCCTGGGTGGCTCAGTCAGTTGGGCATCTGACTTCGGCTCAGGTCATGATCTCGCGGTTTGGGAGTTCGAGCCCCGCGTCGGGCTCTGTGCTGGCAGCTCAGAGCCTGGAGCCTGCTTCAGATTCTGTGTCTCCCTCTCTCTCTGCCCCTCCCCTGCTTGCACTCTGTGTCTCTCGCTTTCAAAAATAAATAAACATTAAAAAATTTTTTTTTTATGTTTACAAAAAAAAAAAAACAATTTAGTGGGGGTGGGGGGAGAGGGGGGACACAGACTTCCAGTCTGTAGCTCCCTGTGTCCTAATTCCATCCCTTTCCAAACACACAGCCTCACCATTCATGGGTGTCGGTTTATTTATTTTTTTTTTTTAATTTTTTTTTTCAACATTTATTCATTTTTGGGACAGAGAGAGACAGAGCATGAACGGGGGAGGAGCAGAGAGAGAGGGAGACACAGAATCGGAAACAGGCTCCAGGCTCTGAGCCATCAGCCCAGAGCCCGAAGCGGGGCTCGAACTCACGGACAGCGAGATCGTGACCTGGCTGAAGTCGGACGCTTAACCGACTGCGCCACCCAGGCGCCCCGAGTGTCGGTTTATTTTTAAAAATTTAATGAAATTTGACTTTTTCTGACTATACCATTAATGTTCCCCCATTTCAGTTAAATTTATAATTTACTTTTGAGGGAGAGAGAGAGAGAGAGAGCACAAGCAGGGGAGGGACAGAGAGAGAGGGAGACACAGAATCCGAAGCAGGCTGCAGGCTCCCAGGTATCAGCACAGAGCCGGATGCGGGGCTCGAACCCATGAACGGTGAGACCACGACCTGAGCCGAAGTCAGACACTTAACTGACTGAGCCACCCAGGTGTCCCCTTATAGTCTCTTTTTTAAAATACACTCATTGACTAGAATATTTCTAGGGGTGCCTGGCTGGCTCAGTCAGTGGAGCATGTGACTCTTGATCTTGGGGTCATGAGTTTGAGCCCCATGTTGGGGGTAGAGATTACTTTAAAAATCAAAACACTTGGGTTTTTTTTATTGTGCCTGGGTGGCTCAGTCAGTTAAGTGTCTGACTCCGACCCAGGTCCCGATCTCACAGTTCATGAGATCTCTGTGCTGGCAGCACAGAGCCCGCTTGGGATTCTTTCTCTTTCTTCCTCTCTCTCGGCCCCTCGCATGCTCATTCTCTCTCTCAATCTCTCTTCTCTCTCTCTCAAAATAAGTAAACATTTAAAAAAATTTTTTTTTAATTTTTTTTTTTTTTACATTTATTTATTTTTGAGACAGAGAGAGACAGAGCATGAACAGGGGAGGGGCGGGGGGGGGGGGGGGACACAGAATGGGAAGCAGGCTCCAGGCTCTGAGCCATCAGCCCAGAGCCTGACGCGGGGCTCGAACTCATGGACCGCGAGATCGTGACCTGGCTGAAGCCGGACACTTAACCGACTGAGCCACCGAGGCGCCCCTAAAAAAATTTTTTTTTAATTCTTAAAAAATGAAAACAAAATAATAATGCTCAAAGTAAAATAATCAATACAGTAAAAATCAAAAGTTAAAAAAAAGATACTGTGATGAATATTCACTTAGATAAATCTAGGCACACGTTCCCGATCCCTCGCTCGAGCGTCACCCTCGAATTCTGGACGAGGACACCAGGCGCACAGGGGCGATCGTCTGCCTGCTCTGGCGGGTGCTTGCCATTTTCAGCCAGGTCTTACCTGACTGGCCCTCCAGCGGCGGTGGCAGCGTCTCATGAGAGGGGTCGCCCACCTGCGGGGAGCAGCTGAGAAGAGCGGAAACCGCATTTTCTAACCGCCACCTCCTGTCTCTCGTCTTTCAGACCTTTTGCAGAAATCTGCAATGACGCCAAGGTGCCAGGTAAGGCGGAGGCCGGGGAGGCCCCCTCTCTGCCTCTCGGGGACCAGAGTCTGCAAGCAGATCTGGTCCAGGTGGCATGCAGTAGGTAGCTGACCACCTACAGAGTGTCGCGCCCCGCCCGGTATGACCACGGGGAGCCTGAGCCTTCCCCCTGCAGGGCCAGTATCCCCAGAAGGCCCCGGGAGCCTGCAGGTGCCCTCCAGAGGGGGCCCTGACACAGCGGCGGCTGAGCAGGTCAGATCCGCTGGAGGCGATGAGGGCAGGTGGGAGCCTGGAGGAGAGGATGTCACCTGGGATCACGAAAGCCACCTGGGAGGAGAGGGCCGATGTGTGTGGCCAGCAGGGGGAGGCAGGCCCACGCCAGCCCCGGGCCTGTCTCCCAGAAGCCTGGGGTTCACAGGAAGCTGGGAGACTATCTGGTGGGATGGTTTCCCCGGGTGACTGGGAGACGTGCCACTGATTCAGAGCACTCATCTCGTCCCAACCGCCTTATGCAGCTGGGAAACTGAGGCCCAGAGAGGGAAAGTGGCTCGGCAGGGCCACCTGGGGAGTTGGTGGCCACCTCGAGCCTGGTGTCAGGACCATCCATCTGACCCGCAGGCCCCACCCAGGGCTCAGTGGGGACAGTGACGGGCCCCCATGCTGGCCTGAGACCTGAGGCCCCCACTCCGGGTGGGTCCAGGTCCCCCAGGAACTCCACGGCCTAGGGTGGCACGGCCCGACCAGAAGCCCCCGCCCCCCATCCTGCGCACAGGGGCAAGGTGCGGCACTAGATTCGCAGGCAGGGAGGCCGTGAGTTTGGGAGCTGTCCCTAGGTTGAAGGCAGAATGCAGATGGCCCTTCAGAGGCCTCGGGAGGAGAGTCTGGGACACGTGCTCAGAGGGTAGAAGCTATGACCTGCATCTGCCCTCCCCTGACCTTGGCTGTGTTTACGGTCCTGCAGTGACTCTGGGTTGGCCACCGCCCTGGGCCAGCACCTCTGACTTCATTTTCGGGCGGAGCCTTCTACAAAATCGCTTTGCTCCGACCCATTCCCAGGGCTCCTTCTGCCCCCAGAGTCTTCTGTTTCCTGGGGTGTCTATTTATGCCATGTCACAGACCCCCCAGCCTCTGGTATTTCTTCACCAGCTGGACAGTCACCTCGTGGGCCCAGCCCACCCTCATGCTGTGTTATTACAACCCTTCTGGTTTCTACTCAGTGACCTGGCCACTCAGTCAAGCACCAAACCCTGCTTGTGTAGCACACGGGGGCACATCCTTTCTGGAAGTCTCATATATTCATACCAGTTTAATTCGGTAGCAACAGAACACCTGCCGAGTCGTGCTTCGTGTCAGGCGGGGTACCAGGCTCTTGCCGACACATGATCTCCTTTGAGGCTCACGTCCCGTTGTTTTCCCCATTTGGCTCAGAGAGGTGAATCAGTTTTCCCCGGCGTCACACAGCTAGGAATGGCAGTAACGGAATTTGAATTTACGACCTCTGACTGTAAACCAGAGTCTCTTCCCACGGGGGCACTGCCTGTCCACTCACGGTACTTGTGGACCGTCCTCTGTCACAGCGTTACCAGGTCAGGGTCATCCCACATCCACAGCTAACAATACCAACGTCGATATGTGTTCTCAGTCGCTAAGTCGTTCTGGGGGCCCGGGCGTACTGTCCACGGGAGCCTCCCAGCTACTGTATAGGATCTTACGTTTCACTCACAGGGAAATGGAAGCACAAGGCCATGGAGTGACTTCCCCCAAGGCCCGAGGCCGAGCCCTTCACCCCAGGAGTTGTGGGGAGGCCAGGCCCCACGGGCTGGACGGTCTGGGAGCAGAAAGAGGGCCGGGGCCTGAACTGAGCCCGCTAGGGACCCCCCCCCCCCCCCCCCGCCGGGGGACGAGGCAGGCCGGAGAGCCACTGGGCTAGGCGGCCTGGTTAAGGAAGGGGGCTGGAGGGATGGGCCTTGGGGCCGGGGGGTGTCTGGGGGCTCTGGAGCCCTGAACACTGAGAAGGGGACTTGAAGCATGAAAGCAGAGGCCTCCCCCAGAGGGGCCCGAAGCCGAGTCAGAGCAGCCCTGGCGTCTGGTGTCAGCAACCTTTTTTCCCACCAGCCAAAGACAGCAGCATTCCCAAGCGCAAGCGAAAGCGGGTCTCCGAAGGGAACTCCTTCTCCTCCTCCTCCTCGTCTTCCTCCTCCTCGTCCTCTAACCCAGAGTCCGTGGCGTCTACCAACCAGCTCTCACTCGTGGTAAAGTTGCACAGATCTGGGCCTGACCGCTCTGCTCTTTGGCCCTCGCCCCGCTTTCGGGCAGGGCCGGCTCCTCTGGGACGTGGGTTTGGGGCGCAGGGAAGCACTGGGTCTGAGCGGGGCTCCGCAGCCTCGGGGTGGCAGTTGCGTCTGCCCGATCGACCCACCAGATAGTCCAACCCTGTCACTGGCTGCTCCCGCGTCCCTGCCCTGGGTGGGAAGTCACACCCCCCACTGGGCAGGTGGGCAAGCCGAGCCCCCCCCCCCCCCTGCCTCCGCCCCGGGAGAGGGGACGGGGGACTCCCCTGGGCAGTGCCAGAACGGGGACCCCCGTGTGGTCGCCAGGTTAATCTCTGCTCACATCGCATGCTCTGGGCCTCACCACAGCCCTGTGAGGTTGTAGGCGTTACCCATAGCGTGTGGAGGAGGAAAACAAGGGGCAGAGGCTGGTTGACTGTGGCCTTACTGCGGTCAAGCCTCATTAGGGACACACACACACACACACACACACACACACACACACACACACACTCGAGAGTTCTTTCTGACTTCAAAACACTAGCTCGGAAGTCCTGAGTCCCAGTGGAGAGAATACTGGAATACATTTGGTGATGACTTGGAGATGTCTTTGTCCTTTGACCCTGCTTCCCCCCACTTTTTTTTAAGTTCAATTTTTATTTTGAGAGCGCAAAGAGGGGGAGGGAGGGAGAGAATCCCAAGCAGGTTCCGCACCGAACAGCACAGAGCCTGACACGGGCCTGGAACCCACAAAACTGTGAGATCACGACCTGAGCCGGAACCAAGAGTCAGACGCTTAACCGACTGAGCCACCCAGGCGCCTATAATCGTGCCTCCCTTTAAACCTGGCAAACCCCAAAGTTCAGGCTGTAGGCTGTACCTTTGTCCCCACCTAGGGGTGCCTTCAGAGGGTCACTGGCTTTTCCCACCTCCAAGAGATGGGACTGGCTCTTTGGCATAAGGCCGGGGAGGGGGCGGAGTTTGTGGGCGTGCTCACCTTCTCTGAGCGAATCCTCGGTTCCCCCTGGTCCACGGAATAGCCCCTGGCACACGGGTGGGAGCGAGTCAGAAGGCCCCAGCCCAGGCTCCAGGGCCACTGGCAAAATGCATGACCTTGGACGGGTCCCGGCTCCCGTCTGGACCGTCAGGCTGCCTCCAAATGCATCCAGTGGGGAATCCCTTCAGAAAGCAGAGCTAAGTGGTCTGGTGTTCTTTCTGGGTCACCCGGAGTCCTAACTCGGGCCATTTGTCCCCCTCTCTCTAGCAATGGCCAATGTACATGGTGGACTATGCCGGCCTGAACGTGCAGCTCCCGGGACCTCTGAATTATTAGACCTCAGTGCTGAATCAGGACCTCACTCAGAAAGACTAAAGGAAATGTAATTTATGTACAAAGTGTATATTCGGATATGTATCGATGCCTTTTAGTTTTTCCAATGATTTTTACACTATATTCCTGCCACCAAGGCCTTTTTAAATAAGTAAAAAAAAAAAAAAAAAAAGTATTGCCCTTGCTCATAACTTCTGCGTAGTCTCGTTTGGAATTAACAGCTGTCACTGAGGCGAGGTCAGGAAACCTGGCTCAGACAGCCTGCCAAGGTCCCCCCTTCCTTTGCCAAAGCAAAGGCGGTGTCCCTGACCGCTGGGCCGTGGTGTCTGGGGACTGACTTCACTCATTTCTCTGCGTGACCTCCAGATGACGTGTCCCGGGAGGCCAAGTGCCAGACTGAGCCCCTGGCCTCGGGGCCACAAGGTGGTAGGGGGCTGCCTGAGCTCCAGGAAGAGGTGAAGTCCAAAGTGTGAACTGTGATCAAGTGTGGGATCTCCGTGGCTGCAGAGAAGGCACCTTGGCAGAGGTGCTCTGGGTTGGACCTGGAGGGGTGGGGTGGCTTTTTGGTGGAGCTCAGGGCATTTGAGCAGCAGAGGGATGGGTCACAGCTATGTCTCGGAAAGGCCACTTTGGTGGCAGGTGGGAAGGTGAAGGAAGGGGTAAGACTGGAGGCAGAAGGGGTGGGGGGTTGAGAGGGCCTGGCCCTGGGCAGCTAATGGGGGAGGCAGGGCGGCCTCCCCTGGCTCCGAATCAAGAACCATCCGTGATGCTGAGACTTAGAGAGCGAGACTGGGGTTGGCAAGGCAGAGCGGGACACGTGGGGCAGGACGGCGTTCTGGAAGAGCCCCTTGTGCCAAGGGCAGGGGGGCTGTGCCGAGCGAGACCTTGGGTGTTCCAGGAACAAGGTGTGGCTGGAGGTGAGACCAGGGATTCCTGGGGACACTCCCCAGGCAGGGCCCTGCACTCGGAGCCAGGCTGAAGGGGGGAGTGGGGCAAAGCTGTGCACCCCAGGGCCAGTCTGCATCCCTTTCCTCCCTGGCCTTGTGGAAGTGTGGAAGGCCCCGGGGGCCAGGCCCCCGCGGCTTGGCTTGGAGGGAGGGGGCAGACACGGGGGGGGGTGGGGGGAGGGGGGAGGAGAAGCTGGGAGACCACGCGGAGGCTCCTGTAGTTGTTCCAAGAAGAGCTGGCCGAGGTTCCAGCCAGGTGGAGAACAACAAGGAGGTCAGCCAACAGGACTTGGAAGTCAATTGGACAGAAGTGCTGGGGCACGAAAGGGTCAGGGTGACCGCAGGGTCTAGCCAAGGGCCAGAGCCAGGCCTTTGACTTGGAGGAACCGAGTCCTGAGTCAGCTAATTACATGATCAAAACAGGCCAGAAGCTTCTGCCAACCCATGGGGTCAGCGAGGTGCCCAGATGGGGAGGGAAGGCCCCGTCCCAGCCTTCCGGACTCGGCTTCCTTCTGGAAAGACGCAAGAAGCCAGAAGCCACAAGGTTGGCAGGCCGTGCCCGCACTGTTCCTCTGGCGGCTGCCGCCACCACTTTGCAGTGTCCCCAGGACCCACCAGGGCGCTCCACTGTCCACCCTCAGACCCCTGCCCCTTTCAAATCTCCAGGATCAGGGCAGGGGCGCCCCCCCACATTCACCACCGCCCTCGAGGCAGAAACTATGAAATCGAGGATAACCTAGCAGCTGCCACCTTGCCTTCAGACCCCGCTCCTGGGGGCCGTCCTCCCCCATCTAATCCCGTCTCCCCGGATTAGGCGCCACCGGTGCTTTTCCTGCCCCGCCCCCGCCCCACCCACACCGAGTGCAAACCTCTCGGCCGGCGGGGCGGTTCGGCTTTTCCCCTCCGACCCCCTCCCCTGCCTCTCACCCCACCGTCCGTCCCCTTCCTTCTCCACCGCGGCCACCGAGCACGAGCGGCTTCCGCCCGGACACCCGCCTCCCCGGGCGCCCCCGCAGCGCGCCCGGGCCGGCTGGCGCCTCTCGGTCGCCTAGAGACGAGTCGCCGCCCCCGCCCAGACCCGCGGCCACGGCCGGAAGTGGCTCCTGCCCGGCGGGCGGCTGCGCGGGGGGGTGGAGCGCCCGGTGAGGGCCCGGGAACCCCAGCGCTGCGGCCTGCGGGGCCTCCGCCATCTGTCTACTTCCACTCCCGCTGTGCAGGCGCATGCACCTAATCGGGTTGTGCAGCAAAACCCCGCGCCTCGGCCCGACCTCACTGCACGAAAGCAGAAAGGGGGACCCCCACCCCCAGGGCAACCTTTGCACCAAGAGGTGGCCTACGTCGGTTTCACCTCCTGTCTCGGGAGCTCTGCGCTCCGGGCCGCTTGGCCGGCCGGCCGCCCCCTCGCTTTGCCCACGGTGCCCAGTGCCGGCCCAGCCCGGATCCGTTGGGGATGCCTTCCTAGTTCCCACAAGCAGGCCTGCTTCCTGCAGAAGAACCCAGATGCTGTTTATGCAACCTCTCCAGAATCTCAGAGTACTGTACTTTTTAAAGTGATCTGATTCAAAGCACTCATTCTTTAATTAAAGTTCATTTAGCTGCCATCTGTCTGGGTTCAAAATGGCTTCGTGTTTTGCAACTCTAAATGAGGATTGTTATTGGATTTGTAAACACATCCACCAAAAAAAAAAAAAAATCACAAAACATTTTCAGAAGTAATAAATGAGGAATGTGCAGAAGGAGTGTTACGAGCTGCATCTTAAACGTTCTAATTGCTGGGAAATGTATTCTGGTGGGTACATAATCATTTTATATACAAATCTTTGTACAAAAATCTGGTATCAGTGAAAAGATCAAGATTGTAGAAAATGCCGGAATTATATCTGACTGAAAACAGTAATAAAGCAATAATCAGCGCAGGGACAAAGCTAGGGTGAGGCGGGAGGGGAGGGGAAGGAGGGGCGGCTCTCCAGCACCTGTTCCCCCTGCAGCCTTCCTCCCTCACCGCCCAGGTGCCTCCCTTCTGCTAAGAAGAGGGTGATCCCGAGCTCCAGGGGCAGAGGCTTTGCTAGAATCCTGCAAAGGATCTTCTCTTAAGCAGTCAGAGCTTTACAGGGCACCTGGCTGGCTCAGTCGGTAGAGCATGTGACTCTTGATCTCAAAATCATGAGTTCAAGCCCCACTCTGGGTACAGAGATAACTTAAAAATAAAAAGCTTATTAAGGGATGTCTACTGAACCACAAGGTGTCTCACCTCCCAGCCAGGATGGAGAGGGAGAGTAGCCCTTCACTTATTTTAATTTTGTGGTGCCATATGGAGTGGCTCAGTGAAAGGGGAATGCTCTTTGGGGAAAAAATATTTTTCACTGTGGAAACGGAGGCACAAGGTCAGTGGAGGGGCAGGGCTGCAGGCTGGTAAGTCTCAGGGCGGCGGCTCTCAGAATGTACCATTCCTGTTGGCAACGTCCTGGGTGATGTCTGAGGGTACGAGGTGGGGATGTGGGAAGAAGCTGAGATGTGGATCCAAACAGGACCCAACGGGGGCACCTGGGTGGCTCGGTCGGTTAAGCGACTGACTCTTGCCATTGGCAAGACTTAACAGGTCACGATCTCACAGTTCGTGGGTTCGAGCCCCGCATCAGGCTCTGTGCTGAGGGCGCGGAGCCTGCCTGGGACTCTGTCTCCCTCTCTCTCTATCCCTCCCCCACTTGCCCTCTCTCTCAAAATAAATAAATACGTAAAAATAAATAAAACAAAACCAAACCAGGACCCAGTGACCCTCAGACTCTCTGCATGATTTCGCCTCCGCCTCGTGCTTCTCAGATGCCACCTTCAGGGCTGTCTGCGCTGTGCCGCCTTTCCCGCCTTTCCCTCACGTGGGGTGGGGGGGTCCTTCTTCCACTTCCTCACGCGGCCCCCTCCCTTTCTTCCCAACTCAGCGTGGCACCTCCTCCCGGGTTTACCTTTCACCGAAATGTGCCCTCCTCAAAAGGCCTTTCCAGAACACCCAGTCCAAAGCAGATTGCCCCCACCCCACGATTTTTAAAATTCATTTATTCTTTTTAATGTTTATTTGTGAGACAGAGACACAGACACGAGCGGGGGAGGGGCAGAGAGAGAGGGAGACCGAATCCAAAGCAAGTTCCGGGCTCCGAGCTGTCAGCACAGAGCCCAACGCGGGGCTCGAACCCACGAACCGTGAGATCATGACCTGAGCTGAAGTCGGACGCTTAACCGACTGAGCCGCCTGGGTGCCCCCACCCCTGCTTTAAGCTTTATGATGGCGGGGACGGTGTACCCTGGTACTTAGCCCAGAGCCCAGGACAGGAGTACTGCTTGCTGTGGCCTCAGGGATTCATGAATCAATCACACCCATCTGCACAAGGAGCAGAGAACGGATGATCCCTTAGCCCTAAGTCCTCCTACATGACTCCAGTGACCTCGCCCCCACCTTACCTCCACCTCCGGAATCCATTATGGGGGAACCATGACCGGTGCCTCTGCCTGTTCTGCCATGAAAGCTCGCTTTCCTGATTTCTGGCCAAGTGTTTGCACTCCAGAGGCCCGAGATTTCGACACTGATGTCCCTGAAACAGCTCACCTGAGATGCAGGTGATGGGACTTAGGAGAAACACGAGGTGCCAGAAGAGGCAGAGGAAGCTGCCAGAAGAGGTACCAAAAGCACTCTGCCTTGCTTACGCTTGTTTCTTTATTTTTGGAGAGAGAGAGAGAACATGCACACACACACACGTGAGCAGGGGAGGGGCAGAGGGAGAGAGAGAGAGAGAGAGAGAGAGAGAGGGAGACAGAGAATCTTAAGCAGGCTCCACACTCGGAGCAGAGCCTGAAGTGGGGCTCAATCCCAAGGCGGTGAGATCATGACCCGAGCTGATATTAAGAGTCAGACCATTAAATGACTGAGCCACTCAGGTGCCCCGCCTTAGATGCAACTTTTGCAAAAATCATCAAAACATCAAAAATACACTAAATGTTACAACGTCACAGCCTAACGTCAAGCAAGATTTTGCGTGCACCATTAATTCTCACAGCCCTGCAAAGTAAACGTTTCTTCCTTTCACAGATGAAGAACCTGAGATTCAGAAAGATCAAGGGTTCGATCCCAGGTGACACGACCGGGAAAAACTGAGCACCAAGCCAGGATTCAAAGCAAAGATTCAAGGCACACCTGGGTGGCTCACTCAGAGGAGCACGCGGCCCTTGATCTTGGGATTGTGAGTTCGAGCCCCACACTGGGTGTAGAGATTAATTAAAGAAAAATAAGTAATTTTTTTAATGTTTATTTATTTTTGAGAGAGAGACACACAGAGCGTGAGTGGTGGAGGGGCAGAGAGAGAAGGAGACACAGAATCTGAGGCGGAGGCTCCCAGCTCTGAGCTGGCAGCACAGAGCCCGATGTGGGTCTCGAGCTCACGAACCATGAGACGTGACCTGAGCCGAAGTCAGGCGCTTAACGGACTGAGCCACCCAGGTGCCTCCAAAATGAACAGATTTTAGAAAAGAATGTTTAGGGGCATCTGGGTGGCTCAGTCCGTTAAGCGTCTCTTGATTTCGGCTCAGGTCATGATCTCGCGGTTTGTGGGTATCGAGCCCTGAGTCACATTATCAGTGCAAAGCCTGCTTGGGATTCTCTCTCTCTCTACCCCTCCCCCACCCCCCCAAATAAACAAACAAACTTAAAACAAGTGTTTGAAACGAAACAAAAAGCTAAGATTCAAGCCACCAAGACCACCTCCGAGGGGATCCTGCGCTCAACTGCCCTTCCCAGTATGGATGGAAAAACAGCAGGCAACTTCAGGCTCGGGGAAGCTTCTCTTCCGTTACCCCGCCTTTTTTTAAAGTTTATTATTATTATTGATTTAAGTGATCTCTACACCCGACGGAGGTGGGGGGGGGCTCGAACTCATGACCCCAAGATCAAGGGTCGCATGCTCCTCTGACTGAACCAGCCAGGTGCCCCCTGTTTAAAGAACAGGTGCCCCTTGTTTAAAGAACACAAGTACAGGGCAGGGTGCCTGGGTGGCCCAGTGAGTTAAGCGGCTGACTCTTGATTTCGGCTCAGGTCATGGTTTCACCGTTTGTGGGTTCAAGCCCCGCATCGGGCTCTGCACTGGCAGTGTGGAGCCTGCTGCTTAAGATTCTCTCTCTCTTTCTCTCCCTGTCCCTCCCTGCTCACTCACTCTATCTCTCTCTCAAAAATTAACAAATAAAGGGGCGCCTGGGTGGCTCCCTCGGTTAAGCGTCCGACTTCAGCTCAGGTCATGATCTTGCATTTCATGAGTTCGAGCCCCACATCAGGCTCTGTGCTGACAGCTCAGAGCCTGGAGCCTGCTTCGGATTCTGTGTCTCCCCCTCTCTCTGCCCCTCGCCTGCTTGTGCTCTCTTTCTGTCTCTCAAAAAATGAATAAATGTTGAAAAAAAATTTTTTTAAATAAACATTAAAAAAAAAACACACACAGGTACATTGGAAAAGTAAGAAATGGGTACCAGCTAGTTCGGGCTTGCTCAGACCAGACACTGCTCTCAGCCCACAGGAAAGGAACATCATCAGGAGGCCACAGCTGGAGGGACCAGAGGCACACACTCATACACACACATACACAGTCACACTCACACACACTCGCACATACACGGTCACGCACACAGGCACACGCTCACCCACACTTAAAAACTTATTAGAGGAGGTGTCGCAATCCGCAACTGCAGTGTAGAGCCCCGCTTGAGGATATTGAGAAATTGGCTTCTGAAAAAGAAAATGCAGCATCGAGGAGCTGACCTGAGCCACAGCTCTGAGCATGTGCCATCCCTGCTAATGCTCACCCCTTCCAGCCTCTGCTGCCCCAGGAGGAAATCCACGGGCCTCACCCTGGCACCCGAGGCCCGGCCACCAGCTCCTTCTGTATCTCCCGCTGTGCCTTGAGCTCCAGCCAAACCAATGTCCTCACTGTTCTCAGAACATTCTAGAGCCTCTTGTACCCCCACACCTCTGCCCAGGCCTTCTGCCTGGCTGGCCCTTCCCCTTTCCTTTGCTTGACAAGGGGCCGCCCCGCTTTACGATCCACCAGAAAGGTCCTCCCAAGGCCAGCCCAGCCCAGCAGGTGCTGTCAACGCCACGTGCCATTGTCCCCTGAAAAAGATATTGAAGGCCTGGCCTAAAACAGAAGCTCCTAATATCTCCTAAATATCCTCCAGCTAAAAGAATGTTCTTTTGTTCTCTGCAGGCTTGAAGATGTCACGCTATGAAGTCTCTGAGATACAGGACTTCCTTGCTCAGGAAATCTGCCATCCTTCTTCAAGCCTGCTTTTTTTTCCCTTTAACCCACCCACCATGCTGTACTATTTATTTATTTTTTAAGCGTACTTATTTATTTTGAGAGGGAGCACGCGAACGAGAGAGGGGCAGAGAGAGACGGGGGGAGAGAATCCCAAGCAGGCCCCGCAGTGTCAGGCTGGGGCCCGACACAGGGCTCAATCTCACGAATCCTGAGATCATGACCTGAGCCAAAATCAGGAGTTGGATACTTAACAGACTGAGCCACCCAGGCACCAACCCCCGCAGGACTTGTTTACTTTATAACTGGTGTAACTTCACCCATTTCACCCACCGCCCACCTCTGACAACCGCCTGTCTGTTCTCTGTATCCAGGATTTTAGTTCTTTTTTTGTTTTGTTTTTTAATGTTTATTTTTGAGAGACAGACAGAGACAATGTGTGAGCTGTGGTGGGGCAGAGAGAGAGAGGGAGACACAGAATCCGGGGCAGGCTCCAGGCTCTGAACTGTCAGCACAGAGCCCGACGTAGGGCTCGAACCCACAAACCGTGAGATCATGACCTGAGCTAAAGTCGGTTGCTTACCCGACTGAGCCACCCAGGCACCCCTAGGACTTTGGTTCTTGAGAGTTTGGGGAGTTTTGTTGTTGTTGTTTTAGATTGTGCATATAAATGAGATCAGACGGTATTTTTCTCTCTCTGATTTATCTCAGCCCAATGCCCTCAAGGTCCATCCATGTTGTCACAAATGCCAGGATTTCCTCCTTTTTTACTGCTGATTAACATTTCATTGTATATACACACCACATTCTCTTTCTTCCTCTCTTCCTTCCTTTCTTTCTTTCTTTTTAGTAATCTCTACGCCCAATGTGGGACTCCGACTCACAACCCCGAGATCAAGAGTCGCGCGCTTCACCCACTGAGCCAGCCAGCGCCCCTCCACCACATTTTCTGCAGCCACCCACCCACCGATGGACACTTAGGTTGCTTCCATGTCTCGGCTACTGTGAATAATGCTGCAGTGAACACGGGCTGTCCGCATCTTTTCAAGTCGGTGTTCTTATTTCCTTCAGAGAAACACCCAGAAGCGGGACTGCCGGATCATATGGCAGATCTATTTTTAATTTTTTGAAGGACTTCCACACTGTTTTCCACAGTGGCTGCACCAATTTGCATTCCCACCGACGGTGCACGAGGGGTCTGTTTTCTCCATACCCCCGCCAACGCTGGCTGCCTTTGGTCTTTCTGATACACGCCATCCTAACAGGCAGGCGGTGAGATCTCACTGTGGTTTCGATTTGCATTTCCCTGATGGTGAGCGACGCTGAGCACTTTTTTGCGTACCTGTTGGCCACCTGCATATCTTCTTTGGAAAAATGTCTATTCAGATCCTGTGCCCACTTTTTTAATTGGATTTTTTTTTTTTTTTTTTTTTTTTTGGCTACTGAGTTGTAAGAGTTCTTTATATATTTTGGATATTAACTCCTCATCAGATACACGATTTGCAAATATATTCTCCCATTCAGTAGGTTGCCTCTTGGTTTTTTTTTTTTTTTTTGGTCTCTGATGCTTTGTCCTTCCCCACAAGCTCTCCCTGCTCTACCCTCCTGTGTGGTCCTGTAGTTGGCCAGCTCTGTGGCTGCAGTCTGCTTCTGTCTCCTTTGCTTCTGGGACTTTCTTTTTCTCTTTCTTTTACTCCTGCCCCACCTCCTAACAAGAGATGCTCCCAGGGCACCTCGACAAATGTATATTTTTTATTTTATTACTTTTCGAATGTTTATTCATTTTTGAGAGGGGAGGGAGAGGGGGACGGAGAACCCGAAGCAGGCTCCGTGCCGACAGCAGCGAGGCCGACGCAGGGTTCGAACTCCCAAACCGCAAGATCATGACCTGAGCCAAAGTCAGACAATCAACCGCCTGAGCCATCCAGGCACCCCAAATATATGTTTTTGTTTTTTTTTTAAAGAGAGAGAGGCCCCTGGGTGGCTCAGTCGGTTGAGCTTCTGACTCTTGATTTGGACTCAGGTCATGATCCCAGGGTTGTGGGATTGAGCCCTGCCTCAGGCTCCACACTGAGAACGGAACCTGTTCACAGATTCTCTTTCTCTCTGGGGCACCTGGGTGGCTCAGTGGGTTAAGCGTCCGACTTTGGCTCAGGTCATAATCTCACAGTTTGTGAGTTCGAGCCCGACATCAGTCTCTGTGCTGACAGTGCAGAGCCTGCTTGGGATTCTCTCTCTCTCCCTCTCTCTGCTTCTCTCTGCCTTCCCCCCCCCACCAAAAAAAATCAGTAAATAAAAAGATTCTGACTGTGCACTCTCTCTCTCTCTCTCTCTCTCTCAAATAATAAAATAAAATAAAATAAAAGGGAGAAAGAGAGATGTTCCCAGTGCTCTGGGTGAGCTCCCACTTGTCACACCCATTACCTGAGGGGTTTCTCCTCTCTGGGACCTTGGGTGTCCTCAGGGTGTCCTCAGGGCCTCAGCACCTTGGTTCCCTGGATCCAAAGGAAGAGAACAGTTGGAAGAAAATCTGCAAACAGGGAAGGGACTGCAGTGGTTGGGGAGTTCCCTGGTGTGACTTCAGTATGTTTGTGAGACACGGCCTCCTGGGTTGGCTGTCAGGGGAGGGAGGTAGAAGTGACCACTTTGGTGTCTTCCCAAAAGGACGCGAGCCCACGGGAGAGACAATTCGTTGGCTCATCTGGCCACGAAACAAGCATCAGCTACGTGCTTTGCCAAGACCCGGAGCCTCCTGCCTGGGATGGACAAGAAGCAGGGGAAACAGCGGACTCCCAACCGCAAATGCAGCCCAGAGCTGGGAAGGAACGTGAACGGGGTGTAGGGACCAAGGCTGGGGTCCGCCAGGCCAAGAGCATAAGGAAGACAGATCCCCCCCGGAAAGAGGAAGCACAGAATGGTCCCTGAGATTGGGCGGGGGGTGGGGGGGGGGGTGGTGCGGTGCAGGCGAGAGGCCTGCCTTCTGCGAAGGTGGTGAGCGCTGGGTGAAGGGGAGAGGGCCGTGAGGCTGGAGAGGTGAGCAGAGGCGAGACTTCACCAGAGGGCCTGGAGGACACAGCCAGAGTCCATCTGGTCAGGGGAGCAACAGATTTCAATTTATGTTTGGTTTTGTTTTAATTTTTTCATTTAACTTGTATTTATTTATTTATTTATTTATTTATTTATTTATAAATGTTTATTTATTTGAGAGAGATCAGGGCAGGGGCAGAGAGAGAGAGAGAGGGAGAGAAAGAGAGAATCCCAAGCAGGCTCTGCCCTCAAAGCACGGACCCGACTTGGGGCTCGACCCCACGCATCGTGCCATCACGACGGGAGCTGAAATCAAGAGTCGGGTGCTTCACCGACTCAGCCACCCAGGCGCCCGGCCCAAAGCACGTTTCTTGCAGAGCTTCCTGGGATATCCTGAACTGATTTAAAGGGAACAAAAGAAGAAGAACAAACAGCCACTGTCAGGCCAGGAGATAACCTAATCATATCAGGGGCAACAAATCAGTGACAAAACTCCCAGGGCTGATTCAACATCAAGATCGACCTGACACACATTCCTGAGTTATCTTTACAGGATCAAAACTCTGGCTCGGGGCGCCTGAGGGGCTCAAGTCAGTTAAGTGTCCGACTCTTGATTTCAGCTCGGGTCACGATCTCACGGTTTATGGGATCGAGCCCCGCATCAGGCTCCACGCTGACGCAGAACTCTCAAAGTAAATAAATAAACATTAAAAAAAAAAAGTAATAAAAATAAATAAAACTCAAGCGTAGTCACAGAATTGGCAAGGCCGACCCTTGCTGGCCCTCGTGCCTTCGACCCTGGACAGACAGATCACCTTCAGACGACCTGCCCTATTTCCCAGCTGAATCCCCGCTGCACAAGCCCCTTCACGAATCCACATGCATCCTTGGCTTAAAACTTCCCAGTTCTGTGGTTTGAGGAGACACCACTTTGGGAGACGGTCCCAGGGTCCTCATTTACTTGTTGCAAGTAATACCCTTCCTTTCTTTGGCTTCGTTGTGTCTTTTGGCTTCGATGCCCACCACGAGGCAGACCCAGTTATGGGTAACACTAGGACGGCAGTTGTAAAGAATAAAACAGAAAATAACAAGTGTTGGTGGGCATGTGTGAGAACTAGAACTTTCATGCATTGCTGGCAGGAATGTAAAATGGTGCAGCCACGAGGGGAAACAAGTTCTCAGAAGGCTAAACATAGAATCATCACATGAGGGGCGCCTGGGTGGCTCGGTCGGTTAAGCGTCTGACTTCGGCTCAGGTCACGATCTCACGGTTCATGGGTTCGAGCCCCGCGTCGGGCTCCGTGCTGATGGCGCAGAGCCCACTTGGGGTCCTCTGTCCCACCCTCTCTGCCCCTCTCCTGCTCGTGCTTTCTCTCAAAAATAAACAAACATTTAAAAATAAATAAACAGGGGCGCCTGGGTGGCGCAGTCGGTTAAGCGTCCGACTTCAGCCAGGTCACGATCTCGCGGTCCGTGAGTTCGAGCCCCGCGTCAGGCTCTGGACTGATGGCTCAGAGCCTGGAACCTGTTTCCGATTCTGTGTCTCCCTCTCTCTCTGCCCCTCCCCTGTTCATACTCTGTCTCTCTCTGTCCCAAAAATAAATAAACGTTGAAAAAAAAATTAAAAATAAATAAACAAACTTAGGGGAAAAAAGTTTAAAAAAAAATTATCATATGACCCGGTGGGATAGTGTTATACAATCAAATATATATATTTTGGCCTTCACCTGCATTCCTGGTACCAACACCTAAAACCCTGGGAACTTTCTGGTAACACTGGAGTTTAGTTAATGAGGTGGCTTTTGGAAAGCCCCTAAGGATGGCCACATCCGACTCCCAGGGAAGGGAGGGGGCTAGAGACTGAATTAATTATCAATGAAAGCCTTCCTAAACACTGGGGCACATGAGTGGCTCAGTTGGTTGAGAGGCAGACTCTTGATTTCAACTCAGGTCATGATCTCGGTTCGTGAGATCGAGCCCCACATCTGGCTCCACGCTGACAGTGCACACAGCATGCTTCTGATTCTCTCTCTCCCTTTCTCTCTGCCTCTCCCCCCCACCCCCAACACACTCGCTCTGTCTCAAAATAAATGAATAAACTTAAAAATATGGGGCGCCCAGGTGGCTCAGTCAGTTAAGCATCCGACTTCGGCTCAGGTCATGATCTTGCGGTTTGTGAGTTCGAGCCCCCCGTCGGGCTCTGTGCTGACGGTTCAGAGCCTAGAGCCTGCTTTGGATTCTGTGTCTCCTTCTCTCTCTGCCCCTCCGCCACTCATGCTGTCTCTCTCTCTCCCAAAAATAAATAAAAACATTTATAAATAAATAGATAGATAGATAAAATCCCGACAGTACGCATTCACAGTCCTTCCAGGTGGTGGACAAGAATGCATCCACATGGGTGGGTGACCTTCCCCAAACTCCATGGGGACAGAAGCTCCTGTGCCTGGACCCTTCTGGACCTCACCCTATGAATCTCTTCACCTGGCTGTTAATTTATGTCCTTAAATATCCTTTGTAATAAATCCAGAAATTTAATAAGTAAACCGTTTTCCCGAATTCTGTGAGTCACTCTGGCAAATGACCGAACCCGAGGAGGGGGTCACGGAAACCTCTGGTTTATAGCTGGCCCATCAGAAGCGCAGGTGTCTGAACTGGGGGTCGTCCTATAGGACCGAGCCCTCAGCCTGTGGGATCTGATGTTAACTGCGAGTCAACAGTGTCAGCATTGAGTTAAATCGTAGGACATCCTGCCGGCATCTGAGAATTGTTTGGTTTTGGAAAACCCCCTCACATCCGATGAGCGGAAGTGTAGTGTGTTGTAGTCGAGAACAGAGTTGTTCTTCTTACCCAGCAGTACCCACTCTGGGGAGCCGAAAGGCAGAAACAACCCAAGTGCCCCCCAACAGATGAATTGATAAGCCAGATATGGCCTCTACAGGGACACTATGGAACATTATTCACCCATAAAAAGGGATGAAGCTCTGACACATGCTTCCACAGGGATGCTCTTTGAAAACACTATGCTGAGGGGCGCCGAGATGGCTCAGTTGAAAGAGCCTGCGACTCTTGATCTCAGGGTGGTGAGTTCAAGCCCCATGTTGGATGTAGAGATTACTTAAATAAATAAAAACTTAAAAAAAAAAGTATGCTGAGTGAAAGCAGTCAGACACAAAAGGACAGATTGGGTATGGTTCCACACGAATGAGGTATTGAGAACAGAAAAATTCATAGAGACAGTAAGTACATTAGAGGTGACCAGGGGCTGGGAGGGGAGGGAAAAGAGGGGAGAATTATTGTTTCAAGCAATTTTTTAACACTTATTTATTTTTGAGACAGAGAGAGAGAGAGGGAGAGAGAGAGAGAGGGAGAAAGAGAATGAATTGGGGAGGGGCAGAGAGAGAGGGAGACACAGAATCCAAAGCAGGCTCTAGGCTCCGAGCTGTCAGCACAGAGCCGGATGCGGGGCTCGAACTTGTGAACTGCGAGATCATGACCTGAGCCGAAGTCGGACGCCCAACCGACTGAGCCACCCAGGCGCCCCAAGGGGAGAATTATTGTTTAATGGGTACAGAGTTTCTGTTTGGAATGATGAAAAAGCTCTGGAAATAGGGGCGATGGTTGCATCACATTGTGAATGTTATTTCATGCCACTGAGTTGTACTCCTAAATGGTAAATGTTATGTTATATATATTTTTACCACAATTAAAAAAAAAAACAAAAACTGTTTTTTGTTTTTTTTTTTTTTTTTTTAAAGCATCCTGACTGCTGTGTGGAGGTGAATGGTGGCTCCCCTGGTCATCAAAATCAAATTCCCTCCTTCCATTTTCCCCCGCCATGGGAACATGCTGGGAAAAACGGGTAGTATTAACAACACCCTGGGTCTGCCCTTCAAAGCCTCCCACCTTTGTCTTGTCCTCAGCCCACCAGGAGATCTGAAGCCCCTGGGCACCTAGGTGGGCATCTGAAAGATGCAAGCTTGCCTTGATCAACCCAACCCAGCTGGTCCAGGGAAAGCAAGTCCCCCAGAACACTTCACTGTTCTTGAAGCTCACAGCCACCATTCTGGGGTCACCGGACAAGGCATGGCCGAGTGGAGGGCTTTCAGTTGAGGACGGCAGCACCACGACAGCCAATGCCCCTGGGAGGGAGCCCTCCCAGATCCCCGAGCAGCCATTGGGTACCAGGAAGAGGAAGAGGGCAGGTGCAGGGCCCGGCCGGGACTGAGTAGCTCTCCCTTGGAAGGAGGGAAGTGGAAATTCCATATTCCTGGATCCTGGGGATCCGTTTTCATGTCTATATCTTCCGCATGCCATCAGCCAGCCAGCTGCTTAAGGGCTCCTCTCTGAGACTTGGTCTGGCACACAGCAGGGGTATGTGTGGGTGCTTGGGACAAATGTGATGAGTGAGTGAGTGCTGGAGGCCACAGATGCCAGCGAGGGAGCCCAGGGAGGCCCAGCCACTGCCCAGGGTGACCCACAGGAAGTTGGTGGCTGAGCCAGGGATTGGCACAGGGTACCTCTCCCAGCCCTGCCCTCTCCCCTGGGGCCTCAGTCTCTGGCCCTCGGGGGTGGGAGGGGAGGAACAGCTGTGGAGTCACACACCGGCTCTCTCTCTCCATGGGGAGTTTTTTCTTTCCTGCCGTCTTCTCTCCTCCCTCTCTTCCCTTTCTGGAACATCTGATTAGAGAACTTTGAAAGCTGAGCCGTCTTAGGATCAGGTTGCCAGATTTAGCAAATAAAAATACAGGATGTTCAGTTAAATGGAAATTTTAGATAAGCGACAAAGAATTCTTTAGTGTAAATCTGTTCCGTGTGATATCTGGGTCATAACCCAGTTCGGGAAAATGGCGCCTTCCCCTCCATGGGCTCCCCCTGCACGTGGCCGGGCCGCCCGGCTGAGCCGCTGTTCCTCCCATGGCACACCTTGGACCAAACCCGGAGGCTCTCTGCTAGGTCCCAGCCTGTCTGAGCTTCCGAGAGCAGGAGCAAGCCAGACACCTGCTGCAAGATGTTGCAAAAGAAATGGGGAAGCTGTTCAGGCAGGGGAGAGAACAGGAAACCCCTGGGGCCACAAGAGAGGAAATCAGTGTGGTGGGGGGGACGGGGGAGGGAGGTGGGTCCAAGACAGCAGCCCTGTCGCCCCCACCCCCACCCCCTTGGCTGCACGGAGGCCCAGCACAGAATAGGAGCCATGAAGGCTCCAGGAAGCAAAGAGCCACTGACTAAGAAGACATATGTCACGTCCACAGTCAGCTGCACGACACTGTGATTTGGTCTAGACGCCCGGTTCTTATGTGCCTCAGCCCTGCTCAGGTGCCTGTACGGTGGGATCCAGCTACAAGCCCAGGTCCTCGGAGCGGGGAAGGTGACTGAGGCCTGTTCCTGAAAAGACGGACCCATCTCTGGGGAGCCCGGGACCAGCGCCCTGTGCCAGAGCCGTGCTAGGTCACAGGCCAGGGCCCTGCCTTGCATCCCTTGGCCCCGGACCCCAGACCCCAGCTTCCCTGTCTGTTTCCCTTCTCTGCCGGGCTGCACCTGTGCCTCCGGGCCTCCTGGTGGGGTCCCGATGATCTCCTGAGTATCTGGCCCTCCACACCAAGGCCTGTGCAACACATCTGAAGCTTGTAGTGTTGGCTCAAACTGCAGAACTATACCGAATATTCCATTTGCTCAGACTGTCCACTCCTAGCTCCCTGCATTATGGGAGGCACCGGCCCAGTCACTGAGGACCGGCTTTGCCTTGAGCTTGAGCTTGAGCTGGTCGAGTGATAACCAGTAATTCCAGAATGCTATTGTACACTTTCTCTTTCTTTCTCTCTCATATATACTATACAATTATGTATTATATATAAATATATTATATATGTGTGTATATATTATATATATGTGTGGGTATACTCTATAATTATGTATTATATATATTATATATGTGTGTATATTACATATGTATGTATTATATATGTGTGTGTGTGTATATGCATATATATATATATATAACATGTATTTTAGCATATGTGACTCTTCCTTTTTTTTAAAAGTGTTTATTTAAGTAATCTCTACACCCAATGTGGGGCTTGAACTCACGACCCTGAGATCAAGAGTCACATGCTCTTCCGACTGAGCCAGCCAGAACATCGACTCTTCCTCTCTTTTTATAAGCTTCGTGGACATTATTATAGTGTGTCACAAAATTAATAAATGTTTGGTATAATGATGTAAACAGAGTAAAAATAAAAACTTCATCAGTTGTCCTCTGCCTCCAGTCTTACCCCTTGCAGTGAACTGTCAATGTTTTTGTTTTTTTTTTTTTAGTTTATTTTTATTTTTTATTTATTTTTGAGAGAGAGTGCATGAGCAAGGGAGGGGAAGAGAGAGAGGGAGACAGAGGATCCGAAGCAGGCTCCACACTGACAGCAGCTCGACACGGGGCTCAAACTCCCAAATCGAGAGATCACGACCCGAGCCGAAGCTGGTCACTCAATCAACTGAGCCACCCGGGTGCCCCTAACGGTCAATGTTAACAGTGAGCTATGTGTCCTCCTACATCATCATGCTCATGTAAGTAATCACACACATACACATACACATGACTTTTCTCCCTTTTTTCTTTTAGATGAAAACAGTAACCGGGATTACATTCAAAACCTAAACAGTGTGTCTTTCTCAGGTGACAACAAGTTTGGGGTCACATAGTGCACGGTGCCGCGGCCGTGAAGCCGCATGCTCCATGCCTTTATGCTTCCCCATCCTGAGAGTGTGACTTGGGTCCCCACAGTCACAAGACGGCCCTGCCCTCCGGGCACCAAGTCTGTTCCACGCAGGAGGAAGAAGGCAGGCACAAGGGGACAGGCACGTACCGACCGACTCTGGTTATACGTGTAGTACATGCTACTAGAAAACCAGTAACTTTCCTGTGGATTTCTGCTTACATCTCCTTAGCCAGGAACGTGTCACGTGGTTGTGCCTGGCTGCTGCGAGGGAAGCTGAGAAACCGAGATTTTAGTGTTTTGGTGTTTTTGGTTTTGTTTTTTGAGAGACTGCAAGCAGTGGGGGTCGTTACAGAGGGAGGGACAGAGGATCTGAAGCGCTGACAGCGGCGAGCCCAATGTGGGGCTTGAACTCATGAACCACGAGAACGTGACCTGAGCCAAAGTCTGACGCTCAGTCAACTGAGCCACCAGGTGCCCCGAGATTTTAGTTTGGAAGCTGGAAACATGATCTGTGAATAAGGAGGAAGTGGAGGAGAGATGTTGAGGAGTTACATCCAGCAATGGCTCCCACAGATCCCACACACGTGATTCTACAACCGTTTTGCTCCCCGCTTGACAAGCCGTGGATCTTTCCAGATTGACACTACGGACCTGTCAAAAACTGCGCAACAGTCCCACAGAATGGTATCACCCTCATTTCTAATTATGTCCAATATTTTTCTGAGGCAAAGGCAGTGGCAATAAACATCCTCTACATACGTCCTTCGTTGCTTCTGTGTCTGAAGTTAAGATTTCCCCTAAGTGGCTTACTGAGTGGAAGAGTTGGCGTGTCTCTTGCTCTCCATTTTGCTGTGAAACAAGAGCCCTGAAACTGAATAGCTTAGCAACTTTACTGGAGCAGGGGCACCTGGCTGGCTCAGTTGGTACGATATACAGTTCTTGACCTCGGGGTCGTGAGTTCCACCCCCCTGCTAGGTGTAGAGTTATTTTTTTGCTTGTTTGTTTTTAATAAATTTTTTTTTTTAAATAAATTAAGGAAAAACAAACTTACTGTCTAGTATTGGTTCTGAGGGTCAGGAATCCAGGAGCAGCTGGAGGAGTGCTTCTGGCTGTGAGCATCCCAGGAGCTTGCACTCCAGCCATGGTTGGGTAGCAGACACCTCCTGGAATCGGGGCAGGAGAATCTGTTCCCAAGCTCGCTCACGTGGCTGTTGGCCAATGGCTTCACTTTCCCAGCATCTGGGCCTCTCCACGGGGCTGCTCACATATAGCAGCATGATTCCCCCTGGAAAGAATGATTTAAGAGAGAAAGTGAGCACCCGAGACAGAACCACTGTCTTTTTCATGACCTAATGTCATCACTTCAGCCTTATGCTACTGATTACACGCAACAGCCCTTGTATAATTCAGGGGAGGACTACACAAGAGTGTGAACCTTTGGGGTGGGGATGCTGGCGGCCATGTTCCCTCAGTGGCTGGCTAAATATACGGGGGCACATATTCTTTTATATTGCCTTTTCCTTTTTCCTATTGTTATTTTTTTTTAAGTTTATGTATTTACTCTGAGAGAGAGAGAGAGAGAGAGAGAGAGAGAACATGAGCTGGGGAGGGCCAGATAGAGAGGGAGGAGGGAATCCCAAGCATGCTCCACACTGTCAGGGCAGAACCAGATGTGGGGCTTGATCTCATGAACCATGACTTACCTGACTGAGCCACCCAGACGTCTGCCGTTTTGTTTAAACCTTACTTTGATTGAAAGTGTAATACATGCCAATTTCAGAAAAACTTGAAAACACAGAAAAATAGGAGAAATCTCAAACACCCCTAACCCCACCACTGAAAGATACTTGTAACTTACATTTTTATTCATTTCCTTCCACTCTTTCTTCTGTGCGTGTAGTGCTTCTGTGCTGGGATGTTTTTGTCAGATAACAAAAACCACCCTGACTCAAAAAAAAAGCTAAAATGGAAGGAAAGCTATTAACGGCCTCAGGGAACAGGAAATCTAGAGGCAGTCAGATGTCAGGGCTGGTGGAGAACAATGACATTCTCAAGGACCCAGGTGATTTTCCTCCCTTCCAAACACTGACTTCATCTCGAGGGGCTTTTAGGCAGGAAGATGATGGAGGGGCTGAAAGTCTCCTTTTCAGTCTGATTTGCACACACCCACTCCTGACCCAGATGCTATCACTGGGAATGCTACAGGCTAAGTGACCAGTGTAGACTTGGTTACATGGTGGGATTACCGCCATTGACTTAGAGCAATCACCCCCAGAGCTGGGTCAGTTTCCCCTGAGTCACATGGTCTTTTAGGTTGAAAGAAGAGGGAAAGGAGGATATGTGGCAACAGTGTCTCCTACACAAATAGATTTACTTAGTTGATAAGATATAATTTCATATCCTTATTATTTCAAATGATTGTAATACTATAAACATATATTTTTTTAAGATTTTATTTTTAAGTAATCTCTACACCCAACATGGGGCTTGAACTCACAACCCCGAGATCAAGAGTCGCATGCTCAACTGACTGAGCCCACCAGGAGCCCCTGAACATATTCTTTATGGTTGAAATGTTTATAAATAAATGGCCATAGAATAGTCCAACAAGTTATATAGTATAACTTACTTTTTACAACAGCTTATTGAGACACAATTCACCCATTTAAACTGTAGAATTCAATGGTTTTTAGTATATTTCCACAGTTGTGCAACTATCATCACCATTTTCTTTTCTTTTCATTTTTGAGAGAGAGAGAGAGAGAGAGAGAGAGAGAGAGAGAGAGAAAGAGACAGAGCTCAAATGGGGAAGGGACAGAGAGAGAGGGAGACACAGAATCCGAAGCAGTCTCCAGGCTCTGAGCTGCCAGCACAGAGCCTGATGCAGGGCTCGAACTCATGAACCGTGAGATCATGACCTGAGTTGAAGTCAGACGCTTAACCGACTGAGCCACCCAGGCGCCCCTATCATCACCATTTTCAACATTGTCATTCCCTCAAAAAAAAAACCCTCATACTTACTAGCAGCCACACTACATTTCAAGCCCCATAGTACCTGGCTTCTCTCAATTAGTACAGTATTTTCAAGGTCGATCCCTGTTGTAGCATGTTTCGGTATTTTATTTCCTTTCATTGCTGAATAATATTCCATTGTGTGAATATACCACGTTAAAAAAGTCTATTGATGAGTTAATGGACATTTGGGTTGTTTCTGGTTTTTTTTGGCTATTATAGAGATTGTCTTGGGGCGCCTGGGTGGCTCAGTCGGTTGGGAATCTGACTTTGGCTCAGGTCATGATCTCACAGTTTGTGGGTTCGAGCCCCACATCAGGCTCTGTGCTGACAGCTTGCTCAGAGTCTGCAGCCTGCTTCAGATTCTGTCTCCTTCTCTCTCTCTCTCTGCCCCTCCCTGCTCATGCTCTGTCTCTCTCTGTCTCTCAAAAATAAATAAATGTTAGGGGCGCCTGGGTGGCGCAGTCGGGTAAGCGTCCGACTTCAGCCAGGTCACGATCTCGCGGTCCGGGAGTTCGAGCCCCGCGTCGGGCTCTGGGCTGATGGCTCAGAGCCTGGAGCCTGTTTCCGATTCTGTTTCTCCCTCTCTCTCTGCCCCTCCCCCGTTCATGCTCTGTCTCTCTCTGTCCCAAAAATAAATAAACGTTGAAAAAAATAAATAAATTAAATAAATAAATAAATAAATAAATAAATGTTAAAAAAATTTTGTTTAAAAAGATTGTCTTATTTCATTCAGGCTACTATAAAAAAATGCCATAGACTAGGTAGCACATAAACAACAGAAATTTATTTTTCACAGTTCTGGGGGCTGGGAAGTCTAAGATCAAGGCACTGGCAGAGTCAGTGTCTGGTGAGAGCCTGCTTCCTCATTAAGGGCCAGCTTCTCATTGTTAATCTCACATAATGGAAGTGGGGAAGGAGCTCTCTGGGATCTCTTGTAAAAGGGTATTTGTTGAAAAGACCATTTTCCCCCATTGAATGGTTTTAGCACCCGTGCTGAAAAATCAACCAATCATAAAAGTGAGAATTTACATCTGGGCTCTTGGTTCTATTCCATTGATCTCTATGTCTATCCTCAAGCTGGTACTGCACTCTATTTTTTACTGTAACTTTGTAGTGATTTTGAAATCAGGAAGTAGTGAGTCCTCCAACTTTATGCTCCTTTTTCAAGATTGTTTTTAGCTATTCTGGATTCCTTATATTTCTATATGAATCTTAGGATCAGCTTTTTCAATTTCTGGAGGAAAAAAACTAAGATTTTGATAGAGAACACTTTGAATCTAGAAATCAACTTGGGAGGACTGCCATCTCAACAACACAAAATCTTTCAATCCATGAACATGGGATGTCTTTACATTTATTGAAGTCTTCCTTAATTTCTTTAATGATGTTTTATAGTTTTCAGTATACAAATCTTACACTTCTTTATAAAAATGTATTCTTGGGGCACCTGAGTGGCTCTGTGATTGGGATTCTCTTTCTCTCTCTCTCTCTCTGCTCCCCCCCCACCCCGCCCCGCTCATGCTCTGTCTCTCTCTCTCTCAAAATAAAATAAACTTACAAAAAATTAACCAAGACAGAGGTAGAATAGCGATAATGAGGAGACAAATGGCAATGTATGTGTCTCAGGGTCTATAAAGGAAACCCTACTTTCCATGTTGGGCTCCTAACACCAACGTGTTACCATCATGGCATCTGTTCTGGGCTGCAGGTTAGCTATTGTCGACTTTATGTGGCAGAGGCTGCCTGGTATGATGTGCACATGTTGGGGTTGGACTTGGTGTGTGGAGCTTGAACATGCCAGGGCAGTGGTGAGTGACCCACATCTCCAAACACACACACTTACTCAGAGACCTTTTTAAAAAAATTTTTTTTTATGTTTATTTATTTTTGAGAGAGACAGAGCATGAATGAGGGAGAGGCAGAGGGAGAGGGAGACACAGAATCTGAAGGAGGCTCCAGGCTCTGAGTTGTCGGCACGGAGCCTGATGCGGGGCTCAAACTCGCAAACCATGAGATCATGACCTGAGCTGAAGTTGGACACTTAACCCACTGAGCCACCCAGGCCCACCACAGAGATCTCTACTGTGACAATATGAGTGTGCCCCGTTTGTGTACGCCTGCTTTCACCAAACACAACCGAGCCATGCTTGACATCCTTTGTCAGCAAAGGGGATTTCAGAGACGGACCTGTGTGTGGACAATGACACGAGGACAGCAGTGGGAGGTCACACTTCAAGAGTGCTCCCTCTGTGCCAGGCCCAGCTCTAAGCACCTGCTGAAGACTAACGCAATTAAAGCTCTTAACAACCCTTTGAGGCGATGCTTTTGTTTGCTCCCTTTTGCAGCAGAGAAAACTTGCCCAAGGTGACACAGCCAGTGACGAGCAGAGTCTGGATTTGAACCTGGAGCCGGAGTGCTTAGCTATCGTGCTATTCCCTCCCTCTACAAAACTATCAAAACAGAACAAAGTGCTACAGCGGTAAATACGGTAACAATAAATAAATAAGACTCTGGCAGTGGGCATAGGGTCCTGCAGAAGAAGTTCACTCTACCTGGTGGAGTTGAGTTTCCACTGAGCCTTGAAAAAAGAATTCACTAGAACCCAACAGTGGGAAGGTTGTTTCAAGTCAGTGTGACAGCAGACAGCTGTGCAGGGGCATCAGGCTATATGTTACAGAAGTGCTCTCCTTAAAATCATAGGGAGGAGGAGCTACACAGAACAATTTTCTTTCTTTTTTAAAATAATTTTATTTATTTTATTTTATTTTATTTTAAAAAAAATTTTTTTTTCAACGTTTATTTATTTTTGGGACAGAGAGAGACAGAGCATGAATGGGGGAGGGGCAGAGAGAGAGGGAGACACAGAATCGGAAACAGGTTCCAGGCTCTGAGCCATCAGCCCAGAGCCCGACGCGGGGCTCGAACCCACGGACCGCGAGATCGTGACCTGGCTGAAGTCAGACGCTTAACCGACTGCGCCACCCAGGCGCCCCTAATTTTATTTATTTTAAGAGAGATGAGAGGGAGAGAGAGAGAGAGAGAGAGAGAGCGCACACACACGTGAGTGGGGAGGGGCAGAGAGAGAATCCCCAGCGGGCTCTGCACTGTCAGCACGGAGCCCGATGCGGGGCTCCACGCGGGTCTGAACTCATGAAATGTGAGATCATGATCTGAGCTGAAGTCAGAAGCTCAACTGACTGAGCCACCCAGGTGCCCCCACAGAAGAATTTTCTTAATCATTATGTCTTCTCTCTCTCTGCTCATTTCAATTGAAACTGAAATAACGTTTTATTTAAACCAAAAATATTTTAAAAATTTAAATTAAAAAAAAGCTTTACATTTAAAATACATATTGTGGGGGGCGCCTGATTTCAGCTCAGGTCATGATTTCGTGGTTCACGTGAGTTTGAGCCCCTCCACGGTCAGTGCGCTGGAGTCTGCTTTGGATCCTCTGTCCTTCTTTCTCTCTGCCCCTGTCCCACTCGCACTGTCTGAAGAAAAAAAAATTTTTTTTAACTAAATACATATTTTGGAGGGCACCTGGGTGGCTCAGTCGTTTCAGCATCCGACTCTCGATCTCGGCTTGGGTCGTGATCCCAGAGTCGTGGATCAAGCCCCTTCTTGGGCTCCATGCAGACTTTGGAGCCTGCTTGGGATTCTCCTCTCAGCACTAAATAAATAAATAAGTAAGTAAGTAAATAAATAAATAAAATATCTATTTTTTAATTTAGTAAGTAATCTCTCCACCCAAGAAGGGCCTTGAACTCACGACCAACCCTAAGATCAAGAGTAGCACAACTCCTCTGACTGAGCCAGCCAGGCGCCCCTGAAATATTTTTAAGAGAAATATTACTTATTGTTTTCTTTTTTCCTTTTATTTATTTATTGTTTTTTTCAATCTTTATTTGAGAGAGAGAGAGACAGAGAGACAGAGCACAAGCATGGGAGGGGCGGAGAGACAGGTAGGGAGACATAGAATCCGAAGCAAGGCTCCAGGTTCCGAGCTATCAGCACAGAGGCCGACACGGGGCTCGAACTCACGGACGGCAAGATCGTGACCTGAGCCGAAGTCGGACGCTGAACAGACTGGGCCAGCCAGGCGCCCTGTTTTTTTGTTTTTTAATGTTGATGTTTTAATTTTTTTAATTGCTTGATTTCTAATCGCCACGTGTCTATGATACTCTAACTGCTTTTCAACGTTTATTTATTTTTTGGGACAGAGAGAGACAGAGCATGAACGGGGGAGGGGCAGAGAGAGAGGGAGACACAGAATCAGAAACAGGCTCCAGGCTCTGAGCCATCAGCCCAGAGCCTGACGCGGGGCTCGAACTCACGGACCGCGAGATCGTGACCTGGCTGAAGTCGGACGCTTAACTGACTGCGCCACACAGGCGCCCCTCTAACTGCTTTTCAACGGGCCCAGAATGATATAAAACGACAGCTGACAGGCCCAGACTTCCAGGGGCTTTTTGGTCTGAGGGAACGTGCCTTGGTAGCAGTAAGACCATGGAAGATGGTGGATTCTTGCCTCAACTGGAAATTTATAAAAATTTTCCATGAGATGGCAGCAGCTGCTCAAGCAGTCCTGGAAAATGAGCTCAGCTGAAAATTCAAGGTTGTTGTCGTTGTCGTTGTTGTTGTTTGCCATTAGAGTGAGATCTCTTCCAACATTGCCTGTCTTTGAATAAAATCTATGCGTTAAAAATTCTTTGATTTAGAAATGAAAACTGGTTTCTTTTTTTTTTTTTTAATGTTTACTTATTTTTAAGAGAGAGAGAGAGAGAGAGACTGGGGGAGGGGCAGCCAGAGGGGCGTGTACAGGGGACCCAAAACAGGCTCTGTGCTGACAGCAGTGAGCCCGGATGTGGGGCTCGAACTCACGAACCATGAGATCATGACCTGAGCGGAAGTCCATACGCTCAACCTACTGAGCCACCTGGGCGCCCCTTGACGCTATTTTCTACCCGCTAATACCGACCGAGGCTCTCTTGTCTTTCAAGGTCATTTTGGAGCAGTCAGATGAAAGATGCAAAATTCAATTCCCACCACAGCTACTAGAAAGCAGGATTTAATTTTAGCCCTGCCAAACAACGTGGAGCGGCCGGGAAGTGATTTTGGCATCTGGAAGTGTTTCGTGCTTCACACCAAGTGAGTGCGCCTCTTACTCCGCACTCTCAGGCCGGCTGTCCTGTGAATTTCTATTTGCTCAGAAATTATGCTGATCTCAGTTTCCGCCCTGAGCAAGGAAAACGAGGGTAAGAAAAGAATGGAGCTAGCCCAAGTGCAGGGAACAAAACATAGAATGGATGGGCCTTCACAGAAGAGGATTGTTTCAGTCCCAGAACAAAGGGGCAGATGGATTAGGCCGGTCTGAGCCCTGGCTCCGCCTCTTACCAGCTGGGCCCTCACCTGATCTCCAGAGCTAGGGTTTTCCACCGCAGACAGAATGACAATACCTTTTCGCAGCACTGCCGAGTGCAAAGGGGAGAATGTCCTCTGGGCCACACCAGTTGGTTGGAATTACAGCAGATACTTTATCGGGTCGCTAAAATATGTTTACCCGCTGACTTTTCTTTTTTTTCCTTTGCCTGTTTCCCCACACAGGAAAGACAATGGAAATAAGATCAAAGTCATAATCCTCTTGTCGATCTACGTTGGGCCGCTGGTCATCCCTGGCTGCATGTCAGAATTGCCTTGGAGCCCTCGCCCCAGCCCAGGGCAATGGCCACAGTCCCTCTGGGTGGGGTGTGAATTTGAAGCAGCCACTTCCCAAACCCTCTGAATGTCCTTGAAGGGACTCTGCCTCACCCAGAGTGGTCACGTGATTTCCTTGCTAAGGACACTGCCAGCCGAGAAACCAAAGATTTTGCTTAAATGAATCTGTTAACTGCTTCAAATCCAGCCTTGCAGATCCCTTGGGGTATAAAGCGGGCCTGACCTCACCGAGTTAAATGGACACACTTTCATTCTGATCTTAGAGCAGCATCTTAACGAGCATCTTTATAGACTTATTCCACATTGAAAGTGGATATCTGTGACCTATAATTTGCAAGATCTTTAATTTAACATAATTATAAGGACACTTCTGAAATTAATGGTCAAGTGAACGACGGCACTAGATAACTATTCCAATATATTACTTCAACACCTTCCTTCCTTCTCTCTTCTCCAAAATGATGTTTCAATTCAGGTGGTTCTTTGGGTTTTTTTGCTTTTTGGTTTTGTTTGTTTGTTTGTCTTTACTGTTTCAAGTACTATTTGTTGTGCCCAAGTTATGAAGGCTCTGTGGAGAAAATATTAGCATAGCAGTTTTTGGCTAAATCAGTTTTAAGGCAAAGGCATTCGTTAATAAGGCATTTTCCCTTTTTATTACTAATTTTTTTAATAAGGAATTTTCAAATGTGACTATTCCAGAAGTTTTCTCTATGCCACCTGATCAAGATGAATTTATTGTAATATCCCCTTTTCTGGAAGGTAGCTGCATATATCTGGACGGAACTCATAATTTTTCTAAATATGTGCAAAATTAAAAAAATATATTCTGTATTAAAACCCAAACAATTTTCATACCACTTCCCTTTCCAGGCTTTCTTGTAAAACATTGTCCTGACATGTCTTGGTAAAAAAAACAAAAAACAAATGTGCACTGAACTTCCTGTCTTCAAAATAGAGATACTCTCTTCCTGCAGCCTTGGAAACCAGAGAGCAGCCCACACTAAGACTTCTGGTCAAAAGCAAAACTCAGGCTGCTGGGGTCCAGGGATTTCTCTGTTAGGGGCCACACATCCACTGGGATGTGGCCACTATGCGTACCTGAAGCACCTCTGTTATATCATCCTAACCACATCGACGGCACATCCTAACTGCTGACTGCATTTGAAAATGATCCCCAGGCACAAAGCCATCCAGTGTCAGGTCATACAAAGCCACAAAATATTCATGATCTTCTGCAGACCCGGCAGATTGTTTCTTAATTGTGGTAAAGTGCACATAACATAAAATGTTCCGTCTTAACCATTTTCAGCATACAGTTCATTAGGGGTAAGCACATCGTGTTGTTGTGCAATTGACCTCCAGAACTCATTTCATCTTGCAAAACTGGAGCTCCATACCTATTAAACAACTCCCCCCGCCCCCCTGCCCTCGGCTCCTGGCAACTGCCCTTCTGTTTTCTGTCTCTACGAACATGACTACTCCAAGTATTGCACCCTTTTGGGGAAGCAAAGTGTTTTTTCTTTTAAGCTTATTTATTGACTTAAATAATTTCTACACACGACATGGGGCTTTAACTCTCAACCCCAAGATCAAGAGTCACACGCTCTTCCGACGGAGCCAGCCGGGTGTCCCTGGAAGCAAAATGTTTTTAATCACAACTGCATCCCATCAAATTTACAGCCAGAAAGCGGAAGGTCTGAAAGTTTGAACTTTACGATTAAGTATGTAAAACATACTCAGACACACGCATCCACACATACTCACGAACACACAATTCTGATAGAACTGAGCTTGGCGGGGCAGGGGGTGGCGCACCTGGGTGGCTCAGTCGGTTAAGCGTCCGAGTGGATTTCAGCTCAGGTCATGATCTTACAGTTTGTGAGTTCCAGCCCCCCATCGGGCTCCGTGCTGATGGCACAGAGCCTGCTTGGGATTTTGTCTCTCCTCGCTGCCCTCACCTACTTGTGCGCACGCGCTCTCTCTCTCAAAGTAAATAAACTTAAAAAAATAAAAATAAAAAGAACTGAGCTTGGCACAAAGTCCATCTCTGGGGGCCACTGAAGGCCTGTTTCGTGAAACTGCTTCTCCAGGTGTTTTACCTGGACGAGCAGAAAAGTGTGCTTTCGGCAACTGGCAAGGGTCAAGGTCTTTTAAGTTATACAAGAATGGGCCTGCAGAGAGGGTTCTCAGGATGCAACCTGGAACTGAAACCCGACATGAAACCAGCTGCAGAAGGGAAGAGCCGCCACCTCTGAGATCAAACCCAGGGCCAGGTGTGTGCAAAGGGGCCTTGGGGGCTCGGAGCACTAGCCTGCGAATTTCACAAAAGACTCATCTGCTTCTGCAGATTTGGCTTTGAGGATTTGTTTCCTATGCCTCCCCATGTTTTCTGCAGCTCCCATGCCAGCCTGGCCCAGGGTCAAGGTAGGCTGGATCCAAGAAGGAGAGGGGAGCAGGTGCCCTGAGGACTCTCACACAGAGCCCATCAGGAACAACTTATTACTGCCTCCATGCTGAAAACAGCTGTGTCCTTACTTTACAAAAACGTAGAAGGCGTTGCTGGCTGTCCTCTGGCGGCAGGGCCAGGGTAGGGCCGAGCACAGGTCAGCAGCCTGAGTGACACAGGACGCTTGACTTGAAGCTTCACCCATGTTCCAAAGACGGGCTTCAGGGGGCGCCTGGGTGGCTCGGTTAGTTAAGCGTCCGACTTTGACTTTTGGTTTTGGCTCAGGTTCGATCTCACGGTTCGTGGGTACGAGCCTCGCATTGGCCTCTGTGCTGACAGTGTGGAGTCTGCTTGGGATTCTGTCTCTGCCCCTCCCCAGCTCATGCTCGCTCTCTCTCTCTCTCTCAAAATAAATAAACTTAAAAACGAAAAAAAAAAAAAAAGAAGAAGATGGGGCATCAGGAATGTGGTGGGGAGGGCCCTCACCGAGGCCTCAGGACTGTTATTTTTCCCCTAACCTTCTGTTGCTGTGCAGTTTGTCTAGATAGTTCTGTCCTTCCTTTTTAAACCACAAAGGCTTGCAAGAGACTGGCCTCCACTGCCCAAGTGTGACAATGGCCACTTCTGGGGCCTGGTTGAGGGAGGGGTTGTGGGATGTGGAGCTGGCTCCTGGGGCCACCAGATCTCCTTCAAGGCACTGCTTGTCCACACAGCCCTTTGCCCATGTCCTGCCCTCCCTACCCTCCCTGAGGCCTCGTCTCCAGCTGTCCCACCCCCAACCTGCATGGGCCTCAGCTTCCTGGGGACTCAAGGCACCCTCCCCGGCATTTCCATGGGGGCTTCTCTGGTCCCATGGAATATTCCACATGCTGGGGGAAAAAGGGACTTCCTTGGGATGCCAGCAGTGGCCATGGTGGTTTGGGCTGGCACAGAGATGTGGGTGCGTGGATGAGTGACAGCTCCCATGCCCCCTCCCCTCTCCTACCATAATCCCTCACCAGCCAAGGGAAGCTAACAGAACGTCTGTGTTGAGAGTCTCTCTTTCCTTCTCTCCCCTTCTCTTCTCTCTCGGTTTGGAACTTTGCTAAAAGTTAAACATGCATCTGTCTACCTTAAGAACTAACAACTCCACTTCCACTTACCCAAGGGAAGTGAAACCATGTCCACACAAAGACTTATATAAGAACATCGACGGCAGTTTTATCCACAACAACCCCAACGTGGAGACGCTCCAAATGCTCATCACGGATGGAGTGACTGTGGCCGCACAAAGAAATACCACTCAGCAGCAAGAAGGAACAGATTACTAATACACTCAATAACATGAATCCGACTCCAAAAGCGTTAGGCTGGGTGAGCGCTGTAAGCCGGATGAGGCCATTTATATGAAATTCTGGAAGAGGCAAACCGGCGACAGAAAACAGATTGAAGATTTCAGGGGCCTGGGATGTGGGAAGGTGAGGTGAAGAACGAGCACGAAGGGGCACAAGGGTGCTTTTTTTGAGTGACAGAAATGTTTTGGATCTTGATTCTGGTGGGGGTTCCACAGGTAAATACATTTGTCAAAAACTCATTGAACGAAACACATAAAAAGGAATCATCTGATTCTGCGTAAATAACACACTTCGATAAAGGTGTTTTTGTTTTTGTTTTTGTTTTTAAAAAAAGCAGCTCAGTCTAGCTTCCCCAAGTGGGTGGCACCATTTCGCCTGGAAACAAGCTGGAATGACAGGCATCCTGACCGACGTGTCCAGCACAAACTACTTAGGTGGCACAGAGGGCCCATTGTCACCAGACCGCAGAGTCTCTCTCCAGCCCGTCCTGCACCTTGGCCCTGAGCCCCAGCCAGCACAAGCTATTTACCAATTCCCTCTGCGAGCAGTGAACTTTGACACCTTCCGTGTCTTTGACTGCTCTTCTCTTTGCCGTCAATACTCACCCCCAACTTTTTTGCTGGGGAAGTTCCACGCATCCTTGAAAGCTGGACTCAAGCGTCTCTTCCCCACCTCCTCTGTGCTCTCCCTACAGCTCTGCAAGCCACACTGTATTGTATTATAGGCTGTTACCCTCCTGTCCTCCCTCCTCCCATCCTCCCACAGTCCGGAAACCCCTCGAAGCCAGGAGTGGTGCCGTATTTCGCTCTGATTCCTTTAAAGTACCTAGCACATTCCTTGAATGTCTGTTGGGCAAGATGGTAGGCCTAAGTTAGCTAAACAGAGAATCACAAGCTTCCGAACCTTCTCCCCAACTTGCAGATGAGGACATGAGGCTCCCAGAGCTCAGGCGATGATGCTGAAGACCTCAGGGGCGGGATGTGGCATTGTTAAGGTGCAGGTGCAGAGGGAGGATGGTGAATGAAGCCCCGTCCCAGCCGTCAGTGAGCTCATGGAGGACAGAGGCTCACAAATAGTGGGGAAACATAGGCCGAATGGAGACACGAGGGAATGAATTCATTCATTCATTCATTCATTCATTCATTCATTCGAGTCGCCCTCCCTCCCCCTTACAGTCTGCAGCAGCATGCAGGAGTGGGCACAACAGGTGCTGTCTCCTCCCCTACCCCCGCCCACCCCAGAGGGACCTAACCCACGGAACTGTAGCATAACCCTTCTTAAAGGCAGCCAGCTATGGACCTCAGGGATTAGTTTGGCTAAAGGATTCTTAGTTTTTTGTTGGGCTTATAGTCACAGCTGTGCTGTTTTCTTCTTTTTTTTTAATGTTTTATTTATTTTTGAGAGAGAGAGCACAAGCAGGGGAGGGTCAGAGAGAGAGGGACGGAGTATCTGAAGCAAGTTCCAGGCTGACAGCAACGAGCCCAATGCGGGGCTCGAACTCATGAACCACGAGATCATGACCGCAGCTGAAGTCGGACCTCAACCGACTGAGCCACCCAGGCACCCCTGTTTTTTGCTTTTTTTTAATGGTAAGGTTTTTTTTAATCTTTATTTTTGAGAGAGAGTGAGAGAGACAGAGTGCAAGCGGGGGAAGAACAGAGAGAGAGGGAGACACAGAATCCAAAGCAGGTTCCAGGCTCTGAGCTGTCGGCAAAGAGCCCGATGTGGGGCTCGAACCCACGAACCGCGAGTTCATGACCTGAGCCGAAGTCAGACGCTTAACCAACTGAGCCACCTAGGTGTCCCATCACAGCTATGTTTTGTACTTTATTATAAAAACTCTTTTGATTTTATTAACAAGGTTCGTGCTGGCACGGCTTGCATTTTGGCTAGAATGTGAACCTTGCATAAATGTCATGGCTCTGTGGGTGCCTAGAACAGGGCTGGAATGTAGCAAATGTTCTGATATTTGTTTTAAGTTCTGTCCCATCTCATTTTCTGAAACTGAATTTTGGGAGAGTAGACTCTGCTGGTCAGATTTTTAAAAAAAAATCTTTTAATTTCCTATGTCTGTCTGCAATATGTTTGAAAATTGCTCACAGATAATTTCACTTGACTTGAAAACAAAGTATAACCTTTTGTTTGGAGCCAAATAAAGTTTTCTCTTCCTTTCCAATTTATTGGTAGCATGGATAAAATTGTGATACATCATCTTACCTCGTGATACCACCCAGAACAATGCAGTTGAGAAACTGGTACCTGTGTTCTACTTTATGCCTTTGTAAGAATTAAACCTAGTGTCAAATTATGATGAAACCAAATTATTGCTGCTTCTGGGAGCCTGGGTGGCTCAGTCGGAAAAGTGTGGCACTCTTGATCTTGGGGGCGTTGAGTTCAAGCCCCATGATGGGTGAAGAGATTACTTAAATGAAACTAAAAAAAAAAAAAAAAAAAAAAGAGGGGTGCCTGGGTGGCTCAGTCAGTTAAGTACCCAACTTAGGTTCAGCTCATGATCTCACAGTTCGTGAGTTTGAGCCCCGCATCAGGCTCTGTGTTGACAGCTCAGAGCCTGGAGCCTGCTTGGGAATTCTGTGTCTCCCTCTCTCTTTGCCCCTCCTCCACTTGCACTCTGTCTCTCTCTCTCAAAAATAAATAATAGAACATTAAAAAAAAAGAGTATATATGCATCATGATTCCGTTTACATAAACTTCAGAAAGAGGTGGGGAGCCTGGCTGGCTCAGTCAGTGGAGCATGTGACTCAATCTCGGAGGTGTGAGTTCAAGTCCCAGGCTGGGTGTAGAGATTACTTAAAAATAAAATCTTTTTTTTTTTTTTAAATGTTTATTTTTGACAGAGAGAGAGAGACAGAGCATGAGTGGGGGAGGGGCAGAGAGAGAGGGAGACACAGAATCCGGAACAGGCTCCAGGCTCTGAGCGGTCAGCACAGAGCCCGACACAGGGCTTGAACTCACAAACCACGAGATCATGACCTGAGCCGAAGCCGGACGCTCGACCAACTGAGCCACCCAGGCGCCCCCTACTATTATTATTTTAAATGTTTATTCATTTTGAGAGAGAGTTTGTGCGTGTGTGCATGAGCAGGGGAGGGGCAGAGAGAGAGAGGGAGAGAGAGAATCCCAAGCAGGCGCCACACTCTGCACAGAGCCTGACGTGGGGCTCGATCTCATGAACTGTGAGCTTGTGACCTGAGCCGAAATCAACAGTCAGACGCTTAACCGCGTAACCCACCGAGCCACCCAGACGCCCCTGTTTTTTTAAACTGCAGCGTGTGACATTAGTTTCAGGGGTACCACGCAGTGATTGCACAAGTCTACGCCCTATGCTGTGCTCACCAGTGTAGCTACCGTGTGTCAGGTATGGCTACAACACCACTGACTACATTCCCTGTGCTGTGCCCCTTCATCCCTGTGACTGACTCATTCCCTAACCGGGAGCCTGGACCTCACGCCCCTTCATCCCTTTTGCCCATCCCCCTGCCGCCCTCTGTCAACCACCGGTTTCTTCTCTGTATTTATGGGTCTGTGTCTGCTTTGATTGTTTGTCCATTTTTTTGTTTTTCAGATTCCACACAGAAGTGAAATCATACGGTATTTGTCTTTCTCTGTCTGCCTTATTTCACTTAGCATAATACCCTCTGGGTTCATCCATGTTGTCACAAATGGCAAGACCTTTCTTTCTTTCTTCCTTTCTCCCTTCCTTTCTTTCTTTCTTTCTTTCTTTCTTTCTTTCTTTCTTTCTTTCTTTCTTTCTTTCTTTCTTTCTTTCTTCCTTCTTCCTTCCTTCCTTCCTTCCTTCCTTCCTTCCTTCCTTCCTTCCTTTAGCTTATTTATTTTGGGGGCGCCTGGGTGGCTCAGTTGGTTAAGTGACTGACTTCAGCTCAGGTCATGATCTCGTGGTTCGTGAGTTCAAGCCCCACATCAGGCTCTGTGCTGTCAGTGCAGAGCCTGCTCAGGATTCTTGCTCTCTCCTCTCTTTCTGCCCCTCCCCTCGTGCTTTCTTGCTCTCAAAATAAATAAACTTAAAAAAAAAAAAAAAAGGTTGTCTAAATAAATAAATAAATACATACATAAATAAAGTTTATTTATTTTTGAGAGAGGGGCAGAGAGACAGAGGAAGAGAGAGAATCTCCTTACCATCAGCTTAGAGCCCGATGTGGGGCTCAAACCCATGAACTGTGAGATCACGACCTGAGCCAAAACCAAGAGTCGGACACTTAACTGACTGAGCCACCCTGGTGCCCCAAGATCTCATTCTTTCTTAGGGCTGAGTAATATTACCTGTATCTATTTTAATTGATTGATTTCTTAGGATTTTCCCCCTGTGATTGTCTCAATTTGTTCTTATAAATTTGTTTAATAAACAAATACCTTTTAAAACTGAACAACTGGGGCGCCTGGGTGGCGCAGTCGGTTAAGCGTCCGACTTCAACCAGGTCACGATCTCGCGGTCCGTGAGTTCGAGCCCCGCGTCAGGCTCTGGGCTGATGGCTCAGAGCCTGGAGGCTGTTTCTGATTCTGTGTCTCCCTCTCTCTCTGCCCCTCCCCCGTTCATGCTCTGTCTCTCTCTGTCCCAAAAAAAATAAATAAATAAACGTTGAAAAAAATAAAACTGAACAACTACCTACCTAATACATGGAAACAAAATTTTCCCACAGTTTAATTCCAAGTTAGCACCTTCTGGTTTCTTGTTTTGTTTGCTTAGTAAACAATGTTCAGGTGTTAAATGTGACTACGGTAAATGAGGTCCAGGGTCATTTTCAGATTCCAGACAACCCAAACCAGCCAATTCTGCAAACTAAAGAGCTATTACACTATTCCTTTTTTTTTTTTTTAATGTTTATTGATTTTTTGAGTGAGTGAGTGAAAGAGAGAGAGAGAGAGAGAGAGAGAGAGAATGAGTGGGTGAGGGGCAGAGAGCGAGGAAGACACAGAATCTGAAGCAGGCTCCAGGATCTGAGCTGTCAGCACAGAGCCCAGTGAGGGGCCCAAACCCACCGAGAGAGCATAACCTGAGCTGAAGTTGGACGCTTAACCCACTGAGCCACCCAGGCGCCCCATCCTTTATTTTATTTTATTTTTTAACCATAAGAGACTCTTTACTTTTTTAATTAATTAATTTGTTTTGAGAGAGAGAGAGAGAAAGAGAGAGAGAGAGAGAGAGAGAGAGAAGGAGAGAATCCCAAGCAGGCTCCCTACTGGCAGCGCAGAGCCCAATGCAGGGCTTGAATTCACAACCCTGAGATCATGACCTGAGCCAAAAGCAAGAGTTGGATGCTTAACCGACTGGGCCCCCCAGGCGCCCCAAGAACCAGTGCTATTCCAATATCCGTAATGCTCATTTGTAAACTCCTTCCTCTCATATTTATTTTTTTTTCACTTTGTACTGTGAATATTTTATGATTAAAAATCAGGAGAGTTCTACCAATATCCAAATTTCCAGCTTCTCTGAATCAGAAAATCTGGTGACAATGGAAGTATGTTCCTGATTGGGAACAAATGGCTTACTCATATTTATTTTATCAGGCATCTGTCATGTGACAGGCACTTGCCCTGTGCCAGGATCAGACATCAAGAAATGAATGAGATGGAAAAAGAAAAAAAAAAAAAAAAAAAAGAAATGAATGAGATGAGATCTCTGTTCTCAAGAAGTTAGAAACAAATAAATGAGAAGTACACAGATATCTATAATACAAGATAGAATGTGATAGGTAACCTACCAGATTTACACAGAGCTATAAAATAACAGAGAAGGAAGACATAACATCTCAATGGAGAGCCTCCCAATTATAAAATAAAATATTCTCATCATAGAAAAGTCAGACGATTAAAACATATAAAAGACTATTGGAAAACATTCAATCACAATACCTCCACACACCTTGGTATTTCTTTCTTTCTTATTTATTTTTTTTAAGTAGGCTTCATGCCCAGCGTGGAGCCCAACACGGGGCTTGAACTCATAACCGTGAGGTCAAGACCTGAGCTGAGATCAAGAGGTGGATGCCTAACCGACTGAGCCACCCATGCGTCCCTTTGGTATTTCTTCCAACCTTATTTTCTATGTATACTCCTTTTTTTTTTTTTTTTTCAAGTAAGCTCTATGCCCAATGTGGGGTTTGAACTCAATGACCCTGAGATCAAGCACTGTATGCTCTACTGACTGAGCCAGCCAGATGCCCCTCTATTTATATCTTAATTAAAGTGACATACTATATTATAGCCTGCTTTTGGTTGCCCAAGATATGGTGTGAGCATTTTCTACACCATTGTTGCTTCAGAATCCCGATTTTTTGCATTTTATCACATAATATAGACGCAACATTATGGTATCTATTGCCCTATTGTTGAGCATTGAGACTGTAGTTACTTTTCTGCCATTATGAGTATGCTAAGTCAAATCTAACTTATTCACAAGTATTTTCTTCCCAGCTACAGAAAATTTCTTGAAGGAAGTGCCATTTGGAGCCTGCAAAAATTGGTAGAAAGTGTGCAATATCATATTTATATATTTTATATTTTATACTTACAGACACTTATATTTTATGAAATTAAATAGTTTAAATATTTATATATTTTATATATTTGCATACTTTATATTTACATTTTATATTTATATGTATTCCTACCATGTTTATATATAAATAAAACATTATTTTATATATAAAATGAAGACATAATTATAATTTTTATAATATGTTATAACTTATAATACTTATGATATAAATTTTTACGTACATTTATATATAAAGGAGTTTCAGGTGTAACTGGGTGGCTCAGTTGGTTAAGCATCCACCTCTTGATCTCATCTCAGGTTTTGATCTCAGGGTCGTGAGTTCAAGCCCCTCATCGGGATCCACACCCAGCATGGAGCCTACTTAAAAAAAAAAAAAATTCTTTTTAATTTAAGCACACTTATATATTTAACAAGGAAACTTAATAGAACTACTTCAAATGGAAAAAAAAATCAGTATAGACATACAGATCATTGGAACAGAACAGAGTCCAGAAATACACCACCTATATATGACCAATTGATTTTTATTTTATTCTTATTTCCTTTTTATTTTTTTTAAGTGGGCCCAACGCCCAATGCAGGGCTTGAACTCATGACCCTGAGCTCAATACCTCAGATCAAGAGTCAGATGCTCCACTGACTGAGCCATCCAGGTGCCCCACAAATAATTTATTTTTTTTTTTAATAATTGATGTTTGATAAAGACACCAAGGTAATCCAGTGGGGAAAGGTAGAATGTAAAATGAAGCACCCACTTTGGAAAAACGGTTTGTCGGTTTCTTATAAAATTTCTTACCATCAAGACCTAGCAATTGCACTTCTAGGTATTTACCCAAGAAAAATGAAAATGTTTGTACAAAAACAGTCATAGCAGCTTTTTTAAAATTTATTTATTTTGAGACAGGCTGAGAGTGCAAGCAGCGGTGGGGCAAAGAGAAAACTGAGAGAGAGAATCCCAAGCAGGCTCTATGCTGTCAGCCTGACTCGGGGTTCAATCTCACAAACCATGAGATCATAACCTGAGCTGAAACCGAGAGTCAGACGCTTAACTGACCGAGCCGCCCAGGCGCCCCGTCATAGCAGCTTCATATTCCCAAAGTGGAAACAATCCAAATGTTAATTAATGAGTCAAGGGATGAGCAAATTGTGGTGTACCTATTCAGTAAAATACTCAGCAAAAAATACAACAGAACAAAACACCAAAACCCGCTAATATGGACAATAATATAGATGAATGTCAAAAACTGCTGAGTGAAAGAAAACAGACACGGAAAACTACGTGTTATGAGACTCCATTTAAATAAAATTGTCAAGATTGACCGTTGAAAATTTTTTAATTTTTTTTTTTTTTTTGAGAGAGAGTACAAGTTGGGGAGGGGCACAGAGAGAGAGGGACAGAGTACCTGAAGCATGCTCTGTGCTGACAGCAGAGAGCTCGATGTGGGGCTCAAACTCACGAACTGTGGGATCCACAGTTGACCTGAGCCCAAGTTGGACACTTAACCGACTGAGCCACCCAGGTGCCCCAAGACTGACAATTTTAATCCACGGTGATAGAAAGGATTCGTGAGCTGGGAGTAAGGAGTGAGGATTGGATGGGAAGGAGCGTAAGGGAGACTGTGGGTGCTACAAATGGGCTCTATTTTTATGACAACGGTTGTCATGTATTCATAAAAACTCAAAGAACTGAGAACTATACTCCTAAAATGGGTGTATTTAAGTTAATAAAAAAAAGATCTATTTTGGGGGCAGTGGAGTGGCTCAGTTGGTTGAGTATCCGACACCTGATTTTGGCTCAGGTCATGATCCCAGGGTTGTAGGATTGAGCCTCAGGCTGAGATCTGCCAAGCGTGGATTCTGCTTGGGATTCTCTGTCGTTCTCTTTCTCTACCTCTCTCTCTCTTTAAAAAAAAAAAAAAAAAAAAAAAAGTCCATTTTGTTCTCATCGTGCATGTGCACACACACACACACACACACACACACACACACACACACGAGGTAACTATGTGAGGTGATGGATGTGTTAACTAACCTTATTATAACTGTTTCACTATATACATAAAATCATCAGGTTGTGTACCTTAAGCATACACAGTGTTATGTCAGTTATATCTCAATAAAGCTGGCAGAAAACATAAAAAATAAATACCTATGACCAAAAAAAAAAAAAAAAAAAAATCCATTCCAGTGCCACACAAAAAGGTTACATAGGAAGCCCTAGTGGTTGGTCCCTCCTCCAACTGAAGCAAATGTTGAGCTGAAAGGAATGGCTGTAATCAACTATTTCAGAACTCTGGAGCCTGATCAAACCCTTGTAACAACCAGAAGAGTGCTTGATGAGGGAGAGACTGCTGTTTCGTAACCAGTGTGCACAAAGCAGCTACTATTGCCCATTCCTCAGCCCCCGCCATGAAGGTGGGGACAGCAGCCTATGTTCCTGGACTGGCTGGACAGGTGCCAGGGAGGGCAGTGGGGATCTTGTCCTTCACTAATTTGGGATCATACACTTTGGTTAATCCGGTGGTTACCGGAGGGACTAGTGTAGACGCTTAGCTTAGTTTTGGGCACCCCCCCCCCCACCTGCCCTTAGGCTACAGCAGCTTCCCTGGCAGTTATCTATTGAAAGATTTAAGGGAACAGCCTTTTGGGGGGGGGAGGGGGGGAGGGGGGGAGGAGGTGGACATCTTCCCAGGTTACTGGCTGACCGCAGAGACAATGGAAAAGAAATTTCAGTGACCACAAGCAATAAGGAATATACACCTTATAAGAAGTCTGGAAGGGGCTCCTGGGTAGCTCCGTCAGTTGAGAGACTGACACTTGATTTTGACTCAGATCATGATCTCACTGCTCGTGAGTTTGAGCCCTACATTGGGCTCTCTGCTGACAGCTCAGAGCCTGGAGCCTGCTTCAAATTCTGTGTCTCCCTCTCTCTCTCTGTCCCTCCCCCACTTGTGCTCTCTCTCAAAAATAGACATTAAAAATAAGTAAATAAACATTTAAAAAAATTAAAAACAAACAAAAGGAAAAAAGAGAGCACGAGAGAGGCACATCAAGACACGGACTTTTAACTACAGAGAACTGATGGTTACCAGAGGGGAGTGGGGGGGGGGGTGAAATCGGGGATGGGGATCAAAATGCGCACTTTTGTGCATGGTGAGCACTAGGTGTTGGGTTGGAAGTACTGAATCGCTATATTGTACACCTGAAACTAATCTAACACTACATGCTAACTATACTGGAATTTAAATAAAAACTTTTAAAAAACTGGACCAAGGACCTGATTTCTCCAAAGATATACTCATGGTCACAGCTTCATTAGTCATGAGGGAAATGCAAACGCAAACTACCCCCAACGGGATACCGCTTCACACCCGGGAGGATGGCTATCATCAGACACGGGAGTGCGCGCACGCGCTTGCAGAATGGAAAATAACAAGTGTCAGCGAGGATGGGGAGAAACTGTAACAACAGTACCCTGCAGGTGGGAATGTAAAATGGTGCCGCCCCCCGGGGGAAAAGTTTGGTGCTGCCTCAGAACGTTTGACATGAAATTACCATAGGACCCAGCAATTCCTCTTGGAGGACTATATCCAAAAGAACTGAAAACAGAAACTCAAACAGATACTTGGGCATGAATGCTCACAGCAGCACTATTCACAATAGCCAAAAAGGTGGAAATAACAGCTGTGTGGATCGGCAAAATATGGTATATACATACAGTGAAGTATTAGCCATAAAAAGGAATTTTCTGTTGCATGCTATACAACACTGAAAACTTGCCAGATGAAATCAGCCAATCAAAAAGAACAGACATCATAGGAGTCTCTTTTTAGGAGATATCTCGAATAGGCAGAAAGTAGAACAGAAGTTACCAGGCACTGAAGGGAGAAGAAAATGGGGTATTAGGGCTGAATGGTAGCCCTAATTCTCTCTTTTTTTTTCTTTTAAGTTTTATTTATTTATTTTGAGAGAGAGAGAGAGAGAGAGAGAGAGAGAGAGAGAGAACAAACGGGAGAGGACCAGGGTGAGAGGAAGAGAGAGGGAATCCCAAGCAGGCTCTGAACTGACAGCACGGAACCCGATGTGGAGCTTGAACTCACGGATCTGAGCTGAAAGCTAGAGTCGGATGCTTAACCAACTGAGCCACCCAGGCGCCCCAATGGTTGAGTTTTTTGGATGATGACAAAGTTCTAGAAACAGATCATCCTGAAGGTACTGAATCCCGCTGAACCGCAAACTTACAAATGGTTCAAACGGAACATTTTATGTTATATATATTTCATTTACCGCAACAAAAACCAAACCCCTCTCAACTATTTGGGCTGATGATGCTGTCTGGCAAACAGGATTAGGACGAGGACTGGGCAGGCTAAGTCATACTAAGCAAGCTCAGGCCGGCTGAGCTACAAAACCAGAATACTGTTCACCTGGGCACCATTTCCAAAGACGGACAGACACGACAGACGGAGCGGACGGGGCTTCTGTTTCAAGCTGTTCAGGTCCTGTCCGCAAACGCGCAGGCATGGAATCCCAACCTGCCCTGGGACGTCTGCGCTCGCTGGCAGCTGCCCCAGAGATTGCACCAGCTTTCAGGAGTATCCTTCCCCCTGTCTCCCACCTCCTCACCCCTGCCAGTGCCCTGCCAACACTCCTGCGGCCACGCCCAACGCCCCGAGAGCTCCCCGCCTCTGGTGAGGCCTGATCCGAGGGCAGTGGGAGCCTGCGGGAAGGGCAGAGCGCCACCACCTGGAAAACCATGGCCCAGGGCTGCAGGGGAAACAAGATAGCGCAGGGTCCTGCCGCCAGCCTGGCTGGACGGAGACCAGGACCCCACCCGGTCGGAAAGTCTTAAAGGCACCCTGAAATAGAAAGCCCACACGGCTCAAGCAAACAAGTGAGATGTACAGGGATGGAAATGCAGAAATCTTGCTTGGACAGAACGCGTGTGTATGTGTGCCTATATACATACATGCCTATATCGGCATTCCATGTCTCTGTATCTATGTCTGTATAGATCTTGGTGTGGGGGAGGCTTTTCTCACTATGGATTTTTAAAAAGTGTTTTTAAAAACGTTTTCATTTATTTTGGGGGGGGGCAGAGAGAGAAGGGGACAGAGAATCCAAAGTAGGCTCTGTACTGACAGCAGAGAGCCCGATGTGGGGATTGGACTCATGAACTGCAAGATGATGACCTGAGCTGAAGTCGGTTGCTTAACCGACTGACTGAGTCACCCAGGCGCCCTCACCGGGGATTTTTAACACTGAGCATGTGAAGGGAAGAAAATGGATACATTCGACGAGGTCAACAATGAAACTTGAGTATAACAACACAAAAAAAGTCATGGTCAAAAGACAAACCAGGCAAATATTTGTAACACACCTAAGGACAGAAATGCAAATGTCTTTCATTTTATAAAGCACTCACACAAAAGAACATGGGGGAGAAAAGGATCTAACTGAGCAAATGCAAACATGAATATTGTTTGCAGAAACGTAAATGCAAATGGCAAATACAAGTATGAAAAGACAACTCTACTCGGTTCATAATCAATGTGCACAGAAGAGCTGCGGAAAAAAATGCTACTTTCCACTGGAACTGGGCGGGTGTGGAGGAAATTGACATGTTCACACCCTGTAAGTACAGTGGTGCAATTTTTCTGAAGGGCAAGTTGGCAACGTGTGTCAATATTTTAGATGCACAGGTTGTTGTGATCGTTTTGCTTTTGAGATACAGAAGGCTAAGAGAGTCCTCTGAACGTCTGCTTTTTTTTTTTTTTTTTAAACCATATTCATGTTATTCTGTTTTTAAAAATCGATCCATCCAGGGGCACCTGGGTGGCTCAGTCGGTTAAGCATCTGACTTTGGCTTGGGTCATGATCTCACAGTTTGTGGGTTCAAGCTTCACATCAGTCTCTGTGCTGACAGCTCAGAGCCTAGAGCCTGGAGGCTGCTTCGGATTCTGTGTCTCCCTTTCTCTCTGCCTCTCCTCCACTTGTGCTTGCTCTCTCTCTTTCTCTCTCTCTCCCCCCAAAATAAAAGAAACATTAAAAAAAAAAAGTCCATTCATCCATTCACTGCAAATGCAACCTCCTCCATGAAAAATGTCTTGCTTTACCTCCAACCTTCTGGTACCATCTCATGGCATGAACCTGAGTATACCTTGTATTTGGTTCACTTATCATATCTAGCTGGATGAGATGGCTGTAGCCTACCAATAGTACTAGTTAAGAATTCGGGCTTCGATACAGGCCGATTTAGAGTCTAGATTTGGCCATCTATGTATTCTTGGCTAAGTACTTCAAGCTTTCTGAGCAAAGGGGGAGGTTCTGAGCACTCAGCACAGGGCTACTTGTGTGTGTGTGTGTGTGTGTGTGTGTGTGTGTGTGTGTGTGCGTGTGTGTGTGAGGTGGGGGGGGAGGAGAGGTCAGCATGCAATGCAATAATTAAGCACAGTATGTGGCACTGAAGAAAAGGAACGGTCTTATCTGGACAACTGAGACAGTCTCACAAGATTTCCAGAATGGAATAGATACTCGGATTCTTTCCAGTTGCTTATGTGTCCCTTACCTTCCCCAATGATCTCAGGGCCAATCTGAGTTCATTTGGGATGGGACTGCACACTTTGCTGTAATAAATGAAGTGTGTCTAAGAGCCCAGGTACAACCCAGAGCCAGCCAGCCTGCTCCCCAGGTGCAGGGGAAGGAGAGGGTGACTCAACACCTTCCCACTGTTTGGAAGACCACTGGAAGTACTTGACACAGCCATGGTGGCTAATTTCACACTTGAACAGCTTCATTTTCCCTGGTTTCTTTTTTCCTCTCTAATCCGTTGTTCAAAAATTCCCTTTATTCTTAGTTGAAAACTTCCCCAAGCGCATGTACCTTAATTATTATAATAAACACAAGGTCTTGAAAGGGGGTTAAAAAGGTGGTTACGGGGGCACCTGGGTGGCTCAGTCGGTTAAACGTCTGACTCTTGATTTTGGCTTAGCTTATGGTCTCATGGTTTGTGAGTTCAAGCCCAGAGTCAGGCTCTGTGCAACACAAAGCCTGCTTGGATTCTCTCTTCCTCTTTCTCTGCCCCTCCTCTGCTATCTCTCTCTCTTTCTCAAAATAAATGAACATTTAAAAAATAAAATAAAATATGCTTTAAAAAAAAAAAAAAAAGCATTTTTCACCAGAGAAAGAGGAAAGGCTTGTAAAATGCAAAGATAAAGACCCAAGAATTTGGACAAAGAGAAGAAGGAAGGAATGGGGATATTTGTTTTCAGTATGTAAACGAGATTCCTTTTCTTGGTGTTATCAAAGCAAGGCTATAGGTTATGCATTTGCTTTGGAAATAACTTCCCTGACACAACTTAACCCTGAGGTTTCTGAGTCTTCTAGAATAGTTTTGACAGATACATATTCTGAAAGGGTGTGCTGCTTGCATTACTAGTTATTTCATTAGTTATATCATCTCATCAGTCAGATATGATAACAGGTCCACCTTAATTCAATGATAAGAGTCAGCCTCACTAAATGTATTTTCTCAAATATTAGCCTATAAAGCATTTTTACAATGAGCAATATAGTTCTTCGGTCAGAACAGAAACATGGACGTGTTGCTCACATTTAAAAATAATGTTTGGAATGCTAAATTATACCATGTAATATTTATAGAACACTCAACTTAGAGTTTCTAATGTATTTTCGTTTACATATCATCTGATTCCCCCAAATCCCTGAGGAAGGCGGAGAAAATATTACAGAGCTTTTACATTTTAAAAATTAAGTTACATGGGGCGCCTGGGTGGCTCAGTAGGTTAAGCGTCTGACTCTTGATTTTGGCCCTAGGTCATGATCTCCCGATTAGTGAGTTCGAGCCCTGCATCCGGCTCTCTCTCTTCATCTCTCTCTGCCCCTCCCCTGCTTGTGCACGCAAGCTCTATCAAAATAAATAAAGTTTAAAAAGGTAAAAAATTGTTACACGACTACAGCAATGTGAACATAATGTTAAATAGAAAATCATATTCATCTAAATCCGGTAACCCCCGCCCCCCCATATCTTTATTTCAACAAGTTTTACACAGATAGTAGGTTTATTGCATAGGGCAGGTGCTTGCACAAAAGACACAGCAAGAGCTGGAAGGTCGGTTTAGATCACATCTACATTATTAATTGTTATGAATAAATTATAGCTCAGATCTAGTTTTTGTTTTTGTTTTCCACTTTTGAAAGAGTTCTGATAAAAGGTCATTTATCTAGCATTCTAAATATTCAAATTATCCAAACAGAAAACTGTCCAAAAACAGTGGTTTAGAATCAGTTAAAAAAGTATCTTTGTAGGGCGCCTGGGTGGCTCAGTTGGTTAAGCACCTGACTTTGGCTCAGGTTGTGATCTAGTGGTTCATGGGTTCAAGCCCCACATCAGGCTCTGAGCTGACAATCTACTTGGAACTCTCTCTTTCCCTCTCTCTGCCCCTACCCCACTTACACTCTCTCTCTCAGAAGTAAACAAACTTAAAAAAAAAAAAAAAAGTATCCTTGTAATAACGAAGGATTTATCTTCTAACAGGGAGATACCCTCCAAAATCTAACGATGTCACTGTGGCCCAACCTGTGTGATTTGGATGGAGTTGTACAAATCCTAATTGAGAACACTGATATAAGAGATCACACTGACACCTTACAAATGATATATATTTTATGGCCCATTCTCTCAATAAACAATGCTTATGCATACTGTAAAGAAAAACCAAGAAACCGGACCCAGAAGATATTGGGCCTGCATCGGGGCCGTTATGGGAAAAAAGACCTCTGTTTAGTTTCAATCAAAAGCCTGGATGTATTCCTGAAACTAATGTAAATTGTGCCCACTGTATTTCAATAAAAATACGATAAAATAAAATATTAGAAAAAGAGACTGGGGAGCCTGGCTGGCTCGGTTGGTAGAGCACGGGACTTTTGATCTCAGGCTTGTGGGTTTGAGCCCCAGGATGGGTGTAGATATTACTTGAAAATTAGAAATAGATCTTTAAACAAACAAACAAACAAACAAAAGACTGGGTGTGTTGTGAAAAATGGGTATGTCAAGAGCACTTCAACTTTTGCTTAGAATGACCGTTTTGGACGATCGAAAATTCATGACAGAGTCACAGAAAGATTAACTTATGCAGTTTGGATTCAAAAGAGTATCTTTAAAAAGAGCATTAAATGATCTCTCAACAATGGTAACCTTGACCAAGTGGTGTGAGCATGGTTCTGTCGGCATGGGTGGTCAGGGTTTCCTATCCAGGGTGGGTCCATGTCAAATAGTCCCATGCTAATGGAGAAGGCAGACTTCTGATAGCAAGCATTAAAAACCCCAGGAGGATGTGATTATTTTTTTTACTTTTAAATGTTTATTTATTTTTAAGAAGGAGAGAGAGAGAGCGAGAGAGAGAGCGGTGGAAGGGCAGAGAGAGAGAGGGAGACACAGAAGCTGAAGCAGGCTCCAGCTGTCAGCACAGAGCCTGCTGCGGGGCTTGAACTCATGAACTGCGAGATCATGACCTGAGCCGAAGTTGGCCCCTGAACCAACCGAGCCACCCAGGCGCCCCTGATCATTTTTTTTTAAAGACCGGTGAACAGGGGCGCCTGGGTGGCGCAGTCGGTTAAGCGTCCGACTTCAGCCAGGTCACGATCTCGCGGTCCGTGAGTTCGAGCCCCGCGTTGGGCTCTGGGCTGATGGCTCAGAGCCTGGAGCCTGTTTCCGATTCTGTGTCTCCCTCTCTCTCTGCCCCTCCCCCGTTCATGCTGTGTCTCTCTCTGTCCCCAAAATAAATAAACGTTGAAAAAAAAAAAAAATAAAGACCGGTGAACACATTCAGACATTACCACCTGCTATTTAGAAGTAGTGGGGGCACCTGATGACTCTGTCGGTTAAGTGTCCGACTCTTGGTTTTGGCTCAGGTCATGCTCTCGCGCTTTTGTGACTTCAAGTCCCACATCGTGCTCTACGCAGGTAGCACGGAGCCTGCCTGGGATTCTCTCTCTCCCTCTTTCTCTCTGCCCCTTCCCCACTCAAGCTGTCTCTCTCAAAATAAATAAACCTAAAAAAAAAAAAAAAAAAAAAAAAAAGCAGTCAACAAGGCTGTAAACCCAGTCTATGTGAAAATGCATTTGTGCCTGGTGTAAGAGTTCACAGCTGGTCTAGATCCATCTGTTGACTGGCCAAGGCCCATTAGACTTGGCTTTTGTCTCTCAGGTATTCAGTAGAACGGAGTCATGCTATATGGATACTCATCTGCACACACCAGGTTAAACGTTAAAAAGAGAAATATTTGAAAAAATCCAAAATAAATAACACGCAAGGTTCTGCCACCTGTTGGCTTCTGTGCCCTTTGGTCTTAAGTGAGCACGATCCAAGAGCTGCACATCAAGCTTAGCATGCACATCTTGCTATGCTGAGTGTGATTCTGAACACAGTGAGCTGAGTGCAACTTAACAAAGGATTCCACCCCTAAACACAAGTCGTGGTTTTTTTTTTTTTTTTTTTTTTTTCCCCATCTGCTGCACAACCCCCCAAACCAGCAATTTGATCCTATGGAAAAACAACTCGAGGTGCTGAGATGGTATTCAGTGGCTCATCACCACGATCACAATGAACACAGCACCTGTCCCCGAGGAGAGGGACCGACTGGCCAACAAAAAGGAACAAGTGTAACGGTAACTGCCAAGGTGGTGAGCCAGGCCTTCGGAAAGACCATAAAAGTGTATCCGTGACTATAAGACAGAAATGTGAGGGGTACAGCCCCCAACGACAGTAGGCAGATTAAAAAAAAAAAAAAAGAAAAAAGAGTTGGCCTCCACACAGCCTTCAAACCACACACCATTCCATACGCTGTTCGTTGTCCCAAAAGGGCCAGCTTTCTATCTACAGGCAATTCAAAGCTAGCTAAAGCTTGAGAAAGTGTTTTAGGATTTAAGAATTTTTATGTATGTATGTATTTATTTATTTTTTAAATCTTTTTTTTTTTTAATGTCTTTTTATTTCTGAGACAGAGAGAGACAGAGCATGAGTGGGGGAGGGACAGAGAGAGAGAGGAAGACACAGAATCGGAAGCAGGCTCCAGGTTCTGAGCTGTCAGCACAGAGCCCGATGCGGGGATCGAACTCACAAACCATGAGATCATGACCTGAGCTGAAGTCGGTCACTCAACCGACTGAGCCACCCAGGCGCCCCAGGATTTAAGAGTTTTTAGGAACTGCCTCACCCTCAAAGAAGTTGGGAGTTGTTCATGAAGCAACAGTTTCAAAATTCCACACCGAAGTGTTAAATGCATAGAAGCGAGGGGCTATCTCCCAAACAAGTTTTTAATGGTGACAGGCATAATCTTGGCCAAATGAACTTTTTTTTTTTTTTAGCCTTACCAACGAACTCACTTTCTAACACTCCCAAATGCTACTTCATGACATTTCACCCAGTGAATTCATTCACCCAGTGAATCCTTCCTTCACTGTCCTCAACATCCAGTGTCCTCAGGAAACCATCTAAGACTGCGGCCGCATAAAACGTACTCACCGGTGCTCACAGCGGCTGAATGTTTGTCCCTGGAAGGCTGACTGCTCCCATCAGCTCAATTGCAGACTTTCTCAAAATTTGGTTTGTTCCTTACATAGATGTCAGTTTTACGTGCTACTGGGAATACGGAATTCAATAGTCCAATATGTTAATGAAATACGAGTGCAAAAAGAAAACTTTTCATGAAAACGAAATGAACGCTTTTGGAGAGACTCGACAAAGGAGAGTCACAATCGGGTTAGGCGGGGACAAAATGCCTGTAAAAACGTTGCAGGGGAAATCGTAAAAATGTGGAAATCTGCAATCGGACCGCTTCTGCAGGGATCTTTAAAGTCTCCCTCTATCTTAAAGAATCCCAGCATGGAAATTCTAGATTCGGCTGCCTTATGGGTGCGGTCTATTGCAAGAAAGATGGGGAACGCCAATCTGGAACGAAGAGTCAAAGGGAAGGTCTTGGACCTACATCAAAAGCCTGGCTGCTCGGAAAGTTTTCTTTCCAGCGACAAAGGCTGGAAAAAGCGCCGTGGTCGCCACCTACCGAGGAGGAGGGGGAGGGGGAGGATGGCCGGCGTGGTCCCCCCATCTCCGCTGGGGTGTAAAAATCGCAAAATCACTCGATCTTGTGCTTTACAGAACTGTCTAAGCCCTCGGGGCTCGAGTTTGGTAAACTTTGAAGTTTCGCTTAGGTGAACAGCAATGTCTCATCCTTTTCGAAATTCGAGAGCTCAAGTTGAGAAGCAAAAGAATTAGTCGCGGGGGGAGAGGTTTCGGTAACCTTTCTTCGCGGTTGACAGAACAAAACGGGCTACACGGCAGGTTTTCTGCTCTCACTCGGTGGCTTTCCCTCAACTTTCCTTCTAAATGTTGAGTGAGGGGGCGTGAGGAAAGCAAGCCTGGGGTGAGGGGCGGTAAATAAAAACAGGAGAGTCCCCTCCCGTCGCCCGTCCAAAGTTGGGGCAACAGTCTCTTTCGGACGCTTTTGAGGCAAGCTTTTCAAAACTAACAGAAGTTCTTTGTGTCCCGAAGGGTGGTGCAGCGCGGAGGAAGTCCCTTGGCGGAGCACCGAGAGCGGCAGGCCGGCTGGGGCTCCCCGGCCTCTGCCGAGTTCCGGCCTCGCAATCGGCAGGGAATCTGGGGTGCAAGAGTGGGTGCGAGTCCTGGACGGTGGCTGAGGCCGGCTGCATCGGGGCAGTGAGGGGGCGGGGGCTACCCCCGGCCTAGATTTGCGCCCCCGTGCCCCGGCTCCCCTCCCCCACCCAGGCGGCCGCGCAGGCCCCAGGTGCAGCCATGTTCTTGCTCCCACCACCCGCGCCTCCATTGACAGTCCTTGCCGGAGAGGGCCGGGCGCCGCGCTCGCCGCGTCCTCGGGTTCGGGGCTCGCCCGCGCGAGGCTTCCTGGGAGTCGTAGTCCACCGCCCCCGCCGTCGCGTTGGTGGGGACCTATCAGAAACTACAACTCCCGCTGGGCGGCGCTGCGGGTGCGCACGCGCAGCGCGCCTTCGAGGAACAAAAAAAAAAAAAAAAAAAAAAGGAGGAGGAGGAGGGTGAGAGAGAAGCTCGGAGAGCAGAGAAAAGGGGCCACCGATCGCCCCCCCGCTTCCCCGCACGCGCTCTCTAGCTGAGGCCGCCCGCCTGCCGCGGTTACCCCGGCCTCTCCCTCGGTCCCCTGTGATCGGATCTAGGTGCTGAGCGAGGCCCTGCCGGGGCGGCCATGCGGCGGTGACAGGAGCTCGGCCGAGACGCCCGGGCCCCTCGCCCTCTCACCTCCTGCCCGCTCGCCAACTCGCCTCAGCCTGAAGCTGCTCCGCCGCGGCTGCAGCTCTCGCGCGGCCCACACTCGCTTCCCTTCTGCTCCCCCGGCCCCGGCGCTGCCTGGAGGCGGCTGCACTCGGGTGAGTCCCTGTCGCCTCATCCCCCGTCCCCCGCCCCGGTTGCCATCGCGAGTAGGGCCTTTATTTGAGACGCGCCCCCTCCGGGGCCTGCACACACTGGGGTCTGGGGGTCGTCGGCGGCAGTGTGGGGGTACCCGACCCCCCCCCCCAACCAGCCGGCCAGCCGGCCAGCCGGCGTGGGGGTGGGGCAGGAGCAGACGCGGTCGCGGGGGACGACAGTTGCACGCGCGCGCCTGGGTGCGCGTGGGGGAGGGGCGCGCGCGCTGGCGCTGCGTGGGGGGGCCTCACGCGTGAGGCCCGCGCGCGAGCGAGCCTGCGGGCTGCGCATGCCCGGCCGCTGATTGGCCATCTCGGGCGGTGCGGGTGCGCGCGCGGTGCCAGGCCCGAGCCGTGGGGTCGCGCTCGGCCTGGTGTCTCCGGGGCTCGTGCGCCCGGGCAGCAGACGCGCCGGATTGGCCGGCGGGCGGCCGGGGCGGCGCCGCCGCGCTGCCTGGTAACTGCGGCCGGCGGGCCGGCGGGCCCGGGAGCGCCGCCCCTCCCCGCCCCTGCCCCTCCCCGCCCCTGCCCGCGCCCAGGTGGAGCCCGGAGTGGGCTTTGTCCCGGGCCCGGCCGGCGCGCCGGCCCCGCGGGCCCGGTTCTTTGGGGGAAATAAACACAATGACCGGAAGGAAAACCTCAGCCTTCAGGCCATGAAAATAAGCCGTCTGGATCCCGCCAGCACCCAGACGGGGTTTCGGGGAGGGAAGAAGATAAAAAACTGTCCTCTCCCTTCTCTCTCCCTCCCTCCACTTTTATCCAAGTTTTGCCCTTTAATAAAGCAAGTTGGGTTGTTTTGTTTTGTTTTGCGGCTGAGAATGTTCAGAGGTCTACTTACACTGTTGGAGCAGTGCTCACTCATGCTGATGGGGTGGCTCCGTGCAGACTTCTCACCTCTCGCAGACAATGGCTTGATAGGCCATGCAGAAAAGTAGTCTTTGGGTGTTCAGGAAACAAAAGGGGGAAGTTAGTTTGCAAATGTGGGTGCATTAGAGTGCCCCGAGGAGGCCGAGCCTTCTCCCGAGACTAAGGCCTACGACTGTGACATTTACTCCTGCGACTGTGTGTTTTGTCAGTTCTTCAGCCCGAGTTCTGCCTGGCGCTTCTTTCCTTTTGCCTACTTGTTTGGACCTTGGCTCACACTTTTCGGCCGGAAGGACTTTTTCTTCCCTTCAGGCTCTCCCTTCTTGCTTATAGGCATCACTTAAATCCGTCTCTTGGGTTGTTCGGTCAGAATTTGTTCGTACGAGGTCCCAATCAACTTGTTTGCCCCTAGGAGGGCATCTTTATTTTATTTACCCAAGGAGTGTGTTTGGTTGTCTTGTGTACTAGTCGGTAGGTAGGAGGGCTAGGGATTAAGCTTTTTCCGCCTTTGTCTCCCTCGAAGTGTACTCCCCGCCCAAGAGCCTTGTATACAGTAGTAAGAATAGCTAACATTTGAATGTTTCTTAAGTGCCCGGCATCGCTCTTAAGCGCTTAACGCGTATTTTCTTATTTAATCTTCAAAACAGCCCCGTAATTCCCCTGTGTAGATGAGGAACAAGTCTGGAGAAGCGGAGTAGTTTACTTTTGATTACTCAGCAAGTCAACCTTGACTCCAAGATTTGAACCTAGGCAGTATGACTCGTAACCCCTAAGCCAGTGGCTTTCAAAGTCTGGAGCATCAGCAACCCCTGGAGGGCTTGTTAAAACACTTTGCCCGGCCGCACCCCAGACATTCCGATTCTGCAGGTCTGGGGTGGGGCCCGGGCGTTTGCCTTTCTAACTAGTTCCCAGGCCGCCCCACCGCGGCACTTTGAGAGCCATTCACCGCGGTGCAAAATTAAGTTGTAAGTGTGGGAAATGGATTCTAGATTCTCATTAAAGCTTTTCATTACTTTAAAACTGCGTCTTAAAGAACCAAAAATAATTCAGACTGCTTACTGTCGATTGCTTGGAAAGCTGATTGAGAGTTGAGAATTTTTGTTAGCTATGATTACGAAATTAAAAGTTTAATGAGTCTCCGGTTTTAAAAGGAGCCATGGATTTAAGTATAGGATAAAATTAGAAGACTAAATAATCTTAGCTTTTCTTTTTCCCCCACTCAGTCATTTATCAATTTATTTATGGCACTGGCATTTATTATCTTCTCCCAGAGATGGCTGAGGCATCCCATCTCCACCACAGAGTCTAAAATCTGGGAGCCAGAAAGGAGTGTGATAGGCCTGAACTTGACATTTAGATGGGGGAGGTGCTGAGCACCTGTAGCCCAGAATCTCCCCCCACCCCACTCCTTCCAAGCCCCGGGTACCTCCAGTGATTTGGTTTACTTTTTTTTTTTTTTTTGTAAGCTCCATGCCCAACCTGGGGCTTGAACTGAGGACCTCGAGATCAAGAGTCACTTGCTCCACTGACTGAGCAGCCTGGCATGCCAATTTGGTTTCCTTTTAATAATGACTGCAAAGACTGTCCTTAAAATGTAGGTTTCTAGGGGCGCCTGGGTGGCGCAGTCGGTTAAGCGTCCGACTTCAGCCAGGTCACGATCTTGCGGTCCGGGAGTTCGAGCCCCGCGTCGGGCTCTGGGCTGATGGCTCAGAGCCTGGAGCCTGTTTCCGATTCTGTGTCTCCCTCTCTCTCTGCCCCTCCCCCGTTCATACTCTGTCTCTCTCTGTCCCAAAAATAAATAAACGTTGAAAAAAAAAATTATAAAAAAAAAATGTAGGTTTCTGGCGTTTTCTTGGAGCACAAGTCTTGAAAGGAAGATTTTTCCTTTATTATAATGGATTTCCTTTTGGAAGAAAGTAACTCAAATTGGGTAGAAGGAATGGGATTAGGTTTACAGTTATGTTCTGTCATTTTTGATGATCCATAGATTGCTCGTGTGTTCCAAAACAAAATAGAAAAGACCATGGCCCTTCTCCAGGTTGTTATTAGAGAGCTGTAAATAAAACACTGACAAATCACTAAACACTTAATCTTTCCTGTTATTATTGCTGACTAGCTTGTACATTGCATTCCACACCTAATTCAGCTCTACCGTGGTTTCATTCTTCTTTGAAAACATGAGTGTAAATATTGCAGTTCTCCTCATAATGCTGTGGTATCATTAACATGAAATTGTTTTAACCACTAGCTGAAACAGATGCTGATCGAGTGATTTTTAGGTATGTCTAAGGGAAAGTATTTTGTGAAGAGTTGTTTGAGAAGTAATATTCTGAGAACAGCATTTCACTTTTTAGAAATACATTAGAGGACAATTTACCCTAAAGAGAATGGCCAAGAATTTTATCACTAGCAATCTCCTAATCACCGGTAGCACTTTTTAAAAATTTTTTTTTTTTTTCAACGTTTATTTATTTTTGGGACAGAGAGAGACAGAGCATGAACGGGGGAGGGGCAGAGAGAGAGGGAGACACAGAATCGGAAACAGGTTCCAGGCTCTGAGCCATCAGCCCAGAGCCTGACGCGGGGCTCGAACTCACGGACCGCGAGATCATGACCTGGCTGAAGTCGGACGCTTAACCGACTGCGCCACCCAGGCGCCCCGGGAGGCTTATTTTAGAGATACATGCAATAAGGTGTTACTAGGTGCTTTGGGGGAGGAGGTAAGGGTGGCAGGGAGGTCGGACAGTTGTGCACGAACAGACTTTTCTTTAAAAGTTGTATACTTTCATTCCGGTTAAGCTTATTCATTGTTACTAACTGAAAGAAAATGGGAAATGCAATCAATCAGTTGGTTATAATTGTAGAGTTGAGATTCCTTGTAATCAATGCTGTTAAAATAACAACATGCAGTATATTCACTTAACCAGTATGTAGCCTGAGGGACCTGTCTGGGAAATACAGTTAAGAAGTCACATGTACACTGGAAAAATGATGCGGCTAAATCATCATGAGTGCTGAAGGTAGTATCTTGATAGTCAGGTTTCCATTTTTTCTCATTTGCCCTGTACTATTTTCTTCTCTCTTGTCTGTAGTTTGCTGGAACTCTCCCACTGCAGTTTTCCTGTTTTTGTTTTCTTTCTTTCTCTTTGTTTCTACAGTCCTTGCCTTCCTACCCCTGGCTTGTTTCTGTTTTCTTGCTGGCACTTACTTTTTCTTGCTGGCACTGCTTTTTTTCCACTTTGGCCTAGTGGGAAAGTAAGAGAAAGTTCTAGATAGTCAGGAATTTTCAGAGTTGATGGGAGAATTGACTCATTGTACCTTGGTTGTAACTTGGTTGAAAACTGTAGAGGATTTTTAAAGAATTAGTCTGTTTACAATGTAACTTGAGAAACAAAATGAATTTATAAATTGCAAGAGATGAAGGACGGCTCAGTGTGGCTATAGACACAGGTTCCGAAATCAGACTGCCTGGATTCAACTCCTGGCTTGTGCTACTTCTGATTATTACCTTGAGCAATTCACTTCACATTTTTGTGCTTCGGTTTCCCTCTTTTAAGAAATAGGAAAGATAATGATAGAACCTGTTTCTCTTGTAGATTGTTGGGAAGATTGAGGGAGGTAAAACTGCTTGGCATTGTATCTGGCCAACAGTAAGCATTCAGTAAATATTAGCAATAAAAGCACCGTGTTTGATACTTTTGAGAAATTGGAAAGTTTTTTAAGTTTATTTTTTATTTTGAGAGAGAGTGCGAGAGAACATGTGCAAACAAACGAGCAGGGTAGGGACAGAGAGAGGGAGAGAATCCCCAGCAGGCTCCAAGAGCTCACTCTATGCCGGACTCGATCCCACCAGTTGTGAGATCGTGACCTGAGCCAAAATCAAGAGTTGGATGCTTAACTGACTGAGCCACCCAGGCACCCCAAGAGAAATGGAATTTTCTAAGGAAATAAAGGGGCACCTGGGTGGCTCAATCGGTTAAGCGTCCAACTTCTGCTCAAGTCGTGATCTCACGGTCCCTGAGTTTGAGCCCCACATTGGGCTCTGTGCTGACAGTTCAGAGCCTGGAGCCTCTTTTGGATTCTGTGTCTCCCTCTCTCTCTGACCCTCTCCTGGTCACGCTCTGCCTCCCTCTCATATAAATAAACATTAAAAAACATTTTAAAAAGAAAATAAAAATTGTCCCAGTAATACTGACTACAAGATTTATCTTCCCAAATTGGAGAATAGAAGCTCTGGAAAGGCAAGGACTTCTTGGGATTTTCCCCTGGGACTGTTGTTTTGTTTTTGTGGGATGGCAAAGGAAATTGTGTGTTTTTTTTCCCCCTTAAAGTACTGTATGATTATATTACAGTATAATTCTACAAGCAGAGAGTATTGAAGAGTTTGGTCTTATTTAGGGTATCTAGTTAAAATGAGCCCAGAATCTGTAAATTTGTATTATGGAGACTAAACATGTCTACCCTGTGAATACTGAATTTGAATTGAAAAATAACCTTCTAGAATTGCTTACTTAACACTGCACCCATTTACTGTCTTTAGCCCTTATAAGTTTTAGAGGTAGTGCCTTCTTTTCCTGCTGGTGATGTTGATGTATTTTAGATAGAAAACTAGTAAAGGAACTGAAAGGTATTTGTAATTTCTTGCCTTTACAGGGCAATTAAAGGAGGTAAGAAAAGCTTAGCTATCCTATTTGTGGCCAGGCCCCAGACACTTAAATTATTTCGTTGATAATTTGACAGAGGATGACAGCATGTATTATGCCCACTTTGCTTATTATTATTATCATTATTATTACTTTTAATGGTTATTTGTTTTGAGAGCAAGAGTGAGTGGGGGAGGGGCGGAGGGAAGGGAAGAGAAACGCGAGCAGGCTTCTTCTAGCTATCAGTGCAGAGCCCAACTCGGGGCTCTATCTCCCTGTGCCCGCTTTGTAAGTAAGGAAATAGAAATTAACCCTAGTTCTGGAATTCATTTGAAAATTGTCTGAACAGTTACTAGGAAATCCGTTAGCTTCACTTCTTCCTCCTGCTTTTTCTTTCTTTTTTTTTTTTTTTTTTAAACATTTTTTATTCTTTGGCATTAATTACATTCACAATGTTGTACCGTCATCACCACTATCTCTAACATTTGGTTGTCACCCCAAATAGAAACTCTGTACCCATTAAGTAATAAGTCACCATTTGTCCTCTCTCCCAGTCTCTGGGAACCTCAAATATACTTTTTGTGTCTGAATTTGCCTATTTTATTCTTTTACTTGTTCACTTCTAAGTAGGCTCTATGCCCAGCGTGGGGCTTGAACTCTCGACCCCTAGTTAAGAGTCTTGCTCTACTGACTGAGCCAGTCAGGTGCCCCTTGCCTGTTTTTACATATCTTTTGTAAGTGGAATCATAGAACATTTGTCATTTTGTATCTGGTTTATTTCATGTAGCAAAGTGTTTTCAAGGTTCATCTGTGTTGTAGCAGGTGTCAGATCTTTATTTCTTTTTATGGCTGAATAATGTTTCATTATATAATACACCACATTTTATGTATACATTCATCTGTTGATGGACATTTAGATTGTGTCTAACTTTTGGCTGTTATGAATATGCAACTATGGACATTGGTTCCCCAGTACATTTTGACTCCTGTTTTCAAATCTTTTGTGTATAAATACTTAAGAGTGGAATTGCTGGGTCATTGTTTTTCTTGTTGATGCTTTTTTTTTGGAGAAGGATGGATCTGAACAGATCTCCCAATAGTATCGAATAAATGCGTTTATGTAAAATGCATTTGCTCCCTTTGTAAAGAATAAATTTGGGACTACCATTTCTAACATGAACACCTCTTTCTTTCAAGTGGTTCCTTACAGTGATCTTAAAAAAGAGTTGTGAAATATACATACACCACAGAACTTGACCGTTTTTTTTCATTTATATTGCTTATTTATTTTTATTGTCCCTGTTTTATTTAAGTTTATTTATTTTAGAGAGAGAATGAGAGAGAGCAAGTGGGGGAGGGGCAGAGAGCCAGAGAGGGAGAGAGAATCCCAATCAGGTTCTTTGCTGCCAGCGCAGAGTGCGACATGGGGCTCTAGCTCAGGAACCATGAGATCATGACCTGAGCTGAAATCAAGAGCTTAACCCACCGAGCCACCCACATGCCCTATATTGCTTATTTATTTGTAGTGTATTATTTATTATGGTAGCTACATAGTGTTTTCAATAAAGGTACTACAGAGAAATCACATCAGTAATCATTTTAGCCATTTTTATTTTTATTAAACTTTTTTAAGTAGGCTCCATGTCCGAAGTGGGACTCGAACTTATGACCCTGAGATCAAGAGTCACATGCTGTACCAAGTGAAGGAGCCAGGCACCCGTGTTTTGAAGAAAAATTTTTAATGTTTATTTGATATTTTATTTTATTTGATATTTTATTTTATTTGATAAAGAGAGACAGACAGACTAGAGCATGAACAGGGGAGGGGCAGAGAGAGGCAGACAGAATCTCAAACAGGCTTCAGTCTCAGCTGTCAGCATAGAGCCCGATGGGGGGCTTGAACTCACGAACCGCGAGATCATGACCTGAGGAAGTTGGATGCTTAACGGACTGAGCCACCCAGGCTCCCAGCATCCCATTCTAACCATTTTTATTTATTTATTTTTTTAAATTTTTTTTTTTTAATTTTTTTTTCAACGTTTATTTATTTTTGGGACAGAGAGAGACAGAGCATGAACGGGGGAGGGGCAGAGAGAGAGGGAGACACAGAATCGGAAACAGGCTCCAGGCTCTGAGCCATCAGCCCAGAGCCCGACGCGGGGCTCGAACTCACGGACCGCGAGATCGCGACCTGGCTGAAGTCGGATGCTTAACCGACTGCGCCACCCAGGCGCCCCTATTCTAACCATTTTTAAACGCACAGTGGAGACATTCAGTACAATCACTTTTTACAACTATCACATCTCCAGGACGCTTTCATCTTCTTAGCCTGAATCTGCCCGTTAAGTTTTTTTTTTTTTTTTTTTAACGTTTATTTATTTTTGAGACAGAGAGAGACAGAGCATGAATGGGGGAAGGTCAGAGAGAGAGGGAGACACAGAATCTGAAACAGGCTCCAGGCTCTGAGCTGTCAGCACAGAGCCCGACGCGGGGCTCAAACTCACAAACTGAGATCATGACCTGAGCCGAAGTCAGACGCCCAACGACTGAGCCACCCAGGCGCCCCTGAATCTGCCCATTAAATAATAATCCCCATTTTCCGCCTCACCCCATCCCCTTGAACCCACCGCTCTGCTTTCTGTGGGTGATTTTGAGGATTTTAGGGACTTCATCTAGGTGGAGTCATACAGTATTTGTCTTTTTCTGACTGTTTTTCTTCACTTAGCATAATGTCTTCAAGGTTCGTCCATGTTGAAGGGCGTGTCAGGATTTACTTCCTTTTTATTAAAAAAAAAATTTTTTTTTAATGTTTTTATTTATTTTTCAGACAGAGAGAGACAGAGCATGAACGGGGGAGGGTCAGAGAGAGAGAGGGAGACACAGAATCAGAAGGGAGACACAGAATCTGAAACAGGCTCCAGGCTCTGAGCCATAAGCCCAGAGCCCGACGCGGGGCTCGAACTCACGGACCGCGAGATCGTGACCTGAGCTGACGTCGGACGCTTAACCAACTGAGCCACCCAGGCGCCCCCTCCTTTTTAAATCCTTAGAGTGGTTTTTGGATTTTTGAAGTTTTTGTTTTTATGGTATGGCAAAGAAACTACTGTGCATGAATATCTCATAGTATAGTTGTAGAAGTAGGGAGTAGTGAAGAGTTTGATCCAATTTAGGGTATTTGGTTAAAATGAGCCCTGGTTAGAACCAGTGAAGATGTCTGATTGTATGGGTCTCATACTTTTGAGAATAGCTGTGTGAGTTTTGATTCTATTTGCACACATAGTCCTTAGCTTAGTGGTTTTTTTATAGTAAGTTAAAAATTATTTTCTGATTCTGTATTTTTGTCGTCTTGTTTGCTTCTGCAGAGCTTTTAGAATAATTTTTCTTGGGTGTGTTGGGAAACAGTGCGGTAGTCACTTAACTAGATATTCACTTTCTGAGTCTACTTATTTCATAATTTTCTTTATTTATAGCCTTATCTGTAGGAAAAACAGTTTTCTTATACTAGCAAAATGAGTGAGCTATTCACTATTCATCTGCTGTATTTTAAGCTTTGGAAAAGAAGAGATCCCTTATTGCTTTTGGAACAGTACTTATTTATTCACTTACCCAACATATTGAGGGCCTTCTGGGTGTGTAAGCTATTCCGTGAAGCCACAAGACAATCTATTTCTTGGAAAATACTGGTCTAGGCAAATTATATTGTTGAGAGCTTCAGGGTAAAGACTCTTTAGTTCAGTGTGTATATTCAGTCTAGTTTCTTTGTTTTAGGTATTTGGAGTAAGGTGACTTTTTTAACTTAAATCTAAAACGTATTTTAAAAAAATTTTTTTTACTGTTTTTTTAATTTTGAGAGACAGCGCAAGCAAGGGAGGGGCAGAGAGAGAGAGAGACAGAGACACAGAATCCAAAGCAGGCTCCAGGCTCTGAGCTGTCAGCACAGAGCTTGACGTGAGGCTCGAAACCACGAACCATGAGATCACGACCTGACCAAAGTCGAACGCTTAACCACCCAACAGCCATCCAGGTGCTCCTAAAACATAATTTTTGAGGACTACATTTGATGTAAACAACTTTTCATGCTGACACATGGATGCTTTAAAAGCATTTCAGAGCGATGATTTATTTATACCTTGAACTTACACAATGTTATATGTCAGTTATACCTCAATGAAGTTGGGAAAAACAAGTAAATAAAAATAAATGGGGGAACAAAAGCAGTGACTTATTTTGACACTTTCTATTAGTTTTCCTGCCCTATCAGACAATAGGTTATTTTATTTAATAGTAATTAAAGCAATTAGTTGGGAAATTTTCGTTTTATCAGACTTGGATTTGGAGAGTTTGTATGTAAATAGATACATAAATGTGTGTTTTGCAAGTAACTACTTTAATAAAATTTAAATTTTTAAATTTTTTTTTTCAACATTTATTTATTTTTGGGACAGAGAGAGACAGAGCATGAACGGGGGAGGGGCAGAGAGAGAGGGAGACACAGAATCGGAAGCAGGCTCCAGGCTCTGAGCCATCAGCCCAGAGCCCGACGCGGGGCTCGAACTCCCTGACCGCGAGATCGTGACCTGGCTGAAGTCGGACGCTCAACCGACTGCGCCACCCAGGCGCCCCTAAAATTTAAATTTTTAAATGGTTAATTTACTGAACGCTTGTGTCAAACACTGTCAAGTACTTAACTTACGTTCTGATAAGTGTGTAAGGTAGGTACACCTATTCTTGTCATTTTCAAGACTAGTAAGTTTGGGGTTAAAGAATCCCAAGGTCAGTCATTCTCTAGTAGATAGAACTTGAATTCAGAACTTGGGTGTCATTCCAGAATTGGCGTTCATAAATACTGTGCTCTGTTGCCTAACATCTGTGAGCAGTATACTAAAAAAAGATGGGCTTTTTAGATCATAGTTACTTGATTTTCATTTCCTCTTCCCATTTATACAAAGTTAGAAAAAAAACAAGTGATCCAGCTTTTCCAGTACTAAATGATTTTTAAGCTTGTAGTAAGGTCAAAGGGATACATTGTTTGTGTATTGGCAGAGTAAGCTGCTGCTTTTTAAAGGACTATCAGTTTCAAAGGATAACTTCTACATTTGCAAACAATTTCTCTCAAACTGTAGTACCAAGAAAAGTTACAGATCTTCCTGAATAGCTGGTAAGATTTTTTGTTTTTCAAGACCCTTGCTTTGGCTACCCTGAGGCTGAGGACTGAACGTGGGATCCCTCACTTGGGCAGACCTTCTTTCCCCAGTTTCGTTTTATTATTTTGCCATTCTTCCTTTTACCTGGCTTTTTAAAGTGTTTTGAGAGAGAGAGAGAGAGAGAGAGAATGAGTGGAGAAGAGGGGTAGAGGGAGAGAGAAAGAATCTTAAGTAGGCTCCACTCGCAGCACGGAGCCCAAAAGGGACTCGATTCCATGACCACATGATCAAGAGTCCAGCACTTAATGGGCTGATCCACCCGGGCACCCCTTACCTGGGTTTTTTAAAAAAATAAAATGTAGCTATTTTTGTTAGGTATCTCAACATGTTTTTGAAACATGGTGGAAAAGGGTGTCAAGTTTTAAGTATATGTATCATTTCAAATCCTAACCTTTCAGGGGCACCTGGGTGGCTCAGTAAGTTAAGCGTCAAACTCCGTGATCTCAGCTCAGGTCTTGATCTCAGGGTCGTGGGCTCCATGCACTTACATTTTAAAATGTGAGCAGAGCCAACTATACAAACTTAAAAGCCTTGACTTAAAAATCAAATCTGAACAAAGGTTTGTCTTAGGGATTTCTAATTTTGTTTCGAAGCCCTTGCCATCACATAGAATTTCTAACATTTAATGGAAGTTAAGTGAACTAAAATGGGTCTTTGGCTCTGTTTCTTTTGTCTGCTGAAGTATATATGTTAACGATATAAATTATGATTTTACATTCCATTATTAAATATTTGTAGAATGGAACCTTTGAATGAAGCGCTAACCTAATTTTCTTCTCTTTGGAAAATACCTATTAAGCCTGTGGAGATAAGCTCTTAGAAATGTGAATTAAAATATTTCTCCGTGGTAATAGGCAAGGAATAAGGAAATTCTGGGAGTTGCAGGTCCTAGTGTAGAGTCTGATGAACTATTCTTACCCAGAATGTTATGTCCAATTCTGGGGCCTGGCCTGGACAAATGGGAATATTTTGAGGATGGTGTGGTAAAGGTAAAAAGATGTTAGGACTAAAGCCCAGGACAGACTGGGGATGCTCATTCTGAGATGAGAGTGTTGGAGGAGCACAGTGCATTGAAAGGGCCTTTTTGTAGAATAAGGCTCTTCCAGGAGGAAGATGCCACAGGGACAGATTTTGATTTATTAGGAGGACTAATATTAAACCAGTCCGGTAATTGCAAATTGCAAATTTAAAAGTAGCAAGCTCCCGGCGCCTGGCTGGCTCAGTCAGTGAAGCATGTAACTCTTCATTTCGGGGTTGTAAATCAAGCCCTATGTTGGGTGTGGAAATTACTTAAAATCTTTAAAAAAATATTAAAAGTAACAAGCTCTCTGGGATGTTTCAAAATTTGAGGGGCAGTAAGAGTTGGGCAAGAATACCAGTCACTAGTAACATTTTTTAAGTGTTTTTTATGTGTTTGCTATTCTTTTTTTTTTTTTTTTTTTTTTTTTTTTCAACGTTTATTTATTTTTGGGACAGAGAGAGACAGAGCATGAACGGGGGAGGGGCAGAGAGAGAGGGAGACACAGAATCGGAAACAGGCTCCAGGCTCTGAGCCATCAGCCCAGAGCCCGACGCGGGGCTCGAACTCACGGAGCGCGAGATCGTGACCTGGCTGAAGTCGGACGCTTAACCGACTGCGCCACCCAGGCGCCCCTATGTGTTTGCTATTCTAAGCGCTACCTGAATCAGGGCACTTGTCAGAGCAATCAATCCTGTGTCCCAAGGAAGGCAGGCTTTATTAGGACTCCCATTTGAAAGTTGAGGAAAATGAGGTTGTGGGGATGCTAACTAATCCAAAACAATCCATAGTGAGGGACAGGTTTTTTGATTTTTGTTTTTTAAAGATTTTTAAGTAATCTCTACATCCAGCATGGGCGTTTGAACTCACAATCCCCATATCAAGAGTTGTATGCTCTACCAGCTGACCCAGCCAGGCACCACAAGGGATAATGTTTTGGTTTTGTTTTGTTTTTTTTTAAGTTTATTTATCCATTGAGAGAGAGCACGCACAGGCATGAGCAGAACGGTAGAGAGAGAGAATCCCAAGCAGGCTCCGCAGTGCAGAGCCCTACGCGGGGCTCCATCCCACTAACAGCAAGATCATGACCTGAGCCCAGTCAAGAGTCAGATGCTTAACTGACTGAGCCACCCAGGCGCCCCCTAAGGCATTGTTTTAGTATAAACTTAAGTAGTTGGATTCAGAGCCCAGGCTTAACCACCACGGTATACTAATTTCCAGTTCTGATAATAACGTTTATAAAGTATAGGTAATGAGGGGCTCCTGGGTGGCGCAGATGGTTAAGCGTCCAACTTCGGCTCAGGTCATGATCTTACAAGCTCATGAGCTGGAGCCCGCCACTGGGTTCTGTGCTGACAGCTCAGAGCCTGGAGCCTGCTTCTGATTCTGTGTCTCTTTCTCTGTCTCTGCTCCTCTCCTGCTCACGCTCATGCGCGCGCGCTCTCGCTCTAAAAAAAAAAAAAAAAAAGTATAGGGAAGATATTAGTGATAAATTAGTAATTTTACTTAACTGTTAGTAAAGAAGATAGCTACAAGGTTGAAAATCACGTACGCATACCTGGGGTCACATTATCGATTACATATTCTGACATGCATTCTATCCAGTGATCTACTATTTGATAGCATGCAGTGGGACTAAGTTCTAGTATTGGGAGAAAACACCAGCCAGGAGCCCAGTGTTCACTGTTGAATTCAGCACGTGTGAAGAGTGCTCACTATGCAGGATACCACTGTGTTGGTGCTGGGGTGCGAGGCTCCCCTCACCTACCCATTGACAGAAGTACGGTCAGTGGCAAATACCGTCCAAACTAAAAGACCCCGGGTTTACCAGTTGATGTGCAGTCTGTAGAGAAATTTGATAACCTTTGAAGTGAAGTGTGTGTATGTGCTTTCGCTTCTGGGCTCCCCTCTTTCAAATGTAAACAGAGAGAAAAACAGCCCATTTCCAGTTTTATTGAAGCTAATAGAGACAAATTGTAATCAATAAGTTACTATTTAACATCCTTTGCCTTTCTCCCAGTTCTAACATTCTACTTACCTTTGATAGCAAAAACAGCAAGACTTTAACACCCATGAAATAAGGCAAAAGTAGAGAAATTTTAATTAGCTTCTTCGTTGGCACATAGGTACTTAGTGCTTTAAAAATTATTTTGGAACGCTTGTAAACTTACAAAATAGTTACAGGAGCAGCAAACAAAAATTTCCCACACACCTGTTACCCAGAAACCTCATTCAGGTTTTGCCAGATGTTACTTTGTAGCAAAAGGGTCTAATCCAGGATCAAATTTTCACCCAGGTGTCTTGTCCCTCTAATACACCTCACTTTATTTTTTTTTTTTTTAAATTTTTTTTTTTCAACGTTTATTTATTTTTGGGACAGAGAGAGACAGAGCATGAACGGGGGAGGGGCAGAGAGAGAGGGAGACACAGAATCGGAAACAGGCTCCAGGCTCTGAGCCATCAGCCCAGAGCCCGACGCGGGGCTCGAACTCACAGACCGTGAGATCGTGACCTGGCTGAAGTCGGACGCTTAACCGACTGCGCCACCCAGGCGCCCCTAATACACCTCACTTTAGAACAGTTTCTCAGTCTTTGAATTCTGTACTCTTGAACTTTTTGAAGGTTACAGGGTAGTCATTTTACAGAATGTCCCTCAATTTGAGTTTGTCCATGCATTTAGGCGGGAGTATCACAGTTCTAGTACGTTCTGTTGGTTGGCACATGATATCTGTCTGTTCCCTGACTAGTTGTTAACTTTGATCACTTGGTGTGTGCCAGGCTTGGCTTTGTTAATAAGTATTTTGTGTGGAAATAATTTGGGATAATGAAACTCTCTCTTTAGAATTGAGGATAAACTTTTTCTCTAGAGGCTGGGAATTTTTATTTTGTCCAAGTCTTTGAAAACTAAATGTTTTTCTGGAATTTAAATACTGTGAATAGTGGCATTTGGGGAACGTTAAAAGTCAGATTAAATTTTATAGTAGGTGGTGTGGTTTGAAAGAACATGGAGAATTAAGAAGTCAGATCTTGATTAGATTCTACTTAACAATTCTGTAATCTTGAACAGTTTACCTTGTTTTTCCAAGGTATAAGCTGTTCTTAGATTTTATTTTATTTTTTTAGGGGTATCTAAATGTTTTTTTAACGTTTATTTATTATTGAGAGACAGAGAGAGACAGAGCATGAGCATGGGAAGGGCAGAGAGAGAGGGAGACACAAAATCCAAAGCAGGCTCCAGGCTCCAGCTGTCACCACAGAGCCCAACAAGGGGCTCGAACTCGCAAACTGTGAGATCCTGACCCAAGCCAAAGTCGGATGCTCAACCGACTGAGCCACCCAGGTGCCCCTGTTCTTAGATTTTAAAAAGAAGTTCTGCTTGGGGTGCCTGGGTGGCTCAGTCAGTTAAGCGTCTGACTTTGGCTCAGGTCATGATCTTGGGGTTCATGGGTTCAAGCCCCACCCACCTCCGGCTCTGTGCTGACAGCTGAGTCTGGAGCCTGCTTTGGATTCTGTGTCTCCCTCTCTCGGCCCCTTCCCCACTCATGATCTGTCTCTGTCTCTCAAAAATAAGTAAAAACATATAAAAAATTTTTAAATACAAAAAAGTTCTTTGTAAAATATGTCAGGCAAATGTCCCCCTTGTCATAAACACGTCAAGTTAATTCCTTTGGTAGCCTTCAGAAGACACATGAATAGGGTCAGTGAGTTACCTTAAACACGTTTTCTGTAGAAGCTACCGAGTAGATGTAATTAGAACAAGTGGTAGCGTGTTGAGAAAAATTTGAGACACAAATCCTGTGTTTGCAGTCCAAACTGATTGTAGTCAGTGCATACTGACATTTTAGGGATGAATGTTTCTTCTCCTGAAAAACAGATTTTTTAGCTGTTAGTAATTATAAGTAGAACGTGAAGGTATTAAGTATCATCAATTGCAAAGGTAGAAAGACTTAGGCAGCCTAGAAGATTGTCAGAATACAGTATTATAACCCAAGTTAATCTTCATGCAACTAAATCTTGTTAAGGATAAAGATGGCTGATCAAACTATTAGATCCTTTCCATTTATTTTAGGGACCATGTTATGGCAAAATGTGCAACATCCCAGATGATGAATTTTAACTTTTAGTTCTCATCATTTTGAAGAAACTTATAAATAACTATACTTAAAGATTTGGTTTTTAAATAATTTCTATACCCATTGTAGGACTTAAACTTTACACAACCTTGAGTGAAGAGTCACATGCTCCACTAGGTGAACCAGTCAGGCATCCCAACAGTTCATTTATTTTATCTATTTATTTTAGAGAGAGAAAGAGAGAGAGAGAGAGAGGCAGGAGAGAGAATGAATCTCAAGCAGGCTTCATGTTCAGTGCAGAGCCTTACGCAGGGCTCCATCCCGTGACCCTGGGATCATGACCTGAGCTGAAATCAAGAGTAGTGAGCCACCCAGGGGCCCTAACAATTTATGTTTCTAAAAGTCTGAGATCCCATTTTACTTTTTCCTTAGAATTAAATGATACTTGAAGTTATTTTATACTTCTCACTGAAGACGTTTTTGTTAGTTTATATATTTTAGACTAAGATGGTGCTTTTGTCAAATTTTGTCAAAACTTGACTTTAAGGTTTCTAAATAAAATGAGTTGGTAAATTTGCATTTTACCTCATATGCAAATAATAACCTGTGTGACTAGATCTCAGAGAATGGACACAACTGGAACTGATACCAGAAAACCAAGGAAGAGATCATCTTAAATACTGGTCCAGAAAAAGACCGTTCATGATAACGGAAAGTCACACGGCATTTTTTTAGCATATCATACTCGTCTTGTGTGTAGTGCACCCAGCAAGGGGCTTGAACTCACGAACCTAAGGTTAAGAGTGACGTGCTCTACCAACTGAGCCAGCCAGGCACCTCCCACACTGTATTGAAGGGTCGAAGTCAATAATTGAAGAAGTTTGAATGAAAGATTCAGCTATTTGAAAAGATTCAAGATTTTACTCTTGGTCAAAGTATTCCTTGTTTTGTTTTGTTTTGTTTTGTTACTTAAGCCTGATAAACAGTTACAGAGTTCAGTACCATTATCTGTCCTGAATTGTCTGAATTCTGAATTCTGTCTTCCATGGACAGTATCCTAGTGGTAGATATTTTAGCCACTTTTGAAATTTTTTTGTTTTAATTGATCCAGATCTGGCTGGGTTTTTTGTACAAAGCATTGAGTTAGAAAAGTTCCTGATTTTTGCAGTCTTGAAGTTTATTTCACCATACTTAAGTAAATACACGGGTTAGATCTTAATTTCTTAAAAATAGCTGAGATAACCCTAGCAGTCTGCGGAAAAATTTGAAAATAAATAAAGTTTTTGAGAATAGAATAAAATAACGGGCTTGGTACTTCTATCAGTTTGAATCCATTTCCTCCTGGTTGAGAGTAGCTCCTGGGTCTTAGATTTTTTAACTAAGATTTGACCGAGTCAGTTCTAAGGGCTGTTGGTAGTTGTTAGAGGAGATATGTTTCCTGATCGTGCCTGTCAGCATTTTGTGACACAAATTACGTGTTCATCTAGACACTAGGTTTGTAATTCATTTTTTTGCTTTGAATCAAATCCTTTATTTTCTTCATAGAACGTGACTGATGTTGATATATATAAAGTATTCTTCAGTGTCCACCGTCATCTTTGTTTTATGGACAAAAAGGATACTTTCCTTTTGCTTCAGTTTGTTTACAGTGGGTGGCAGTTAATTTACTGCCTCATTAAGATTGCCTAGTATTACAGTTTTAATCCCTGTGTAATTATTTACTTTGGGTTCCTTTTTATTTAACCTGTTTTTCTTTGATTATTATTGTGCATGAAAGAGGTAATTTGGAGACCCAGATTCCAGTTGCTTGTTATAAAATTAACTTTCCTTATGACCTTAGCAAGACAGCTAATCTTTCTGGGCTGGGCCTCTCATTTATAACATAATGGAGCAGGGAGGTTGCACCAAAATATGTTGATTTTTTTTTTTTTTTTCTTGACCTAAGATTATGTGTTATAAGATTGAAATGGAAAGATAACTTGTTGAAATTAACAAAGTAACAAAAAAGAAATAGGGCATGAATGTAATTAAAAAAAAGATAGGATCAGTGTAATCTAGTACCTTCCCCATTTACCAGTGGGATCCGGAGCTTAGATTTGAATCAGAAATACTGAACATTCAGTAATATTTAATTTTTTTTTTAATTTTTTTTAACGTTTATTTATTTTTGAGACAGAGACAGACCATGAACGGGGGAGGGGCAGAGAGAGAGGGAGACACAGAATCGGAAGGAGGCTCCAGGCTCTGAACCATCAGCCCAGAGCCTGACGCGGGGCTTGAACTCCCGGACCGTGAGATCGTGACCTGAGCTGAAGTCGGATGCTTAACCGACTGAGCCACCCAGGCGCCCCAGTAATATTTTAGAGATCACCATAATAAATATTAAGGACCTCAGGGTTTGTTGTTCTTGTTGTTGTTAGAGTGATAATGGCACGTGTGAAAATCTTCACGATTTGACTCACTATAAAATATTTTTTGTTATTTTGCTGTTTAGCATTAACAGCAAGGATCAATAAACTAAAAGCAGAAGTATGGCCAAATGAAAATTTATATGGAATTAGTTACTGGCTTATTTTGAGGTAGAGCAGATCAGAACAGTAAGACCACAAATAAACCTAATCCCTGAAATGGATCTCCAACAAGAAACAGAAGAAGATTGTAAAGAATGACTGGAGTCTGTTTTCAGAGAGAGAAAATAGGCATCACATCTTAAACAATAGCTGACCAGGATACAAGACCTATGAAACAGCAACAGGCCAATTAAGTTCGTCTTTGAAACTCATAAAGGAGAATTAAGTCAAATGAGGAAAGCAAAAATGAAGTCAGACAACACTCAGAGTGGACGAATTAAGGATATTGAAAAAATGGGAAAGAAGATACAGCAGAGTGAGGTGGCTGCAGGCAAGCACTGTTCTGCCTTTTTATTTATTTTTTCCTTTAGTAAGCTCCACGCCCAACGTGGGGCTTGAACCCACAGCCCTGAGATGAAGAGCTCAAGAGTTGCATGCTCTACAGACTGAGCCAGCCAGGACCCCCAACTGCCTGACTATTCCATGTGGGTCTGGCTAGACTGCCAGCCCCAGTGTGCCCCAGATAATCTTGTTCTGCCCAGCCACTGTAATTAGTCTAGGCTGGGGGCAGGCTGGGGACACAAACCCCCAGAATTTCGTGCACAACGTGGTAGATACAATAGTCTGCTGCCTCTGAGATCACGGTACCAGGTGTGTGGTAAGCTTAAAGATACATGTGGCCTTCATCTCTGCCTTAGGGAAGAAACCCATCTGCTCAAGGACACTATTGGAGTAGAGCAAACTCCAGTGACATCTTGTGTTCCTGGATCTAGCTGCATCTGGAGCTGGCGCAACCTTTAGGCTGAATAATTAACTAAAACAGTAAAAATTCCCTTCTTGGTGGTTTGAAATAGGAATTTGTTCTAGCAAATTCATAAAGTTATTCTTCAGAATAAAGAATATCATAAGCTGTGGTTCCCAAAGTTGGTGGAACTAATAAGAATGTTCTAAAATTGTGTAACAGGGGCTCCTGGGTGGCTCAGTCAGTTAAATGTCCGAGTCTTGGTTTCAGCTCAGGTCATGATCTCATGGTTCGTGAGTTTGAGCCCTGCTTCGGGGCCTGCGCTGGCAGGGTGGAGGCTGCTTGGGATTCTCTCTTCCTCTCTCTCTGTCCCTCCCCACTTGTGCTCTCTCTCTCTCTCTCCCCCTCTAAAAATAAACATTAAAATAATTTTTAAGAGATTATAAAACAAAACTGGTAAAAATAACAAAGTTGATAAGATGGAAACTTGGAAGGGCTAATACAGAAAGGCTGCTAGGAAAAAGAAAGTGGGAACTTAGATAATAGAAATGAAAAATCACTTTTGTCCTGAGGGTCTCTACCAGTTTTACCACCTTGTGGGATGAGAGGCTCAGAAATTGAAGCCCAGAGCCTGCACAAAACATGGGGGTCAAATAGACCTTTTTTTCCCCCTAGTAAGACTCCAGATTGGATGAGGGTGATTAAGCTAGTCTGCATCCCTATTTGTGGTCTTTGTTAACATCTGGGTGGCCCAAGGAACCTGAAGCCTTGAACTTGGATTATGGCGATCCAAGCAGGTAGTGTTCCTAGATACCTGGAGGGACCTGTCTTAATCCGAGGCTGGTGGGGAGGGGCAAGGGAGAGGGAGAGAGAATCTTTTTGTTTTGTTTTGTTTTGTTTTATTGTATTTATTTATTTTGGAGGCCGGGGAGAGAAAACAGGGAGAGAGCGAATCCCAAGCAGTCTCTGTGCTGTCAGTGCCGAGCCAGAGGCAAGGCTTGATCTCACGAACCGTGAGACTGTGACCTGAGCTGAAGTCGAGAGTGGCACGCTTAACCGACTGAGCCACCCAGGTGCCTCCAGAGAGAGAATCTTAAGCAGACTCCACGCTCAGCTCAAAACATGATGTGGGACTCAGTCTCATGACTGTGAGATCATAACCTGAGCCAAAATCAAGAGTCTGATGCTTGACCAACTGAGCCACTCAGGTGCCTCTAGGGTCCACATTTAAAATAAATGTTTTTAGCAATTAAAAAATATATTTTTTAATGTTCGTTTATTTTTGAGGGAGAGAGACAAAGTGTGACTGGGGGAGGGGCAGAGAGAGAGAGGGAGACACAGAATCCGAAGCAGGCTCCAGGCTCCAGGCTCTGAGCTGTCAGCACAGAGCCCGACGTGGGGCTCGAACTCATGAAACGCAAGATTATGACCTGAGCCAAAGTCAGATGCTTAACCAACTAAGCCACCCAGGATCCCCATTAAAATAATTTTTTAAAGAAATGTTTTCTTCTTTTTTTTCTCTTTCTCCTCCTTATGTTCATTTGTTTTGACAGAGAAAGCTCAAGTGGGGGAGGAGCAGACAGAGAGGGAGAGAGAGAATCCCAAGCAGGTCCTGTGCTGTCTGCTTGGAGCCTGATGCAGGGCTCTAACTCACGAACCACGAGATTATGATCTGAGCTGAAATCAAGAGTTAGATGCTTAATCAACTGAGTCACCCAGCCCCCCCCCCCCCCCCCCGCCCCGGGAGTGTAAAAAAAAATTTTTTTTTTTAACATTTATTTATCTTTGAGAGAAAGAGAGGGAGTGTGCAAGCAGGGGAGGGGCAGAGAGAGGGAGACACAAAATCCAAAGCAGGCTCCAGGCTCTGACCTTTCAGCACAGAGCCCGACACAGAGCGGGGCTCGAACTCACAAACCGTGAGATCATGACCTGAACCAAAGTCAGACACTTAACTGGCTGAGCCACCTAGGCGCCCCAAAAATAACTTTTTAATGTAAAGTGACCAGCACATAGTAGAAGATAATCAGGCATACATGGGAACAAGTACCATGAATATGAGCAAGAACCATAAGCAATAGAAATACAGCTAAGATTTTTTTTGAATTATCAGAGACCATAAAGCAACCACCTCTGTTATGTTTAATTTGAGAGACAGCACGAGCAGGGGATAGGGACAGAGGAAGCGAGAGAGAGAGAATCCCAGGGAGGCTCTGTGTCCACTGCACAGCTCAACATGGGGCTCAATCCCATGACCCTGGGATCCTGACCTGAGCCAGAATCAAAAGTTGGATGCTCAACCAGTTGAACCACCAGGCATCCCTTACCTCTCTTATATTTAAAGACGTATGTCAGGCTTGAAAGTCTCTAGGGAGTAGGAGACTAAAATGTTACATAACAACAAATAGGAATCTTAGAAATGAAAATTGTGAACAAAATAAAAAGAAAGAATTGGTGAAGCAGAAAGTCTGAGGAAAGAGTTTACGAAAGAGGAAAAATGAGAAAAATGCAGAAGAGGGTATGAGTCTTAGTTATCAGCACCCATTCCATCTGAGTCTCACAGGATGGCAGACAGAGAACGGGACAGAGTCAGTATCTGAAGAGGTAACAGCTGAGAATTTACCACAAGGAATCCTCATTCGAGAAGCCCAGTGAATGACATACTGAATAGAAAGAAGGGCGATCTAGATGCATTGAAGAAAGAACATCCTAAAAACAGCAGGCATACAGATGGGGATTATCTTCACAGGATGGAGGCCAGACTATAATGAAATAACCCGAGTGTGCTGAAAGTAAGAAGTTCTCAACCTAGATTTCTGTTCTAGTGAAAGTATCTTAGAAGAATAAAGGACTTTTAGCACACAGAAGTTTGCCATGAGAAAGAAAGTTTGAAGGATTAACTTCAGGCAGAAGGAAAGTCTTGAGGTGCAAAGAGAATAAACAAAGACTCTTAAATGTTTGGTTAAATAAAGATGAAAGATTGAAGCAAAAATGATGCTGCATTTGGAAGTACAGAATTAAACACATAAAACAGCCGAAAAAACATAAAAACACACAAAAAAATATTCATTCGTATAATAATAATCAGAATTGAAAACCTGGATTGGGAATGAAAATTACTGATAGTTTTGGTAGAACATGTGACTCAACTTCAGGATCGTGAGTTCAAGCCCCACTTTGGGCATGGAGCCTGCTTTAAAAAAAAAATTATTGATAGTTTATGCAAATATGAAACCATCAGACATCAGTTTAGTAATGGATCTAGGATCTGAGTCACCTAAGAAGAAATATAAATAATAAAACTATGAAAAGTGTTTCTTTAATAAGCAAGGAAATTCGACTACTTTGGTAGTAATAAGGTATTCATAGTGATTAGGTCATAGTTGTGCATCCAAAGTGTTGGTGAGGCTGGTGAATTTAGCATAATTTATTATTATTCTTTTAAATAATGTGCTTTTTAAAAATAATCTCTACATCCAACATGGGTTTTAAACTTATGACCCCTAGATCAAGAGTCACATGCTATAGTGACTGAGCCAGCCAGGCACCCTGAATTTCATATATTTTAAACATTTCTGTAAACAGTGTAAAAATTTTGGTGTGATATATCAAGAGCTATAAAGATGTTCATACAATTTATCTCTTTCAGTATGAAGAATTTTAAAATATGGAAATAAGGCAAAAGACATATCTATTTAAAAAAATTTTTTTAAATGTTTTTGAGAGAGAGAGAGAGAGAGAGAGAGAGAGAGAGAGAGCGAGCGCCAATGGGGGAGGGACAGAGAGAGGGAGACTCAGAATCTGAAGCAGGCTGCCGGCTCTGTGCCCCAACTCGGGGCTTGAACTCACAAGCCGTGAGATCATGACCTGAGCCGAAGTCAGATGCTTATATGACTGAGCTCCACCCAGGTGCCCCAACAAAAGATATATTTATGAAGATGCTTAGAGAAATTGTTATGATTCCATTTTGATGGGCTGTTACACAGCTGGGATGAAGAATTTATGCTATAAGAATATGTAATGTGGCAAGTAGATGATGCTGGCTGATCATGGAGGCAAGGTCATTGCCCTGATAGGGGGTTAGCCTCCTTGGAATTTTAGTAATTTATCCTGAGAGTCTATGTCCCTGCTGTCTCATGGGCATTTTAATCATAGCGTATCATAAAACTGTATTTCTGTGTTCCTCCTCTCAGGACACCTACCAGAGATGCTACAGGTACCACCATGGTGGCTCAAGGGGTCATGAGAATTACTTCTCACAAATAAGGTTAAATGAACTTAGGCAACATGGTGTAATCTCTGTAGCAGTATGGTTTTTGTGATGATGGAAATGTTCTGTGATCTGCAATATAGTAGCCACTAGCTACATGTGGACACCGAGCTCTTGAAAGGTAGCTAGTACAACTGAGGAACAGAATTTTAGTTTTTCACGAAAATAGTTACATGTGGCTACTGGCTACCATATTGGATAGTATGGATAGTACATCTCTAAGTATTGGACACCCACTGGGTTGTTCCTTGACCGTTGGTCTTCTGCCTTGGATGACTGCCTTATAAAGAGATCACCTTTTTTCTGTCTACCACCCCTCCTTTACTAAGACCGCATCAGAGATACACAATGGGGAGTGAACACAGGTTACAAATCCAGAAACCAGAAGTCATTTTCTTGTCTAACGTGGGTTCACCCTATGAATTGTCGTAGGTCAGTTCTTCTTCCCTGCCTGTATATAAAAGACTCAAAGGGATCCATTCTGTTTTTGTATTTACTGTCTTATGGAGTACATGATTATTTTGTTCATTTTCCTTTTTGTTCCAGAGAATATCACTGATGAAATTCAGAGATACAAATATGCCTATTTGCATTCCTTGAGCACAGAGCTAACTGCCCTATTTTAATGGTGCTTTCAATGGTGCTTTTTTTTATTGTTCATTTCTAGTGACACACACACACACACACACACACACACACACACTCTTTTTAAAATAAAGCAAGAAGAAAGACTACATGGGTTCTGCTCAAGTATTTTATGGGAACACCGTCTCCTGTGAAGTTCTTTTTTCTAGGTTCTGTGAATACTTCTGTTTTGCTTTTGTCCTCTCTTTCTCCCTTACAGTGACTGTCACGTCTCCTGTCCCATAAGCTTGTGTCAGCAGCCTGGCCTGGTGTGTGTCCCTTGTATCTGTCGTTAGTGCCGCTATGTGATGGCAGTTCCTTTCTGGGAAAGAGGAGAGAAGGGCAGCAGTTGCCCAGGGAGGGTGCCAGGGAGTGTTTCTTGAGTGGTCTTGACTCAGCTATCCAGGGAAATGACCTCTTGGGGCGGACAGAGAACCATTCAGAGAATTTCTGTTGTAATGCGGATATACACACATTTCTTGAGAACAGAAAGCCCCAAACAAAATTCATCCTTCCCCATCAAGCTTGACGGGACTGGTCACCTCCAAGGTTCTTCCCATTGAACATTGCTGTGATGCCTCCTGAGTTCTGGTAATGAAATAGGACCTCTCGTCGCCTGTGGCACCCCCACAGGGCTGTCGGCGTGGCCTCTGTCTCCTGTTTCTTAACACTCATTGAACACGAATGACCTCATGACAGATTTCCAGCAATTTAGGGTGAATAGTGGAAATAGCAGTGGGCAGAAACTTTTGTCCTAGTGTTGTGTTCTGGCACTGATAGTGGCTATATGACCTTGACACATCACTGCATTCGTAAAATGAGAACATACCTCCTCTTTCCCTTGCTGGAGAATTGAATGAAAAGTGAGATTATGAAGAAATACTATGAGAAATAATGACGGTATATCTTAGGTGAATGTTCTGATTATGGCAAATGATATGGCTTTGTTGTCCATTTTTACTGAACCACATTTTATTTATTTATTTATTATTTATTTATTAAAAAATTTTTTTTGTAATGTTTTTATTTATTTTTGAGAGACAGAGACAGAGCACAAGTCAGGGAGGGGCAGAGAGAGAGGCAGGCACAGAATCCGAAGCAGGCTCCGGGCTCCGAACCGTCAGCACAGAGCCCAACCCGGGGCTTTTGAACCCACCAACCTCGAGATCATGACCTGAGCTGAAGTCGGACGCCCAACCGACTGAGTTCCAGGCGCCCCATTGACTGAACCACATTTTAATATAAATTTACTTTAACTTAGTTATCCGAGGGGCACCTGGGTGACTCAGTCAGTTAAGCGTCGACTTTGGCTCAGGTACTAATATCATGGTTCACGAGTTCAAGCCCCACATGGGGCTCTCTGCTGTCAGCACAGAGCCCGCTTCGGATCCTCTGTCCCCCTCTGTCTCTGCCCCTCCCCTGCTTGCACTGTCTCTCTCTCAAAAATAAACATTAACCAAAATTTAAAAAAAAAACTTATTTGTCCAAGAGGTAAGAATGGGACCAAAGCTGTTAGGGAAAATGATTTCTAACCATTCTCTTGCTTAATGCTGCTTTTCTTGACTCCATCTCCATTCAAGATAGAGATCTTGTTTTGGAAAACAGAATTGCTTCTATTTGTTCACAGATCCAGGGATAAGTAGTCATTATTTTTGTTACTGTCTTTCATTGTCAAGTTTTAATTCTTAAGTATCTGTGCTCTGTTACTTTTGTGTGGGCCCGAGCCTGAGTAGAGGAGGGCCAGAGTGAGAGAATCCCAAGCAGGCTCCAGGCTCTGATTCGGGGCTCGAACCCATAAACTGCAAGGTCATGACCTAAGCCGAAATCAAGAGTCGGACGCTTAACCGACTGAGCCACCCAGGCACTCCAATTTTAACCATTTTTAAAAGTACTTCCCTGACATTATGTGCATTCATTATTGTTCCGCAATCATCACCAGTATCTAGTTCCAGAGCTTTTCATCATCCCAAACTAAAACTATGCTCACTAACAATAAATCCCCGCCACTCAGTCTTCCTAGTCCCTGGCAACCACCGTTCTACTTCCCGTCTCTACAAATTAGACGAATTTGAGGTCTCTCATGTGAGTAGAATCACAATAGTTGTCTTTTTGCGTCTGGCTTATTTCACATAGAAGAATATTTTCAGGGTTCACTTACATTGTAGCATGTTTCAGACCTTCTTTCCTCTTTAAGGCTGAGTTCTATTCCGTCGTATAGATGTATCACATCTGCGCATCCGTTCAGCTGACCGTGGACGTTTGGGTCATTTCCGCCTGTGTGGCTGTGGTGCGTGATGCTTCTGTGAACATGGGTGTAGACCCAGCTGAGTGCCTGCTTTCAGTTCTTCTGTGTATATACCCACAAGTGGAATTACCGTGTCACGATAATTCTGTTTAATTTTTCTAGGAACTGCCAAATTGTATTCCACCGTGGAACATCATTTGACATTCCTAACGGCAGTGCACAAGGGTTCCGCTTTCTCCACATCTTCGCCAACATTTACTATTTGGTGTTTATGTGTTGTATTTTTACAGTGTTTCAGATTCCGCCGAGGCTCCTTGCTGATACCCGAGTATCAGAAAGTGTTTTCCAAAGAGACCGATAGGCTTATTATAAAGGAATCTTAGATATCGTTTGTCCTGCAAACTATTTCCTCAGTAAGAAAGAAGAAATTCTCTTCTACAGCGGCAGTCTGCTGTACCCACTCAGCGTGGGCCTGGGACGAAGGCCGCTTTGCATCCACGTCCTGTGTTGAACTGTCGTAAACTGTCACTGGATTGTGGAGTTTACAGTCTCCTCTCACTCTCACTTGGGAGAGATTTTAACTGGTTGTGGGTGACATCTGAATTTATTTTGGGGGGTTATGCTGACATATTATGGAAATTAGTGGGACAGTTAGGGGATAGATTTTCTATCTTAGAGGGTAGGAGTTTTTGACAAATCAAATACTCAGTCTCTGAGCCTTATGTTTTCTCTCAGGCAAGAAAACTGTAAATGAGGCCATCTGTGGGGGACCCTCACCAGCTCTGAACGTATGTTTAGAAGAACATTGTGAATTTCTGCCGCTCACTTTCTTACTGCTTTCCTAGGGATCATGGCCCAAGTAGCAATGTCTACCCTGCCCGTCGAAGATGAGGAGTCCTCGGAGAGCAGAATGGTGGTGACGTTCCTTATGTCTGCTCTTGAGTCCATGGTGAGATGGCCTTACCGTCCTATAAAATTTTTATAGTTGGATAGGATTGAGCCGGTGGGTGAGACTGATTTGTTTTTTGTAAACATATAGTACGTTTTCTGGTATAATAAGAAGAGGTTTTTTGCTTAAATAATAATTATGGATTTAAGCCTTTCAAATCATTTTGTTACCATGTTTCAGAATATTCTTAACTTCGGTTAGTATTTTATGTTTTACATTCAATTGCAGTTGTTTACCTACCAATATCTTAGGCAATATCTTGTTTTGCAAGCATTAGCTTTGAATTTATGTGTAATATTTGGAGCCACTCAGAGTGAGTTTGTATATTCTAGGGTGGTGCTGGTGTTTCATTGTATCTGTATAAAGAACACTGGCAGGACATGGAGGCCCTGAGAGCCTGCTCACTGTTTCTGTTCATATGTGCTGTGACTCACAGTGGACCTTACTCTACCGCCTTTTACTGCGTATGTAGTGTGTTAGCTCTTTATTTTTAAGAAACCTGTATCGTGTACTTGATTATAGGAAACTATTAAGTATTCTTCTTTTGCTGTATTTTTGTATTACTGTGATGGTAGTAATACAACTTAATCATGTTTTTACAGAACTATAGCTAGAAACATAGTATTTCAGCCTGCAGATTTCTATGCGTCAGACTTAGGTATTTTCTGATGTTGAAATTAAATATAGTATACTCTAAGTAGGAGGAGGCTATGTATTTTCCATCCTAGTTATTGACTAGTATTAGATAGCATTTAATCTCACAGGTGTCAGTATAAAATGATTTGTGGGTTGGTTACCCTCCCCGCCTTAAGGCATTTTTTTCCTTCTTTGTACTATTTGAGAATTTTGAAAAATAATTTCCTTAAAGACAGAAAGTTTAGTATCTGTTCAGTGGCTGTATACTGTTACTTTCTGAACGTAACTTATTTCTACCTTGTGTTCCTAAAACCAGCCAACATTTGTAGCTATAATGTTATTTTATTTACTTAAAAAAAATTTTTTTTAACGTTTATTTTTGAGAGAGAGGTAGACAGACAGAGTGTGAGCCATGGAGGGGCAGAGAGAGAGGGAGACAGAATGTGAAGCAGGCTCCAGGCTCTGAGCTGTCAGCACAGAGCCTGATGTGGGGCTCGAACCCACAAACCATGAGACCATGACCTGAGCCGAAGTTGGACGCTTAATCAACTGAGCCACCCAGGTGCCGCTGTTTTATTTCTTTTTTAAATGTTGATTTATTTTTGAGAGAGAGAGACAGAATGAGGGGTAAAGAGAGAGGAGAGAAAGAATCCCAAGCAGGCTCCACACTGTCAGCACAGAGCCCGATGCAGAGCTCAAACCCACGAACCCTCAGATCATGACCTGAGCCAAAATTGAGTCAGACGCTTAACTGACTGAGCCGCCCAGGTGCCCCTGTGGCTGTAATGTTAAATGATAGGTTAGAGATTAAATTCTACTCTGTTTATTAAAATAATTTTCTTTAATACTATACGTAGAATAACATGGTCATATAGGGCCCATTCTCTTCCTTTAAACTGTCTTTATAATTTTCTTAGGCAAAGTCACTTCATTATTCTCAGCCTTTATTTCCTCCTCACATTCCTGGTTGTAAATTATGAAGTATAATTATAGGTGTATAGGTCAGTTTCATCTTTCCTTTGGCTCATAGATTTCTTTGATCTGATCTTTGGGCTGTACATGCATCTTGCTTTGCCATTTCATAAATACTACCTTTGGTGACAGGAATGTCCAACTAAGTGTGGATAGTGGAGTAGGCAAGCACCCTGTCCATACCTAAGTAAGTAAATAACACTTCCTTTTGGGTGAGCAGCCACAGTATATCTCATGTAAATATAACATAACGAAATTATAGGATGGCGTTATTCTTCATGCTCAGAACAATTGTTGACTCATCTCTAGGTCAGAAGTTCTGCACTGTGACTTTATTATATTTCAAAAGATATCTGATCATCTCAGTAGTTTTCAAATTATACATGATAATGTTGTAGAGCAGTATTATGCAAATCATTTTTATTTAAGAAATTAGAGAATGGTCCTTGTGTAAATAAAAACCAAATAGAGGAAAGCTGTGGTTTGCAACAAATGATACTGAGAACATAGAGTATTTGGTCCAAACAAAACAAATCAACAACAAAAACCAAAAGAAAACCCAAAAAACTTCAAGTGTTTATTATGTACCAAGTTGAAATTCTAGATGAGTAAAAAAAATAATATATCAGCGCAAATTTTAAAAACCAGAAGAAAAACTATATAATTGTATATTTAATTTCATAAACAGCTTTTCTGTGCCTAAAATAAGTGAGGTACTTTTGTGCATCAGTAGGGAAACAGACTACTAACGTAGTAGAAGAATAAGCAGAGTATATGTGAATTTATAGAAAAATATCTCAGGTACAATACTCTTTAATTTTGATACTAGCTAATTAGTGGATTATTGATTATACTAAGATACCCTCTTAAAATGTTTCTTGAAATGTTACACTGTATCATTTTTGAGATTTTTGTGAGTTCGCTCTTGTACAAGCTCAGATGGGAGCGTAAACTGATAGAACCTTCTTGGCAGTCTGCAGTAGGTTTTGAGAACCTTAAAAGTATTTGCTTTCAGAGTCGAAAGTTTTTTGACTCTTGTTTCTATTTTGTCCCCAGATTATTATTTCAGTGTTATTTTAAGGAATGATACTTAGACTCGCCAATATTTCCAATAATATTAGTACTAAATGAATTATTGTACATCCATAAAATGGAATGTTACAGAAGTTTTTAAGATTTTTAAGAACTTTTAAGTTCATAGGAATATACTTAGGAGAAGCCCTGCTTAGTAAAAATATACTTGCCCAACACGATTCCCATTGTGTATATTCATACAGAGATACTTCTGGGGGTGGGATTATGTGGTAGATGTTGTGATGTGGCTTCAACTTCCCTTTAGGACTGATGGCACTAATTCCCCCAGCTGCTGTGAGCATTCGACACTCCCCTGCCCAAGGTCTCCCCTTTCTTTGGGGGGGAGCATCCCAGCTCTGGAGCTCCCCTGATGCAGCTGCACCAGTGATCAGCTCTCCCTGTGCCTGTGCCGAGTTCGGTGCCCCTCACGTCTCATGGGTGTTGCTATTGAGAGTACCCACCAGTAAGCCCGTGTGCAAATCTGAGTCTGTTTCACGGGGATTTGGCCTGTAACAGATTGCAAGGGATTTCTGCCTTGTTTTCTTAAAAATGCTGCTTTCTCCTGTTTAAAATTGGGGTTCAAAACTATGTAGAAAGAGAGCTGCTTGTAAAAAATGGTGACTCTCTTCTTTATGTGATTATCTAAGCCAGAAACTAGGAACTTCATCTAATTCCAGATTCTGTAGTAAGAGTTGAAGTGAGATGTTTTATTCATCCAGCAGAAATAGTACTTTTAAACACCTGTATGTAACATAAGGTTTGCTTATTTGTATTTCAGTGTAAAGAATTGGCCAAGTCCAAGGCAGAAGTGGCCTGTATCGCAGTGTATGAAACAGATGTGTTTGTCGTTGGAACCGAGAGAGGACGTGCTTTTGTCAACACCAGAAAGGATTTTCAGAAAGATTTTGTAAAATATTGTAAGTATTATATTTTTATTATACCTAAGTATTTATGGATAACAAATGTCTTCTTTTCTAAAGCAGAATGACATTTATACTAAAAGGGTGTTCTAAAATGTCTACAGAGACATGCTCCAAACGAATCACAGGCATGGTAATCTATAAGGGTAAATTTTACTGAAGAGTGTAAGAAAAATGGTGAATGTGTACTGTTCTGTGTTCCTTTCTCGGCATTACTTTGGATTAGTGGCACAAAGAGAGAAGGTAGAGAAATTTTGAATTGATTTAAGGTTCTTATTTAAATAACATTTATTTTCTTGATAGATATTTGGTGTGTTCAAAACAAGTCTTTCAGTATGCATTAAATTTGTGTAAGCACAATGCAAAGTTAGGTCTCTGATTCTCTTAGTGGAACCAACTGGTCAGAGTCCTCAGTGAGTTTTGGGATCCTCCAGTTGGGAGTTCATCCAGTTGGTGAGAACTTACTAGATACTGGCACAAATGCAGTAGAGAAATGTGCTGTAGGATGTTAATACCTATGGCCCTTCACAGACCCACAGTTTCTGTATCTGTGTTGTATTTTTGTTTTTGTTTTTAAAAATTTTTTTAATGTTTATTTATTTATTTATTTATTTATTTATTTATTTAATTTTTTTTTTCAACGTTTATTTATTTTTGGGACAGAGAGAGACAGAGCATGAACGGGGGAGGGGCAGAGAGAGAGGGAGACACAGAATCGGAAACAGGCTCCAGGCTCTGAGCCATCAGCCCAGAGCCTGACACGGGGCTCGAACTCACGGACCGCGAGATCGTGACCTGGCTGAAGTCGGACGCTTAACCGACTGCGCCACCCAGGCGCCCCTATTTTTGAGACAGAGACAGAGCATGAATGGGGGAGGGTCAGAGAGAGAGGGAGACACAGAATCTGAAACAGGCTCCAGGCTCTGAGCTGTCAGCACAGAGCCCAACGTGGGGCTCGAACTCATGGACCGCGAGATCATGACCTGAGCTGAAGTCGTACACTTAACTGACTGAGCCACCAGGCGCCCCTTCTGTATCTGTGTTTAACCTAACGCTGTCCACAGGTTTTATGTTGACTCAATGATATAGCTTCTACTTCAACATGGAAAGAGAACAAAATGGTGGGGATGTCTGTTTATAGGCATTTAATATACGTATATATCTTTTTTTTTTTAAACGTTTATTCATTTTTTTTTAAATCTTTTTTAATGTTTATTTATTTTTGAGACAGAGAGAGACACAGCGTGAGCAGGGAAGGGGCAGAGAGAGAGGGAGACACAGAATCTGAAACAGGCTCCAGGCTCTGAGCTGTCAGCACAGAGCCCAACGTGGGGCTCGAACTCACGAACTGCGAGATCATGACCTGAGCCGAAGTCGGATGCTTAACCGACTGAGCCACCCAGGCACCCCAAACGTTTATTCATTTTTGAGAGACAGAGACAGGTTGTGAGCAGGGGAGGGGCAGAGAGGGAGGGTGACACAGAATCCGAAGCAGGCTCCAGGCTCTGAGCTGTCAGCTCAGAGCCTGATGCAGGACTCAAACTCAACTGGGAGACCATGACCTGAACTGAAGTCGGCTGCCTAACCGACTGGGCCACCCAGGTGCCCCTCCTAAGTATATATCTTTAAGTGCCAAACTTAAATTTCCATTATCTAGTTAGATCCAATTCATGATAAATTGAGTGGATCATGGGTGAATAAAATTAGTTTTCTTAATTTATTAATTTCAGTTGTCAATTGTATTTTTAGTCCTTTAAAAAAAAATATTTTCTCTCCACTGCATGCCTCCCTCCACCCCCACTATAATCTTTATAAGCTTTATGGCAGTATAATTCATTAAAAATTTTTTTCATTATTTCTGATCATTTTGAGAATTTTAAGGCTTCGATTATGTTTGTGTGTTTAAGTTTATAGTAATAATGTTTTGATTATGTGTGTATCAGCTGCCATCTGTCCCATGAATACTATAATCCCCCTGGCAGCTGTGTTTATATTCCCGTTCCCTACACTGCCTTGCTTATGTGGTTCTCCAGTGGTTAGAGCTAAGCATTAGGGGGACTTGTCCTCAGTTGCAAACTGTAGTCCCTGCCTATTAGTATTCATACTTTCTTTTTGTTACCAATAATTCAGTGCTCCAGAGAATAATCTTCGGATGTAATTCTTAAGTGCATAATATTTGTTTGTAGAATCTATTTTGCAGATAAGGATCAATAGTGGTCTTCTGTAACCTAATCAGTAGGTTTATGAGTCAGTTTTAGAAATTCTTGGGGGAGACTTGTCTTTCCCAGGGGCTGGAAAAGCACTATCCAGGAGAAATAATATGATGCGAATCATTCCTAGAATTTGAAATTTTTTAGTTACGACATTCATAAGAAAGAGAAACAAGGGAAATTTATTTAGTGGTTATAGTTTAACCCAGTCTATTTAAAACATTATCATTCAACATGTGTGATCAACCTAAAAATTATGACTGGGATATTTTGCATACTCTTTTTTTTGTACTAAGTTTTCAAAATCTAGTATGTATTGCAAACTTACAGCACATTTTAGTTTGGACTGGTACATTTCAGGTGTTCAGTAGCCACACACAGGTGGTAGACTTTTCCAACCTGGACTGTGTTTTGTGGTGGTGATAATCTCATATTCAAGTTTGTAGCTGATAAATTACTCTAAAGACATGTCTTTTTTATTTTCTTTTATTAAATTTTTTTTAATGTTTATTTATTTTTGAGACAGAGAGAGACAGAACGTGAATAGGGGAGGGGCAGAGAGAGAGGGAGACACAGAATCTGAAACAGGCTCCAGGCTCCGAGCTGTCAGCACAGAGCCCGACACGGGGCTCGAACTCACGGACCGTGAGATCATGACCTGAGCCGAAGTCGGACGCTTAACCAACTAAGCCACCCAGGCACCCCAAGACATGTCTTTTTTAAAACTACTAGTAGTTAATTTTTACTTTACAGAATTTCTAGTTATAGCAACACTTATTTCAGAGATGATGATCATTTCTTACTATTTTTATTCAAGACATTTATATCTTACGTTTTTATTTTTAAAGCTTAAAAAATTATTTATCTGTCAACTAAGCCCTGTGCCCAGCATGCGGTTCAAACTCACCAGCCCAAAAGATCCAAGAGTCGCACACTCCACTGACTAAGCCAGCCAAGCTTAATTATTTTTAAATTCCCCTTCATCCCTTTTTTTCTATCTTTTTATAACAAATCATAAATATTAGAATATAGAAGAAACATACCTGAAACCAACATTGCACTGTATGTTAACTAACTAGAATTTAAAAATTTGAAAAAAATAAAATAAAGCGAGAAACAAAAAATATAGGAAAAAATATTCTTTTTAAAAAAAATTTAAGTTTATTTATTTTTGAGAGAGGGAGAGGAGAGAGAGAGAGAGAGCGCGAGCGAGCGAGCGCGCGAGCGAGCCAGGATGCCAAGCAGGCTCCATGCTGTGTGTGCGGAGCTCGAGGGCTCAGTCTCCTGAATCGTGGGATCATGACCTGAGCTGAAACCAAAAGTCCAACATTCAACTGACTGAGCCACCCAGGTACCCCTAGGAAAAAATACTCTTACTGAAAGCCAGGTATTAAGGTAGTGGAGATGAGCCTTTTATGTCATTAATTGCTTTACAGGTGTTGAAGAAGAAGAAAAGGCTGCAGAGATGCATAAGATGAAATCTACAACCCCAGCAAATCGGATGAGTGTAGACGCTGTAGAGATTGAAACGCTCAGGAAAACAGTTGAGGACTATTTCTGCTTTTGCTATGGTAAGGTTCTACACTTGCATTTTCTAAAAGAGACATTATGTAAAGGGTAGATGGTGTAACTGGTTTAACACTCGTACAGCACACCTTGACAAACTGCCCAGACCTCTTGGGGTAACATCAGGAATGATCTCACTTTCTAGTTCTGGTTCAAGCTAGAACCCAGAAATAAGCAAATGCACCTATTAGAGCTGTGGGGTAGGGTTTTTTGTTTTCTTTTTCTTCTTTTCAAGAGCAGTTTTAGGTTTATAGGAAAATGAAGAGGAAGGTAGATTTACTGTGTAGCCCCTGGCTCAATACATGCATAGCCGCCCCCCCTACCCACACTTTCAGCACCCCCTACCAGAGAACCTACATTAACACCTCATAATCACCCAGAGACCTGTTTGTTTTTGACTTATGTGCTGATCTCACCGATCCCCTTTTTTTGTTAACCTAATCACACAAACAAACAAACAAAGCTCTTAAGAAAAACAGTCAGAGGGAGAGGATACCAGTTACACTGTGAGGCTGTAGGTAAAATTCATCTCTGGGGAATGGGGTTTCTAGCATCTCTGGGCTTACTGCCTGATGTCCGCACACAAAAGTGCTAGAACACACTTCGTTGTGAATGGCGATCGTATTTATGTAATACGTTTTTGATGAGAATATTGGCAAAACATCGCCGGATATTTTATAACAGTTGGATTTGTCAGGCTTCCATGTTCTGGTGCTGAATTGGATATGAAAAGATCATGTTATAACAACGCAAGGCCATTGTAAAGAAAGACAATAGTGGAAGAAATGAGCTATTGTTCTTTTCATTTTGTGTAGGTTTTATATAAGTATTTTATATACTTTTTATTTTGCTCTTGTGGATATGTTTCAAGCTTAGAAGTTCTAACATGACAAGAGGAATAGGGCCCTCTTGATATTTTGAAGTCGCTTTGAAGTCAGATATTACAAAACAGTATGAATGCCATTTGTGAAGCCATGATAAACTAATGATGGTCTTGTTTTTTAATCTTAACATTAAATGATGTTTACTTCTTTCTGCCTCACCCCTGTCCCTCACCCCCAGGGAAAGCTTTAGGCAAATCAACAGTGGTTCCTGTTCCATATGAGAAGATGTTACGAGATCAGTCAGCTGTGGTTGTGCAGGGGCTTCCGGAAGGAGTTGCCTTTAAACACCCCGAGAACTATGATCTTGCCACCTTGAAATGGATTTTAGAGAACAAAGCAGGAATTTCATTTATTATTAAGAGGTGATGCACTTTCTCCCTTGCCCATTAAGAGTTTATTCATATAAAGTTGAATATTCACCTTATTTGAATATATTAAAATGTTTTTTTAATTCTTTATTTTTGAGAGAGCGAGAGAGAGAGCGAGCACGCGCGTGTCCATGAGTGGGGAGGGGCAAAGAGAGGGGGGGGACAGAGGATCTGAAGTGGGGTCTGCGCTGACAGCAGAGCGCTTGATGCAGGGCTTGAACCCATGGACCGTGAGATCATGACCTGAGCCGCAGTCAGATGTTTAACTGACTGAGCCACGCAGGCACCCCATATATTTTAAAAACTCTTGTTTATTGTAGAAGTCATTTAAATTTAAGGTTTACAATAATTTTGTGTATTCATGTATAGTTTTTTGTTTTGTTTTAATACAGACCTTTCCTGGAGCCAAAGAAGCACCTAGGTAAGTGATTATTTTGCTTACTCATACTTCCTAAACTATCTTTTGGGCCAAATTTAACACGTTTTACTAATTTCTCTTTTTTCTTTGAGAATATGACATAAGACCTTTTGGAGTGGGGTGTTATATATAAACCAATGAAAGGTCACTGAGCTGAAAAAGTAGAGACTTGCTTTGCTACTTTTTTAATGACATAGTCAAGGTTTTATTGTGGGCAATATGTTCAATCATAGACTGGATCTGCCATCATTAGCCAGAATTAAGAGGATGGCTTAATTTATCTAGTGTTCATTGAGCAGGCACAGAATTAGTGAGCATAAGATTGGGTGGGGATGGGATACACAACTGTGCATAAGCATTAAAGCTTTTGAGCTTTAATGGAAAGAGATAAAAAGCCCATAAAGTCACTACATCAAGAGCATAGCTGCACAGTGTAGGGATAGCTAAAGAAAATACTTTGCAAGTTTGCTGGAAGAAGGATTTGTTTATAGCCCAGGAAGGCTTTTGAGTTGGAGAGGGCATTAAGGTGGGTCCTTGAAGAGCGAGGAGGATTTCAACAGAACTTCCTTTGGGGAAGGTTAAGCCATTGCATTTGAAAGGCAAAGTGATTTTTAGGAGACTGGTGCCCTTTGGAGGCAGGTTTGTTTGAGACTTTTGGAAATAAATGACCGTTATCATTGGCAACCTCTTAACCAGTACAAGGAAGAAAGGACAAAATAATATATACACACCCAATATATTTTATTTTTTGTTAAGTAACCTTTGTTTTATTCTTACCATGATGAAAAGATTAAGTTGTTAGAAGCTTTGTTGAGGTATAATTGGCATGCCATAAAATTCGCCTGTTTCAAGCGTCCAATTCAGTGGGCTTTGGTAAATTTACAGTGATAAAGTTTAAAAAGTTTTACAGTCATTGTCACAATCTAATTTTAGAATATTTTTATCTTCTTCTCTGTTACTTCATGAATGTTACATAAATTAGATCTACAGAATGTAGCCTCTTGAGATTATCTTTTTTCACTCAGTATAATTCAGTTGAGGCTCATCCAGATCGTTGGGTATGTCAGTAGTTATTTCCTTTTTCTTGCTGAATGCTAAGTATCCCTATGGATGAATATACCACTTGTTTATCCAGTCACGGGTTGGTAGAGCATTAGATTAGTAGATTCCACTTGGCTGTTACTACTGTGAACATACGTGAACAAGTTTTTGTCTGGACATGTACTCTAATTTCCCTTGGAGATATATACCTACGAGTAGAATTGCTGCGTCATAGACTGATTTTGCATTTAGCTTTAAAAAAACTGCCACACTGCTCTCCACTGTGCCTGCACCATTTATGTTCCTGCTAGCACTGTCTGAGAGTTCCAGTTTGTCCGCGTCCCCATCGACACTTGTTAGTGTCTTTGTGGTGTTAACCATCCTCATGGGTGTCAAGTGGTCTCATTGTGGTTTTGATTGGCATAGCCCGAATTGCTAATAATGTTGCATATCTTTTCATGTGCTTATTGACCATTCTGTATATTCCTTGGAGTAAGGTCTGTTCGGGTCCTTTCCACAAAGTTGTTTGTGTTTTTATTATTGAGTTCTAAGAGTTCTTACATATTTTTGATACAAATATTTTCTCCAGTTTGACAAGTTGTCTTTTGACAGTGTCCTGTGAGGAACAAAAGTTTTTAATTTTTGCAAAGCCCAATTTATTTTATCACTTATGCTTCTGATCTTGTATATAAGATTGTTGCCTAACACAACGTTGTGAAGATGTGTCGTGTTTTTTTCTGTCACTTTTATAGCCTGTGTTGTTACATTTAGTTGTTACATTTAGGTCAGTTTTGTGTTTTCTTGGTTTCTTTTTTAATGTTTATTTGAGAGAGAGTGAGTGCACTCAGTGGGTAGGAGGAGGCCAGAGAGAGCAGGAGCGAGAGAATCCCAAGCAGGCTCCGTGTTAGCACAGAGCCCAATGGCAGGCCCAGCCTCACAGACCGAGGTCACGATCTGAGCTGAAATCAAGAGTCTGATACTTAGCTGACTGAGCCACCCAGGTGCCCCTGCGGTTAGTTTTGAGCTGATTTTTTATTATGGCGCGTGGTAAGGGTGTAAATTCAGCTTTTGTGCCCGTGGCTGTCCAGTTGTTCCAGCAGTTTGTTGAAAAGACTGACTTTTCTCCCCAGAATTTCTTTGGCATTTTTGTTTCTTCTGCCTGTTTCTTGGCTTTCTGCCTCGTGGGTCTTGTTGTGTGTGAATCAGGACGGTTTACATCTTTGCAGTCTGAGTGCTTTTTATTTCTTGATCTTGTGCTTCTAGCAAGAGTGTCCATTGCGGTATCAAATGGAAGTGGCCGTAACAGACATCGGCCTGTCCACATTAGGAGGAGGACATTCAGGCTTTGGCCATTTGTTAGCTGTGGGGTTTTTGTAGATGTCCTTCTTAAGACTGAGAGAGAAAAGATTTATTGTCTTTCTTCAATTAAAGCTTCAACTTTTTTCTTGATATTTTTCTCCCTGAAGTGTTCTAGATTAGTTTTAATCTGCCATTTGTATTTTTTGAAGTCTTCTGTTTTAGAAACTTCTTTTGAAACATTGGGGCCTCGTTGTTAATTAAATTATGTTTCTTAAAAAAAATTTTTTTTAATGTTTATTTTTGAGAGAGAGCTAGAGTGTGAGTAGGGGAGGTGTGCAGAGAGAGAGGGAGACACAGAATCCGAAACAGGCTCCAGGCTCTGAGCTGTCAGCACAGAGCCTGACGTGGGGCTCGAACTCATGAACTGTGAGATCATGACCTGAGCTGAAGTCATATCAGACACTTAACCAACTGAGCCACCCAGGTGCCCCTAAACTATGTTTCTATAGGATGTTTTATACTGAGTGGTGCAAGCAGGTGGGTTTGTATACCAACTTTTTTATCATACCAACTTGCAAAGTAATTAGAAAGTTGAGATTGTAATGGGATTGTATTTTCCAGATTTTTAAAATTATTTATTTTGAGAGGGAACAGGCACATGAGCGGGGGAGGGGCAGAGGGAGAGAGAGGGAAGGAGAATCCCAAGCAGGCTCCATGCCGTCAGCATAGAGTCCGACATGGGACTTGAACCCACGAACTGTGAGATCATGACCTGAGCCAAAGTTGGATGCTCAACCCACTGAGCCACCCAGGCGCCCCTGGCTTTTATAGATTTTTTAAGTATAAATGGAATCATAGTAGGTACTTTTTTGGTTTTCCTTTTTTTTTTTTTAATGTTTATTTATTTTTAGAGAGACCAAGTGTGAGCAAGGGAGGCAATGGGGGGGGGGGGAGAGGGAGGGAGGGAGGGAGGGAGGGAGAGAGAGAGGGAGAGAGAGAGAGAGACACACACACACACTATCCCAAGCAGGCTCCCTGCTACAACACAGAGCCCAATGCAGGGCTCGACCTCACGGCCCCTGTGAGATCATGTCCTGAGCTGAAAACAAGAGTTGGACGCTTACTGACTGAACCCCCTCGGCGTCTCTTGTTTTGCTTTTTATTTTAAGATTGATCCTTATTCTTTCTATCAGTAGTTCATTATTTTACTGATTAGTATTCCAATGTATAGCTACACCACAATTTGTTTACTCATTCACTTGCCCATGAAAATTTGAGTTTCCATATCTTGGCCTTAATTATAAAGAAAGCTGCTGTGAATGTTTGAAGGCACGTCTTTATACGAGCATACGTTTCAGTAAATACCTAAATTTGGAGTGGCAAATGGTAGTTATGTATTTAATTTTTTAGGAAAGCACCAAACTGGTTTTCAGCATGATTTACTCCACTGGCCGTTCCCGCCAGAAGTGAGAGCACTCCAGTTACTCGACTTTTTCATCAACATGCGGTGGCATCCATCTCTCTTGTTTCCTTTTTATGTTTTTCAAACATAAAATTCATGCTTTTTTAGTATATGTAACATTCAGGGTTGTAAGGTGTATGCTTCCATGGGTTTTAGTATCTTTACAAGATGGACGGCCGTCACCAGCATGTAATTCCAGAACATTCTCGTCACCCCCAAATAAAAACCCTGTACCTATTAGGCCAGTCACAGCTTTCCGGTCCTCGTGAGCCAGATGGAGTCATGATAGAACTTTCTGTCAGCACTCCTGCATCAGTAGAGGCTTCTTCTACATTGGCAGGGTAATAGTACATTGCTTTTCTTTATTGCATCGGTAAAAATAGGAGCTTTTTCCTTAAGTGGGGGAGGGTGCTGGCCGGTGAGGGGATGAACGCCATCAGGATTGTCACCCCACTTCCTTTCCTTACAGGGGAGGACGAAGGACACTGTCGTGTGGAGTCACCGGGTACTCCCTCCAGCTTGATCCAGAGCTGTGGGCGCCCCTCCTCCCCTACTGTCTGCTCAGGACCTTTGGAAATGTTAGTCATATTGAAATTGTGTGAAAAACCTGAATCTCATTTTTCTTTTCTTTTTTTTTTTTTTGTACATAGGTGGTCGTGTGATGGTAACAGACGCTGAAAGGTCAATGCTATCTCCAGGTGGAAGGTAAAACATAGTTCATCAGTACGAATAAACTTCCATGCCATAGCGGTTTTTAGTCTTTAGGAATTTGAGGTAGTAGAATATTAAAAAGGACCATATCACATATCTTGATGTTTTATATTCAGCTGATTGATTTGGGGTCCTATGAAAATGCAGTTTCTGACTAAGTACTTCCTGGGGGAAGCTAATGTGATAGATTGATAACTACATGGGGAATAGGAGGGCCTTGTAGTACAGTGGAATTTGCAAGTTACTATTATACTGTTGTACCCAAAAATTGATTGGGATTAAAGTACTAAATTCAGTTGACAAGTTATATATGCAAAGAAATAAATACGTACATTTAAAGTTAAGTCAGGTTTGCATTGAGCTTGGTCACATGAGGACCTGACTGCTGTGTGGCCGCCCGCACCTGCGCACTGCTTTATCCTGCCTTCTTTTCTTTTCAGCTGTGGCCCCGTCAAAGTGAAAACTGAGCCCACAGAAGATTCTGGTATGTACTTGTGCTTTTAGAGTCCTCTATGAAATTTAAGTAAGGAAGCCTTTCCCTTAACTTAGAAGGTTGTATTTTGACGCATTATTTCCGATAATGCTTTGTTGAGAAACAGACAGAACAAATTTATTCCACCGGTGACATGATTTCTTAAGTGTTAGCACATATTATGCTTAACACCTAAAAAGTTGAGTTACTAAGTGTTACCCAGAAGTTTGTTGCTAATTACCCATTTGTAAACAAAATTTATTGTTAGGTTTTCCCCCCAGTTACATAGGAATAATAGTGTAAAATGTCAGCTGGTTCTACAGTGCTTTTTATACAAACCCATCAAATGTCCTCTTACTGTCCCTTCTCCCCTGCACTCTTGTTTCTGCCCTCCAAGGAGACTGCTTTTCATTAACTCTAAGCTGGTTTGAATGTTGAATTCCTTATTTTATTTTATTTTTTAACATTTATTTATTTTAGAAGGAGGGTGAGCATGAGTGGGGGAGAGGGGCAGAAAGAGGGAGGCAGACAGAGGATCCAAAGCAGGCTCTGTGCTGACAAGAGGGAGCTTGATGTGAGGCTTGAGCTCAGGACCTGAGCCTAAGTCATGTGTTTAACCAGCTGAGCCACCCAGGCACCCCTGAATTCCTTATTTTTAAATGTCATGCTTTTAGTGTTATTCTATATAGATAGTTTTGGATAGCTTTATTGAGATACAGTTTACGTGCCATTGAATTCACCTGCCCTAAAGTACAAGATTCAGTGGTGTTGAGTACATCTATAGAGTTTTGCAGTTATTGCCACAGTCTAATTTTGGAACATTTCTGTCATCCTAAATGGAAAGCTGGTGCCCAAATGGAAGCCCTGTTCCCACCATTAGTCTACTTTTTGGATTTTGTAGGCTTAGCTGGACATTTCCTGTGAATGGAATCATACAATATGTGGTGTTCTGCATTTTGATTCTTTTGCTCCGCATTATCTTCGACAATAGTTGTAGGGTTCATACCTGAATGTTATTCCATTGTAAGGATATACTACCGTTTCTTTATCCGTTTACCGTTTGGCGGGCATTTGAGTTGTTTCCATTTTTTGGCTGTCTCGAATAACATGGATGGTTAGGAATACTCCTATTTGTCTTCGTGTAGAAAAAATGTCTTCATTTCCCTTGGGTAGATACCCAGGAGTGAATTGCTCGTCCTATGGTAACTCTGTGCCTAACTAGTTAAGCAGCTGGCAAATTCTTTTCCCAAGTGGCTGCATGTTCTTAGCAGCAGTGTTTGGAGGTTTCACTTTCTCCATATCTTGGGCAACACATGGTATTGTCTCTCTTTTTTGAGTATAGCAATTCTAGTGAATATGAAGTGGTGTCTCATTGTGTATAGGTGTGGGGTTTATTTTTTTGTTTGTGCACTTGTAAATAGGTATTTTATTTTTAGAGCAGTTTTATTAGGTTCACAACAATTGAACGAAAGTACAGAGAGTGTTTCCATGTATCTTCTACCCCCACACGTACCTAGCAATACCTCCCCCCCAAACTATTAATATCCCGCATCAGATTGGTATTAAAAATGATGAACCATTATTACCCAGACTCCTTAGTTTACATTAGCGTTCAGTCTTGTGCATTCTGTGGGTTTTGTTAACTGTATGATGAATGTTACCCCGCACTATAGTATACAGAATAGTACTACTGCTCTAAAACTCCCCTGTCCTCTGCCTGTTCTTCTGTCTGTCTTCTCTAACACCTGGTCATCCATCACTGATCTTTTTACTGTCTTCATCATTTTCCTTTTTCCAGAATGTCCTAGAATTGTGGTTTTAATTGCATTTTCCTGGGGCGCCTGGGTGGCTCAGTCAGTTGAGCGTCCGACTTCAGCTCAGATCATGATCTCGTGATCTGTGAGTTCGAGCCCCGCTTTGGGCTCTGTGCTGACAGCTTGGAGCCTGGAGCCTCCTTCGGATTCTGTCTCCCTCTCTGTCTGTCCCCCCTCTCCCCCAACTTCATGCTCTGTCTCTCTCAAAAGTAAATAAACAGTAAAAAACAAACAAACAGAACACATTTAATTGCGTTTTCCTAATGATGTTGGACATCATTTGATGTGCTCATTAGCTATTCATATATTACCTTTGATGAAATGTCTTTTTAATTCTTTTGCTTGTTCTTTAATTATGTTGTTTTTTTTTTTTCTTTTTGGTTATCTATTTATTTATTATTGAAGTAGAGTTGACATACAGTGTTACTGGTTTCGGGTGTACAACATAGTGATTCGATACTTCTATACATTATTCAATATAGTCCCCATCTGTCACCATACAACCTTATTATAATATTGACTATATTCCCTATACTGTACTTTTTATCACAATGACGTGTATATTTTATAACCGTTTGTACCTTTTAATCTTTTTCACCTATTTTGCCCATCTCCTGATTCAACTCTGCTATGGCAGTCAACAGTTTGTTCTCTGTATTTGAGTCTGGTTGGCTTTTTGTTAGTCATTTGTTTTGTTTTTTAGTTCCACATAGAAGTGAAATCATATGGTATTTGTCTTTCTGACTTATTTCATGTAACATAATACCCTCTATGTCCATCCATGTTGTCACAAATGGCAAGATTTCATTCCTTTTTCTTTCTCCTTTTTTTTTCCTCTTTCTTTTTTAATTCTTACTTATTAGAGTTCTTTTATATATTCTGGATTTTTGAAATTAGAAATAATGTTTTGCAAATATATTTTTCTACTCTGGCTTGTCTTTTCATTTGCTTAACGGTATCATTTGAAGCCTTAAAACTGCTTTGATTTTGATGCAGTTCAGTTTTTCAGATTTTTCTTTAATCACTTTTACTTTGGGTGTTACCCCTAGGAAACCTAAAATCTTTGTCTAACTTGAGGTCATGAAGAATTTCTCACTTACTGCATTTTTCTGGAATTGTGTAGTTTTAACTCTTATGTTTAAGCCTAAAATCTGTTTTGAATTCATTGTGCTTGTTGGAAGGGAAGGGAAGGGAAGGGAAGGGTCTGATTTCATCCTTTTGTGTGCGGACTACCCTGCCGCCCCAGCATCTGTTGAAAAGCTCTCGTTTCTTCGTTGGATCGCCTCAGCACCTGTCAGACAGCATGTGACCAGGTGTACTTCTGTGCCTTCAGTTCTGTTTCCTTGAACTCAGATGCCCCCCCCCTCCCCCCAGTCTTAGACCAATAGTACACTCTATCTCCTGTCATTTTAAGGTTTGGTTTTATTATCTGTTAACATATGGAAAATGAGGATATAATTTTTTTACTATCTTCAATACTTTTTTTTTTCCCTTTCCCACTTTTACCATATATTTAAGTTGATTTTTAAAAAAATTTTTTTTTTTCAACTTTTTTTTATTTATTTTTGGGACAGAGAGAGACAGAGCATGAACGGGGGAGGGGCAGAGAGAGAGGGAGACACAGAATCGGAAGCAGGCTCCAGGCTCTGAGCCATCAGCCCAGAGCCCGACGCGGGGCTCGAACTCACGGACCACGAGATCGTGACCTGGCTGAAGTCGGACGCTTAACCGACTGCGCCACCCAGGCGCCCCTATTTAAGTTGATTTTTATTGTTCGAGTACTTTCAGAACTGAGCATGGTCTTGGATATTTCAATTAACGTTTGCTTCTTCCCACGTCCCATTTCTAGGATGCAAGTGGTTCTGCCTGTTTATAAGACATACAGACAGCTCTTCCTGACTTGATGACAATTTTATTGTTAGGACTTTTTGTTACTCTGGTTCTATGAATGACAGCAACCTTGTGTTTAAAAATAATACATAACTATTATTTTTTATTTATTTGTTTTGGGGGGAACACAAGCGGGGGAGGGGCAGACAGAGGGACAGAGGATCTGTGCAGGCCCTGTGCTGACAGGCTGAGAGCAGTGAGCCCAGCATGGGGCTCAGACTCATGAGCTGTGAGATCATGACCTGAGCTGAGGTTGGATGCTCAACTGACTGAGCCGCCCGGGTGCTCCCCCCATTTTTTAAAATATCTTCTAAAAAATAATACATAGCTTTAAAAGATCATTGTATTATTACTAAGAATATATTTAATAATTAGCTTTGGTGATTGGCAACAAAAAATGGACATTTACTGCTTTTTCGTATTGAAGACATACGTAAACTATAACCTGAGCGTTAGCTATAGCTGGGGTCCAAAAATTTCAATTGTGTAAAATGCAGTTTTGTATCATTGCTAAAAAGTGACATCTTCAGACTGATCTCCTGCAGGGGATGGAAGCCGTTTGTCAGTTTTGTCACATCCACATTCACGCTTGCAGAACCTGTCATTGTGGGGCTTTTACCGTCCTCCCAAGTTGGTTAAAAAATTATCCTGGAACCCTCTTGCACTGTTGGTGGGAATGCGAACTGGTGCAGCCACTCTGGAAAACAGTGTGGAGGTTCCTCAGAAAATTAAAAATAGACCTACCCTATGACCCAGCAATAGCACTGCTAGGAATTTACCCAAGGGATACAGTAGTACTGATGCATAGGGGCACTTGTACCCCAATGTTTATAGCAGCACTCTCATCAATAGCCAAATTGTGGAAAGAGCCTAAATGTCCATCAACTGATGAATGGATAAAGAACTTGTGGTTTATATACACAATGGAGTACTACATGGCAATGAGAAAGAACGAAATATGGCCCTTTGTAGCAACGTGGATGGAACTGGAGAGTGTGATGCTAAGTGAAATAAGCCATACAGAGAAAGACAGATACCATATGTTTTCACTCTTAAGTGGATCCTGAGAAACTTAACAGAAACCCATGGGGGAGGGGAAGGAAAAGAAAAAAAAGAGGTTAGAGTGGGAGAGAGCCAAAGCATAAGAGACTCTTAAAAACTGAGAACAAACTGAGGGTTGATGGGGGGTGGGAGGGAGGGGAAGGTGGGTGATGGGTATTGAGGAGGGCACCTTTTGGGATGAGCACTGGGTGTTGTATGGAAACCAATTTGACAATAAATTTCATATATATATATAAAAAAAAAATTTATCCTGGGCTCCTGGCTGGCTCAGCTGTTACAGTGTGCCGCTCTTGATCTCAGGCTTGTAAGTTCGAGTCCCACGTTAGGTAGAAAGATTACTTAAAAAAAGAAAAAAAATCTTTAAAAACAAATTACCTTGTGCAGTGAATTTCAGACTTAAAATTCACTAAGGAACGTAAGGATGAGATTAGAAAATCTCTAAACTCCCTTTCTCATGTTACTGAAATAACCAGAAATAATATATTATCATCTGAGTAGATGATAAAAAGGCAGCAGAAATCCTTAACCTGATGTGTCAGGCTGTCATACATAATTGTAAATGCCAGCCCATCATTGTGTTGAATTTTTTTTAATGTGTATGTATTTTTGAGAGAGAGAAACAGAGCCGGAGTGTGAGTGGGGGAGGGGCAGAGAGAGAGGGAGACAGACTTCGTCAGCGCAGAGCCCTGCGTGGGCCTGGAACCCCCCAGACCATGAGATCATGACCTGAGCCGAAGTCAGACACCCCCTCCATCATTGTGTTTAATAGTGAACTACCAGAAGCACTCTTTGTAAAACAGAGAGGCACCTTTTCACCAGTTTCTTACCAGAATTCTAGTACAAACCAGTACAAGGAGGGCACCATCGACTTGTACATGTGATTATGAATGTAGAACACCAGAGAATCAACTAGAAAACGGAAAACAAAATACCGATAGTTTGATGTGACTTTGTAAAGAATTCCAGATATAATAAGAGTTTAGAATTAAAGCCTTTAGAAAAAAAATTAGTAGTCCTTTGAGTGATTTCTAAGCAATACGTTTGACCAAGAAAGAATTAAAAATTAAGGATGACAAGGTCAGCCAAAATGTGTCAAAGCACATGTGAGACACAGGGAATGGCTGTTTGCAAGACAAATGACAAACCTTGTTGTATTTGACTTACAAAGAGCTAATCCAAAAAATAAATGATCAAAGATTGTAGAAGCAAGGGAAAATGCTAAGTCTAGTTAAGGAAATGTAGATAAAAATCCAAGAAAGATGAAGTTTAGCTAGCAGATGGCAAACATTCTGCTCATACTCCACAAAGAACAGGGAGAAACAGATTTAAAAGTTCTTTTTTTTTTTTTTTAATTAATTTATTTTTGAGAGAGAGAGAGAAAGAAAGGGTGTGTGTGAGTGAGCAGGGTAAGGGCACACAGAGAGAGAGGGAGATAGGAGACAGAATCCCAAGCAGGCTCCATGCTGTCAGCACATAGCCTGATGCGGGGCTCGAACTCACAAACCACGAGATCATGACCTGATCCCAAAAGGGATGCTCAACTGACTGAGCTACCCAGGTGCCACAGGTTTAAAAATTCTTGATGACTGTTTAAATTGTTGCTTTCTTACAGATGATGCTTTGGTATTTCATACTATTTATTTTATTTTATTATTTCTTTAAGATTTTCTTTTTAAGTAATCTCTACACCCAATGTGGGGTTGGAACTCACAATCCCGAGATCAAGAATTGCATGCCTGGGGCTCCTGGGGGGCTCAGTAGGTTAAGCATCCAACTTCAGCTCAGGTCATGATCTCACAGTTTGTGGGTTCAAGCCCCGGGTCGGGCTCTGTGCTGACAGCTCAGAGCCTGGAGCCTGCTTTGGATTCTGTGTCTCCTTCTCTCTCTGCCCCTCCCCTGCTTGTGCTCTCTTTCTCTGTCTCTCAAAAATAAATAAATAAACATTAAAAAAAAAAAAAAAGAGTTGCATGCTTTATCGACTGAGCCACCCAGACGCCCCTCGCCATAATTTTTCAGAACTTCCTTTCTTGCAGTACAAGGTGGTCAAGGTTCCTCGCACTTTCTCTAATCCAGCCCTAGGGTCAACCATTCCAAGAAACCCCGGGTCCTTTCTGAGGAGAATGATCTCAAGATGTCAGTATCTTGGTGGGAGGTGCGTCCATTGCCATTGGGAGGTTACTGCTTCCCAGTGGACGCAGCTTAGGAATCCGTGTGTGGGGGGAGTTTGTGTACACAAAAATATATACATACATGCATTTACAGCTATGGTGTTTCATGCCCACATCTTCTGTTCTCTTAACATCCCAAGGGGTTTTCCATATCCCTCTGTTCCGATGAGAGTCCTTAGTCTATTTTCTTCATTTGACCCATGTCCTATTGTCTACCCCATTTCTCATCGTCACTGTCCTGCCCGGACTCCTGCTCTGACGTTCCTTGTCGGGCTGTCCGCAGCCCTGCCTACCCTCTTATCAGCCTGGGTCTCCTAAGGCCCTCACTTCCCCTGCCCTTCGTGTGAGTACACTTCTCACTCAGCCGGCCCACCCTGCTGCACTGAACCGCCCGTGCCGCTGTCTGCCTTGCTCAGTGCCCTCTAATGGCATTTGGGGTGAATAGTTGGGGAAAGGGGAAGCTGTGTTAATTGTGCCTGCGTGTGTGCGTGAGGCGGGGACAGCTTTTGTGTATGGTGCAGACAGGCCGAGTGTTCGTTTTTTGGGGAGATCTGCAAGAGTGGTAGTGTTGAATGTCTTTATTGGGAGGAAGTATTCGAATCTGTTGCATTGTTTTACAGAAGGCTTTTTGTTGTTGTTTTTCATGCCACAGGAAACCTCAGTTTTCTGTTTAGCTTTTAGTTGATTGCACCTAAATCATCATTTTGCAAATTGTTTTCTCTCTTTTATTCGTAGAGTCATCTCCTGAATGGTTTGTATCTAAAGATAAACGTGCTGAATTGAGAAAGATTGTATTTTACTGAATTCTTTAACCATCTTTGGGGATATAATAGCACTGCTATTCTAGGGGTTTCTTTTTTCTCCTTGTACTTTGTATCTTTATGTTCTTAATTTATCCTGCAATTTCTTTTAATATTTCCATTTTTAATTTTTTTAATGTTTATTTATTTATTTTGAGAGAGAGAGAGAGAGAGAGAGAGAGAGAGAGAGAGAGAATCCCAAGCAGGGTCCGCGCTCAGTGCAGATCCTGATGATACAGGACTTGATCTCCAGACGGTGAGATGGTGACCTGAACTGAAATCAAAAGAGTTGGAGGCTTAACCCACCGAGCCACCCAGGCACCCCTTACTTATTTCTTATATATTTCTTGAATGGAGACAATTTAATGTAGAGGTTAACTAATGATTAACTTTGTATTAGAAGGAGTAGCTAAGGAGCCCTGTAAGTAACGACTCGAGGAGCTGGCTGCCACCCTAAAGTCTTAATTTTGCCTTCTGAGGTGGGAGGCTGTGGGATGGTACTGCTGTCTGAGGTGACGTGTGAAAACCGGTCCTGCTAGGGTCGGAAGAATTTTCCAGGGGGTCTTGCTCTTGCTATGGGAAGTGTCAGATTGAAGGAGGGTGCCAGCGGTGAGTGACCCTGACTGGAACGAGACGCAGACGAGGAGCCGAAAGGAAGTCGCGGGTTGGTTTTCTCATCTCTGGCCTCACAGCCTCCTCCCTGTTGCGTTCCCTGGGGAGTTTTTGCAAGGAGCCCGACCGGTTTGCGGTCCAGGCTCCAGCAGAGTCGGGGAGGTGTCTGGAACTGGGACAGCAGCTCAGTGACCGCACTGGCTGCTGCCCCTGTGGCTGCTCATCCACACCCGCCCCTACATATTTGGGCTTCCTTGGAACAAAAGGACAACTGTTTCCGTCTCATAGCGTGTAGCTGCCCTTCCTACAGACTCCTCCACTTTTGCTCTCTCCCCAAAATGAGGAGTTCCAGTGTTCTAGCAGTTCCTGTCCCCCTCTGTGGGAGACTGATTAATGTCCTCTCCTGAGCTGTCTTACTTAGGTCTCACATTCACGCTCAACCTATTTGAATATTCTTTTTTTCTAAAGGCTAAGTGGCAAAGGAAACCTAACAAAACTTCTGTAAAATAACAATGCAGAGGAGAAGAGAGAACAGTTGGTATATCCAGATACATGTGTTTGCAGAAAGAAACACTCCTAACAAGGAAGAAAATACGTATAGTGTCCACATTTCAACAACTTGTCACAAAAATCCACACCTTCCCAATCCATGACCCATTATATTGTATATCTTTCTTTGCCTTCGGTCAGGACCTTAGCTGGTAAGGTTCTTGACCTTTCCCTGGTTGAGGCGACCCAGACCTTCATTCCTGAAGGGTCTAAATCCCCAGTGGATCTGCCTTTTTTGTTTGCTGTGATTTCCTCTTAACCTTTGCTGATGACCACTCGTGTGGTAAAGAGACAGCCTGCAGAATCTGAGCGGTTTCAGACATGTTCCCTGTCGCCGTCGTGGGAAGCAAATCAGTTTCCCATCGGTAATTGCCTGTTGCGTTAGGGGTAGGTGTCCTCTAGTACGTCGGGCTAGCTCTTTTTGAGCTGTTTTCTTCAGTTGAAAAAATCACATGCAAACTTCTCAAGTCACGTAGCACCGGCTCAGTATGAAGTTGATCAGAGGACTGTATGGTTGTGGTTGGCTTTCCTGCATGTGGAATTGGACCGTGCGTGCTCCTTCATGTCTAGCCACGAAGGCCCATGCCAGATGATCTGTCCTAATTGTAGGCAAGGCATTATGCGAAAGGTGTATTTTGTACCCTTGTTAATAAAGGGATTTATTAGGATAAAAAAGTCTATGTATCTTATTAAAATGGTTTAAAATTATGCCACCTTAACTGCAGAGTAGTGAGTTATTATAACTGATGACTAAGTGCTTTTCAGTGGTTGGTAAAAGATCTATCTATCTATTTATTTCCTTCCTTCCTTCCTTCCTTCCTCCCTTCCTCCCTTCCTCCCTTCCTCCCTTCCTCCCTTCCTCCCTCCCTCCCTCCCTCCCTCCCTTCCTTCCTTCCTTCCTTCTGTAAGCTCTATGCCCAGTGTGGGGCTTGAACTCAAGACCATGAGATCAGGAGTCGTATGCTTTCCTGAGCGAGCCAGCTGGGTGCCCCTGTAAAAAAAGCATTTTTAATGTTGAGTGAAAAGAGAGTGGGACTGATGTTCTCCAATTCCAAAGATAAGAATGTCAGAGGAAAAAAGTTAGCAGCAAGTAATCCCAGAAAATTAGTCATAATTACAACGTTGTGTAGGTTGGGTTTTAGGTGATTTTGTCCCTTAGCTACCTAGCGAACTTCTGTCCTTTCACTCGTTCCTTCACTGTTCTTTCACTTCTGTTCTGCACTATTTTAGGACAGAGCATTCCCTAAAGTGTAAGTAAATAATGTCATTTTCTTTTGTAGGTATTTCCCTGGAAATGGCAGCTGTGACAGTAAAGGAAGAATCAGAAGATCCTGATTACTATCAATATAACATTCAAGGTAATACTATTAATACAGGTTTTCTTTCCAAAAGTTATCAGCGGTTAAAACTCAAATTTATTGATTGTCTGAACTCCTTAAATACTTCTTGCTTGTCTGACTGGCATGCGTGCTTATGATTGATCACTACAATAAAATAGATTTCAAAAATGCGGCCGTGAGATAAGTAATCTACAGCAGAAATGTAAATAGCCATTGATATTCTTAAAAGGACAAGCAAAAGTTGGGGCACAATTTAGAATTCAGTTCCAATTTCTAGTAATATTTGGGAGACCCAAGAGGTCTTCTGAACCTTGGGTGGCTCTGTTTGTGCAACACAAAATACCCGTATAAGCATTATCCTTATCTTAAAAATCTGTAAAAGGTAAGACGTTAGTAAGTATTAGCTGTTATTGGTCACTTTGTTCCATATCTTTCGGCTTGCTTATTTAGGGAGGAATGGAAGGCTGTAGTTTCACAGTACGCAGCATGCTTTCACACATTATTGGATTTTAGTTTAGAAGAACGTTTTTGATATTTTATAGTCAGTTTTGTGTTTATGGCTGCATAAAATACATTAAAGTATTTAAAGTATAAAACTTGATTAGTTTTGTTGTCTTTACGTTCGGATAAAACTTTTCTCACTGCGCTCGAAATGAGATTTCTATAACCCTCACGTTTCCTTGTGTTCTATTACAATCACTGCCCTCCCCCACCAACCACTGATCTGTTTTTTGTCATTTTAGCTTAGTTTCTGTCATTTAGAACTTTGTATAAGTGGAATCCTTATCAAGTATGTACTGTTTTGTCGGGATGGGGTGTGCCTTTGATTCTACATAATTGTTTTGTAATTTACCCCCAGTGTTGCATGTATCAGTAGCTAATTCCGTTGCTTGGCTGCCCCACAGGTTTATCCCTTTGTCTGTTGATGGACATTTTGGTTGTTTCTACTTTTGGGGGCTATTAAAAACAAAGTTGCTGTGAACCTTTGTGTGCAAATTGTTGTGTGGAAATATTCCTTCATTTCTCCTGAGTAGATTTCTAGAAATGGAATAGCTGGGACACATGGTAGGTATTTAACTTCGTAAGAAACTGCGAAACCATTTTTGCACAGTGCTTGTACTCTTTTTACATTGCCACCAGCAGCGTCCAAGTAGTTCCTAGTTGTTTACGTCCTTGCCGACACCTGTCCGGTCAGTCTTCTCTTTTTAACCATTTCAGTGGTTGTCTCCTGAGACCTCATTTCAGTTGTAATTTGTATTCGCCTAATAGTTGTAGCTCATTTAACAAGATAAGCCCTCATCAGTTCTGGAGCATTGTAAAAGTTTAATGAAAAATTTATTCTGATTTGTAATCATGTGACTATCTGTAAACATACATTTAACCATTTCATAGTGAATATCATTATTTTTATTTGTCAGTTTTGAACACTTTATTGCTTTTGATATTAGTAATCACATGGCTAGAAGATTGAGATCATTCTATGGGTTTTTAATTAAACAGTTAAAATTTTGGAAAATATTTAGCCTTTATAAATGGAGTTCTTGGTACCTTACTAATACATGTGTATTAATTTAATAAGTTTAATTTAATAAAAACTATTTAATAAAATAGTCTTTTTATATGCAGATTATGTTTAATTTTTAAAATAAAAAGTCTGCCTTTGTCTTTGGTATTGCCTGTTGAGCAACGTGTTATTCTCCGCCACGAGTATGTTCCCTTTTGAGATTGTGAGTGTGAGTGATTTAAAGGTGATGCCTGAGAAGTAAGAGTTGGAAATCTGATGCTTTAGAGGGAAAGATTGTTTGAAATGATAGTATCTTCAGTACAGTTGAAGAAGGTAGGAGCTAGCAAGCTGAGAGATCTAGTCCACGCAATGTGGACGTTTTTCTGAGTAATTGAGTTTGTATATTCTGTGTAAAAGTATACTCTGAATAAAAGTCCTGTGTGATACGATTTACAAGTAGTTCAATTTGATGAAGTCCAGTTTATTGATCCCCACCCCCCTCATTGTATGGATTGTCCTTAAATATCATAGGTAAGAAATCTTTGACCCAAAGTCACCAATTTTCATCTATGCTTTATGAAAAATCGGTAGTTTTACCTTTAGGTCTTCATCAGTTTAGGTCTCATTTTTCTGTGGTCCACCTTTTCCAGCACCATTTGTTGAAAAAACTTTTCTCCACTGCATTTCCTTTACATCTCTGTATGTTCTGTTACGTTGGTCTCTGTGTATCCTTTTGCCAAAATCACATTGTGTTGGGTACTACAGCTTATAGTAAGTTATGAATTCGGATTGTGAGTGTCCTACAAAATTGTTCTCCTTTTTAAAAATTATTTTGCCTATTATAGCTCCTTTATCTTTTCATATAAATTTCAAAATCAGCTTGGTGATCAAAAAATTATAGGGATTTTAATAGTGATTATGCTGAATCTATACAGCTAATTGGGTTGAGTATCTTAATATCCAATCTTCTGATTCATGAGCATGGTTTATATTTCTTACCTATTTAGCTTTTACTAGATTTCTTTCATCAGTGCTTTGTTTTCAGCGTAGAGATCCTATTGTGCACAGTTTGTGAGATTGTATACCTAAGTATTTAATGGGTTTTGGTGTTACTGTAAATGCTACTGTTCTTTTGCATTTCAGGTTCCAACTATGGCCAATACATCGAACTATAATTGATTTTCACATACTGACCTTGTATCTTGTGATGTCGTTAAAAATGACTTACTGGTTCTAGCAACTTTTTGGTAAAATCTTTGGGACTTTCTAGGTCGACAGTGTTATTTCTTCCATTTCCTTTCCTTGTGTAATTGCACTGTCTGGGACCCTCTGGTAGCTGAATAGGAGTAGTGAGAGGAGACATCCCTACCCTGTTCACAATTTTAGAAGGAAATCTTTCAGTATGATAGCTGTGGGTTTTTGGTAGGTGCCCTTCATCCGTTTGAGGAAGTTCTCTTGTGTTCAGAGTTTGGGAAGAGTTTTTATGATTATTGGATGTTGAATTTGTAGAAGGTCTTCTCTGTGTCCCTTGATGATTATATAGGGTTTTCTTGTTTAGTCTGTTAAACTGGTGGTTGATATTAATTTTCACTTGTTAAAACCAGCCACAGATTACTGGGGTAATAAACCCTGCTTGGTTATAATGTATTCTTTTTTATGTATTATTGATTGTTATTAAGAGATACTAGAGGGGCGCCTGGGTGGCGCAGTCGGTTAAGCGTCCGACTTCAGCCAGGTCACGATCTCGTGGTCCGTGAGTTCGAGCCCCGCGTCGGGCTCTGGGCTGATGGCTCAGAGCCTGGAGCCTGTTTCCGATTCTGTGTCTCCCTCTCTCTCTGCCCCTCCCCCGTTCATGCTCTGTCTCTCTCTGTCCCAAAAATAAATAAACGTTAAAAATTTTTTTTTTTTTTTAAAAAGAGATACTAGATGATTTCTGGTAAATGTATTTATTTGGTTTTGGTAATATTGGCCTCAATAAAACAAATTGGGAAGTGATATATTGGAAGAGTTTTTTGGTAGAATTGGTATTGTTCTGTTCTTGTTTGGTCAAATTGCCGGTGAAGCTACCTAGACCTTTTGGTTTCCATAATGGAAAATTTTTAAGCTTGGTCTTTGTTTTTTGTTTTTTTAAACAAAGGGTTTTTTTCAATGTTTATTTTTGAGAGACAGAGCATGAGTGGGGGAGGGGCAGAGAGAGAGGGAGACACAGACTCCAAAGCAGGCTCCAGTCTCCGAGCTGTCAGCACAGAGCCTGATGTGGGGCTTGAACCCACGAACCATGAGATCATGACCTGAGGCAAAGTCGGACGCTTAACTGACTGAGCCACCCAGGCGCCCAAGTTCAGTCTATTTTTTAGTTTTTAAATGTATTTTAATAGTTATAGGATTGTTCAGGTTATGTATTTCCTCTTGATTGAGCTGTGGCAGTTTGTATCTCAGGGAATTTGTCTACTTTACCTTAAGTAGTGTTTTTTAAATTTTACTATTTGCAAAGTCTATAGTGATGTCCCTGTCGTTGCCAATTTTGTAATTTGTGTCTTTTTTTTCTTGGTTGCTCTAGCTCAAGGTTTCTCAAGATGTCAATATTTACATTTTGAGCAAACAGTGCATTGTGGTTGGTATCTTTCTTATGCTGTCTCTGTATTGTAGAATGTTTAGCAGACCTCCCTGGCCTTTTACCCACTAGATGCCAGAAGCATCTCCTTAGTTGTAACAATCAAAAATGTTATAGGGTATATTCACTCCCAGGGGAATGGGGACACGGTCACTACCAGTGGAGAACCATTGGTCCAGCTCTAGAGCTTTCTCAAATGTTTTCATTTTTCTCAAAGATCCAGCTTTTACCGAGGCATCTGGGTGGCTCAGTCGGTTGAGCTTCTGAATCTTGATTTCAGCTCAGGTCATGGTTCCAGGGTCATGAGATTAAGCCCATGTCGGGCTCGACACAGAGTGTGGAGCCTGCTTGAGATTCTTCTCTCTCTCTCTCCCTCTGCCACTCTCTTCTGCTTTTGTGCTTGCTCTCTCTCTTTAAAAAAAAAAAAAAAAAAAAAAAAATCCATTTTCCTCTCTGTTCTATGGTTTTCCCATAGTGTGTAGCTATTTTTTAAATTTTAATTTAAATATAGTAACAGTTAACATACAATATAGCGATTCAACACTTCATACAGCACCCAGTGCTCATCACTACAGGTGCCCTCCTTAATCCCCACCCACCTCCACCCCTGGCAACCATCAGTGTGTTCTCTATGGTTAAGCATCTTTCTTGCGGGCGCCCAGGTGGCTCACTTGGTTAATCATCCTACTCTTGATTTGGGCTCAGGTCACGATCTCACAGTTAGTGGGTCGAGCCCTGTGACGGGCTCTGTGCTGACATTGCAGAGCCTGCTTGGGATTCTCTCTCTGCCCCTCCCCTACTCACTCGTACTCTCTCCCAAAGTAAATAAATAAACATTTTTTTTAAAAGAAGAGTCTGTTCCTTGATTTATCACTTTTTTCCTGTGTTCATCTGTTTTGGTTATTTTTTTTTTTATTTTTTTAAATATTTTATTTATTTTTGAGACAGAGAAAGACAGAGCATGAGCAGGGGAGGGGCAGAGAGAGAGGGAAACACAGAATCCGAAGCAGGCTCCAGGCTCTGAGCTGTCAGCACAGAGCCCGACGCGGGGCTCGAACTCACGAACCGCAAGATCGTGACCTGAGCCGAAGTCGGACGCCCAACCGACTGAGCCACCCAGGCATCCCTTTCTGTTTTGGTTCTTAAGGTTTTGTTTGTTAAATTTCACATATGAGTGGAAACTTAAGGTTTTCATCTTTCTCTGTGGCTTATTTTGCTTAGCATTATACACTCCAGCTCCCACCATGTTGTCGCAAATGGCAAGAGTTCATTCCTTTTGATAGCTGGATAGTGCTCCATTGTAGCTATATTCCACGTATTCTTCTTCTTTTTCTTTTAAACGTTTATATATTTTTGAGAGAGAGAGAACGCAAACAGGGGAGGGGCAGAGAGAGGCAGAGGATTCGAAGCAGGCTGCACGCTGATAGCAGAGAGCCCAATGTGGAGTCCGAACTCAGGAACCACGAGATCATGACCTGAGCTCAAGTCGGATGCTTAACCGACTGAGCCACCAGGAGCCCTCCACATATTCTTTATCCATTCAGCAGTCGATGGGCATGTGGGCTGTTTCATAATTTGGCTGCCGTAAGTAATGCAGCAGCAAACATAGTGGTGCATGTATCCCTTTGAATTAGTGTTCTTATATTTTTTGGGGAGGTAGATCATAGTGGAAGAAGTGTGTAGGGTTTGGAAAAAATTTTTTTTAGTGTTTATTGATTTCTGAGAGAGTGTGAGCAGGGGAGGGGCAGAGAGGGAGACAGAGGATCCGAAGCGGGCTCTGTGCTGACAGCAGCAAGCCCGACATGGGGCTCGAACTCACAAACTGTGAGATGATGACTGGAGCCGAAGTCGGACGCTCAGCTGATTGAGCCACCCAGGTGCCCCAGAAGTGTGTAGTTTTAATGTCCACATACTTATAGACTTTCAGATACCTTTCTGTTACTGATTTTCAGTTCACTTCTGTTTAAACTTTGTTAAGGTGGGCTGAGAGTCGTCTAGGTCTGTTAGCCTTGTTGCTATTTCTGACTGCTCTTTCCGTCAGGGATACAGTTCTGAGATCTCCAGCTGCCTCCTGATCTGTTTCTCCTTTCATGCTTTCTGAGGGGGCTTTTGTAGGTGCCAGGATCATCACTAGAAGCTCCTTCCTTGGGGCTCCTTTCCAGGCAACCCCCTTCCAGTGGTAACCCTTCTTCTGACCTGTAGGAACTTGGATTAGTTTTGTCTGGTTCTGTATTTCACATAAATGGAATCCTTTTGCACATACTGTTGTTTTAGGGTTCTTACATAAAACCTAAAATTTGTGAGACGTGTTGTTGGGTATGCTTATAGATCACTTATTTGCATTGCTGCATTGTATTTCTAAAATGCTTTCTTTTTAAATAAAATATTGAAATGTACACACATAACATACATCTGCCAAGGTTTATAGAATCTTTACTATTTCGTCATTTTCCTCCCCACCCCCCAAAACACACCAGTATATAACATGTTAATACTCCCAAATTTCCATTTCTTTTTTTTTTTTTAATGTTTATTTATTTCGAGAGAGTAAGCAAGTGCGCGTGCAACAAGAAGGGGGAGGGGCAGAGAGAGGAGAGCGAGAATCCCCAGCAAGCTCCGTGCTGTCAGCACAGAGCCCAGCACGGGGCTTGATCTCAGGAACCGTTAGATCATGACCTGAGAGCCACCCAGGTGCCCTTCTGCTTTCTTTTCTATCCTTCTGAGTTAACCATTTTCTTGAAGTTGAAGGTTGTCCTTACGAATAAAGATTTTATGCCTTTACTGCATATACCTGTTCCCACAAAAGTGTCTGTGTGAGCATGCATTTTACACATAGTATTTTCTTAGTTTTTTAAGTTTGACACAGATGGTGTCGTACTGTATATATTGGTACGTACGTGTTCTTGTGTGTCCCTCATTCAGTGTGAGTTTTTGAGATTTACTTGTCACCTAGAGATTTAATAGTATTGTTGTGATAGTACATTGTGTAATTATGCTGTAGTTCATTCTTTCACATACGTGTTTTCTTCCATAATTTTTGGCTAGGACAAAAAAAAAAAAAAAATAGGCTAGGACATATCTCTGTGTACTTACCAGTCTTTCCCCAGGATAGTGGTGTTCAGGTGTGAGCAGTAGGAATGTTCGATTTCATGCTGGGTAGTCACAACCAGCGTTTTGAGTGTGAGGGTGAAGTAGGCTGCGTATTTTACAATGAAGAAAACCCAAATATGTGCTGTTAAAACATACAGAGCTAAAATGCAACCAACTTCATAGGTGATGTGAAGGTATAGTGATCTGTGAAGTCATACTGGGCAAATCGGAACCACCCAAAATCCAGCTTAGCAATATTGATTTGAGGCCGAAAAAGAAAAAAGTAACAGGTATACAAAGTTAGACTACATGATATGGATAGTTATAATTCACTGAGTTGATATAGTGGTCATTAATTCATAGATACCTTACATTATAGCTCAAAATTAAAATAAAAATAAAGAATTGACACAACTGTAATAAATTTTTAGATCTACATTCATGTGGGAGATTCCAACAAGTGGCCATTGATAACTGAGACATCATGTGCCAACGAATACTTATTATAATGATAAATAGAATATTTGCATTCTACAGTTTGGAAAGATAAGCCAAATTGATATGCACATATAGAATTCACCCAGCAGATACATTTACAAAGTGTGGATCTTTTACAAAAATGGATTTGTTCACAGATAATCTTGTGATTCACAGATCACAGATAATCTTAAATTCTCTGTACATAATATAATTAGTAAAATTAGAAATCCAGAGTAAACAGGTTATTTAAAAGATAGAAATCCTATACATTGAAAATCCTACAAAAATGTACTTTGTGTTAAAGAGGACCTTGCTTTTAAATTTTTTTTTTTTTCAACGTTTATTTATTTTTGGGACAGAGAGAGACAGAGCATGAACGGGGGAGGGGCAGAGAGAGAGGGAGACACAGAATCGGAAACAGGCTCCAGGCTCTGAGCCATCAGCCCAGAGCCTGACGCGGGGCTCGAACTCCCGGACCGCGAGATCGTGACCTGGCTGAAGTCGGACGCTTAACCGACTGCGCCACCCAGGCGCCCCAGGACCTTGCTTTTAAAATCTTGGAACAGAACAGAGCATTACTGAGAATACTACAAAACCAAACTTGTGAAAAAACAGCTAAAGCTATGCTTACAGGTCAAGCAGCAACCTTAGTTATGATTTAATTATTTTCTGTGTATTTTTTACCCAGGAACACTTGACTGGGAAGCAGTGAATCTGGCATTTGAATTCAAGTCTGTTTCATTCAGCCTCTTGCTCTTAGTTGAAATTCCAAATACAGTTTGTGCATTTTCTAGGAAATTGTTTCTTTGCTTAGTTTGGTGCTTTGTGAAGCTGCTCCTTCGTTAGCGACACCTTTCAAAAGTCTTAGGGTACTACCCAGTTCATACTCAGAGATAGCGAAGTGGTTTGTATTCATTTTAATACACGAACCCTATTTTAAGTAGCCATTAAAAACACAATGTTTTGTTCTCTGTTTTAGATTGATTACTCTCATCACTAACAAGCTTGTTCCTATGTGTAATATATCATCAAAATGTTTATAGCATTATGTGAATGTTTAGTTAACTCAGAATACTTCCTACATTTATAATTGGAAAGAACAGTGTGAAGTTGTTAGAATCCTAGGGGCCTGCAGGAAAGACGGAATTCTGAGTTAATAACTCAGCTTGTCATGTTTCTGTTTCAGTGGACATTCAAGCTTACTGGTATTTTAATTACGTGATTCTAGAGATTCTAAGGAAGATATAACAATTTGATTCTGCAGTTTTCTTCAGCATGACAAAAGATTAAGCAAATCCTTGTAAAGGAAGGAAGAAATACACCTTATAAGATAAACCTGCACTTAAAACCTGTATGAAGTATAAAAGTTGCAGTTTGCTGTTACAAACCAACCTTGTACTGTTTAGACAAACCCATGTCTGCCATTTGAGACCTGTCATTCCCATTCGATCCATATGTCTGGTCATTTTCAAAATTACTTTGGACTGTCTATATAACAAATTTATCTGAGCACACCTTTTCCATTCAGTAAGACCATAAGCCGATGCCATTCGTTTTGTCATTTTTTTTTTCATTTTGCCTTTTTTTTGTTGTTGTTCATGAAAAGGCTGTATTATTCCATCTCACTCACCCAAATTCGTTTGCTAAAGTGACCCAAAATACATTTTTGGGATTACTTTTGAAGTATTATCTTTGTATTCCAAAGCAGGCCCTTCCGAAACTGATGATGTTGATGACAAACTCCCCCTTTCGAAGTCTTTACAAGGTATAACCTCTTCACTTCTGTTTTCCCACATACTGTTCTCATGTTATGTTCTTTATATTGCACAGACTGTGTTTTAGTATTTTATCTGTATTGTTACTTTTCTAAATGGAAAAGGAAAAAAATGTATTGGCCTTTTTTTTAAACATAAATGAACTTCACAAGCAACAATTTTTCAAAACCAATTTTCCCTTTTGTGAATCTAGTAATGAATCTCGAAATGGGTACATGACACACTTTCATATTTAAGGTAAAGTACACATTTATACCTTATATCAGAATAGTCAGAAATAAGGTTTTTATTGTGTAGTTAGGAATGTAAATATCGATAAGGTCATGTTGATTCTTAGTTTTTAGAAAGATTGTGAAATGCCACTTTGTAAATGAATCCCAAAGTTTGCTACTTGAATACTTTTCTGGGAATTGTTGTATAGAGTGCCCTAACTTGATGATCATAGGCTATTTGTGACGGCTTTTACTTTTATCTATTCTTTGGGTGGGATTTCTTTCCTTTTTTTTTTTTTTTGGTTTTATGTCAATGTAATTGCTTATTTGAGATTTAAAAAAAAACCCAAAAAACAAAAGCAAAACCAGAAAGGACACGTAGAATCATTGTTGACCTGCCCTCTTGTAGTATAGGGTGGAACAACCACCTTAACTCCTTATCCTTTAACCACCCTGCATTTTTAAATGCTGCTCTAGGCTCCATTATCCTTTGACCTTACACCTTAGTTTTCTTTGACTTTACCGTCAGAGAACCCAGGGCTCCTTGCATTCAGATGTTAACAACGTTAAAGGGGTGGAAGTTGGGACTGTGTTGAGAAAGCATAGTTGAAAAGTTAATTAAAGAATAATTTGTGGCTCTAGATTTGTAGATTAGCCTAGCATTTTGAGCTCAGGTGAGTTTTTATACTATGGAGTAAGTGGAAAAGACTCCTAAGTAATTATGGCATCAGAAAGCTAGGCATTTAAAAACCCAAAGTATTTGACCTTAGTATGGCATTTGAAATTAAAAAATACTGGACACTGGCAGTTTTTGAAAGTGTAATCGATGCTCTCTAAAAATCAAGGTAAAATATACTTAAAACCTATGTTTTTAAGTATCAGCTCAGCTATCAGTGGATGACAAAATAGATTGGATTTTCCTTTCCCTGTGTGGTTTCTCCTTACTCCTAGGTAATATGTTTTATTAATACATGAAGGCAGTGATTTTCAGCCTTTTCCGTATTCGTAGCTCAGACATTTCAGGACAGAGGATGACTGTTCTGGGGAGCAGTTTGGGCAATTAATCCTAAGCGGCCCTCCAATGTTGTGGATTACTTCTTTCCTATTTATGAGTAAGACTTCTGCTCTGTAGGATGAGCCTGTTTACCTGTGACTGCCTAACCTGACACATTGCTTTATGTTCCAGTTTTTAGAAGCAGGCAGATTATATTACCTGAATTAAAATGCTTTTGAGACTAAAGGTAGTGTCTTAAATTTTAACTTCCGAGTTTCCTTTTAGTACAACTTTGATTAAATGATGGGGATTTAGTTTCCATAGCTTCCGACATTGTTAAAATGGAAAGCAGGAAACATTTTATAGCAAAACCTGAACTTGTTTGTCTAGACTAAGTAGAGGCTGTGAGCAAAGATTTGTGTTTTTGTGTGTGCGTCATTGACAGATGAGCATGGTACCTTGAACCATAATTGTTCTAGATCTCAAATTCCAACATCTACCAGTAATTATATTGTATAGTTACAGTAAATAATATTAAATCCCCAAAGTTACTTAGGTTTGCTTTATCTGTCTATGTTTTAAAATAATTTTTTGTGCCTTCAAATAGAAGTGTTACATGTTTTTCTGAATTAGATCACATTGTTGTAATTACGAAAGACTTAATCAGTCTGTATATGTTGTATGATAAGTCTTAAATTATTTGCACTGTTACCTAGTTTCTCTTCTTCCAATGTAAGTTTTTGCTGGTTTAGTATATGTGGTTTATTTTCTCTTTAGGAAGCCATCATTCTTCCGAGGGCAATGAAGGAACAGAAATGGAAGTACCAGCCGAAGGTTAGAAATGAAGGGATTTTTAATTTTCTATATTTGCATTGCTTGCTCTCTATTATAGAGAATATTACCCTTCAGGCACCTTATTGGGAACCAAAAAGATGATTGTTTTGGTATGCCTTCTTAGCCAACAGGTTTACTGTTTTAGTCCTAAGATGTAATATACATCTTTTACTTTATTGAATAATAAAGCGTATGGGGATGAAAACATGAGCGGTAAGTAAAACTCTTCATGCTGCAAAATGCTGTCCTTTTTCCTGGTCGTCTTGTGCCATATTAAGAATCTCTTAGGAAAGAGTGACTTCAATGTTTTAGACTTAAAAATATGACTGGCTTCTGTCGATATTTCATTCTTAAACATATTATTTAATGGTACCGTTTTTTTAAGTAGGGTAGTATTTCCACATAGGATTAATAGAGGAGGGATTTTCTCTCTGCTTATTTTTATACCCACAATTACCCTGGGGAACTCCTTTGTCTGTTTACCAGCCAGTCCTCCTGTGATCCTAGCATTAAGTGAAAATTTAACTGTGGTACAGCTTTTTAAATTCTTGCAACCTTGAGTTGAAACTGTTATCATGCAGAATGACTTCCTATTTCTAAGCAGTTTATATGGCTCCAAAAGAATTCTTAGAGCTTTCTCCCAAGGAAAATGACAGGTGTGAGGTACCTGAATTTTGTTTTAGTATTATTATTTCTCTCATAAACTGGTCATGTTATGTCTTCCCCCCCCCCCCCCCCCGGAATAAAAAGGGAGGCTATTCTGTAAATTTTTATTCCTTATATTTGCTTTTTTATTTAACTTTTTTAAATCATTCATGAATTTCCACCTGAGTAGAGGGAGATCTCAAGATCCCTGGAATATTGACTAAGCTTTCCAAATTCAATTTTAGCATTAGGGTTTCTAACTGAGAAACATTTCTTGCAGAGATACCGAGATGCTCATTTTCAACAATATTTTACATTTCTTTTTGAGATCTTTTTATAGAAAATTATGTGGATGAATTTTTGTCTGTTTTACCGGGTGGAGGTAACTAGATGTTTCCTTTGTAACAAAATCTCTGTTTTAGATGTGCGGTATATTTGCAACAGTGAAATACCTGTGTACAGGACACAGATGGTACACGGCTTCTTCAGGCAGTCTGCATTGCTTCATCGTCCACAATTTGGTCATTAGATATTAGGCTTTGAAATACTTGATGTTTGAGGTTTTTATTGTCACATTGCACTATGAACAGAGTTGAGTCATACCTGGGTTCTGGTCTTTATTCCTTTACTAACAAGTAAACATAATCTTTGGCAAATCAATTAATCTCTCAACCTTTGCAAAATGAAGAGAGAGTTGATGGTGATGCTCTCTAGCTGAGCTTGCTAGCACTAACATTCTGATGTACATTTGTTTTGTGTAGTAACAACTATAAATAAAGTATGTAAGTTTTAAAAGGATGTTGCATATATAAAGGTAGGGGATAGAGCCCTGCATGCATTTGTCCTAGTCATTGGCTTGGTAGGAGGGTCCCCAAAGCAAAAGATTGATTGTGGTTTTATTTAACAATATAAACCCCTCCTAGGACTTCTGAAACAAGAGGGGAAATAGCAAACAGAAGAGAAAAAAAGCCTTTGGTTTTATCCCAGCATCTTCTAGTTCCAGCAGGAAAGCAATAGGGATGCCATTATAATCTCCTTCCTCTAAAATCTGAGTGTTTTGAGTCCATTGATGCAGGTAACTTGGTATTATCAAATAGTGTTCCAGAGTTTTCCTATTTTCTGTTTTCTCTCCTCCCTGTTTACGATGAAAAGGGTCAGATATTTTAACCTAACAAATACGAGATGAATTCAAATGCCAGTAAAATTTCATATAGTAGGCTGCTTTTTGAGTAACAAATGAGTAAAATGTTGGAACATATAGAAAGTGCTTTATAACGAATGTCATTTTAGAATTTTATTTTTTTCAAGATTCTACTCAGCATGTCCCTTCAGAAACAAGTGAGGACCCTGAAGTTGAGGTGACTATTGAAGGTTAGTTGTCTCAAAGCCTTGATTCCAAAAGTTCACTTCTGGTCATAAACCTATTTGTCACATTCACATGGCTAAGTGTGCATCTCATTCATTCTTCAAGGTAGCTTGTGAAGAGAAGTGCAGCATCTCTGTGTATGTGTGAGCAAAGCAGCCCGCTTCCCCGCAGCGCGGCCGGGCCTTTGAGAGTGGTAGACAACACAGGAGGCCGCAGGCGCGAGCGGTGGCCCGCACGTGGACCAAGCTATGCTTTTCTACCCCCAGGACCCGAAAATAGACAAACGAGAACCATGACCAGACCTGATGGTGCTCGCGAACAGATTTTATGACCTTGGTTGAGTCGTGATAGAAGAGAGCAAGCTAGTAACCCAGTGAGGTGGAAGGGAAGGTGTGGACACTTAGTTACTCCTTCACGTTTGCCCCTAGAATACTGTCGAAGGCTAACACACAATCTGTCTTTAAAAACTCTTTTTGAAGCCATACCGATAAATACATTCTCAGGTAATACCTGTAACTAACGGGGCTTCAAACCTGGTTTTTCTGCCAAGGTAATGCATGAATGAAGATGAGCCAGAATGATTTATAAATTCAGCTAATAGAATTAACAGTCTCACTTTTCATATTTCATAATTACCAAACGCACAGTGATATTTTTCCTTCTCAGTTAATGTCTCATACCATTCCTCTAAGAGGCCCCCCCCCCCCCAGAGTAGCTCTTCCCTAAGGTAAAATATGGAAACACTACAATAAATTGCACTATGTCAAGTTTTCTTTACCCCCTGCCTTGTTTTAAAGTCCCCAAACTCAGGGGTAGATGTCAGTTTATTGTATATACATGTAAAAGTAATTTTGTGTATAAGTACACATGTATGTGTATATTTAGTTTCACAAAAATATATGTGTTTGCAGCATGCAGCATTATAATGAATATTTGAAATACACCTACATCATATTTCCAAAGAATCCCTCCTCCCCTGCCCCATCTTGGTGTTCCAGTTTTGGGGAGTTTTTTTTTTTAAACTGCTGCCTAACCTTTCTTAGTTTGATTTCTTTCTTTCTCTCTCTCTCTCTCTCTCTCTCTCTCTCTCTCTGTCTCTTTCTCTGTCTCTCTCTCTTAATAACCTGTCTCCTGTTGTCATTTGGTTATTTATCGTGTCTGGCTATTTCCTACTACTCAAAATGTCTGTCTTCATTGCTTCTAAGATATAAATTGATGATTCTCATGAGTATTTATTTCATACTTCATTTGTTAATCTCAATTTCATATACATATTTCTTTTATTAATATAATTTTACTAACCTAAAAGCAATTTTGAATTGTTTGTAGTCAGCATTAAATAATTGAATTTAATTGCTTTTTAGTTAGAAGTCTCATTAATTTTCAGAGAAGAACATCTTACGAACATATAAATATTCTACACACTCAGACCTTTGTCCTTTCTGTAGAGAATAAGAGAAATAGATGATTATTAAAATTATTAGAATAAAACTTTTAAATAGGACCAGTAACCCATTAGATTTATGAATCCTTAAAGCAGATACAGACTATATTAAAATTGTTTGGAAAATAAATGCTTGCTTTTATAGCAAGAGACCTTTAAAGACAATCATGGAGTAAACGGCTTGTGAGCCTAATGCATGTCAGTCTCTTCAATCCTAACTCTTTGGAGGGAGAGAGAAATCTTGGTTCTTTGAAACTAAGACCTACGCCAGAAGTTTGATTTGCCATCCAGATTTATTAACGAGTAGTAGCGTTTCTTTACTTTGTTCGGAAGACCGGTGAAATGCCAGAAGACCGTGCAGAGTAATTGCTTTTCAGGCTGTCCTTTTCCATGGCATATACATTCAGGCACATGATATGGATCAGCCTTAATTAAATTGATAATTAACTTTTCATCCATACATTAAGGAAGGTAAACTCTAAGTGTGATATTAACAAGGAAGGTCAAATGAAAACTTACATACACATCTGTTTGATAAGCATATTGTATATTTTTTCTGGAAAGATGACTGCGAACCAGTGGATACTAGTTAAATATCGTTAGAAGATAAAATATACTGTGTAGAAAAGTGCACGGGCATGGAAATAGTGCGGTTGGTTTTTTGTTTGGTTTGCTTTGAAGTAAGTGACCTGAAAAAAAGACCCCTACTGTAGTAAGTTTCGAGGTTGGAAAATCCCTGCCTTTCATGAACAAAGCAAGTTGGAAAGGAAGAGTGTATCTAGAGACTGGTGTTAGTTTTGTTTTGGAAAATTCTGTGCTTTAGAGCAAATAAATGAAGGTAATCCTACTTGCCTGGGGATAACTTTGATTTTCTCCCATTGTGTCTTTTTGCGCTTCCCAAATAGTTTCTAGAAAAGAAAAAAAAAAAAAAAAAAAGAACTTGCCATCAAGTAAGTTTGTTAGATTTTCCATCAGACTTTATCGTTGATCTCTGTTTTTGAAATTATGTAGGGATAACGAAGAGGCCCATTCGGCATTACCGCAGATGCTGACCTAGGATCACAGCCCTGCCCATCGCTGGCGGTGTGCTCCTACTCGTGCACCCCTGTTTGTCCCAGAAGTCCGTGTACGCATCCCGGCTTGTATGGCTTCGGTCTGGGAAACAGCCTTCCGAATAATGTGACCAAGCCTGCCTTCATTTAGCCAACATCATGCCCACATTTTGGGGGGACCAGACTGCTGACAGGTCTTTGCTAAGTGTAGAGAAAATCGTATTTCAGAATTGTTGGGTTTAGCATGTTAATAAAGGAAAGTTCTTTTGCCTCAAAAGAGAGGTTTCCTTATCATACACTCATCTCAGGGCATCGGTCGCCAAACCTGAGCCATTCACACATGTGCGTTCTGCTGTGGCCTCACCTCCTGTTCGTGTCTTACCCTCGTTTTTTCTTTAAGGTGATTGTAAAGAGATTCACTTAGAAAGTAATCCTTCATCTTCAGTAAAACTGTGTTTGAAATACTCAATTTTATTTCTCATGTACATGGAAACGTACACATAAATATTTCAACCCGGGAATGTAGTCCCACACGGACTGTAATTGGAGAACAGTTTTAGAGCTTCAGCAGCCGGATTACTCGTCGTCCTCTGTTGGTATCCTTTTCTGTGATATTCATGTGTAGGACCTTCGTAAATTTTGGGCTACCGCTTGTAATTAGGACTCCACTGCTCAAGTACTCATTTCGTCCTTCTGTGGCTACCAGGCAGCTTGTGTGTGCCCCAGCTGCATAGGTGCCAAGGACTGAGGAGTGAACGAGATAGGCAGGTCCACCTGGAGGGTTCTGGGCAAGACGTTCTGTCCTTCACTTTGAAGACACAACCTGCTTTGTGCTGCTTTGTGAGAGCAGGCCAGAGCAGAAGCCGGAAAACCGGCTTAGCAGGCTGTTGTAGGTAGCCACCCAGGGCTGGCTGGCTGTCTGGGAACAGGAAGGTGGCAGTGGAGGTAAAAGTGGGTGAATTCCGGGCGTGTCCTGAAAGTGGAGCCCGTAGGCTTTGCTGTTCGTCAGTGTTTACTTGCTGTGCTGAGCGTGCAAACGTTCCTGGCACGTTCATAGCGTCTGGATGATTGAGGAGGTTAGTATTTGAAATGTTTGTGTTTTCACTTTTGTAACTGCTAAAGAGTCACTTAATGAAATTGCAGTTATTTATGTAGAGATTAGAATTTTAGAGGAGTTGGGACCTGGGTCCATGGGTGAAAACTGGTATCCATTAATTTGAAACGGGTAACGTAATTCTTAACGGCTCTGCCTAATTTCGAAGGGGATACAGTGCCTAGTTTATTTCAATTCTTAAAACATAGCTATCACTTTGTATGATGAAAACATTAGCATTTGAGTATGCTGCACATAAGAGTATCAGAAAATTTGTTTCATGGTCTATTAATGCATTCAGCCTTAAGAATGCCATAATACATTTGATCTCAGAAGTCTGTATTATCCCTAGGTGTGTTTGTAAATATGTTGCAAAAAAGAGACCGGGGGTTTCTAAATATAAGTATTGAGTCCCGGGACCCTCGCTGCCTTTTTTCAAGATGTGGTGGGTGCTTGTGTTAGTACTGGCAACATGGCGCCTAAATACTCGCGCACAGCAACCTTTTCGCATTAAAATATTTTGAAATTTATCTTACAAGCTTTTAGTATCGATGAAGTAAACCTTTTCAGTTTGGGCTTGAATTTGAAGCTCCCTGAACTTATGTGTCTTTTAACACAAAAGTGGTTGCTCCCACATTATAATGTGGGAAATACCACGATAATTAGGACGCCAGCGTTCTCTCTGCGGGGCCTGGTTAGAAGATAGAGGCAAACATTTAGAGCTCTATTTGGTATTTTTCCTGCAGAGAAGTAGGTAATTTTGATCCTTTGTGGAAAGGATTTCGAGGTCAAGAATAACATTTTCTCATGCTCTTCGCAAAAGAAATTACAGGTTTTTTTGTAGCAAAGAGCGGAGAAGACCACAGGAGATACGGGCAAGTTCGTAGCTGATCTTTTGATTTTGTTCCACGTGTCACATAATACAAAACACCCCAAAAGTGATTATGAAATGGGATAGTCTTTTACTAGAATGTGTGGTAATATATTTTATTATCACAAATAGTTAAATCCATCTCTCTGCATTTGTTCACATGTATAGGTTGAACATCATTATTTCTGGCTGGAGAGAAAGAAATGAGATACCACTTTTTAATATGTTCCAATCTGTTCCCTCATTCGTCTGGTTCGAAAATATTCCCCTAGATTTGTCTTTGTTCTTTTTTTTTTTTTTTTTTTTTTTTTTTTTTTTGTCTTGATGGTTAATGAGGTTGCGTTTATAAAATATGTTTATCCTATGAAATCTTTTATGGTCTAAAATAAACTGATTCAAGGGGTTTTGACAACACTCTTGTGCCCTTTCCCCTTGGCCTCCGTTTCAAAGAGTTTGTAGTAGAGACCAATATAATAGATTGCTGGGATCTTTCATTACCACCCTCCAGCTCTCAGGTTTTTTTGGTTTTTGGTTTTTTTGGTTTTTTGGTTTTTTGTTTTTTTATTCTCTTTCAGTTTTCATTTTATGTAATTCGGTTAACAGTCAGCTCAAATGATGACTGTAGAAATAGTTAGGTTACATTAGCCTACAGGGACAGTCCTTTTGTTTTTAATGTCATTGCTTAATGTTTTTAAAGAAATGTTAACATGACGCATTTAAAATTCTTTGACACTTGGGTGCCTGGCTGGCTTAGTTCTTAGAGCTTGCCACCCTTGATCTGAGGGGTCATGAGTTTGAGCCCCATGAGGGGCATAGAGATTACTTAAAAATTAAGATAAAATGGTTTGACACTATTCATAGGTGAAACGAATGTCTTTTGTTTTACCTTATACCAACTAGCATCAAAATATACTTAGGTTTCTAAAACTGGGAGTTGAAAAAGATGGGGTGGTTTTTTTCAGTATGTTTTCCCAAATGTGTCTTTTTAGGTTGAATTTAATTACTTGATAGTCTTTTATAGCCTCTTGACCATTTTTATAGCCATTTGACCACTAATCTTTGTAGTAATTAAATAAGCCCAGATGACACGGGCTAGTTTTATTTTACTAGTAGTTTGTAACTTTGAAATCTTTTACGGTAGGTTTCCTTTTGTTCTGGATTTGAACAAGGGTTTCTACAGTGGCAGTTAGCACCTGGAAGTTATAGTGTCGTAAATCGTTCATCTGATAACATTTCCCTAAAGTAGCATCCCCTAAACGTAGCATCTTGGTCTTTCCCAGCTCATAAATGGGTCCTGATGTGACTTGATCTGGTATTGGTGACATTGGTGACTTTTTCTCCTATTGGATAAAATAATCAGTAAATGATTTCAGGTTACCGGAATATCGGTTGGCATTAGAGGAAGAACCAGAGTGCACGAACCAGGGGGACAGCGTCTGATTGTGCTCTCTGCTGCTGTGATGGGACCGACACACAAGTATTTTAGGCTTCGGTCAAATTTCCCCTTGCCCGTTAAATGTACATACCAAGGACATAAAAGTTACATGTGGCTGTCCCAGGCTACGTCGTATGTTTGGCCAGATTTGGGTTTCTTGTTGCCTCTGCGAGAGTAACGTGTTAGTCTGCTGGTGTGAGTTCCGGTTGGAATGTGATCTTGGCTGCTTTGGCGAGTGCTGTGACATGGTCACTTAGCTTTCCCTGAGCCGGTGTCTTGAACTGTCAGGCGACAGTGAGAAAGACCTAAAAGGGGACCTGTCTTACCTGCGTGGCATCTTTTGGTGACGGCCTTTAACACAGTGGCTGTTTCTCCTCTACCCCATATTTAGTTTCCAGTATGGATTTCTCAGAGTGAGGTTTTTAGTAATTTATGGATGAGCTTTGAGCATAACTCTTAGTACTGTGCCACGTGACATTTTCAGGGGCTAGAGAAAAGATGACGTTGACAGCTCTTAACTTTATTCAGATGTCCTTAATTCACGTACTAGCTGAAGTCCTAGCAGAGTTGAGCTGCAGACCTGTCCGTGAAGAGGTTGGCATGAACTCACGCTACAAACGTCTACAAACATCTTAAGTAGTCCACGTTCCGTACTGAAATCTCTGATTGCTCATTTCTGCTAGGTTTTGTCTTCACTAAGTCAGTATTATCTGTTTCACAGATAACGTAGCCACCCTGTTTCATTAATTCTGTAAGTTTTGTGTCTGTTCAAAGTGTTCGCCGTGTAGCATCTGCCCTCCCTGTTTATGCATGCCTGGATTTTGTGTAAGCTGGAGCATTTTTCTCTTCAAGCTATATATTTCCTCCCCTTTTTCTTATGTATTTGTATAATTGTAGGTATCTGTGTCTATCAAAATCTTTTTCTTGAAAGGCTTCAAAGAAACTGTAATCCTAGGAACCAAGAGGAGTTAGGGGAGAAGGGAGATTGATGAGGATGTGATTTGAAGAGAGCAAACGAAAGAAAATGAAGTAAGGCCAAGGAAAGTGAGGAATGTTCACCTGAGCACATCACCCAAGAGTAGGGAACCTGCAGGTGTGCCTGGGAAGGAATAGGCCGAGAGGGACCCTACTGATGGCTGCTGCTACGCGCGCGTGTAAAGCCCCCTCCCCCCATCCTTTTGAATGTTGAGTATTGAACAGACGGTGGCCCTAACTCACTTAGACCGTTCCTCCAGTGATGACGGTTTTCTTTTTCAAGATGATGATTACTCTCCACCTACCAAGAGACCAAAGAGCAGCGAGCCGCCCCAGCCACCAGTCACGGAGCCTGCCAATGCTGGGAAACGGAAAGTGAGGGAGTTCAACTTCGGTAGGTTCTGGGTCAAATACAGGCCCCTTTGCTCTCTGTCCTTCCAAATGCTTTCTGTTCCTGATCAGAGTTCTAGCCTTTCTTTTTGGGGGGAAGGGGGTTGCTTTAAAATGTATAGTTAAAACATTGAACGTCTCCATTTTTTAAATAGCATTTTAGTATTTTAATTTGTCATAGTCCTAAATACCGGATTTAAATTGAATTTATATAGATAGTAGTAAGTTTACATGGCACTCTAGGTTGCAACTGTACGTAGATACTTATTTCCACACAACTTAGACATGTTTTAGAAGGTTTCCTGAACGACCTTGGAGCCCTCCCTCTTTTCTGCCTCCACCGTACAGTGTTTAATTGGACTGGTCTTTTCTGTCCTGCTTTTCGGAAATTATCAGGCTAAAAAGAGGTATTCAGTAAGAAGTGTTTCAAAAATAAACTGTAAACCATCTCTTAAAATCTCTTATTGGACCAATTCTAAGAACCACAAAAAAGGGAAAAGTTCTTAAGAAAGCAGTAAAATTATATAGATGGAGCTGGATTATTAGCAAATAGGACTGGAGTTACCTGGCCACCTCATTCGGTGCAGTGTGTGACGCTGGATTTCAGGGTTGTGAGTTCGAGTCCCACATTGGCCGTAGAGATTATGTAATAAAAAATTAGGGGAGGTGCTTGGGTGGCTCAGCCAGTTAAGTGTTCAACTTCGGCTCAGGTCATGATCTCGCGGTTTGTGGGTTTGAGTCCCACGTCGGGCTCTATGCTGACAGCTCAGAGCCTGGAGCCTCCTTCAGATTCGGTGTCTCCCCTGCTCTCTGCCCCTCCCCTGCACTCTGTCTCTGTGTCTGTCTCTGTCTCTCTCTCTCAAAATAAATAAATAAACGTTGGGGGAAAAGATAGAAAAAAATTAATTTGAATGTATGATGTAGAAAATAAGTCATTAGGTGTTGGGTCATCTCAACACAGCAGTGCCCCCAACGGGGATTCCTCATTGAGATGTAACTGTGACTCCCAATTTTTCAGAGAAGTGGAATGCTCGAATTACTGATCTCCGTAAACAAGTGGAAGAGTTGTTTGAAAGAAAATATGGTAAGTCTGAACTCAAAAATTCTTGAGTAGTTTGTTGAAAAGCATTTTAATAATGGGGTTACTTTTCAACCAGTCAGTGTACAAAAGGCCGCTTCTCCCAGTGAAGTGTGCCTTACTTGCATATGTGTCCGTCGCAAGGTCATGGGTAGGGTCCGTCCAGATGTTACAGACCTTGTCACTAGGAAGCCTAGGGAAAGTTTTGTTTCTGTGGTTATCAGTTAGCATTTCCTGTAATCCTTCTGCTTGCGCGTTTGGGAGTTCATGTACATATTTGTTGCACCCTGGACAGCTAATTGAAGATAAAATTCTTCAGTCATAGTCTTTCTTAATCCACTGTGTTAAGTCCAGTATTCAACTAGATGTCCTTACTTGCTCTGCTATTGATGCATAATTGTTTAAGTTAGGTCTCACATTCTCCTTTTCTTTTCGTATTCTATCCTCCATCTATCTTTAGTGACCAACCAGTGTTATTACTGGTCGGCATATATTAAATTCTCACCTAAAAATAGCAACCATCGCTGGAGAGTATCAGCTGTTTTGCTGTGTTTTTAATTTGGAGGATTCTTTACTTTGCAGTTCACTGACAGTCTTTAAATGGGTCAATATATTGAATTTTTTAACTTGAAAATCCTATTTTTAGGGTGCTCTCCGGTATCACTGAATTGCTTTGGGTGAATTTCTTACATGATAAACTACACTGACATTATTGACTTTACTAAACTTGAAATAATAGCTCCTGTATCCTTTTCATGGATGACAGCTGACCTGTCAGCGAAGATTTAGAATGAGAGGAAATTCAGTAGCAAATTCAGTCACTTGCCCTTAATGCGTTCACTTATTTCCTCCAGGTTCTCTTAGTAGTTCTCCCTCTCCAGAAGCCGTAGCTTTTTGCCTGTGGTTTTAATCGACCCACTTCAGAGCAGAGACTCCCCTAATTCGCTCTACGTTAAGCACTGTCCCGTGCTGCTAAGGTCCCGGGCCCCGGGACAGAAGGCTTGGCCGTTCCCCTTCATCCTCTCCGAGCCTTGCTGTCCTCTCCTGTGAAACGGTCAGGAGAGCGTAGATGTGCTGGGAAGATGTGAGGAGACAGACAGCGTAGTGGGTGTAAAGAGCTTCCTGTAAGTGGTGTGTAAGTACACAGAAGGTGCTCGCTGTTTATAGCTGTGTTATTATAGACTTAACGCAGTCCTGTTTCGAGGAAGAAGAATTTACTGTCATAACAGTGTTATAAATCTCACAAAGAGAAGCACAAATTATGTTTCTGCTTTTGTTGTGATGGTGATTCATTTCGTTAGTTTGCATATGAGAAAATAATGCTTACCAACCATTATGAGATGAGAGGCACGGTATTCACATTTTACAATTTGAAACCGTTTTAATGGTAATCGCCCCAAGGAAAGATATTTTCCTTGTTCTGTGGGAACAGGATTTTCGGGTGCACGGTATAAACAAAGGATATTAACCGTGACTCCGTATTAACGTGTACCGTGGTGAATGTGAAACTCAAGTACAAGTATTAATGTTCAGCAAACAGACAAATTTCACATAAATTACTAGGAAAAAAGAGCAGCTGTTCTGCTGAGGGGGATTCCCGCGGGAGGGGAAGGAAGAAAGGCAGTGCACAGAAGTCATTTTCCTTTGGGGACTTGTAGCCTTTTCGCCGAGTCCTTAGCGGCTCTGCTGTTCTTACGGCGCACACTCGCTAGAAGACTTTTTCTGTGACTCCGCTGTGTTCGTGAACGAAGTAGAAGGCTTTGTGAGAAGAGCGATGCGTGTCTGCTCTGCACTCATAGAACACTTGGCGTTTGTTTGACTCCGTATCAAAAGGTTTAGCTGTGAAAGTTTTAATACTGTCGACCAATGTGCCTGTGTTGTGGATGAGCTCACCTGATGCTTTTCTAAATCTTTTTATTCTGGAAATTTCCAAACAAAAAGAATGTAAATGATGTTAAGACCCTCTAAGTATCCACTACCCAGATTCAACAGCCTTTATTTAACATTCCAGTATTCTCCTTCTTGCCCCCTCTCTCCTGTCCCATCTCTTTCTGATGCAAGCCTGTTTTAATATTTTAAACCTGCGGTGTCCCGGACATCATGTCATTTTAGCTCTAACAAGTCTACATCTCAAAATGGGGAATTGAGGGGGTGCCTGGCTGGCTCATTCAGTAGAGCACGCCATTCTTGATCTTGGGATCGTGAGTTCGAGCCCCACCTTGGTCATAAAGCTTACTTGAAAAAAAAAATTTCAAAATGGGGAGTTGGGTGAAAGGAAAGCATGGTCTTAATGTCAGTTCCACCATCACGCCTGGAAACACTACCCTGCTGTTTAGAAAACCTCATCCTTTGCAGTTTGTTTGATGGAATCACCAAGGTCTTTCTCCTTCTATTTGATTCCTAAGAGTCTCCGTGCTTTTTTGACCTGTAGCTGCTATATTATTTTACCTTTGGATAAATCAATCTTGGCAGAAGCTTTCCAATTAAAAAAATCCTCTGCATGAGTTATTTCATTAAAAACTCTTTTCTTACACTAATGTTTTTTGTTGAAAAATTTTACTGTATGTGTTAGCTGATGTTTACCAACATGTTTTTGTGGCTCATGGGTGGTTCAGGTTTCAACAGGACATCTGGCTGCTTCTACATGACTCAGAATAATCCACTATTGGATTGCAGATTGGGTTAGAGTACCGGCACCTTTGGTGTTCTTTTTCTTTTAGTTCTTTTGTACTATTTTTCTTGTGATGATTCAGTTACAGTAAGCAGAAGTAAAGATAAAGCTATAAAACGTACAGAGCAGTACGTGTTCATTTATTCTGTTGTACAATCTGTGGTTAATCCTTGTCATTGAATGATTTTTCCTTTCTCTTTTTATCCTTAAAGCTCAAGCTATAAAAGCCAAAGGTCCTGTGACGATCCCGTACCCTCTTTTCCAGTCACACGTTGAAGATCTTTATGTAGAAGGACTTCCGGAAGGAATTCCTTTTAGGAGACCGTCTACTTATGGAATTCCTCGCCTTGAGAGGATATTACTTGCAAAGGAAAGGATTCGTTTTGTGATTAAGAAGTAAGACTCTGGACTCTCATCTTTGTTCTTTAGTGCATCTTTCTATATTGTTACCAAACATTCATCAATCTCTGGGGCTAAATCTTGATTAGATTGAGTTATATATTGTTTTATTTACCACTTTTGAACGTGTCTGTGGACAAGATTTTCGTGGTCATGCCCAGAGTTGGCTCTTGGAACATGAATACCTGCCTGTACGTGATTCCCACATAGCCGTCATGTTCTTTTTCCAGTTTGCTGCTAAGTAAAGGAATCACTATAATATAAAAAGTAATGCAGTACCAACCAGTATCGGTAAAACAGTGTCTTGATTTTAGATTTGAATTAAAAAAAATTTTTTTGTAATGTTTATTTCAGAGAGAGAGAGAGAGAGAGAGAGAGAGAGAGAGAGTTGGGGGCGGGGGATGCAGAGAGAGAAAGGGAGACACAGAATCCGAAGCAGGCTCCAGGCTCCGAGCTATCAGCACAGAGCCCAATGTGGGGCTCAAAGTCACGAGCCTTCGAGCTGTGAGATCACGACCTGAGCCCATGTCAGATGCTTAACTAACTGAGCCACCCAGGTGCCCCTAGATCTGAATTTTTAAAAGCATATGTGGAAATGCATGTAAGTTATAAAATTAAAAATAAGTGAAACCATGGAAGAATGGAAAAAAAAGCCTAAGGTAGCAGAATGCTATAAATTCCCTAAGGCCTGGCATAAAGGGTCCAATAAGGAGGTCTTATAAAAGCGTCAGTGCAGCAGTTGTGATTGGAAACATAAATGCTTGCGTTTAAAACTGGGAGCCACTTGGGGCGCCTGGGTGGCGCAGTCGGTTAAGCGTCCGACTTCAGCCAGGTCACGATCTCCCGGTGCGGGAGTTCGAGCCCCACGTCAGGCTCTGGGCTGATGGCTCAGAGCCTGGAGCCTGTTTCCGATTCTGTGTCTCCCTCTCTCTCTGCCCCTCCCCCGTTCATGCTCTGTCTCCCTCTGTCCCAAAAATAAATAAACGTTGAAAAAAAAAAAAATTAAAAAAAAAAAAAAAAAAAAACCGGGAGCCACATCACACACTCTCATAGTTTCTGCTGGGATTCTGTTAAGATTAAAGTGAAAGGTTTACAAAACTGAGGACATTTGCAACAGATTTCAGCCAATGAAGAAAGATGGAAACTTCCTGTTACATCCATGAAGCAAGCACTACATGTCTTTATAAAGGGGAACGGTTGGAGAATAGTTTTTCGGAAATTATAAAATAGAACTGCTACAATATAAGTTTTCACTTAAAAGGCTGGATGCTGGTTAGTCCTGTAAATTGTAAAAGTTGTATGTATGAGACATGAAAATGTTGAGTCTTTATCTAGTGACATCCGACTTAGAAGTATCAAAAATGAATAACCGTTATTTTCCGAGCCTGTAAAAATTACAGAGCGGGCTAAGCATGAGACAAAGAAAGCTATATACCTCGTCACACCTCATGATGTCCTAGTGCCCTAAGGATAAGGGAAAAAAATCACTAGGTTTTAGAGAATAAGACCACGTTATTCATAAAGAATGAACCGTCACAGTGATGGTAAGCTTGCTTTACGCAGTAATGGATATTAACGCTGTCAAGCCATTCTCCCTGTTTTCTAAGTGCAAATGATGGGAGCCAGCCAAACTTGCCAAGCATTTGTGAAAGGAAAGAGAGACTTTTTGACATGGGAGAGGTGGGGTAGCAGTTAGGATCTGCAGCAGTAAGGGACAGAAATCCCTAAGTCAGTCAACCTGATACAGTTAACGATGCTTCTCTCGCCTCATGAGGAGGTCATAGGTAGGATGGTTAAAAGTGGTACTTGGAGCTCTCACCAGATTCTTCCTTCCTTGGGCTGATCGCTTCCTTAGAGCAGCCGTGAACGGGATGCAGTAATCTAGGCCTCAGCCAGGCAGTGTATGGGGAAGAGACAGTAACTACCTGTGTTTCTCTTGGGAGGTGGCCTTATTTTCTCTGGTTGGAATTCTGTCAAGTACTTATTCTTCAACCAGGTACAGGCATGAGAAAGAAGCTGTTATGGGTTTAGACCAAGAGGTACTCCTGCCCCAGGGAGGGCCTCTGGGTTCGCTTCTTTTGGAAGACATGGCTTTCATTTTAAGTCCTTCTATTGGAAGTGAGTCTTTTTGAATTTGTGTGCATATTATAACTGGTTTTGAAACTTTTTCCTGACATAGCTTGAACTATAAACGGTAAAGTGAATAAAAGGAGTGGGATAATAGTATTGTTGGTAGACGTGTCCAGCTTCATTACATTGGGAACACTGGTACTGTTGAAAAAGTGAGGAATTTAACGACCACTCTGATCAGAGATGACAACCAAGCATGCTGGCCTCTCGGTGTTCAGTGAGGGGATGACCGCTTTTGAGATTTAACGAAGGATGGAAAAGACCCAAGAGGCACCTGCGCAAGATAATAAGTGAGCTGTCCTCCTCAGAGAGGAACTTGTTGCTAACCGTTAGTTTTCCTTCAAGTACATTGTAGTTTCAAGATGCAGTAGACTCCAGAAATTGAATTATAAACCAGATGGCGGCCCTGTAAACGCTACAGCCCTGACCCTGGCCAAGAACCATAAACAGGCGTCCCCTTCCCCCTGGATGTTGATACATAAAGAAGTTTGATGTTTTAAGAACTCTTTTGTACTGTCATTTTATTGGGTTGTTTCTAACGTTAGACGTTTTGAATCTGTGTTTAAGTAACACTATTTAAAGAACACAGGCAAATTATTTTATTAGGTATTGCTCTCATTTGCTAACCTTAAAGTGTACAGAACTATGTTTGGATGTTTAAATGTTAATGCAGGCTTATCACGGGATGCTCTATGCTGCCCGCATCCTGTTTCGAGTCCGTTCAGTATGTTCCTTCATGGCAGGCCATCCTCCACATTTGGAAGGGACTTCTTAAATAAGCCTTTCCCTAACGGTTACTGTGGTTAGTCTTGATATATGTAAAGTCTTTTGTTTATTTAGAAGGATATTTCTATAGAGTTTAGCAGATGTTTTGTTTATAGGTCACTAATGTTATTTAAATACTATATATGCACTATTGATTCTGTCCTGTGCTACTTTACAGCATTTCTGAGATGGTTGTTAAAATAGGCGTGGCCCTGCTGATATCTGAGCCAGTTCCCAATCCCCCCACTAGCAACACTGGACTTTTGACCATTACATCAAAATGGAATGATTGCATATATAAGTTGGATTATGGGAATTCTGTGATATAGAAATTATTTCCTGGGAGGTTTTTGTAATTACCAAAAAGAAAACCAAACCCCAAAAAACTTATAATCTGTCTCACAAATGTTAGTATTAAAATATATTTAGTATCCTTATAACCAATTTATAGATACGTTGAACTGAGTGAGTCTTGAATATAATGTAAAATTAAAGGATCTCACTTAAAGGTTTTACGTTCGCTTCTTTTGGTGGTAACGCTTTTTGTAAGATCCCTCTGGGTCGTAAAGTGAATGAAGGACACGTGGTCCAAGAAGCACCTTATGAAACAATTTGCAGTTTCCGTTTTGTTTTGTTACTCTCTGGAAATCTCCGGAAATTAAGGTTTAATTGTGCTCAAGAGCCCAGATTGTCTCTTCTTTTTAAAACTGGCCTTCATGACTGAATATCAAATAAGTGCTAGTAGTTACTATTTTTGCCAAATATTGCCTGGTAAATACTTAGTACTTTTTCCTCACCTTTCAGACATGAACTTCTGAATTCAACACGTGAAGACTTACAGCTTGATAAACCCGCTTCAGGAGGTAGGTCTCCAGTCTTGTTTCAACCCGTGTGTCAGATCAGGGCTCCTGGCTGGCTCGGTCAGTGGAGCCTGACACTCTTGATCTCCGGGTCTGGAGTTCAAGCCCCACGTTGGGTGTGGAGGTTACTTTTTTTAAAAAACCGTGTCAACTCAGAACATTATATACAAGAAATACATGGTATCAAAATACTGTTCTCTGCTCCCTCATTTTGTTCCTAACGATCTGTTATAAATAAGGGCAGACACCCCACACCAGGTAGACCAGAGGAGCAGTGCCTGGTCTACTTGCGAGATGTGAACATGTTACCTGGCACAGTGTTCCGGACGGTGTGTCGTTGCCCAGGTCTGTGTTGGTCGGCTGAATCCTCACTCGTCACCATACACGTCTCATGAAAGGGTTTACTTCTTAGAGCGCAGGGCCACGGGTGTCATCACTGAAGTTGGTGCACCGTGTTCGGGGGCAATACAAGCGTAGTTGGTCCTCTTCCTTTGGCTCTGGAGGGCCAGGGGGTGGAGATGTAAAACCGCAAGTCCCGTCACTCCCAGCTGATGTAACGGAAAGATTGCATCCTGTTTGTAGTCTTATCCTATCCCTACACGTATCGTCGTGCAGCTCACCTGTAGGCTGTTCTGGAGTGAGCTGAACTCTGATGTTTCCTAGTTGTGTTCATGACCCTCGAGAGTACCCGTGTAAAATTACTCTTCAGTGATTCATTTCCATTTTTTCATTGTTTGAGTTGTTCTTACTCTTTTTATTCAGTGTCAGCACTGTTTTTAAGAAACACTTTCTGAGATCTCAGAAATAATCTTCGAACAGGGAGGCCTGGCTGGCTTAGTCCGTGGGGCAAGCAGCTCTTGAACTCAGGGTTGTGAGTTCGAGCCCCACATTGGGTACGGAGCCTACTTAAAATAAAATTAACGGGGCGCCTGGGTGGCTCAGTCGGTTGGGCGTCCGACTTCAGCTCAGGTCACGATCTCGCGGTCCGTGAGTTCGAGCCCCGCGTCGGGCTCTGGGCTGATGGCTCAGAGCCTGGAGCCTGCTTCTGGTTCTGTGTCTCCCTCTCTCTCTGCCCCTCCCCCGTTCATGCTCTGTCTCTCTCTGTCCCCAAAATAAATAAACGTTAAAAAAAAAAATTTTTTTTTTTAAATAAATAAAATTAACAAGTTAAAAAAAGAAACTCTTCGAACAGAGTAGTAGTACTGCCTAAGTATAATCATAATACTTAGTTAACCTGGCTTAGTGATTCCATCAGTCTGAGGACACTTCACTTGTGTATCTGTTCCTCTTACAGTGAAGGAAGAGTGGTATGCCAGAATCACTAAATTACGAAAGATGGTAGACCAGCTTTTCTGCAAAAAATTTGGTAAGTCTCATTTTCCCCGTGACTAAACTGTATTACTGAATACGTTTTCCCAGTTTTGCTTTAAGAAAGTAAAACAGTGAATGTGACTCCCCTCTACTTTTCTTAATTGGTGAATAGCGTACATTAATCGTAAAAAGGTTTCAGCACGGGAGAGGACCGTGTGCCGAAAGCCCCGGGAGCTCTTTCGGGGGGGGGGGGGGGGGGACTCCTGCACGTGGGGAGCTGATACAGTGCAGGGCATTGCGCAGCCTTGGAGTCCTTTTTCAGCGGATCCTGAGCAGCACTTGCTGTGACTTTCCGTAGGAAAGGAGGCCTTCGGTCACAGTCTGTCACCGAGGAGCTGGGTATCGAAAACCGCGGAGTGACCCACACCGTTTTCAGCTTGTTTCCCGGCCTTGCTGGCTTGCATCCCGAAACGCTGGCCCTTGGGTTGATTTGTCACGCGTGGGTGGCATCTTTGGTTCCCTAGGATTGCTCTCCCCTGCTCTGTCCCGCCTCTCAGCGGCCTTCAGTGGCTGTGTTTCTTCCTTTTCTTTTGTTAACCAATTTAAACTATTTATATGGATAGTTTCGAACCTTGTTGACTGTTGCTATCTTCCTGTCTCAGTGGCCGCTGTCTTTCACTCATGATGATACCTCCCCTTAGTTCAGTGTTCACATCTTGGAGAGCTGCCTGGCAGCTGAGTCCTGAGCCCCCCTTCTCTTTCCTGCTTTGCTTTCTCTACAGGTAATCCCTCTCTATCTCGGGGTCTCACACATCATAGATTGTCTGTACCCTGGTGGCTTCCGCATTAAGCTTCTAGCCCTGGAAACTCCATCTAACACCAGACACCTTTATTTTTATCTGCCTGTTTGATATCTCTGCAGACATCACACATCCTAATCGAGCCTTTGATGTGCCCCCTCCCCCATAATATGTTCCTTTCCCTCATCCTGTCCCTCCATTGTCCCGGCCAAACCCCTAGGAGTGACCCTGGATTTCTTGATGGTTACAGGCCTCCTGCTGACTGTACCTCCAGCCCACCCCAGGTCCATACCCTCTCTTTCTCGGCTGCTGTCCCTCACTGCTGGGAAAGCCAGGGCCGCCAAGCAGCTAGATTTTAATCTCCTCACAAACAAAAAATGGAGGCCTGTCCCTTCCCTGTTTTCCATTCGGTGGCCTTCCTTTGTTCTTGGACTAAGCTTCTCAGTCCCTGGTCATGGCCACCCCACCCCCCGCACCCTCCTCACCCCCACCCCCTGTCTTCTGATGTCACCTCACGGTACTGGCCCACTCGCTCACTTCCTACCAGCCGTAATGACCATCTCCCTGTCCTTTATTTTTCCAAGGTCACATCCTCCTGGGGAGGGTTGCACTGCTGCTACCTCAGATCTTTCCGTGCCTCTCCGTTTCAGTGTGGCCGCTCTGGTGGGGTCTTTGCTGGGTCACCTGTCTGCCATACCCCACACCTTGTCGCGTTTTCTCTCCGCACGGCGCCTAGCGATTGTCTTCTGCCTCCCGCTACCACACGCTAGATAATGACAGCCAGGACCCCACGTGTCTCATCTGCTGGAACCGTGCGTGGTGCCAGAGCACAGATTTCTGGGTGGACGGGTCGGTCTCACCAACGTGTGGCTAGAGCCATGAGAAATCACCGAGCCTCTCGGTCGTGTAGTGCACGTTGGACTCCCTGACAAGACCCGCAGACGTGCGGGAGGACCCAGCTGGCCTGCACTGGAGAGACGGCAGCGGGGGGGAGGGCGGGGGTGGCTGGCACAGGCCTCAGGACGGCGGCGGTTCTCGCTGTGCTGTGAAAGAATCCACTTGAGTTCTACCACAAAAAAGCCAAGGCTCCTGGGTGAGGATTCTCGTTTGCCCCGCGGGTTCCGAAAGGGGCTCCTGGCACCGGGTCTTAAAGGACCCAATAAACCAACCTGTAGGTGCAGCTCAGATGGCAGCTACAAACTTGGGTCCCTGAGTAGTGTCATGTGCAGGATCCGTATACTTGCTGTTTGCCTGAGAATTGAAGGCGTTGTGGAAGTCCGGATTTTAAGTTTTTCCTCCTCGTCCGTGTTCTGGACTACGCAGTATGAATACAGGACCTCAGTGACACGTTCTCTCCTCTTAGAAATCAGCTGGTTGGAAATCAGCTAATGAGCTAGAAACTAAGGAATCTTAACCACTTTAAAAATTGGTATATTTCTGGAGCACCTGGGTGGCTCAGTCAGTTAAGCATCTGATTTTGGCTCCGATCGTGGTCTCATCGTCCTTGGGTTCCAGCCCTGTGTCGGGCTCTGTGCTGACAGCTCGGAGCCTGGAGCCTACTTCAGTTTCTGTGTCTCCTTCTCTGTCTCTGCCCCTCCCCTGCTCACACCCTGTCTCTCAAAAATAAATAAAACGTCAAAAAAAAATTTTTTAGTAAAAAAAAAATCAGTGTATTTCCAAGGCATTTATTAAAATGAATCAGATGAAGAACATTGTTCATCATTAGAGAAGCTACCATAGTGTCAGTATAGTTCACGAGTATCTGCACAAACAGGCTTAAAGTTTGCCCTGGTGTGTGCTTCTGGAAGTTGAGCTTGGGAAAGCAGTTGGCCAAACCTCTTAGCACCACTGATGCTTACCAAGCAAGCCTCGTGGAAGGAGGAGGCTGTTGACGAGCCCATGTACTCCCGTGAACAGTGGCCGGTGGAAAATATTTTGGCATTGTGTCAGACCTAAGAAAATAGGTAAGAGCTTATGTGTTGTTGTAGTATAAACAGGAAAAGTCGAGCTGTTTTTGTTTTTGCTCGCGGCCTTGGGTGAGTCTGGGACTGTAGCTACTTTAGAGAGATTTGCTGCTTTCTTTAAGGTTCCTGAAGGGAAAAGAGGAAAGCTTACATTTTCCAGAAGTATCAAGCATCCTAAGTCTTGAAAGTTTCCCTGCCCCAGCAGCGTAATCAGTTTTAGGCATTTGGCATCCATGAACGCCCAGGCTGCAGGTGCCGACAACCCAGCGGGGCGAGGAGGCAGTGCCCGTCCCCCGGATGAGGGAAGATGCACCGCAGAGCAACACGTGAACATTTCATATGCAAGAAGGTGTTGAGTGGCCTGTGGGAAAGGGGGCAACGGGGAGACAGGCGGATTGTTCTTTTCTGTAGAGGAAGCCTCACTGCTGACCAGCCAGTGCAGCTGCCCTTCCCCTTGGCCCAAAACTTCTGCTCTTCCTGGCTCCACTCCAGCAGTTGATTCTTTTTTATTTCATAGGAAGTTTGTTAGAATTATGATTATATTCTTTTTTTTTTTTTTTTTTTGCTAATGTGTTTCACCAAATAATTATTATTGTTTTACACATCACATTATAGATCTCTCCCAGGTGCAGTGTGAAAGACTTTACCATGTTTCTTAAAGGAATGCTTCTTTTAACAGTCATGATTTTTGTTACACTGCGTGTGGTTTTTCAAATATACATGCTTTGCTTTTATATCAAAGAGGTCTAAGGGCACCTGGGTGGCTCGGTCAGTTAAGTGTCCGACTTTGGATCAGGTTATGATCTCACGGTTTGTGAGTTCAAGCCTCACATCAGGCTCTGTGCTGACAGCATGGAGCCTGCTTCACACCCTTCTACCTCCCTCTCTCTGCCCCTCCCCAGCTTGCATGCACATGTGCTCTCTCTCTCTCAAAAATAAATATTTAAAGAAGAGAGAGAGAGAGAGAGAGCCTATACTTGAGCCCTTCTGATTTGGTGCTAATGAAATAAGGAAGGAGAAGACCTTTTTTTAGAGCTCTGTTCAGATGTGTTTTCAGAGCAGAGATTAGAAATTTCATTTTATATTTTAAAATTACAATTCTATACGTATTCAAAAGTAGAAAAACTGCATTGCGTTCCTATATACCTATTTTTCAGATTCATTGATCGTTGAGATTTTTCCACACTGCTCATCTTTTCCTGTCTTTCCTTCGTGAGAGTATTATAAAGCAAGTCCCAGGCCCTGTGCCATTCATGTTGTGTTCAGTGTGCCTCCATGAGTGGTGCTTTCATTTTCTTAACACAGCCACGGTGTCACTGTCACGCCTGACACAACTAGCCGTTCTTTGTACCCACTCCTGTCCGGCCCTTTTTCGAATTCCCTCATTCATCCGGAAAGTACCTTTAAAAGTTTTTGTTGAATCTGGATCTAAGCAAGATCCGTGCATTAGCTTTGGTTGATAACGCTTCTCTTTTTTTTTTTTTTTTTCAACGTTTATTTTTTTTATTTATTTTTGGGACAGAGAGAGACAGAGCATGAACGGGGGAGGGGCAGAGAGAGAGGGAGACACAGAATCGGAAACAGGCTCCAGGCTCTGAGCCATCAGCCCAGAGCCTGATGCAGGGCTCGAACTCACGGACCGCGAGATCGTGACCTGGCTGAAGTCGGACGCTTAACCGACTGCGCCACCCAGGCGCCCCGATAACGCTTCTCTTAATGTAAACCAATCTCTGCTTACTATTTTTATTTCCCATTCCATGCATTCTTTGTGGAAGTTATTTCCTTTTAAAATGCCACACTCGTGTGGTTTAAGGGGTAAAGAACATCGGTCTCATAGTTGCAGTGCAAGTAAAAGTATAGCCTGAAATCACTTCGTGTGAGGGAGCCAGTGAACGGAGTGTCACCTGCACAAAGCATGAAGTAGCAAAAGCCTCCCTCTGAATATTGGGAAAAGTAGTATTTGAGTTACATTCTTTGTCCTCTGTGGTAGTATTCTTACCCTTTTATTTCTCAATATTGACAGTTGGTTTATGAGACCGCGGCACTGTAAAAGTTGTCTTAGATTCAGGGGACTCAACTCCACCAAAAGTGACCTCGTGATCACGGGCCACTTACAGCTTGCATGTGCTGACTTGGGTCTGTTTCAGCATTTCTTGGGTGTGTTTCCAGACCTTTCAGAAAGTTGACCCGTACCTTGCTTAGGATTGTACTCCAGTGTGATTTCAACAGAAACTTAGTCTCCTGCGTTGCTTTTTCCTGTGTAAAGCGGAAGCGTTGGGGAGCACGGAGGCCAAGGCTGTACCTTACCAGAAGTTCGAAGCACATCCTAATGACCTCTACGTGGAAGGACTGCCCGAAAACATTCCTTTCAGAAGTCCCTCGTGGTACGGAATCCCAAGGCTGGAGAAAATCATTCAAGTGGGCAATCGAATTAAGTTTGTTATTAAAAGGTAAGATAATGATCTCCAGAAACAAAGTAATGCTGTCCTTAAGAAAAGATTTATAAATTTGATGAAAGCGGGTCTTTTGTTCCTCTCTCACTTGGACTTACTCTCCATATTAAAACTTCAGGTGTGTTGCGTGTAGATTCATTCCTTGTGCAGGTGTTTATTTAGTACCAGGCACCAGAGAGACAAAACCGGGCCCAACAGGAACCCTGTCCTCGGGAGGCTTATTTTAGAGATACATGCAATAAGGTGTTACTAGGTGCTTTGGGGGAGGAGGTAAGGGTGGGAGGGAGGTCGGACAGTTGTGCACGAACAGCAGTGGAAAGGGGGCTTCAAATGAAGGAAACAATAAAAGTAGAGAAGGGAAGTGTCACGTAACCGCACCATTCTGGGTGGACGTGGTGGTGCCTTGTGGGTATGGCATGGTAAGCCAGGCCGACGTGGGCGTGCGGATGAAGGCCTTCTGTCCTACACTGTCAGCGGAGTAATTGAAAGGTTTTAAAGCCATTTCCACTTAAAATAATTTGGAGGGGTTCCTGCGGGAGGCTCAGTCAATATAGTGTACAGCTCTTGATCTTAGAGTTGCGAGTTCAAGCCCAGCGTTGGGTGTAGAGCTTCCTGTAAAAATAAAAATGGTGAGGGCACATGGGTGGCTCAGTTGGTTAAGCATCTGACTTGAACTCAGGTCATGATCTCTCGGCTTGTGGATTTGAGCCACGCATCCGGCTCTGAGCTGTCAGCACAGAGCCTGCTTTGGATCCTCTGTCTCTCTCTGCCCTTCCCCCACTCATGTTTGCTCCAACACACACACTCTGTGTTTCCCTCTCTCTCAAAAATAAATATACATTAAAAAAAAAAACTAAATAAAAATAATAATTTGGATTTGCATTTTAAAAGGAATCTTCTGGCTTGATTTTGAAGGTAGCAGAATGGATGATTGGGGGGCAGGGAGAGGATACAGAAGGGCTGTCTTTACTACAGAAGGGTGTGATAGGGGTAGAATCCATAGGTCTGGCTTACTCTCTGGGGCCCGTGCATTTGTCTACGTGATCACTGGGTCGCACCGTGTCGGGGAGAGGGATCTTTAGGACAACACATATAGGTATTTCGAGCTTTATTAGGAGGGCGTTCCTCTGAGGTTTTAGAAACGGCAGGTTGAACTGTTTGGGGCCAAAAGCTAACTGTTTTGCAAAGTTGAGTACCTAATGCCTTTGAAGACACACAGGTTCTAAACCTGAAGCTGTGCAAATTGCTGTTTTCAAAATGATCGCGTCCTCAGAACGATTTTTTCCCCCACTGGAAATGAAGGCGGGATGATCCATGTTGGAAATCGTTGGCAGTGCACAGCCACGTGGGGAGGGCCTTGAGGGTGTTCCCGCGCTCTTGTTACTAACTTCCGCCGCGTTCTTACAGACCGGAGCTTCTGACTCACAGTACTACTGAAGTCACTCAGCCGAGAACGAATACCCCAGGTAAGATAGTTGCGAATCCCTTGTAAAAACTGGATCAGTGTTTTTTAAGCTTTTTGACGATCTTTTAAAGTGATGTACTTGTCTTTCCTCCCCGCCCCCGCCCCCCCCCCCCCCCCCAAATCATACGTGGACACTTGACACTCACCATCTTCTTGATTTATCAGCACAAACTCAGGGAGTTCGGCGGTGTGTTTAGATCAGTGGGGTTCAGTAGACGTATAATGTGCCTCACAGATGAAGCCACGTGTGTCATTTTGAATTTTCTGGTGGCCGGATGTGACGTGTGTCATTCTGGCGTTTCTGGTAGCCCGACCCATGTGGGTAAACACACGACCAGGCGAATCTCTGGCGCATACATTGCACTGGGAGCGCATCTCACCGCGGCGGCCACATTTCAAGTGCTTGGCTGCCACGTGTGGCCGGTGCGGCCGACTGTGCAGATCCCAGCCTTCATCTTTATTCGCGCAGCCTGTTGTCCTAACGGCACCTCTGTGATCGCAGCAGCTGCACTGACCCCGTAGCCCAGCAGAACTGTGGGCTCTCCGGCTCAGCTGTGTGAATGGTTTGCTTTTCTCCATTGGAGCTATAAGGCAGCCTTTATTTCTTTGCCATCTTTTTGTTGGCCGCTGCATAAGGCCAGGAAATGTGACCCCAGCTCGTACGTCTTCTACAGTGTTACAAACTTTTGTTGCCAAGAACTAGTGGCCGTTTCTGAACTTGGCCAGCTAATTGTTCTGGTAAATATTGCAGTATTTACCATACATGCTATGGTATACAAGATACATGTACTAAACTACAGATCCTTCAGGGGCGCCTGGCTGGCTCAGTCGGTGGAGCCTGTGACTCTTGATCGTGGGGTTGTGAGTTCAAGCCCCACTTTAGGTGTAGAGTTTAGTTAAAAATAAAAATATTTTAAAACAATTAATTAAAAAATAAAGGTCAACATACTGATCCCGCAGCTCTGAGAGTACCTGGGGGCAACTGGTGAAGGTCAGCCAGTAAGCCGGCTATGTTGTAAAGTCATTTGTGTTTATAACCACGTGCAAAGGGATTGAGAAATACCGTACAAGGGAAACAGAATTCTCCTGTGCCCCAAATCCTGCGGGGGAAACTGTGTGATCAGTTGAACATCAAGAATCCACATGACGACCTCCTCAGCATGCTGTTGATTTAGGCAAAGAGACAGTATTGGTAATGACCTGAAGATTGGAGATGACTTAGACTTTTGCTGAGGGAAGTAATGGAAAGAAAGTATTCCCCAGGGTTGAACCGGATTAACGTGGATTAGCATGAATATGATGGAAGTCTCTGTATGAGTCTTCATTTCTCCAGGCAGATGTCAATTCAAGGTTGTGATTAACGTGATCACTTTTTTTTTTTTTTTTTTGTAACGTTTATTTCTTTTTGAGAGACAGAGACAGAGTGCGAGCGGGGGAGGGGCAGAGAGAGAGGGAGACACAGAATCCGAAGCAGGCTCCAGGCTCTGAGCCGTCAGCACAGAGCTCGATGTGGGGCTCGAACTCACGGCCTGCGAGATCATGACCTGAGCTGAAGTCGGACGCTTAACCGACTGAGCCACCCAGGCGCCCCAATGTGATCACTTCTTAATAATTCTGATCGTGACTGCAAACCTGAGGATGTTCGATACGTGCCCGGCGCCACAGATTGAGAGGTCCCGTTTTTAGCAGTACTTGATCTGTTGTCTTCTGACATAGATAGCCGAAAAGCCCGTCATCGAAAGAAAAATCTCGGTAATCTGAATCATTAATAATACTTGGCCTTCCACCATTCATAGGTGATCTTGGCAAGAGTTAAAGTTGGCAAATGTCTGCCAGTGAACCAGGCACTAGTCTTTTGCTGACCCAGCTCAAGTCTCACTGCACGACAGAATTTAGTTCTGCCGTTCAAGAGGTCAACTTAATTCTTGGAATGACACACAAATCGGTAAAAGCTGTAGGCTTAAATACGCTGTGGGGACACTCTGCCCTCCGTTTGGTAAAAGATTTGCATAGTGGCACACGTGAGAAAGTCTTGGAGTTAACCAGGTAACTAACTGAGCTTTGAAGGGGCAGAACAGGAAGGGTCGCTTGATTCCCGAAGTAGCTCAGACATCTTCTTGCATTAGAATGGCAGGTACCAGCTGTTTTAAGGAGGTGTTGGGTGAGGCAGGAACTGGGTAGGTGAGCAGAAGCCCTTGACCTTGGAGAAGGGGAGTCTGGATGTCTTTGTAGTAATATTTCATATTTGGTTTGTACCAAACGTACGTCCTCCGGCTGAACGGTTGAGGCACACCATAGTAAACCCTTGAGATGCTAGGATTTCGTTTAAAGGAACAGTTTTAAAGTACTTCTACAGTAAGAGTGAACACTGTGTTGCAAGGTTTTCCGAAACCACCGACCTTTACTAGCATTTCCAGAACTTGCCCAGCATCTCCCACTGCCTTTGTCCGAAGACACAGACCCCTAGACCCCTTTCACGCCGAATGTGACCCTTGCTCTCTGCCTTCCCCACCCTTCTCTCTCTCTCTCTCTCTCTCTCTCTCTTTCCTTCCCTCCTTTATTTGTCCAGCCTCTCCCATCATCACCTAATAATGCCTCCAAGGCCCTCTCCATCCACAGCTCCAGCAAATAAGCCCTGAGTGTCTGTTCAAGTAAGTGACCTCCTATGTGTCTTCCATAATGGCCCATTTCCCTGTATTTTTATTTACATTTAAAAGGGGATGGTTGTCCTGGCACTTGGCTGGCTCAGTCGGTAGAGGGTGTGACTCTTGAGCCCCAGGTTGGGTGTGGAGCCTACTTAAAATAAAAATTAAAAACAAAAAAAAAATTTTTTTAAGGGGATGGTTGTCTTGTAAACAGGGGTAAAGAAATAAACCAGATTATAGATGTGAGTGTTTAGTGACATCTCCCTAATCCCTTTAACGTGTATTCCTACCATTTATTTCTGTGAATAATGAAGTTTTGCTTTCTACGGATTTCTAGCCACACATCCGTTTGATAAAACAAGGATGTCTGTATAGAAAGCAAATATAATTGAAGCTGTTGTGGTTGAACCTGGCATGGGAAGCCTGGCTCTGTACCAGCTGGTCCTCCTTGACCTGTCAGGATCCTGTGCTGGGTCTCCACGGAGGAGCCACTTGTAAAGCACTCGCCGAGAGCAACCTTGCCGGCACGTTCTTTGTTGACAGTGTGAACTGATACTTGAATTCCATCTTCCTGAAGTTCTGCTATTTGACAGGTGCAGGGAATCCTTTTTCTCCTTAAGACCCAAAGTTTTTGTTTGTAAACGAAATCGAATGAAGAGTGTCACTGGATTGTGCTCCCTAAACTGCCACAGTGTTGTATATGAGATACATCTCAGTCTTTTAAAAAAGAACATCACTGGGGCGCCTGGGTGGCTCAGTCGCATAAGCTTCCGACTTCGGCTCAGGTCATGATCTCACGGCCTGTGAGTTCGAGCCCCGCGTCGGGCTCTGTGCTGACAGCTCAGAGCCTGGAGCCTGTTTCAGATTCTGTGTCTCCCTCTCTCTCTGACCCTCCCCCGTTCATGCTCTGTCTCTCTCTGTCTCAAAAATAAATAAATGTTAAAAGAAAAAAAATGTAAAAAAGAACATCACTGAGAAGAGTGGCATCCAACCTAGTTGTGTGTCCGCACCAAGAAGGAAACATTGTTAATTACATTTATTTTTGCTTTCTAGTCAAAGAAGATTGGAATGTCAGAATTACCAAGCTACGGAAGCAAGTGGAGGAGATTTTTAATTTGAAATTTGGTAAGTAAAACCCAGTGATTATGTCTTAGTTTAGAAACCTAAATGAAAGGCAGGTTCTGAATGAATGATAGCACTACACAACCTACGGAAGGAAGGTCCCAGAAACTGGGTTTTAGTTGATGTCTGCTCCTTACCCTGAGCACCTTACTTTATTTCTCTTGGATTCAGTTGTGTGGTGTGTGGTGGGGAGAAGCTGGGGCGCGGGGGGGATCTCCGCCCCACCGTCCGCACTTCGAGTCCGGCTACCACACACGGGCGGCAAATAAGTCTCGTTTGTTTCAGCTTAGATTTGGTGACAGCTAGCTGTTGACCGCTGTCTTGAGGATTCTGAGGAGATTCAGCAGGAGTGTTTCAGTTGATTGGGTGTGTGTCTGTCATGGAAAAGGAAGTAAGGAGTGGGAGTGACAGCAGTGTCCCTGGGGCCTTCCCATCCGTCATTTTTGTACCTGGTGTGAACGTTCTGTGGCCTGGATCTGGAATCTGCCGCCTCTGCCTCTGATCTAACGTGATGAGCTCTGCTTAGGTGCACCGCATACGGCTCTTGTCTTTCAACGGCCACTTGTCTCTTTGGGTGTGAAATGGCCCATAGTTCGTTTCTGCACAGAGCACAGAGATCACTTTGGCTAGAATGTTCTTTTTACAAGTACTTATTTGTTAGGCCCATTCTTCAGTTTTGCACAGTACACTACGCAAAATGCTTCCAATAATTGAGTGGAGGCTCCCCCTTAAAAAAAGATAATGGTGAGCGGAGATTGCTAGGTGGTAGGGAATTTTTGCATAACACATCTGAGAATGCCAGGATGTTAGCTCGACTTCTTGTGATCATTTTGCAGTTTGTACAAATACCAATCATTCTGTTGTACATCTGAAATTAGTATAATGTTATATGTCAAATATACCTTGATAAGATAAGAAGGGTTTTTATTATTTAAAAAGCTTATTATTAAGATTGCAGACAAAAATAAAAGAATGTCTGTAAAATGTTACCTTCCGCACGTTATGTTCTCCTCACCTGCAGCTCAAGCTCTTGGACTCACAGAGGCAGTAAAAGTACCATACCCTGTGTTTGAATCAAACCCCGAGTTCCTTTATGTAGAAGGCTTGCCAGAAGGAATTCCCTTCCGAAGCCCTACCTGGTTTGGAATCCCACGACTTGAAAGGATTGTCCGTGGGAGTAATAAAATCAAGTTTGTTGTTAAAAAGTAAGTTCGATTTGCCACTGTAGTCATTCCTGGAATTAAAACAGTAACGTTCTGTTTCTATTTAAAGTTTTTTCTGGCTACAGGCGACCCCTAAGGCTTTGTAGTCCGTGATGGGAAGACACAGCTCTGAGCTGCGGTCCTGGCATTGGCCGCTGCCTTTGCACATCCCTTAACCTGTACTTGATCTACGTCAGTACAAGGAGAATGCTAACACCTGCCTCGCAGGGGTGGTGTTCAGCTTGGGGAGAGACGCTGTGCTGACTCTTGAGCATTCCTAAATGCTGAGTAGAGGGTGAAGAGTCAGATTTTTCTCTGCTCCGTTATTCCTCATTAAGCTTGTGCACAGCTGAATTCCCACAATTATGTTCCTTACTTACACGTCTGCAGAATTTCCACTGTTGCAACAACTAAACTGGTGTTAGTGAATTTTCATTTTCAGGAAAGAAGTCATTTACTCTTCATAAAACGAAGTAGCAGATTACCTTGGGGGTGGGTAGTTAATTCTGTAATACACAGAATTAATTGTGTATTACATGATGATGGCCTTTAGTAACAGAATCTGTGGTCATGATGATGCTTACGGTCTGTGAAGACCAGTGTAGTGTCCTGGCTCTTGTAATGTTTCTTGGTTTTCTTTCTAGACCTGAACTAGTTATCTCCTATTTGCCTCCGGGAATGGCTAGCAAAATAAACACTAAAGGTAAGACATGATATATACTCTTTATTAACCTCAGCGCATTAAAACATTCTTTATCGACATGACCTAAATCACACAGAATCATTGGCCAGTATCTTTTTGGGGCTTTCGGTTTGTTTGTTTGCTTGCTTCCCCCCCTCCGCCCAGGTGTTTTATGTAATGGACCCCTCATAACTACCACCACCCCTTTTTCTTTTTTTAACATTTTGTTGAAAATTTCATGGTGGCAGTCCTCCTTCATTCACGTGTCCACAGCTTTGTTGAGACTCATGCGGAGGATTAAACTTCCAATTGAATCCTTTCGGTTTCCTCCAAAAAATCCAGACTGTATAAATTTTCATGCTCTGCTTTCTTTCTTTTTTTTTCTTTTAATTTTTCTTTTTTTATGTTTATTTTTGAGAGAGAGAGAGAGAGAGAGTGAGCAGGGGAGGAGCAGAGAGAGAGAGGGACACACAGAATCCGATGCAGGCTTCAGGTTCCGAGCTGTAAGCACACACGGGGCTCGAACTCACGAATGGTGAGATCGTGACCTGAGCCGAAGTCGGACGCTTAACTGACTGAGCCACCCAGACGCCTGGGTGTTTGGCGCACTCTGCTTCTGGGTTGGTTTTTTTTGTTTGTTTGTTTTGTTTTGTTTTGTTTTGTTTACAGAAGTAATCATGTGCTTGTTTCACAGCCTTGCAGTCCCCAAAAAGACCACGAAGCCCTGGGAGTAATTCAAAAGTTCCTGAAATTGAGGTCACTGTGGAAGGTAAGGCCACCCTGGGGTAGGTTTCTGATGATTCTTCAGTTTACAGTTCGTTTTTATGCAAATGAGTTTTTACAAAACTGGGCTTAGGTGTGAAGAGCTGCCTCTTGTAAATTTCAGAACTGTTCCTATTCAGAATTTCCCAACGGTCCACGTGGTGTTCTTGGAGCACTTTGTAATCTGCTTGCAGGACGATCCCTAAGAGGCTTTTCTTTCCTACTAATGAAGTAAGGGGTGCAGAGAGCAATACGTCGGGTCCTTTTCTCCTCTCTTTTTTTTTTTTTTTTCCTATTCTTTGCAGTAAAGAGTTGAGGTATGGTTGAAACAGCAGTGCCTTGGATTAAACTCGTTCCTACATCTTCAAACTAACTCCTTCTCCACTCCCAGGGGGTCTGTGGAGGGACTCATCTTTGCAGGTTCACGGGGTTAGAGTACTTCACCCCACATAGGTGGCTCTCCGCCTGCTGTCCGGGATGGGTACTACCCTCCGTCTCTGCAATTAACACAGAAAGAAAGGCCCGCTTCAGTAGGATGATTCTTTGTTGTCACATAACCTCAAGTTTCGTGTTAATGGTTTACAGTACTAGGTGGCGCCTCAGCCCCCATTTTGTTATCTCGGGGGCACCTGGTACAGCATGCAGCTGTTTGATCCCAGGGCCGTGAGTTCAAGCCCCACGTTGGGCAGGGAGCCTACTTAAAATGCGAGTATAAGTAAGCTCTTGGTTAGGAGTTACAGGTTAGAGAAACGGAGAAATAAAGAGTTAATATGATTGGGTCTACAGAAGTAAGTTTACCAGGTACAGTTTTAAGATTGTATTCTATTGTAACCAACTGTGACTTTACAAAGAGGGAGATGCATGTTTTTCTTACATAAAAGCAATTTTGAAAGTAGATTACCCTTTAGTAGCTCAGAAATTAGGAGACTGGCTTCTCGGTTTCCTCTTGTCCCTTCTTTCACGGATACGAGATGACCAGTGGAGCTTCTGGGATTAGGTGCACGTGCAAAGCAAGACACAGAGGAGATACAGTATCAGCCCTGCCTGGACCCATTGTCTGCAAAGGCCGATGTAGTATTTAAGGGGATTTATTTAGTGAAGAGCTGTGTCCGTGTCCAGGAACATTCTGCCAATTTATGGCCGGGGGTGGGTGGGTGGTATTTTGTTTGCACTGTACTAATATTCTGTTTTAAATAATAAATTGTGCTGGTTTTGGAGTTTTTAACTTTAAGAAATAAATGTATTAGGTATAATTTCAACCTAGTAAAATGCACCCATTGTGATTGTACAGTTTGAGTTTTGAGACATGTTTGTCCCACTACTTCAGTCAGCTTCTGGAATACATCCACCACCCTGGGATGCCCCCGTGCTCCTCAGCAGCCAGTCCCCCCCACCCCCCAGCCCAGCCCCCTGGCCACCACTGCTCTGCTTTTTTGTCACCGTGGAATACTTTTGCCTGTTCTGGAATCTTCTATAAGTGGAGTCCTACTGTATCTATTCTTTTTATGGTCAGATGCTTTTTCTCCATCTAACACTCTCAGATTTACGTTTAATGCGGCATTTTAGCACTCCGTTTTTAGTGCTGAGTGTTCCTCCGTGGCGTGGATTCACCATGTTTTGTTGATACATTTGTCAGTGGACATTCGGGTTTGTTTCCAGCCTTGTCTAAAAACAATGCTGCAAATGTTTGTGTACAAAGTGCGGCATACGCCCTCCTCCCCTTGAGGGGTATTTAGTCGAGAATCGGGGAGTTGTTAGCATTCTGTGAAACTGCCAAACAGTCTTCCAAAGTGGTTTTCTCGTTGCATACTCCTGCCAGGGATACGTGCATTCCAGTTGCCTCACATCCTCGCCGTACTTGACGTTGTCGTTATTTTAAATGTAGCTGGGTGGTGGGTGTGTGGTGTTATTTCACGTAACCATAAGCGTGAATGCTACTTTATTCATGTAGGGTAAGAGCTGGATACTTTCATCCACTCCGTTCTGTCTGCCGACCACAAGTGTCTCCCTGTCTCACCCTGTTAGAATCGCCAGCATCGACTTAGAAGCAGAGGTGTGGGCTGGATGCCTCTAGTAGCCTGTTGGGAGGGCCATGGTGACAGGGTGGCCTGATGGCCTCTGTGTGGGTATACCTGCCGGCTAAACCAGGCTGCTGGAGCCAGCTAGCCCAGAGTCCCTGGGCTCTCATCACCTTGCCGTCTTGAAGAAGCTGTCGTTTGGACTCACGAGTTCTGAAATAACTAGAGTAGAATGTTGCATCTTGACGTTTTATAGAGAATCACAGATACATTTCATCTTGAGTCTCCCATTCACGTCATCACCTCTGACACTCATGAGGGTTTTCTGAGGCCGTGTACATCCAGGCTAAGTACAGCAGGTGGAAGTGGCCACACCCATGCTGAGGCCACCCGTTGCCCAGATGTAGGAAAGACTCAAGTTCGGGTCTGCGAGCACGTCAGAGAGACCGCGTGGTGGTGGAGACCAAGGAGCCAGACTCCGACGGTTATCCCGCCTCCGTACCTTGGCCACTGTGCGGTCGACTGCAAATTACATAGCCCCTGGGACTCCGTTTCTCTGTGGTTGAAATGGACATGGTAATGATCCCTGTGAAAACTAAGTTAGTTAAAACACATAATGTGCTTGGGACAGTGACCGTGTGCACCTTTAGCTGTGGTAATGTCACTGCAGACCGTTCCCCAAGCAGAAGTCTTTTATGTGAAGATAAGCATAGGAAGTAGGTAACTCCATAGAAAGGTAATTTAGGTGAAAGTGCAGAGCTATACAGATATTTCTGCAAGTCGGGAAATTTAGAGCTTGAAGCTGAATCTTTAGAATATTGGTTGTTTTCTAAAGAAATCTGAATAAACTTAATTTCTTTTTATTTTCCCATTATTTTGGCTATTTTCCTTACTGTTTAAAAATTGCTGGCTGGCTTCAGATTAAAATCAGCTTATTAATGGGGCGCCTGGGTGGCTCAGTCGGTTGGGCGTCCGACTTCGGCTCAGGTCATGATCTCACGGTCCGTGAGTTCGAGCCCCGCGTCGGGCTCTGTGCTGATATCTCGGAGCCCGGAGCCTGCTTCGGATTCTGTGTCTCCCTGTCTCTCTGCGCCTCCCCTGCTCATGCTCTGTCTCTCTCTGTCTCAAAAATAAATAAAACATTAAAAAAAAATCAGCTTATTATTTAAGCATTAGGTGACCCTACATAAAGAAGACTCAGGGCTTGGGGTTTATTAAGAATAACCTAAGCTAACCCTCCTTACATTCAGTGGAAGAAAGCGGTTTCCTATAACATTGTTTCTAAATTGTACCCAGAATTCAAAGGAAGGGTGTTTCCAGAGTCAGCTACAGTGTCCAAAGGAAAGACCTTCGCACCTGCAGCTGTGGTTAAGTAAGGGTTGAAAGGAACGTGAGCAAACATAGCTGACCAAAAACTCAATGGCCCCAGAGGGCACGGGGACGCACAAAGTGAAGCGAGGGCACTTCCGATGTTCCAGAAAATTGATTATGTTTGGGGCAAAAATGACTGACTGTAGGGACGGCAGTAGATAAACGGGTGGAGGGAGGACTGTGACACCGTGCGTCCTGCCCGTTTTCACTGCGCCATGCTTGTGTGCTGTTTGAATGTCACTTTGTTTTTTGGGCACGTGTCCCAGAGAAAGCGTAAGCAGTACTTAAACGTGATTGAATGCATGCATTGATCAGGATTCTCTTTTAATTCTTCTTTAGGCCCTAATAACAACAACCCTCAAACCTCAGCAGTTCGAACCCCTACTCAGACTAATGGTTCTAATGTTCCCTTCAAGCCTCGAGGGAGAGAGTTTTCCTTTGGTAAATATGGATTTTCTTTTTCTTACTTTCATCATTTTAAATAAAAGGAACCAATCCGGGTGCCTGGGTGACTGACAGTTAAGCGTACGACTTGGGCTCAGGTCACGATCTCACGGTTTGTGGGTTCGAGCCCCTTATCAGGTGCTGTGCTGACAGCTCGGAGCCTGGAACCTGCTTCAGATTCTGGGTCTCTCACTCTTCTGCCTTTTCCCACTTGTGCACCCTCTGTCTTTTTTCTCAAAAATAAATATATAAATATTAAAAAAAAATTTAAATAAAAGGAAACAATACAAATACTTTAATTTTTTAAGTGAGTTGTTTTCTATCTGGTAAGTCCGTGTATATTAGCTATTAAAGGCATTGTAATAGTTACTTAACCCCTGTGCCTCAGTTTCTAGATCTGTAAAATGGGGATAACGTTCCTGCTTCATGGGATTATTATGAGGATTAGAAATACTAAATTATTTACAGGGTAGATAGTAGGCAGATAGTAGATGCTGTAATTGTTTTTTTGGAAGGTTTCTTGGTATTCATTTGTTTTTTATTTTAGCCTATGTCATTTATTTGTGGCCAGTATATTAGTAATAATAAAACAGTTGAATGATGTAGGATTAGAGTAGTTGTCAGACCTGACTGTGCTAAAAACCTGTGTTTTTTTTATTTTGTACTTCTTAAAGACACACAATAAAATGAGAAATGCCTGAGCGTGGATGTATTTTGGTAAGTATTACTAATAACTGTCTTGGTTTTTACTTGCAGAGGCCTGGAATGCCAAGATCACAGACCTAAAACAGAAAGTTGAAAATCTTTTCAATGAAAAATGCGGTAAGGTCATTTTGAAAGATGAGTATTAAAATATATATGGTAGCTTTTTCAAATAGAAGAATGTGCACAAAATAAAATGTTCGATATTTGAATATTACTATCATTGGGGTGCCTGTGGCTCAGTTGGTTAAGCGTCCGACTCTTGATTTTGACTCAGGTCATGATCTCACGGTTCGTGAGTTCGAGCCCCACATCAGGCTCTGTGCTGACAGTGGGATGCCCTCTTTCCCTCTCGCTCTGCCACTCCACTGCTTGCTCGCTCTCAAAAAATAAATAAGCTAAAAAAAAAAAATTGTTTTTAATATTACTGTCATCGAAAGTGTTTGGGTTGGGGCGCCTGGGTGGCTCAGTCGGTTAAGTGCTCAGGTCATGATCTCACAGTTCATGAGTTCAAGCCCCGCATTGGACGCTGTGGTGACAGCTCGGAGCCTGGAGCCTGCTTCGGATTCTGTGTCTCCCTCTCTCTGCCCCTCCCCCGCTTACACTCTGACTGGCGGTCTCTCTCAAAAATAAATAAACATTAAAGAAAGTGTTTGGGTTTCACAAGCATGAATTCCATCATCTCTCCCACTTTTCTGAGCACTGCAAAATCGAACCTATTTTTCTATAATTAAAATATTTTTCTTAAAAAAAGAGTAATTTTCGTGTCTATAAACTGATTTAAAATGCATTTTTAAAAGGTTGAATTTAGGAAAGTGGCAAACGTGAGCAATAAGAGAAACGTGTGTGTCTCTTACAGGCGAAGCTCTCGGCCTCAAGCAAGCTGTGAAAGTGCCGTTTGCATTATTTGAGTCTTTCCCGGAAGACTTCTATGTGGAGGGCCTGCCTGAGGGTGTACCCTTCCGGCGGCCGTCTACTTTTGGCATCCCAAGGCTGGAGAAGATTCTCAGAAACAAGGCCAAAATCAAGTTCATCATTAAAAAGTAAGGACATTCAGGGGTGCCTGGGTGGCTCATGACGTTAAGTGTCCAACTCCAGATCTCGGCTCCTGTCAGGAGCTCACGGTTTGTGAGATCAAGCCCCATGCCAGGACTTGAGCAGAATGTGGAGGCCGCTTAGGATTCTCTCTCTTCCTCTCTCTCTGTCCCACGTGCGAACATGGGCACACATTCTTTCTTTATTTCTCTTTCCGTCTCTCTAAAAGTTAAGAAAGAAGTTAAAAAGTTAAAAAAAATTTTTTAACCTTTATTTATTTTTGAGAGAGAAAGAGATAGAGCATGAGCAGAGGTAGGGGCAGAGAGAGAGAGAGAGGGAGATACAGAATCCGAAGCAGGCTCCAGGCTCTGAGCTGTCAGCACGGAACCTGACGCGGGGCTGGAACCTACGAACCGTAAGATCATGACCTGAGCCGAAGTTGGACGCTTAACCAACTGAGCCACCCAGGCGCCCCTAAAAAATTTTTTTACTTCGAAAAATAAAGTAAGGACATGCAGACGAAACTAGTTGGTACTAGGGCACAGCCGGACTGGCGCGTGGATTCAGCTTTGTGGCCAAATTAGCTGTAGGATCCAAAACTTTAAACTGTACTTCTGAGGACCTTTCACGTTCTCCATAATTGGTTAAAATAGGGAAGGAGGGCTGTAGGTTGCCAGAGGGCCTAACAACTTGATTTTGTTGAAATCTACCATCGTCGTATTTTACTGGTCGATGCTGCTGGAAGGTGAGTAGTAGTTGAGTCTTGTGGAGCCCTGTTCCTTCTCCAGCTTACAGAATGTTTTTCATTTCTGTTTGCCTTGGAGGTCTATGAATTAGGCCAACACCACTGAGATAGGGGGGAATAATTGGAATTTAAAAATACTTATTGGTGCTTAAGCATTATCTGAAATTAATTGCAGTGACTTTGAGGTTCCATTTATTAGTGCTTGCTTTGGAGTCCCACAGCAGTGTTGGCAAATACTCGAAGCCAACACCACCAAGTGCAACGGCTACCTTTTGGGGTCTGCAGAGGTCTGGCAGTAAGTAGTGAAGGCCTCGGCTTCTACTTAATAGAGAAAGACTCGTGCTTGTGGTTCCGTGCTGCCCATGTGCAGCCTTGCTCCCTCTCTCCATTCTCAAGTCTAGCACTGGATCCTTCCAGGGTAGAGTGGACACTGGGCGAAGAAGCCCCTAATTTAAGCTCCGGAGGGCAGGGCAGGTGTTACGATCATAAGGATAATTGGTCTTTTTGTATACGTTCCTTTCGTTGAGGCGCTGTTCTTTCTGTGTTTCCATTCCTAACAATTGGAATGTATATTTACAGAAAGTAAATGGTTTTTTTAATTTTGTTGGAAGTTTAACGTTTTCTTATCAGATTATTAGCAAACATGGTTTTTTCCTCTCTTCTCGTGTTGCAGGCCTGAAATGTTTGAGACCGCAATTAAGGAGAGCACATCCTCCTCGAAGAGCCCTCCGAGTGAGTGTCCTTGCTACAGGAAACGTGCCGTTCGCAGCCCCTCTCCCAGCAGTGGTCTACTGCCATGAAACCCAGAGAGTTGTGGTTGAGGGGCAGCTGGGTGGCTCAGTCGCTTAAGCGTCTCGACTCTCGATCTCAGCTCAGGTCTTGATCTCAGGGTCATCAGTTAGTGCAAGCCCTGTGTTGGGCTCCGTGCTGGGCATGGAGCCCACTTTGAGAAAAATAAAGTGGGGTTGTGACTGGTTTATGATTTGGAGTCTGTTTAATGAATGAGAATCTCTATGTGTCTGATGCTATACTAATCCCAACAAGAAAGAAAAAGAAGGCGAGGGGGAGAAAGTCTTTAAAGAAGCTTAATACCACAGAATGACAAAATAGACCATAAAAAGGAACAAGCATTGAACAAAGTTAGGTTAAATACTATCTTGCGGAGTCTGGATTGTAAGCACATGAGTAGAGAGGATTTGAATCTATTTTGTGTACACTCTGATATGATGTTTCTATGTTAAGGAAAAATAAATTCATCGCCCAATGTTAATACTACTGCATCTGGTGTTGAAGATCTTAACATCATTCAGGTGACGATTCCAGGTATGGTTGCTCTGCCTTTATCTCGTTAGTCGGGTTTTCCTTCTTTGGGTGTTAGAGTAGACAGGTTCCCGGTGCTCGCCCTGTGCAGGACTGCGTCCCCGCCTGCCCTTCAGAAAGCGCTCACCAAATACATCATCTCATTGGTTGCTTTCCAGCACGCTCTAGGAGGTTACCGAATGCGGCATGAGCTAGTACCTCGCGTCTTGTTTAGGAAATCTGTACAAGAGAGCAGGTGAAGCTTCATAATGGGGATAAAGGCTTAGCATTTTCAGGTTGCTGTCATACTCAAATCATTTGGTTAAGCTATTTTATTCTTGATTAGTGTAAAATACTTCAGTCTTCCAAAAACATAAAGCAAGTTGACTTAGCACATAAAATTTGACTTGGAATTTAACTTGCATTATTGGGGCACCGGGGTGCCTCGGTTGAGCGTCCAGCTCTGATCTTGATCACAGCTCATGAGATCAAGCCTTGCATCAGGCTCTGTGCTCTCAGCACACAGGCTCCAGGCTCTGAGCTGTCAGCACAGAGCCTGTTTGGGATTCTCTCTCTGCCCCTCCCCTGCTCCTGCGCACTCACTTTCTCTCTCTCTCTCTCTCTCTCTCTCTCTCTCTCACCGTAATTAAATAGACATTAAAAAAATACTTTAGGGGCACCTGTCAGTGCTCAGTCGGTTGAACATCCGACTTTGGCTCAGGTCATGATCTCCTAGTTTGTGGGTTTGAGCCCTGTGTTGGGCTCTGTGCTGACAGCTCAGAGTCTGAAGCCTGCTTCCGATTCGGTGTCTCCCTCTCTCTTTCTCTGCCCCTCCCCCACTCACACTCTGTCTCCCTCTCTCTCAAAAATAAACATTAAAAAAAATTTTTTTAAATACTTTAAAATTGCATTATTGGGGCACCTGGGTGGCTCAGTTAAGTATCCGACTTCAGCTCAGGTCATGATCTTACAGTTTGTGGGTTTGAGCCCAGTGTCAGGCTCTGTGCTAGCAGCTCAGAGCCTGGAGCCTGCTTCTGATTCTGTGTCTCCCTCTCTCTGCCCTCCCCCATTCACACTCTGTCTCTCAAAAATGAATAAATGTTTAAAAAATGTTTTAATTGGATTATTAAGCTAGAACTGTCCTCTCACCTTTTCTAGATGATGATAATGAAAGGCTGTCAAAAGTCGAAAAAGCGAGACAGCTCAGAGAGCAAGTGAACGACCTCTTCAGTCGGAAATTCGGTGAGTTCTGCATTTGCAGGGTGCTGCTGGTGGTGAGCTTGGGTGTTCCACTACTGGACTGTAGCTTAAGCTCAGATAGTTGTTATTTCCCGTTATGCAAGGAAATAAGCTTTCAACGTAAGTGTTTGAGTTTCTCTAAAGTTCTTCCCTAAGGAAACCTTAGCTCTGTCAGACTCTTGACCATCAGGTCGATATCAAAGTGACTAGAACTGAGGTTCAAGGGTAAGGTTGTTTGTCGTGTGCGTTGCCTTTATTAACAGCGGAGACCATGTTTAAATGTTGGTCCTGTGCTTTCTAGCCACTTCTAAGATGACAGGTTAATCTGTGCTTTTGTGCTGTTTGTCTTGTCCTAGGTGAAGCTATTGGTATGGGTTTCCCTGTGAAAGTTCCCTACAGGAAAATCACAATTAACCCTGGCTGTGTGGTGGTTGACGGCATGCCTCCTGGAGTGTCATTCAAAGCCCCCAGTTACCTGGAAATCAGCTCCATGAGAAGGATCTTAGATTCTGCCGAGTTCATTAAATTCACAGTCATTCGGTAAGTGAGAGCTCCCTGCTTGTTTGGAAGAATGAATCTGCAGACCATGAGGCTACGTCGTCTTCCAGAATGTAGGCCTAGGTAATAGTAGAGTCCAGCTCACCATGTAGCAAAGGGAAACACGTAAAATACTTCAGTTATCTTACTGTGAGGTTCTCTTCTCCCTGGGCTGACTCTGGATTCTCTGGTTTCTAAGGCAAGGGGTTAGCAAACCATCGCCTGTGGACCAAATCCAGCCCACTGCCTGTTTATCTTATAAAGTTGTATTAAGACACCGTGCCATGCACTTGTGTCCATAGTGCCTACCGCTGCTTTCAGGGTACTGGGGTAACACTGAGTCATTGGGACGGAGACAGCGTCGTCTGCAAAGCCTGAAATATTTACTGTCTGGCCCATTAAGGAAAAATGGCCAGCCCGTGTCTCGGGCCCGTCATCGCAGGCTCAGGGCAGTCGAGTCTGACCCCAAGTCAGCCAGGTCCTTTTGTTTCCTTCCTTGTCTGCACAACAATAGCGTGAGTTGTCACCTTTGAGAGCATCAGCTCCTTATCGACAGAGTTGGGAGCGATGATCATACCTCCTCGCCAACCCTGTCGGGAATTCCATTCCTTACCATGCGCCCGTCCCAGGAGGTTTGCAGTAGATGTCCTCCTTTCCAGCTGCCCGAGCAAGCATCCGTGTCGTCTTTACGCTTCTCCCAACTCCCAGAAGCGTGGCTGTCACGAGATCCTCCCAGTCAGCTCATTGCCAGGTTCCCACCGTGTCTGGTACAGGTCCTTCAGGCCTGGCTCTGGGAGGCAGCTCACGTGGTAACCTCTCCCGAGGTTCCTTCCTGGCATCCACTCCTCTTCCCCCAGTTTTTGTCCCACTTAACCAGTGTCTGTCATCCGTGCTCCTCCCCGGGGGTCTCGGTAAAAGCCTGCTTCCATTAGACCCTGCTGCTGGAATTCCTCTCTTCTTTCTTCTTCACTGCTGTTCTTTTCTCACCGTCTTTACTGTGGCCTTTTCTAATAATGGCCTGTAGAGTTCTTCCCGTGTCTGTGTGTCCATAGATTAAAAAGTGTGAGATTGAAACGTAGTTGGTAACAGTGCTCATTGTGACACGTAAGTGACATGAGTTACAAGTTAGTGAGATAAACTGAATGTACATGTAACTGCTTGTAGAGTAAAAATAAACGGTTACCCAATTTGTTTCTCTCTTTAGACCATTTCCGGGACTTGTGATTAATAACCGTGAGTAAATTTCATGAAGTCTTTTTGTTTCGTCCTGTGTGGGGTGTGCGAGACGGTGTGCACTTGCACTTTGCTCACACAGTAAATATTTCGGTTCACCTACAGCAGTAACTGGGCAAAGTTGGGGTTTTAGCCTCAGTGTAAAAGCACCGTGCACATTATACATGTGAAATGGGGTCACTTGTTGAGCTTTTAAATCTCACTTTACTTGTTCCTAAAACGGTGATGTTAGTACCCATATTGAGAGCTTTAGAGCATTTTAAATGACTCGTTACGTGTCAGACGTCTTAAACGGGGATCAGAGAGTTGTTGCCTGTGTTTGTAAATAAAGTTTTATTGCGGGTGGAGGGGGAGAGAAAAAGAACGTTTCCAAGAATGCCTGTTTGCTTAGGCGGACTTGGGAGCTGTAACAGAGAGCATCGTCCCCCGCAAATCCTGAAATATGCACTTACCTAGCTCTTGATGAAAAAGTTTGTTGACCCCTAACCCAGAGCAGTACTGTATGTGCTCAGGAAATACAATCTGTATTCGATACTATTACCACAGTAACTTTACTGTTATTGTGTAATCACTGTGCTAGATAAGTAGATCTTTAATGAGCCGTCCCTTGCTTCCGTTCCTGGTCAAGCCTCCATCTGGCACGTTGTGCTCTCAAACGTTGTTGCACCAGCAAATGTATACGTGTCTGTTCTTCCAATTCCTTGATGTTCTTATCATTTGAAGTTGTATTTTTAGCAAATACTGTATATACATGTGCTCGTATGTTTTAGGTTCTGCCGACTTCATTGAAATGTTTCAAAAGTGAACATTCTCTTTCCCAGTACCATTAGCATTTCAGTCTTTTTTCCAATTGGCATTATTTTTATAACTCTCTAAAACCCCTCTACTTTGAGTACTCAGTCTGCGGTCTGTTCACTGGGAAAGTGGGGAGCCTCTTCAATTTAGTGTTCAGGAGTTTTGGGGGCCCACGGAGCAGCAGCATGGCCCCGCCCCCACCCGTCACTGGGAAATCACACAGTGACTGTAGGTGCTGCCTGCCCCCCTGTCCTCAAGCCGTTCATCCCTCTGGGGGCTCCACTCTTCAGTGTCCTGGATTTCGTTCTGTCTCCTCTGCCTCCCAAGTTTTGGGTTTCACTTTTTCACAAAATGTGTTCATTTGATTGTACCCCCAAACCATGACTTTTTTTTCATAGGTTCTGTTTTTCTTATTCTCTATCTGGGCCAAGTGTGTTAGTCCGTGGTGATGTCAGTAATGAAAGAGGACACACACCTTGCTTCATAGATATTTTCATCATCTGTGTGACATTCAGCTTGAATCACAGCAGGGAATTTGGTCATTTAAAGAAATCCCATGATAATTTTTTCCTCTTTTTTTTTCTTTTTTTTAAATGTTTATTTATTTTTGAGAGAGAGAGACAGAGCATGAGTAGGGGAGGGGCAGAGAGAGAGAGAGATTGAGAGGGAGACACAGAATCCAAAGCACGCTCCAGGCTCCGAGCTGTCAGCACAGAGCCCGACATGGGGCTCACGAATCGGGAGATCATGACCTGAGCTGAAGTCAGACGCTCAGACTGAGCTACCCAGGCGTCCCTGGATTTTTTTTTTTTTTTTTTTAATTATTAATCCCAATTAATCTGCCTTCTATATAACTGTTAGTTTCAAAGAGCATTGTATTTTAAATCTCCTAGCCCCCTTAACTTTGTTTAAAATGTTCAATTTTGTTCTCATCCTTGTGCAGTAGTCTATAATAGAATTTTCCAGTAATTACTATAAATTAGTTCTTCTGATGGGACATACCAGAACTCTTGTGTTCCCTTCTTGTCATAGGAAAATAGTGCCTGTTGTGGCCAAGTTGGAGCATCCAAATTGAGAATGTATGTATAAATGCTTTTCCATTGTAACAGCATGCATTAAGTTATTATTTAAATCAATCTACTTTATTTTCAGAGTTGGTCGATCAGAGTGAGTCAGAAGGCCCAGTGATACAAGGTAAATTAAGTGGGGTAAAACATAGAATTATTCCTGCTTTTGTCATAAAATGGACCACATAAAATTGTGGGGCCTCACTTGCTAATAACATTCGCCTAACTTTAGGGAAAGTCATTTACACACTCACACATAGACTTTGTCTTTGACTCCTGTGTTTGGAAGCCTGTATGTGCTCGAGCTCTGGGTCCCAACTGAGAACTATGGGGCATATGCCATTTGACTCCACTGCCCCCGTCGGCTGGGAAGGAGGTCAGGAACCCCAAGGCCAAGGGTGTAAAGTGCAATTTCTGAGGGCGAAGCTTGTCTAGACTTTACCGTTTATGCCCTTCATTTCCATTGCTGGTTATGAGCCGGATTGTGCCGGGTGGAAATGCGTGTATTGTGGCTTTAAACATTCCTTAGAAACCAGCATTGAAGCCTGCTACTGTGGTTCACTGAAACCAAAAAAAAAGGCTTTTATTAAAGGGGAACCCACAGAAAAGGGGAAAAGGACGTGAAAAAGGAACTTGTTCCCTCATGTTAGAACTATGTTAAACTACAATTGTTATTTAAGACTTGGGTTGCGTGAGGAAACTGAAATGTCCGAAAAAGGAGACTTTTGTTAGACCAGTTGAGACACTAGTTGAGACACGAGGGACACGTGTGTTTAATCCCAAGAAGCCGTGGCTGCTGTTTGATCTGCGACTTGCGCTTGGTGTGCAGTGTGTGGAGAACTTTCTCCTGGCTTTCTCTGGGCCCTTGTAGATAAGTGAGAGACAGCAACGTTAAAACAGCGTTACAGTAAATCTTGATGTGTTTCTCTGCAGAATCCGCTGAGCCAAGCCAGTTGGAGGGCCCTGCAACAGAAGGTAAAAGGGTAGGGCAGCCGGTGGTCCAAGACTGAAGTCCCCCAGGAGCGCTCTTAGGACAAGGGATTGACGGTGGTGTTCGAGCCGTCTCACTAGAACTGTGTGCTTGGGTTTTCTTTTGTTTCTGGGTGAATTGGATGTGTCATTTTTGCCCAGAAATGGCGTGTTGGCGATGACTCATGGTTCTTCTGCTCCGTTTTCTCCAAATGACACGTAATGAATTCTGAGCCAGTGGAATAACTACTTTCTAACCTAGATTTTTAAATAGATACATAAGAAGATGCTGGTTACTGTGAACACTTAAGTGGCACAATTAAGAACTGTTAGGGAAACAGTGTCTCTGAAAATGTTATCTTTAGAATCTTTACAATTCCTGATAAGTCATCTTAGCACATAGTTTGATCTGAGTGGGTTTATAATTATACAGATTTGCATTCGTAGTGTAATTTATCAGTTCCCTTTTGGTTTTCTTGATAGAAATAAAGGAGACTGACGGAAACTCTCAGATCAAGCAAGAACCAGACCCTACGTGGTAGACCTCTTCCCTCCTAGGGTAAATCAGCATCTGTGTCTGGGATGCCGTCTAGTGTTCGTCTGAACTCCGACCCCCCCCCCGCATGCTCATAAGCTAATACTGTGTTTTCCCTGCTTCGGCCATAATGAGGTCCAAGTGTAAGCCCTACTGGATGGTTTGAGTTAGAAGATCAAGCAGAAAGATTTTCCTTAGATCAATATCTGCCTTTGAGTCAAAGACGTAAAAGCGCTTTGCCCTAAAAGAAAAATGTTTTGTTTCTGATCTGTAGGGTAGATCTTATCCTCTCCATTGGAGTTCACTCTGAATCCATATCACCACGCTGACTTTTTCCCCAATCACAATAATGGTGTTTGCAGAGTCTGGCCAAGCTGCTCAATCCATTTTGCAGCTCACATAATTTACTTACAACCCTGAACCTGCTGTTCAGACTTCCTGAACTTGGCCCGGTTGTTAACAGGAGCGGAGCCCTATGCCCGGAGTCAGCCACCTCCGCTCCCGTCCTGTCGCACCTCCCCGGGCCCCAGCTGTTGAATGTAGACGCGCTGGTCGGAGGGTATAGCTTCGTAGCAGTGGGCTCTGAGGTGTACCTGAGGGCTTTTTTTTTTTTTAATACTGTCAGTTCATGGACTTGAGTGCTGATTGAGTCGTGCTATCTGCGGATGTGAAAGTCTTGTAATCAGATTAACCCGTGTTCTCGCTTGTTTTCTCTTCTGTTTTAGCTTAAAGTATCAGTGGGTGAGAAGAGCTTTTCGGACCTGTTACTGCCCCGAGCTGTGTAATATACTTGTATAACAGAAATACCTTCTATACAAACCTTTTTTTCTACTTTTAGATAGAAATGTCTACTTTTTCAGCAGTTCTGTGAATTGAATTAAAGAGCAGAGTGACTGTAGATTTGGAATGGCTGGTTTACTTTGGAATGTATTATAAGGATTTTACAGCAATGCTGGAAAAACGACAGGGAAAATGGCAGGGATGAATCTCATCAGATTTTTTACGCAGCAACAGAGCCTTCAGCTGTGGTGTTTTGTTTTCCAATCAAGTGAAGATCTCTCCTCCGGGAACATCTCAGCTCCTGCAGTGAAGAAAGCACCTGTGACAGTCCTTTTAGGTTTTTTCTATTTGAGAAATCATTTAAATGATCCTTTTGTTCACGGCTCTCCTTGACGACTGAGTGAACAGCTAGTATCTGTATATTTGACTAAACCTTTTCCTAAGCTATCTATCATGGTTCATATGTTTTTTTATCATAATTAAAAAAACCACCATCCGGATCGCCTAACAGCCAGCGAGAGGTTAGCATGTCGGCGTGTGGCTTACAGACGGAGCCTCGGAACCTCTCCCACCCTGACTTCTCGTCCGAATAAAACACCTGGTGTTCCAGAAGCTGAAGATCAGGTATGAGTGTCGGGGCGAGCTCCGAGACACTAAAGCCTCACCGCCCTGTGACCTGTGGCGGTGTGGGTCTCCTCGGATCGCCGCTCCCGCCTGGGTCAGGCCCCACGCGTTTCCATTGCCTTCGCCATTTTAGATCTCGACGTGTAGCACTGAGGCTCCAGCCTAGGGAGGGAGGGGCCCACGAGCTGATTCTGCGCCCTCTGAGAGTCCTGCGCCCTTCGTGGGAGAATCGTACGTGTGTTGGGATTTCACAGACAATGAGAGTTGTAAAATACCAGCTATAAGAAGCTAGAGTACGTGACGGCATAGAGTTTCCATTAGCTTTATCACAATATTCACGATGGAGAATTATATTACATGGTAGCAGAAATAGGCATTTTTATGTGTTGCTTATATTTTACCTCAAATTAAATTGTAGATATAGGGTAATAAATAAAATCCATCCATGCCTTTCACACACTAACTCATTGCTCTCGAAGGTGTTTTCGTGGTTCTGTCTGGGGAACCCGGGTGGTTCGGTGGTAGGCGGCGTGCAGGGCGAGGGCTAGGAGGGCGCCGTTCCGGGCCGGAGCCCCCAACTCTGCCCTTCGGGGCAGTGCTGGGACCGCCCCCCGTCCCCTCCCCGGGCCGCTCCAGCCGGAGCTCCTCCCGCGACAGAACCCTGCAGCGCATGCACTCCGGGGACTTTCTGTTCTCTCCGCGGGTGCGCTCGGGGAAGGCAGAACGAGCGCCCTGGTCGCTAGCCTCCCGACACCGCGGTGACAGCTGCTACGGTAGAGGGCCTTGTGGTTCCTGTGAAGCCGTCTCCAAAAGCTCGGGCGGCCCCGCCACCCTCGCCCACGACTCCCCCCCACCCCCCCACCCCCGCCCCCCAGGGCTGCTTAAGAACCTGCCCCTCCACGGGTGGCTTTTAAAAGAGTGGAGGCTTACACCTAATGCTTTTTTTTTTTTTTTTTTACCATTTTGTGGGATCACACTCAGCAAGGAGATCTGTTTAACCCTTCGGTGCAAGAGCAACAAATCTGGCGCACACACGCAAATTTTTTATTTTTGTATGTTGTTGGAAAGCTTTTCCTTTTTCGTTTCACATCTGCCCCGTGGATCGGTTTCTGTTCCTGGTCTACGGGCAGACCGCACAGAATCTGCGCTCTGCCCTCGTCCTGACTTGTTACAGGCTTGAGGAATGCTGCCCACCCCATTCCACCTCCCCTCTGAACTGAACGAGCCCCCCGCAGCCAGGAGTGCTCCCGTCCCATCCTGCTGGAAGAGCCTGTGTGTGGGGCGAGGCGTCTGGTCGCCCTAGGCCCCTGCGTCCCGTGGTCCCGTAGCCTCAGCAGCCGTGCTTCCTGGCCAGGCGACCGCCTTCCCCAATTGCCTTCTCCCTGCAGGGGCCCCGGGGCTTGTCCATGGACAGGGGTTGCCCTGGCTGACTCTGGGGGCGCCGAGGAAGGCCGGGAGACGAAGCCTCCACTCCCTGTGTTCACGAGTCAGCAGTGTGTACGTAAATGAGACCACAGGTACACTGTGGCTCTGCAAGGGAGTGGGGGTGAAACTTGCCCCCCGAGATCTCTGGTGGATCAGTGAGGACTGAACTGAAGAACGTAGCTCGGACCTTGTCAGTTAGTGTTTCCGAAACAGCCTCCTTATTCCGTGAGTGTTGGTTAAACACAATCCTTCTGGGAAGTGGAGCGACGGGGAACGTGGGCTTTGTGACCAAATCCAAGCTCCACTTCTGGACAGTTGTTACTCGAGGAACATTCCTTCGGGAGAACCGTAAAAGCCAAGAAATGTGTCCGTGCCGGGATTGTACGCTTTAGATCCCATCCATGGAGTCGGGCTCAGCGCAAACCCCCCTCTCCCAGCTGTGGATCTTCAGTGGAGGGAGGGGAGAACGAAGATTCTCCACAGAGGGTGGGGCTGAGGGGAAGGGCCCCCGCCGAAGCTGGAAGGGAACGTGTCAGGAGGGATCTGTGCATTTGCCCGGCCGACCCAGACGCGGCTGCTGAGCGTATGCAGGATGGTCCTTCCTGGCAGGCAGTGCGTCAGAAGAGACCTCTCCAGACCTCTGGTTCCCGAGGGGAGGTTAGGGGTATTGAGTGTGCTCTCGTGCCTTGCCGAGGTCGCTTTCAGAGTTTGCGGATGAGGAAGTGAAGACTTGAGTCGCGCCCCCCGCCGCCCCAGTCTTCCCCTGAGACTGGCAGACGGATGGGACTTGAGCCCAGATCTGTAGCCCGCGATGTTCCACAGCACTGCTTTCCGCAGCAGGCAGCTGGTTCCCTTTGAAGTAGGTCTGTTATTCGGAGCAACCTTGGTGCCTTGTTTCTTCCCCACCATCACCACCACCAAAGACCAGAAAGGTGTGTTGGGAAGGAAAAAAAATCTGGGAGAGGAAGACTGACCAGGCCTTTCCAGTTTCCACTAAACACCCCAAGCCCTGGTCTAAAGAAATTCAAGGGACTTGGTTGACTTAACCTTTAGTGGGTAGGGAATTGCCACCCACCAATGGGTAGCTCTCCTAAATGGAAGCCGCAGTTTCTGGACACGGCGTGTGTTTGGAAGACGTGCTCTCCCCCAGGGATGCCTTGGTTTCCCTAGGATGGGGGCAAAGAATGGAGCAGGGTTTCAGGAACTGAGGTGACCTGTAGGCTGCTCTCTTTAGCATAGCAGCTCTTGCTTGGCTTTTCCGGCCCGTGAGTCAGGGGCTGTTCGTCCTGTTGAGACCGACCCCTCCCCCCTCCCCCCGAAGTTGCTTTCCTAACCTCTGCAGTCTGGACTCTCTTACTCCAGTAGGTGAGGGGTTTGCCCCACGGCTGCCAACCTTCTTAGCTCAAAGAAGAAAGCTTGGGGCTGGTTGTGAAACCACACGTACCTAGGGGTCTGGGCCTGGGGCCTGGTGGCCCGTTGACAAGCACAGTGGGTGGACCTAGGTTAGCTGCCCCAGAGGGGCTTTCTCCCCACCAAGAACTGGGTTAAATACAAAACAAAGGCGCGTAGACTCGGTTTTCCCCCAGCTTCTTTAGTCTGGTCAACAATGGTTTTGTATATCACCTTTCCTCCCCCTGCTGCCCCACCCCACCTCACCCCCAAGCCAGGCATACCTTGTGGTTTTATTTTAAGGAAGTGCCTGCAAAGTTGAAAGCTGGCGATGACATAACACCCATTTGTACACCCGTTTGTAAAGGGGTTTCCTGCCGGGTTTCCTTCTCAGAAGCGAGATCAGGTGGTTGAGGGACATTTTGTAGTATCCACTTCATGTGTGGTCTCTGCTCATTTAAACCTCAAGTTCCCTAAAGCAATAATGACCCTTATCAAGGACCATGCCCTTGACGATGCTCAAGGGGACCTGGTAGGAGAGGTCCCCAATCCTTTCAATAAAAACCACTGGATAGACCCAACCAGAGGCAGAGAATACAGGACTGCCTTCCAGAAGCTGAGATGTCACAGGCTGTAAGAAGGCCTAGATCGACCCTGAGAGGATCTATTGAACTCAGACCAGAATCGTCCTCTTCCTTATAGTGAGCAGTGTAGAGCCTCTAGGAAAAATCCTTCATAAGAGATAACGGGTGAGGGGTTCCAAAAATGCAGGGTCGGAGTGTGGTCATGAAGCCATAGCAAGTGTTGGCTTATTGGCCTTCAGAAGGGACCAGTGGTGCGAGACCGTGTGCTGCAGGACGGCATGAGTGGTCACTTCACACCTGTGTACCCCACCTGTCTGCAGGTGGCCGTCCCCTCACTCCACACCCGTGCGTCCTTAGTGTCCCGTATCCCCTTGGGGATGGCAGAGGTACTGAGCCCCTGGCAAGTCGCGGACGCCACACCGCCAGCCGACTTCCCGCTCCCAGGCCCGGACAGATGTGCACGCGGCAGCTCAGCCCTGGCGACTGCACCTGGAGGCGCGATCGCCTCGCTACTGGAATTAGCTTGAAGCTCAAGCAAATCGTGAACCCCCCGCGGTGGCAGCCTGCCGCTGGATTTATCCTCTGTGGTCAACGAGCTTTAAATAACTCTCACCGCATGACACATCTGGGCCCAGTCAGCAAGGAAGTGTCAGCCAGGCAGTGGGTTTGGGGTGTGGAGGGGGGCAGGCACAAGGCCAAGCCCTGGAGGGCTCGCCAAACTCCATCCATCGGATCTGCCGGGCCGCTGCGTGTCCGGAGCTCTGCCAGAGATCTGCAGTGCAGTGGGGACAGCCCCAAGCTGAAGCCCACAGTCTTGGTTTCTGTCTTCTGCCTGACCTTGAAGGGAAAGCCTCTGTCCCAGCCTCGGGTGACCACTCCCAGCAGAATGAGAGCCAATCCGGGGGTCTGAGCCTCACACCTGCCCGCTGCCACTCATTCGGCCCTGCCCTCGTTCAAGTCCCAGTTTCAACGGTGAGAAGGCCCCCCACCACACACACACCCAAACTGGCAGAGTAGACCTCTCCCACCCCTGCACCCTGCTGCACCCCGGGCTGGTCCTGCACAGCACTTTGATGAGAGTCATTTGCCAAGCTAAGCACTTGAGCCTCATGTGATCCAGAACACGGCCTGCGAAATCTGCAGCTGTTAGCCCCATCTTCCAGGTGAAACAACTAAGTTACCTTGCCAAGGGCTCCCAACTAGAAGTGAAGGCGTCTGAGTCCCAAGCAAGTGGGTGTGAGTCCACCGTGCCCACGGCCGGCGGTTGGCGTGCATGCGCCCTCCCTTGGCGGGGTCTGAGCCTTCACTCCAGAATCCTTAGGCCAAGGGGAGAAGAAATTCCCAGGGGTGGGACTCAGATGTGTCCCGGGTGCAGGCACCTGGCTCTCTTCCGATGAGGTCCGTCCCCGGCCCAGCCAGAACCCATTTCTGGCCCAGGTTGGCCGAGAAATGAAGACTTGCGTTCCCTTGGGAAGCAGACCTCCAGCAACCTGCATTTCTGCACAGAGACACCTGCTTGCCATTAGAGCCTTGCCCTTCACGGCCACTGTACCCTCCCAAGTGGTTTGTCTGCCTACCGGTCGGTGGTGTCTCAGGGCCCCATCCTGCCAGTGCAGGCACCAGGAGAGAGCTGGTGCTGAGGGCTGGCCCAGGGTTCATCAGGCTGCTGATCCAGGCTTTTCTCCACCAAGGAGGGCCCTGCGTTACACTTGGGAAAGAACCGCCTCAAAATGATGGCTGATTTGTTCCAATCCTGGAAAGCCCTAGAATCCCTCTCAACACGGGATCCCGGAGGCCACTGCCTGGACCTCAAGCTCTTAGTCCAAACCCCTCTCCACTCAGCCTGTCTCTGTTGGCCCAGCCTTGGGGATTTCCTGGTTGGGGAACTGGCCAGTCCAGCCCATCTGGGGGAGGCCTGGGGGTGGAGAAGTTGGCACCTGGAAAGAGGCCAAGACCCTCAAGCATGGAAGGAAAGCTCTGCCCTCCCAGGCCGGCCCGATTTGAGAGTCTCCCTCTCTGCAGTGTTCACACAGGCTGACTCTTCATCATGAATCCCGTTACGTCCATCATCATTCACTCACATTCAAGGGCAGGGCAGGACAGGGGAGCCTAGTGGTTGGCTGCGTGGGCCTGGGGTCCAGACTACCCGGGTTCAAATCCCAGCGCTTCCCTTACTAGCCACAGCAACCTATTTACTGCTCTGTGCTTCGGTTTCCCCACCTATAGGGTGGGGGAAATAACAGTATCCACCTGACAGCCTCGTTGTGAGGCTGTTTATGTGAGGTGTTTATGAAAAAGCATTCCTGACCCAGCCACCAAGGGGAGGTGGGGAGGTCCTCTGGGATATTCTGATCCCCAGCCAACAGGTAGTGAGACATCTACTTTGTGATAGTTATGACTTGATAATCATTAAACTGTCCATTTTCTACAGTTTTCTGTATACTTCACAATAAAAGTTTTAAAACCTTTTTAAAATTTTTGTATCTCCCCCCAAAAGAAAAGCCACCTTTTATCCATCTATCATCTCCTTCTTTGTACATTCCCTTTATTTGTTTATTTTTAGTTTATTTATTTATTTTGAGAGAGAGTGTGTGAGCAGGGGACGGGCGGAGAGAGAGAATCCCAAGCAGGCTCCATGCTGACAGCACAGAGCCCTATTCGGGGCTCGAACTCACGAACCTTGAGATCGTGACCTGAGCCGAAATCAAGAGCCCAACGGACACTTAACCCACCTAACCGACCGAGCCACCCTGACGCCCCCCCCCCCCCACCTTTTTAAAACCCTCTGATCTCTTGCTTTTTCCACCCACGCACGGGAGTCCTGTCTCAGCCTCACAAAGGCTTTGAACCCGCTGAGCCACAGAGGCCACTGCCAGGGATGGCAGGATTTCTGGTCTTCGTGCTGCCGTGGCGCTTCTCCCTGCCGGTGCCACGTGAGGAAGTACAGGGAGGCCGCAGGAGGGAAGTGGAAAGAAAGGTGGCAGCTGACAGCTGTGGCTGGTGTCTGTGGGACAGGGCAGCCCGGCCGGGCAGTTGTGCAAGAGTGGAGTGACCGCGGGAGGAAGGACAGGAAGCGACCGGCGCTCAGGAGGTCCTGCTTGCGGCAAAGCCCCTGACTTCCCCTCTTCCCCTCTTGTGCCCAGGTGAGCGAGGCTGCTGTCTGCGGGGACTGCGGGGCAGCCCCGGGTGGGACAGGGCCGGCCAGAGGCGGGCGGGGTGTCTGTGTGGTGCCTAAAGGACCAGAGGGCCCTGCGCGGGACCTCAATCGATTCCTCATTTGCAGATTTTCATCCAAGCACAACAGACCCTCAGAAAAAGCCGGTGCACAGTCCCGTGGCCCCCGGGCTCCCGGCTGGGTTGGTTTTCAGAAAGCCAGCGGTGCCCTCAGACGAAAGGGCACCCAGCTGCCGCCTCCTGCTCCCTTGCGGCCGCCACCCCCCCCCCACCCCCACCCCAGAGGTCACCCTGCCATCCCACACTGTGCAGACTGGTGAGGGCCCCCTGCAGCGAAGGTGTGCTCTGTGCCCTCTCTCCCTGCACCGCGTGCCTAGAAGCTTCCTCGCCCATGTGGTGTGTGGCCGTTCCTTCTCGTTGCTGAGCACCGCGTCGTTCTGTGTGGGAAGATTCTAGATACATAACAGAGAAAGGCCCTGTAGGGCCGGCAACACCCAGGGCTGGTGACCTCCCCGTGACCACAGGGGACGTGCCAACCAAATCTCAGAGCAGAGAGTGTGGCCCCTGCCCTTCTGTGTTTTTTAAAGTTTATTCATTTTGAGAGAGAGAGAGAGAGCAGGGGAGGGGCAGGGAGAGGGAGAGAGAGAGAATCCCAAGCAGGCTCCGAGCTGCCCCACAAGGGGCTCGAACTCAGAAACCGTGATCATGACCTGAGCCAAAACCAAGAGTCAGTCGTTCAACCGACTGAGCCATGCCGGTGCCCCATGGCTCCCACGCTGGGATAAAACCAAGAACATCCAACCAGCAATCTGACCAGTCGTGGTAACAGACACAAAAGGGCCTGTTCTGGCTCCTCTCTGCCAGAGGCTACCCTCACCCCCCAGTAGTCCAGGGGGACCCGTGGCTCTCAGAGTGCTGGTGGCCTTTGCCATGGTCTCACAGTCTTGGAATCACGAGTCTGGGACACAAACTGGCCCCTCCACCCTGAGCCTGCAGCCAGACTGGGCCACCTGCCCGGTGACCTTGGACCAGCCCCATAACTTCTAAGCCTCCCAGGCCCTCGTGTGCGTCCTAGGCTCCTAGGTGCCAGTGGGAGACCCCCAGCCACTTCCTGCTCACCTCTTCACCCCAAATCCAAATCCCCTCCTGGCGGAGACCATGGCCCCATCTCAGGAGAAAACTGAGGCAGCCTTGAGGATCCATTGATCAGGTTGTTTTTTGTTTTGTTTTGTTTTTAATTTTTAGTTTGTTTTGAGAGAAAGAACGAGTGGGGGAGGAGCAGAGAGAGAAAGATTGAGAGAGAGAGCACCCCAAGCAGGCTCCGCTTGGGTTGTCAGCGTGGGGCCCGTAGCAAGTTTCAAACTCACGAACTGAAACGTGAGATCATGACCTGAGCCGGAGTCGGACTCCTAACCGACTCAGCCCCACGGGCGCCCGATTTGATCGGAGTTGAATGCAAGCCTCACTCCAAGCCCATCCCCACCGCCACTGTCGCTCAGTTACACACACCTGCAGGCGTGCACCTGACGCCCGCGCGCCCTCCCACGGACAGGGTCCCCAAGCGGCGCGGCGACTGTCCAAGTATAAAAGGACCGCGCGCGGCCAGCCGGTCTCCAGCCTGGGGGGGGGGGGGGGGGGGGGACGGCCAAGCCCTTGCTCTCCCGGGGCCCGCATTGCGGTAAAGAGAGACATTGTAAAAACACGAGCTCCGTAATACGTCCATCTGAACAAAAACAGGAAAGCGGGGTGGGGAAGCATGAAGTTTTGCTGTTTCGCGTGAACGTATCAAGAAAGGCCTCTTGGAGGCGGTGCCTTTTGAGCAGAAACCTGAAGGGACGAGGGAGGGACTTCCAGAGATGCGGGAGATGGTCCCGGGGGTCGGGGGGCGCTCCGAGGGCAGAGGCCCCGGGGCGGGAGCAGCTTGGGGTGTCCCAGGGGCAGCAGAGAGGCCGGTATGGCGGGGCCTGGGGTTAGCCAGAGACAGGGGTGAGGGGTGGGGGGTGGGCACCCCCCCCCAAACTGTGGGGCCCGTAGACCACGGGGTGGGGGAGGGGAGGACATGCCTGCGTGTGGCCCCTCACGTCCCCGCCAGGGGAGTCTGAGGGATCCCAGAAACTGAAAGGAGAAGCAGAGGCTCCTCTGCGCCCTCCCTGCCCCCTCCTGCCCTGCCCCCCGAAGTGACTTCCTCTTTCTGGCCCATTTAAGGCCCGACAGCCGGGGGAGCGCCCCGCAGCCCAGCCATGGGGGACACCTTCATCCGCCACATCGCCCTCCTGGGCTTCGAGAAGCGCTTCGTCCCCAGCCAGCACTACGTGAGTAGCGGAGCGCCCTGAGAGGGGGGACTGGGGGGACCCTGCGGCCGCGCGGGGACGAGCCTGTCGGGGCCGTGCAGGTGCCCCACGGGGCCGTCCCCGAGCGGCTGGCCGATGTGCGTCCCTTAAACGGATGCGCGCCCTGCCCCTCCCCCCACCCCGCCCCCGGCCCTCGGTGGGAGGACAGCCAGCCTGGCCCCTGACCCCCCGCCAGCCCACCTCCCCCCTGGCCTGCCCGCCCCGGCCAGGAGTTCCCTGTGGCGCCCTGTTCGCCCCTAGCGCGCTCCTCCGGCCAGCCCTCCCTGACCACCCCAACTCTCACGGAGTGCTCCTCCAGGACGGAGTGCTGGCGGCGCCCCTCTTTCCCCCCGGCCCACCGTGGAGTCAGCGACATTACAGGGGGAATCCCTCTAGTAGGGTGACACCACCAAGGGGCCCAAAAAGGCCCCCCGACCCCCTGCCCTCGGGGCTGGGAATTATCTGCCCAGACACGTCCACCCGCCATGGGTCCCCAAGGCCATGGGTCGCCAAGGCCGGAGGACAGGAAGGCTGGGGAGGGGCTCTGCTTTGTCTGGTATTTGCAGGACACAAATGTATCCTTTCTTGTCCTCACTTTTAATTTTGAAATAATTTCAAATTTACAGAAAGGCTGTCCCCAAAGCACCAATTCCTCCAAATTTCCTCCACCCACCTCTGTGCTCCCTCTCTCCTCTCCATCCCCCATCCCCCTCCTTCCCCTTCTCTCTCTCTCCCTCTCTCTCTGAACAGAACTTTTCTGAACCATCCCAGAGGAAATTGGAGACATTGTGTTTGCTTGTTTGTTCCTTTCTCTTTTATTATTATTACTATTATTATTATTTATTTATTAGAGACAGAGAGCACGAGCTGGGGAGGGGGCAGAGGGAGAGACAGAGAGAGAGAGAGAGAGAGAGAGAGAGAGAGAGAGGGATGGAGGGAGGGAGTCTCCAGCAGGCTCCATGATGGGGCCCGAAGCAGAGCTCTATCCCACCCACAACCCTGGGACCGTGACCTGAGCTGAAATCAAGAGTCAGACACTCAGCCCTCGGAGACACTCGGGGCCCGCCCCTTTTTACGTAGGCTGCATGCCCAGTGTGGGGCTTGAACTCATGACCCTGAGATCAAGAGTCTGCCGCTCTTCCTACGGAGCCACCCAGGCGCCCCCTCCTAAATACTACTGTGTATTTCTTTTTCTTTTTTTTTTTTTTTCAACGTTTATTTATTTTTGGGACAGAGAGAGACAGAGCATGAACGGGGGAGGGGCAGAGAGAGAGGGAGACACAGAATCGGAAACAGGCTCCAGGCTCTGAGCCATCAGCCCAGAGCCCGACGCGGGGCTCGAACTCACGGACCGCGAGATCGTGACCTGGCTGAAGTCGGACGCTTAACTGACTGCGCCACCCAGGCACCCCTACTGTGTATTTCTTAAAATCAACAACATTCTCTGCAAATGTGTCAACATCGGCAAAGTACCGTAGATGAAACACCATTATTCAGCCCACCCGCTTCATTCAGATTTTACCAGTTCCCCGGCTTGTCCTCTGTAGTAAAAATGATCCGGTCCGGGATCCCATCCAGGACCACCTGCTGCGTTTCACCTGCCTGTGACCCTTCAGACTCCTTTAATCCGGGTCAATCTTAATCCACCTTTCTTGGTCCTTCCCAACGTTGACATTCTGTAGAGCTGGGACCTGTCGTTTTGTGGGACTTCCCTTCTACAGAAGGACTTGGCTACTCCTTCTTCCTCAGATTCAGGCTATGCGTCCGTGGCAGGAACACCCCAGAAGTGACACTGTGTTCTCCTCGTTGATCCTATCAGAGGCAGGCGATTTTGCTTTTTCTTCCGATGGTGATGGCTAATTTTGATCACCAAGTGTCTCTGGTGTAAGTAAGGTTACTATTTCTCCCTTTGTGCGGGGAGATTCTGTGAAACAATATGAATATCCCATTGCTCGTATAGTACACAGATGACGCTTGCCCGAGTCAAATTACCATAATGATTGCCAAATAGTGAGTTTTCAACTCTATAATTCCCTCTGCATTTATTAGTCAGCGTTTTACCATAAAGTTGTTCCCCTCTTCCTTACTATTTACTTATGCCAATACGGATGCATGGATTTCTCTTTTATTCAATGGGAACCATAACTTATTTTATGCTCACATCGTCCCACGCAAGCGGGGGAGGGAGAGAAAGAGAGGGGGACAGAGGAACCGAAGCACTGACAGCAGCAACCCCAATGCGGGGCTCGAACTCACGAACCTAGAGGTCCTGACCTGAGCCGAAGTCGGACTCTCGACCGACTGAGCCACCCGGGTGCCCCAAGAGCACACTCTTACTTCTGGTACAAGATGTTCCAGCGTCTGGTGCCCTCCAGCCGGACCCCTGGACTCAGCCATTTTCACTAAGGACCCCTGTTTCTTTGCAGTGGGGAGTGATGTTAGAAACCCTAGATCTGGAAGCTGAGTGTGTTTGTTGCCTCTGGGGTGTCATTGCCCGTTGTCCTTTCAATGGACCGACAGGGGTGCGGGGGTGCGGAAGGCCATTTCATCTCATTCTTGCCTTGTACCACTTTATATTCGTAGACCCTTCCTTTCTCCACGAGAACCCCGGCTCCCAACAAAATTATATTTAGTCCTTTGCTCGCTGCTGCAATTCACATGGGCTTGCTTGACCAGAATGACAGCTCCTGCACCATTATTAACAATCAACCTGCAAATTCATTAAGTCACATTTTAAGCTTTCTTTGCAATTGTTTCTTCTCCTTTTGGACTGAAGGTAGTAAAATACTGTAACTAAAAGTTACTTGGAATTTTTCTTTTCCAGTTTCTCTTTAATACGGTTGTTACCCATTTGACAGATAGTGAGGTTCATTTGTTTTTGTTTCCAATTTGAAGTTAAAAACAAAATCCTGGGGTGCCCGGGTGACTCAGTCGGTTAAGCATCTGACTCTTGATCTCAGCTCAGGTCATGATCTCACAGTTCCGTGGGTTCCAGCCCCATTTCGGGCTCTGTGCTGACAGCTCAGGGCCTGCGTGGGATTTTCTCTTCCTCTCTGTCCCTCCCCTACTTGCTCTCTCTCTCTCTCTCTCAAAAATATATAAACATTAACAAATTTTTTAATCATTGTTGATCTAATTTTTTTATTTTTTTTTAAATGTTTATTTTTGAGAGAGGGAGAGAGAGACAGAGCATGAGTCGGGGAGGGACAGAGAGAGAGAAGGAGACACAGAATCTGAAGCAGGCTCCAGGCTCCAAGCCGTCAGCACAGAACCCGATACGGGGCTCGAACTCACGGCCGCGAGATCATGACCTGAGCCTAAGTTGGACGCTTACCAACCGAGCCACCCAGGCGCCTCTTAATTTTATTTTTAAATGTGCCATATGTTAACATATTTGATGCAATCGATCATCAAACTTTCTAGAAAGATATGTTCAAAGGCTCATTCTGATTTATCTTTCCTGTATTTCTCTTTGTAAAAAAAAAAGGGGATGCCTGGCTGGCTCAGTCAGAGGACTGAGCCACTCTTGATCTTGTGGTCGTGGATTCCGGCCCCATGTGGGTGTAAAGATTACTTAAAAATAAAATATTTAAAAAGAAATAAAGGAAGAAACAGAGGAAGGAAGGGAGGGAGAAGAAAAATGTATAAATATTTTCTTGAGGTGCCTGGCTGGTTCATCAGAGGAATATGAGACTCTTAATCTCAGGGTAGTAAGTTCGAACCCCACGTGGGGTATAGAGATTACTTAAGTAAATAAAAGTTTAGGGGCACCTGGGTGGCTCGGTCGGTTAAGTGTCTGACTTCGGCTCAGGTCATGATGTCATGGTCCGTGAGTTGGAGCCCCGCGTCGGGCTCTGTGCTGACAGCTCGGAGCCTGGAGCCTGCTTCGGATTCTGTGTCTCCCTCTCTCTCTGCCCCTCCCCTGTTTATGCTCTGTCTCTCTCTGTCTCAAAAATGAATAAACGTTTAAAAAAAAAAAAAGAAAAAAAAACATTAAAAAATAATAAAACTTTAAAATATATATGCATTTTTTCTTATTTTTCCTTCTTTACACAGACAATAAACAAAGCTATATGATGACATATGCTATACCTGCCTTTTCCCCATGATCCTATAATATCACAGAGTTCCCTCCAAATTAGTTCATTAAGTCTGTCCCATTTTTTTTTACATGTATATAAGAGTCCGTTGTGTGACTGCACCATTGTGTCCTCAAACAACCATTTCGATTGTTTTCACTAACTGGCAATTACCTAATGCCCCTGCCCTGATGTTGTTATAAGTAAAGTCGACACTTCTTTGTATGTTTAGGATTACATATATATGTGTGGGTGTATAACCGTGAACTTTTCATGCCTTTTGCTCATGTTTCTATCACACTTTGTCTTTTTACTTTCACTTTTTAAAAAGTTCTTTAAAGGATTTTTTTTGAAGTTTATTCATTTATTGAAGTCATCTCTACGCCCAGTGTGGGGCTTGAACTCACGACCCCCAGATCAAGAGTCACAGGCTCTGCTGACTGAGCCGGCCAGGCGCCCTCATTTGATGTAAAATTTATGTAAAATGAAATCCACCAGACTTAGAGACATTTGCCGAGTTTTGAAGGTACATGTCCCTGTGTAACCCAAATCCTCGCCAAGATACAGATTGTTACCAGGGGCGCCTGGGTGGCTCAGTCCGTTAGCCGTCTGACTTCGGCTCAGGTCATGATCTCACGGTTTGTGGGTTCGAGCCCCGCGTCGGGCTCTGTGCTGACAGCTCAGAGCCTGGAGCCTGCTTCGGATTCTGTGCCCCTCCCCTGCTCACACTCTCTTGCTCTCTCTCTCAAAAGTAAATAAACATTAAAAATTTTTTTAATTAAAAGATATAGATGGTTACCATCACCCCAGATTCTCCTGCTCCCCACCCATTCCTCCACCATCCCCCAGAGGCAACCACTGTTCTGATTTTTTTTCCACCTTAAATTAGTTACGCTTTTTGTCTGGAACATCATAGATATCGAGTTCTGCCCTGTGTGTGGCCTTTTGTGTCTGGCCGCTTTCACTCAGCATAAGGCTTTTGAGATTCCTCCGTGTGGCTGCCATCTGTCAGTAATTTGTTCCTCTTTGTGGCCGAGTAGAATTGTCCTGCCTGTATTTTGGTTTTTCCTTACCAAGTTTTTTTGTTTTTCTTTCTAATAATGGCTCCACTGAGATACGACCCTCGAATCCACCTAGGTAAAGGGTACAGTCCAGTGGTTTTTAGTATTCACAGACTTGTGCGGCCCTCATACAATTAATATTCGATTTTTGTCACCACCCAAAAGCACCCCTGTACCCGTTAGAAATTCCGCGTTGCCCGCCCAGCACCCCGCACCCTCGGATCTACATTGCGGTGTCTATGTGTCCATTGTGGACATTTGGTAGAAACGGAGCCTTACGCTGTCTTGTCCCAGCCCGGGGTTTTCTGTCTCACCACCTGTCGCTCTCCTACCGGCCCTAGGAGGGGGGCCCTCCCTGTATCTCCAATTCACGGAGGAGGGATTTGAGTTAATTTGAGAGAAGCTGAACATCTTGCCCTGATCCTAAAGCTGGAGGGTGGCAGCTCTGGGGTCCAGGAAGCCGGTGCCCTCTCTTGGCCTAGGTCGCCCCAAAGAGTGCTCTTCCCCCCCACCCCCCAAGTCCCCTGGGCTTCCACCAGGAAGCTGAATGAGGTCCTCTGCCCCGGCCACCCCCTAGGTGTACATGTTCCTGGTGAAATGGCAGGACCTGTCCGAGAAGGTGGTCTACCGGGGGTTCCCGGAAATCTACGAGTTCCACGTGAGTGCCCGGGTGTGCGCGGGGGGACGGGGCGGGGGCGGGAGGGGACACCACCCCCACTCCCAGCTCTGCCCTTGGATGGGGCGGGGGGGGGGGCAGCCCAGGTGCTGTGGCCAGGGACTGAAGAACCCGATCACCCCCTCGCCCACAGTCAAGGGGGCGTTATTTATTTCTTACCTTAAAAGAACATTTGCCTTAAAGTCTGTTTAAAAACTTTTTTCAAGTTTTTATTTATTTGAGAGAGAGAGAGAGAGAGTGTGTGTGTGCATAAATGGGGGAAGGGCGGAGAGAAGGAGAGACAGAATCCCAAGCAGGCTCTGCCCCATCACACAGAGATCAAGAACGGAGATCAAGAGTCAGACACTCGGGGCGCCTGGGTGACTCAGTTGGTTAAGTGTCTGACTTTGGCTCGGGTCGTGCGTGACCTCATGGGTCGTGGGTCTGAGCCCCGTGTTGGGCATCTGTGCTGACGGCATGGAGCCTGATTGGGATTCTCTCTTCCTCTCTCTCTCTGCCCCTCCCTCCCCCGCCCCGCCTCAAAATAAAAAAATAAAGTTGAAAAAAAAAAAAAAGTCAGACATTGAACCCACTGTGCTACCCAGACGCCCTTCCTTAAAGTCCGTTTTGATGTGGTACACGTAACACAAATGTAGCATTTCAAGCGTACAATTTCGGTGGCAAGAGGTACATTCACAATGTCGTGCAGCCATCCTTTCCATCCATCTCCAGGGTAGTTTGCTTTTCCCACACAGAAACGCCGTCCGCATAAACTCCTGGTGGCATTCTTTATACATATATAATTTTGTTTATTTTTTTAATGTTTGTTTATTTTTGAGAGAGAGACAGAGCATGAACAGGGGAGAGGCACAGAGAGAGGGAGACACAGAATCCGAAGCGGGCTCCAGGCTCCGAGCTGTCAGCACAGAACCCGACCCGGGGCTCGAACCCACGAACCGTGAGATCATGACCTGAGCCGAAGTCGGATGCTCAACCGACTGAGCCACCCAGGCACCCGATCCTGGGGGTGTTCTTAAAGGGACAGCCTGGTTAGTGTCACCACCAGGTTCTCATCCCAGGAGTTTGCTCTTTAACTCCAGGTCACTGGCCCCATGAGGTCCCCGGGGAGGTGAGAAGGAGGGCAGGCAACCCTGACTTCTCTTGCTATGTGGGTGCCTGCCGTCAGCCAGATTCAAACCTCTCTTGCATGAGAGGTTTAAAACCAAATGCAGAGAAATGGGAAGGAGACTGTAGTGTAAGCAGTCCCACACAGCCAGCACTCTGGGTCACAGTTAATGTCTCTGTGCTGTTTGCTACAAGGCTTTCTGTGTGTGTGTGTGTGTGTGTGTGTGTGTGTGTGTGTGTTTATGTAAGCTCTATGCCCCACAAGATCTCATGATCCTGAGATCAAGAGTTGCACGCTCTGCCGACTGAGCCAGCCAAGGCGCCCCACAAGGCTTTTGTAAGATAAAGGCAATAAAACATTACGAAAGAGTAGAAGGCATCCTTCATCCCATAACGCCACCCCTGCTCCAGCCCCGGGTAAGTGCGCGCACACACGTTCAAGAACAAGGTACAGCAGTGCGGAGCGCGCATTTTCTGCAGGCTTTCTAGAGGCCATCAGCCTGCTGGCCTCGCTACCGTCACTGGGTCACGTGTTTGAGACCCTCCCCTGCTTGGCCCATGCACAGCTCTGCGTCTCCTCTTTGAAGTGTGCTGGGTTGTTCCATCGTAAGATTAGACCCTTTTACTAATTGCTGGGCTCATTCGTCCATTCAGCAACTACTTACCGAGCACTTCCTAAGCGCCAGGTGCATTCTACCTGGGGGGCGGGAGGTGCTGTAAAGGCGACAAGGGCATAAGAAAGACCCAAGTCCTTGCTTTCCCTTGTGGACCTTAGGTTCTAGCAGAGGAGTCAGGATATGACACAGACAACACATAAGTACTGTGCGTAGTGTGTTAGTTATTACAACCATGGGAAAAATGAGGCAGGGAGGGGGGACGGGGAGGATTGGGTTAGGAAGGGAAATCGTCAAGGAGAAGGTTTCACTGCAGGGGAGCTATCTGAGCAGAGACCTGAAGAAGGAGAAAGAAAGAGAGAAAGCGCCATTGGCAAATGGGGAGGAACGGAAAGAGCGACTGCAAAGGCCCTGGGGCAGGAGTGGGCCCGGAGTATCCAGGGGCGTCTGGTACAGAGTGAACAAGGGAGGGAAGGGTGGTGGCAGAGGAGGTCAGCGAGGCGGGCGGGAACAGGTCCGAGGGGCCCGGTAGACTGATGTGAGGCTCTTGGCTTCCATTCTGAGTGAGCTGAGAGGCAGGGAGGGCTCTGAGCAGAGGAGGGACGGATGATCCAGTTTAAGTTTTAAGAGGGTGCTGATTGAGGACAGAGAAGCGTGGGAGAGTATGTAAGAACCCAGGCCTGGTGGCACTCAGACCAAGGTGGTGGCCATGTGGGTGGCGAGAAGGGTCAGATTCTGGGTAGATTTCAGGAGGAAAAGCAAAAGTACTTGCTGGTGGCAAGGAGGTGAAGTGAGAGAGGAAGAGAGAACCAAGGACGCCTCCAGAAGTTTCTATTCCGAGTGATTCGAGGGGTTGCTTCCAATTCTGTACTTGTATAGTGTTGTAATAAAGGACATTCAGGGGCGCCTGGGTGGCTCAGTCGGTTGAGCGTCCGACTTCGGCTCAGATCGTGATCTCATGGTCTGTGGGTTCGAGCCCCGAGTCGGGCTCCGTGCTGACAGCCCAGAGCCTGGACCCTGCTTCGGATTCTGCGTCTCCCTCTCTCTCTGCCCCTCCCCTGCTCGCACTCTGTCTCTCTCTCTCTCAAAAATAAATAAAACATTCTTGAAAATTTTTTTTAAAAAAGGACCTTCTTGCCCCTTTTGTTTTCTGTCTAGAAACAGTTAAAGGAAATGTTTCCTATTGAGGCTGGGGACATCAACGCAGAGAACAGGATCATCCCCCACCTGCCAGGTGAGGAGCAGGGTCACCGCCCCTCCCCCCACGCCCACGGGACCTTGACCTGAGAAGGTGCTCACTAGTTCTCTGGTGCCCCTCCCTGGCCTGGCCAGCCCCACGGTGGTTCGACGGGCAGCGGGTCGCTGAGAGTCGCCAGGGCACCCTCACCGAGTACTTCGGTGCGCTCATGAGCCTGCCTGTCAAGATTTCCCGCTGTCCCCACCTCCTCAACTTCTTCAAGGTTCGCCCCGACGACCTCAAGCTCCCCACGGACAACCAGTGAGTGGCCCCGTCACTCTGTCCCTGAAGTGGGGGAGGGTGGTGAGCTCTGCCTGGGGAGGGGGGCACAGGACCTCCCCCGTGTTACAGACAACTAAAGCTCAGAGAGGGGAGGCGACCTGCCCAAAGTCACACAGCCTGAAAGAGGAGGAGGCGGGATTCCAGCTGTGGCCTGTGTGACCTGCAACCCCTCCCCTCCGTCCCCCAGCATCCTTGCCAAGTCCTTCTGTCTTTTTTTTTTAAGTTTTATTTATTTATTTTGAGAGAGACAGAGACAGCTTGAGTGGGGAAGGGGCAGAGAGAGAGAGAGAGAGAGAGAGAGAGAGAGAGAGAGAGAATCCCAAGGAGGCTCCACGCTACCTGTGCAGAGCCCGACGGTGGGGGGGGGGGGGGTGGCTCGAACTCACAAAACCACGAGAGTATGACCTGAGCTGAAACCGAGTCAGATGCTCAACCGAATTAGCCACTTGGTGCCCTGCCAAGTCTCTTCCCTGGAGTCTGGTGCCGGGGGGGGGCGGGGCTCCTGGGCCGGGACCCTGAGATCCTAGATCCTCAGCCTGGCCGAACCTTCTGAGAGCAGTTTTCCTGTCTGTACCAGGGTGGTAAGGGCCAGATGCAGAAATGGATGCCGTGGACAGCGTTACCAACTGGGAAGTCCAGAGCCCCAGCAGGGTGGGGGGTTGGTGGCCACGGCTAATTGCGGGACATGCCTCCGCTTTGTCACCTCCTTCTCCGCCTGTCCTGCTCCTGGGGTCTCCTGTACTCAGGGCCCAGCATGGAAATATCTGAGAAGCCTCATGAGCTCTCAGGGGGATGTGCCGTCTTGCTGGGGTGGCCCCTCTCTCCGTCCTCTCTGCTCACTGAATATGGGTGAGGCCGCCGTGGACAGACTCCAGCAGTGTGGACCGACCCCTGAACACACCGCTGGTCCCAGGCAGGGCAGCTCCCACGGGCCTGGGGAGCGGGGATGCCCACTCCCCGTTGGCTGCTCTCCCCAGGCCCCAGGAGGAGGGGGCTGACCCCTGAGGTGACAAGAGGCTTTTCCAGCCCGGAGTGCATCCTTACCTGGACCCGAGTGCATTCTCTTCTTTGGGTCTGCCAGAGGCTGGGGGGGCTTTTCTAGCTCTTTCCTCCACAGTGCCCTCCCCCATCCCACCTTCCTTTTCCTCTTGGGGAGTTCTGTGGGTCTGCCCGGGGCTTCTGAGCCATCTAACCTGGACTATTCTTTCCTGCAGGGTGAAAAAGCCAGAGACCTACCTGGTGCCCAAAGACAGCAAGAACAACAGTGTTACAGGTGAGAGACACGGGCAGTCACGCGTGGGTCACCCTGTGGGGTCTGGGAACGTGATCGGGGATCCCGAGCGCAGGCTATGCAGGGAAAGGAGCCGGGGGTGGGGGAGAGCCGCCTTGAAGGGTCTCAGTGGCTGTACTAAAGAGTGGGGATCTTTGGGGGGGTCACTAGACGTGAAGCTTTGGGGGCTCATGTCTGTGGCTGCATTGCCCAGCACGACCCTGGTGCCCACAGCCCGGGGATGTCGTGGCTGAGTGAGTGAACAGGTCTGGGGGCCAAGGTGGCCTTCGTGGCTCACACAGGGGCATGACTGTGTGTGATCTTGACTGCATGATCATTGTTGGTTTTTTTTTACATAAAAAAAAAAGTTTATTTATTTTAAGAGTGACAGTGCGCGCAGGGAAGGGGCAGGGAGAGGGGGAAACAGAATCCCAAGCAGGCTGTGAGCCGTCAGCGCAGAGCACACCCTGGGGCTCGATCCCACGAACTGTGAGACCATGGCCCGAGCCGAGACCGAGAGTCGGGGGCTTAACTAGCTTGTCCCTGCTGCTTTCCAGCTGGCAGGGTGCATACCCCTCTGGCGTGCTTGCAGCTGGGTGGGGCGGGGACACCAGGGCCCCGGGGGCCGACGCAGGGGACCACCGGGAGGAGGCAGCCCAGCCCCGCGGCGTCCACTTACCCTGCCCTCCCTCTGCCCAGACATCACGGGCCCCATCATCCTGCAGACGTACCGCGCCATCGCTGACTTCGAGAAGAGCTCGGGCTCCCAGATGGCTCTGGCCACGGGCGACGTGGTGGACGTCGTGGAGAAGAGCGAGAGTGGTCAGCCTCCCCGCCCTCCCGGGACCTTCCTCCCCTTGGTGCCCGCAGCCGTGGCCACAAGCCTCTCGGACGGCCTGGGGCTTCCTCCCCACCTGACGGGCTGTGGCTCCTTCGGGGGCCCTGACTGTCCTCCCCGCTCTGTCCCCGAGCTGAGGCTGCGGGCACCCGTGCACCTCCGGGGCTTATGTCCCCCTCCCCCGCCCCCGGGTGGCCGGGTCATGACGTGTGTGAGGCGGATTCTGAGCTCTCACCCTGTGACCTGTGTGTGTGGCTGTGTGTCACTTGGGCATGGCGTGTGCTGAAGGTGACATCTCTGAATCCGAGTGTTGGGTGTCTGTGTGCCTATGTCGGGGTGTCCTTACCACCCTGGGGGAGGGGGGCGGCTGCCGGGCCCGCCCAGACTTCCCGCCTCGCACGCCTGGCACAGGCTGGTGGTTCTGCCAAACGAAGACAAAGCGAGGTTGGGTCCCCGCATCCTACTTGGAGCCCCTGGACAGTCCTGATGAGGCAGAGGACCCCGAGCCCAACTATGAAGGTACCGCCTGCCCTCCATGACCATAACCATGTGAGGGGAAGGGACCGGAGGGGCCCTGGGATGCCAAGAAGCCGGAAGTGACCGCTGTGGGCTTGGATAGGATTGTGGGCTGGGCAGTGGGGCAGCCAGGGTGGAGACCCCATAGTCCGGTTGGAGGGCCCCGGGAGGAGGTGGTGCCCTTGGTCAGGACGGAGAGGCGGGAGGTAGAGTAGAGGTGAAGCGCTGAGGTCGGCCAGACTGAGACAGGTGGTGGGGCCATCTGCGCCCGGGCCGGTGGGAAACCGACGGGTGAGGGTCAGGAAGGCGTACTGCCTGGAGGCGGGGGCATCCTCGCTGACTGGAAGCCCCTGGGCCGGATGGGGCTCAGGGGGAGGTTGAGACGAGTTCGAGTTGGTTGCCCGTATTTTAAAAGGGAGAGATCTCACAACGGTGTGTGGATTTGTGGCTTCTCTGGAAAAGCGGGGAAAGGTCTATACACTGGGTAGGCAGCTCCGGATGTGGGCAGTTGGCAGGCATCAAGGCGCTCCACCCTTGCACCTCCTGCCGGGCCCCTCCTGGGAGGGGTGGGTGGTGGGAGGTGGGAGCCCCTGGGTGTAGTGGCGTCCCCTCACCGGTGGGGGGCAGCAGTTTGCAGAGGGAGACCACAAGGAGCAGGTGCGGAGGAGGGAGGGCGTGGCGGGGGCGGGGGCTGCAGGAAGCCTCAGGCCCAGAGAGGAGAGGAAGGGAGGCAAGCCGGAGGTGGGGGGGCGGCCGGACCCTCACACCACGTCCCTGCTCCTGCGGACCACCAGGTGAGCCCTACGTAACCATCAAAGCCTACACTGCCCAGATGGAGGACGAAGTGTCCCTGCAGGAGGGCGAAACCATCGATGTCATTCACAAGCTGCTGGATGGCTGGTGGGTCGTCAGGTAGGAGAGCACCCCTCCCTCCCCACTGCGTCCACCCTGAGTGCCAGCCCTGGCCTGGGGCAGGGCCCGTTTGGGGTCCGTGCCCACTGGGGTGCCTGACTCTGGGTAAGCCACTGTCTGTCTCTGGACTCAGTCTCCATTTTGGTGGTAGACCAGGGATAATCCCACCCCGCCCGTCTTTCGGGGTTCAGTGTCCTTGTCTGAGTGGGGACTTTTTTTCCTTTGAGACTTGGGGTCACCTCGCCATCTATTAGTCCTTCTATAAACAACACAATTAATTGTGTTCATTATTGTATTTGGGAACTGGTAGAGGAGGCCCTGTCATCCCTTTTCCTTTTAAATCTTTTGTTGCAATTGATTCTTTTTTTAAGTTTGTTTTGAGAGAGAGAGCATGCGCGCATGCAAGTGGGGGAGGGGCAGAGAGAGAGGAAAGAGAATCCCAATTAGGCAGTGCAGAGCCTCTTGGGGGGCTCGATCCCACAAGCCATGAGATCATGACCTGAGCCCAAATCAAGAGTCGGACGATCAGCTGACCAAGCCACCCAGGTGCCCCTGTTCCAAATGATTCTTACCTGTTCATTCCTCCTGGGGAAAAGGAGAACCCTGAGGACTTAGCTGTTTTCTTGGGCCTACTGGGGCTCCCCAGGTCCATATCCACCTTTTCAGAGCCCTGAGCCTGTCCAGGGCCCCAGTGAGCCTGTGGCCACGGTACCCACCGTCAGCATGGCCCTGGGCAGGAGGTTTCGAGGCAGGGTTTCTCAATCTTTCTGACCATCACTCAGTTTAACCACCCCCGCCCCCCTCCCGGCCACGCACCTCTGAGAATCTGCCTGTGATTCTCCCACCAGCCAAGAGGAATCAGTTTTACAGAGTGAGGTTTGTATTATGCAAAGTGGGTTTTTTTTTTTTTTCTCGCTCTCAAATTATAGTGGTGAGAATGGAAAGAAACATCTTTTCAGCAAGTGGTGCTGGAACATTCGGGGGTCCACATGGAGAAAAGGCGTCTAGGCCCCTACCTCAGCAGCACTCACATGTATTTGGGATGGGTCGTGGGTTTCGCCAAGCACAGAAACCTTTTGGAAATAAAGCATAGGGGAACCTGGTGCCCTGAAGATGGGCAGAAAGTTTCTTAGATACAGAAAGCAGTGACCATAAACGAAAAATCTGACAAACAGGCTGTTGCAGATGCTTCATTGCAAACACGTGTCCCTGGGGGGCAAGGTGGACCTGCTGACTTCCTCCCACTACCACCATCACAGCTGTGGGGGCCTGTGTTCCACAGATGAGGAAACTGAGGCCCAGAGAGGCAGGGTCTGGTGTCCGCGGGCGCCGGGGTGTCTGCAACCTCCCAGCTGCGTTAACCCGGACTGTTTAGAGGGATCCCTGAGCCCCCCACGTCTGAGGCCCCTACTCCCTGCCGTGACTGCCTGGGGTTCAAGGGCTGCCTCTGTTGCAGGAAAGGCGACATCACAGGCTACTTTCCATCCATGTACCTACAGAAGTCTGGGCAGGATGCAGCCCAGGCCCAACGCCAGATCAAGAGCCGAGGGGCGCCGCCCCGGAGGTGAGCGAGCATCCCGGGACTGGGCGGGGCCGAGGAGGGGGGTGTACCACGGGTCTCCCTGTCGGTCCAGGCCCTGCATTGCCAGCGCTGGGGAGGGAGGCCGGGGTGGAGGCAGGGACAGGCTGGGGAGGCCGCACCCTCACTGGGTCGAGGATGGACGTGCCCTCCTTCATCGTGGGGTTGGCACGGGGGCGGTGGGAAAGCAGGGGTGTGAGGTGGAGGTGAAGGCGTAGGCGTCGATGCCTAGAGTCCTTGGGGACCGCCCATGAGGGGGGCGGCAGTGCAGAGGTCTTCCTGGGGAGGACACGGGCTGAAGGCCGCCGAAGGGCGTGGGAAATAGACCTGGGCTCTGCGACCTGACTGGAGTCCGCATCGGCGCTGGGTAGCCGCAATCATGCCCTGCCCAGCCGTGTGGGGTCCCGGCCAGTCGTTGGACTCCAGGAGCGGTCGTGCGAGTCCCCGCAGGCAGGGACGAGGGGGAGGGGGAGGGACGCACAGGAATTGAGCAACGTCCCCATCCCTCTGGGCCCAGGTCGTCCATCCGCAACGCACACAGCATCCACCAGCGGTCGCGGAAGCGCCTCAGCCAGGACACCTATCGACGCAACAGTGTCCGTTTTTTGCAGCAGCGCCGCCGCCAGGCGCGGCCCGAGCCGCAGCGCTCAGGTAGCCCTGGACTTAGTGCCTGCCGCGGCCGGGGGTGGGGTGGGGCGTGCCCGGGGCGGGGCCTGGAAGACGGGGCGGGGCCTTGAGGCGGGGCCAGGCGCGGCGAGGGCCGCAGAGCGCTGGGAGCCGGCGGCGGCGGCGTGAGTGTCTGCTGCTGCCTGGTGGCGGGCGGTGCCCGGGGCGGTGCCTGGAGGCGGGGCAGGGCCTGAAGGGCGGAGCCCGGCCGCTCACGGGTCTGGGCTTTCCGCAGCAAGGGAACAGGCGCAGACTGGAGGCGCAAAACCACAGCCCGCGGTGCCCCCGCGGCCCAGCGCAGACCTCATCCTGCACCGCTGCAGCGAGAGCACCAAGCGGAAGCTGGCGTCCGCAGTCTGAGGCCGCGGCGCCTCCCCTAGATGGCGCCCTGGCCCCTCCGCCCCGTCCTGCCCCTTTTCCAGTATACACTTGTACAGATCCGGAGGTCCGTACGCTTCCGGCAGCCCCGGGCCCCGCCCCACCTGTTAACCGCTGTCAATAAATGTTGCCTAGAGTGGACTGAGGCTCTGTAGAGAAGCGGGCCGGACTGGGGCTGGGCACGCCGTATTTCTAGAATTAGGACTGAGGGCTGTGAGCTCTGCTGGGGCCAGAATTTGGGGGGGGGGGGCGGGGAGTTGCAAGAACTGTTTGCATAGGGTCAGGTGCAAGAGGAACCCGCGGTCCGCCCGCTGGCCGTTTGTCTGGATAGACACTGCCTGCGGAAACTTTGGTCCCACTGAAGAAGGGTGCCACAGTGCGCGGTGTTTGCACCTTAGGTGACAAAGAGAAATTGTAATTGAGGTACAGGTAGGAAGCGCCTCTGATTATTCAGAGACGCTGCCCGGTTTGGAGGTTGTTCCAGAAAGCAATTGTTCAGTGATGAACAGATCCTCACGGCCTACCCCAGCATTGCTGCCAGCCCACGGCCTCAAAGTCTTTGCTGGTCGGTCTTTTGCAAAATGCAAAGACACTAGGGTGCAACGTGGAGCGGCAATCTGGGAACAGATGCAGCTTGTGGGGAAGGCCATGGGGTAGCAGGGAGAGCTGTTCCTGCTCGTGGAAGGAGGCACCTGAGCGTGGCCAAGGCTGGTCCCTTAGAGGTCGGGGAAAATCGGCAGACCGATGCTTCTCAAGAGGATAATCTGACCCCCAAAAGGCCTTGAGAAAATCACTGAGCCCTGTGCTCTGCTGCTTTTTGCAGACCCGCTTTGTTGGAAAAGTCCAGCCCATCAAGGACTATCTTACAAAGCTGTGGGAGAATTAACCACCAACAACCCCAAGCCCTTTGCTTGTTCAGTTGCAATTAGAACTTAAAAAAAACTGTATAAGATAAAATATTTTCATAATACTTCATAATTTGTAGTTTCAGTGTCTCCTAGCTAAAGTCCTGATCAAATGTTCTCCCCCATGTTTTTCTGTATTTCTGGTCCCCTTGGAGGTGGCCTCATGATGCCCCACTGTCATGTGCTGGCTGATGTGTAGGCCCCGGTGGTGTGTGGGCCTGAGGTCAGGGGGGCATGTCCGGGGGCCTCTGCTGTCCCCCGTGGAGCCAACAGAGAGCACTGGGCGGGTGTGCCTGTAGGTGTCTGGGTCTGAGTTGGGCATGGTGTGTGTGCCGCCAGTATTTTTTTTTTTTTTTAATTTTACTTATTTTGAGAGAGAGCCAGGGCATGAGTCGAGGAGGGGCAGAGAGAGAGGGAGAGAGAATCTCAAGCAGGCTTCGCACTGTCAGCACAGAGCCCAGTGTGGGGCTCGAACCCACAAAACGATGAGATCGTGACCTGAGCCGAAACCGAGAGTCAGATGCTTAATGGACTGAGCCGCCCAAGTGCCCTATGCGGTCAGTTTTCTTGAGGCCAGGCATAAAGCTGGACTCCTTACATGGTTTCTGGTTCTGAGAACGACCTGTCAGGTAGGTACTTTATGGACAAGGAAACCAAGCCTCAGAAAATTGTAGGCAATTGTTTAGGGCCACACAGCAAGTGGCAGAGGTGGGAGGTGAGCCAGGCTTTTCTTTCTGATTCCAAAGCCCTACTGGATCCATTACATTGTCCTGACCCCCCAGCGCTCCTGACCTGTGGCTCAGTCCTAGTGGTGGTGCTGGGGCCAATGGGTGCTCAGAGGAGGAGGCGGGGGTGACATGGGGCCTTGCTTCCTTCCAGAGCTCTGAGCCACCTGCCCCAGGGCTGTGTTGGAGGAGTGACTAGTGTCCTGTGTCTACCCTGGGATTAGAAGACAGGGCTTGGGACAGGTGCAGTAGGGTTTTGCCCTTGGAATTGATGGAGGTCATCAAATCCAGTTCCCAGCTCCCGGGCTGGGCCGGACCACCCCGCTCCTAAGTGCTCTCATTTGCAGACACCCCATCACCACGACCCCAGAATACCACCTGCTCATTCAGTCAATTCTCCCAGGCTTGGCTCAGTCACATCAGTCACATGAATGGCAGTGCTGGGCCACTGTGGTCCCAACACACATGTAGGGTAAAGAAGGAAGCTGGGGGGGGTGGGGGGACACCTGGGTGGCTCAGTTGGTTACGTGTCTGACTCTTGGTTTCAGCTCAGGTCATGATCTCATGGTTCGTGGGTTTGAGCCCCGGGTCGGGCTCTGTGCTGACAGTGCAGAGCCTGCTTAGGATTCTCGCTCTTCCTCTCTGCCCTCCCCAACTTGTGCACGCTCTCGCTCTCAAAATAAGCAAACTTAAGAAAAAATTTAAAAAGAAAAAAAAAAAGAAGGAAGCTGGAGCCAGAAGGGTTGACTCAACACAGAAGAGCCCGCGGATGGTCCAGTCACAGAAGGCAGCCCAGGCTGGACCTTGCTAGCCCCTCCCTCGGCATCACCTGATGGGCTAACCGCCAGGAAGCCGCACAGGACAGCCACCTGTCACGGAACGGCATGGACTTTGGCGTCACACAGCCCTGGTGTGAGTCCTGACGACTTCTCTGCTGTGCTGCCTCGGCAGGCCAGTTCATCACTCTGAGCCCTAACTGCCGGTCTGTAAAACGAGGGGGCCGATCTTTGCCTGCGGGGGTCCACGGGGCGACACCTCCTGGTGTTAACATCACAGGTACACCAGGGGCGGGTCCCCTCCGACCCCCTTGTAAACCAGCCCACCGCCCCGCCCCCTCCCTGGAAGGGAGCCTCTGAGCCAGCCGGACCCAGCTGTGCCTGCGGTCAGCCCCGTCAAGGACAGGAACTGCCGGGCTGGGGTCATTTTCCCTGCGTTTGAAGCCATGGGTTCAGGCCTCAGCTGGGGCCGGGTGCCTTGCACAGGACACCGTTCCCTGGTCAGATTAATTCCTCCAATCCGGAAAGTAGTCACAATTTTGGGTCACTAATACCAGCGCCAACAGGGATTAAGCACAGGGTGTGCGCGGGTGCGCACACACGCATTCAGAGGCCACCCCTCCGGGGAAGGTGCTGTGAAGGAAAGGTCATCAGGACGTTCCTGGCTTAACTGGGAGGAAACTGGAGCACCCACGGTGAGCGAGATCAAAGTACCGCATGGATGTTCGATTTTCTGCAGCTGGTGACTAACTCGTGGCTGTGTGAGCGAATATCCCCGTTCTTGGAAGAGGTTCCCACAAGTAGGGGTAGATGGTGTATGTAAACCACTCAGGCGTGCACACTTGCAGGCAATGTTGTACACACACGCGCGCATATGAAAGACAGAAACCAGGTGAACAAGTGGTAAAGCAAAGGGGTAAAAGTTCAACAAGGTGAGAATCTGGCAAGAGGACATGTAAGTATTCTTCGTACCAGTCTCATTTCTGCAACTTCTTTACATATTTGAAATTATTTCAAAATAGGGGGCGCCTGGGTGGCTCAGTCGGTTAAGCATCCGACTTTGGCTCAGGTCACGATCTCCTGGCTCAGGAGTTTGAGCCCCGCGTCGGGCTCTGTGCTGACAGCTCGGAGCCTGGAGCCTGCTTCGGATTCTGTGTCTCCCTCTCTTTCTGCCCCTCCCCTGCTAGTGCTCTGTCTCTATTTATCAAAAATAAACATAAAAAATTTTTGAAGTGTTTTTATTTTTTTAAAGGAGAGAGAGCACTAGCAGGGGAGGGGCAGAGAGAGAGGGAGACACAGAATCCGAAGCAGGCTCCAGGCTCCGAGCTGTCAGCACAGAGCCCAACTTGGGGCTCGAACTCACAAACTGCAAGATCGTGACCTGAGCCGAAGTCAGACACTCAACCGACTGAGCCACCCAGGCGCCCCCAAAATAAAAACATTTTTTTAAAAAAGAAATTATTTCAAAATAAAGTGTATTTATTTATTTTTAAAGCCATCTTCGCACCCAACGCGAGGCTCGAACTTACCACCTGGAGATCAAGAGTCGGGTGCTCTCATGACTGAGCCAGCCAGGTAGGTGCCCCTCCAAATAAAGTTTACCAAAAAAAAAAAAGAGACAACTTTCAAGCCTAGGCTTGGCCAATAATTTAGCCTTTGAAAGCCCGTGTTATTTGTTTTCTGGGGTTTTCCGTTGGTAAGTCCTACCTTTGTGGGTTGGCATGGAGGTAGGGACAGGTCATATAGGAGTATGTGAATGTGTCTCCAGGGGACTGTCCCCAAGCTTGCAAACCCGTTAGAGCACATGGGGCGCCGTGTAACAAGCGGGGAGACAGATGTGTGTGCAAATATACCCCTCCATGATCTACACCTCTCTCTCTGTTTCTCTGTTGACTGATTTAACCTTCGGCGTGCCAGCCTCAACGCCGGCGGGGGTCGGGCGCGTTGGTGAACGAGTGAAACCCGCCAGGCGTTAAGAGAAGGGGACCGCCAGAGCAATACAAGAAAACAGTATTGATTTTTTACTGGACTATGGGTGAAGCATAAAATGTCATACAAACAGGGATACGGCAAGTTCCATTTCCGAGTCAAAGTGGGGAAGAAACAGGCAACGGCGATCTTTCATAACTCCGTTCTCACCTCACGATCCCCTGGGCTGAGGGGATTTCAGGCTCGCGCGGCCGGGGACGCGTTCAAAGTCACGTCGCGATGTGGAGCACGGAATCCCACTGCGGGCCCTTCAGCTGGGAGCAGTATTTGGTTTTGCTCAGTTTCATGATGGAAAAGAGCTGTTCGCAAATGTAGGTGCTCCCGAACATGGACAGAATCTTGGCGCAGTGGACCCTGTACTTGGGGTAGGTGCTCCACAGGTACTTGCAGAACTCCGGGACCCCGACCTTGTCGTATTTCGTCTTGAGCACCGTGTTGCACTGCAGGTCGATGACCTCCATCTGGAGCGCTTCGTGCACGCTCTCGATCTTCACCGAGAAAGGGGAGCTGAACAGGGCCAGTTCGCTTTCGTAGAGTTTGAAGTCGGACAACCTCTTCTGGAATTCAGTCTTTAGTTCCACGATCTTGGGAATGTAGTTCAGGCCGTCGCTCTCGTTTCTGGAAACCGACTTCAGCGTGGGGAAGTGGGCCAGGTTGTTCCTCGCCAGGTGAGTTTCCCAAAGGCACAGTTTGGCGAGGAACGCCCGGATCAAGTCGTACATCTGCGTCACGACCTGCGAGTGCCCTTGCAGGGACATGTTCAGGGTGTTCAGATGCGTTGTCATGTCGACCAAGAAGGCCAAGTCTCGGATCCAGTCCTGAGAGCTCAGCTGAGGTAGGGGCTTCCCTCTGGATGACATGAAGTGATCGATTTCCTCTAGCGACTCGAAGAACCTCTTGAGCACCAGCCCGCGGCTGAGCCACTTGATCTCGGTGTAATACAGCAGGCTGCCGTACTGGCTCTCCAGTTCATACAGCAAAGTCGTGAACTCGCTGTGGTTCAGGCCACGGGAGCAGATCCAGTGCACGGAGCTCACCACCACGCTCATCACGTGGTCCATCTTCAGCTTTTGCGCACAGAGGGACTCCGGGTGGATGATGCAGCACACAGACTTCAGGTCCGAGTCCTTGCAAACCGTTGCCACCTTGGACTTGAGTTTTGTGACCAGTCCATCATTCACGTCTACCATCGCGGGGGTGCCGGTCGAGGCCACGCTTACCAGTTTTGACCAGTCGATGTGAAACTTCTTAAGACTTCTCTCGACCCGCAGAAACATCTCGTGGCCGGATTTTGTACCCGTCATGGGCACCGTATCCAAAAGCTCCTCCGAGGCGTCGAAATTCTCGTCCACGCCACGGATGAATATGGCCAGCTGGGTGGTGTTGTTTATGTCCGTGATCTCGTCGATTGCAATGGAATAAGCCACAAACGACTTGATTTTTTCACGTAACTTCTCCCATAATTTCCCAGCCACGTCTTCTACGGGCTGCGCGGCAGCGTTTTCGTCGGGACTCGCGTTCGCAAACACCTGTTTCTGCTCGGGACCCGCGATTTCTGAGGACCCCAGGAGGTACTTCCTGAGTCCTTTCTTCAGCTCGTGGAGCTTCTCATCACGCAGCTTCTCCGTGTACTGGTCGTAGTGCTTACTGTGGTTCGTCTGATAGTGACGTCGGAGGTTGTATTCTTTGGACACCGACATGCTCTGTTTGCATATTAAACACGTAGGAATGTTCTGCACTTCCACGAAGAAATATGCTCTCTCCCACTTTTCTTGAAATACGCGGCCCTCCTGGTCTATCTTTCTCTTTCCCACTTTTGATAGAGACACGGAGACAAGAAATAGTTCACTTTTTCTCTTTACGAAAAATGATTGCAAAAGCATGATGATAAATGTCAGGGGTAAAGTGGCTGGGGGATGGGCATGGTTAACCCACCCCTGCCGAGAGGGACGGCCAGACCCTCCGCTCCAGCGAATTGCCGCTGGAGGGAATGTGGGCCCATAGTGGCCAGATCTTCAGATTTCTAAAGAAATCTTGGAGGGGCTCCTGGGTGGCTCAGTCGGTTGAGCTTCCGACTTTGGCTCAGGTCATGATCTCAAGGTCCGTGAGCTCGAGCCCCGCGCTGGGCTCTGTACTGACCGCTCAGAGCCCGGAGCCTGCTTCAGATTCTGTGTCTCCCTCTCTCTCTGACCCTCCCCTATTCATGCTCTCTGTCTCAAAAATAAATAAACATTAAAAAAAATTAAAAAAAAATGGGGTGCCTGGGTGGCTCAGTCGAGAGACCAACTTCGGCTCAGGTCATGATCTTGCAGTTTGTGAGTTCGAGCCCCGCGTTGGGCTCTGTGCTGATGGCTTGGAGCCTGGAGTCTGCCTTGGGTTCTGTGTCTCCCTCTCTCTGCCCCTTCCCCACTCATGCTCTGTCTCTGTCTCTCAAAAATGAATAAACGTTTAAAAAAAAAATTAAAAAAAAAAAGAAACTTTGGAAATTGACTTTTTTTTTTAAATTTCTAAGTAAACTACACCACAGGTGAGGCTCGAACTCACGACCCCAAGAGTAAGTCACGTGCTCCATCCACTGAGCCAGCCAGGTGCCCCCCACCCCCAGAAATAGACTTTTATGAAAAAGTCTGTGGCTTTCTTTTTTCTTTTTTTTTTCTGCAAAAGTCCCTGGCTTTTCAATGTTGGCCGCATGTTCCCATTTTTAAAAGGTCCATGAACCAGGGGCGCCTGGGTGGCTTACGCAGTAAGCGTCCGACCTCTGCTCAGGTCATGATCTCATGGTTCATGGGTTCAAGCTCCAAGTTGGGCTCTGTGCCAACAGCTCAGAGCCTGGAGCCTGCTTCGGATTCTGTGTCTTCCTCTCTCTGCCCCTCCCCTGCTTGCGTTCTCTCTCTCCTCTCTCTCTCAAAAATAAATAAGCATTAGGGGCGCCTGGGTGGCTCCGTCGGTTAAGCATCTGACTTCAGCTCAGGTCATGATCTCACAGTCCGTGAGTTCGAGCCCCACATCAGGCTCTGTGCTGACAGCTCAGAGCCTGGAGCCTGCTTTGGATTCTGTGTCTCCCTCTCTCTCTGCCCCTCCTCCCTCACACTCTGTCTCTCTGTCTCTCTCTCATAAATAAATAAACTTTAAAAAAAAGTTTAAAAAAAAAGGTACATGAGCCAAAAGAAAGGCATCTTTTGTAAAGTTCAGCAAGGACCTATGTTTGCCACATCTGGTTTAAGCAAGAATGATCTGGCAGTATGTTTGCATTTTAATGCATATTTTTTCATTTGGGTCTCCAGAGAACTTTGAAATAACAGAGACATGGATGGCCACAGAAGGCGCGTGATTTACCTGCTGTGAGTCACAAAAGACCATGGTCATAGATAGCCAAGGGACCGCACAGAACTTACTTGTTTGAAATTTAAAGAAATCTGGCCACGATGCAGGTGAGCTCTACTTGGGAGAAAACACAGGCCTAAAAATTCACTTTAAGAAAATGAAGGCAGAGACAGAAAGAAAGTCAATTCGGTGGTTGCCTGGGGCTGGGGGTGGGAACGGGAAATGACGGGACATGGGTAGAAGGAATGTTTTGGGGGTGACAGGAATGTCCTAATGTTAGATTGTGGTGACGGTTGCACAACTCTGTAAATTTACTAAAAATCACTGACGTGTGCACACTGCACACAGGCGAGTTTTACGGCATGTAAACCATGCCCCCGTAAAGCTGGGTACAAAAACGTACCAAAAAAAAAATTTCATTTGGCAACAAGGTGAGTTTAGGAATAACAGTCGGGCGTTTGTCAAGAGTGTTTTCGTTGTTTTCAAACTGTAAACGAGGAGGTTCCCTCGTGACTCGCACTCTTGCGAACAGCTCTCCACCTGCTTTACTCACCCTCCAGGGTGTTAAGTTGCGTGCAAGGACTCCAGGGGAGATATTTGCCACGCACGGTGGCTGGGGCATTGCTCTGTCAGAACAGGTTGAGGGGGCCCTGGGAGCCCCTGTCTGTGCCAGGCGGTACCCCTTTCGGGTCTGAACTGTGGGGAGATCTGGGTGGGGGATCACGGGGCGGGTGGAGCTGTGGTGGCCAGGCAGGCCCTATTTACCGGCTAGGATGGGCTAGTTCAGCATCGACCTACCAGCCCCTGGAGGGCTCCCGGATGAGGGCGCACCAGTGAGCCGCACCAAACCATCTTGGGAGAAGAAATGCCTGGCTGTGCAGCAGAATTAAAGGACCTGATCGCCAGTGGGGAAAAAAGAAACTGCATCTAGAGAGCACCACGCTTTGCTCTAAGGCTCAAGGCTCAAGAAGCAAGGAGTGCCCGCCGAGATGCGTCGCACCGCACGCTGGGTGCCGGAACGCCCTGCTCGCCACCCGGGATACTCACCGTTGCTAAGCTCGAGGCCCGGAAGCGGTCTGAAGAGAAAGAGACACGGTGAATGCAACAGAGGTCATCCGTCCCCTCTTGCCCAGTCAGTTCTGGTTGACGGGCTTCGGCGAGCGTCAACACTATGCTAGGTGCAGTGGGGGAGGCCGCCGCCGTCACCAGGGACATGGACACACGGCTCCCAGGAGCAGAGTACGGTAAACTCAGTGGGGGAGGCGGCTTGGCGCAGAAGCTTGGCTTCAGGGACCCACCGCCCACCTCCTGGGGTAAAAAAAAAAAAAAAAGGCCCACCTTGTGCACACGGCGAGCCGCGTGTTGGTTCTCATGGCCAAGCAGGGAGCTCTCACTCACCTGATGACTGTGAATTTGATAAATTCCGCAGCATCCAAGATCCTTCTCATGGAGCTGATTTCCAGGTAACCGGGGGCTTTGAAGACCACCCCCGGGGGCATGCCGTCGATGACCACACAGCCGGGGTTGAACGTGATTTTCCTGTAGGGAACTTTCACGGGGAAATCTACCCCAATTGCTTCCCCTGGGATGAGACAGACAACGAAAGGCCTACTTGAGTGGGTCACTTACTTTTGCCCAGACCGTGGGGTTACTGCCAAGAGGTTAAAATCCTTCTCGCCAAGTGACCAACACGGGCGATCAGCCATTACTACTTCTCGAATAATCTTACTGACTGGGAAACTGGCAACGGGCCGTAAAGCAGATCTGGTTCCTCTCTCCGTTAAAGAGACACAATCATAGTATCCACCCGAAAGAGGGTAAAGGTTTGTGAAGGGTACGTGATTAATCACAGGTGAGTGCTAAAAGCAATGTTCAGCCACGGTAAGAACTAAGGAAATCAAAAATAGCTATTATCATTGTAACTCGTGTGTGCGTGTAAAAGCTCTTTGGGAAAAAATTCACACGCATCTTGATCATAACCCCTTCGTAGAAAGATCAATTTCTTTTTTGAAAAATATTGGGGCGCCTGGGTGGTTCAGTCGGTTGAGCATCCGACTTCGGCTCAGGTCATGATCTCGTGGCTTGTGAGTTGCAGCGCCCCGCGTCAGGCTCTGCGCGGACAGCTCGGAGCCTGGAGCCTGCTTCGGATTCTGTGCCTCCCTCTCTCTCTGCCCTCCGCCAACCACTCTCTCTCTCTCTCTCTCAAAAATAAACATTAAAAAAATTTTTTTTTAATTTTATTAAAAAAATTTTTTTAGTAATCTCTACACCCAACATGGGGCTCAAACTCATGACCCTCAGATCAAGAGTCACATGCTCTTATGAGTGAGCCAGCTAGGTGCCCCCAGAAAGATCAATTTCTTGGATAAAGTATTCAATTAAAAAGAAATACTTCAAAATACACATTTTGGATACATAACAATATAAAAACTTACCAAATTTTCGACTAAAGAGGTCATTGACTTGTTCTCTTAGTTGTTTTATCTTTTCAATGCTGGATAATCGGTCCTTCTCATTATCTAAAAATAATTAGACAATCAAGCAAACAAGGGTTATTGATGTATTTATTTGCCCCCATGAAAGCTGTTGGAGGAAGTGCCTGATGGCACGTGAAAAAAAACACTTTACCTGGCTTATCATTCAATTCAGTTTTAGCAATAATTAAGCATTTTGAAAATGCTACAGATGACAGAGAATTTGCCAAATTATAACTCCATGTAAACACACTCCATACTACTTTAGGTTCGGAACATTTTGAACATCATGCAAGACAGGGATGTCCACTTTCACCTCTACTCTTCAACATTAGCAATCCTAGCCAATGCAATATGACAAGTAAAAGGAAGAAGATGTAGTAGGATTAGAAAGAAATTACATGGTTCAAAATTCATGAGACACAGAATAGTGTACAATGAAACATCTCTCTCCCATCCCTCTCTTCAGTCTGTTTCTTTCCTTGGAGAAACTAGGTTATTAGATTCTTTCGCATCTCTCCAGATAGACCTTACATATACGTATCAGAAGAGATTGCTTGGCAGGCAGCAGATAAATTTCTCCTCTATGGCCAATTCCAATTTAACGGTAGCTGGTGGTTGGAGTTGCCTGCCCTGGCGGGTATTTTCCAGGTAATTCCAGGGCATGGCTGTGAAAAGAAACAGATCTGATGATGTCTGATATGAGCGAGATATGCAGTGTGTGACAATCTGTAGCATATTTTTAATTCCTGAATTGTCATTGCTTAGCTGACAGGGTGAAGCAAAATATAATAAATAAATAAATAGATAGATAGATAGATAGATAGATAAATACCAGCTCTGAGGGACTAACCCGTGTCACAAAATGGTTAAAACAGAACAAAAGGAGGGTGCCTGAGTGGCTCAGTCAGTTAAGCATCTGACTTGGGCTCAGGTCATGATCTCGTAGCTCGTGGGTTTGAGCCCCTGTGTCGGGCTCTGTGCTGACAGCTCAGAGCCTGGAGCCTGCTTTGGATTCTGTGCCTCCCTCTCTCTCTGCCCCTTCCCCGCTCATGCTGTGTCTCTCTCTGTCTCTCAAAAACAAAACAAAACAAAATTTAAAAAAATAGAACAAAAGGAAACAGAAAATAAATAATGATAAAGCCAGATAAGCTTCCATACCTGGAATTGTCACCTGAACGATGTTAAGATCTTCAACACCCACTGCGGAACGTGTAATACCCGAGGCAGTTGTCCTTCCTAAAAGTAGAAACTGAAATTTAGAACTTGAAGAAAATTAGGTCAATTCTCCTCTAAAAATGCCAAGGTGCTACTTTGGTCAGAAGCACAGATTCGATTTTTAAAGCTTTGGAGAACAATTAGCTGCAGGATAACAAGGCGCCACAGCATAACTGATAGTTGGGTCTCTGCAGTTCAGTGTCAAGGTCACAGGGGAAAGAGCCTAACTTTTTTATTTAGTTCATAGCCTCTAATGCATCAGTTGGTATAATTTGACTTCAAAGGGATGTTTAAACGTGTATTTTCTTTGTTGTTACTCAGTTTAAAGGAGGGGGACGGGGAGGGGGAGGGGAAATAGAACATAAATGGCCAAGAGGACATTTAAGAAGCACACGTCCTCTGAAAAACGATTTAACAGGCAGTCAAGGAAAGGCTCAGACAGGGTTAAAGAACAAAAGCAGAGTGGACATTATCACGTTTTCTGGTCAAACGACAAACACAAGTGAAGTTATATGTGGGAAATGTAAAGGAACTTTCTAGTCCCTTGAGAACTTAAAGCTCGATCCATGTGTTCTGCGAACGATCCATCATCTGGTGTCTGGTTTTCTGCTTTTTTTTAAAAATTTGTTTACTGTTATTTTTTGAGAGAGAGAGAGAGAGCAAGCTGGGGTGGAAGAGAGACAGGGAGTTACAGAATCTGAAATCCAAACCAGGCTCCAGGCTCCGAGCTGTCAGCATAGAGCCCAATGCGGGGCTTGAACTCACGCACCGTGAGATCGTGACCTGAGCTGAAGTTAGACGCTCAACCAACTGAGCCACCAGGCGCCCCACCGTTTTCTGCATCTAAAGAGCAAGACCTCAAAGGGACATGAGCCACATTGTCAACAAAAGCCATTAAGTTGTCCTGCAGTGTTCCGGGGCTGCTTCAAACACAGAATTTGGGGAGGAAATGTGGCAAAGTTTGCAAGTCTTGACCCCAAAATGACTCATATTTCTGGTAAATCTAGTAGGTCCTGGAAAGCCCGATCCTTAACAACCTGGTTGAACATTAAGAGCTTACTGAAACTACTGTCAGTTTCCATCATCAACTTGAAGTAAGAAAAACCTTCCCGGGGCACCTGGGTGGCTTAGTCAGTTGAGCGTCTGAGTCTTGATTTCAGCTCAGGTCGTGATCCCGGGGTTGTGGGATCGAGCCCTGCGTCGGGCTCTATGCTGAATGTGGAGCCTTCTTGGGATTCTCTCTCTCTCTTTCTCTCTCTCTGTCGCCCCCCCCACACCTCCACCTCCCCCCTCCTCCCCACTGCCTCTCAAATTAAAAAGCAAACACACAAACAAAAAATCTTTCAGGGCACTTTACACCGTCGAGCCTCCAAAAAGCCCAGAACTAATTTGAGTCACCAGACTCAATTAAGAAACAGTGTCAGAAGATAAGGCATTATGATCTGATAAAGTACTAATGTTTTATCCTTAAACCTGACTCCTCCAAGGGCACCTGGCTGGCTGTCAGAGGAGCGTGTGATTCTTGATCTTGGGGTCATGGGTTTGAGCCCCACGCTGGGTGTGGAGATTACTTAAAAAACCCAAATAAACTTAAAAATAAAGATAAAACTGACTCTTCAACATGTAAAATCTGTCATAAAACATACCAAGCACGATTTGCAAACTAATCAAAATCCGATTGTAATTAATGCATAAATTGGCAGTTAACCCATTTTGATGGCCCCGCACATTTCAAATAAATGGATGGTATTTTCACGAATGGGTGTAAACCTTAACTCTCCTAAAACTATCTCTGTACATAAACGAGTCTTTCTTAGTTACTGCTCAACTGTAAGTTAGTTTAAAGGTGCTCACCCAGGGGCACTTGGGTGGCTCGGTCGGTTAAGTGTCCGACTTCAGCTCAGGTCATGATCTCATGGTTCAGTTCGTGGGTTCGAGCCCTGTGTTGGGCTCTGTGCTGACAGCTTGGAGCCTGGAGCCTGCTTCAGAGTCTGTGTCTTCCTCTCTCTCTACCCCTCCCCTGCTCGCTCTTTCTCTCTCCCTCAAAAATAAACATTGAAAAGAAATAAAAATAAAAAAAGCTATTTCTTTAAAAAAAATCTCTACACCCAATGTGGGGCTCAAACTCATGAACCTGAGATCAAGAGTTACACGCTCTTTCAACTGAGCCAGCCAGGCTCCCCCGTTTCCTTTTTCAATTGAAGGAGATGTGACATACAACGTCGCAATAGCTTCAGGGGTACGACATAGTGAGTTGACATGTTCCGCTATATTTTTTTAAAAATGTTTGAGAGAGAAAGGGAGAGAGGCAGAGAGATAATGAGCGGGGAAGAGGTGGAGAGAGAATCCCAAGCAGGCTCCATACTGACAGCATGGAGCCCAATATGGGGCTTGAACTCATGAGCCATGAGATCATGACCTGAGTTGAAATCAAGAGCCAGATGCTTAACCACTGAGCCACCCAGGTGTCCCTGTTATATTTTTAGAAGTACTGTGAGGCAACAACCCAAACATCCATCAATGGAAGAACGGATAAACCATGATTGAAAAAAAAAATTTTTTTAATGTTTATTTATTTTTGAGACAGAGAGAGGCAGAGCATGAACAGGGGAGGGGCAGAGAGAAGGGAGACACAGAATCCGAAGCAGGCTCCGGGCTCCGAGCTGTCAGCACAGAGCCTGATGCGGGGCTTGAACCCACGGACCATGAGATCATGACATGAGCTGAAGTTGGATGCTCAACCAACGGAGCCACCCAGCCCTGAACTTTGGAGACTTTAAGTGAAAGAAGCCAGGCCCCAAGGGTCACACATTGTGCAATCCCACCGGTAGGAACTATATAGAACAAATAAATCCAGAGATAGAGAGTAGATTGGTGGATGACCGTGATGGGGGGGAGGAGAGAATGGGGAGGGATGGTAATGGGTACAGGGTTTCCTTCTGGGGAGACAGAAATGTTCTGGAACGCGATAGAGGTGGTGGTTGCCCAACACCATGAATGTACTACATGCTACGGAATCATTTATTCTAAAATGGTTAATTTTATGTGATGTGAGTTTCACCACAATAAAAAGCAGTTAAGGTAATTTAAGGGTTTCCTTTCGTGGGGTTTTAAGGGGAAAAAGCCCCACACCGTATGGCTCAGAATGGGAGGTACCGGAGGCCTTATGATGGCTCTGAAATTGGGCAATGTAAATATCACGTTTAAACCCACTGAGGCCCCCCTGACTTCAGGTGTGAGTGAATCCGCACACATCTACCCGTCTAGGGAAAAATCCATCTACCCCTGCTGGCTGGGGGGTCAGGGACATCGTCCCCGGACAGGAAAGCACCTCCTCCGAGTCTAATTATCCTGACGGCATCGCCACATAATTCCCAATAAAGCTTTCAGGGTTAACACCCTGCAGAGAAGTGGTCCCTTCACACAGAACCCATCAGGACCTGACTTTTCCCCCTAATACTTAACAAATCTATGCTTCCGGTGGAGCGGGGCGGGGAAACGGTAAAGGCAAAAGGAAGAAAAGTAAAATCACGTTAATTCTAATTCTGGTGGCTATGGCTTCTTTTTTCTTTCTTTTTGTATTTTCGCCTAAGTTTTCTCTTTCTATATGAAATTTCTTTCTAAACAAAATTGAGATCCTACTGTAAATTATGACTTGAGTGTCCCTCTGTTTTGTTTCTAACTTGTCTTGAGCCAGACAGCTGACATTCACGGAATGCCCATGAGCATTTTCCCCAGCGGGTGGCCACGACCCTTTCACTAACTGCTGGGCACTTACGCCACACCTGCTTTTTCTCTGTTATAAACAGTGATGAGGGGTGCCTGGGTGGCTCAGCTGGTTAAGGGGCCCGATTTCAGCTCAGGTCGTGATCTCACAGTTCATGAGATCAAGCCCCGCGTTGGGCTTCGAGCTGACAGCACGGAGCCTGCTTGGGATTCTCTAACTCCGTCTCTTTCTGCCCTTCCCCCGCTCATGCATGCAAAATAAAATAAATAAACTTAAACAAAAATAGTGATGAGAGGGATTTTCCCCCTAAAACAATGAACTTGATGACACCATTTTTAGAATTCAAATATATGAAGTACAAATGGAAGAATCAAGTCCAGATGGGAACATTCATTTACTCTCAAAATTTCCCTAATTGAGGCAAAATCAATCCAGACCCTGTGGTGTTTCATGAGAAGTAATATTATCTCTAAATTAAAAAGGACTCCCTTTTTGATAATGTAAAGAATTTGATAACGTGCTTATCAATTTGATAATGTAAAGAAATACAAGGCATCCAAATTGGTAAGGAAGAAATAAAGCTCTCGCTATTTGCAGATGACATGATACTATATATAGAAAATCCCACAGACTCCACCAAAAAACTACCAGAATGGATGAAGGAATTCACTAAGGTTGCGGGATACAAAACCAATATAGAGAAACCTGTTGCATTTCTGTGCACTAATAAGGGAGCAGCAGAAAGTGAAATTAAGAAAACAATTTCACTTACAACTGCACCAAAAACAATAAAATGTCTACGAATAAACTTAACTATAGAAGTGAAAAGACCTGTACTCTGAAAATTAAAAGTACCAGTGAAAAGGGGCGCCTGGGTGGCTCAGTTGGTTGAGTGTCTGACTTCGGCTCAGGTCATGATCTCACAGTTTGTGGGTTCAAGCCCCGTGTCGGGCTCTGTGCTGACTGCTTCCTCAGAGCCTGGAGCCTGCTTCAGATTCTGTGTCTCCTTCCCTCTCTGCCCCTCCCCTGCTCACTTTGTCTCACTCTGTTTCTCAAAAATAAATAAAATGTAAAAAAAAAAAAAAAAAAATTAAAAAAGAAAAAAAGTACCAGTGAAAGAAATTCAGGACGACACAAAGAAATGGAAAGACATTCCATGCTTATGGGCTGGAAGAACAAATACTGTTAAAATAGCCATACTCCCCACAGCCATCTACAGACTCAATGCGATCCCTACCAAAATACCAAGAGCATGTTTCACTGAACTAGAACAAACAATCCTAAGATTTGTATGGAACCACCGAAGACCTCGGACAGCAATCTTGAAAAACAAAAACAAAGCTGGAGGCATCCCAATTCCAGATTTCAAGTTCTATTACAAAGCGGTAGTAATTAAAACAGTATGGGACTGGCATTAAAACAGACGCATAGATCAATGGACTAGAACAGAAAACCCAGAACTAAACCCCCAATTATATGGTCAATTAATCTTCGACAAAGGAGGAAAGGATATATGAGGGGGAAAAGACAGTCTCTCCAACCAATGGTGATGGGAAAACTGGACAGCCACATGCAAAAGAATGAAACCGGGTCGCCTCACACCATACACAAAAATAAACTCAAAATGGATTAAAGACCTAAATGTGAGACCTGAAACCATAAAAATCCTTGAAGAGAGCAAGGTAGTAATTTCTCTGACATCGGCTGTAGCAACATTTCTCTAGAAATGTCCCCCGAGGTGAGGGAAATCTTGCTTTTAAGCAAAAGTAAACCGTTGGGATGACATCAAAACAAAAAGCTTCTACACAGCGAAGGAAACCGTCGACAGAACTAAAACGCAAACTACTGAATGGGAGAAGATATTTGCAATTGACAGATCCAATAAAGCGTTAAGTATGCAAAATATATAAGGAACTGATACAACTCTACACCCAAAAACCAAATAATCCAATTAAAAAATGGGCAGAAGACGTGGACAGACGCTTCTCCAAAGAAGACATCCGGATGGCCAACAGACACATGAAAATGCTCAGTGTCACTCAGCAACAGGGAAATGCAAATCAAAACCACAACGAGATGCCACGTCACACCTGTCAGAATGGCTAAAATCAACAACACGAGCAACAATGGGTGTTGGCGAGGATGCGGAGAAAGGGGAACCCTCTTGCCCTGTTGGTGGGAATGCAAACTGGTGCGGCCGCTCTGGAAAACAGTGTGGAGGGTCCTTAAAAAATGAAAAATAGATCTACCCTATGATCCAGTAATCATACTAGTGGGTATTTACCCCCAAAACATAAAAACACGAATTCAAAGGGATACGTGCACCCCGATGTTTATCGCAGCATTATTTATAATAGCCAAATTATGGAAGCAGCCCATGTCTATCCACAGAGGAAGGGATGTATATATATATCCAATGGAACATTATTCAGCCATAAAGAAAAGAATGAAATCTTGGGGCACCTGGATGGTTCAGTCGGTTGAGCGTTTGACTTCGGCTCAGGTCATGATCTCGTGGTTCGGGAGTTCAAGCCCCACATCGGGCTCACTGTTGTCAGCCCGTCAGCTCAGGGCCTGCTTCAGATCCTCTGTCCCCCTCTCTCTGCCCCTCCACCACGTGTGCTCTCCCCAAAATAAAAAAAATTAAAAAAAAACAACAAAACCTTGCCATTTGCCACAACATGGATGGATGTGGAAAGTATAATGCTAAACAAATAAGTCAATCAGAGAAAGACAAAACCATATGATCTCACGCATATGTGGAATATAAGAAACAAAACAAACAAGCAAAGGAAAAAAAGGGAGAGAGAGAGAGAGAGAGAGGCTCAAACCCACAAACTGTGAGATCATGACCTGAGCCAAAACCAAGAGTCAGATGCTCAACCGACTGAGCCGCCCAGGCGCCCCTTGGATGTGGTTTTGAAACAGACATCTGAACAAAACCCAAACACATTACACGTCAGTTTGTAAGTCTTTCAACGAAAATTATCTTACGTGGTGGATCTTAAAAATAAATCTGTTTAAAACCACACTTTGAACTTGACTTCCGTGAGATACTTGCCGTTTGACGGAGTTTACTGCTTGTAGGCCCGATCAGTTGTTATCTGTAAACTCTTCATCCATCTAGCGGAAGTGGGGGTCTGTTTTCTGAGGGAAATGCAGCCCTCCCTGCCCATCCCCTTCCCTCTTCCCCTCCCTGCCCATCCCCCTTCCTTCTTCCCTCACTGGGGACGGTGGACAGTCTGGTGCTGATGTGCATGGCGTAAAACACACACACACACACACACACACACACACACACACACACACACACCTCCACCCCCCACATACACACCCCACCCCCGCATATCCCATCCCCCCCCCCCCACAATAACCCCTTTAGGAATGGATGAACGCCACACTCAGCCATGTGTCACTCTGACAAAGCTTTAGGCAACTGACCTTCAATTTTCACCTCGGCTTCGGGGTCCTCACACGCTTCTGATGGGACAAGCAGAGTGGAATCTTGAAAAAAAAAAATTTCTAAAATGACATCTGTTATTATGTAATCTCGCCTTCCAAGAGGAGCTTATCCTGGCATTTTAGACATGTGTCATACTTAATACATGTAGAGGTATAAACGTGAAGGTAATTTTTGTAAACAATTTTATTTATTTTTATTTTTTTAGTAGTCTCTACATCCACCGTGGGGCTCGAACTCACAACCCCAAGATCAAGGGCCACACGCTCTTCCAACTGAGCCAGCTGGGCGCCCCTAAACCTGAAAGCATTTTCAAAGTTTATTTATTTCAAGAGAGAGAGAGAGAGAGAGAGAGAGAGAGAGAGCACGAGTGGGGGCAGGGAAGAGAGAGAGGGAGAGACAGAATCCCAAGCAGGCTCCGTGCTGCCAGTGCAGAGCCTGATGCAGGGCTTGAACTCATGAACCATGAGGTCGTGACCTGAGCCAAAATCAAGACTCGGATGCTTAACTGAGCCACCCAGGCACCCCTGAAGGTAATTTTAACTTTACTTTTATTTTACTAAAAGATTAAAAAAATTTTTTTAGTTAAAATAAAAAAAAATTTTTTTTAATTTTTTTTTTTTTTGAGACAGAGAGAGACAGAGCATGAACGGGGGAGGGGCCCAGAGAGAGAGAGAGAGAGAGAGAGAGAGAGACAGAGAGAGAGACAGAATCTGAAGCAGGCTCCAGGCTCCGAGCTGTCAGAACACAGCCCGACGTGGGGCTCGAACTCACGAACTGTGAGATCATGACCTGAGCCCAAGTTGGACGCTCAACGGACTGAGCCACTCAGGCACCCCTGTAATTTTAACTTTCAAAGGGATCACAGGGTAAGAAAGGACAACCTTATAAGGGTTAAGGGGAGAGAAGAAACTCTCAGATCTTATAACACAACACCCGGTTACCCACGTCAGGGGACACAGAATGTCCACCTAATGGAATTCCTGTGGCCATAGCGTTTCCTTGTTGTCAGGAATCACAGGGATCAAAGAAAGCACTCTTGTCTCTCTCTCAAAAATAAATACACACTAAAAAAAAAAAAAAACAAACCTTCCATTAATTGTTCACGAAGGGAGAAAGACGCAAAACACATCAGCTGTTTGGATATTGGACTGTGGTAATGGAATGCGTAATGCTTGGGGGGAAACGGGTGAAGGCCCACCAGACCTCTCTGACTGTTCTTGCAGCTTTTTGTGAATCTTTAGTTAAAAAGGTAAAAAAAAAAACCCCAAATCAAACGAATTCAGGTCTATCATAAGTGGGTTTCCTGCTGTACTACAATAATAAAAAACCTCTTGGGGGCGTGGGTTGGTTCAGGCAGTAGAGCGTGCAACTTTTGATCTTGGGGTTGTGGGTTCGAATCCCATGCTGGGTGGGGAGATTACTAAAAAAAAAAAATACTTAAAAAAAAGTATCTTCAGAAACAAAGTATTTCAAAGGCCAACATCCAGTGACATCTCTCTGATTCTCACTCCATACTGGTTCTACCCGGATTCCCATGTAGGCCTTCCTCTATCTTTTTTTACAAAAAAATTTTTTAACGTTTATTCGTGTTTTTTTGAGAGACAGAGAGAGACACACACACAGAATCCGAAGCAGGCTCCAGGCTCTGAGCTGTCAGCACAGAGCCCGATGCGGGGCTCGAACTCACGAACCGTGAGATCATGACCTGGGCTGAAGTCGGACGCTCAACTGACTGAGCCACCCAGGTGCCCCTCAGAGAAGCTATTAAAAATGACACAGGGGCGCCTGGGTGGCTCAGTCTGTAAGGTGTCCGACTCTTGATTTCAGCTCAGGGCACAATGTTGCGGTTCATGGATTCCAGCCCCGCGCCTGCTTGGGATTCTCCCTCCCCCTTTCTGTACGACCCTCATCAAAAATAAATAAATAGGGGCGCCTGGGTGGCTCAGTTGGTTAAGCATCTGCCATGATCTAACAGTTTGTGGGTTTGAGCCCCACGTCGGGCTCTGTGCTGACAGCTCTGAGCCTGGAGCCTGCTTCAGATTCTGTCTCCCCCGCTCTCTGCCCATCCCCTGCTTGTTCTCTGTCTCTCAAAGATAAATAAATGTTAAAAATAAAATAAAATAAAATAAAATAAAATAAAATAAAACAAACAAACAAAAACAAAAGACCACACAAGGATGCCTGGGTGGCTCAGTCGGTTAAGTGTCCAACTTTGGCTCAGGTCACGTTCTCACGGTTAGTGAGTTCAAGCCCCACATCAGGCTCTGTGCTGACAGTGGAGAGCCTGCTTCGGATTCTCTGTCTCCCTCTCCCTCTGCGCCTTCCCTGCTTGTGCTTTCTCAAAAATAGATAAATAAACATTAAAAAAACAACAACACTGGGGTGCCTGGGTGGCTCCGTCGGTTGAGCGTCCGACTTCGGCTCAGGTCGTGATCTCACGGTCCGTGAGTCCGAGCCCCGTGTCGGGCTCTGTGCTGACAGTTCAGAGCCTGCAGCCTGCTTCGTATTCTGTGTCTCCCTCTCTCTCTGCTCTCCCCTGCTCATGCTCTGTCTCTCAAAAAATAAATAAACATTAATAAAAAAAGAATTCTGGTATACCCATTCAAGAAGAGAAAATGGAATAAAGCAACGAATGACACAGATGTGAAGTTTTCTCACCACGCGACCTCTAATCCAGGTGCTTTATGTAGAATCTCTTACAGGTCGGAGAAGGAAGAGACTGACAGATTCCCAGAGCCACGTTCTAGGGCTAAGACTCATCTGGTTTTCTAAGAAGGCATGCCAGGAAGCTGCCTTAGTTTCAAACATGCGTCATGGGCGTTTCAAAGACTGTGTTCTCGGTCGGTTAAGCATCCGACTTTGGCTCAGGTCATGATCTCACGGTCTGTGAGTTCGAGCCCCGCGTCAGGCTCTGTGCTGACGGCTCAGAGCCTGGAACCTGCTTCGGATTCTGTGTCTCCCTCTCCCTCTGCCCCTCCCCTGTTCATGCTCTGTCTCTCTCTGTCTCAAAAATAAATAAACGTTAAAAAAAAAAAATTAAAAAAAAAAGACTGTGTTCTTTGCAAAATACTGTAAACTAAAACAAAACCAAAAAAAAAAAAAAAAAAAAAGAAAAGAAAAAAGAAAAAAGCATAAAATGGCTTTTCTAACCTTCCATGGATACTTCCATGTCCATTATGTCGCTGCTCCCAGAAGGATGATGGCTGTCTGGAAGGGAAGCAAATGATACAGATATTTAAAAAGGGCAAATGCAAAATGTAAACAAGAATCCATTTATGTTTTTTATTTAAAAGAATTTTTTTAAGTTTATTTATTTATTTTGAGAGACACAGAGACAGCAAGAGTAGGGGGCAGAGAGAAGGAGAGAGAATCCCAAGCAGGCTCTGCACTGTCAGCACAGAGCCTGACACGGGGCTGGGACTCACGAACTGTGAGATCATGACCTAAGCCGAAACCAAGAGCTGAACGCTTAACCTACTGAGCCACCCAGGTGTCCCTAAACAAGAATCCATTTAAAACCATCCAAACAGTTCAAGACCCACGCAGCAATGCACATGAAAAATACTTTAACTCCTTGAAATAAAATTCACACAAATGATCCTTCCTCTATGTCTTTTGTTGTCTTACCTGCACTTTGGAGAAGTTTCACACCTATAGAAGCAGAGATGGTACAATAATACCATGTGGCCCTTCCCTGGTGCCAACAGTCACCAACTCCATATCCTGTTTTTCTGTGCCTGCTTTTTTCACTATGGGATCTTCAGAGCCTTTTTTCTTTTTTTAAAAATATTTATGGTTTTGAGAGAGAGACAGAGCATGAGCGGGGGAGGGGCAAGGAGAGAGGGAGGCACAGAATCTGAAGCAGGCTCCAGGGTCTGAGCCCCATGTGGGGCTCGAATTTGCGCACCATGAGATTGTGACCTGAGCCGAAGTCAGACGCTTAACTGACTGAGCCAACTAGGCACCCCTAAAGATTTTATTTTTAAGTAATCTCTACACCCAGTGTGAGGCTTGAACTCACAAGCCCGTGATCAAGAGTCACATGCTCCACTGACTGAGCCAGCCAGCACCCCGTTTTCCATTTTAAATAGCATAATTTGCATTTTTGTCGTTCAGTTAAAACAGTTCTTATTCTGGATATGATATCCTCATCTGATATATAACTTGCAAACATTTCCGATAATTCCACTGGTGGCCTTTTTACTTTTTTGACAGAGTTCTTTGAAGTACGAGTTTTTAATTTTAATGAAGTTTAATTTATTTTTTTCCTTTGGCTGCTCTAGCTAAGAAACCATTATCTAATCCAAGGTCACAACCATCTGCGTCTAGGAGTTCTAAGTGCATGAGAATTTTTAACTCTTACATTTAGGTCTTTGATCCATTTTGAGTTAGTTTTTGTATATGGTGTGAGGTAGAGGTCCAAATGGATCTTTCTGTATGTAGAAATCTGGTTATTCTAGTACCATTTTTTTGAAAACACTATTCTTTCCCCCAATGAATTGTTTTGGCACCCTTGTTGAAAATCAAGTAGCTATAAAGATAGGGGTTTATTTCTGCACTCTCAAATCTATTCCACTGAATATCTACTGTCTAACCTTATGCCAGGATCACAGTTGATAACTGTAGCTTTTGCAGTAGGTTTTGAAATCAGGAAATGTGGGTCTTCTGTCTGTTCTTTTTCAAGACTGTTTTGGCTATTCTGGGTTCCTTGAATTTCATAACAGTCTTAAGGAAGTCTTCCAGTCCATGAACACAGAATATCTTTCCATTTATTTAGATCTCCTTTAATTTTTTAAACAACGTTTTATAGTTTTCAGTGTACAAGTCTTGCAATTCTTTGGTTAAGTTTTTTCTTAAGTATTAAAATTTTTTTAATGTTTATTTATTTTTGAGAGACAGCACGCAAGTGGGGGACAGGCAGAGAGAGAGGGAGACAGAGAATCTGAAGCAGGCTCCTCCAGGCTCTGGGCTGTCAGCAAAGAGCCCGACACGGGGCTCGAACCCACAAAGTATGAGATCATGACTTGAGCCAAAGTTGGCTGCTTAACTGACTGAGCCACCCAGGTGCCCCTTAAGTATTTTATTAAAAAAAAATTTTTTTTAATGTTTATTTATTTTTGAGAAAGAGAGAGACAGAGTGTGAGTGGGGGAGGGGCAGAGAGAGAAGGAGACACAGAATCGGAAGCAGGCTGTCAGCACAGAGCCCGATGTGGGGCTCGAACCCACAAGCAGTGAGATCGTGACCTGAGCCGAAGTTGGACGCTCAACCGACTGAGCCACCCAGGTGCCGCGACAATGGACACTTTTTCACTGGTCTTCAGAGTTTTTGAAAAAAGCGGTTTGTTTATTTTGAGCGAGAGAGAGAGAGAGAGAGAGAGAAAGAGAGAGAGAATCCCAAGCAGGCTCCACTCTGTCAGCGCAGAGCCCAACACGGGGCTCGAACTCATGCACCGTTGAGATCATGACCTGAGCCAAAACCAGGAGGGGGTGGCTCAACTGACTGAGCCACCCAGGTATTCTGAAAAAAGTGGGTAAGTTACAGAGCTCTGTAATGCTGCAGGAAAACTTCAAAATCAAGATTTTGTAGGAAGCGCTTCAAACCTGGTCGCGGTCGAGGATTTAGAACCGTGCCCGCACAACACCACGTCGTCAAACTGGTACCACGCCGGGGTCCAGCAGGGATCTGGTCTCTGGGGACAGGACCAAGCCAGGCGAGTGCACAGACCGCCTAGCAGCTAATCAGTGTCTGCTGTTCCGCCGTTTAACTTGTATGACGTCAATGAAGCAAATATTATTAAGAACGGGGTACCTGAATGTCTTGATCTTTCGGTATTTTCTCAGTAACTTAGGGGACAGACAGGACAGCAAAGGATTAGGGGGACATACTTTAGAACATGCAAAATAAGAATACTTAACAGACAAGCTCAAGTAAAACGCACCAGGATACCTCTGTCTTCACGTTTGCCCCGAAGCATGAGGATTTAGGCTGAACACAGATCTATTTCCTAACCGTAAAATGCTTTACTTTAAATGGCAGTATGCTACATCCCAGTAAACGTATTGCTTCGGCCTGTTTTTCAGATGGGGGCTAATTAAAATTTCTCATCTCGGGGGCGCCTGGGTGGCTCAGCCGGTGGAGCGTCCGACTCTTCCATTTCAGCTCAGGTCGCAATCTCGTGGTTTGCGAGTTCAAGCCCCGCGTCCGGCTCTGCACGGACAGTGTGGAGTCGGCTTGGGATTCTCTATCTCCCTCTCTCTCACAACAAATTAATTTTTAAAAATACGACAAAAAAAACTTCCTGTCACAAACAACATTTGGGGAAGGAAATGAAAATAAAATGGGATTACCTTGCGTATTATACGGATAGTAATTAGGATCTTCGGACTCCTTCTTGACTGACACAGCCGTCGCTCTCAGTGCCGTGCCTTTGGAAGCAATGAAAATCATAAAATCGCGTGTTAGGCCACAGAGAACTAGGACCGGCTGGGACGGTTCCAGGCTCTGCCTTGATGAACAGGGCAACGTGATCGCCAGCAAAACAACGTGGGGCTCACACACTGAACAGTCGGCTTTCCCGTATACGATACAAGTAACAGAACCAAAACACTATAAAATCAATATAAAAGGAAAGAAGGAAGGAAGGAGAGAAGGATGTAGAAAGGAACAGAAGGGGGGAGGGAGGGAAAGAAGGGAAGAAGAGGGTCTGGTTCCCAGTTTGGGAACATTTTCCTTTTCAAGGAGGCTTCGTACATACGTGCGTTTATGCAAAATACGGTAAAATATTCTTCTCCAATGCGATATGCATTTGCACATGTCACCTTTTTAAGGTTTTTTTTCTTAATTTTTTTGACATTTACTCATTTTTGAGAGACAGAGACAGAGAGTGAGCGGGGAGGGGCAGAGAGGGGGAGACACAGAATCTGAAACAGGCTCCAGGCTCTGAGCTGTCAGCACAGAGCCCGACGCAGGGCTCGAACTCACGAACCGCGAGATCATGACCTGAGCCGAAGTCAGACACTTAAGCGACTGAGTCACCCAGGCGCCCCCCTTTTTTGTAAAGTTTGTATTTAAATTCCGGTTAATTAACACACAGTGTAGTATCAGTTTCCGGGGTACAATACAGTGATTCAAGCCCTCCATACATCACTCGGTGGCTACGTGTAATCTTACCTATGACAAAGACATGAATTTCAAAATTTCAAAACCTGGGGGAACTACGTTAGTGAAACCAAAAGCCATCATCAGGGAAAGGTGTGGTAGCCTGCAACATTAGCCACAGGTTTCTCCCACCCCGGTGTGCATGCCTGTCTGCAATGTCTCTCTTGCTCTTTTCTAGAAGTGGAGGCTACTTCTCCATCCTGTAAAGCTGGGCCTCGTCTCATGGCTCACTTTGGCCAATGGGATGTTGGCCAACAGGACGCGAGCCGAGGCCTGAAGAGTGCAGGTGCGTCCAAGCTGCTGCTTCGGAACTGAGTGGCCATGTGAACGTGCCCGGGCTCCCAGGGAACGTGAGACCAAGCGGACAGAGGCCAGGCTCTCCCAGCAGCCTCGGACCCAGGAGCGAGGTCACCTGGGAGCAGACAGCTGCCCGGCCAATGTGTGGAATTGCCAGAAAGACTAATCGTTGTTTGGGGGTGCTTGGGTGGCTCAGTCAGTTAAGCATCCATCTGACTTTGGTTCAGGTCATGATCTCACAGTTCGTGGGTTCAAGCCCCGCGTCGGGCTCTGTGCTGACAGCTTAGAGCCTAGAGCCTGCTTCGGATTCTGTGTCTCCCTCTCTCTGCCTCTCCCCCACTCGTGCTCTGTCTCTCTCTCTGTCAAAAATAAATAAACATTGGGGCGCCTGGGTGGCGCAGTCGGTTAAGCGTCCGACTTCAGCCAGGTCACGATCTCGCGGTCCGTGAGTTCGAGCCCCGCGTCGGGCTCTGGGCTGATGGCTCAGAGCCTGCAGCCTGTTTCCGATTCTGTGTCTCCCTCTCTCTCTGCCCCTCCCCCGTTCACGCTCTGTCTCTCTCTGTCCCAAAAATAAATAAACGTTGAAAAAAAAAAATTTTTTTTTTTAATAAATAAATAAATAAATAAATAAACATTAAAAAAAAAAAAGACTAATCATTGTTTGAAGCCACTTTGTTTTGGGGAGAAAGAGAAAGAGAGAAATTTGAAACTCAAAACCATTTTGACAGTTGTTCTGTGTAGCAAGGGGTGCAGAAATATCACAAGAAATGAGGCTCTCAGGGGCCGTCAGGCAGCTGGAAGTGAGTTGAATGGCATCATGAAATCCAAGGTAGAGAGTCATGTTAGTAGGGAGCACATTTTTGTCTAAACTGAACCACATCTCCAAAAGGAAGCATCAACAAAAGAGGCCTCGTGGCGCCTGGCTGGCTCAGTCGGAAGAGTGTGCAGCTCTTGATCCTGGGGTTGTGAGTTCAAGCCCCGGGTTCAGTTTAGAGCTTAAAGACAAAAAGAGACCTATTTTTTTTTTTTAAGTTTATTTATTTTGAGAGAGAGAGAGAGAGAGAGAGAGAGAGAGAGAAAGACAGTGAGCACCAGCAGGGGAGGGGCAGGGAGAGAGAGAATCCCAAGGGGGCTCTGTGCTGTCAGCACACAGCCTGACGGGGGGCTGCATCTCATGAACCGTGAAATCATGACCTGAGCTGAGATCAAGAGTCGGACGCCTAACCGACTGCACGGCTCTTTTTTTTTTTTTAAAGTAAGCTCGACGCCCAACATGGGGCTCGAACACACAACCCTGAGATCAAGAGTCACACACTCCTCCGACTGAGCCAGCCAGGTGCCCCAGCTTGTGTTCGTTTTTATTAACTTGAATTTTGAGGTTTGGTTTTATGTACTTTCTAACCTTTGCGCCTTTAATGCTTTCAAAGATTTTCCCATCCCTCAAGCATTTGCATCTAAAACATTTTGTTGACCTTTTAACATTTCCCCTCTAATCAATGCCATTTTTCTTTCTTTAAGGAGTGGGGGAAGGCAGGGATAAGGCCCCTATTGAGGTTATTTGGTGCCCTAGTCACCACCACCCCTTTCACTGGTCAATTCTTTGGGGTTTTCTTAACATTTATTTTTATTTGAGAGAGAGAGAGTGAGTGATCAGGGGGAGGGACAGAGACAGAAGCTCAAGCAGGCTCCACGTTCAGCACGGAACCCGATGCGGGGCTCGATCCCACAACCGTGAGACCATGACCTGAGCCAAAATCAAGAGCCGGCCATTCAACCGACTGCACCACCCAGGCTCCCCAGGATTTTCTATATGGATGACCATGTCATCTGTGAACAAAGGCAGTTATATTTCATCATTCCCAATCTGTGTGCCCTATATTTCCTTTTCTTGTCTTATTGCATTAGCTAGGACTTTCAGTACAACACTGGAAGGAAGTTCAAGAGGGGACATCCTTCCTCGTTCTTGACCTCAGTGGGAAAGGTTCTAGCTTCTCACTCGGCTTTCTGTAGATTTTTAAAACCAAATTGAGGAAGCGCCCTGCCCCCCATTCTTTGTTTACTGCAAGTCCATGTTTTAGAAGTAAAACAAAAGAAAGGGGTCAAATGATAATCTGCCAAATACTCGATTCTATAAGCATCCGTGTACGTACCTGAATCTTCCATGGGTTCAGTTTTCACACTGATGGGGCCACAGCTGCAAGGAGAAGGGAACCCTTGTCAAGACAAGCCGGCCGGGGTGAGACGTGACCATGGGGATCCGGACGCACTGTACTCAAACCCCCCCAATCTCCAGATCTCCACGCTGTCCTACCTCCCCTGCCCGCCATCCAGCTCAATGCAAAACTAACTCGTTCATGTAACATTAATGTTCTTAATAATCTGTTATACCATTAAAGGAGTCCATTGAACATAGTCTTAAGACCTCAAACATCCTTTTGAATAAAGAATATATAACAAAACAAGGGAAACTTTCCATGGTCTAAAAACTAACACTCTGGGGTTAGATGTGGATTTTTTTATTTCCCTTACCTTTCACTTGGTGACGTCACCGATCTCTTAGCATCCGTGACCACCAAAGACCCACCTGTGCAGGAGTAAAAAGACACACACTAGCCCCTTTCTGCACCTTGAAAATGACACCATTCGAAGGCACGTAACGTGAAAGTAAATACAGAGAGAACAGAACTCCAGCTCCAGGCCTTTACAGAATAGTAGTGGGGAGAGACCAATTCAAAGCGGCCCCCGTGTCCTCGCGCCCTGTGTGTGGGCAGAGTGGGGGCTGAGGAGTAGACAGGGGCCGCAGCGACCTCCAGCAAGTCACTAAACCTTCCTGGGCCTCAGTTTCCTCATCTGAAAATGGTGGTTGGGTGAGGATCAATTAAAACGTGCAAAGAACGCAGAACCATGCCAGGTATGCCGGAAGCAATGAATTAGCGGGTGCGGCTATTACTGTTCTATGATGAAAATACAAGCCGTCTGGGGCAAAGGTCACCCAGTCACCTGCCGCCCCTCGCCCTCAGGTCTCCCCTTCAACATAAGCTAGGGAATTCTGGGAACGTTCCATTGCTCTGGAAACGGACTTGGCTCTGTGAGCAGCCCAAGCCCTGTGCGCTCCCGCGTGCGCCTCATGAACTCTGCCCACCCCTCTCTGGACATCCTGTCTCTGTACCTAGGTAGTCTCAGCACAGCACCCTCTTAGACAGACCTGGTCTCTCCAGGACAGGTACGGCCCACAGTTTCCAGCTATGTTCCAGATTAATAATCTGGGAAAATAAGAAGTGGGCAGAAGTGGATCTCTAAACACTTCTGGAAAAATTGCTATTCTTTTGGTCCGTTCGTCGTCGTAAATTGAGGAGATTACGAAGGGCCCCGGGTTCTCAAACTCGGCCTCAAACACCCATCCACATTGCTTTCTGCCTGGGCACGTGGATGGGCCTCCCGGCAGAAGCAACGTGTTGAGACCCTGCTCGGCTTGAGAGCCACCTGGTGGCTCCACAAAGCCCCTTTGATCATACAACTCTAAACCCTCCCCAGGACTCCCGGGGATTTCCGCCGGGCATCCTGGGGAGACCTCGGGTCACCCCTGGTTCTCTGTTGGACAGCCTTGCTCCTTCTAGACCATGAGTCTCAGAAGCACGAGAAATGGCCATACCTCCTCCATCCACTCCCGAACCCAACGATGCCCGGCCTGTGGCTGGGGGTCAAAGGACTATCAAGTGACCCAGCATCCTCATGACCCTGGACTTGAGGACAAGATAGGCCTACTGTCCTCTGTGGGCAGTAGGAGCTTGCCGGCTTGAGACCTAGGAGCTTGGCCATGGGAGCTTGCCGGCTTGAGACCTGGGAGCAGAATCCCTTCAGCTCTTGTCGGGGTGTGTCCTTCCCTGAGCTGAGCACCCCACAAGAGGCACGGTCCCCCCACCCCGGGGTGCCAGAAGTTACTTCCTCCATGGTGAGCAGGCAAGAGACACACAAGCTTTAGAATGTACCAGACTTGCATTTCAAGTAAGAAAACCAGGGCTGGAGGGGTGCCCGGGTGGCTCAGTCGGTTAAGCATCTGACTTTAGCTCAGGTCATGAACTCACAGCTCGAGGGTTCGAGCCCCGCGTCGGGCTCTGTGCGGACAGCTCAGAGCCTGGAGCTTGCTTTGGAATCTGTGTCTCCCCCTCTCTCTCTGCCCCTCCCCCGCTTGCACTCTGTCTCTCTCAGTCTCTCAAAAATAAAGGAAACATTAAAACAAAAAAAATTTTTTTTAAAGAAAAGCAGGACTGGCTTAGTAGCCAAGGGCAGTCACCGATTATGAGAAGCTGTCACTTACCGAGCTGATTCGCTGGACCTAGGAAAGGTCTGCAAGAAAACCGATACTATTACCCGACATGAAAGACAGATTAAACATTTGAATAACCAACTTCTAAGTGTAAGAGGACATAATTAACAAACGAATTGAAATTAAGCTGTCAATTTATCCTCAAATGAACTAGGCTTTATGAGGGGGATAGAGCCTGCCACCTGTTTATGATGAATGAAATCCCCGCTTTGTTCTCCAAAATCCATTTCAGGGTGGTGAGACCATAGTTCTCGGGATGCTGAAAGGCCACTCCTTCTGGAAGCCCCTCCACAACCACGGCCGCTGGGTCCCTCAGAATCTTCTCATACGGAACAGGCACCATCGCTGTGGTCCCCAAGGCTTTGCCTAGAAGAGGGGAGATATCGTTAGATGGTCGAACATAAACCCTACCTGTCAGCTGCATTCAGTGCAATAAACACAGGTGCTGGGGCGCCTGGGTAGCTCAGTCGGTTGAACGTCTGACTTTTGGTTTTGGCTCAGGTCGTGATTTGCAGTTCGTGAGATGGAACCCCCCGTCGGGCTCTGTGTTGACAGCTCGGAGTCTGCTGGGGGGTCCCTCTCCCTTTCTCTCTGCCCCTCCCCCCATCTCAAAATAAATAAATACACTTTAAAACAAACAAAAAAAGAAAGAAACACAGGTGGCAATGCCCGGCTTTGAAGCCACAGTAAGAGCTGAAGCATCCTAGTCCTCTATAACCCGTTAATAAAATTCCCAAAGGGCCACAGGAAAAGCTTATGAGACGTTTTACTTTACATCTTCACATAAGAAAGAGGAAATAACAGGTCTTCTCCATTCGGTTGTAGGTGGTGCACCCAGGGCAGCAGAGGGCGCCCCACGGTTACTCAGTGCCCAAAGAGGATGAGAGTCCCCACCCGAAGGTCCACAAGGACCCCCTATGTGGCTCTGCACAACTCAGGCCAACTTGCCTGTGGAGAAGTTACGGAGTCAACGTGGCCTCGGGTCACCACCTTGGGGCCGGGTCAGCCGTGCTGCGCTGGCTGGCCAGCCCCCAGGTGCAGGAGCCCCATTTCTCTCAGAAGCGTAGCCTGAGACTCTGAGATCCCCTAGGCTCGAGGTCCCCCACACTCAAATGCTCACAGGGACCTGCAGGTCCCATAAACGTGTGACGCTCTCTAAAAGTGACAGGACTCTGAGAGGCTAAGGCAGGCGCTTGTGTCACAACTAAGCCCAACGCCTGTATGGTTATTGAGTTACCCAGCTTTTCTTTTTTAAGATTTTATTTTATTTTTTAATGTTTATTTATTTGTGTTGAGAGAGAGAGAGAACAGGCACACGAGAGCAGGGGGAGGGGGCGGAGAGAGAGACAGGGAGATTGAGAGAGAGAATCCCAAGCAGGCTCCACACTGTCAACACACGGCCCAACTTGGGGCTCAATCCCATGAACCGAGACTGTGACCTGAGCCTAGATCAAGAGTCAGATGCTTAACCGACTGAGCCACCCAGGCGCCCCTAAAAATAAAATTTTATGGGGCACCTGGGTGGCTCAGTCGGTTAAGCATCTGACTCTTGATTTCGGTTTAGGTCACGATCCCAGGGTTGAGGGGTGGAGCCCCTCGTCAGGCTCTGTGCTGAATGTACAGCCTGCTTGGGATTCCATCTCTCAATCTCTCTGTCTCTCTCTCTTTCTCTTTACCCCTCTGGCCTTTGTCCCTGTGTGTGCACATGTTATCTCTCTCTCTCAAATAAAAAAAATAATAGGGGACACCTGGGTGGCTCAGTGAGTTAAGTGTGTGACTTTGGCTCTGGTTATGATCTCACGGTTCGTGGGTTCGAGCCCGCATCGGGCTCTGTGCTGACAGCTCAGAGCCTGGAGCCTGTTTCAGATTCTGTGTCCCCTTCTCTCTCTGCCCCTCCCCGACTTGTGCTCTGTCTCCCTTGGTCTCTCAAAAATAAATACATGTTAAAAACAATTTTTTTAATAATAAAAGGAGATAAAATTCTGCATAGGTATTAAAAAAAATCCTTATCTTGGGGTGCCTGGCTGGCTCACTCGATGGAGCATGTGACCCCTGATCTTGGGGTCATGAGTTTGAGCCCCACATTGGGTGTAGAGATTATATTAAATAAATAAATAAACTTAAGAAAAATTCCTCTTAATGCCTGTGGAAGACATGAGTAGATGGAGGGATGCCTGGCTGGCTCCATCGGGTAAGCGTCCGACCTCGGCTCAGGTCATGATCTCACAGTTCGTGGGTTCGAGCCCCGTGTCGGGTTCTGGGCTGACAGCTCGGAGCCTGGAGCCCGCTTCGGATTCTGTGTCTCCCTCTCTCTCTGTCCTTCCCCTGTTCACGTGCTCTCTCTCTCTCTCAAAAATAAATAAACATTAAAAAAAAAAAAAGGGGCGCCTGGGTGGCTCAGTCGGTTGGGCGGCCGACTTCGGTTCAGGTCATGATCTCGCGGTCCGTGAGTTCGAGCCCCGCGTCGGGCTCTGTGCTGACAGCTCAGAGCCTGGAGCCTGTTTCAGATTCTGTGTCTCCCTCTCTCTGACCCTCCCCCGTTCATGCTCTGTCTCTCTCTGTCTCAAAAATAAATAAACGTTAAAAAAAAAAAAAAAAAAGACATGAGTACATGGAGAGACTGATGAGGTTGAGGTTGGTGCCTGAACCAGCAGCGAATGTCTTTAATATAGTTCAGCCTTGAACGACACAAGTTTGAGCTGCTCAAGTCCATGTATCCATAGACTTTTTTCAATAAACACATCATATGATACTACACATGTATTTTCTCTTCCTTACGATTTTCTTTTTTTTTTTTAAGAATTTGTTTTTTCAAGTAATCTCTACGCCCGTTGTGGGGCTCGAACTTACGACGCCCAGATCAAGAGTCACGCGCTCCGCTGACTGAGCCAGCCAGATGCCCTTCTTCCTGACAGTTTTCTTTTTTTTTTTTTTTAATTTTTTTTTTTTCAACGTTTATTTATTTTTGGGACAGAGAGAGACAGAGCATGAACGGGGGAGGGTCAGAGAGAGGGAGACACAGAATCGGAAACAGGCTCCAGGCTCTGAGCCATCAGCCCAGAGCCCGACGCGGGGCTTGAACTCACGGACCGCGAGATCGTGACCTGGCTGAAGTCGGACGCTTAACCGACTGCGCCACCCAGGCGCCCCCTGACAGTTTTCTTAATAACTCTTTCCTCTATCTTACTGTATTGCAGAAATTCGTTGTGTAATACGTATGACCTACGAAAGAGGTAATAATGGACTATTTTTGTTACCAGTAAGGCTTCCAGTCAACAGTAGGCTATTATTAGCTGAGTTTGGGGGGAGTCAAAGATTAGATAGGGATTTTCGACTGCAGTGGGGGTGGGTGTCCCAACCCCTGCATGGTTCAAGGGTCAGGTACAATTGCGTTGGCCTTGCAGTGGGGGCTCCCTCAAATGGAAGCAAAGAATGAAGAATGAAGGCTGATCAATCAGAGGTTTCTGTGGACCAGCGGAGATCAAGCTGTCTTCTGCAAGGCGCCCTCTGGTCCTGAAGACCTGGCTCTTGGCTTAAGGAGAATGTAGAGTTTTAAATGTTAGCGGCATCTAAACAGTCACACCAGTAAAGGGATCTGTGACACTCCAGCTCCTTAGTGACCTATGCCAATCCTAATGGGTGACGTGAACTTTACCGTAACAAAAGCAGAAATAGTCCTCAACTGCTTTTCTGAGTATTTCTGTTTCTCCTGAATCGATCTGCATCCCGTTCGCAGCACATGGGGATCTGGCCTCACGCACCCCTTCGGCAATGCCTGTAAACAAGCAACAGGCACAGTCAGTCTTCAAGTGCTTGTTCCGAACATTCCCTCAATGTCTACGCTTCTGGTATTATACCGGAAAGAGGGGGAAATGGATAAACATAAAACCAGATCTTTTTTTATAAGTAAACTACCCCCAACGTGGGACTCAAACACATGGCCCCCAAGATCAAGACTCACGTGTCCTACTGACTAAGCCAGCCAGGTGCCCCTAAAACAGGATTTTTTTATAAACATTAAAAAACAACATTTTAATGTTTATTTATTTTTAAGAGAGAGAGAGAGACAGAGCATGAGTGGGGGAGGGGTAGAGAGAGAGGGAGACACAGAATCTGAAGCAGGCTCCAGGCTCTGAGCTGTCAGCACAGAGCCCGACAGGGGGCTCGAACTCACAGACCATGAGATCATGACCTGAGCTGACGCTGGGACGTTCAACTGACTGAGCCACCCAAACGCCCCAAGAAAGGGTATTTATGATGAACAGGATAGTATAACATGGTGGTCACCTCTGAAATGAATCTGTTGATAAAGAACTATAGATAATTCAACACAGAGGGAATAGTAATAGTTCAGAGGAAATGATAACAAAAATGTTATTTGCTATACGGTCTGAAAGTGACCATAGGAGGACCTTCACCGTGACAAAAGTAGAGACATCAACACAGACATTAAAATTACAAAGCAAATACTATAAACCATTTTTTTCCCCAAAAGATTCGACAACGTACATGAAATGAACAAGTTAAAAATAAAGTTGAGGGGGGTCTGGGTGGCTCAGTGTATTAAGCATCTGACTTCGGCTTAGGTCGTGATCTTACAGTTCATGAGCTCGAGCTCTGCGTCAGGCTCTGTGTTGACAGCTCAGAGCCTGGAGCCTGCTTCGGATTCTGTGTCTCCCTCTCTCTCTCTCTGCCTCTCCCCTGCTTGTACTCTGTGTCTCTCCCTCTCAAAAATAAATAGACATTAAAAAAATTTTTTTAAAATAATAAAGTTGAAAACAAAGTTTACTGAAATGGGCACCGAAGAAATAGAAAGTATGAATAGCCCTATATCTGAAAAATGAGTATGCAACTGGGAAACTTGAAAAAGTCTGTAATTAAATCTCAACAATTAGACATCCATCTGGCAACTGACATTAATGAGTTGAGGACACCCTTCCTGTTCATCCATTATACATTTACTGTATTATTTAAAGATTGCTTCATATTTGAATCTATCTTCCTGATTGTGGAGACTATAATTTTGGTCTTGGAAACCAATCTGAATCAATCAATCCCTCTCTCCCTCACATACATACCGATGATCTGGACATATGTAAATATTTATTCATGTTCCCATTCCCTCTGACGACCCTTGGAAACATCTACAGCTATATTCATCCGCTGTCTCTCTCCACAGTCCTAATGACATTACATCCTCTCATAACTTTGGTGGTTTTTTTTTTTTTTTCCTTTCTTGGTTCCAGAAAATACTAAGGTGCTAGGTGGATGACCTACCATGGTAGAGACCGTTGCTATACAAGGTGTAGGTTTTAACATCCTAGACTAGTTTCTGTTGCACGCGGCCACATCCACTCACTAGAGCTGCTGGACGCTTGTAACACATTAAAAGCTCTAAAGGGGCACCTGGTTGGCTCAGTCAGTCAAGTGTCTGACTGCAGCCCAGGTCGTGATCTCACAGTGCGTGAGTTCGAGCCCCACACTAGGCTCTGTAGTGACAGCTCAGAGCCTGAAGCCTGCTTCCGAGTCTGTGTGTGTGTCTCTCTCTCTCAAAAATAAACAAACGTTAAAGAAAAGAGAAAAGGCTCTGAAGGTCCCATAGCGAAAAAAGAGAAAATGGTTATTAACTCAATGGACCACCTGACGAGCCCAGAGGTTTTTTTATTCCCTTTCTTCTGGGAACAAGTAAAATAAGAATTTATTTTAATGTGGGTTTATTTTAGGAATCAAAGACAATTTACTCTATGTTCCTCAAATTTATTTTATAAAACCAGGGTGCCTCTGAGGACAAAGTACAAAATACACTGACCATGTTTCTTGGACCTATCAGTATTAAGCAGATATTCACTGGTATGCCAAGTCAAGAGACGTATCAGAACCATTTTCAGGATAACGTGTAGGCTATTTTTAAAAAAGGTTTTTTTAATATTTATTTTTGAGAGAGAGAGATAGAGAGACAGAGACAGAGCACGAGCAGGGCAGGGGCAGAGAGAGAGGCAGACACAGATTCTGAAGCAGGCTCCAGGCTCCGAGCTGTCGAGCCCAATGCGGGGCTCAAACCCACAAGCTGTAAGATCGTGACCTGAGCCGAAGTCAGACGCTTAACCACCGAACAGCCACCAAGGTGCCCCTGCTGAGACTGTTGTAAAAGAAAACATTACATAAGTCTTCCCTGCAAGTATTTTAAGAGTCATGAATACAAAGGATAAAACTGTTAACACCCACAGTATTTTGCAAAATCCTTCTGTAAATCCGTCCTGGCGTTGACAAAAGCACGTCCTTTCTCGGTTCCAACGACAAACACGTCTGTCTCATACATTGCGATGCAGGCCACTTCTGCCTTGGACTTGGCCAATTCTTTACACTGAAATAGAAACAAAGAATGAAGTATTATATACCAGATTTTGCGGAGCCTAAGAGGGTCTGCTTTAAGCAGAAAATATAGGAGTGCCAGGCTGACTCAGTTGGTAGAGCGCGAGACTCTTTTAACTTTCCTTTTTGAAGCCATCAACTTTTTTTTTTTTAATGTTTGTTTATTTTGAGAGACAGAATGCAAGCAGAGGAGGGGCAGAGAGAGACGGAGAGAGAGAATCCCAAGCGGGATCTGCACTGACAGCACGGAGCCCAACACAAGGCTCGATTCCATGACCCTGGGATCATGACCTGAGCCAAAATCAAGAGTTAGACTCCCAACTGACTGAGCCGCCCAGGTGCCTCAAGCATGAGACTCTTGATCTCAGGGTTGTAAGTTTGAGCCCCATGTTAGGCATAGAGATTACTCAATTAAAAAAGAAAATACAGGGGCGCCTGGGTGGCTCAGTCGGTTAAGTGTCCGATTTTGGTTCAGGTCATGATCTCATGGTTTGTGGGTTCAAGTCCTGTGTCTGGCTCTGTGCTGACAGCTCAGAGCCTGGAGCCTGCTTTGGATTGTGTGTGTGTGTCTCTCTCTCTCTACCCCTCCCCACTGGTGCTCTTTCTCTGTCTCTCAAAAAAATAAATAAAGGTAAAAAAAATTTTTTTAAATAAGAAAAGTCCCCCAGGAAAGAAAAATGAAATGCATCCACTAAGCAAATACTATAAACATCATACAACCCAGAGAAGGCCATATTTTTTTTTTTAAGTTTTTTTTTTTCAACGTTTATTTATTTTTGGGACAGAGAGAGACAGAGCATGAACGGGGGAGGGGCAGAGAGAGAGGGAGACACAGAATCGGAAACAGGCTCCAGGCTCTGAGCCATCAGCCCAGAGCCCGACGTGGGGCTCGAACTCACGGACCGCGAGATCGTGACCTGGCTGAAGTCGGACGCTTAACCAACTGCGCCACCCAGGCGCCCCAAGAAGGCCATATTTTTATTAGCCACCTAAAAAATACACATTTGGTCTTCATCCATTCTGTTTCTGGCACAGAGCTCCTGAAAGTCTTGGAATTTCCTGACAGCAATAAGTGTCTTTGGTCAAGGTTGATGAGGTAACTCTAGGTGGGCACCTGATGGGGCTGGTGGCCAGGGGAACCGACCGCGTGATTGGAGGAGTGGCTTCCCTGGCCTCTGGGAAGGAGAGGAGGGATAGGGGTTAATTTCAATCTCTAGCAGCCAGTGTTGTAATCAACCGTGCCTATATTATGAAGCTTCCATAAAAACCCGAAAGGACAGAGTCGGAGCTCCCGGGTGGGTAAACACTTGGTGATTTAGGGAGAGTGGCTAGCTGGGCGAGGACACGGCAGCTTCGCACCCTTCCCCCTACCTTGCCCTCTGCATCTCTTGTTTCTGGCTGTTCCTAAGTTACATCCTTTTGTAATCAGCCAGTAATCCAGTGAGTAAAATGCTTCTGGGTTCTGTGAGCTGCTCTAGCCCATCAAGCAAACCCAACGTGGGGGGCTGTGGAACTTCCAATCTATAGCCATCGGTCAGAAGCCCAGCTGGCAACCTGGATTTGATGTTACTGTCTGAAGTGATGGGCGGCCTCGGAGGGTTGAGCCCCGAACCCGTGGGATCTGACGCTCTCTCCACAGAGATAAGAGTCAGAACTGAGTTAAACTGCAGGACACTGGGGCCAGAGAATTGCTTGTTGCTTGTCGAAATTGGGTGCAGTATTTTGACCAGTGACATGCCTCTCCAACATGCCCTCTTCCCCTACATTTTTGGCTACAGACTCTTTGATCGCCTCTTCCTGTGACAATAATTCTGTAATATTTTCTATAGAGAGGACAGAGAGATAACTTGATATTTCCTCCAACATGGTTGATTGCATTTTTATTATTGACGGTAGGGATGCATAAAACATGAAAATTCCTATGTAAGACACGCCGGCTATCATCACAGTGCTACAGGCTATATGCCCTACAGACAAGAATTCTGAAAAATTCTACTTTGTGCGATTCCTTCCAAAGATTTTAAGGGGCGCCTGGGTGGCGCAGTCGGTTAAGCGTCCGACTTCAGCCAGGTCACGATCTCGTGGTCTGGGAGTTCGAGCCCCGCGTCGGGCTCTGGGCTGATGGCTCAGAGCCTGGAGCCTGTTTCCGATTCTGTGTCTCCCTCTCTCTCTGCCCTTCCCCCGTTCATGCTCTGTCTCTCTCTGTCCCCAAAATAAATAAACGTTGAAAAAAAAAAAAGATTTTAAAAGAACGTGTGGTGTATTTATGACTGCAGATGCTACAGTGGACAGTCTGTTCTTGACCAGAGAGGAGTTCTGTTTTGAGAAGGCATCAGTGAGAAACAAGTCCTCTATTTACAATTTACCCATTTAACGACCGGAAGGATTTTCCAGGACTAGCTTCTGGCTTCATTCATTCATTCATTCACTCACTCATTCACTCATTCATTCATTTGAAAGAGAGAGAGAGAGAGAGAGAGAGCGCGCACAAGCATGAGCAGGGGAGAGGGGCGGAGGGAGAGAGTCTTAATCAGGCTCCACGCTCAGTGCGGAGACCGATGCGCGGCTCGATCCCATGACCCTGGAATCATGACCTGAATCAAGATGAAGAGTCAGACGTTCGACCATCTGAGCCACCCAGGCCCCTCTGGCTCTGCACATTTAAGACCCGTTTTTCCTCTGCTCCCCACATCCTTCTGGAGTTGAGCACATATTCACACCACAGGGTGACCTCAGGTCGTAACATACCCCTTGATGTCCCATCATTGGGTGAGTGGACCCACTGGATCGTAAGAATATTCCTGGAAACCGTTCCCATGCTGGGGTCCCTAGCAATAGCTCACCTCGACACAGAAATGACAGCAAGTCACATAAAACGCTAAACTAAAACCAAGCGTATATGCAACGGAGCTTCCCCTTTTGAGACCCCGAAGGTGCCTGTCCACTCCAGTATCCCCTGCCACAGGGGATCCTGGGAGGCACAATAACGTCCCCCCAAAGATGTCCATATCCTAATCCCCAGAGCCTGTGAATATATTCCCTCCTGTGGCAACAGGGACTTTGCAGATGTGACTGTTTTGGGGAAGGTTATCTTGGACTATGCAGGTGGACCGAATGCAGTCACCACGTTCTTGATAAGGGCCAGAGGCAGGAGGAAGAAGAAGAGGTGACAAGGGAAGCAGAGGGCAGAGTGGACCCTTGCTGGAAGGGAGCATGAGTCAAGAAATGCAGGCAGCCTTCAGAAGTTGGAAAAGGCAAGCCACGTATTCTCCTTGGAAGCCTCCAGGAGGAATGGAGGCCCAGTGATCCTTTGATCCGAGCCCCATAAAACCCCATTTCCTGCCTCCGGACCTCTAGAACTGTCTTAACCGTAAGTGTATGTTGTTGTTGTTTTTTAAATTCTTTTAACATGTTTATTTAGTTTTGAGAGAGACAGAGACAGAATGCCAGTGGGTTAGGGGCAGAGAGAGAGGGAGTCACAGAATCCTAAGCAGGCTCCAGGCTCCGAGCTGTCAGCACAGAGCCAGATGCCGGGCTCGAACTCACACTGCGAGATCATGACCTTTGCCGAAGTCGGACGCTCAACCGACTGAGCCACCCAGGTGCCCGGAAGTAAGCGCATGTTGTTTAAAGGCACTACGTTTGTGGGACTTCATGACAGCAGCAACGGGAAACGGATACAGGGGTTGTGGCAGCAAGAAAGTGAGAGCAGGAGACAGTGATGTGGTTTTAGCTGTTGTGGTTAAAATATCTTACCTAGAGGGGCACCTGGGTGGCTCAGTCGGTTGAGCGTCCGACTTCAGCTCAGGTCACGATCTCGCGGTCCGTGAGTTCGAGCCCCGCGTCGGGCTCTGTGCTGACAGCTCAGAGCCTGGAGCCTATTTCAGATTCTGTGTCTCCCTCTCTCTGACCCTCCCCCGTTCATGCTCTGTCTCTCTCTGTCTCAAAAATAAATAAATGTTAAAAAAAAATTAAAAAAAAAAAAAAAAGAAAATATCTTACCTAGAAATCTGTGCAAATGCATACATGCACATATTGCTGGGGCTCTCCCACAGCCACGGGAGGGGCCGCTGCAAGAGGAGGGCAGGAAGTTTAAGCTCTGTTAGCTTCATGGCAAATCTCTCTGTGTTTGTGTTGAATGAACCTGACATTCGGCATTTAATCTATCTGAAATAGAGAACCTGGTATGCAGTAGAGTTGTTCATTAAAAAACAATTTTTTTTAAATGTTTATATATTATTGAGAGACAGAGAGAGACAGAGCACGAGCAGGGGAGGGGCAGACAGAGGGGGAGACACAGAATCCGAAGCAGGCTCCAGGCTCTGAGCTGTCAGCACAGAGCTTGATGCGGGACTCGAACTCACAAACCGTGAGATCTTGACCTGAGCTGAAGTCAGACGCTTAACTGACTCAGCCACCTAGGTGCCCCCCCCCAAATTTTTTTTTAATATTTATTTTTGAAAGACAGAGGGTGAGCAGAGGAGGGGCAGAGAGAGAGGGAGACACAGAGTCTGAAACAGGCTCCAGGCTCTGAGCTGTCAGCACAGAGCCCAACACAGGGCTCGAACTCACGAGCCGTGAGATCATGACCTGAGTAGAAGTGGGAGGCTTAACTGACTGAGCCACCCAGGTGCCCCTAGAGTCACTCATTTACACATAGAGTGTGGGGGGGGGGGGAGGGGCAGACAGAGAGAGAGAGAGAGAGAGAGAGGGAAAGAGAGAGAGAATTCCAAGTGGGCTCCACACTCAATGCCAAGCCTGATGTAGGGCTCGATTCCACGACCTTGGGATCATGACCTGAGCAGAAGTCAGATGCCCAACCGACTGAGCCACCCCAGCGCCCCCCCAGTTCTTGTCAGCTTCTTCAAACATATTACAGGTAACATTTCAGCGGGGCTCATACTCCCACCAGCACCGTGACAGAGGCCATGACACCTTCCCATTATGAGGATCATCAGTCGTGGGCTGGACTTTGCGACCTGCTTCCCAAGAACCAGACATGGAGGGGGAAATACAGTGACTGTATGATTAAGAAACGTGGCAGACACTACTTGTGTTAGGACTCTCTCTCTCTGTCTCTCTCTTTCGCTAATGTGCGGGTCCTCATAAGGAATTGGCTCATGCGATGACGGAGGCTGAGAAGTCCCATGACGGGCCGTCCACAAGCTGCAGACGCAAGAGGGGCAGTTCTAAGTTCTGAGAGCCCGAGAGCTGACGGTATAGATTCAACTCTGAGTCCAAAGGCCCGAGAGCCAGAAGGGCAAGGGCAGAAGATGGATGTCCCTGCTCGAGCAGTCGGACAGAGAGGGGACTGGACCATTCCTCTGAGTTTCTGTTCTATTCGGGCTCTCCACGGGCTGGGTGACGCCCACTCATGGTGGGGAGGGCCACCTGCTTTGCTCTGCCCGGCAATTCAAGTGCTAATCTCTTCCTGAAACACCCTCACGGACGCCCCCAGAAATAACGGGCATTCCGTGGCCCGGTCAGGTCGACACATAAAGTTAACCATCACACCGCCTTGACCAAGAGACCGAGGTGAGCCCCACCAGCGACGGGTCACGGTGATGTCGTGCGCCCCGATACGATGTGATGGGGTGGGGGGGTACATCTCACCTCTGTGGTCTTCTTTCCAAAACCCCAGTCCAAACAGGAGGTGAAACCTCAGAGAAACCCAGATTGACAGAGACTCGATATAAGGCCTGACCAGTCCTCTTCTAAACTGTCAAGGTCATGGAACACAAGGGAAGACTGGGAAGCTGTCACAGATGAGAGGCGCCTAAGGAGACCTGATGACCGGAAGGAATGTGGTGCCACCGGTGGACCTTGGACAGAGAAAGGACGAGTGTGCGAGTTTTGATCTCAAGGTTGTGAGTTGGAGCCCCAAACTGGGTGTAGACATCGCTTAAAAATAGTAAAATCTTGGGGCGCCTGGGGGGCTCAGTCGGTTAAGCATCTGACTTCGGCTCAGGTCCTGATCTCGCAGTCCGTGAGTTCGAGCCCCGCGTCGGGCTCTGGGCTGATGGCTCAGAGCCTGGAGCCTGTTTCCGATTCTGTGTCTCCCTCTCTCTCTGCCCCTCCCCCGTTCATGCTCTGTCTCTCTCTGTCCCAAAAATAAATAAATGTTGAAAAAAAAAAATAAAAAAAAAAAATAGTAAAATCTTGGGGCGCCTGGGGGGCTCAGTCGGTTAAGCATCTGACTTCGGCTCAGGTCCTGATCTCGCAGTTCGTGAGTTCGAGCCCCACATCGGGCTCTGTGCTGACAGCTCGGAGCCTGGAGCCTGCTTCGGATTCTGTGTCTCCCCCTCTCTCTGTCCCATTCCCACTCACACTCTATCCCTCTCTGTCTCTCAAAAAATAAATAAATGTTAAAAAAAATTAATAAACAACAACATGTTAAAAAAAAACAAAACAAAACAATGCTGATGAAAATCGAGGAAAGTATGGAGCTGGCTAGTAGTGACGTACCAATACTGATCTATCAATCTGGACAAATGTGCCGTAGTTAGGTAAGTGATAGGTGAGGGGCACGTGGGAGATCTCTCACTCTGCAACTTTTCCGTACATCTTTAAAGTATTTCTAAACAGGGGTACCTGGGTGGCTCAGTCGGTTGAGTGTCTGACTTTTGAGTTCGGCTCAGGTCATTTCCCAGGGTCGTGGGATTGAGCCCCGCGTCAGGCTCTGGTCTGAGCCTACTTGGGATTCTCTCTCCCTCTGCCCCTTATCCCTGCTTGCGCGTGCACGCTCTCTCTCAAAATAAAAATAAAAACAAAGTATTCCTAAATAAAAGTGTATTATATAAAAAATCAGGGGCGCCTGACTGGCTCAGTTGGTGGAGCATGTGACTCTTGGATCTCAGAGTTGTGAGTTCGAGCCTCACATTGCCTAAAAATAAAATCTTTTAAAATAATTTTTTTAAAGTTTATTTTACTTATTTTGAGAGAGAGAGAGAGAGAGAGAGAGAGAGAGAGACAGAGAGCAAGCACATGGGAGGAACAGAGAGAGAAGGAAAGAGAGAATCCCAAGCAGGCTCCGCACTGTCAGCACAGAGCCCAAGGTGGGGTTCAAACTCATGAACCGTGAGATCATGACGTGAGCCGAAATCAAGAGTCAGAGGTTCATCCAACCGAGCCACCCAGGCGCCCCTTAAAAATAAAATCTTAACAACAACAACAACAACAACAACAACAACAACAACAACAACACAACTCTCCTTGATTTCCATAGGGTTAGGGGAAGGATAGGTGGGGAGTAATTTTGTTTAATGAGGACAGAGTTTCAATTGAGGAAGACGGAAAACTCTGGAGAGGGACAGTGACCACAGCAGCACATCGATGCGATTGCATTTCATGCCCTTGAACTGTGCGCTTAAAAGTGGTGAAACCAGTAAATTTTGTGATCTTTATATACCTTATCACAATATAAAAAATACTCTTGATTTTTTTTTTTCCCCAAGAAAACCTCACAGCTCACGTCCAACCCATCGCTAAGTCCTGTCAACTCCACAGACCCTTCTGGAGCCATCATTTCTCCCCACCTCCACCATTTCCAGCCTAGTCCACTCCCGTTGGAACCACTCCCCCAAATGATTCCTTCACTCAGAACATTCCAGTGGCTTCCCAGAGCACTGAGGAGAGAAGCCCAGAGCTCTACATGATCTGGCCACCTGGTGCCTTGTTAATCTTACCTCTGGCCACCTCTCCTTTCCTCCCCCTGCTGCAGCGTTACTGGACTTCTTGATGCTCCTCCAAAATACCACACCTGTTTCCACCTCGGGGCCTTTGCACAAGCTGTTCTCACCGAGCACTCTGCCGCTGGATACCGGCCTGGCCTACTTCTTCCCTTCATCCACGTCTTTGCATAAAAGGCAACTGCCCACAGAATCTCCCCCAGATCACCCCGCCATAACCACTTGTTCTCACTCCAAGTGTTTCCTGACCCTCTGTTTTTGTTATTTATTATCTTTACCAATATAAACATCCACATGGAATTTGTTTATCGTCTGTCTCCCCAAATAGGACATGGGATTGTCTGAGGAGGACCTTATCTGTCTTTTCAAAAAGCTTGTGGCCCCAGTGCCTAAAAAAGGGCCCAGACGTGGAAGGCACTTTATGAACATTTGTCAAGGGAAGGAAGACGGTCAGTTCTTGAGTAAAACATTTCTAGTTTGTTTTTCAAACAGACACTGACGCTTTCTTTTAAAATTTATTCCAAGTTTTTTTTAAAAACAGTTTTATCTATCTACCCTCAGATAACCTAAGATAATTTCCCTATCTCAAGATCCTTAATTTAATCACATCTGTAAGGTTCCTTTTGCCAAGTAAGAACATTCACAGGCACTGGGGGTGAGGACACAGACATCTTGGGGGCCATTATTCAGTTTACTTTGGGTTACTTTCAAAATTTCTCTTTACATTTGGTTTTCTAGTTCAAATATGATGGTTCTAGGGGTGTGAGCACGTGTGTGTGTGCACATGTACATGTGCATGAGAGGGAGCTTCGTGTGTGTTTGGTATTTTGCCAGCTGACCCCGTAATATCCTTTTTCTAAAGGTTTATTTACTTTTAGGTAATCTCTGCACCCAATGTGGGGCTTGAACTTGCGACCTCCAGATCAAGAGTCGCATACTCCTGAGACTGAGCCAGCCAGGGGCCCAGACCCAATAACGTTCCTTATAGAGGGGCACTTGGGTGGCTCAGTCTGTTAAGCGTCTGACATTGGCTCAGGTCATGATCTCACAGTTCGTGAGTTCGAGCCCCATGTCCGGCTCTGTGCTGATAGCTCAGAGCCTGGAGCCTGCTCTGGATTCTGTGTCTCCCTGTCTCTCTGCCCTTCCCCTACTCATTCTCTGTCTCTGTCTCTCAAAAATAAATAAACATTAAAAAATTTTTTAAAAAGTAGTGTTCTTTATAGAAAAAGAATAAATCTATTTATTTTTTTCCGGTCAAGGATCCAGCCCAGGGTCACAGTTTCCACGTGACGTCCTGGCTCTTCAGTTGTCCTTCGGTCTGAAATGGTTCTCCAGTCTTTGTCTTTCGTGACACTGACGTTTATTAAAAGTCCAGCCCAGTCATTTTGTAGAATGTCCCTCAATGTGGTTTGCCTGGTGTTTCCCCATTAGATTCGGCATGCGTTTTGGGCAGGAATGGCACAGAAATGGAGAAGCCCCTGCCTGGAGCGTCACGTCGGGAGGCATGGGATGTCGGTCTGTCCCATTACTGCTGATGTCCACTCTGCTCGCTTGATTAAAGGGGGTGTTTCTCACGTTTCTCCACTTTTATTAAGGTGCTGATTTTCCCTTTCTAATCGGTAAGTATCTTGCAATCAGACACTTTGAGGTTATACACGTTTCTCACCACGTTTTTACCCACGAGGTACATTTTGCACATCGGACCTAAATAGACGTGCAGAAATAGCCTATTGGTTTCCTTTTGAATTTAGAGCAGAAACGTTCTCAAACAAGGGAAGAGAGGTGCCTTCATTAAATTTTCAGATCCGGAAAGTTCACATTGACAGAATTACTTCCACCATGTAAGAAGCGGCTTTAAAATCACCTGCCAAGCCCGTGACCTCTATGCAGAGGGGAACAGTTACACAGACAGGGTATAGAACTGCGGCCGAGCGTCAGCGTGTGGCCCAGCTCTAGGATTTCGACAGTGGTCCAACTAGGGGACATTGTACAGAACCGCAGACCGCCTCACCATGGACTCCAGAGCGGACACGAGGAACGTCACCACCATCCTGCTCTCTGAGGCCTCCTCGTTCTCCATGGGCAGGGCAGACACCGCCACCTGGGCCATGATCCCTGTCGATGAGAAGTAACAAGACAGTGAGTGGTAGAAATCCACAGTGACCTCTAAGTATGCACCTGGAGCTGGGACGGTTCTCACAGATGACCTAGCTCCAACCTCCCTTTATGGGTGAAGAAACCGGGGCGCCTGGGGGGCTGAGTCGGTGAAGAGTCCAACTCTTGATTTTGGCTCTGGTCATGCTCTCATCGTTCGTAAGATCGAGCCCCGCTTCAGGCTCCATGCTGACAGCGTGGAGCCTGCTTGGGATTCTCTCTCTCTCCTCGCTCTCTGCCCCTCTTCCCACCTGTACTCTCTATCTCAAACTAAATAAATACACACTAAAAATAAAATAAAATAAAATAAAATAAAATAAAATAAAATAAAATAAAATAAAAATAAAATAGAATAGAATAAAAATAAAATAAAATATAAAATAAAATATAAAATAAATAAAAACAAAATATAAAATAAATAGAATAGAATAGAATAAAAAAATAAAAATAAAATAAAATATAAAATAAAATATAAAATAAAATATAAAATAAAATAAAATAAGATAGGGGTGCCTGTGTGGCTCAGTCGGTTAAGTGTCTAACTTTGGTTTAGGTCACGATCTCGCAGTTTGTGAGTTCGAGCCCCGCGTCTAGTTCTGTGCTGACAGCTCGGAGCCTGGAGCCTGCTTCGGATTCTGTGTCTTCCTCTCTCTCTCTGCCCCTCCCCTGCTCACGCTCTGTCTCTCTCTCTCAAAAATAAACATTAAGAAAATAATAATAAATAAATTCTCTGAAGACACTTGAGGATGCCTTAATTAGATTTATGTTCTTCCTGAGACAGACCATAGACTAGCAGAACCATTAGGATGCAAATGTTTTTGGTTAAAACTTTTTATAAATCAGTCTCCTATCATGAAATAGAATGTGACTTCATACCAGGCATGACCTGGCCACGAGCGACTGAGGAAATATACACCCTTCAACTTGAGGCTTGTATTTTTTTTTGTATTCTTTTTTAAATGTTTTTATTTATTTTTGAGAAAGAGAGAGAGCAAAGCAGGGGAGGGGCAGAGAGAGAGAACGAGACACAGAATCCGAAGGAGGCTCCAGGCTCTGAGGTGTCAGCACAGTGCCTGACACAGGGCTTGAACTCACGAACCGTGAGATCATGACCTGAGCCCAAGTCGGAGGCTCAACCGACTGAGCCACCCAGGCACCCCCAATTTGAAGCTTTTAAATAATGATCCTAAAACCTTTGACTGCCTTCTTGTTGTCACACCCATTTTTGAGAACAAGTAGAAGTCTGTAATCATAAACTGTTTGTGTGTGGGTGGTTTGTAAAATGAAAAAGGACATGGTGTTCCATGTGCTTAAAATAACCTCCAAGTACAGAGGTCTCTCAATGAAGCAGAGCATAAAGCAATCAAAGTGGGGCACTCATCTCTGAACTCAAACATTGTTTATGTCTGCAGATTTTATTTAGCAAGGAAAAAAAATGGTCAAAATGATCACTCGCAGTTTCCTTTTAAATAAAGGAAAGTTTTTATTTTAAAATTATTTATAATTGCTGTATACTAGATCCTTAGTAGGATTACATTTCACATCTTTGGTTATTAAAGAAGAAAGACCTGTTCGTGTCATTTAAAAAATTTTTTAATTAAGGTATAATTTATGTAAAGTTCATTTTAGTGTAAGATCTGTAATTTTTTTTTGAGAGAGACAGGGTGCATGTACACACATGCAGGGGAGAGGCAGAGAGAGAGGGAGAGAGAGGATCCAAGGCAGGTTCCATGCTGTCAGCAGAGAGCTGGATGCGGGGTTCAAGCTCATGAACTGTGAGATCACGACCTGAGCTGAAGTCAAATGCTTAACTGGCTGAGCCACCCAGGCGCCCCAAGAGAAGTAGGCTTTTTAAGCTTCATAGGAAAGGACTAAACTGTTTTCCAAAATGGCTGTACTATTTTGTGTTCCTATTGCTAATACATGAGAATTCCAAGTGTTCTGTATCCTATCTGACAGACTGTTGTCAGCTAAAAAAACAAAACAAGACAAAACAAAAAGCTGTAGGGGGGTGGGGGCGGGGGTCAGGCAGTTAAGCATCTGACTCTTGATTTCAACTAAGGTCATGATCTCATGGTTCATGAGGTAGAGCCTCACATTGGGCTCTGCACTGGTGGCAAGGAGCCTGCTTGGGATTCTCTCTCCCTCTCTCTGCCCCTCTCCTGCTCCCGAATGTGCGCTCTCTCTCTCTCTCTCAAAATAAATAAATAAATAAACATTACAAAAAAAAAAAAACCTTTTCCTACAACAGAGTCCCATCTTATAATGGAAGTAGGTACGTCTAAAGGCAAATTCACCCATGGTCAAAATTATCTTAGGAAGCAATAAATTATCTGTCCCAGAGGGAACATTTTCCTTCTATGAGTTAATTGTTTGGGGAGCTGACTTCTAGCTCTTTATCACCCGATGCAACTTTGCCAACACGACGCACATGTTTTCAAGTCAGTGGTCCTGAAACATGTCAACCACTCAGAGTGACTTTGAGCTGCGTATCAGAAGGCCATTCTTCTTGGGTCGGGGAGGGTTCCCTTTTCTTTCCGAATTTTGCCATCAATGGCTGTGTCTTCAGAGTTTATGTCTTTCAGCCACAATTTTAATATTTTCCATCTCTCTAAAATCTTATCACCTATTTGGCTGGTCACCAAGCAGCAACTGGAACACGAAATGCCACTGTTTGATGACTCACGTGTTGATGGCAGGAATGCTACATTCGCTGTGACCATGTCTCTGATCGTAACCCTTCATGGAGTCCCGCCAGCCAGTTTTCCCTGCAGTGTTGACATGGTTTCTTCCATTAATCATCCAGTGAACTAGTTTAGGGGCCACGATGTATGAAAAACACACATTTTTTCAGAGATTTTATTTTTAATCAATCTCCACACCAAACTTGGGGCTTGAACTCACAACCCTGAGATCAAGAGTCACACACGTCCCACCGACCAAGCCAGCAGGTGACCCGAAAAAAAACATTAAAAAATATATTCACTTATTTTTGAGAGAGAGAGAGAGAGAGAGACAGAACGAGAGCACAACAGGCTCCACACTGTCAGCACAGGCCCCGATGCGGGGCTCAAACCCACGAACCACGAGATCATGACCTGAGCCGAAACCAAGAGCCCGGACGCTTAACCGACAGAGCCACCCCAGATGCCCCAAAAAACACATTTTAAAACACTGGAATCCCATATGGTGCTTTGAGATGCTCCTGTTGAGAGGCCCCTGAGAACTGAGACCCTTTAAGGGACTGGAATATTCCAGGCTCCTGTGTCCTGCGTGCTCCTAAGTCGGATGTTCCTCCACTGGAACGACAGAAGGTGCCTAAAATATTTAAATAGTGATTTTCCTCTTTTCACTGTTGCAGTTCGACCATGGCTGAACTCTCCTAAGTTAAGTGCAGGGATGGTACACCACTGTATCTATTTAATTTTGTGTGCCATCCACGTGCAGGGGCCGTGCTACTATTCTCCGTGTTGTTCCAACTTTAGCCTATGCGCTGCTGAAGCAAGCACCGTGGTTATCTATTCTTTTGCACGATTTTTTGCATGGAGACGGTTCTAGCAAAGCCTTCCTGCAAAACCCAAGAGTGAGTTGCTTGATTGACATCTGTTAGTGCCCGTGGTACAGGTATCATTTCTGTTAATTACACCACAGTAATCCCTAAGAGGACTGTGATGTCAAAACTCTGGTTTTTACAAGAGAATAAATGATAGGCAAAATCAAGCGAGGTGGAACTGAAAAGGATATGATCACTTGGTATCGACTGCGCTACCCGCAATGACAAAAAAGCGAGTGTTGCATAATTATCGTTTTGTTGCATCCTTCACCTAGCAACGAATGCAGGCAGGAACCTTGTTTTTTCAATTTTGTGACTTAGAACCCCCCATCCAGTAATGGAGCATTAGAAATCATGAAAGCCGGGGGCGCCTGCCTGGCTGAGTCGCTGGAGCATGTGAGTGACTCTTGATCCTGGGGTCGTGAGTTTAAGCCCTGTGCTGGGTGTAGCGATGACTTAAAACAATGTAATGAAACATGATTAGGAGCTGATCTGGGGTCTCCCACCCTGAGAACATTTTCCAGGAAAAAATCACTGCATTCTCCCCCCTCCCCTTTTTAAAAACTTTATTATTTTGAGAGAGAGAGAGAGAGAGAGAGAGAGGGAGAGAATACCAAGCAGGCTCCAGGCTGTCAGTACAGAGCCTGATGCAGGGCTTGAATTCACGAACCATGAGACCATGACCTGAGCCGAAATCCAGAGCTGGACGCTCAACTGACTGAGCCACCCAGGGGTCCCCATGTTTCATTCTAACAAAGCTAAAATTCCTTAACGGTGAGAGCTTGTACCACAGAGTAAAATCTCCCAAAGCTTACCTGGTGATTAATTCTTTTCTATTCAAATCTAAAGAATAAGCAATGTTCCTTTACATCAGAGATTTTACACAGTGCTTAACCTTTTGCTCTTGTATTTATTGGGTTTTAAAAAGTATATTTATTTGAGCAATCTATACCCAATGTGGGGCTCGAACTCCTGACCTCGAGATCGAGTGAGTCACAGGCTCTTCCGACTGAGCCAGCCAGGGGCCCCGATTTTTTTCTAAGACGGGAGATGTAAACAAAACAAAACAAAACAAAACAAAACAAAACAAAACAAAACCCCTCTCAAATCTCACATATTTTCCCAGCAATCCTTGAGGGCTGTGGGTCTCTCCTGTTCAATGCAAATATTTTGCTAATGAAAAGCAAACATCTAGAACAGGAGTCACCAATCCGCAGCCTGTGGGTCAAATCCAGACTGCCACGTCTTTTTGTAAATAAAGTTTTATTGAAACACAGATGTTTCCATCTCAGCTGTAGCTGCTTTCCTGCAAAGACAGGGTTGCATGCATGTGACAGAGACCGAAAATACTTATTATCTGGCCTTTCACAGAAGAAGTTTGCCCATCCCTGATCTAGCATTCACTTCCAGCACCTATACTGTTCATCATTTAGAATGTCATCTGCTCCATTTGGCAAACCCCTCACATCTTGAAATAGTGGCCCAGTTTATTTTTCAGACTGTTTCTGGGTTTTCCTTTCCAAAGGTGAATTTTTCAGGTGTCTGAGGCCTTTCTTTTATTATTAAAAAACCTTTTTTTTTTTTTGTTTATTTATTTTTGAGAGCGAGAGAGAGCATGAGCAGGGGAGGGGCAGAGAGGGAGACACAGAATCCAAAGCGGGTTCCAGGCTCTGAGCTGTCAACACAGAGTCCAATGCGGGACTCGAATGCGCAAACTGTGAGATCATGACCTGAGCCGAAGTCGGGACACTCAACCCACCGAGCCATCTGGGCGCCCCTCGGAGACCTTGATTTTAATTAAGTTCCTGAGTTATCACCTTCTCCAAAGTTCGGGCCACAGTAAATGGGAACTATAAACTCAAGTGGACCTATTCAACATTCAACACAAATGTATGGAGGGGGTTAAAGGTACCGACTTCCAGTCATAAAATAGGAAGTCCTGGGGCTATAACGCACAGGATGGCAACTAGAGTTAACAATACTGTACTGTATGTTTGAAAGTTGCTAAGAGGATGAATGTTAGAAGTTCTCATTACAAGAAAACAACAATGCGTGGGGCGCCTGGTGGTTCAGTCGGTAAAGCATCCAATTCTTGACCTCACCTCAGGTCATGATCTCACGGTTCATGAGATTGAGCCCCTTGTCCGGCTCTGTGCTGACGGTGCGGAGCCTGCTTGGGATTCTCTCTCTGCCCCTCTCTGCCCCTTGTCTGTGTTCTCTCTCTCTCTAAAAATAAATAAACATTAAAAAACAAAATTTGTAACTTACATGAGGTGATGTTGCTTAAACTAGTTGTGATCATATTGCAATAAATACATATAGTAAATCACTACACTGTACATCTAAAACTAACACAACGTTACATGCCGATAATATCTCAATAAAGCCAGATAAAAACTTAAAAAGAAAGTAACAACAGGGGTGCCGGAGTGGCTGAGTCAGTTGAGTGTCCGACTCTTGATTTTGGCTCAGGCCATTATCTCAGAATTCGTGAGACTGAGCCCCGTATCAGGCTTTGTGCTGGCAGCATGGAGCCTGCTTGTGATTCTCTCTCTCTTTCTCTGCCCCTCCCTGGCTCATGCGCATGATTTCTCTCTCTCTCTCTCTCAAAACAAATAAATAAATATTAAAAAAAATAACAGGGGCACCTGGGTGGCTCAGTCCATTACATTTCTGACATCAGCTCAGGTCATGATCTCACGGTTCATGGACTGGAGCCCCGCATGGGGTTTGTGAGTTTGAGCCCCACATCAGGCTTTCTACTGTCAGTGCAGGGCCTGCCTTGGATCCTCTGTCCCCCTCTCTCTCTGCGCCCCCCACTGGTGCGCTCTCTTCCTTTCAAAAATGAAAGAAGCATTAAATTAAAAAATATATAAATGGGGCGCCTGGGTGGCTCAGTCGGTCGAGCTTCCGACTTTGGCTCGTGTCATGAACTCGCAGTTCATGAGTTTGAGCCCCGCGTCAGGCTCTGTGCTGACAGCTGGGAGCCTGGAGCCTGCTTTGGATTCTGTGTCTCCCTCCCTCTTTGCCCCTTCCCCGCTTGGGCAGTCTCTCTCAAAAATAAAGATTAAAAAAAATTAAAATAAATAAATATCAATAAATTTCAAGACAACAAGGTATTCTATTTTGCAATTAGCAAGGAATATGGAAGAGAACAAGAAATAATACGTATTTTCAAGGTCACAGAATAAGATTAGTCAAGTTTAAATATTAACAACTAGTCAAGAACTTTAGCTTAGCCAAAATTAACTAATAAAAACTTAAAAACACATTTTGAGCACCCAGCACACTCTGCTCACAGGAAGGGCACCAAGAAAGAAAGGTGAATAAATTCCACCTCCACTGCTCTCAAGTGAGACAGACCTCCATAGACCGGGCGGAATAACAGGTAATAAAGGCTAAATGAAAGCCACACCACCCCTGAAATGGTCCAGGGCATGTGGAAACAGAGTAACCGAAAGGGATAAGATGATGAAGGCACGCCAGCATGATTTCCAAGTTGGGCAGCTTGAGAGTGAGGAAGAGAATGTCCAGGCATTCCAGGTAAAGGTCCTGGTAAAGACCCAGAGCTCAGGCAGCCCACTTCAGGAAGTCACCGGCAGGCAGGCCGGTAGAAATGAGAACCAGTCCACATCAGCACTGCAGGTTAACACCTGTTGCAGCCTGACACCGAGTCCTGTGGGTACTGAAGGCCCCCTGTGCCAGTCACACAAACCATTACCAGCAGGCCACCAAAACATGAAAACTTTTCCCCTCGAAAGGCAAATTTGGGCTCAGCAATTCCACTCCTTGGTATATACCGAAGAGTAAAAAACAGGTCCTCACAAAAACATGTGCACGAATGTCCATCGTACAGCATTACTCATTACAGCCAAGAAGTAGAAACAACCCAAATATCCATTGGCGGGGAGGGGGAAACATGGCATATCTATACTATACAATGGATCACTACTCAGCCATAAAAAAGAAGTTAAAGACACAGACTCCTAAGGATGACCCCATCTACCGGGAAACGTCCAGAACAGGCAGAACCACCGAGGTAGACAGGACACTGGCGGTTGCAGGGGGCTGGGAAGGGGAAGGGGGCTTCTTTTTGGGTGACGGAAAAGTGCTGATACGACGGCGGTGACTGCACAGCTCTCTTGAGTGGACCCAAAACCATGGATCATACACTATAAAAGGCACACTTGACGACCTATCTCAATAAAGCCGTTACTAAAACAGCTAAGCTTGGGTCTGACCGGCGGAGAATGCCCTTCCGCCCTTGAACTCTAAGCCATCACCGTGACGGACCGCAGCACGGGGTCGGTAGCTCCTCTTCTAACAGACAGGGCGCCCCAGTCCGCTCGCTACCACAATCCACGCGAGAACCCAAGCGGGGGACCCTTCGCCACGCGCGACGCGGGGGGCGGAGTCCCACGCCTTCGCCGTGTCGCCCCGGCAGTTACCAGGCAACAGCCGCGGCCCCGCCCCTCACTTACCCAATCAAGCACGTCCGCACGCAGCGGGAGAGCCCCACGTACGCCAGGCCGAGCGTGACCTCACGCGCACCGGGCCCAGAGAGCCCAGAGCTTACAGACGCCCGCCCCCGCCGCCCCCGCCCAGCCAATCAGAGAGGACAGGGCTGCGCGTCCGTGCGCGCGACCGTTGTCCCCGCGGCGGGGTTTCCCTGCCCCACCCCCACTCCTGAGCCCGGCCCGCGGGGAACGGGGTTCTGGGGCAGCCGGGACGGCGACAGGGGCGCCTCCCGCCGTGCGCCTGGACGGCCGGCCTGCCTCCCCCGCCCCAGTCTTCCCACTGGCCAGCCCCGCGAGCGTAGAAAGTTCCAGGAGAAGCACCCGCTCTTAATGGCGGCCGCGGCGGGGGCCGGGTACGCACCTGAGGTCCCCGGCGGCGGGCAGCGCCGGGTCGGCAGAGGGGTCTGAGGGCTGGACCGCCGGGGAGCGGCCGTGGGGAGCGGTGGCGGCCCTGGCGGCGAAGAGGCGGGGCGCGGCGTGGGGGCGGCGGCCGGGGCCCGGCTCTCCACTATCCCTCCTTTTTCTCTTTCTTTCTTCACCCCCCCACCCCCGTTGTTGGTTTTTTTTTTTTTTTTTTTTTTTTTTTTGGCTTCCTGGAAGGCAGCCTCCACTCGTGTGTCCGCAGCGCCCCCAGTGGGCGTTGCCGTTTCCGGTGCTGTGGAATCCAGGGAAGCTGCACGCCGGATTTGTTTGCAGGCTCAGCCGCGGTCCGCAGAAGGCCAGGCGTGCGCCTCGGTCCCCAGCTTTTGATGAGTGGCTGGCACGTGTCCCGCCTCACCCCTGCACACCGCCCCCAGACGTGGGCCTCCTTTCATGCAGTTGTTTAATACGGTATTTTGCACGCCTGTAGCTTGTGGCTTTAAAGCGGTGAGGTTGCAACTCGACGGACCCGAGACTCTGTCTTGAAGCCATCGAGTTATTTGTCAGGAACTGTAACGGCGTGTCCCGACCTTTTGGTAGGGTCAGTGCCATCGCCAACCAATCTTGAGCCTTTCATCCGTTGGTGGTGGCGCTCCAGCAAATAGCCCAGTATTACAGTAGTGTTATTTCTTCTTAGTTACGCTTTACGTGTATTATTGTGCCAAAAGGAGAAAAGAACAGAAACCATTTACCTACCCATCGCTCAGATTTAACCTGTGCCATATTTATTTCATAGTTTTAAGAAATATTACAGAGACACAACCGAAGGCACTGTTCTTATTCCCTTCTCTTCCCCACGGGTAATTACTGTCTCGCAGTTTATATGTTCTAGTACACGTTTTCTTTCTGTCTGTCTTTCCTTCTAAGTAGGCTCCACTCCCAGCACAGAGCTCAGTACAGGGCAGAACTCAACCCTGAGATCAAGACCTGAGCTGTGATCAGAGTCCGGGAACCGGCAGAGTCACCTAGGTGCTCCACTAATATACATTTATTTTGCAAAAAGACAAGTGTCTCAAATTTGCTGAGACTTTCTTTCTGTAAGTGTCTATCAAAGATATGCTTTCTAGCAGATGCTATTAAAAAAAAAACAAACAAAAAAACAACCCTGTCCTTTCAGGGCACCTGGGTGGCTCAGTGGTTTAACATCTGACTCTTGATCTCACCTCAGATCAAGATCTCACACTCCATGAGATCCAGTCCCTAGTCGGGCTCTGCACGGTCAGCGTGAAGCCTGCTTGGGATTCTCCCTCTCTCTCTCTCTATCTCTGTCTCTCTCTCTGTCTCTGTCCCTCACCTGCCCACGCTTTCTTTCTCTCTCTAAGTAAATAAACATTAAAAAAAAACCGTATCCTTTCAAAGTAAAGCTAACAATTCAACAAGTAATTTTGAAAGTATCACAAACCAAGAAACAGATTCTCGACTATAGATAACAAGCTGGTTACTTAGAGGGGAGGGGGGTGGGGATTAAAGAGAATACACTTACCATGACGAGCGCTCAGTGATGTATAGCAGTGTTGAATCACTGTATTATATACCTGAAACTAATATAACAGTGTATATTGACGATACTGGGATTAAAAAAAAAAAACTTAATTAGAAAAGTCCCTGCTTCAGGGGCACCTGGGTGGCTCAGACTGTTGAGCATCCAACTTCGGCTTGTGTCATGATCTCACAGTTCATGGGTTCAAGCCCTGTGTTGGGCTCTGTGCTGACAGCTTGGAGCCTGCAGCCTGCTTCAGATTCTGTGTCCCTGTCTCTCCCTCTCAAAAATGAGCATTAAAAATTTTTTTTCAAAGTGCCTGCTTTTTTGACATTATTTTAATTTTTAAAATTTTTATTATTTTTTAATGTTTATTTATTTTTGAGAGAGAGAGAGAGAGAGCAGAGGAGGGGCAGAGAGAGAGAGGAGGCAGAGAATCCAAAGCAGGCTCCGAGCTGTCAGCACAAAGCCTGATGTGGGCCTTGAACTCGCCAACCATGAGATCATGACCTGAACCGCAGTCGGACGGACGCTCAACCGACTGAGCCACCCAGGTGCCCCTTGATGTTATTTTTAAAAGAGATGTTGGAAAATATTCCCATTATGTTACTGTTGATTCTCTTCATTCCAAAGAGTTGTGTTCTATGAAGTTAGGCAAACAGTGAGCAAGACTGAACCACTACTCCGTGGGGTAATACAAGGTTAGGTTTCTGCCAGCCTCTGGTCATGACATTTTTGCGAACCTGTCAATACGTAACCCTGTTTTATGTGTGTGTCTGTTCAAAGACACCTTATGTAACATGCATTATCAATTCATTAGTTGAACTGATGGCCAACAGCACTATCTATATACAGCTCATGCCTGAGGGAACCTTACCTAACAGGTATTTTCTTTTTTTTTTTTTTTCCAACGTTTATTTATTTTTGGGACAGAGAGAGACAGAGCATGAACGGGGGAGGGGCAGAGAGAGAGGGAGACACAGAATCAGAAACAGGCTCCAGGCTCTGAGCCGTCAGCCCAGAGCCTGACACAGGGCTCAAACCCACGGACCGCGAGATCGTGACCTGGCTGAAGTCGGACGCTTAACCGACTGCGCCACCCAGGCGCCCCTATACTTAATGCTTTTTTAAAAATGTTTATTTATTTTGAGAGAGAGACAGAGAGTGAGCAAGGGAGGGGCAGAGAGAGAGGGAGACACAGAATCAGAAACAGGCTCCAGGCTCTGAGCCGTCAGCCCAGAGCCCGACGCGGGGCTCGAACTCACGGACCGCGAGATCGTGACCTGGCTGAAGTCGGACGCTTAACCGACTGCGCCACCCAGGCGCCCCCCTAACAGGTATTTTCTACTTAAGGCACATCACAGCCTTCTTGTGCTTAGGGGCACCAGACAACAGTTGAGCACTATGTCTGAGAGCCACTTTAAGCAGCAAAATCACCAACAAGGAAGCACAAAATGTGGAAAACGTAGCATTAAAAAGACCAGGGAAGGGTGCATGGGTGGCTCCATCGGTTAAGTGTCTGACTTCGGCTCAGGTCACGCTATCGCAATTGGGGAGTTCGAGCCCCTGCATCAGGCTCTGTGCTGACAGCTCGGAGTCTGGAGCCTGTGTCAGATTCTGTGTCTACCACTTTCTCTGCCCCTCTCGCTCATGCTCTGTCTCAAAAATAAACATTAAAAAAAAAAAAAAAAAAAAAGACCAGGGAAAGGACACTTGTTTACAGCGCGAGAGCTGACACAAGCGTGCCCACCTCGGCTGGGAAGTGTGCATCAGGCAATGCCCAGTTGTTTTCTTGCCACTGGGCGCGTGTCTGAGGATGACCAAGAAAGCATGAATGGGGGGGCGCCTGGGTGGCGCAGTCGGTTGAGCGTCTGACTTCAGCCAGGTCACGATCTCGCGGTCCGTGAGTTCGAGCCCCGCGTCAGGCTCTGGGCTGATGGCTCAGAGCCTGGAGCCTGTTTCCGATTCTGTGTCTCCCTCTCTCTCTGCTCCTCCCCCGTTCATGCTCTGTCTCTCTCTGTCCCAAAAATAAATACACGTTGAAAAAAAAATTAAAAAAAATAAAATAAAATGTCAAAACACGCCACTGGTTTGAAAGAGCAGCTGACATCAACAAGAGTCTGATTTCTCTCCTCTTATTCTCCCTTGAGCCCACTCCAGCTAGCCACCCCCCACCCCGACTCCACTAAAACTGTTCACTCCAAGGTCACGAGTGACCCCCGCATCGCTCGCCATTTTTCAGTTTGTGAGTCGCTTGATCTGTCAGCACTTGACACGACCATTCCCCGGCGCTGTCCTGGATCTCTTCGCTGCCTGCTCTCACTCCTTAGATGACTGTGTCCAATCTCCGGTCTTTACAAACCTTCCATATGGTGATGCTTCTCAAGTAGGTATCTTCAGCCCCGCCCGCTCACCTCCAGCTTGGTTTGTACAACCGACTGGCTACTTTGACACTTCGCGGGGAGGAGGAAGAGGCAGCTCAAGCCAGACGCGTCCCACCCTCTCTGGGGATTCTCATGTGGTTCTTTCCCATCGCAGTTACTGGAGCGCCATTCTTCCAGTTACTTCGCTTCTCCCATTCCCGCTGCTCATCCTTCAGACAAGCCAGTCAGCTCCGGATTTCCTAAGTACCCTCTGACCACGACTACCACCACACTGGTCCAAGCCGCCATCGTCTCCTGCAACAGACTCCTAATTTGTCTCCCTGATCCTGCCCTTAACTCTCTTCAGACCCTTCTTAACACAGCAACTGGAAAAATCCTGGAACCCGTAACTCGTTTCACTCCTCTGCTCACAATTGTCTTGTAACTTTTCCATCTCAGAACAAAAGTAAAAGGTCCTGAGTTATGCTTCCAGCCAAGGTGAGGTCACCAGGATTGGATTCACCTTCTCGCCTGAAACAACTAAAAGACAAACACGAGAATAAAAAAATGCAATAGTAGGGGCGCCTGGGTGGCTGAGTCAGTTAAGCAACCTATTCTTGATTTCGGCTCTGGTCATGATCTCGCTGTTTGTGAGTTCTAGTCCCATATTGGGCTCTGCGCTGGCAGCACAGAACCTACTTGGGATCCTCTCTCTCCCTTCCCCGCTCTCTCCCTCTTTCTCTACCCCTCCTCCACTTGAGCTCCCTCTCTCTCTCTGAAAATAAATAAATAAAACTTTAAAGAATGCAATAATAAGGGAAAATTACGAGCAAGTCTGGGCACTAAATTTGCCAATTTGAGCGCAATGGACAAATTCCTTAAAAGACACAAGTTACCAAAGCTCATTCAAGAAAACTAGGTGATTTGGGGCGCCTGGGTGCTTCAATCAGTTGAGCATCCAACTTCAGCTCAGGTCATGATCTTGTGGTGTGAGAGTTCGAGCCCCGCATCTGGCTCTGTGCTGACAGCTCAGAGCCTGGAGCCTGCTCTGGATTCTGTGTCTCCCTCTCTCTGCCCCTCCCCCTGCCTCAAAATAATAAACTTAAAAAAATTAAAAAAAAAAAAAAAAGAAAACTAGGTAACTTGAATAACTCTGTATCTATTTAAAAAATTGAAAGTTAAGTTAAAAACCTTCCCATGAAGAAAAATCCCAGGCCCAGATGATTTCACTGATGGTATCTACGAAAACTTTAAGGTAAAAAGCAAATCTACACGGAAGCACCTGGGTGGCTCAGTCCGTTGGGCAACCACCTTCAACTCAGGTTGTGATCTCATGGTCTGTGGGTTCAAGCCCCGCGTCGGGCTTTGTGCTGACAGCTCAGAGCCTGGAGCCTGCTTCAGATTCTGTGTCTCCCTCTCTCTCTTCTCCCCGCTTGTGTTCTATAAAAAATAAATAAACATTAAAAAAAAATCGACACAAACTCTTCTCAAAGGCCAAAGAGGAGGAAATACTTTCTAACTCATTCTAGGAAGCCAGCATTGCCATGATACCAAAACCAAAGACATCACAAGAAAAGCACTAATAAGACCAATGTCTCTCATGAACACAGATATAAAAATTCCCAATAAGCTTTTCCCCCCAATTAAAAAAATTGTGGTAAAATACACACAACATACGATTTGCCATCCTAACCGTTTTAAAAAATTATTTGTTTGTTTGTTTGTTTATTTATTTATTATTAAAAACATTTTAAAAAATGTTATTTATTTTTGAGACAGAGAGAGACAGAGCACGAACAGGGGAGGGTCAGAGAGAGGGAGACATAGAATCTGAAACAGGCTCCAGGCTCTGAGCTGTCAGCACAGAGCCCGACGCGGGGCTCGAACTCACGGACCGCGAGATCATGACCTGAGCTGAAGTAGGATGCCCAACCGACTGAGCCACCCAGGTGCCCCTAAAAAATAATTTTAATGTTTATTTATTTACTTGTTTAGAGAGCCAGATGTGGGGCTCAGCCCCATGAGTCAGGAGATCGTGACCTGAGCCGAAATCAAGAGTCGGATGCTCAACCAAATGAGCCACCCGGGCACCCCCCATCCTAATCATTTTTCAAGGTACAGTTCAGTGGTATTAAATGCCTTCATAATGTGCAATCGCCACCATTTATCTCTGTCATTCTTGTCCTCTTGTGAAACTGACGCTCCATCCATATCCATTCAGTAGGATTCCTCATTCTCCCTCTGCCCAACTATCATACCACTTTCTGTCTGTGACTTTGCCTACTAAAGTGCCTTATAAGTGCAGTCACACAGCATTTGCCTTTTTAGAGCCAGCTTATTCCTGTAAGTGTATTTTGTATATGTCTGTTAAGTCTAGGTGGTTTATTGTCTTGTGTGATGCCTCCTTTTCCTTATTTATCCCCTTCTGCCTGGTTGCCCAATCCGTTATGAATGGGAGTGCTGAAGTCTCTAATTATTATCACAGAGCCGTCTGTTTCTCCCTGCGAGTCTGTCAGTTTTTGCCTCATATATTTTGATGGTGTATCATTAGGTGGGTGAATGTTTATTGTATCTTGCTATATTTTGTTAATATATAATATATAACGTCCTTCCTTGTCTCTTGGAATTGTTTTTAAGTCTATTTGGTGTGATATCAGTATAGCCATTCCTGATCTTTCGTTACCATTTGTATGGAATATCTTTTTCCATTTTTTTCACTTTCTTTTTAGTTTTTATTTTTTCAAGTTTATTTATTTTGAGAGAGAATCCCAAGTGGGCTCTAATGCTCCGTGTTGGGGCACCTGGGTGGTTCAGTCGGTTAAGGGTCCGCCTTCAGCTCAGGTCATGCATGATCTTGAGGTTCATGAGTTTGAGCCCTGCATCGGGCTCTGTGCGGACAGCTTGGAGCCTGGAGTCTGCTTTGGATTTTGGGTCTCCCTCTCTCTCTGCCCTTCCCCACTCACACTCTGTCTCTCTCTCTCAAAAATAAACATTAAAAAAATTAAACAAAAATAAATGAAAACTTCCAACCAGGCTCCAATGCTCTGTGCTGAGCCCAACTCAGGGCTCAATCTTATGAACCATGAGATCACAACCTAAGCTGAAAGCAAGATTGGATGCTTAACCAACTGAGCCCCCCAGGGCTCCCCATTTTTTCACTTTCAATGTTTGTGTCTTTGATGCAAAGTGAGCGTCTTATAGATGGCAAACATTTGGATCTTGTGTTTTTATCTTTTGGCCAATCTCTATCTTTTCATTGGAGAGTTTAATCCATTTACATTTAAAGTAACTACTGGGGCACCTGGCTGGCTCAGTCAGTAGAGTGTGACTCTTGATCTTGGGGTTTTAAGTTTGAGCCCCATGTTGGGTGTAGAGATTACTTAAAAAGTAAAGCGCTTACTGATAAGGAGGGGCTTACTTCTGTGTTGCACTACTTTCTAGGTGCCTTACAGCTTTTTTTTTGTCCCTCATTTCCTGTATTACAGTCTTCTTTTGTGCTTAGTTGAGTTTTATAGTGAAATGTTTAAATTCTTTTCTTATTTCCTTTTGTGCATATTCTATGGCTATCTTCTTTGGGGTTACTGTGCGGATTGCATTTAACATCCTAAAGTTGTAACATTCTAAATTTACACTTGCTTAACTTCAACGACATATGAAAACTCGGCTCTTTAATAGCTCCAACCCCGCCCTTTTGATCGCTGATGTCACAAAAATTACATCTTTATACACTGTGTGCCCAGAAACACAAACTAATAATTCTTTTTAAATGCATTACTCTCTTAAAACCTGTAGAAAAGAAGGCATGGAGTTTCAAACCAAAGTTACAAAAGGCTGTCCTTTCCCTACTGAATGGCCCTGACACCCTTGCTGAATATAAGCAAAAGGAGAGGGTTTGTTACCACTGCCCTGCAGGAAACGTTCAGATGAGTTCTATAAGCTGAAATGAAAACGTATTGGACGGTGACTTGAAGCCATACAGAGAAATAAAGATCTCAACAAAAGGAAGTGTATGGGCATCGATAAAAGCTGGCTTTATTGTAACAATGTTGGAGGTCAGGAAAAAGTTTTGTAAATAGAAGTGGTGATGGTTGCCCAACATTGTGAATTCAACTTATTGCACTGAATTGTAGCTTTAAAAATTGTTAAGATGATGCATTTTATGTTATGTATATTTTACCACAAACACTTTAAAGGTGAGAATTTCCCTCCACATGACGTAGCCATGCCACTCACAAGAATTTACCCCCAAGATAAAAGGAATATATGAGAATACAAGAACTCGTACGCCAATGTTCACAGCAGCTTTATTCATGATATCTGGATGCAGGAAACAAGTCAAATGTCAATCAACCGGTGAATCAAGAAACAAATTGTGGTACCCCATGTAATGGAACAGTACTCAGAATTAAAAATGAATGAATTGGGGCACCTGACTGGCTCAGTTGGTAGAACACGTGACTCTGGATCTCACGGTTATGAGCCAGAGCCCCATTTTGGTGTAGCAATTACTTAAAAAAAAAAAAAAAAAGAAAATGAAAATGAAATGAATTATGGGTACATGTAATCTCCAAATTCATCATGCTTAGTCAAAGAAGCCAGCCATAAAATAATCCATATTTTATGACTGTACATTTATAAAATTCTAGAAAGTGCAAACTATAGTTGACTCTTGAATAAAAAGATTTGAACTGCATGGGCCCACTTCTATGTGGGTTTTTTTTCAATAAACAACAAAAAGTACAGTAAATGTATTTTCCTTTTTATTATTTTTAATCTTTTAAAAAAGTTTATTCATTTTTGACAGAGAGAGACAGAGAGAGAGCACGAGCAGGGGAGGGGCAGAGAGGGAGAGAGAGAGAATCCCAAGCCGACTCCACATGCCCAGCACAGAGCCTGATGCAGGGCTCGAACTCACTAAACACGAGATCATGACCTGAGCCAAAATCAAGAGTCAGACACTCAACTGACTGAGCCACCCAGGCGCCCTTTTATTTTATTTTATTTTATATTTTATTTTATTTTATAAAGAGAGAGCATGCACAAGTGGGGGACAGTGGCAGAGGAGAGAGAGAGAGAGAGAGGGAGAGGGAGAGAGAGATGGCGACAGAGTCTCAAGCAGGCTCCGCCCTCAGCATGGAGCCCAATGTGGGGCTCAATTCCATGACCCTGGGATCATGACCTGAATTGAAATCAAGAGCCTGACACTCAAATGACTCAGCCACCCAGGCGCCCCTGTAAATGCATTTTCCTAATGATTTTCTTGACTGTTTCTTTTCCCTGGCTTACTTTACTGGAAGAATTCAGTATATATAGTGCATACAACATACAATGTATGCTAATTGACTGTGTTGTCAGTAAGGTTTCCAGTCAAGTGTAGGTTATTACTACATAAGTTTTTTGGGGGAGTCTGAAGTTACACTCAGATTTTAGACTGCATGGGCGCTGGGCACCCCAACCCCTCCACTGTTCAAAGATCAACTGTATCGCACAGTGTGGGGAAACAGCAATTTCCTAGCACCGGCGGTGGAAAAAGGGATTGACCACAAAAGGACAAGAAGATGCTTTTAGGGGGATGGAACCGTGCTGCACCTCAACTGTCGTGGTGCTCGCACAAGTGAGTAGTTTTCAAAATTCATCAGACTGTACAGTTTAAATGAATGCAGTTTATTATGCAAAAATTTACCCCGATATTGATGACTCAGCCGTTGACATTTCTGTATCATGAAGTTAAGCACATGCAGTCACACTGTTCTTCTCACGTCATCTTACGACTGCTAGCTTCCTACCATTACTTTTTTTTTTTTTTTTTTTTTTTTTTTACCATTACTATTTTTAATGAGAGTAAATGGTTTAGAAAACAAAACAGGACAGGGGCGCCTGGGTGGCTCGGTTCGACTCAGGTCATGATCTCGCGGTCCGTGAGTTCGAGCCCCGCGTTGGGCCCTGTGCTGACAGCTCAGAGCCTGGAGCCTGTTTCAGATTCTGTGTCTCCCTCACTCTGCCCCTCTCCTGTTCATGCTCTGTCTCTCTCTGTCTCAAAAATAAATAACCGTTAAAAAAATTTTTTTTTAAAAAAGAAAACAAAACAGGACAGGGGTGCCTGGGTGGCTCAGTTGGGTTGAGCATCCTACTCTTGATTTCGGCTCAGGTCACGATCTCATGGTTGTGAGATCGAGCCCCACGTCGGGCAAAGCATGGAGTGTGGAGCTGCTTGGGATTCTTTGTGCCTCCCCTGCTTGTGTGCTCACACACGGGTGCATGCTCTCGCTCTCTTCCAAAATAAATAAATAAACTTTAAAAATAAAAAAAAGTAGGACATTCATTTAAAAATTATTGTTTACTAAAAAAAATATTGTTTAATCTTTATCACACTACTTACATAGTATCTTCGTATGTTTCATAAAGTACATATGAGGACAGTCATGTGTGTAAATAATTCATATGTGTTTTTTCATGCTCACAAATTTTACCCATATGGATATATAATCAAAGTAATTTGGAGATTATTGCCCTAAAACTTTGGAAGATTCTGTTCTCAGAAAACTGATAGACAAACTTACCTATAAGCGAAGGGTTGAATTCATTCAAGCAGAGAGGACACACACTTATGTGATATGGGAAGACTCAAGATTGTTAAACGTCATTTGTTCGTGATTTTATCTCAGTTAGGTCATGAATTTAATCTAGTTCCAACAAAAGTCCCAGGGGGATCTTTCATGCAACTGACAAGATGATTTTAAAATTTATATGGAAGTATTATGAGTAGCAAAGGCAATTTTGTAAAAGAACAAAGAGGACTTGATTGAATAAAACTCAAAGCATAGTGTAAAGCTGTAGCCGTGGAACCCTTGTATATTAGTTCAAGAAAAGATCAGAAGGAACAGACTCCCAAAATTGACCCCTGTATATAGAAATGCATCATATGTTATAAATGACATTTTGTTTATTTGTTTATTTGTTTGTTTAAAGTAGGATTCATGCCTGGGCACCTGGGTGGCTCAGTCGGTTAAGTGTCGGACTTCGGCTCAGGTCATGATCTCAAGGTTCATGGGTTCAAGCCCCACATTGGGCTCTGTGCTGACAGCTCAGAGCCTGGAGCCTGCTTCAGATTCTGTGTCTCTCTCTCTCTCTGCCCCTCCCCTGCTCACACTCTGTCTCTCTCTCTGTAAAATAATTAAACGTTAAAAAAATTTTTTTTAAAGTAGGATTCATGCCCCTGAGATCAAGACCTGAGCTGAGATCAACAGTGAGACATTTAACTGACGGAGCCACCCAGAGGCCCCTATAAATGGCATTTTAAATCTTTAAAGTCTGTTATAGCCAGTTAATTATTTGGGGACAATCATATTCAGATAAAATATTAATAAATATACAATCATACCATTCACAAAAGTTAACTCCATATCTAAATATAAAAAATAAAAGTGCAGTACTAGATTAAGTGTTTTACAAATATTATACAACATAATTATATTATATAATCGGTAGTCTAACTAAGCAAGCAATAAAAAGAAAAGCTCTAGCGGATAAGATTAGTGCTGACTACATGAAAATAAAATTTTGTAGAAAGAAGGACACCACAAATTAAGCAAAAAGACAGGAGAAAATATTGCAACTCAGAACAAAAGGTTTCATGCAGATTATATCAAGTACTCCCCAAAATTAATACGAGACAATTCAACAGAAATGTGCCCAAGGATACGAATGGCCAAACAATTCTTGGTACAGGAAACATGTAATGCCAGTAACCACAAGGTATTCGACCTTCCTAGAGATTATAGAAATGGGAAAAAAAAAAATCAATGAGAGCTATGCTTTAGGTATTGGGCTGACAAACATTTTAAAAAGTTTCTATCAGGTGCTGGGTATACAGAAAAAAATGAATCAACTCATACTACTGAAGCACAACTTTTGGAGAACGAATTGAAAATAGCTATCAAAAATTTTAAAGTGAGCATTTCCCAGGGGCACCTGAGTGGCTCAGTCAGCAGAACGTGGGACTCTTGATCTCAGGGTCATGAGTTCAAGCCCCACATTGGGTGTGGAACCTACTCAAAAAAAAAAAAAAAAAGGGAAAAAGTTAAAATGAGCATTTTCTATGACCTGGCAGTTCTACCAGAATCTACCCAAGAGACACCCTCACACAGGTGCAAGTGGAAACATGTACCAGAACATTCATTGTAATATTGTAATAGCAAAAAAAAAAAAAAAAAAAAAAGAGGAAATAACCCAAATATCCACCAAAAGAATGGTTAACTAAGACTTATTCATACTAATATGCAAGAGTGAAAAAGAATGAGCTAAGTGAAAACAAATTGCTATGAAAGTATCTCCAATAGAGGTTCCTGGGGGACTCAGTTGGTTAAGTGTCTGACTCTTGATTTTGGTTCAGGTCATGATCTCATAGTTTGTGAGTTTGGGCTTCACGCTGCCTCCTTGGGATTCTCTCTCTTTCTCTCTCCCTCACTCTCTGCCCCTGCCCTGCTCATGCTCTCCCTCTCTCTCAAAATAAAATGAATAAACTAAAAAAATAAAAAAATAAATAAATTATCTCCAACATAGTTTTGAGTGAAAAGACAAGGGTGCAGAATGAGGTACATATTATATCATTTTCTTTAAACACACATGCAAGAACAACTTAAAAATATTTTTTCTATGGCAATGGATACATGTGGGGCTATGGTTAAAGAAACCCTTACCCTTTAGGGGCGTCCGGGGTGGCTCAGTTGGTTAAGCGTCCGACTTCGGCTCAGGTCATGATCTCACAGTTTGTGAGTTCAAGCCCCGCGTTGGGCTCTGTGCTGACAGCTTGGAGCGTGGAGTTTGCTTTGGATTCTGTGCCTCCCTCTCCCTTTCTGCTCCTCCCCTGCTCACTCTCTGTCTCTCAAAAATAAACACGGTGGGGGAGAAGGAGCCTTTACCTTTATCGCTATAAATCACTTAAGTAATTATTTTACAAAGAGACTTCATCATATATTAATTGCATAATTAAAAGTTAATAACAATAATTAAAGTATATATGACTCGGTAGGTTCACTCTTTCCCAGACCAGAGAATTTCAGCTATCCCAATGTAACAAAGAAATGAGAACATCTACAGGAAAACATCATCATAGGTGGGGGGAAAAACTGAGCTTGGTTAACACTAGTAGATATTTTAATACTCCAGGGGAGCTGATATTTCACTGTAGGACCATCTTTTTCCCCAGCAACAATATGGACAGAAACGCAAGAATTAGCATACAGCCAGTATATAAAACAACCAGGTTTTGATAGTAAAATATAAAGGCCCAGTTGTCACTACAAACCCAGCTCTTCATTGGCAAAACCGGCTTTTAGTCGATTTTATCCCATTTCTTGGTGAACAAGAGACACAAAATTGATGGGCAAGCATTGCCACCTAGTGGCTGTGGCTCACATTGCAGAATTCATCACTAATGCTTCTCAAACTAATGCTTCTATCTTTTGGATATACCTTAACAGTCAAATGTTTTATAAACTCAAGAGACCAGTGGCAGCTGGCTGGCTCAGTTGATGGAGTACATGACTCTTGATCTCGGGCCCCATGTTGGGTGTAGAGATTACTTTAAAAAATGTTTTTTTTTTTTAATTTTAAAATTTATTTATTTATTTTTGAGAGGGGTAGGGGGAGAGAACCAATCCCAAGCAGGCTCTGTGCTGTCAGTGTGGAGCCCGACGTGGGGCTCAAATCCACGGACCATGAGATGAAGACCTGAGCCAAAATCAAGAGTCAGATGCTTAACCGACTGAGCCACCCAGGCACCCCTAAAAAAATAAAATCTTTTAAAAAATAAATAAATTTAAGGGACCTACGTAGGGTTATCAATTAAAAAACATTTTTTTAATGCTTATTTATTTTTGAGAGAGAGTAAGACAGAGTGTGAGCAGGGGAGGGGGAGAGGGAGAGAGAGAGAGACAGACAGACAGACAGCATCCGAAGCAGGCTCCAGACTCTGAGCTGTCAGCACAGCGCCCGAAGCACCGAGATCATGACCTGAGCTGAGGTCGGAAGCTTAACTGACTGAGCCACCCAGGCGCCCCTGGGTTATCAATTTTTAAATTCTGACAAGTAAGGATGTTTTAAAAGCATAATCTATCACCATGGCCAGTAAAAGAACAGATACTTGAGGCCATGAACTCAGATAAAAGGATGGTCCTGTTTGTGCAAGAACAGTTGAAAACCGGACACACATTTCATGAATAAGCATTCTATAATGATGTTAATAATTGAGATGGTTAATTATGCTATTAAATACATCAACTTGACTGGGCTATGGGATGCCCAGACTGACGGTTAAACATTATTTCTGAGTGTCTGTGAAGGTGTTTCTGGAAGACATTATTAGCATTTGTATTGGCAGACCAGGTAGCGATTGCCTTCTCCAATGTGTGGGCCACACCCAACCCACTGAGGGTCCAACCCACTGAGGGCCGGAATGGAGCAAAAAAGGCAGAGGAAGGTTGAATTCTCTCTCTGCCTGGCTGTTTGAGATGCAGCGTCAGTCTCCCGACCTTGACCTGGGACTTACACCACTATTCCTGGTTCTCAGACCTTTGTACCCAGACTGGGAACTATACCTTTGGCTCTCCTGAGTGTCCAGCTTGCAGGTGGATCATGGGACTCCTGTTTCTACTAGTTCTGTTTCTCTGGAGAAACCTCACCAATGTGATAACATTTACATAATTCTTCTTTATCAATATATGTCTCAGACTGATAAATAAAAGCAGAGCTAGAGACAAGATCTTGTACACAGATACTTAATTTGGGAGGTACCAGGAGTGAAAGGGCAGGGAACGTTAATGTATAATGCTGTCCTTTTTTTTTTCCTTAAATGTTTATTTATTTTTGAGAGAGAGCAAGGGAGAGAGAGAGAGAGAGAGAGGCAGAGACAGAGAGTGAGCAGGGAAGGGGCAGAGAGAGGGAGACACAGAATCTGAAACAGGCTCCAGGCTCTGAGCTGTCAGCACAGAGCCCAATGTGGAGCTCGAACCCACAAGCTGTAAGATCATGACCTGAGCCGAAGTCAGATGATTAATCGACTGAGCCACCCAGGCGCCCCAATACGGTCCTTCTTACATACAGGCAAACTGCCTTTGAGCGTCTTTACCATTGGAATTGAAAAAACCATCCACCAGATCAGTATCCCATAGTTAAGTTCCAGAAGCTGTGTTGATCTGGCCCAGTAAAACGCTACCCTTGGCACAGCAGTGATGATTGGGCTATACGCCCTTGGCTAAGTTTATGTAGTTTATTACCATGGCCTGCCATGCTCCATCTGGTTTTTGCAGGAGCCAAACAAGTGAACTGAATGGGGTTAAGACGGGGAACCACCACCCCTGAATCGTCATCTTTGAAGATGGCACTCAGGTCTACAATTCCACCCGGGGTTGCAGTATGGCTTCTGATTTAATGCTGGCTGAGTCAAGACAGGAGGAGGGAAACAATACAAATTGCTGAGTATGTCTGTCCCAATTGTGTGCTCAGAACCAAGGAAATTTCCACAGGGTGGGTCCATGCACACCCTGACCCACTGAGAGACATGCCTCTGCCTGGCCCCATAAGCTCCCACTCTAACTGGGGTCCTTTCTAGCGTTTCAGGTTCTCTGGGGTCACTGCACAAATTTCTCCAGTGTATAACTCTGGTAAATAACCACAAATGCCTTTGGGGAACGATTAGAGTATTGCCTCTACTTGTGCTGGCTCTATGGGGTCCTTCCTCTAGCGGATTCTACCTCCCTTACAATTGCTGGACTCTGGTCTGAGAACTGGGTCAGATTTTTTCTGGTTCCTCAAGTCAAGGCAGCACTGTAGCTGTCGGCCCTTATACCTCATCCTTTGGAATATCATGGTCAGAGAGCCAATGGCATAGATCGCTGGTGTCATGGCCACTGCGGTGGCCACCCTGTCCTCGCTTCATCTACCAAGTCTACCTACCTTACTTGTGACAACGAAGTCCAGCTACCTGGCTCTGCTGTTCTGGAACGCTACCATCCTCCGGGGTCCCCAGTTTCGGGACAGTCTGTCCTCAGCACTAGGGACTAGTATTTGGGAACATCTATCATGGATCATAACGGGCCGTAAGAGGTCAAGTCTAGATATCTCATTCACTTAAAAAAACTCATTTCACGTTTTGATTTTTTTTTTTTTTTTAAACCTTCCTATAGAGGTGTGATCCAGAGAAAAGGACACAACTTGCTAAAGATACCTATCAGGTCAGTAGCAGAGCCAGGACTAGACCCACGTCCCCAGGTTCCTTCACGGAACTTCTGAGGAGGTGCCGGATCTTAGCAGGAGTCTGCCAGACATCTGCAGGGAAGAGGGCGGCGGGAAGAACATTCGAGGCACTCTGTGCAAACCAGGGAGGCCTGAAGCGGCCCTGGGATTCGGAAATTACAAGTAAAGCTACCTGACTCCAGTGGCGTGCGGGGCTGTGGGGCGAGTTGAGCTGGGGAAGAGGAAGCACTCTGGAAGGCGGCAGGGTCAGGGTCGGCGGCAGGGTCAGGGTCAGCGCCCGCGCCCGTAAGAACTGCACTCTAGCGCGCTCTGGCTGGAGCACGACTGATTGTCCTGGAAGCGGACGGGAAGGCTGCGACAAGGCAGGAAAACAGGGACAAGGGGAGACCACTACAAGGGAGTCGCGCAGAGCGGGCCACCCCTAAGTTTTACCTCTGCTAATCGACAAGCAACAAAGGCCTTCCGCTCCTGCCGGAGCTCAATAACGAGGCGTTCGACCGGCTGCGCAGCTCGGAGACCCGCCGCGCTCAGGAGAGCAGATCAGTGACCAAACTCCCAGCCCGGCACTCCGCCCACTTAGGCCCGCCGCTCCCCGGTTCCGCCCCGCCCCGCCCCCCGCCTCCCTTTAGCCAATGGCAGCCCTCGGCGCCTTTGCCTTCAGCCAGTAGTCGACGTGGCCTCGGACTCTGACGTCACGGAGTGGGGCCAAGGGTCACGCAAGATGGCGGCGCCCAGGAGGCGCTGAGGCGTGGAGCTGAGAATGGGGCTGGCGGCGCTGGCCGCCAGGGTTCGGCTGGGGTGGCGGCTTAGCGGGTCGGGACCGGAGCTGAGGCCGGGGCGAGGGCATTGGACGGCGGCCGGGCGCTCGCGGAGCCCGCGCGAGGCAGACACGCCCGTGTTCCAATATGTGGGCGAGCGCGCGGCCCGTGCCGACCGCATCTTCGTGTGGGGCTTCAGCTTCTCGGGGGCGCTGGGCGTGCCCACCTTCGTGCTGCCCGGCGCCGGGCCCGAGCCTCGCGCCGGCTCGCGGCCGCGACGCAGGATCCAACCTGTGCCCTACCGCCTGGAGCTGGACCAGAAGGTGCGGGCCGCGCCTCCCTCCCTCGGTCGCGCCCTCCGGCCTCCGCCACTGCTCCCCGAGGCCCTCTGCGAGAAGTTGGGAAGCCGGGTGGTCCGACGTCAGGGAGGAGGACCCTCGAGCGGGCTGCAGGCCCGGCAGGGGAAGGCGTTAGGGCGCTGCTCGCATTTATCGATTGGCCGAAACGTGCCCGTTTTGTGCCCGACTGGCGTCCTTCGCACGTCACACCCGGAGTCGGGGTTGTGATCAGTTACAGTTTAATTTCGTTGTGGCTACAGAATATATCTTCTTTACTTTCAGCCCTCTTAAATGTATCGAGACTTTGTTTCGTAGCCTAGCGTACGGTCTGCCCAAGAGAATGTTCCACGTGTGCCTGAAAAGGGATGTGTGTTCGGCTGTTGGCGGAGTTGATGTCAGGTCAAGTTAGTCGGTAACTGCTCGGTTAAAATATTATTTGCTCAGGCAGCTGCAGTGTTCGTCGTTAGCCGCTGATTGTTTTCAACAAATATCCCTGGGGGTAAAGGCTGTTCGCACCGAGTGATATCTGGGTCAGGTCAAATCAATGGAGCCTTGTGAATGGAGTCTTCCGGGGATCCACCAGACAGATGGATGGGAATGCTCCGGGAGTGGAGCTTTGAAGTTGCTTCAGTCCCTTTCTGTCCCCTCCAGTGGCTGAAAGACCGCTGGCTTGCGCTGTAATTGTGAGCTGTTGGTTTTCAGAGCCACTGCAGAGCTGAGCAGAGGTGGATGGGAATAGGTCAAGTTAAAATGCTGCAGAGCTTGCGGTTCTTAAGTAAGCTGCTTTTCTTGAGTAAACATTCCCTAGATTGCTTTAAGTCTTTGGGTAATTTTCAGAGTTCTGAAAAAATTGGTTCTGACGCTTGCCAGTTCTTTGTTGCCCTTCCATTTTCACTGATGTCACTCAGTCCATGTCCTTTTAATGTAATTACCGAGGTGGTTGGATCACATGTGCCATTTTGCTATGTCTTTCTTGTTTCTCTGTTCGCCTTTTGCTCCCTTCTTTTGTGTTAAATAGGTATTTTTCTAGTGTACCTTTTAAATCCCTTTGTTGGGTGTTTTGCTGTACATTTGAGGAGGTCTTTCTTGAGGTTATAATATCTGTCTTAACTTATCATAGTCTACTTTAGGTTAATAGCGACCTAATTCTGAAAAAACTTTGTTCCAGCAAAGCTCCATTTCTTCCTCTCCCCTTTATGTGGTTATTGTGATACACATTACATCTTCATACATTTTAAGCCCAGTAATACAATTTTACCATTATTGTTTTATGCAATTGTCTTTTAAATCATTTAAGGGACAAAAAGAGAAAAGATTTATTCATGCAGTGCTTTATAGTTACACTTATAATTCCGCTGAAGGCCCCCCTTCAGGACTTGTTAAGGCAGGTCTACTGAATTCGCTCAGTCTTTGTTTGGGCCTTTCCTGCTATCAGAATTCATTCTTGGTGGACAGTTTTTATCTTTTCAGCACTTTGAATATGTCATTCTGGTTTCTGGTCTCCCTGGTTTCTGATAAGAACTTAGCTGTTAAACTTATTGTTCCCTTGTCCTTGCTGAGTCCATTTTCTTTTGATGCCTTCAGGATTTTTCTCTTTGCCTGTCAACAGTTTAACTGTGATTTATTGAGTAGCTTTGATCTGCAGATTTATGTTTTCACAAAATTTGTAAGTGTTCTGCCATTTTTTAAAGCCTTTTTTTTTTTTTTTTTCTCCTCCTCCCCTTTCTCTCTTGCCCTCCTGAGACTCTAATTACATAGATGTTGGTACACTTGATGTTGTGTCCTAGGTCATAGGTCTCTGAGTCACTGTTCTTTTTTCTTCTTTTTACATCCTGTTCTTCGGAATGAATAATTTCACTTGATATTTCTTCAAGTGAACTGCTTCTTTCGTCTGCCATCTCACATCAGCTGCTGAGCCTGTTAGAGAATTCTTTCTCTTTGTTACTGTACTTTACAACCCTAGAAATTCCGTTTAACTTTTTTTGTTGTTGTTGTTGTTGTTGTTTTTTGTTTTGTTTTTTCAACGTTTTATTTATTTTTGGGACAGAGAGAGACAGAGCATGAACGGGGGAGGGGCAGAGAGAGAGGGAGACACAGGATCGGAAACAGGCTCCAGGCTCCGAGCCATCAGCCCAGAGCCCGACGCGGGGCTCGAACTCCCGGACCGCGAGATCGTGACCTGGCTGAAGTCGGACGCTTAACCGACTGCGCCACCCAGGCGCCCCTCCGTTTAACTTTTTAAAGTAGGCTCCGTATCCACTGTGGGGCTTGAACTCATGACACTGGGATCAAGAGTCAGATGCTGTACCCATTGAGTCAGCCAGGTGTCCCTCCCCCCCCATTTAACTTGTTAATGTTTTTATTTTTACATTCAGATTCCATAGCTGTGAAGTCATTGTCATCATGTTTTCCTTTCATTCTTTAAACACGGTTTTAAAATATTCTTTGAACAGTGGTTTATTTATTTATTTTTTTAATTATTTTTTTTTTTTAATTTTTTTTTCAAAGTTTATTTATTTTTGGGACAGAGAGAGACAGAGCGTGAACGGGGGAGGGGCAGCGAGAGAGGGAGACACAGAATCGGAAACAGGCTCCAGGCTCTGAGCCATCAGCCCAGAGCCCGACGCGGGGCTCGAACTCCCGGACCGCGAGATCGTGACCTGGCTGAAGTCGGACGCTTAACCGACTGCGCCACCCAGGCGCCCCTGAACAGTGGTTTATTGAAGTCTTTGATAACTCCAGCATGTGTCCCCTTAGTGTTGGTTTCTGTCAGCTGCTTTTGTCCCTTCTGTATAGTTCACGCTTTCTTGTTTCTTTGTAATTCTTTTACTTTTTGGTTAAAACCTGGACTTCTGGGTGATACTTTATAATGACTCTGGATTCTGATATTTTTCCCTTGAGGTTTTTTGTTTGTTTGTTTGTTTTTTGGTTTTTTAAGTAACTTGTATGTACTTCATGTGTAGAATTCATCTCCCCTGCGGTGCACGGCCACTGATGTCTTTGTTCAGGTTTTTGATTTGTCTCCCTCCCCCTCCTTTTTTTAGCCTGGCTTCTTGAGTGTCGCCCCCATCCGTGTACTTTTGCGGTCAGCCGATGACTCGGGCAGAGGTTGTGCTCAAACGCTTTGGGCTTCTAAGGTTTCTACCTTTGATTCTGAGTATAGGTTTGGAGACCACGTTTAGCGATCAGGCTGTTCTCATGTCTGCCTCAGCTTTACGTGGCCCTGGGTGCTCAGGTCTCCCATGTCCCCTCGTGGAGTTTGCCTGTCAGCCGTGGATGTGTGGAGAGCCTTCTGTGACAGCTTCATTTCTAGGATCGTTCCATCACCCTTCTGGCTGGTCTTCCTCTCCCCTTGCCCCGGTCAGGATCGCAACCACAGACTGGCTGAGTTGTGGGTTTGTTTTCCTTGTTTGTTTCCCGCTGAGTTCACTACCAGGCATGAGTTTTCACCTTACATCCTAAAGTAAGTCTTTCCTTCCTGGCCACAAAGGTGATCAACCCTGGCCTTTTCAAACTTGTGCACTGAGCTGGAGTAGATGGTACAGCCCAAGACGGGAAATCTGCAGACTCCCGCTCTTGTTACCTGAAGTTCTAGCAGTCTTTCACAAATAAACATTTCCTCCTCTTTTTTTAATGTTTATTTGTTTATTTTCAGAAAGAGAGAGCATGCACGCAGGGGAGGGGCAGAGAGAGAGGGAAGGAGAGAATCCCAAGCAGGCTCTACACTATCAACCTGACACGGGGCTCGAACTCACAAACCGTAAGATCATGACCTGAGCTGAAATCAAGAGTTAGTTGGATGCTTAACCAGCTGAGCTACCCCAGCGCTTCACAAGTAAACATTTCTCAGTCTATTTGCCTTTGATTTCTCCATCCCTGAAATGGTTGAGGTTTGTTTGTTTGTTTGTTTTTGGTTGTTGTTGTTTCACAATTTTGTCCAATTCTGTACTTTTTTGGGGGGGAGAGATTTGCTAACCTCTTCATACCGCCATAGTTGGAAGTCCCCTGATGGCACGTTACCACAAAAATTATGTAATGCTGACTGTGTGTAGGTATCATTCAAAGTCCTTTCGCCTGTTAGTAGATTTAATATTAAAGTAGGTACTTAGGAGATATTTGTTGACTGTTGAATAAACAGATGATCACAAGCAAAGAGAATAGTTGTAGTGTGCCGGGTATCGCCTTAGGATTTATTCCTTTTCTGTGTCTCCTGCTTCCTCACTGGGTCATTTCTGTGGAGTTGGAGCCATTCCAGAAGTGTAGGGGCTGCAGAAGGCCAGAGAACTGAGGTTTTTTGAACATGGCTGCATGTGTGTAAATTCCATACGAAAATTGTGGGAGAAAATATCACAAGGCAACAGGAGGGGAAAATCCATGTGGATGACAACAAAACAAGGCAAAAGCAAACCACATTTAAAAGAAATATTTTGGGGGTGCCTGGCTGGCTCAGTCGGAGGAGCACACGACTCTTGATCGCAGGGTTGTGAGTTTGAGCCCTGTGTTGGGTATAGAGATGATTTAAAAAAAAAAAAAAATGTTGGGGCGCCTGGGTGGCTCAGTCGGTTGAGCATCCGACTTCAGCTCAGGTCACGATCTCGGGATCCGTGAGTTCGAGCCCCGCATCGGGCTCTGTGCTGACAGCTCGAAGCCTGGAGCCTGCTTCCGATTCTGTGTCTCCCTTTCTCTCTGCCCCTCCCCTGCTCATGCTCTGTCTCTCTCTGTCTCAAAAATAAATTAAAACATTAAAAAAAATCTTAAAAAAATAATAAATAAATTCACCGTAGCTGTGATACGAATTCTTCTTTAGGCACTGGTTTGAGAATGTCACAGTGCCACATAAGGGTCAAGAGCATGCTCTCTGGAAGCAATAGCCTGTAGTTAATCTCTAGGAACCTCAGTTTTCCCATCTACAGAGTACTGTTATTACTACAACAATAATAATTACCAGGACATTGTAGAGCTCTAGGTGAAGTCACATACTATTTATCATAAGGCTTCAGCTTTATTAACTCATTTAGTCCTTACAACAACCCAGTACGAGAGACACTATTTCTGTTTTACAGAGAGGTGATCTGTCTGAGGTCACAGAGCTGGTAAGGGGTAGACCTGAGATTCAAACAAAGGCAGTTTTCACTTTACTACCATGTAAGACCGTGTCGTGGTGAATGGGGTTGACGATAATAACTCTTTCTCGGGTGTTTATGAAGATTAAGTGAGATACTCCATATCAACACAATAAATGTTCGGCAAATGTTAGTCGCTATACTTGGGGTACCTGGCTGGCTCAGTTGGTAGAATATGGGACCCTTGATTTCAGGGATTGTAGTTCGAGCCCCATGTTGGGTGTAGAGATTAATTAAAAAGGAAATCTTAAAGAAAAATGTTAACTCGCTACGTTAATAGCACGTGTTCTTTGGGTAAAGAACCTTCATTTATTGCTGAGAAAACTCGATTATCACAAATCAGTGTTTCATGGAACTCTTTTTCAGATTTCATCTGCTGCCTGTGGCTATGGATTCACATTGCTGTCCTCTAAAACCAAGGATGTTACGAAAGTCTGGGGCATGGGACTCAACAAAGATTCCCAGCTTGGGTTTCACAGGAGCCGCAAGGATACTAGTGAGTGTTCTCACCTTGGCTTCCCTGGGCCGTGATTGGTCTGAGAGAGCTCCCTTTTGTTTTCCAGAACATGATTACATAAGCCAGACTGGGACAACAGAAAAGATAGCGTCTTAAACGGATGTTATTTGAGACCATCTGGACTAGATTATCAGCCTCATTGGGAAGAACACTGAACCTTTAGGCTAGAGAGCATTTGCTGATAAGCAAGGATATTCCTCTTTTTGAGTCTAGTTTATAACTTATCCTTTATCATGGATATGTACGTACAGGAAAAAACAGTATATATGGGGTTTGGTCCTATCTGAGGTTTCAGGCATCCACTGGGGGTCTTGGAAGGTATCCCACACGGTTAAGGGGGGGCCGGCTGTACCTTTACCGCCTGGATAAACCTTTTTGTTGTTTCCTTGTTCTCTTAGTCATGTGCCTTTTTTTTGCACAATTTGGATCACTGTATGTTTTCTGCCTTTTCCCACTTAGTTTTATATCGAGAGTCTTTTATAAGTCAGTCCTGAAGTCTCGGCTGTGAGATGCCACATTCCATTTGCTGTGCCCTTTACTGGGAGCGCCTAGAGGCACGCACAGACATGGGCCGAGTCCTGTAAAGCATGCCATGTCCCGTGGCCAGCTTCAGTTTCCAACTCAATCCTGATTTGTTTTGAAGCAAATCCCAACATTGTTAATTTCATTAGTAAACATTTCAGTATGTATCTAAGAAATAAATAAATAAAAGACCCTTAAAAAACAGCAAGTGCGTAAAAATAATGAACCACACAGTCCCTTCATATTATCAAATATCCAGTTAGTGTTCAAGCGGTCAGTTGTCTCATCAATGTCGGTAGATTTTTATTTCAGTTTTTAAACATTTGTTTGAATCAGTATCCAGATAAGGTCCCGGCATTGCAATCAGTTGATAAGACCAATGTACGTATGTATGTACAGATTTATTTTATTTATTTATTTTTTTTTAATTTTTTTTTTTCAACGTTTATTTATTTTTGGGACAGAGAGAGACAGAGCATGAACGGGGGAGGGGCAGAGAGAGAGGGAGACACAGAATCGGAAACAGGCTCCAGGCTCTGAGCCATCAGCCCAGAGCCCGACGCGGGGCTCGAACTCACGGATCGCGAGATCGTGACCTGGCTGAAGTCGGACGCCCAACCGACTGCGCCACCCAGGCGCCCCTCAGATTTATTTTTTTAAGTAGACTCCACACCAGCGTGGGGCTGGAACTCACGGGACACCAAGAGTCACAGGCTGTCCCGACTCAGCCAGCCAGGCGCCCCCCCCCCCCCCCCCCCCCCCGTTGATAAGACTTCTTTCAAGTCTATTTTAATCTTTTTTTCCTTGAAGCTTATTGGCCGAAGAAATGACTTTGGCAACGAAGTCATCCAGCTTTATTTGTGAAACAAAGAAACGAGGGGCGCCTGGCTGGCTCAGTCAGTTGAGCAGAGACTATGTAAAAATAAAATCTTTAAAAAATAAAAACAAAAAGAAGAGAAATCACATTGGTTACCCTATAGAATTCTCCAGTCTGGAGTTTGCTGAATGTATCCCTGTGGTGCCATTTAACACGATCCTCTGTCCTCTGTATTTCCTGTCAATTGATGGCTGCATTTAGAGCCGGACCCACCCACTGACCCTCCAACCCTTCCCTCTTTCCTTCCTTCCTTCCCTCCCTCCCCTCTTTTTTAGAGCCAGATTCCTTTTAAATGTTAGGTAATTACTGCTTCCCAGGCCCTTCGGGCTCTATGCAGATAGTAATGGGGTATGTGAATCACTCTTTAGTATTTGGAAGCACCACATGTTTTCAGCTAATAAGGCTGCGTCTGCTGACAGCATTGCCCAGTTTCTTTTGATTTTGCCTCAAATGACATCATCTCTCGTAGTGATAAAGCAGTTACTCCATGCTGATCGAAAGGTCTCTCTGAATATTCTATCAGTCGCTGATGAATACAAATGAGCAAGTGTGCTGTTGTGACCGTAACAGTGCCATTTTTTCGGTAGAGTCTTTTTAAACACGGGGTCCATAGGAGAAACCACGGGAGTTGTTAGTGACAAGTTGAGAACTGGTACTTGCAGACCTTAACCTCAGTCAACATTACAGATGTTAAAATGAAAAGCTCTTTGTTTAAAACCTGTAAGGGGAATTCCCCACGTAGGCCATTCTGGCTTCTCCTGCAGGATTGTAAAGAACATTAGGGTTCTTCTGTAGAGTGACTTCTAAAAAACGGTCTCCCTTACTTGCTTATTTAAAATTCACATTTTCCTAAAAAAAGAGATGATAAATAATAAAATTAAATTAAATGAGAAATTCCTAATTAATTAATTAACTAAAGCTCTACACCCAACATGGGGCTCGAACTCACAATCCCTGAGATCAAGGCGTACGCACTACCGATTGAACCGGCCAGCTGCCCCTAAAAAAAAATTTTTTTTTTGAGTAGAGAGTGTATTCGTGTACCTTTAGAATCCCAACAGTGGGTAGAATGTATGGTGAAAAGGCTGCTCTCTGCCTCTGCCCTCCTAGCCACGCGGTTTTTCCCTGGGAAGACAACCTGTCCACAGCTTCCAGCGTCTCCTTCTAGAGGGATTTAGCGTATAGACACGCGGATGCCTCTACGCGTTCTTTCCGCCTCCTTCTAGCGTAAGCAGCTTTAATGTAAGCGGTATCGGCCAGTATATGCTGCTGTTTTCCTTCCTGAGAAATGGTAGTGGGTATGACAGGAGCAAAATGCTTTCCTTTCTTTGGGCGCAAATGGTGCTCGCTGACGCGGGAAGGCTAATTAGACTCTGATTTTCAGCCGCCCGATGCATCCTGGAGGGTGTCGTGGGTCCAGAAATGGGGACTGGGCCTCTGGGCTTCGCTCTGCCCCTCGCCTGCGTGCCTTGAGCAGCCGCTCGGATCTCTGGCCGCGGGGCAGTGTGGTGTGGGGGGTGATCTCTAACGCCCGAAGCGCTGTGCCTCTCCGCCAGTGTGACGTGCTGTGATGCTGGCCGTCCTCGTTTCAGCCAGGGGATACGAGTATGTGCTGGAGCCCTCGCCTGTGCCGCTGCCTCTGGACAGACCCCAGGACACGCAGGTGCTGCAGGTCTCGTGCGGCAGAGCCCATTCCCTCATCCTCACAGACCGCGAAGGAGGTGAACGGGCCTGCTCCGGGTTCCCGGGGGAGTGGGGGAGCCGCGCGGTTGCCCTTGGGTCCACAGTGGCTCGTTTGCTTGCACCGCACCTCATCAGTGAGGCTGTTGGCATTTCCCCAGCGAATCGGTAGGATGGCTCAGGGTCACCACGTTGGGCAGACTCTGCCAGCTCTTTTGTGTCCTCTCCTCTCTGCGATTCTTCGAAAACCTTAGGGATTTGGAAATGTGACCACGCATACCGCAAGGCCTCCTGCTCGCTTTGCTGTGAAGTCCCCGAGCTGGGCTGTGTGGGCGTGTGTGCGCGTGCGTGTGTGGAGACAGGTCTTTCTCTTGTACTGAAAGAAGCCCGTTTGCTAATACTTGTTTCATTTGGTGGGCTTCGGAGTCCAGATAACACTGCCTTTCTCCAGAAGACCGGTGGTGTCTACGGAAAGGCCAACTGGACTAGATTTTTCCAGTTTCATTTTCTGGCTAAGCATGCTTTGCGGGAAAAGGCAACGGTGGCGTTCAGGAACTCTTTCAAGAGTAGCTTTGACGTGGAGGGCAACCTAGTGACAGGTCCAGGGAGTGGGGTGTTGGGGCCTTCCCCAGGATGGACTGGCCTCAAAACGTGGAGTTCTCGAGAAGTGGGACGAGGGCCTGGGGGGGAAGGCAGAAGGAACAGTCACGGTGGCCCAGGCTGTCGGTGCGGGGCTAGACCCCAGCACGCCTGTGGGTGTGCCTGCCGGGCTGGGGTTGTCAGAGAAGGAGGTCAGGAGGCGGTGAGGATGAGCGGTTGGACTAAGACCACTTCCGAGACCGCCTTGCAGTCCTGACGTGCAGGGATCCCGTGAACCTGCAGAATGGTTTTAATCGGTGGTGGTATTCTTCAGTCTTCAGCATGGGAAACAATTCTTACGGGCAGTGTGGAAGAAACGTGGTCGAAGATGAAATTTACAGGTGAGTTCCCCAAAGGACTGCCCTTCCCCAAGTTGCGTTAAGCATTTAACGTTTCTCGTGTGGTTACTAAGTGATGGACCCATGGAGCAGGGAACTGCAGGCTTCCTGATGCCTGAGAGGGGCAGTGAGAAGTCACTGGAAATCTGTGCCATTGTTCCGTTGTGGGTTGAGCTCCGTACACTAGCTTGGTGGAAGGGAGGGCAGACTAGCGTTGATTGTGGTGTGTAGAACTTATTTCCAGTTAGGTTTTTTTTTAAGTTTATTTATTAAAAAAATTTTTTTTCAATGTGTATTTTTGAGAGAGAGAGAGAGAGAGAGAGAGAGAGAGAGAGACAGTATGAGTGGGGGAGGGGCAGAGAGAGAGGGAGCCACAGAATCCAAAAGCAGGCTCCGGGCTCTGAGCGGTCAGCACAGAGCCCGACGCGGGGCTCACACCCACGAACCCTGAGATCATGACCTGAGCTGAAGTTGGATGCTCAACTGAGCCACCCAGGCGCCCCAGTTTATTTATTTATTTTGAGAGAGAGAGAGTGACAAGTAGGGGAGAAGGGTAGAGGGAGAGAGACAATCCCAAGCAGCCTCTACACTCCGCGCAGAGCCTAATGTGGGGCTTGAACTCAAAAACCGTGAGATCATGACCTGAGCCAAAATCAAGAGCCGGATGCTCAACTGACTGAGCCTCCCAGGTGCCCCTCCAATTAGTTTTTTATTTTTACCAAATTAATTAAAATTCCTCTCTGTTCCATTCTTTATGTGTTTATATAATATATATATAATATATAAAATATGTATGTAATATATAAAATATATATACTATAAAATATAAAATATATATAATATATAATATATAATATATATAATATATATATAACACATGAACTTTTTAAAATGTTGCTTATTTTTTTTTTTTTTTAATTTTTTTCAATGTTTATTTATTTTTGGGACAGAGAGAGACAGAGCATGAACGGGGGAGGGGCAGAGAGAGAGGGAGACACAGAATCGGAAACAGGCTCCAGGCTCTGAGCCATCAGCCCAGAGCCTGACGCGGGACTCGAACTCACGGACCGCGAGATCGTGACCTGGCTGAAGTCGGACGCCCAACCGACTGCGCCACCCAGGCGCCCCAAAATGTTGCTTATTTTTTAGAGAGCATGAGCAGAGTAGAGGCAGAGAGAGAGAGGGGAACCGAGGATTCAAAGTGGGCTCCCCGCTGACGGCAGCAAGCCCAATGTGGTCTCAGACCCACGAACTGTGAGATCATGACCTGAGCCGAAGTCGGACGCTCAACCAACTGAGCCACCCAGGAGCCCCTTGTTTGTTTTAGTCTTTAAAAGAATTCCCCTCTCCTTCCTCACATTATACTGTTGGGTCTAAATACCAGTCTCATCTCTGACATCGTATTAAAATTGCCAAAGGGGGGACCCCTGGCTGGCTCAGTCAGTAGACTGTGTGACTCTTGATCGCAGGGTCGTGAGTTCCAGGCCCACATTGGGTGTGGAGCCTACTTAAAAAAAAAAAATCACCGAAGGGATGTTGTTTTGTTTTGTTTTACTTTCATGCTTAGGCCTACCCCTGCCTTATATTTGACCTTGAGAATTTCCCTAATAGTTACTGTGTGCCTGTGGGGGGCTGCCATCAGGGGTGACAAGAGGAGGCAGGACCACACAGTGCTTGCCGTGACCATATCTCTTGTTTCTCCCCAAATTGCTTCTGGCTGCAGCGAAAGTCACAGAGTCACTAGACTGCAGGACTTCGAAGGTCAGGTGGTTCAGGTAAGGGACACGTGCTGAGAGCCACTCAGCCAGCCCCCGGGGGTGCTTTTGCAGGGGTGAAAGCTGGGTGGGGTGACGGCAACTCGGTTAGGGCAGTTTTCTGAATTGGTGAATTATTCTAGTAAAAAGTCTTGGCTGCCTCCTGTAGGTCAGGAGAGTGTTGATTTACACTAGGTTATGGGGGTACAGAGTGTAATAAGGTTTGGGGGTCACCCTCTAGGGGGCAGAGACAAGTGAGGCTAGCTGTGTCACAGTGTCCCACAGCGCTCTGTGTGTGTCCCAGGCTGGCTGCATCTGGCCCACCATTTTATTTCCATCCCTGGTGCAGTGCCTGGCACGTGGTAAGTACTTATGAAAAATCCTTAGATACATAAGCGGGTGCGTACACGAAGGGCTCTGAGCGCAGGAGGTCTGTTAAGTCTGCCAGGGGTGGAGTGGGAGGGAGAGCAGGTTTATCAGATAGAACGGGGCTGGGTGGTAGGAAAGGTTTCATGGCAGAAGGAGGTGCAGCCTAGGGCTTGGAAGGGTAGATGGTGAGCTAGAGCCAAAGAGAGAGGCAGAGGAGCGGAAGGGGGGAAAGAAAGGCTTACGGAGAAGGGAGAGGTTCCCCAGGGGTGGGGCGGAGGGGAGGGTCTCCTCGGCACGTCTGGCACTTGGCTGTAGCAGGAGCAGTTTCGGGGAGCGGGACGCAAACGCCAGGCTGAGGCAGACTGGGGATGAGTAAGATGCGGAGGCCGAGCGGGGCAGCCTGCCGGACCCGGCCGTCCCACTCGCTGCTGTAGGGCACGTGGCAAGCTGTGGGTCCGTCCCCCGGGATCCTGCGCCTCCGTGGATTTCTTCTCATCAGCCTCCTCTCTGTTTGTCCGGTAGGTCGTCTGTGGCCAGGACCATAGCCTGTTCCTAACAGATAAAGGAGAGGTGTACTCGTGTGGCTGGGGTGCCGACGGGCAAACAGGTGGGTGACCTACCCCCACCCCGGGGTGGCGCCCCGGGGGCTGTGGGCTGTAGGGCTCTCATGGGCCAGAACCCCCCTTCCTTAGACTCTTCTGTCTCCTTCCCCTCACCCCCGGCTCCCACGGCGAACAACCCATGAAGGGTTGGGGACAGGGTTACGGCCGCTGCTCAACAAACAGCTGCACAGATGCCATCTAAAGGGAGCTCGGTTTTAACTGTTTTGAGGAGAATGTGATTAAGGGCGGGAGGTATTAACCCTGCTTATCTAATCCTTCTCTTGTTTTGGTATTTGTCTGAAGGGAGGGCCTTCACATTTAAGAGTTATTTCTTTTTTGTGTGTGCTTTGTTTTTCAAATTTAAGACTTCAGTGTTGTGTAAATCGTCCATCATCCTACCACTGCATCAAATCACCTTCGTTCACTGTTTTGTGTTTTCTTCCAGTTATTGTTCACGCATGTACATCTCTTATATCATAATAATACCATAGGTGTGATTTTACGTGCTCGTCTTATTTAAATTTTTTTTTTTAATGTTTATTTATTTTTGAGAGACAGAGAGAGAGAGACAGAGCGTGAGCAGGGGAGGGGCAGAGAGAGAGGGAGACACAGAATTGGAAGCAGGCTCCAGGCTCCGAGCTGTCAGCACAGAGCCCAGCGCGGGGCCCAAACCCACAGACTGTGAGGTTATGACCCGAGCTGAAGTCAGATGCCCAACCGACTGAGCCACCCAGGTGCCCTTTGTTATTTTTATTTTTTGAGAGAGAGAGAGACAGAGAGAGCGCGCGCGCGCACTTGAGCACGAGTGGGGGAGGGGCAGAGGGAGAGAGAATCTTAAGCAGGTTCCATGCTGAGCCCCAATGTGGGACTCAATCCCATGACTCTGGGATCATGACCTGAGCCAAAATCAAGAGTCAGACCTCCCAGGCACCCTGCAGTACAGTGTTATTAATTATTAACTGTAGTTGTCATGCTGTACATTACATCCCCAGGACTTACTTATTTTATAACTGGAAGTTTCTACCTTTACCCACTTTGCTCACACCCCACCCCCACCTCTGGCAACCACCAGTCTGTTCTCTTGGATCTATGAGCTTGTTTGTCTGCCTTTCCTTCACCATTTCTTTCTCTTTCATTCATTCATTCCACATATATATGAGACCATACAGTATTTGTCTTTCTCTGTTTGACTTATTTCACTTAGGATAATGCTGTCAGAGTCCATCCATGTTGTTGAAAATGGCAAGATTTCATTATTTTTTTCTGGCTGAGTAATATTCCATTGTACCTGTATACTGTAGTTTCTTTACGTGATCCATTATTTTTGACAAGAACGCTACGACCATTCAGTGAGGGAAAGAAAAGTCTTTCACAAATGGTGCTGGGACAACTGGTTACATACATGCCAAAGAATGAACCTGAACCTCTGCCTTACACCATCCATAAAAATGAACTCAAAATGGGGCACCTGGGTGGCTCAGTCGGTTAAGCATCTGACTTTGGTTCAGGTCATGATCTTGTGGTTCGTGAACTCGAGCCCTGCATCGGGCTCTGTGCTGACAGTGTGGAACTTGCTTGGGGTCCTCTCTCTCCCTCTCCCTTTCTCTCCCTCTCTCTCTGTCCCTCCCCCACTCGTGTGTGCACGCATGCGTGCTCTCTCAAGATAATAAATAAACTTGAACTCAAAATGGATCAAAGTCCATTTAAGAGCTAACACTGTAAAACTTTTAGAAGAAAATGTGGGTATAATCTTTGTGACCTCAGATTAGGCAGCAATTTCTTAAATATGACCCCCGAAGCATAACCAAAAAAGGAAAAATAGGTAAATTGGGCTTACAAAAATGAAAAAGTTTTATGCATCGAAGGATGCTACCAAGAAAGTGAAAAAATAACCCACGGAATGGGAAGGAATATTCGTAAGTTGTATATTTGATAAGGGTCTAGGACCAGAATATATAAAGAGCTCTTACAACCCAATAGCAAGATAAAACAACCTAATTCAAAAATGGCAAAAGATAGTGTACCTGGGTGGCTCAGTTGGTTAAGCGTCTGGCCCTTGATTTCGGTTCAGGTCGTGGTCTCATGGTTTGTGGGTTTGAGCCCCGTGTCGAGTGCAAGAGCCTGCTTGGGATTCTGTCTTCCTCTCTCTCTGCCTCCCCCCTGCTCTTTCCCAAAAATACATAAATAAAAAAAAAAGTGGCAAAAGTTTTGTGAAGGCATTTCTCCAAAGATCTACAAATGGCCAATAAACATGTGGAACAGATCCTCATTAATTAGTCATTAGGGGAATGCAAATTGGTATCACAATGAGATACCACTTCACATCTATTAGGATGGTTACTATTTAAAAAACCCAGAAAATAACAAGCGTTGGCAAGGCTTAGGAGAAATTGGCACCCTCAGACATTGTTGGGGGGATTGTCAAATGGTGCAGCTGCAGTGGAAAACAGTTTGGCCGGTGCTCAGAGAGTTGAGCATAGAATTACCATCTGACCCAGCAGTCCCACCCCTAGCCGGGGACCCACGGGAAATGAAAACATTTGTCTACACAAAAACTTGTGCACAAATGTTCACAGCAACATTCCTTATGACAGCCAAAAAGTAGAAACAGCCCAAATGTCCATCAGCTGTTGAATGGATAAACGGCACGCATTCATTTTATTTAAAAGGGGGGAGGGGGGGTGTCAAAAGATAAACAAATTAAAAAAAAAAAAGCCAACACACCAGGGAAGAATTCCAGCAGTGGAAGAAGTAAGCACAGCCTCATTTATCTCTGTCCACGGCCCAACCCCGAATGCCTGCTCTCCTCACGTCCATCCCGTAGCAGGTGTCATTTACACAAATACCCTTGCCAGTCCTGTGCTATACAGACTGCCTAGCGCCCTGTGGAAGCACTTCCAGGGCATCGAACTCAGAGTCGCACACTCGGACTTCAGATCCCCCTAAACCCGGATTCGCACACGCCGCTCACCCACTCAGCTGCACGGGGAATCCCGGGGACGGTGCAGGGAAGGATTGGAGACGAATTGCGTTGGACCTTTTCCAGACCAGACCAAACCAAAGTCAAGCTAACCCAACCAAGCCCCCAAATGCAGTATATGCATACAATGGAATATCATTCAGCCCTAAAAAGGAACGAAGCCCTGATGCACGCTACAACGTGGATGAACCTTGAAAACATGCTGTTAAGTGCAAGAAGGCAGACACAGAAGCTCACATGTTGTGGGATTCCATTGATGTGAAGTGCCCAGAAGAGGCAAATCCATGGAGACAGAAAGTATAGTGGCTTCCAGGGCTGAGGGTGAGGTGGGAAGTGAGGAATGAATGCTTAACGGGGAGGGGATTTCTTTCTGGGTGATGAAAATGTCCTTAAATTCATTAAAGGTGACGGTGGCACAACATCGTGAATGTACTAAAAACTACTGAGTTGTGCACTTCAGAAGAGTGGAAGTGGTGAATTTGTGGCATGTGAACCTTATCTCAATAAAAAACAACAGGTGGGGCGTCTGGCTGGCTCGGTGGAACATACGACTTCTGGCTTCAGGGTTGTGAGTTCGAGCCTCCTGTCGGGTGTAGAGATTACTTAAAAATCTTTAAAAAAATACAAAAAGTAAAATAGCGATAGGCAACATAAATGTAAATTATAAAACGTGATAATAAAATCAATACTTGTGAGAGTACTACCCAATTAAAGACGTAGACTTTTGAGACCTATTTCAGGGGCACCTGGGTGGCTCAGTCAGGTAAGCGTCCGACTCTTGATCTCACCTCAGGTCATGCTCGTGGTTAATGGGTTCGAGCCCTGCATCGGGCTCTGTGCCGGCAGTGCAGAGCCTGCATGGGATTCTCTCTCTCTCTCCCTCTCTTTCTGCCCCTCCCTGGCTCGCTCACTCTCTCTCAAAATGAATAAGCTAAACTTAAAAAAAAAAGAATGAAAAAAAGAAAGATTTTTATTTTTAAGTAATCCCCACACCCAGCGTGGGGCTCGAGCTCACAACCCCGAGATCAAGAGTCACACGCTCCACTGACCGAGCCAGCCGTGCGCCCCAGGTGGCCACTTTTAATTTGTTTTGTTTGATGGAAGCTGTCCTAATGGATGTGAATTGATAACTCATGGTTTTGATCTGCATTTCCTTAGTGTTCAGTGATGTTGATCATCATTTTCTGGGCTTATCAGCCATTTCGATATCTTCTTTGGAGAAACGTGTGTTCCAGTCCTTTTGCCCAGTTTTTAATTGGGTTGTTTGGGGTTTTGGGTTTTGTTTTCTTTGTTTGTTGGTGGTGGTGTAGAGTTTTAGGAGTTCTCTCTATGTTCTGGATATTGATCCCTTATCAGATATATGATTTGCAAATGTTTTCTGCCATTCCGTGGGTTGCCTTCTTACCCTGTTGATAGTGAGTTCGGTTTGTCTGTTTTTTGTTGCCTGTCCCTTTGGGGTCATTTCCAAGAAGTCGTTGTCAAACTCGGTGTCGTTAAGCTCTCGCTCTTTGTGTTTCTCCCAAGAGCTTTATGGTTTTCGCCCTTGTGTGTAGGTCTTTGATCCATTTGGAGTTAACTTTTGTACGTGGCGTTAGGTAGGCGCCCAACTTCATTCCTGTGCAGGTGGATATCCAGTTTTCCCAGCACCATTTGTTGAAAAGACTACCCTTCCCCATCGGTCTTGGGACTCTTGTCAAAAATCACGTGATCATAAATGCAAAGGCTTATTCCTGGGCTATCTGTTCTATTCCGTTGGTTTATGTGTCTGTCTTTTATGCCACTGCCACCCTGTTTGGACTGTTGCAGCTTTGACCTCAGGAAGTGTGAGTCGTCCCAAGATTACTTGGCTATTTAGGGTCCTTTGAGATTTCGTATGAATAATAGGATAAATATTTCTGTAAAAAGCATTATTGGGATTTTGTTAGAGATTGCACTGAGTCTATAGATCACTTTGAATAGTAATGACGTCCTAACAATATTAGATCTGTTAGCCCATGAACGTAAGATGTCTTTTTTTTTTTTTTTTTTTAACATTTATTCATTTTTGAGACAGAGAGAGACAGAGCATGAACGGGGGAGGGTCAGAGAGAGGGAGACACAGAATCTGAAACAGGCTTCAGGCTCTGAGCTGTCAGCACAGAGCCCGACGCGGGGCTCGAACTCACGGACTGCGAGATCATGACCTGAGCCGAATTCGGCCGCTTAACCGGCTGAGCCACGCAGGCGCCCCCATAAGATGTCTTTTCACATATTTATGCCTTCTTTAATTTCCGTCAGCAGTATTTCATAGTTTTCCTTGTACACGTCTTTGACATCGCTGGTTGAGTTAATTCCTGAGTATTTATTCTTCTGGATGCTACTGTAAATAGAATTGTCTTCTTTAATTATTTTTTCTTTTTTTAAAAAATATTTGTTTGAGAGAGAGAACGAGAATGCACATGTGTGCACGTGCACGAGTGGGAGAGGGGCAGAGAGAGGAGAGAGAGAATCCCAGGTGCTGACTGTGCAGCTCAATCCTGTGACCCGAGGATCATGACCTGAGCCGAAATCAAGAGTCAGAGGTGTAACCCACTGACCCACCCAGGCGCCCCTTAATTTTGTTTTTTGGATTGTTCATTGTTAGTGTAGAGAAAGGCAGTTGATTTCTTTGTGTTGATTTTGTATTCTGCTTCTTTGCTGAATGCAGTCCATTTTTATAGCTGGATGACATCCTACCACGGAATATACCTCCATTTATTCAGTTTCGTGTTGATGGATGTTTGGATGGTTTACAACTTTTTGTTACATGTCAAGCAGTGCTTCCGGGGCCGTCTGTCTGTCTCCTTGGTCACGTGTTCCACAGCTCTCGTCGCTCTCGTGAAGATGCCTTGAGTGTCCGTGGGTTAGAGCTGTTTTCAAACGGTTGTTTTCCAAAATAGTTGTAATAAGTCACCCCCGGCCACACGGTGGTGTTTCACTGCCTCGTCAGGGCTTGGTATCGTCCACTTCGAAGTTTTTCCCTGTCTCGTGGGTGTGACATAGTATTTCATTGAGGTTTCAATTTCGTTTTCCGAAAAACTGCTTGAGAGTGACCACCGTTTTACACGTTTATAAGCCAGTCTTATTTTCTCTTCTCTGAAATGTACATGGTGTTCTTTGCTCATTTGTTGACTTATGTGTCTTTTGCTTATTGGTTTTTAGGAATTCTTTACCCTCATCTGTATTCTTTGCAGTTCTAGTGTTGTATGTGTTTTCTTCCAGATGGTGGCTTGCCTTTTTGTCCATCCGATTGGATTTTGAATTTTAACTGTCTTTTTTTTCATTTCTTATTGCTTCCTTTTCAGATGTACCTGGCCATTTTCGATAGCCTCGTATTCCTGCTTTTATTTGCGTAAACATTGCACACAGAGTTATTTTTATTTTGTATATCATAATCCCAGGGTCTGAAACCCGGAGGCCGTCAATTGGTAGTTTGTTGGTTCAGTCTACTCTCTGACTCATAGGGGCATCCTTCCTTATGTGTTTAGTAAGTTTTGACTGTGGGCTCGTATTTCACTGAATTGAATTGGTGGAAATTCTCAGGGCCTTAATTGGAGATGATTTCCTCCAGGGAGGATTCGGATTTGCTTGTACCTGTTGCTAAAGGGTGCTGCCATTCTGATGCTGCTCTGGGTCCCTTTGCGGAAGCCTGGCCTATTTTTATTTTAAAAAATGTTTGTTTATTTTTGAGAGAGAGAGGAGGGGGGACAAGTGGGTGAAGGGCAGAGAGAGAGAGAGGGAGACACAGAATCCGAAGCAGGCTCCAGGCTCAAAGCTGTCACCGCAGAGCCCAGAGCGGGGCCGGAACCCACAAACCGTGAGATCGTGACCTGAGCCGAAGTCGGACGCTCAGCGGACTGAACTACCCAGGCACCCCTGTGTTTTTGTTTTTGTTTTGTTTTTTAAAAATGTTTATTTACAGAAGCCTGGTTTAAAGCGGGAGTGCGTGCTGTGCATTTTGCCTTGGTCTGCCCAGGGCTTAACGCCATCACAGTGCTGGCAGTGATATGCGTCCTGATATCCTCTGGCCAGCCCTGTCTTTTCCTCTGCCATGCCAGTTTGCCAGTTTCGGTTTGCTGTTATTTCGGGGGGCGATGTTGGGGGGTTGAGGTGGGATACCCTCTCGGAGACGTCCTTTATCTTCTCACTAGTCCAGCAGTACATTAGAGATTGCTGGTTGAGTATTCTTTGTGTGTGTTGTCATAGGGTCTTCTGGTCTCACTGTAGTGGTATTCTGTCTCACGGGTTTCTCGCGTGAATCAGACTCTGTCTCAAGGGTTTTACGAATAAACAGTGACTGTTACGTTGTTTATCCTGCACTGAGTGAGCCCGGGGAAGGAAGTTGCGGACAGTGCAGAGGCAGATTCTCGTTTCCGAGCTGATGTTTGTTAAGCGTGCAAAACTGTGCTTGGCGCGCAGTAAGTCTGCGAAAGTGTCCCAAGAGTCGGTAATCGAGAGTAACGCTTCCCCACTGTATTAGGTCTGGGTCACTACAATATCACCAGCGTACCCACCAAGCTGGGCGGAGACCTGGCCGGGGTGCACGTCGTCCAGCTTGCCACCTACGGTGACTGCTGCCTGGCCGTGTCTGCTGAGGGTGGCCTCTTCGGTTGGGGAAACTCCGAGTACCTGCAGCTGGCCTCTGTCACGGACTCCACGCAGGTATGCGGTCGCTTACGGCCGGGCTGGGGGATTTGGAGACGACGAAGCGTGAAGGGTGTTTATAAGAAGTTCTTCAGCAAAGTGTGGCCTTCAGGCTGTGAAGGCCTGGCCACCTGTAAGACCGCCTCTTCTTGGCCATCTTGTTGGAGTCCGGAAAGAAAGCGTGGGTTCAAAGCCATCGTTATCAACCCTTTGATGCGATAGTCCTGGTCTAGAGCAGGCTGATAGGTGTGGCCGTGTACCCCGTCTCACGAGGGGTACGAGGCTGTTCATGTCATTCCCGTGGGGTCGCCCTGTGCTTTTTTATTGCAGTGTAACCTGAGTGCCCCAAATGGGTGCAGATCCTGAGTGTGCACCTGGATGAGGACGCCTGTGTCCCCCGCCCCCTCGCCGCAAGCAGTGGGACACTCACAGTACTTCAGAAGCCACTGCCCGTGGCCTCTCCGGTCACCACGCCCTCCTCCTCACTGAAGGGAGTCACCCGCAGTCAGTACAGGACGGCAGGATTTTAAACGTTAAGGGAAATTGCAAATAAAAACCAAAAGTAGAGCTCCCTGCATGATTAATCTCTATGTATCTCAGCCGTGTTCAACGATTACCAACCAATGGCCCATTTAAAAAGAAGAAAACAGATATAATTCACCATTTTCAAGTGTAGAATTTGGTGGGTTTTAGCGGAGTCCCAGGTTGTGCAGTGGGCTAATCCCAGAACCGTTTCATTACCTGCCGCACTCCCTCCCCCCCCACCCCCCCCCCCCGCCAAAAGTCCCATGCCCTAATGGCCAGTGTTTGTTGCCATCTGCTCCTCTGCCCTGGATTATTCTGAGTAAATCCCAGGTCACTGAGAGCGAGTGTGGCAGAGGGAGACCGAGAATCCCAAGCAGGCTCTGCACCGTCAGCCCAGAGCCCGAGGCGGGGCTCAAACTCCACAAACCATGAGATCGTGAACTGAGGCGAAACCAAGGGTTGGACGCTTAACTGACTAAGCCACCTAGGCTCAGGTCAGACGTCATATTTTATCCATAAAAGTCTCCATACATATTTCTAAAAGATAAGGACTGGGGTGCCAGAGTGGCTTAGTCCGTTAAGCGTCTGACTCTCGATTTCGGCTCAGATCATGATCTCGAGGTCGTGAGGTCGAGTGCCGCATCAGGCTCCATGCTGGGCGTGGATCCTGCTTGGGATTCTCTCTTTCCCTCTCTGTGCCTTACTGTCTATCTCTCAAAATAAATACGTAAACTGAAAAAAAAAAGATAGGGACTATTTAAAAAACATACTTTATTCCTTAATACCACCAAATTGCTGACAAGGTACAGAGGGTTTTAAATGTATATTGATAAAGAGATCAGCACGGAGAGAAACTAAAAGCCAGTGAAGAAGATGAGGAGAACGCGTTCCCTGGGGTCCAACACAGTGGCTAGAAGCAGTTGCAGGTTTGGTTCTGAGCTTCCTAGTAGCCAAAGCAGAGAAGAAAACGTACCCATGTAAATGATTCTTTGTTTCTATAAGACAAACAAATGCTGTTTTCGGGAAGAGTGTTGCACTTCCTGCTACCAGTGCTGAGAAAAATGGCTCCCGCGGCCTTCCTGTGGGGGACACGTCCGGTGTCGTGGCATTGTTATCGCTGCATATCAGCGATATGTTTAAACCCCAACTTAGTTTAAACCCCAGACTTAGGGGTTTAAAGCAACACGCATTCATTACCTCACAGTTTCTGTGGGTCAGGAATCCAGGGGTGGCTTAGCCGGGTCTTCTGGCCCTGGTCCCCGAAAGGCTGCAGGCATAGTAGGGTTCCGCGGGTGAAAGCCCCGCTTCCAGGACCACCCCGGTGCTTGTTGGCAGGATGCGGATCCTCGTGGGCTGTTGGACTGGGGCCCCAGTTGCTTGCTGGTGGCTAGCCAGCTACTAACTGTCAGCCAAGGCTCCCTTGGTCCCTGGCTTCTCCGTGTAGCAGCTCCCAACATGGCAGCTGCCTTCATCCGAGCAGGCAAAGGAGAGGGCGAGAGAGTGCCAGTGAGACAGAAGCCAGCGTTTCGTAATTTAGTCTTGGCAGTGGCCTCGCCTTGCTTTCCCCGGTACTCTGCTCGTCGGAAGCCAGTCGGGGGGTCCAGCCCCACACGAGGGCAGGGTTACACTCGGGTGTGCGTGGCGGGGGCGGGGGGCGCGGGTCTTGGAAGCAGCCCACCGCGGCCCCAGCTCTAACCGTGGCCCGAGCCTCGTCCTGTCAGTGGCGGCAGCGGGGTGTTCCCGGAGGCCCTGTGCCGGCGTGTTCCTCGGTGTGTGCCGAGCGCGTCGTGCCAGAGCACGGGCGGGTAGAGACCCTCTGACCGCCTCGCCTCGTCCAGGCAGGCGCTTGCTGGATCAGTGAGGCCGCCTGTTCCTTCTGAGTCAGCTGAGGGGTTGTCAGCCTCCAGCTGTCCGCATCTGAAAGTACCTCCGAAAAGATTCGTGGCCGCCACTGAAGCACTTCAGGTCTGTCTTTCCGGGGTTCGGCCTCGGTGGAGGCACCAACACCAAGTCCTGCTGGAGAGCTAAGTGGGCAGCACCTCATCCTCTAAACCCCCGACCCTCGTGTCGAGTCTGGCCCCCGATTAGTAGAGAAAACACGTGCTGTCAGATGGGAGTGCCCCCAGTTTCCCACGCCGAGCCCTTTACACTCCAGCCAGGCCCACCCCTTCTGTAGCAGGGGGCGGGGCTGGGGGAAGGCGCCTCCCGCCCTGGGCCCCGGGTCCTGTCTCCTCCCGCCTTCCCAGGAGCTTTGCTCCATCTACTGGGCCTTCTTCCCCATAGCTTCAACCTCCCCTTCTCCACTGGTCCCTCCCCAGCCGTCCTTACACCTGACCCCCTGTGGCCTTTGTCTGTAGAAGCCCTGTGTGGGTTTCCTGGTGTCCACCCAGTCCTGCCCTCTCCCCCATCTCCACCCCCCCCCCCGCCGTCTCCCCCTCCACTCTCCCATATCTACCCACCCCTGTCCCACCCCCACCCCTCCCCCATCTCTACCCACCCCACCCCTCCCCCATCTCTACCCACCCCCACCCCTCCCCCATCTCCACCCCCCCCGCCGTCTCCCCCTCCACTCTCCCATATCTACCCACCCCTGTCCCACCCCCACCCCTCCCCCATCTCTACCCACCCTGCCCCTTCCCCCATCTTTACTCCCCCCCACCCCCCACCCCTTATCTCCACCCACCCTTGCCTCCACTTCTAGGGCCAACTCTCAGAGCCACATTCACTTCTTGTCTCCCTCTCCTCACTCCTCAGTCCATTCCACTTGGCTTCCACCCTTCTCACTTGGCAGAGAGCCTCTCACTGGGCTACCAGGGCCTTCATGTTGCTCACATAATAGCCAAGACTCTGGAGAACATATCCCAGCCTTTATCCATCTTGACCTCGCAGCAGCATTTGACCCTGATCATGAGCTGTTGACTGTCTGTTAAAACACTCCTCCCTGGGCCCCTCTAACGACTCCTAAGTACTCTCCCGACTCCCTCGTCGTTTCTTCTTGGCCTCGTTTTCTGGTGCTCCTCCTGTGCCGGGCTTTACATGTTGGAGGTCCTCTCCTTGTGTCTGGTCCCTTCAGAGGTCTCACCCGCACCCGTGGCTGCAGTTACCGGCTGTGTGCCAGTGACTCCCCAGCTCACACGTTGGGCCCACACTGTTCTTCAGGGTCACGCATCTGTGAACGTCACCTGCCATTTCCACTCGGCCGTCCCTGGGCGCTGTGAGTTGGGTACATCCACCAGGGAATGCAGGCACATCCCCCACATCCCGGTCTTCCACTGGCTCCCACGTCCCCTGACATTGCCTATCTACCCAGAACCCTTGCTGGCTCCCCATTGTGCTCAGGATAGAGACCAGCTCCTTACTGTGGCCTACGGGCCTGCCGGTCTGGCCTCCTTCCTCGCCAGCTCATGCTCCGTATCCCCCCTCCCCCGTCTGCTCAGCCACTGCGACCTTGTTCAGACTCCCCGAAGGTGTCCTGTGCACGTGCCATCTCCACTCCTTGGGATGTCCTCTCTCCCCTTGCCTGGTTACCTCTGCTCATCCTTCAGGTCACAGGATCAAATGAAGCCTTCCTGGTCCTTCCCTGACCGCTCCTACCCCCAAACTAGATCAGGTTCCCCGACGTTCAGAGACCCTGGACTCTCCTCAGCGCAGATTAATTTCATGTTAATTTTGACCAGCTTCTGCTTTCTCCACCAGACTCCGTTCTGAGAGAGGGCCCGAGTCTCCTGTTCCCTGTCGAATTCCCAGTGCCCAGTTAGATGTTTAGTTTATCCTGGACGTTCAGGAAATATTTGTAGATTGAACGAACAAACCGGGACTTCCGTGCTTTGTCCACAAGACGGAACGTTCCTGAGTTTGCCTTCCTAACAGCGTGGTTCTTGCTCTGCTTCAGGTGAACGTGCCCCGGTGCTTGCCCTTCTCAGGAGTGGGCAGGGTGAAGCAGGCCGCATGCGGTGGCACAGGCTGTGCGGTGTTAAATGGTGAGACCCTCCTACGGCCAGTGGGTTGGGCGGGAGAAGGGTCAGTGTCCGTTGGCGTCACAGCCACAGACCTTAGCCTGAGGGAGGGAGGGGGGGCAGCGTGGCCCTGGGAAGGTCCAGCTAGACTGGGCCCAGTTACTAGAGGGAGAGCTTGACTTGTTGGCAGGAGGTAATAGTCGTGATTCAGATGTGGACAGATCGACAGCAACAGGGCACAGTCACTCTGGCCCGTTACAGCAGACCTCCGGAGGGGCCGAGCTGTGTCTCCCGCTCCCTTAGCCTCGGCCAGAGACTCAGCCCTGCCTTCCCAGCGAGGCTGTGCCAGGAGACAAAGGCAGACAGGAGAAGGGCCGTAGGGTCTGGATACCGAGGCCTGTGCCCCTGGGATTAAGTGTCTAGGATCGCTGAGGAGCATTAAAAACTTCTATGACGAAAAGAGTCATTTCTAAGACTTGCAGAAATCGGGCCAGAGGTTCTTTGTGTACTTGGCTTGGCCTCCCGATCCGTTTGAAACGTAGAGTGTCAGTGTGGGGAAAACCATCCTTCTGGGCCTCCCCCGTGCTCATGGTGGGGCTTCTGCGTGATTGATGAACTGGGCCCATCCAGGTGACCCTCAAGATGTGGGAAATTTGTATCCTGAGGTGGGCTAGCCGGCTAGACATTCGCCACAAGCAAGAATTAGAAAGAGGAGAAAAGAAACATTATTTTAAGTATCTGTCCGTATGTTCTTGCCAAGCAAGGAGGGGAAAAAAAAATCCATGTGGACATAACGCGTCTTGGTGGTACACTCTGAATTTCTAATGAGGGCGGGCTGCACTTGATTTGACTTACTGACCGTTGTTTTTGCTGTAATGTAGGAGAAGGACATGTTTTTGTCTGGGGCTACGGAATTCTTGGGAAAGGACCAAACCTCGTGGAAACTGCATTTCCAGAAATGATTCCACCCACCCTCTTTGGCCTGACGGAGTTCAACCCAGAAGTCCAAGTCTCCCTCATCCGATGCGGCCTCAGCCACTTTGCTGCCCTTACCAGTAAGTGACCAGGCCCGTGTGGCCCCAAAGACAGGCAGAGCTTAGCTGTCTCCCCAGGCAGTGGGGTGATGTTTCCGCGTGGATAATTAAAGAGAGCGGCTAATCCAGAGTTGCTTGGCTTGGGGACGTATGATGTGTACCTTCTCTTCATCCCAAAGTTGTGTTTTTGGTTCATTTGGTTTGTGGTCGGGTTAACGTTAAAGTGAGTTCTCTCAAGAGGACCCCAGGCGGTGGTGGGAGAGGGACCGTCGAGCGTGTTGGGGATGCCGGCGGAAACCGGCGGAGGTTTGGCGAGCCCACGGCGGGTAATTAGGAACTGGTCGTGTGGGGTGGCAAGAGGCAGATCTGTCGGCCCTCCTGTGGTTTTGTGGAGGTGAGTCTGCCCGAGTGCCCCAGAGGGCTGGCAGGAGCGTGACCGAGGGGAGGCGAGACGGGGTTTGCGCACAGGTTTGCCAGACTACGAGGCCGTGAAGCATCCGGTTCCTCTGTGGCCCTCTAGCTTGCGTGCTTCTCTTGAACCACAGCGACTGCTGGTTCAGTTTGCCCATGTTAGTCAAATAGGAAGACTGAACTGAGTTTCGTGTTGTGATTCTCAAGCAGACTCGCGGTTTCTTTGCAATTAGAAGCCCTTTTTCTCGTTTCGCGGTTAGGAATTGGCTGGTTTGTGTTCTTTTTTTCTTTAAGCATCTGGGCTGGGACCGTGAGTTTGGGTCGTCTTGAGTCACGTGAGTTTTTTGAAGCTTATTTTGCTTTTAGCAAGTAAGCATCGGTGTGGACGGATTCTGGAGGCAGTGCAGATGTGTCTCACAGGATGTTTTCAGGCCTCTGCGTCTGTGTGCAGAGTCGCCTGCCTGGAAATCCATACGGAGTGTTAGCCTGGGGGCGACGGTTTTCTGTTTGTGGTCGTGCCGTGTGGCCATTGTGGGTCACCTTGAAGTGAATTCCCCGTCTAGATTTCCCCCAAGACCTGGCCACTCTCCACGTGGGGGTCACCGTCCCTAGCGGGGGGGGGGGCATCGGAGTTTGGGTTTCCGCCCTGCCCCCGGGCCCAGCTGGGAGTCGACGTTGGGTTTACCCTGAGGTCTGCTAACATTTTGGGGGCCCAGACTGACTGGGTCTGTTGAACACATCGCATCTGAGGGCGGAGGACCAAGGAGGATGGTCGGATCAGGGGGATCTGCCAGCTCGGAACAAAAGGGTTCTTTATTTAATCAGACCAGATTATTGTCATCCCGGCTTCTCCGCGGCCTTTCTTCTAGTCCCCGTGACCAAAGCCTTTTCTCTGTGTCACAGAGCACCCCAAACTGGTGTGTACGGAAGTCTAAAGCGAGTGCTGGGCTCTGGGCGGTGCCCTGCTAGGGCTGGGGCTCCGTCGGGCAGGTTGGCATTCCCAGAGCTCCCGTCTGGGTTCTGTCTCCCGGCCATCCTCCACGGCACCCTGTCTGTCCTCCTTCACGGCATGTTTTACAGTTTGTAAACCTGCATTTTTACAGTGAGTTCTGCTCATTTGTTTGTGTCTAGCTCCAGCCCCATGAGGACAGGGACTGTGTGTGTGTTCGGTCAGTGCTGTGTCCCAGCTCCCAGCACACAGACGGAGACCTGTCCCAGAGAGGCTCTGGTCACTTTGTAGCTCTCGACCAGATGCTCCCGAGAGAGAGAGAAACCCAGGCAAGGAATACATCACCCTACTCCTCACTCCGCCAGGGCATGACCGGGGATTGAGGGTGCTCAGCTTTCGAGATTTGAGGGGGGGTGTGCGTAAGAGTGGGCTTGTGGCCAGAGCCCCACGCATGTGCCAGCTTCCCACGTGACGGACACAGCGCGGGTCTGGGCTTGGCCGTGTTCTGGTGGCGGTAAACTTTTCCCTTCAGAGGAAAGCATGAACGTCTGGGAGAAATTGAGATTTCACGTCGGGCCCTGTGGGTGCCTAGAAAGCCTGTTCTCATGACCCTTCCCCCTGTTGGAGACTTGCCCTTGGCCTGGCCCCAACCGAGCTACCGTTTTCCTTTCTTTGCAGACAGAGGAGAGCTGTTTGTGTGGGGCAAGAACATCCGAGGGTGCCTGGGCATCGGTCGCCTGGAAGACCAGTATTTCCCGTGGAGGGTAAGGCTGCACGGGTGGGCTCAGGCCACACCCACAGGGAGGCCCCACACCCCCAGGGTGGCGGCGCGGGGACCCACTCCCCACCGCCCTGTGGCTTCAGGGGAGGCCGCGCCGTGGTGAGGAGCCCGAGCGGGCGCCCGGCTCCAACTTCTCGCTGCCCTCGGCTCCGTCCTGGGGCCCGTCGAGTGAGTGGCCCGCCTGGCCGAGGCTTCCAGTCCCTCGGTGCCCAGGGAGAAGCCTCGTGGGAGGCTGGCCGTGGGCACGTGGAGCGGGGAGACGACGCGCCAGTGCCTGGGAGAGAAGTGGGCACAGGCCGGCCCCCCCCCCCCCCCCCCCCCCCCCGCGAGGGGGAGATTCGAGACGAAGAAGGTGCTGTGCCAGGGGCCGTCCCCAGAGGCCTGTGCAGAGGAAAGTTTGACAGCGAATTCGGAGGAAAGCGGGCTGTTTCATAGTCAGAGTGCCTTAACCACAGCCGGCAGAGTGAAAAAAATAAGTTTTTCTTAGGGGGAGGATGCAATTACACAAAAAAGGCTCGTTTCAAAATTAAAGGGGAGAAAGGTTCTCTTAAATTGTAGTTTATCTCAGTGTTGTTTACTAAGTTCTCCTGAAAACCGAAAAAGCTGTTGGTATTTTTGAGAACAGCACAAACGTACGTGCTGCAAGAGGTATTATAAATATGAGACTCCCCCCCCCCCCCCCCCCCATCTCTTATAACGGAGGCAGCCGCTGGCACTGGTTTCTTATGTTCCCTTCCGGAAACAGCAGGCTCTGCATAGAAAGCATGTGTGTGTGCACGTGTGTGTGTGTGTGTGTGTGCTCGGCTTAAAGTATTTTCTGTGAACGTTGGATTTTAATCATGTGTTGTGAGGGGCGCCCGGGTGGCTCAGTCAGCCGAGCGTCCAACTCTTGATTTCAGTTCAGGTCATGATCCCAGGGTCATGGGATCGAGCCCCATGTCGGGCTCCACAGTGGGTGCGGAACCTGCTTAAGATTCTCTCTCTCTGCCCCTCTTCTGCTCATGCTTTCTCTCTCTCAAAAATAAGCATTTTTTAAAAATTAAAAAAAAAATACATTTTGAAATTGTGTAAAGCATTTTTTGAAACGACATGTAAAAATGCAAAAGGAATTTATAACTTAAATAATGAGGATTTGCCCATCCAAATCCCCCTGCAAAACGTTTGGAGGCACTTGAGCATTTTAGGGGCTCTTTCCCTTGGCTGCCCACTGTCCTGGCCCCCTGTGACCTCGGCAGGCCCTGACCCCTTTAGAAAAACCATGTATGCAGTCTCTAAGAACACAGGGCAGGATTGAGGCTTGATGTTGGTTGGGAATAAATGGTTGTGCACCAGAGCTGTCTGCAGGCTGCCCACTGCTCACGCGCCTGTTCCCCTGAGCCTGGGATTCCCGTGACGTGGGAGGAGTGGACAGCCGGTTGTGGCCAGCGGGTGGCAGGCCAGGTGATGCGAGCATCGATAAGGTAGAGGCCCCGCTTGCCTTCACTCCGAGGGGAAGCTGGGGACGCGGTAGAGCAGCTGGGTGTTGGATGAATGACCGGCGTGACTCCCCACCTGCCCTCCCGTCCTCCGCATCGGAGTGACGGTCAGCCACGAGATAAGACTGCAAATCTGATCGCCGTACCAGCGAAAAATGGCTGGGCTCTGGCATCCGTTGGGGAGCTGGAATGGGCAGGCTTCCGGGGCCTGGGGCCATCTGCTGTTCAGACCGGAGCCGCCTCCGCGGACTCCCTACTCAGCAAGTGGGGCACCCACGTGGTTGGGGAGGGGACGCCCCGGGCTGTCCCCCTGATGGCTGCCAGACCATCGTCCTCCCCTGGCACGTGTTCCGAGCCCTGCGTGTTTGCAGGTTCGGGGGGGGCCGGCGAAGGAGAGCACTGTGGAGGGTGGTGCCGGGGGCCTGGCCCCTCCCGTGCTCTGTGTTGGGCTGGGCTCTGGGGAGGGCCGTGGCAGGAACCAGATTTGGGGTCAGCGGGGCTGGATTCCTTCAAGATCAGATCAGACCTCACTCTAGTCTGTTCAGTTGCACTAGCTTTTTTTTTTTTTAATGTTTACTTATTTTTGAGAGAGAATGTGTGTGTGTGTGAGGAAAGGGCAGAGAGGAGAGACAGAGAATCCCAAGCAGGCTCTGTACAGTCGGCCAGGCACCCCAGCATTCACTGTCTTTTAAATTACAGGCAACTTTTATTTTAAAAACTGTGTTTTCTTACTAATCTTCGGGGGTTGGGGGGGGACTGTTCTATCATTTTAAAAGTATTCCAAGAAGGTCGGGCGTCTGGGTGGCTCCGTCGGTTAAGCGTCCGACTCTTGATTTCAGCTCAGGTCATGATCTCATGGTTCATGAGATCGAGCCCTGCATCGGGCTCTGTGTCGACAGCACAGAGCCTGCTTGGGATTCTCTGTCTCCCTCTCTCTCTGCCCCTCCCCTGCTCGTGCTCTCTCTTTCAAAATAAATAAACATATTAAAAAAAAATAAAAGCATTCCAAGAAGGGAGGAAAACCAGTAAAGCCTTATTTATAGCTCCTACAATGGCACTGAGTCTGTTGCTGATAGGCTTCCAGAGCCCGGCCTTCCCCGACAATGCGAAGGCCCAGGGAGTGACTGCAGAGCCACCCGATTCAAAACCCTCTCCTTCCGGAAGCTTTCCAGGAGGTTTTCCTGCCGCCCACTGACACTCAGAGCTCAGGGAGGGTCAGTGACGTCTTCAGGGCTGCTCATCCAGGAAGCAGCAGGGCCCAGATTCAGACTCCGATGTGTCTGACTTGGTCTCTTCTCCGTGCCGCCCTCTGGGAGGGCCCGGGGCTGGAGCTGGAGGTCCCCGGCGGTGGGGGGAGGCGGGGACTCACCGTCCAGGTCTTTACGGGACCCTCCGACCTGTATGGCGGCACTGTGGGCGTGGGAACAGGCCCCTGGGACACGCGCCCCACCTACCCGGCAGTGTGGCCTTCCGGGCCAGCGTCGCTGCCTGCCTGAGGGGACAGCTCTCCGGCGTGCTGGGCACCTTGCTGTTCTCCCTCGGTCTCAGGACCCCCTGAAGCCCCCCCACCCCACACCAGCCTGCAGCCGGGCTCACTGACTTCAGGGGTCAAGGGGGCTGCCCCGTCTCATGGCCACTCAGAAGCAGGGGCTGTGACCCGAACTTGGGGCTCTGTGTGCAGGCAGCGCCGCCCCTCACCCTGTGCCCCTCGGGTCAGGACCGGGTTGGGTTGGGGCGCACAGGCTGGCAGATGGGCCCTGGGCCCCAGGACGGTGTCTGGGGGAGCTGACCTCTTCGTGCCACAAACGACCTGGCAGACGCAGCCAAGTCGGGGAGCAGCCGGGAGCCCAGCTCCGTGTTCCCTCCGAGTCCCCTGCCTTTGTCCCATGGATGTTTGTCTTACCACCTTGTCGTCGTGAAGAGGAATGTTCCTGAAGGATTCTGCTCAAACCTTTAAGAGTCCTTCAGGTCAGATGTAGGTTCAGTTTTTGGAACTGTTTCCCTTTGCAGTAATTCTGTCGTGAGCATAAAGTGATTTAGACTAGGAACTTCAACCTCGTTGAAGACACAGAACACGCGGCCGGGGGCAATCTCCTCTCGGACGCTGTTCAGAGACCATGAGAGACTGAGCCCCCACATGCCAGGGGGAGCGGGAACCACAGGAACCCTGCTGCTCCCCAGAAGGGGCTCAGAGGCCAGCCCTAGCCCCGACCAGCCTCCGAGCCGGTAGACCAGGGCCAGGTGGTTTACTCTGCTCGGGGGCCCTAATGGCCAGAGCGCTTGGGGAGCAAGAACACAGGTGCTTGCGTGCCGCAGCCTGGGGACACATTAGTGCCGAGGGCGGCACCCTCCCCGGGAAAGGTCAACAAAATGCGCTCTAATGGGCCAGGAAGGTTGCTAGGAGTTCGTCTGGGCCCAGTCACCCCAGAGGCAACCTGTTTCCTTCTGCTTCTGTGGCCAGCCTGGCCCGCTTTCTGCACCTCTGTGCCTTTGCGGTGAGCCGGGGGCGCTGCTCGGTGTGCTCAGTGATTTCTGTGATGGGTGTCGCCGAAGACGTTTGTTTGGGGAGGGAGGGGCAGGTAGCAGGACTCAGTAACTCACATCCATTTGCCTGCCGGCCAGGAGCCCCTAATGGACTTGCCACCCCACACGGAAGGCAGCAGGCTCCGCTGCCTCTGGGCTTTTAGGCCAGGCCATCTGGGGGAGCCCTTTCCCCTTCTTATGCTCAGTAAACTCCACGGGCTGCTACGGACCCCCTTTCCAGCTGTCACGCTGCCTGGCGGAGTGCTTGCCACTGAGGGAGGGTGGCAGCATTTGGATCGGGTCGGAGGCAGCAGCATCCTGTCTGGAAGGCTCATGGAACCAGTTAAAAATCCAGTTCCGAGGGAAGGTGGGAATAAAGGGGCAGATGCTGACATGGTGGGACTGAGACATATTTAGGGGGCGCCTGGGGGGCTCAGTCGGTGAAGCATCCAACTCTTGATTTCGGCTCAGGTCGTGATCTCGCAGTTTGTGAGTTCGAGTCCCACGTCAGGCTCTTTGCTGACAGTGTGGAGCCTGCTTGGGATCCTCTCTCTCCCTCTCTCTCTGCCCCTCCCCCACGTGCACATGCTCGCTCTCTCTCTCTCTCTCTCCCTCCCTCTGAAAATAAATGAACATTTGATAAACTTCCAAAGGGTATTTAATACCAGGGTGCCTGGCTGGCTCAGTAGGAAGAGCGTGCGACTCTTGAGTTTAGGGTTGTGAGTTCAAGCCCCACACTGGGTGTAGCGATTACTTAAAAATAAAATTGGGGGGAAAAAAGGTATCTAATGCCTTTTCGTTCTTTTTCACCGAATGTCATTCTATGGGGGAGCCATGAGAGTGGCTCACCTCTTGAAAATAATGATGATAATATTGTCACAGGAGGAAGAAAAGCACCCCTCCTCTGGAGAACGGGCTTGGCTATGGGGACGTGCCAATCCTTGAGTTGTGGGCCCACCCAGAGCTGGTTGGGGTGGTCACTTCCAAGGCCTGTAGGACAATGAGAGTCATTTTATTTTATTTTTAAAATTCTTTTCTAGGGGTGCCTGGGTGGCGCAGTCGGTTAAGCGTCCGACTTCAGCCAGGTCACGATCTCGCGGTCTGTGAGTTCGAGCCCCGCGTCAGGCTCTGGGCTGATGGCTCAGAGCCTGGAGCCTGTTTCCGATTCTGTGTCTCCCTCTCTCTCTGCCCCTCCCCCGTTCGTGCTCTGTCTCTCTCTGTCCCAAAAATAAATAAACATTGAAAAAAAAAAAATTAAAATTCTTTTCTAAGTTTATTTATTTATCCTGAGAGAGACCAACACAGTACAAGCACGGGAGGGGCAGAGAGAGAGAGAGAGAGAGAGAATCCCAAGCAGGCTCCAGGCTCCTGGCTGTCAGCACAGAGCCCGACGCGGGGCTCGAGCTCACGAACCGCGAGATCATGACCTGAGCCAAAATCCTGAGTCGGGTGCTTACCCGACTGAGCCTCCTAGGCGCCCCCAGTGAGAGGTCTTTTGAAGGCAAGCAGGCCAGAGCCTCCACAGCAGCCTGATGTCACCTCGCTGGTTGGACTGCGTGCGATGAAATGTCAGCACAGGTGGGCAGTGCCGATGGGACTGCCGGCAAGGCCTCTGGCACCGTCTGAGACACGGGGGACGCCCCTCGAGGGTGCCTGTCATCTGGGAAACGGCCGACCTGGGACTGAGGCTGGCGGCTAACTCGGGTGAAGACGCCGGCCCGGGAGCCTCCTTCCCAAAGTGGACCTGGCTGCAGGAGAAGGGGTTTCTTGAGCTGCCCCAGTGACCCGTGGTGGTGACCCCCTAGGGATGGCCAGCAAGCACCTGGCGTGAGAGCAGGTGTTGACCTGTGAAAGGGTCATACTTGGGGGAGTAGGCATGTTCTAGCAGCCTCGCCGACGGGTGGGCATGAAGAGTCACGTCTGCCACCGGCCGGGTGGGACGTCAGGATGGCTCTTTCCACGGTGATCGCGTTTATTCGTCTTAACATGCCTGCTGGCTAGGTAGAAGCACCCCCATTTGCAGGGTGGGGAGCCGAGGCTCTGGGAGGGTAAGTCACCTACCAAGAGGCAGAGCCAGGGGTCAGGCCCAGGTTGGGCCTCCTCCAAGCCCGTCCGCCTCCCAGCTGGCCCCGTCCCCTCACGGTGTGCTGGGTCCTGTTTTGCAGGTGACGATGCCCGGGGAGCCCGTGGATGTGGCGTGTGGTGTGGATCACATGGTGACTCTGGCCAAGTCGTTCATCTGATGCTGCTTCCTGACCGGCTCGAGCCCGGACCTGGCCCCAGAGCCACTTGGACTGCTCAGCAGGGGGTCAGAGGGGATCGGGGCCCTTCGTGGAGGGTGACACGCTCTCCCGGTGCCCTTAGCAGGAATGTACTGGAAGAAGTCCCACGATTCAGTCCCTCTGGCTGCGGGTGAGACCTGCCACGTTCACCAGGCCGCGCGGCCCTGGCAGGGCGAGGGTAATCCACACGTCTCCGCTCTTTCCGGGGAACACACGACGGCTCCCGGGGTCATCTCTGGCCGGAGAGGCGGGTCCGAGGAAAGCTTAGCTCCACGGCATGTTTGATCGTAAAGGGGGACCTGGGCCCCGGGAGGGCTTCTGTGACCCTCTGACCACGGCCGAGCTCACGGATGGCATGTGGACCCCAGCGTGAGCCCCGGCCTGACCGAGGGAGTCGGGCTGTGGCTTCAGCCAGTCACCCGGCTCTGCTGCCCCGCGGCTGGCTCGCGCTGGGACACGAGCTGCAGTCCCTTACGAGTACCGGTGGGCCCCAGGCGGCACGCACGGCCCACGGCCGTCAGGAGCCTCCTAACCATTCTCCCCGCCTGGCTGGGGAAAGCTGAGGAGCCCCCGCAGGAGGAAGAGCGAGGCCCGATTCTTGGGGCACTGAACACGCCCCGCCCGCGGAAGCCTGGCTGGAGGGCCAGCCCCGGGGAAGAGGCTCAGAAAGTGTGGAAAACATTTGAGGAGTAACATAACCTGTCCTCTTGCTTAAAACTTCTTTTAGAACTCTCTTTTGCAATAAAGCCTATTTTCTGTCTTTTTATTTTTGAGCACTGAAGAAGTCTTTTATTTTTACTTTACCTGGTCAGTTAGAGATTAGCTTTCAAAAGCCGGGCTTTGGACAAAGAGACAGCTAGAAGCCAGTGACAAATAACTTTAGGGGACAGTCTTGCCTGAAGGCAATTTTTCTGAACAGGGTGTCCTCCCACAGTTCAGTTGGGAGAAAATGACGAAATCTGAAATAATTGATAATCGTGCCACAACCCGGGGAGCTCAGTGGCTGCACCCCCTTCCTTTTGTCCATTCACTCAACAAATACTTCCTGTCAGCCCCTGTATGCCAGGCTCGTGTAGCACATTGGGTCACTTGGGGCCAAGAGCCCCGCGAGCAGGTGTCATGAAGCTGACTTCTAGGAGGCGGAACACCGTAAAGAGGCAAAATGGAAAATATGGTAAGACGGTTATGCGGGCTGTGGAGAAAAAGCAGGGGAAGGGGGCTGGCGATGTGGGGCGCTTTGCGGTCTAAAGTGGAATGGTTGGGGTGCCTGGCTGGTTCGGGCCGTGGAGCGGGAGATTCTCGATCTTTGGGTTGTAGTTCTAGCTCCACATTGGGTATAGAGATTACTTAAAAATAAAATCTTTATGGGGGCGCCTGGGTGGCTCCGTCGGTTAAGCGTCCAGCTTCGGCTCAGGTCATGATCTTGTGGTTTGTGAGTTCGAGACCCACATCAGGCTCTGTGCTGACAGCTCAGAGCCTGGAACCTGCTTCGGATTCTCTGTCTCCCTCTCTCTCTGCCCCTCCGCCACTCATGCTCTGTCTCTGTCTCTCCCAAAAATAAACGTTTAAAAAAAAAATAAAATATTTTTTTATTTTGGAAAGAGAGTGGAGGAGAGGGGCAGAGGGAGAGAGAAAGAATCCCGAGCAGGCTCCAAGCCCAGCATGGAGCCCGACCCTGGGATCATGACCTGAGCCAAGATCAAGAGTCGGACGCTCAGCTGACCCAGGCGCTGCAAAAATAGTCTTAAAAAAAAAAAAAAAAAAACGTGGAACGGTCACTTCTTTAAGCAGGAGTCCTTGCTGTGTGTGGCCAGAGGCTGCAGGAACCAGCCAGGTTGCATCCGGGGGAGCGGCCCCGGGACCCCTGTCGGGCTCATGCTTACCTCCTCTTCTCTGTGGAGAACCAGTTCTTAAGCTTTACAGCAAAGGTTTCGCATAAACTCGAGAGACAAATTGAAAATGCTTTGTCACTTTCCTTCCCCAAACTCATGGTGGGGCCGCGTACTGTGTCGCCCCAGCGGTGAAGGACAGAAATCTGTCCTCCCTGAACTACGGATCTTAAAGCACCCGCCGGTTTACAGAGGGGGAGTGTCCCAGAAGGCCACGGTCATGCCAGGGGTACCCCCGGTGGTGTTCAGGGGCAGGAAGTGATGGTGCTGGGCAGGGAATGTCGAGTGGTTTGGAGCCTCCCACCCCAGATTCGGATCCGGTGACTACCTCCATCTTGGACACTGCGACTGCGGCACTTGTAAGGGACGCCCTCGGTCGGGCTTGGTCTGCCTGGCTGGTCGGATTGCGTCAGCCACACGCCAGGCCCTCTCCACAGTCGTCTTCTGTGCCAAGCTCTCCGCTTCCGTCCCCTCGTTCCTGACCCTCCCAGCACTGGGCAGTTGGGTCCCCGTGGATGTCCTGGCTCTGATGCGTCATCTGAAGGCCTGAGAGGGCGCTCAGCCTGCAGACCCCAGAGGGAAAAGCCTTCAGGGCAGCAGAACTTTCTGGAACTCAGGGTGGTAAGAGTGCTCCAGCCCCCCTGCGCCAAGCCCGTCAATCTCCAGGGGCAGGGGTGAGGTGGGGTGGGCGTGGGGGTCGGTGGGTGGGGCCAAGCACAGACCTAGGCCTTCAGCCCCGCCCTGCTCACACCTGCCTTCCACGGAAAATGCCAGAGAGAGATTCCAGGATCTCTTCTGTGCCCAGGCAGCCCCGATGCCCACCTACCAAGGCAGCAAGGAGCCAGACACCAGAGGCTCATGGGAGGGGTGCTGGGCAGGTGCCCTCCCTCTTGCCTCCAGGGTATCTTGTCCGAGCAACCCTTCCCGGGGGTGGGACGTCCACAGCAGGGCTCCAGGCTCGGGGAAGAAGCCCTGTCCTCCATGACCCCCCGCCCCCCGGCCCCACCTCTGCCAGAGGTCTGGGAAGGAATGGCGGGTGTAGTGGCCAGTCTCCAGGATGGCCCCCGAGCCCCCGACCTGCCGGCTCTCACACCCCTGAGCGGCCTCGGCCTGTGTCCAATCCGAGCTGGGCTGTATGATGACGGCATGGCGCTCAGCGGTGGTGTGTGAATTCTGAGGCTGGGAAGAAAAAAACCATTCCGGCTTCTCCCTTGGCCCTCGAATCCCTTGCTCTGGGGGAGGCCAGGCACCCTACCGCGAGGAGACTCGAGCAACCCTGGGGGGGGGGGGCCCACGCGGAGAGGAAGAGGCTTCCTGCAAGCAGCCGGGCCCAACCTGCTGGCTGTGTGAACAAACTGCCTTGGAAGCAGATCCTCGGGTCCCTCGGCCAAGACTTCAGACGACTGCAGCCTCGCGAGGGGCTCTGGGCCAGAACTGCTCAGACTGCTCCCGGATTCCTAACCCACAGAAACCGCCAGGTGCAGTCATTTTCCAAGCTGCTAAGTTTGGGGGCCACTCGTTACGCAGCACCAGGCAACTAATTCGGCCCCTCTCGCTCTGGGGCACGTTTCCTCTCTCAGACTCTGGGTGTTGGGCTGGAAGCCTTGTTCTCCCTCCTCCCAGCACCCCCCGCCTGTCCTCCACCCACCCCCGCTCCCGACCGTGGCAGAGAAGGGAAAGATAGACGTGGTCCCGGGTCAGCCCCAAATTACACAGCCGTCAGCCACCACCTGTTTTTTTGTCCATTTTAATTAACACTTTACAAAGTACAAAATATACTGTCTTTTTTGGGGGGGGAACATTAGGTACTTTTTTTCTCTCCGTCATACAGTACATGAATCTCGAGGGTTTTGTGTTTCTTCAAGAAAAAAGAGTCAAGCGTGAGGGCCCCCGGGGCGTAGGGTCACCCGGTGCTCCCCCCTCGCCCAGGCCCCGGGACAGATCTAAGTGCCACTGCTGCTGCTGGTGACCCGGGGCATTGCCAGGTGAGGGCCGGACCCCCCGAGGCGAGGCCCTGGGCAGGGCAGAGGCCCCTCGGAGCCCCATCATGCACCCAACATCCACTCACCCCCATCTCAGGATAACGGAAATAATTTTGGCATAGAGCAAGAGAAGGACTTGGGATTTTGTTTGTTGTCAGCCCCCTGCCCTCTCCCCACCTCCACCCCGCCCAGTTTTGGAGCCAACCCTGCTCAGTTCTCCCTGGACCATTTTCTGAATAGGTAAACTGAGGCAGAGGACGGGAAAACGCACTGGGCTTGACCTCGGTCTTGGGACACAAATTTGGCCCGTTTTTCATCCACCACCAACCACACTCCCCACCCTGGTCCCTGACTTCACTGGACGCTCTTTGCAGACGAGCCCCCGGTAGGCAAGGGGCACCGGCACCCTACCCGTCTCCCCGTGAATACTGTCTTCAGGGCTGGGCGCTCCTGAAGAGCTGGCCCGGCAGGTCTAGCCCCTTGGGGCTGGCTGCATGGGCTGCGTGGGCCGCCAGGCGTCTGTGGGGCACAGCAGAGCCCCTGCTGGGGACATCCCTGTCCCCCACACCCTATCAACCCTACAGGCAGCCCCCGGGTAAGAATGCCCTTGAGGCCTCAAAATACTGAACGAGCCAGGCCCTTGGCTCGGATGTGGGCTTTGCACACACGCCGATGTGTAGGACACAGGGCGTGCACACTCCCACGTGTATGTACACACACACGCGGCCGAACTCACGACACTGTCCTAACTCCCAGCCTTTCCCCACCTTGTTCCGAGAGCCTCAAACTCCCTCCCCACCACGGATGCCGTGGTCCAGGCCACAGGCTTCTTTCTCCCTCTGACCCGGGCCACTCCTGGCACCATCGGCCCCAAGGATGGCAGGCTGCCTCAGCCAACAGCTCCCGCCTTGCCTTCGCCTTCTCAAGAGAGCAGGCTTCATAGGAGGTCGTGGATGTCAAAGCTGAAGACCACTGCCCACCCTGTGGCTTTCTCCCCAGGGTCTAAGGAGTAAGAGACAGTTAAGCTTGCCCTTTTGTTACCTCTACTTTGAAAATGAAAGAAAGAAAAAGAGCTGGGATGGGCTCTGAGATACAGGAAAAGGGACGAGCTAGCGTAGGAGTCAACTGCCCTCAACCCGGGCCTCTCTCCCCAAGCCCGCCCTCTGCTGGGTTGACCACCAAGCGGCCATCCTGGTTGGCTCCCCTCTGGCGGCCTCTTTGTAGGGAGGGCTACCGCCCCCTCCAGGCCCAGCACCTCCCTCAGCAGAGCGTCTGGGAAACCTGAGAAGCCAAAGCTCTGGTCTTTGGGGTTGAGGGGGGAGACTCCGTTATCCTTGCCTCTCAAGCTCTGCTCACCAAGCCAGCCACACAACAGGTCCATTTCCCAGTGTCTGTGACAGCCGTGACTGGCTGCTCCTGGCTCACAGGGGAGCATGGACATATTGGGGGGTTTCTTCCTACCCCCTACTCAGTGTTCACTCAGGAAGTGGTACCAAACATTTCTAGGTCACAGAGCACAGGAGTGCTTGGCTATCATTTGAGAGGTCCTCAACGTCCCTCTTAACCCTGGCTGGGAACCCAAGTTGTCCCCAAGTCCAGTCCAGAGGCCCACAAAGGCAGCCTAGGGTGGCCACAAGACTCCTCTAACAGCCTCATCTTTGACTATCAGGCAAATGGTGCCCTTGGCTTGGGATAGGGGCCTCACCCTACCCATCACCCCAGAACCTTCTCTGCTGTCCTCTGTCACCTCACAGGGGACAAGCTTCGCCAGACCACGCATCTTCTTCTGGACACCACGCTGGTCACCAGGGCCACGCTGTCTGATGGGGGAGGCCATGGCGGGCAGCTCTGGGTCACCTGGCTCCTTTCCTGCCCACCAGGGGCCTGTGGCCTGGCGTGGGTGGCAGGGGGAGGATGCTGGTGCTCGGGACGCTCCGGACCCCCCAAATCCTGGGGAGGGGAAGTCTGCACACCTCTCCAGCTTGGATGTGTGCCCTGGGCTCTGGAGCCCGCCACGGAGGAAGGGGTGCAGAGGGAGGAAGGCGTTTCTTGGAAACCAGAGGAGCCCATGCTGAGGGTTGAGCCACAGAGATTTTTGTAACTGGGGGTGAGGGAGAAGGGGGTGGTCGTGCTTCCCCGTCTCCCCGCCTCCTCTCTTTAGTGTGCAGGGATGGGGCAGGTGAGGGGTGAGGGTGGCCTTAAGCTGGTGCAAGCTTTTCTTACCGCGGAGTGGCACAGAGGCAAAGACATGCACATCTGGAGCCCAGGAGGCAGGTTGGGGCCACCACTCACCCCTACCTTTCAGCAGCCTCACTCAGGAACCCCATTTTCCTGCCCCTGCCATGTGCCCCACCGGCCAGAGCCAAGATACCCTCCGCCCCGATGGCACATCCCTCAGGCCACTCTGGTGGGTCTGGAGAGCCCCCCCGCACCCAGCAAACGTGGGGCACTCTTCCCTCCCAAACTGCCATGGAGACCAAATCCCTGACTATGCTCGTCACGGGCACAGCAAGAGGGGAGCCCAGGGAACGGGAAGATCCAGACGGCAGCTCGGGGCCCAGGCCCAGACGGCCGCCAACACACCCAAGCGGCTGGAGAGCCCAGCCCTCGCCCCAGCCCCCCCTGGACACAAGGTCAAGGGCCTCGGTCCTTTTGTTGACTAGACGGGGCCAGTGTCCAGGAAGAGGCCTGAGAAAAGAAGCCGAAGGTTCTCAGCTTGCCGGTGAAAAGGACCAGGTAAGCAGTCAGCCAGGGGGAAGGGAAGGGGAGGGGAGGGGAGGGGAGGGGGGCCCAGGCTGCAAAGCAGGGCGGGACCACCTACCTGCCCAGGTCTTTGGGCAAAGAGCAACGGTCACAGGGCCTTTCTGCTCAAGACCGAGAAATTCCAACACTCCTCCCTCTATACCACCGTCCCCCAGATAAAACAAGGGTGCCCGGGGGGCCTTGACCATGGAAACGGGGGTGCAGGCAGGGGCTGAATCCAGCTTCCAAGGGAGACTGGGGGAGGGAGTCTTGGGGCTCCGCTCCTGGGCTGCTGGTTTTTTTTTTCCCTCTCAAGTCAGGGCTTCTCGAATAATGTATTGCCTATATACTTGAATTAAAAATATATGGTGGCTCAAAACGTGCCCGCGTGCACGGCAGACGCGGCGGCAGGAGGCCCCCACGCCCACACACGTGCACACACATATATTAACATATATATTGCTCAAGTATATATGCTATTTACAGTATATATCTATATCAACATAAAACACAGGTATTTATAAGTGTGTACAATAGATACGTCCTGGGGGGGGGTGGGCCTGGGGAGCACACGTTTCCGGGGTCACGGGGCCGACACATTTGCTCAGCGGGGTGGGGGTGGGGGGGAGCGTGGAGGAGTGACATCATCAGGGGACCCGAGGGGGAAGGAGTCTGGAGAGGCGCGCCATGGAGAATCAAGGCCTTCCAAGGAGAGAAAGGGGACGCGGGATCTCAGGTGCTTTCCTGCCTGCTCGGCCACCCCCCACCCCGTTTTGGAGCCAGCAAACAGATGGACACGTTTTGGTTGTTTTAAGAGTTTTGTGCAACATGAATGAACTTAAAAAAAAAAAAAAAAAAAGTGGGTTCCTCATCAGTGCTTGGGCCCCGAGCATCTTTAAGGATCTGGTGGGCGTCCCGGGCTCAGAGGGTCCCCCGACGCTGGGAGAACAGGACAGTGGGGCTCACACAAGCCCTTCACCAGAGAGACCCTCCTTTCTCCTCTGAGCGCAAGGCAGCTGTCGCCTGAGAAGGAGCACCAGGGAGGGAGGGGCCGCCTTGGGGCTCACCCCCATTCACCCTGGTCGGCCTGCCACCTGGCTGTCCCCTGCCCCGTGGCCTCTGGGCACCCCGCGGGAACCCCTATCTCGCCACACACCTCTGCTGCCGGCTTCCTGCTCCAGACAAAGGGCTGATACCTCTGTGACGCCTACAGACTCCCACGCTTGTCCCTGGAGCCACAGGGCATCGGCCAAAGGACCCTGAGCCTCTGGGTCCCCCAACAGAACTCAGCAGGCGTCGTCCCCTGTCCCCTGAAACTGCCGCCGACCACAGCCTGGGCGCAAATACATTAAATAAGAAACTAAAACGTACGGTATGGTTTTCTCTATTAAGGCTCAGATAAGCTGCCCCCCCAGGTCAAGTACTCATGAATGCCACAGGCCCCAGCTGAGGGGCGGGCAGGCAGGTGAGTTGGGGGCAGAGGCCTTCCACATCCCCCCAAAAGTGGGGCAGGGGAGGGGGCAGGATAACGGGGAGCCCTGTGCTGGTCTAGTCAACTGCTGGGGAGTGGGGGTGACCCAAGAAACCCCAGGTCCAAAATGCTGGGGATGCCCCCCGCTTCGGGGAAACCAAGGCTCCGCCTGCCCAAGGAGGGTCCAGGGAAAGCAGCGGGGACAGGAGCTCGTGCCCCAGGCTGGTGGGTCTCCTGGGAACCGCCCCCAGGAGTGAGTGCTTATGGCGGGGAGGGTGTGGACAGGGCCCCTTGGCAGTCTTGCTGGGAGTCGGGGCGCGGGCCCTGTGGATGGCAGGTGAAATTCTGGGTGGCCTGGGTCCTCCCCAGATCAGGGCCCCACCCCTGCTTGTCGGAGCCTCCCCAGCGCGTGACCCGAGGGCCGCCCACTGGCCTCCACTCTGCGGGAACCAGCCCGGAGCTGACGGAACGGGAGACCAGCGGCCACAACATCCAGCCTCAGGTCCTCACGGGGGTCTCCCCGGTCTCCGTGAACTCAGCTCCGCTCGGCCGGCTCCCCAGGATGACGTGAGAGTCAGAACCCCATTGTCTCGTAGGAGGGGCCTGCTTCCTTCGGCATCTGCCCCCCCCCCCCCCCCCCCCGCCGTGGGCCAGGCCAGAGGGGAAGGCCGGTCGGCTCGCAAACTCCCTGGGCCTCAGACATCATTTTCTGGAGTAGGGGTGGTGGGGAGGAGGAGCGGCTGGGGGGAGGGAGGGTTCTCTGGAGGGTCTGGGGGCTCCAGGAAGGCAGGAGGGCATGGGGAGGCCTTGGCTTGAGCCCCAGGCCTGGCAAGGTGAGCAATCAGGGGGTGTCTCCCTGAGGCCCTGTCTTGGGGGCCCCCGGGGCCGATTTTCCAGTCCGTGAGAAATACTGTGAGAAGAATCTTCGGGGGAGGGGCCTGGCCCAGGCTTGGGGGGGCAGACAGGGAGGAGTGGAAGAGGCCCTCCTAATGCTTCTCTGCTTGGCTGACTTTCAGGGCGCCGATGACAGCGTTGATGTTTTCTTCTGGTACCTGCAGGGGGCAGGAAGGGGGGGCAAGTAGCCATGAGCCCCGGACTGGCATCCCTCGCCCCCTCGCCCTCGACACTCACCAGTGCGTGGTCGAACTTGAAAGTACTGATGTAGTAGGCGGGGATGTCTGCGGCAGCCAGGGGCTCGGAGATCTGGGCCACGATGCCACACTCATCTGGGGACAGAGGTGGGGACCACGCTCAGCCTCCTCGGCCAGCCTTCCGCCCTGCTCTGCTGACAGCGCCTGCCACGCACCCGCAGTGTCTAAGCGTTCCTGCCCCTCTCCCTGAAACCTTAGCGCAAGGCCCCTCCGTCCGGGAGCCTTCTCGGATGTCCCTGGCCAGCAACGAGCTCTCCTCTGTGGGGCTCCTCACAGCCCAGCTCTGTCCGGCTTCGGTCCTGTTTCCAGGCCTCCTTCCCTGCCACCTCTCGAGTTCTCTGAGATGGAGCTATGGCCGACGGGAGGACATGGGTTCACGCCCTCTCTCCTGTCGCCGTCTGACTCTCTTCTAGCCAGAGCGGTAGTCACTTCCTCTCTCTGAGCGTAAGCTTCCCCGTAGGAGTCCCCACCGGGTAATGAGTGACCTCTGCCTGTCCTAAGGGCGGTGCCAGGCATTTGTTTGGGGCCCGAACGGGACTTCTGCAAAGTCCCTCGCCTCCAGCATCCTGTTTTGAAGGCACCATTCAAGGCTTCCTCCTACAGGAAGACCTCCAGGGTGCGAGGACCACTCTGAGTCACCAACACAACCCACTCAAAGTTTTCAGGTGGCTTCTCCCAAAGCCACTGTTCGGATTTTGACAATGGTACATTTTTCCCAACACTGTCCCCGACTGGGTGGGAGAGGCCAGATCGGGTCACCAGTTCCCCCCGTGACTCTGAGGCTGAAGCCTGGGAAACAGCCCCGGCTGCACCACTACAACACCCCATTATCACCCCATCCAGCCTCCCCTCTGCCCCCTCACTCCCTGGCCCCGGCTCTTGATCTTGTCAGCCCAGCCCTGGACCCGTGTGGTGACCTGCTAGGCTTCTCAAACTCCTGCTTTTCGCTTGGCCTGCCGGGGGGCTCCTGGCTGGACCCGAAGGCCCTTTCGGTGGCCGTACAGGCCTGGGGCCTGCACATCTGGTGACCCTCTGCCACCAAGCGGTGGAGACTGGTTGTATCCAAGACCCTTTAGCTCCAGACGCAACGATCCCAATAGAGACGGAGGCGGGAGATTAGAGTCTAGAACCACGCCTTTCCAACTGTGGGCTGGGACCCATCCGTGACACCCACCTAGAAGGCCGGTGGCCAGCATTTTACAAAATGATGCGACGGCAGAGGAAAAGACCAAATGGCACAGCGCAGAGCTGGAGCGAGTACGGTTTTGTGCAAATGCAATCTGGGCTGTGTGCGTGTGCGCGCGCGGGGTTAGGATTAGAAAACGTGTTTACTCCAAACCATGCTCGAAAACATATGGGATCTGCCGGTCTAGAATCCTTTGGATTCTCGGGAAGCTATTTTTCTTGCGGGGCTATTTATAGCCGGAAGCATGGCTTCGAACCCCGCGGCGTCCCGGGAAGGCAGGCAGACCCAGCTTCCGCGGCCGATTCTTACACACACCCTTTCCCCTGGCTGCCCGCCCACGGGGCCGCGCAGACAAAAACAGCCTCACGGCGACGCGCAGACGTTTGCCGATGGAGAGATGTTTTGGGTTTCACCCACCCATCCCCTCTGTATCTCTTCTTTATTTGGACTTTCTGTTTTTGTATTCTACGCGGTCTATTTCGATCAACTCGGAACCAGAGCTGGGGGCTGAAAGGCGAGCCGACACACGTGTCCTCCTGCTTCTGGCCCAAGTCTCCTGGTGACCCCCCGGCGGCCCCCGCTATGCCTGCCCGAGCTCTGCCGGACGCCTCCACCTTCAGGAAGAAATAGTGACAGGCCCTTCGGTCTGGCCTTGGCCGCGCTGCCTGTGGTGACCTGACCAGCTCGCCCTCTCTACCTTTGGACTCTGCACCCTGGGCACGGCCGCCGGGAGCCACCTGGGTGTCACGTCATACCTCCCTCTGCTGCTACTGCCCTCTCCTCCCCGAAGCCGGGTGAATATCCACCAGTCACCTTCACCGGGAAGCCCTCCCTTCCTGACCCTTCTCCAATCACCCGGTCCTTCCATGTGACGGTGACAGCACATGCAGCCTGCTGAGCACCTGGGGTAACAGACACGCGTGCTCGCCACCCGGACGCAGCATCTACGGTCATCCTTATCTTACATAGTAGGAAACTGAGGCTCAGAGATTAAGCAGCCTGCCTGCGGTCTTGCCGCTTTCTTCCAGCCCAGGGCTCATCTCCACATCCCCATGACCCTGCACAAGTAGGCGGGAGAAAGGCTGGGGTCTGTGGAGGAGGAGGTCCTGAGAGGCAGGCTGTGGGTCCCAGGGTCGGACCAGGAGCCATCAGTGTACGTTTCCCAGCACTCCAGAGAACAGCCTACTGTCCTGCCCCCAGCATGGCTCTGGCTTTGGCCTTGATGTGAGCAGAGCTGGGGTGGGAGGTGGGGGTGGGGGGACCTGTCCCATCCTGCTAGTTACTGTCCACATGCAGGCTCATCCAGAGGTGGGTGAGGCAGGAGGCAGGACATGGCTCCCTCGCTGACCCTTCGCCCTCGGGTCAAAATGCCCTGCCACCTCCATCTCCTGTCCCGGGAACTGAGCGCCCAGGGCTGACACGATGGCCCCTGGAGCAGTCTGAGCTTTATCTGGAACATTCTTCATTCCATCTGTGGGAAATCAGTGCTCAGGGCTGGCCGAGGATGCTCCCAGAAACGACTGCCCTGTAACTTACTGACAGCCTCTCCCGGGTTCGAGCTCTGGCATCTAGCGAGTCCAGCCTAAAGAAATCCTTTCTGATGGCTGCATCCCTGGTGACGGGGCCAGCAGCCTCCACCCAGTACCGGGCGGATCGGTGCCACGTGGCCCTGCTACCTACCGAGGGCCCTGAGCCCTGTGGCCCCTTGTAAAATGCTCAAGGAAAACACTATCTGCCCAAAGACACTGTTTGGGCAGTTGTGGAAACCGAGTCTGGACGGAGTCGTGGGGAATCACTGGGGATTTCTTCCCATGGGATCGGTTTGTCGTGGTTACGGAGGAGAGAACAGGAAGGGTGAGATATTCAGGGGTGAGTGCGGGGGTGTCTGGAGTCTTACTGGGAGACTGTTCGGCAACTGTATTGATCTACACGAGGGAAACTCATCAAAGCAACAGCAGCCACCGCCTGTGAGCAGATGGGGCTAACGAGTGACTTAAAAACAAGGGCGCTTGGGTTGAAGGAGCTCCTCCCGTTCTCTGCAGGCCCGTGCCTCCTGTCGCTCGCCGGTCAAGGGCCCGTGGCGGTGGGGACCTCGGCTCGGCAAGCCTCAGCCTCCCCATCCGCACCGCAGGCTGAGGGACCCCAGACGGAGGTCGGCGATGCTAGGCCCCCCACCCCCCGCACCGGTGTGGAGCCCCACGGGACTCACCAAATCCCAGGGGCTGTCCTCCGATCCGCACCATCTTCCAGAGCTCTCCGGACGCACTCGTGAACAACAAATTACTAGGGAACCTTAACAAAGAGAGAAAACCCCAGAGGCTGACGTTGGTCGTGGTCCCTTGGCCGGCCCTCGGGGCACTGATGCGGGGCCACAGCGAGGGGGCTCGGGAGCTCCAGGGTGTCAAGGACCCCCTCTCCGTGCCCTCCTCATCGGGGCAGAAGGGGAGGGCAAGGCTGGGAGCGGGCTTTGGAACAAATGCCCCCCTTAGCCAATTTGCACGAAGGATGCCATCCCCAGCCCCGACCCCAGAGACGGGGAGCGCCCGATGGCCCCAGGCCTTCGTCTGAGCTGCTGTCATCTGAAAGATGGGCCCAGCTCACCCACGAGGCAGGGCTGTGCTGAGCACCCACTAGGTACGAAGGGCACCCACCACGGAGCCAGCCCACCCTGGGCCTGACTCACCTCTGCTGGGTCTGCACGTCCATCACCAGGGAGATGTAGCCCTCAATGAGGGAGAAGGAGAAGAAGCGGATGTGGCCGCAGTCCTCACCGGCGGCCATGGGGTCCTTCACTCTGGGGGGCCGGGGAGGGGGCGCTGGTGAGGGGGGGCAGTGGGCCCCCGCTGCACCCGGACCCCCACCCGGCCCGCCTGCCCGCCCACGGGCCTCGGCACACAGTGCTGGGAAGCCCGGGAAAGCCCCAGGACTTGGCCCTGACCCCGCCCTGCTGGGTGACCCTGAACCTGTGCCCCCCGCCACCCGCAGTCTCGTCATCGGTGAGATACAGATGAGCCCACGGTGTTCACCGAGGCGTGCACCACACTTCGCAGTGCCGGAGACCCGGAAGGCCCCGAATGCAGACTACACGTGTCCCTTCCTCAGCAGCGTCCTCCGTCCCTGCACCAATCCCAGTCTCAGGGCACAGGCTGTGGTCACTGCCAGCTCACTGGCCCCTGGTCCCACCCCACTCAGCGTTGGCCTAAACTTAAAATCCTCTCTGAGGAAAAATGCAAAGCCTATTGTCTGCTGAACGAAAAATCCCAAGGTCCTGGCTCCTCGACTGACTGGGCTCTTGCCCTTGGACCTCAGCGGACGACAGTGGGGTGTTCATTACATGTACATGTGCACTCGGGGCTTCCCCCAGTTTCGGGGTTCTCCAGGAAGAATGCCTCCCCTCTTGGAGCGGGGCTTTTGGGTAGAGCCGTGATGCACCCCCTCCACCCCCCTCCACCACCAGACCAGCTTTCAGGGCAGGTCTGTGTCTCCCTCCTCGGACTGGGGCTCCCAGGCAGAGTCATGTCCATCCCCCTGATACCCCTGTAGCCTCTCATGCCCAAGGGGGCCGTACCCGTTGGAGTAGAACATGACGTCCATGAGGAGTGTGGCGACCGCAGGCAGCGTGTCAGGGTCCAGGCTGGTGACACAGAACCTGTTGCTTGGGCTGGACAGAGGGTGGATGACAGGCCTCTGGACTGGGAGAGCAAAGACATCAGGTGCTCAGGCCTGATGCTCAGGGCTCAGCAAAGACATCAGGTGCTCAGGGAAGAGCAGCATCGGGCAGGAGGGCCCGGGAAGGTGGAGGAGACCTGGCCCTTGTCCCTTCTGTAGCCTCCAATATCACCCACAGCTCTCCTGATTCTCTAGGCTCACCTCCAGACCCCTGGGCCTTTGCACATGCCCTGCTGTCTGCCTGGAATGCCCTTTCCAACCTCCACCACTTGGCTGAGCTCCTACTTGTGCTCCAAGCTTCAGTTTGAGAGTCACTGCCTCTGGGAGGTCTGCCCTGATACCCTGGGTGGGTGAGGAGTGGCCTCTGACCATCGCTGGCTGTATCCATGTCTCCCCTCCTTGCTAACCCTTGACAGCAATGTCTGACCAGGACTGTTATGCTGTGTTACGTCTGGTGCTTAATGTACGCTCCGCTCTGGGGCCGCTCTGGGGTGGGACCTGGTCACTTCTCGGGGTCTCCCCTGTAGGGCACCCCCCCGCCCCAACTCACCCATCTTGGGTTTCACAAAGCCATTGGTGATGCCGAGGTTCTCGGCTGCTACCGTCTCGCCATTGACGACCCGCAGGATGGTGAACTCTGACGACAAGGTGTGCGTGACGAAGGGCAGGTCCCGTTCACGCACCTGGGGGCGGGGAGTCAAGGATGTGAGTGTCCCGTGGGCCCTGACCCTCCTGCAACCCTGGGGGGGGGGGGCGGATGGGAGCCTGGAACCGGGTGCGCGCGCCTCCCCAGGGGCAGCTGGGAGGATGCAGGGCAGAGGACACCTCACGGAGGGCCGGGAGGTGCAGGTCTGTGCCCCTTACTGCCTGGCTCCCGGGTCAAAGCAAGCATGGCTTGCGAAAGGCAGGCGGTGTGTGGGGCCGGGCAGGGCCCCGAAGCCCCACCTGGGTGGTGCTGACCCCCGACCGATGACCCCCAGGCACCCCTGACGTCTCCGTGAGCGGATCACGGGCCGGGGCCGGGGACCACTGTGGACCACCCCACCCACGGCCCCGGCGGGCGGGGCCCCGGCTCACCAGGATGAAGTCTGTCTGGTAGGTAGACAGCATGAACACGGAGATGTTCTGGTCGGCCAGCGGGGCGATGACTGACTTGGCAATCTTGGTCACGCCGATGGGCTGGGAGCCGGAGAAGCCACCCCCGCCCGACACCACGTTCAGGGCCAGCCAGGTGGCGCCTGCCACGCTCAGGTGCTCCGAGGAGGGCAGCTCTGGGGGAGGGAGGGGAGGACACGGAAGGCAGGCCTGTGACTGCTGGGTCCCAGGTCCCGGCGGGGGGGGGGAGGGGGGCGGGGCAGGGCTGCAGGGACGGGGGTGGCTGTGTGACCCCGGCCAGCCCCGCCCTCTGGGCCTCGGTGCCCTCGTCTGTCAAAGGAGGATGGGGTCTGGGGTCCCGGGCCGGGAGCACCGAGCAGACATGCGCCAGGCAGCTCAGCAGGGCAGGAACCTCGGTGACAAGGGGCCCTATGGGGCTGGGCCTCCATGTCCTCCGCCATGATACTCATACCAACCATGGTATCCAGCAGTCAGTAGTGACTTTGTTATTTCCAGTTCTCGCTCCACAGTCGGGCTGCCATCACCACCCTCATACTGGTGGAATGGGCCCTGTGGTTTTCATACTGGGTTCCTAGGACCCTCCTAGGGGGCCGGAGGTAGAGAGGGGGCCAGCGCCAGGGCAGGGGGTGGGGGGGCCCCAGGATTTCTCTCCCTGCTTCTATCAGACTTGCGTCTTGGAAGAACACACAGCTCCAGGAGGGTTCCTAAGGATGCCACCTGAGTCCCTCCAGACAGCCCAGGGATCCTGGGGGTGAGCACCGGGAGGGCCGGAGTGGCAGTAATCACCGAGGCTTCCTGACCAGCTCACAAACCCCCGGAATCCAAATGTTCACCTGTCCTAGCCGGTCCCATAGAAGAGCACTCTGAGACTCAGGACTGGAGTCTGGCCCACAGGACGTGGGTACACGCAGGTGCACGTGTCTCCAATGCACAGCTACAGAGCGAAACGCGGGCTGCACAGGGGGCTCTCTGCGCATCACAGACGTCTGCTCAGACACACCCTGTACCAGGACTGTCATTCCCACTGTAGGCGTGGCGCACCAGAGCGCCGAGGGGGCTGGCGACCGCCCGAGATCCCTTAGCAAGTGAGAGCCAGGATTCAAACCCAGGTCCGACTAGGAAACAAACCTCAGGCTCTGTTCTGGGCACTGTCCCGGAAGAAGGGCCAGGTCCTCAGTCAGGGCGGGAGACCAGAAGAGGGGCTCAGTCACTGGGGAATCAGGGAGGCTCTCTGGACGACAGTGAGGAGGACCGTGCTGCCCTAGGAAGGCTGGGCTGGCCTCAGGCAAGACGGCTTCCAAGGAGGGGAAACCGAGTGAGGCCCCACCTGGACTCCCACCTGCCCAGCTCCGGTTGCCATGGTAACCACAGGCTAGTGAGCCCATTGGTCCTGCTGCTGAGAAAGGACCGGGCCGGCCAGGCTGGCTGGAGAGGGAGGCGGCTTCCCACAAAAGGGGGAAGTCTGGGAGGAAGAGCAGGGGGAAAGGCTTTTTAAATGGTTTTATCTTGGGGGAGGGGCAGGGGCAGAGAGAGAGAGGGAGACAGAGGATCCGAAGCAAGCTCTGGGCTGACAGCAGAGAGCCCGACGCGGGGCTCAAACTCACGAGCTTGGAGATCATGACCTGAGCTGAAATCACGAGTCGGGAGACACCTTTAGTCTGTCACGTGGGGGGTCAGAAGAGAGAGAGCCCCAGGACAGACCTCCAGAGGAAACATGCTCCCCAGAACCAGGAGCTCAGTTCTGAAATTCTAAGGGGCGGCACTGAGAGCCCCCCGGGGCTGGGGTGTCCCGACGGTCCACCCTGTGAGTCGCGGGGCCCCGACGGTGGCCAGCCATCTCAGGCACCATTGTAATGTATTTGGCGACGAAAAATCTTAAGTGTCCCTTTTCATTAGGGCAGAACCCCTGAAGCCTTCTTCGGAAAATTCCAGAAGGCTCACTCATGTTGCTGCATGCTAACACGAGGCCGCGTCAGCTTTGGCATATCCACCCTCTGCCTGCCCATTCCAAGCTGCTCACAACCCGAAAGCACCCAGCGGCTTCCCACATCCTTCAAAGAAAAGCCAAAGTCCTCTCCTCAGTGAGCGCTGTCCGGGGGAGCTCTGTGCAAGGACAGAGGGGTGCTACACCTGCGCTGCCCCCAGACGGTTGCCATTCCCACCAGAAGAGATACGGCTGGTGCAAGCGAAGGAAACAGACTGTGAGTTTTATTTAATTTTGGTGCATTTCAATTCTGATGGCTGCACACGGTGAGTGGTTACCGTCCCGGGCAGGGGGTATGAGTCCCCGGGGCGTCACCCTCAACCGGGACGCTGGCCCCGGTCGGCTTCATTCTCCGCCAGGCTCAGCGCCCGGCCCGCGGAGGTGTGAGATGAGTGGATGAGGGACGGTGGCAGCTCTACTCTGTCCGGGCCGCACGGTTCCCACCCCCCGACCTCCCCTGTTCCCCGCCCCCCATCCCCCAACTTCCGCCCAGCTTGGTCAGTGCTCCGTCACCCTGCCAGACCCGAGGTGGGGGGTGGCCCCCAACATCATCCCTTTCTTGTATCCACCTTCCCAGGATCGGGCAAATGGCCCCGGGGCAGCCGATGCCACTCCCACAGAGACCATTCCCAGAGCCGGCCAACTTCTCTGAATTTACAATCCACCAGTGGGGACCGAGGCCCATCTGCTTGTGGACGCACCGGACGCGTAAGAACCAGGATTCAAACCCAGGTCCGACTAGGAAACAGACTTCATGCTCTGCTCTGGGCACTGACCAGGAAGAAGGACCAGGTCCCCAATAAGGGAGGGGGCTCCAAAGAGGGGCCCAGACATCGGTGAATCAGGGATGCTGTCTGAACGCTGTTCATCTACTTATGGACGCACAATAGGCTGAAAAGTCAGCCCTGCTCCCATTTCACAGGGTCGGAAACTGAGGCCCAGAGAGGGAAGCTGACGGTCCGCCAAGATCACTGGGTAGTAAATGGCAGGGCAATCTCATTCTGGCACCGTGGAATGCCTTCCAGACCCACCTTGGCCACCAGCCCACCCTGGAGTATCAGGGAAGCCCCCCCCCCCCCCGCAAGACTTAGCTCCAGGACTGTAAAGTGGAGGCATTGGGCCAGCAGGGGCTCCAATTGGGACACCATGAGTCCCACACCCAGGCGTTGCCTTCATGTGGTCTCAGTGGACCCCGCGAGGCCTTCACCGCGCAGGTGGGAGCTCCTCTGCCCCGCGGACCTGAGTTCCGCATTCCAGCGGGGCAAGGTGGGGGGGGGTCTCCCGAGAGCAGGTGGGAGGAGGGCAGAGGACACAGGCTTCGGGCTCTCGGACAGTGACACACCCCAAACCCTGGCTCCACCCTGCCCAGGGGAGGTTGCCAGGGAGATGCTGCAGATACAGCGGGGAAGGCGCGACGTCGGTGAACCGCTGGGCGTGTGCATGGCTAAGGGGTGCTGGTGCAGCCAAGGCTCTGCTCTGGGGAGTCTTTCTCGGCAGGTTTGGAGGAGTCCCGGGGAGAGAAACCCAGGCCTGAGGCTGCAAATGGGGGCGTGGGGGTGGGGGTGGGAACACAGGATTTCAGGCCAATCCAACCGTTGGCCAGTCTGGGTCTGCCCGCCCTGCTCCCAGCCTCAGGGCCCCTGCTCCTGGCTCTTGGCCCCGGACAGAACCCACTGACAGTGGTCAGTTTCAGACCGGTGGTCACCATACTTCCAAAAGGGTGAGCTTTGCCAGAGGAGCAGAAGCATCTGGAAACCACAGTTGTTTGCGGCTTCCCGCCCCCGGGACCTCAGAGCACTGCCCTGGCATTCTAGGGGAGAGGGAAGGCAGGCCTGTCCAGGCCCCAGCGTCACCCCGGGGCCAAGCTTCAGGGTGCCCGAGCTGGCATTCTGGGGCCATGGGAATGAGCTTCCAGGAGGCTGACCAGGAGGCAGGAAGCTTGCCCTTCCCTAGAGGAAAAGTGGACCCATTCCAAGACTGAAATGGATTATTTCTGTCACTGCACATAGTACCAGACCCTAAAAATAGCCACTCAGAGCTGAACACGCTCTGTGGTGGAGGAGGTTAACTGGTCTTGTCACCCCCAGCCGCAAAGTGGGGCGGCTCTGTTGCCGGGTAGAGCGCCCCCTGCGCTGTTCACCATACCCCCACGTCCCCAGGACTCCCCTGTTCCGGCTGTAGGACCCGCGGTCCCCTGTGCTACACAGCTGCTACCTCCCCACACAGCCTGTGTGCCTCAGGCTTCTCCTACCCTGCCTGCAACAGGGTCAAGAGTCCTGGGGTCAGACGGGCGGGTTTAATCCTGCCGATACGACTCGGGGCACAAAGTCAACGCCCCCTCGTTTCTTAAGTTTTCAAACACAGAATGATGAAATCAGGATCAGGTCCAGAAGATGCTTCGAGGATTAAATGAGATAATCCCCATCAAGCGCTTAGCTAAGCGTCTGGCATCCAAGCCCTCACCACATGCCAGAGACTTTGTTAGTACGTTGCTGGTGGTAGTTTCGATGGTTTCTGGACCGCAGTCGGGCAAAACATAACGAGAGTGTTCTCACTGTGTGGCTTCCCTGGGAAGGAGCAGTTGACACGCGGGGCGACGACAGACTCACGGGTGAGGCTTCAACCCAGGGATTTCAAATGAAGACCCAGGCGGACGGACCACGGCTCATCGGCCACAGAACGCTGCACGTCCGGTTAAAAAGCACATTTTCCAGCTACACAACGTATCTTTGGGTAGCTGTCTAAATGAGAACGGATGTTAGAGACGGAAGGAGTGTCTCATTCCGCGGGCGCGATGAACAGGACGCGGCTCTTATTATCAGCTGACAGGTGCTCAGGTGGTTAGGGGCGAGCTGTCCTTCGGATGGTTCAGCAAACGATAAATGCGTGCGCGTGTGTTTACTGGAAGGAGGGAGAGGCCAATGGTCTTCAAAGGTTAACAGGTGGGGAGTCCCCCTTCCAGGGGGAGGGTACGGGGGCGGTTAGCGTAGTAGGCTCTCAGCTGCGGTGCGGGTCTGAAAACTGCCAAAACGTAAAGAGAAGGGAGGCATGCCTTGGAAGGCTACTTGGTATCGGGGAATGAGCAGGAGACTATACTGGGTGGAATAAAAAGACAGGAAGCATAGCCACTGTGGGCCAGCACGGGGGTGTAGACCGTGGAGCTCTCGCAGGAAGAGATCTGCCACAAGGCGGCCCTGGAGGGAGGTCGGAGGGTGGGTGGGAACTGGGGTGTCACGGGAATGGCCAGGACCCTGCAGGGGGCAGGCACTCAAGGCCCACCCCTCCCCATCCCTCATTGCTCTCCCTGCCTCTCTCCCCATCCTGGCAAATGCAATCTCAGCTCCGGGGTGTTACTTCACGCGAGGCAGGGGCGGAGGGGGAGTGAGTAGGAGGCCACTACACATGCAGATGGGCACGGTCCCCCCAGTGCTCCCTGGGAGGATCAGCTTTAGGGGAACAATAAGAACCGGACAGACTGAGCTGGGAGCTTGGACTTCCTGGAGAGGCGACCCCTGCTGGGGGCACCACTTTGTCCTCCCCTTACTGAAATGGTAAATGACAAGCTAGGGGCTCAGAGCTCTGGTGGGCACAGCCCTCTTTGCCCCCGTGGACGTGCAAGGTAGACACGGCGACTCCCTGATGCCTATGGAGCACGGGTGCATAGTATGGCCATGTGCGCGCCTTCTGGAAGGGAAGGGTGATCCTGGGTTTGGGATGAAGCAGCTCGTCCAGAATCATAAGCAGTGGAAGTGGCAGAGCTGGACCCGAACCTGGGTCTTCCCGTCTCAGCCCAGGGTGAGGCCAGGAGTTGCTTTTCAACGACTTTCCTGCTTCACCTTTGGACCGATCGCAGCCCCTGAGCTTGCCCCTCCCCACTGTGCGACGGATCACACGTTCAGATACGGGGACTTTGTGGGGGCCCGTGATGGGGAGCCCAATTACCCCCGGGCCCCTCTGAAACTGCAAACCTAAGATTCCGCCCACTACCCAGAAGTCAGGGCAGGGACTGTCATCTTGGGTCCCCAAGAACACCTTGCACCGCACATAGTAAGTGCTCATCAAATATGGAAAAGATCGAAACCCACACACGCTTCCTGCTTCTGTTTGCCACCCAGACGGACAGCGTCCAGTTGAGCCAAGAAACTCTTAATTTCCACATTAAACGAAGAGCTGTCTGGTTGACGTCCTGTCCCCACCCCCTCCAAGATTCTTCATCTTCCGTGCAAGTGAACTGCAAAGGGCGGCCGGTTCCTAACCGTGAAAGTTCCACGCCAGTGAACAGTCACCAAGGCTCCCTGGCTGATGCTAACAGAGGCCACGGGAGGCCTCTGGGGGACAAGCAGTGTTTGCACAGCTGGCACAGCCAGGTGTCCCACGGAGGTGGCCACAGACCAAACTCCCTTTCTGAAGAGAAGCCTCCCAGAGCTTGGGCAAGAAGGTGGAACCGTGTGGCTCCTTCCACCCCTCCCCTCCCCCAGATCCTGCCTCTAAGAGCCTTCCCCCACTGCCTGCCACCCCCCCCCCAACTTCTCAGCAGCTGCTCCTGACCTCGGTTGTTGGAACCCCCATACCACTTTCTCCGAGTACTTTCCTTATTTCTGCCCGGACCGTCGCAAAGGCATTTCCTGCTTCAAATCCGCACCCCATCCATCACTCACAGTGATGTTTTCTCACTTGTAAAACGGGTCTTTGCTCTTAACCACTGGAACGAGCCCGTGAGGTGAGGCGTCTCCACTGAGCTCATAACAGGAAGGCTGTGCAGGTGAACAGGAGTCTGGCTTTGTGTATCCCCCCCCCCCCCCCCCACCCAACCCCAGAGCTCTAGAACATGAGTGCAGGAGACAGCACACTTCATTAGAGGCACACGATGTTTCTAGATTTTTCTTGGGCAATAACGGATGACCAAGAAGCCCGGTTTGCTGGCCAGGAATTGCAGCCTGGAAGCAAGACCCCCTACCTGGAAGTCACAGAGTTAAGGGTGGCCAGAGGCTGGGCCCCTCCTCCCAGCCCCTGCTGGGTGAATAATTCAAACCTGTCCCAGGTCCCACCTTCCCCTGACTTGAAGACTGAGCAGATGAGCCCTTTGCTATGGTTACTTCCCTGCCACTGGAAAAGGTTTGGGGGAGAAGCCAGGCGATTGTTACTGGCTCCGGGGAACCTCAGGGCTTCAGGGTGGTGGGTGATCCCCTCCCTGGGCCAGTTAGGGCCTCAAGACCTCAATTTGGACAAAGCCTGCTTATACACTACCCAGGGAGGCCCCCACCTCACACTCCCCTCCTGTACACTCACCCAGCTGCCTCTACCTGAATCCAGCCTCAGTGATGACTCTCTTCCAGCTCAACAATCTTCAATGGCTCCCTACTGTCTGCGGAATAAGGTGCAAATTTACCTTGCTCACCTCTGTTTTAGAACTGGACCTGGTCTCTGCTTCTTCTCCTGTACTTACTCATAGGCGCCTACCGACATGCTCTCTCCCTCCTCAGCCCATCAAGGGCAGCAAAAAATTGCCTCCTCCAGGAAGCCTTCCCTGACTACACGAGCTCCCCCAAAGTCTCCTCTTCGGAGCCCCCCCGCCTCCAAGAAAGGGACATGCTGAAGGATTCCTGATCTGTCCTCACTGTGTCAGCCTCCCCACTCGGTTCTCTGCGGGCAAGCCCTTCGAGTTCAGGCAACACCCTTCACTGGCTCCCCCTTGCCCCTGCCTCTCCTGGTCTCACTCGTCCTGCCTCCTTCCCCTGTTCATGTGCCCAGTGACCTCAGTTCCCTGAGAGTGCCAAGCAACCCTCCATTCTGGAAGTGTCCCCAACCCCAACTGCATAGGTTCCACTGGGTAGCTCTTTACTCATTTCCTTGGGTCTGCCTTAGGCCCTGCCTCCTCAAGGAAGTCCTCTTGGACTGCACTTCTGTCCACTAAGCTGAGCGCCACTCTCCACTGATGCTGTAATTCTGGTTCCTGTGTGTCTGTCCTCCCAAGACCTGAGGGGCAAAGGCTGGATTCCTGTGCTTCTGACCTCCCCTGCCCAGGGCCTGGCCGTTGGAAGCATCCAGAGGTGACACCAACGGTGAGATCTTGGGCAGGTTACACACATTTCTGTGTTTCACTTTCCTCATCTATAAAACGAAGGTAAGAAAAGTCTTTCCCGGGGCGCCTGGGTGGCTCAGTCGGTTTAGCATCCGACCCCTGACTTCAGCTTAGGTCATGATCTCGCAGTTTGTGGGTTTGAGCCCCGCATCAGGCTTTGCGCTGACAGAGCTTGGGATGTTCTCTTTCTCCCTCTCTCTCTGCCCCTCCCCTGCTCTGTCTCTCTCTCTAAATAAATAAACTTGAAAAATTTTTTTAAGATGCTACATCCCGTTCCAAGCCTCACGTGAAAAAAAAAAAAAAAAAAAAGAGTCCTTCCCAGGGCTTATTAGCACAGCGTCAACAGATAGCAGCCCCGGTGGGGCAGTGAAATAAGGCAGTATATGTTGATTCAGGGAGCGCATGTATCTGCTCTCGGCTTATCTTGCTTCCTATTTCGAGGGCCCCTCCCAGGGGGTCTCCTGAACAGCAGGGTATGTTCTGCGACATGCCGTTACGGCACCCACACCCTCCCTGCACGGCACCGACCACGAGAACGGTGCCATTAGCTGGCAGGCCCTGAGGCTCATGGGGTCAGAGGTGGTGTTTCCCACCCCCGGCTACCCCTCCAGGGCTCAGCGAGATGCGGCACACAGCAGGTGCTCAGTAAATGCTGCCTCCTGCAATCCAGAGGAGGGGGCCGGGGGGGGGGGGGGGCTCCGAGCAGGCGGCCCTTTAGCTGCGGGACACCTCCCGCCCCGGTTACTGACAATTCCTGCACACGTGGGCTCCCAGGGCCTGCAAAACCCGGCTCCCTGGCTCCCCGCTCCCCGCGATGCCTCCTTTGCTGCCTCACGATGGAGAGAGTCAGTCTCGTCCGGGGAGACGGACCAGACAGAGCATCTGACCCTAGAGAAGAGATAGTCCGGGGCGCTCCTCGGTGCTCCCGCACAAGGGCACGCGTCCCCACGCAAAAATGCAGATGGCTTCGGGTGGCCCAGGCACGCACTCTTCACGGGACCGCACTTTGTGGTTAAGGCAAAAGTTCTCGTTCGCGGCCCGCGGGCTCAGAAAATATCTGCTGAGTGAATGAGTGAGTCAACGGATGAATGAATGAATGAATGACTAGCTAGATAACTTTGATGATGGGGCAGGGCCTCCCGTAGGGCCTGTCCTGTCCCTGCTGTGGCCGGGCAGCTGTCCCCTCGGCGGGAGGGAAACCGTGCGCCTTTAGATATGGGGGGGGCTGGGTGCAGCCCCCCAACCTTGGCTAGGTGCCCAGGGCAGGGGCGTGTAAGGATGACAGAGCAGGTGGGGGCCGTATCCGTTCCCCCAGGGTTTCGCGTGCTCACCAGTGAGGACGGTCTCATTCGGCCGCCCCTCAGCTCGCATTGGGAACCACACAGATGGTTGACTTCTGACCCCACAAACACCACGTCTCAGACCTCATTTTAGGAGCCAGCCCAGATAAGAATGTATGTTACACATTTTAGGAGTTCACAAATTTATCACTAGAGAACAAGGAAACAGCTTGGATTCTAACCGCTGGGGACCCGGTGAGGAGGCAGGCCCCGTCCACCACGACGTGCATGGTGAGAGGCTGGGATATCACAGGAAATGTTACCTTACTTTGGCTCAGGTCATGATCTCACGGTCTGTGGGTTCGAGCCCCGCGTGGTGCTCTGTGCTGACAGCTCAGAGCCTGGAGCCTGTTTCGGATTCTCTGTCTCCCTCTCTCTCTGCCCCTCCCCTGTTCATGCTCTGTCTCTCTCTGTCTCAAAAATAAATAAATGTTAAAAAAAAAAAAAAGTGACCAGGAGTTGTCTTTGGGGCGGAAAATAGGGTTTTTATAAAAACTCTGAATTTGCTGCGTTCTCTGCATGCTTTGAGGAACGGAACTGAGGGGCTTGGAAGGAACATCTGCTCTGGGGGGAGCCCAGCTGGTGGCTGGTGAGCCTGGGCCCGTGACGTCCCCTCTGCTCCAGGAGCTTCGAGGTTAAGAGCAGGACAAACATAATAAAAACCTTACTGATGACACCAAAAGGACACGGGGGGCGGGGAGAAGGGGGAGTGATACTAACAGGTACGAGGTTTCTTTTTGGGGTGATGAAAATGTTCTGGAATGTTCTGCACAACCTCGTGCATTTCAAAAACCACAGAACTGGACACTTTCAAATGGTGGACTTTATGGGGAGCTTGGGTGGCTCAGTCGGTTAAGCGACCGACTTCAGCTCAGGTCATGATCTCACAGTTTGTGAGTTCAAGCCCCACGTCAGCCTCCGTGCTGACAGCTCAGAGCCTGGGGCCTGCTCCGGATTCTGTGTCTCCCTCTCTGCCCATCCATCTGCACTCTGTCTGTCTCTCAAAAATCAATAAACGTTAAACAAATTCAAAACTAAAATAAAATGGTGGACTTTGTGATACGTGAATGATATCCCAATCTGAAAAACGGAACAACGGAAAGGAAAATCACAAAAGGAAGATAATCAGGGCTTCCTCCAAAGGGAACGAGGACTGAGGACATTTTAAAGCCCCTCGCCCAACAGCAGGTGCTCAAGAAAACAAGCCCTGGGTGCCTTCTTGGTAGCTTCAGTTCCCAGCTGGGTAAGCACCGTCTTATTGACCCTTTTGGCTCTGCCGTCGCCTTTCCCGGGGGAGTCTCACAAGCGGAAACGGAGGGGATCAGCCAGGGCACAGGGAGAGAAGAAAACAGACCCCCTGCTGACTCTCTAACCCACCGCTAGGAAGGCGGAGGGGAGGCAGAAATAAGGCGGTGGGTGCGGGCAGAAATAAGGCGGCGGGTGCGGGCAGAAATAAGGCGGCGGGCAAAAAGTAAGAAGGTAGAGGGGCAGAAATAAGGCGGCGGGCAGCCAGCACTGAGTGCAGGCCGAGCGCCAGTGGTGGAAGCACTCACCTAAGAAGCCCTCCTCGTCAACAATGATGGTGTAATCCTCGGGCGTCTCGGTCAGACTGAAGAACTTGCACCTGGATGGCGGACGGACAGACAGAGGACACGGTGTTAGTCGCCCCCCCCGCCAAGGCCCTCCATTTCCAACTCACGAGGCCTCAGGGGGGCCTGGAGAGGCTGGTGGTCCCCTCTCACCCCCCAATCTTTGGGGACCCCTGAGCCAGCCTCTAGGTTGCCCTACTACAGCTGAAGGGGCTTAGATCCCACTTTTTCCCAGGGGAAGAAGCCGAAGGGGGGCTCTGGCAGGGAGCAGGTGGGTGAACTACCTTCTGTAGGCCCCCCCACGTTCTGACATCTAAGCCTCCACCGCTGTCCCCCCCAATCCCCCACCCCCAACCCCCCACCAACTCGGGAGTTCCCACGGTCATCCCACACCCAAGTCACATCACCCAACCGACAGCCCAGCCTTTAGGGTACTTTTCTTCCTTGCATGAGAAAGAGGTGTGGCTGTCTGTGCCCTTTGGGGGGCCCGGATCCCCCAACTGTCACCCGTCACCTTCGGTAATACGGATCAGCCTCGGGTGTGCATTGCTCACTTCTGTCCCCAGACGAGACCCTCGATTCCTCCAGGCCAGGGTGTGGCACTCACTGCCCCTTGGTGCCTGCCTCCCTGTCCCTCATCCAGCTGCAAGGGCCCCCAGAACGACACAAGCAGCGGCAGCCGGAAACGGCCTGTGGTTATTCGGCGTCGCTGTGGCTCTCAAGCGCGAGGAGGCCTGGCCCGGGCTCGGTGCCCAGCGTGCGAAACCCATCCATCGCGGGGAGCCCTGGCAGCGAGAGGCCTGACGAGTAACCCCGGCACGGGCCCAATGATCCCTCCCACAGGGGTTAAAACGGGAAAGAGGGGCGCCTGGGTGGCTCAGTCGGTTGGGCGTCCGACTTTGGCTCGGGTCACGAACTCGAGATTCGTGAGTTCGAGCCCCGCGTCGGGCTCACTGCTGTCGGCGAGGCGCCCGCTTTGGATCCTCTCTCACCCTCTCTCCCTGCCCCTCCCCTGCTTGTGCTCTCCCTCTCCCTGTCAAAACTAAATACACATTAAAAACAAATTAAAGACAGAAGTAGAATGGCATCAAGGAAATTTCTGGTTGACGGGAGTGCTTGGTATCTTGACCGAGGCGGTGGTTACAAGACCACACGCATTTGTCAAAACGCAAAGGATTATACCCTAAAAGGGGTGGGTTCTACCGTATGCAAATGAGGCATACCTCAACGAACCGGACTTTATTTTTATTATTATTATTTTTTTAACGTTTATTTATTTTTGAGACACAGAGAGACAGAGCATGAACGGGGCGGGGGGGGGGGGGCGGTCAGAGAGAGGGAGACACAGAATCTGAAGCAGGCTCCGGGCTCCGAGCTGTCAGCCCAGAGCCCGACACGGGGCTCTAACTCACGGACCGCGAGATCGTGACCCGAGCCGAAGTCGGAAGCTTAACCGACGGAGCCACCCAAGCGCCCCAGACGCATCTGACTCTAAAGAAATTTCTTGTGCCAGAGTCGTGAGCAAGGTGTCACTCTTCTCCCCGCTGACACTCTGCTCAACAGGCTGCACACACTCCTCAAGCTCCATCCGGCTCTTCGGTTTCCGTGTCACATCTCTGTCCCCCATCCCACTGGCAATGTTGCTTGGACAAAGAAAATCTGCAATTGCTCGGGGACAACGGCAGACGACCACCTCCGGAAGTGGCAATCCCTGGCCCGGCCTGGCTCCTTCCTGGGGACCCCCGTGCACTCAGACGGAGCCCCGGCAGCCCCCCCAGTCACCAGACCGCCACGCACAGCGGCCGCCCAGCTGTCTGCGAAGGCAAGGAGATATGGCACTCGCTCCCTGTGCCCTCTTGGCCGTGAGGGATGCTCCAGAAATAGACCATGGAAGCCGTCCCGGAAAGGCATAAACACCAGCAGACGGTTGCTTCAGCCTCTGTGTAAACGGGGTATAAATATGTTGTTGATGTGACCCGTCTCCCGGGGTCGAGGGCCTCTGAGGTCCAGCTACCAGACGCCTATCTCGAAATGCGCTCCTTGGGGCGGGCAGGCCTCCGGGAGCGCGGATCAGCCGGAGGGACCGACAGGCCCCTGGTTCTTCCTGCTCCCTGTTCCCCTGCTCCGTGGCGCTCAGTCCCACCTGTCTTGCCTCTCAAGCTCCTCTGTCTACCACTCCCCTCCATGTGACCTCCCACCTCATCCCGCTCCCTCACTCTCGGCCTCCCTCCCCAGCCTCCAAAGGTTGACAAATGTTCTTTCTACTGCCCGGCACAGCCTTCCCTCTTCTTTGGCTGGAGCCTTGCTGCTTATCCTCCACGACCCGGTGTCAGCATCTTCTCTGGGGGTGGGGCTCGTTCACCTCATAGTCTCTGTGAAAGAGCGCTCTCGGAGTTGAGCAGTGCACAACCCTTGCAACTGTGTATGACTGTCACCGGGCAGGTTCTGCCGGAGCCGTCAGGTAGACAGGATGTAAAATTCTACAGCCCCAAGCAACGAAGGAGAGAGATGGGGGGACAGCAGCTTGTGGTTCGGGACATACCCCAAGAATTGTGCAAGTCCCCCATCTCGGGGGAGCCTGTGCATCGCTGGGCTCTGTTGAACAGAATAGGGGTTCTAGAGCCCAGACCATGCCTCTTGGCCTGGAGAAAGATTCCAGCCACCACCTGGCTGTCGTGCACCATGGGTTGAAGGCAATGCTGCTGCTTATGGCTGTGTGACCTTAAGTTTAACCTCTCTGTGCCTCAGTCTCCTCGTGCGTATAATGGGGATAAGAATAGCATCTACTTCACAGGGTTGTCGTCAAAGGAGCACTAATGAGTGAAGACCCGTTGTAACTATAGTTAGCAGTTAACTCGTTGGCTATTTATTCTTCTTGGAAGGCAGAGGTAGCTGGCGGGAAGGCCACACGGAGGCCAGCTGGTGTTCCAAGTAAAGAGAAGCTCTGAAGACAGTTAGGCGGGGTGCCCGGGAGGTGCAGTCCGTTAAGCGTCTGACTCTTGATCTCGGCTCAGGTCGTGGCCTCACAGTTGGTGAGTTCAAGCCCCGCACGGGGCTCTGCGCTGCTTGGGATTCTCTCTCTCCCTCTCCAGCTTGTGCTCTCCGCCCCCACCTCTCTCTCTCAAAATAAAGAAACATGGGGGAAAAAAAAAAAAAAGCCAGCGAGGCCACACAGACCAGCGGGCTGCAGGGGGCATGAGGTCTCCAAGGGGAGGATGAATTCAGCCACCTCCAGGGTCCCATGCAGTCCCAGCTCTCGCACACCTGACCCTCCAAAGCAACAAGCTTTGGCTGAAAAGTCTCCGTCCGCCTCGCCAGCATCCCGGCCCCCAGCAGACAGCCAGGATGACGGTTTCCGAGGCAAGAGGCCGGGCCTGACGTCACCCCAGCATCCCGACAGGCCACGCAGAGGCCTGGGTATCTTCACGGACGTCCGCCGTGTCTGAGCGCATGGACCGTCCGCGTGGGGGGAGCCGGGGAGGTGGCCTGCCTCATCGCCATCAGGCCGGGGCCCCTAGGGGCCTCTCTGTCACCTTCTCCACTCACCTGCTGGCTGACTGATGGCCCTGCCAGGCTGTCGCACTCCCCTGCCCTCCCGTCCCAGACACCACGACATCCCCTCCACGCAGTCAGGGATCAGCAAGGGTTCCCCGTGTGCGGAATCCTGAGCCGAAGACCTGAATCTAGGGGGAGGCCCGAGCTGGCTTCGGGAGCCAGACCCCGTCTGGGACCGGAGCCTGCTTCCTGCAGGGTCATGATGCCCTGTGTCGGCCAGACCCCGCTGAGGTCACCTGCCGGCTCATCACAGGGTACGTGCAAGCCTTTGTGACGACAGCCTGGCCGGCCAAGCTTTAACATGAGCCCACGTTCTTCATGCCCACGGGATGGGCCGTGCAAACGGGGCCCAGAACAGGCATCTAGCACGTCCCAGGGACCTGTTTCCACACGTTCGTGTTCCTTCGTTCCGCTGGGGTCTCTGAATGCCCACCAGCCCATTCTGAAATTCCGTCTGGGAGGCCGGGAGTGTTTCCTGCAAAGGGCGGAGGGTTCGGTCCGGAGCGAGGGAAGTTCAGCCACATCTGTCTCTGTGCAGCATGTCCAGCGAGGAGGCCGAGGGGCCGGGGTCCGACCTGCTCCTGAGACCCCGCTGGCCCCAGCTGATGCTTTTCTGCAACCGCACACCGCGAGCGACAGAAGCGCTCCGGGGTCTGTCCAGCGCGGTCCTTCCCAAAGGAAAGCCAGGCGGATGGCGTGGGTCTGGCTTTGTTCTCTCAACCAGCCTTTTTTATGTTTTTCCTGGGTCTTCGATAGGTCTCTTGTGTTGCCTCCGTTTCATTCCTGCTGTCTTTGGCAACTGGAGGCTGCTGTTTCAAGCTTTAGTTCTGGACTTGAAGGACGATCTTGAAAAGGGGCTTCTTCTTCTGTCAACACGGGCAAAACCCGTGTGCTTGTGTCACGGGGGGCCAGGACAATCACAGTGTGGGGGACGGCGCTGGCAGCTTCCAGGGTGACACACACGGGCAGGATTGCAAAACGGGGGGGGGGGGGGGGCACAAGGAATCACTGGGGTCTGGAGAAAGCTCCCGGACCCAGGCAGCAGCCTAACCCCGGCGGCTAGATCATTCAGTCATTCAACAAACAAATCACTAAGCATCTTTATGTGTCAAGCACTGTTTCGGGTGCTGGAGCCCCGCCTTAAAGAACTGGACAATTAGGATTTACTGTGGAGGGGTGGGACACATGACATAGTGCATGAGATGCTTGTGTCACAGAGCAAATCAAAAACGTGGAGAAGGGGCAGAGGGCTGGCAGAACAGGGGTTTGCAATCTAAAACGGAGCAGGGGGCGGTTGCCAGGGGCTGTGGGGAAGGGGATATGGGGAGCAGTCATTTAATGGAAACAGAGTTTCAGTCTGAGCGGATAGAAAAGTTCTGGAGATGGATGGGGGTGACGGTTGCACAGCAGGGTGAATATACCTAACGCCACTGACTCGTGCACCTAAGAATGGTTAAGGGCGCCTGGGGGGTTCAGTCGGGTGAGCATCAGACTTCTGCTCAGGTCGTGATCTTCCACGGTCCGCGAGTTCGAGCCCCGCATCGGGCTCTCTGCTGTCAGCACAGAGCCTGCTTCGGATCCTCTGTCCGCACCCCATCCCGCTCTCTGCCCCTCTCCTGCTCACGTGTGTTCGCTTTCTCAAAAATAAATAAACATTAAAAAAAAAAAAGAAAGGTTAAAATGGTACATTTTGTTATGTATATTTGACCACAATAAAAAAGAAAACTGAGCAGGTACAGGGAAGGTCCCCATAAGACCCGTAGAAGGGTCCTAGGGGAGGGGAGTACCTTGTGGCCAAGGGTAAGGAGTAGGTGGGGGCCCTAAGACCAGCTGGGAGGCTACTCTCTTCAAGGAGGCTGACAGGAGCTGGGGGTGGCGGCGGGGTAGGGGGGGCTGGACCAGGCTGGCGGCCGTGGGTGTGGGTCCCTATGCGGCCAGGAAACAAGATTCCACAAGCTGAGGAGATAAGGTCAGTGAAAAGCACAAGGCCATGGCAGGGAACGGTGGTCTTCCACAGCCAGCGCTCTGGCCAGAGGCACCAGAAGGGAGGTCAGCAGACTGTCCTCACCTCTGACTCCGGCCTCCACTGACCCCTCACTTCTTTCCTCCAGGGACACCAAGGGAAGGTGAGAAACCTGGGGCAAAGGGCTGGCCAAGCCCTGCCCTGAGGGCCAAGGCCACAAGCTTCCGAGAGTGGCTTCCTTATTGTTTCCTTAGGCATGTCCCAATGGCCTGGGGCAGCCCGGCAGGATGGAACAGGTTGTGCCAGGGTGGAAACACAGTCTGGGTGAAGTCCAGCCTCTTGCTTCATGAACACATACCCAAGCGCGGAGCACATCTGAGCTGACTGGTGGTTCTCTTTCTTCCTTGGGGGATCTGAGATGGAAAAGGCCTAAGTGTGGACCTTGGCTTTACACCCACCCACCCAAGACAAGGTTGGAGCGGCTTTCTTATCTCTGAAAGAGCTAATAACTCCCTTGCAGAGTAGGGTAGGATTTAAGGAGGCCCTAAGCACACAAAGCAGTGCTCAAGATCCTGCATGGGGCGCCCTGGTGGCTCAGTTAAGTGCTGACTCTTGATTTCAACTCAGGTCATGATCTCACAGTTTGTGAGTGTGAGTGCAAGCCCCGTTCTGTGCTAACAGCGTGGAGCCTGCTTGGGATTCTCTTTCTCTCTCTCAAAATACATAAATAAACATTAAAAAAAAAAAAAAAGATCCTGCTTAAGCACGTGTGGTCACGCGATGCCTTGAGTCAAGGAGCTGACCCGGGGACCCCGGGCAGAACTGGACCCCCCCCCCCCCCAGCAGCATTCTCAGGGAGCGTGCAGGCCTCGTGGATCGGACGACGCCTTCTGCGTACAGGCTCGTGGCTTCTCTGGTGTTAAATGATCTCTGCCAGATTCCAGATCTCCCCCTTCCTTGTGGCCCCCACCGCAACCCTCGCCGAGAAGGGTCAGTCGCACAAAGGGGCCCCAGCCGAAAAGCCCACCCCGACACCCCTTGGCAGGTCACAGCCCTGGTCCACCACCTCCCCCGTGATGACAACGTCAGAGATCATTCGCTTCCAGATCTGACTTGGCTCGGCCATCCATCTGTTCCCTGTTCCCATCAGGGCGGTGGGCCGAGCCTTTCTTACCCAGGTTTCCCCCGCGCCTGGCACAGGATGTGCCACGGTCTGGGCATCAGCGGCACCAACTGAATGCACGTGTGGCATAACTACTTGTTCCCACTTCTCCGGCAGGAAAACTGACGCTCAGTTAGGTTAAGGCTGTTACTGCCTCGGGTCCACTATGCTGGTCTCTGAGGCGGGACAGCCGGGAGGCAGGTGTGGCCCCGCAGCATCATCTCTGTGACGCAGCTCTTCCCCTCGGAGGTGCCCACCCTCTGAAACACACACGTCACGGGAGGCACCGGCCAGAAAATTCCTAACGGCCTGTTCTCAGGAACAAAAACCTGGCTACAACCCAGACGCCCATCACTGGGCGAGGAGAAGGACAATGACAGAAGACGATTACCCAGCCATCAAAATGAACGGTCCACAGTGACTTGCAAGAATATGAATGCGTCTCAGCCGTACGACAGCAGAAGGAAAAGGCAGCCCCCAGACATCATGCACAGCGTCGTATATTTTGGCGGAATTAGGAGCTATCGTGTAAAAATTAAAAAAAAAAAAACCCAAAACACCACCTTTAAGACCACGTGTAGTTGCCACCTAACTACCTAAAAAAAGAAGCCAGGGGGTGAAGGGTGCGATTACCTGGGGGTGGAGGGGGTGGGGGGGCCTCTGGTCAAACACAGGTTATTGTCCAGACCTTTCTTTTGCTCTGGCTTTGCACCTTCTAACGCGAGTCGGTCAGGTAAGTGATTAAGGTGGGCTTGCAAGGACGCACGGAGGGTCACAGGGACACGCTTGGGCCGAGGTCCCCTGGGGCGAATGTGAGGGGCCGCAGGCATGGCCTGAAGGCAGACCGTGTGGGAACGCAGCTCGAGAGCCACCCGGAAGAGGTGGCTGGAGACGGGTCCAGGCGCCAGAATCCACAAGAGCCCCAGGACGGGATGGACAGGGCTGGCCCCAGGACTACAGCACCCCCCTTCCCCGGTCCAGTTCACCCACTTGGGCCGTGGCTGGCCAGTGATTTGGGGGTTCACCTTGGCTCCACGGAGAGAGCTTCACTCCCCAACTCGGTCCCCACGGTCCAGGCTCTGTGTGACCCTCCGATGGTGCTGTGGGCCACGAGCTCACGCTTGGCAAAGAGCACTGCTTTTGGAGTCAGGGGGCCTGGGTTCGAGTCCCAGTGACGGCATCGGCACTGTGGCCTTAGACACTTCCACAGCCCCTGAGCTTGTCTCTCCAGCCATCAAGAGGGGTCCCCCACCCCGCCCCTGATCGCCAGGGCCAGGGTGAGAGGTCGGCACCCTCACACAGCCGCTGAGGACACACACACACACACACACACACACACAGCCTGCCCACCTGCCCTTCCAAGGATGTAAACGGCTTTGCGCCAGGATGCTGAAAACAAGAACCAAAATACCGGACGCCAAAGCAATCGTAGTCCTGGCCACCCCCCTCCCCAAGTCCCTGACACTGTTAATTAGAAACAAGAGTCCCTAGATGGCTTGCTATTGCAGGACTTTAGAGCCAAGCAGGAGCACTGCCTGGGGTTGCTGTCTTGTTGCCTGGCGACTCCATGAGTGCCCCCGGCTGCTGGGTCACCCCAGTGCTCCTGTGGCCGCTCCGATGCCGTGCCGTGTGTGGCTGGCTCTGGGGCAGGGTGTCCTGGGCGGCCTCCTTGGCTGACCCCATCCTTAGATGACCCCTGTCCAGCACCGTCCTTCTCAGCAATGGCCTCCAGCCGGAAATGCCCCCTCTCCAGGGCCTGGCTCCTACCCATCCCCCCTCTCGGGATCAGCTCGGCCCTCCCTCCCCCTCCGCACCCCAAGCAGCACCCCCAATTTCCTACGATTCAGGCCAGCTGGGGAGCGCCCCCTCTCAAAGCAGCTCGGTTTTCTCACCCATCTTATGCCTTGTCTCTGGCCAGAGAAAACCAGTCCCAAGGCAACCTTCTCTCCCTTTCTCCCCTCCCACAGGCGCCTCCCTCTCGGGTCTCCATCTCATTCTTGGCTTCCTGGTCCTAACGACCAACAGGCTCAAGTTTCCAACATCCTAAAAAAAGCCTCCCTGATCCTCATCTCCTCCTCAGGCCGCCACCTTCTTCCCTCCCCTCCCCTCCCCTCCCCTCCCCCAGCCGGTCACGCCAACCCCCTGGCTATTGCCACCGGCCGGGACGGTGCTGCTCAGCTCAGCAATGACCCCCCCCAGCCACTCCGCAGCCTCTTCCGTCACGCCCTCCCGTCCTTGCCCTTGATCGGCCTCCCCTGGACCCTGGAATCTACCAGCTTCTGACAGTGACACTCCTCTTTGGTTTCCTGTGGTAACTCCTTCTCCCCGATGCAGCTAGACCTTGAGGGGGCACCCTTGTCACTCCCAGGGTCCCAGCGGCGGTGGTCCCAAGCTTCCAACGTGCACTTTGCCTACGTTGCTTTGGACTCACTTCACACACCTGCCCCTCGGGGAGAGAGAGTGTTGATCCCATTTCACAGATGAGGAAACCGAGGACAGGAACCTGTCAGAGAGCCAAGATGGCCACACGTGTGTGCCCTTCACCCTGACAGGCACCCCAGTCCTCAGCCCTAAAAACCCACGGCCACCCCCTTGGGCTTGGCCCACAGCCAGTCACCAGGGCAGAGCCGAGGCCTGGGGCTGCCCCCACCTGGGGGCCGGGAGGTTGAGTCATCTCAGAGAACATTCTCGTTTTCCACTGCTGTGGCGTCTGTTACGGAAGGCCCAGCTGACACTGGCAACTCGATCTGTTTACTCTTGGATTCCTAGCCCAGCAGAGCGAGGCCCTCACACGGGCCTCCCCTCAGGCATGCGACAAGCCCCGGCCAGTTGGGAGTCCTGTTCGGGCAATGGACCTTCAACAGGAGGCAAGGGTGGTGGGGGCGGGGCCGCGGCCTAGCAGACCCACCCTGAGAGCTCAGATCTATGAGCCAGACCAGTGAGCAGAGGGAAAGGAGCGGTGAGGGTTTATTTAATTTGCGGAAAGCTTACAACAGGTTCCCCGTTGAACAAAAACCACAACGTCAAGCCAGGAAGGCCACGGTGTGCGACCTCTTTCAGCAATGGGATCGTGGATAGAGGGTGACCCAGCTCCTGCTTGCATGCCCCTAGGTTAGGGAAGCTCACTCCTTTTCGAGGTGATTTATTCCATCCAGGGGTGGCTTATTTCTAGATGGCTCTATCGATGTGGTCTCCAACACAGGGCCCGATGTGGGGCCCAAACCCACAAACAGCGAGATCATGACCTGAGGCAAAGACAGATGCTTTAACTGACTGAGCCACCCAGGTGACCCAAGAAATGTTTTTAATGAGATCAAAGCTGGGCTTGGATCATAATTTCTTAGATCTTCTTTTTTTTCTTAACCCCAAACTTACAAGAAATTTTTTTAAAGTTTATTTTTGAAAGACAGAGAGAGAGAGAGAGAGAGAGAGAGAGAGAGAGAGGGGTGGGGGAGTACACGAGCAGGAGAGGAGCAGAGAGAGAGAATCTGAAGCAGGCTCCACACTGTCAACTCAGAGCCCGATGCAGGGTTTGATCTCATGAATCGAACCATGAGATCAGGACCTGAGCCAAGACCAAGAGTCAGACGCTTAACGGAGCCACCCAGGCGCCCCTTTTTACCCCAAACTTTTTAAAAACGGTGGCATGATTTACCATAATGAAACATACACATTTCAGGTGTACAGGATGAGTTTCTGCAGATGTATAATCCCATGTAGCTCTGTCCCAATAACTTATGAATGTCCCCAGCACCGCAGAGTCTCTGTCCCTCGCTGTCAGCCCCTACGACCCACGACAGGAAACCCCTGCTCCAGGTCCTAACTGCATGGATCAGTCTGCGTTGTGTGTTTCACCACCAGGAAATCACACAGTGGATACCATTTTGTGTCTGGCTTGTTTTGTTCCACGTATTTTGAGATCAGGGCGCCTGGGTGGCTCAGCTGGTTGAGCGTCCGACTTCGGCTCAGGTCATGATCTCTTTGGGAGTTTGAGCCCCACGTCAGGCTCCGTACTGACAGCTCAGAGCCTAGAGCCTGGAGCCTGCTCTGGATTCTGTGTCTCCCTCTGCCTCTCCCCTGCTCTCACTCTCTCTGTCTCTCTCAAAAATAAATAAAACATTAAAAAAAGTTTTTTAGGGGCGCCTGGGTGGTTCAGTCGGTTGAGTGTCCACCTTCGACTCAGGTCATGATCTGGCAGTCTCTGAGTTCGAGCCCCGCATTGGGCTCTGTGTCTCCCTCTCTCTCTGCCCCTCCCCCACTCATGTTCTGTCTCTGTCAAAAATAAAATAAACATTAAAAAAAAATTTAAAAAAAATTTTTTAATGTATTTTGAGATCGACCCATTTCTCTGTCGAGTCTATAGTTATTTTTATTGCTAAAAAATATGTTTATATGTATTGATTACATATTTTTATTTGCCCCTTTCTCTTGTTGATGACACTTGGTTGTTTCCGGTTTTTGGCTACTATGGATAAAGACACTATGAACCTCCGTATTTAAAAACAATAACAAGGGGCGCCTGGGTGGCGCAGTCGGTTAAGCGTCCGACTTCAGCCAGGTCACGATCTCGCGGTCCGTGAGTTCGAGCCCCGCATCAGGCTCTGGGCTGATGGCTCAGAGCCTGGAGCCTGTTTCCGATTCTGTGTCTCCCTCTCTCTCTGACCCTCCCCCGTTCATGCTCTGTCTCTCTCTGTCCCAAAAATAAATAAACGTTGAAAAAAAAAAAAAAATTAAAAAAAAAAAAAATAAATAAAAACAATAACAACAAATCTCCTGGCTGGCTTCCTAGGCCCCAAATTCCCATAATTCCACAAAAGCAGCTCAGGCTCTCCCCAAGAACTCTCTTTGCACATTCTGACCACCCCCCCCCCCCAACCTAAGTACCCACCCCCCCATGGGTGGGGTGCCTAGGATGGGCTAGAGGAGGGACACAGAAGCCGAGGCCTGGAGGAAGAGATCTAGGCAGGGGACGCAGCACACAGAGGGATCCTGAATGGAGAGACCCTAACTCAAGGAAGGGAAATAGTCTTACGGTGATGTGGTTGAACTGTCTACACTCATGGAAAGGTGGAACATCTTCTACACTTTGTAATACAATGTTGAGTGGGAACAAAAGCAAGGCCCAGAAGATGACCCGCAGCCAGATGGCCTTTTTCAGATACATACATGGGACCAAACTAGAAGTCAAGGGAAAGGTAAGCGTGGGTAGGAGGCAGTGACCGTCAACGCCGTGGTCGCAGCGACGGGGGTGCTGTTCTTCAAACAATAAACAAATGTAAAATTAAAGTGGGATCAATATGTATCACAGACCAGGGGCGCCTGGGTGGCTCAGTTAGGTTGAGCATCCGACTTCAGATCAGGTCATGATCTCACCGCTCATGAGTTCGAGCCCCGCGTCGTTGGGCTCTGGGCTGACAGCTCGGAGCCTGGAGCCTGCTTTGGATTCTGTGTCTCCTGCTCTCTCTGCCCCTCCCCTGCTCATGCTCTCTCTCTGTCTCTCAATAATAAATAAACGTCAAAAAAAATTTTTTTTTAAAAGCTTTGAAACAGAGGAGACAAACCCTAAGAGACTCTTAAATACAGAGAACAAAGTGAGGGTTGCTGGTGGGGTGTTTGTTGGGGGTTGGGCTAGATGGGTGATGGGCATTAAGGAGGGCACTTGTGATGAGCACTGAGTGTTGTCTGTAAGTGATGAATCACTAAATTCTATTCCTGAAGTGATTATTACACTATATGCTAACTAACTTGGATTTAAATTAAAGAAAAAAAAGTAAAAAAAAAAAAAAAAACCTTAGCCCAGCACTTGGCACAGACGAGGTGGTAAAGTTTTGACTAAATGAATTAATGAAAACCATTCAGCATGATCAAATTAAAAAAAAAAAAAAAAAGCTTTGAAACCTCTGAGGCGGGGTTGGGGGGGTGGTGACGGCAACAGATTGGGTCTGTTTTAAGCAGCCCACTTTGGTGGCATGGAGAGTCATTTCTGCATGTCCCCCGCAATGTCCCTGTGTGGTTTCTGCTCCTGCTTGGGTCCCGTCTTCCCTCGGGGGGGGGGGGGGGCTGGGCTCAGGCTGCATCCGTTGCAGCCCAAAGCGGGGACCCCGGGGGATTCTGGGACGCAGGACCCAGGAAAGGAAGCCCGTGAGTTTGGCCATGTCAGACAGGCACCTAGGCGGACCCCCACCTCCCGTGCCCCTCCAGTCAGGAGCCCCGAGGAGCTGTGCCCAGCCAGCCACCACTGTCTGGACCAAGTCAGCAGTATCTGCCCGAGGGCCCCCCAAGATCAGGAGCTGCACACAGATGCACCTGTAGGGGTCCCAGGGACAGGAAACAAAGCGGGGGTGGGGTGGGGAAGGAGGACGGGGGTGGGGGGGGAGGGGGTGGATCTCAGTCAAGGAAGAGCTTGGAAATGTCTAGAACAGAGGTTACACTCAAAGGCCCGCGAGGGGCAGGCGGCTGAGCTCATCGGGTGAAGGGAGCCAGGGTTAAGACCTGCTTTGCATGTTAAACACCCAGGAATGTCCACTGGTTGCACCAAGAAGCAGGTGTTCCTTCTCAGCCTGTTTCCTTCCTTGCACTTTCGGGAAAGAAGAACAGAGACGTGTTTTTCTGGACCCAAGAAACTGGTCGGTGATAACACGATGACCAATGGGTCCAGCACCTGGTCTGGCCGGGGGCGGGGGTGGGGGCGGGGGTGGGGGGCAGGAAGCAGAAAGGATCGAGGCTGCCTTGGGCGGTGGGGAGGCTCCTTCCCTGCTGAAAGGGGAGTCAGCCGCCACTCAGCTCTGATAACCTATTACCCCGTGGGTCCTGGGTCACAAGGTCTTCCAAATTTTCCAGAGAAGACGGAAATCCAGAGTTTTGTGATCTCTCTCCGTGTTTAAAATGTTTTGAGAACACACCAGGTGGGCCGAAGAAAACACGTCTGGCTTACAAATACCGCCTTTTCCTTCCCAGACCCCTAAAAGTTCTCAAGGGTCTTGGGTTTGAGTGGGGGAGGGGGGGGAGTCAAGTTCCTGGATGGCAAGGGGTGCCCGTGTATATGATCGCTCGTGGGGTCTGCGCCTGGAGCACCGAGGGGGCTCAGAGCTCCCCGGGCGGCCTCTGAGGTTGGGGTCAGGAGCAGGTGGAGAAAAATGTAAACCAGATCAAAGCAAGCGGCCTGCTCCAATGTGCCAGCTCTGGACACTAAGTGGGAGTCTCGGCAGCCCGCTGCTCTGAGCGGCCCGCCTCCCTCTGCAGTTCGCCGGTGCCCAAGCCCAGAGCCTGGGAAGGCACAGCTCAGGGTCTCCTCGCCTGTCACCCCCCTGCAAGGGTCTTCAGTTGGGAGTCAGGAAGGAGCACGAGCTCTGACTCCCGGCCCCGCTCTCAGCAAGCTGGGTGACCCCAGGTATGTCCTGTGCCTCTCTGAGCTTTGGGCTGTACCTTGGCACTCCTCGAGTCGGAACGCGTGGCCTGTCCACCACGGTTCCACGGGCCCAGTGCTGTTTGCTGTGGGTGACGATGTGTTTATATAAGGCGGGGGGGGGGGGGGGGGGACGGGATTCAGGGAATAAGCAGAGACAGGTAACAGGTAGACACTGGGGAGTCGGGAGCTCAGGGAGGGCATCCTGGAGGTGGTGGTGCCCGAGCGAGAAGCAGAAGAACCTCAGTCCAAGCAGATCTAGAACCGCCCTGCCTGGGAGAGCTTCCTGGAGAGCGGAAACGTCCTGCACCCATGCCGTCCAGTTCGATAGCTACTGGCCACATGTGGCCACTGAGCCCTTTGAGATGTGGCTGGTGCGGTTGAGGAAGCCGTGATTTGATTTGATTTTAATTAATTTGCGTTTGCGCAGCCACATGTGGCTAGAGGCTACCAATGTGGATGGTGCAGTTCTGGGACTTTTCGGTCCCCTACTCGCTCGAACGCCAGCAGCCTCCACCCCGGTCCCTGATCTTCCCCTGTGGTTAACCAGCTCCCCCCCCACCCCCCCACCCCCAGTCAGCACCGGGACCATTCCAGGCTCGGGTTCCATCCTGGCTCCGTGATGTCAGGAACGTCAGCAAGGCCCTCAGGGACACAGCACTCACTACTGTCCCCAGAAAGTCCTTCTGATGTTTGCTGAGCTCCTGGGAGAAGACATTGACCCTGAGCACTTGAAATGAGCCCAGCTTTTCTTTTTTTATTAAACAATTTTTAAGTTTATTTATTTGTTCTGAGAGAATAAATATTCTGAGAGAGCAGGGGAGGGGCAGAGAGAGAGAGAGAGAGAGAGAGGGAGACAGAGAATCCCAAGCAGGCTCTGCACTGTCAGCACAGAGCCTGACACAGGGGTCGATCTCATGAACCGCGAGATCATGACCTGAGCCGGAATCAAGGGTCGGACGCTTAACCGCCTGAGCCCCCCAGGTGCCCCCAAGGAGCTCAGCCTTGAGCCACGAAGAAAGGGCAGGAAAACTGTTTGCTGTGCCTCCGGGGCCTGACCTCCTGCTTCGCTCTTCCCCCTCCCATTACCAAGGTGGGCACACTGAGGCTCAGGACACGGTCCCGTCAGCGAAGGAAGAGGGTCTGAACAAGCCCAGAGCCTGGGCTCCTTCCACTGGTCCTCACTGCCGGGGCCTGGGAGGGCAGGGGTGGCGTGGGGGACACAGAGGGCACAGAGTTCCCTAACACAGCACCAGCCACTGGGCAGCTTAAAACACAGAAACTGATCTCACCCAGTTCTGGAGGCTGGAGGCAGACTGTGAACTCCCTGGTGTCATCTCTTATAAGAACACTAATCCTTCTGGGTCAGGGCCCCACCCTTCTGACCTCATTTGACCTTAACTACCTCCTAAAGGCCAGATTTCCAAATACTGTCCCCATTTGGGATTAGGGTGTCAGCACATGAGTCTTAGGGGACACAGGCATTCGGCCCACAGCCATGAATGGGGGGGAGCCACGTCAAGGGCGAACAAAGCTGGGACCCCACCCATGGGGTCTCTATGCTGCACCCTCAAGGACAAGAGGGCAGAAAGGGGGTCCCCGGGAAGGGCCCAGCACAGTGTGTGAAGCTGGAACACGTGATCACACGGAGGGAGAAGGAATGAGGCCGTGCCCCGCTCCCTCCTCGCCACCCCCGTGTCTTAGCTGCAACAGCCCTCCTGACATCTCTTAGTAGACACCACCCGCAGGGCCCTGGGGCCGGGGCCTGCTCCATACCCTGGGGGACTGGTGTGACCACCGTGCACCACGGCCAGTCCTTTCTTTTTGGGGTTCAGTTCCAAATCCATGAAATAAAAGCGGAGCCCGCGATGCGAGGCTTGGTCCTGCCCAGAGCAGCCAACAACTAGGGACTCAACGTGCTATCCTTCTCCCCCAGGAAGACAGCACTTACCCAAATGATGGGAGGAAGGCCTGTGGGTGGGGACAGGAGAGGGGCAGATGTGACACCCTGTCTCCAGCCTCCCTGGCAGTCTGCTCTCCCCAGGTGGGCCCAGCCAGAGCGAGGCTTCGTTTACCACATGGATTGAGGTCACCGGCCCCTGAGCTTTCTAGAATGTTCAGGCACCTGGCCTGGGGGTCAAACTTGAGCTGAAACCCACCTACAAGCCCCACGCCCCAGCTGCCTCACGGCCCCCCGCACTCTAGCTAACTGCATACTGGCTTCGAGTCAAGACTGGGGCCTAAAACCGACACATGCAACCCCCCCCCACCCTGCCCCGGAGCCAGGTCCCCCCTTAGAGCCTAACCTCCCCAGCGCTGCCTCCCCAAGGACACTGCATCTGGTTGTGCCCGGTTTACGCCTGTCATCGCCTCTCGGAGCTGCCCTGAGCACTTGGTGACAGTCCAGCGGCCAACCGGCCCTGCCCCCTGGGGAGGAGGTCTAGGCCCTGAGGGCTTTCCACGGGCTTTGGGACAAATTGCTCACTTTTATTAGAATTCTCACTTGACTATGGCCAACATCCCCAGGGCAGCGTTCAATTTGCCGAAGTCACCGAGACAGAGAAAGTGAGGGAGACAGTGGTGACAGAGAAAAGGAGAGAAAGTCTAGAAAGCGGCGTAAAAATGGCCAAGCCGGCCGAGTCGGCATTATCGTCCCATCTTGCAGATGAAGAAACCGAGGCTCGGAGAGGTCAACGCCCTGCCAAAGGCTATGAGCTGGTAAGTGGATAGAATGTGCCACGCGTGACAGGTAAGTGGTCTATGGGGGCTGTCAGTAGACCCTCTGGGCCCCAGAGGTCAGACCCTCCGTGGCATCGTCTTCTCTAACTGCGAAGGAGGTGGGTGACCCCAGGGCTGATCATCTTTGGCAGAAGTGAGCCCCCTGAGGGTGAAAGGGGCCAGAAGCTGCCTACTCACCGCCCTGGGGTGGGAAGGTGCTTCTATGGGGGTGTGGCACCCGTCACCTCTGGGAACAGCTTTCACTCCATGCAGGCCCCGGGCAGGGTGCTGTTCGGGCCCAGCCGGTCCCAGAGTCTGAAGCCTCTCAATCAGTTAAGTTTGGCAAGAGGGTGGGACGGCTGGGGTCCTGGTACCTGGGACAGTCTCCAACGGTCATGGAGGAGAGAGCGAGCCCAGGATCCGGGAAGGGGGTGTTCCCTGGGTGGAGGGACCCAGCTCTGAGGGCTGGGTGCACCGGGGATGGCTGAGTGTGGGTCTCGCTGCCTGGGCCGCAGGGCCTGGTGGACAGACAGCTGCCTTCACCTGCACGTCGGGGGGACAGAGGGAGAGCTGGCCATCCAGATAAGCCAATACCCACACAACAGGAGCAAATAAAATCGGGGCTTTCACTCTGCGGGCTGACTTCCGGCTGGGTGCGCAGGGGCTGGGGGTGGGATAGGGTGGGGAAGACTCCAAGGTTCTTGCAGCCCACGGGGGTCTTGCAAGCTGGCGGGGGAGGTTAAGGTGAACGGTGGCAAAGAGCCCCCAACAAGAAGGCGACCAGGCACCTCAGGGCCCACACGCATGGGCACGCACACTCAGGCACCCCCAGAATGGAAGAGGACATAAAGGGGGCACTTTCAACCAGCAGGCTGTCTGAAGGCTCGATGGGCACCAAGACAGTGAGGGGCAGGCCCGCGACACCGTGACGCGAGCCTGAACTAGAACCTCTCTCTGGAGGGGCCGCGTGAGGACCTCCCCCGCACACAGATGCTCTGACCCACGGCTTAGCTTCTAGACCTTTGCCTGCAAACGCAGTCCCAGGCAAGATGAGGTCCGTGTCCCGAATGGTATGTTATGGCATTAACTGTCAACAACAACAACAACAAAGAGGGCTGGGAACGAGCGTCCGCCAGCGGGGGACAGGTTGAAGACACGACAGTCACCTGTTCCGTGGCTGATGGCGTGAGAGTTAAAAGGAGGGACGGGACTTTGGCAGAAATCTCTGCTAAGGGGAGGGTCAGCTGAAAGAAAGAGCCAGTGTGGAACGGGGGGCGGTGAGCGTGGCTTAATACCAATTGATGCTACGAAAGCAAAGAAAAACGAGGGAAAATACCACAGACGCAAGTTTACGTATATTTATCTCCCCAAGAGTCCCCACAAACCCCGTCGTCGTCGGTGGGGCAGGAGCCACGTGGCTGAAGAACAGGGGAGCGAGGGAGGGAGCTATCGCTGGGCACCTTTGCGTCTCTTTGGAATGACAAGTTGTGACTTTGCTATCTACCCCAAAATTACAAATGAGAAAAGAAAGCAGTGAGGTGAGGAGGCCTTCCTGCAGGAGGAGGTAGGACTGGGGTGAATCGCAAAGGCAGGGGCGTAACGTTGGGGTGCGTCGAGAGGGTACGGGAGGGAGGGGCTCAGCGGTTAGGGGCATGGCGTCAGGAGCCCGCCGTGTACCTGCACCGTGACCCCGGCAGTCATTTCCCACCTGGAGCCCAGGGACGTCCCGGCCATGACCTGATGCCAGGAGAATGGATGGGGCTCCCTGCCTCTCCCAGACGGGTGCACCACCTCTTTCCCGTCTGTAACCCTGTGGTCCAGGGGACTCTGACCCTGACCCACCTAACAGGCCAAATGACCCATTATCCTAAAGCTGACCCTGGTGCATTCTGCCTTCTCTCCCTGCAGGGCTCCCAGTAGAGCTGCTGGGTGAGCCCGGGTGAACCACAAAGGAGGGAGGTATCCCAAGATCTCCAGACGGCATGCGACGCTTGAGGTCTGCTGAGACACGTGCTGGGTGTCTGGGCAATGGACGCACACGAACAACAACGGGTTTCCCACAATACCCTGGGGGCGGGCAACAGCAGCACCCCCACCTTCCAGAAAAGAAAACAGTGATTTACTTAAGCGGAAGAATTCTCCAGGGGTGCTATGGACTGAATGCCCGTGTCTCCCTGCGAGTTCCTACGTTGAAGCCCTGACCCCTCAATGCAGACGGCCCTTTGGGAGATGATCGGGTTTACGTGAGGTCACGAGGGTGGGACCCCTAGGATGCAATTAGCATCCTCATAAAAGAAAGAGAAAGATCTCGCTTGCCGGGGAAGGGCCGCGTGAGGACACAGGGAGAAGGCGGCCATCTGTAAGGCTTCACCGGCACCAGCAGAGGCGGGCACCTTGATCATGGACTTCCAGACCCCAGAAGTGTGAGAAATCAGTCTGTTCTTCCGCCTGCCTGGTCTGTGGTATTTGTTACTGCAGCCCGAGCAGACGGATACGGGCGGCACAGAGGAGATTCAGACTCACATCTGTCTAGACCCCAGGACAGTCCTCTCCCTCCAGCCACCCCCTCCCCTGCGCCTCGATTTTCTTCTTATTCTCGCTAACATGGATTGGTTGCTGCTGTTACTCTGTATGCATTTTTTAGATGTTTATTTATTTTTGAGAGAGCACAAGCAGGGGAGGGGCAGAGAGAGGGGGACAGAGGATCCAAAGAGGGCTCTGTGCTGACAGGATGACAGCAGCGAGCCGGATGTAGGGCTCGAACTCATGAACTGAGAGATCATGAACTGAGCCACAGTTGGACGCTCAACCGACTGAGCCACCCAGGCGCCCCCCCTGTGCATTTCTGCATTGCAATTCTGTAGGTGTTATTGTATTAAAATGCACAGAACACAAAGTTTGCCCTATTAACCATTTTTAAGCTCCGCGGTAACAAACATACTCACATTGCTGTGTGGCCATCACCTCCGACCATCCCAAGAGTCCATTTGGTGCAACTCAAACTCTGTACCCCTAAAGCAGGATCTCCCCGTTCCCGCTCCCCCAATCCCTGGCACCCAGGACCCAGCTTTCTGTCTCTATGAATCTGGCCACTCTAAGCACCTCACGTGAGTGGAATCGTGTGGTATATGCCACTGAGCATAATGTCCCGGAGTTCATGTGCTGGGGCAGGAAGGAAGCGTCCCCTTCCTGTTGAAGGCTGTGTAATATTCCATCGTGTCCACAGACTACATTCTGCTTATCCCTTCGCGGAGCCGCGGTTGCTTCCATATTTCAGCTGCTGTGAACAGCCTGCTAGGAGCACGGGTGTACAAAGAGTTCTTCGAAATCCTGCTTTCAACTCTCCTGGGTATAGACGGCCAAGAGTGGGATTTTGCTAGTGTCTGTTTTCCACACCTTATTCTCTCTCACTTCCTTTCCTACCGGGCCCTGCCCCCAGACGTCCTCTTCCTTGTCTGCCCTCCCGCCCTGGTAGCTTTCTTTGGCCCTGGGATTAGGCCGACAAATGGATCCCAACCAAAGAGCCTGGGAAGACCCCCTCAGCTCCCGTGGCCACCCTGTCTTCCCCTCATACCCTCACCCTTGGCCATTCCCTCCAGCCCCCACGCTGCCCCAGCACACGATGGGCTGCCCCACCCAGGCCTCCGTGCTTTTGCACATGCTGTTCCTTCCCTGTGCTCGAGCACGTCCTTCTCTCCAGACTACGGTGTGATGAAGGGTTTACAGAGCTGTCTACCCCCACCTGGCTGTCCCCAACTCCGGGGCTGGGGTCTGAGCCCCCGTGGAACCAGCACTCAGGATAGGCTTGGCATCCAGACTCACTTGTGAGCCGGTGAGGAAGGAGGAAGCCTCAAGGGCCAGGTATAAGGAAGTCACAGACAGAAAGGGAGAACCTTTCCCCCTGTGCAGGCCCTGCCTTCCCCAGCCACCGTCCAAAGGGCCTGATGCCCCTCAGGGTGACAGATGAGCCCTCGGGAGGCTGGAGAACAGGCTTCCCAGAGACATGCTCACCTGAATTGCTCCCACAGGGCCCTCCTTTGCGGGAGCAGGGGTGAAGTGTGGAGGAAACCTGCCCTCACAGGGACAGACGGCTCTTTGTGGGGCGGGGGTGGGGGAGATGCGAGAACCTTTATTCTATGGGAGGATTCAGAGGTCCCGGCTTTTGGGAACAAGCACTCCTTGGGGCGTTAATACAGGGCGTTTTCCCAATGCTTTGACTTTTCTGGGACATTCTAGCAGCACAAATGCAAAGCAGGCCCACGGCACAGGGGGACACGTGGGATCTTACAAATGCCACCGCCTCCAGGTCCCGTGACCCTGACCGTGCTGGGCTCCGGACCAGGCACCCACTGAGCCCTTGATTTGTGTGACCACACTAACCCTGCGAACAGCCCTGTGACGCGGACGTTAGCACCTTCTCTGTTTTCCAGGGGAACCTGACTACAGGCGGTTAAACCAGGCTAATTTGGACTGAAGGGCTGGGGGAGGGAAATGGCCAGAGGGAAGCTGAGGGGGGGTGGGGGGGAGATCACTCTGAATAGAGCTACTCTGAAGAGTATTTAGAAAGAACAGATAAAAAAAGAAACGTGCGCGGGTCCTCCTGACATCTGGGCCACCCACCGGGGGCCTGCGGAGGCCCGGCTCCGGGAGCTGATACGGCAGCCTGTCATTTACAGGTGACCCCTGCAACCCCTCTGGTCCCCTCGCTCCCATCTGTGACATTCTGGGTGGGCAACCTGTCCCCAAAGGATTGCTGAGCTGAGGGGGGGGAGGGGAGGGCATCCAGCCGTGGTGGGTGCAAACGAGTTCTCCCAGACAGTTCACCATGGAGCCCTCCCCCCACCTCAGAGCTGCACCTGCCTGGGGCCGAGCCGTGGGACGGGGAGACAAGAATCAGGGACAGGTCCCAGCTCCCGGATGGGGGGGCCGGGGCCATCTCCCGTCCCTCAGTGCCCTGACCCAGTCTCACCCCGACCCAGTCTCACCCCTGAGGCGGTTAAGGGAGGCAAGAGTCCAAGGAGCCTTCTGAAACCTTCCCCTGCCCCGCAGCTCCCTGGCAGTGTTCCAGATCTTCCTGCAGGCTCCAAATTCTGACCCTTGAGAAGAACGGGAGTCAGTGGGGCTCCTCCCTGCTGTCACGGCTCACACAGCCAGGGTGACAGCTCTGTACCCATCCCGAGGCCTCTGACGCCATGTTTAGACTCGCCCACAAACCACGCAGTGTGGACACGCAGGACTCTGTCTGCATCCTGAAGACGACGGAGAGGGGTCAAGGCCGTGCAGGGACCCCCAGGGGGGATGGGCACGGAAAAGTCCCTATGCTCAAGGCCACCTGTGACTGCAAACACAGCCCCTGCCCTTGTCAGGCTGGGCCTTTTGTGACGCTTGCCCTCACTTGGGCAGAACCTCCCCAGGCTGCCTTGTGCCACCAGCTGACCCGTGTTCTAGACAAGGACCCCAGGGCAGGGCCGGGGCCCGGGACTCAGGTGGCAGGGCCACACTCGGCCCCAGAGCAGGCGACACGTGTGCGGGAAGGGATCAGATTTCCGTGCAGCTGCCCCCTTCAGGGTCCTCAATAAACATCCGCTGAATTCCTACGGATAACCAGCTCGCCATGCACTGGGCGCCTGAGCCCTCGACCTAAAATTTCGTCGCCACAACCCAAAGAGGTTGATTACCGTGCTGCCCATTTTAAAGGTGAGGCCACTGAGCCCCGGGGGGTGGCTCCTGACAACCTGCCTGCGGTCACACCGCTGATCAAGCGACAGACCCAGGAGTGAAAACCCGTTTTCTTGACCGTGGCAGGCACGTCCCAGAGAAGCGGCCACTCGAGTAAGATCTTCCGTGCGGAGTTAAGAGCAGGCATGATTGAAGCAGGGCCCAGGCAGGGAAGGGCTGGGAGCAGGGGAGCCCGCCCAAACCCCGATCTGCTACGTGTCTGCTGTGGGACCTGGGGCGGGTTACTGGGGTGGGCCCCTCTCCTGCCCACGGAGCCGTGGCGGGGGTGAATGGCGCAAAGCCCCAGTACATAGTAGGCACTTCAGAAAGATCGCAGAGGTTAAGCTTTGTCTGCTGTAAATTCCCCAGATCGGTCACCGCATTGGTGACTTTTCAGCTCTGAAGGAAAAACACTGAACTTTGAGAACAAATTTCCACCCGCTGCCTCTGCTGCTCAGGAAAGGGAGTCAACCATGGGGTGGGGAAGGGATCTAAAGGAAGGCTGAGGCCCTGACAGTGGAGGGGAAAGTCCAGGGGAGCGTCCAGGAGGCCCGGCCTGGTTGCAGGGGAGAGCCAGCCTTTGAGGGAAAATTAACCCTACCTTGAAAATCAGCACCTGGTTACAGCCTAGGGCTCGGCCAGTGCAGAGGGAGGGCTGACCTCACTCGCCCTCCCTCCTTGGCTCCCTCCCTCCCTGCTCATCTCCTGGCAGCCCCCAGCTCAGATCAGGTGGCTACAGCCTAGGCTGGATCAGAGAGGGGGCCACTCTCCTCCATGGACACCTCACCGGGCCCCCCCCCCCACCAGGTGTGGCCACCCCAGGGCCGATGTACCCTCCAGAAGCTCACCCCTCCAGCAAACACCTGTTCAAGACCGGTGACAACCAGAGCAGGCTCTGAGGGCCCCAGGAGGCACTGGAACCCATATAGGACACGTCTTCACCTCCACTCACGGGTGTGACCACGCAGGTGACCCCAACTTCCCGCCAGCTCGGGACCAGAAGGACTATGGGACGGGCCGGCCGCAGGCTAGGCGTTTACGCAGGCTATCATTTCCCCAGAATCCTGTTTGCCCACAAAGCAACAGAGTGGCTCTGAGGTTCGGCAGCCCCGGCCGTTGTCACCCAGTAAGGACCTCCAGGCTCCTCCCCACACTGAGCTCATGTGGTAGTCGGTGACTCCACAGCCAGCGGCCCCAGGTTCAAATCCCCACACCTCAGGTATGTTACAAGGTACAACTGGTGCGGAAAACAGCCCGGTGTTTCCTCAAAATGTTCAGTGCACAGGGGCGCCTGGGGGGGGCTCGGTCGGTTGAGCACCCGACTCTTGATTTGGGCTCAGGTCACGATCTCACTGTTGGTGGGTTCGAGCCCCGCCTCGGGCTCTGTGCTGGCAGTGTGGAGCCTGCTTGGGACTCTGTCTCCCTCTCTGCCCCTCCCCTGCTCTCTGTCTCTCAAAATAAGGAAAGAAACTCTAGAGAAATCGTGTCCAAAAATGTCAAGCGCAGAGTCACCGTGCGATGGCGTATGATGTCTACGCCCATTCCCAGGTACACAAACACCCAAGAGCGACGGAAACACAGGTCGACGCCAACAAGTGTACACAGGTGTCCACAGCAGTGTTAGTCATGACGGCCAAACCATGCCATTCCACATGGCCATCCGTGGGCGAATAAACAAAAGGCAGCACGGCCATACAGTGGAGTATTATTCGGTCGTGAAAAGGAACGGCGTCCCGACACAAGCCACAGCGTGAAGGAGCCTTGAAAACAGAACGCCAAGTGAAGGAAGCCGGTCGCAAAGAACCATGTGGTGCGACTGCCTTGAAAAGAAATGTCCGGAAGAGGCAAATGCACAGAGACAGATGGAAGGTAGACGGGTGTTGCCGGGGGCTGGGGAAGGGGCGGGGAGGGCGGGCACTGCTTAACGGGTGTGGTTTCTTGCGGGTGACGAGAGTGTGTTGGAATTAGACAGGTGTGATGGTTGCACAACTCCGGGAGCACAGTGGATGCCACCAAGTTGTAAACTTGAAGGCAGGGAACTGCATGGTATGCGAATTAGATCTCAGTAAAGCGGTTATTAAAAAAAAAACGAAAAAACAAAAAACCCTACTCTGAGGCGCCTGAGTGGCTCAGTCGGCGAGCGTCCGACCTTGGCTCAGGTCACCATCTCACGGTTCGTGAGTTCGAGCCCCGCGTCGGGCTCCCTGCTGTCAGGACAGAGTCTGCTGCGGATCCTCTCTGCCCCTCCCCTGCTCGTCTCTCTCTCTCTTTCACAATAAATAAACTTTGAAAAACAAAATAAAACACCCCCTACTCTTCCCTTATTGGCCTCTGTGATCTGGGGCAAGGAACTGATCCACGCGATGCCTCAGTTTCCTCCTCTGGGAAATGGGGCCAGTGACCGTGCCTACGTGATAAGGGCCACGGTGAGGACCAAGTGAGCTAACAGAGAACACGTTCTGAGCAGCTGTCTTGCCGGATGTCAGCTCCTTCCCTCGGCCTGAATCCGCCATCCAGCCCTTCGGCTTCCACATGCTCTCCAGGCTCCCGGGGCTTTTTTTCTCTTTTCATAAAATTTTTGCAAAGCATACGTGATATAAAACTCACCACCTGAACCGTTTCTCAGTGCGCAGGTCGGTAGTGTTATGTGCATCACGTCGCTGTGCGACATCTCCCCGGAACTCTCTTTATTTTGCAAAACAGAAACTCAGCACGCGCTAAACGACAACCTCCCCAGCCGATCCCCCCCTCTCCCCAGGCCCTGGCAGCCGCCGTTCTACTTTGTGTCTACACATCCGGCCGCTCTAAGTACGTCATGTGAGTGGCATCGGGCAGGACTCTATATGTCCTTTTGTGAATGGCTTATTCCACTCGGCGTAACGCCCTCCGGGTTCATCCACGGTGTAGCAGCTGTCAGAACCTCCTTCCTTTTTAAGGCTGACGGGTATTCCATTGAACGTATGCACCACACGTGACCCGTGGACGGACACAAAGCTGCTTTTGCCTCTGGGCTATATTACGAATACTGCAGCCCATAAACATGGGTTTAAGCATAGATCTTAAGCATAGATCTCAGAGGTAGGAGTATGTCCAATATATTGCATTTAAGGCAAGGATGAGTGTAAGGCATCTAGAGGTGAGTTTCCCCTTGTAAGTTCTTTAAGTTTATTTATTTTGAGAGAGACAGTGAGAGCAAGTAGGGGAGGGGCAGAGAGAGAGAGAGAGCGCGAGAGAGAGAGAGAGAGAGAGCGCCAATTCGGAGCAGGCTCCACACATTCAGTGCACAGCCCTAGGCGGGTCTCAAACCCACAAATCGCAAGATGGTGACCTGAGCCGAAATCAAGAGCCGGACGCTCGAACAACTGAGCCATCCAGGCGCCCCTCCCCTTAAACGTTTTCATCGAACGCACTCACAACAAACTGTGCACGGTCAGCTGCCATACATCTCGGTGGGCCTGTCTGGTTGCTGGACGATCAGAATGGGCCCCAAGCACTGGCGGGACCGGGCAGGTCCATCCGGGGCTGGTCCTTGTACCCCCAGAGGTCGTCGTAAGAAAAAACCCCGCAGGCTCTGGGCAGAAATGACTCGGTGCCATAGAGCGCTGGTCCTAAGGCCTAGACGTGCACCTGGAGTGAGGACAGAGGGGATCAGTCCTCCTAGTCCGTACCCCGAGGTGCCAGTGATCCCAGGACACCACTCACCCAGCCTCAGGGTGGCTTCCTGGAGGAGGTGAGGCGGGAGCCAACCCCGGGGTCATCCGTGTTCAGTCTGAGGACCGGTGAGGGCTGTCGGGCTGGACTAAAGCTGTAGTGACCACACATTCTGGTTTGCCCTGTTGTCCAGGGTAATTATTTTTAGGGCGCCCTGTCATTCTCCAAAGTGTCCCCGTGCGGGTGATAAATTGCAGTCACTGTGTGAGTTACTTGCTGCGTAACAAATTACCCAAAAACTCAGTGGCCTGAAAGTACGTCCAACTTCTATGTCTCTCGCAGGTCCTAGGGGTTAGGAAAGTGGGCACTTGCGGAGGAGGACCTCTTAGGAGGCTGCAGTCAAGTGCTGGCCAAGGCTGTGCTCACTGGAAGGCTTGCCTGAGGCGGCAGGGTCTGTTTTCAAGGTGCCTCGCTGTCGGTGGGAGGCCTCAGTCCCCCCTCCGCGGGGCCCCTTCGGTGTCCTTGCGACATGGCAGCTGCCCCCACGGAGCAAGGGACCCGAGGGAGACAGGGAGACAGAGACTGAGAGACTCGGCCAGGCAGAAGCTATCCGTTTACGTCCGAGGCTCGGAGGCTTACACTGTCATTTCTGCCACCTTCTGCTTGTTCGAAGAAAGTCGCTAATCCAGGCCCCGCTTCAATGAAGGGGAGCCCTGGCTTCGGAAGGGAAAAGCGTCAAAGAATTTCGGATGTCTAACAACTACCGCTTCTAAAATAGGGCGTGTGTGCTGCAGAGACGGGACAGAGGAAATCAGACTGAGCATTCACGATGCCAGGGGAGAAGCAGGGGATGGTCTGAAAAGGGCTTTTGAGCAAAGCAGAGTGAACCGTGACATCTGCCCCAGCACCAGACTCCAGTGGGGCCACACGGCCTCCGCTCAGCCCCTACCTGACCCACTGCCCCCTTCCTCTGGGTTTCTCACCCTTGATCTCGGGTGGAGAATGCACCTTTTCTCCCCACTGGACAGAAGCTCCGTTTGTGTTTCCCGCTGGGCCCTGCACACAGCAGGTGCACGCTGCCGGGTTTCTGCATGAACGAAACGCCCATGTGCACCAAGCACAAGTTGTCGTCCCACCGACCACAAGTCACAGCCTGCACTCTGCATGCACCTCTCCTTCCAGGCTCCAGGCCTTTGCTGTGTCCCCTGCCCGGAGTGCTCTGGCTGTGCTTGCCACTTGCACAGCCCTGGAGGTGGAGGGACCCAGGGGAAAGCCGTCTGGCTAAATCAGGGGAGAGATGAGAAGGACGGGGCATGGCGGGGGCAGGGGGCAGTGGGTACGGGCAAGGACAGGTAGACCACGCCAAACAGCTGGATGTGGGGCAGGCCAGGGACAATGCTGTGCCTTCCACACCTGGCGCCCGGCAGCTGGGGCCCCCCTGTGCTCTCCACGCATACCCTCCCGACCCACCAGTGCCCACCCCCTCCAGCTGCCTGTCTTCCCTCATCCTCCACACCTCCACCCCCCTGCCGTCCTCCCATTCTGCCCCGGCTCAGCTCAAATGGTGCCGTCTCCTCCAGGAAGCTTTACCCTCTTGCAGCTCTGGGGTCCTATAGCATTTTGGCTGCCCCTTGCCGAGGCTAAGCAACCTAGGTCCTCAGGCAGGTTCCTGGAGAGCAGTGACAGAATGTCCACTTGCTAGAATCAGAGTGTATGCATGTGCGGAGCCGTAAAAAGTCTCCTAACCCTGGGCTTTTCCACCTCCGCCCTGGCACTCGCCAGCTTAACCAGGGCATTTTCTCTCAGCTAATGCTTATCAGAGCTTATAGTGGACCAGACTCCGCTGAAGCGCTTGTCATGTCTTGTTAAGTCCTCACGGCGGCCTAGACAGTAGGCATGATCATGATCCCCGTTTGAGAGGTAAGAAACTGACAGCACAGAGACGTCAAGCAACTTGCCCAAGGTCACAGAGCCAGGAGGCAGCAGTGCTGGGATGCCACCTGAGGTGCCCGGTCCCAGGCCCGGACACCGCTGCTAGCCCACCTTTCCCTAAACTGCAAGCAAGTGGTGGCCTCAGCCCAAGGCACTCAGGAAAACGATGAGGGCTTTGGATGGACTTTTTGCAATTTTGAGCTTTTCTCTTAGAGATGCCTCCTTTTAAAATTTATCTGTCTATCTGCCTGCCTATCTATCTATATGCCTGCCTATCTATCTATCTATCTATCTATCTATCTATCTATCTATATGCCGCAATGCCACGACTGTGAGATCACGACCTGAGCCACCGATATTAGGAGTCAGATGCTCATCGACTGAGCCACCCAGGCACCCCTCCTAGAAATGCCTCTTAAATCTTCAGCGCTCACTATGGCTTGTCGGCAAGATTTCCCACAGGCAGCAACACGAACGGGCGCGCACAGGTCAGAACGCACCCGACACCTGCAGGCTGTGGGTCTGGCCCAGGTGGGCGGTGTGGGTTTTTGTGGGCACCTGCTTACCACATACTCACCTGGGTGCTTTTTCTGCCAGTCGAATGAGATGCACTTCCTTGGGTGGAATTTAAAGATAAGAGCATTTTATGGGCAAAAAAAAAAAAAGGGGGGGGGTGGAGGGGGTCTTACAGCTTCCTGCCACCTGAATGCATCTCAGGATGATGACCTTGCCCCTGTCCTCCCTCTGCTGCTATGACCTCTCAGCGGCACCTCTGCTAAGTGGCCCCTGGGGACGGGGCATCCAAGCCGGCGGGCCCTTAGGCCTGGCTGCCTGGTCATCAGGACAGCTTTTACCGCCTTACTTCTTGGGTTCAAATCCCAGCCCTGCCCCTTCTGTGTGTTCCTTGCTTTCCACATCTGTAGAATGGGAATATTCCAACTCCGACTTGGAGCGGTCACAGTTTTCGCTATATACTCATCAGTGGACCCCAGCTCTGCCTTATAGGGCCGCGGAGAGCAAATCTGAGTCCTACAGGACACTGGTGGGCTTCCACCTCCCCCTGGCCCTGAGCCCCCAGGCGGCGGGGCCCTCCTGCAGTGATGGATCCTGATTGGTCTGCGATGGTCTCATCCCCTGCGCAGTGACTGGTGCAGGCCTGTTCATGTGACCCAGTTCTGCTCCAGCAGTCGGTGCAGGAGCAGAGCGGGCCGGGGAGTGTTCCTGGAGAGGTTTCTCAGAGACATTCTGGAGGCAAGGGGCCTTTCCCTCCCTTCGGTTTCCTCCTGAGCTGCCAATAAAGCCTGCAGCTGCCCCGGCCATTCCAGAGGGAGCCACACCGTCACGCCAAGGATGGCCAAAGACAAAGACGGGGAGACCTGGGTCCTTGAGGACATCATCAAGCCTTTAAGTTATTAACCTTAGAGCAGCCCTGACTCCCAACCTCTTATCACACACACTTATTATTTAGGCCAGAGAAGTCAAGGCTTTTTGTTATCTGCAGCCCAAAGCAGCCTGCTGATATCTCGCGGCTGGGACCTTCTTGGGATCAAGCCCATTGTCGCGAAGGAAGGGTCTAAGCTCGGCTTGTGCACTCAGGGAAGACTTCTTGGAGGAGGTGAGGTGAAAATGGAATCTAAAAAGAATGAGCCGGTGGAGGAAGGGGGAAGGGTAAAGAATAACAGCCCGGGCAGACAGAACAAAGGTCTGAGGCTTTGGGCCATAGGGCGTGTGTGCATGCACACGCGCGTGCACGCAGGAGAAATAATCTCTGTGGCTGAGGCCGGGACAGGTGAGGCTGGGGAGGGGCGGGCAGGGCTGCAGTGAGCCCTCAGCCGGGCTGCAGAGCCCCAGGTTACCCCGAAGGCAGAGAAGTTCCGTGGATGGCCTTGATTTTATTCACTCAGGGTCTCGCCCTCCCGCGCGGTGCCGTGGGCAGGATCCGGCCATACCCAGATGCTGCCCTACACCTCGGCAGGGGGCAGGGGGCGCTGGGTCTGGCTTCTCCAGGTGCCTCTTCCAGCCCCCAGGGCACTCCGACGAGACTGGCTGAAATCTGGGTCACTCTGTGCAGGAGTCGGACATCCATCAAACAGGCAGTTACTAAGTGCCTACAAAGCAGTGTGCTAAGCACAGCGGAGAAAGGACCTGGTTCAAATCCCAATTCTGTCTCTTCCCAGCTGTGTGACCTTGAGCAAGCCGCCTTCCTTCTCCAAACCCGGCATCTGTACCTCTTGGTAAGGGAGGGTGAAGTCAAAAGTTTGCTCCAGTATCTTTGGTACTGGGTGGGGGTGGAGGGAAGCAGTGAGTAAAACGACTCTCAGAAAACTTCCTGAGGGTAAGGCTGGCGTCTGGGTGGGACAGAAAGAAGCCAACAATACGCTGTGCAGGACGACGGCTAAACAGGGAGGGAGCACCTGAACGGGGGGGGGGGGTGTGTGGAAGTGCCAAGTAGAGGTGGCAGGTGACCAGCGGCGAGCCGAGCCGAGCGGTGAGCATTCCTGGGAGAGAAAAGGCCCACAGGGGCAGAGCGGAAGGGATACAGGAAGCCTAGGGCTTGGGCTCTGTGCTCCTAAAGGCTCTGGAACAGCGTGCGGCCCACAGGGGAGCTGGACCTAACTGTTGAACCTGGAATAGCAAGTCTCTGGGCTTCAGCCAGAAAGCTGCGGCTTCGAATCCTGCCTCTGCCACTTCACCCGCGTGACCTTGAGCAAGCCACCTGACCTCTGAGCCTCAGACTCCTTCTTTGCAGAGGAGGTGTAAAAACCCAATTCGCGGAGCGGTGGACTGGCGTGTGCAGGAACTTGGACTAGGATCCCCTTCCCGCCTGGCTAACTCCTATTTGAAAGCCCTAAGGTCCCATGCCGCCTCCTGCAGGGAGCCTCCCAGGCTTCCCTCAGGCCTGTCTGCTACTCCACCTGACCCCCTTCCCTGACTCCACCTTGCTCTATTGTAACTGTGTCTTCCTTCTCTCCCATCAGGCTCTGGGCTCGGAAGAGGGAGGGGCAGGGCATCTCGGCATCTCTTAGATCCAGCGGCACCCCCACCCAGAGTGGGGTCCCTGCCAATGCGACGTCTTCCCCAACCCTCCACCCAGGTGGAAAGTAGAGGGAAAAAGTGATTAAGTCTGCTGGGGATAAAGAGAAGTGGGGGCGGGGGATGTCAGGAAAGGTTCAGGGTGGTATCACTACCTCTTGAGGGGTGAACAGAAGTTTACTGGCAGAGGGGCATGTTTCCGGGCAGAATCGCAACTACGAAAGCACAGAGGTGTGAAAGGAAGGAAAAGGAAACTGTGGGTGACCAGAGTATTGGCCAGAATGGGTAAAGATCGAGGATTCTGGATCTAGATCCCAAAGGCCATGCCAAGGATATGACCCCACAGGAAGCGGTGGAGAATCTGTTAACAGAGACGCTGGGGGAGGGGGGTGTATGCGTCTATACTGCACTAGTTTGGGCTAAAGTCAGGTTGGGGGAGGGATGGGGCAAACGACAGGGCTATGGGCCACCACTTGGGGGCAGGGGCTGGTGGAAGAATCAAAAAGAAGCAAAAGTTTGCCCTGGAGGACTTTTTATTGAAAATAGCTTCCAATCATACATCCACACCCCACACCCCTTCTACTTGCTAAAAAGCCAATGGCCACAATCATTCCATGCTGCACACAGCAGCCCTGGGAGAAGCAGGGGGCCAGATGGTGCTGTCTCCATTACAGACAGAGGGAGAGCTAGAGGAGGAAAGGGACCCTGCCATGGTCACGGTCACGGTCACTCAGGCAGTGAGGGGCTAGGGGCAACCTGAAGGCAGTGTTCCGGCCCAGAGTGCAGAAGAGGCAAGCACCTTCTGGAGCCAGACCCTGGAGACGAGGAGATGACCTTTGACCTCTGAGTCATCTGGAGCCCGGACTGGTCACCTGGGCCACAGACCAGCTGCCTCCAGCAGGGGACAGAGAAGGGGGACTCAGGACTCAATTCTGTGGTCCGACAGGTCAGCAGGGGCTCACTGCTCCTCCCACCTCCTTTCCCCCCTCCCGCTCCCCCCTCCCAGCATGTCTGCCTGTGAGTCCTCTAGACTGGACCCTGCGGTGGGGGCTGAAGAGGCCCAGTCCCTACACAGAAGGTGAGGGGCAGAGGGAGGGGCTCTTTGCTGCCCTTCTAAGAAGCCCCCAAATGCCCCCTCCTCCCAGCACCCACCCAGGCCCCACACAGCCACAGCCTGAGTCATCATCCTGGTTTGAATGGTAGCCGGCACATCAGCCAGGGGGCTGCCTGGGGCTGAGGGCCAAGGGTTGGAAAAACAAGGCCGGTTTCTCTCACCTCCAGCCTTGGAAGCGCAAGACAGGCTAGGGAGTGGGGGGCAGAGGGCAGGTAGAGGAGGGTTGGGGGGGGGTCAAGAGCCAGAGGGGGGCCGAGGGGGGGGAAGGTTCAGAATTTCAGCTGTTGGCTTTTGTTTTCAAATGACCTGTTTAATAATTACCTTTGCCATCAAAGGAGCCCAGGGCCCAGCAAAGGAGAGGTTTTCAACCCTCCATACCCCACCGAGCAGCCCAGCCGGGAGAAGAAAGTATACAAGATCCCACCGGCGGATCTGGCTCGCTCCATCTGGCAAACAATGGCGGGACTAAACTGCCCGCTCAGACACACACATCAAAGTGAGATTTCCAGGCAAGAACTTTAACAGGCAGATAAGAGGCTCGGATGGAATTATTTCCCTGCATCCCCAGAGCTTCCCTGGGCTCAGCGCCCAAGGGGGCAGCCTTAGGGGGCCTGTCATTTTAACCTTAACCTTGACCTGTAATGTACTCATTCATTTTGCAGTCAGGGGGAACCGCCTCGGCCCCAACCCCGAAAGACCCAACCAGCAACAACTTCATGGCTTTGAACAGTCACAATGGTGGACAAACAAGGGATTTAAGTTACAGCGGCCAGCTCGCGCTCACACTCCATGGGGCTCCAGCACCATAAAAAACACACCCCAAACCAAGCACCCACGGGGGGCTCACACAGTCAGATCCTGACCCGGCAGGAGAAAATCCAACTTGGTTTTTTTTGTTTGTTTGTTTCTTCCCCAACCTCCCAAGGCCTTCAACTATTTTTCCCCCTGCAGCATCCAAGCCCAGCCTCGAGGCTGAGCCATAAACACGCCTGCTCCTCCCCCTTCCACGGTTCGGCAACACCCCCCCCCAACCTTCCTGGACCTGGAGGAGAAAGAAACACCCCGACCCTCACCCGCAGCCCCTCCTCGGGCCCTCCCCCCGGCCTCTCGTGCCGTCCGCAGCCCTCACAGACACCTTGAGATAAACACCCACTAATGATTTTATGATTTTCTGCTCTCTGGGTAGCCGCGCTCAGCAGAATCCCTCCCCCGGCCCTGGCTACGGGGGCCGGCCCAGCCGAGGCATTGGGGGATGGGGGTGTTAGTTTGTTTTTTCCACTGCCGCGTCCCCACACCTGTTTTTCATTCATTCATTCGTTCGTTCATTCATTCACGGATTCGTCACTGCAGCCTCCCCGGCCCTTCGGATCTCGGGGAGGGGATGGGAGGGAGCGGGCCGAGATGCGGCGGGGGGTGGGGGGAGGCGGGAGACGGCGGCGGGGGTGCATCGAGGCGGGGCTCGGGGTGGAAGGACCCCGCTCGAGGGCAGATCGGGCGGCTTCGTCGAAAACAAGGCGGGCGGCGGGGCGGGGGCGCTCCCCGGGGCTCGAAGTTGTTTTCCGAGCCGCGGCGGCGAGGACAGCCGCCCGGGTGCGCCTCTTTGTCTCTCCCCGGCCGGCGCCGCGTCCCCGCGCGCTCACCTGGTCTTGGAGGACAGGAAGGCAAGTTTGATCAGGCCGTAGGTGAAGAGCGGGATGCTCTCCTTGGCGACGCTGGCAACTTGCAGCCGGTGCTCCAGGATGTGGAGTTCCATCGTCCGCCCGCGCTCCGCGGCGGCTCATCGGCGGGGGGCGAGCCGCGGCCCCCGCCCCCTGCGCGCCCTGCCGGCACCGAGCGCCGCGGGCGGCCGGCCCGGGGACCGGGAGCTCGGCGCCGGGCGGCCCGGGGCGGACAAAGGGGAGGCCCGCCGAGCCGCGAGGGGCCGCGGGCGGCGGGCGGGCGGCGGGCGGGCGGCGGGCGAGGGCGGCAGCGCTGGCGGAGCGGCGGCGCGCGGCGCCCGGCGCGGAGAGCAGCTGGTGTTCGCTGTAACAAACAACTTGCCACTCAAACGCCGGCCCGCTGGGCATGCGCGGCCGCGGCGGGGCGTGCCGGGACTTGTAGTCGCGCGCGGCCGGGGCGCCGCCGGCCGGGGCTGTCGGGGGCTGGGCGGCCGCGCGAGGGGCCGGCCCGGCGCCCGCGGAAGGCAGCAGCGCGGGCGCCCGCCGGGCCGCAGGGGAGGCGGGGTAGGAGTGGGGGTTGGGGGGGGGGGTGGTGCGGAGCAGGCCGGGGGCCGCTCGGGCCAGCCTGGGCCTAGCTGCGAGCTCTCACTCCGAGCCGAGCTCGGGACCTGGCGCCCCGGGGAGCGAGCGAGCAGCTCGCACAGCCCTGGCGCAGGAGGAGGCCCGGGTCTGGGGATGGGGGGTGAGAGATTGCTAGAAACCTCTGGTTAGGGTGCGGAGAAGCAAACCAGAGATGGGTGCTGCGGCAGAGGTGGGGCCGAGGGGTCCAGCGGAGGCTTCCTGGGGGAAGGGGTCATCCGGGCTGGGTTCTGAAGGATGCATGGGAGCTCGCCGAGGAGGGGGGCGGGGCCGGAGGCCCGAGGCCTTCCAGGCAGAAGGAACAGCGTGTCCAAAGCACAGAAGCGTGAAAGCCCCCACTGGGCTGTGTTTGGCTTTGCTGGAGCGGAAAATGTGAGGGAGGAGAGGCGAGAGATAAGGCAGGCGCAGTCACCAGGAGTCCGGTCGAGAGGGGTCATGTATGCAGATCTAATGAGGTGGCCGTTTAGCCCGCGCGAGGGAGGGTGCTGGGGGCTGCGAAGGCCGAATTAGCGAAAAGTCTGAAATGATCCGAAGGGCTTCCCACCGCAGAGGCATTGTACCAGTGACCGTGGCCTGGGACGCTTCCCCTTACTGGCTGACTGGTGTGAAACCGTCTAGGTTAAAGTTGCTGGCGCTTTGCTCTTTGGCAGAGTAATTTGGGGACGTGATGGGTCAGGTTTACCTGCTGGGGCAGTCTGGGAAGGCTCTTTCTGAGGAAGACTCCGGCTCTGCCCTCCCACATTCTCTCTCTCAGCCCTCCTCGTCTGTGAGGTCAGGTGGGAGCATTCCGAGGCCCCCTCATTTACACACAGGGGTCTGGAGCTTGCAATCTGGTAGCTCTTAGAGCTGGCTGATCCCCTCCCTTCCCGCTTTGTTTCCACGAAAGAATTTATCACCCTCTAATAAAGAATATGTTTATGTTTTGTTGGTTGGTTGATTGGTGGGTCTGTCTTCCTCTGCTAGAATCTCACGTCCACGAAGGTGGTGATTTTGGCCTGCAATGTGACTGGCAGGTGAGTGCATACATGCAAACGCGACACTTTCAGAATCTAGGGATCTAGAAGGCCCAAACAGAAATGCATTCAGGGCCCAGGTGAGTAACATAGGTGTGTGAACCAGTTCGGTATCAGACAGTCATAAGTGGAACGGGACAAGGGAGGCCTGTCGGAAGGTATCACATTCAGTTAAAGAAAACAACAACAAAGCAACTGGTGAAACCAAACAGACAAGGCTAAAGATAGGATTCAGTCACTTTTCTGACTTCTGCGCTGGATGGCCTAAGTCAGTATTTTCTTTTTTTTTTTTTTTTTTTTAGTGTTTATTTATCTTTGAGAGAGAGAGAGACAGAACATGAGCAGGGGAGGGACAGAGAGAGGGGGAGACACAGAAATGGAAGTAGGCTCCAGGCTCCGAGCTGTCAGCACAGAGCCCGACACGGGGCTTGAACCCACGAACCATGAGCTCATGACCTGAGCCAAAGTCAGATGCTTAACCGACTGAGCCACCCAGGTGTTCCCTAAGTCACTATTTTCTGATCTGTAGGCCATGACCCATGAGTGGAATGTGAAATCAGTTTAGCAGGACCTGACCGGCGTTTTAAAAAAAAAGAAAAAAAGAAAAGAAAATGCCAGAGTTTTGCACAGAGCAAGGGTAGTTAGTATATCATCTTTTCTAAGTTGCAGGAAACTTTAATTTTGGCATGTGGGTCCATATGTGCATTCAGGTGTGTGTGCATGTGTGTGCACACACGCGTGTGTGTGCTGAATCTTTTTGTTGTTGTTAAGTTTATTTCTCTATTTTGAGAGAGAGCACATGCACAAGTGGGGGAGGAGCATAGAGAGAGGGAGAGAGAGAATCCCAAGCAGACTCTGCACCATCAGCACAGAGCCCGAAGTGGGGCTCGAACTCACAAACCGTGAGCTTGTGACCTGAGTCGAAACCAAGAGTTGGGTGCTAAAAGGACTGAGCCACCCAGGCGCCCCCGCGTGCTGGATCTTGATGCAAAGGTTATTTCTTACTGTGGTCTTGGCCGAAAGCGTTCGGCCACACCGGGAGTTTTCTCGTTGGTCAAGCCAGACCACCATAAAGTTTGCAAATGGAGGTGGCATCGGTTTGCCTGGGAGAATCGCTCTCACTGAGCCGTATTTGGGGCTGACGATTTTTGTGACACGACTACAAAAATCCATGCTGAGCTGTTAAAGATGCTGACCTGCGGGTTGCCCAATCCAGAGGATGCTTTCAGGCTGGGACTACGAGGAGACACCCACTGTCAAGGTCATGCTAGTTCTGGTGTGGCGCTTTCCCAGTAGAATTCACCTCTCTCTCTCTCTCTCTCTCTCTCTCTATTCCCTAGCCCTGCCCCCTTCTGGTCCTGCTCTGGTTTTTCCAGCTTTCCATCTATGGTTTCTTCTCTGCCCTGCCCTAAAATGAATGCAGGCCCACCTGGTGTTCCTTCCTGTACGTGTATTTTTTTTTTTAATTTTTTTTTCAACATTTATTTATTTTTGGGACAGAGAGAGACAGAGCATGAACGGGGGAGGGGCAGAGAGAGAGGGAGACACAGAATCGGAAACAGGCTCCAGGCTCCGAGCCATCAGCCCAGAGCCCGACGCGGGGCTCGAACTCACGGACCGCGAGATCGTGACCTGGCTGAAGTCGGACGCTTAACCGACTGCGCCACCCAGGCGCCCCCTTGTACGTGTGTTTTTACAGTAATGACTGCCAGTGAATCATGCCTCCCCGCATCGACTTTGGCTTTGGCTATGGGACTTTTTTGGCCAGTGCGGTGTTAGCAAATGTGCTTGATAAGTCCTGTACCCTGGGACCCGCCCGCTTAGAACACTGCCCTGAGACCGCGATGCTGTGAAGACGCCCGGGTGAGAGACCACAGGAAAATAGAAACCCAGGCGGCCCAGCTGGAACAATGGTTGACATCCCTGGCGTCCAACTACCTGACGTGTGAGTGGGACCCTCTTGGATCTTCCAGCTCCCTGTCTGGATGAACGCAGCCCCATGAGCGAGCCAGGTGGAGCCACAAGAGGAACTACCCAGCCCGCCTATAGAAAAATATTAAATAGTTGTTAATTTGGCGTGGTTTATTATTTTTTTTAAACGTATTTATTGAAATTCAAATTAGTGAACATACAGCACAGTATTGGTTTCCAGAGTAGAACCCAGTGACGCATTCCTTATGTACAACACCCAGTGCTCATCCCAGCAAGTGCCCTCCTTAATGCCCATCACCCATTTAGCCCATCTCCCCACCTGCCTCCCCTCCAGCGGCCCTCAGTTTGTTCTCTGTCTTTAAAAGTCTCTTACGGGGGCACCTGGGTGGCTCAGTTGGTTCAGCATCCGACTCTTGATTTCAGCTCGGATCACGATCTCACGGTTCGTGAGTTCGAGCCCCACGTTGGGCTGTGCGCTGACAGTGTAGAGCCTGCTTGGGATTCTCACTCTTTCCCTCTCTCTCTGCCCCTCCCCTGCTCACGTTTTCTCTCTCTCTCTCTCTCAAAATAAATAAATAAACATTAAAAAAAAAAAAAAGAGTGTCTTAGGGTTTGCCTACTTGGCCTGGTATATTATGTAGCAATAGATAACTCAACCCTCACCTTCTCTGACTCGACGGGTATACTCAGTTTCTGGCTTCTAATAGGTTGATGGTCCTCAAATTGGCAATTCCAGGTCCAAACATGTTCCCAAGGCCCCCGTTCACATACCTAACTTCCTAGGGGTTGGCTACCTCCACGGAAAGTTTGACAGCCTCTGCCAACCCAACCTTCTCAAACCTTCCCTCATCATCTAACCCACCGCGGACCTTCTCCCCTGCCTCCTGTGATCCCCGTCTTGGTTAACGACGCCACCCCATTTCCTCAAGTTACCCACCTGGTCTGGCACGTTGTGTTTTCCAAGATGGCCGCCCATTCTCCATGCTGCTTCCCGCAACGTCCCCCTCATCCCATGAGGAGGTGGGTCTAGGTTCCCTCCCCTCGAATTGGAGCAGGTCTGTGACCACGGAGGACATGACTCCCTGTGACGGGTGATACCCTGTGCCCCTGGTCCTCCACGGACTCTTGATCTTGGAGCTATTCTGCCATGCTGTGAGGAAGCATGGGCCACACAGACCACAGGAAGCCTCTTGTCTTGGTTTGTCAGGGCTGCGTAAGAAACTGCCACAGACGGGGTGGGGGGGGGGTGCTCACCCAGCAGATGTGTGTTGTCTCACAAATCGGAAGGCTGGAAGTCCGAGATCAGGGCATGGGCACGATGGGTTCCTTCTGAGGCTTCTCTCCTTGGCTTGTAGATGTCTTGTCTTCTCCCGTGTCCTCACAAGGTCTCCCTGTGTGTTTGTATCTGCATCCTAATCACCTCTTCTTTTTTATTTTATTTTTCGGGTTTATTTATTTCTGAGAGAGTATGGGGGGCGGGGAGGGGCAGAGAGAGAGGGAGACACAGAATCCAAAGTAGGTTCCGGGCTCTGAGTCGTCAGCACAGAGCCCGATGCGGGGCTCAAACTCACCAACTGAGATCATGATCTGAGCCAAAGTCAGATGCTTCAGTGACTGAGCCACCCAGGGGCCTCTACGTCGTTTTATTTACATTTAAAAACTGCCACTCAATTCTGTTATTAGAAAACATTCACGTGTGTTTGGAGTAGTGTGATTAACTGTCCTGGTTTTTCTGGGCCTGAGGGGGATTTGGGGACTTGGGGCTTTCAGTTTTAAACCCAGGACCGGGGTAAATCGGGACACGTCGGTCACACTACTGTGGAACCACTTGGTTATGAAAATCTCTGAAATCTAAACACAGATGTGCAATAAATGTACAATACTCTGTGGCTCTCAGAGATGTGGTATAGAAAAAAAATGCAAAATATCTCAGTAATTTTTTATATTGATTACATGTCAAAATGATAAATACTTTAGCTATCGGGTTAAATAAAATATATTATTAAAATTAACTTCATCTGTTTCTTTTCACTTTTTTTAATTTTTAAAAAATGTTTTATTTATTTTTTTTTTTTCAACGTTTATTTTTGGGACAGAGAGAGACAGAGCATGAACGGGGGAGGGGCAGAGAGAGAGGGAGACACAGAATCGGAAACAGGCACCAGGCTCTGAGCCATCAGCCCAGAGCCCGACGCGGGGCGCGAACTCCCGGACCGCGAGATCGTGACCTGGCTGAAGTCGGACGCTTAACCGACTGCGCCACCCAGGCGCCCCAAAAAATGTTTTATTTATTTTTGAGAGAGTGCAAGCAGGGGAGGGGCAGAGAGAGGGGGACAGAGGATCTTAAGCGGGCTCTGTGCGAACAACAGGGAGCTTGATGCGGGGCTTGAACTAAGAACTATGAGACATGACCTGAGCCAAAGTCGAATGCTCAACCAAATGAGCCACTCAGGTGCCCTTTAATTTTTTTTTTAACGTTTACTTATTTTTCAGAGAGAGAGAGAGAGAGAGAGAGGGAGGGAGGAGGGGAGGGAAGGGCAGAGAGAGAGGGAGACACAGAATCCGAAGCAGGCTCCAGGCTCTGAGCTGTCAGCATAGAGCCCGATGCAGAGCTTGAACTCATGAACTGCGAGATCATGACCTGAGCCTAAGTCGGTTGCTTAATGGACTGAGCTACCCAGGTGCCCCTGTTTCTTTTCACTTTTTAAAAATTCCAAATGACACGTGGCTTGCATTGTATTTTCTTGGACAGCACTTTTCCAGAACAGTTGTTCTCAAACTGTGGTTGGTGTCAGAATCCCTGGAGGCAGAAATACCCAGCCCCAGGCCCTCTCCTGCTTCGATGAGCCTGGACCCCCCAGGCCTCAATCCCTCCACTGGGGGTGTGGTGGGGGGGAGTGGGGTGTGGGAGTGTGGACACCAGCAACTTCTCCACGCAAGTCTAGAGTTTCTGGACGCAAGAAAGCAATGCCCAGAGATGGATAGGACTTCTCACTCTGCCTGGCCGGGGCCCAGCGTGGCCTTTACTGTGAGTTCCTAGCTTAAGAGCCCACTTTCTCTCCAGAAGATAAGCACCTGTAATGTCTACCCCCTTCCAAGAAGGTTCTGGCCCCTCTCCACGGGTCGAGAAGTGCTCACTCAGGCTGATATTGATTCCATTGATCTGGGGTGGGATCAGGCATTTTTTTTTTCCTTCCCACATTCCCTGGCAGTTGCACATGTGCAGCCGGGGTGGAAAACCACCACCCCGAAGCCTCAACGCCCAGCTCTCAAATTGCATCTGAGCCGCAGACGCAGCAACAGCGTTAACCTGGGTGCTTGTTAGAAATGCTCAGTCAGAAACTCCGGGGGTGGGGGCCTCAGGTATCTGTTTCACGGAGCCCTCCGGGAGATGCTGACATAATCCTGAGTCGGAGAGCCACTGCCTTAATGGAAGAGGGAAGTCAGCATGGGAGCAGTGTGGCAGGGTCTGGACTCATGTAGAAATTACAGGGGAGGGGTGAGGTCATTTCTGTCCCTGGTCATACTCTTAACCCACGCAGGGAGCCTTACCTCCTTGGCTTGACCTCGTGCTCGTCTGTCCGTGGTGGCCGCCCAGTGTATATTTTGATGATTTCCCTTGTTATGAGTCCTGTGTTCACAACGTAGAAGCTTCTACGCCCTCCCTCATGGCTGCGAGGCCGGCGTATCAGACCAGCGCGAGAGGGGCCCAGAGGCACGACAGGTGCACGTGCCGCTGAGAGGGATCAGGCTTTCAGGGACGACAATAGGATTTGTCCCGGTGACTATTGCTGCGTAACGCACAGCCCACACTTCGTAGAGTAAAACGACTATTATTTTATGAACCCGCAAATTCCGTAGGTTGGAAACTGAGACAGGGCGTGTGGGGACAGTTAGGCTTTGCTCCCACGTACCTGGCTGGACTTCACCTTGGAAGGCTTGGATCCTGGGAGTGACTTGAAAGGCTGGGGGCTGGAATCATCTGGAAGTTTCTTCACTCGCACGTCCAGCGCCTGGATGGGCTGAGCTGGGACTGTCAGCGGGAGCCCTCCTCTGTGTGACCTGGGCTTCCCACGGCAGGGAGGCTAGATTCCCAGAGGAAGCACCTCCAGAGGCTGTGTTCCAAGAGAGTCAGGTTGAAACCTTTTGAAACCTCAGAGGTCACATGCCATCACTTTCGTGGTGTTCTCGGTCCAAACAGGCCCAAGCCGGTCTTGAGTCAAGAGGAGGGGTCCACCTCGCGATGGAAGAATGACAACGTCACCTTGAAGAGCGAGTCATCTGGAATTCTTAGTGGTGCCATTTTAGGGGACACCTGCTGCCTGAGTAAAGGTGAGGTCCCTAGGAGAAGGTGTGGCTGGTGGAGGTCCGGCCCCATGGTGCAGAGAAGGGTCCAGAAGTTCAGCCTAGACCCTGTTTCTCCAGCTCTCCCAAAGAGTCTGTTCTCAATCTCTTTACATTGAGGTTTATTTTTTTTTAATCTTGAAAGAATTATAGATTTGCGTGCAGTTGTAAGAAATAATCCGGGAGGTCCCCCAGACTCTCTACCCGGTTTCCACCAATGGTAGAATCTTGTAAAAACTACAGTAAATTTCAGGGCACCTGCGTGGCTCAGTCGGTTGAGCGTCCAACTCTTGATTTCAGCTCAGGTCATGATCTCATGGTTCGTGAGATCGAGCCCTATGTGGGGCTCTGTGCTTACAGCCCGGAGCCTGGAGCCTGCTTTGGACTCTGTGTCTTCCTCTCTCTCTCCTCTCCCCTGCTCACGCTCTCTCTCTCTCTCTCTCTATCTCAAAAATACATAAACATTAAAAAAAGAGAGAGAGAGATCTTTAAAAAAAAACAAAGCAAAACAAACAAAAAACCAAAATAATACATCATAATCTCACACCCAGGGAGTTGACGCTGATACAATGCACTGAGCTTATTCATATTTCCACAGTTTTACGTGTAAACGTGTGTGTTTAGTTTTCTGCAATTGACTCAATAGTTTAAAAACACACTCTTTTCTACCCTTATTTTATTGAGAGATAGTTGATGTGCAGAGGTATATCGTTTAAGGTGGACAGCATAGTAATTCGACTTACATTTTTTTTTCAAAATTATTTTTAATGTTCATTTACTTTTGAGACAGAGACAGAGTGTGCGAGCAGGGCATGGGTGGGGGGCAGAGGATCCGAAGCCGGTTCTGTGCTGACAGCAGACAGCCTGGTGCGGGGCTCGAACCCACGAACTGAGAGATCATGACCTGGGCTGAAGTCGGACGCTTGACCTCCTGAGTCACCCAGGTGCCCCTGGACTTAAATATATTATGACATGATTGCCACAATAAGTTAAGATGCATCATCTCATATAGGTAAAAAGAATGAAAAGGAGTTTTTTTTCCCCTTGTGATCAGAACTCCTAGGATTTACTCTCAACTTCCCTACGTATCACACAGTGGTGGTAACTGTGGTTTTACGTCCCTAGCAGGTATTTATCTTATAACTGGAAGTTTGTACCTTTGGAGCCCCCTCATCCAATTTAAAATCACACTCTTCATGGTAGAGTGTGTAACTCTTGACCTCAGGGTCGTGAGTTCGAGCCCTACATTGGGTTTCCTTAAAAAATAAAAGCTTAAAAATAAGGGGCACCTCGGTGGCTCAGTTGGTTAAGTGTCCAACTTCAGCTCGGGTCTAATGGCTCGTGGGTTCGAGCCCCGCGTCGGGCTCTGTGCTGACAGCTGGGAGCCTGGAGCCTGCTTCGGATTCTGTCTCCCTCTCTCTCTGCTCCTCCCTCACTCACGCTCTGTCTCTCTCTCTCAAAACTAAAGATGAAAAAAATTTTTTTAATAAAAATAAAATCATACTCATTTTAGAATAGTTTTGAAATAACAGGAAACTTGCAAGGATACTACAGAGGTTCCTCTGTATCCTCACCCAGTTTCCCTATTGTTAACATCTTTCTTTGTATGGTGAACCAATTTGTTACAATTGGTGAACCAATACTGACACATTAGCATTAACTGAAGCCCACGCTTTGTTCAGATTTCCCTAGTTTCTTTTTTAAAAGGTTTTATTTTTAAGTGATCTCTCCACCCGAGGTAGAGTTTGAACTCATGACCCCGAGATCAAGAGTTGCACGCTCTACCCACTGAGCCAGCCAGGTGTCCCCAGATTTCCCTAGTTTTTACCTGACATCCTTTTGCCTTCCCAAGATTCCATCGCCAAAACCACATTACATTTAGTTGCCATGTCATATGTCTCCTTAGGTTCTTCTTGGCTGTGGCAGTTTACTCGATATTAAAAAAAATTTTTTTTTAATGTTTATTTTTATTTTTGACAGAGAGAGAGAGAGACAGAGAGAGAGAGAGAGAGAGAGAGAGAGAGAGAGAGAGACAGAGCATGAGCAGGGGAGGGGCAGAGAGAGAGGGAGACACAGAATCCGAAGCAGGCTCCAGGCTCCGAGCTGTCAGCACAGAGCCCGACGCGGGGCTCGAACCCACGACCGCTCGGGTCAGGCTCATGACCTGAGCCAAAGCCAGATGCTTCACCGACTTAGCCACACAGGCACCCCGGTTTACTCAATATTTAAAAATAAATTCCTTTGGTATGTGACCAGGGTGGCCTCTGTTCTTTGCAGGAAGTGCCTCGTCCTTTATCCTCCATCAAGAACATCTCCTGGGGGGCCTGGGGGGCTCAGTCGGTTGAGCATCTGACATCGGCTCAGGTCGTGATCTCACGGCTCTTGAGTTTGCGCCCCGCGTGGGGCTCTGTGCTGACAGCCCGGAGCCTGGAGCCTGCTTCGGATTCTGTCTCCCTCTCTCTCTGCCCCTCCCCTGCTCTCTCTCTCTCTCTCATCCTCTCAAAACTGAATACACATTTTAAGAAATTAAAAAAAAATAAACATTACAAAAATGGAGATTTCTCCCGGACAGTAAGAACTGCGTGTCTGCAGGGATCAATTTCCGTGGCAACATGGCGGCACCATGTTCGACGTGAGGGCTTGGCATCTGTGGCCGGTCGGGCCTCGGCTTCCCTCCCGGCTCTCTCGCTCGCAAGCCGTGTGGACCTCAGGTCAGATCACTGACCTCCCCGTGCCCCATTTCCTCCTGTGCCAGTTTGGGACTGGCTGCATAATTTGTGGGACCCAACGGGAAATGAAAAGGCAGGGCCCTTGTTCGAAAATCAGGAAGGATTTCAAAATGGCTGGTGGGTGCACGTGTTGGGGGGGGGTGCTTAAATGAAAGAATGTCTTTAGGAAAGCACCCAGCACTGTTCCTGGCGCATAGTAGGTGGCCAGTAAATATTTGCCCAGTGAATGAAAGCACGAGAGCATTGAGGAGCTGTCCTTTGACACCCTGGCCTTAAGGATGGGCCCCCTCTGGGACCTGTACTCTCTACTCCTTCCCAGCTGGTGATTCCTCTCCGTGCAGGAAGAAAGGAAAGAAATCTGTGTGCTTATGGTTGGTGCCTACGTGTATGTGGTTGCATCGGAGGTAGGTAGGGATCCGTATGCCCATTCTGCAGATGGGAAGACAGAGGCTGGGGAAGGTTAGGAGTAGGGGAAGCTGTGGATACAGCTTTCCTTGGGGTTCCTGAGGGTCTTTGCCAGGACTGAGCTTGGACAGCTACTTAAGGAACCCTCCTTGATCGAATCCACGAGGGACCCTCAGTCACCATGGTCACAGTGGGAATGTCATCCCCTTTCTTGTGCCATCACTGGGCAGGGCCGGGGCAGGACAGGGGGCCACCAAGTCTTCTTCTGTCATAGTCTGTGGCTGAGGACAGCCTGCAAAGCCTCTAAGAACCAAAAGGTTGACACTGTGGTGGAGACTGAGGGGCCTCCACGTCCCTACCACTGACACTCCCGTGCCTCAGTTTCCTCATCTGTCAGTAGAAGTTGCTGTAAGGATTCGGGGGTGGTGTGGGCAGATGCTGGGTCCAGGCCTGACCTGTGGGAAGTGCCCGACAGCCGTCAGTTGTTATTATTGTTATTTTTGTTACTTTGCTCATTCCCAAGGCCGGCCTTACTCCAGCTCTTTAGTGTCCTGGGAACTAATTCTGGAAAGGGCTACGGCCTGAGACTCTCGGAGGGTGTGATTTTGGGCAAATTGCGCCTCATTTCATGATCACCAAAATGCAGGTGTCTGGATGGCTGCCTGGCCCAGGAAGGCGTTGAGATCGCTGTCGGCAAAGTCGTAACCGAGTCCCGTGGAACTCACACGCGGCCGAGTTGGGATCCTGAAGTCAGGAGGGCAGGGTCCGGATGGCGGGTGGCTTTCCCCGCAGTGACGTTCATTCAAGGCTTGTGGAACGACTGGCAACTCGGGGGGGGAGGGGGTGGTGGTGGGGGTGGAGGGAGGGGGCGTCCTGGGGCTCCCGAGGGCCCCCGGATCCACAGCAGCCCAAGTTCCTCCTCGGCAGGTTGGGAGCGGTGTCCGGGCCCTCCTTCTGGGCATTGCAAGGAGGATTTTCTCTCTCGGGAGGGAATCTGGTCTCCTTAAAATCCTTTGCGAAGATGCAAAGCCTGTCTGCAGCAGACACCGCGGGAACAGCTGGCGACGTATCAGCCGCATCTCGGTGAAAAGAGCAATTTATCAGGGGACGTCCCTCCCAGGGATCCGGGGCCTTTCAGAACATGATTGCAGTCAATGCGCCAGCCTTTCCAAAGTGTTTTATGCCACTCTCAAATGAGATAATGAAGCCCTTTAATTTACTGGTCGACTCCCAAACAGAGTGAGCGGGTCAGGCACCGTCCCTGCCCCAGGCCCGCAGCGACAGAAGGCTCGGGAGGCTGCGTGCCCCCGGTGCGTCGCCCTGAATTCCTCCGCTGGGACTGCCCAGCTCCCGGTGGCAGGTGGCGTGGGGTCCCCAGGAAGCCTCGGTGAGCCCCGGCCTTGCAGCATCCTTCGTGCGTATCTCCAAGCAGATTGCGGGCTCTCCGGAGGCCTCCATGACATCACCTGTAGAATGGGGATGACAACATGGCCATGGCAAGGTGGTGGTGAGGATTAGGGATAGCGCCGGGCACTGGAAGCTGATCCATCATCGGAAATTGTCATCGGGTAGGGAAGTTGCTCTGGGAGGAAACCGTGTTTGCTGCTGGTGCTGGGGAATCTTCACCAGCCGATGGCACCTGCAGCAGAGATGAGCTGTCCCCACGGAGCTTTGCGAGCACTCCAGGTTCGTAAGTAAAATCAATGTTTTGTTGCTTGGCGCCGTTAAGCATCCGGCTCTTGATCTCGGCTCTGGTCATGCTCTCACGGTCGTGGGATCGAGCCCCGCATCGGGCTCTGCGCTGAGCCTGCTGGGGATTCTCTGTCTCCCTCTCTCCCCGCCCCTCCCCCGCTGGCACATGCACCTTGTCTCTCTCAGACTAAATAAATAAACAACAACAACAATGTTTTGTTGCTTGAAGCCACATAGTTTGGCTTCACGGCAATAGATACCAGATACGAGGTCGTCCAGTGTTCTCCTGAGTTCTCGTTCCCCGGGACCCAGACCCAGGATCCCTGGGGCTGAGCCCGGGGTCGACCAGAGGGACCGATCTAGCACCATCCATTTGGGCCTGACATTTCTCTTCCTGCAGGGGACGTCTCTTCCTCGGAAGCTCTGGAGTCTGGAGGGCCAGGGTGTAGATTAAAGCAGGACCCCTTCTCCTCCTCTCTTATTTCCTAGGAAATCAAAGACTAAGACTGCCCCGCCCCCTTCTCTCCGGATGGCTTCCCAGGGCCATATGCAGAGGCTGATGCTGGGGGGGGGGGGGGACATTGGGGAGCGTCCTCCTGTGTCTGTGTAATGCCCCAAGCCACTTTGTCACCTGCTTGCAGACTGTATAAGCAAATACTCAATAAGCATTTGAAAAAGGGCTCAGCCTCAGGATTAGCAGGGAGATGCCAACTCCCCCCACCCTCCCCACCCTCCCACTATGATTACCTGCAAAGGCCTGTTGTTCAGACCGCCTCCTATGAATTTGTGGCCTCACCCCGTGTGGTCCAGCTCCCCTAGAATGGCTAAAATATTTTGAAAAAAATTTACAGAATTGTATCTATCGAAATTCCTTACTTGTTCTCCCCAAGGTTGGTAAAGGCCGATCCTGTTTTTCTCGTTTTGAAACTTTGTAAACCAGAACCAGACGGGCACATGTACGGTCAGTTGATTTTTGACAAAGGAGCAAAGGCGATCCAATAGAGAAACGGGCATCATTTCCACAAATGCTGTTGGGCCAACTAGACACCCATGTAAAAAAAAAAAAAAAAGATTCTCTCTATCTCACAACTTACATGGAAATTCACTCAAAATGGATCACAGACCTAAATGCAAAACCTAAAATTAAAATACTCCTGGAAGGAAACAAAGGGGAAAAATCTTTGTGATTTTTGGTTAGGCAAAAATTCTTTCAGGCGTATTTTTTAAATTTTATTTTTCAGTGATCTCTGCACCCACCTTGGGGCTCAAACCTACAACCCCGAGATCAAGAATCGTGTGCTCCACTGACCCAGCCATCCAGGCGCCCCTTAGATACAGTTTTTTATATCCACGGGGTATTAAAGAAAAATATGCTAAATTAGACTTCATCAAAATTAAGAGTATCTGCTTTTCTTTTCTTTTTTCTTATTTATTTGTTTGTTTATTTATTTACTTATTTATTTATTATTTTAGAAAGAGAGAGCACATGTGGGGGAGAGGGGCAGAGGGAGAGAGAGAGAGAGAGAGAGAGAGACAAAGAGACAGAGCGGAGGAGGGGAGAGGCAGAGAGAGAGGGAGACACAGAATCTGAAGCAGGCTCTGGTCTCTGAGCTGTCAGCACAGAGCCTGATGCAGGGCTCGAACCCAGGAACCATGATATCATGATCTGAGCCGAAGTCGGACGCTCAACTGTCTGAGCCACCCAGGTGCCCCTGATTTTCTTTCTTTTAAAGTTTATTTTTTTAAATTAATCTTTACACCCAATGCGTGGCTTGAATTCATGACCCTGAGATCAAGAGTCACATGTTCTTCTGAGTGAGCCAGCCCGGTGCCCCCAAAGCATCCGATTTTCAAAAGACATTTAAGAACACGAAAAGGCAAGCTCCAGAGTAGGAGAAAAAATATTTGCGGAACTCATGTGATAAAGAACTTGTATCCAGAATATACAGGATCCTTGAAACTCAACGATAAGGAAACAACCCAATTAAAAGTGGTCAAGAGACTTGAGCAAACCGTGTAGCCAAGAAGGTATATGGATGGTAAATGAATACACAGAATGGCGCTCAGCTAGTAGAGAAATGCAATTAGCAACACAATGCGCGACCCCTAGGCACCTTAGAATGACTTAGAAAACAAAGTTGACGACACCAAATGCTGGCGACCATGCACTAGAACTCTTACCCGAAACTGTGCAGGAAAGTTGGAAACTGGTTTGGCAGCTGGTTGTAAAACTGAATATACACTCACCCGATGACCCAGCACCTCTGCTTCTGGTTGTTTATCCAGGAGAAATGAAAACTTCATATTTGCACAGAAACCAGTCCACCGATGTTTACAGAAGGGTTCTTCACAATTGCCCATAACCTGGAAACAACCCAATTGCACTGTAACCAGTGGATAGATAAATAAATCGGTACGTTCGGGTGATGGAATACCATTTAGCAATAAAAACTGTGGATATACGCGATAACTTGGATGAGTCTCAAACACTTGGTAAGTGGATAAAGCCAGGCGCCAAAGGTTACATACGGTCTGCTTACAGGGGTTGTGGGTGGAGGGACAGGATTCGGTGCCTACAGACGAGCACCGAGGAATTTTAGGAGGTGTTGGAGCTGTTTTATATCTTGACTGCGATGGTGACCGCACAACGTATGCATCTGTTACAACCTACAGAATTATACACCAAGAAGAGTAAATTTTACTGTATGCAAATTATATCTCAGTAAACTAGGCTAAAACTATTGCACCTAAAAGCATTTCATGGGGATGCCTGCGTGGCTCAGTCGGTTAAGCGTCTGACTGCCGCTCGGGTCATGATCTCACCATTTCTGAGTTCGAGCCCCACGTCGGGATCCGTATGGACAGGTCAGATTCTGTGTCTCCCTCTCTCTCTCTCTGCCCCTCCTCTGCTCCCACTCTGTCTCTCTCTCAAAAATAAACGTTAAAAAATAAAAGCATTTTATGGGGGCATCTGGCTGGCTCAGTCGGAAGAGCACGTGACTCTTGATGTTGGGGTCGTGAGTTCGAGGGCCACGTTGGGTGTAGAGATTCCTTAAATAAATAAAAGTAAAGGGGCGCCTGGGTGGCTCAGTTGGTTAAGCGTCCGACTTCGGCTCAGGTCGTGATCCCTCGGTTCATGGGTTTGAGCCGGATGTGAGGCTCTGTGCTGACAGCTCAGAGCCTGAAGCCTGTTTCAGATTCTGTGTCTCCCTCTCTCTGCCCCTCCCCCACTCATGCTCTGTCTCTGTCTCTCTCTGTCAAAAATAAACTTAAAAAAAAAAGTGAAAAATAAAATAGAAACATTTTATGTACGTCGAATGTACTGTATGTATATTCTGCAACTTTTTGTTGCTTGCCATTAAGGATTTTTGAGATTTATGTGAATTGACACTATGTATATTCTGGAGAACAGGTGCTGAGATTTCTCTCTAGGATACTTACTTGGGATATGGAAGAGATGGGGCATCCCATGTGAACATCTTCACTTTGGTTTCCAAAAGCTTAGACCAACGGACACTTTATTACCAGTGTGTGTTTCATGTTTTCTCCATCTCCGTCAACAAGTGCATTACCAGACTTTAACGTCTGCTTAGCTGATGGATGTAAAATGGTATCTCGTTGTTCTATTTTGCAGTTTCCCTGATTACGAGTGAGACTGATGAATAGGTTCGTTGGTCATTTGGGTTTTTTCTTCTGTGACTTGCCTTTCTATATTCTTTGTTTCTTTTTTCTCTTTCGATGGTTTTATATGTCTTTTTCTTCTTGCTTTGTATGAAGATTTTTTTTCCCCATCCCCTTCTGGATTACAATCCCCTGTATAGGTAGCAGATACCTTCTCAGTCCACAGATTGTCTTTTAACAATGCTAATAGTATTGTTTATCGATAGAAGTTTGTAATTTTAATATGATTGAGGGTTTTGTTTTTTTTTTGTCTTTTTTTCTTTATGGTTCGTGCTTTTTGTGTCTTATCTAAGAAATCATTCTCTCTGTCAAGGTCACGAAGGATATTTTTCCTGTAAACTTTTGAAAGTTTTGCCTTTCACATCTAAGTCTTTACTTCACTTGGAATTGATCTTTTTGTATGATGTAAGGATCTAATTTTAATTTTTCTGTATACATGACCCTACACCATTTACTGAAGAGTCCACCCTTTTCCCGCTGATTTATACATGCTTTGGGCACTCCATTCAATTCAATTGGTCTACTTTTCTGTCCTTGTATCTATGCACCACCTTAATTATACAATAAATCTGTCTAGGGCTATTTTTGACCCTTTGTTCTTCCTTTCTCTCTCTCTCTCTCCCCCCCCACCCCGTCTCTCTCTCTCTCTCTCTCTCTATATATATATATATATATATAATGCTAAGTGAAATAAGTCAGTCAGAGAAAGACAGATATCGTATGTTTTCACTCATATGCGGAATTTGAGAAACTTAACAGAAGACCATGCGGGAAGGGAAGAGGAAGAAATAGTTTCAAAGAGAGAGGGAGGAAAACCATAAGAGACTCTTAAATACAGAGAACAAACTGAGGGTTGATGGGGATGGGGGAGAGAGGACAGTGGGTGATGGGCATTGAGGAGGGCACTTGCTGGGATGAGCACTGGGTGTTGCATGGGGAAGCGATGAATCATGGGAATCGACTCCTGAAGCCAAGAGCACACTGTATGTTGGCTAACTTGACAATAAATTAAATTTAAAAAACAACAAAAAAAAGAAGCACCTGGGCAAATTTCCGAAGAGGCTTTTGGATTTTTTTTTTAATTCTATTTAATTTATAGATAAATTTGGGCAGAATGTGCACCTTTATGATATTGAATCTTCCCATCCATGAATATGGTATACATTTCTTTATTCACTCAGATATTCTTGTTGAGTCTTTCAATAATGTTTTGTAACTTGCGCCATAAAGGTCTTGCACAACCTTTGCTGGATTTATTTTAGGTGCCTGGTAGTTTTTAATTTAGTTTTTTATTTCTTGCTGTGGTAAATGTAATTTTAAAAGTAATACATTCTAAGGGTGCCTGGATGGGTCAGTCAATTGAGCACCCAACTCCTGATTTCAGCTCGAGTCATGATCTCATGGTTTGCGGGTTCTGGCTGTGTGTGGGGCTTCAGGCTGGCATCGTAGAGCCTGCTTGGGATTCTCTCTCTCTCCCTCCCTCTTTGCTCCTCCCCTGCTCATGCTCATGCTCTCTCAAAACTAAATAAATAAACTTAAAAAATAAAAATATATATTCTAGTTACTAGTAGTACATAGGAATGTTCTCGATTTTTATATGTCAATCTTATATACAGCAATCTTGCTGACTCCAAGTTTACGTATAGATTCTTTTAAACGTTCTATGCCCAACAGTCATACTTTCTCCAGGTACACTTTTCTTTCTTACTTCATGTCTTTTATTTCTTTTACTTGTCTTCTTTCATTGGCTAGGTACTTTGCTGTAATACCGAGAGGAAGCAGTGACAGAGTATATCTTTCATTGTTCTGAGTTTAATTGGACTGTCTCTAATATTCTACCCTTAAAAATAATATTTGCAGCAAGTTTTCAACAAATACTCTTCACATTAGGAACATTATATTCTATTTCTAGATTACATCTTATTTTTACTTTTTTTTTTAAAAAAATGTTTATTTATTTTGAGAGAGAGAGAGAGAGAGAGAGTGCAAATGGGGAAGGGGCAGAGAGAGAGGGAGACACAGAATCGGAAGCAGGCTCCAGGCTCTGAGCTCAGAGCCCGATGCAGGGCTCAAAGCCACAAGCTGTGAGAGCATGACCTGAGCTGAAGTCAGGTGATTAACCGACTGAGCCACCCAGGTACCCTGACACCTGGAATTATTAATGACCTAAAAAGGCCATGCATTTATCATTACCTGCTGTGAGCTGAATTGTGTCCTACCCCATTCAGATTCACATGTTGAAGTTCTACCTTCTTTTTTTTTTTTTTTTTTTCAACGTTTTTTTTTTTTTTATTTATTTTTGGGACAGAGAGAGAGACAGAGCATGAACGAGGGAGGGGCAGAGAGAGAGGGAGACACAGAATCGGAAACAGGCTCCAGGCTCTGAGCCATCAGCCCAGAGCCCGACGCAGGGCTCGAACTCACGGACCGCGAGATCGTGACCTGGCTGAAGTCGGACGCTTAACCGACTGCGCCACCCAGGCGCCCCTGAAGTTCTACCTTCTTGTTTACATTTTTATTTTAAGGAGGCTCCACGCCCAATGTGGGGCTTGAACTCATGACCCAGAGATCGAGACTCACACACTTCTCCGCCTGAGCCAGTCAGGTGCCCCGACATATTGAAGTTCTAACTCCCAGTACCTCAGAATGCATTTGGAGATGGGGCCTTTATTTTTTATTATTATTTTTAGGGGCAGAGAGAGGGAGACAGAAGATGCAAAGCGGGTTCCGCACTGACGGTAGCGAGCCCGATGCGGGGCTCGAACTCATGAACTGTGAGATCATGACGCAAGAGGTAGTCGGATGCTCAACCGACTGAGCCACCCAGGCGCCCCTGGAGATGGGGTCTTGCGAAAAGCAATTAAATAAAAAATGAGGTCATTATGATGGTTGGGCCCTCATCCAGTCTGACGGGTGTCCTTATAAGAGGAAATCCAGACACACAGAGACACCAGACATATGTGGGCCCAGAGGAAAGACCACATGAAGACACATCAAGAGGACGGCCATCTACAAGCCAAGGGGAGAGGCCTCAAAAGAAACCAGCCCGGCCGATACCTTGATCTTGGACTTCCGGCCTCTAGAACCGCGAGGAAGTTAATTTCTGACACCCATGGGTGCCGTCGATGTATTTGTTATGGCAGTCCTAGCAAATGACTCCAGATTTCACATGCAAGTCCAGATGTTATGGAGGTCATTGGAGACCCAGGCTCTTTCTATCTTGTTTATCTGCCGTCCTCAACGTGATCTGCCATCAGGCCGGCGTTTCAGCCATCCGGGAGAGAGACAGAAGGAAAGGGCGGCCCAGAGCCTGCAAGCAGGGCTGTGCCCAGGTGTCACATGTAGCCACAAAGGCTGCTGGGTGGCCATACACGTCCTAAAGCTTCCACTACTTTGTAGGTAATAGAGAATGGGTCCGGGGGAGACCAGTCTCCACCTTAGGTTTCTTTTTAAAATTCCTTTCTATTCTTTATTTTCTACCCCATTATTTCTGATCTATTTTTGTTATTTCTGTCTTTGTACTTTCTCTAGCTTTGCTCTGGCGTCCTTTCCCTGGCTCCTTTTTTTGATCATTTATGTTGGATCTCTCTTGAGCTGACCGGCTGGCTCAGTCAGTAGAGGATGTGACTCTTGATCTCAGGGTTGTGAGTTCCAGCCCCATGTTGAGGGTAGAGATCAGTTAAAAAAAAAAATTTTAGGGGCGCCTGGGTGGCGCAGTCGGTTAAGCGTCCAACTTCGGCTCAGGTCGTGATCTCACTGTGTGTGAGTTCGAGCCCCACATCGGGCTCTGTGCTCTCAGCACAGAGCGCACTTTGGATCCTTTGTCCCCCTTTCTGTCTGCCCCTACATGTGCTCTCTCTCTCTCCCTAAAATAAATAAAACCTTACAGTTTTTTTTTTTTTTTTAAATTTTTTTTTTTTTTTCAACGTTTATTTATTTTTGGGACAGAGAGAGACAGAGCATGAATGGGGGAGGGGCAGAGAGAGAGGGAGACACAGAATCGGAAACAGGCTCCAGGCTCTGAGCCATCAGCCCAGAGCCCGACGCGGGGCTCGAACTCACGGACCGCGAGATCGTGACCTGGCTGAAGTCGGACGCTTAACCGACTGCGCCACCCAGGCGCCCCTACAGTTTTTTTTTTTTAAAAAGAGTACATTTTTAATCTTTCTTGATTTTTTAATACATGACTGTAAGGCTAAATAAACCTTTCCCTCTGACAGCCATTTACTTGCATTTCACAAGTGTTAAACCTAATGTCATGAGTTACCAAGCATTTGTCATTTTAAGTACAATTTCCTGTTTACCCAGGAATTTTTAGGTTTCCAAAGTTTAAAAATTTACTTTCAAGATTTATTCTTGAGTCCCATTTTAATTGTATTGTGGTCAGAGGATGTACTCCATAGGCTCTAAATTAAAAAAAAATTTTTTTTTAATGTTTTATCTTAGAGAGAGAGAGAGAGAGAGAGAGAGAGAGAGAGAGAGAATGTGGGTGGGGGAGGGGCAGAGAGAGAGAGGGAGACACAGAATCTGAAAGAGGCTCCAGGCTCCGAGCTGTCAGTACAGAGCCCGACGCAGGGCTTGAACCCACAAGTTGTGAGATCATGACCTGAGCCGAAGTCGGACGCTCAATCGACTGAGCCACCCAGGCGCCCCTCTACATTTTTATTTTTTTTTGAAATTTGTCAAAACTCTATGACCTAATACATGATTAGTGTTTATGTGAATGTGTGTGAAAATTACAGGTATTCTCAATTCGTTGAGTGCCACATTATACACACACACACACACACACACACACACACACATACAGATACATGTAGACATCTGATTAAATTTATTCATTGCTCAAATGACATGTGATTGAGAATATATTTGGACTCACTGCATGTTTTTTTGAACTTACTTTCTTCTGCTTTCTGTCTTCTCTGTCTTCTATTGGTGACACATGTACACACACATGCATACCTGTGTATTCTGAAGGACACTTAAAACTTTGCTGGTTTGGAAGGTTTAGATTGTGTTTCTTTTTCATTTTGATGGCTACACTTAATTTTCAATGATTTTTAAGATTTCCTCTTTATCCTTGATTTTTTTGTGGTTTAATTATCATAGAGCCGCATATGAATTTCTCTTAATTTATGTTGTCTGTTCTCAGAATAGATTTTTCCTTTTTCTCTTTCTTTCTCCTTTCTTTCTTTCTTTCTTTCTTTCTTTCTTTCTTTCTTTCTTTCTTTCAGAGAGAGAGAGCACATGTGAGCCAGGGAGAGGGGCAGAGGGAGAGAGAGAGAGAATCTTAAGCAAGCTGCTGCTCAGCACAAAGCCTGACATGGGGCTTGATCCCGTGAACCCTGGGATCATAACCTGAGCCCCAATCAAGAGTTGGACGCTCAGCTGACTGAGACACCGAGGCTCCCTGGAGTGTATTTTTGATTCGAGGTCTCAAATTAGCTCTTGAAAATTCTCATCAATTGTCCCATTGCATATTTCTTCTCCACTGTTTCCTCCTTTCCTTTTCCTGGAACTTCTCTGAGATGAATGTCGAGGCCTCTCCATCGGTCCTCCAGATTTCTTAACTGCTCCCTTGGGCATTTACTCCCTTTGGCTCTTGGTGCCCCCATGGTGGTCAGGACATCATCAGTAATGGAATGGTTCTGTGAATGGGGCTTCGTGGAAGGTTTCTCTTAGCAAGTGATGTCTGAGTTGAGATCTGAAAGGTGGAAGGATGTCACTTAGGGGCAAGGGACTGCGGGGTAGTAGGGAACCATCCAAGCGGAGGGAGCAGCATGAGAAGGGGCAGGATACAAGGAGCACTGGAAATCGGAAGCCACCAAAGGCTTTAAGCCAAGAAAAGACTTGGCCCATGGACAGTTCCTTCTGGCTACTCTGTGGGGGCAGAGGACAGGAGAAGGACAAGGGCAGGAGAGAGGAGACCAGCCTGGGTGAGGTGGCAGTGGGGACAGAGAGAGAGGACAAAGGGAGACATACTGAGGACCCAAGCCACATGTGGATGGCACAGGTCAGCGGCTGTTGGGAAGGGGGGGGGGGACACAGAGGTTTGAGTCCAAGCCCTTGTCTTGCTTATCCTTTTCCGGGTGAGACCTTCATGCACAGAACTCACCCGCTCTTTGCCTGAACCAACTGGGACCGACTCCTGGGGATGGCAGTCTCCAGTAGGTCAGTTGTCCCGTGGGCCCCAGACCAAGAATCCTATCTCTACCCAGCACCGGCCTCTCCTCTGGCCCCCTGGGTGTGTTGAGTCGACCCTTCTGGATGTCTGCCTCGGCTGGGCTGAACACTGTGGTTACACCTCAGTCCTGGGCTTTGGCCCAGCTGCCCAGGCCTGGCCGCTGGCCTTTTCCGTGTCTCAGGTCCTGCTGTGATCCGCACAGGCTGTCCACGTTAGAATCCCATGCCAGCACTAGGCTGAGCGGCTCCCTCCCTGGAGACTCTGTCACAGGGCCACACCTCCTGGTGGCCAGCCCGCCTGAGCCCCATGCCTGGACCTCCTCCCTGCAGGCTGTACAATGAAGCGGTCCCCGAGCGGCCGGCTTTCTCCTCTGTTCTCTGCTTGGTTGGAGTTACCTCGCAAGCAGGCCCTGAGACAGGGATTCAAATACAAGACGTCTCAGAAGCCCAGGGAGGGGCATGGAGAAGTGAGACAGGGACAGGAAGGGAGCCACCAGAGGGACATCATTGAGCAAGTCGCCGTGATGGCAGTCGAGGTGAACCCCGCGGGGGCCTCTCGGAGCTGACCATCCTGTCGAGTGAGGTCACTGTGCTGTTTAGGTAACAAGTCCCATCCGTCATTGGTGAGCCCCCCCAGTCCCCCCCAGTAGCGCCTGTCCTGGCCCCGCTGGGGCAGAACAGACTCAGAGATAAGGCAAGCTCTCAGGAAAGTGCCCCCGATGCTGGCTCCTGGGCCCTGGGATAGGGGAGCCTGGGGCGCCCTGTCAGCCCAACCCCAGTGGCCCGAGATCCTGTTTCACCAGCTGCAAAGCAAGAACAATGCCACCTGCCTGCCACTTTGTGGAGAGCATGCTGTGACTTAACACAGGCCGAGGTCCTCTTGCACAAAGCTGAGGCAGGTGGGTGGCCCTTCCGCGCTGGGCAAATGCGCCCCAGGTGCGTGGGCAGCGGACCCAAAACTCAAAGACAGACGCTAATCCCCTTCGCTCTGCCGCTCCCCGCCCCCCCTCCCTCCATCTCTGGCCACTGGTTCCTGCTGATGTGACATTCTTGTTCTAAAAACAGACATGTGTCACCTCCAGCAGATTTGCAGTCCCTTCACGGCGGTCCTGTCTGGCACATAAAGGGCCTCTGCTTCTCGGCCTGGCTTCCCGGGGGCCCTGGGGAGAAGGGGAGAAGGATCCGGCCCAGGGGAGGCCCGACCACCACCCACCCCGCTGGGAAGGGGGCCTGGAGTCTGAGCTCCGTCTGTCTTGGAACTCCGGCTGCTGATAGCGCTGAAGGCCGACGCGTCCTTGGGTGGTGGTTTCATTCCGTGCCGCCGCAGCCCCTTGGCTACTTTGGGTGAGCACCCAGAGTGCACCCAGGAGGCGGGGCTTCCTCTCTAGAGCTGGACGGCTGCACCATCGGATGACCTTGCCCTCCACTCCGTGCCCTCCCTGCTCTGCCTCCCGGAGGCTGCCTGCTCCAGGACTTGGCAAACCAACCATGAAGCGTGGCCAACAACGGCCCAGCCATTGCTGCCCTGGGATCTCAAGGGTGCCCTGGCGCTTTGGCCATTCCGATATCTCTAGTGTTCCTCAGCCCTTTGAAGACTGAGGCCACTGAGGTCTCTGAGGTCACCGAGGACTCATCCTGTGGGGTCAGGGCTCTGGGCCCGGTCCCGGCCGGGGCAGAGCGCGGACCGACAGCTTCCGCTCGTCTGGCGTTGGGGCTGGCATTGTTCTCACGGCCTCAGGCCTGGACCCAGTGGGTAGCCGAGCCCTGGACACCTGTGGGCCCATTTCCACGTGGTCCCCTTCCCTTGTGAGGTACCCCCGACTACGGAGTGCAGCTCCTGCCTCAGTCTCCCATCTCATGCTGTAGCTCTCCACTGGGGCTGTTGTTCATCCCTGAGATCTGGCCAGCTTGGCTGGGCCCCTGGTGCCCCTCTCCTCCAGCCAGCCCCTGAACCGGAAGTGCCTTTTCTGCGGCCGCTGCCTGTATCACTGCAGACTCAGTTTCCGTATCGTTAACTGCGGTGACAGCAGCTGCCCTGCACGGCCGTCGGAAGGGACGGTGTCACTAACACAGCTGAGCCAGTCGTCACCATAGAGCAGATGGGCAGGGAGAGGGGGCCGTGGTCCTTCCTGGTGTTTATAACAGTGCTTCCCACCTCCCTGCCCCCTCCCCGCCTCTGAGAGATTCTGCTGCCGTGACCCGCACCCCCCCACCCCCCCACCACATTGGGATCCTTGATGTCAGCGCTGCCCAGTAGAACTTTCTGCTGTGAGGGAAACGTTCTATGTCTGTGATGTCCAATATGCCAGCCATCCATCCACGTGTGGCCCATGCCCTCTGAGCACTCCAATGGTATGGCCAGTTTAAGAAATTAAAAACAATTTTTTTAATGTTTATTTATGAGAGAGAGAGAGAGAGAGGGGGGCAGAACACGAGCACAGGAGGGACAGAGACAGAGGGAGACACAGAATCCGAAGCAGGCTCCAGGCTCTGAGCTGTCAGCACAGAGCCCGACACGGGGCTCGAACTCACGAACCCTAAGATCGTGACCTGAGCCGGAACTGGATGCTCAATCGACTGAGCCACCCAGGCGCCCCAAGAAGTTTTTAAATTTAATTTCAATCAATTTAAGTATGAACAGCTGCGTGAGGCTAATGGCTACCGAGTGGAACAGCATAGCCTTACAGAGTTAACCCTGGCCTGTTTCGTTCATTAAACAAATATTTATTGAGAGCCAATTGGCTGTCTTTTTAGCGCTAGGACTCCAACAGGGGACAAGATGGGCAAGATCCTTGCTGTCATGGAGACAGAAAAGTTTTGTCGTTGTTGTTGTTGTTGTTGTTTTTTAAATGTTTATTTAGTTTTTGAGAGAGAGAGAGAGAGAGAACGAGTGGCAGAGGGGCAGAGAGAGAGGAGACCCAGAATCCAAAGCAGGCTCCAGTCTCTGAGCCATCAGCACAGAGCCCGACGCGGGGCTCGAATTCATGGACCTGTGAGATCATGACCTGAGCCCAATTCGGACGCTCAACAGACTGAGCCACCCAGGCGCCCCTCATTTGTTGTTTTATACGGAGAGTAGACATATACGTGTTGTTGTTTGCTTGCTGTCCATACTCGCATGGCTACAGGTGAGGGAAAGAAGAACGCGGGGCATCTGCCCGCCTCCCCGTAGCTTTCTGGCAGGCTCTGGCGGCCAGCGGGGCCAGGGGAGCACAATGGCGTGTGCATTCCGTAAAAGCTCTGTTGAGAAAGCAAGGAATAGAAAGGAACTTGGAACTTGGAACGGAACTCCCACCCCATCCCAAATAAATCGCATGTCAAGGTATAAAGAGGGCAGAAGAGAGACTTCAGGAGAGAGCCCGGTGACATAAGAGAAAAGAACAGACACCCCCCTTGCAGCCGGGGCCCGGAGAAGATGAGCAAAACCAATCAGAAAAGGAAGGTGGGACTCAGCCAGTGCTTTCTCCGTCTGCCTTCCTCTCACTCTTCCACATCCTCATCATCTCCATGTTCTTTACCTCCAGCTTCGTCTCCTTCTTCAATGTCCTCCGAGCTGCCGTGGCCAGCATTCCCTCCCTTGTCTCTTCCCCGCCAACTTCATTTCCCCCTCCTCTCCTTCTGGTTTGGGTTATTACTGCTGCACAGCAAGGAGCCCCACGTGGAACAGCTTAACGTAACTATTTTATTTTGCTCGCTATTTTGTAGGACAGGAATTGGGAAAGGGCTCAGAGGGCCAGCTCTCACTTGGCCGAGGTCGTGGTGGGCTGGGAACCCAGTCATCTGAAGGCAGGACTGGGCTGGCCGTCCAAGATGGTGCGCTCACTTGGCTGGCAGTTGATGCTGACTACCTGTGGGCTCTCCAGCGTGGCCGTTTCTGGGAGGTTGACTTCTGACCTCGTAGCTAGTTTCTTCCAGGGCGAGCAACCTGAGAAAGCTAAGTGGGAGCCGTGCAACTTTCTCTGATGAGGTCTCGGAGAGCCTATCACTACCACCATATTGGTGGGAGAGATCGCAAGCCTGCTGAGATTTAAGGGAGGGCCCCGGACCCCACCTGTCGATGGAGGAGTGACATGGCCACCTTGAGGAAGGCTGTATGGGGTGGGAGAGATCGCCGTGACCGTCTTTGGGAAATGCAATCTGTCACACCTTCTGGACCAGCCTGAGGCCTGCCCTAACTCATGTGCACCTGCTACGTCACAGTTAGGGCACGAGGCAAGGCCGGCCTCAGGCTGCTTCCTCCTGCTGGCTCTCCCAGCCCCGGACTGCATGTTCGGCCACGTTCCTTCCAGATTTTCCGCTCATTTCAGTTGACGTTGAGGATGGCCCTCGTTTTTAGCAAGACAAAACCTGCGGAGAGGACTCTCCTTTCCAAGTCAAGACGGTCAGAAAGAGAAAATGCTTAGTAACCCCGTCTAATATTTGTCACTTCAGCTGCAGGAGCAACAACGACCACAACAGCAAAAATGGAGACCTCTTCACCTTCCTCCCCAGGCAACGCAGACCTCACAGAGGGCTGACAAATGTTGTTTCCCGGAAATGTGGGATTTGAGCAATCGATTCTGACATGTTCTGGAAAGACGGTTGGTAGACTTTGTTGTGCTTGGACTGCACTTTCGAATGTCCTCGCTGGTTCATTCATTTCACCCTGGCTTCGTCAATATGCTCAATTATTCCCCGTCGCTCTTTTCTTCTCCAAGCAGCAGATTTTCCCCCAGCGTCGGGGCTGGAACTGGTCTCTGCTCCGGGTGACCCGGTTGACTTAGGTGTAGGGCCTAGGAGCCTGTGATCCCCTGAGGGGAGGGGCGGATTGGCCGGTCCATGGACGTGTCTTGTACAGTAGACGTTGGGGTGAGTTCCTGGCACGGCTCCCCAGCCTGGCCCAGCCCCCCTCCTCCAGCCTCAACGATTCCCATTCCTACCCATGCGCTGATGTGAGCATAGAGATTCGGGGGAACAGGAACATGACCCGTGTGGCAGGAACGTGGCAGCTGGAGGGCTCCTCTCTGGTGGTGACAGGTGGCAACGGGGGGTGGGTGGGGGGTGCGGGGGGCCCCGACGAACAAGGTAAAGTGTGTGGATCTTATTGCAAGTAAAATGGATCTGAAGCCAAAGAATGACACGATCCGGTTCCCATTTTCCGCAAGATCAGTCTTGCCAGAACTGTGCGGGCAGAGATGCGGAGCGAAGGCCGCTGCTCTGTGCCGGACAGAATGGATGTTGCACAAACGCTGGGAAACCAGGACTAGGTGTGACCTTGCAGGGACCCTACGACCCAAAAGCTCCGCTCCTGGTGCGCGTGCTAAAGAAATCCACGCATGGGGCAGAAGGATGTTCGCAGCAACAGCACGGACGACGTTGGTGGCCCCAGAAGGACCCAGGCGTCCACCAGCAGGAGAGGGGGCAAAGGCATCCTGGCAAACTCTTCCCAGGGAATGAAAAAGAACGAAGCCGCCCCTACGTGCAGCACCGCGTGCGAATTCTACAAACAAGAGCGAGACCAGAAGTAAGACGGTACGATTCCACGCTTAGGAAGTTGAAAGCAGGCCAGGCGAAATGACATTGTCCAAGAATGGGTACATAGATGGCATAGGGGGTGAAATGGTCAAGAAAAGTGAGGAAAAGAGTATCATAAAGACAGGATGGTGATGATGGCCCAGGGGGAGGATGAGGGGGGTGATTGAGGAGGGGCACAGTGATGGGGAGGGAGGAAAAAAAAAGACACGTGCAAGAAGCAAGCCCTTTCCTCCTTTTTCAGTGGGCATGGTTGTGTTCGTGTGTGAAGTTTGGAGCAGTGGCAGCCATCTGGTGACCATGAGGACAGCTGTATGACAGAGAGAAAAGACAGAAAATGCCTGGGTCCCTGATAATCTCATTAAGCCATGGAAATAACTCAAGAACCCACCCTACTTTGAGCTTCTTGTTAATGGGAATAACAGGCCTTGAATGTTAAGGTCTTCTGAGTTGGCTGTTACGCTACCGGAAGCAAAAAAAAAAAAAAAAAAAAGACACCATTAAAGTAGGTGGTTTGACCAGGTCCAGCCCCAGCCTCTGCAGTTTGCCCCTACTTATCCCAAGCAGTCATGTGACTCTACAGACCACAGGGCCCCGAGGGGAGGTCAAGGTTCTGACCTGCCTCCTCCCTCCGAACAGGATGTCCTTCTCTGTCAGGCTGATGCCGCTCCGACAGACACGAGGCCGGGGTTTGTGGCCCACTTTGAAATGCTCTGAAACAGCTTTTTGGGAACTCACGAGGATCTTAATTTTTTTTAAAAGATGAAACTACATTAAATTAAGGCAAAATTCCCAGTTAATATTAAGTATGCTCCAAAAAAAAAAAAAAAAAAAGAAAAAAAAAAAAGAAGCCCCAGAATCCACCCCCGTGCACCGGCCGGGTAGCCTGCCTGGTTTCTCGGTGGTTCTAGAGGTGACTCCCAGCCATGCCGCCCACAGGGAGGGCTTCTCTGCACAGGCCTTCTGGGCTTCCCAGGGGGGACAGAGGATGAGGCGGCCGGGAGAGCTAGACTGTCTGACCATTGTTTGCCGCGTGGATAATGTCCCGGTCTGGACCATGCTCTGTGCACACGAGGAGGCATCCTGTGCAAGGAGCGAACCCCGAGCAGAGCACAGAGCCCCCCCCCCGGGACCCGGAGGCCCATGCTCCTCCAGCAGCATTTGGAAGGACAGAACTCACCGCCCCTTGCCATCCATGGTAGTGACCCCAGGACCACGTGGAGAAATGGATTGTGTTTGGAGGGCTCGAGACACAAGGAAAGGAAGATGTGCACCTGTCATGGGTCTCCGTGTGCCGGGTACTCGGCCAGCTTCTGGGCGGATGTGATGACCGCCCTTGTTCTTGATGGCGGCCCAGGGTGGTGGGGGTTATAGTCTTCTGTGGTAGAGAAGAGGCAACTGAGGCTCAGAGAGGTTAAGAGACTTGCTGAAGATCGCACAGCCCGTCCTCGGTGGGTTTGGACAGACACCACAACCGTCTGATTCCACAGTCTGGCTTCCCCCCCGCCCCCCCGCCCTTCTTCTCTGTAGGTCCAGGTTATTTTTGCTTTTGCATTTTAACAAAAATGGAATTATACAGCCTTCCATGTGGAGAGGCGGGATGAATAGAGATCTCTGTGGAACCAGGAATTTGAATCTCAGTAGTAAAGGAAAAAAGCCACAGTCGGGAGATGGGGCCAAAAGGAACCGGCCGCCTCCAAGTTCAATACCCTGGAGCTCTTTGACGGGAGCCCCTTCCAGCCCCAGATCTGCCATCTGGCCTTCGTTCCTTGGATGGCGACCAAGCCCTGAGCAGAGACTTGAGCCTCACCTTGAGTCGCAGTAGCCTCGAGGGTCTGAGCGTGTTGGACTCCCTCCCTGAGGGTGTTAGCAGGAAGAGAGATTCTTCTCCAGCCCAGCTCTGGGTCACATAGCGCCCTGCACTCCCTTGCTATAAAAATGAAAACATTCAACGCTGGCAGAAGTGAGATTAGACAGGACTTCATACATTGCTCACAGGACTACAAATTGGTTTCGACTCTCTGGGAAGCCATCTGACCTCGTGGATCTATAACCAAAAGATATTCATAGCTTATTTCCTGGAATTACTATGAATTCCAGGAACTAAGCAGAAATGCAGGCAAAAATTCAGGGATAAAAATGTCCTATTTATTTATTTATGTATTCATTCATTCAACTTATTTAAGCTAAAACATCAACCATTCACTGATTTCTCGTATTTGTCTCGCCATCCCCCCCACCCCCGGTCTCTGGCAATCACCAGTCTGTTCTCTGTATCTATGAGTTTTTTGTTTTTGTTTTTTTTTTTTTTAAGATTCTACATATAAGAAAGATCATATGACATGTGTCTTTATTTTTAAAAAATCTTTTAAATATTTATTTTTGAGAGAGAGACAGAGCATGAGTGGGGGAGAGACACAGAGAGAAAGACACAGCATCGGAAGAAGGCTCCAGGCTCCAGGCTCCGAGCTGTCAACACAGAGCCCGACGCGGGGCTCGAACTCACGTACTGTGAGATCATGACCTGAGCCAAAGTCGGATGCTTAACCGACTGAGCCACCCAGGCACCCCATGTCTTTATTTTATCTAGAAAGTCTTCACCAAACTCAAGGTCACTTAGATTTTCTCTTATGCTATCTATCTTCTAGAAGTCTTACAGTTTCACCTTTTATATTTAGGTCAATGAGCCATTTTGAGTTAATTTTTTTGAAAGATGCAAGGTCTGTGTCGAAATTAATTTTTTTCTTTTTTGGCCTGTGCATGTTCACTCGTTCTAGCGCCTCTTGTCAAAAAAAACTATACTTTTTCCATTAAATTGCCTTTGATTCTTTGTCATAGATTAGTTGACTATATATTGGGTAGGTCTGTTTCTGGGTGTTCTTTTCCATTCTGTGGATCTAATCATCTATTCTTTTATCGATAACATACTGTGACTTGATTACTTTGGCTCTAGTAAAGTAATTACTTACTTATTTACCTACTTTATTAAGACTTGAAGTTGTTCAACTTTGTTTTTCCCCTTCAACATTCTGTTGGCTTTTCTGGGTCATTTGCTTTTCTCTATCAACTTTGAAATCGATTTGTTGATTTCTACAAAATAACTCGCCAGAATTCTGATGGGTATTTCATTGAATCTGTAAGTTAATTTGGAAAGAACTGACATCTTGGGAATGTTGAATCTTCCTGTTCATGAACATGTGATGTCTCTTCATTTATTTAGATCTTCTTTGATTTCTTTCATTAGAGTTTTGTGGTTTTACTATTAACAGATCTCGTATGTATTTTGCTGGGTTTATACCTGGGGACCTCTATCACGGTACTAATGTAAATAGTATTGTTTTCAATTTCAGCTAAAATAATTTGAATTCCATCGGTCATTGCTGCTTTGAAAACAACCAATTGAGTTTTGTATATTAACTTTGTATTCTGCACATTTGCTATAGTAGCTTATTAGTTCCAGAAGGTTTTGTTGATTCTTTGAGATTTTCTACATAGACAATCAATGTCACCTGTGAATGAAGACAGCTTTATTTCTTCCTTCATAACTTATTTTTTATTTCCTTTTTGTGTCTTATTGCATTAGCTACACCTTTCAGTACAATGTTGAATAAGAGTGGCGAGAGCAGACATTTTTGCCTTGTTCCTGATCTTAGTGGGAAATCATCTACTTTCTTACCATTGATGTGGTGGTAGCTGTAGGTTTTTTGGTAGATGTCCTTTGTTGAGTTGATGCAGTTCTCCCTATTTCTAGTTTGCTGAGGGTTTTATCATGAATGGATGTTGGATTTTGTCAAGTGCTTTTTTTTTTTTTTTTGCATCTATTGATATGATCATATGATTTTTCTTCTTCCACCTGTTAATGTGATGGATTATAGTATTTGATTTTCAAAGGTAGAATCAGCTTTGCAGACTGGGGATAAATTACTCTTGGTCATGATGTCTGACTTTTTTTATATGTTGTTGGATTTATGTTGCTAATATTTTGTTGAGCATTTTTGCATTTATGTTTAATAATTGATTTGTAGCTTTTCTCTTTTGTGATGTCTTTGCCTGATTTTTGGTATTAGGGTACTGTTGGCCTATATAAGGATATTGAATTTATCAGTGAGCCCTTCTGGATCTTGTGCTTTCTGTTTTGGAAGGTTAATTATTGATTCAATTTATGTAATAGATATAGGCCTATTCAGAATACCTCTTTCTCCTTGTGTGAGTTTGTTACGTTGTGTCTTTCAAGGCATTGGTCCATTTCATCTAAGTTATTAGATTTGTGGGCATCGATCTATTCCTAAGATCTTTTTATTATCCTTTTACTGCTTATTGGATCAGTAGTGATGGCTCCTTTTCCATTTCTGATGTTAGTAATTTGTGCTTCTGTCTTTTTCATTCAGTTAACTTGGCTAGGGGTTTGTAAGTTTTATTGATCATTTCAAAGAACCAACTTTTGGTTTTATTGACTTTCTCTGTTGATTCCTTATTTTCAATTTCATAGGGTTCTGCCATCATTTTTTAGGTTTCTTCTCTTCTGCTTTCTTTGAGTTTAATTTCTTCTTTTTCTAGCTTCCTAAAGTGAAAGTGTAGATTATTGCTTTTAGATTTTCCTTCTTTTCTAATATATGCGTTCAAGGCTATAAATTCCCTTCTAAGCACTGCTTTTGCTGAATCCTAAACGTTTTTACAGTTTTATCTTTATTTTCATTTGGTTCCAAATACTTAAAAATTCCTTTTGAGGCTTCCTTTTTGACTTATGTGTTATTTGGAGGCCAAATTCTTGTCCTGAAGAAACTATGTTTATTATTGGTACAGCCTCCAGGTTTGGGGGTAGCTTTGTTACACAGTAGTACGTGAGTAATTTACAGGCCAATACAAACTTCTTGGTCAGGATAAGAGTACGAGAGAGACAGAGATGCAGGGAGACAGTTCATCGAAAGGGAAAACTTTGCCCCTGCGTAAGCATCCGACTGCAGGCTGGACCTCTTTGTGAGGACACAAGCTTCCTATCACTAGATATTCCGGCACAGTCAGATCGATTAGTTAACCAGAATTATATAGGAGGAATTCAAGCACTGATTGATGTCGAAGGTGCTCGGAAACCCAATGCTATGATGGCTCTTAACAGTCGACTGTAAAATAAATTTCTGTAAATGGATTCGTACCTTCCTGTTAAATTTCCACATGATTCCAAAGGAAGACGTAGGTTGCCTCAAAGGAACTGCCCAGTAGACTAAGTGGAAATGCTTGTGAGCAGGCCCACGACACGCCACTGAACGCATACATAAAGCACATCTAGATGGTTCCGTCAGTTTTCTGACCTGTATGTCCCTTCTCCCACCGTCTTTCTCTTTTTCCATCATTTCTCCACGTACCTGGGTCTTGAGAATCCGGTACTTGGGGGGACGACCTAATTCCTTGCCTAGATATCTAGATCAGGGTTGGCAGACTGTGGCCCATGGGCCGAGCCAAGCCTGCTGCCTGTTTTTGTAAATAGAAAAGTGGCTCATTTGCTTGCATATTGCACGTGCTGAGCAGCAGAGCTGAGTAGTTGTGACAGATGCTGCTGTAGGGCCGTAAAGCCTAAAGAAACCATTCTGCCTTTTACAAGAAGAGTTCGCCACCCCCTGGTGTGACCCAGCCCCCTGACCCCTTGGGCCTTGGCCATGAAGACTGCCCCCAGTAGTGCACAAAGAGCCTACCTGATCAGTTATGAGGCCACACCAGACTTGCCAGCCACAGGCAGGGAGTGACCGCAGTAGAAGGGCTGATTGAGATGGGGTCCGGGAAGGCCTGGCTGGCTGGGATCAACCTGAATGATTCAAAGAAGCCAGACAGAGAAGCGTAGAGGCTTTGAAGTAGGGCAGAGCTTGGCAATTTCGGAGTCCCGAAGGAGGCTAGTGAGGCTGGAAAAAAGAGGGGTAGGAGAGGGGCGGTTGGGCAGGGGAGCGGTGGGAGGGTGGCCTCATATTGGCCGCTCAGGGCCTTAGGAACCGTGTCGCCACTCTGCTTAGGGCTGACAGTTGCCAAGGGCAGTGGGTGCAAAGTACGTCCTTCCCATTCAATTTTTTGTAATCCTCGTGCATATCCTGGGGTGGGGGACCCCCCCCCCCCCCATTTTACAGCTGAGCAGACAGAGGCAAGTAAAAGCACTTGCCTAGGACCACACAAATTTTGAAGTGTCCATAGCAGGGGCGCCTGGGTGACTCTGTCGGTTGAGTGTCCGACTCTTGCTTTTGGCTCAAGTCACCATCTCCCTGTTTGTGAGTTCAAGCCCCGCCTTGGGCTCTGTGCCGACAGTGTGGAGCCTGTTTGGGATTCTCTCTCTGCCCCTCCCCTGATCTCTCTCTCTTCCTCAAAATAAATAAATAAACTAAAAAAAAAAAAAAAGTGCCTACAGCACATTCTAAATAAAAACCAAAGAAATTCTCAAGCTCTCTAGCTTTTGATAAAGTCCAATGGAGTATCTGTTGTTGACTTTTTTATTTTTAGGGACAAAATACCACGCAGTGTGGATTTAAGGATATTTGCTGATTCTTCCTAATATCCTTGTGCTAGAATCCAATCAGCCTCCCCCCCCCCCCCCCAATCTGTCTCCAGGTTGGCTTGAGGACGTATGGCCTTGGCAACAGAGGGTTCCACTTGACCTGTTGAGCCTTTGGCCTTAGGTCTGATTGGGTCTCAGTGTTCGACTCAAGGGTTCCTTGAGGGCTCTCTGGGGCTCTCTGAGGCTCAGGAAGCGCTTTAGTGGCTGGGTCTATTCCCAGACTCTGACCAGCTGGTTGAAAGGTGGCAGGAGAGGGGCTCAGCCTCACAGGGGGGGACAGAAAGACGTCCCCTGCGGAAGGTGGAGGCAGGGGAAGTATCTTTCTGGCACCTGTGACCAAGGGCCAGCACACAGGAGAGCAGTGGCCTTGGTGAGCAGGGCTCTGAGACCCTACGCTGCTGGCCAGACCTCCTCAGTCGGCAGCCTCTACAGCAAATGCCCTGCAGGCCACTGGGAGGCTCCTGGAGACGGGCTGGGGACACAGGGAGCAGCAAATGGTCCCCAGAACCCGCTTCTGAGCCAGACAGGGGTAGAAGCAACAGAAGGTTTTTTTTTTTTTTTTTTTTTTCCCTGTAGTTTCATCGAGGCAAATAAAGTTGTAACACCGTTAGGGTGCATGGTGATGGTTTGATATGTGTATACATTGTGACAAGATTTCCACCACCAGACTAATCGGCGAAGCCCCACCTTACATATTTACCTTCCTGTTTTTCTTTCTTTTTTCAACGTTGATTGATTTTTGAGAGAGCGTGAGAGAGCATGCACGCAAAAGCCGGGGAGGTGCGGAGAGAGAGGGAGACGGAGAATCCCAAGCAGGCTCTGTGCTGTCAATACAGAGCTGGATGCGGGGCTCGAACTCACAACACGAGGTCGTGACCTGAGCCGAAATCAAGAGTCGGATGTTTAGCTGACGGAGCCACTGAAGAGCCTCTTCTTTTTGTCTTTGTCTTTGTCTTTTTTCCTTTTTCTCTTTCTTTATCTCTTTATCTCTATCTCTTTCTCTTTCTAGATCTCTTTCTCTTTCCTTTTCCTTTTTCTTTACCTTTTCCTTTTTCTCTTCCTCTTTATCTCTATCTCTTTCTTTTTCTCTTTCTCTTTCTAGATCTCTGTGTCTCTCCTTTTCTTTTCCTTTCCCTTTCCCTTTTTCTTTTTCTTTTTTGGTGCGAACATTAACATTGCACTTCCTTAGCAAATTTCAGTTCTACGATACGGTGTTACCTACAGTCACCATGACATATATTAGGTCCTGAGACCTTGCTCATCCTGCACCCGAAAGCTTGTGTCTTTTGACCAGCTTCTCCCGGCTCTTGGCAACTGGTTTCCTGCTCTCTGTTTCTGTGACTTTGCCTTAAAAAAAAAAAAAATTCCTCAGATATAAGTGATACCAGGCACTATTGGTCTCCATCTGGCTTATTTCGCTCAGCACCGCGCCCTCAGGCTCCGTCCAGTGATTCTGGACTTCTGGCCTCCAGAACTCTGCGATTAAGAATGATTTATTTATTTATTCATTCATTTATTTATTTAATAAATACGGAGGTAAAAATCACGGAGCGTGAATTGAGCGTGTTAAAGGGTACAATGTGGTGGCACTTTAGTCCATCACAGCGTTGTGCAAACCCCACCCCTGTCTGGTTCCAAAACGTTTTCATCATCTGAAACCTTCACGTCTCACCCCCCCTACTTCCCCAGCCCCCCAGGTCCCCACCCCTGGTCGACCACAAATCCGCTATCTGTCTCTGTGGATTTACCTATTTGCGACCCTTCACACAAAAAGAATCATACAGTCTGTGGCTTTTTTCTGTCTGGCTTCTTTGAGGGAGCATAATGTTTTCGAGGTTCGTCTACATTGTAGCGAATCAGTACAGTTGACCTTTGAACAAAGTTGCTTTGAGCAGCGTAGGCCCACTTATATACGGATTTTTATTTTTTATTTTTTTATTTTTGGTAAATACAGCCCGGTACTATAAGTGTATTTTCTTTTTTCTCATGACTTTCTTATTTAAAAAAAATTTTTTTTAATGTTTTTATTTATTTTTGAGACAGAGAGAGACAGAGCATGAGCAGGGGAGGGGCAGAGAGAGGGAGACACAGAATCCGAAGCAGGCTCCAGGCTCCGAGCTGTTGGCACAGAGCCGGACGCGGGGCTTGAACCCACGGACTGTGAGATCATGACCTTAGCTGAAGTCTAACAGACTGAGCCGCCCAGGCGCCCCTCTCATGACTTTCTCAGGGCGTTTTCTTTCCTCTAGCTTACTCTCCTGTAAGTATACATATAACATACAAACTACATGTCAAGTAACTGTTTTCTGTTATTGCTAAGGCTTCCGGTTCCCCGTGGGCTATTAGCAGTTAAGTTTTTGGGGAGTCAAAAGTTATATGTGGGCTTTCTGTGGGGGGGTCCATTCCCTTAAGCCCCGTATTGTTTGAGGGTCAACTGTACTTTGCTCCTTTTAGTGGCTGAGTAATATTTCCTTGTACGGAGGTACCACATTTTGTTGACCCAGTCATCAGTTGATAGCCATCTGGGGTGTTTCCACCTTTTGACTATCGTAAATAGTGCTGCTGTGAACATCAGGGAACAAGCATTTATTTATCTGTTTCCAATTATTTTATTTTATCATTTTATTTAATTTTAATTAAAAAATTTTTAAATGTTTTATTTGTTTTTTGAGAGCGAGAGACAGAGTGTGAGCAGGGGAGGGGCAGAGAGAGAGGGAGACACAGAATTTGAAGCAGGTCCAGGCTCTGAGCTGTCCGCACAGAGCCTGATGCGGGGCTCGAACCCACGAACTGTGAGCGATCGTGACCCGAGCCGAAGTCTGACGCCTAACCGATGAGCCACCCAGGAGCCCCTTTATTTTAATTTTTTAATGTTTATTTATTTTTGGGAGAGAAAGAGACAGAGCATGAGCAGAGGAAGGGCAGAGAGAGAGGGAGAGGCAGAATCTGAAGCAGGCTCCAGGCTCTAAGCTGTCAGCCCAGAGCCCGATGTGGGGCTTGAACTCACAAACTGTGAGAGATCGTGACCTGAGCCGAAGTCTGACGCCTGAGTGATGAGCCACCCAGGCACCCCTATTTTATTTTGTTTTATAAGTAGGTTTCACGCCCAACACGGGGCCCAACACGGGGCTTGAACTCATGACCCTGAGATCAAGACCTGAGCTGAGATCAAGAGTCTGATGCTTAACTGCCTGAGCCAAACAGATGCCCACCTTCTTATCTGTTTTCAGTTACAGTATCTGTTGTTATAAGTCATCAGGTTTGCGATAATTTGTTACAGCAGCAACAGCAAACTAATACAGACACTAAACCAACCACAAAGAGTCTCCCAGGAGTGAGTCCGAGACTCGAGTGTGGGGCTGGGTCAACGGGTACTTGCTTGTTTGGAACTGTCTTCGCTGGTTCTGGCTTGCAGAGAACATCATTCCAGCTGGCCAGCCCCCAGCCCCCTCACCCCCACCCCCCCAACCCCCCCAGCAGAAAGCCTGGGCCTGAGACCCGAAGAAATAGAGAGAAAGCCGAGGCCAAGGGTGAGCTGGGGGGGGGGCAGGCTGCGACATGCTGAGCCCCTTCTGGCCCCCCTCATCCCGCTCTTGCCCTCCACGGGGCGGGCTTAATGGGGATCTTGTGAACTCCTCAGCTATCAGAAGGTTTTAGCCCCACGGGGCTCTCCTTTGTGGCTGGAGAGGGATCTGTGTGCCTTCTGTCGCCGCACAGGCTGTCCCCCTCCTCCCAATTAAGCCTGCCACCGACCTGCTGTTGAGCCGGCAGCATTCGACCCCTGTCCCACCAGAAGGCACGGATTATCGACACACGGGTCAAAGACCTTGACCCTGCCACGGTTGTCAGCAAAGGCGTTGACGCTGACCCAGAGCTCGGGGCCTGACCAGAGGGCTCCCTTCTGCCTCTGCCCCAGCTTCTCTCATTAGAGCAGCCACATCCTTCGCGGGGTGATGCGTTCAAAGCTGCCTCGCATTTATCAGCGTTATTAACCTATGTTCGATTCCAGAGCCCCACAGCCATTCCTGGCGTTTTGTCCTGAGGAACCCGTCCCCCCCACAGCGCACCGCGCATCCCGTGTCCACGCTGCGGTGTCCCCCCGCCCTTCCCGACCCTCCTTGCCCGACAGGCTTTTTCTCTCTCTGGCGCACATGACTTCACCACCCATAATGATTAAAAAATTTTTTTTCTGGGGGCGCCTGGGTGGCTCAGTCGGTTAAGCGTCCGACTTCGGCTCAGGTCATTATCTCGCGGTCTGTGAGTTCGAGCCCCGCGTTGGGCTCTGTGCTGACAGCTCGGAGCCTGGAGCCTGTTTCGGATTCTGTGTCTCCCTCTCTCTCTGACCCTCCCCCGTTCATGCTCTGTCTCTCTCTGTCTCAAAAATAAATGAACGTTAAAAAAAATTAAAAAAAAATTTTTTTTTCTGGCATTTTCAAGAGCGATTTCTCCTCCCCTGCTTGGGAATCCAAGAGGCAGCCTGAAGTCAGGTGCAGGTCACAGCTTGGCCACCGCGTGACCTTGACGTGTGTTCTGATACCCACTGCTGCTCGTACAAACCCGAAGAAGCCCCAAAATGTGGTGGCCTAAACTGGATCACCCCGCGTTTAGTGCCTGTCATGATTTCTCTGGGTCAGGGATTCTGGAAGCACAGTGCCTGGCCGGACGGTTCTGGGCATGAGGGGTCTTTCCTGCTGTTTCAGGAAGGCTGGGGGCTGTGGGGGGTGGGGGGTGACAGGTGGGAGGGGCAGCATTAGTGGGATGGGGTGACTGAAGGCTGGCTGGGGATGGCTTGCCACCTGGGCACGTCTGCAGGGTCAGCTTGGGACTCTCCTCAAAGTATGGTTGCTTCAGGGCAATCAGACTGTCCACAGGGCAGCTCGGGGCTGCAGTGAAAATGTTCTGGAGAGTTAGCATCACTTCTGCCCTCCTCACGGACCGTCCAATTACTAAGGTCGCCCCAGAGTCAAAAGGCTTTGCAGCCACGTTTGAAAGCTACGGCAAAAAGGCCATTTCCTGTCCCTGCGCCTCAGTTTCCACATCCGTGAAGCCCCTGAAGTTCCCCAGATTGGCTGGGTGTCCCTTCTTCCCACGTGAGGTGGGCACAAGACCCTCAGGGAGCTTGGGACCCTCCATTAGCTCCAAGAGATATGATCTAAATCAGCCATGGCAGGGCGCCCGGGTGGCTCAGTTGGTTGCACATCTGACTTTGGCTCATCATGATATCACGGCTCCTGAGCTCAAGCCCCACATTGGACTTTGATAGCGTGGAGCCTGCTTCAGATTCTCTGTCTCCCTCTCTGACCTTCCCCTACTCATGCTCTCTCCCTCTCTCTCTCTCAAAAATAAACATTACAAGAACCAAATCAGCCTTGGTAACCCGTTCTTCTTTGTCAGTGATTGCCAAAGTCCAAGACCGGGCTTTTGATGTGATGTTGGCCGATGTCAAAGAAAGTCTGCTGGGGCTTCTGGAAAAGTGTTTTCTTTCCTAAATAAAAGGAGAAAGTCATGTGAGGAGTGCTTGATTAGGCTCTGGCTGCTTCCTGCATCCAGCTTCTAAAAAAGCTGTGTGAGGACATGATGTTTGGCGCTGTGGCAGCCGTCTTGGAACCATGAGGCCAAAGCGGGGGAAAGACAAAAAAGCCCCAATCTGAGAGCACAGACAGAAAGATCCTGGGCCATCGATGTCGTTGGGCTCAGCGCAGTCTGATCACCTACCTCTAGACGTCTTAGATTCCGTCTCTGTTGCTTACACGTAAACCGGGCATTCTGCACCTCACAGCCAACTCTTCCTGATGGATTCAACATCCTGAACCTTTGCACCCTAGAGTCACTCTGTCCGGACTGTTGCTCCACCTTGTCCGACCAGAAAACGCAGACTCATCTGTCCAGATCCGGGTAAAGTGTCCCCAACCCTCTTTCTCAAAGCTTCTAGAGCGGATGGTGTCTGAGCTCCTTCTAGCTCCGATGCTTGGCGGATTTATGAGTTGTGTCTGTCCAGACACGGCTCCTGGAGGAGAGGCGTCGGCCTCCTGTGTGTGTGATGTGGGACAAGCCCAGGGCTCTCTGGTCTTGACTGGTGCTCGGTGACAGGTGGAATGACAACGGGGCTAGCCGTGCCGTCGGAAGTAGGTTCCCCAGGGGAGACCTCTCCCCTGCACCTGCTAGCTGTGCGACATTGGGCAAAAGCACCAAACTTCTCTGTGCCTCAGTTTATCCTCATTGAAATGGGGATAATAGTGGCGATCCTCTCATAGGGTTATGACAAGGATTAAATGAAGGGAAGCATGTCAAAGCTCAGCCTGGTGTTCACCTCAGTACTGATGACTCACTTCTACTGAGCTCTAGCTTACTCTGTACCTGGCACTGTTACTAAAATATGTAACCATTTCATTACGTTTAATTTAATCTCGCTGGAAGGAATAGATACATTCTAGATATGTCTTATCTTTTTTCATGTTTATTTTTGAGAGAGACAGGGAGCGTGTGTGCACCCGAGTGGGAGAGGGGCAGAGAGAGAGGGGGACAGAGGATCCGTGTGGGGATCCGATGTGGGGCTCGAACTTGTGAACCTTGAGATCATGACCTGAACCGAAGCCGGAAGCTTCATTGACTGAGCCACCCAGGTGCCCCACAGATATGTCTCATTTAGTCACTGAAGCAAGTTTGGGAGGTAAATCCTAGTGTCATCCCCGTTTCACAGACAAAGAAACGAAAGCACAAAGAAGTTAGGTGGCTTCACTCGGTACTAAGAAGGTTGAGTCTGGATTTGAACCCAGGCTGTGGGTCCTGGGGGGACCTCTAGGGCACTTGGCCACATCTCCATACTATGGGGAGGGTTGATCAGACCTGCTGCTACCCCCTGGGGGCAGTCACCCTTGCCTCCCAAATCATCTCGTTATTCAAGAGACAATGGTCACTGTTTCTCCCTTCCCGTGTCCCAGGTCCCACACGTGAGGGACTCTGCCCTGTTCTGGGCCCCTGGTGATGCCCAGACGTCTCTGCACCCACTCTTCCTCTCCTTGGCCTCACAGGGGATCTTAGGGTGCTGCCCACAGCGCCTCCTCCTCCATGAAGCCCTCCAGGCCCTTCCTTGGGCCTGCAGAGCCAGTCTGTTCCCTACACGACACACTGTGCTGTCCTTTCTCAAATAGCTGCCCCTCAGCACCCTGGGGCACTCCGCAGGGGCTCTGTCTCCGTCATCCCAAAGCCACCCCCAGCACAAAGCCTGGCACACGCAGCCGATGTTCGTGGACAGGACCCCATCTGTCTACCCCCCGCTGCATTTGATTGTAGTTTTGACGGTTTTTATCCCCCAGCAGCATATGTAGAATTCTCCCATTCGCCTCCAGACGTTTCAGCAAAGCAGAAAAAAAAATACATATATAAAGAGATAAAAGTGACCCATAAACCCACCACAGGCCCCGAGCTCCCGCTGTCGACATTCACGTTTTAAGGTGTATACTTCTGGGTGTTTCTGTCCCAAATCTCTCTCAAATATTAACCAGATTTGAAACGCGCTATAAACTTTGTCCCGTGTAACCTGTTTTCTCAGCCATGTGTGAAGAAGAGATTTTTATACTCTTCTTGCTTTATCGTCTTTCGAAGTTGGGGCTTCCTTGTGATTTTCCCGGCTTTACTCTCTTTCCATAGAGTTTCTGCTTTCCTTGCTTTTATGCTGACATCCTAAGACGGATTTCCTGCTGGAAGTCGACTAGCTGACTCCCCAGCGATGGGACCAATGTTTCTTTATCCTTCCAAATGATAAGGGAAACACTATCTGTTGATTCGTCTCAGCATTAATGAAAATGCAGCAAGCTTTCCTTTCCTTTCTCCTCCTTATTGCCCGGCTGGCATCTAACCAGGGCTTTAAAATGAAAAAAAAAAAAAAAAAAAAAAACCATTAAATTATTCACATTGCATACATTTTTATTCAAGGATTTGGAAATTTGCATTGTCTTAGCCCCACATCAACGAGGCTGTCTGGACTTACCTCCAAGTTCTACTGATGTCAGGCTTTCCACTGGTTTCTCTTTCCTTCCACTTTACGTTGTTTTGTGCTCTCGACGGCCAGGATATGTCTTCCAGTAACTTCGCTTGGAGAGGTCTGCTTCCTGAGCCCTCAAATATCCCTTGGTGGCTCCCGAAGATTTGGCATTTTTGCATAGAGTACTAGAATAGCTACTCTTTTAAAAAAAAAGATTTTTTTAAAGATCTTTCTTTCTCTTTCTTTCTTTCTTTCCTTCCTTTCTTCTTTCTTTCTTTCTCTCTTTCTTTCTTTCTTTCTTTCTTTCTTTCTTTCTTTCTTTCTTCTTTCTTCTTTCTTTTTCTTTCTTAAGTAATCGCTATACCCGATGTGGGGCTTGAACTCACAACCCTGAGATTAAGAGTTGCACGCTCTACTGAGCAAACCAGCCAGGCATCCCCTGAGCTCTAACAAAGATAATAACAAACAAACGGGGCTCGAAGCAGGACAAAGGTCCCCAGAGGACTGTCCTGGAAACCACAGGGCTCACGTTTGCTGAGGCTCGTGTCATGATCACCTGCTGACCCTGTGGCAATGCGGTACCCCTTGGGGACCGGCTGCACGAGCTGGGGCTGCTCGTTCCTATGTCGGAGGCCAGGGAAGGGAGATGTGGGGGGCAGTAAGCTGTGACTCAGGGGAGGCCCGGGTTATTGGCACCCCCAGGGCTGGGCAGCTTGGGGTGGGGGGAGCTGAGGGGAGGGCACCGCCAGCAGGGGCTGGGCTGGGGACCACAGTTGAGCGGGAAGAGTTTGGCAACCTCAGTCACAGCACCACGCCAGAGGCCAAAAAGGAGTCGGTAAGACTGAGGCTTTATTTAAAGTTATATTTTGGGGGCGCCTGGGTGGCTCGGTCGGTTGAGTGTCCGACTTCAGCTTAGGTCATGATCTCACAGTTTGTGAGTTCGAGCCCCGCGTCGGGTGCTGTGCTGACAGCTCCAAGCCTGGAGCCTCCTTTGGATTCTGTGTCTCGTTCTCTCACTGCCTCTCCCCTGCTGGCACTCTGTTTCTCTCTCTCTCCAAATAAGTAAACATTAAAACAATTTTTTTTAATAAAAAAAATGAAATTATATTTTGGGGGCACCTGAGTGGCTCACTGGTTGAGCATCCGACTTGGGCTTAGGTCATGATCTCACGGTTTGTGAGTTCGAGCCCCACATTGGGTGTTGCTGTCAGTGGGGAGCCCGCCTCAGATCCTCTGTCCCCCTCTCTCTCCGTCCCTCCTCCACTGGAGCGCTTTCTCTCAAAAAATTAAATAAAATAATTAAAAAGAATTATGTTTTGTTCAGTGTGGATTTTTCGTGTTCATTTGGATTTTTGAGAAACATTGCAGTATTATTTATCTTGATCCCTGAGTGTGTTAGCTTCCTATGGCTGCTGTAACCCACAGCACAAACATGGTGTCTTAGAGCAACATAACCTTGTCACCTTACGGTGCTGGAGGCCCAGGGGTTGGTGGGACCGCGCCCCCTCTAGGGGCGCCCCATCATTACAACCGACTGAGCCACCCAGGCACCCCTCTTGTGTTTTTGAGTTCAGCCATTCTGATGGGTGTAAGGTGACATCATCTCATGATAGTTTTGATTTGCATTTCCCTGATGACGAATGAAGTTGAGCATTTTTCATGTGTAAAAAGACTCTGTTTTAAAATAATTCTCGACAAAAAAAATTATTCTCAGCTCCCATGGAAGTTGCAAAAGTAGTAAAGAGAGCTCCTGTAGACCCCTCGCCCAGCTTCCCTAATGTTAGCATCCTATATGACCAAGGTTGAATGATCAAAACCAGAGCATTGACATTGGTAGGATCCAATGAACTAGAATACGGGTCTTGTTCAAATTTCACTAGGGTTCCCACTCATGTCTTTTCTCTGGTCCGGGATCCCACCTGTCGTTGCATGGAGCTGCCATGTCTTAATGAAGGTTTTGATACGGGCATGTTGAAAGTGGCCATAGCAAAATGCAGTGGCGACAATGTGAAATCGCGCCTTCTTGACTGCTAGGTACGAGCCACCCCTTCCTCTTTTCCACTCACAGCCCTCCCTGCCACGCTACTTTATTCCCAAATCCTCCCACATTCCACACCTGCTCCTCGAATTTCATCCCATTCCTGAGCCCTCTCCATCCCCAGCCTGGAGATCGGGGTTGGCCCTAGGGTAAGACTCAGACATGGAGGGAGCTGCGTGATGGGGACATGTCTCGATTGACAGATTCTCGAGTCGTGAACGTCCGTGGGTACAAACAAACTCCCATTATGGCCCAGTACATCGGCCATTTCTACCACCAACTGGTAGCCACCTTGGGCTTGTGCCCAGATGGATGGGGTCCGTCTCCTAGAAAGTGCTTCCGCACTCAGAAATTCAAAGGGCTGAATGTTGGGGCGGCTGGGTATCTCAGTCGGTTAAGTGTCTGACTCTTGATCTCAGTTCTGGCCATGATCTCACGGTCTGTGAGTTGGAGCCCTGAGCTGGGCTGTGGCACCCACAGTGTGGAGCCTGCTTGGGATTCTCTCTCCCCCCACCTCTCTCTGCCCCTTCCCCGCTCACACAAAAACACACACACACTCTCTCTCTTTCTCTAAATAAACATTAAACAAAGAGCTGAATGTTTGAATTCTTTAAAATCACGCACACCAAAGAGTATATTTACGTGTGTACCTTACAAAGCATAATTATAAACCATCTCTAAGCCTACAACTCAACTCAAGAAATAGGACATTATCTAATATCTTTGCAACAGTTTGCATTTCAGGTCTCAAAAAGATATCACTGGGGCACCCGGGTGGCTCTGTTGGTTCAGCTTCTGACTCTGGATTTCAGCTCACGTCCTGATCCCAGGGTTGTGAGACCGAGCCCCGTGTCAGGCTCTGTGCTGAGCATGGAACCTGCTTGGGATTCTCTCTCTGTCTCCCTCTGCCCCTCTCCCCTGCTCGTGCTCTCTCTGTCTCTAAAAAATGCGGTGTGGTGGGGGGGCACCTGGGTGGCTCAGTTCGTTAAGCATCTGACTTCAACTCAGGAAATGGTCTCATGGTGAGTTCGAGCCCTTCATCAGGCTCTGTGCTGACAGTGCAGAGCCTGCTTGGGATTCTCTCTCTCTTCTTCTCTCTTGCTTCTCCCCCACTCGTGCTCTCTTTCTTTCTCCCTCTCAAAAGAAATAAATAAACTTAAAAAAATGATATCAGATACATAGGGTTCATCACCCCATCGCCTAATTTTCATGAGCCCTGGACAAATTTCCTGGGCTCTCCAGACCTCAGTTTTCTCATCTCCTCTAAGAACGGCTGGGACAAGGACATATCTGAGGGGTCTTCCTGTTTTGGACTTTTTATTCTGGGGATTAAAATAAATTTGGCTGAAGACTTAGAAAGAAAACCCAATGGGAAGGTGTTTGACATTCACACGCTTACACTCAGAGCTGCCCCCAGGGCAAAGAGGAGCACGAAGCAGGTGTCTTGATGGTGTCGTGAAATTCGGAGACGTCTTTTCAGAGATCTGTGAGCCTGTGTCTTGCACGGAGAGGAGGGCGCCCGGGCTCACCTGTGTGGCAGGTGAGGTGAGCTGTTGGGACAATTCCTGGACTTGGCCATCTTGGATTTCAAGCAGCCTCCCTCCCAGGTTTGCCTTGTTGCTTTTTCCAGGACCCGTGGAACTGAAATTTGCAAGTGAGACACGAAGGTCACCAGTGAGACACCGGCAACCTGAGGAGGGTCTTGGTCAGGTTGCTAGCTGCCGGTTTTCCTTGGAGGACATCGTTTTCTGCCGACTGCCGGTGAACTTGATCTACCCACATGGCGGGAAAGCAGCTTCTTTCATTTGTGCAATGTCTAAACATGTGGTCTTGCCAGTCAGAGCGTTTCCTGGCCCCTGAAGAGGTCACAGAGGTGGCGCGGCTAAGGTCATTGTACAGCACAGCCCTGAGGACATCCCTGAGTTGAGTCGTGGAGACCGCCACGCTGGGGAGGAACTTTTCCTTAGCGACCTGGCTTTTCTTGGTTACTCTCTTAGCCGTGTGGTCCTGACCTCCGGATTTGCCCTCCGTCTGTGATTTGAACCACATCAATTGTTTGCTTCTGCTTTCTGCTCCCAGAGAAGGTCCCTGTTTGGTCAGCCACTCATTAGCTGTCCACCTTTTCTCCCCAGCCCTTCTGCACAACTGGCCTCAAATGCAGGTGGTGACAGGTTTCATTCAGATGGCTCATTATCATGGGCACAGGTGGGCAGTACTGGGCATAATACTTAGGGTTCTCCGGAAAAGTAGAATATCTATCTATCTATCTATCTATCTATCTAGATATTCTAGAATATCTACATATAGATATTCTATATAGGTATTCTAGAATAGATATTCTAGAATATCTATATATAGATATTCTAGGTATTTTAGAATACCTACATAGATATTCTAGGAAATTCTAAATAGATATTCTAGAATATCCTAGAATATCTATATCTATAGATATATCTATAGATATAGAATATATATATATATATACACACACACACACACACACATATTTGGATATATATATCCAAATTAAGATTTATTTATAAGGATTGTCTAATGGCATTACGGAGCTGAGAAGTCCCATGAGCTGCCATCCGCAAGCTGAGAATGCCAGAAAGCCAATGGTATAAATTCCAGCCTGAATCCAGAGGCCTGAGAACCAGAAACCCTGATGACACAAGGGTCCCAGCTTGAGTGGTCAAGCAGAGAGAAATAGAATTTCTCTATCCTCTGCCTGTTGACGGTTCCCACCCACTTGGGCGACGGTCGTCTTCCTTACTCAGCCTACCAACTCAAATGCTAAGGTGTCCCAGAAGCATCCTCACAGACATACTCAGAAATAATGCATGACCCGATATCTGGGCATTGGCCTGTCAAATTAGCCATCATGCCTGATTAGGTCAGGCCCACCCAGGATCTCTCTTTCTTAAAGTGAACCATGATACACACTCAGGGAGATGGGATGGCATTGGGTGCATCTTGGGGACTGTCTTAGTTTCCTAGGACTGCTATAATTAATACCTACAACTGGAAACAATGCTGATGTTTTTCAACGGGTGAATTGATAAACACATTGTAGTTTAATTGGGTGGTGGGATTCTACCGATCAATAACAAGGAATATGCTAGTGGCACATACAACGACACGGAAGGATCTTCAGATGATTACGTTGAGTGAAAGAAGCCAGATGAAGGAGAGTGATACAGCAGGAGTCCATTTATAGAAAACTCTAGAAAATGAAAGCACATCTGTAGTATTAGAAAGCAGGTTAGCAGCTGTCTGGGGACAAGGATGGAAGGTGGGGAGGGATGGGAGGCAGGATTGCAAAGGACAGGAGGAAACCGCTGAGCATAAGCAATAAATTCCCTATCTTTTTTTTTGTTTCTGGAGTGTTTGTTTATTTTTGACAGGGGTGAGGGGCAGAGAGAGAAGGGGACAGAGGATCTGAAAGAGGCTCTGCGCTGACAGCACAGAGCCCGACACGGGGCTTGAACCCACGAGCCGCGAGATCACAGCCTGAGCCAAAGTCAGACCAACGGAGCCACCCAGGCGCCCCCGAATTCACTACCTTGATGGGTGGCGGGTTCATGCGCGCCTACATGTGTCAAAAGCAGTCAAATCCTACACCTAAAACAGGTGCGGAGTGTGGTCCCTTCACACCCCAGACGTAGCCGCAGTGTGAGGCCTGACCCTGGACGGGGAGGGCAATTTGTCCTTCCCTAGATGCTCTTTGCGACTAGACGGTTCCCTGCTTTCCAGAGGTAGCACGTCTCTGGTGGGAGGATTGTCCACCCTGCAGCCCGCCTAAGTGACTCGTGCCCTGTGGGGCAGAAGAGCCCAGAACAACCGTCCCTCCCTCCGGGGTGGGGGGGTGGGCCGAGGCTGGGCCGGGGCCGAGCTGCCTCTTCAGACCCTTCCCGGAGGGAGAGGAGCGTCTGAATTCCCAGGCCGGGGGCGGGGGGGGGGACACACGCAGAGGAGAGAGGAGCACCAAATGCCGGCACGAGAAGTCATTAGGCAGAATGAGCACAAACCGTTAGCAAAAGAGAACGAACCCAAGGTTTGCTAAGGATGAGCCACCGAAGGGACGACCCCCCCATGGCGAACTGAACATCCATCCTGCCGTGTAGCCGGTTTCTCCCAGGAAATACAACCAGTCCCGCGGCCTCTCCGGCCATCGCAGCGGCTGTAGTTTCAGGGCACCCCGAGAGGCCGCGAGGACTTCACTGACTTTCAGAAATGTGTTACTTTGTTGCTGCAGCGGTCGGCCTTGGGAGCGGATTGACCATCGCTGCAAGTTTGCAGCCGGGGACTCGAGATCGTAAAGGGTCGGACTGTCAGCTGCTGAGGAAGCAGGAATCTGTTTTGCTGGCACTCTGGCGTTTTTGTTTCGACAGGAGATGGGGGGGCAGCCCAGGGGCGGGGGTCTCTGGCCCGACTCCTGGGATGCCTCCATCCAAGACGCTCCTTGGCCGGGAAGAGCCGTCAGGGCCTTTTATCACGGACTTTTCTCATTCCCTGCACCCTCCTTGCCTGCCCACGTGACTTCCTCGTCACCGGCCTCCGCTCCGTCCCGCCACTTCTGAGACCTGCTTTGTCACTCCCCCGAGGTAGCACAGAGAAAAGAGAACGGCTTGTGTAGTGAGGTCCGCTGGCTTTGAATTCTGGCTGCCCCGCTTACTAGCTGTGTGACTCTGGGAAAGTCGCTTGACCTCTCGGAACTTTTAGGCCTCATCTGGAAGGCTGCGGACAAAGGCGCATGGGGATGTTTGTGCGGATTAAGAGGACAGCGTATCGTCTAATGGAGCTCAGTTGTGGTGACAGTGTGCTGTGACCGCTGCTGGTGGCTCCTGGTCTTTGGTCTTAGTCTACTCTTCTGCTGGGACCTGATGTAGTTGGCCCGGCATCCAGGGATAGCCTTGACAGGCCTCAGGACCGCCCTCCTCATGTCCAGCATCCTGCCTCCAGGCCCCACCCCCCCACCCCCTCTGCCCTGCAGGTATTTCTAGCCTTCTGGCCACTTCCCCAGACCAGATGGCTTTCCCTGGTTTCCCTGAGGACACAGAGCCTGTCTGAGGCCCTCCACAGAGGGAGTGACTTTGGGGAGCACACACACACACACACACACACGCACATTCTTACACTCACACAAAAGTGCACACATACACACGTAGAGCCAGAAGAGAGCTTGGTTTTGACAAGCTCACCCAGAATTTTGCCATCAGAGAATCGAGAAAGAGGCCCTTGCAATTCTAGCATTAACCAAGTTGAGTGTCGGGGCGCCTGGGTGGTTCCGTCGGTTAAGCGTCCGACTTCGGCTCAGGTCATGATCTCGCGGTCCGTGAGTTCGAGCCCCGCGTCGGACTCTGTGCTGACAGCTTGGAGCCTGGAGCCTGCTTCTGATTCTGTGTCTCCCTCTCTCTCTGCCCCCCGCCACCCCGTTCATACTCTGTCTCTCTCTGTCTCAAAAATAAATAAACGTTAAAAAAATTAAAAAAAAAAATAAAGTTGAGTGTCATTCTGAAAAATACCACTTTGCTGTGAATGGTACAGAGATGGGCTGGGGCATGCGTGGGGAATCACCATCTTCAATGCTTAGTCCTTCTCAAGATCCATTCCAGCCCTGGGGAGGGGGCCTGAGTGGGGTCTCCCGGCCTCTTTTACACGTTTCTGCCCCGTGGGGGGACTGAGGACAGGCTGTGCAGGACCCAAATCAGCTGGTGGACAGACAGGGACCAATCAGAGGCTGTTGCTGGGGAAACACTGCTCATGCCAATTCCTCTGGACTGGGGAGGGGGTGCCAGCCTGCCCGCCCTCCTCTCCTGCTCCCCCCTCCGCCTCTCAGTGGCCCAAATCCTGTCTCCTCTTTCTCTCTCTCTTTCTCATCCATTAATAGATGCTACCCCACAGATGTCTGATGTGAAATTGCACAGCAGTCTAGTGGGTCTGCTGTGGGCACAGGATTAGGCCAGCAAGTCTGAACATACCAGATTTTTATGACCCATCCATCCCTCTGGGGGTGAATTCAACATCACTCCATGCTACACAGGAGGCAGGTGGGGGGTGCTGGTTCAGTCCAGCATTTTCCAGGACCTCTGCTGGGAGAATGGAGCCCCAGGCTCAGTGCCAGGTGACCGTGGGCAAGATTGGGTGCAGCCCCATTGGCCACGAGCAGCCGATCCGAGCTCCACACCTGCTCTGCTGATGGACCCCACCGGGCTTTGGCAGCCGCGTTTCCTGAACTGACGCACAGCCCCACTTCCGGGGGCCTGCGCTTGCAACATCTTTCCACCATAAAACCGCCATGGAAGTTAATTGCCTGCATCGCTTTGCAATTGAACAGGTCCATAAAATGTTCATTTGGTGCCGTCTCAGGGACTGAACGGGTGGCCAGTCGCTTGGCTTCAGGCGACAGCTGACATCTGGGGGGCGGTCCCTAGGCAGGGAGGCGTCTCCGAAATTGCTGATGTTGAGCGTTCGGAGGGACTTTCTCGGAGCCGTTCCAAAGCGTGTAGGAGCGACTGGTCATTTACTGGAATATTCCTGCCGGGGGCTGTGGAGGCTGCCAAGAGATATTTGCAAGTAAGTAGAAAACTTGTGTGTAGTTGCACGGGCAGGGTAACCATTGTCGGCTGCTGTTGCAAAGGAGCCTCGCATCCCAGTGCCTTGGACAACAAAGCTTTCCTTTTTTAAAAATTTTTATTTTTTAATGCTTATTCATTTTTGAGAGACAGAGAGAGACAGAGTGCAAGCAGGGGAGGGGCAGAGAGAGGGAGACACAGAATCCGAAGCAAGCTCCAGGCTCTGAGCTGTCAGCACAGAGCCCGACGTGGGGCTGGAACCCGCGAACTGCGAGATCATGACCTGAGCCAAAGTCGGAGGCTTAATTGACGGAGCGGCCCTGGCGCCCCAATGGTAGTTTTAACTTGCATTTCTTTGGGTCGCCTCAAGGTTAAACCATTCAAAAGCAGGCATTCCCTTTTGTGTGAAGTGAGTTTCCTCTTTGGAGGAAATGGCTTATTCTGATGGGTTCCCACGGCCAGACTCATGGTAGAGTCATTTTAAGACTTTGAAATGAGCACTTTGTTGATAAACTTTGCAACAATTAATCACACCAGCAGGTCCCTTTTCATTTTAATTGTACTACTGTCAGATTGTGTGTGTGTGTGTGTGTGTGTGTGTGTGTGTAAGCCCACCAGGGGGCTTGAACTCATAACCCTGAGATCAAGACCTGAGCTAAGGTTAAGAGTCCCATGCTTAATCAACTGAGCCACCCAGTGCCCCAATCTTTTATGTGTTTTTATTTATTTATTTATTTATTTTTAAAATGTTCATTTATTTTTGAGAGGAGAGGGACAGAGAGAGGAGACACAGAATCCGAAGCAGGCTCCAGGCTCTGAGCTGTCCGCACAGAGCCCGATGCTGGGGCTCGAACTCATGAACTGTGAGATCATGACCTGAGCTGAAGTCGGATGCTCAACCAACTGAGCCACCCAGGCGCCCCGATTACTTAATTTATAGTATTAAAGAACTTCTTAGCAATTTGGAAAAACGTCATGTACACATTTATGCTGGATATCAAAAATATCCAAAATGGAGGGAGGAAAACTCTAAAATAGGTAATAGAATATTCTATCACTGACCTCTTATAATTTTTGGTAATTGTCCTAGCATGACACTTAGTGCATAGTAGATGCTTAATTAATATTTATGGCGTGATGGGGTGCCTGAGTGGCTCAGTCGGTTAAGCGTCCGACTTTGGCTCAGGTCATGATCTCGTGGTCCGTGAGTTCGAGCCCTACGTCGGGCTCTGTGCTGGCAGCTCAGAGCCTGGAGCCTGCTTCGGATTCTGTGTCTCCCCCTCTCCCTGCCCCTCCCCTGCTCAAGCTCCATCTCTCTCTCTCTCTCAAAAATAAATAAACATAAAAAAATATAAATTTATGTCGTGACTTGTAAGCACTCAACACGAAAAAGTTTCGGACAGGAGTTGGATTTTGTAAACTCCTTGGTATAGAGTAGTAACAGCTAACCAGCTGTATCCTGTGGCTCTGTTCACACAGCCGTCACGTGGCCCCAGGTACCCTGGCCACTGGACCTTTCTGAGGCCCATCGGAACGGTCAACTCCTGGCCCTTCAGAGTCCCGGCACGGGTTTGTCCTGCATGGTTGGTGGCTGCCTGACACTGGCAGTTAAATACCTCGACTGCACCCTTGGAGGCAGATGCTGTTTATTCCTTCTTGCCTTAGAGCCAAGGGAAGTAGGGGCCCAGAGAGAGGTTGGGACACTGGCCCAAGGTCACACAGGTAGGAGACAAGGGCCAGGACTCAAATTTCAGATCATCTGGCTCCAGAGGCAGTCCTGTGAACCATCCATCACCCAGACTCCGGAGGAGAAAGGCAACAGTGTAATCACTCGTGATGTTTCCTGAGGCCGCTTGGCTGGGCTTTCCGCCACCTTGGGTTGTTCTGGACTTTGGGGTCTCACAGCTCCAGTTAGAGCAGGGAGGATCTGAGGGTCCCTGAAGCAGGATCCCTGCTGTGTTTCTGAGATGCAGGGTCCTCCCTCCCCACCCCTCCCCCATCCCTGGTGGCTCCCCACCCAGAGAAGCCAGCGGATGCCCAGTTCTTGCTCGGAAAACCTTGGAAGTCCAGAGTATTGGATTTGTTCTTCTCCATACTCTTAGCTCCTTCCCGGGAGCCTGCACAGGCCTGGGGAAGAAGGGACACCACCCTCTCTACCTCGATGGGAGTGTGGCCCCGAGGCGGCTTCGCCTGCTGGGGGCTGTGGTTGGAAGCCCGGAGGAGGTCTGCTCAGCCAGCTCTCTCTACGAAGGCCCAGACCTCCTGCTCATCCCTTCTGGAAGGTTCCCCCTCTGCATCTGCCAGGCCGGGCTAGGCAGAGGGGAGCTGGCTCGGGCTGGGCTGTTTCGTAGGCTGTTTGGGTGGGGCCCCCTGGGCTGGGGCCTGGCCTGGGCTGCACGGCGGGGGGCCCGGTGAAGCTTTGAGCTCCTTTGGCTCCTCCGAAGGGGTGGGGTGAACCTGCTGCTGGCCGTAGGGGGGTTGGAGCTGAGTAACTCAGGTTTTATGCTGGGCTGGGCTGGTGTTGGCTCTGACTTTGGTTGAATGTATCTTGGGCTGTGCTATGCACAGGGCCGGGCTCTGGAAGGTTCCACACCAGACATTTTTAGTTGCTGGGATGGGCGGCTTGATGGGCCTCTGGCCTGGCAGGACCAGGTGGACTGGTCCTACATGTCTTTGGATGAGCTCGGCTCCTGGTCTGGTCCGGGCTGGGTTGGGCCGGGGGTGGGACTCGGCAGGCTGGCCTGTCTTGCTCTCTTTCCTGGGCAGAGATGACTTCTGAGCTGGATTGGGAGGTATTTTTCCACTCGACTCTAGAAATCAGGGGCTCAGGTTTCGGGTGCAAACACTGTGTCCCAGGTGGGGGACATTCGGCCAAAAATACCTTGTGCAATCTTCGGGGACCATCCCACCACACTGCCCCCTCCCGGGAAGGAGGCGGCTGTCCCCGATCCTTGACCCAAGTGAGGCAGGGGTTAGTGGCATCCTGCCTGTGGAGGGGGCTCAGCTGGGAGTTGATAAGCAGGCTTGTTGAGATGGCCCTTCTACTCCTGCCTGTGTGACCTTGGGCCAGTGACTCAACCTCTCTGTGCCCTCACTTTCCTCATCTGTAAGATGGGAATAAATAATACCCCCACCCACAGCGGACCTTTGCTGGGAAGTTGTCTGTGTCTGTATGCATCCGTCTGTCCATCTGTCTCAGGAGTCTGAGTGCTCGTTTTTGGGGGCAAACGGACCCTTCATGCTCCCATGGTTCTCCCCAGGTTGGCCACAGAGCTGATGGGGCTGTGAGAGGGCAGGGCCTTGTCCTTTCTGTCCAGAGAGGTCCACCCAGAGTCACTGGGTCTTATCCCCTAAAGTCCCAATCCGCCGGGCAGAACGCTCACGGTCAGAAACCTCACAGACCCAGGGGGTAGTGGCCACACTTTATGCCGAGGAGAAAGGAAACTTGACAGAGGCTTTTATGCTGGTCCAGGCCCCTAGCCCCAGTCTGCCCACTTGGCAAACAGGGCACAGAAGCCCCCAGGCTGGAGTCTGAGCGGAGGAAGCCAGGGGATGTGAGCGAGAGCCTATAATGACAGCCACCACGTGTCCCTTCAGGTAACACCAGGGTGGCCCCGAGCTGGGGTTGTGAACCAGGCTGTATTTGTACGTGGTCTCTGGGAAAACAAATTAAAAACTCATTTTAAAGTTAACTTATTTATTTTGGGAGACAGAGAGAGAGCACGAGTGGGGGAGGCAGAGAGGGGGGACAGAGAGAATCCCAAGCAGGCTCCACGCCCGACACGGGGCTCAGGACCTGAGCCGAAATCAAGAGTCAGAGTTTGACCGACTGGGCCACCCAAGCGCCCCCCCCCCCCAAAATAATTTTAAATTAAAATTTTAAATAATCATATTTTTTGTTTATCTTTCATGTGGCCCGCTTCCAGTTAAGGTGCAAAACTGAAGCCTGATGGAAATGATGGTTTACATGTCAGCGTCAGCTTGCATGAGTGGCCACGGGGGACTGTGGTCTACATCATAAATTACTTTCCACGGTGAGTTCAGAGCAACTTTATTTTATTTTATTTTATTTTATTTTTTTCAACGTTTATTTATTTTTGGGACAGAGAGAGACAGAGCATGAACGGGGGAGGGGCAGAGAGAGAGGGAGACACAGAATCGGAAACAGGCTCCAGGCTCTGAGCCATCAGCCCAGAGCCCGACGCGGGGCTCGAACTCACGGACCGCGAGATCGGACCGCGAGATCGTGACCTGGCTGAAGTCGGACGCTTAACCGACTGCGCCACCCAGGCGCCCCTCAGAGCAACTTTAAAAAGTACCCCCCAGTGTGGGGCGCCTGGGTGGCTCAGTGGGTTGGCTGTCTGACTTTGGCTCAGGCCATGATCTTGTGGTTCGTGAGTTTGAGCCCCGTATCAGGCTCTGTGCAGACAGCTCGGAGTCCGAAGCCTGCTTCGGATTCTGTGTCTTCCTCTCTCTCTGCCCCTCCCCTGCTCGCACTCTGTCTCTCTCTCAAAAATAAAAACAAACAAACAAACAAAAGTACCCCCAGTGCATTTACCACGGTGCCTACCCAGACCAGAGTCCTCTCAGGTGGTTTCAATTTCTGACATTTTTGGGGGTGGTTGGAACTGAGCAGTCCATGGGATTTATACTCGTCTAGAGGCTGAAGCTGGTGGGCAAATCCAGAATTTTCCAGGAGGGCCAAATTTTATATAGCTTTATTCTTTCCACAAAGAATAGTAGATGGTAACACACAGCTTCATGGATTTTATGATTATAACTTTTTAAGATTCTTTCCCTGGGAGAAACAGATGGGCTCACCTGAAAATAAAACTGTCCTGGGGCCGTCTGGGTGGCCCAGTCGGTTGAGCATCCGACTCTTGATTTCAGCTCAGGTCATGATGTTGCAGTTCTGTGGGTTCGAGCCCCACATCAGGCTCTGCACTGGGCGCATGAAGCCTGCTTGGGATTCTCTCTCTCTCTCTGCCCCTTCCCCATTTGCACTGTCTCTGTCTCTCTCAAAATAAATAAATACACTTGAAAAAGGAAAAGCAAAGCAAAGCAAACTGTCCTGATCTGAGAAACAGTCCAGTCCGTTTCCCCTCCGTCCTCCACGGGGAGGTCAGGGAGGGGCCGAGGCTGAGCCCTGACCCCTCCTCACGGCTGGGGTCCCTCCATTCACAGTGGGTGTTCTCTGCACCCACTAACAGCTCACTTTGTTCCTGACTTTTCTGCCTTTTCCAGGAAAGCCTGGTAGCCAGGAGGATGTGCTGATTTTGGAGTCGGACAGTCTGGAAGCTTGACACCTGGCTCCATCACTGGATGGCTTTGGGCAAAGCAGAGTCTGTCTTCAGCCTGAGGCGGTGATCAGTTTTCAGACTGTGCCCTGCTGTGGGGAAAAGACTTGAGCAGGCTGGCTGCCCCCATATACGTGTATTTGGAATTTTAAGTGATATGTGAGGATCCGAAACATAAAACACCCCCCGAGGCAGTGAACAAGGAGCGAGATATAAAATACCTGTAAACAGTTTCTGGGATATTCTTCCCTTGTATGAAGCATGCCGAGGTGGGGTGGAGCCTGAGCACTGCTGAACATTTCTAAAAGGAAGAGGGACAGGTTCAGACGCGTGCGTTTAGGTGGATGGTGCCACAGTATGAATGCAGCTCGGAGGCAAGACCAGGGAGCAGGCGGGTGATGCCGAAGTTGGCGCAGAAGATGTGCCCGAGGACCTTGCAGCAGGGATGCAGGAGAGCTCTGGGTTGCGGACCAATTTGAGAGACGGATCGGATGTGGGGCGAGCGGATCAGAGAGGTGCTTGGGCTGACCTGGTTTCTAGCTCAGGGCACTAAAACCTAAAGCGCTCGGACCCTCAACTCCAGTGGCCTCGGCCCCGGCAGGAAGCGCGAGTCGGTGGCTGGGCGCAACACGTGAAGACCCGGTCAAGTTCAGATATCTTGGAAACTCCTCCGTGTGGCCAGAGAAAGCCCGTGGAGTTGAGCCTGCGGATTTGTTGGGACCTAGAAGCCAAGGAGGTTTGGGGTGACCGCCCATATTGAGATGACCGGGGAGGCAGGAAGGATGCTTAAAATCAGCTTTCTCTTTGGAGCTGGCGCACCTGGAGAGGGTGGCCGAGGCACCTGTCTCCCCTCTTCCCTACTGGCATTGCCAGCCCATGGTCAGGATTTATTAGCTCTTACTCCCCATCTCCCACCTTACAGGGTGCAAAGCAGCTATAACACAAGTACAGACTCTGATCTGATGGAGGGAGGGATGTGTGCCTTCCTTCCTCCCGCCCCTCCCTGCACCCCTGCCCGCCATAGGTGACTCTGAGGGCCATGGGACCCTCCTAGGGCTTCTCTGTCCAGGCCCCACCCCAGCCCCCAGCCCTGGATGGCACCTCGTCTTAGCTGCTGCCCCGTCTTACTAGTAGAGAAAGCAGGACTCGAGAGGGGTGGAATTACTTACCAAGGTCACCTGGGAACTGGGAGGCACCTAATCATGGGCTGGGACTGTCCCTGTGAGGCACAGCACCTAGGACCGGCCTGTGAATCAGGGAAGGACAGGAGGAGGTCACCCTCCCACTGACAGAGGGACAGAGGGACAGCAAGGAGCAGAGAAAGAGGTGAGGCGAGCCAGAGGCCAGAGCCTCTCCTGCAGCCTGGGTTTGCCAGCCTGGCCCGTTCCACACCGCGTCTGAGCTACAAGCCCCTCGGAGGGTGCCTGACCCTGGGAGTGGGAACTGGGGACCCCCGGGCTGGATCTTGCTATCTTCAAAAAAAAAAAAAAATTGAAATAATTTCCAACTTCCTGTTGCAACAATAGTATAAAGACCAACGATTAACATTTTGCCACATTTTGCTTCTAGCACGTACATGACTTTTTTTTCCCTTCACCAGTTGAGGGTTAGTTTTAGACCTCATGCCTCTGACCCTTAAATATGTCAGTGGGTGTATCATAAGAGTAAACACGTTCTCCGTCAAAATGCAGTCGTCCAATTCGACTTTGGTACAATACCATTGTCTACTCTACAGACATATTTACATTTTGGCCTTTTCTCCCCAGACGGTCCTTCCTGGCGATCTTTTTCTCCCTCACCTGATCTAGCATTTAATCCAAGACGGTACATTGCGTTTACTCGTCCTGTGTCTGTTTTCCTTTCACCTGCACTAGTTCAACTCTCTGTCTTTGTCTTCTTTTCATCTTGGTACGTTTGAGAAGCTATTTTGTGGAATGGCCCCCAGGTTCGGTTGGTCTGATGCTTTCCAAGCAAGTTACGCCTTTCTGGCAGGAATAATAGGAGATGCATGAAAAAAATGAAGCTGGTGGCAAATAAAACTCTGAAAGATTTTACATTTTGTCTTATTCTGTGGGTCTTCCTGTGAACTAATAGCTCTGTTCCGCCACCCCCCCCCCCCGCCCCCTTCCCAGAGCCTGGGGTCCTGCTGGAGCCAGTCAGGTGGTCTGTAGACGGGGCAGGGGCACTAGGGTACCAGCTCCTCACCTGGCCTGCTCCCCTCCTCTGGGTGAGCCCACCTGGCCAGGTGGGCACTAAGTGTGTGCTTCCTGATGGGCCCGCCATTTTCGGTTAAGACAATCATAGAAGATTCTAGAAGCAGTAGGAGGCCCATAGGCTCACAGCAGGTGCAGGAGCCCTCCGGGCCTGGAGCCGCCCCCATTTTGTGAGTATAATTACAGAGAAGTGGGTTTGGATCTTACTCACCAAGTTTTGTTTACACAGCTACCCAAGAATCAGGCATTGGCTATTTTGAGCCACTGCATCCTGTTGGTGTGTAGTTCCGGGAGGAGGGAAGGTGTGAACGTTTTCGGGGGTATGGGCCGCTTGGGCCCCCTCTCCCGCCTTCCGCTCCCCCCTTCCCCTCCACCTGTCTTCTCCTTTTCTTGCTGTTCATCCGTGTGAACACTAGGTGGCAGTGGTCCCCCATTAATAACCCAGGGAGCCCCAGCCGCCGCAGCGCGTGCGCAGCGCAGGTGGCTGCCCACCCCCAGCAGCCAGTCTGGTGGCTTTCAGCTCTTTCCAGCCTTGGAATCCTGTCTTCTGGTGACATCTTTTTCCCACCCACTCTCAAAACGTTGAGATACAATTCACATACCATAAGTGCGCCCCTTGAGAGCGTACAGCTCAGTGGTTTTTACTGCATTCACCGGGTTGTGTGACCCTTTTCTGCTAATTACAGAACGTGTCACTTTGGTAAGATCTCACACGGAAGGCGGATATGGTGGAACAGGCTAGCCAGGATTTTTTTTTCCTGTTGCTGTGGCTGGGGAAAGAAGCTACCGCGCCCCTCACACTGCACGGAGAGCTGCAGATTTTTGGGGCCACCCACCCCCTTGGAGACAGATGGTACAAGCACACCGGTTCAGCGTGCTTCCCTCTGGTGCGGATTGCGGATGCTGTGTTTTTTACAGCTTGATGGCTTGTGGCAGCCCTGCGTCGGGCAAGTCGTTCGGTGCCACGTTTCCAACAGCATTTGCTCGTTTCGTGCGTCGGGGTCACATTTTGGTCATTCTCGCAACATTGCTCATTCTTTTCGTTAGTGTATTTGTTATCGCGATCCGTGACCAGTGATTATGACTCCCTCTCATCTCAGATGATGGTTAGCATTTTTTACCAATAAAGTATTGAAAAACTTTTTAAAGTTATTTATTTTGACAGAGAGCACAAGTGGGGTAGGGGTAGAGAGAGAGAGAGAGAGTGAAGGGGGAGAGAGAATCCCAAGCGGACTCTGAGCTTTCAGCACAGAGCCCAATGTGGGGCTCAAACTCATGAGTGGTGAGATCATGACCTGAGCCAAAACCAAGGGTTGGATGCTTAGCTGGCTGAGCCACCCAGGCGCCCCACAAAGTATTTTTTAAATTAAGATCTGTCCATTGCTTTTCTAGGCATAATGCTATTGCAGACTTAATAGGCTACAGTTTAGTGTAAACATAACTTTTACACGCACTGGGAAGGCAAAAAAGCCACTTGACCTGTTTTATTGCCATATTCGCTTTACCATAATGGTCTGCACCCAAACCTGCAGTATCTCCAAGGTATGCAATCTTTGCTTCCCGCCCCTCCTTGGGTCTATGGCATCTGACGGTGGAGGGGAAGGGAAGGGGCAGAACGTGAGGTAAAGGGCTTTCTCCAGGGCCTCCCTGTGGCATTTCCCTCCCCTGTCCCGGGAGCGAGTGAGAGAGCAGGAAAGGCTCGCTGGAGGAGGTTGGGGGCGGCGGTGGGGCGGGGGGCGCCCTCCCCGCTCCTGCCCTTGCTAAGCTGTGAGTCAGCTCGTGGGCTTTGGCCCTGCCATCAGACTGGCCTGTAATGCGCTGGTGGGTTTATCGGGAAAAATTGACATGGCTGCGGACCTTCCGGTGTAGGGAATTCTGCAGGGGCGAGACCCCCCCCCCCCACCCCCGGCCCAGTTCTCTGCGGCTCTGGGAGGAGACCCCAGGGGTTCCGTGGCTAGCTCCACGGGGAGAAGGTGGAGGGGGACTCGAGCCTGGGTGTGCGAGGGGCTGGGAGCATCGCCCACTGGCTGTCCGTCTCTCTGTGGCTGCCCCCAGCATGGAGCAGGCTGCGTGCAACTTTACTTACACCGCCGCGCACCCTGGGTAAACACAGGGCTCGCTCCGCAGTCTACGAGCCGCTTCTAGCGTTCCCTCAAGTTCAGTTGGGGCCATTGACTAATTCCGGCCAGGTGACCGAGTCACTTCTGGGCCGAGGCAATGCCCGGCGGCTGCGCCTGCTCCGTCTCTTGGCTTCTGCCGGAGCCGCACCCGGACGGTCGGAGGACGGCGCGTGCTCACGGCGCATGCGCACCAGCCCGTGGCATGATGGGGGGAGGGGTGGGGGACGCCGCTGAGGGGCCTGGTGGCGGCGGCGGCCGTTCCTCGTCCTGACCGACACCTGCGCCGCCTTTGCAGGGACCGCCACGAAGGACGAAGACCACCTCCGAGCGGGACCCGCCGGCGGGGGGCTGCTCGTTACCAAGGCAACCGCTCCTTCTCGGCACCCCAAACACGGCAGAGGGGCCAGGGCCGTGGAAGCAACCAGAAGAGCGCCCTCGGGCCCCGCCTCGAGGCCCTTGGCGGGAAGAGGAGAAGACGAGCGGTGCCGGGACTGGACTGCAATAACCGGAAGCACCTGGAACGTGATGGGGCCCTCCGAGAAGCCCCTGCAGGGGTGGGGTGGGGAGGGGGGGTCCACGGAGCGTGGCCCGGGCAGTACCCGCGGCGGCTTCGCCCTTGCTGCCCCTGCTCGGTGGGGCGCGCCTTCTGGCTCTGGAACCGGTTCCCGGGACACGCAGGGATGCTGTGGAGGACGCAAGGCCCGGCAGGTGGGCGCTTGGAGGCCACCCTCTCTGGGGCCCGCCCCGCCCCTCCGCGGACACGCTCGGGCCGCGTGGAGCACGGGTGGAGCACCACCGAAGAAGCCCGGCCCGCTCGCTGCTCGGGCAGCTCTCGCAGGCGGCAGCGTCGTGGCTCCGGCGCGGGATGGCGCCCGTGGCCGCCGCGTTCCAGCGCCGAGGACGGACGGAGCCAGCCCTCCTCTTCGCCCATCAGCCGTGCCGTGGCCTCCAAAGCCACCCAAGAAGGGGCCACCGCGGTGGTGAGGAAGGTCAGTGCCCCTTCTCCGTCCCTAGAGCGTGCCCGGAATCCCGCACGAGTGGGTCGGTGACATCCAGGTCGCCTCGTTCGCGTCGCCTGTGCTTAACGTCTGGCCGACTAGCATCCGTTCTCTGTTCGTTGCTTGGGTCCGCTGCTGGGACTCGCTCCCTGCCCCGGAGCAGTTTGCAGCCTGGAGTGTGTGTGGGGGGGACGCGTGCACATGCATGCACACACGTGCACACACCAGACACACGTATACAGGCGCACACGCATCCATGCTCACGTGCACGCGCTCCCACACGCACACACGTGCACACACGTATGCATGCACACACGCACAGAGTGCTGGGGAGAGTGCTAGCTAGGTCAAGGTCTTGCTCCTGCTCCCAGGCCAGAGAGAAGCTGGAGGACATCGCCTGCCCCTAGGAGGTCTGTGCAAAGGCCCTGTGGGGTGCAGTGGTGAGGGCCTTCCTCGAGGCCCAGTAGCGGGAGGAGTCTGACATGGACGAGTGGAGACACAAGAGGTCGGCCCTGAAGGAGCCCAGCTGAGCTCTGGGTCGGGAGGGTAAGAAGGGGCCCGAAGAGCAAGCAGCTTCTTATTTGAGCAGCATCAGAACCGCCCAGAGAGCCTGCCAAAACCTGGAGTGTGGCTCCACCCCCCGCGTTTCTGATTCAGCGGGTAGGGGGGCATCACGAATTCGTTGGGTTTCCATACATTCCAGTGGGAGCTGGTGCTGCTTCGGGATGATTGGCTTGGAATCTGGAGGCTGGAGGCTCAGGAGAGAGCTGGGCTGTGGGGCGGGAGGAAGCTGGCGAGTGGTCGGGGTGGGGATGGCTCGTCCCCCTGCTGTTGGGGGGGGGGGCTAGTGGATGGAAGGAGGGGGGCACACCTACAACGGGGGACCGCCTTTGCTGCCGCATCACCCTCCCCGCCGCCGTCTGCTGAGGTCTCACCACGGGGCAGGCACGGCACCGAGTGCCTGCTTCCTGTGCTCTGTCCACGTGAGAAGCGGGGTGACCACTGCACGGCTCACTTTCTAAGGTCACAGGAAGATTAAATGCGACCTCGCCACACCGTGGTGGCTGTCACATTCCCTGGGGGCACAGAAGCCATCCGTAAAAATCTGTTTTCCCTTTGGTAAAGGAGGCGTCTAACTCTGGTTCCGTCACCTCCTGTGGGAGGCAGGATAATGGTCCGCCTAGATGTCCGTGTCCTGACCCAGAACCTGCGGATACAGTAGTTTGCATGGCAGCGGGGGGACTTTGCAGGTGATCGTGGTGAGGGCCTTGAGATGGAGATACCATCTTGGGTCATTCACGTGGGCTCAAAGTAGCCACAGGGCTCCTTTATAAGGAAGGAAGGAAACAGGATTATGGAAGACAGTAAGAGATGTGATGATGGGGTGGGGGTGGGGGGGTAGAGAGAGAGAGAGAGAGAAGCTACACTGAACTGGCTTTCAAGACACAGGAGGCGCCGTGAACCAAGGAGTGGAGGTAGCCTGTAGAAGCTGGCCATGCCGAGGAAATGTGCTCTCCTCTAGAGCCTCCAGAAGGAGCCAGCCCCGCTAACCTCTCGATTTTAGGACCTCTGACCTCCGGAACCGGAGGAGGGACAGGTCCCCACGGTTTTCAGCCATTGCCCCGGTAGGAACTTGTTACAGCAAGTAACGAGAGGCCAATACCTCTTGGTTCCTCTGTTCTGCCCCCGTCTTCCGACCCTCTTCCTCTTTCCAGAGGGTTTGGTCCACAAGAAACTTCCTCGGGGAAGCCTCATTTATTTCCCCAACTAAATAAATACCCCTGCCCTCCTAGCTCCCCAAATGTTTTCGAACAGCAACATCACGATCGTGGAAGTGCGTAAACGTTTTGCGTCATGACTGGTGAGGGGTTTCCTCACTGGTTCCAGACTCGGCTCCGAGAGGGCGCGGCTGTGTTCTCCCCAAATGTGTCATCAGCTGACTCTGCAGAGGCTCCGAGAACGGTTGGGAGATGCAGGGACAACCGGGCCTCCAGTTGTGTGCACCGTTCCCCCCGGGCGGGCAGTGCCGGGTGCTGGGGACAGAATGTGACCGGGTGGAGGGACTGGAGAAATCCCATCCCCATCGGAGGGGCAGGGAGAATGAACATAAAATGCGTGCAACTTAATTCACGGTTTAAGTAGTCGAATTCTTGGAGACAGAAAGCAGAGTGGTGGGGGTGGGGGGACCAGGAGAGAGGGTGGGGGGTGAACGGTGAATGCGGACAGGGTTTCTGTTTGCTACATTTTATGTTATGTGTATTTTGCCACGATGGAAAAAACCAGCCTGGGGCGCCTGGATGGCTTAGCGGATTAAGCGTCCGACTCTTGATTTCGGCTCAGGTCATGATCTCACGGTTTCTGAGATCGAGCCCCGAGCTGGCCTCTGCACTGACAGCGTGGGGCCCGCTTGTGTGCTCTCTCTCTCTCAAAATAAATAAATAACATAACAACCCCACCCTGTATCTAAAACAATAAAAAGTGTCTGCGGAACCCAGCATTTGTGTCCCTGCACTAAAAGTCTTCATTCTCTTAAAAAAAAAAAAAAAAAAAAATAATTCATGGTGTCAGGCCATGCTGGGAGAAATGTCAAGAATGTTCCAGTCCAGTCAGACATGAAGAACCAAGGACCTGCCCTATCCCAACCTGGAGTTTCATGAGAGGGAGCTGCATTTCTGGGGGAGGGAGCTGGGGAGGTGACCCTCCTGGGGTCACGGGGGTGGGCAGGGCCTCCTGGACTCAGGGCCAGGCTTCTGAGGGGTTCCTGGCAGGGAAAATTCTACTAGTAGGATGTTTATTTAGGGGCACCTGGGTGGCTCAGTTGGTTAAGCGCATCTGATGCTTGATTTTGGTTCAGGTCATGATGTCACAGTTGGTGAGTTCGAGCCCCGCCTCTGGCTCTGCACTGACAGTTCGGAGCCTGCTTGGGGTTCTTCCTCTCTCTCTCTCTCTCTCTCACTCGCTCAAAAGAAAGAAATAAGCTTAAAAAAAAGAAAGAGATTTATTGACCTCATTCTCTAGCTCTGTGGCAGGACCACCGTTTTCACTTGAGGACACCAGGGCTCCACGGGGTTTGGGGTCCCAGAGCTGAGATCCCGCCAACGTGGCAGGACTTCTGAAGTCGTTCGGGAAGACAGCTGGCCCCTGGGAAGGGGCGGGGGTGGCAGGCTGGGGACTGGAGGCAGCTGGGCCAGGGCCAAGGACCAGAAGGCCGGGCTGAGTCACCAACAGGCTGAGCAGATACCGGGGGCGCTCCTGACAGCCACCAGGTGTCTCTCTTGATTCGTGGAAAAGGTCTGCAGGCTCCCTGTGCTCGGCTCCCAGGAAGACCCCGGCCTGCGGGCCTGCCGTGTCCCACGGTGGGGCGGGAGTGAGGGTCTGCTGTCCCTGAGCCGGGCAGCAGCTATCGGCCACATCCCCGTCCCTGCAGCCCTTGCTTCTGTCCCCACCACCAGGATGTGGGGCAGCGTTAAATGTGGCTGCACGTGCAGACCGTGGGGCACGGCGCAGGCACAGCCCAAGGTGTAGTTCGCCATGGTCTGTGGAGCGATGATCGTTTGGGACCCCCAAAGCTTTGGCGAGCCGGAGTGACCCGTCGGGCCTCGGCTGGGAACAGGAGCCTTGGAAGGCGAAGATCTTTCTGGCACTTCCGTGGTCGAAAGAATAAGTGAGAGGCAGTGGTTTTTTTGGCTTAACCCTCCTCCTTGGGGCTGAGATGGCCCCTCCAGAGCCCTTCTGCCCACTGCCTGACCTGGTCGTGAAGGGCTCCGCTCCCAGGCGCCTGATTGCAGGGCTCTCAGAGCGAGTGTGTGTGTGTGTGTGTGTGTGTGTGTGTGTTGGAGACCCAGGCCTCCCATTTCCCCTCACGCCTCCCTCCCCTTCGCCACCATCTCTCCAGCAGCTCAGCCCAGAGGGGCAGGATGGGGAGGTGGTGCCTGTTTCTCTCTGTTCTAGAAGGGCTCACTGTCTGCCCTGCTAATCCAGACAGAGCAGCCCAGCGGCACCCTGTCTGTCTGCGTAGACAGCCACATTTACGGAGGGCCTGCTGTGTAGATGGACACTGGGTCAGCTCCCGAAGGGTTGGTAGCCAAGTGGGGAGGCAGCACGAGACAAGTAGACCGGTAAATGAACCGACATGTCTCAGATGGTGGGGCTGTTCCAAGGGGGAATAAAATGAATAAAATGAGGATGGGGCCCTGGAGAGGGAAGAGGAGAAGCAGGTGGGCGGGAAGATAGTCTCTGCCGGCTGTGACCTGAGGGATGAGAAGCTGGCCGGCCATCTGGGGGAAGCACATGGAACAGCAAGTGCAAAGGTCCTGGGGTGGAGGGGAGCCTGGTGTGTGAGAAGGCCAGCATGGCTGGAGCACCGTTGATGGGGGGTGGCCCCTCATGAAGTCAGAGAGATGGCAGGGCCCAGCTTATGCAGGGCCTGTGAGAGAGCGGAGACTTGATTCTCACGGGGATGCACAATCTGATTCACTTGTGTATGTGTGCGTTTGCACATGTGTGTGCTCGGGGAACAAACAGGCAGATGATGACGATAAATATTTATTGAGCACTTGCTGCGTACTAGGTCCTGGGCTAAATACATCATGCGTGATCTCATTTTTAACTTGGGGCAGGAAGTTATGATTATTAGCTACCATCTACCCATTTCGTAGATGGAAAAACTGAGGCAGAGTCTCTGTTCCTGCTCCCCTAGCTGTTCCTTATCCCAAAGACATCTCTACAAAATGATGTCATTGTCCTTGGGAAGAGGAGTCTGAATGGGTGATTGGGTGATGCCATGGGCCTTTCTGGGCCCTAAATCGCAGCCCTGGGGGGAGCCACGTGGGGCGGGCAGGGAGGCAGGGAGGCTGACCCTGGGTCTGGAGAAGCCTCTCAGCTCCAGCCGCGTATGTTCAACGGGCTTTGTTATCCAGATGGAAAATCTAGCAGGAAAGGATGAACTTGGTGTAACCAGCCTCCTTGTCACCATTTCTCTGCGTGTCTGCTCTCCCCTGGGTCCGCCAGCCCCTAGAGAGGAGGGGGGCTGGATGCTGTGGCTCCTGGCCCTCACGGTGCCTGGCACAGCGCCTGGTGTGCAACAGGGGCTCAGTCAATGTCCCATGAGTGCAGAGCCTGCTCGGGAGAGCAGGGGTCTCCTTTTTAGCGGAAAGTGGGGTCCCAGGGAGCAAGAGAGGGACAAGGCAGAGAGGGAGCCGGGAGGGCAGGGCCTGCTTGTGGAGGCGGCTGCGGTGGCTGCTGCTGGGGGTGCAGCGTGGCTGACCCCTGTTCTTTTTTAAGTTTACTTATTTATTTTGAGGGAGACGGAGACAGCACGAGTGGGAGAGGGGCAGAGAGAGAGAGAGGGAGACAGAGAATCCTGAGCAGGCTCTGCGCTGTCAGCACGGAGCCCGATGCGGGGCTCGAACCCACGAACCCGGAAGATCGTGACCTGAGCTGAAACCAGGAGTTGGGCGCTAACCGACTGCGCCACCCAGGTGCCCCTGTGGAGGCCTGTTCTTGATGTGGGGTGGGAGGGCTGGGCGGAGGGGACAGGCGTCCCAGCGGCTGTCGGCTGTTGCTTCTGAGGACAGTCCTTGGGAGAGGAAGGGGAAGCACGTGCCCACTTTTGCCCCACTGGGCGTTAACTACCTCCCTTCTAGGAGCACGCGCACGGTCGAATGTGGCAGCGTATTTGGCGATGACTTTCAGTGGCCTGGCGCTCCTGCCCTTGGCTGCGATAGGAAGGTGACGGCACATTCCTGCTGAACTGTTCGCGCTAATAGGGGTCTCGTGGTCACACACCTCACACTGTGTCAGAACAGATGTTCCTGGCAGGACCCCGCAGGGCCAGCAGGGCCCCTGTTCCAGCCCGAGGACGCCAGGGCTCTGGGCTGGCAGGGTTCCGGGGCTGAGATCCCTGCCTGCAGAGAAGCAGGCTTGCTCACGCCTGCCCGACCCCCAAGTAGCGTTTGGGGAAGACATCTGGCTCCCCGGAAATCCTTTAGCTTCGCCAGGGAGTTCTCCGTGCCCCGGTGTGGTCTCCCTTTTTGTCCGGAAAGCGGCTCCGTGGGTGGGAGCCATCCCTTTTGAGCTGTGGCTTGGCCACACTGGGAGAACATTGCCCGGGGTCTGTTTCGTTTCCACCAAAGGGAGGGCCCTGATGGCCGGTCTGGCTTTGGGTGACAGGCACGTCCACGAGTGGGGGACCTGCCTTCTCAGCTGCCTTTTTTTTCTTTAAAGTTTATTTACTGTTGGGAGAGAGAGAGAGAGAGAGAGAGAGAGAGAGAGAGAGAGAGAGAGAGAGAACATGAATCAGGGAGGGGCAGAGAGAGAGGAGACAGAGAATCCCAAGCAGGTTCCAAGTAGTTGTCAGCACAGAGCCCGATGCGGGGCTTGAACTCACAAACTGCGAGATTGTGACCTTAGCTGAAGTCGAGTGGGATGCTTAATTGACTGAGCCACCCAGGCATCCCCTCGGCTGCTTTTGGGGTGGGGATGGCCTTGGGCGCAGACTTGGCTCAGCACAGTCCCTGTTTCTGGGTTTTGTCCCCGTGTGGGTGATAACCTGATTTGCTTCTCTCCTCTTATAGAACATTTGACTTGGATGACCCTTTCTTTCTGAGGTCACAACCTTTCCTTTATCTCTGGGGGCGGGTTTGGAAATGCCTTCCCTTAGCCTAGAGATGGACCGGAGAAAAATGAGCTAAACGTGTTCGGTTAGAAAAGGAAGCACCTGGTCCCTCTCCTTTCTTTTCGAGATAGGAAGATAACGATTCTAATAAAAATAGTGGACAGTGTTGATGGGCACCTCGTGGCCAGGCTCTGTTCTGGACGCTGGGGAGCGGGTTCCTCTCGCTCGGGGTCTCCGAGTGGAGTGGGAAACACTGAGGAAAAAAGCAGTGAGGTAGAGAGGCAGGTTGGAGGGGCTGCTGTGGGGACCGAGGCTGGGTGTCTCACTGACCTCAGGAGGGGAGCCCATGGTCCTGCAGGGACCCAGAGGAACCAGTGGCTGACAAACAACCTGCTGAAAGATGCTTTCTCTCAGAGCCCAGTGCAAAGTGCTCCCGGAGCTCATGGGGGAAGAGCAATGAACTCACACTGGGGGTTGGGGGCTTTCTAGAGGAGGGGAGAGGGCATTCCCTACAGAGGGTGCAGCCTGTGCAAAGGCCCGGTGGTGAGGGCAACGGCTCAGGGTGGTGGGGCAGCGGGGAGAGGGGATGGGGTGAGAAGCTCAGGACGGGTCACCAGGGCGTGGGTCTGGAGTGTCTTGTGCCCCATGGTGACAGGGTAGCCCCCGTCGGGAGTGGAGAGGGGTGTGGTGCTGTGAGCTGAGGCCCTGGATGGTGTCCCTGGAGGGTGGACTGAGTTCACGAGGCGTGGGTCCCACCAGGGCAGGCATGGCGCCGAGGGCTGGCCGAGACTTGGCCGAGTCAGTGCACGGGGGTGTCTCCCACACAGGGCTCGTTTTCTTCATTTAGCGAACCTTCGGGAACAGGTGCATGTGCCAGACCCGTGGTCCCAGGGGGCTGGGATGAGGACAGGCTGAGTGTGGGCCCATCTCAGCCCTGCGAGGATCTGCCCCAGAGGCAGCGGAGGTGACTCGGGGAGGGTGCTGAGCTGGGAGTCAGATGACGGGGTTTGTGGGTTGGACTTAACCGTTTCCTGTCACTCTGTTGGGCTCAGCATGTCAGGCCTCTTTGGGCCCTGGTTTCTTATTTATGTATTTACTTACTTACTTAGAGAGAGTGCAAGCAGGGGAGGGGCAGTGAGAGAGAGAAAGGGAGAGAGAAAGAGAGGATCCCAAGCAGGCTCCGTGTGGTCAGTGCACAGAGCCCGAGGGGGGGCTCGAACTCACGAAACCGTGAAATGACCTGAGCCGAAATCAGACGCTTAACTGACTGAACCACCCAGGCGCTCCGGGGCTCTGGTTTCTTAGAGTTTGTGAGCTATTTTTCCTAACGGTCTTTTCCCCAAGACCAAGAGGCTGGGATAGTGCTAGAACTTTGGGCTTTTCTGTGGGACGGGAGCAAGATTGGAAAACAGTTTCTCAGAAGGGGGGACATAAAGGCAACAGAGGGCAGACTTCGTGAGTGTCACAGCCGTGCTGGCTCTGTGGGGTGGAGTAGGGTCAGGGGGCAGCAGAACTGGAAGGGAACCTGCCCAACCCTCCCATTTTACAGATGGGAAACCAAGGGCCCGAGATGGGAGCAAATCTCCCAGCCCAGGGCTCTTCTCCGGAGAGGGTGCCTCTTCTCTGCTCTTATGTGGATGTCAGGCTCGATTAACCTGGGAAGGAAAAGAGTGAGGAGGGCGCCTGGGGTCTCTCAGCCTGAAAGAAAATTCCAGAAGTCCTCAGAGGTATGGGGATCCTGGGTTCTGGGGAGGCTCCAGACTGACCTGCCTGCCTCAAGCTGGCAGACGGTGGACAGTGGGCCTCTGTGAGTCAGTATCCTCATCTGTAACAGGGGCCAGTTGTCTGGAGATCCGCCCCCCAGATCTGATTCAGTCTCTGCTGCAGCCCCAGTCCATACCCGAGTAAAAAAAGCCCACCTTCCTGCTGACTTGTTTGCTACTCACATCTGCACACCAGCCAGCAGGCATTTGAGCGTATCTGGAATGTTCTGCCCAGCATCGTGTATTTTCTGACGCATTTCCAGCTAAGAATTCCATGTACCACTGAGAGCGGTTTCTGGTACCGTGTAGACATGACCTGTGTGTGTTTTCTCCCCACGTGTGTTCCAGGACTCAATCTGATTTCCATACGGCCTGAGCTCCCCGTGCGAGTTTTGGCAGACCAGTTAGAAGCTTGTACGCGCCCGAGTCTTTGTGGCCCGATGGTTCAGCTCCAGGGAGGGAGTCAAAGGGGGGACGCGTATGTGGGTGGTGTGTGTGCAAGTGTGTGTGTAAGTGTGTGCGTTCACGTATGCTGTCTGCGTGTGTCCGCGTGTGTGAGCGTGGATGCATGCAAGATGGGGGGGGGTGGGCCTCCTGGGAGGGTGTGGGGAGCCCGGGGCACCCACAAACACAGTCGCCATGCAGATTCGATTACCTGCCGTACGGACGGACCTTCAGTCCGCGTGGAAGGGAAGCTGGCGCTGTGGGAAAAATGGAGGTTGGCCCTTGAAATCAGACACGTGAAGGCACTTGACGCTTTCGTAGGGGCTTAGGAGCTTTTCTGTGTCTGGGGCGAGTGGACCGTGATCACCTTGCTTCCAGTGGGAAGTACGGGAGGCCTGGGCCCCGGCTCATGTCCGGCACCTGCTCTGACGGCTCCGAGGCCCTGGCGGGTGCAGTGTATGGAGACAGGAGGCCACGCACGCACAGGGCGCTGTACCTCAGAGGGCCCGGCGTCGGTGGGACTGGGCAGGGCCCTAGCGTGCAGCTCAGATCATGCAAACAGGACGGTGTGGAGGACGGGACACAGCCAGATTCGTTTTCTGCAGACCTGATCTGCAGTGTGCTAATGTTCTCACCCAGGGGGCCACGGGTGGCCGATCAAGGTTAAACCCTGTGGTCTTGCTGTTGTACAGTTTCTCCACCTACAAAAAATCGATTTGATCGTAGGTCTTCTGTTAGGTTTGCTGTAACAGGCTTTGGCTTGGGAAGATGAGGCAAATGATCGCAGGGGAACGGGCTTAGTGTTGGGTCAATCTCGCAGCAAACGGCTGGTGAATGCTGGCTATTACTATGAGCTCTCCTTGTTTACTGGTTTGCCTGTTCCCCGTCTCATTCCCCAAGTAGCTCAGGCAGCTTACAAGATAGAAACCACCCACCAAAATAAAGAATAAGAGAGGGGTGAATCAGGCAAAAGGCAAACTAAAAATAGAAGAGAAGGATGAGGGCAGATGCAGGGATCCAGGCTATCAAGTCCCATAGCTTTACCAGGGGGAGGGGGCAGGGAGAAGGGGTTGCGCGTCGGATCTGGATGTCACAGAGGCCAGGGGCGCCTGCGCGGCTCAGTCAGTTAAGCGTCTGACTCTTGGTTTTTCGGCTCAGGTCATGATCTCACGGTTTGTGCGTTTGAGCTCCAGGCTGCTTGAGATTCTCTCTCTCCCTCTCTCTGCCCCTCCCCTGCTCATGCTCTCTTGTTCTCTCTCTCTCTCTCTCAAAATAAATAAATTAAAAAACCCATTTATGAATGTCGCAGAGAACAAAGCAAGAAGGAAACATCACAGGGACCTGTGGCTGGTGATTGGCTGGACTTGAGAGCCCGTGTAAGGACGCTTGTTAGAGGCAGGGTGAGAGCCGGGCCCCTGGACTCTCCGTTTCGAGATTGAGTCCTTTCCACTAGTCTCTGTGACCTCCCCGCGGGTCAGCTGCACAGGCCGAGCTGGGGCCATCACAGGGTGGGGTATTGAGCCGGAAGCGTTGGAGGCCTAGCCCCAGGGGACCAAGGAGGCCGGCCGGGGGAGTCCTCAAATGGTTCCAGCCTGGCACTTTGTCACCCTGAGATATAGCAAACCCAGTGTGTGTTCCCCACTGATCCTACTTCTCAGGATTCAGTTTGTTCCCAAATGTCGCTCTCTGGTCTTGGGTCTTTGGAACACCAAGCCTTTGGGATGATTCCCTCTGAGGCCCCAGTCGGGCCAGCTCTAGGGAGGGAGAAGAAGATTTCCTCCTTACCCACTTGCGGGGAAGGTGCCGTCATCTGGGGACATCCTCCACCCCAGACCCTTGAGTTTTCACTGAATTTTCATCACTGCTGTTGTCACCACTGTCTCTGTCCTCACTGAGCACCTGCCGATGGGCGTTTGCAGACATGACTCAACCATCGCACAGGGATTGGTAGGGTGCCCGCTGTGTGCCTGGCACTGTTCGAAGGGCTAGAGATACAGCAAGGGACGGGGCAGTCAAAGGCCTCGTGGTAAAAAGTTCACCTTCTCGGCGGTGACAGACAGCAGAGGGATGAACAGATGTATGGTGTCCTCTCAGGTGGAGAGTTAGTCTTAGGAAGGAAAAGGAAGCAGGGGGGCTTGGAGCGTGACGGATGCTTGAGGTGCTCCTCCAGGCAAGGTGTTCCCAGCAGTGAAGGAGGAAGGGGCAGGTGGGATCATGCTGGGTCTGTCTGGGAAACGATGATGGAGTCGGTCTCAGGGTCAGGGGGTAGTGCTTGGTCTCCCTTACAGGTAAGGGAGCGGAGAGATTAAGTCACTGGCCCCCAGGAAGCACCAGGCTGGATCCAACCCCCAAGTGTAAAAGGGGGGGTGATGGTTAAAGAGTGGCATAAGGAGAAAGGTGGTAAAACACACACACACACACACACACACACACACACACACACGGATTGAGGGAGAGAGACAGAGATGGCGGGAGGCAGAGAGACGAGCAGGGGTTGGAACGGGAGCTGGAAGGGGTTGGGGGGAATGTGAAAAAGGGGGCTGGGAAGGGGGCGGCCCATGCTGGTCAGGGGGCAACCTCCATCCCAGGTGTGAAGGTTAATTTTATGTGTGGACTTGGCTGGGCAAAGGCATGCCCACGTAGCTGGTAAAACCTTATTTCTGGGTGCATCTGTGAAGGCGTTTCCAGAAGAGATTAGCATTTGACTTGGTAGACTGAGCGAAGAAGCTGGTGCCCAGGGCAGGCGGGCATCTCCAATCTGTGGAAGACCCAAATAGAACAAAGAGGAGGAGGAAGGGTGGCTTTGCTCTTTGCTTCCTGCCCTTGGACATCGGCGCTCCTGGCTCTCACGCCTATGAGTTTGGGCCGCAGCCTAATCACTGGCCGTCCGGGGCCTCTGGCTTGCAGGTGGCAGATCGCGGGACCGCTCAGCCTCCATGAGTGCGTGAGTCAGTCCCTCACAATGAGCCCTTTTCTACGTATCTATAGATCCTCTTGATTCTGCTTCTCTGAAGAACCCACACTGTGACAGCAGGGCCCCAGTTGGCATCCATTGGCAGCTCACAGGGAGTGGAGGTCCACTTCTCAGCTGGCCACACGGAGGCCAACCTTGAGTGGGCACCTGGAGTGGAGATGCCTGGTCTGCCTTGTAAGCGGTGGTGGAGTGAAGGGCCTTCTAAGATTCTGCGCCTAATTCCAGTGAGTGGTTCTCCCCCCCTCCCCGCCTCCCCTCCCTCCCCCAGCAAGCAATTCTCAGAGACTAGCTGGATGTCCTACGATTCGACTCAATTCCAACACCATCTCCCTGCAGATCCCACAGGTTAAGGGCTCAGTCCTATAAGACCGCCACATTCTCCCCTTGGAGACGCCGGTCACAAGTCCCAGATCTGTCACCCGGGCTTCTGAGCTGTGGCCGTAGGTTGCGGATTCGAACGAGCCCCTCCTTGGGTTCCATTAACTCTCCAGAGCGGCTCCCAGAGCTCAGAGAAGCATTGTGCTTACTATATTGCCGGCTCGTCATAAAAAGATGTAACTCGGAAACAGCCAGACGGACGCAGGAAGAGCTCGAAGCTTCCGCGCCCTCTCCGGGCACACCACCCTCTCTGAATCTGTGCTTGCTTACCAGCCTTGAAGCGCTGAATGTTGTCCTTTGGGGTATTTATGGAGGCTTTACTGCAGAGGATTGATTGATTTCTTTTTAAGTCACTGGCCATTAACTATTAAAAATAGAACTACCCTACGACCCAGCAATAGCACTGCTAGGAATTTACCCAAGGGATACAGGAGTGCTGATGCATGGGGGCACTGGTACTCCAATGTTTATAGCAGCACTTTCAACAATAGCCAGATGCTGGAAAGGGCCTAAATGTCCATCCACTGACGAATGGATAAAGAAGATGTGGTTTATATATACAACGGAATACTACTTGGCAATGAGAACGAATGAAATCTGGCCGTTTGCAGCAACGTGGATGGAACTGGAGGGTGTTATGCTAAGTGAAATGTCAGGCAGAGAAAGATAACGTATGTTTTCACTCATAGGTAGAACTTGAGAAACTTAACAGAAGGCCATGGGGGAGGGGAAGGGGGAAAATAGGTACAAAGGGAGAGGGAGGGAGCAAACCGTAAGAGACTGTTAAATACAGAGAACAAACTGAGGGTTGACGGGGGGTGGGGGAGAGGGGAAAAATGGGTGGCGGGCATTGAGGAGGGCGCCCGTTGGAATGAGCACTGGGTGTTGTATGTAAGCGATGAACCATGGGAATCTACCCCCAAAACCAAGAGCACAGCGCATTCACCGTATGTTAGCCAATTGGACAATAAATTATATTAAAAAAAAAAATCATTGGCCATTAACGATTGATTCAACTTGCAGCCCCTCTCCACTGCGGGGTGGGTGGGGTGGGGACTGAAATCTCCAACTCTAGTCGCAAGGTTGGCTCCACTGGCCGCCAGCCCACACCCTTAGGTGTGGTCCCAGAGCCACCTAATTAACACGGCAAAAGATACCTGTATTGCTGTCATCACAGAAAATTGCAAGGGTTTTAGAAGCTCTGTGCCAGAACTGGGGACGAAACCAAGTACACGAAAGATTTCTTATCATAAATCACAAATTCATGGCTTCCGCTCACTGTGGAATAACAGACACCCCGAGGGACAGCCAGCCTTTCCTGAGCACCCACTGTGTGCCCAGCAGCCTTGGGCTCCCTGCCTGTGTTGCTATCGTGACTCATTCCTGCCCAAATTCCCGGGGAAGCTCAGCGTTCACCCCACGGGCTAGGAGGGCCTTCCCCTCACCGGCCCAGGGTGTGTGCGTACCTGTCCCAGGAGCTGGAACCCCACACGCTTTCCCAAGTCCCCTCTCCCAGTTGGGGAGGGAGTTGGAAGGGTTGGAAGGCAGGCTGTTCCCTGACTGCAGTGCCTTTCCATCCCCCTCTCTGACTCAGGCCACAGGACAGGGGGATCCTGTCCTACTGTTCCCTGGGATCAGGGTTCAGATCTATAACACTTCCCAGGAGACCAGCAGTCCGAAGGTCATCGGCACGAGACTTCCGGCTCATCGAGTCGTGGCACCTTTAGACACTGATGGATGGGGAGGGGGCCCCTGCTCAGAGACCCAGGCTTCCTGTCTCTTCCACCTTGCAGCCTCCTTCCTGCCCTAATGACAAGTGTCACTCGATCACACATCTGCCTTACATTCTGAGTGAGTGTAGAAAGTCCTATCCTTACCAGCTTCTGGACGGCAGAACTCTGCACAAAATAAGTACGTTACAAACACTCTCCAGTTACACATCTCCCCCCCCTCCCCCGCCCCTTCCCAATGATAAAAGGTTGGGAGTCTCCACTGTGTTTCGGGCAGAGCGCCGACGAAGTGCCTTGCAAATACTCTGTGCTTGTAAGACGCCGTGGTACTGTTGGGGGTGTGCTCAGGGCAGTCTTGCTGGATATGGATGGGCAGATGCCAGTGTCACGGCACCGTCCCCTACACACCAGCTTGTCAGGTCCGGTTAGAGGTCTTGGATGGCCAGAGGCGGTGGCAGGGGCGGGGACCTTGACTGACAGCGTCTTCTCCCTGGTCCTTGCCCCGTGTCACAGGCACATCGTGTTGGCTGACTTCCAAGGGCACGGACAGAGAAGTGGGTTTTCCCATATCAGGCATACATTTAACGCTCTGATCTGATCAAAGAGATTCCAGTGGCTCTTCTGATGCCGGCAGGCCAGGTCTGGGCACCCAGAGGGGCTCCCCCAGGACCAGCCAAAAGGGTCCTTGGCTTCATGCAGGCTGGAAATCAAACGGGAGCCCGCAGGAGGTGAAAGCAGGAATTATGGAAGGTGTAGAGGGAGCACATGTGGACTGAGCGTCCAGCAGACTTGGAAAGGGAGAGAAGCATGAGTCTCGTCCTTGCCTGGGGTCGGGTTTTTTTTTTTTTTTTAATTTTTTTTTTTAATTTTTTTTTTTTTTTAAATTTTTTTTTTCAACGTTTATTTATTTTTGGGACAGAGAGAGACAGAGCGTGAACGGGGGAGGGGCAGAGAGAGAGGGAGACACAGAATCGGAAACAGGCTCCAGGCTCTGAGCCATCAGCCCAGAGCCTGACGCGGGGCTCGAACTCCCGGACCGCGAGATCGTGACCTGGCTGAAGTCGGACGCTTAACCGACTGCGCCACCCAGGCGCCCCTGGGGTCGGGTTTTTACTGGCAATTGTGGTCTGATGCACGCGCTCCCTCAGGCATCCAGGAACCAGTCAGAACCAGGATGGGGTCCACGTGCCCTTCACAAGCCACTCATTCCCTGAAGCATGGGGTCCTGGCTGGGGCGGTCTGGCATAGGCACACGGTGGCTCTGGTTCTCCGCTACCCCGCTGTGCGCCTGTGGGCAAGTCACTTCCGGCTGGCTGTGGGTCTCATACCTGTGGCAAGTGCCGGTTAGATCGGGTGACCCGCGAGATCGTGACCTGAGCCGAAGTCGGATGCTTAACCCACTGAGCCACCCCGGTGGCCCCCAGACATTTCGTTTAAATAGGAGGCTACAGTACGTGGCACTTAGCTTTTGCCTCCAAGGTTCATCCGTGTCACGTGGGGGTCCCTCAGAAGGGATGGGTACTACCAGTGTTCACCCTTATGTCATCTGAGGGTCCTGACCCCAGGCTCAAACTGGGGGGCAGCTACTGGGGGAAGGGGTCCTGCTGCCTCCCTGGGCTTCCCACGACCAGACCCCAGCGGGAGACTTCAGGACTGTCCTGTCTGTGCAGCAGCTGGGTTCTGGAACGACGGTTTGTGGTGAGGCCACCAGCTCAGACTGTGGAGGCATTTCTGGGCGTCTGGTCCATTTAAAAGATGCCAAAGTCCCTGAGCCAGCCTCGGGCACGGATGACCTTGGCCAGGCTGCCTTCTGTGAGCATGGAGATTGTGCCCGCGGGACCCACCTTTCATGTATTTGTTCTGGGCCTCTTTTCCTATCCCTCTTGGGCCCCCTCAGACTCATGAGAGCCAGCTTTCTAGAACACAAATCACACCACTTATTCCTTCCTCACTCTGACCCCTTTAAGAAGAGCGCCAACCCTGAAATTCACCCCGGAGTGCCTGGAGCTAGGGCCGCCGGAGTCGGACTCCCCAAACTCGCCATCCCCAGATGCACCTGCTCGTCCCGGCCTCCGTGCCTCCGCTTTGCTGTCTCCTCTGCCTGGGGTGCTTCTGTTGTCACTGCCGGGGAGACCAGCTCTGAACTGGTGGTTTTCTTTCTGTTTTTAAATTAAAAAAATCTTCTTTTAATGTTTTATTTATTTTTGCCAGAGAGAGGGCACGAGCAGGGGAGGGGCAGAGAGAGGGAGACACAGAATCCGAAGCAGGCTCCAGGCTCCGAGCTGTCAGCACAGAGCCTGACGCGGGGCTTGAACCCACGAACCGTGAGATCGTGACCTGAGCCAAAGTCAGACTCTCAACCGACTGAGCCATCCAGTTTTATTTTGTTTTGCTAAGAACACTTGACGTGAGATCTAGCCTCAGCAGGTTTTAAGTGTCCAATACTGTCTCATACGTACAGGCCCGATGTGGTCTGGCAGATGCCCAGAGCTCCCTGTGCCCCAGTCCCCCCAAGACCATGGCAACTGCCCCTCTGATTATCTTAGATGCCTCACATGAGTGCAGTCACGCGGTATTCGTCCTTCTGTGAGTGCTGAATGTCCTCCGGGTCCATCCATGTGGTTGCGCACTGCAGGTCTCTGTTCTGTCTCCAGGCTGCACGATATTCCGTTGTTCGTATATACCGCTCTTTAAAATTCATTTATCTGCCGGACTCTTAGGTCGTTCCCACGTCTTGACCATTGTGAACTATGCTGAAATGAACATGGGCGCGCAGACAGCTCTTTGAGATTCTGATTTCAGTTCTCTTGGATCAATTCCCCATAAATGGGATTTCTGGATCATTGGATTGTCCTATTGTTAATTTTTTTGAGGACCCTCCGTACTGTTTTCCATACTGATTGCTTTTCCCATTCCCTTTCCTCTCCTCCTCCCCCTCCTCCTCCTCCTCCCCCTCCTCCTCCCCCCTCCTTCTCCTCCTCTTCTCCTTCTTCTCTTTCTCCTCCTCCTTAACTGTTGTATTCAAACTGTGCTACTTTTAGGAGGGACAACGTTTAGCCATTCTGGGATCTCCTCTCCAGCATCCCTCTCCTGGTCCTGGCTGTAGTGAACATTCAGTGTGCCCCAATTTCTGTTTGGGGATGCATGTGATTTTGAGGAAACTGGCTTCACTCCCAGGTGCCGGCGGGGGGAACCCATGACCTGAGCCAAGCCAGTCCAAGCCAATCCGACCAATCCCATCTTTCTGACCATTGCAATTGACTCTGGGTGTCTTGGCATTGGACTTAAGCTGGACAAATCAGGAGGAATCTTGGGATTCTCTCTGGGAATGTCGAGACAAGGACGCTCTCTTACTTTGGTGTGGTGTACAGATGTGAGGTCTGGGACTGTTGCAGCTACTTTGCACCCATGAGGGAAGCCAACCTGAAGACAAAGCTGACACTCAGGGGAAAACGACACCAAGAGAAGCATAGAGAAAGATCTGCTAATAGTTAATAGTTAAGCCATGATTAACTATTTCTTTTTTTTTTTTTTTAATTTTTTTTTCAACGTTTATTTATTTTTGGGACAGAGAGAGACAGAGCATGAACGGGGGAGGGGCAGAGAGAGAGGGAGACACAGAATCGGAAACAGGCTCCAGGCTCTGAGCCATCAGCCCAGAGCCCGACGCGGGGCTCGAACTCACGGACCGCGAGATCGTGACCTGGCTGAAAGTCGGACGCTTAACCGACTGCGCCACCCAGGCGCCCCCATGATTAACTATTTCTAAAGCCCATCTTAACTTTGGAAACTTAAGCTATTGCAATCACTTCTCCTTCTTGTTTAAGGACACTGGGGGCAGGTTTTTTTTCCCTTGGAAGCAATAGCATTCAAACCGATCCACTCTCCAAGCAATGGTTATTTCTTCTGTTCTAAGAATAAAAATGCAGACAGTCCAGCTTTGTTTTACTTTTCAGAGTGTAAATATTTGCAAAGTCTATGGAGTGAGCAGTGGCATTTAATGTCTTGACAGTATATGGTGCTATCTCATCAGTGATGCTATCCATCCATCCGTCCGTCTGTCAGTCCATTCATCCATCCATCCCTCTGCCTCCACTATTTATTACATATTTACTCTGTTAGATTTTGAAAACATGTTATAAGTGCAACATAACACCTGTTCCAGAGGAACCTACAGTTTTGTGGAAAAGACAAGCTCACAAAGAGATAATCGTAATACAACATTGTGGATGCAACGGTAGAGAAATGACGATAGGAACAGAGGGGAGAGGCAAGAGCTCACCCTGCGTGGTGGGGACGAGGTCAGGGAGGGGCCCCTAAGTAAGGCAGGGCTCAGCCTGGTAAAGGGGGCAGGAGGGGCGTGTCAGGCAGAGCGGGACTGGGAGCCACAGAGGTGAACTGGCCTCCTGAGTGTGGGGACTGTAGGCGCCCAGTACTTGGTGTGGCAGCCCCCAGCAGGGGCGGGGCGGGGCGGGGGTAGGCAGGGGCAGCTTACGGAGGCTCTTGCGGCTGTCCTCAGGACAGTCCCTGAAGCAGGAATGTGACTCACGCTCCTTCTCAGCACCCCGCACGGTGCCTGGGGCGTGCATAGTAGACGCATTAATGTGCTCGGGCCGCCAGGAGAGAGCACCGCAGACTGGGCGGCTTAAACAACAGAAACCTATTTTTCCACAGTTCTGAGGCTGGAGTCGCAGTTGGTTTCTCTTGAGGTCTCTCCCTTGGCTTTCAGATGGCCACCTCCTTCCTGTGTCCTTGTGTGTGGTCTTTCTTCTGTGTCTGTGCCTCCCTGGTGTCCCTTTGTGTGCCCGGATTTCCTCTTCTTATAAAGACACCAGTCAGATTGACCTAGGGCATCCCCCTGGGGGCCTCATTTTAACTGAATCACCTCTGCGAAGACTCTGTCCCCAAATACGGTCACGCTCTGAGGTGCTGGGAGTTAGAGATCCAATCTGTAAATCCAAGGGCGGGAACATAATTCAGCCCATCACAGTAGGACTTCATAAAGAGTGAACGAACGAACGAACGAATGAATGAATGAATGAAGTGTGTCAGAGGAGGTGTAGATGTTCATTTTTGTGTGCTGAGGGAGTAAGTGAAGGGGTGTTGCGGGTGTCTCTGTCGTAAACGGGAGGGCACAGGTGGAAGGACGGGCTCAGATGATTCTCCATGTGACAGTCCTCTCTGCTTGGGGCACTCCCCTGTCGTCTCCTTCTGTTCTCTGTGACATCCCGCCTGGGAACATGCGACACAGCAGCCGATGCTCTCGGTGGGGCAGCCGTCTTTCTGCCGAGCCCACGGCGGTACCTGCCAGCACCGATGACATCTCCCACCCCTGGCAGTGACACGGTCCTCTTCCTGTGAGAGCAGGACAGGGGCCTGGGGGCTTGGAGGTGGCTCCCTTTCACGATAGGGCTGCAGCGTTTCTTACCAGACTAAGTCTAGTTTAATCTTTAAGAGCCAGAAAGGACAAGCCAACTTCTGTAAGACGCTTTGGGAGGAGCCACAAAACCATCAGCAGGTCAGATGCTAGAAGTTCTTTTCTTTTCTTTTTCTGTTCCCTTTCTTTAAAAAACATGGGCAAGGCTTTCTTCTCCTCTGTGAAAATGACGTTTCCACTGAGATGGGATATTGAAAGAGCAGACTGATCCCGGGTCGGGGGAATCAGCCAGAGTGGGGACTTCATCCCTGTGCAATAAACTCCAGCCAGAATTGCCCTCCCCTGTTGCATGCTGGGAAATGGGTCTCAGTTGCTGTGATAATCAGTACGTCATAGGACATAAGAGGTAATTTCCGAGCCCTAGGGAATGAGGTGTTTTCCAACAAACCCGGGTGACTCTGTGGAGGGAGGGCCGCCGGGAGGAGGGAAACGACCTCATCCATTCCCGGGTATTCCCCAAGGAGGAAAAGCCCTGAACACAGAGCAGGCCTGGATACAAAAGCAAATGTTACTTGAACTTCTGTGGGTTAGGTTGAAACGTAAACATACTGGATGATTCTTTCACACATTACAAGCTAAGTTTGGATGGCAGTGATGGAGTTGATGGGGCTTGGGGTTGTGTGCCTCCTAGGGGGCCAGTTTTAACCAATGGATTTAGCAGGAGGAAATTCCAGAAATTGAGGAAGGCCCAGCTGAGGGTCAGCAGAGACCCAAGAAAGGCCACACAGGAAATTACTTGTTCGGTGGACAGGCCCTGGGGAGGCAGGTCAGACTCCGGAGATGCTGCTTGGGAGGGGGCATGGGCAGGCCCGCCGGCTACAGTTATGTGGTTTGTGCACTGAAACAAAGGCAACTGGGAGAAGGGTGGGCGAGGGCTGAATTCCAGTGTGCATTTTGCCCATTGAGTCACGCACCATGATGCAGGCCTGCTTCGACTCAGAGGACGGGGTAACGTTTTCTTTGTACCAAGTTTCCTTCACTTCCCAGGCTATGTGTAGATGGGACTGGGTCTCCTGAGAAGGAGCACTCTTCTGCAGTTTGCAGAAGGCCGTGGTATAGGTCGGCAGGGTCTTGGCATATGGGCCCCAGACCTTGAATTCTGCAAGATGAGGGTAGATGGCCCACACCCCGAGGCCCGGATGATGCACCTGCTCCCTTGAGACACCAACAACACTCTTCTTCCGAGGCAGCTTCGGGACCATCTTAGAAAATGGCCATCAAACTAGTTTTCAGGGCTCTGGCCTTCTGCTACACCACGCTGTCGTTCAGGGCCGGAACACGGGTAATTAATGAAAATTTTTTTCCTTGACATACAAAACATAACATGAAACTCGCCACCTTACTAACGTTTACGTGTCCAGTTTGGTTGTGTGATACGCACTCACATTGTTGTATGGTCTGCTGCAGGAGACCTCCAGATGGGCAGAGAACTGCCCTTCTCCGCATGCCTCAGAGAAGACGCACAGACGCCCTCATTGTTTACCCATGACAAGGGCACACCCAGACCTTCCACATTTCCATTTTTTGTCCCTCATAAGTGATTAGCTGAAATGCTGTCCCCACGAACCGATGAGAACAAAGTGCTTTGGTGAACCTTCTCTCCTCCCAGGCTCCTGAACCTTGGTAGCAGATGGCCCCTCCTGAGAGTAGGCTGGCTTTGGAGTCCAACATTCTCCGGTCTGCCGTCCAATCGCCTCACCCCCTTCCCCATGCGGGGTTCTTTCGAACTTTCCTATGAAAGGAAAACTCTCCTCGCTCAACTCTTGGGAAGCTTGCAGACCTTATGGTCAGAGCATTCTCCCTTTTGCAAACGTCCCCTCTCCTCCTATTGGGACCGTCCTTCCCCTCTCCCCGCAATAACCCTTTTGCATGAAAGTTTTCTATGCTGAGTCCGGATTTGTTTTGATTTGACGATGCTACGGGAGCCCGTGGGCTCCTGTTAGGGGGACGCACCAGGATGGGCTCCTCTGTCCTTCTGCTGATTCCCACGTGACACGTAGACCTGTACTAGTGGTCGGGGAGGCCTAGAGCACTGCCCCTGAACTCAGGTCTGGGCACACAGCATCCTCGCCTGGCCTGCCCTCAGGCACCTAGCGGGTGGGACTTGTTTCACCATTGGGTGGCATGGTCTTTGGCACCGATGACCTCCTAATGGGAAGTAGAGGCAGGGGCTCGCATGACTAGGGCTTTTGTGCAGCATCTGATCCCTTAGGCGGCAATGGAAAGAACTTCCAGTTTAGGTGTCACAAATAACACCAGCGAGGTCCCAATCTACAATCCTTAGCCACGCTTTATTTATTTATTTTCATTATTTCTTTGTTGATTGGTGCAAAAAGGCGATTTGATTAAAGCAGGGGGACAGGACCTGTGGGTGGAAAGAGCGGCCTCAGCCACGCCGTAGAACCACCTTCCCGGCCCTTATTTTCATTTTCCGGTGGCGCTTCGAGAACCATCACCTGCCGGCTCCCGGCTCTCCCTTCCCTGGGGCTGGTGTTTGCGTCCCCACGCCGCTCCTTTTCCCTCTCACGGCTTTTCATTACGTGGATCAATTTAGCTTCTTTTCGCTTGGCATCACACGTATCCCAGAACCAGCTGACAAAGATTTTTTTTTTCTTTTTTTAAAGCAGGATAGGGGAGAGGCGGTGAGATGGGAGGAGGTTGAGGACATCCCACCTGTCCGTAAGTCCTGCCCTGCCACATCACAATCCGGGGCCTGGCGGGAAAGGGGCCTGAGGACAGGTCCCCGCACAGTGCTCTGGTGGTGTGGGGGCAAGCGGGTCACCGGGCTTTCTCAGGTGCGCCCCCCCCCCCCCCCCCCCCCCCCGCTAATCCATCTGTCCCGGACGCAGCCCGAGTGCAGACTTAGAGCCCCACACACCGCGCTCGGGGCCAGCCTCCAGATGCTCAGTCAGATGACTCTGATCCGTGAACATATCTGTTTCGAGCCAGTTCAGCCTCCAGCGACTGGTGGGTGAATTAGAGCCTGGAGAGCCATGAACCTAACGGAGAGGTGGAGGGGCACGGGGCCTTCTCGCCCCCACCCTGCAGAAGCGCCCCTCTGGGGCCCTTTAGTCGCAGCGGTGTGCGGGGTTGATGGGGCTTGGCCAGCTGCCGCGGGCTGGCTGCGTGGGGCGAGCTTATTAAAAACTCCTCATGTTGGCTCATCCGGCTGCAGAGCCAGCTTGTGGTCCTTTCCCAGGACCCCGGCCACGGCGGCAGCTGGCAGTCAGCTTGCTTCATGACCAGAAGGCTGTGGAGGTAGTCACACACACACACACACACACACGCACACGCACACGCACGCACGCACACACGCATGAAGGCATTTGTTGCTTCAGAAAGCCATCTACTGGGCACTTGGTCCGCACAGGGTGCCGGATACAGGGGTGCATAACGCCCAGACCCCGGACTTAAAATTTGCATCCTCTCCAGGGATGTCCATGTTTGTGCAATGAGCTGTCGGTGCTATTTGCCCACGCTGCCGTGGGTAGTTGCATTCTGCTGGAGGAATGTATCGTGCTTTGGGCACCTGTTCTCCAGCAGATAGATGCGCGAAAGCCGTTTCGCCGGTCACGGTGACTACAGTTGGTGTATAACTTTTTTGTGGATATGTGCAGTCATGTCCGTTGGGTTCGTACCTAGGAGCGGATGCTGGGACGTAGGGTAGGAGTGTTTTTAGCTGTAGCGGGTGCTGTCCGGTAGGTTTGCAAAGGGGTCCAACCATTTTTTTCTTCCCATAGGGTGTGTGTGAGATGGAGTGTGCGTGAATCGATGCTGAGTGTATGCTGGGGACCGGGCTGTGGTCACTGAAGGCTTCGTTCCTCTCATTTTGCACATCAGGGGACAGAGGCCGAGGTGGCAAAGGGAGGTGGCTGATGTCCCCCAGCAAGCCGACGGCGGAGAGGAAACCTAGGGCCGGTGCTCTGTGGACCCTCCTATGCCATTGGCCCGCCAGCACGGGTGGCCTGTCCGATCGCCAGCTGGTAAGCCTGTGCAGGGGATCATAGGAGCCCGGGACCCACCAGTTGCAGTGTTGGAAGCCCAGGGAACTGACAGATGCTGATCACCCCACCAGCACACAGCCAGCACCCCACAGAGCAAGCCTCCAACACTATGGCATCCTTCACGGCACTCGTTCCTAACGGACATGGGTCCTCAAGTGCCCTTGGGATTACGACTTGAGGCATGACTTCTCTGCAATGGCCGCTCGCTTTCTTTTCTTTTCTTAGTAAAAAAAAAAATTTTTAGTGTTTATTCATTTTTGAGAGAGAGAGAGAGAGAGAGAGAGAGAGAGCATGAGCAGGGGAGGGGCAGAGAGACAGGGAGACACAGAATCTGAAGCAGGCTCCAGGCTCTGAGCTATCAGCACAGATAGCACAATGATTTGGTCTATGAATATTGACCCTGACTTTCTAAATTATGACCTCTGTTAGCACCTCTTGCTGAGTGTTGCAGCAGAAGTTGGTGGCCCCTGGTATAGGCTGAATTGTGTCCCCTTAAAAGTCATATATTGCAGCCTTAACCCCCAGAATCTCAGAACGTGACTGTATTTGGAGACAGCTTCTTTAAAGAGGGGATTAAGTTGAAATGAGGTCCTTAGTGTGGGCTCCAGTCTAATCTGCCTGGTGTCCTTAAGAGGGCGAGATTAGGACACAGACAAGGACAGAGGGACGACCATGAGAGGACACTGGGAGAAGAGGACCATTCACAAGCCACAGACAGAGGTCTCAGGAGGTCCCAACTCTGCCGAAACCTGGATATGACTTCTGCCTCCAGAACTGTGAGGAAATGGGTGCTGTAGGGGTAATGGGTATGGCAACTCTAGCTGATGAATACAGCACCCCCCCGGTGCCTCCAGGGCACTTGCCTTATTCTTGGCCCTACCAGACTCCTGGAAGCCCGTGCTGTTCCTTCTCCTGCAGGCTTTCTCTGGGCAGGCCCAGTAGGCCCTCAGTGCTGGAGAATTACCCCCAGCCCTCCAGCAGCCCTTACCAATGGCGGTGGGAGTTGGAGGGAAAACCGTCCAGACGCCTCACCCCTCAGATGGGAAAACTCTAAGATGCGTATTCTACGTGGTGTCCCAGAAGTCCCTACAGGGTGCGGTTCCACTGCCCACACTACTAGCCTGCTTGATAACTCACCCTTTATCGTCTGCCTCCCATTCGCTGTCTCTGGCCAGAGCTCCCTAGGGTCACCTCCCTAATAGGCCTCTTACATCTCAGTCCTTGTCTCAGGCTCTGCTTCGGGGGACCCAAACTAAGAGAACGGCAGTTTGGAGTTTCTTTCTGATTCCAAGCCCCCACCCCGATCCACACTCCTTGCAGCTGGGCTCAGGCCTTGGGGTCCCCTCCCTCTGTGCGACCCCTGAGCCACCGCTCCTGCAAGCTGGGTACAGCCAGTGCTATGCACGCTGTCCAGGCATTCTAGACCGCACCCAGGAGGCTGGTCCCCAAACCGTCCTTGAGCCAGCAAATGTCTCCTCGTACAAGACAGGGCTGAAACGAATCAGACAACACAGGCCAGAACTGAGGGAATCGTCCAGTCTGCCTGGGGACACACGTCCTTTTGGGAAATCCCTGAACTAGACCAAACATAATAACCCTTACCTAACATGCCGATCGGCTTCCTGCGGGCCTTTTCTTACACTTTCTTTTCCTTCCTTCATCTTCCTTTCGTGCTGTCTCGATGCTTCAGTGTAGTGTCTCCAGCTTATTTTCCTGCGGGGCCACCTCTTCTTGTACACAGGGGGGTTCAAGAGCGGATGGAGGCATTTTCCTCTGAATCACAACTGCATCCCGCAGGCAGGTAGTGGTTCTCTTCCAGGGATTTTTATTCCTGGTTCATCAAGTCCTTTATCAAGGTGAAGGCGAGGCTGTCAGAAGTCTGCTTATCTGCGGGAGCTGGAAGCCTAGGAGCCATCCTTATTTATAGGATCCCGAGAATGTCCATGATATTGGGGAAGAAATAAAAATGCATGGAACTGGGTGACACCTGAGCGCCGGGTTGGCCCGAAGGCGGCGGAAAGTCAGCCAGACTGGGTCCAAATGACAGATGTGCTCCTCTCAGCTGGTGCCATCTGGGGCAAGTGACCTTTCTGAGCCTCTCTAGACGAGAAAGCCAGCCCCCCTGTCGGAGGGCCACTGGGAAGGTGACAGGGGATGATGTGTCTGAGGCACACAGCTAGTGGTTTGCGGGGAGAGTTCTGCCTGCTTCTCCATGTGACCTGAGTCAGGGGCCCTGAGTCCTTCATTAAATTAAAAAAAAAAAATCAGCTGTATTGAGGTAATAATGGATGTCCTAATAAAATGCATCTATTTTAGGGATGCAGCGTGGCGAGCTTCGGTAAGTGCACTCACGTAACTGCTACGCTGACCAGGGTGCAGAACACTTTTCCCGCCTCCAAACGTCCCCCCATGCCTAATTTTATTTAAAAAAAAAATTTTTTTTAACGTTTATTTATTTTTGAGACAGAGAGAGACAGAGCACGAACAGGGGAGGGTCAGAGAGAGGGAGACACAGAATCCGAAGCAGGCTCCAGGCTCTGAGCTGTCAGCACAGAGCCCGACGCGGGGCTCGAACTCACGGACCGTGAGACCATGACCTGAGCCGAAGTCGGCCGCTTAACCGACTGAGCCACCCAGGTGCCCCTCCCCCATGCCTCTTTATCGTCTGTATGAGTCTGCCAGAGCTGCGGTGACGAGTCCCACAAACTGAGTGGCTTGAAAAACGGACGTTTACCGTCTGTTGGCTCTGGAGGCTGGAAGTCAGGATCAAGGCTCGGCAAGCTTGGTTCCTTTGGAGGGTCTGTCCTGGGCCCCTCTCCTTGGCTTGGGAACGGTGTCCTCACATTGTCTTCCTGCTATGTGTGTCTCGTGTCCATAGTTCCCCTTTCTATAAAGCTCCCATTCATACCAGACAAGCCATCTCATGCCCTCATTTGCACTTGATTACCTCCGTGACGACTGTCTCCAAATGAGGTCATGTTCTGAGGTATTGGCTGTCAGGACGTCAACGTACACATCTGGGGGGGACATGGCTCAACTCGTGCTACAGCTAACACGCCACCTCCACCCCAGGAAATCACCGATTGGCTTTCTGTCACCGTAAGTTAGTTTTTCCTGTTTCACAGCTTCGTATAAATGGGATCATATAGAATATGTCTTTTGAGCTCTTTTGCTCAATGTGCCGTTTTCAAAAAGGATTCATGTTACTAAGAATATCAGTGGGTGATTCCTTCTCTGCTGCCCGGTAGCCTTCCACTGGATGATTAGGCCACATTTTGTGCGTCTGCTCACCTGTCCACGGACATGTGGGTTGTTTCCTGGAACCATTTGGACCATGATCCAAAGTGTAAGAAATAGAATTTGCATTTACATATACATGCTCACATGCATGTATGTATAAACACATATGAAACGGAAAAAAAATCATGAATATTTATCCTGGCCCATTCATTCCACTCCCCTCCACCTCATAAAATGGTGGATGTAACCGCTAAGTTGATAATTTGACCCGTAAGTGGATCATGACCTGAAGTTTAAAATTTTCTCTGGTGGGACGAGTACAGAGGTAGCTTCTCCGCAGGAAGAGCACAGAAACGATGACCAGATTCCACAATTTTGGTTTGTCCCTACTTTGTTATGTATCTGCTTAACAGCCAGACCGAATCTCGGATACCACAGTAGATGTCCAAATGTCCAGAAGGACTGTTGGTTAACGTGCACAGTCAGGTTCACAAGAAGACACAGTGAAGTCTCTTTGGCCAGGATTTCTCTTCACGTTCAGCCTCGGTCTCTGATCCTAAAGATGAGATCCAGAGCTGGCTCCAGTTCTCTGTTGGAAGGTGGGTGGCTTGACCCCTGGCTGCCCAACTCACGAAAGAGACCCAGTGAGACATGGAAGGACCATGTTAGTCAAGGTTCGAGTGGGTTATGTTCCATGGTAACAAACAACCCCAACAGCTCAGTGGCTTCACCCTCCCATCACGTTCCCTGAAGGGTTTGTAACTCTTCAAGTCAACCCTCCTCCATGCGGTGATTCAGTGAGCCAGGCTCCTTCGATCTGGTGGCCCCATGTCAGTAGGAGCCCTCTTTTATGATCCAGTGATGGGAGGGGAGATAAATGGAGGGTCGCAGCAACTGTTCCGGCTTTCTATGGTTTGGCCTGAAAGCAGCAGCTGTCACCTTTCCCTCAACTCACTGGCTAGTCCCAGTCTCTAGAACATGGCCCTGCTCTGCTTCCAGGGGACTGACGAGTCCAGTGATCTATATACCTGGAAGGGAGGAGCAGTGGTGAACTGGCGAATGCCAGCAATGTTTCCACAGACTTCCAACCTTGAAGATAACTTGCCTCCAGCTCACAGACATCCCTCCCACCCTCGCCACCTGCTGTCACCTGCACACACACGTGCGTCTTCCTGCTCTGTGCTCTGCTTGGTCTGTGAAGCCCACTCCTGCTCCATGAGTAGGGTCTGGAAGACTGGACTCTTGTTCTCCTGAGACCTTGACTTTGAGCGTATGAAGAATTCACTGGCACCTTGCTTGCCTCTTCGGAAGTGGGTGGGAAGATGGTCTCGGACCAGGGCAGGTGGGGAGTTGAGAATGCATTTGGCTGGGTCTAGACCTCAGTTGCCTGGCTTATACAAGGACACCGCTGCAGGGCCTGGCTCATCCAGGAGACGAGGCAGGCTCTGTTGGGTCATCAGCCAACCCGCCTTCTGTCTGAAAGTGGACAAGGTCACTGGCACTCTTTTCTATTTCCAGGCTTCTGTGCCAGTCTGAGAACTTCCCAAAGGGAGAGGGGCTCTGGCTGCACAGTGGGGCCCGTTTCCCCACCTTCCTGCCATGTCCCTCTTTATAGGAAGCTCTATGCACAGGTTTTATGAAAATGTGCCTACAGTGTGAGTGAGGACATCCTGTGTGCAAGCCTTCTGCTGACTCCAGCAATAAAGAATTCGGGCTTTATTTATAGGACTGCCACCAGGATGTGACAGGAGGAATTGAGCACGCTGCCAGGGTGCGAAATGAGATTTCCCAGAAAGACTTTCAGTGGGTTAAAGCGGCCTCTGGGGAGTGAAGGAGGAGACGGGCAAGGTGAATCAGACAGAATGATCTGGGCGGCGGCCTGTGGTGGCCGACCCTCCTCCTCTAGACGGGGAGGTACAGATTCTTCTTGGGGGCCCTGGGTCTTAGCACCTTCCAACAGAGCCAGAACAAAAGTAAAAATGTTCAGATTTCTCCCTGAGAGCAAAGTAACCGAGCATATTCTCAATTACCCAGGAGTTTTTTGGGGGGGACATCTTTGCCTGGGGCAAATGGACAACCCCTCCTCTCCTCTGTGTTTCCGTCCCCTCTCTCCAGCAATGCTTGAGACACCCTGGCTGCCCCAGCAGCCTGGACCCCAGAATGAGTATGACACGAAGCCAGTCCCCCAGCTGAGTTACACCAGACACATGGCAAGAAAGAGAACAAACATTGGTTGTTCTGTGTCACTGAGACTTTGAGGTCATTTGTTACGCAGCATCACCTGCCCTGTGCTGACCAATACGCTCTCCATGCCAGGACCTTGGGAAGGATGTGTTCTTCTGCAGAAGAGAGTTGAGTGTCCACACTCTTCCTTCAGTGCAGTGCACCCTGGTCCGCTCAGTAATCACGAAGTGTGGTTCTGGGGGTGCCACAGGAAATGGGCCAACAGGACATGGGTTCTGGAGAGACAGGGTCGGGGGAGGGTTCTTTGAGTTGCCAACCGTTATGAGAAAGCTATAGGTGGGCCTGACTGAGCTGGGAACCCAGCTGCCCTGAGTTCCCACCATCAGGATGTTCCAGGGAGAAGCTGGCCTCCCAAAGTGGGAGAGTTTTTCTCGTTCTTCAGCAATAAATGATTCTTACCCTTCCAAGTGGCCAGCTCCTATCTGGGGATTTATACAGTGCTCACGGCTGTTGTGGGCTCTTCTCTCTCTCTTGCTCTGTCTTCCTTGCTGATTGAGGCTTGGAGGAAGCAATTCTTTTTCTGGTGCAGACGAATATGCTTCTAGCCCAAAGTTTAATTTTTTCCTTTTTAGTTTTGCTGCCTTGACTGTCTGGAGCTTTAGGATTTGAAGCTTGATTCACCGCCTCCTCGAAACCTTACATTTTTTTCCCCCGGGAGATGGCATTCCGGGGCCTCTGGCTAGAAGGGGGACTGATGAACCTCTGTTGTCCCTCGTTCGCCGGTGCTGGTCTCAGCCAGAGGGTGGGGGCGCTGGAGCCTGAGTGCCACACGCCCTAACAGGGAGCACGCCTGCCTCCAGAGGCACTTTTTCCTCATTTGCACAAAGGCGACTTACAGGCTAGCCGCGGCCCTGCCTTTGTCACGGTCATCCTTGCTGCTGCCCTGTGAGTCCACACCTGGCATTGTCCGGTCAGGCCCGAGGACCCCGACTGGCACGGAGGGGCCGTGGGGCCTCAGAGCAGGCCGGAGAGGAGCGTGAGCCCAGGCGGGCGACTCATGAGTTGACTGAAGGCCAAGAGCGAGGCTGACCTCGTGTGCAGCAAATGTGACAAGTGTGCATGCACGTGCACGTGCCCATGTGGGTGCACGCGTGTATGCAAAGCACGCCTGTGGGTGGATGTATATGTGCATGTGTGCGTGTGTGATCGTGCACGCGTGTGGGTGTATGTGCACGAGCACACGTGCGTGTGTGGGTGTGTGCATGGGCGTGTTTCAGTGGGTTCGAGCGCTCCCTCTGCCACACTGGGGGAAGGAGTGGATGAGCCGTGGTGCAGGGTTGGGGATCTGATGGTGGAACTCGTGTTTCGTTTCTGCTGCTCACAGCTGGCACCGGGGGTCTGTCTGATGTCTGCACACGGGAAGGAGTGAGCCCAAGTGCTGTGGGTATCTGGGGCCGAAGGTGGCAATCCAGGGGGTAGGTGTCAGGCAGCAAGTATTTGTGTTGTGTGTGGAGGCTCGTCCTCGCGGCTGACCGAGGGCAGCACCGTGATACTCCTCTTGCGACCCGTGGACCCTCAGCGTTGGCATCACCCAGGGGCTTGTTAGAACGTGGAGCCTCGGGCCCGCTCGCCACCTACCTCCTCAGAATCTGTGTCTTATCAAGAGCCCCCCCTTCCCACGTTGGGCGTGGGAGGCAGTCCCCAACACGCAGGTGTGACGGTGGGGGGGGGCTCCTGGCAGGGTGGCCAGGCTGACATTTGCCTGTCCTAAGAGCCTGCGTCCCTACCCCTCCCCACTCATTCATTCCTCGCCTACTCAAGTCCCTTCCTTGGAAGCTGGGAGAAGAAAGCAAACAGTGTCTAAGATGCTGGTCTTTGTTTGAAGAGTCATGCCCCAAAGGCTTGGCTTAACTCCCAAGTGGCCAGATTATCTGGAAGCACCAAGATCCCACGTTCCGCCACGGAACAGAAATCACTCAAGAAGGAATCCGAGTTCTGGTAGGAAGGTGGACGGCGCTGAGCTGGGAACGTACAATTCGCACCTGTCACCTAAAGGCAGTTTAACAATGTGCCAGGCACAGTAAGGTCCAGTCCCCCCACCAGAAGATGTTCCCGTCTGCATCCCCAGAAACTGCTAATATGTTGCTTACATGGTAAAGGGACTTTGCAGATGCGATTATGTCAAGGGTTTTGAGACGAAGAGATTATTTTGCATATATTTTATTGTATATATTTATTATATATTCCTGGATTATTTATTTTTTTAGTGTTTATTTTTGAGAGGAGAGAGTGCAGGTGAGCTAGTGGGGGGAGGGGCAGAGAGAGAGAGAGGGAGAGAGAGAATCCCAATCAGGCTCTGTTCCAGAGCCTGACTTGGGGCTCAACCCCGTGGACCGTGAGACCCTGACCTGAGCTGAAATCAAGAGTCGGATGCCTACCTGACCAAGCCACCCAACCGCCCCCGTCCAGGATTGCGTAGATTAGGCCCGATGCAATCACCAGGGTCCTTACAAGGGGGTGAAAGGAGGGTGAGAGTCAGAGATGATGTGACAAGGTGTAGCAGAGGGACAGAAGGAGATGTGACAACGGAGGCAGCCGTGGGAACCACGTGATCGCTGCCCTGGAAGATGGCGGAGGGCCACGAGCCAAGGAATGCGGGCCTCCAGAAGGTCCGAGAACACGTTTGTGGTTTTAAGGCACGAAGTGGGTGGAAGGTGATTACAGCACCCGCAGGGGGTGGGGGGGGGTCTCCTCGACCGGTAGAGGTGGGGCTGGAGAGGCCAGGCCTGGACAGCACGGTGGCATCCAGCAGGGCTGGGGACGGGAGCCCGGCCGGGGGACAGCAAGGGCAGGGGCCCGACTGGATGGTGTTTAAGTGGAGCAGAAGATGGGATGAGGCGGGAGGGCTGGGCTGGGGCCGGAAGGTGGCAGCGAGACGGACACCCCCGCCGGGGGGGGGGGGCTGGGCTCAAGCTGAGGGCTCACCAGGGTTGCTTCGTGGAGGAGGGATGCGATGGAGACGTCGTCTCTGGAAAGGAAAGCAAGCAAGCATGGGGAAAGGGATACAGGGCAAGGAGGTCACTGCAAGACCAGTGGAAAGAAGATGGCTTGTCCCGGGGCGGAACGCTCAGGACCCCAGCTTCAGACGGTGGGTTCAAATCCTGCTCCCCACGGCTTACTGCTGCGTGACCTCAGGCGAGGCTCTCGGCACCTCTGAGCTTTAATTTCCTCCGCGGTGAAAGTGAAGGTGACGGCCGTTGCTCAGCAAGTTCGTCTCGAGGACAAAATGAAATACAAAAGCGAGACCTCGGCTGCCCCATGCTGTTCCACGCGACTGCAGTCACATCCCGCCTCCTGAGACGGCGGGCTTCCTCTGGGAAGCCGACATCGTGTGCCGACCCCCGGCGTGCCGACATCGGTCAGTACATCTGTCCGCACGTCCCGCGGATCAAATCACCGTCCCTCAAACTTTCTCGAGTGCATTTGATGGATCGCCAGCCCAATAGCTTTCCGCCGATGTGGCGACTAATAGTTCTGTTCCGGGAGAATGATTTTCAAAGGGAGCCACTGTATCTGCTGCTGAATATTAAAATGTGAGATGTCCCCAGTCATAAAAACAGTTACGAGTTGTTTAGGACCTACCGCTTGGCAGGGACCGTGTCAAGCACTTTTCTCGCGTCCTCTGGAATCCTTATTACAATTTGCAAGGAAGGTATCGTGGCTCTATTTTATGGATGAAGAGAGAGCCTTGGGGACGTGGGGCCCAAGGACACAGAGCAGTGAGCCGATGCCACCACAAATCCCCAGCGCTTAATAGGGTACAACACTTTGTTCCTTAACTGGAACACCTTAAAGAAGATCACTTAAATGTTAAATATTGTTCAGCATTTTTGTTTAAAGGGGAGAAGACATTTTTTGCCTCGTTGTTATAGGAAACAGAAGTCCTAAGATGTTTAAAAAAATTATTTATTTTTGAGAGTGAAAGAGAGCGAGCAGGGGAGAGACAGAGAGAGAGAGAGAGAGAGAGAGAGAGAAAGAGAGAGAGAGGGAGACACAGAATCCGAAGGAGGTTCCAGGCTCTGAGCTGTCAGCACAGAGCCCGATGTGGGGCTCGAACTCACAGACCACGAGATCATGACCGGAGCCGAAATCAGGAGTCTGATGCTTAATCAACCGAGTGAGCTACCCAGGCACCCCAACATTCTTAATTTAAAAAGATGCTATGATAGGGGCGCCTGGGTGGCTCAGTCGGTTGAGCGTCTGACTTCAGCTCAGGTCATGATCTCGCGGTCCATGAGTTCGAGCCCCGCGTCGGGCTCTGTGCTGACAGCTCAGAGCCTGGAGCCTGGAGCCTGCTTCGGATTCTGTATCTCCCTCTCTCTCTGCCCCTCCCCCACTCTCTCTCTCTCTCTCTCTCTCTCTCAAAAATAAATAGACATTAAAAAAAAAGATGCTTCGATATTTAATGTTTTTCTTAGGCTCCTGGCATTCCCCTCTGAGATCCCAGAGCTCAGCCAACCCGTGTTTGTCTCATTGCATCATGCCGTGTATCGTCAATTGTTTTTTCCCAATGTTTTTCTTGTGGCACAAGTACACAAACGCAAAATTGATCATCGTAACCATCCTTTTTTTTTTTTTTTTTGGCTTCACGCCCCGTGCAGATCCCAGGGCAGGGCTTCCACTCATGACCCTGAGATCAAGACCTGAGCTGAGATCACGAGTTGGACATTTAACTGACGGAGCCTCCCCGGCGCCCCCATCGTAACCATTCTAAAGCGTGCAGTTTGGTGACACGGGAAGGTCCGCCACGGACTACCTACCATCCATCCCCGGACCTCTCATGCTCACTCTTGGCCACACGGCCTCCACTGTGGTTGCACGGGGTCTTCTCCTACCTGTCCCTCCGGGTCTTTGGGGGGACTCTTGGCTGACCACCACCACCCACAGGAACCTCTTCTGTGGATTCCTGTAGCCTCACGGTTGGGACCCGTTTAGCCCTATTCTTGGTGCTGCCGCTTCTGGCACCCTGTGTGCTTGCTGGCGGGCTCCTGTGTTCTGGGCTCCTGGCTGCATCATCCAACAGCGAATGCCTCCCTGATCCGTATCTCCAGGACAGGATGGTTGCTGCTCAGAGCCCCGGGCCCCTTTAAGCCCCACCTTCTAGACCTTTTATTTTGATATTTAAAAAAAATTTATTTTATTTGAGAGAGAGAGAGAGAGAGAGAGAGAGCACGGATGGGGGAGGGGTAGAGGGGGGAGAGAGAGAGAGAGAGAGAGAGAGAGAGAGAGAGAGAGAATCCCAAGCAGGGTCCATGTTCAGGGAGGAGCCCGACATGGGGCTCGATCCCACGACCCTGGGATCGTGACCTGAGCTGAAATCAAGAGTCCGACGCTCAACTGACTGAGCCACCCAGGCGCCCCTAGACTTGAGCTCCTCCCTCTTCTCACCCCCAACTCCAGGTGCCACTGCAACCAATATAGTCAGAAGCAAAATCGCTTCCTTTCTCCCCCCACCCAGCCCTTCTTCTCGCCAGCCCGGTATGTCCTTCTCCTTCTCACATCCGATGGCGGATGGCCAGGGGTGCCTGACGTCCAGACTGCCTCTCTGTTCCCCTGGTGTGGCCTGTGTGTCTTGGGCATTTGTCAGTGTCGTGCGAGTTTGGGCAAGTTGGTGGAGCCCCTCCGGGGCATGTCAGGCTCGCCACACTCCCCGCACGCTCCCCTGTACCGGGGCCTGGGCCGGGCAGGGCCAGGTGTGGCCCTGAGCTCCCTTTTGGCGTTCTTAACCTGTCTCATGCTGTAGACGCAGGTGCTGGGATGGAATGGGGGGTGCGGCCTTGGGCCGAGAAGTCGAGTGGGAGGTGCAGACCCAGTGAAGGCTGGGACACCCTGGGGGGGGGGTCCGGAGAAAGCACTGGGCTTCGGAGTTGTCCCGTGTTGGGCCCCAATGGCTGGGCCTTTGTATCTCTGCCTCGCTTGGTCACCGGGGATGGGGGCCCTCGGTCCCCAGCAAGCCTGGGAGGACCGGGTGGCTGACGGCTGTGTGCTCCTCCGGGCTGGGCAGCAAGGGGTCCCCGGATGCGGGATCTGGAGGCTGCTACCTCCTTTCTCCATCCCCTCCATGCACCTGCTGCTCCCTGCGGCCACCTTCGTAATAGAATGTGAGTTTGTTTAAATATTGGCACGTTAACGGCTCTGAAGTGGTTTGCTCAGTAGGATATGAAAAAGCCTTGCTCAATTGGTATTAATGTTCTTAACCTCTGCGGAGGGCTTCCTCTTGGACTGCGGATCACGAGAACGGAGTTTCATTGCCCTGGTAGCGGGGAAACGATTTCTCTCCATTTACAGGCTGCAATAATGCTTTACGAGGGTGCCCTTCACTTGCTAAGATATTAAAACGATGATAAATCAGAGTTCAACACTGTGGACGAGCCATAGCTTCATCAGCATTTAGAGGGCCTCTTGTAGATTTCCCGCACAATGACCCTCGATCCTTCTACCGGGTGTGTGTTCTTAGGCGCCCTGGGAGAATTCAGAACGCGACAGAGGGAGGCTAGGAGCCGCAGCCGGCGAGAAAGAAGCTTGGAGGAGGGAGCTTGGAGATTTGGTGACCTGGCCCAGGTGGAGGCCACAGCAGGTGGACGGGCCGGCTGGCTGTGGGGTGGGGAGGGTGTGCAGACTTTAGAAGGACCCACCTGTTCCCGGCCCCTGGTCCCCTGTCCCCGAGCATCTTTCCCCAGAGCCGGTATTCAGAGAGGCCGAGGGCGTTGTAGTCCTCCAAGAGTGAAAATACCAACAGGGAAGTCAATGCCCCTGTGCCGGGCAGGGAGCAGAGGCCCCTCTCTTTGCAAACAGTGGTTTCCATTTATGGCCTGGAGTGGAAAAGCCCTATGCGGCCACATGCAGATTGCGGACGGCGGGCTAGTCCGCCAGGGCTTGCCATGCATGAAGCCACACAAATTTGCTCTCTCACACTTCTGGAGGCCGGAAATCTGAGATCAAGGTGTTCGCGGGGTTGGTTTTCTGGAGGCTGATCTTGGCCTTCAGGTGATGCTCCCTGCCTGTGTCCTCACGTGGCCGTTTCTTTGTGCCTGTTTAGGCCCAGACTTCTCCTCCTCCTCCCCCTCCTCCTCCCCCCCTCCTCCTCCTCCTCTTCCTCCTCCTCCTCCTCCCCCCCCCTTCCCCTTCTCCTTCTCCTTCTCCATAAAGTTTATTTGTTCATTTGAGAGAGACAGAGACAGCACGAGTCAGGGAGGGGCAGAGAGAGAGAGAGAGAGAGAGAGAGAGAGAGAGAGAGAGAGACTCCTGAGCAGGCTCCATGCTGCCAGCACAGAGCCCAACACAGCGCTTGAACTCACAAACTATGAGGTGATGACCTGAGCTGAAATCAAGAGTCAGACGCTTAACCAGCCGAGCCACCCAGGCGCCCCCAAATTTCCTCTTAAGAGGATACTGGTCCTACTGGATAAGGGCCCACCCCAAGGACAGCATTTTAACGCAATTCCCTCTTTAAAGACCCTCTTTCCAAATATAGTACCATTCTGAGCTACTGGGGTTAGGACCTCACTAGATGCATATTTTGGGGTGGGGGGGAAGGCACACACAGTTCAGCTGTTGACAGCCAGGCTGGGAGAGAGAGCACGAGACATCACAGAGACCCTGAAAATTTAACAAAAGCCCCTACTTCTTGTCCCAGCAGAGTGTGGACCAGGGTCTGACATCCCACTTGGTGGCTGTGGGACATCAGGCCTCCCTGTGCAGCCCGAGGGGAAGTGAAGGCCTCCGTGGGGACTTGTAGCTCCTTCCTAATTGTCCCCTGCGTGTGACCTGATGGTCGGGGCTGGATCTGCACAGGCTCACGGGGGAGCTGGGTGCCAGGCCTGCCCTCTTGTCCCCTGTCCCTGGCAGGGGGAGGGGACACACCATCAAAGCAAGAGCCCAAATGAAGGCTCCCCTGTGTGATCTGAGCCTTCAGAGGGAGGACAGGGCAGCGGGCAGAAGTTCTTGGGAGGGGCCTGACTTGGCCTTGGCCGTGAGAGGGACGTGGGCACGTAGGAGAGGAGAGGGATGTGCCAGGGGGCTGCGTGAGGCGAGCCTTGGACACTGCAACTTACACACGGGCAGGTTTTCCATCGGCTTCTTGGAAGGTGAGTGTGCACAGGCCTCGTGTCCAGGACCTGCTGCTGTAGGACCTCAGAGCCCCTCCCGCGTGTTTCCGGAGCCCTCAGGGGTGTCTCACATGGCTCATGGCTGTGCCCGGCCCTAGCCGGCCTGGCCACGGCCCCACCATCCCTCACCGGGTGCGTCTGGGACTCCCGGGGCTCCGTGGCTTTGCCATCAACTCCTAGCCCTGCCGCGCCCCCCCGGGCCCCACCTGGCTCTCCTGCCTTCAAGTCCCAAAGCAGTGGATGCCCTTGGGGACACGTGGGATGGCAGTGGGGTGGAGAAGGCCCCCTCGTTTCTGCATGACCCTCAGCTAGAGGGGCCCCTCCTAGGTGTGACTTGTGCTCCAAGGTCACAGCGGGATTTTATAAAACACGAAGTGGGGGTTTGTTGAGAACTCCTTTGCCTTCGGGGCACTTGGCTGTGAGTTAGTGGGACCGGCTGGGGGTGGGCGTGCGTGACCATGCTGCCATGCCACACGGCCATCTGAGGACGGGCCCATTGTCCTGGGCTCACCCCTCTCTCGGTCTCTGGGCAAACAGGCTTCTGGTGCAGCTGCCCGTGTTTATGACACCCCCAGACTCACTCGATGGATTTTATTTCGGGTAACTTGATTTGCATGGCATTAGGAGCATAACCAGGTTCAGAGGATGAGAAGGGGGGGGGACTCCATCCTGGTTTCGTCCCTTGGTTGCTGGGTGCCATTGGGCAGGACACTTGACCTCTCTGGTCTTGGGTATCCTCACCTGTGGAAGCCAGCATGCTGGGCTGAGCATATAACGTCGGTTCAAGCTGTGACACACAGCATGTGCCAGTCTGGGCACTAATGGACTAAAGGATCACGGGGTCGGAGAGAACATTCGTCAAGGCACAGAGTTCTCTCGAGGGTGGCTCCCTCTGCGTCGTCTGCTGGGCCCTCTGATTCCCACCAGCTGTCACCCTCTCTGCCCTTTCCTTCTCATCAAACCTTCTGGAAGTCTTGGGGTGCCTGGGTGGCTCAGTCGGTCGAGCGTCCAACCGTTTATGTTGGCTCAGCCCGTGTCAGGCTCTGCCCTGAGCAGGGGACCTGCTTGGGGTTCTCTGTCTGCCCCTCTCCCACTTGCGTTGTCTCTCTCTCTTTCTCTCTCTCTCCCTGGAAGTCTTTGTCTACACTACCCCCTCTGTTTCTCAGCTCCCATCCACAACGCAACCCACTACAATCCGGTTTCTCTGACATCACTCCCCTAAAACCGGCTCCACTGAGTTCTTCATTGGCCTTGCCGCTAAATCCCAGGTATACACTTCTCTGCCCTTCGGGGGTCTCTGGGGCCACTTGATGTCACTGGCCACTCTGTTACTGAAATGCTTTCCCATGCTCAGGATGAGTTAAGGCAAGATACAAATGGAGTGTGCTGCGAAGTCAGTGAGGGTTGAGGGGAGGGGGTTTCCTCGTCATGAGGACCCCAAGGAGCAGGAGCGGCTCCTGGCAGAGGACAGTGGTCGAGGATGACAAAGACATGAAGAATGGTGGGGTCCGCTGGGGCCGCAGACTTTGGAAAGTATCCCTCACGCCGTTTTGTTCCCGCAGCCCAGTGGGAGGCACCCGGCGGTCTTTTGAGTGGCCAGTGACATCGGTCTGGCTCTGCAGATAAACCTGGTGACAAGTGGCTAGAGGGTGAGGACAGCTAGGTGTGGTCGTTCTCAGCCGGTGGTGGAACCAGCAGGTGGGTGCAAGGAGCCAGGACAGCCCAGGGTGTGTGACCTGCCGTTAGCATCTTGGCTTTCGAAATGAGACGTGCTCGCGGTGGGCGGGGGCGGGGGGGTGTCTCCGGAGCCAGTGTTGCTGGATTCCATAACGCACACTCCCCCCCCCCCCCCAGCCCTGCTTTGCAGACCACCCTCCCAGGGACCGTGTTCAGCAATGGTACCACTCGGTGATTGCTCAGAGAGCGCCCACCCTCCCATCGGATGGCAGCCATGTGATTGCGTATTTCTCTCCCCCACTAGCGTGTGGACGCCTCTAGAAGGGGACCCGGATTCCTGGCCGGACGGATGTGACACAGGGCCTGGCACGGGGCTGGGGAGGGGCTGGGGAAAGGTTCGTGGAGGAGCAGAAGGGAAGCAAGAAAGGCTGGAGCGAGCTGTGCGGTGCTAGCCAGAAACTGGAGCTACCGGGCACTGATCAGAGGATGAAGGGCTGAGTCAGGCTGCCGGGGTGTCCCCACCCCCGCCGTCTCCCCGGCACTTTGCACCGCGTCCTTTGAAGCCCAGCCGGTAAACCCCCGACTGCGTGCAGCCGTCCCGTCCGGAGGGTTTATGGCTTGCAGGGCCGTGTGCAGATCTGAGCGGCCGCGCAGACGTGTCCCCCACCAGACTCCCGCAGCCAGCTGCCCGCGGACGCGGGCAGATGTTTCTGTTTTCCATGCCAGTGGGAGCTTTTGTGTGCTTTTCCTCGGTGCGCGTCTGTGGCAATGAGCTCGATAATGAGAGCCGAGAAGAAACGACCGTCAGAATCCTCAGCTTCAGTCAGGGCTCTCAGGAGCGAGAGGGAGCAGATCACTGGGGATTTAGTTCAAGAAAGCCAGCTCGGATGCTTTTAAAAGCAGCCTGTGGCCAAGAGGGCTTGGGGCGGCCCTTTGGTGAGCCCACAAAGTGATTCATTGTCGAGTCGGGGAATTTCAGAGCTGTCAGGGGCCTGGAGGTCATCTCAATAGCCCACTGTCGTGTTGCGGGTGGGGGAAGCAGACGAAGCGAGAAAGAGAAGCTGATTTAAATAGGATGGGTTTAGTCAGTCTATGAGGATAGAGAAAGACACCCCCTCCAGACAGACACAGCCTCGTGCCAGGGGGCAAGGGTTGGTGAGCAGAGTGCAAACTAGATCTCAGCCCCTACTGGCCCAGCGGGATGGGCAACTTTGTGCAGTAAACAACCTGTGCAGCTGCACAATCAGGGAGCGACCTGCACATCAGGGAGCGACGGAGGTAAGGTCAGAGGCCGCTGCTTTGCTGCCTCGCCCCCTGTAGGTGGTCGAGATGGAAAAGTAACTTTGACACACACCCTTTACGTGTGTCTGGGGGTCTGGGTTCAGCCATATCAGGAGCAGCCTTGGGTCTGTGGCTTTGAAAGCTGACTGGCTTCTGGAGCCAGATTACCTGGGGTCCAATCCTGGACTCGCCACTTCTGACCGGTGTGAACTTGGCGAGGTGCTTAGCTTCCCTGCTTCTACCTTCTCGTCTGTGAAATGGAATTCAGGATAGTCGCGGCTTACTTAGGCAAATTCAGTGAGTTCACACGTGTGGTGCGCATCGGAGAAGCGCCTGGCACAGAGTGAGCGCTGCCCGAATGCTGTGGTTTTCATTCCGCTCCTGGGGACGATAATGACGTGTTTGTACAGTCCCCTCAATGCCAGCATCTCTGAAGTCCCTGGGTCCCCATCGCTTGGTGGGAGATATAGCGACCTCCGTCTTTCCTTGGGTGGAACTGAGACTCACCAAGGCTCATGGATTCACTGCAGACCCCCCCCTCCCCCCACAGCAGGGGAGCAGAGCTGGGATTCTGGGCTCCAGACCCTGCCCTGCGATTTGCCCATCAATCCAGATATTTATAGGAGTATTCGTGCCTCTTGACAGACCGCAAGCGTCTTTCGCAGGTGCATTTTTTACACGTGGCAGGTGCTCCCACGAGACACCCTCAACAAACATCAAAGCTTTCCAACACTTGTAGCAAAGATGACAGGTGGGGCAGAAGCCAGTTTCTTGACCATAAAACGTGTTAGGGGCCAGGGCTCGTGCCTCACAAAGCTACGGCAACAGCTTTGTCTTCAGGGCTCTCTTGTTACCTCCCGGGTGCCTCCCTCTGCTCCGTTCCTGGTCCTGCCTCTGTCCTCTGACCCACCGAAGCCTCCCCGCTCTCCATGGGTCCCAGTCCATAGCTTGTGTTTTCACCCTCTTGACAGGATCTCTCATGGAGCAAATAGGTTTAATTTTGGTGAAGTTCGATTTATCAATTTTTTCCTATTATGGATCATGCTTTTGTGTCTTACCCAAGAGCGCCTCACCAAGCCCCAGGTCCCAAAGGTTTTCTCCTACGTTGTCTTCTTCAGAATTTTAGAATTTTTTTTTTTTACATTTAGCCCTGTGATTTTTTTCTTTGAGTTATTTTTTTGTATCAGATGCAAAGCGTGGTGGAGGTTTATTTTTTTGCCTATGGAGATCCAATTGTTTCAATACCATTTGTTGGAAAGTTTATCCTTCCTCCATTGTTTCTTTACACCTTTTGTCAAAAATCCTCTGGCTGTGGTTGCCTGGGCCTGTTTCTGGAATGTCTATTCTGTTCCAGTGAGCTATGCATCTGTCCCTCCACCAATGCCACACAGTCTTGGTCACGATCGCTGTAGAGTAAGTCTGGAGATCAGTTGGATGGATTCTTTTCATTTTCTATTTCGTCTTCAAAATTGCTTGGTCTATTCTAATTCCTTTGCCCTTCTGCACATACTTTAGAGTAAGTTTGTTTAACATTTGTTTTTCTTTCTGAAAGAGAGAGACAGAGTGTCAGTGGGGAAGGGGCAGAGAGAGAGAGAGGGAGACACAGAATCCGAAGCAGGCTCCAGGCTCTAAGTTGTCAGCACAGAGTCTGATGCAGGGCTTAAACCAATGAACCGTAAGATCATGACCCGAGCTGAAGTCGGACGCCCAGCCGACTGAGCCACCCAGGTGCCCTGGTGTTAGGATTAAAAAAAAAAATTTTTTTTGACGTTTATTTATTATTGAGAGACAGAGAGAGACAGAGCATGAGCATGGGAGGGGCAGAGAGAGGAGGAGACACAGAATCTGAGGCAGGCTCCAGGCTCTGAGCTGTCAGCACAGAGCCCGATGTGGGGCTCAAACCCATGAACCGTGAGATCATGACCCGAGCCAAAGACGGACGCTTAGCCGACTGGGCCACCCAGGTGCCCCAGAATGATTTTGTTTATATCTGCAAAAATCTTGCCAGATGCTGATAAGAATTATATTGAACCACTAGATCAATTTGCAGGGGAATTGACATCTTGCCGAGTCTTCAGTCCATGAACACAACATACCTTTCCCTTTATTTATATCTTCTTTGATTTCTTCCATCAATATTTATGTCCTATATATCTTGTTTTAGACTTATACTTAGGTATATCATTTTGGGGGAACACTTGTAAATGGTACTGTATTGTTTAATTTCAGTTTCCATGTGTTGTTAGCGTATATAACTGCATGTTGATTTTGTAGCTTGTGTCCTATGTAATGTCAGTTATTAATTCTGCGAGCTTAAAGACATTTTTTTTTACAGACAATCATGTCATCTGTACATAGGAACAGTTGTATTTCTTCCTTCTTGAACTGCATGCCTTTTGTTTTTCTTGCCTTATTGCACTGGCTAGGATTTCCAGTATTATATTGAATAAGGGTGGTGAGAGAAGCCATCCTTACTTTGTTCTTGATTTTAGAGAGAGAACATTCAGTCTTTTACCGTTAAGTGTACTGTATGTTGTAGGTTTTTTTTTTGTAGATACTCTTCATCAAGTCGAGGAAGTTCTCTTATATTGCTAGTTTACTGAGGGTCTTTATCATGAATGAGTGTCAGATTTTGGCAAATGGTTTTCTGCATCTATTGATATCATCATATAGTTTTTCTTCTTTAGCCTACTAACACAGTGGACTTACTGATTTTTAAATATCTAACCGGCCTTGTGTCTCTGGAATAAACGCAACTTGGTCGTGGTGTATAATGATTTTTATATATTGCTGAATTAATTTTCAATTGAGACATAACTGATACGTTCACATTGTCTTAGTTTAGGTGTACGACATGATGATTCAATATATGCGTGTATTGCAAAATGTATATTGCTGAATTCTGCTTGCTGATATTTTGTTATGGATTTTGCACCTGTAATCCTGAGGAATATTGATCTGTAGTTTTCTTTTTTTGTGCGTTTTGTAGCTGTATTTAATAGGAATGTACTCTTTATTTGGATGGAGAAGTACTCAGGGAGCTTTAAAAAATCCTGATATCCAGGGTATCTTTCAGAATAACTAAATGCGAACCTCTGAGGGTGGGACCTAGACACTCATATTGTTTTACAAACCCTCGGATGTTTCTAACGTGCAGCCAAACTTTGAGAATGCAAGCACTGATTCACACGGAGATGTACATCATCGACCAGGGTCTCCGCAGATGATTCACAATACTGTCATTTAGTGCAGGGACCACTTCAGAGCAGTGGGCAGAGTCAAGGGAGGCCACAAGGGATGGGAGGCACTCAGGGCACTTCCTGGAAGCTCTTTTTAAAATTTTTATTTAAGAAAAAATTTTCAATGCTTATTTATTTTTGATAGAGACAGAATGCGAGTGGGTTAGGGGCAGAGAGAGAGGGAGACACGGAATCCGAAGCGGGCTCCAGGCTCCGAGCTGTCAGCACAGAGCCCGACGCGGGGCTCGGACTCACGAACTGTGAGATCAGGACCTGAGCTGAAGTCGGTCGCTCAACCGACTGAGCCACCCAGGCGCCCCCACTTTCTGGAAGCTCTTACCACCTCTAGGTCTGAAAGGGCAGGGATAGGATGGGGTTCTTGGATGCTGGGGGGTAGGGATGCCAGAGACATTGCCGGGAAGCAGGGCAGGAGCAGGAGAGACACCCCCAGCCTCCCTCTGCTCCTGTAATCAGATTTCCCAGCCTGTTCCCCCAAAGCGGGCCGATACAAGGGGCATCTGAGAGATACTACTCAAGTGGCAGCAGAAGAAGAACTCCCTCCCCCACAAGAAGAGCCAGCCAAAAAGGAGCAGAGAGTCGGTTTGGGGGCCCCACACTCCTTCCGAATATTTAGATTGCCACCCAAACAGATTTTCAGCCTAGAACAGTGCTGTATCTGGCCCCTCAGCATGGGGACCACCTGGGCAAATCCTGCTGTGTCAGACATTCTGCGGTGGGGCCCCCCCCTGCTGACCTGTGTTTTCATAAGCTCCCCTCCCCTCTCCTCTCCAGGCCATGTTGATATGTGCCCCAGTTTGAGAACCAGCCTAGAAATTTGCAACGTTTGAGAATATGGGGGAAACGTTTTGAGAATGGAGACAGATACGGTAGCCGGCTTGGTAAGGACGACACGATGGCTCTAGAATACCGAGAGAAATAACGATACAGAGAGACGTCCCTTCCCGCCCCTTCTGCCTGCTTCCAGCTCCTCATTTTGGGCATCTTCCAGCAGTATCCTGACACTGTGTCCTAGCTCATCAGTGGGCTCAGTGCTTACCCTTAAAAATACAGATCCTCGGGCCCTGTCTCTGAATCTGCGATCCTGGGGCCCGGACGTCTCTATTTTCGTTGTTTCCCAGTGTTTCTGATGTAGGGGTTGATTGGAACAGCCCTGAGCTGGATGCCGTGTGGGGTCAACATGCATGACTGACCATCTTCTCCGGGCCAACGATCTTTATATGGGTCGTCTTGTTTTTGCTCTAACAGCCTTATGCACAGGCAATGATAGCCCCAGTCGGTGACTGAGGCGACCAAGGCCAAGAGAAGGGCTGGCTTGGATAGGGTCACAATTGGTAGAGTGTTTTAAAAGTAGGGCCCCCAGACCTACTTTCCACCGTGTCATTTTGGCTGGGGGCTCCCCGCACCCCCGCTCCCCACCCCCTTTCCCTGCTGCCTGTCTGGCTGAGAGATGTTTGTCCTGTTCTGTCAAACTCTGGCCCTCTGCTCTCTGGAGACAAGCAATGGATGGCAAGACAGCCTTCCTTGGAGGGCCGTAACTACACAGCGAGAAGCAAAGCGGCCCCTCAGGAATATGCTCTGTTCACAGGAACCTTTTTTTCTTATGGATTCTGCTATTAACACTTAAAGGGAGTTTTACTCTGGGGGGGAATTTGTCATGGAACAGACCTTGCTTGGGAGAGATCTTCTTCCTGAGTGCTGTCACGTTGCTGAGAGCGTGAGAGCCCCTCCTCTGGGCATCTGTCTTCCCTGGGCCGGGCTCTCCACATCTGTCGGAGCCCCCTACCCTGTCCTCAGGGCGTTGCTAGCCTGCGGATTGAAGGGACTGGGTGCGGACCATGCGGGAATCTACAGCAGGGTGGTGGGCGGGGCGGGGGTGGGGCTTGTCCTCAACTTGGGATGGACACAGGGGGTCTGAGGTTCTTTCTCTCCCATCGTCCTGGCCCCGGCTGCGTCTCCTCTCCCCGTAGAAGTCTTTTGTTTCCTGGGACCCAGCAAAGGTGGGGTGGGGGAGGCTGGAGGGGAGAAGCAGGGGGAAGGAGGGGAGGGAGGAGGGTTTCAACATGCTCAGCTAGAAGCTCTCTTTCCCTTCTCCCTCCTCTGGGTCTGTCCTCTGCCCCCACCCTCCCCAAGCTCCTTGTCTGCTCCCTGTTCATGTAATTCGGCTCTGCCACAGCTCTCCCAGACCAACTGGTGTCTTACAATTCAGTTCAGTTCTGACACTACCCACCCTGCAGACCCCACCAATTAAGGGTTCAACCCACAAAACTGTCTCCCTCCCCCCCCCCCAACGTCAGACTTCTAGGGTACTCCCAAGCGGCCGATGCTTCTGCCTGGCTGACTGTAGATTCAGGGGCATTGCCAACACCCTCTCCCTACCACCCGGCTTGATAATTTGCTAGAACAACTCTTAGAATTCAGGAAAGCACTATACTTATGATTACAGTTCTGTTAGAAGGCTACAGCCCCCTGAACAGCGAAGCAGAAAAGATTTATGGGGCAAAGGATGGGAGGGGAGGAGAGCCTCTGTGCCCTCTCAGGACGAGCCACCCTCCCAGCCCACGGATATGTCCGCCCGCCCGGATGCTCCTTCAGCCTTATTGGTTCAGGGTTTTTATCTGGGGTTTCCTCACATAGGCACGATCGATGGAATCACTGGCCACCTGACTAAACCCAACCTCCGGCTGCTCGACCTCCCCAGGGGTCAGGGGTGGGGCTGAAAGTTCCAGACCTTTACTGCGATTGGTTTTTCTGCAGCCCACTCTCCATCCTGAAGCTGTCGAGGGGCCCCTCCACCGTGAGTGGAAAGGGTCTTGTCATAAATAATAAAAGGCGCTCCTATCACTCAAGAATTCCTGAGTTTCTGAAGGCTAGGAACCAAGAACAAAGAACTTTTCCATTATGCCGCAGTCACGCGCCATGTTATCTCTGGGATCATGGTGATTTGGAGTCAGCCTTGATTGTCCCCTCCAGGAGCCACGCTGTCACTGCAGCCTGTTGGAGACCCACTCCGGGCAAGTGCTTCCATGTGGGGCTTTCCAGACACTGTGCCATTTAATCAGCAAAATGGTCTCATGCGAAGGGAATTACACTCATTTTGTAGTCAGGGAGACGGAGGTACAGTTTAGTGACTTTCCGAGGTCATAAAGCCAGCGAAAAGGGGGGCTAGGCCGTGTCATTTTGAGTCAGGAGCCTTACTTCTTCATTTCTGTATATCCCACTTCCTATCTTTTTCTTTCAAAGGTGACTGGAGCTTTTAAAAGGGATACCGTACATAAGTTTCCCTGGATTCACATCTGTAATCCCACAGAGATGATTGAGCTGCGGACAAAGCAGGGCTGGAGACACATCCTAGAATGTCTCTTCAAGCAGGAGACAGAGTGTTCTTGGCTCTTCAAGTTGTTTTGGTGGATGAGAAAGCCACAGTCTTGGGCCGACCCAGGATTCTGAGTATGTCGTGGCTTTGATGCTCCTGCTTCTGGGGACCCAGACCTGCTTCCTTAAGGGTCTGGGTGGCAGCCGTGAGGTCTCTGATGAAGTGAAGAGCTGGTCAGGGTTAGACTCAGGGCTTTTGCCACCCTCAGAGACAGCATGGGTCTCATGATGTGGTTTGGGGGTTTGGGGCCCTTTTCTTTCATGTGGTCTTCCAATCCAAATAACACATACCTATTCCTTGGAGCCTCAGATTCCTTTTATCTGGGATAAAATGTCTTATTCCCTAGGAAGTCAGCTGAAAGAGGGAAGGAAACCCATACATACTTAAAGACAATTGTCTGGAAGAAGATGTTCCATCCATTCCCTCATTTATGTTCTCAATTACTTACTAACTCACCCATCCCTCCACCCAACCATCCATCCATCCACCCATCCATCCATCTGCCCATCCATCCACCATGCAACCATCTGCCCATCCATCCATCCATCCATCCATCCATCCATCCACCCATGCAACCATCTGTCCATCCATCCATCCATCCATCCATCCATCCATCCATCCATCCACCCATCTAGCCATCTGCCCATCCAACCATCTGCCCATCCATCCATCCATCCACCCATCTATCCATCTATCCATCCATCGATCCATCCACCCATTCAGCCATCTGCTCTTCCATCTGTCCATTCATCCATGCATCCATCCATCATCCATGCATCTGTCCATCTGTCCATCTGCCCATCCATCCATCCATCCATCCATCCATCTTCCGATCCATCCATCCATCCATCCATCCATCCATCCATCCATCCATCTGCCCATCCATGCATCCATCCATCCATCTGCCCATCCATCCATCCATCCATCCATCCATCCATCCATCCATCCAGCATTTTTTGAGCTCTTTGTGCACAGCTGGACCTCTGTCTGTGGTGACACGAGGAGGAGCAGAAGGGTCCCTGAGCTCTCAGAGATCATAGGAAGCAGCTGTGGGAAAGGTTTGTTCTGGCCTCCAGTGATCCCAGGCTCCAAAGAAGTCAGGCAAGGAGCAGCTGGAGCTCCCTGAGGTCAGTGCCGAGATCTGTGGCGGGAGAGCTTCCGTGGCCTTGGCTCAGGAGCTCTCTGCAAAGACACCACTACACCCCAGGGGGGATTGTGTCAGCTCTCTGGGGCTGGCAGCCTGACACCAGCTCAAAAGATGGCATTTTGAGCAATGTGGGGAACGTGGCTCAGCAGATGAGAACAGCAGCTGGGGCCTGAGGCAGGTGGGGACAGAGAGGGGAGACATAGGCTGCTCCTCTTTCTTGAAGCCGAGGTCCAGAGGGAACCTTGACGGATCTGTGGACCTTCATTAGCCCTGTGTTCATCACTGTGAGAACGTAGCTGGGCATTAAACAGGTCAGAACCCCAGGATTTAGGGCTGAGAAAGATCTGGAGATGCCAGCTGACCTTGGAGGGGAGAAGAGGAGGGGGCTGCCTGTCTGTCATTGATGCTGAATTCTCACAACGACCTAGGAGATGAATATTATTAAAAATTATTAAAATTTTTTAAATTTATTTTTGAGACAGAGAGCATGAGCTGGGGAGGGGCAGAGAGAGAGGGAGACACAGAATCCGAAGCAGGCTCCAGGCTCTGAGCTGGCGGCACAGAGCCTGACGCGGGGCTCGAACCCACAGACTGTGAGATCATGACCTGATCTGAAGTCGGACGCATAACCGACTCAGCCACCCAGGCGCCCAGGAGGTGAATATTATTATCATTACTGTTTTTCTTTTACAGAAGAGAAAACTAAGACCCAAAACCTTTAAATACTTTGCCCAAAGTTATATAATGAAGAAGGAGTGAAGCTGGGATTTGAACCCAGAAGGCCTGGCTTTCATGTGTGGGATCCTTATATAGTCCCAAGATGCTATACTCAAGGTCATGAGTAACTTCTTCTGTTTTCACACCTGTGAAGTGGGATTGCTGGCTTACAGGCTTGCTATGAGAATCAAGAATGAAAAAGTAGCAAGACGGGGTAGTCCGCCTGTGAGGCAGTGCTGGGTGGCTCACTGGGCCTCTGGTATGACTGATTCAAATCAATGTCTCGGGAAAATTACGTTTCCTGTGGCACGGACCCTTGACACTCCTGGTCAACACTTCATTAACCCCTGGCAGTATCCCTACGTGTACTGTTCCTCTGCCCATTTTACAGATGAGGAAGCAGAATCTCCAAAGAGACACAGTTAGCAAGGGACAGAGCTGAGGCTCAAACCCAGATATGCACAAAGCCAAAGGTCTCAATGGGTTTCCTCTGGCTGTTGGGTGCCATGGACATACCAGGTTCAAGGTACAGCACTTTCCCCTGGGGGTTTACGGTCTGCTGGTGGTCACAGCAGCGGGGTAACTGGAACCAGGTGGGAGAACACCTGCTCTGGAGACAGGTGCATCGGGCGCCCGGTGCAGGGAAGGGGGAGAGTTCACGGCACAGAGGGCTGGAGGTGAGGAGTGGCGGTGGGATTGCCAGTGTCTCCTGCGAAATTTCTTTGCCTCTCCTACCTCCTAGAGGCCACCTGTGTTCCCTGGCTTGTGACCTCTTCTTCCAGATTCACAGCCAGAAAGCATTTTCTCTCCTTTCGGATCTCTGCTCTGTCCTCATGCCTTCTCTCTCTCTGATGCTGCTCTTCTACATTAGACCCATGCGGATTATCAAGGATTATTCACCTCATTGCCAGGTCCTTAATTTAATCACACCTGCAGAGTCCCTTTTGCCATGTAAGGTAACGTACTCATAAACCCTGGGGATGCATATGGATGTCTTCGTGGGGCCCTATTCTGCCTCCCGCAGGTGGGAATGGGCAGTGCTGAGAGTTTTAGTCTGGAAGAAGTTTCAAAAAGCTGCTGTGGGACAAATAACTGGGACGTTACCAGCGCAGGGATGGCAAGGACATTTAATCCTGTGTGTCATCAGCACCAGTCGTTCGGGTTCCTGGAGCTCTGCGATTGATTAGTGATGTCTGCCATGGATTCAGGGCCAAGAAAGGGTAGCATGCCCACCAGGAATCTGGCCTCCTGAATGTAGTTTAAACCGTTCCAATTGCCCATGAAGATAAACAGGCCTGGAAAGGGAGAGTGCTCATCTGAGGTCACACAGCTAGAGGCAAAGCTGGGACTAGTAGTGTGGCCCCCTGACCCATGGTTCAGACATGGCCAGTCTGAAGCACTGGGTTACAATGTCGTCTTTAAGTCACTGCAGTGAGTTGAGGTGTCTCTGACTGTTGGGAAGAGGTGGGAGGGGCTCTGGATCCAGGGCAAGGAGTTGGCACAGAGGCTGGCTGGGAGTACAGTAGGGTGAACCTGGTCTAAGACTGGGACGTGAGTGACCGAAGCCAGCTGAAGGCTTGGAATCCTGGGGCTGTCTGCAGCTGTTGGTTAAAGCTTGGGGAAGGTCAGAGAAAATAAGGTCTGAGCCAGAGACAGAGGCTCAAGGACCAGGCACCAGGAGCCAGGGTCAGGTGTGGAATTTGGAATTTCTTTCACCCAGGGCTGGCAAACGTGTTTCATCTTGCTTGCTTTCTGTGATCGATTTACAGTGGCTGCCGAATGTGATGATGAGGCCATAGCTTAGCTCCGAGGGAAAATTCCCAAGATTGATTAGCAATGCCTGTCATGGGCACAGAAATGGGTGAGATGGTATATATATGCCAGTTATTTGCCGTTCCTACACAACAGTTTATTTATCTGGATGAAGCCAGGTCACAAAGAGCCTTGAAGGCAGGTTGGAAAAGAAATAGGGTCATAAAGGGCAAAATGCTACCTGAACAGCTGAAAGAAGGTGGCCACTTCTACAGCAGCAAGGAGGGGTGGAGGCTCAGCCTTTTGTAACAAGTCAGGGTAATGTTCACTCTCTGATGGGGACTCATCCTGTTTCCCACAAAGCGATGAGCCCAGAGACATCAACTATCACATGATAAATGCTTGTTGAACGAACGAACGAATGAATGAATTTATTCCATATAAACTCAGGACCGTATTTCACGGGCACAAACATGTAATTTTGAACGTGCACTTCTGGGGAGAATGGAGTAGATTGTGGCAGGTGAACAATATTGCTAAGAACAACAAGAAAAGTTAGGAGAAACACAAAACTGTGTGTTTAAAGGGAACTATGGGAGCAACCAGGAGCAGAGAGGCAGGGACTCTGGAGGGTAGAGATGGCAGGTGAACTAAAGATTTGCAGCCACTTTTCCCCTGCGGGCATTTGCCAGTTCTTGGGTTCGTGCAAGAAGCTGCTAACCCAGGGTTTGCTGCTGGGAGCTGAGACCAAGAGCCTGGCCACCTTCTGTGTACAAAGTCCACTTCCTCTCGAGTCAGGGGGAAAAGAGTGAGCCTAGGATTTGCCCAGTGACTAGCACACGGAGGACTTTCAACAGGAGTTTGAATCCATGCCTCGCGGGCCTGTTTGCAAGAAAGAGCCCTACACCCCGTCCCCCGTTTCTTTGAGTTCCACTTTGCTCCAATCTTTGTAGCTGTTTCTGGAACAAGGCTGCATGATTTGGTTTCCCTTCCTCCCTCCCTCCTCCCTTCCTCCCTCTCTTCCTCTCTCTGTCTCTCTTCCTTCCTTCCTTCCTTCCTTCCTTCCTTCCTTCCTTCCTTCCTTTCTCTCTCTCCTTGCCTCTGTCTTTTTCCTTCCTTCCTTATCTCTCTCTTTCTCTCCCTCTTCCCCTTCCTTCCTTCCTTCCTTCCTTCCTTCCTTCCTTCCTTCCTTTCTCTCTCTCCTTGCCTCTGTCTTTTTCCTTCCTTCCTTATCTCTCTCTTTCTCTCCCTCTTCCCCTTCCTTCCTTCCTTCCTTCCTTCCTTCCTTCCTTCCTTTCTCTCTCTCCTTGCCTCTGTCTTTTTCCTTCCTTCCTTATCTCTCTCTTTCTCTCCCTCTTCCTCTTCCTTCCTTCCTTCCTTCCTTCCTTCCTTCCTTCCTTCCTTCTTGTTAAGTTAAAATGAATTAAAAATTCATGTTGTTTCCTGGAGTATTTGGAGAATTTCACAACATCCCCAGGAGATAATTGGTGTCTCCCCAGGGAACCACCAGGCGCAGGCAGGGAATGATGGTATAAATCACTTCAGTGCCAACAGCAGCTTTAATTAAGTTTTTCCAGAATCAGATGCTTATTTCACTGAAAAGTACTGGGCTTTGTTGACAAGTGACATGTAACATTTCATTCTCCAGGGATTTTTTTTTTTTTTTTTTTTATCATCAGAAAACATCTTTGTGGAGACCTGGTCTCCACATTAATTAATCAGCCAGGCAGAGGGGGCCCGGTTCCTGCAGGTGGGGGACACACAGGGGGTGGGACTTGGCCTCCGGGAGAGGCAGGAGGCAGGAGGCCTCCCAGGGATCCCCTTGCTCCTCCCCTCTGCCCTGGGAGGTAGGTGCCAGTGTCCCCATTTTGCGGAGAAGACTGAGGTTCCGGAATCCTCGGGAATTAGGATGCTCTCACGCAGCCCGTAAACCGCAAAGCCAGCTTCTTCTTGCTTCCCAGAGGGCACGTTCCCCCATGACCTCACCGTCATCCCGGGTTCCTCAAGGGTTTCCCATCCACTTGGGGACATAAGTCCCCCACACAGCAGAAACACGCAGGCATGGATCCAGGTTATTACCCGGCCCCAATTCCTGGAATCGGGGGACCCTCGCACACCAAGCACCAGGTTTCCGGGGCCCCACAGGGGAGGGGGAGGGAAGCCTGTTAAAACCAGGAAAGAGGAGTGCCTGGGTGGCTCAGTCAGTTAAGCGTCTGACCCTTGGTTTCGAGTTTTGTGAGTTTGATCCCCGCGTGGGGCTCTGCACTGACAGGGCGGAGCCCGCTTGGGATTCTCTGTCTCCCTCTCTCTCTGCCCCTCCCCAACTCGCACGGTCTCTGTGTCTCTCAAAATAAGTAAATCAACTTAAAAATAAATAAAACCAGGGAAGAGATGAGGGCAGAGTCCTGGGTCAGATGCCACGTTGCCCCCCTTTCTCTTTTGTGGCTGGAAAGACACTGGGAAGGAAGCCTGGACAGATGGGTTCTAGTCCTACCTCAGCTATGACCTTAGCGTGGCCTTGGCTGACCCTTTGCCCCAGCCTCAGAGCCTCTGAAACAGGGTTTCCCACAGAGTATCCTCTTCCCGGGAGAGGCCTCTGAAACAGGGTTAGAGGCTGCGAATCTGTGATTCTGGGGATTCACTTGACTCATTAGTACTACAGATCCCACCAGGAACCCCTTGACAGAGCTCCAAATGTCCAGAGACATTCGTGGCACCTGCTTGTGTGGTGTGGCACTGACCTGTCACTCTGTGCCTTCACCCCACACTCCACTGGCAATTTGAACAGGAGACTCCAGAGCCTAAGCCCAGAGCCTTAAGTGCTGGCTGGCATCGGGATTGCTGGGGGAGCTGTTTCAAATCACAGATGCACAGGCCCGCCCGAGCCCAGGGATGTATTTCGTGGCCCATAGGGTTCCCTGTTCTCTCTCACAAAGTAGTACTTGGACTGTTTTCTCTAAGTGGTGGAGAGATGCAGACCAGCCCCTGCTCCCAAACTGGGTGCACTGCCCAGAGAAAGTATTCAGGACCACCAAGAGAGACTGGAGGTACTGGGCTCCGTCACTGATTTCTTGGAGCCCTTTGAACAAACCACTGGAGGCAAGTTCCATCCCTCTATTTCACCAGGGAGACCTGCTCTTCTCCCTTTTTCCACGGTGGGATTGTAAACACATCATTGCCACCAGCATCGCTGCCCACCCAATGACAGTGGCCAACCTGTGACCCAAGCCTAGCCGATGGAAATATTCCATCCCCTCTAAAAAGTGATTGGCCCAGGGGGTAGCCATGAAACCAAGAAGAGCCAATCAGAGTCCCTCCTTCAGAGTGAGAAGAAACAGCTGATATTTTCACTTTTTTTGGGCGGGGGAGGCAATCATCTTCCTTGGCTCAATGGGAAAAGTCAGTCTGTATAGTCAGAGAGAAGAAGGCAATGCATTGAGTCATACAGACCTGAAAGATAGATAGATGGTTAAATAGATAGGTAGCTGGGTAGATAGATGGGCAGATGGATAGATATATGGGTAGGTGGGTAGATAGATGGATAGATAGATGGGTAGATAGATAGATAGATAGATAGATGGATAGATGGATAGATGGATAGATAGGTGGATAGAGAAATGGATAGCTGGATAGATAGATGGGTAGAGAGATGAATAGATGAATAGATAGGTCAGACAGATAGATGGATAGGTAAGTAGATCGATGGATGGATGTAGATGGAAGGATAGATAGGTTGACTGATAGATGGATAAATGGATGAATAGATAGAAGGAGAGACAAATAGGTAGATGGGTAGATGGATCGATGGAGTTCTGGCTCCATTATTTGAGCTCATGGAGCCTCTATCCCTGAAGCCAGAGGGAGCTGTCATGCTCTAGCCAATTGCTCTATGAAGTGAAGTTGCCTGGGGCTTCTGTCACTGCCACAGGAAGAGTCCCTCCCACCCCACCCCATCGGCTCACCCTCCCTGTCCTGGGCGTTGGTCTCCGGACTCCCAGGGGTTTCTGGGTGTTTCCTGCTGGCCCTTCCAGCAAAGATGGTCTATGACTCTGAGCTGTGTAGGCTGCCCTGCCACAAAGCACAGAGCTTGCAGGCCAGCAGCGCAAGCCCCCAAATGTTTGCAACAAAAGTGTTGATAACACAGCTTTCCAATAAATCCAGAGCCTTCTAAGGTGGGGGGACGGGGAGGGCTGCATGTGCGGGGCAGTGGAGGCAAATTACTTTTGTTCTCTGCAGAGTCTGTGCTGGGTTTGCGTGCCTCCCCGGTGCTCTGCTGAGTTGGAGAATCTTCCAGCAGGGCCGGCTTCCAGGCGGGTGACAGCAGATTCAAATCACTTCTGCTCTCCAGCTCAGCACTCGGGCCCAGGTGCCTGCTGGATTCAGAGCACAGGCCCCCCCTTCCTCCAAGAAATCTCTGCTTAGCACAGCCAGGGCCTGGACTGTTGTCATTAGGAGGTATAAAATCCTAATTTATATTGCTGGGAGGGTAATTTATACACTAATGTAAATTTCTTTTACTGCTGATTTTTGAGCAACTGATGTGCAATTATTTCCGGCTCCCCTTCCAATGCAATTCTAATATGACTGCCTGCTAATACCTTAATATTCTTTACGATTGCCAGAGATGATATTTTTCCCGGATCAAATGCATCCAGTGGGGTTTGACATAATTGGGTTAAAGATTTCTCTTTCTGAAGCTGTAAGACTGTTCGCCTTAGCTGGGCTGGTGGGAGGTTGGTGGGGGCGGGGAGGGGGCGCGGGAAGGATGATGACAGAGGCCTTTTGTGCTCTATTTCCCTGCCTGGGCCTTTCTCCTTTCCCGGACCCCGGATCTCTCTTGTCTGCCTACTGTGTGCTCAGCTCAGAGGATGCTACTTTGCTGCCATTGCATGGAAATGGTGTGAGAAAACAAATAGTTACTTTAAGGGCCCACTCCAGAGTAACCGTTTCAGGGAGAATGGTTTTTGCCTTCGGAACACCCCAGGGCATGAATGGCGGGCCTCACCCCGTTAGGAACCAGGGGGCGCGAATGTGCGTGTTGTGTGTTAACGTCAGCTGGTGAACACGATGTGCATCTTGAGGGGCCTGGCTGTGCATGGTCCGCTTCATGTCTACGGCAAGAATGACATTGTCTTCAGAATGTGTCTCTGTCCCTGGCCCTGCTGTGGGCAGCTGACAGGCCGCAGGACTCATGATGCCTTTCGGTGTCTGTCCCCAGGCCATGCTCTGACCTCCACACCATGCCGTCCCCTTCCAAATAATTAACACCAACCCTAAGACCACGATCGGCACCGATCTTTGCTGTGATCTAGCAGCAGCATTTCATTTTGATTTTGTCTACCATTTTCCTTACCTGTCTAGCTGGGACCTGCCACAAAATCCTTGTGGCCTTTTATTGTTTATTTATCTATTTTTCAAAGAGTTTATTTATTTTGAGAGAGAGAAAGCATGAGCGGAGGGGACGCAGAGAGAGAGGAGAGAGTGGGAATCCCCAGCCGGCTCTTTGTTGTCAGCGTGGAGCCCAACACGGGTCTCAAACTCACAAACTGTTTCATCACGACCTGAGCCAAAGTCAGATAGATGCTTAATCGACTGAGCCACCCAGATGGCCCCCGTTTGGCCTGTTGAGAACTGAGACCATTTTGAGACCATAGCATCTCTTGAAATTGCTTCTTAGGGGGCGCCTGGGTGGCTCAGTCGGTTGAGCGTCCGACTCCGGCTCAGGTCACGATCTCACGGTTTGTGGGTTCAAGCCCCGCGTCGGCTCGGAGCCCGGAGCCTGCTTCGGATTCTGTGTCTCCTTCTGCCTCTGCCCCTCCCCACCTTGTGCTCTGTCTCTCTATGTCTCTCAGAAAATAAATAAATGTCAAAAAAGAATGAAGAAAAAAAGAAATTGCTTCTTAGGACCGTCACCTGTGGCAATATATTATGGCTTACTCTCATCATTTTAGTGTCTTCGTTTATTTTTTCCATTATGATCATTTAACGCAACTTCAGCTTGGAAAAGGTGATTCCATAAAAATAAACCCCGACATGGTGTAGTTGTAACTAATAATAATAAGTAATGATATTTATACAGTGCTTCCTCTTGTTTTAAGGACGGTACTACCTAACTCATTCGGTTAGAGCACAACATAACGAGGCGGTCGTTACTATTAAACTCATTTTACTCGTGGGGAAATCGGGGCATAGACCGGTTAAGTGACCTGCCAGAGGTCCCTCAGCTGGTAAAGTGGGAGGGTTGGGGCCGGTACCCAAGCAGCTGGGCCCCACATCTGTCTTCTTAGCACGTGTGCCCCCTGCAAATTCGCGTGTTGAAGTCCTAACCTTAGCACCTCAGAATGTAACAATATTCAGAGATAAAGTGTGGAAAGAGAGAATTCGGTTAAAATGAGGTCCTTGGGGTGGGCGGTAACGCAGTGTGACTGGAGCCCTTATAAGAAGAGAAGATTTGGACACAGACACACACAGGGAAGACCATGTGAGGACACGGGGAGAAGACCTTGGCTGTCTGCACGCCAAGGAGAGAGGCCTCAGAAAGAACCAACCTGTGCACACCTTGATCTTGGACTTCTAGCCCCCAGAACTGTGAGAAAATGAATTTCTCTTTTTAATATTAAATATAATTTATTGTCAAATTGGTTTCCATGCAACACCCAGTGCTCATCCCAAAAGGTGCCCTCCTCAATGCCCATCACCCACTTTCCCCTCTCCCCCACCCCCCATCCACCCTCAGTGTGTTCTCAGTATCCAAGAGTCTCTTACGGTTTGCCTCCCTCCCTCTCTGTAACTACCCCCCCCTCCCCTCCCCCATGGTCTTCTGTTAAGTTTCTCAGGATCCACATAAGAGTGAAAACATATGGTATCTGTCTTTCTCTGTATGACTTATTTCACTTAGCATAACACCCTCCAGTTCCATCCACGTTGCTACAAAAGGCATATTTCATTCTTTCTCATTGCCACGTAGTATTCCATTGTGTATATAAATCACAATTTCTTTATCCATTCATCAGTGGGTGGACATTTAGGCTCTTTCCAGCATTTGGCTATTGTTGAAAGTGCTGCTATAAACATTGGGGTACAAGTGCCCCTAAGCATCAGCACTCCTGTATCCCTTGGGTCAATTCCTAGCAGTGCTATTGCTGGGTCGTAGGGTAGATCTATTTTTAATGTTTTGAGGAACCTCCACACTGTTTTCCAGAGCAGCTGCACCAGTTTGCATTCCCACCAGCGGTGCAGGAGGGTCCCCGTTTCTCCACATCCTCGCCAGCATCTATAGTCTCCTGATTTGTTCATTTTAGCCACGCTGTGTGAGGCGGTATCTCAGTGTGGTTTTGATTTGTGTTTCCCTGATGAGGAGTGACATTGAGCATCTTTTCATATGCCTGTTGGCCATTTGGATGTCTTCTTTAGAAAAGTGTCTATTCATGTCTTCTCCCCATTTCTTCGCTGGATTATTTGTTTTTCGAGTGTCGAGTTTGGTGAGTCCTTTAGAGATTTTGGATACTAGCCCTTTGTCCGATATGTCGTTTGCAAATATCTTTTCCCATTCCGTCGGTTGCCTTTTAGTTTACTTGATTGTTTCCTTTGCTGTGCAGAAGCTTTTTATCTTGGTGAGGTCCCAATAGTTCATTTTTGCTTTTAATTCCCTTGCCTTTGGAGATGTGTCGAGTAAGAAATTGCTGCGGCTGAGGTCAGAGAGGTTTTTTCCTGCTTTCTCCTCTAGGGTTTTGGTGGTTTCCTGTCTCACATTCAGGTCCTTCATCCATTTTGAGTTTATTTTTGTCAATGGTGTAAGAGAGTGGTCTAGATTCATTCTTCTGCATGTTGCTGTCCAGTTCTCCCAGCACTGACTGTTAAAGAGACTGTCTTTTTTCCATTGGATATTCCTTCTTGCTTTGTCAAAGATTAGTTGGCCATACTTTTGTGGGTCCAATTCTGGAGTCTCTATTCTATTCCATTGGTCTATGTGTCTGTTTTTGTGCCAATACCATGCTATCTTGATGATTACAGCTTTGTAGTAGAGGCTAAAGTCTGGGATTGTGATGCCTCCCGCTTTGGTTGAGAAAATGAATTTCAGTTGCGTAAGCTGCCCTGTCTGCAGCATATCGAGCAGACTGAGACACCACCCTATTAGAGATATTACTATGAATGTGTTATTCCAAATCGAAGACCTCTGGCAGGAGAAGAAATTGTGATGTGGTAAAAATGCCCCGGTTTGAGTATTTTTTAAAAAAATATTTATTTATTTTTGAGGAGAGAGACAGAGCATGAGTGGGGGAGGAGCAGAGAGAGACGGAGACAGAATCTGAAGCAGGCTCCAGGCTCTGAGCTGTCAGCACAGAGCCCTACACGGGGCTCAAACTCACAAACTGTGAGATCATGTCCTGAGCCGAAGTTGGATGCTTAACTGACCCCTCATCATTCAGGGCCTCAGTTTCTTCATTTGTCAGTCGAGGCCAGTGATCCCCAGCACAAGGCTCCCAGGGGATCATATAGGAGGTGACACTGATGGCTGTTGGCATGGGGAAGCTGTTGGCAGGCTAATTGGAAAGGGTATGTCCTATGCGATTGGCTTCCCTTGATTGGTCCTAAGTTGGAAGTGAGGACAGAACTTTGGGAAGTCATCAGTTATTGATTAAGCCCAGCTCTTTTTTTTTTTTTTTTTTAATGTTTATTTATTTTGAGAGAGAGAGAGAGAGAGAAAGAGTGAGTGAGCACGGCGGGGCGGGGGAGGGAGGGGGAGAAAAAGAGGGGGAGCGAGAATCCCAAGCAGGCTCCACACTGTCAGCACAGAGCCCAATGTGGGTATCGAACTCATGAACCTTGAGATTGTGACCTGAGATGAAATCAAGAGTTGAACACTTAACCAGCTGAGCCACCCAGGCGCCCTAAGCCCCAACTCTTTTGAGCTGGTAGCCACAGAAGTCATAGTTTGGCTCCCTGGACTGGTTGCTGCAGATTGTGAGTGAGAGTTTTGTTTTTATATTCGAGCTGGCCATTATCTGGCTGTTTAGTTTCTCCCTGTGTAGTGCTCTGCACGGGGCTCCCAGCTGCTGGACGGTCCTGCAGAGGAGACAGGAGCTGGCAGAGTTTTCCATGCACAGGGTGAAATGCCCATTGCCTGGCCAGGGTCTAGCCTCGGGGCTAGTAGGCACTGTCCTGACCCCGGCAGCGTGTGAGCCGGGGGAGCAGGCTCAGGGCAATTCTGGGCTGAGCTGGAGTCCCAATGCAGAAGGCAGGTTCCACGTAACTGCTGTTGTGAGGGCAGCTGGAGGAGAAGAGGCCACGTCCAAGTTTGCATTCCAAAGTTACTGAAAGACAAATACGAGAGCTCTTAAAACTGAATGACAAAGGGCAAAGGGCTTGGATAGGCATTCCTCCAAAGAGGACATACAAATAGCCACCAAGCGTACGGAAAGATGTTGACCGTCATTCATTATTAGGAAAACGCAACTCGAAACCACTATGAGATCCTACCTCAAGCCCTCAGGATGGCTGTTACTAAAAAGCCCCAGAAAATAATAAGTGTTAGTGAGTGAGTGGACCAGTTGGGACCCTCCTGCACTGTGGCTGGGAATGTAAAATGGCGCATCCACTGTGCAAAGCAGTGTGGCAGTTCCCCCCCAAAAATGAAGAGTTAGGATTACCGTGTGATCCAGAAATCCCACTTCTGGGGACCTTTCCAAAAGAATTGAAATAAGGATCTCAAAGAGATATTTGGACAGCCATGTTCATAGCCACGTTATTCACAAGAGCCAAAAGGTGTCCACTGACAGATGAATGGATGAACGAAATATGGTAAGTACGTACAAGGGAATATTATCCAGCCTAAAAAAGGAAGGGAAGCCTGCTGCTTGCTGCCACATGGATGGACCCTGAGGACATTAAGCCAAGTGGAATAAGCCAGTCACGAAAGGACAAAGACTGTATGATTCTACTTGTATGAAGGATCCCAAGGAGTCAAACTCTCAGAAGCCTAATGGACAGAGGTGGTTGCCAGGGGATGGGGGAGGGTTTCGGTCTTGCAAGATGAAAAGAATTCTGGAGATTGGTTGAACAACCAGAATGTACGAATTCTACTGAACCGTACGTTTAAAAATGGGGAAGAAGGTACATTTTATGTTATGTAGATTTTACCGCAATTAAAAAAAAGCAACCCCCAAAGGAAATGGGGTCCTGGGAGGTTGAGCTGGCTGGGCGTTGTCTGCCAGGCTCTGGATGAATAACTGTTCTTGCTGTGGCCCTCTGTGTCCGAGGGGACACTTCCTGGTTCCCTGGGGAAGGCTCCTCTGATCCCCTCAATGCCCAGGGAATTGGGGCATTAGTTGTGGGCGAGAGCAATCCATGCCAGGACATAACCCACTCAACAGCCATTCATTCCTACCTGTGCTACCTCCTTCATTCCTACCTCCTTCTGTGCTAACGGTTCTTACTTTTGCACCTTTTTCAGGCAGGCAGCAATATGCTCAGGGAAGGTAAAACTGCCCCTGACCCAGAGAACGAACCTCGGGTTCCCTAGATCGGCCATGATAATCCACTTCCTCTTTGTGAGTGATTGGTCTGGGGGTGGGTGTGAGACCTGTTCTGGCCAAGAAGACATGAGACAAGTTCCTGGGGCCTTCTGGAAAAGATGTTTTTCTCTGATAAAAGAGGATGCTAGTGCCCTTTCTCATCTTCCTGCTTTGAATGTGGTTGAGTAGTGCTTCAGCAGCCCTTTTGTGACCATGAGTGACAAGTTCAAGGACAGAGAGCTGACATCCTGGGGATGGCAAAGCAAGGGGACCAAAGAGGCTGTGTCTTTGATGACATGGTTGAACCACACTGTACCCAGTCTAGCACTGTTAACCCCCAGGCCTCTTTTATTTGTGAAAACTGATGGTCAAGGTTGCTGCTATGCTCTGAGCCCAGTGGAACAGAGTGGGACGTACTGGGTGCTCTATTTGGCCTCACCCCACCTCAGCTTGGAGGGAACTAAGAAAATGCCTCCACTTCTACTCCTTTGTCTTCCTCTCTTCCAATCCCACCTCCCCTTTCACCAACATTCCTCCCCTTTTGTTTTCTTGAGAAGCTCCCCTTCTTTCTCCTTTGTTCCTGGGGGACCTCATCTCAGACCCATTCCCCGCTTCTTACTTCTGCGCCCACCCTCTGCTCCAGCTCTTTGGGGGCACCTGCCTTCCCCAAGTGCTCAGTGGCATCCGGGTCTGCCCTGAGTTCTCTCCCCTGGCATCCTGCTGCCTGACTTGTTCCAACACCTCCTCAGGGGCTTGACCCTGGGGAACGTGGTCTGATTCCCTTCCCACGGCCCCCGCCCCTTGGGGTATGTTGACTGTGACCTCCTATGGGCAGGGACCAGTAGTCAACTGTCCTTTCTGAATGACATGTTTGCTGCCCTTCCTCAAGAACCTGACCGCCGAGGCCTCTTCCAGGCACGTGTGGACCACACGGCATCTAGTTCTTATATCCACACCCGGGGTGACCTTGGGGACATTCTGGCCAGAGATCAGGGAAGCCACATCACTTCGTCAGGCTCTGCTTGGTATCTTTGTTCTTTTTATACCCCAGTGAGCAAAAGAGGCTGATCTAAGACGTAGACATGGCCCCCGAGGGATTTTAAACAGAATCCCTTTTATTTTCTACTCAAGATAATATCATGAAATGAGATACAGTCTCCCTGGTTTATCAGCCCTTAATTCGATGAATCCCCCCACCCCACCCCCCAAAGTCTGAATAGTGGAGAGGATGACGACAAAGAGAGTTTTGTCATCGATGGGCAAGCTCTGGGGGCCTGACCTGGCCTTCCTGGGGGAAGGCCTTTAGATCGGAAAGGATTACCATGGCCGCAGCCAGTCACAGCTTTCCCTTGCTCATTTGGGACCCGAGGAAAACGGCTTCATCTATTCTCTAATAAGAAGTTAACAGGAGCGCCTGGGTGGCTCAGTCAGTTAAGCATCCAACTCTCGATTTCAGCTCAGGTCACGATCTCACAGTTTGTGGGATCGAACCCCGCATCACGCTCTTTGCTGATAGCTCAGAGCCCATGTGGGATCCGTTCTCTCCCCCTCTCTCTCTGCCTTTCTTGCTCCTGCACTTTCGCTGTCTCTCTCTCTCTCTCTCTCAAAGTAAATAAACAGTAAAAAAAAAAAAAAAAGAAAATAATGGAGTAACAAGCGTGCCCACTTTTTCAAGCTAAAGAACAAGATAAAGGAGTTATGCAAAGCACTTTATAGTTTCATTTCCTCCTGTTAGAGTAATAAGGATAAATGATTTCTGGAGCGACACTTCCAAGGCTGTGGGTACCGTGATGGGGAACATTGGAGGAGTCATAAGTTCCTGTCTTTCCCAGGGGAAAGCAGACGTGTCATGTGCCAAAAATCCCCGAAGCCCGAGATGCAGGATTTTCCAAGTGGCTCCTGGAGCCAGTAGAGACTCTTATTCCCATTTTACAGATAAGGAAATTGGGGCCCAGTGAGGGTCATTGGTTTGCCCAAGGTCACACTTGTAATAACGCAGTCTGCCTCCAGAATCTGTGCTATTCTGCCTCCGAACAAGATGACTGATGAGCGATTCCATTTCAGGCTCTCTCGGCTGGGCTGTGGGGAGGACTGTCGTGGCTCACACGTGAAGAGCGATGCCCAGATGAATCTCACACTTCTCTGCATCAGGGAGGTGGCCCATTCATGTAGCCAGAAGCTCCCCATGGTCTCCTTGGAACTGGACCACAGTAGCCCCAGAGCCGGGCAGGAGAGGTTGGGGGCTGTCTGGTATGTGAGAAAGGGGTTGTTTCAGGCATCTGTGGGTGTGGCCAGGTTCCATCATGACCATCACCTTCACCATCCTGCTGCTGTAAATACCCCTCTCCTCTGACCCCTTCTGTTCCAGGCCTTTGTCATGATGGCCAAGGTTCACGGTCTCCCGAAGGGTGCCGGGCCTGTGTCTCCTGCAGGGGGCGACTCAGAAAGCCCTGGACCCCCTCCTGGATCGCTTTCCTGCCTTCATCAGGAGAGCAGATATCTCCAAAGGAGAGTACCTTTGTTGTCAGCATTGGCCTAGGTCCTAATCAGACAGGGACAGTGTGTGAGTCAGTGTGAAGGGGTCAAAGCAGCCCCTTTGAGGGGCAGACAAAGCTGCTTTGCTTGGGAAGAACCCAGACATGTCTTCCTGGTGTGGAGGAAAGTTCAGTGTCTATATCACAACGCTGCTTAGCTGTGTGGCTTTGGGCAAATTTCTTAAGATCTCTGAGCCTCATTTACAAAATAGAAATTAATCATTCTCTAATTAACTAGGTTGATATCTACCAAGGACCTAACACAGCTACTGATTCGTGGCGCGTGGACCACCCTTTCTTTTCCATAGGGACGTCTGAGTGGTGGAGGCAGAGGGAATCTGGGGCCGTGCACACAAGTGGACTACATTTCCCAGGTTCCCTTGCACGTAGGTGGGGCCATGTGACTGAGCTCCAGCCAGTGAAATGGGGCCGAGTGAAGGCATGTCCATACATGGCCCATAAGATCCTCTTGCCTGATCTTTCATTTCTGTTTCCATGGCCATGACCAGCGGCCAGGAGACTGGCGAGTGTAGTAACCCTTGCAACAGATTTTGGTGGATGGTCAGCAGTCTTCATAACATAATCTCAAAAAAAAAGGAGGATGCACTTGCCTTGTTCTTTCCCCTACCTGCCCTGGTTAAGAGGTGGCTATAATGGCAGGAGCTGGAGCAGCCACTTTGGACCCAGATTGGGAAGCCGCCATGTTGAGGGTGGCCGAGCTGCCCTCCTCGTTCTGGGATGGCTTCTCTGGATTGTTCTGTGAGCAACAAATGTGATTCCAACTTGGTGAGGCGTTGCATTTTGGGTCTTACTGTCCCCGCAGCTCAGACTCTCCCTTCACAGCTATGCTCCTGCTGCTGATGGACTCCTTAGCCGGCAGAGGATTCAGAAGAGAAGATACCTCTCTTATGCATCATCTTGGTCTTCTTACAGGACGTGCCTCAGAAATAGAAGGAGACTTTCCATCAATATCTGAAGGGAGTCTCATACTCAGGCTGGTTCCTCCCCAGGATTTCTCCTAGACAGTCCAGCACCCCCTCAACCAGTAGCATTCCTGGTCGCCTGTGCTGATATCATGAAGACAAGTCATCGCCTTGACCCCCAGCGAGGATCTCGAACTCGGATCGTGCCAAGAACGCTTGTAGCAGAGCAGTAAGGCTGGAAGAAACTACAGCATGAGCCCCGTATGCTTGGAATGGCTAAAGAAATAAAAAGGAGGCATAAAAAAAAAACATAAAGAGAGAATAGCACACCAGGTTTTTTTCGTTTTCAGTTTTTTTCATCATACAACCCGCACCTGGTATTGATCCGGTAATACTCCAACGCAAAACAACTCATGCAAAAACCTCATCACAAAGCCTCAGAAAATGCCAGAAATGTGTGTCTGGTTAGACTTTGTGATTTTCTGAAGAAAGAAAACGAGCTTAAATATTTTAATTGGACTCACATGTCTCCCGTGGCCCTGAACATGTGCTTTCAGGATGCTGCTTGATTTAATGGCCCTATCAGGGATGCAGTTCATTTTCCAGAATAAATGGGGCCTGTTAGCCAAGACATAGATCCGTTGGTTCTTGTAGGGTGGTTTTTTCCTCCCCTCCTGTGATTCCACTTAAGCCAAAGTGCTGAGGAATCAGAGATGTGCGCAGGACTTTCGACGCATGTCGGTGAGCAGGAGTCTAAGGCCGCCTTGGTGCTTTACAGACGAGCGAGGTGGCCCACAGAGGCCGCGGGACCCGCCCGTGGAAGCAGCTGGTAAGGGTCAGCAGTGGCATTGGTACATACGTTTCGGTTTTCTCAGCCCGTTGAAGAAGAAGCAGCAGACTCTTGCGTTTATGAGCTGACTCCACTCCTGCCGTAAAGATCTCTGTGCTCAAAGGCGGACCGTAACTAAGCAGTCGAGAGGCGCCTATTATTTCCATCTGGTGGGGTGTGTTTCAAACATCGTCCTCAGAATGGATCCTTTGTTTGTTTTTTTCTTTTTTAAGATGGTGATGAAAACCTGCCCCCCTTTCAGCCCTGTAGAACCGGCCCCTGCCCCTGGCCTGCCCTGGTCCTGCGTGGCGGCGGGAAGACGGGGGCAATGGCAGGACCCGGGGCTGGGTTTCCTGCATGTTGGCTGAATGGGGGAGCGGCAGCCATTTACTTTTGAGTGAGAATTTTGTGTCTCGTGCTCCGTGCCTGGGGGTGTTGGCGTTTTAGGCTGGGGTTCCCCTGGTGGGGTAAAGGGTTTGATTCTCTGTTAGCAAGTTTCAGGGATCCGAAGGTGGGCCGGGCAGGCTGGGAGTTCTCCACGGCTCTCCCAGTCTTCTTATGCCCCTGTTCCCTGTGTCAGCCTGTGAATAAGGCCTGGGGAATAGCTTTCTCGACCAAGCCTGGGAAGAACATGCCAGATGAACCAGAGCTGTCAATCCATCTGCTTTCTGCCATCTTGAATTTCAGGGTAGAGCGCTTACCCCTTTCTCTTCTAGAACTCTCCCCAGTCCTGGCTGGCCTCCCTGCAAACCCGTGCCTCCACTTGGAAATGGTAGCCTCAGTGAAGGAGTGCGGATGGTTTGGGGCCTCCCGTTCACCCATCAGGAAAGCTGCTTGTCGTGTGAACTCAATCCAGTGTCACCTGCTGTATCAGCTTGTGCCTTGGGAGGCATCTGTCCAGCAAGGATGCCGCTTTTTTGGGTCAGTCTTTGTAGGACACATCTGATCAAGAGTTCTTCCTCTTAGCTAACCTTGTGCAACCCCCCCCGCCCCCACCTGCTTGAGAGAGAAATTCTTTGTAACGGTTACTGGTTCTCCTCTGGATGAAAGGGTTCTGATTTTGGATGAAATTGGACCTCCCCCGCTCCCCGCCCCGTCCTCACTGCGTCTCATCCACAGCTCTGTCCTTGCTTAGATGATCCTGTATTTCTAGAGTCCAAACAGAGGGGGCCGGCAGCCGCAGGCTGATCCCCCGAGAGCGCTTCTGGGGACTCCAGAGAGGGTCCGAGACATCTCGACACTCAGCCAGCATGAGCCAACTGCACTGTTCTCGGCTTCATTTTTTCTTAATTAGCTCTAATTACTCTGTCATCATAAATGTACTGACATCGAAAGCCTTCAAGTTCCTTTAAGCAGCTGGCAGTAATCGGCCTCATTAATCTTGCTGATTCCCATCTTTTGAAGATTGCTGGTTTGCTTTAGAAACGATGCTCTGTTCGGAGCCAGCTTCCCACCTCTCAATGCCCGGCTCGGTGTTAACGGTGAAAAAGTGGCCGAGCCCCTGGGGGCCTGTCATCTCTTCCCAGGTCTGGGGTGGGGGGAGGTGCCCCTTCCTGGGGGAGGTCAGGAGGCCCTGCTGTGAGGTCACGTGCATGAAGACAGGGCACAGGGCATCACCCAGGTCTGCCTTGGTTCGTCTCGGCTCCCTTGGGCCAAGGTCCTGCGGTCACAGTCACTTAAATATTGAATCTTGGGCATCCATCCACCTCACTCTGCCGTGTCTTGCAACTGGGATTCCCAGCTGTCCAGTATTCCCCTCCCACATGGGCTCCAAGGATATGGCCAAGCCTTGTCAATCCTGTCTTCTTTTTTAAATTTTTTTTTTTTCAACGTTTATTTATTTTTGGGACAGAGAGAGACAGAGCATGAACGGGGGAGGGGCAGAGAGAGAGGGAGACACAGAATCGGAAACAGGCTCCAGGCTCTGAGCCATCAGCCCAGAGCTCGACGCGGGGCTCGAACTCACGGACCGCGAGATCGTGACCTGGCTGAAGTCGGACGCTTAACCGACTGCGCCACCCAGGCGCCCCTCCTGTCTTCTTTTTTAGATAGTCTTTGGTAGTAGGGCCAGCGGGGGCACCCATGGAGTTCAGACGCTAAGGTAGCAAGTTCTGAACCAGGAAGACTTGGATAAGATTCATTTTTAAAATTTATACTATTTATTTTTAATTTTGTTTAATGTTTGTATTTATTTTTGAGACAGAGAGAGACAGAGCACGAGTAGGGGAGGGGCGGAGACAGAGGGAGACACAGAATCTGAAGCAGGCTCCAGGCTCTGAGCTGTCAGCACAGAACCCGACGTGGGGCTCGAACTCACGAACCACAAGATTATGACCTGAACCAAGTCGGACGCTTAACCGACTGAGCCACCCAGGCATCCCTATGTATTTACTTTTATTTTTTTTTTTTTAAATTTTTTTTTTCAACGTTTATTTATTTTTGGGACAGAGAGAGACAGACAATGAACGGGAGAGGGGTAGAGAGAGAGGGAGACACAGAATCGGAAACAGGCTCCAGGCTCTGAGCCATCAGCCCAGAGCCCGACGCGGGGCTCGAACTCACAGACCGCGAGATCGTGACCTGGCTGAAGTCGGACGCTTAACCGACTGCGCCACCCAGGCGCCCCTGTATTTACTTTTAAAGTTTACTTATTTATTTTAAGAGAGAGAGCGAGTGGGGAGAGGCAGAAAGAGAGAGAGAGAGGGGGAGAGAATCCCAAGCAGGCTCTGCACTGTCAGCACAGAGCCCGATGTGGGGCTGGAACTCATGAGCTGTGAGATTGTGACCTGAGTCGAAATCAAGAGTCAGACGCTTAACCGAATGAACCACCCAGGCGCCCCCAAATAGTGTTTATCGAGGGTAGGCTGAGGCAACGTAGAGAAGAGGGTGAGAAATCCATACAGTGGACCCTTGGACAGCACAAGTTTGAACTGCAGGGGTCCGCTTACACACAGGCTTTTCTGATACAGTGCAGCACCATAAATGTATTTTCTCTTCCTTACGATTTTCTTGATAATGTTTTCTTCTCTCTAGCTTATTTTACTGTAAAAATACAGTATGTAATACATATAACATACAAAATGTGTGTTCATTGACTGTATGGTATTGGTAAGGCTTCCAGTCAACTGTGGGCTATTAGTAGTTAAGTTTTTAGGGTGTTAAAAGTTGTTTTTGGATTTAGGATTGTGCAGGGGGTTGGTGTCCCTAAACCCTGCGTTGTTGAAGGGGGTATATAAATGAGGGGGGCTAAGGTCATGGCTGGGCCTGTGGTACTGAGTGCCTAGCCCATGGGACAAGTTAAGGCTGGAAGTGGGGTGTGAGCAAGGATTCTGGGAGCAGGATGGAGTGTGTGTACATGTGTACATGTGTGTATATGCATATACATATGTGTACGTGTGTGTAATAGTGTGTGTATATGATATGTATATGGGTATGTGTGTATATACACGTATGCATATGTGAGTGTGTACATGTGTGTGGGTAAGTGTTGCATGTGTGTGTGTGCGTGTGTGTGTGTGAATGTGTGTGTGTTGTGCACGTGTGTATGTGTGTGTTCGTACAGAGCTGAGTACGGAACCAGGGCTGGGAAGCGTGAGCGAACGTTGGAGCTCCTTCCCTGTGTGCCTGATGGACGCACCGAGAGCAAGCAAGCCAAGGGTGTAATGAGAGCCAGGACCTTTAGAGTGAGTTCCCTGGGGGCTGGGCTGACCTTTGACATTGGTCGTCATCATGTGCGGAGCCCTCCTTCTGGACCTCAAACCAGGCTCAGCTCCCTGTACTCCTGGCAGGGGTTGGGTCCGCCTTCATCCCCTCTGACATCCGATGGTCTTAACTCCTCGTCTCAGATCTTTTCTCACTCAAGACGTTGAGAGACCTTCACGCAAACTGAGTTCTTGATGTTCTACCTTGACAGCTCCTGGTGGCCTCCAGACAAACCCCCACTAATAGTCGCACCACGCAGGGAGGTCTCTTCCCTCTTCCACACACACATCAGATGTCTTCTCCTCACAGTATCAGGCCTCATTCTCCTCTAAGGCATGAGAAGCTCATTTCAGTGTTCCTCACCTGCAGCCAGGTGAATGTCAGTGGTACTATCAGTGGCCTCCATTTGCCATGTGCTGGCCATCCTACTCTACAGATATTTTCTCCTTGAATCCCTCCAATCGATGGGGGGGAGGGGGCAGTTCCATTCTACAGATGAGCAAATAAATGTACAGGTTACACATTTTACCTGTAGGCCAACAAGGTTAAGTGACAGAGGCAAGAATTGTTTTCCTTTTCTTTTTTTGTAAAGTTTATTTATTCATTTTGAGAGAGAGAAAGAGGGAGGGATAGAGAGAGAGAGAGAGGGAGAGAGAGAATCCCAAGCAGGCTCTGTGCTGTCTTCGTGGAGCCTGGCACAGGGCTGAATCCCACGAACCACAGGATCATGACCTGAGCCCAAATCAAGGGTCAGATGCTTGACCGACTGAGCCACCCAGGCTCACCAAAGGCAAGAATTGAATCCAGGTTTGTGTGCCCAGATCTTTACCTTTCCATGATGTCATACCATCTGCCAAGCCAATGGCTTGCTTGGCACCGATATGTACCAGGAGGTGGGCCACAAAGAAGCACACTGTCAGTCTTTGTACCGGGAGGGTTTCCAAGAGGACGCATGGCCCCTGCCTTTGAGAATGGCCAATCACATCACCTGTTACCATGTGAAGTTTCTGTTTTCATCAGAAAACAGTGCCGAACCTGGACTAAGCCCATTGTCAACCTCTAGCCTATGCCCCTTTGGTCATAGGGCATCCCTTGCATGGAATGCTTTCCCCCTTTTAGCTATTTTAAAGAATTAACTCTTTTTTAAAAATTTTTTTTAACATTTATTTATTTTTGAGACAGAGAGAGACAGAGCATGAACGGGGGAGGGTCAGAGAGAGAGGGAGACACAGAATCGGAAGCAGGCTCCAGGCTCTGAGCAGTCAGCACAGAGCCCGACACGGGGCTCGAACCCATGGACAGTGAGATCGTGACCTGAGCCGAAGTGGGACGCTTAACCGACTGAGCCACCCAGACGCCCCAAGAATTAACTCTTATTCAGAGATTATTGGAGATGTACACGCAAGTAAAAGTAATCATTTGGCCATCTGGTATACCCTTTTCCACGTTTACCCCAATGGTAACGTCCTGCAGACCACAGAACAGTCTCACCACCAGGAAACTGACGTTGACCTCACTCAGCTGTTCCCAGCTTTACACGTACTTACACGTGTGTGTTTACTTCTATGCAATTTTATCACGCGAAAGTTCGAGTATCTATCAGCACGGTCAAGATGCAGACAGAACCATTCCATCACCAGAAGGGTTCCTTGTGTGGTCCTTCTCCAACCACACACGCCTCCTACCCACCGCCACTTTATGTTAATCTGGATCTCTCAGCCAGCCCTGCACTGGCTGTGACGCCTCCTTGAAATTTGCCGCCTCCGGCTCAGGCATCTGCTTCCTGTCTGGGCTGCCATGTGGCCTTTAGCATTTGCTACCTTGGAAGTAATCCTGAGTCCTGGGAAAGAAAGACCCACTCAGATTCCATACCGTGCAACTCTTTTACTGCCTGGCCTTGGGAAAGTGACTCCTATATCACTGTGCCTCAGTTTCCTAATCAATATGACGGGAAGATCGTGCCAACCTCCTGGGGCCTGGGGAGATCATTCAGTGACGTAATGCATATGAAGTGCCCAGCACCCCCCCCCCCCCCCCGGCACATGGCGGGCCCTCTTTCTGTGTGACCCAGCTGGACCGTGAGACCTTGAAAGCAGGTAACTCCATCCAGAGATGGTCGCTGTTTGGTCCCTTCTTTGGGCCCTGTGTCTGGATGGAGTTTGTTTATTTATTTATTTATAAAGTTTATTTATTAATTTTGAGAGAGAGAGAGAGAGTGTGTGAGCAGGGTAGAGGCCGAGAGGGAGAGTAAGAATCTCAAGCAGGCTCTGTGCTGTCAGCCCGGAGCCCGCAGCGGGGCTTGAATCCATGGAACTGTGAGATAGTGACCCAAGCTGCAATCAAGGGTCCGATGCTCAACCGAATGAGCCACCCGGGTGCCCCTCTGGACCGAGTTTAAAAGAGACGGTCCTTGGGGCGCCCGGGCGGCTCAGTCGGTTGAGCGTCTGACTCCTGATTTTGGCTCCGGTCATGATCTCGCTGTTCATGAGATTGAGCTCTGCATCTGGCCTGCTTGCGCTTCTCTCTCTCCCTCCCTCTCTCTCCCTGCCCCTTCCCCGCTCTCTCTCTCTCTGTCAAGATACATAAACATTAAAAAAAAAAAGAGAGAGAGAGAGACAGTCCCTGCTGGAACTGGAAAACACACCATTGGGAAAACAGATGTCACTTTGCCCCCATCCAGCCTTCCTGCTTGGGAATAAGGTGTCCATGAATCAGCAGATCCAGGCTCTGTCTATTCCGGGCAGAAAAAGTCTGGGCTGGCAGTGGGATGCGGTGGGGGTGGGGGTGGGCTGTCCCTTCCGGGGCCCGCCCCTCGGAACGGCCTCCCTCCAAAGCCTCCTGCCCTCTTCCTGCCAGCAGCTCGTCCCTGCAGCTGACAGAAGTGATTACTGCCTGTGAGTGATAATATAATTCAGTTCCCCTCAAGGAGAGATGCTATCAGAGAGGCTTTTTTAAGAGGAAAAAATATATAATATACTGGTTGAAAAGGGCTATCTTTCTTCCTGGAAGAACAGTTATTAATCTCTTCCTAGTACATTTTCATATCATTTTGGACACTTATTTCCAGGCCGTGATATTATAAAACCAGGCGTCTGTGTCAGCTTTGATGCGGTGGAACATGCTGGAACATGAAAAGGCGTAATTACTGCTGTGGCCATTGGAATTGCTAACGAGATCCTGACATTTTCAAATCGGACCCATTTCTCAGTGATCCAGAAGTGAGCCCTGCAGCTGTGTGGGCTGCATGTGAATGAGGCAGCTCCCAGCTCAGGGGGGAAGGAAGCAGAGAGGGTGGGCGGGGATGAGTTCTATTCTTTGAGCTGAACCCCGGCGACAGGAGCTGAGGCTTGGGACCGGATGGGACCTGATGGGACTGACCCTCTGTCTCAAAGCTGCCTCCTGCCACCCGCAAGGGAGGACGTTTATTCTGGGCTTTTGGGTCATTGTTTTCCGATTTAGGGTGGCCGATTCAGTAAGTGCTTCAAGGAGGACTCACTATGTGTCCTGCGCGCTGGGGGGACAGCAGTGGCCGAGGTCTCCTCCCCATCCCCCACCCGCTGCAACCATGCTTTCTCTCCCTCATCCTGTAAGTGCCAGAGCCACCGCTGGAATTTGCTAGAAATGCAGATCTTCGGGCTCCGGCCCCCGGCACGCTTACGGAGTCTGGAACTCTGGGGGTGGGGACCCAGGGACCTGTGTCAGGGAGCCCTCTGGTGATGCTCATGCACCTGTTGTTGGGGAGCCCCTGCCTTTATCTTCCTCTGCCTGTCCTGGGGCTCCCAGGTTAAAATGCAGACCCCTGGCCCGCCTCTCGTGGGGTGAGGTACAAGCGGAAGAAGCTGGGGTGGCTGCTGTCCCTGAGCTGCCTGGGTCCCACACTCCTGCTCTGTAAGCGGTTTCCGGCTGCTCTGAAAGCTGGGGGGGGGGGGTTGCTGGAAACCTCATGGGCCCCTTGACTCTCTAAATGGAGCAGATGCATGTGAAGCCACAGGCAGCGAACCCTCACGCAGGCTGTGGGCTGGGCTGGCCCCTAGAGTGGGGGGCTGCGAGCAGGGCCGCGGCCCGTTGGAACTGGGGGGTGGAGAAACCAGAAGCAGACCTGAGGGAGGGGTCAGAGAGAAAAGGCAGCAAGGTCAAACGGATGTTCTCTCTGCACCCCTCGAGCCTGGACATCCTCCTGTGTCCCCTTGACAAATGGCACCGATATTTGAGAAAACAAACCTGGCAGTCGTGCTGGGTTCCTCTTTCTCTCTCTCGGGGCAGAAGGTGTCGAACAAATGACCCCAAACACGGCGGGTGTTTTACTCTCTCCTCTCCTGGTGCTGGGGTTGATCTGGCTCGGCGTGGTGGCCCTCACTCGGGGTTCCTCATTCTGCAGCGGGGGGCCTAGACAGAGCCTTAGTTTTCAGATGTTCCTGGACAAAACGACTCCTCTCCCCTCCCACCCCGCCGGCTATTTTGTGGAGGGTGGGGGGCAAAATGACTCAAGGCTGATCCTGAGGACCGGGCCCTGGCTGTGGGTCACAGTCCTCCCTTGGCCAACTGTGGTGGGGCTTGGGCAGACCCTGGGACAGTCCTCAGGTACCTGACAGGTTGCAGACTCCTCATTGGTGATGGTGATGGCCAGAGTAAGTGGCCGGTGGACAGGAAAGCAGGGGGTGACAGGGCGAGAACGACCAGGGGCCCTTGTCGCTGGCAGGAGCTGGGCTTCCCTGGATGCTAAGAGCCACGGGACCCCCTGCGCCGACAGCCGACCAGAAGCGCCTGGAACCATCCAGAGAGAGTTTCAGGAGATCCCGCCGACGCCATCTTTTTTGTTACGTTCTCAGATTTTTCCGAATATTCGAGGCTGGCTACGTATTAGGTGTGCAATTGGAAACAAAAACATTTCATAAGGCAAACTGAGCTACGATCTGCTGAGGATGGGAATGGAGAATGTTCCCCCGAGGGAGACACATGAATCACGCCGGCCTGGGTGCAGGTGATTGTGGGTGCAGGTGTTTGGCGGGGGAAGGCCTCTGCGGACCACCCTCCTCCGCTCTCGGCTGGGGTTCTGCGGGACAAACTCTACGTCCAGATCTGTGTCAAGACGCCCAGGGCCTTGGCAGGCTTTTTGTTTTTGTCTCGGGCCACGGCTGAGAGTTCTCTGGCTCCTGGGAGGGGATGCTTTTGGAGTCAACACTCGGCTGGCGCCTTGGTGACTGAGAAGACCTTACAGCTGACCTCTCAGCCATTAGGGCCGCAAGAAGGCGTGCACACCGTGTCCCATGGTGAGGACCCGGTCTTCGAGCCTGAAGCAGCCGCGACGCGTGAACACGGGCGGCCGTTCTCCAGTCCCTTTGAGACCCTTACGCTCCCACCCCAGCCTCTTCCCCATTTCCCCTACTTCACACTTCTCTAGCTGCTGCTCGCTGACCCCATTTCTGTTCCTCCTACACACGAACCTCGTCTCTCACGCCCCTACCCCCTCACCCCAGGGCCTTTGCACGTGCTGTCCCCTCCCCCAGAAAAATCTCTGCCCTCCGATCTTCAGCCAGTCACCAACTTCTCACCACCCAGGCCTTGTCACTTTGTCTTTGTTCCACAGCTTCCTCCCCCCATCGCTTTCATTTTTAAAAAATGTTTATTTAGTTAGAGAGAGAGAGAGAGAGAGAGAGCATGTGCAACTGTGTGAGTGATTGGGGGAGGGACAGAGAGAGAGAGGGAGGGAGAGAGAGAATCCGAAGCAGGCTCTGCACTGACAGCACAGGGGCTCGATCTCACAAACTGTGAGATCATGACCTGAGCCGAATTCAAGAGTCTGACGCTTACGCGACCGATCCCCCTGCCAGGCGCCCCGCCCCGGTCACTTTCTAGCCAGCTCTCCCGCTTCTTCTTCATGAACCTCATTGTGGTCTGAAATTATATTCTATCAAGTTATCTTTGTTTCTCTCTACTGAAGCGAAACGTTTCCCATGACAGAGAACCCACCTGTTCTGTTTTACTGGGAATCCGCAGCGTCTAGTCTGGTGTCCCCAGTGCAGCACAGGTGCTCAATCAGGGACTCTTGAACAAGTTAATCCCCCGCATCTTTCTGTCCCTCAGGCGGTACCACCCCCACCTCTGGTGCTCCCTGCGTCCCCCCTGCAGGCTCGACCTGCCTGAAACTGACCAGGGGTAGCAGGGGGCAGGCAGGTAGCAAGAAGGGTAAGGGATGGTGATCATCTGGTATGTTCGTCCACTGAGGTTCTCTTCTCAGTGGAGTATCAGAAGTCAGCCCTTGCAGAAGGAGAAGGGGAAGGAGACGGGGAGAGTCCTCACATGCCTGGGGCAGCAGAGGAACTGGTAAAGTGTTTCTGTACGAAGGGAGCGAGGGATGGCTCTAGATAAAATTCCTGGAGGGCCAACCTGCTGAAGACCTCGGAGGTGAGGGAATCAGAGAGGCGTGACAGCCGGGGTGAGCTCAGGCCTGACCACGAACCAGAATGGCCTTGGCAACCGCTGGCTAGCGTAACTGGAGGGGGCCTACGTGCAGGTGCGATCAGGCAGACCCCTACTGAGGTCTGGGTGGTGTCTTTCTGAGATTTCTCCTTTAAGGCAGGTGGCCAAAGAGAAAGCGTGTAGCTTTGAGAGGTGGATTCACGTGACCGGAGCGCAGGGAAACGAGGTCAGCGGTAGATAACGGGGGCGTCCCACAGCCAAGGGCACCCGTGGAAAAGGAAAGCTGGGCTTCCTGACCAAGGACAGCCTCTCACTCAGCAGCGTGAAGCAGAGCCGGGACGTGAAAATGCAGAGGCAGAAACAGGTCCCGTGAGAGGAGGCCACGGTCACATCAGACAGTGAGCGCAAGGGAACGGGGGAGTCTGGGGAGTCCGGAGGCACGACGGCCTCTGGAAAGTGCTGGTCCTGGTGGCCCAGGGAGCCCGAGGAAAAGATGTTGCCAGGGAGTCGGGAACCGGGATCCGGGCGGAAACTTTGGTGGGAAGACTTGGCTCCTCCTGGGGATGAGCTTGGTGTTTCCCTGTTCCACATCAGCCCAGGTGCCTAGTTTAGGGACCCAAATCCCAGGCTACACTGGTGACCTCCGTCCCTTTCCTTTCCTGCCCCCTTTCTCAGAACTGGCCACAGAGGTCTGTGTGTGTCTGTATCTGTGAGGCGTGTAGACCGTGGACTTCTCTGGGGTGTCACAGGGCCCGGCACGCGGTAGGTGCTTCATCGATATTTGTTCCCACTTGACGTTCTCCTGCTTTCTTCTCAAGTATCCCCCCCCACCCCCAAACACTTCCTGAAAGCTCCAGTTAAAAAAAAATTTTTTTTATGTTTATTTATTCTGAAGGAGAGAGAGAGACAGAGCGTGAGCAGGGGAGGGGTTAGAGAGAGAGAGGGAGGCAGAGAATCCGAAACAGGCTCCAGGCTCTGAGCTGTCAGCATAAGAGCCCAGCCTGACCTGGGGCTCGAACTCACGGACCGTGAGATCACGACCTGAGCCGAAGTCGGACGCTTCGCTGACTGAGCACCCCCTTAAAGCTCCAGTTTAAAGGTGGAGTAATAAGTCTTGGACACAATCCACCACCCCCCCCCCCCCCCCCGCCTTCGGTACAATTCTGATGCACTGCCCCTTCCTGCCTCCCCCAGCCGCCGGTGCAGAGGCCCAGCCACCCGCACGAGACACGCGGCTGCTTCGGCTCCACATCGTGCTTTTGGAGCCGTGCCAAACAGTGGCAGGCGGTGGAGTGTGGGGAGTGCATAGTGGTTCGCAGGGATTTGGACGCGACACTGAAACCGCGTTCTCCTGGAGACGTCTCTACCCCACGGGCTTTGCCAGGTTGGCCGTTTTGCCGCGAGGCAATTGAAGCCAGTTCTTCCTTTCCTTAGCTGGTGCTTTTGCTGGAGAAAACAGCGCATGCCTCCGCCACTAGCCCGTCCATCAGGGAGGGTTTGCTCCGTGCCGGACGTGGCTGCGGCCACCGAGGCCACACGCTTTGCCAGTACAGTCCATAATACTCACGGCTGCCAGGATCTGCTCGGATGGGCTTCACGCTGGGTGCTCTTCTAGGAGTGGCTTCTGTTCGTCAAGCCCTCGTGCGTGTGCACGGCGCTGCGCTAAGCGCTTAATCTCAGGCCATCCTCCCAGCAACACTGGGTATTATATCCCCGTTGACAGGTGAGGATCGCGGGATTCCCCCAAAACTACCCGGCTGGCGACTAAGAGAGTCAGTCGGGGTGGGATCTCGCGCACCTGCCCCCGATGCCGATCTGCCGGTCTAACCTGCGCGGGGGGCGAGCCCCTCCTGATAAGATGTGCTCTGGCATGCTGCCGGTGCAGGGGTGGGTAGGGGAGGAACTTCAGAGGGGCCTGGCCTCAGCTGACGTGGTCAGGTGGGCGTCATCTGTCTGGAGAATAAGCGAGGAAGGGTGGGTCTGGGCGGAAAGCAAGCTCTGGCGAATTCCAAAGACAAGGGGGAACTCGAAAGGAAAGTTCCTTCAGGTGCGGGCCTTTGCCATGGCGAGATCCCTAGGCATAGAATGTGGTGGCGAGGGTGCTGGGCCCTGACAGTGGTAGCTCAGGGAGGTGACCGCTGGGGATAGGCCAGCCCAGGCCCCTGTGACACCTTTGGCCCGGGGGCAAGGTGAAAAGAGCCCCTGTGGAGGCCACGTCGGAGTTGCTGTTACTCCCTGGGGGTCAGAGAGAAGCAGGTGAGGGCCCTGGTTTGTTCTTCGCCCTTTTCCTTTCTCTGTCCTGCTCGTTCTCCTTTCCTTCCTTCTGCTCATCTCTGTTTACCTCTCTCTCTCTCTCTCTCCCTCTCTCTCCCTCTCGGTCCATCCATCTGTCCATCTATCTATCCATCCATCCATCCATCCACTCATTCCTGGCTGCTACAGAAGGTATTTAAGGTAGGCACAAACCTCTCGGAGGTCTGAGCTTTTCCAGCCTGGCTTCGGCGGGGGTCACTGTCAAAGCCTCAGAGCCGACTTGCCGCGTCAGGGCCTCAGTCCCCTGATCCGTGGGATGGTGGCGTTGGACCAGAGGCCTCCGAGGGGCCACGCAAGCTGGACTGTCCCACGAGTCTAGGAATCTCTGACTTGGAGCCGGGAAACCTCCTGGAGGCCCTGAGGAGATGCTAGGGTTCCTTTCCAACTTGCCAACCTGTTTGGCAGCCACAGATGGGCCTCTGGGGCGGAAGGGAAGCCAGGAGCCAAGAGGCTGCCTCGCATGAGTGAGTGATTTGTACAAGGATGATTTGTGAGGGCAGCGCTGGGGGCAGCGGGGCTCGGGTTTCCTGGGGCCGCTCGCGAACTCCGACATCTACTATTTTTCACTCCAGTGAGACCGAGCTGCTCCAGACAGGCCCCTGCCGACTGTTTTCAGCTGTGCTGGGAAGTGTGGCGGCCGGCTGTGTTCCCTCTTGGAGCTCTCTCGGGGACAGCGCAGCACATGGCAACTGCTCGAGCGAGGAGGCTAGCGGATTCTACAAGGGGGCCCCAAATTCCAAACGACCCCTTCTGAGCAGCTGGATTTGCATTGCGAGGTGTTACCCTCACTTCAAAGAAACGTCTGCCCTAGATCTGGAGCCAGGCTGTCTTGCTCGGCCCGCCCTCTGGGGCCTGAACCGCATTGCTTCCTGAGTCTTGACTTCACAGGGGAGCTCTGCAGGGGAGAAAGTTCCGTGGCCAGAAGTCAGGGCACTTCCACGGGAAACGTGGGTCTGCTGCTTCCTGGCCAAGTGACCTCGGACAAGTCACTTCCCTCTCCAGGGCCTCGGTTGCCTCATTTGTGACTTAGGAAGCGTGTGTCCTTTCAAGATCTGATGCTCACTGAGTACCTCATTTGCAGTTTTCTCAGAGAAGAGTGTGTGTCTCTCTCTGCTCTCTTGGCCTGCTGCCGGTATTGGCAAAAGGTATGGCCATAAAGAAACACAGTAGTGGCAAATACCATCGATCCCCAGGTCAGGGGCAATGTCGCAGTTCGGCCTAGATGTAGTGACAGGTAGCGAGCGGTCCCGGCCCTGACAGAAGGGTCTGGGGAGGCCCAGGGAGGCAGCTGACGGGGGTAGGTCCATGTGGACCCCTGCAGCACCTCCGGCCTGGGCGAGAAGGTGAAGGTGGTTGGGGGTTTGTCCCCCCACCTTTACCAGACAGCTTCCCCTGGACAATAGTCCTTAGCACAGAGTTGAACACCCAGAAGTCGTCATTGAATATTTAGATTCACATAGGGGGAACCATCACGACTGAAAAGGCCTTTTTGGGGGCACCTGGGTGGCTCAGTCGGTTGAGCGTCTGACTTCGGCTCGGGTCACGATCTCACGGTTCCGGGGTTCGAGCCCTGCGTCGGGCTCTGCGCTGTCAGCTCGGAGCCTGGAGCCTGCTTCCGATTCTGTGTCTCCCCCTGTCTCTGCGCCTCCCCGGCTTGCACTCTGTCTCTGTCTCAAAAATAAATAAAAACTTAAAAAAAGAATAAAAAGACAAGGCCTTTTTTTTTTTTTTTAATTTTTTTTTCAATGTTTATTTATTTTTGGGACAGAGAGAGACAGAGCATGAATGGGGGAGGGGCAGAGAGAGAGGGAGACACAGAATCGGAAACAGGCTCCAGGCTCTGAGCCATCAGCCCAGAGCCCGACACGGGGCTCGAACTCACGGACCGCGAGATTGTGACCTGGCTGAAGTCGGACGCTTAACCGACTGCGCCACCCAGGCGCCCCGAGATAAGGCCTTTTTATATTGCAGGGACAAAAGATGAGCAAGGGGAGGGGCGAGGGGAGGAGTAGGTGGATTCGGGCCACGTTGACTTAGCAGAGTTGGAATCCCCTTCTCAGCTTAGTCCCACAAAGGACGTCCTACCTGGTATGTGGAAGACAGGGCCCCTGTCTGCTGGTCTCTGGCTCGCCTGCTTGGCTCCCACCTCTCTGATTCCTGGGTCAGGCGTGTGATGTAGAGCAGTGTCTCCCGGAGATCAGCCCCACCATTGAAGGCAGCGATCCCGAGAAAATAAAAGACCAGGGTGAGTTCCGGCCCATCCTCACAGGTTGCAGGATGTCTTTTCTCTTCCTGACTTCATGTCCATCATCCCTTCCTGACCATCTGCCCTGTGGACTTCAGGCTTCTGCACCAGACACGGAAGCAACACCCTCTCGTGGCCCACGTGACCAGCTCCCACAGGTGCCCAAGGCCAGGTCCCTAGGTACACATCTGGTGGGTCTCATTCTCTGATCTCTGCTTCTCCTGATACAGGAAGTGAATGGGAAAGAGAGTGAGAAAGTGACAGGAATGAGAATAATGGTAGAAGAAGAGAGCATGCAGCCATAGTGATGGGGAGCCACAGAAAGGTGTGGGCAGGGGAAAGGACTGGGAGGGCCAAAAGCGAGGAGCAGGAGCCCAGCCAGCTCTGCCGGCAGAAGCAGGGACTTTGTGCAGTAAGTTGGCGGTGGCTAGTTTTGCTGGGTATGAAAAATACAGATTGCTTTTGGCCTGAGACTGCTTTGCTGTGGCTGCGACTCATGAACTGGGCTGAGACTTCTCTGTTCTGAGGACTCTGGTTCCTCCCCCTTTTCTCATGCCTGTAGTTCTCAACCCTGGCTGCACACTAGAATCACCTGGGACCTTTTAGAAATGCTGATGGCCAGGCACATGCCAGGACAATTAAATCAGGATCTCTGGAGCGTGGCCCAGGCGCTGGGTTTTGGCAAACACTTCCCAGGTGATTGTGTTGTGCAGCCAGTTTGAGAACGGTGTGTGTGTAGTAGAAACACCCTAAGGTGACCCCCAGTGAGCCATGCCCTTGCATAACCTCCGCCCTTGAGTGAGGTGAAGCCTGTGACTTGCTTCTAACCAATAGCATGTGGCAAAAATAACAGGATGCCATTCTCTTGGTTAGGTTACGTTATATATGGGGGTGGGGCCTTGTGGATAAACATCCTAGCTTCCTGTCCTTCTGAGGGATAATTCTGAAGGCACTTCAGATGTTTCTCAGAGGCCGAGTGTCTAGACAGAGTCCGTCTGGATTGCGGAGACTGTTTTCGGCTGTGCGGGAAAGTGTGATGCTGGCTGTGTTTCATTTTTGAGCTCTCTAAGAGACAGCAGAACACATGTTAATCATTATCCTCAAAATACTGGTGACCTTGATAACTCATCCTTTATCAATTTGTCCTTCCTTCTGTCTTCCCTCTGCATGCTGCCTTTTTCTTGCTTCCTGGGATCACCTCCCAAGTAAACTCCCTGCACCCAACTCCTTGTCTCAGGCTCTGCTTTTGTGCTAACACGGCATCCTTTGGAGTCCCCAGGCACAATGCAAACATGAGAAGTAGGGCCTTGGAGCCATTTTCATGCCATAGGACCTCAACGTGAATCTTTCCATTTAGGTGGGGGGGGGGCGGGCAGGAGGGGGGAGGAGCTTCCAGATGGTGCATTTAGTAAAGAGGGGTCGTTATTGGAGAATGAGGGGACAGCAGGGGACAGCAGGGGCAGTGTGGGAGACGCACACCTGATGGGACCCTGTCCTGCTCTGAAGGTGACCGTCCCCCAATTCTTCTTCCATAGATTCTCAGCCTCTTTGTTCTGAAAGTGTTTGCTCACTTTGGCCCCTCTTAGGGTCTGCAGTTACTGACCTGTCACTGTCATGAGATCTGTGCTGTGTGGCCAACCGCACTGAGTTGGAGCGTCAGGTCCTGCAGAAGAATGTGCTGTGGGGGAGAAACACTGGGCTTTGTGTTGGAAAATAGTTCTCGATGCCCCTTTGCCATGTGCCTTTGGACAACACACTTCTCCTCTTGGGTTTCACCTTCCTCATCCAAACAACGGGGACGGTATGTACCTCGCACAGTGATTTCGAAGGTTTAGTGACCAAGTAAATGGACATCGTGTGTTTTGAAAACATTCGTTCAAAGACTGGAGGGCATAGCATGATATCATACACGAACATCCCCGTGCCTTGTTCCCCCGACTATTTTTATCCGTTCTGCCAGGGGGGCAAGGTCAGATGAGAAGCTGTTTTTAAAATAAACCCAAACAAAAGATAAGGGAGATTGCCAGCTGTTAAGTCCCAGCTGAGGCTTGGTCTGTGGCATATGTTTTAACACTATAAAAGTAGTATAAACCCAGGATGGAAAATCAGGGAAATAAAAAAAAAAAAAAAAGTCCACATACACGATCCCAGACCCTAACACACTCTTAAAATTTTTATGTCCTGCCTCCCCCACCCGGCCCTGTGCGCACGTTTAAATAGTCTCAATTCTAATTTACATGCTATATTTACATGCTATCTTGTTTTTTTTTTTCACTTCGTATCGTCATAATAGTCTTCCGTGTTTTCTCCCCCTTCTTCTTTGTGTCTACAAGACAGTGCGCTGGGCACTGGGAATCCCAAAGAGAACAAGAGAGCGAGGCCCCCAGTCCTCATGGAACTTTCTGGCAAGTGGAGAACTGCACACATTTATGGTATAGAGTCCTCATGAGAATTCACATTTGCTAGGTCTTCCCATTACCCGCGATACAGTCATAAACCTGCATTCCACAAAATGCTTCAGACCATATTCCACGCTTGCTTATTTTCCGTTGTATTTGCTAGTCCCTGAGTCATCTTGGTCGGTCTTGAACTCTCTGGTCTCCACAAATCTCTCCAGCGAAGGCATGTAGTGGTCATTTTCTGCATTCCCGTTTTTCCTTTATGTCATCACAAGCCCTTAAAAAAACGTATCCCGCATTACCTTGACACCTGTGTCTTTGGGTTTCCTTTGTTCGTTGTTAATCCGCCTCTGTTTTCTAACTCTGCTGCGTCATAACGGTGTCTTAGAATAATTATTATATAACGCAGTGAAAAAAAGTACACTATGGTTGTACCATGACATACGGTTGGGCACCTAGGTTGTGTCCCTTTGTCTCCATGACGTGTAATGTGGAGATGAGCATTCATTTCCTGCCATCTCACCTTCGCCACGGAAAACATCCTGCCCTGTGACCTCTGTGTGGCAAAATCCAATGGACCCCGATCCAACTTGTCTTATTTGACCTACCAGATGCACCGGCTACCTTCCTCTCCTCCAAATGCTTTTCCTTATTTTTGTGGCACATTCTCTCCTGGTCCAGCTTGAGCTGCTCTTCACCACTCTCCTTTTCCGCGGATGCCTCCCAAGCAACTCCTTGGCATCGGTGCCCCCACATTTCCATCCCGTCCCTCTGTCTCCATGCGGTGCCCACGGGTCTTGGGCACGCCTGTCCTTTCCTGTGCCTTGACTTGCCATCCACGTGTAGACTTGTGTTTCGCCGTGACCTGCAGGCTTATATAAATGATGTTGTTTGAATCATACTTCTTTTAGGACCCAATTCTTAATGAGTTTGACTAAGGCAGACACTGTCCTAAGCACCGTGCACATGCACTTGACCTGATCCGAAAACTCCCTTCGCAGCAGATGCCATTACGTCATTGCCATCAGCCATCCCCAGCCGAAGGTCCCACAGTCATCAAGTTCTATCGGTTCTGCACTTTGATGTCTCGTGAGTTCTCCTTCCCTCCATCCCCTCGTCCAGCTTCGATTCGGTCTTCAGCATCTCTCTCTTTGGCAACTGTAGCATCTTCATGACATCCTGCAGCTTCGAGGTCTTGCCTTCAGCAGGTCTTCTCGATGTGCTGAGCGATCTTCCTAAAGTGAGACACTACTATGTCTGTTCAGCTTCGACTGAAGTTTGAGACGCAGGCACTTGCCCTTGTCTTTGGCCTCTTATCCTGATCACAGCCACGTGGCCCCTCCCTACCAATGCATTGCCTGTTTCTACTTAGTTCTGCCATTGTCCACCAGCCCCCCTTGCTGGGTTACCTCTAAAAAAAGGGGGTGCTCCTGTTCAGAGACTTTGTGACCCCTCCCCATTCCAGCTCCTTCCCCTGGTTGGTGGCTGAGCCCCTGGTGCAGATTCTGAGCATGCCTGGAGAAGAGCTCTCCTCTCTTGGTCTGGACTCAGCTGTGGATCCAAGCAAGTGGATCCACACCTGCTTGGGAGTAAAATCCTCCTCCTCCTCCTACTAAGCAACGAGTCTGGTTTCAGGGAGAAGCTCTGTGTACCTTGCAGAAAGGACTGGAGGGGGTGGTTTTGGACACAGCCAGCTGAAGCTCAGCCAGTCCTTGGATGGAGATTCCAAGTCTGGGTCAAGGCACGCTGTTCATGCTCCTTGGACACCGGTCTGTCAGCATGCCCCAGGGTCTTCGTGCAGGGCTTAGGAGCCTGGCAGTGGAGGTGGCCAGGGACTTGGTTAGCTGGCCATGACATTTCAGGAAAGACAGGCCCAGAGAATATGCTGCCCAGAGAATAACTCTGGGCCGGATGGGAAAGTTCTGGGGAGCAGAAGGACTTCACAAAAGCATTCTCGGGTGTTATTAAAGCAGCATGTTCCTTTGGAAGCAGGAAAGAGCAGCCACTGTTCCCTGGTGTTTGCTCAGAGGGTGGATGACCTTGGAGTTTTATTCCATTTGGTGGATGGCATGTGATGACAGTGTTGTGGCAACTAAGCCGGCTCAGGCCGGTAGTAAATCACAGGGTAGGGCCATCCCAGGAGGGGCGGGGGAGGGGGGGGACCGAGTTTCAAATTTCCACCAAGAGTCAGTCAGTAAATGTTTTCCAGAAACTTCAGGTTCCAAAAAGTGTGACCACGTGTTTTCCTCCACAGTCGACTGGGGAAGGCTAGAGAGGGGGAGAACCCAACAAAACCATCATTTGCTATTTCGGGAGGACCTCTGTCAGAAGTGCCAAGGAAACTTCAGGGTGCTCAAATCTTTTCATCCTTGGACCATTCCAGGAAATCTGTCTTAGAGAAATAATTAGAAAAGAACACCCAAGACTTATCCACAAACATGCTTGACATAAGGTTTTTGTAACAGCAAAAATACAAAACTCAACACACACACACACACACACACACACACACGAAAACAGCTGAATGTCCAATTAGAGGGATTAATTTAATTTAGGTCCATCCCTGTTGGACTCTGCACAGCCATTTAAAATACATATTTCCCAGGAAATACGAGAGACCTGGAAAAATACTCATACTACAGTGTTAATCAGATAAAGCAAATATATATGAACGGAGGAAACATTGAAAGGGAATACCCCCCAAATATTAGCAATCTCTTGAGAATGGGATTGTGGGTGATTTTTGTATAATTCTTTTTACTTTTATGTATGTAAAAATATTTTCAACACCATATGCTGATGTTGTAATCCTTAAAAAAGACGTTTAGAAGGATAATAAAAACCTTCGCAGGGTCTGATTTTCTTGGCGTGGGGTTTAGGAGAACAGACTTTCCCCATTAGTCAGATGTGTGTTCCGATTCTCTTGGGAATGAAGAAACAAGACCACGGGAATGATGGGACCCAAGCAAATACCCCCGCAAGAAGCTGGAGATGTTATGACTGTCTTCGAACATTTGGAATGGAATCAGGGCTTGGGATGTCCCCAGGGGCCACGTTGGACCTGTCCAAAAAGGACCAAAGGGAGCTTCTGTCTGCCCCCTTTCATATCTGTGCCTGTTGTCTTTGGTGGTTGGTTGGGTGACACTGCCCCAGCCAGAAGTCCGGAGTCTTCCTTGATGGATTTTCTTCTTCCTTGATGGGTTTTCTTCTTCCTTGATGGGTTTTCTTCTTCCTTGATGGGTTTTCTTCTTCCTTGATGGATTTTCTTCTTCCTTGATGGATTTTCTTCTGCCCCACTCAATTGATCTCCAGCTAGAACTTGTGAACTTCCTGAGTAAATGTCTTCTTCTTCTTCTTTTTTTTTAAATTGTTAATGTTTCTTTAGTTTTGAGACAGACAGAGTGTGTGTGTGTGTGTGTGGGGGGGGGGTGGCAGAGAGACAGAGGGAGACTCAGAATCCAAAACAGGCTCCAGGCTCAGAGCTGTCAGCACAGAGCCCGACACGGGGCTCGAACTCACGAACTGTGAGATCATGACCTGAGCCGAAGTCGGACGCTTAACCAACTGAGCCACCCAGGCGCCCCCAAATAAATGTCTTCTGCCATCTCCACTGCCCTGTTTCAGGACCCCCTCATCTCCTGACCAGGCTGTTGACAAGATCCCCTTGCTTGCTCCCCTTTCTATTTGATTCTGTCACTACAGCCAGACGGTTCTTTGGGAAATGCCAGTCTGCTCCTGCTATGCCCTTGCCTAAATCCCCTCCGTACCACTTTATTGTGTTCAGGGTAGTGTCCAGACTCAGTTTACGAAGCCCTTCTTTATCCGACCCAAACTTAATTTCACAACCTCGTCTCTCTGTGTTTTGCTTCATGCCCTTTGCTCCCTCCGTTGTCAGCCTCCTAACGGATCCCTAAAGGTGCCAGGTCCTTTCTGTGGTGGACCTTCATTCCCGCTACGCCATCACCTTCCTCCTCTTCTCCATCTGTGAAATCCACCTTTTCAGCCTGTGGAGTCAGTTCACTGTCATCCCCCACCATGGGGAACGCCATCCTCCCGTCTCTGAGTTTTCTTGGAACTGCACAATACTTCTCATTTAACACATTGCCCTGTGTGGGAGGGCTCAGATCTCCTCCATTAGAGCATAAACTCCTTGAGACACTGGCCGGTTTGTTTTTGTCTTCCACAGTCTCCGGCATGGTGCCTGGCGTGTGGAAGTTACTTATAAGTGTTTGTTGAGTGGATGAATAAAGTTAAGGAGAGCAAGGTTGTCCTCATCCTAAAGAAGAATCATCTGACCAATGTGAGGATGATATGGAACTTCCAGCGCCGACTCAGATCAGTTATTAGTGGCTTCCTTCCATGCTTTGATTTGGAGGAGCTTAAGGGGGCTTCTCAGATAAGGGGTAAGAGATTTCAGTGATTTGAGGATATTTCGGTAATTTATTGGGGGTTAACTGATCACCTCCAAATTTAGAAGCTTCGAAGGACAATTGTCTGCTTTGCTCACGGATTTGAGACGGGATCAGGACTCGATGGAGACAGCTACGTCTGCTTCATGCGGCATCAGTTGGGGGGATGGGCTGGGTAGACCAGCTGCAGGATTCACTTCCAAGATGGCGCACTCACATGGCTGGTGGGTTGGTGCTGGCTGCCAGATGGAGCTCTACTGCTGCTGTTGGCTGGGGCCTCAGTTCCTCTTCACGTGGGCATTTCCACGGGACTTCTTGTGCTTTCTCACAAGGTGGTGGCTGGGTTCTGAGAGTATTTCAAGAGACCTGGGTGGAAGCCACTTCTGCTATATTTACTGATCAAGTAAGTCGCTAAGGACAGACCCAAAGGGAGAGGAATTAGACTCCAGCGCTCAATGGGAAAAGGAACAAAAAACGTGTCTTGGCATAAACAAGTGGAAATGGCACGATCATGGCCCATTTTCCAATTTTATTGAGGCAACAGAAGTAATTCCACAGTAGGTCAGCAAGGATGTTCCCGGAATTGCAGAAATATTAAAGGTCTAGAGTCAAACTGCTGGACCTAGGAGCTGGATGAGCTTCCTGGGAAGGGAGTCTGCTTCCCACCAGGGAGAGAATTCAACCATGGATGAGAAAATGCTTTGTAGAGATGTGGCGGAGAGCAAGCTTCCACTGAGGAATGGGATTGGATTGAGGTGAAGGAAATACATTTATCGTATTTGTCTGTTCACTGGGATCATACCATTGGCCTGGTATTCCCAACTCCGATGATCAGGCTCTGGGATTAAGGAGACTGGATGGTGATGGTGCTGATGATGATGGCGGTGATGACGATGATGGTGACAATGGCCAACACCTGGGTAATGTTTACTCTTTGCAGGCACTGTCCTCTGTGTTTTCTCTATATTAAATCTTGCAATCCTCTTAATAACCCAGTAGAGATTATTCCTATTCCTATTTTACAGATGAAGAAAGTGAGGCATAGAGAGATTACGTAGCCGGCCCCCAACTTCTCTCAGCCAGATGGTGGAGCTGGATGGCCATCTGGTGGGTGTGCTAGGAAGGCCTCCTGACGGTACAGGATGCGGACCTTCTAGTCCCTGATTTTCAGTCTTTCCCTCATGACGGTGTCCCTGTCTCCCTCTGGGGGTGGCCTGGCTCAGCGTGTAGCTGGCCTTCTGAAAGCAGAAGTGTAAGACAACCAGCAATCTTATGAAAGAAAACGCGAGTGCCGGATAAGCAGCGGGTGATCCTTTAAGATCTTCCCTGGGCTGCCGGAGTGCTGGTTCTGGGGTGTGGGGCCGTTCTGGGTGTCATTCTGAGCTCCCTAGCATGCCTCTTCCTCTTCCGCACACAGTGGTGCCCTTCCCTGAGGCTAGAGCATGGTTTTAAAGCAGCCAGGCCTGCCACATTCTTCTCCGTGCCCCCTGAGCCCCTCAGGTCCCTTTCCACGGGTAGTTCTTGCCCGACAGCTAATTGTTGTGTCATCTGTTACAGTTCCTTCCGCTCGTTCGAGGCCGAGTTCAAGAATTTGCTCCCCTGTGGAGCAAATTGTCCCAGCCGGAGTGAGGCCTCCCTCCTTCCTCATTCCATGGTCAGCCCACATCTCTGAGTTAACGATTAGGTCATCTAACTATTCCCTGGGACTTTCTGGCTCTCGCCTGCAAAACTCTCTCCTCCAGACACAGGGACCATCGCTTACTTGCCCCAAATCCCTACCTCCTGGCACAGTGTAGGAACCTCACTGATGTTTTTAATGTTTATTTATTGATTTTGCTCTCAGGTACCCCTCTTGGGGGCATCCACTTGTCTTTGGAGACTGTGACTATATATTAAAAAAAAAAACAACTCAACTCGATGTGCCTTCCTGAAGCAATAACTTACTTTTTACAGAGTTCCGACATCTAGAACTCTTTGGCTCTCAAAGCTGAGCATTCATCAGACTCACTTGGAGGGCTGGAGGAAACAGATCTCAGTGTTTGACTCAGTAGGCGTGGAGTGGGGCTCGAGAATGTTCGTTTCCCACAAGTTCCTGGGCGATGCTGCCGTGGCTGGTCTGGGACCGCTCTGAGAATCGCTGCTCGGGACTTCACGTCCCAGATGCCAGGTAACACTCATGTTGCCTCTGAGACCAGCCGCCGCTTCTTTGTTTCTAGAATCCACAATGTGTACAGCCTGCCATTTGCTTCCAACAATGCACAACTCAATTTCTGGTTTTAATAACGACCGTAGGAACCAGAGATGTATCTTGTTGTGGAAAATGTTACCTCCATCACACAAATGCCTTAATGCCACAGCATTTGAATTGCGCTCTGATCTTTCCCTTTATTAAAAACAGCATTAAATTACTTGATGCATTCGTGGCAGCCTGGAGAGGAAGAAGACGCTCTGATATTCAGGAAACCAATGAGCATGCAAACAGTGAGCTTTCCAATGTGCTTAGAATAAATGGAGGAATTTCTTTGGGGGAATATACTTTATTCAAAATGTAGATGGCATGTGAAATGTGAATAAATATAAGATCGCTGGTAAAAAATTCCTTTTCATGAGCTGCCACATGGATAAATTGGAGATTTAAATGTGGGGGACCCCAGGCTCTAGGCAGCTGGAGAGGGAGGAGGACGGGAAGAGGGAAATGATTTCTAAATATCCTTGATCAGCGGCCTCTCCCCATTTAGGTGTTAGTCGTGGGCAATAGATTTTTCTTTTACGTCTCTTTCAGGCAAAGATGCCGGGCACCAGAGAAAAGAGGGTGATATGTACGCAGATGAGTTTGCTTTAAAGGGATGTACAGTCTATGCAGGATTTAGATCATCCCACTTGATGTGGGACCCACCAGCCGCTTGGCCCTGAATGAAAATCCCCGGCCCCAGGGGCAACTCAGCCCCACACCAAACCAGTTTCCCAGTCGTCTAGTGAGAGCCTCAGGGTACTGTCTTTCACAGATCTATCAAGCACAAACACCACAGACATACAGAAGCCATGATTGTGAATTCCATCAAAGAAGAGGACCGCCCGCTCAAGAGGACTCCCCAACCCCCCACAACAGCATGGAACGGGCACTTATATTTCAGGTGCCTCAAACAGATAGGTTCAGTGTCCCTAGATGGATCACGTTCCCTGTAGATGTGCAGCACAGAGATATTGGTGGTCTGGGAGTCAGTTAGTCAATCAAGGGAGTGGGGCCCAACGTAGTAGTCTTTGCCTCCTAAGCCTCTGTTTTGGGGCAAAACTCTTTGGAAGAAACCAGAAACCTGTTGTGCTAGGTCAAGGGAAAGGGTTATGATGAAGATACAGCAGACAATGCCATGGACGTCAGGCTATAGAAGTAAAATATAGCCAGGGACAGGACTGCCATGTTCGGTTGCGCAAGCTGTGCACTGCACAAGTCCAGAGGCACCACTGCATGGACTGTGATGTGCAAGGTGACCTCCAGAGTTGTGTGACATGGTGGCCCTGCATTGGAGCGGATCTGGAGAGCCAGGGACTGGGGCATCTTTCTCCGTCTATCAGGTTTGAGGTGATTCCTTTAATTTGTGCTCATCTTTGGGTGTCTGCCTTGTTCCTCTCTCTCATCCATCTTCTTTTTACTCCTCTTGCGTGTGGCTCTACACGGTTGCCCATCAGGCTCTCTCTCTACTTCACCTCCTCTCTGCTCCGGCCCCTGCCACTGACTGTCATCAGTCTCTAACTCTTATTCCCAATTTTTGGGAGGGAGACTTTGAGTTCCTGGCTTGGGCCTTGCAGTTGCTCAGTCTAAGACCCTTGGAGTCCTCCTTGGTCACTCTCTTTCTCTTTTCACACCACATCCACGCTCTCAGCGATACCAGCACTTGGCCACACCGTCGCAACATATCCGAGTCTGGTCACTTCTCAGGGTCCCACTGCTATGACCCTGGTCTGATCCCTGTTCTTCTTGTGCTTGGGTTCTAACTATTCCAGCTGTCTCTGCCATTGTCCCCCTTCCTTCTACCCTAAAGAAGCAACCAGAGCGTGCTCAGAGGTCCACAAGCAAGTCAGGCCACAGCCTCAGACCCCCCTTTGCACTGGCTTTCAGGTTCCTACAGAATCTGGGCCCCATTCTCTCTCTGCTTCTCCTCCCTCTGGGGTCCTCACTCACCCTCTTCCCACCATATTGGCTTTTCAGTGCTCTTCAAACATGGCAGGCAAACTGTTATCTCAAGGCCTTAGCATTTTCTGTTCCCTCTGCCTGGAATTCTGTTTCTCCAGAAGCTGATGGTGTATTTCCACCATTGTTGGGTCGTTCTTTAAGCATCACCTTTGGGCCTTCCCTGAACCCCGATGTGCAATGACTTCACCCCCATCCTTATTGCTTTTCTTTGCTCTAATTATTTTCTGTAGCATCGTCCATGCTGTTATGCATTAAGACTTTTTAATGTTTATTTATTTTTGAGAGAGAGAGAGAGAGAGAGAGAGAGAGAATGAGCGGGGGAGGGGCAGAGAGAGAGGGAGACAGAATCCGAAGCAGGTTCCAGTCTCTGAGCTGTCAGCACAGAGCCCAATGCGGGGCTGGAACTCACCAACTGGGAGATCATGACCTGAGCCAAAGATGGACGCTTCACTGACTGAGCCCCCCAGGCGCCCCGTGCAATTACGCATTTTACTTGCATTTTGTGTATTGTTGGTCCCCTCCTAGCAGAAAGCAAGCTCCATGAAGGCAGAAGGTTTTGTCTCGTTTGTATTCTCAGCACCTACAACCAGTGCCTGGCACTGCATCAGACAAACAAATGAACGAACGTAGAAAGACGAATATATGAATCTAGAAAGTCGTAACTCTCCCGGAAAAGCCGTTTGTTGGGAAAATTCCAGACTCAAAAACATACGCATCATGTTTACGGGTAAACATCTGTGGATTCCTTCCTTCTTTCCCCGGCCTCCCCGCCCTGGCAGGAGGCTTGAATACAAACTGTTGAGTTCGAATCCAGACACCGGGCCATGCAAACTTCTGCCCCTCCAAGTATGGAACCCCAGCCTGGGAACCCGTGTCTGAGTTAGAGGCTCCAGCCCGCACCCCTCTCATTTCACCGGATGTTTCCTGCCCACCACAAGGGTGGCCGCGGGGGTTAATTCCCTTGCTTCACCAATTTGTTTTCTCTTTTGATTTTAGATGCGGGTTCAGCTTTCCAGGTAACTTGCTCTCGATTTCCAGAACTCCCCTTCCAGGGCTCCGGCTACGTGAGGGTAGTGAGGTCCCATGTGAGGTGGGGGTGTTTTCCTGAAGGAGCCCCAGGAGTCCTTTAAAAGCAGCCTGGAGCCCTAGAGGGAACCTTGCAGTGAGTGGAATCGGACTCTGGCCACACGATGGCACTGTGGTCGTTTCTAAGAGGCGGCGGGCGGATCAGTTTGAGAAAGCAATTTCCAAATGGTGCTCACAGTGGCATTTGAGACCCTGCAGGGAGCGTTAGGAAACGCTAACCCCCGCGCGGTGGGGAGGCAGGGTTGGGGGCAGGCGTGGGCATCTTCGCTGTGGAGGCCAGGCCCGCAGGGAGGCGGGAGCCAGGAGAGGGGCCAAAAAGGAGTGACCGTGCTTCTGGGGGCTGGCGTCCTTCCCGGAGGAGGAGGCTAGGTCTCTGCTTACCCAGGGCTTTCAAGGGCAGATCAGCAACCCCGGGGGGTGGGAGTTGGTTTCCCCAAACCGGCGGCGGGTAGGGATCATCCTGCAGGTGTTTCCTGCTTTCCTCCTTCTGTGCCCCAGTTGGGTCAGTTATTTAAAATGCGGTTTCAGCCCCCCCCCCCACTCCCCCTCCCCCACCCCGCTGGAGGGCCAGACTGTTTTGTTCATCTTGCGGTTTCCCATAATGTCCAGCGTGGAACAGAGGCTCCCTAAACCGTTGTCAGACAGATGACTGACTGAATGAGTGGATCTTGGGTTTGGGGAAAGAATAGTGAAAAGAGAAAAGAGAGAGAGAGAGAGAGAAAAAAAAGAGTATTTTCAAGGGTCTTCTCATCTTTCTGGGATTTTTGCCATCGTTACTGTTACCACCAAATCCTGGCTCTTGATGGTTTGCAAAGGGCTTTTGCTCGTGTTATTTTGTCCGTCTGCCTGTCCGTCCATGGGCCACCCCACTCCTTGTTTATGCCTCTGTTTGTCCCTGTCACATCCTCCCTGGAATTAGAAGCATTTGGGGACACGCCCCATCTCCCAGCGGGATGGGGATATTTGAGAGCATCCCGTGGTGTGTAGGACAAAGAAAGAGCTTGGTCGATGCCTGTGGAATGCATGGGCACGAGTGCAGCCGTCTTCTCCAAGGGACTACAGTCATCATGACTCTCAATCCTTGCATTTCCTCTTTAAGGGAGAGATTCTTGGGGCAGGTTCTATTTTCCAAAGATGGCCACACCAGTACGTATGTTCTGGGGATGTGACCTTGACAGTTCTCCATTGAGAGGTGGTTTCCCTCCCCTTGCAGCTGGACAGACTTTGTCCTTCATTGCCCGGTCAACGAATGCCAAGAAAGCGATGCAGGGTGACTCCTGAGACTGGGTCATCAAGGCAGGAAAAGCAGGTCCCAGGCAGGGAGCCTCTCGACTCGTGTCCTGGGAACCCTGAGCTGACACGTAAGACATCCGGTGACCCCGGAGCCTGTATGCGCAAGAGGTCACGAGGAGAGAGCCCTGGGAGGAGCCCCTCTGTTCCAGCCCCAACCTGCCAGCTGAGGCCTCGGACACCACGGGGCAGAGATAAGGCGTCCTGTTGTGCTCTGTCCTCATATCTGACCCAAGGGTTCGAGAACACAAGAAGTGGCAGTTTCTCACCGCTACGCCCTGCGGGTGATTGGCCGCAGAGACACTTTGTTCCCCACCTCCCCTTCCCTGGTGAGTGAGCAGAGGCCTCACCAGCAGTCAGGCGGGCACTCGGACCCTGCTCTGGACTCCCGGCCTGCTGCGCCTTCCAAAGCGCTTTTCCTGACGCCACCTTTCACGGCAGGCTGGAGCTGAAGACGCAGATTCAGTTCAGGGTCACTTGAGGCTGAGGGAAAAGCCTTTGGTCTTGTTCGTACATCAGCGAAGAAGGCAGGAATGTGGGTTCTGGGGTCCGTCTGGGGTCTAGAGAATGAGGGGGGTACTTGGAATCTGGGCTTTCTGGTCCAGGGCAACTCACAACGACTGGTCTGAGGCTCAGTGGCCTTAGGAGCCCCGGCCTGCTCTGGGAACCCCTGAAAGCTGCCCGCCCATCCCCGCCAACCTGCCATCAGCTGGCTTGTGAAGATTCATGACTCCAATGCTGTCGGCACCAGGCGCCATATTGGAGGGTGCAGCCGAGAGGCCACGGGAGCAGGAAAAAGCCACCAGCCACAGAGTTGCTATGAAGACATGGCCGCTATCCATTCTTCTTGGCCATTGACACCCCTTTGGGGAACCTCTCTTAGATCAGTTAGTAATCTTGAGGCATGGCAGCCTGGAGACGGGCTTGTCAGTGGATGTTCCCATCAGAGCTGGATTCGGGGACGGCCAGCCCTTCCTGGTGGGAGGGCCGCAGCCTCCCAGCAGCTCTGCATAACAAGCTGGTGGGTTCCCCTGCTCCGAGATGAGCAGCGATGTCTCCATCTGGGCTCAGGGGACGTTGACGAGGAGACTTTCCATGGCAACCACAGAAGCGTGATGTTGGATGTGACTTTCAGTCCTGGTGGGCATCAGATACCACAGGCAGACTTGGCAAGCCCCACAGCCATCGAGAGCTTCGTGGCTGTAAGTCCTGAAGGGTGTCTGCTCCTCAGACTATGGGTTCCTAGAGAAGTCCCTTTTTCAAGTCCGGTTTGGACCCCCCAGGTGGAGGCAGTAGCGGTCAGGAGGAGACTTTGATACAGAGAGCAATAATGTAACCTCTGTCGAGGAGACTTTGATACAGAGAGCAATAATGTAACCTCTGTCGCAGTTGTGGTGTGCTGTATGTAGCTTTGACCTTGTTTGTATCGAAATAGCAATGTGGTTGTCATTGACGGAGGCCGTGATGCCCGCGATTCGCACTGATCGTAATGCTGAGCCATCCGGAAGCCATTGTGTTGTCGGGATGTGTGGTCATCCCAATGTTGGCTTCATGGAGGCTGTGATTTGTCCTGTCCTAATGCTGGTAGACTCTGTGCTGGCAGTGTTAGGGCGGTCGCCCCCCCTTTGTTCTGTTCTGAATAGTTCAACCTGTGCTTCTCAGACTTCGCGACACATTGCCATTCCTTGGGGGGGTCTTGTGAAGCTGTAGGTTCTGATCCAGCAGATCTGGTGTAGGGCGGAGAGTCTACATCTGTAACGACCTCCCAGTGGGACCAGTGCTGCCGGTTCTGTGGACCCCACCCTGAGAAGCAAGGCTTGCCCAGACCAGCACTACCCAACAGAACCTTCCGCAGTGTTGGCGATATTCTATTTCTGCACCGTTCAATATGGCAGCCACCAGCCACGCGTGGCCCCTGAGCACTTGATATGTAACTGGTGTGAACGAGGAGTTGGCTTTCCAGTTTTATTTGATTTTCACTGATTAGCAAAAATCGCATGATTAGTGGCTATCGTGTTGGACAAGATAGGTCTTGTGCAGGCTGTGTGTGTGGTAATTCCCCGAGGCCTTGTTAAAACACAGATTGCTGGGCTCCACCCCCAGGAGGTCCGGATTGGGCCCCGAGGATTTGCATCTCTAACAGGCTCCCGGATTGGGCCCCGAGGAGTTGCATCTCTAACAGGCTCCCGGATTGGGCCCCAAGGATTTGCATCTCTAACAGGCTCCCCGGTGACTTCGCTGATGCTGTGGGTTTGGGGATGGCATTCTGAGAACCACGCCATCTGTTAGTCTCTCGTCCCTGAACACCCCTGCAGGCCAAGAAGCTCTGTGCCACGTCAGTGTTAGATTCGATCCAAACTTACCCCTAGTGGAATCCGTCAAGGGATATCTTGTGGGAGGTTGAGGTGGGAGCATGGTTTAGAAACAGATAGAGGGATCCCGAATTAAGGCTGCCCTCCATGAACTCAGAGGCACCTAGCCGGGAGGGACCTTAGAGATGATCTGATTTGTACTCCCAGTTTACAAATGGGGAAACGGAGGCCCAGCCAAGCACAGTTGACCGTGAACCCAGCATTAGGACCCAGGTGTCCAGAATCCTAACCCAGCGCGGATGCCTCTATGCCGCACTGCCTCTGTGCCCGAGCTGGGCATGGACTTTGCAGGTGTCACTTGCAGAGAACAGGAACTCTCTTCGGGGATGAGGCAGGGCCCTTGGCGCTGCATTCTCCGGCCAAAAAGAGGAGGCAGCTCTGGGTGCCCTCCCTGGGTCCAGGATTCACCACCCAGAGGCTACAGCACTGTGATTTCTCCCCTCCTTTGCTATCCCTCTGGGAGATTTGGTTGCTTGGCAATTTAGCAGCTGTGGTTACAAAAGAAAAAAAAAAAAGAAGAGAACAGGGGAACATTGAAATCACTAGTGGCAATGCAATTCTGAGGACCTTACGCACGTCTTTCAATAATCTATGGTGTTCTGTTCCCAGTGCTGAACGCGTGAGGACAGATACACCACGGTGACAAAATTGCTGTCATCTATCAAACTCCCGCTGTGAGCCAGACACAGGATCAAGTCCTTTATATTCCCGATCTCATTAAAACTTCACAAAAAGCCTACGAGGTAGATGTTATTGTTACCATTTTTTAGATAGGAAAATGAAGGTCTAGGGTGATTAAGTAAGCAGCCCGGGTCGCACGGCTGGTAAATGGAAGGATGGACACTTGAATACAGTCTGCCTGCTGCTAAATTCTGGATCTTTCTCACTGTGCCAATGGGATGTAAACAGGAAGGTGCTGTGAGCCCCCTCCCCCTGTCCTGCTTTTGGGGGCTGGCTCTTCTGCGCGGTGTCGTCCTGCAGATGCACACCCTGCCTGCCCCAATCCTGCTTAACGTCCAAGAATGAAGACACTTGAAGAATGAACCCTCGGCCTGGCCCTGAGCCAGGCAGCCAGGTGCTTAAGTCTGAATGGTTTTAGCTATAAGTTACAGAAACCGAAATTAAAAGAAAAAAGACACGTTGCTGGCTTGTGTCCCAGGGAAGTTCAAGGGAGATGAATACGGTCTACAGGTATGGTTGGATCCAGGGTTTCAATCCATGAATCATTGGGAGTCTCTCTCTTTTTCATTTCCCGGTTATTTTTCCCCAGGTGGGTTCCTTTCTCAGGCAGCCTCTCCCCATGTGCTGGCCTCCAACAGCTGTGGATTTACATCGTCCGTAAAGCTGGGGAATCCTCGGGAAAAGAAAGCAACCTCACCCAGCCACAACTGCAGCCAAAGTCCCAAGGATGACTCCCATTGGTTCAGCTCAGGTCATGTGGCCTTCCACCCACCAATCACTGCAGCCAGGGGCATGGAGGCGGCTAGGCAGACCTGAGTCTCATAACTACTCCAGAAGGTGGGGCTGGGATGGGTCCCATCTGAGCGTTTCTTTGTAAGTAGCATATGTTCTGTTACTGGAAGAAAACATTAAAAAGCCTTCTACCAGTCCTACCATCTAGTAAGCTGGTCTACACGGTGAATGGAAGGCACCTTCTCTGCCAGTAGAATGGCCTGGAATTGGGTTCCTCCAGGTGTGGTGCTAATTCTGGGTGGTTATTGGGACCTCAGCTCCGTTTAACCTCCGAACTGCATTGTACGTCTTCCGGATGGCAACACGAGCCTCGCCTTCCAGAGTCTCACCACACCCCATAGACCTGGTCACCTGGATTGCTGGCTCTGTGGGGGGGGGGGGGGCGGCGGGGAGGGCAGAGGTGTGTGTCCTAACCTCCTGGTTTCATGGCTTCTCCTTGGTGGCAGTCCTCCCGAGCCCCCACTATCCCCTGTGAGCAAACCTCCGCCAGACATTATCAGGGAGAAGTTCCCTGAAGGAACCTCACCTTCACCTTTCAAGGTACCTGGGTAATATCTGCTCGGCTGAACATGTCTCTGGGTCGCTCAGAAGTCGAACGTGGCCGTTGTGATCTGCAAGATCCAGATTTTGGCGATCCATTTCTTTGTTCATTCATTTCTTTATTTTCCCAAGCACTGATTATTGGCAGGCCCTATCAGCCTGCCAGCTGGCATGTCCCCCCTGGGGGACAAGCCAGGCTTCGTGATGATCTCTTGGGTCCTAGCTCCTGGGGTGAAGTTCCCGAACCTAATACCTACCACGCTCCCACACTCCTCTTTCTGCCCTGTGATGAGCGTGACATCGCTTCTGTGTGCCTTGCCGTTAAAGTGCCCCGATGTAGGGCAGGGATGGTTAGCACGCATGGGGGACGCAGAACAAAGGAGTAAAGACAGGCTAGCAAGGACAGCCACCACCTGATTTGGCGGCCTTCTTGGGAAGAAAGGAAAAAGGCACAGGAGGGATGTCAGGTGAGTGGGGACAGGGTGCTTGTGGGGAAAGGGGTTGCTTGTGCATCTTCAAAATATGTATATTGCATGCATTTAAGCACCGTTACCAAAAGGAACAGCTAACAGATACACATACAACTAACGCTTTGCCTCTACACCCAGACATGGCGTCATATTGCTTCCTCTGTGTCAGGTGTGAAGTTCCAAGTGTGCTATATATTGGTTTTAGTTCTCGTAAATCACTCCGCGCCAAAGGCGTGAGCCGTCATGGAGTGTCAGGGGTGGGATTTGAACTCAGGTCTCCCTGACCGCTCCCCCCCGCCACGCCGCCCCCCCCCCCCCCCCAAGCCAAAGGCACCGTTTTTGCAAACGCAGCGGCGGAAGAAACCCTTGAAGGTTCTGGGACAAGGAGAGGACTGGAAACTCAGTGGCAGGGTGTGACGTGTGACGTGTGACAGAGGCCGGGGGAGGCTGACCCCTCACAAGGCAGCCACAGTGGGTCGGTTCTGCACGGAGGCAAGTGACAAGGCACTCCCGTCTGGGCTCCGAGGGTTTCCAGTGGACACAATGGGCCATTGAGAGGCTGGGAAGCTTCCTGGAAAGGGGGTGCTGAGTCAGGAGTGGCATCTGAAAAAGGTAACTTTTGCAACTGGGTGCAAGATAGGATTTCAGAGAAGCCGGAGGAGGGTGGTGTTTGGGAGGAAATGGGGGGGTGGAGATTCTATGCGCTGCCTCGATTCTCAGATGAATCTGGACCTTCCAGCTGATGGGGAAGTGGCCTTGACCTCGGCCTCTTTCTTTCCTGCCCCCCCACCCCCCAACCACCCCACTTCCCTCCAGGAGAGTCCTGGAGGCCTTGGCAAGGGCAGTGAATGCTTCCTTCTGCTGGCAAAGGAGCCGTGGTAGCCGGGTCATGCCGTGAGGGGCTTTAATTTCTCCCGGACAACAAGGCAAAGTCCTTACAGGCCTGGCTAGCACTTCTGCACAAGTATTTACGAGCTGCGAGACTTAAGATCATAAGGCTCCCATATTGCGCCTTATTTATTTATTCCTTTTAAAGCCCGCAACCGAAGACAATGTTTTCTCCATAAGAGAAACTTCAAAGATCCTGGAGGACAACACAACTAAAAATTATCGAGGGGGGGGGCATCGCACACATCCTGAGTAGCGGCGCAAAAGAATGTGCCGAAGCCGGGCGGGTGTCTTCAAAGTGGAAAGATCCCTTTGTTTTTCTACACGGCTTCCCATCAGATGCGGGACCGAAGCTGTTAGCCATTTAGCCTCGGCCATCTGTAGGGCAGGCTCGCCAACCAGATTCTTTTTCATCCAGAGAAGGGCTTTCAGGAACCATTGAAGGCATCTCCGCCCTTAACTAAAAATGTAAAGCCTCCTCCTGGCTGTTGTTGAGGGGCCAGGTGGCCTCATGATCTCCCGTGAGGAGCATGTGGGAGCTATTTAGGGCAGTTACGTAGAGAGACAGAGTGGACATTCCCGAGAGCCTTGGGCCCTCGTTTACTCGTAGGCTTGGCACGTTTGAACCTGCTGAGCCTCAGTTTGATCACCTGTTAATTGGGATGATGATATCTGCCCAGATGGTTTCATACTTGAAAAGGTCCAATGAAGTCATGTTTCATTTGTGTGTGTAGGGGTGGGGAGGGAGGGCGTGCACCCACATCCCTGCTTTAGAGAGAGGATTTCTGCTTTTCTGTGTTTTCATTCTTTCCCTCGGGAGGGGAGAGGCTTGCCTCATGGGCCAGAGCTTGGAGGCCCCGGATTGGGGTTTACCAGAGGGTCCACGAATGCTCCAGCATTCCAGCCCCACCTGCCCGACAGAGCCACATGGCCTCAGGGGACCTCATCATGCAGCCAGCTGTGGATGGCCTTGGATGTGGGGTCCGCGGCCCACAGCACACCCATGGGCCAGCTCTACTGTGAGGGTCCCAAGGTGGACCTCACTGCGCCTTGTGTTTTGGAGGTGACTGGGCACTTTCCTGGTGGGAATCCAATGGCTCTTTTTTTTTTTTTTTTTTTTTTTAATATAATCTATTGTCAAATTGGCTTCCATACAACACCCCGTGCTCATCCCAACAGGTGACCTCCTCAATGCCCATCACCCGCTTTCCCCTCCCCCCCACCCCCATCAACCCTCAGGTTGTTCTCTGTCTTTAAGAGTCTCTTACGGTTTGCCTTCCTCCCTGTCTGTTTGTAACTCCTCCCCCCACCTTCCCTTCCCCCATGGTCTAGTGTTAAGTTTCTCAAGTTCCACCTATGAGTGAAAACATATGATATCTTTCTCTGCCTGACATTTCACTTAGCATAACACCCTCCAGTTCCATCCATGTTGCTACAAACGGCCATATTTCATTCTTTCTCATTACCACGTAGTATTCCATTGTGTAGATAAACCACAACTTCTTTATCCGTTCGTCAGTAGATGGACGTTTAGGCTCTTTCCAGCATTTGGCTACTGTTGAAAGTGCTGCTATAAACATTGGGGTACAAGTGCCCCTATGCATCAGCACTCCCGTATCCCTTGGGTAAATTCCTAGCAGTGCTATTGCTGGGTCGTAGGGTAGGTCTATTTTTAATGTTTTGGGGAACCTCCACACTGTTTTCCAGAGTGGCTGCACCAGTTTGCATTCCCACCAACAGTGCAAGAGCGTTCCCGTTTCTCCACATCCTCGCCAGCATCTGTTGTTTCCTGACTTGTTCATTTTCCAGTGGCTCTTTAGGAGCCCAACTGGCTGGTGATCTCTGGGTGAGAAGGAAGGAGTGAGTCTCAGGCTTGTCCCCTATGGGGACAGAAGGCATTATTCGGGGTTTGTTACGGCATCCATATGGAGGACTGGCTCCTGGCGAAATTGTGAACATTACAAAGTATATTATTGGGCCCCTGGCCTCCTCTTTCTGCACTCACGTTTAGTCTTTTCTGCCGCTGCTTTCTGGAAAGGTCCCGGTGCATTGAAGCCCTGCTGTCTGGAAATGCCCGGATGCCAGTCATCTATAGTTTAAAGAGAATTGAAGTTCATGTATCTTCAATGGATTTGCATTGTCTCCAGTGGATTTGCATTTAAAGCTCAGTGCTCATTACAGAAGCCAAGCCTCAATTATCGGCTAGAAAGATTTACCAAGAGAGTTCCGGGGAAGGATTCTCTGATATTTTGCCCCTCAGATTTCCCTCTCTGTTTCCTAAGTGGAAAACCGGCCCAGTCCAGCGTCTCTAAGAACACAGGGGCTTGATCCTGACACTCCTCTTGGGACACACTTAAAGTCCTTTTAAAGACCTGTCTCTGCTGTTAGTTTTAAGGAAGGAGTCACAGCTGACAATTTCAGTCTCTCTCTCAGCGAATCTTTTGAGATCCATTTATGTGACCCATTGGCCTCTGAACAGGAAAATCACAGCAGCACGTGATAGCAGCCCCGGAATGGCTGAAAGGTAAAAGAAAGAAATGGTACAGTTAGTTTATCTGTAATTGTTCCGCCAAGAAAGATGGGGCACTGACCGTGTTGAAACAACCAGTTCTATTGGATTAATCCACATTTACTGCGGCCTTACTCTGTGCCAAGCCCTGGGCCTGCCCTCTCTGCCTTTAAGTTTGTATTTATCTGACAAGGGCACTCTTATCACATCCATTTTTCCGAGGAAGAAACGAAGGGTTAGAGAGAGAAGAGCCTGCCCAAGTCCCCCCAGCTGGTACGAAGTCAGAGATGGGGCACAGGCTCAGGTCTGTCAGAGCTGATGCTTAAGCCTCCGCCCTTGACCATCAGTGGATTTCTCCTCCAGCTTTGCTGATGTGCCAGAAGTTTTACTCAAGCGTGCCTGTGAGTAAGAGAAAATCAACCAGAGTGGCTTAACCAAGCCCAGCGTGTATTTCCCCCACGTAATCAGGAGCTCACAGAGCAACCCGGGGAGGATTCAGGTCCTTCCATCATTCTGCCGCATCATCCCTGGCACGTGTCTTCCGTCCTCGTGGTCACAATGTGGCTGCTGCACTTCACCGCTCTGCACCTGCATTCCAGGCAGAAAGAAGGAGGAAGGGATTTCTTCTTGGTGGGCTTCATCCTTTGGACCTGGAGGAGCCGGCGTCCCTAGAAAATTTCTGTTTCTGTCTCCTTGTCCAGAGCTATGTCACTGCGTCATTCTTAGCTGAAATGGAGACTCAAGATAGAAAACAGTTTAGCTTTCTGAAATAGAGAGAGGGAAGAAACCCAGGACCGGGAATAGTCAGGGGAAGCCAACCTACGGTTTCTGCTCAGCTTACAGCATGACTGCATTGCAGAGCCCAGGTTTTCCCTCGAGGGGGAGTTTCTTTAAATGAACACGCTGTGCTGAATCAGCCCCTGCTTTCCTTGGTCCCTTCTGGGGGAGGCATGCATCCTTCTTTTTGTAGACCCAGCCCTGCAGATGCCTGAATCAGCCCCAGAGCACCAGAGGGTGGGGGCAGGCATTGGTCTTGTGGGAGCTGAGGGTTTTTTACATAGTATTTTGAGGTTAGTCTTTCCGGCCCTCTGCTCCCTGTCAGTCTGGCTAGAAATCTCTGACTTGAATTCAAGTTTCTGGGCCAGACGCCCTAGCTTGTTGGACTATGGGGGTCAGGCATCGTCGCTGGCTTTTCACCTGTAACCACTCCGCAAAGGTGGGATGCACCCATCCGCTCCCCAGATTTGGCTCCGATTCTGAGACTGAGGGTGCCATGGGTGTACTAAGAGAATATAAAAGGACTTATCCATCCCCTCATGAGGCCTTCTGGGGGCAGTATCTGCTCTGGCAATGGCATGCGAGACGACCGGCTCGGGGGTTTTATGGTGGCGTCCTGGCCAGCCTGGGTGGCGACAGTTGGGTACAGGACGTCACACACTGGGTGGCTCGAACGACAGAAATTTCCTCGCACAGCTCTGGAGGCTGGGAGGTCCAAGACCGAGGTGCTGGGAGTGAGACCCTGCTTCCTGGCTCAGGGACGATCATCTCCTGGGGGTGTCCTCACGGGGCGGAAGGGGCGAGGGAGCTCCGTGGGGTCTCTTTTACAAGGTCGTGAATCCCATTCACGGGGGGCTCCACCTTCCTGACCGCATCACCTCCCAAAGACCGCCCCTCCAAATATCATCACCCTGGGGGGTTATGAATTTTGGGAGGGACTCGATTCAGTCCCCACAGGCAGTCAGGGGGTGGGACAGAGTGAGAACTCCTGTGCGTCTGTGGGTTGATCTTCCCACCTGTGCCAGAGCGGGGAGGACCTGGGCTTTCTCGTCCCAGTGCCCCGATGCAGGGCAGAAGCAGGAAGAGGAACGTGAGTGTAACATCAAAAATGGAACCAGGTTCTTTTTTTTTTTTTAAGTGTTTATTTGAGAGACAGAGAGAGAGAGAGAGAGAGAGGGAGAGAGGGAGAGGGAGAGGGAGAGAAAGAGCGGGGGAGAGGCAGAGAGAGGGAGACACAGAATCCGAAAGCAGGCTCCAGGCTCCGAGCTGTCAGCACAGAGCCCGACGCGGGGCTCGAACTCACGAACCGCGAGATCGTGACCTGAGCCGAAGTCGGACGCTGAGCCGACTGAGCCATCCAGGCGCCTTGAACCACATTCTTTATTACCACCGCCCTCGCCCTTGGGCTTCCCTCACGGACCTGGGCTGTGGGCTGGGAGTGGTAACGCCGGGGAAGAGGAAGACGCTGCCTCCAGACTCTGAGCGTCACCTCTGCTCGGCCTCGTTCAGCAGGGTCCTGCCCCCTGGATGGGTTCCCTTGGATCTCTGTGCTCTCCTGAAGCACTTTGCGGTTCACCACAGCCCTGGACCTTGTCCCCTGGGCCTCGGTTAACCCTCCCAGGGCGGACTGGTCTCTTTTTCTTCCAGCTGCATGGCTGAGACCCCGGCATCATGCACAACCATGTGGTCACAGCTTTTGGGGTTGGTACCTACGTGACTGACCGCAGTCAGGCCGTGCCGTCTGCCGAATTTGAGACCTTTAGCCCTGGCCTCTCCACTAGACCTACAAGTATTTGCTTTTAATGAGGAATTGAAACACTGCGTTACCATTCTCCTCCTCCTCCTCCTCCTCCTCCTCCTCCTCCAAGATTTCTTGGGCATCCCTCGATGGTCCTAATCCATAGCGTAGCACGCGGACGCTCAAGAATATGGGTGTCACCTCCTTCCTGAAAGGACTCCCAGTCAGATTGGGCACCCAGAGGTCTCTGCAAACCAGGAGTAAGTCCCAGTGCAGAAGAGCGCCAGGTCACGAGTCCCTAATTTGTGAGTTCTTACCTAATGCTCCCCACATCCCTTCCTTGGATGGAGAAGACTTTTTATTTTTATTGTTTTTAAAGTTATTTATTTATTTGTTTAGAGGGAGCATGCATGAGCGGGGGAGGGGCAGAGAGAGAGAGAGAGGGAGAGAGAGAATCCCAGGCAGGCTCCACATTGCGAACACAGAGCTCAATGTGGGGCTCGATCTCCTGAACCACGAGATCGTGACCTGAGCAGACATCAAGGGTCAGACGCTTAACCGACTGAGCCACCCAGGCGCGCCGAGAGGACTTTTTGGATCCTTGTTCCAAAAATCCATTGTGGATGAGTAAACATTTTTATTTTATTTTATTTTATTTTTTAAGTCACGTGTAGCTGACACACAACGTTAACATTAGTTTCAGGTTCCACAACTTTTTTGTTTTTGATTTTTAGAGAGAGAGAGTGCACTAGCTGGGGAGAGGGGCAGAGGGAGAGAGAGAGAGAGAGAGAGAGAGAGCAAAAGAATTTTAAGCAAGTTCCACGCCCAGCAGAAAGCCCGAAATGGGACTCGATCCCACAACCTTGGGATCATGACCTGAGCCAAAACCAAGGGTCAGGCGCTCAGCCAACCGAGCCACCCAGGCACCCTAATTCGACAAGTTTCTACATTATACTATCCTCTCCACAAATGTAGCTGCGGTCTGTCACCACACAACGCTATTACGATGTCATCGCCTGCATTCCCTACGCAGTCTTCCATCCCCGTGACCCTGCTCCTTCTAGAACAGAAGCCGGCATCTCCCTCCCTCCTTCCGCCGTTTTGTCCGTCCCCCGACCCTGCTCCCCTCTGCTTGTTCTGGATGAGCAAGTGTTCTCTCACCTGAAATCAACATTAGCTATTGCTTTTAGTTTTCGACACCAACTAGTTTTAGGCAAGTCGTTTCACCTCCGTGGGGCTCACAGTTTGCACGTTGGTCTGAAGGCGATCTGTCTGCGTCGGTGTGAGAGCCACTCATTGCGTAGCCTTGTAAATTTACATGGCCCTTCTCCCTATGTAAACTCACCGTGTGTGCTCACTCTCCTAAGTGTGCTATGCTCCGTATTTTATAAACAGTACAGAAAAATGAGATTCGGAGAAATCTATCGCCTCTTTCTCTATTATATATGTGAGTATATATGTGAGTATTATATATGTGAGTATTATATATGTGAGTATATATATATATATATATAAGTAGAAAAGGCAGAGCCTGGATTCAGGTCTTTTGGATAACTTTTCAGACCCTGTCGCCTCTCAAAGTACAGAACAACTGCACGGTGCAAGCCAAGCCCACCGGAAATCAAAAGCAAGCCACAACCCTCGGTGCCGTCCCGTTGGGACAGTGTGCTGGGAGTTCTGTCGGGGTGTCCCCGAGCACCCTGCAAAAGAGACAGCGTTGTTATCAGGTGCTTTGTTTTGCACCAGCACCGCGCAGGCGGTAGCCCGTGGTCCGCTGTGGAAGAGGGCCTGCCACGGGCTCCAGAAACAGCACCTCATTTTCGAGTGACTTTAGAGCAGGTGCGCATGTAGGATGCAACGTCTCCATCCACTGGACGCCGAGTTCGAGTTCTTCTGCCGGCCAGAGGGGTCTTGGCACTATCCTTGGATGTTGATACGTTTTTGGATAAACACACACACACACACACACACACACACACACACACACACACACCTCTTTCCCGTTGTTGTTGCCCTATCAGCCTTTAAGTCCTTCTTGGTTACATTCCGTGGTGAGCTGGATCTCTTGATAAAGGAGCTCTGTACAGTGATGACAAGAATTGATTTCCAATTTCCTGCAGAATGACTCTATCATTGCTAGTGACTCAGGCAATTTAGCTCATATTCCAGGCCTGCCTGGGGGTTATAGATCACACTGACAGCTTCCCAGTCACGCAGGAGGTGGATTTTGACAAGATGAGGAAGGAGGCATCTGCAGGGAGTTTTGCACTGGGGGTGGTCAGAGGGGCACAGCTGCCCCTGGGTCTTGGGCCCTGTGGGCATCCTGTGGGGAGCAGACACGTCTCGGCACGACAGGGAAGCCGGCTGACGGTCGGGCTTCTAGTGCGCTGCCGGGGACAGCTCTTTCCCTGTCTCCGTAAACTATTCATCCCTGCTCAGCGTGAGAACATCCGGAGGCCCAGCCGAGAGACAGAGGGAATCACTTTCCAATAGTTTCCCCCTTTCCAAATGCTTAGCGTCCGTCTATTAAGAGCTAACACCTAGACTGGTCTTTCCCTTTCTCCGTGGACTCTGTTAACAGCAGGTGCAATTCTTTGCATTTACTCATCAGTTCATTTTCATCTGCCAGACCTGCCCTGCTTGTGCCCTGGGTGCCACAGAAATGGCTCTCCCCAAACGCACGTTGAAGGGACACAGACAGTGTTCTGCCCCGACTCCTCTACGCAGAGCGGGACACGGCTACGTGGGGACCAGGACGCCTCCACTAAAGCCTAATTCACCGAGTCCTCACGAAGACCCTAGGAGGCGGCCTGTTGCTATTTCTAGTTTGCAGATGTGGAAAGCAAGTCACAGAGGAGCGGTCCCACAAACAGAGTGGCAGAGCAGAGATTCGAACTCGGGCCTCTGGGAAACAGTCCGTGCTCTTAAGTGCTTCACTATATCCCTCACGAACGATGGATAAAGCAGATGATTTTTCTATCTAGTGGGTTGAATGGAACCCCTAGAGACTCCCAATCGCCTTGCTTTTTTTTTTTTTGTTTTTTAAGTAGGTTCCACGCCCAGCATGGAGCCCAGCACAGGGCTTGAACTCGTGACCCTGAGATCAAGACCTGGGCTGAGATCAAGAGTCGTACACTTGACCCAATGAGCCACCCAGGAGCCCCCAATTGCCCTGCTTTTATAAATACTTTATCAAAGTCTCTGACAGCACGGGTAATCACTGGAGTTCTGGGAACTGAGCACACACACGTGTGTGTGCAAATGTGAGTACGCATGGACACGCACGCATGCACGCACATCCATGTTCATGGAAACGTGCACGCGCGCGCGCACACACACACACACACACACACACACGCCCAAAGGACGTAGCTCGAGAAACCACAGCAGCAAGGTTAAGACACAGCTCTATGGAACAGACACACCGATTTCTCTCTAGTCATTTGGCCCAGAAAATAGTTATTTAGAAATCACTGTCGAGCTACTTTCCAAGCCGATGCTCAGCTTGACTGACGCAGCAAGGAAGCTGACTGACCCAGTGTATTCTGAGACCCGCCTGTGAGCTGGGGGCTGTGCTGGGCTCCTTCGCGGATGTTATAACGGGCTGACGTCCACAACACTTTACTGTGAGGACCATGTCCCTGTTTTACTGTTGGAGAGACTGAGGCTCAGGCAGACGTCTCTGGATCATAGAACTAGCAAGGGACACGGACAGGATTCAAACACACGCCTCACGGCACAACACTTCCTCCCAGAATAATACAGGTGCTTCCCATGTGTGTGCTGTTGGTCATTTTTATTTTATTTTATTTTATTTTATTTTATTTTATTCTATTCTATTCTATTCTATTCTATTCTATTCTATTCTATTCTTTTTTATTTTATTTTTTTAAAGTTTATGTATTTATTTTGAGGGAGAGATCGAGAAAGGGCAGAGACACAGAGAGAGAGAGAGTATCCCAAGCAGGCTCTGCACCATCATCACAGAGCCCGACCCGGGGCTCGAACTCCTAAACTGAGATCATGACGTGAGCTGAAATCAAGAGTCCGACGCTTAACCGACTGAGCCCCCCAGGCGCCCCCTGTCGGTCATTATTTTAATCTGACAAATTGACTCTCTTGCAGACAGACCCAAGCGCCTGATTCCCGTTCTGAGAACCTGGCCTGTGACGGGAAGAGGTCCCAACTGAGGTCCTGGCCTTGGCCCCCATTTCTCCTCCGAGTCAAGACTGCCACGTGGGCTCTGCCCCCACCATCCAGCGGCTTCTCTGTGGGGATGTTTGCGGGATCTGCTCCCTCCCCCACGCCCTTTGAGGCACCGCATCGAAGGTTGCCAGTCACGTCGTCGTCGTCGTTGTCTCTCATTAATGCTTCGGAGGACGAACGAGACAATGTAATCGCTCCCTGCACACCTGTCAGGTAGGTGCTGCGTTAGGCAGAATGTTTGAGGTTGTTTTCAGTTCTGATCAAAGTGATTGAAACAGATGTACCTCGCGAGTCTTATTAAATGGCAGGGAAAACTGCTCATCAGACATCTGACTGGTCCCGCGAATTCTTTGTATGCAGACGATGTTGCTTTTTTCCCCTTAGATAAACAAGTGTTTAGTTTTCTGATCGATACTTAAGATTGGGCAAGCTGGAGGAGAATCCATTTAATCCCAGACATAATGGCAATGGCCTGTTGTGATGCTCTCCTGATACAGAGTTTAGAAGTAATTGCTCCCTTTGACAAAGAGAAACATTATCTGCTTCACATTCATTCACTTGTTTATTTATGTATTCAATAAATATTGACTGGGTACCTATCACGTCTCGTATTAGGTATTAGAATGTTCTAGTGAGGAATCTGGCATGGTTCTTGCTTCCCGGAAGCCCACAGGCTGGGGCGGGGAGAGAAGTAAATACACAAACAATTCCAGCCGAAGCACAGTAGGTGCATTACTCGTTCACGTAATGTTTACGGACACGTGTGGCTGTGTCAGAAAATGGCGATCACTGGAGCCACGGGGTGCGGGCCGGACCTCGTGACTCTCTTCTAATAAATAGACTCTGGGGTGTCACTGCCAAGATTGGGGTACTCTTAGGGGTTCATTTGTGTCCCCCTGTGCCCCCTCCCCCCAGAAACATAAAGGTATGATGGAGGCTTACCCCCAGGTTCCACAGAACGTAGTGTCTTTCTTTGGAAATAGGGTCTTTGCACACAAGGTCGGGTAAAGAGAAGTCGTTAGGGTGGGCTCTAATCCAGTAGGACTGGTGTCCTTATACAAATGAGGACTGTGGACACAGAGGCAGACATACTCACAGGGGAGCCCGAGGTGAACATGAAGGCAGAGGTGAGGTGATGGGTCGATGAGGTAAGGAACCCCAAAGATTGCCAGCAAAGCACCAGAAGCCAGTGGGGAGGCATGGAACAGATTCTCCTCGCAGCCCTCGGAAGAAACCAGCCCGGCTCACACCTTGATCTGGAGCTGTCAGCCTCCGGAACCGCGACGATGCGTTTCTGTGGTATATGCAACGGCGGCCCTAGCAGGCAAATATGGTTACAGACGGTCTGTGATTTCTGCCCCATTCCCACTTTCTCTGGTTCTTCTCAGCTGCTCTGGTGAAGCCAGCTGCCACATTGGGAGCTGCCCCATGGGAGGCGCATGTAGGAAGGAATCACAGGTGTCCTCTGGGCAACAGCCAGGGAGAAACTGAGGCCCTCTGACCAACAGTCTTTGAGGAATTGCCTCTTGCCCACAACCATAGGAGAGAGCTCGGAAGTGAATTCTAGCCCTGCTGACAGCTTGGTCACAGTCTTCTGAGAGACCCTGAGCCACAGGAACCAGCTGAGCTGTGCTAGGATTCTTGACCCACAGAACCTGAGATGATCAATGTTTGGTTTCAGCTGTTAAGCTTCGGAGAAATTTGTTACGCAGCCATCGCTCGCTGATACAATCTGTAAAATAGACTAGACACTGTCCTGGGTGTCAGGGCAGTGCAGGTGACCCTGTCTTGGCCTTGTGAAGAGGCAGTTTGGTTAAAGAAGCTTGGGCTCTGACCTCTGGCTGTCTGGGGTTGGAATCCCAGCTCTGCTGTTCACTTGCTGTGCTGTGTCTACAAGTTACCTAACTTTGTTTTTTTTCCTCTATACAAAAAAGAATGGGACACCTGGGTGGCTCAGTTGGTTGGGCGTCTGACTTTGGCTCAGGTCATGATCTTGTGGTTTGTGATTTCGAGCCCCGCCTCGGGCTCGCTGCTTTTAGCACAGAGCCTGGAGCCCGCTTCAGATCCTCTGTCCCCCTCTCGCTGCCCCTGCCCCGCTCACGCTCTTTCTCTCTCTCAAAAGTAAATGACCACAACGGGGTTCCTGTGAGGATTAAGTTAATTTTTTGGAGAGCCCTTAAAGAATTTATTTCACATCCAACAAATATTTACTAAGTGTCTGTGGCGGGGCACTTGGGGGACGCTGGGGTGGCAGAAGTGGCCTGCTTGGAGCAGGTCCCTGCCCTCCTGGAGTTTACGTTCTAGTTTACAACGTCGATACATCGTAGTCCCCGTGTGTGGTCCCTGTGACTGTAGAGGGGATTGAGGATGATCATATTGAGGCAGGACAGTTGACTGAGCCTGCAGCAGATACGCGGAGCAGGCAGGGAGACCTTCCGGTGAGGTGAGAGGGACCTGGGGCAGGGGGAGTCAGCTTAAGAGTTTTGAGACGTGGGGAGCGATCCTGCGTGCTGCAGGTCGGTCAGGTGCAGGCACCCGGAAAGGCTGGAAATACCATAGTGAGCCAGGCACGGAAACAGACACTGGTGAGTGGGGGTCTATGCACATGTCTGGGGCAGGATGCTCGTGTGTCAAGGTGTAAGAGTCGGAGGACGGGAGCAGAGCCCCCCACGCCCCCCACCCCAGCCAGACGAGCTAACGCACTGTCTTCGTGCTGTAGTGGCTGAGGCTGCACTCTGATGGATTTTGGGACATTCCGGGGAGGACAGGAGGCTCCATCAGTGTCGGCCCCCAAGGGCCACAGTCCGCAGGGCTGGGAGGGTTTCTGTGTCCGTGCTCCCAGCCTCAGGGGAGCAGAGAGGTCAGACTGGGTGGCAACTGGGATGGGGTTGGAGAGCCAGGCCCTGGAAGAAAACTGGACGGAGCTGGCCCCTGTCAGAAGGGCTTATAGAGAGGTAGGCATCGGCTCAACCCAAGAGCAGCTGGAAATGGGAACAGATGGGGCGGGGTCACCCACGACCCATCGGGCCTGCCCTTGACTTCAGAACTCTCTGCGTGCTTCCGGTTCACAGTTCTGTGCAGCCACCCTGCCTCTTCCGGATTTAACTGCACCTCTGTCCGCGGCGTGTGGCTGCCTCCTCCTTCGTGCTCCCTGGGGACGTGCTCCAGGCCGGCCTCCCCACCCGGGGCTGGGTCTTAGAGGTCGTGCAAAGGCAGAAAAGCACAATTGACAAGTCGTAATGAGTTGACGGAGAGGGTAAGGCAGGGTTTCTCATTGCAACAAAATCACCACCTCATCTTGTTGAAAATGCCCGTTCCAGGGCCCCTGGGACTCAGTGCATCAGAATCTCCGGGGAGGTGAGTAACAGAAATCGGAATGTTAATGAACTGATTAGCATATGTGTCTTTAACCCCGCAATTTGAGACAAAAGTGCAGATAAGTAGGAAAACCGGAAGCAAAGCATCGTGGGCCCCCTTCAGGGATGCCACATTCTTCAGGCTTCTCGGCGGCTGCAGAGGGCAGCAGGGTTGTTGTGCCCCCCCCCCCCCCTTCTAGAAGCTTTACTGCCTTTCTGCCCAGACCCCTCAGCTGCCCTCTGTTCCAGGTGTGGCCCACCAGTTACCCTGGGTCCCCTTTCAGAGCTGCAGGCTCCAAAGTCACCCCTCCTGCGCCCCTCGGAACGCCCAGAGCCTCAGTGCAGTCGCTTATCACGAGATGGAGGGGGACCTGGGGGTCCGAGGGATTCTTTCCCTTTTGGGGGGGATGTCACAGAGCTGAAGGGCTGTCTGTTCCAGAGGAGTTGTTAACTGGTGCCTTTAAAAAAATGGTAGTGGTTTGAGGGAGTAATGAAGTAGAATATCTTGAACCAGGGTCAAGGATTTGGGGAGACTTGGGGCATCTTTCCTGTTGCTGGCTGAGTACCTCCTACCCACCTGCTGGAATCTGGGAGGACAACCAGCCATCAGTCAGTCAATCAGTCAATCAATCATAATGCAACACTTGCCTTAGCAACACGTAGACTCCTTATCTTACTTATATGGACCAAATACATTGACAGCTGCAGATGGATAAAAAATTATGGACTGCAACATGCAGATTTAAATAGTTGCCAAAATTATAAAATGCACCTCTAGTCATCCAGAGGCCATAGATCTGCTGTGTGCCTCTATGTTTTTTTCAAAAAAACCTTTTTTTTTTTTAATGTGTATTTATTTTTGAGACAGAGACAGAGCGTGAGCAGGGGAGGGGCAGAGGGAAGGGAGACACAGAATCCAAAGCAGGCTCCAAGCTCCGGGCTGTCAGCCCAGAGCCCGACACGGGTCTTGAACTCATGAACTGGGAGATCGTGACCTGAGCCGAAGTCGGACGCTCAACCCACTGAGCCACCCAGGCGCCCCCTCTGTTTTATCAGCACTTGTGGTCCCTGATCTGGGACAACCAGAATTTGAGTCAGAATGGAACATTTTTTAAAAAAATATTTTTACTTTACGAGACATTGAGAGAGAGAGAGAGAGAAAGAGGGGACAAGCAGGGAAGGGGCAGAGAGAAGGTGACACAGAATCCCAAGCAGGCTCCACAGTGCCATCAGTGCAGAGCCTGATACGGGGTTCCAACTCACAAACCATGAGATCATGACCTGAGCCGAGACCAAGAGTCAGGTGCTTAACCGACTGCGCCCCCCAGGCACACCCCCCCCCCCTTTTCAAAAGGAAGTGACATCTGAAGAAGGCAGCAAGCAGGCTCCGAGTCATCTTATTATTTCAATTGCTGGTTTGTTCACCCGTTCACTGACCTGACGATATGGCGGGATGCTCCGTGGGCACCAGGGCTGGAGCAGTGACGCGGATGGACATTGGTCTCCTCTGGGCGGCAGCGCCTGGGGCTCCAGCACCGCGGGCGGCTCAGCTCCGGCGGCTTCCTCCACACCCGAGGGGGGGGGGCAGGCGCAGTGCTCGCCCTTTTCCCCCAGCTCTCGGCCCCCCCCTCTCGCTCGGCAGGGTCGGGTGCCTCCCCACCAGTGATACACGCCCCATCCCTTGGTGCTGCCCCTGCCCTGTCCTTGCTGCCAGGCCTGTGCCGGCGAGCCCAGTGGTGAAGCCCCTCCCTTTGGGGTCAGACCCACTTAACTCAACGTCCTGTGCCAGGCGGGGGACCTGGCACTTTCCGAGCCTCCTCTACAAAATGGGCGTTAACGGTACTCACCTTGCAGGGTCAACTGTGGGTGTTTGCATGAAATAACGTGCGTCAAGGGCAAGGATGGTGAATGTGGCTTGCTTACGCACTGTCCAGTCTCTCCTTTCTTAGTAACAGAACTCTGTACTGGTACACGTAGATGTAATTGGAGTATAATTGGTGTATAATATCCTATTCGTCAGGAGTATGTCATAGCGATTCGATATTTTTGTCCATTACGAAATGATTCCCCCAGTAAGCCTAGTTAGTTACCGTGTATTTTTTATTTTAGAGAAAGAGAGTGAGAGCGAGTCGGGGGAAAGGGGCAGAGGGAGAGGGAGAGAATCCTAAGCAGGCTCCACTGGACTCAGCAGGGAGCCCGATGCGAGGCTCAATCCCACGACCCTGGGATCATGACCTGAGCCAAAATCAAGAGTCAGACGTTCGACCGACTGAGCCACCCAGGCGCCCTAGCACCTTATATTTTTAAACTCAGTTTTTGCTTGGCCAAATACTCTATTTCTCCATCTCCTTAGCAATGGGGAGGCCAATGGGATTGAAGCAGAAGTCACTGGGTGAGGATTTGGAAAAGCTCTTTAAAGGGCCCTGTTGCCTCTCCCCCCACCCCATATCCTCTTTCTTCCTGTCTGAAACGTGGATGTGACGGCTGGCGCTCCTGCAGCTATTTCTGACTACGGGGTGTCCATGAGGATAAAAGCCACTAAGGATGCTGGGATAGAAACATTGGAGAAGGCTGGACATTAATGATTTTCTGCTGGGTTTTCCACGATGGCCTTGGACTGCCTGCCTTCCTTCAGACTTATTTTATCAGGGAAAAAGGAAATCTCAATCTTGTCAAACCGCTGTTATTTCTTTGACTGGCAGATCAGCCAGAAACAGTTTTCAGTGGCTACAAACACCTTACCCTGCGCCTGTCCCTGTGAGCATTTAGTTGGGGGGGGGGGGCAGTACAGGAGCTGACCTGGAGGGGGCACTCAAGCCAAGGCGGCCTGTAGCTTTTGGCTCTCTCATCTGGGTTTACTCGAAACACAAAAGGTTTCCCCACTGGATATGTTAGCTGTGGGAGGGGCGACCTTCACGTGGCTGGGGCCTGTCATACCCAACGGGTTAAAGGGGGCTCCGAGCCCGCTTTCTCTATCTAGTGTGGCCAGAAATCCCCAGAGGCGGCTGCCTGAATGCGCCGTCTCCCAAGGCCGATTGTTAATCTCTTTTCCTTGGAAACTCGGGGCCTGGCGCCCTGCCTTCCCGCAGGGAAGGAGTCCTTTGCAGGGATGGTTGGTTTGACAGGAGACAGGCCAAGAAGGGCGTCTCTGCAGCCCGTGCATACAGCCCGGGTCCCTCTCACACAGGCTCCCAGGAGCTTCTACTCATTCCCTGACTCCAACGGATGGCTCCCAGGCGACAGGGAAACCTTTGAAGTAGAAGCACTTGGACTGATGGCGTAATTACTCCACAGAACCATTTGCAAAGTAATTACGGACTATTGTTAAGAATATCTTAGTTTTTTTTTTTTTTTTTTTAGAGATGGTGATGATGGAGGGAAAAGGCAATGATACATGTGCACATTTAAAGAGGAGAGAAATACGCCCCCCCCCCCCCCGGGGCCCCCTCCTCTCAAAGTCATCTGCCCCTTCCCCATCCACCTGATGCAAACCCAGAAACTCTCCGGGAACCCGCCACTGACCCTGAACGCGCGTGGCCGCATTCTCTGCCCTGCTCGGATGGGCCTGCTACGAAAATGAGGTTTTGAGAGATACTGGCTGTAGGATAATTTGCTGAGAAATGCATGTTTCCTAAGGATGGAAGGACCTTGAGGCCACACCATCAACACAGTGGAAGCCTGGGGGAGGAGGTGTTTACGTGAGAATGTTCCGGAGTAGCTCTTATCAGCACCCGATGCCAGAGCCGGGCTCCCTTCTTGGCCCAGCACACCCCGTCCCTTGACGCGGGCCCTGCAGCCTGCTTTCGCCCAGCCCGCTGCCTCTGCTAAGGGGGGCCGCGGCAAGCTAATTGAGATACATATGACAATATTAACTTTTTGAATATCGTATTAGCTCTCCATTAGGATAAATGAGGTGCGCAGAGAAATTGTAACAGAGCATTAGTCTCTGTGTCCACTTAGCACGTTGATTACGTCCTGACGAGATCCTCAAAACCCACCCCAGGGATGGGAGGGAGGGGAGGGCTGAATCCAAGAGCACTCTTTCTAGGTGGAAATTTAGTCTGAAGGTAAATGCCAGGGACAAAAGAGAGGGCAGCGAAGGAAGGAACTTGGATGGAAGGAACTGGATGCTTCCAGGTCCTTCCTGATGTCAGTCCCCTGGACCCCAGAGGAAACTGAGAGAACCCTCCAGGCGGCCTGGCACAGAGTGCTAATGATCGTGACTAATCATAGCTACCGTTTATTGAGTTTGTGGAATGCACCAGCCCTAGGCATGTCACTTAACCCTCACTTTAGTGACGGAGGGCCACAGGGCCAGACAGGGAAGGGGTTCGCCCAAGGTCTCCAGACTCTCAAGACAGAACTTCCCTCTGGAGAGGAACCACAAGCCTAGGCTTGCCTAACCCCGAAGTCTGATGCCCTAGCATCTTGCCCTGCGGTCTTGCGGAGTTGATGGGGGGCGGGGACAGGTGTGGGGCAGCCTGCGTATCCCCAGCCAGGGTGTCTTAGTCTGTTCTGGCTGCTATAACAAAATATCCCAGACAGGGTGGCTTATCGACAACAGAAATTTATTTCAGGAGCCAGGAGTCAGAGATCCGGGGGCCGGCATGGTCGGGAGAGGGCTGTTTTCTGAGTCACAGACTTCTTATGTCCTTGTGCAGTGGAGGGGGCTAGGGAGATCTGCAGGATCTCTCCTTTTACCCCCCGTCTAATTGATTTATTTACTTTATTATTTAATCACTTTATTACTGAGGTATAGTTGACATACAGTGTTGTATTAGTTTCAGGAATACAGCATCGTGATTCGACACTTACATATAGCACTCAGTGCTCACCCTGCTAAGCGTAGGCACCTTCTATCACCATATAACTGTCACCCTTAAAAATAAAACTGCCCGTTATTTCACCAGCAAAAATGGGCTTATTCGGGAATAGTAGAGAATTGCCATCTGGGACGATCAGGCTCCCGCCAAACTGTAGGCAAGCCCAAGAAACAAAAGAAAGGACCATCATTTAATGGAGAAGGAGGAGGAAGTTGGGAGTTTTTTGTTTTTTTTTTTAATTTTTAAAAATATTTATTCATTTTTGAGAGAGACAGAACGTGAGTGGGAGAGGGACAGAGAGAGAGAGAGAGGGAGACACAGAATCTGAAGCAGGCTCCAGGCTCCGAGATGTCAGCACAGATCCCAGTGTGGGGCTCAGACCCACAAACCCAGAGATCATGCCCTGAGCTTAAATTGGAGGCTCAACCGAGCCACCCAGGCACTCCCTGGGGTTGTTTTGAACAAAAGTCTACTGGAGAGAAGCAAGAGCTGAGGGTGATGAGGGTTTCCCATTGACTGAGTTGCAGGGGTGGTGGATGTCTTTCTATGTGGGGCCTGTAATTAACAATTCTTCCTGTAATTGACAGGGAGTGGTCCGGTCCCCCCCCCCCCCCCCCCCCCCCAACAGCCTCCCCTTCTCGAATCCCTGGTCCACTTAGTGAGGGTTCTTCTTACCCATTTTCACACAAGGTTATGACAGTATTGTTGAGTATATTCCCTAGGCTGTATTTTTCGTGTCTCTGGCTTATTTATTTAATCAAATTAATTAATTAATTAATTTTTAAGTGCTTATTTTATTTTTGAGACGGAGGAAGTGAGTGCATGAGCAGGGGAGGGACAGAGACAGAGGGATAGAGACTCCCAAGGAGGCTGCTTGGGATTTCTCTGTTTCCATCTCTCTCGGCCCCTATCCCGCTCACGCTCTCTTTCGCTCTCTCTCAGAATAAATAAATAAACATGAAAACAAAGAAAAAAAAGAAAGTGTGTTAATCCTGGCACACAGTCTCGTTGTTATTTACCTCTGTGTCCAGCTGTGAGTTTATCCATATATACAGGAGCTGCCTGACTTTTTTTTGGTGCTAAGACAGGAGGGTGTCCAGACCTTCAGGCTGCTGGACAGTGAGGAGCGGGAAGCCGGCAGGTGGAGGGGCTCGAGCTTACCTTGGATTGGCTGGGTGTCTGTTGGGTGCTGCCTCCTTGGGGGCAGGTGCGAGGGCATCTCTCTGAAGGGAGCGACGGGCCGTTTCAGAGCGTGGCTGTGGGGCGTGGGTTTCCAAAGTCAGCCCCTCCGAGACAAGAGTCCTGTGTGGCTCCTCTCTGCACCCCTTGTTCAGCTCAGGCCCTGGGAGACAGTAAGGCCTCGGTGACTAGCTGTGGGTCGAGCACGACATGAGACAAAGGTGAACATCCGGGATGATGTTAGAGGGTGGATCATTAAGTCCAGAGCGGTATGGTGCACGTAACGTGAACAGGAGGAGTCCAGATGGCAGGGCTGGCCGGTCAGGCGGAGACGATCTGAACTCCGCCTTGAAGAAGGGATCTGTTCTGCAAAGGTCGTTGGGAAATTGGGACGGTTTTGAGGTGCGGGAGCCCCGTGAGCAATGGCGGGGGCCCGAGCGAGGGAGCAGAGGGGGCCAGTTTCTTTGACACACGATGCATGTGTTAGAGGTTAGAAGGGGACAGGCGGCCTCGAGAGAGGGGCAGGAGTTTGAACTCGGTGCAGGGGATTACTGGAGGCGGACCGGCCTCCTGGGGGCATCTTACAAGGTTGAGCTGTCGCAAGATGGATTGAGAGCTGGGCTGGGGAGCAGGGACAGGAAAGGTCTGCATTTGCTTGAGCGCTGGAGCCTCAGCCTCTCTTGTCTGATTGGAGGGCCCTGGGAGATTATGCGGCCTCTGCCTGTGTCGTCAAGTGGTGCAGTCACTTAACCATGACCTGCAGATTAAGTCACCTATTGTGTGGAGTAATGAGTCATTCTCTGAGGCTTTTGTGTAAGCAAATAGAGTATTTATCTAGGTCCCAGGGAACCTGGGGACACCTTGGAAGCAAGAGAGATGCCTTTGAAGTGGAGTCGAATGAAATCCTTAAGCCTCTGTGTCCACAGATCCCTTCATAAGTCATCGGCTGTTTATTTCGAGGGCAGAATATTTCCGGAGCAAAGAAACTTTTCAGCGAGACGTCTTGAATCGTCAGCCTGCCTGGAACGCACAGAACCTTTTCTCCGTCTCCTTAGTGAGGATACAGGGCCCAGGCAAAGTGACCGGCAGGCGGGGGGGCTGGGTCTGAGGGCGGCTGGAATTCTCCCCAGCCACCCCCTTTCCTTCCTTCCCCACCTTCCCCCCTTCCCCCCTTCCTCCCCTTCCCCCCCTTCCCAGGTGTGGGAGGGAGGCCTCCCTTAAAAATACCCTGCAGGCTGAATTCCATCTGGGAGTCTGCTTTCTGCCAGACCCAACCTGTGATATGCAGGGAGAAAAGGCTGAGGCCAAGGGTCGGTTCCTCTGGGGACCTCAGTTTCTTCATCTGCAAGACAAAAATGGCGCACTGGAATAGAGGTTCTCAAAGAGTGCTCCCCGGCACTTCGAGGTGCCCAAGACACTTTCAAGATGTCCGTGAGGACAGAGCTGTTCTCACCATATTATTGCCGGTATTTATTTGCCATTTTCGCTGAGTTGCCGCTTGCACGGAAGGCGCCAAACCAGTGGTGCCTTAGTGGTGACATCGAGCCATGCTGATGTCATCGCAAGTCTTACCAGCGAGCACGGGCACTTAAAGAAAAATCCAGCGTCACCTAAGAATGTCCTGGAAGCAGTAAAAATTATTATCTTTTTTTTAATGTTTATTTTTGAGAGAGAGAGAGCACGTGCAGAGAGAGAGGGAGACACAGAATCTGAAGCAGGCTCCGAGCTGTTGGCACAGACCCGGACGCGGGGCTCGAACTCACGGACCGCGAGATTGTGACCTGAGCCGAACTCGGATTCTCAACCGACTGAGCCACCCAGGCGCCCCTAATGCTTATTTATTTTTGAGAGAGAGAGGAGAGAGAGAGACAGAGCACAAGCAGGGGAGGGGCAGAGAGAGAGGAAGACAGAATCGAAAGTAGGCTCCAGGCTCCGAGCTGTCAGCACAGAGCCCGACGCGGGGCTCGAACTCACGAACCACGAGATCATGACCTGAGCCAAAGTCGGATGCTTAACCAACGGAGCCACCCAGATGTCCCCAAAGCAGTAAAAATTACTGACTGTATTAAATTTTGACCCTTGACGACACTTCTTTCTACTCTTCCGGGTGACCACACACGCCATAGACATACGCAAGCACAGTGGGTGCCTTGAAAGGAAGCACACATGTGTTCAAGGTGAACTAGCTGCTTTTCTCAAGGAAGAACATTTTTACCCGAAAGAACAGTTGACAGAGAAGCCACGGCACCCCTTTCCTTGAAAATGAACACAGCGAGCCTGTCGCTTGGAGGAAAACAGCTCACGGTACTTGTTACCGATGATAAAACTCAAGCTTTCAAGTGGATTTTAGAACTTTGAGAGACTCCTGTCTGCCCCTGCCCTGAGCTTGATGGCTTCCCCATACTATAGGTCACACTTTTCTGATGAGATTGGTGGGATCCTCACTAATTGGATTTTTGATTTTGTACGAGAAAGCGTGCCACCATTCGGAAGACCCGCCTGACTCCGTGAGCTCGCGTCTTTCCAGGAGCGATGTCCCAAACTCACGTTCCAGTAAAAGACCCATTCAGAGCGCAAGGTGGGTCAATGAGTTTGGAAGTAACGGAGAATGAAAAGTTCATTTATATGGTACCGATTCCACATTGCATCCAATCTGCCAGCAACGACCGCTTGCTGCATTTTGGTGTAGTGCCCAAAAAGAATACACACAATTATCTATAAAGGCTATATAGTTCTAGCTTCCTCTCTGACCCCAACTAGGAACGGTTCTCCACTTCTCATGACTCATGTGATTAGATTGGACCCACATGGGTAATGTCCTCAGTTTTTGAAATTTAAGTTTTATTTTTTAAAATTTTTTAGAGAGAGGGGCACCTGGGTGGCTCAGTCGGTTAAGCATCCGACTTTGGCTCAGGTCATGACTTCACGGTTCATGGGTTCAAGCCCCGCGTCGGGCTCTGTGCTGACAGCTCTGAGCCTGGAGCCTGCTTCAGATTCTGTGTCTCCCTCTCTCTCTGCCCCTTCCCTGCTCACACTCTGTCCCTCTTTCTCTCTCAAAAATAAATATTAAAACAATTTTTGAAAATTTTTTAGAGAGAGAAAGATTGCAAGCTGGGGAAAGGGAAGAGGGAGAAGGAGGGAGAATCCTAAGCAGGCTCCAACCACACTTGATCCCAGGACCCTGGGATCATGGCCTGAGCCAAAATCAAGACTCGGATGCTCAACCGACTGAGTCACCCAGGCACCCTGGTAATCTCACCATTTAAAGATCCTTTCCCTTAATCACATTTGCAAATAATGTATTTATATTGCAAATATAAAGTAATATATTTATAGGTTCAGGGATAAGGGTGTGGACATCTTTGAGGGGTCATTATCCTGCCTATCTTCTTTTACCATCTAGCCCCCAGATGGTGATCCATTGAGACTCTGGGTGTGATCCAAGGGGCACAATTCCTCACTCCATGTGAACTAGAAAACAGGTTATCTGCTTCTGGAATACGATAGTGGGACAGGCGTTGGGTAACAGTTATAGACATGCTGGTTCCAAGAGGGAGAAAATGGAAGGAAAAAAAGGAATCGTAAGTCCTCACCAATTTTGAAATTGAGATGGGCAAACCCCATAAGGTTTCAAGGCTTGGAAATAATTCCCTGGTTTGTGGCTCTGCCGTCCGGGCTGATGGCTCCATGGTTATTCTTCCCAGCATAGGGTCCTTTGTCGTTTTAAGAATGCAGAGGAGTTCTGAAGCCAAAGTTTGAGAACTCCTCATTGGATCAGATCACTGAATGTTGGGGGCCAGGAGGACGGGAGGATGTTTGAGAAGGATCCTGAGTTGCCTGAAATCAGCAGGAAGGGTGTGTTGATCAGCTAGGAATGTTTGCTGTGACCTGAGAGGGACATAGTGACATGTATATCAACCATAAAGGCCCCTCTGTCTAGCTCTGTTGGTCTCTGGCACTGAGAACCCTTCTCAGAACATTCTGGAAGGACTAGGTAATAGCCCAAGAAGTAGCAGCACAAGCCAAACTAGGACCATGACCCTTGTAAGCTGAGCTGACCCTGGGAAAAACCATGAGAGTTCTTTTTTTTTCCCCCCTATTATTCCAGCTTCTCTCTTCAGCAGTGTCTCCCCATCCACAACTTTAGGGCCCTGGAATGTTTTATCACCCTTACTGAAACCTCTTTTTTTTTTTTTTTTTTTTTTTTTTTTTTTTTTTTTTTAATAAAAGGATACAACAAGCTTACTTTTTAATGAAGTGTATATAACGAGGCAGGCTAACTGTACCAGCCTTCCTAGGAGATTCAACCTTTATCGCAAGACAGAAATCTTCAGCTAATAAATTTCAGACTTTTTAAACCCATGGTCTCTCTTCTATTGAAACATAAAAGTCTGAGCTTTTCCACCCTGATACAGCAACCTGGGAATCACGGTATTGTCTGTGTATTCCTACCAGTCAAGGAGATCTTGTTAAGCTTTATTTTCTGAAGTCTGTGTTGTGAAAACATTTTTGTGTTTTCCAAATACGAATTACAACACTTGATTATGTGTTTTCAACACCTCTCTTTCCTCCCCCTTGTTCCAGTCCCTACACCCCCACAGTTGCCTTCAAAAGTACAGTTTTCTCTCCCGACCCAACCTTTCGTGGAAGATTCCTGTCTCAAGTTGTGGCAGAATATATTTTCCAAAATGGCGCCAATAACATTTCCCATTCTGCAGTGTTCTTTTCACAACTTAACAAGGTAACAAGTTGTCTCGCCGAGAGGTGGAGTCTATTTCCCCTCCAAGGGACTCGGGTCACCAGCGAGTATGGGAGAAGGGGCACCATGTGCCCTTGAAGCTGGGTCCTGAAGCAGTACAGTTCCCGCCTGGTGCTCTTGGGACTTTGGTCCTTGGATCCCCGCCACCAGACGGCCAGGAATCCCCGCCACCAGGAGAGACCACATGTCGGTGCTCCAGCCAACAATTTGTCAAGCTGAGGTTCTAGCTAACAGAAGCACCAACCCCTGAGGGCTCCCAGCAACTGAGAGGTTTGCCGGCCGTGCCCCAGACATCGTGGCGCAGAGATGAGGGGTCTCTTCACCGAGTCCTGCCTGGATTGTGGGTCCACCAGCAAAACAGGATTGTTGTTGTTTTAAGCCCCTGCACTTTGGGGTGGGTTGTTACATAGCAACAGTAAAGGAAACAAAAGTCAGAAGAGGGTAAGGGAGTATATATCGTTGGCAGATTAAGGGGGAGAGATGCATTTGGGAATAAAGCTCCGCCCCCTATTTCACCAACCCCCCCCCCCCCCCTCCCCGGGGCCTACAATGCAGCTGGGGAGAGACAGCCGTGAGGTTGGATTTTGGTCATTTTCCCCATTTTCCTTTCCCAGTGCCTGTCATTAATAAAATCCATGTGACTTTCTTTCTTTCTTTCTTTTCTTTCTTTCTTTCTTTCTTTCTTTCTTTCTTTCTTTCTTTCTCTCATCTATCTTTCTCTTTCTCTCTTTCCCTTCCTTCCTTCCTTCCTTCCTTCCTTCCTTCCTTCCTTCTTTCCCTTCCTCTCTTCCTTCCTTCCTTTCCTCCTTTCTCCCTTCTTCCTTCCTTCCTTCCTTCCCTCTTTCCTTCCTCCCTCTCTCTCTTTCTTCTCTCTCTTCCTTCCTTCCTTCCTCCCTCCCTCCCTTTCTTTCTTTCTTCCATCTTTCTATCTTTCTCTTTCTCTCTTTTCCTTCCTTCCTTCCTTCCTTCCTTCCTTCCTTCCTTCCCTCCTTCCTTCCTCCCTCTCTCTCTTTCTCCTCTTTTTCTCTCCCTTCTTTCCCTTCCTCTCTTCCTTCCTTATTTCCTACTTCCTTCCTCCCTGTCTTTCTTCTCTTTTTCTCTTCCTTCTTTCCCTTCCTCTCTTCATTCCTTCCTTTCCTCCTTTCTCCCTTCTTCCTTCTTTCTTTCTTTCTTTCATCTATCTTTCTCTTTCTCTTTCTCTCTTTTCCTTCCTTCCTTCCTTCCTTCCCTCCTTCCTTCCTTCCCTCCCTCTCTCTTTCTTCTCTTTTTCTCTCCCTTCTTTCCCTACCTCTCTTCCTTCCTTCCTTTCCTCCTTTCTCCCTTCTTCCTTCCTTCCTTCCCTCTTTCCTTCCTCCCTCTCTCTCTTTCTTCTCTCTCTTCCTTCCTTCCTTCCTCCCTCCCTCCCTTTCTTTCTTTCTTTCTTCCATCTTTCTATCTTTCTCTTTCTCTCTTTTCCTTCCTTCCTTCCTTCCTTCCTTCCTTCCTTCCTTCCTTCCCTCCTTCCTTCCTCCCTCTCTCTCTTTCTCCTCTTTTCCTCTCCCTTCTTTCCCTTCCTCTCTTCCTTCCTTCCTTTCCTCCTTTCTCCCTTCCTCCTTCCTTCCTTCCCTCTTTCCTTCCTCCCTCTCTCTTTCTCTCTCTTCCTTCCTCCCTCCCTCCCTTCCTTCCTTCCTTTCCTTCTTCCTCCCCCCCTTTCTTCTCTCTTTTTATCTTCCTTCTTTCCTTCCTTCCTTCCTTCCTTCCTTCCTTCCTTCCTTCCTTCCTTCCTTCTTTCCTTCCTTCCTCTTTCTCTCTCTTTCTTCTCTCTCTTTATCTTCCTTCTTCCCTTCCTTCCTTCCTTCCTCCCTCTTTCTCTCTCTTTCTTCTCTCTCTCTCTCTCTTCCTTCCTTCCTTTCCTCCTTCCTTCCTCCCTCCCTTCCTTCCTTCCTTTGACTTCGGGTGCGTCAGGTTACTTATATGGGCTTCAGCTTCCTCACCTGTCAGAGGTGGAGCCGGACTAACCCTCTTGGCTCTTTTCCAGCTCTGACATTCTGTTTCCTCTGCATTTTATTTCCCCCATGTTTCTCCTTTTTTTTTTTTTTCAGATTTAACAATGAAAATTGTAAACTCAGCAAAATCTCCGCAATCTCTGCTAGTAGCTAATCCACTTGGGGCAGATAAACTGCCGGAATAGCTGCCCCCCCCCCCCCCGGCTCTGTGAATTTGACAAGTGTGTTTGCACACCGCCTGGTGTTTCGTCTGCATTTTCTCACTTCTGGATGCCAGGAGCCCCACTGATGACACAGCATCCCAAGGACAGCAACCATTTGTCCTCTTAATTCTTTCATCTTATTTTTTTTCAGCCTCCACCTGAAATATTTATGAATCTTTCCTTTTTTTTTTTTTTTAGGGAGTTCAAGCTAAAAATATAGGTATACTTTTCGGGGAACGTCTGATGGTAATAGATTCGTGCAGAAGGATTATTAACGCGTAGTGAGAGCTGCGTGCGAGGTTTCCACACTGGGAGACTGACAGCTGACAGACCTCCAAAGGGCGATTCGGGGCGGGGGGGGGGTGGTGGGTACTGTTAACTCCACCGAAATTTGGAGAAGAGATCCTGCTGTGTCGCTCTTCTCCCACTAAGTTGCTTGATGGTTTTACCCCCAGGCACGAGCGGCTAGAATCACTACATTAAAGTATTCCCTTCCAATTTCCAGATTTCAGGCAGAGGAGCCCTGTGGATGCTGGTTTCCTACAGTGATGTGATGTTGAAAGCCTGTAATGTGACATCACCTGCCTTCAGGCTGTTGGGTACTTGGAAAAGGAGTTTGAGGGTCGGAGGTTAGCAAAGAGCTCGGCAGCCATAAAGATGGGAAACTCACAGGGTGTTTAAAATACATTTTGCATGAGTACATTATATACAAGCTGCCCCATTCTATTTTTGATATCTGAATATTTATAAGTGTTTGTTAATAAATACTGGGGACATATATATATATTATATAACATATAAGTGGTTATATATATATATAATTATATATATAATACATATATATTTATATATAACATATATATATAAATATATATATATAATATATAAGTGGTTATTTGAGAGTTTTTTTTAATTAAAACTTTTTTTTAATGTTTATTTTTTTGAGAGAGAGAGAGAGACAGAGCATGAGCAGGGGAGGGGCAGAGAGAGACGAAGACACAGAATCCGAAGGAGGCTCCAGGCTCTGAGCTGTCAGCACAGAGCCTGACATGGGGCTCGAACCCACGAACCGTGAGATCATGACCTGAGCCAAAGGCCAACGCCTAACTGACTGAGCCATCCAGGCACCCCAACACAATGTGTACACTTTAAGTTTCATGTGCCTATTATGCTTTTTACAGACCCACTTTTCCGTGTGTGTGTATGTGTGTGTGTGTGTGTGTGTGTGTATCTTTGAGCAAAGAGACTTCTTCCCCCAGGTCAGTGTTTGCTAACAGACAGGGTATATGGTCTCTTTTATCCCCTTCACAGGCTGCCTGGGTTCTGCCAGAATCCCTTTTTGGGATCTTAGGCTGGAGGTTAATGGATGCACACAGCCCATGGCCACGTTTCTGGAGAACAACAAGCATTTATTCACAACAGAGTTCTTTCTTGCTCTCATCATCTGGTCCCTTAGAGGAAGTGAAGGTGTTTCCGGGTAATTGACAAAGCCCATAATTCTTCTGCTACAAGTAACCTTGGAGATTTCTAGTCCACAGGGTCTGTGGCTCCCCGTTCACGTCCGTGAAATAAACTTTTACATACATGTCTCATTTGGGGCCATGTTATATTTCGAGGAGTTTCTCTCTAAGACAGCATTTCCCAAAAGAGCATTTCACGGAAGGGGATGGAAAGTTTAAGGGGAGACGATAGAAGAAATAATTCCATTAACTAGATAACTCATTAACATGAAAAAAGGTAGAATGGGCAAATATATTTGGAAATGTTGGGCTCTTACAGGCTAAACGGGCTTCTTCACTCCAGTAAGTCGTGCTGGAATTTTTAAAAATGTTTATTTATTTATTTTGAGAGAGAGAGAGAGAGAGAATCTCCAGCAGGCTCCGCCCTGTCCGCACAGACCCTGAGGCAGGGCTCAAACCCATGTACCCTGAGATCATGTCCTGAGCCTAAATCAAGAGTCGGGAGCTTAACAGTACTGGGCCACCCAGGCACCCTTGTGCTGGAATCTTTTGATTGAAGTGGAGAAGCCAAACTTGTGAAAAGGAAAACTGCTCACCAGGACATGGGATATCTTATCTCACAGCACTCAGGCCGACCATGCAGGGGGCCTCCAGAAGTGCCTCTGGCTGGACTCAAGATCCACTCAGACTCCTGTCTCCCATCCATGCTCTTTCCAGGGCCTCTTTTTCACTATCCAGCCCCCCACCCCTCACATCCAAACCTCTTCCTGCTCTGTAGTTCATCATGGTGGGAAATGTAGTGATGGCTGGTTTCAGAGCTTTCTAGATTACGGCTTCAAACAGGAGAAAAGTCCTGACAGTTTCTGTCCCAAATTCCCAGGACCTCATTCCCTGGCCTCATGTGACTCAATTACCCATCCTGGGACCAATCAAATGTGGCTAGTAGGTGGAGTCTGGGAAAAGAATTTTGTGATTGGCCAAGCTTAGGGCAGATGCTTTTTCTTAGACCAATCAGCTGCAGCCAAGATTGCCCCCATCACATTGAGCAGAACGCGCACTCCCTGAGTACATACATGAAGGGCAGAGATGGGGAAGGGCACTTTCCAGAAGAGCCACGGAAACCGGAGCGACAAAGCGGCGTGTCGGTTGTACAGAGTAAAGATGATACGGACCTCTGAAAGGAGGCGCATTATATGCAACTTTCCCCCAGATATGTTTGGCTGCAGATATTTATTTTGAAGGAGCATCTTGGGAATGAGTGTTGTGAGGAGGTGATGTTTTAGAGGTCACAGAAAGAGTTGGGGGTGTCATGGGGTGGGTAAGGGGACACGGAGGGGCTCTGGTTGGCTGGGGAAGCAGATGTCACGTTAGAGAGGGACTCGCTGCCTCAGTTTCTGACCGGTGGCTTAGGCTCCGTGTCTCCGAAGCAGGGGTTTGCACTGCTGGTGTCGGGGTAGAGCTTTCTGCCACCTGCCACCTGCCTTGCCATGTCGTTGCTCTAGAGGCCCAACCCAGAGGGACCTTTCTGTGTCTGCAAAAGTCCGGTGTCCTTGGCAGGTGTTTTCCATTTGGAGGAGGATGCCAGGACCTTCATTCTGGGATCCACACGTCTGGACGCAGCGCTCGGCTCTGAATCACGCCCTTCTCATTGGCCCAATAAATCGTAGAAACCGTATATAATCATCAGATTTTACCGTGCAGATATATGGCTGCCATTTGTCCACGATGAGATTTATTGCAATAAAATTTATCCGCTCCGGCGTCCTTTTTAATAAGGCGAAGTAGATCGTGCACTTCTAATTTAATGCGCCGTGTATGACTTGAGTCGGCTGAACTGCAGCTGGCTGGGGTCTGTGCTCTCGCTGGCTTGCTTCCCCTCTCCGCAAAGCCCTTCACGGTGAACCTGACCATCGGGAAGAGCTAAGGGCAGCTTGCCGGGGGTGGAGGCAACTAGGAAACCCATAGCTCAGGGGGTTCTTTTCAGGTACGCATTTTCTCCAACTGGATTCTCTCCAGGAGACTCCCAGAGCTGAGCTTTCCTGGTTGAAGGAGCCCACGATAACACTTGAACCTCAGCCACCAACATGGCCTTGGGTGGGGCTCTCAGGGAGCCCCCTGGATTCGGCCGAGCATAGTTTGAAAGCCACTGCTGGTTATAAAAGGCAGCGAGGAAGGGCCTGGCTCAGATTGTGTTCAGATGATGCTCAACCAGTGGGAGCTCCCCTCTTCCTTGTTCTGACACTAAACTCCTTCCTCAGACCCATCACGGCATTTTACGGATTTTCTCTCTAGAACTTGTAGCACTCTTTACCCTTGTCTTACGAAACTCAGATGTATGACTTCCCTCTTTATACGTGCTCGCTAGTCTGTAATGTACTCAAAGGAAGGATTCATTAGCTCCTCAAATATCCAGCCAGCACCCACATTTCCACGATCACTCCTTGTGCGTGTGCGTGCGTGCCTGCGCGTGTGTTTCCGTTGTTTGCATCGGCATTCTGTCAAAACCCGCCATTACATTTGGCATTCTAATCTTCACCGTCTCTCCCCTTTTTTGTGTTTTTCTTGCCATCTATTTGTTGAAGACAATGGATCATCCGTGGGGTATAATTTCTCACATTGTGATTTTTTTTTTTTTTTTTTTTGCAGCTTGCATGATTTAACGTAACGCATTTAAACAGAGTTTAATAAGGATTTTCAACAGAGCGGCACCTTTGTGGCCCTGCAGGCTACCGTGCAGACTCCCAGGTCTGCAGCCATCGGGCCCCTCACTGCTGTGTTCTCCAGCCGGGCTCACGCTCCTCTCTGCTTGAGGGTCCTTCCCTCCAGGGAAGGACAATGCCAGCCCGCTTGTCTGCGGGTGGAGCATTGTCTCTGTCTCAAAATCACAGACCGTTAAGACACAAAGGGCTTTGAGTCCATCGCTCCTTCATGACTCCTATCCAACTGGACTTTCTTTCTTTCATGGCCTCCCGCCCACATGCGTCACCTTTTTAAAGACCAGACGCAGATCTTGTGCCAACTCTTTAACCTCTCTGAGCCTCAGTTGTTTTCTTCTGTATAATGGGAATGGTACAAGGATCGAACCAGACAAAATGAAGCTGAACGAAACATTCTTCCACTCGCTCAGGCCAAGAGCATTAGAGTTACTCTTTCCTTCTCTCTCTCAACATTCCGTCTTAGAGAAGGCCATGAAGAGAAGGTCAGTGCTGCGTGATTTGCTCAATCCTTCTTTTTGGGCCTTTTTTTTTTTTTTTAAATACAGGAAATCCTTAAATAACAGGAATAGCTGACATCTATTTATCATGTGCTCTCTCTCAGGCGACGTAGTAAGGACCTTCTATCTAACAGCTCATTTAAGCCTTGAAACAACTCTGGGAATGAAGTGTTATTATCCTCACTCCCATTTTTACAGATGAGGAAATGGGCCCAGAAAAATTCAATCACCTGCCCGAGGTTACACAGCTAGTAACTGGGAACACGTGGGTTTGAACCCAGGCAGCCAAGCTCAAGGGGTTTCCTAACCCTGGCCGTGCAATCCAGTCCTCTGGAGCCATTATAAAATAGTGAGCATTCAATTCCATGCCGGAACACGCCCCAGATCAATAAAATCAGAAGTTGGAGGTTGGACCCAGACATGGATGCTTCTTCAAAGCTCCTAGAGGATTCTAGGTGGCAGCCAGGGTTGGAAATGACTGACTCTACCTGCATGTTGTATGGATGCTGATGTTACTTACCTGCAAGACCCATACCCGTGATTACTAACAGTCATATCTGTCCACACGCAGGTCTCTTCTCTTGAGTGTCTGCGTATTACGTGCCTTTGTGGAGCTGGGTTGGGTGTCTGAGGCCCCCTCAGATGTCATATCCCAGGCACCTGTGAATCAGGGAAGCTCACAGTCTTGTCCAGTGACCCGGGGAGCCAGAGGCAAAGTTGAGGGGTGGCCACATTGGTCGGTGGCAGCAGGAAGGCTCTTGAAGAGCCTTGGCAGGGACTGTCACGTCCCGAGCGAAATACATACGCATGCCGGTCACCTTTCAATATTTCTCAGGCCAGTTGAGGTGAAAAATGTGCAGGCTTTGAACCATCGGAGGAATGCTTCCTCGGCTGTCAGCCTCTGGACACAGTAACGATCGGATTTGTCATGACCCTTAGATTTTTGTCAGTCACCGCGTTCCCGCACCCATCTGGGAGATTGACAGTGCTGTCTTGTCACTTTGTCAAACCGAATGACAGCCTCTCCAGATTTGGTTATGCGTGGACAAGAGAGGCTGTCACGGAAACCTTGTCGACGTGATGAGCCAGTGGCAACTCACCCCGGTCACACGGCGTGAATAAGGAGGACAGGGCAATTAGGTGCTCTCCAGCGTCGACGCCAAGAAGGTTGACAAATTAAAGCTTGTCAACTTCCTTAAAGCCGCTCAATGATCACAAGAGTGTGAATGCTGACATACGAAAGCCGAAGTCTGCAATGGGAGTGATGGCCCCGATCTTCCTGTTCTCTCCTTTCAGTTTTTCCAGCTTAACTGGGGAAAGCGGGACTTCCTGAAGCAGCAGCGAGGGGTCTGCAGCCTCACACAGCTTCTGCTGGTTGTTGGTCCCACCAGGTGGAAAAAAAGAAACGATGCTGAGTTTGGATGCCAGGGTGGAAGTCTTAACGAGGCTCCTCTGGGCTTATTTCCTTGCAGGAAAATGAAGTGGAATATATCGGGATGCATTACGCATAATGGCGTTAATTTTGTTTGTGAAACATTGATTTTAGCTGGGTGAGTACATAAATCTTTGGGTGTACTGAGTCATGGTGTAAAGTGTATTTTTATTGTGAGTCATGGTCAAGAAGATCTGAAAACCACTGTCCTAAGGAGCTCAGGGGTGAAGGAGCAAGTTCCACTCATGCGTTCCAGATCGAAATAGAAAACATGCTTCTGAGTTTTCACTAATGCCAGCCACTGTTCTGGGCACTTGAGAAGTACTAAGCCATTTAATCCCCACAATGACCCTAGGAAGTGGATACCGTATTACTAAACCCATGTCACAGATGAGGGAAATAGAGGCACGGTAGGTTAAGAACTGCGGGGGACAGAGTAATGGCCCCCAAAGACATCCACGGTCTCAGTGCCCCAGACCTGTGAATGTTACCTCTCATGGCAAAGGGACTTTGTGGACGTGATTACGTTTAGGATCTTGAGATGGGGAGGTTATTTTGGATTTCACAAGTGGGCCTAATGTAATCATGGCGGTCCTTAAAGAAGGAACAGGGAGGAGTGGGCAGAGGTCAGAGTGCCTCCATCTTGACCCTTCGCTCTTCTCTTCTCCTCCACCTGTGTAACCTTCTTTGAGACTTGGCTTAAAGCTCAACTCTTCCAACGCGTCTTCCTTGATTAATGGCACTTCAGTGATAGTATGTTGTGACTATGCCACCTTATACTTCCGGTAGCAGTATGCGAGCCCTTCCATGTGACCACACCTTGAAGAGCGTAGCGCGTTGTTATTTTTAGAAATCTTTGTGGTGCTTTTGAGGCAGAGTTGATACACATCTGCTGAAATAGGTCAGCCTTCTTGTCTTGCATCACTTAATTAACAAGTTGACATGTCTGTTTTTGAATGTACATACACCTTCCCCCCCCCGACCCCCCGCCCCCCATCCCGCTCACCCCTGCCCTCCCCCGCCAAGGAAAATTTTGTGTTTATGAGCCAGGAAACATTGAGAAATGATCAGCTCTCATTTTTCTCTTCTTTTTTGTTGTGGTCGTATCCGCGGGATGTCAGCTAGCACTCAAATACACGTGAGGTTGCAAGAATAGAGGTAGACAGAAATGGGAAGGAGCAGTTTTTTGTGTGTGTGAAATAAAAAGGTATGAACGCTGTTTATATTTTGTTCCATATTCCAGGTAGCTAAGATTTTGTAAAAATTGAGCGTCCTTGTTCCCATCAATATGTGTTCTGTAAAAAATTAAATGTTAAATGGCTCCGTGTATAGGATTCCAGCACTGGGGTATTTTATAAATCCTTGAGAATAGAATCATAGCGGCATAACTTGTGACTTGGGCATTTGGCAAACCCGTGCTTGCGTTCAGTTATAAGATGGCTGTGTCAGATCCAACAATGATGCAACAGCAGGGTTTTAGCTCTCCCAGCCCTGTTTTCTAAAAGGATACAAGACCAGGAATCTGGGGTGGGTTCCTATCCCAGGGACCTTAGGAGAATGACAGGACCTCTCTGGACCTCCATTTCTGCATCTGTGAAAATCAAGGGGTTGAATTATATGGCCCCTAAGGTCTGTTCCATTCCAAAATTCCATGTTCCCAGGATTCTGATTACAGGGCTGATCCAGTCATGCATGCAAAGTGCTGAATATTTAAATAATTGCTCACAGGTTGCACATTTCATTACTGTCAAGAGCCCAGAATTGCACGGAGGGACAGCATTTTCTTCTCCAGTTACATGCTGAATGGAATTATACTTTCAGTGACTTAATAAAGGAGGTGGGTGTCCTCCTTTGCCGGGGCTCATCCCTGTGCTGTGCATGCTTAGTATGTATGTACGGGTTGCTGACTGTCTCATCCAAACAGGCCCCGACCCTGCTGGCCCAGCGCCCTGCACTAGTCAGCTGGTCGACCTGGTCTGAGCCCATGATTCTGCGTTCCTGATTAGGGGTAGCAATGTCTCCCTTATTGCTTCCTTACACTCCCCTGATGAGTGCTTATCCCAAGATTATCAAGAGGCAACCCAAAGGATTATTTGTGAGGAACTGTGATCTATAACCCCCTCCCTACATATACACACGCTCACCCAAATCTGTACAATTGACCCTTGAACGTGCAGGAGTTAGAGGCACCGACCCCCTGCACAGTTGAAAATCCACATCTAATTTTTGATGCCCCCAAAACTTTTACTAACAGCCTACTGATGACCGGAAGGCTTCCTGATAACGTGAACAGTCAGTGAACACATGTTTTTGTGTGTTACACATGTTATATACCGTATTTGTGTAATCAAGTAAGCCAGGGAAAAGGAAATGCCATTAAGAAAGTCATAAGGAAGAGAGAAAATACTGTTATCACACTTATCAAGAAAGATCCACATATAAGCGGCCCCATAGAGTTCAAACCTGTGTTGTGCAAGGGTCAACTGTATATATAAATTCTTTTTATTTTTAATTTTTTTTTTAATTTTAATTTTAATTTATTTATTTTTCAACGTTTATTCATTTTTGGGACAGAGAGAGACAGAGCATGAACGGGGGAGGGGCAGAGAGAGAGGGAGACACAGAATTGGAAACAGGCTCCAGGCTCCGAGCCATCAGCCCAGAGCCTGACGCGGGGCTCGAACTCACGGACCGCGAGATCGTGACCTGGCTGAAGTCGGACGCTTAACCGACTGCGCCACCCAGGCGCCCCAATATAAATTCTTTTTAAAAAATACTTATTGATTTATTGAGAGAGAGAAAGGAGGGAGAGAGAGAGAAGGAGCAGGGGGGGCGCTGAGAGAGAATCCCAAGTAGACTCCACGCCGTCCGAGCAGAGCCCAACGCGGGGCTCCATCTCACGAACCGTGAGACTCGAGTCAAAATCAAGAGTCGGCTGCTTAACCGACTGAGCCACCCGGGTGCCCCTATAGAAATTCTTTTCTTTCTTCTTTCTTTCTTTCTTCTTTCTTTCTTTCTTTCTTTCTTTCTTTCTTTCTTTCTTTCTCTCTCTCTCTCTCCTTTTTTAAAGAGGGCCATGAGAGTTGCAGTTGCTGCTGTCAGACCATACTTCAGGTCAAATTTTGATTTCAACGTTCTCTCTTTGCGTGGTTTTGGACAAATCCTTCAGCCTGGCTGAGCCTCAGTCACTCTATCCGTATGGTGGGCATAATGATGTTGAAGCCCCACAGGGTTTTTAGCTGCCGTGGGGACACCAGGACAGAGTGTGGGAGGCTCAGTGCTCACACCGTGAGCCCTCAGTAGCCGTTAGCTCTTACTGCGTCTGGATAAGCTATGAATGGCTGCTCACGTCTTCCCTTTCGAAGCAGCCTCTGGTCCTTCCCATTGAATTTTCTCCAGCTACAAAAATTCAAGGCTGGTGGGTGACTCTCCTGCTCCCCAGACACCGCTCAGCTCTCCCGATGTGCTGGCTGGCCAGGAAGTTGAGAGGTCCAGACTCCAGCGAGGAATGAGGGTTGGTGGCCCATTGTGACTTTAAATTTTGGGTACGTGACCTTAGTGCTAGAATAGAATGATCTGCGTCTGTAGGTCAATTCTGGAAAGGCCTCCTAGAGGTTCTGATGGGCCAACGGGAGCTCCAGGGACTCTGACTTGAATAGTAATGACTCCATTAGTGGCAGGATTGTCTTGCTCACAGCCCCATATTGGGCTGTCACGGGGAAGGCTGTGCAGAAGGCAGTGTGGCCTTCACCAGTGGGGACCTTCACAACCCACAGAGGGTGGATCTGGTTGGACCGTCTGTCCTGGCTCTCCCCCACACAAAGGATAAGGATTTTTTTCTGAAGCCTTCCGGGGAACTTCAGGACAGGCTTCTACTACATTGTGCAGACCAGTGGTTCACACACTGGAGAGTGGGGTTTTACCAGTGAGGTAAACACTGACTGCTAAGCCCCGCCCCCAGAGTTTCCCAATCAGTTGTTCTGGGCGGGGGGGGGGGGGGGGGGCGGGGTTACCTGAGAATCTGCATTGCTTATAAGTTCCCATGTAATCCCGACGCTGCTGCCTTGGGGAGCACCGTTTGAGAATCCATGTGATCAAGACCACAGTAGCCTCCAGGCCAGTGGATAATTTCATGGACCAGTCCCTACTTTTACAAGTGGATTTGCCCCGATGAACCAAGGCCTTGTTTGTATGAATTAATGGTGCCTCTGACGGAGAGGTATCCAGGGCTTGTGATCAATGTCGATTAGTGAGTCGCATGTGAGAAGGACCAAGACGAGACATTGGTGCCCCCTCTGTCACTGTGTCATTGTCACAGTGCAGCGGTGACATGATCAATGGAAAGATGCCAACGGACGCAGTCAGCGGATATACTATTCCTTTCCTGGCAAGGGCCAAGAGAACTTAGGAAGACAGTTCCTTGCAGCAGAAGATAACGTTGCACACTCCCAGATGGTGGCTTGGGCTTCCCGGCCCTCCCCGGCCTCCACGAAGATGTGCAGCTGTTGCCGATTCCTTCTGTGCGGTATGAAGATTTTACGAGGTGCAAGAAGCTTGCCTTCGCCAGAGAGGCTCGGAGAGGTTTCTGGACCGTCTTGGCACACCTCCCACACGCACACGTTTTGGTGACTCTGGCCAAGCGCCCGCCTGCTCAGCTATAAAAAATGGATAAAAGCAATGCCAGCACGTTTTTGTGACGTGAGTGGACTGAAGGTGAACTTCATGCGTCCGTTGGTCCAACCTGGCCCTTTGCCAGCGCCTGAAATGTCTTTTGTTTCCGGGTCTCTCCTGCCTAGGTCTCCACGTTGACACCTTCCCTGGGAAAATCTGCTTTGGGATGATCAGAACGTTCTGTGGGGAGGAGCTAAGGAAGGAGTAGGGAGGGGGGCAGATGTTCCCTCGCATCCTGCATTCTTTGGGGCAGGTAAGAAGCTGGGCGGGGATTTTATTTTCTCTGTGGGCCAGGGGTAGGACCACAGTGGGGGGAAGATCGTAAAGGATGGATAGATAGATCCCCTTCTTCTGAGGATCCTTCCCCAGGCCAGCTGCCTCAAGAAGCCTCTGACTCTGCACTGTCGGGGCAAATGCTTCTTTCCGGCCACAGAGACTGACCGCCCTCTGCTCCTGGGCTTTATTCTTCCGGAGCCCGGTCCTGGCCGTCATTACTGGGTCTTGCGGGGACTGTTCACTTCACCTACCTCCTCCAAACTCTTTCCTTCACTTCCTCCACCCACACCTGAAGCTGTGGCATGTGCCTCGATCACCTGGACAAACGCAAGAGCACAGAAAGGTATGACACCCATCTCTAGGCCTGCATGTCAGTTACTTGTCTCATTCTCCACCTTCTTGGCCTCCCCCGCTCCTGACTCTGCTGGTGCCTTCAGGGAAGGCGTCCCTCCTTCCACTTCTCTCTGCTTGGCCAGTCTCTCCGTCGTGGTGTCTGAGCAGGAAGGGGTTTCCCAGCAAGCCCTCCCGCGGCCCTTTCCATGATACGTGTCTGTCCTCTGTCTGTGTCCGTTCTTTTGTCCGTTAACTTACCGAGCACAGGTGCATTGAGCGTTACGCCAGGCCAGGCCTAGGGCAAGTTCCCAGAGATCCACGGTTCCTGCGGTCATCCGACGCCACGTGTACCTGTCAGGCTGTCACCTGGTGCATCGCAACGCCTCTTGGCTCTTTTCAGGATCCGCTTTTCCAAGCCGCGGTTCCCACACGCTGGGTGGCTGATGGTGTTTGGTGCAGTTGTTAAAAACACACAGTCCTGACTCCTTTCATGAAGACTCCCGTGTGGGAGGGCTGGGGCGGAGTACGAAAAATCTGTAGCATCTTTACACGATTCCCGATTTGGAACTGGGTAGATTGAATGGAGATTTAAATAATAATGATTATACCAAAAACCTTTGGGGGAAAAAAGAGGGTGGGGGGGGGGGACCGTTGGCCAGATTTTAAAACATATCATAAAGCCTCAGTAATAAAAACAGTAAGGCGCTTGGTCAAGCAGATCAATGGAAAAGAATAGAAAGTTCAGAAGCAGATGGAAATATATGAAAGAGGTTCGTAGATGATACAGGAGGAATTTCAAATCAGTGGAGGAAAAATGGATTCATCCATAAATCGGGCTGTGTTAACTGGAGGGGGAAAAAAGCCGGGTCCATGCCTCATGTCTACATCAGGGTAAATTCCGAATGGATCAAAGGTCTAAAAGTAAAATACGGAAGCATGAAAGTATGGGAAGAATTCATGAACGAATGAAGTATGTAAATTACCTAACACTATATGGTGCCCCGTAGCTAATGGTTATTATTAGAATTGTATGATCCTATTAAGATTTCAGGATTATTAAAATTAATATTAATATATACAAATGCCACATGGTTCGGACACACAGAGAATGATATTCTTCTGGTAGCTCTAGTTCTCATACATTCACCCCGCTCTTCCCCAAATGAGAAGCTGTAAGAGAGAAGGGTGACTGTCTAGGCAAGGATGTGTGCGGGGCAAGACGGATCCCACTCAGCCGGACCCTCTCCAGTCGTGTGGGAGAAAAGCAGATATTTTCTCTAAAAGCTTTTCCTGGCTTGACCTTAGTGGTTGCCTGCTCTGGATGGTGCCCATGTCTTGGGGTGAAGAAGGTCATTACTGAAGACTAAAGAGTGTGATTCCAACATCGTGTTCATCTCCGCTTATAAGGCGAACCCTCATGCCTGGAGTTTGGGAAGACACAGGCTTGTAAGATAGTGAAGGACAGCGAAGGGAGGGCTTATCTGGGTCATGTCTTACGTGGTCTATGCCAAGAGTCGGGAGACAATACTCTAAGTGCGATTTTTCAGAGAAAAAAATGTGCTAAGCCGACCTTCATTTGAAATTAAAAACTTCTCGTCTGCCCCAAACACTAAGAGAATAAAAAGATGTTGAATCACTATGTTGTATACCTGGAACAAAGGGTAGCAGTGTATGTCAACTAGACTTCGGTTAACAAAAAAGAGAAGAAAAAGATAAGCCACAGACTGGAGGCAATGCATAGGCTGACAGATTAGTGTCCAGAGTAGACACTTTAACAAAGAAGATGTACATAAGCACTAAGTACATGAAAAGATAGCCAGCATCATTCATCATTAAGGAAATGCAAATTAAAGCCACAGTGAGCCTATCCCTGCACACCTATTAGAATGGCTAAAATAGGAAAAGATCGACCAAGTGTTGAGGATGAAGCAGAAGAACTGATTGCCATCCCCGACGGCTGGGACAGCCACTTTGGAAAAGAGGGCACCAATTTCTTCACAAGTTAAATTAAACATTCACTCCCTGTAGGATCCGGCCAGTCCATGTCTAGATGTTCACTGAAGACAAAAGCAAACATTGTTCCATGCAGTGACTTACATGTGAATGTTCACGGCGAACACTAGGTAGAACACAAACGGCCTTCAACAGGTGATTGGGGAAACATACTGTGGTATATCCATACAATGCAACGCTACCCAACAATAAAAAGGAATGAGCCGGTGAGACACATGGCATGGCTGAATCTCAAAATAATTACGTCGAGTCAAGGAAGTCAGACAAAAGAACACTTCCTGCATGATTCCATTTATATAAAACTCTGGAAGACACAAACTGACTGATAGGGACAGAAAGCAGGTCAGTGGTGGCCAGGGGTGGGGTGGGGGCAGAGAAGAGGAATTACCAAGGGGCACAAAGAAAATTTCGGGGGCGATGATGTGTACGTTTTTTTGAATATGGTGATGGTTTCACGAGTGTATCCATATCTCAAAGCCTATCAAATATGTGCACCTTGGGGTGCCTCAACCTACTGAGCATCTGACTCTTGATTTCAGCCCAGGTCATGATCCCAGGGTGGTGGAATCGAGCCCCAAGTCGGGCCCCATGCTGAGTGCGGAGCCTGCTTAAGATAGTCTCTCTCTCTCTCTCTCCCCACTTCTGCCCCTCTCCCCCCACTCATGCTCTCTCTCTAAAAATAATGCACCTTATTCTATATAAATTACAGCTCTATAACACTGTGAAATATTAGTTGGTCCTTGAGGAAAAAACACACGTTAACTGGAAGGGGGAAATTCCTGACGAAAGGAGACAGTTAGCAGATGAATGGAAATTCATTTTCTTACCATTTTGGAGGCTGCAAGTTCAAGATCAAGGTGTTGGTAGGGTTGGTTTCTTTTGAGGCCTCTCCTTGGTGTGCAGATGGTCGCCTTCTCCTTGTGTCCTCACATGGTCTTCCCTCTGTGCATGTCTCTGTCCTAACCTCTTATAAGGACACCAGTCAGGTTGGATTAGGGCCCATCTTAATGATGTTATTTTAACTTAATTACCTCTTTAAAGACCCCATCTTGGGGCGCCTGGGTGGCTCAGTCGGTTGAAGGTCTGACTTCGGCTCAGGTCTGACCACAATCTCAAGGTCTGACCACGATCTCGTGGTTTGTGAGTTCGAGTCCCGCGTTGGGCTCTGTGCTGACAGCTCAGAGCCCAGAGCCTGCTTCGGATTCTGTGTCTCCCTCTCTCTCTCTGCCCCTCCCTCATTTATGCTCTGTCTCTCTCAAAAATAAGTAAACACTGAAAAAAATTAAAGACCCCATCTCCATATACAGTCATATTTGAGGCACTGGGAGTTAGGATGCCAACATATGAATTTTGGATGTGGGAGACACAGCTCAGCCCATACCACGGTGTGGTTGGTAAAGTGTTGGTATCATCCATGGCAAGAAAACTCATTTGAAACCCTGCAGACAAAGATTCTGGCGTCTTTGCTCCTTCTTAGTCACGGAACATGCGCTGAGTCGCTGAGGTCACCCAGGGTCCCTCATCCGAAAGTGGCAGACGTCATTGGTTGCTTGCCTGGCATCTGCCTCGTGGCCGTGTGGGAAAAGCTGAGAGGATGACAGAGCCCTGGGATCAGTCGGCACCTGAGCATCGGCCATCAGACTTTCTCAATGAGAAACAGACACCTTGTTCCGTTTGCTGCTGTTTTCTGTGCCTCACTTGCCAGAGCGTCCTGTGAAATGTACCAATATGTGCCTTTGCTAGATCGCCGCGAAGGCCACGTAAGATGAGGCACAGAAGGTAAAAATGCTTGACACATGGTAGGTGCTTTGTGAATGGCAGCTTTTTCCTACCATCAATGGGAAAGTCAGCCTTCGGACGTTTGGAGAAAGCACCCCTGTTTTCCGAGAGCCCTGCGAATCCCTAAAAAAAGAGCATCTTGAGGCCGCTTCCAAATGTCCTTGCGGCAGGATGGTTATTTTTCTTCCCTAACTAGTAGCAGGTGTTTGGCTGTGTCCATTAAAAGCCATTCTGTGCTCCCTTGACAAACGAGTTTTTTATTTAGTGGTGTAGGATCAATAATGCGGTATCTCATGTGAACTATTAAAATGGAAAATGTCTGCGGGGCTGACAATCGTATTATCGATATGTACTGAGCAATAAATTATGTGAAACAAAATGGAGCAACCAGCCTTACAAAAGGCTTGTCTGGGGCTCGGCTGGCTTTGTTACAGCCGCAGCCGCGGCTTCCCAGGGCCGCCTTTGGAAAAGCACTCGATGAAGCGCGGGCAGCTTTCCATCTGAAGTGGCTGCTGGCTGTCTCAGCTCTTCTAAGCCAGACCTGTCTGCTTGGAATAGGCTCTTCCCCCCCCCCCCCCCTTCCAAGCTAAGTCCCGGGTGAGTCAGTTTCTCTTCTGATTGCGGTGCCCATCCTGACCCCGGACCCCTTGGCCAGGCTGACTGTCCTCTTGTTGTGTGTTCCGTGCCCAGTGAGATGGCATTTTGGGCACCTGGCCTTGTTCGCATCGGGTGTCCTTGATTCTTTTCTTTGTTCCCGCCTCCGAGTCTTACCACCCGCTCAGTCTGGCACCACCTGGTTCTTCGCTTACAGGCTTGTCCCCTGGTTTCTGGCCCCTGATGATCGGTGGGATTTTTCTAGGATTCTCTGTGCTCACTTCCTGTCTGTCAGTTGCTGGCCTCCTTGGGTGATCGTTCTGCTCCCTTCCCTGCCGATGGGAGTGGAGACATCTCAGCCATGCGGATAACTCCCCTTTCAGGATTTCCGTTGCCCTCATTGTCATTTCCATAGGACCCAGCCCTTGTGACGCCATCACCCTGGGGCTTTGAGTAGCAAGGCGTGCTGGGACTTCACCCCTCAGGAGGAAATGGAGAGGAAGCAGGCTGGGGATCAGGCAGCATGGAGGCTGGGAGCCTGGCTTGGGTGTGGGGCTGACCCCCAGAGGCAGTGGTCAGAAGTCCGACGCACAATGTCAATGGTACTTGGTCAACTTGGGTTGATACGAGGCCAGGGGAGAGGTGGACAGTGCAAAGTAGCCCATACCCCTTACTGGGGTTCAGTGTGGAGACCAGGGAGAACCTGGGCTCTACACACGAGTCTCAGGTGCCCAGATGCAGTTCTCCAGGTTACCACTTCCGATCCGAGCTGGCACTCTGAATGAAGTCTGTGGCTCTGTCTGTCCTGAAGGAATGACTCTCGATCAGGACAGTGTGTGTATTGGGAATAGTGACCAGGTTAATGAGAATATCTGAGAGAGGAAGAATATTTGAAAGGGCACATTGAATATTATAACTTCATGATTGGAAACTCAAAAATGCCTGTTATTTTCTTAATGGAAATTAAGGATGATACAGTTTCACCAAAACATCTTGGATACGGGATACGGAAAGAACAGAGATTTTCAAAGGGGAGGAGCAAATCCTTCCAGCATCGTGATAGGAGTGTCAAGAGTGTGATTACTCGGAAGGGCAGAAGGGGGTGGGTTTACCCAGAGAGCACTGGTGGATCCCCTTATAACCAGTATTTCAGGCTTCCTTTAGAATCTGAACCCATGGGGGCGCCAGGGTGTCTCCGTCGGTTGGCGTCTGACTTCAGCTCAGGTCGTGATCTCACAGTTCGTGAGTTCAAGCCCCGCGTCGGGCTCTGTTCTGACAGCTCAGAGCCTGGAGCCTGCTTCGGATTCTGGGTCTCCCTCTCTCTCTGTCCCTCCCTCCCCACCTCTCTCTCTCTCTCTCTCCTCTCTAAGTAATAAATAAACATTAAAAAAAAAGAATCTAAACCCATGAATTTTCAACAGGAAGATGGTGACCCAGAACAAAGGTTGCGGGTCCCTTTGTAGCTGGTCTGACTGTGTGACTGGGTTCTAGCCAGTCGGGCGTAAGCAGAAGTATTGCATGGAGGATTCTAGGACTTGCTTGACGAGAAGCTAGCGTCAGCTCTCAGCTCCTCGTCTTCATCCCTATTTCCATCTTGCCACTTGGCCAATGCCAAGCAATCTTGGACCTTGAGGAGGGCTGTGCTCTCAGGATGGCTGAGTGTTGAACTAGAAGGACCCATGTCCTTGAAGAGTTTGTGGAACAGAGTCTATAAAAACAGCCCAGAATTTTCTGCCATTGGACAGATTTTATATGAGTGATGAACTTCTGTGGTATTAAGGCCACAAAAGTCATTTTTTTTTTTCCCGGTGACTCATAGATAAACCTAATTCCATTGAATACAGGGTCAGAAATAATTTGAGAGACCTTAACCTGGAAGGAAGATGCTAGCAATGTGCCATTGACCTTTCCCCTCAGTCCTGCATTATCACTGTTTTTCTCAATGATGGCACTGAAGGAAGAATATCAATTTTCATATGATAGAAATTTGGGATTCTCGCTCCTGTGGCGGGTTGCCTCTGAAGATGGCCACCACCCATTCTTTCCCTCCCTATAAGTATGTGGTGTTTCTCACATCAGGAGCTGGAGCCTTGAATCCCAGCTGGCCTTAGTGACTCATTTGACCAGTGGAGTACGATAAAGATACGTTCTAGGATTTCTGCGGGTAGGTCATCAGAAGCCTGGTGGCTCTTGCCTGGGTCTTTTGGAATGCTTATCTTTGGGGCATTCTCTCTCAGAACTTGGCTGCCAAGCTGGGATAAGCCCAAGCTAAAAAGAAAAGACCACATGTAGGTACCCCAGTCAACAGTCTCAGCTAAGCTCCTAAGTAAATAACCAGTGGCAACTGCCTCGTACATGAATGAGCCACCTTAGACATGGAACCAGGTGACCTTTCAGATGAGCACGTTCCCAGCTGCCTCCACACGAGACACCTTGAGACAGACCCAGCTGCCTTGACCCTAGTCTACCTGCAGGATCATGACATACCATGATAGATTGCTGTTTGAAACCACTAAGTTCTGGGATGATTTATTACACCACAGTATATGACCATAGCAGCCAATATAATCACAAAGATTATAATTTAGATGAATAATAATGTCTGTCAAGGGGCGCCTGGGTGGCTCAGTCGGTTAGGCATGCAACTTCGGCTCAGGTCATGATCTCACGGCTCGTGGGTTCGAGCCCCGCGTCGGGCTCTGTGCTGCCAGCTTGGAGCCTGGAGCCCGCTTCAGATTCTGTGTCTCCCTCTCTCTCCACTCCTCCCTGCTCATGCTCTGTCTCTGTCTCTCTCAAAAATAAATAAACTTTAAAAAAATAAAAAAAAATCTCTGTTAAGTGGATGAAAATGGACAAGAGCCATTTAAGAAGTAGGATACAAAAATGCTGATTCAAAGGGGCAGGTGCACCCCAATGCTTATAACAGCACTATCAACAATAGCCCAAGTATGGACAGAGCCCAAATGTCCATTGACCACTGAATGGATGAAGAAGATGTGGTCTATATATATATATACGATGGGATACTACTCGGCGATCAAAAAGAATGAAACCTTGCCATTTGCAACAACATGGATGGAACTGGAGGGTGCTAAGCGAAGCGAAATAAGTCAGGCAGAGAAAGACCAATATCATAGGATTTAACTCGTATGTGGAATTTAAGAAACCCAACAGATGACAGGGGAAGGGAAAGAAAAATCAGATAAAAACAGAGAAGGAGGCAAACTATAAGAGACTCTTAAATCCAGAGAACAAACTGAGGGTTCCTGGAGGGGGGATGGGCTAAAAGAATGACAGGCATCCAGGAGGGCCCTTGTTGGGACGAGCACTGGGTGTAAGTGATGAATCACTGCGTTCTGCTCTGGAAACCGATACCGCACTGTAGGTTAACTAACTTGAATTTAAATAAATGAACTTAAAAAAACAAAGAAGTAAGGGTTATGTCTTGAATACTGGGTCGCTTGCTGCAGCTGACCAACGACAAAGTCCAGGTTGATAACGAGTAGCTGCCCTCGTGTGTGACACCAGGGCGGGGTGGGGGGGGGGGATGTAGGTGCTGGTAAAGCTGGCACACGAGTGCCTTTAATTCCCCAACTCTTAGGGTTCCTATAAGTCATCTGCCATCCTGGAAGTCTGGTGCCATGCTCCAGCCAGAGAGGAATCTCAACATTCTCTGGAGGGACTTGGCTTTGAAAAGTCTGTCCCCATCACTCTTTGCACTAGGGTCCTTCCTCTTGGCTTTACAATTAGGCTGCCTTGGTTAAACTCCCTTTTCAGGTCTCCTCTGTTTTGTGGAGCCCCTCTTTTGTGGTATAGCCCAACCTGGGCAGGGTATATACCCTGTTCATCCCAGCCGAACATTCCTGACTGGCTTACGTCTGATGGACCGCTTGTATCTGATAACCTCCAGATACGCACTTCTGGGGGATAACGCACCTGCCCCCTATACAGAGACGTTTGCACAAGGTCATTGCTGAGTACGGTCTAAATCAAATAGAGATGGGACACTCTGTTAACCCAATGCACCTTCTGCAGGATACAGCAACCAGAAGAATTTGAAAGAAATCCAATACCGAGAGGGATTGTTCCAGTGAGACGGCACCAGTATTCCCTGGCATCCATTACCCACAGCAGCCTTATTTTGCTCCTTCCTTCTGCTTCTCCCTACCTCCACCCCCACGTCCAATATCCAGAGATCCTACTGCAGAATTGAGCTTAATGTCTCCTATTCATTCGCTAAGCATTGAAAGGGATAATTGGGAGGTAATTGCATTACTGTGCAGTTTGTAGTTAACCTTCTATTTTGGCTCTTAACGCGCATATCTTTGCTCCAGGAGTACATTAAGGATAATTATAGGCAATTCTCTGCCAGATCCAGGAAAGGGGTTTGCAGTGAGCACGGAAGCCCACTAGGAAGGAAGAGTTAATATAGCTAAGCTTGAAGCATATCCAAGACGCTAAATGAATTAAGGTCAACTCGACATGAACTTTGGCCAAGCAGAGTTGGGGAAAATTAGAGTCAGATAAAAGTTCTTTCTTGACAATTGCTGCGTCCTCCCAGAGCCCAGAGAAATTGTCAAGTGCTCGTTTATTCGGCCCCAAACCTGAGTTCCTTCTCTCTGCTGGCCTTCGAGGGGAGGGGGCAGTGTTGAGAAGGACCTCCGGTCTGGCACGGGCTGACATTTGTCAAGACCCCTCCCTACACGAGAGTCTCCAAGATTGGTCTTTGGGTTTATAAATCTGTCATCTCCGTGGTATTTAGGAAAAATCAGTTCTCTTCGGTCACTGTGCAGAAGCCCCTCAAGAAATGAACATTTAGGGGCGCCTGGGTGGTTCAGTCGGTTGAGCGTCCGACTTCAGCTCAGGTCATGATCTCAGAGTTCGTGAGTTCGAGCCCCGCGTCGGGCTCTGTGCTGACCGCTCAGAGCCTGGAGCCTGCTTCACATCTGTGTCTCCCTCTCTCTCTGCCCCTTCCCTGCTCATGCTCTGTCTCTCTCTGTCTCAAAGATAAATAAACATTAAAAAAAAATTAAAAAAAAAAAAAAAGAAATGAACATTTATGTGCAATACTATTTCCTTCCATCTCAAATGCAAAATAACAGAAAAAATCTGGAGGATAGAAACTAAACCCAAGTAACAGAGCTGCAGATGTTAAGAGATGAATCACTGGGTTCTGGGTTCTGCTCCTGAAGCCAAGGCTACACTGTGTGTTAACTAACTTGAATTAAAAAAAAAAAAATAGATATTTCTCTCTTGACCAACCAGATTCGTGTCTCTTGTCTTCCATTCCCCATCGTGGATCAAGCCGAGAGGGCTTTTCTCTTCATCTCTCATCCACCCCAGGAAGGAAAGGTTGATGAGCAAGGCAGACTGTTGAGTGTCGAGTTTCACTGACTGTAAGGTTTTCTTTGCAGAGACAGTCCTGGTAGTTGCTGAAGGATTCCAGACAATATTGATGAGGATTAATGATCCTGTAAATAGGTGTTTAAAATAAATAAAAGGATGAAAACAGGGATTAGGGAGAAACTACAGTGGGTTAATAGATGAGGTGTTCAAACGCAAGTTCCTACAAGATGATTTTAGCAATTAGCGGGAAACGTTTTGTCACAAACAAAATAAATCTGCAATCAGAAAATAATTTGCAATCAGCTTTGCAAGTAAAATAGCATACTTTCCCGTCAGTCGAAGGCGTTTTGAGAATTAAATGATCAAGTCAAGAGTGATGCTTTTAGAAGGGAAATGGTTAGAACCGATTACCCTGGCAATTAGCCAACTGTGAAGCGTCAACTGGGGAGGCATTTTGCAGAAAGCGTTTTCTTTGAAGAAGCTGTCCAACCGCACGGAGAGAAGCGATACCTCGGTTTGGGGCGGTTGATGGTGCCTTCCTGGAAATCAGCACACGGGCTCATAAAAATGCTCTGCCAGCCACAAAAGGCGGCTGTCCCCTCACAATGGACGGGACCCTCTGCCACGCCACGCAAATCGCTCTGTGCGGACAAGTCACAAGATCCTCAAATATCTCCAAGGATCAAGGTCTTTGTCTACGCTGAGATTTCTTTGGAGACCCCAATGAGGGGGGAAAGTACTTTCTGCAAGCTGATCAGTCATTCAAGCAATTAGAGACCCACCGAGGAGAGACCGTGAATAGGCAAGTCATCCGTATTTTCCTAATTTTTACTGCTGACCGTGAAGACTCAGTTCAGCCTTAATGAGCGTATTTCAAGCAGCGACTTTCTCTCCTCACTCTGGCAATAAAATGGAAAATGCAAATCTGGAAGGGCGTGCAAGTTCTCAGTGTCCTTTACAGAGACTGCTGATCTTTCCGCGAAGGGAAAAGACTGTCTAGATTTTGCAGAATTTGTGTACCGAAAGCAGGACGATTCCAGAGTGAGTTCTCTGCGTGCCCCTGTCTCAGCCAACTGGTTGCTATTCATGCATTATCCAGCGTTTTCTCGTCTAATTCTTCTCTTAAATATTTATAAAACTTGCCTCGGCTGCAAGGATCCAAGAAATAAAATAGAATTATCTTAATAAAGAAAAGGTTGGGATGTGTCATTCTGATTTAGAAAGCCCATTTCATGGTGTGTGTTGGAACAAGAAATAATTAATTTGGGACGTCCTTGATCTCTGACTGGAGTTGCATTAATGATATTATGGTATTAAATATAATAGCATTTCACCTTCATTATCCTTGCGTTCATTCTGAGCCCTTGTCTTCATGGCAAGAACCGTGTCCATGGCCGGAGATGATTAAAGTATAAAAGATCGAAACTGAAAGGGGTAATTTTGTGAAGCTCACTATTTACTCTGGATCTTAGCCACTGCTGAGCTCAGACATCTCTTTGTCTCTCTCTCTCTCTCTCTGTCTTTTCATTTCAAAAGAGTTTGGCTAATTCGTCTCCGTCGTTCATAAAATTCACTTCTTTCACGTTCCCGAGTTCACGAGTTTATGGTCTACCCAAAGCCAAATAAAACAATGCTATTGACAGAATGCTTGCGTCTCCCCCAAATTCAGAGGTTGAAATCCCCAACCCCAATGTGATGGTATTTGAGGGTGGAGACTTTGGGGGGTGGTGTTCGGTCATGAGGGTGGAGCCCTCACGAGTGGGATTGGTGCCCTTAGGAAAGGGACCTCAGAGATCACTCTCTCCCGCATTTCGCCAGGTGGGGGTACAGCAAGGGGTCGGCAGTCTGCAACCCGGGAGAGCGATCTCTCCAGAACCTGGCCATACTGGCATCCTGACCTTGGACTCCCAGCCTCCAGAGCTTTGGGAAATACATTTCTGTTGTTCCAAGCCACCCAGTCTATAGTGCTTGGCTATGGCAGCCCGAAGAAAGACACCGAGTTTGTTAGTATTTGCTGATGGCCTGCATTTCGTGGTCCTGTCTATTTGTATGGACACAGGGGAGGGTAGAACAGGCCGGTGTCTGCTGGAGAAGCCCACACGCTGTGGATTAGACCCATGGCAGTGGTCGAGGACGGTGGCTGTCTCCCTGGCCAGCTGATTGTCTGATTTTCTTTCGTGGCAGGGACACCAGTCCGGACCCCTGGCCAATGTCAACACTCACACTTAGTTCTTGGTCTGGGGCTGCTCACTGTCCCCTGGGACTGCTGTGCCTGCGATATCCCCGGAGGACCTTCTGCAGGTGTAGAAAGCCGTCCTTTGTGCCTTTTATCCCGCTTGTTTGTTGTCGTTGCTGCTGTCGCTGATTGCCATGTTTTTTCTTCCTGAGTTTTGTGATTCTTGGTGGTAAGCTCATACTTATTGAAATTCATACCTGCGATAATTCTTTGAGGGCATGTTCGGGAGAACGTACATTTGCTTCTGTTTGCTCGGGGACATTTGCCAGCCGCTCGGAGGCACTGCCACCGCAGGACCACTTTAAATTCTCCGATTGTGCTTTAAAACAAATCAAATGGTATAAATTCAGCTCCCAAAGCCCCGCGAGTGGCACATCTGCGGTTGGGAATTCTCAGGAGAGGTTAGGAAGTAATCCCTACCTCCTTCCTTCTAAGGAAGGCTTGGCAGACGGGTCGTCTTCATCTTCCCCCTGCGTGGGGAAAGTTTTTTTTTTCCTTCCTAGTTTTTGCCTCCTTGGAATTGTGGCCCCCAGAGAACCTGGCCCTGTACAAGAACGGTCTGATATTATCCCGACCTTGTGTGGATCCCAGGCTGTCTGTCCTCCTTTCTCTGCACGGCCATGAGGTCAAAGTGCAGAATCCCGGGGAGAGAATTGAAAGATAGCCCAAGGGAAGCTTCTAGATTCAGCATTCTACTACACTCCTGGATTTCTGCTCCCATTTCTTCTCCTTTTTCGGGAGAGGGAAGGGCTTTGAGGGATTTCTTTGCCTCTAGACTACTGGCTTGTGTATTTAAGAAGACTTTTTTTCTTTTTCAGTCCAGCATTTTTTGGGTGTCTTGTAGGGGCTGGATTTCTCAGTCTTTCTCGTTCACGCCACCGCCAGAAGGCTGCCAAGGGCACTTCCGTCTCTCTCTTAGGACACGTATTTCGTTGCTGTTATAGCTGTTTGCTTTGCTTTTCCCTTTCATTGGGTTGCTGGCTTTTTGTGTGGCCCATGTGCCCATCGCCATGACTTACCGTCACCACGTTCGGGGATGGAGAACTTAGAAGATAAATGGGGGGCACGTGGGTGGCTCAGTCGGTTGAGCGTCCAACTCTTGATTTCGTCCCAGGTCATGATCTCACAGTCATGGGATCAAGCCCCTTGTCTGGCTCCACATTGAGTGTGGAGCCTGCTTGGGATTCTATCTCCCTCTTCGTTTGTCCCTTCCCAGCTCACCCTTCCCCACCCTGCCGCCCCCCCTCAAAAAAAAAAAAGATAAATGGGAATCTGTGGGTTTCTTTGTACTGTGATGGGCAGACGTCTTATATAGGAGAGGCTATGCTATGCTGCAGTAGAAAATATGCCCTGAGATCTCAGTGGTGCAAGCAGAACGAAATTATTTCTGTTCTTGATATTGTCAGATGTGGGTCTCGTGGGTCTTCAGGGCATCTCTGCCTGCTTGGGGAATCTAGGTTTCTTCCAACTTGAAGCTATGCCAGTTGGAATGCGGGGTCTCCATGGTCACTGTGGCAGGCGGGCCATGCCATGCAACGTTTTCAAGTTCCAAGACTGGACAGGGCTTGTGTCGCAGTGATAATCACTTTTGCTCGTATCCCATTGGCCAGAAATGGTCACATGGCTCCACAGACATTCTGGGGCTGAGCAGAACGTAGGTGAGTATTTGGGGAGCACCGGCAAGCTTTGCCAAGATGGAAAAAGAACTACAACATTGCTGTCCCCAAAGCTATTAGATTAAATTTATAATTAAGAATCGTTTAATCGTGTGTATCGTTTTTGATCCGAGTGTCGGCTACCACTTGCCTGTGGATGTTACCAACCTTGCTGGAGCATAAGGAGGCCAACCAGAGGCTTCGCTTTTAGGTTCTCCTTTGGCTAGTGAACCCACGAGTTCAAACAGGATTGGAGATTCTAATTTATTTGGTTTTTTTCTTACTTAATTTTTATTAAAACAATCTTTTTAACTTAAATTTTAATTTTTTAAACGTTTGTTTATTTTGAGAGAGAGACAGCGCAAGTCGGGGAGGGGCAGAGCAAGAGGGGAGAGAGGATCCGAAGCAGGCTCCATACTGCCAGCACAGAGCCCAGGGCAGGGCTCAAACCCACGAAGCTGTGAGATCAAGACCGAAGCCGAAACCAGGAGCCGGGCGTTTAACCGACTGAGCCCCTCAATTTTTAAAAATTTGAGTATAATTGACACACAATGTTACATTAGTTTCAGGTGTATAGAATAGTGATTCAACAACTCTATACCTTATACTGTGCTCACCCCAAGCATAGCTACCATCTGTCACCATCCGTCACTATTAGAATACGGTCAACTATACTCCCCATACTCTCCTTGCATCCCTGTGACTTAGTCATTCCATAACTGGAGACTTGTACCTCCCACTCCCCTTCACCCCCTTTGCCCATCCCCCCTACGTTCTCTTCTCTGGAAACCATTAGGCTGTTCTTTGTATTTACAGGCTTGATTCTGCTTTTTGGTTGTGCATTCGCTTGTTTTTGTCTTTTGGGTTCCACATATAAGTGAATACATATGGGATTTATCTTTCTCTGTCTGACTTATCTCACTCAGCATTACACCCTGTAGGTCCATCCATGTCGCTGCCAATGGCACGATCTCATTTTTTATGGCTGCGTAATATTCCACATCTTCTTTATCCATTCATCTAGTGAGGGACACTGGGGTTGCTTCCATATCTTGACTATTGTAAATAATGCTGCAATAAACATAGGAACGCATATGTCTTTTTGAGCTAGTGTTTTCACTTCCTTGGGTAAATATGCAGCAGCGGAATTATGGGATCATATGGTATTTCAGAGTCCACGGTTATAAACACCTTGTTGCTCATAAAGAGGGTCCACCTTGCCTTGTGCCCTCCAGCCCTAGTGGGGCCTCTAGTAGTCTTTGGGTAAGACTGCAGATGACCTCCTTTTCCTGGACCCAAATGCAGGACTGTCCACCTACCACAGCCTGGGCTTCCACTGAGGGGCTGAGGGTCTCAAAGCAGGCAAGTGCAACATGTTCAAGAAAGGGCAGCTTTCCTGCCTTCTCGGAAGTCAGCCCGTTCTGTCTGGGAGGAGCACCTTAAGAGACACCTTTGTAATCTTAAGACTGGACCTCTGCTTTTGCGTTGGGATAACGAGCCTTCATGTCAGCTCTTAAAATGCTGTGATTCTCCATAAAGGCGTGCACTTTAAAAAGTTCATTCATTCAAAAGATGTACGCTGAGCATCTTCTCTGTGTTGGGTCAGATGGGGAACCCGGGGATTCAGTGATTCTGAGATACGGTTTCTGCTTCCCTGAGTCTCCTGCTCCTTGCTTCTTAGCCAGGGGAGAATATACATAAGGTTTGGGAATTTATGTATCCATTCCTGAACATTAATATTTAGCAGGACTAAAGTGTAGATCATTCACTGGTGTGTTTGAAATTGTCCCCAGGTGATCCTGATGGCTGCTGCGGTGTGGGAACCCCTGTATAAACTAGCGAGGGAAGCAGGCCAAGTGACAAGTAATATGCACAGAGGGAGGTAAAAAAAAACTTAGTGTGAGAAATGACTGCTTCTATCCCAGCATTTCTTGGAAAGCTTCTTGGAGTAGCAAGGAAGGGGAACGAAAACCAATAGTTATTTTAGCGTCCATCACGTGTCATCTTATCTAATAATTGCACCTCAGTCTCACAGAAACTATGGCGTGGTGCTCTTATCTTGGTGTTAGAGAGAAAGAAATGGAGTCTGGTCCACCTGCCCCAGACAACATGGCTAGTAAATGGGGAAGCTAGGGTTTGAACCCAAACAAGATAGAATTGTGGTCGTGTCTTCAAGACCGATGGATTGGTGGTGCATCAGTTAGCTGATAACACAAAATTGTTGTTAACGGACAGCCCAGAGTCTCACACGACCTCATTCTGTTGGCCAATGCAAGTCACATGGTTGAGCCCAAAGTCCAAGGGTAGGGAATAATTACACTCTGCCATTTTAGTCAGAGGAAATGTAAAAGAACATGGCATAGGGTGTAGATACAAATTAGGAGGGGTGAAGAATGGGGCCAATACTACAATCTAACCTGGGTAGATTCCCACGAAGTTAGAGGAGAAGGAAAATGAGTCAACTAGAGTTTAAGGGGATGAATGGCGTGCTCCCCACACCCAATTCATATGGTAAAGCCCCAACTTCCAATGTGACTGTATTCGGAGATAGGGCTTTAAGAAGATAATTAAAACTGAATGAGGTCATAAGAGTGGGACTCTAATCCTATAGGGCTTGAGTCCTTGTAAGAAGAGGAAGAGACACCAGAGAGCTCTCTCTGGACACAAAGGAGAGGTCACGGGAGAGCACAGTGAGAAGGTGGCCATCTGCAGGTGGAGGAGACAGATGCCTCGATCCTGGCCTTCCAGCCTCCAGAACTGTGAGAAAATAAGCTTCTTGTGGTTGAAGCCTCCCAGGGTGTGATATTTTGTTACGCAGCCTGAGCTCACTGATACATGGAAGAAAGAAGAAAGAGAGAAAGAGAGAGAGAGAGAGAGAGAGAGAGAGAGAGAGAGAAGGAAATAGTTATTAACTGTGTACCCATTTGCTGGCTACCACACTATTATTTTATTTTGCCTTTATAATCATCTTGCCAAATAGGGTTATTGTCTCCTTTTTAGAGAGGAAATAACACAGCTACTGTTGATGGACACAGCAGCATTTGAGCTCAAGTCTGCTGCTATGCAGCCCACGCTTTTGCCTCTAAAATGACGCTTAGCAACTTTCCAGCGGGAGGGCCAGAAAGTGAATACCTGAATCTTGCTGAGCCACAGAAGCTCTAGAACAACTACTCAACCCTGCCCTTGTAGCACAGAAGCAGCCACAGACGCTGTGTCAACACATAGGCGTGGCTATATTCCAAAGAAACATCACTGACAGACACAGGAAGTGGGTGGGAGTTACAGGCTATGGTTTTGATAACCTCTGCTCTGTCATGTCCTCCTTTTATGGGGTTTGGCCCGTCCCACGCAGAGGACTCTAGACAGAAACACCAGTGTGCAGGAAGGCCTGGATGTGTGGGAGTGCATGGAGAATAATTTGACGAGACGGGAGCAGATGGTGTTAATTTGAGGTATGGGAATTGAGGCAGCGGGAAATGCTAAAAAGGTAATTGGGGCCCCAGTCGTATTTATCTACCTGTTGAGCAAAGCGATCCCACGTGGCAGGCCCGTTGATAGGCTCTGGGAGCCCCCGGTGGCGGGCACAAAGAGCAATCCCTGTCTTTGGAAGAGGTGATAATTTGGAAGGGGGAGAGAGGCATGGAGAAGGATGGCATAAGGACAGGAATAGGCGAAGAGTGGGAGCATCGAACTTCTGAGTCCCACCCTGGAACCCTCAGCTGACACCTCATCCAGAGGGTCCTATCAATGGTTCTCCCAAAGATCATGCAGGATGCAGGCTCGCCTGTTGAGCAGAGAATCAGAATCAATGAAATCAACGCTCCAGTATCTTCCTTAGGAATTTCCTACTTGTGGACATGGGCTTTCGGAGACCGAAGCTTGTACGACTATTGGAAAGAGTTAACACGCTGCACTTGGAAGGGAAAAAGGAGCCATGTGGTGGCAAAGAATTTGTTCCCTTCTTTGGGTGGCAGCCACAGGATTCCTCGCCAATTAGTAGCATCTGGTCCTCATAGAAGATTCATCCCTGGTTGAGCTGGCAGGTACCTCTGGATGTGACACTCTGTGAAGTTCCTGATGGGCCATCTGTGATGTCTTCCCTTCCCAAATACCTCAGGCCTCCCACCCCCAGCAGCCAGTCTGCCTTTCGTTCGAAATATTTTTAAACACTCAGACCCGAGAGCAGGACTAACTCTAGCTTTTTTTAGAGAGGAGGGTGAGATTACGAGTTGCTTTTTTGTACAAACCCAATAAAAGGAAACAGTAACTATAGGAATCGCTCTCATGTGTTGAGCCCTCACCACGAGCTGGGGCCCTGTAGTCAACATTTTACCAAAGACGTGTTTTTACGTGCATGATCTCGCTGAACTCTCAGAACAGCTGTGTGAGGATATAAATGCCTTCATTACTCTGATCTGCAAATGAGGAACCCAAATCTCAGAAAGGTTACTTCACCAGCTCAATGCCACAGTCTCAAAGCGTTTGAACCTGGGTTCGAACCCAGTGTGGTCTGGGTGGACGGACAGCTCAGGCTCTGACATGGAACATATGTAGAGACCTAAAATTCACGTCCTGTGAGAAGTAGGTGTTTAAATGGTGATGCTGATTTTTTTTTCCTGCTTCTGGGTAAATTTAGGATCCCGTTATTCTAAGGGATCCCTTCCTGATAAATGTTATCATAGTGGTATATATGATGGGGGGGGGGGTGGTGCGCCTGGGTGGCTCAGTTGGTTAAGTCTCCATCTTCGGCTCAGGTCACGATCTCTTGGTTTGTGAGGTCGAGCCCTGCATCGGGCTCTGTGCTGATGGCTCGGAGCCTAGAGCCTGCCTCTCTCTCTGTCTCTCTGCCCTTCCCCCACTCGCACTCTGTCTGTCTCTCTCAAAAATAAACATTAAAAAATTAAAAAAAATATATACATGAAGGTAACACTTACATATGCAAACTGGCCATTTCCGGGATGCTCTTGCTGACATTACAGGACATTACGAGGCTGTTCTTTGCTTTCCTAGACCTCACAGACACTCTATTTTTCTTTCTTTAGGCAGGGCATCTGCTGGAACTCTTGTGCTGTGCTCAGACTTCTGGCCCTCCGCTTTGCTTCCATCCAGACTGAATGAATTAGCCTGTTTTCCACATGGACTCTGTGGGGGAGGGGAGGAAGAGAATGAGGTTCAGCTTGTTATTCAGAGGCGTCGTCTTCATTCATTGGGGGAAGAAAAAGGCCCCGGGTCTTACTGAAAAATAAAGACGGCTACAGATGAATCCTTCAGCGTCCTGCCAAAGGCCCAGATCGAGAAATTTAGAGTTGCTCAGCTTGGGGTCTTTTATTTTAAGTAACAGTTGGAGTAAAACAGGCCATCGTCGCCACCCAATACCCTAGTTATCTTCCTAAATTGATGACAGCATCTGGGTACTTCACCCCCTTTCAATTTCAAATGCAATTTGTCCGAAGCCTCCGATTTAAATCCCATGGATCTTCTCTAAACTAAATAATAGGCTACATAACTCTCTGGCCTCCCACGGAAAGACAAAGGCTGGGCCCGTGCGCGTGCACGCGCGTGGCGGTGGCCATGGATTGCGGCTGATGAGAAGAGATGCCTTCCAACCGATGATTGAATTTAAAGCTCTTTCGTTTCTGCTGGGGATTTGGGATCTAATGAGATGATCAGCCGTCCTGCTGGGGTCGGCCCGCCATCATTGCAGACACAGACAGGGCTGAGCAACCCTGGCGAACCCGTGCCGCGCCCTCCCGCCCAGCCCCCGGCCTGCCCCAGGACCCGTCACATGTCTCCCGAGCCATCCCCTTGGTTCTTGCTTCCAGAATCAGCCTCCCCACCCCACTTTCGAGCACCTTCCTGCAAGTTCTTTCCAACACACAAATCCGCTTAGCTCATGCTGCAGCTTGGAAGCCTTCCTGGGCTGCCCCGAGGGGTCACTTTGGAGCCCCTTCAAAGTGCGACCCCAACCAAAGTGTGACCTCTTCCCCACTGCCCCGCAGGTGCCTCATTCTTCCAGAACGTGACTCTCACACACCCCATTGTGTGCTTTGCTCCCACCTCTGACTCTGTCTGCCTTGATCCCTGCCCCCCCCTCCACCCCCGCCTCCAGAAATGTCTTATTTCCCTCTTCCTCTCACCCACTCATGCTTAAGAGACGCACTGTTCTGTGCTTGGAATGGAAAAGCATAACATTGTTAAGAGTTGGAAGGGTTCTTTGAAGTTGGGAAATTTAATTTCTATGGAAATGCTATTTATTTTTCACTTCTAAGTCTCCTTCTGCAAGATCCTGCTCAAATGTTGCTTCCCCTGGCAACTTCCAACTCTCACGGCAGGTTATCCGTGCTCAGTACATGCACAGTAGGAGCGCCTTGGTGGCTCAGTTGGTTAAGCTGACCCTTGATCTCGGCTCAGGTCACGATCTCACGGATCATGAGTTCGAGCCCCGCTTTGCTCTTTGCACTGATGGTGCGGAACCTGCTTGGGAGTCTGTCTCTCCTTCTCTCTGTCCCTCCCCCGCCTCTGCGCGCTCTCTCTCTAAATTAATAAATAAACATTAAAAAATACACGCACCATAAACAAATGCATGAATAAATATGGGGGTGGAAGAGTGACAGTCTTTTTATTTTATTTTTCCAAGGCTCTGGAGTCACGAACACTTAGATTGTTTTCAGAGCTAGGGATGAACAAGTCCAAGTTTGGATGGAGGGAGAGGTCAGGGTCATATGGCAAGTTGTGGCAAGTTAGCGCCAGAAAAGTCGGCCCATAACACAGCGTTACGGCGTTCCTAATTCTGCTTCTACGTGGCTTCTGTCATTACCACGAGTGTTCTGTTTGTGTTTGTTTGTTACATCCGTGGGGCTGTTTTCAGGCAGCAAAGACTGGCTGGCCACTTCCCGGTTCCCCTTTCTCATGCCATGAGTCCTTCAGACGATGCGGCCCGAACCACTGGGTTCCCTCATTCCAGGGATGGCTCGGAGCGGGAGCTCGAAGTTGACAGAGACACAGTCTGGCTCCCCATGGAGCCTTGACCAGACCACAGGCATGCAGAGCGAGTAACAAGAATGCAGAGCAGGAACCTGCTGATTCTCTTGCCAGTGGGGGTGGGCGGTTTGGGGTGGTCCTCTCTGGGGAGGGGGCATTTCAGTGGAGTCTGGAAGGTGTGTTGGACTTCTCAAGAGGAGGGCGAGGAGAGTGATCATACAGGGAAGGTCATGTGCTAAGGCCCGGTGGCATGAAAGGTCGTGTGTGGTGTGTGTGGGGTAACAGGGTGAGGGCTCATGTGCCTGGAGGAGGGGAGGCCTGGGAAGGGGCAGAGGGACTCAGGAGGGTGGGTGGGGCCAGCTTACCAAGCTAAGGAGATAGTGCCGTGTCCTATGTGCATGGGGAGCGGGGGGGGGGGGTGCGGGGAATTGGTCAGCTCCGGCTGCCATAACAAAGCACCACAGACCGGGCGCCTTAAGCAACAGGAATGTATTTTCTCCCGGTCCTGGAGGCTGGGAGTCCCAGATCAAGGTGTGGGCAGGTTGGTTTCTTCTGAGGCCCCTCTTTTTGGCTTGTGGATGGCTGTCTTCTCCCTGTGTCCTAATTTCCTGTTCTCACAATTTCCTGTCGGATTAGGGTCCACCCCAACGACCTCCTTTTAACGGAATCACCTCTTTAAAGACTCAAGGTCCAAATGCTGTTATTGTGAGGTTCTGGGGGTTGAGACTGCAACATATGAGTTGGGGGGGGGTACAACTCAGCCGGTAACAGGGGACAAATGGAGGTTTTTTAAGGATTCATTTGGAACACTCAACTCTCGTTTTCTTGGCCTGTGGTGTGTTCTAAATGGCATTAATCCTTCCTCTGAAGGGCCTCTAAATATAGATTCCATCTGCTGCTGTGCAATATGTTATCACTGATCCCCCACTTAGCAGCCGCTTCCTTACAGGCGGGGAGGGGAGGCTGCAGGAAGCCAGTGAGAAGCCACAGAAAACCCTACAGTCAGGTCGAACGAACGCCAGAGCCCCCGAGATGATGGAAGACGGGCACCGGGATCCCCGAATTCTGTGGCCCTTGACTCCCATCGACTCGGAGAGAAGGGGCCAGGCTGATGCAAATCTCTGCTCGTTAAAAAAAAAAAGAGAAGTTCTTTCTTATGGAGCAAAGTGGCACCAGCCAGCGCTGGTTGATGGCATCTCCACGCTGATGAAGGGGGACACTTCGTCAGGCAGACATGGTTCGCTCAGACGACACTTTCCCGGAGTCCCTCCGCCGGCTGGTTTTGCCCCTGCACTCTTGCTACGAAGGACAATTTGGCCCTCCCATTAATTACTTTTAAAGTTCTAGATTTCAATTAGGGAGTTAATTACTTTTTGCCATATTGCCCCCATTAAAGACATTTTCATTATGAAGTTAATTTGTTAGAATTGAAGAGCTTTGCCAAGAGAGAAGAATTATTGCATAAGGAGCCTCTCGGGTTCCTCTGTGTCTCTTCCCGCTTTGAGTGATGGAGGGAAAAACCTTATTTTAGATTTTTCCCGTTCGCAGGATAATTACGTGTGAGCTGCTTACTTTGTGCTCACAAAGCCACGCTGGGCTACAGAGGATGCAAAAGATCCAGAAACACGCAGCCCGTGTTGTCATGGTGGGGGGGGGGGGGGGGCGGGGTCAAGATCCAGCAGAGAAGAGATATTTTAAATATAATTCTAATTATTAAGTAACTTACCGTTAGAAAATTTATTTATTTATTTTGAGGGAGAGTGCGAGCAGGGGAGGGGCAGACAGAGAGGGAGAGAGAGAGAATCCCAAGCAGATTCTGCACCTACCGCACAGAGCCCGACGTGGGGCTCGAACTCACAATCCACAAGATAGTGACCTGAGCCAGGAGTCGGACGCTTAACGGACTGAGCCAGCCGGACCCCCCCCCCCCCCGGTTTTCGTTTTCATATTTATGTTTTGTTTTTTTTTTTTTAATTTTTTTTTCAATGTTTATTTATTTTTGGGACAGAGAGAGACAGAGCATGAACGGGGGAGGGGCAGAGAGAGAGGGAGACACAGAATCGGAAACAGGCTCCAGGCTCTGAGCCATCAGCCCAGAGCCCGACGCGGGGCTCAAACTCACGGACCGCGAGATGGTGACCTGGCTGAAGTCAGACGCTCAACCGACTGCGCCACCCAGGCGCCCCTCATATTTATGTTTTTTTACACACCCGTAAGTTGTTATTGTTGTTATTGTTGTTGTTTGAGTTAATTAATGTTTTTTCTTTGAGTGCAGCTGACACATTATTTCAGGTGTATAATGCAGTGATTCGACAAGTTTATACATTATGCTATTCTCACCGCAGGTGAACAAGGGTGGATCCCTATATCTCATCGTTACCGTCGCGTTGACTCTATTCCTTATGCTGTGCCTTTTATTAGCATTTTTTTGTTTTTTTTTGTACAAGAGAGAATATGGACTGTTTTCGCTCTTTCCCTCGGATTGACAATGAGTTTGCCAGCGCACTTTATAAATAATCCATTCACTTCCCTTTGAATTAAACTGCCATCCTTGTCATAAGTGAACTTATAATACAATGGCATCTGATTCTGGGTTCTCTACCGTGTGCCACTGATTTATCCATGCCTTGACCAAAACTAAATCGACTGATTATTCTTTAAGACAGTCGTACAATTCCCAAACCCCGAACAAACACACATATAAACAAAAATGGCTTGTCGGGATTTTATACGGAATTGCATTCAAGTTATATATTAACATTTCGGGAACATCGAACATATATTTTCCCCATTTGCTCAGGATTTATGCATTTTAGGGACACTTGGGTGGCTCAATTGGTTGAGCGTCCGACTCTCCATTTTGTCTCAGGTCGTGGTCTCGTGGTTCGTGGGATCGGGTCCCTCGTCGGGCTCTGCACTGACGGCACAGAACCTGCTTGGGAGCCTCTCTCTCCCTCTCTCTCTGCCCCCGCCCCCCTTAAAATAAATACCCATTAAGAAAAGAATTCATGTATTCTAATAAACATTTATTGTTTTCCTCATAGGCACTTTGTGCCTTTCTTCATAAACCCATCCATAGGTATTTTATAGTTTTCAACCCAATCATAAAAGGAACATTGTAAGAGTAAAGAACATGTGTAGATTTTTGGCCATTTATCTTGACTAAAACCACCTCTCTGGGCAAGTGAGGGAACGGAGAGCTATTCGGTGCTAATGGGACACGGGATTCTTGTGAAATACACTAGACTATACTATACTGTATCGTCTCTTCCCATCCTATATTATACTGTATTATGCTATACTGGACCACTGCATACTATGCCATATTATACCGTCCCATCCCATCCCATCCCATCCCATCCCATCCTATACTATGAGACAGTGTTACCGAACATGACGTAATATAATATCATACTTTAGAAGAGTTGCGTCTGGGTTTTCTCTTACTGAACACTCTGTGCTATTAAGAGAAAGGTTAGTCTTCTCTCTGCCTTTGTCACAGCAGGGTGGTGATGTGTTAGTTGGAGAGAATTTCAGTTTCTCCAATGGACACAGTCATGGCTGCACTGGCCAGGAGACCCAGTGCCAGGGCCTGTTGGGATGGGGCGGGGTGGGGCAGGGGAGTGGTGGTTCCCCAGGAGAGGCTTTGTTCTCCCGTCTCTATTGCTGTGTGGCAGGCTGAATCCTGGAGAAGCCACCTTAGCCTTTTAAAAACATGTTTATTTATGAATGTGGGGGGAAGGGGTGAGGGAATGAGCAGGGGAGGGGCAGAGAGAGAGAGAGAGAGACAGAGAGGGAGAAAGAGATAATCCCAAGCAGGCTCCACTCTGTCAGCGCAGAGCCTGATGTGGGGTTTGAACTCACGAACCCGGAGCTCACGACCTGAGCCGAAATCAAGAGTCGGATGCTTAACCGACTGAGCCACCCAGGCACCCCCCCAAATTACTCACATTCTGAGGGTCTGAGGGTTTGGGCTTCCACATCTGGATTTTGGGGGTACAAAACTGAGCCCAGAGCACTGAGGACAAGCCGGGAGGGTGTGACCAGAAGGTCCTCAGGCTCAGGTTTTAGGGCTGCCTTTCTCTCCCCCCATGTCACCGCATAAGTGGTCTCTAGAGGCAAGTCCGAGGGCGCTAACTCACGGAGGGTGGAAACACGCCCGCAGGCCTCGGTCACAGTCACCAGCTCACTTTAGAGACCCCGAGATATCGGGGCGCGGGCGATGCTCACCTTTGGCCCAGCCACCAGCCTGCTCGGAGACGCTGCCTTTGTTGTCTCTCGGTTTCCCCCACCTCCAGCACATGGCCCCACCGTCACCCCCCAAATGAGGTCCGCGGGGAGCCATTATTCCTGTTTCCTGAATTGCTTATTAAAGCCACAGATGAGGGGTGCCTGGGGGGCTCAGTCGGTTAAGCGTCCGACTCTTGATTTCGGCTCAGGTCGTGATGTCACGGTTTGTGCGTTGGAGCCCCACATCTGCTTGGGATTCTCTCTCTCCCCCTCTCTCTCTCTGCCCCTCCCCTTCTCTCTCTCTCGCTCAAAAAGAAATAAATATTAAAAGAAAAAAAGCGACAAATGAGAACAACAGGTGCTTAGTTAGGATCCCAAATGCTGAGCTCAGGAAACCCGTGGCCACGGAGCCTGCCCTTGGGCCCTGCCCACGCACAGGACCAGCCCGCGTCCTCGCCCTACCTCCAGCCCCTCAAGATGCTGTGCGGGAGGGCTATACCCAGACAGAGCCTTTTGGGAGAACTGGGAGTTTGTGGGAAGAAGTCATCACTCCCCGTGAGAATATGTCACGAAATTTTCTGGCCCTCACTGTGCCTTCCCGTGTGCTGGGCTGTTTGAAGTACTTCCCATCATGCCAGAGGCTGTGGGAATGTGCCTGGTGTGTTGGCACAGGGGGAGATGGAGGTGGGGGGAGAGGAGGGGGGAGAAGGCACCCTGGAGGCGGGGTGGGGAGGGCAGAGGCTGTCCTGCTGTTGGGCTTGGCGGTGGTGAGCTCCCCCGGGGTCAAGTGCGCGTCTGCACGGAAGCCATCAAGGTCACCTGTGCCCCATGGCCACCTGCTGACAAGCGGACCCAGCAGCAAGAGAACAGAAGCCCCCCCCCCCCCCCACCCCAAGCCTCTGGAGTGTCCAGCCCCAGCTGGCCCTGGGGAAGGGAGGAGAGAGAACGAAGCGGAAATACAGGAGTCACGTGGGACAGGGGATGGGACCACCTTAACAGGAGCACGGTGAGTTTATTAAATGGAGCTGAATCAGAAGCCGAGAGCCCAGGAGGAGGGCGGGCTTGGTGGCACCGTCGTTGCACTAATGAGAAAAAATAAAATCCGTTTTACGTTTCCATGCTGATGAGTTGAGGCCCTCACTCAACTGGGTGTGACTGCAATCAGCCGAGAAAGGGTCAGATTATGACACCTCGGGGGGGATTTTTGGATTCTAGTGGAGGGTTCAGAGGAGGACCAGACATTTGTAAGGCAAGGAGACACGATGCTTTAACAGTAGAGGGACTGGGACTCCTGGGGGCTCCGTCGGTTAAGCATCGGACTCTTGATTTTGGCTCAGGTCTGGATCTCACGGTTCACGAGTTTGAGCCCTGAGTCGGGCTCCGCGCTGACGGCTTGGGGCCCGTTTGGGGTTCTCTGTCTCCCTCCCCTCTTCTTGTTCTCTGTCTCTCAAAATAAATAAACTTAAAAAGAAATAAATAGTAGAGTGACTGTTGGTAGCATACATATATATTTTTAAATATTTATTTACTTTTTGAGAGAGAGAGAGAGAGAGAAAGCAGGGGAAAGGCAGAGAAAGAGGGGGACAGAAGATCTGAGGCAGGCTCTGTGCTGACAGGCTGACAGCAGGGAGCCCAATGTGGGGCTCGAACTCACAAATGGGGAGATCATGACCTGAGCCGAAGTTGGATGCTTAACCGACTCAGCCACCCAGGCGCCCCAAGTGGGCTGTGATTTGGACCAGAGAACACGAGTTGGAACTCAGATGCCTGTCTGATTCCCTTCAATGCCACCCCCCAATGTCCCAGATTTGGAAGGTTGTCCAGGGTCCACTTTGGAATATAGTGTTGTGGTGTCCCATTTAAGCAGTTGGGTGTGGCAGCATCTGATGTATTTGGATGTGTATATATATATATTTTAATTTTTTTCAACGTTTATTTTTGAGAGACAGGGAGAGACAGAGCATGAACAGGGGAGGGGCAGAGAGAGAGGGAGACACAGAATCCGAAGCAGGCTCCAGGCTCCGAGCTGTCAGCACAGAGCCCGACGCAGGGCTCGAACTCACGGACCGCGAGATCATGACCTGAGCCGAACTCAGACGCTCAACCGACTGAGCCACCCAGGTGCCCCAAACTTTTAACTTTTTTAAATGTTTTATTTATTTTTGAGAGAGAGAGTGTGTGAGCAGGGGAGGGGCAGAGAGAGAGGGAGACACAGAATCGGAAGCAGGCTCCAGGCTCTGAGCTGTCAGCACAGAGCCCGACGCGGGGCTCGAACTCACGGACCGCGAGATCATGACCTGAGCCGAACTCAGACGCTCAACCGACTGAGCCACCCAGGCGCCCAGTGTTTGGATATTTATTGGGGGCGATCTTCTTCTAGCATCCCTGGGAAACTTCAGGATTATTTTGGAAAGACTGTTAGGGTGTTAAATGTGGGACCCCAAGTAAGCCAGTGGAGATGAAGGGTGGTAGTAATTTATATATATATATATATATATATATATATATATATATATATATATACTATACCCTATATACTATAAGATATATAATTTATTTATTTTGAGAGAGAGAGAGAGAGAGCACGCATGTGTGAGTGGGTGAAGGACAGAGGGAGTGGGAGAGAGAGAGAATTATTTTTTTAAAGTTTGCTTATTTATTTTGAGAGAGAGAGAAAGAGAGAGTGCAAGCAGGGGAGGGGCAGAGAGAGAGGGAGAGACTCCCAGGCAGGCTCCGTTTTGTCGGTGCGAAGCCCAACGTGGGGCTCGATCGCGCGAACAGCGAGATCGTGACCTGAAGCCAAAGCCAAGAGTCGGACGCTCAACCTACTGAGCCCCCCAGGCGCCCCTAATCTGGCATCAATATTAACGTGACTTCATCAAACTCAGGCTGAAGAAGCCCGGGTGGGTTCAGGGACACGAGGGACTCAGAGGGCAACGGGAATGTGTGGACTCTGGAAACAAACTAACCCAGGCTTCTGCACTACCGCCCATTAACCCCGTGACTCGAACCAGTGGGGTGACCTCCGTGAAATCCACCTCAACGGCACGAGAGACTCTGGATCCCTGCGTGTTGGGGATCCTGTGAAGGTAAGCGCGTCACGGATGGACAGCACCCGATCCGGCACCTGTTCCGGGAGGCCCACAGTACACGCTGCTTCCTGCCTCCAACCGGGCCTGTGATAGACTGGAAGGGAATTTGTGGTTCCCGTTTGTGGTGGGGAGGGGAGGGGAGAGAGAGGAGAGAGGGAGAGGGAGACCCTAATTGGCAGAGAGATATGCTTATCTCCCAGAAGGAGTATAGGAGTATCAGTGATCTGCCCTCGGCTCCCCTTCCGGGCTGCGGCCCCAGGTCCGTGAAGTGAGCAAACCGACCCAAACTAGGAGTGACAGCGCCCTCCCGCAGAGGACAGGGAGGTTCAACAGGCTCCTGCGACAAGGGCATCCGGGAAACGCGACACAAGTAGAAGCCAGGGGAACCAGCACCAGGTTACTGGAATTGGAAGGGACACTGGCGACGTCTGCCCGCTGCTGGGCCTCCGTGGCAAGCGCCCTGTTGCACCGCAGGGTGAGCGTGTGGTTCCCTGGGCTGTCGCCTCTTTCCCTGTCTGCAAGCGCGCCGCTGGGCACTTGCCTGCTTCTGCCCTCGGGCATCTCAGTCTCGGGCAGAGATGCCTATCTGAACAGGTGACATCCCAGCACGACCCAGCCAGGGCAGAGGAAGTGCAGACAGCCTGCCTGCCCAGGGAAGGCTTCCTGGGGCGGGCTGCTGTCTTTGTCACAAGTCTGAGCAAAATGAGTGACAGCCAGGGGACAGAGAAGGCCGGAGTGAAGGAGGTCGGCACGCAGAGCAAAGAGAGAGGCCACCAGGCCCGCTGGAGGCCCAGGTGAAGAGTGGGGTGGCGGTGGGGGTGGCAGCGTGCATCAGGGGTCCCACTCACTGAGCTGGATGGGGTCCCAGGGTCTCAGGGTCTCCAGGAAGCCTAGAGTTCAAGGGCGGGGCTCCAGCCAGAGAGGCGGAGCTTGAGTGCTAAGTGTGGGTCCCGAAGCAAAAGCCAGGCCTGGTGCCAGGCCCTGGGGAGGGGTGGCGGCTGAGACCAGGGAATCCCTGCTCCGGGCTTGCTGGATTCCACGACACGACACGACACCACCCTCCCCACAGGTATCTCAGGACAGTGGACGGCAGGGGTGAAGGTAGGAGACAGGCCATGGCGTGACCCTGACATCTGTAACATGGACCAAGCCACCTCTCTCAAAGGCTCTCAGGGGTCCTGAGTGGAGACCCCCAAGGTGAGGAAGAAGGTAGTCTGGCTCAGGGAAGACTTCTGGCTTCCCCGGACAAGGTAGGACAAGCAGAGCCTTGGAAGCAAAGCGGGTCTGGGTTCAAATCCCAACTCCACCCATAGCTGTGTGATTCAGGGTCCTTATCTGTAAAACAAGGGAGAAATCTCTACTGCCAGAGTAATTAGGTTCTTCATAGATGACGGTCCTTCCTTCCTTCTTCCTTCTGAGCTGGTGTTGTGAGTGTGTTAAATTAACACTTGTTAAGGACAGCCCCAGGGTGTTGGATGGTGGAAGTTGGTTCAACAAAAGACCAGGGAGAATTAAATAGAAGAGTCTCTTTCCCCCAGGTCCCGGAGGAGGTAGTGACATACCTTGAGGGGCCACAATACGGGGAGTTCAAGGCCGGGTGCAGGCAGAGGGAGAGATAGCCTTTATTAGGGTCCCTGGGTGGGGTGCTTTGGGGTTCCCAGGCTAAGGCAGGATTGGTCGGTTCATACCAAAAGGGGCGGGGTTTTGGTAAACTTTGCTGGCATCTTATCTAAGGGACGCAAGACCACATATTCTTTGAAATTCTTCCCGTTGAGAAATGGGGCTTAGGCGCCTCCCCTTATATCTGGGAGGTCTCCATTGCTGCTTGACCACCTAGAATATGGGTGGCAGTGATCCTATGGCAGTGTCCAGGCCCAGATCTTAAGAGACTGGAAAACGTGGCGTCGCCCTGAGCTTCCGTGCTGTGAGGACGCCCACGGAGCCTCCTGGAGAGACAAGGAAGACCGTGTGGAAAGGAAGCAAGGACCCGAAATGAAAGCCCCAGCTGATCCACCAGCAACCTGCCAGCCCATGAGTGCGCCATCTTGGAGTTGGGGCCTCTGATCCCAATGAGCCGCCCCGGTTTATGCCACATGGAGCGGTGACGAGCTGCCCCTCAGAGCCCTGCCCGAACTGAAGACTTTCGAGCCAATTTGATGATTGTTGTTGAAGTCGTTGAGTCTTGGGACAGCTTGTTACGAGGCCACAGACAACTGGACCAGCTGCGGGGCCCCGGTGGTGTGCTGGACACCGGGGAGGTCTTGGAAGTAATAAACATAACCTACGACCAAAGCCCATCGCGACATTGCTTGTGTAGGTATTTGACCGTTTCCAGCCAATGGGCCACGGATAACTCCTTCACTCGGGTCGAGTCTGTTTCTTTGAGCTCTGCTGGCCGAGTGGTGCCACCAGGAAAGAGCTTGAGGCTGCCGTCCCTGCCAGACGGAGCCCCGGGCTCACCGCGGACTGGCAGGGGGAATCAGCGGAGGGTCCAGACAGGGGGAGCTGCTGCTGGTACTTAGCCGAGGAGGGAGGGAGCCTCGCCTGTGCCTCCTTCTCTGGAACCAGGTGGCAGTCGCCCTCTCCTCATAATTAGAGGCACAAAGGACACCCCTGGGCCTCAGCAGCCCCGTAAAGTGCTCCGTGAGCACAGGGGAGCTGTTGGCGAAAAGCAGATGGTGCCTCGGAGATGGGGGGATCTCACCGGAGGGGTCGTATTACCTCCAGGAACGAGGCAGAAACGAGGCAGCCAGCCCCGCTTCCCACCTTCCAAATTAGCTGGAAAAATAAAAATACCGTTCGCAGCAGGCTCTCGAGGCGGCAGCTGGGGTGATATGTCACCGGCAGCGTCTTGTCCCGCCTGTCTCGGGGAGCCCTGGCTGATGAGACGCGCGGAACATTATTAACGCCACTTTGCCGGAAACGCTGCACAGTCCGACTAATGCCTTATGGCATTTGCTGCCTTCCTGGGGCTCCAGAGATGGAGAGAGAAGTCCTGAAATAGCAACTCCGCGCTGGTCGTCAAGGCAACGGGATCCTTCAGGAGGCACCATGAGGTGATGAGCTTGGCACCGGGAGGGGACGGGAGGAAAGGAAGTGCTCGTGGAGATCCTACCCTCCACGAGCCTACATTCTTCTTGGGAAGACAAGGGGTTTTGGTGGGCGCATCTCTCTCTCGGGGCCGAGTTTCCCTAACGAGGTCCCAAGGAGCGCAAGTGCCCCAAAGATCGTAACCAGCGTTCGGGAGAAAAGAGCCTCGCGCGGACGAATGACGGTGCTAAGTGTGCTGGACAAGACCAAGTGACACGGTGCCGGGCCTCTCGGTCTTTGAAGCACTCGTGCGCGTTGTGCCGTCCAAAGGGAGGGGTTGCTACACTTCCCTACGTTATCTGATCGTGGAAACTCTTGTTCACAGAGCACTTCCGGGGGGGGATTCGGAAAGCCCAGAATGGCTTTGGGGACCCGGAATTAGGAAGCCATACAAAGCGGTGTGTAATTACGTTCTCAGAATGTGTGGAACAGGGAGAGCTGGTGCAGGCTGGGCCAAGGAGGGGGCTTCGTGGAGGAGGAGGTGGAAGGGGAGGGGAGGCTCGCAGATTCTGAGGGGGTGGCGGGAGTGGAGAGTGGAGTCCCTCCCTTTCCGCCAGCCCTTGGTAACTTTGCATCCGCTTTCTGTCTCGATGAGTCTGCCTCTTCTAGGTATTTCACGTAAGAGGGATCCTACAAGGGACACCTGGGTGGCTCAGTCGGTTAAGCGTCCGACTTCAGCTCAGGTCACGACCTCATGGTCTGTGAGTTCGAGCCCCGCGTCGGGCTCTGTGCTGACAGCTCAGAGCCTGGAGCCTGCTTCCGATTCTGTGTCTCCCTCTCTCTCTGCCCCTCCCCTGCTCATGCTCTGTCTCTTTCTCTCTCATCAGTAAATAAACGTTAAAAAAAAAAAAGGAACCATACAATATTTATCCTTTTGTGTCTGGCTTCTTTCCTTTAGCATCACAGCCTCAAGATTCACGCATGTTGTAGCAGGGGTCAGAATTTCCTTCCTTTTAATGGCTGAGTAATAATAGTCCCTTGTGTGGATCGACCCCATTTTCCTTATTCGCTCATCCGTCGATGGCCCTTTTGGCTCTTGCGGATAATGCTGCCATGAACATGGGCGTATAGTCATCTGTCTTGTGCGTGGTCGCTGTTTCTCCCACGGCGGTGACACTGTCCCATAGCAAAACCTGTTGGTTTGCAGGCTGGGTTCCCCTTCTAGAATGTGGGCTTTTCAGTCCCCAAAGGTTTGCTGAACATCTACCATGTGTTTGGCTCTCTGCTGGGCACCGTGGGGAGGGGACCTACAAAGTAGAAGTCCTGCCCTTTGGGAACACGCTTGGAATCCTCCTACCTTCCTGATCTGCACAGGCAGTCAGACGTAGTAGGCTGTGGTGCCAGCTATCGAACTGAGCAGCGCTGTGGGGACCGGAGCGGGGAGCCCCCCCTGGTGGGGAGACCACTCACGGTTGCTTCCCAGACGCCCCCATATCGGCCGCTCAGAGCTCAGCGTATCTACCCCGACTGAAGGAGGCGTGCTGCAGTTTTTAAGAATCGGTCCTGAATGTTGCTTTGAAACAGGCGTGCCTTCTGTCTCTGTTGATCGGTCCAGAGCTCTCTGCGTCTCTTTCTGTCACTTACACGCACACGCGCGTGCACACACACCCTCGCTGCTCCTGTGAGTCCATAAAGAGCCTCAGAGAGAAAAGATGACTGCACTTTGACAAAGGCTGTTTCCATGGCTTACTCCCACCTCCGCCCGAAGCCGCTCACGGAGGTGATGTGTTCCTCCCTCCAGGTTCACCCACCCGGGGCACGGGTTGATGGGGACCTCTCGCAGGCAGCCTTGGGGGTGCTTCTGTGCACTGCTTCCGTCTCAGGCTCACGACACAGCGGTGATCACTTACGTGCCTGTTTATTAGACGACAGCGTTCGACAAAACCAGGTCAAACTCAGCTCTCACACTGGCTGGCCCTGAGCCTTAAGTGAACTGCCTCTTAGCCTCAGGCTCCTCTTCTGTAAAATGGGAACGCTAATGCCGACCCCTTTAATGTCCATCAACACTGGATATGTTTGCCCCGATGGTTACTGTTCGAGTAACACCCGTCTATGAAGTGGCACCGTGCCCCATAGCCAAGCACTAAGCCAGTGTGGAGCGCAGACAAGTCTGTAAGGGACGGAGAGCCGGATACGGGAGCCCCACGACCTGACTGCAAGGAGTCTGATTTGAGCATGCGTGAGCTGCCCGCCCAGGAGCCGGATCGACCGAGGCAGTGTGGGCAAAAGTTCACCAGGACCCTAAGGTGTGGTAGGAATGCACTTGAGAATGATTGTTGCCCTCATCCGATCTACTTATCAGCGGGACGATGGCATGCCTTAGCTCCGTGCAGCTCGGCTGGGGTTACGGGATGCGAGGGCGGCGTTTTAGAGGCACTGCTGAGTCTCACCCAGTGGGGTAACGCCGGGCAGACAAGTCACAAGACGCCTGATGTCGCAGACAAGTGTTGATGGGAGCTCATAGGTGGTCATAATCAACGATCTCCCCGAGAGCCGATATCCAGTGTGCCCTGTCAGTGCGTCCCAGGAGCTGGGCTCATTTTTGCCTCTCACATCTTGTTGCCGGTCAGCAGCACGGCCCGGATTAACAGGCTCCCGGGACTGTGTGCGTATCTGCACCTTGTCTGCCGGTGAGGGTACAGGGAGGGTACAGGGTATCTTTGCATGGCGCCCTCTGTCCACAAGCACGCACGCTGCCCCCGTGTCCCGAGCCCTGTACATATACGCTTCTCTTTAGTTAGGGAGGAAGGACCGACGGTCATGCTGGTCAGAGGAACATGGGGTCAGGGTCAGGCCCTAGTCTGCCCTCCCCCACCCCCCCGGTGTTACCTCTCCTTTTGCTGGAACCCTCTGGTTTAACTGGATTATCGGCAGAGCCCCGAACTGCCATGCCGTTCTCCAAATCGGTGCCTTGACTTACAGCGTCCTCTGCCCTAGACACCGCCTCCCTCCGGACTGTTTTGGGAACTTCCACACTCACCTTAAGGGACACAGGTTTCAGGCTAGGCTGACCGCTGCCCATCCTGGGTCCTGGCCCCTCGTTCCACCAGGCCCCATCCGGATAAGACGGGATCGGCATCCATAGTCGCTTGTTGGCTGTGATCTGTTCACAGACGTGTCTCCCGGCCCCTCCGCTCCTCCCAGACTGAGCTGCTAGCGGGCAGGGACCCTGTGTCCCACCACCTGTGCCCTCAGTTCCCAGCCTGGGCCCTGAGACACAGCACCACCCACTCGCTGATGAGCCAACGAAGGAAAAGAATTAGGGATGTGTGCTGAGCGCCGTGCCCTGTCTTATAGTTACCACCCTTCCTCTACCCCGTTATGGTGCCCACGTTAGCTTGGTGAGGGAGAGGACGGTGTCACCCCGACAGGGCCACCAGTCTTGGAGAAGACGTGCTCCATGGGAAGGCACTGCTCCCTTCCCGGGTGGCCTGGCCGCGGGACGGATGCACTTTCCTCTCCTGTGCCAGGCAGGCACGCTTCCTGGGCAGCGGGGCTCCCCCCGGGTGGGCGGTCATTCCTTCTAACACGTTTGTCCGCCCGATGGGCCCCTGTGTGTTGAAACTCTGCCCATGTCCTCCGTGCGGCTCTGCCTGGCGTTTGGAGGTGGCGGGGTGAACCACAGTTGGCCTGAATCCGTGCAGCCGATTGGCGGCCTCCTGAGAGCTGGCTCTGGGCTCGGGCTTGGGTCTGCGGTGCAGAGAAGGTGGGGAAGGAAGTCGGATGCTGTTCTGCCTCCAGCTCGGCTCAGAGGTTGTCACAGGCCACGTCCTTGGTCCAGATGAGCCGGGCCACCCTCCCGTCCTCTCCTGGGATTGTGATGCAGCCCCAGGTGGGAGGTGTTTCACTCGTCCTGTCTCATCGCACTCTGACAGGGAGCCTCCGCCCTCTTTTACAGGTGAAGGAACGAAGTTTGAGACGTAAAGTGGCAGGGATTGAGCCCCGACTCGGATATCCTCACTTCCGTTCCTGTTCACGTTCTACCAGGCAATGTGGTTTTCCCTTATGATCCCCCCTCCCCTCCCCGCTGACGTCAGTGACTTCCAGCCTGGGTAAAACCTCTTGTTCCAAACGTCAGCCTTGTCTTTCTCGGGTGTCCAAAACGGCCCAGCGCTCAGCAGCCCGGGGGCAAAGAGAAAGACGACGCGCAAAATACGCCGCCTTCTTTCTCCAGCTGTGAAACACCAGGTCCCCGGCCTTGGACCTGCTCCCCTGACGCAGTCCCCGCACCTAGGATGCGTCCGTGTGTGTTCTGCCACCTTCTCCCTTTGGTCTGCGATCTGCTGCGAGTATGTGGTCTAGGAAAGGGGCCTCTGCCGCCTCTGTGGCTGGTACCCGCCCTCCACCCGCTGGGGGTCTCTCCAGCTGGGCTCCGTCCCTCCTCACTGAGGCCCCGTCAAACTTACAGGGTGCTGAAGAAGCCACCCTGGGTTCTCAAGGCTCCACGCCCGTGGTGCAGCAGGGCCTGGCTCCTCCCGGCTTGTGAGGGCCTACTGTGTGCGTCTCTTCCCAACTCCGAGGTCGAGCATGACATCGCAGGGGTGGCTTGGGATTGGCCACGGGGGAGCGTGTCCACCATGGAAATTGGCAAACGTTGTATCCCGAGGGTCCGTCAGCCCGTTAACATTTACGCGTCACTGTCCCTGCTGCTCTAGTGTCCCCGAAGCTACACTGGGCCGCCTGAGTTTTTTGTCACCTTCCATCCACCCGGCCCCTTCAGGGCCCTGCTGTTTGTCACCTTGTAGGCGGCGACGGGCCTTCTCATTTTCCTTTCTGTCTCCCTCAGGCTCTATCCTTGCAAAAACAAAAAACAAACCCCCAGACCTGCAATAAACCCCGTTGTCCTTCTGTGAAAAGCACCTGTGCCTGAAGTAAAACAGGCACACATCCCCCCAAAACAAAACAAAACAAAAGGAAACAAAACAATTACCTGGGGCACACATATCTGTTTAAATAGATGCATGGGGGACCGGAGTCACTTTTCCAAATCCTGCCTCCTTAAGATGCGTACATTCCTTTTTCTTTTTTTAATTAAAAAAAAATTTTAAGTTTATTTATTTATTTTGAGGAGGGTGGAGAGCAGAGAGAGAGGGAGGGAGAGAGAATCCCAAGCAGGCTCCGTGCTGTCAGCGTAGAGCCCGAGGCGGGGCTCGATCCCACGAATCGCGAGATCATGACCTGAGCCGAAATCAAGAGTCAGACGCTCAACCTACCGAGCCACTAGATGTATACATTCTAAATTCTAACCTCTCAAATGAAACCCCAAGACACTTTGAATGGAGTAGAAGGGCGCGGAACCCTCCGTCTGGAAGCCAGGGCTCTGGCTTTTACTCCTTCACTAACTTTGTGCTCTTGGGTGTCTCAGGCAAGGACTTATCCACGGTCTGCGTTGGAGGTGTTTTAACTGTGAAAGCAACCTCTCAACTTGGGTGGCTTAATTCCATATATCTCTTCCTCACTCACACCACTGTCGATTCAGAAAGATGGGGGAGACTGAGGATCCATTGTGGATGGATTTTATGGGCCAGCCTGGAGGTGGCAGTCAGCACTTTCTTTAATATTTCAGGCACGACTTTCTTTTTTCTTTTTTTTTTTTTTACATTTTTTTATTTTTGAGAGACAGAGAGAGACAGAGCACAAGTGGGGGAGGGGCAGAGAGAGAAGGAGACACAGAATCCGAAGCAGGCTCCAGGCTCTGAGCCGTCAGCACAGAGCCCGATGTGGGGCTCGAACCCACAAACCGTGAGATCACGGCCTGAGCGGAAGTCGGACGCTTAACCGACTGAGCCACCCAGGTGCCCCAGGCACTACTTTCTTTAATATTCCATTGGTCCCATGGTCACGGGGTTCATGATCACCAGGGAGGCTCACAGACAAGAGATTTGGGAACACCCACATCTCTGCCGTGCTGGGGAATCTTTCCCCCTCTGGAGACCTGGTTCTGTGTGTGAAATATGGAAGCTTTGGCCCACAAGCCCTGCAAGGCTCGTTCCTGCTCTAAGGGCCTGTGACTCTCTTGTTTTATCATTGCCAGACAACATGCGCTGTGTTTTCAAAGCGGACTGGGTTTGCTTCTCATCCCTGGCTTGGTTTCGCTGTGTGATAAAGGCGGACCCTTTCACCGATGCGTCTGTTCCAAATGCTAATCCAAGTGTGAGCGCCCCGTCGTTACGTCTCTCGAAACAATGTCCGGACCCATCTCTCTCCTTCTGAGTCTTCCGAGAGACCAAATGTGAACTCATTTCATCAAGGCCGATTGTCAATCATAAGGAGAAATCTATATGAAATTTTAATTGCAAGATGTTCGGTGCAAATTTAATGAAGTGAAGTAAGAGATCCGAGAATTCCCGCCTTCTCGGATCATGCATAATGTTGACTTAAATTGGCTCTCTGGAGGTGGAGGGAATTGCATTTTTAGAATTTACACACCGAGAGAGCAAATGGAGTGGACCCTGAAGGTTAAGGTCATAAATCAGAAGCATTTAACTGGCTTTGAGTGATTGCTGTAGACGGCAGTGACAAGGAGAGCTGACTGCAGCCACCAGTGATTAGTCTGTCTCCGATTATTGAAATGCTGCTCAATATTCATAAATCAGTGGTCATTAATCCCCCAAATAGTACCTGTCGGCTTTCTAAATAAATTTCTAACCTGCTAATGGAGATTGAAGAGGCTGACGGGTACTAGCTCAGAATGGAAGCGGATGAGGGCGTCCCTCCAATGGACTTGGAAACCCGCCTTTTTGGACCGCGAAGTCACTCTGGGGCCGAGATGTCCCCGTGGACACCGCTCTTCGCCAAAGAGGGCCCGATCCGGAGGCTTCTCCCACCGCCTGTGATGTCTGGAGACCGTGGCCTTGATGTATATGTCTCAGTCTCTGCCGTTGGGGTCAGGACCAAATCAGATGATTTCAAGGCTTCATCCCTGTTTACCCACAGTAATTGGGAAATAAGGTTCACGGCGCGGCGAAAGGCCGTGGCATTTATTGGATAACGTGTGAGCGAGCGAGGGAAGGAAATCGTAATTGGAGCGTCAGTCACGGGGGTAACAAATTTGGGAAGAGATCGAGACATAAAAATGAGCACGGAGAGGCGTAGTTACGCAAGACCGAAAAGTGATTTCATTACCACAGACGCTTAGAGCCCGTGTGCATTTTCTCTCTGCCTGGTTTCTGGGTTGGGTTCATAAATTATATACGACGGTGACCAGACTTCCGGGTATGGGCATCGTGTTGAGTCGGATACTAGGCGCCACTCGGTAACGATTGCATTTTAAATCTGGCAGAAAATGAGATGTGTGGGTGGGTGCGTGGGAGAAAGGCACAGGGTCGTCTCATGCCCCATTTCACCTCGGAAAAAAATGGAGCCAACGAGGGGCGGCCGAAAAGAGATGCTGTTTTCAAGGGCAATAGCTCCGAATAACAGCACATACTCTTTTAATTCCAAACTTATTAATCCTAGAGAACAGAAACCGACGTGGTAAGTGTAAAACCCCTCCCTGCGTTGAACCAACGGCGGGCCAGACCCGAAGGGGGCCTGGCCCCTGCTTGACAGATAGAGAGCTAAGATCTGGGCCATTTGCCGCAAAAAAGAGCAACGGCTAAACACCGTATTCCGCTCGGAGTGTGAATCGAATCACCCCACGCACGAAAGCAATTTGGCAATGTGTATGAAGAGTCTTAGAAATGTTCGCATTCTCCACCCCCTTTGGGATTGATTCGATTCACCCTTAGCACAGATACTCATTTCTAGTAACAGATTCCCAGGAAATCAGTTGACATAGAACGAGCTTCACGGAAGCCTTATTTTAGCGCAGCCGAGGCAAGCTGCAAGTCCAACGGTGGGAATATTTAAGTAAGCCACGAAGCATCTGCTCCTGGACGATTAAGGAGCCATTTGAAGGCAGTGCTTCAGGGAACAGATGACAACACGGGGGAGCGTTTAGGGGAAGTGAAAAAAGCAGGCTCCAGATCCGTACACGCGGGGTGTCCACACCTTGGGGGAAGGTGCATGGCCAGACATCGGGAAGCCAGTTGAGAGGAGGCAAGGCTTTCCTCTGGGGAGTAAGTTCTTTGTTGTTGTTGTTAAGTTTACTTACTTATTTTGAGACAGAGAGAGAGAGAGAGAGAGAGAGAGAGAATCCCAAGCAGGCTCCATATTCACAGCGGGGAGCCCAATGTGGGGCTCGATCTCACGATCCAGGAGATCATGACCTCAGTCGAAATCAAGAGTCAGCTGCTCAGCCAACTGACCACCCAGGTGCCCCGTGGGGAGTAAGTTTTTAATGGTCTGGTTGATGGGACAGTTTTGCTGGGGTATTTCCAACCTGATTTATACCATTCAATCCTGAGAAGAGACAGCATCTGAAATGAAAATTTTGGTTGACTGTAGACTTATTCCCCCCCGCCACTCCCCCCGTATTTTAAATTATGAAATGAATTTAGGAACAAGATGGCATATGTAAAAAGGGGAAAGTAGAAAAAAAGGAAATGACCCAACGCTCACCATCCTAAAGGGAAAAATTATGAAAGGCAACTAATTGTTAAACAACGATTTGGCTACGTAAGCTTTTCTCCCCGAGTTTGCATGAGGCCGCCCCTCAATGGTCTCGCTGAAGTCATCTTTCCCCACATCTGCTCTGGGCTCCTCGTTTGTTACGGGATGGAATCCAGAATTGTAATCGGCCATCGAAGACTTTCCCTTCGTGCCGTCCCTCCTTGGTCCCCAACACCGATCCTGCCCCACTGTTCTCCCCTTGTCCGTGCTGCTCGGGTTATGGAGAATGCCCTGATTTGACCCTGGCCTCCTGACGAACTCCTCTTCTGTCGTCACAGCCCGGCGCAAATATCCCCTTTGTGATGCTTTCGCTCACCTTCCCCCGGCGGAGTGAATGCTCTTCCCTCTGCATTTCCGCAGCCCTGTGACTTATCATCCTATGCGATACCTACTCACGTTGTGTCGCGTTTATCTAAGTTTGTCTCCACCACTGGTCTCTGAAGTTGACGTGTTAAGAGCCATATCCGACTCCTTCCTGTGTCCCCGCGCACACCATGGTGCCTAGCCCATGGATGGGTGCCCCAGAACATTAATTTAACTTTTGTTGATATTTTTTGGAGTAGTCCAAACAGTGCTCTTTCAGAGTGCATTTTTGTGGATTTTCTGATGGTAGAAGCCGTGTGTCTTTGGCAGAAACTTTGGGAACACGGAAGTATGAGGAAGGAAATGATCACCTGTAACACCAGAACCCAGAAATGACCACGGCACGAGGCTCCGGTCCTGTGTCTGAGCCCATGAATGCACACACACACACACACACACACACACACACACACACAGACGTTCCTGAAAACAAAATTCACACCGCGTTTGCATTCTGCTTTTATTACATCATACACACAGACATAAAGTGACTATAAGTATATGACATATATGAATATAAAGATGCTTATGTGTAATGATTTAACCCGTCTTTATTAGACATTTAGCTGTTTTAGGCAATGCCCCGTCTTTTCCTTTCCCTGGCCCTTTCCTTCCTTCTTTATTCCCAGAAATGGGTCATCGGGCATCATCCTCTAGTGGCCTATGCACGACCTCTGTGCACATCGCTCATTGTTTGCGCAGCGGAAATACCCGGTTGGGATTTTGTACGTTTTCTGAGAGCTCTTGAGCAATCTCCCTCTGATGAGTCCATTGATGTCAGGGCACAAGGATTTTTACTCTCTTCAAGAGCCATGCATGCTTTTTAATCGAAGAGCCAGCAAAGCATCTTAGTTTAGAATCAACTAACATAACCTAGAAGCCAGAGAATGTGTTTAAATGTGGTTTTTTTTTTTTGATGTTTATTTATTTTAGAGAGAGAGAGAGACAGAGTGCGAGTGGGGGCGGGGCAGAGAGCGAGGGAGACACAGAATCGGAAGCGGGCTCCAGGCTCCGAGCTGTCAGCACAGAGTCCGACGTGGGGCTCGAACTCACAAACCTCGAGATCACGCCCTGAGCCGAAGTCGGAAGCTCAACCGACTGAGCCACCCAGGTGCCCCCGTGAGATCATGACCTTAACTGAAATTGAGAGTCAGATGCTTAACTGACTGAGCCACCCAGGCGCCCCTCCTTCGTACTATTTTTATTGAAGACTTAACCCATCCGCCTGGAGTCTCAGACTCCTTAGGGTGGCCAGACCCCCACCCTCACGAGCACTCATGGTCAGTCCTCTTTGAATAAGATGGGTAATAACCTTGGGAAGAAGAAAATCAGAGCTCTCATGGGACGGAAGACCTGACTTGGGACTTGAACTCTGTGTAGGGAGCTCTCCAACAGTTCTGACAGTTGTGTTGGGAACACAGACCAGAGCAAGAGCCTTCGGTTTACTGATGGGCAGTAATCACTTCTGGTCTTTGGAGTCCCATCCTGGGCGGCAGGAAGGGAGGCGGCATGATGGGGAAAGACCCGAGCTCTTGTCCTCACTCAACGGCAACCTGCCTACGGCCTTGAACAACCCATCACCCGATTTCGCGCAGGCCACCCTCCCGACTCACCCACTGCTCTGCTGGGTGAATAATGAGCTTCATTTCTCTGTGGGGGGAGGGGAGGCGTGTGTGCCTCTGTTTCTCTTACTAAAAGGCCAACGGGACACCATGAGACGAATCTGCCGGTCTCCTTGGAAACAAAGAGAAGATCAGACTTCGGGTGTTTGATTTTTCACCACTTTGGGTTAATACGTAAATGTGTGCAACCTTTTAGAAATCCCCATGCTTTCCTAGCGCTCATAAATTACATAAAAGCAAAGATCGAGGCCCGCAACTCTTGTGTCTGTAATATGAAAAATGTGCTGGTATATCCACCCACAGCCCAAACGTATTACTGCTTTTATGTGCAACTTTCGTTGAAAAGATCGACGGGGTTTTGGGCTTTCTTAGAGTGTCTGATGTGGTTCAGTCAGGCCCATGTGCCGGTGGGGACTGAAGCATTTTTTTTTAGGCTGAGGCTCATTTTGGGGGGTGACAAAGGCTTGCTGTCCGAGGGGTACAGAGCCTTGAGCGGCACACCCCACTCTCGGGACTCTCGGACACTAAAATGTCCTGGCATTGAGGGAGTCTGCTCAGTGTCTGAGGCCTAGTTCTCCCCTGTGCCTCCTCGTTGCCTCCCGCCTCTGGGTCCGGCTCCTACGACGTTGGCCCTCTTGGCGTTTCCCTGGACCTCATCCTTTGTCTCTGTCGGCCCCACATGGTGCCAGACCGGCCCCCTCCGGCCTCATTCTCACCCTGAAAACCTCCATCGGAGCTCACTTTCCCGGGAGAGCCGGAACTCTCCATCCCTCCCCTTCGATTTTTCTCTCACGCCTGAATGCTCTCTCTCCAGTGCCTGGGGTGGGGTAGACAGTCTAGCCCAGAGGAGCAGGACCACCGGTCAAGACAATGGCCTGTGGTCGGTCGGCCCCGCCTTGAGGCCGCAGCACTGTCTGGGCCACTTGTGTGGGGAGTGCGGTGGGAGGAATGTCTCGGCTGGACAGCGTGTGTGGCCCTGGCCAGCCCGGTCCCCGGACAGCGGTGTTCCAGCCCCTGGTTTCGTACCCAGGGAGTATCTTCCAGGGCTTAAGGAAACGCGTTTCCAAGTTAGGCTACTGTTCCTCACAAAGTCAGACAACGAGTTAGCACGTGACTCGGCATTCTACCCCTCCCTGCACACCAAAAGGAACTGAAAACGGATGTTCACACAAAAACGGCCACATGAGTCGCAGCGTTTTCCGCCATAGCCACAGACTGAAAAAGCCCAGATGTCCATTAACTGACGAGCGGATGAACAGTGCAGTGTCTCCATGCAAGGGAGTATTATTGGCCCATGAAAAGGAACGGCAGACTGACGTACGCTAAAGCCTGGATGAACCCTGAAAGCAGGGTGCTAAGTGGAAGGGGCCGGACACAGAAGGACACGTATTACAGGATTTTATTTATAGGAAATGTCCAGAATGGGGACATCCGTAGAGCCAGAAAACAGGCTAGGTGTGGCCAGGCGTGGCAGGAGCAGTGACTTCTGATGCGTGTGGAGTTTCTTTTTGTCTTAAAACAAGACAAAAATGATGATCATACAACATTGTGAAGGTACGCAGTGACACTGAATTATTATTTCTAAAAATGTTTTATTTACGTTTGAGAGAGACACACACAGAGTGTGAGCAGGGGAGGGGCAGAGAGAGAGGGAGACAGAATTCGAAGCAGGCTCCGGGCTCTGAGCTGTCGGCACAGAGCCCGATGCGGGGCTCGAACTCAGGAACCTCGAGATCATGATCTGAGCCGAAGTCAGATGCTTAACTGACGGAGCCACCCAGGCGTCCCAGTGACACTGAATTATACTCTTTAAAATGATGCCCTTTAAAAATGGTTAATTTTATTTCATGGGAATTTGATCTCAAAAAAAAAAAAAAATTAGGGCAGACATCAGTCTGTCCTGTGGAGTGGGCAGACACACAGAGAAACCAGTCATGTTTCTAGAACAAGAATCCAGCATGAGGGTCACATTAGGAATGGGGTGGGGGATATAAATAACAGAAGTTGTATTAACAATAAATGAAATCAATGAGGGTTTTTTATTTCTCACTCAGAAGCCTGGGGTAGGTGGCTCAGGGATGCCGTGGTTGGCTCAGCAATAACGTTAGGGACCCAAGCCATCATTCCTCTGCTCCATTATTCTTAGTGTGTAGGCTTTTGTATTCATTCTTATTGCCTCATAATCCCAAGATGGCTGCTGCAGTCCCGGCCACTGCATCCATTTTCCATGCAGGAACGAGAAGAAGTTGCAAAAAGTCAAAGGGCATTCTAGCTGAGTCAGATATTTTAAATAAGCTTTCCTGAAGCCTCCCTCATCAACAGTTCATCATATTAGTTCATATGATCACCCATAGATTTATCCAAGAAGGTACTTGGAAAAAGGTACCTATATGAGGAGGGAAGAAGTCTGGAGATTGAACTACATGGAATGACTTGGCATGGCAGGGTCAGCACTGGTGAATTTTGACCCCAGCACTGTTTACGGCCGCAACCTTTAGGAAGAGGGCACACTGTTTTTCCTTGGGGAAGGCTCATAGGGAACTTGATTTATTTATTCTTTAAACTTTAATTAAAAAATTTTTAATGTTTATTTATTTTTGAGAAAGAGAGAGAGAGTGAGAGAGAGAGAGAATGAGCAGGGGAGAGGCAGAAAGAGAGGGAGACACAGAATCCAAAGTAGGCTCCAGACTCTGAGCTGTCGGCACAGAGCCTGATGCAGGGCTCGAACTCATGAACTGTGAGATCATGACCTGAGCCTAAGTCGGATGCTTAACCGACTGAGCCACCCAGGCGCCCCTAATTTTAATTAAAAAAAATTTTTTTTTTTTGGTACTGCAATTGTGTTTCTATTTGCTGTGTTTGATCCATGTTAACAATTAGGATTCAAAACTAAAATCTTGTAGCACTTAGCGGAAAGTAGGGAACTGATTTAGCAGCAAACACATCGGAGGGAGGGAAGGTGTGCTGCTTAGGTAACTCCAGCCTCATCAAAAGCCAAGGCAGAGCTGATCCTGAGCTCAGGGCTGGGGTTCCCAGCTGAGAGAGGCTGGGGAGAGGCAGAGACATGAGGTGAGGTCAGGGCGTCCGATCTGATTTCCTCTACACATCACGGCTCTGTGACCAGGGATTGTGTCTTACTCCCCTCAATGTCCCCAGAGCCTAGCGTAATTCTCAGCACACGTTAACCTCCATTTGTGGTTCGAAGATGGGATGAGTCCTCTGACTCTTCCAGCCTTAATTCGATATCTGCACTGCCCTGAATCTTCTGTGCATTTCGTGTTCCTCAGCAAGACCACCTCCGGCCACAGCGGGACAGTGGTGATGTGTTTGTGTAAGAGCTTTGCTTCCCAACCCCGACAGGGGGCCAGTCCTGTCCCTGAGCCCCCAGGCGGGGTATTTTCGGAGAAACACAGGTTCTGTGGTCAGAAAGTAGCTTCCGAGGACCGGACTTGAAAAGCCACTTTAAACCCGCAATGATTCAAGCAAGTGGCCGTGGCTCAGAGCCAAGCAAATCAAAGCAATAAAATGCACAGAGAGGCCCGAGTTTACATAACTATTCAGTGTACGATAAAGCGAGGGGAATGATTTTAGTCAATGAGTTACTAACAGTTTGGACATTTAACTTCAGGGCGCGTTAAAAGATTAAAAAAAAACCCATCAGAGCTAGAGAATAATACGTATGTTGATTTTTATATTCCAGTCAAAAAAAGAATTTTAAAGATTGGTGCAATTGACCACCTAAACATTTAAAATTTTAGTGTGGCCAATTACTACCAGAAACTAGAAAAAATAGTGTGACATGAGCTGGGGCATTTATTTGCAACATAGAATGCAGGAAAAAAGTGCGATACTCTTATGCCAAGAGTGTTTACAAATCAATAAAATAAAGGATAAATGCCCTGGTTATAAATTGGGCAAAAGACATAAATAGCAATTCACAAGAGAGAAAAGGCAAATGGCCAAGAAACATGAAGTCAGTGCAGTATCTTTCCAAATTGAAGAAGCATTTGGAGGTGCCTGGGTGGCTCAGTTGGTTGAGCGTCTGACTTTGGCTCAGGTCGTGACCTCACAGTTTGTGGGTTCGAGCCCTGTGTCGGGCTTTGTGCTGACAGCTCAGAGCCTGGAGCCTGCTTCGGATTCTGTGTCTCCCTCTCTCTCTGCCCCTCCCCCCCCCTTAAAAATAAATAAATATTAAAAAAATTAAAGAAACATTTAAACAACATGTCATTTTTTCGGCCAAAAAATTGGCATTTTTGAAAAAGACAGTGCTAGCTTTAGAATTTGAGGAAACGGGGCGCTTGACTACACTGATTTAACCTGGGGGACCCTTTTTTGGAGTGTGATTTCACAATATGTATAAAAATGTGCTTATTGTTTGACCTCAGAAAATTCCATTTGGAGGAATTTACCCTAAAGAGCAATCCTGGGGTGCCAGGGTGGCTCCCGCCGTAAACATCTGACTTTGGCTTAGGTCATGACCTCACAGTTCATAAGTCTCAGTCCCCCATCAGGTGAGCTCGAGTCCCGCTTCGGGTGAACATGAGCCCGGGGTGAGCCCTACTTCTCCCTCTCTGTGCTCCTTGTGGGATTCTCTCTTTCTCTCTGTCCCCTGCTCACTTGCACCCCCTTTCTAACAAAGAAAGAAAGAAAGAAAGAAAGAAAGAAAGAAAGAGAGAAAGAGAGAAACAGAGAAAGAAAGAAAGAAAGAAAGAGAAAAAAGTAGAAAGAAAGAAAGAGAGAAACAGAGAAAGAAAGAAACAGAGAAAGAAAGAAAGAAAAAGAAAAAAGTAGAAAGAAAGAAAGAAAGAAAAAGAAAAAAGTAGAAAGAAAGAAAGAAAGAAAAAGAAAAAAGTAGAAAGAAAGAAAGAAAGAGAGAAACAGAAAAAGAAAGAAAGAAACAGAAAGAAAGAAAGAGAGAAACAGAGAAAGAAAGAAAGAAAGAAAGAAAAAGAAAAAAGTAGAAAGAAAGAAAGAAAGAGAAACAGAGAAAGAAAGAAAGAAACAGAGAAAGAAAGAAAGAAAAAGAAAAAAGAAAGAAAAGAAAGAAAGAAAGAAAGAAAAAGGAAGAAAGAAAGAAAAAGAAAAAGAAAAAGAAAAAGAAAAAGAAAAAGAAAGAAAGAGCAATCTTGGATACAGACAAAGGTGTATTTGCAAGGATGTTTATTGCAACATTGTTTATAATAGGAAGAAATAGCCATAGTCTAATTGTACAGCAGAGGAATGGTTAATGTTTATTTTTTTGAGAGAGAGAGAGAGAGAGAGAGAGCGCGCGCGTGTGCGCGCAAGTGGGGGCGGGGCATAGAGAGAGAGGGAGACACAGAATCCGAGGCAGGCTCCAGGCTCCGAGCTGTCAGCGCAGAGCCCGACGCGGGGCTTGCACCCACGGACCGTGAGATCATGATCTGAGCCAAAGTCAGACGCTCAACCACCTGAGCCCCCCGGGGTGTCCTGAGGAGTGGTTAAATATAATTTTGTACAGTGATGCAGCGGAGTATTATGGGACAAGGAAAGATAGCGTGGAAGTTAGGGAGTCACAATTAGGACCCATACAACGAAAAAGCAGGTGCACAATCGTGTGTATGATATGACTGACTTTTAAATGGGGACATGACTGTGCACACACGTGTATACAGAGGAACATAGGTAGTATATTGGGGTAACCTCTGGTTTTCACCTATGGCTATCAGTCACGTATGCATATTTAGAAACAAAAACTTAATAAAAAAAAGGGAAAAAAGGGGGTGCCTGGGTGGCTCAGTCGGTTGAGCGTCTGACCCTTGATTTCAGCTCAGGTCATGATCTCACGGTTCATGAGATCGAGCCCCGCGTCAGGCTCTGTGCTGACAGCATGGAGACTGCTTGGGATTCTCTCTTTCTCTCTCTCTCAAAATAAATAAATAAACATTAAAAAAAAAATCAACTTTGAATTGCAGTGTAGAGGAAATGGGATATGTATGAGGGCCCCCAATCCATATGGATAACTCAATAAATGCCATGCCCTTTATTTTCTCTGGTTACATTCTCTGCCTTATGAAAACGTGCACATAAGATAGGTTGTAATATTAAGCTACTTAACAGTGAATTTTGAATTAACGTCTCCCCCCCCCCCCCCCAGATGGGTTTGATCCTAAGTCTGTAGGGTTTTCATTGTAAAATGAAAGGTTTGTTTCTATAACTTCCTATTTAAACAATAATTGCAGCCGTCTCCCGGTTTGTAGCAACACCGAAGTCAATGCCTTGGATTTTCTCCATTGTAATCTTTCCACTCCAAAGCCACGTCGGAAACTCGTTCCTAAACATTGGTCTCCTGCCACCCATCATAGCCGGAACTTGCAAGGACTCGAATCTGAATTAGCCAAGTCGCATTCCGTTAGCTGAACGTCCCAGGGCGACCGCAAAGCCAATGCTGATTCTGTGGACAGACCGAGTTTGGGAAACGCTTGGTCGGAGCGTCCCCGATATGCTGAAAAACTTGGCTGCTCTTTCTTTAAGCTGAGCGACAACCCCTGGTAGAAATCAGATGAAATCAACAATTCCCATTGATTATGCTTTTGAAAACTGCCAACCGCGTCCTAGAAAACCAGACATTTCTCCTCCAGATGATTTCGAAATGGCCCGCGGCCAGCTCCCTCCCGGGGTTGGCTCATCACCTCGTCCTGGTGTTGGTCAGGCCTCCCTCTCCAAGGCCCGGCTCGGCCACGAACCTCATTAGGAGCCGGGTCTGTGTTCCTGGCAAACAGCTGCCTCTCGCACTTGAAAATGGATGGAGAGGAAAACGGTCCCTGCAGCCGCTGTCAGCCTTAAACAGAAACATCTGCTCCTTGGGAGCCTTTTGCTGGCGGGGTTTGCAGGGAGATGCGTTCCGGGGACAGGCGACGGTGCCGCCTCCCCACCTGGTGACATCAGCCCGAGAAAACTGCTACAGGGGACGGTGGGCCCTGGGAATAGTCTGCCTGCCAGGAGAACGAAGCCTGAGCCACACATTTCATAAAGTTTTAAAAGCACAAAGCCCGGCTTAAAAAGAGAAATATTGCCAGGTGGTGAAAAGTGCTCCCAAAGAAAAAAAAATAATAAAGAAAGAAAAGCTGATTGAATCCAGGGGCTCGGATTCTTTTGTTCTTCCTTCCCTGTCCGCCGGGCGACAAATGAAGATTTCTGGTGTGCAAGCATCCGCTGAGACAAACGGTTTTCTTTTAGCCAGCTTTATCTGGCATCAGGCCACAGTCCTCAATGTCGAGGCCCAGATGAAATAAGACAGCCTAGGTGCGGGGTCTCGCCCGGAGGGCGGGGACACCGTCCAAGCATACCCCTCCTCAGGACGGCTGGATCCTAACTGTTCTCCCTTCCTCCCTCCCTCCTTCCTTCCTTCCTTTCTTCCTTCCTCCCTCCCTTCCACTCTGCTCCCTCCCTCCCTCCTTCCTTCCTTCCTTCCTTCCTTCCTTCTTCTCTCCCTCCCTCTCTGCTCCCTCCCTCCCTCCTTCCTTCCTTCCTTTCTTCCTTCTTCCCTCCATCCTTCTCTGCTCCCTCCTTCCCTCCCTCCTTCCTTCTTTCCGTCACCTTTCCTTCCTCCCTCCCTCCCTCCTTTCTTTCTTTCTTTCTTTCTTTCTCCCTCTCCCTTCCTTCCTCCGTCCCTCTCTCTCTTTCTCCCTCCCCCTTCCTTCCTTCCTTCCTTCCTTCCTTCCTTCCTCCCTCCCTCCCTCCCTTCCTTCCTCCCTCTCTTTCTCTCTCTCTCTTTCTTCCTCCCTCCCTCTCTCCCTCTCTCTTTCTCTCTGTCTTTCTATTTCTCCTCTTGCACAAGGACAGCAATGTGCCCGGTAACGACAGCTTTCTTTCAAGTTCTCCTTTTGGGCTTTTGCAGGGTTTTTGCTCATGCGCCTGCCGCAGGGTTTATTTATGTCACACAAATCAGGGACTGTAATCCTGAAGGGGTTTTACATTGTCCCCTTACGTCTGCTCCGTGGGGCTAATCCTTCACTGGCCCCTCGGTGACCACCGGGCCGGGCCGCTCTGGAAGAAACGCTCTCATGGTCACTCTGAGTCTGAGAAGAGCATCCCAGCCCTGTGTGATAGCGGAAAGTCACAGGTGATTGGTCGTGTTGAATCCCACACTCCCGTGGGGTGTCTGGGACACGGCTGCCACCGGCCCCTCTGTTCCCCTTCTTGCTTCTTCTCCCGCTTCTCCTGATGTTCCTACCACCAGCCTCTGACCCCTGCAGACCTGGGGTCCGAGGAGGGAGAGGGGGTCAGGGGAACGCCACATCCTTGAGGGCAGGATGTCACGTTCTCCGCCCTTGAGGGGATTGAGGGGCTTTTCTCTTGGGGTGACTTTTGTGGAGTTTGACTTCTTCAGATACCTTCACCCTGTTCCTGAGGACCGCTCATCAGTGGTTCCCTTGATGTGAGTGATGTATTTAAAGTAAAAATTTTTTCTGAAGTTTGTTTTACGTATTTTGAGAGAGAGAGAGAGAGAGAGCACGGGAGGGACAGAACGAGAGGGAGAGAGAATCCCAAGCAGGCTCTGCACTCCCGGTGCAGAGCCCGATGCGGGGCTCGATCTCACAAACCGTGAGATCATGACCTGAGCCGGAATCAAGAGTCAGACACGTAACCAACTGAGCCTCGCAGGTGCCCCGTGATGCCTTTTCCTGGGACCTGTTGCTTACTCCTCGCTGACCCCCATGCTCCCAGGAGCGTCTCTAGCTTCTCTTTGCTGAGGTCCACTGGGCCTCCAAGTGGCCCCGTAGGGCAGGGTCTACACCTGGCTCATGGGAGACATGAGTGGGTGCTTTGTCCTGACCCACCGGGCGAGGACGGACCGGAATGCCCCTCTCAGCCCCTCACCGACTCGTCTCTCATGCTGTATATTTCCCACGTAGGAAACAGACACCAGCCCCTTATGTACCGAGTACTTTGGGGGTTGCTTTTGAAACCACATGACCCCCCTCCGAGCTTGGCAGGGGGTGGGGCTCTCACGTCAACAGCTGGCTCTCCACCTCTTCTTAATTGCCTTTCCTTGAACTCTTGGACTCTGGGCTCGGATTAGGAGACTGTGCCTTCCCCGTGGGGGCCGGGTTGGGGTTGGGGCCGAGCCCCGCTTTCTCCAAAGTAGCGGTCTTCAAGAATCTTCTCTAATCTTCACCCCGCAACCCTTGGTATGGGGGAGGTTGGAGCTATCAACTCCTAAAATTCACACAGCTCTTTGGCACACCCTGTGTGTGTGTTGGGTCTCCTCCGGCATGTGATATCCGTTGTCTCGGGTGCCTGTGTTTCAGTGCTGTTCCCGGACTCTGCTGGCTGTTCCGTCTTCCTACTTGCCTCTGAGCTCTTGGAGGGGGAACTGAGGCTTGGCTACCCTCTCTCTTCAGCCGCTGGCACAGGGCCCGGTGTGTGGTAAGTGGTTGGTGCTTTCTCGCCGAGCCGATGGGCAGATGCCACGCATTCTCTTTTACTCAGTAAGCGGTAATTTGCCGAGCAAGGAAACCGTCAGGTACCGCGTCCAGGCTGAGTCGGAGGAAGCAATGATAGATTCAACACAGTGCTCTCACACCAGTCGCGATGGCTGCGTTAGTGCGTTAGTGCGTGTGACGACATCAGTTCCAGGGCTGGGGTGGGGAAGGCACAAGATGAGCCCGGGACGTCTTGTCGCCAACAAGTAAAGGTTGCTTGAAAAAAAAAAAAAAAAAAAAAAATGACAGGACCGTGTCCAGAGGAGGTAGGAGCCAGCTTGGAGGAGCTCCCGGGGACCGAATCTGAGGATGAGCAACGAAGTAATCATAGTCATGGGTGACACGTAAAACAAAATCACTAACCAGGAATCCATGCTGGCCTACGGGAGTAAATAAGTAATTAGGCCGAAGAGGCAGTGTTTCCTTACAGTCGGATTCTCATTTTTGAACGTGGGCGGGACGATGGAACACCGTACTGATGACCGTTCGAGGCCAAACCCACCAAAGGACGGTAAAGCCAACGGGCGATGAGATGCTTCGTGACATCAGGTACTTCCCGATCCGAGGTACTGCCCCGAGGGCACAACGTCGCTTCTGTGATTTTCCTGCCTAAAGTGCTGAGCGTAGACATGAGGGGACCTCAGAAAAACCCAAACCTGGGAACGTTTTCCAAACTAACTGGCCAGGACTCTCTAACAATGTCAAAGTCACGGAGGACGACGACAGGACTCCCCGAGGCTGGAGAAGACAAAGGAGACCTCACAGCTGAATGCACTCCGGGGCCGTAGTAGAGAAGATTCTGGAAACAGTTGGAGAAGCTTGAATAAGGTCTGTAGATTAATTCAGAGCCTCGTGTCAATTTCGATTCCCTAATTTAGATCCTCGTGCTGTGGTTGCGTAAGACGTTAACATTCAGGGTAGGCGGATGAAGGTAGATCGGAATCACTCGTACCCGCGGGCGCAGCTTTTTATTTTTTAATAAGTCCGAATTTATTTCAAAGTTCAAGGTTCAAAAGTACGTTCACATTTAGGAGTTAAACATGACACAGTGGCACTCGCTGCCCTTTGTTGGCCCCGGCTGCCTTCCAGGCGCCACACTCCTAACCCTCTGCTAACCAGCCTGAATAGTTCCCCAATCTTTTAAGTGCAAATGAAAACTTAGGTCTTATTTTTTCCAAGCGATGGCTTACGAGCCAGCGGGCCTTATTCCCAGGAAGTGAGCATCTCTCTCTCTCTCTTGAAGCCTGTCCCAATCTTGGCTTTTTCAAGCATTACAACGATCCAAAGCGAGGTTGGTTTCACGCCACAGCTACCTTCAGGAGCCATGCGGGGCCTGCTGTTGCTTCTCATGGCCACATGGTGTCGCTGTTGGCACTCTGTCCTGCATAATCGCCCAGGCTGGGTCCATCCAAATCTTGGCAGAGACTTCTGGGAATTTCTGAGATGAGTCTTGTCTCCATCCCACGGTTTGGCCGAAGGCACTCCAGGCTTGGCTCCCCGAGGTTGTCCTTCATTAAAGCTCACCTCACATCCACAGCCCCATTCTAGAACCCATCTCATCCCGGGAATACTGGTTTCGGACTGGTGCCAGCGTCTCACGGCTCATGGACCCCTCTGCCTTCTCTCTATGGATCTCCATTTTCAAAACCCACCAGGCAGCGGTGCGGGGGGGGGTCCTCATCCTCTTTCCTCCTCCAAGGGGAGACTGTCGGGGTGAAGCGTCTAAAGGGGACTTGCCAAGGAATTCCAAGATGTCTGCCTCTCATCCTGTCTGGGGGCGACTAGCAATTACAGTATGATTTTCTGACCCTCCCCCCCTTAGACACAAGAAAACATTGACCTCTGTGCTACTTCATTTATTCCCTTTTCTCAACAAATAGGTATCGAGTGCCTGCTTGTGCTGGGCTCTGTGCTGGGTTCTAGAGATTTCTAAAAAACAAAAAAAAAAAGACAACAGTTCTAGACACAGAGGTTGTGACGCAGATCGAGAGAGACGAGGGGTAAGCACGGGGTGTCATGGGAGCACGGAAGGAAGAGGTCGTTGACGGAGTCAACTGCAGAGGAAGGGGCTTGAGTTGAGTCGTGGAAGATGAAAGGTATGGCTGGTGTGTGAGGGGAGGGAGGACGTTAGGCTCAGAGGGAGCCGCAAGCTCAAAGACCCCAAGGATGAATTTGAGCCCCCTGTGTGTCCACCCCTGGCTCCCAGCACCTCCATCGGTTTACCTCCCTGCATATTATTTCCATTTCGTTCATCTGCATTTCCGTGCCGGGCTCCACGCGTGAGCTTCGGGAGACTGAGGACCTGTCTGCCATGTCGACTGTGCTCCCGGCGCCTGGGATGTGGGAGGCTCTCAGTTTACAAAAATGGTGAAGCGATGACTCAGCTTCGCGCCTCAGTGGCAACACACGTCGTGGTTCTATCTAGCTGGAATGACGACGTTTGGCCAAATGACGATGTTAGGCAAGTAATTGCAAAAAATGGGTGACCTAGGACCTTGTGTGCTAAGCGGAGGAGGTTTTACTTTGTCTCCAAGGCAACAGGGAGCCTCAGAACATGTCAGAAGGAAAAATAACGTAATTGCATTTGTGTTCTAGGGCCAGGGTGTGGGCCGCCTGGGAGGGGACGGTGGGAGGGACAGTGAGATCTGTAAGGGGCTCTTGTTGGGGTTTGGGCAAAGAGCGAAGAGGTCCTGAACCAAGGCTCATACGGCTTTGAAGACAAGAGTGTGTGGCAGATGCTGGGGAAGGAGTTGGAGGGATAAGTGCTTGGGTGGTATCTGTCCATGGGACATCCCAGGTGAAATGTTAGGCAAAGCGTTGGGCGTGTGGGTCAGGGGATGAGGAGGGGAGCTGGGCTGGTGAGGGAGACTGGGGGCTTAGCAGGATAAAAATGGAGGTAAGGTCGTGCGTCTGAGTGACGCCATCCAAAGGGAGAAGGCAGAGGATGTTGGGCACTCTGAATGGAGCCACAGGGATTCTCAAGAGAGGAGAGAAAGACCCGGACAAGGAGACAGAGGGACAGAGGAGTCCAAGAGGTCACGGAGTTACAGAAATCGAGGAAGAAGATGTTTCTAGAAGAGACTGGTCCACAGGGTCAAATGCAGCAACATGAGGCAAACAGATAAAGACTGGACGCTGCCCATCGGGTTGGCCTTCCACGGTCCTGGGGGAGGGGTGGGTTGGCCTTTGGCAGTCGTGGTGGAGGGGTGGGTTGGCAGAAGGTGGTGGTGGGGTGGAGTGTAAGGGGATGGAAGGCAGTCACTGCCCCAACCACATGGATCTCTCCTTGTCCTCTCCCTCTACTTCGTTGCTTCGGCTGTTGTCCATGGGCTTGTTCTAACAAGCCTACCTCCATTTGCCACCTCTGTTTCCTTCCAGACTCCTCTCCAAGCCCTCCTCTTTTCCGTATCTCACCTGGGAGGCAGAATTAACCTCTCCTTCACCCATGTCTTGGGCACTTCATTATACCTTTTAGGATATTGTGTTGTCATTTGTTAGCAGGACTTGAATGGCGATCTGTACCTATGTATAATCTCTAAGCATCCATTTATATCTGGGTGTCCTGCTGTCTTTCCTTCTTTTTGTCTCTCTGGCCTCTAGGGCCACCCCCCACCCCCCTGTATGGCGACGCAGAAACCGAGGCTCTGAGGAAATGCTTTCTGGAGTGTGGAAGGAGGTCTTTCCCGAGAGTCTGCAGAAGCTGGGTCACCCTGGGCCTGGGAGAAGGGAGGGAGGGAGGCCATCAGAGCAGAAGGGAAGGGACCTTGGAGGATGAGCTAGACAGTGGGTGGAGGCATGGCGGCCTTGTATGGGATGGAAAGGGAACCCTCACCTCCTGCCCGGATGGAACCAAACCAGCCTCTTGAATCCCCAGTTTGAGAGACGGGCACATGGGGCCCCACCACCCACAGGACCCTCTCTCTCTCAGGGGGTCAGGGCGTGTAGGCCACCAGGGGCTGCGTCTTTCCTCCCTTTGTTTGCTGGGAGTGCTTGCTAACTATGGTTGAATTGCCCTAAAAGGCAGAACTGAGAATCTGGGCACTGGCTGGGTTGGCTCACTCCACCTGCCTGGGAACCATGCTCTCTTTTTTATTATTTCCTTCAACAAAGACATCAGAAGCTGGAAGCAAGGCTATCTGGGAACTCAGGAAGCCCCTGCAAAGCCCCGGGCTTCCTTGGGGATGGGTGTAAGCCAACTCCTGGGGCTGGGGCTGCGTGGGGTGGGGGTGGGCCCGCCAGGCACTGCCTGTCCCTGGAGACACACGCAGGCTCACCTCTGAGCACCGGCAGGCAGGGTAACATTTCCCACTGCCATTGATTTTTATGTCTTTCTACACTAATTAGACATGTTATTACTAATCTTTGGTAATCACCACAAGGGGCTTGTGGAAACTCTTGGAGATTTCAATCTAGATTAAAAATAAGCAACATTATCACTTCTGGGAAAATGCAGAGAAAGTGCATGTTATTCTAATGTTTAAATCAATAAAGCTGTCCTGCTTCTGTTTTGTGCTGCTATTGATGAAATTTATCAAAATCCCGTTTAAATTTCCTTCTGTCCATCTCGTCCCCGCACGGGCGCCTGATTGATTTCTGCGAGGGCATCTGCCGGGGGTGGGGTGGGGGGGAGGCTGCTGGGGTAAGACAGCCCATACCCCCGGGCCTCAGGGCCAGATTGAAGAGACCTGGGAGGTGGGGGGAGCAGGAGGGATCACGGGACCTAGTTTCCACTCTGTTATTTTGATGTCTGTTGATTCCTCTTATTAAAGGAGCTTTTGAACCCACAAGAAAGAAAGGGAGAAAATCCTTTCTTCCTTAATTAATCTCTCTTCCAATTGTTAAATCGCACACTTTGATTGCAAAACCACCTGCCTGCCCCGGGGCAGATTAAATCATGTGGGGGGCATGAGGTAGGGAGGCGAGGCGAACATCTTAACCAGGGGTCCTGTCCCTGGGGAGCGGAGAAAAGAAATGATCTGTGCATGGAGAGAACGCCATCTAGCACGTTTTCTCAAACAATTGAAACTAATTTGTTGACACAGGGAGAGAAATGAGCCTACTTTAATGTTCTGTAGAGACAGACTGTAATTTGTAATACCTCTGATCAGAAATTGAGGTGGCATATGGACCCGAAGTGAAATAAGGCACAGTTCACTTTTTGCCAGGCGTGGGGGTGGGGGAGGGGCGAACGCATCTCCGTGTGACATTGCCACGGCAATGTTTCTGGCATCGGCAGCGGGGACAGCTTGCGCACCCAGAAGGATGCCAATGTGTATCACAACTCGGGAGGCGGCCTGCGTTTCCATGCCTGCTGTGTTTGCCAGGAGCTGTACTCAGCTAGGCGCCAGAGCGGAGGGGCAGGATACAGTCTGCGGATCCGCCCCCTGCCTGGGTGGTGGTGGTGTTGGGGGCATCTCCAGAGTCAGCCTTGAGGCTGGAGCTCAACCTGGGGCTCCTGGTGCAGCAGCAGACTGTATGTGGCTCTGGGTGTGCGTTCAGCTTTCTTCCCAGGGGAAGATCTCCTTATTTCTTGAGACCCAGGGCAGCCACAGTACTCGGGCTCCCCAAACACTGTTTCATGTATCTGTTTCCCCTGCCAGACGGTGAGGTCCTTGAGGGCAGGGGTTGCATGATAACGATGGTGATGGAAATAATTGGGACACGATAATCCACGTTACTCTATATCAAGCACCTACCGTGTGCCAGCTCTGACCCAGGCACCTTACTCACCTTTTCTGCAACCTGTCCAGCGAGGTAGGTGTCTTTGCTTGGACTGCTAAGACAGAGTACCATGGACTGGATGGCTTCCCCAACAGACGTGTATTTCTCACACTCCTGGAGGCTGCGAATCCAAGGTGAAGGTGCAGGCAGGTTTGGTCCTTGGTGAGGGCTCTCTTCCCGGCTAGCAGATGGCCACCTTCTCGCTATGTCCTCACATGGCGGGGGGAAGGGGACAGCGAGCGGGCTCCAGTCTCACCGCCAGCGCTGGCCCTTTTCCCTCTCACCACACTGTCTTCTGAGCTGAGCCCAGGTCTAGGGCTGTGCTGGCGTTCAGGCATGCTGGTTGAAAGACAGAATGTCTTATTTGCTTCTGTGACGTCTGTCTGCTTGTGATTTTGTCCTCCTACTGCAACCTTCAGCTTCAGTGAAGTTCCCCCTGATGGAAAGATTCTAGAGAACCCCCAAGCCGTTTCAATGAACCCTGATCTCCCTCAGAAGCTTCGGCTCTATCACCTCTGTTCACAAGGAAGGGAGGGCGGCATTGATTTACCACGAGCCAGACATTTTGCATATTTTATTTATATTCCTATCATCATCACAAGCTATGTTTTAAAAAAATATTTATTTTTGAGAGTCGGGGTGGGGAGGGGGAGGTCAGAGGGAGAGGGAGAGAGAGGATCTCAAGCAGGCTCTGCACTGTCGGCCCAGAGCCGGATGCAGGGCTTGAACCTATGAACCGTGAGATCATGACCTGAGCTGAAATCAAGAGCTGGACGCTTAACCTACTGAGCCACCCATCGCAAGCTGCTTTTACAGATCAGGAAATAATTTCAGGGAGGTTAAGTGCATATGACTTGTGGAAAGTCTTGGAGCCTTAAGCCGCCGAACAGTGATTGTAACCCAGGCTGTCTTACTATTTGACGACAGGCCTTTATTAGCCCGTCATGAGGTCGTGAGGGAAGACCAGGGCCTCCTTTGAACTCAAGTCTTACATTTGTGAGCGGGAGTCCCTTCAGGCTGAAGTAGTTTGCCTGGGATGTCCCCAGTTTCCTGTCCTGTGGCTAAATGCAGCTGTGGAAATGCAGCAACCTCAAAGCTGAGAATGGAGATAAAGACCGGGGTCCTTGCTGACCTTGCGAAGCTGATCCTGCCTACCCTTCCTGGACTGCCCCGTAGGAGAGGGATGCCCTTCTGTGTTCTCGAAGCCACAGCATCGCCCAAGGCAATGCCTCCACTCCAGCTTAAACCCAGCAATCATCTGTGACATGACCGCTCTATCCTTGACCCCTACAGATGATGTCGAGGCATTACCGCACTAGATGCGTACTCAGAAGACAGAAACATCCAGAAAATGAAAGGATTCTTGTCTCAGTGCCTAGAAGGAAACTGGGGTGTGTCGAGCCCTTGTTAATGGCAGGCATTTCCACAAACTTTATGACTGATCGTGTCGCTTCACTATTATTCTTCATTGACCTTTGGATAGAGTTCACACTTGGCTCCCTCAAAGTCTTTTCCAACAGGGCAAGACAGAGCTAGAAGCATCGCATTGGGGAAGGAAAGTGTGGACTCCGTAGTTGAACGTATGAGACCCTCCTCATTGGGTCTGGGCCCGCCCTTCCCCTTCTGCTGCCCTCCTTCCACTGTTTTGGCCATGTCTTGCGACCTGCCCTTCTCCTTTCTCCGCCTGGAATGCCAGTGGCCATCTGGTCTACCAGAAGGCTCAAACTCATCCTTTGAGACAAGCGCAACACTTTCTTCCCTGGGCCCTCCCCCATCTCCTCTGCCCTCCGACACAATCCTGCTACGTTGTGCCCTGTGTTTATTGACTCTACCACACCTGACAGACACGTCACACCGGGGCCCTTAGTTTTCCATCCCCCGCCACAATGTGCGCTCTCCCACAAAGAGGGATTTTTCTGGATTAAATGTGTCTAGCCATCTCTCTCATCTTAATGCGGATTTATTCCGAGCGAAGCAGGATCTCCCTGACTGGTGGTAAAACGAAAATCAAAAGCAGTGGCCGTCACTCTCCGATGCTGCCGTCCGCCCAGCCAGCCCCCTGGGCACGTGGTCCTCACAGGCTCCGGAAATGGCCCTGAAGTTTCCCTCCCTCCCTCCCTTTTGAAGGAAAGCACAGAACTGGGCTTCTGCATCTGAAGTTCCAATCTGGGGGGCCGGGGGTAGGTTTATCGTGGGTCACTGGCGGCACAGAGCGTCTCTTGGTGTGATCTCCATTTGGGGGATTTAGCCGTTGGTATTTGAGCCTTATATCCAACGTACTGGCAGGTGGGGCGGGCGGCATAGTTTGCCCGCCATCCGCCTTGTGTTTGGGGCGCCTGGAAATCAGGAATGGCTTCCTCTTCCATCTCTGACTTGCCTTTTCCCACCAGACTCGGACTTCAGCTTGCGCAGGGTGCCGCCCCGCCCGCCCCCAGTGTTCCAGCAGGTTCTATACCTCCCAGCCTGCTCAGTGGTTCCTCTGAAGCCCTGCTTTGCTTTCTACACTCCCGCTGTGTCCCGTGGTCTCACTGGACCAGAATGTCGGACACAGGACGTCCCTGGGGAGGCATGAGGCAGGGGCCTCTGAGTGGTCGAAAAGGCTCAGGGTTTCCCAGAGAACGCTGCCATAGAGATGCCCCTCACCGTGGTCTATGCAAGCTGTCAATTATCCACTCGTGCTCTTCCGTGAGCTCCCTAAAGGCAAGCAGCTCATCTCGTTCAGGGCTTCTGCGGGTCCCAGGACAGTTCCTGGCACCGGGAAGGGCACCAGTGCTATGAAGTCCACATTCCCAACTCCATTCATATATTGGCACTTGAACGGTGGCCTCTGGTGGGGCGGGGGGTGGGGGGGAGCCAGGACTCATTCAGAAAATGCATTTTCTAGTTCTAGTATCCGTCTATGTAGATTATGATACTAGGATTTGTTTTTTTTTTATTTTTTTTAAGGTTTATTCATTTTTCAGAGATAGAGACACACAGTGCGAGTGGGGGAGGGTCAGAGAGAGAGGGAGACACAGAATCAGAGGCAGGCTCCAGGCTCGGAGCTGTCAGCACAGAGCCCGACGCGGGGCTCGAACTCACGGACCGCGAGATCGTGACCTGAGCCGAGGTCGAACGCCACCCAGGAGCCCCTGATGCTATTTTTTTTTTTTAGAAACAAATCATAGCGTTTCCTATGTGCAAAGTGCCGTGCTCAGGCTTCACTCACATTTCTCTCTAAACCCTTGCCATAACCCTTTGAGAAGGTAATTTGCTTATCCATTAAAAAAATTGGGGCACCTGGGTGGCTCAGTCAGTTAAGCATCCAACTCTTGATTTCGGCTCAGGTCATGATCTCAAGGTCGTGGGATCAAGACCCGCGTTGGGCTCTGTACTGAATGTGGAGGCTGCTTACGATTCTCTATTTCTCTCTGTCTCCCTCTGCCCCTCTCCCCAACTTTCTCTCTCTCTCTCTCTCTCTCTCAAAAAAAAAAATAAATCAACAAACTAAGGTTTAGAGAGGCTACGAGACCCCCAGCTATGGGCGGCAGAGCTGAGATTTGCGCCCAGCTCTGCCCGAGTCAGTACGCTGACTCCCTACGTAGCTGCCCTGCCGACGTTTCCAGAGCCTGTGATGCTCTGATTCCATTGCAGTGGGGCCCCGAACTGAGCCCTCCTGTGAGAATGAGCGTCCAAGCACGAGAAGCAGAAATTCTCAAAGAATGTGCTGTTATGAAATTTATTCTGATGCCAAAAGGGGGTCTTGAGAGGGATTAGAGAGGAATTGTACGAGCTCTTATGCTCCACTGATAAGCTTGACTGTGAACTGTAACATATGCGGCCGTAATGACTAAGAGAGAGATTTATTAGACTGTGTCATATTTGGTTAAGTACTTTCCATGTAAGACGAGTATTTCACTTGTACATACTACATTTTCAATGGGTTTTCAACCATTTTCAATCCGTTATTTTTAACTCCTTGCATTATATTGATGGTAAATTAATTACCCCAATTACAATTCAGAAACCCGTATTGTCCAATTATAATTTAAGTCGTTTTCACGCCTCTCTTTGAGGTTGGATAGAAAGCCAGAGCACTTTAGAAAATGCTGTCATTCCCTCTAGAATCCTGTCATTGTGTTCCACATTTCTGTGGTGGTTTGAAGGTAGGGGTGAGGGCTCAGTGGTGGTGGTGGTGGGGGGGGAGTGGTTCCCCAGGTGACACCCCAGAGGGCAGCCAGCTAGCCTGGGTTCAGATCTGGGTTCACCAATGCGCTCGAATCCTTGGACAGGTCACTTAATATCTCCGTGCCTCTGTTTCCACATCTGTAAAATGGGGTAGGTGAAGGGTCCCTACTTCTCGGGGCTATTCTGGGGATTAGATGGGTTAGTGTGGTTAACAGCCCGGTACGCAGAGTGAGCCATGAGTAAGCATGAGCTGTAGTTATCATCACTGTGCTCTAGGGGCATAACGATGGGTGGTTTTATCTCACGAGACAATTCCAACCCGTAAGTGGTACTTTTCTGCAGCGTTACGTGAAGACAGATCTTTTACGTGAAGAAGGCCCAGCCAAGCTCAGCCGATCCAGTACGAGGGCCAATTAGAGATGTCAGCCATGGGCTCAGTCGTGGGGAGAGGCGACAAGAGGAGCGCAAGCTCTTTTAGGGCTGGAATTATACTGGTTTTAATCCCTCCTCTATGCCCAGTCCCCGGCACAGCGCTTGGCCCCTGCCGGGCCAGGTCGTGGTAACACCTCTGAGTCCTGGCATCCAACCGTCCCTGCCCTGGACGCCCTAGTCAGTGAGCCCACGAAGCCCCTCTCTCTGCCTCAGTTGGTTTGAGCTGGATCTTCTGTCATGGGGAAACAAAAGGTTGGATTGTTTGTTTTCTTTTAATTTTAATGTTTTTGCCACATTCCTGCCTATTTTAGGTAGTTCAGTGTATTGCAATTGCAAAAGTTGCATGCTCACGGTAGAAACACTCTTTGCAAATATTATTCAGTCTGAAGAAAGAGAGGACATTATGTGAAGTGAAATAACTCATTCGCAGAAGGACGAATGCTCCGTGATCCCACCTACGTGAGGGACCCAGAGGGGTCAGATTCACAGACACGGGGAAGCAGAAGGGTGACTGCCAAGGCCTGGTGGAGTGGGGGCGAAGGGGGGTGGTGTTTCGCGGGGACGAGCTTCCGCTGGGGCAGAGACAAAGTTCTGGACGCGGACGGTGTGTGGGGCTGCACAACAATGTGAACGTCCTTAGTGCCGCCGACCTGCGTGCCTAAAAACGGTTAAGATGGCACATTTTAAAAAGTCTTGTTTCTTTTGAGAGAGAGCGCGCTCACATGCGTGCAACGGGTAGAGAGAGAGGGAGGGATCGAGAATCCCAAGCAGGCCCCGTGTTGTCAGCGCAGAGCCTGACATGGGGCTCGATCGCACGAACCGCGAGATCATGACCTGAGCTGACATCGAGAGTTGGACGCTTGACCGACTGAGCCCCCCCGGGCGCCCCCATAATAACGTTTTATGTGATGTCTGTCTTGCCACAAAAGCATTCGCGGTGAAAGACAGTTTAAGCCCCAGGGGACAAGGCGTAAGGACACAGGTCTGGCTTCGTTCTCTGCCAGGCTGGTCTGTCTCAGGCCCAGTAATTGGGGCCTGAGGCCACAGGATGAGCTTGGAGTCTCTTACTGCCTTACTGCATATCGTCAGGCTTCCTTACTTCTCATGCTGTTTTTTCCTGCCAGAATCCCGTTCTCCTCCCTCACCTGCTTCACTCCCGTGTGCCTTCCGGCCTAGCTCTGTTGTGGCCTTGTATGTTCTGCCCACCTGATGCATCCCCAAGCCGGGGGACGAGGTGGGGGGGGTACTGTCTGCAGGGCTATTCCCAGACTTGGAGCTTCCCCAAGGCCCGGTGAGCGTCTTGTTTCCGCCTAGCTCTCGGGTCCGGCCCAGAGCGCACGTCAGTGACTCTGTGGAGACCACCGGGCCACCAGCAGAGAGCTCCGATGGTGCCCGTCAAGGAGCTCTTGATCACAGGCAGCAGGAATTTCCCAAAAGGTTTCCCCTTCCTTTCCCTCCGGCATGGGGTTTATTGAGATTCCTGGCTGTGCGCGCGGGTGGCCTGGATCATTTTCCTGCAGTCTGAGTCTAATGAGGGCCGCCAGACGGCCTGAGAAGCTCTGCTCCAGGCCGGGGCCCCTCATCTCCCCGTTACACCAGGCTCAGCCCGGCGAGGACACAGGGGGCCCAGGCCGGGGACCCACAGGACCGTCCTGGGATGGGATGAAGTCACGTGCTTTTCTGTTTCACCTTTTCTTCCCCTGACGTCACCAGAAGATAGAGAACACTTTCATCATTTCCTTGTCCTCTCTTCTGGCCAGGAGGCTGCGTTCCCACCAGACCCCCCACCGAAGATGGACCCAGAGCAAAACAGAACAGAAAAGTAGGGAAGGAAGAATGGGAAGCAAAGGAAAGAAGACAGAGGAAGAACTTGAGAGCAGGGCACAGTGGGTCATTGAGATTCTGGGCCGGGACACGAACAACTTGCTTATTTATGGCAGGGAACTGGTCCCAAGGGTCCACTGGACCACAGTACACGTTGACTTTAAAGAAACGTCCTGGGGTGCCTCGGTGGCTCCGTCGGTTGAGTGTCAGACTCTTGATTTCGGCTCACGTTGGGATCTCGCCGTTTCATGAGTTCGAGCCCTGCATGGGCTCTGCGTGGACCAGTGTGGAACCTGCTTGGGATTCTCCCTCTTTCTCTTCCCCTCCCCTGCTCGCACTTTCTCTGTCTCTCTCTCTCAGAAAAACCCCAAACAAACAGAAAACAGAAAAAAGAAACGTCCCACATTATCCTATCCTGGGGTGAGAAGGAGGAATTTATTGTTTGACCATGAGACCTGTATCCCGATCCCTAACTACAACCTTTGGTCCATTCAGCCTGCTGTAATGTGATCTTCCTCTCTACCTGGGGCTTAATTGGGAGAGTGTTGAGGAACAAAGCAAAGATTTGTGGAGGCCGAATGCTGCTCTTGTGATTAGAAGGTAACACCATTCAGCGTCTGCATCTGAATTGCGATACGCGGGCAGGGGAGTCAATTTGCTCCGGGATCGATAGATGTGGTCTCAGTTGGCAGAGAACTAGGGGCTTCCTTCTGAACACTGGAGGCTGCTGGACAGCTGTCAACGCGTGGCTCAATTGAACGTGGCAACTGGTCAGAGGTTTTATTTCTAGTCGCGTTGTTTTTCAGCTCAGGGTTGATGAAAACCTTCCCAGTGTCAACCAGCTCGGTGTTAATCCTGAGAAGCACGGGTATCTAACAGGGGGTCACGCTGCCTGACCTGCGTGTCACCTCTTCGGCACCCCGTGAAGTCCAGGAGAATGGTCACCTCTCCGGAAAGCCTCCCTCTGCTGTCGCGTGGTGGGACCCCCCGTCCTCTGCACGTTCTTGTTACCCACACTCTGTCCGCCGCGTCTTGGAGGTGACTTTTATGACGCCGAATCGGTGGCCGTTGCATTTTTAAGGTCCCTGTGGCTGCCAATAGTAAGCACCCGCTTGAGCTAGATTAAGACCTCAAGGAGAGTTTCTTGTAGGGACATAGGTGCTCTCCGAGTTCAGAGAAGGAATCAGCCCTCGAGAAAAGACCACCCAGAGAATCAAAGAGCGATCAAAATCGGCTTTCCCTGTATCTTGCTTTTTTGCATCTCTAGATTCTTCTTCTTGCTCTCTTTGCTCACTGGCTTCTCTTGCCCTCGATCCCCTTGACCGGTGGGAGGTGGGCCTTCCCTGCTCCAGGGTCCAGGCAGCTCTGGTTCCCTAGGGCTGCCAGAACAAAGGGCCAAACATTGGTGGCTTAAAACAACAGAAATGTATTGTCTTACGGTTCCGGAGGCTGGAAGTCCCAGATGAAGGTGTCGGCAGGGCCGTGCTCTCTCTGAAGGCTTTGGGGGAGGATCCTTCCTTGCCTCTCCCGACTCCTGGTGTTCACGGGCAGTCCTCTCGACGTGCTGTGGGTGGCATCCGCACCCACCAGTCACACGGCCATCTTTCCCCGTGTGTGACTGTGGCCTGCTTTCATAAGGATGCACCGGTCCTAATGGATTAGGACCCCCCCCCCCACCCCCCGCAATGACTTCATTTTAACTTGATGACCTTTGTGAAGGTCTGATTTCTAAAAAAGGCCACATCCGGGGGCACTGGCAGTTAGGACTCCGGCGTCGCTTGCGTGTGTGGGGGACACGCTTCCATCCGTAGCGGAGTCCGGCCGTGACTGCCCGCTGTCAGCACCGCTGGCTGGGAGGACGCTTTGCCCATTACGTCCCCACCAGCCCTCGGTGGGGTCGAGGCTTTGTTGCAGCTTTGCTTGGGAAGCAGTAAGTGCTTAATAAGCACTAGCATTTATTAAGCCCTTACGGGGAACCCTGTGTATTCTTAGCCGGTTTCCATGATGAAGTCGCCTAATCAGGGCTCGCTCGAGAGGAAGTGTGAGGCAAGAGTTCCATGCTTTGGTCCACCAGCCCGACGGGTTGATCCTGGGCGTCGAGTGGAGGCAGGACAGGCCAGAGGACACTGCTTTCTAGGTGGGCGTGGTCAGGGCAGAAGCACCGAGGCGTTCACAGGTGTCATCTACAAAGCCAGGCAGCTTGCGTAGACTTTCTTTTTTTTTTTTGTTTTAATTTTTTTTTTCAACGTTTATTTATTTTTGGGACAGAGAGAGACAGAGCATGAACGGGGGAGGGGAAGAGAGAGAGGGAGACACAGAATCAGAAGCAGGCTCCAGGCTCTGAGCCATCAGCCCAGAGCCGGACGCGGGGCTCGAACTCACGGACCGCGAGATCGTGACCCGGGCTGAAGTCGGACGCTTAACCGACTGAGCCACCCAGGCGCCCCATCGTAGACTTTCTTTGTAGAGACCTGTTTCACTTCTGCTTTGTGGTCCGATATGGAACAGAGGGCACTGGCTACAACAGACTTAGAGCCCTTCCCCACTCGTGCAGGAGGGTTTTGGTACCCCTGCTCTGTCTCTGTGGTCCGAGCTCTCAGCTATAAGGCTGTGCCACTCCGTAGGCTCCTTCAGGAGAATCCAAGGGTGTCTGTCCATCCCATGCCACCTTTTCTTCCAGCTCTTCCAGAGGGTGTCACTGAGGCTCCTCGGTTCCTGAGACGAGCTTCACCAAGGCAGTCAGGTCACTAACGGCCACAGCCGGCCCCGGGGTGGGACTCGGAAAGCAGACGTGGTGTTCGGTCTCTTCCTTTTCCTAAAGTCCGGCTTCTGTACCTCATATTCTAGTTCCAAAAAGAGTTGGTGCCTTCTCGTAGCTGCCTGCTGGATTCTGATCACTGATATCCCTTCTTTCCTGGAAAAGAGGTGAGAGGAAGGAGGTACCTTATTACCTGGACGTTGAAGGGGTCTCCTGACGGACAGGACGAGTATCCACAAGACCGAGGGTCTCACCCAGTGGCACTGAACACTAGATGGGACCATGCCACCACTGGATGGGACGCTCTAGTACCCGGGCCTTCAGGTGCCCAAGCTGAAGCTTATCATTGACTTGGACACCATGCCTGAAGCCCCAGGGGCTCCCTTGGGACCAGCCTCTCGGGCTAGATGACCTTTGCCACTTCTGGTCCCACCCTCCATGCTGCCCACTGGTTTCATACCTACCTGGCTTCTCGTTCCACTCCTTCCTATGTCGGTGGCCATCGAATGTTATTTCATGTCTCTTTACTGGTCGGAGTTCAGTCTGGGAAGCAGAACTAGATATATTTGGAAGAAGGGGTATAATATAGGAATTAGACTTTAGATCTTGCAGGTGTGCTACAAGATTGGAGAAGTCACTAGCTGGCTTTCTGAAGCCCCGGTGATGAGGAGGCCAGGCAAAGCCAGCTCCCGAAACGGGACGAGGGGAGCTCGTACAGAGGCTTACAGGAAGCTGCTACCTCCGTGGGTCTGCAGCCAAACATCCGGTGGCGGGCAGGGCCACTGTTGGCCAGCAGGGTCAGCGCGTTGGCAGGAGAGGTGGAATTCAATTCCTGCTGGGATGGAGGAAAGGAAGAACAAGCTAGAACCCGTCGGGCACCTCTGTTTCCGTGTGTCGCCATACCTGCCCTTGAACTCCTTCATCGCTTAAGTTCTGTCCCTGTGAGTCTGGCACAATTTCCCCTCGTGGCCGTCTCTAACTCAGAGCCCTGTAGGCAAGGGACTTATGGAAAACAGAATCCACACGGTTGACGACAGAACGATCCAGCAAACTCTCTGAGTATGATTTCCAACTCTGTGAGGTAGAGGTCACAACACAGGGTTGTTGTTGTTGTGATGTGGATGTTGTTTTGTGGTTGAAATGGGTTGTTTTGTGGATGAAATGAGATAATACACGTAGGGCACGCAACCACAACAGCCACCGTGCATGTATGTTCTGGGTGGGATTTCTCTGCCCGCCGTCTCCCTGGATTGCCCCATCCAAGGATATGTTCACAAAGGGCAAATCTTTACAGGACAGCTTATCTGCCTGAGTCTTTTTTTAAAAAAAGATACTCACCCAAAAGAAACCTTTTCTCTGAGGTTTTCCCCTGCCTCTCTTTTCCCTTCTCCTGAGGCTCAAGTGTTCTCTTACTATCAAGCAGAGCAGAAATGATGGCGTCCACAGCAGATGAGGACATGGGAAACCGGGGGGAAGAAAAGCGAAGGCGGAAAGGGCATGGGGAGTGCCAGGCACGGAGGGTCCTCTCTGCTGGTCAAGTTGTGGCCATCTGAAGCACCTTGCACCTTGCATGTAGGAGTGTGGTGTCTTTTGTGCAGAGGATGGGGCCTGGGGACGAGTTAACTAGAGTGGGGAGCTCCAATCCCTCGCGGCACACAGACTCCGTATGAGTTGGATGCCGTCGCTGTAGATGAACCTCATTCATCTTTCTACCAAGTGCACGCATGTGTGTTTGCCTGGCTGAGGGAGGCTCCCTCCCCACGCGCCCTCCTGATCCCGCCCTCCAGCCCGGATCATCAATAGATGTTGGACATCAGACACCTGATTCTTCCACTCTGGAAGATGAGATGGACAGAGCTTCCACAGAGCACCCGGCCATCTGACGGTAATGCCATCTGACAGTAGATTCCCCAAGGGGGTGATCGCCGGTCCTGGGGTGACATTTACTGTCTTTTCACTGTCTTAGGTTCTTTGTATATGTGGAGTATGGTTCCTGACACAGAATAGATGTTTGACGAATAATGGCTAGTGGCCTTCTGACCGGTCCCTTTGCTGAGGCAATGAAGGGCCATCAATATCCGACAGATACAGGATGGGATGTTGTGGCGAGCCTTGGGCCTGGCAGAGGAAATATATTTGGGATAATACACCAATAGCCGCTGGTGTATTTTCACTGTCATATTCTAATAGCATTTACCAGGAATTGGAGGTTTTCTTAGCTCCCAAGGCAACGTGAACACTCCTTGGCAAGTTAAAAGGCCTTTGAGAGGTAGGCAGTGCTCCACTTAACGCAGGTAATAGCTTTCAGTCTGAAGTATTTCAAGGGTTTGGGGCCATCTCAGAGAAGTTCTTGAAGATGTGTCACACAAAGGGAATCTTTCATAAAGTCTCACAGATCCTCTGGGCTTTCAATGGGATTCGAGAGGCTGAAAGATGAATATCGTGGGGTGTGTGTGTGTGTGTGTGTGTGTGTGAGAGAGAGAGAGAGAGAGAGAGGGAGGGAGAGAGAGATCCTGGCTGTTCCTAAAAGTTTGGGTGTTACTGAGGCAAATTGAAATAAAAACAAAAACAAAAAGAAGTCTAGAGCTTTCTTCTTTCCTAGACAAACTCAGATCCAAATGAGGAATGTTGATAAATGTGCCAAGATCTCTAGCACACATCTCTTTTAAATACTATAGGTTTGGAACCCAGGTAGATACAGCCAGAATCATTGTTTTATGTCAAAGGTTAATGCAAAATGGAATTCAAAGGAAGAACGTTACCATCATTTCTGCAGGAGCAAGGATTTTGATTCTAGAGGACTCTCCCTCCAACTTGTTGTCTTTGTTCATGCCTCCATTTCGTTCATTACACACTCAAGCACCGGGTAGCCTTTTCTGCTGGCATCTATCCGTCTCTAATAACTCGAGAATGTATAAAAACCAAGCACTGTCCTCAAGGAGAACCCAGGCCACTGAAGAAGGCAAGTACATGTCCCATTCTCTTGAGGCTAATGTTCAGCCATTTGTAGCCAAATGGACCTGGGGTTGGAAAACAACTGTTTACAGAATGTCTTCCTTGGGTGGCCCTAACCTGTGTACAGAGGACATATAAATAAGAATGAAGACAGAGTCTGTTTCCTAGGAGCTAAAGGCTTGGATGAGGGGGTGGGACTCTGTATTTTATGGAGTGTTGGAGGGAGGAACCATCTGGAAATGCACCTGAAGACAACAAGTTACGTCCTACGGGACATGAGTGACATCTTGAGACTGAACATCATGCCTGACCCAGAAGCAAAAAGTCATGCTAAGCTGGCTTGTCAGGCGGAAGGATGGGGGGAAGGCAGACTTGTAGAATGGAGGTATTATAACCCCAACTGGATGGAAAGACAGTGCTTTGTTTTCCTCATAAAAGTGACGTTCGTGTGGTTGAAAAAGTGGTTTCGAAGGCTATAAAAGGAAGAGTGTACAGAAATGAAAAGTGAACATCTTTCCCACCTCCATTTTTTAGGCTCAGACCTCCGACCCGACTGCAGCTTTTCGTTTTTCTGTTGGTTTCCACCATCAGCCTGAATGAAATACTCTGCAAGAATTTTTGATCCATACATGTAGATGGTTGATATTGCTGCCCTGTCCTTCGTTTCCCCTCACGTCACTTCAGCATTTGTGGGTGTATAAGACCTACATTCCCTTCTGAAACCACAGAAAAGTCTTCTGGGCTTGGACTGCAGGCTGATTACAAAAACTGGGAACTCACGGGCAACATTCGCAGTTGATAAAAAGCCCAAATCAACCTGAAACAGGAAATGAAGGCGGCCGGGTCTAATCTGATTCTGAGGTCTGAGGATTTGTGCAGTGCCCAACAGGTGCACACATACCGGGAGGGAGTTACTGTGGTTTATTTAAGAAAGATATAAAAATATCAATTTTTTCTTTCAAATTGTATGTCTCATTTCTTTTTCAGGTGGCTACTAAATTGTTAGGACATAAATACTTAATAAGTTATTTGGGCTTAACCAAACGGGACTCTCGGGTATTCCTTTTGGACTAGGGATGCTGTCGAAACAATTACGAGGTCACGGAGATGGACATGAACTGAGAACGTTTGGGAGCCTTTCATAGAGCCTCTGTTCTAGAAAATTCCCTCTGGCTACCGTGTGGAGAACAGCTGAGAGGGGCATAAAAGCGGAGGCAGTGGGGTGAGTTGGGTGTAGACCCAGTAAAACACAACCAGGGCATGACTGGGGGAGGAGAGACACGGATGAACTCAAGACACCTTGTCAGGAGAGAGATGACGGTGTTTGCTGCTGGAGGAGGTGAGCTTGGAGAGCCGGGGAGGGGCCGATGCCATTTGCCCAGGTCATCTGAAGGTTTAACTGGCTCTTAGCAGGGGACCTCAGCTCCTTGCCGTCTGTTGAACAGAGGCCTCGATTCCTAGCCGCGTGCATCTCTCGCACAGCTGCTTCCGTGTCCTCGTGACGTGGCCGCTGACGTCTTCCACAGCGGCCAGTTCCAAGAGAGAGCAAAGCTGAAGCCACAGTGCCTTTTAGGACCTGGCCTAGGAAGTGACATGCTGTTGTGTCACACAAACCGGTCCTGATACGGTGTGGGCGGGAACTGTCCAAAATCATGACCATCAGGAGTTAGGGATCATTGAGGGCCATGTTGGAAGCTGCTTTTCATACCTGCATTGCTAGTTACATTGCTATTAGTTATGTCATGGGCAGGCTGCAGTTTTTAGAGAGGCGACTACCTGGGGGAACAGCATTAAGGAGCAGCTTCACTGTATTAGTCAGCGTTCCCCAGGGAAACGGACCCTAAATGCATGTATGTATGTTTGTATGTTTCTCTAACTCCATAAAGAGATTCGTTCTAAGGAATTGGCTCAGGTCATTAGGGAGGCTGACGAGTCCCAACATCTGCAGGGTTAGTAGGTGAACCAAAACCCCAGGAGGGCCGGTGGTATAATTCCAGTCTGAAGGATGGCAGGCTCGAGTCCCAAGTAGGGGTGATACTTGTTCCATTCAAGTTCAAAATCAGGAAAAAGCCAATGTCCCAGTTCAAAGGCACTCAGGCAGGGGAAATGCTTTTCTCTTGGGGGAAGGTCAGCCTTACTGGTCTAGGGAGGCCTTCAACTGATTGGACAAGGCCCACCCACATTAGGAAGAGCGATCTGCTAAACTCAGTCCAGTGATTTCAATGTTAATCTCATCCCCAAACACACTCTCAGAAACACCCAGAGTAACATTCGGCAAAAGAGCTTTGTACCCTGTGGCCCAGTCAAGGTGATGCCCAAAATCAATCATCTTACTCACCCAAGTGAATTTTGCTGTCAGCACCAGGAATATTCATCTTTCCTGCTGTGGTTTCTCCCAGGATCTCAGAGGTGTCCGTGCAGATATGGGGAGAACCTGTAGGCCCACCTTCAAGGCACTGAGGCCCTCAACTGGAAAGGTCATGTTTCTAAGGAATCTTAGACCACCTGGCTAGTGCTTTTGGATGCTTCTGGAACCATCCAGAAGAGGGGTGCTCTAGCTTGAGTGCACATTGGAATCTCCTGGAGACCTTTAAAGAATACTGCAGCTCATGTCCTATTCCTAGTGATTCTAAAATGATTGGTCTGGGGAGTGGTTTGGGCAATGGGATTTTTAAAAGCTCTCCAAAGCCTGAGAGAGAACCACTCAGAGCCTCTTCCTTCTGTGGGCAAGAGGCCATGTCCACGGCATCTCCCATCACCTGCAGGGCACTGCCAGCTCCTGGGGTCTAGGTATTTGAGTCTCCAGCTGAGCACCTGGCCCCTTTGACACGTTCCCTTTTAGTTCTTGCATTGTACTTTGTTTGGAAAGGCAGCCAGTTGAGCACAGAATGTAAATCAGAATCTGTTCCTCCTCGTACTCAAGTTTTATTATTTTTTTTTCTCCTTAGCTTGAAAGAAATCGGTTCTCCATCACTTTTAGACGACAGTGACTCAGTGAAATGCAATCTTGACTAAAGCAAAATTGCTTAATTAGACAATAATATTAGAGAAATTGACCATTATGTCTGGTTATTGACTTTTCAGATGGCCTGTATTACCATTTATATTCTTTCCAGTTGGGTTTTTAAGCATGAAAATAATTTATTGAGAGATTGTTCTTAGAAGCTATTTTTAATAGCCTAATGGCTTTTTAATTTTCGAATCATTTATATTCATCAGCCGGAGCCAAGAAAGGAGTCAGATTGACTCATACTGCACAACCGTTCTCTTCAGTTATTAACTGTTTATACTTGGATATCAAGCCATGGAGCACAGGACGTCAGAAGGGGCACATCATGAAGGAAATGGGAGTTTGGGCTGTAGCCATAAAAATAATATTTAGAAAGTTACTGGTTATTGATCGACTACTCTGTGCCAGGCACTTAATGTAGGTTTTTAAAAATCCTCTTGATGATCCGAAAACACAGATATCAACGATCGCTCTTTAGTAGACTGAGAGATGAAGGCTCAGGTACGGAGAACATCATCATTGCCAACATGGCGGATGCATGTTGACAGGTAGGTCTTGTGTCCCTGGGATACCGTGTCTCCACATAACTTTTAATGGTATTCTTCACTCTCCGGATTACCCCAATCTGGGCAATAGATTAAATTTCCACTCTGCTTATGGGCCAGGCGCCTGGGGCCAGGACCCAAACTTCACGTGCACTGTGGCCCCACAACCGTCAAAACAGTCAGTGGTTTCTCCCACTGTCCTTAGAGTTGATCAAGCTGAGGCACCGAGAGGTCAGGGGTAAGGACAAGTTACTCGCAAAGTTCACAGAGCTGGTTAATGATGGACCCAGGCGTTGAGCCCAGGCAGCCGCACTCCTACCCCGTTCTCCTTCTGTTCTGCAAAGCTGAACGGCAATCGATATCACGATTTCGAAAATGCAGACCAAAGAGAAGGTTCCGCGAGACTGGTTATTGGGTGAAAATAGCAACAACACTATTATAACACAGGAACATTGAATTGTTTTGTTGTGGTGGAACTTTGTTATATGAATAAGCTGCAGGAAATCGCATTTTCTGTTGTCAGGATCTGTCGAGGAAACGCCGACTCTATATTGAATTAGCAAGAATAACTCGGGTTTTGAAAGCCACGGGACAGCTGGACAAGACATGCATAAATTTCCTACTTCCTCCAAGCTTAATTAGACCAACTGAATGATTGCCAACAACCACAACTCAGACTGCCTTCAGACAAATGTAGCATCTGAAATCATGGCTGAGGTTTCTGGATGCTGCCCGCGGTCACCCACGACTAGAGCAATGTAGAGGAAGAAGGGGTCCGGTGAAGCCTGTTTGGTTGAGGGGACCATCTGGTGAGGGGGAGCAGGAGCCACATCCTCCAAGGGAAGCTTGGGGAACTTGTGGCTGTCAGGTCAGAAGAGAAGACCAAGGGCAAGGGGCCGAGAGTGTATGCTCAGGAGTCGGAAGGCATATAACACGAGACTTGTTCTGTGTGTCTTCGGGGCTCTGATAGAGGGGAAAGGGTAGCACAGGGAACAGCGTCACCTCCATCTCTGCAGATGTATATGGCAGCCTCGGGATGGCTTCTGGAGGAGGGGATAGAGGGGCATCTAGCTGGATCGAGTGACATCTCATTTAGCTATCTCACCTGGTAACGTGATGGCGGCACCCCTCACCACCGGGCAGTGTGAACGTTCACAGAAGACTCAGACGTTGAGCTGGGGTCTCCAGTCAGCCCCTTGAGTCTTAGAGAAGAGGCCCAGATCCCCATTTGTCCCCCATGGCTGTATGACATCCTTGGTAAGACCCATGCAAATTCCCAGAGGGCTTGCATTGTCATGCCCTTCTTGGGATGTGGGGCCCTCTCCCTTGACGTAGTGGTTGGACCACCTTGTTGGCTGTGTTGCTATCTCTGTTCTACATGTAATTAGCCTGAGCCAATGGTTGTTTAAACAGAGATCACCTTCTCTTTGCAGAATGAGTTTGTGTGTGTATTTTGGTGAAGGAAGGGCCAAGCATGTGTTAGTAGATTTCAGAAGTCTTTCTTCTTTCTGCAAAACAACCTCTAATTGCACATCAGGCATCTCTCATTCCTGAAATGCCTTTTGACAGCTCATCGCAAGGGAACTTCTTCTAACCTTTGATCATACATCACTCCCTATTTTGCCCTTTTTCCCCCTCTCTTCTTCATTCTTTCTGGGAGCAAATTTCCTTTTTTTAAAAAAAAATTTTTTTTTCAACGTTTATTTATTTTTGGGACAGAGAGAGACAGAGCATGAACAGGGGAGGGGCAGAGAGAGAGGGAGACACAGAATCGGAAACAGGCTCCAGGCTCTGAGCCATCAGCCCAGAGCCTGACGCGGGGCTCGAACTCACGGACCGCGAGATCGTGACCTGGCTGAAGTCGGACGCTTAACCGACTGCGCCACCCAGGCGCCCCACAAATTTCCTTTTTTTAAAAAAAATTTTTAATGTTTTTAATTTGTTTTTGAGACAGAGAGAGACAGAGCATGAGCGGGGCAGGGGCAGAGAGAGAGAGAGAGGGAGACACAGAATCCAAAGCAGGCTCCAGGCTCCGAGCTGTCAGCGCAGAGCCCCACGCGGGGCTTGAACTCACGGACCGTGAGATCATGACCTGAGCTGAAGCTGGACGCTTAACCGACTGCGCCACCCAGGCGCTCCTCTGGGAGCAAATTTCTTAAGGCACTTCGGCCAGCCCCCTCCTTGCCTGATTTCCTGCTGATCTCCAGGTTCAAAGACAGTGGATTTCCAACGTTTTGGTCATGGCCCCCAGTTAGAAATACTTATTATGCTGTGACTGAAAATACTTTCGGAATACTCAACTCTTACTACCTCTGATGCACCCGGTCTGGTATTCTCTAGTCTATGCAGCGCAATGCATCCGTCCTATCTGTCCTATTTGATCACACCCCATTCCGTTTTATTTCTAAATTTTAGTCATGACTTGAAAATGGTGCACATTGATTTCACAACCCGCTGCTGTATCAGGACTTGAAATTTTCAAAGCCCTGCTCCTACCCTTCTTAACTCAAGTGATTGGCCAAGTACCTTTCCGTCACTGTTTTGCATACGTGAGTCCCAGAATGCACATCTTTTTAAGCAAGTTCTTGCTTTCGAATCTCCCGCGTGAATCATCTTAGTTGCAAACACGTAGCAAGACCAAGCAGACCCAGCAGTCATCGGTGGGATGATTCGGGCCCCTCTAAACTTCACCGAAATCCGAAAGCAACAGTCTCAAGACAGGAAGAGTGGGCCAGGTGCCGTATACAGCCCCGTTAGGGGCTAAGTGATAAAGTACTCTTCAAATTCTGGTTCGCTCAGAAGTACTTGTTGACTGGGTTGGTACTAACCCACGTGCTGGGATTCCCTATGGAAACCAGGAGCGAGACATACTCTCATCCTTGACAAAAAATGAATTTGTAGCATATTGTGATTAGTGTCGTGCCAGAGCGTGAATGACGTAACCTGGGAACCCAGAGGGCAGGACGTGCACGGGATGCTGTGTGGATTTGGTCTTGAGGTCGGTCAAAGGGAAGGGAGTTTCAGGCAGAAGGAACAGCGTGAGGCCGTGAGACGTAAGAGTAGGGTACGTCTGTGGAATGGAGATCGTGTCGATGTGGCTGGTGGAAGGGAGGAGACGCAGAGGGTAATGGGAGGTAAGAGGCTGAGGTCAGGTTGGAAAGGGTTTTGAGCTTGGCTAGGAAGCCACACAATGGATGGAAGAGGAGGATACAGATGTTGGGCCAAAGGTAGGGAGGCTCGTGGAGGGTGGCTGGTTAGGAGACCAGGGAGCTCTGCTGTTCACACCTGCACCCGCTAACCAGTGACATCAGGCATGGCTGTCTTGTGGACAGAGTCATCAGATAGTTTCTGTGGTAGCCGGCAAGGCTGTCACCCTAATTGACGAAACTTAGATCCGGCAATTTCCTTAAAGGGTCTCAGCCAAGAGCACAGGCCTGTCGTCTCTGTCTGTTCTTCTGGCAGGGAGGGGATCTCGAGGGCCTGTGTGGACCATCAGGACCTCGTCATGGCGGCCGTTGTGGAGATGCTCCTGAGGATGTCTCCATCACACGAGACTGTGTCCACTCCACGTTACTACAAAAAAATGATCTTTTCCCTGAGTACTTGTTTTTTTCATCTTCTGGACACTGCTGACTGCTGAAGCCTCCCTGTCCACATGATTTACGACACTCATTGGCTTATCACCATAAGGGTGGGGGCCATTTTGATGTTTTCAACCTCATACCTGCTGTACCCATCTTTTGTATTTATTACTTTCCTCCATCACCCCCCCCCGCCTCGGCATTAGTTTTCTATTCTATTTTTTTTTTTAAGTAAAAAAATGCCCAGTGTGGGGCTTGAACTCACGACCCTGAGATCGTGAGTTGCGTGCTCCAAGTTTCCGAAGTTTTCTATTCCTTTAAGATGCTTTTATAGACTACCGAGAAAAAGGGTGGGCAGAAATAATAAATAGATAAGCAGCCCCCATAGCTGATATTTCATATCTGTTTCCGTAGCTGTAAAATTAACCAAACTGTGGGCTTGTTCCTTGCAAGATGGGTAACATCCACTTACAAGCAGCACGTACGCAGAGAATGGCTCTGCCTCTTGGGGCGCAGAAGCCAGGACCCTCAGCCCCATTTGCCCGAGACCTGTGATGAACTCCGCTTCGGGATTTGTGAAGCTGTTTCCCTGGCCGTGACTGGAACTGCCATTCGAGTCACCATCATGCAGGGTCCATGAGCATCTCCCGGCGGGCATCCATTTTCGGGGACAGCCGTCGCCAAGCTGTCCTGCTTGGAGCACTTGTGTGTGTCCGTCGTCTTGGGGATGCCTGAGTTTTACACTCTGCTTGAGATAGGACAGGCTGAGAACGATAGACAGACGGACACACTGCCAGCCAGCCAGAGCCAACACTCTTGTCCACGGAGTTCCAAATGGCAGAAATACTGGCACCTGGAGTCCCCAAAGCAGCTGTAGAGGAATGACAGGCAGACGTCACCCTTTCAGGCTGTTTGCCTTACTCGGCTTCTAGGTGTGACCCGGGCGGAGGCAGCCAGAGGCTCAGGGATGGAGCTGTGCCCAGGGAGTGCCAGCCTCGGGACAGCCGTCTCTGAGCCGTGGACAAGACTGAAGATCTTTGCAGCTGGGCAGCTGGGGCGGCGGTGGGGGCGGGGGGCTTTCTCACGAGCACAGAGAAAGGCAGATGAAAGCAGGTTAGTGAAAGGAGAGTGTATTAGTTTCTGCTAGCTGCTAAAACAAATATCCAGTGAGGGGGTAGCCTCAATAACCAGTGTTTATTCTCTCACAGTTCTGGAGGCAAGAAGTCATCAGCACAGCTATACTCCCTCTGCAGGCTCTGGGACAGAGTCTTTCCTGGCCTCTTCCAGCTTCTGGTGGCTCCGGGCCATCCTGGGCTTGGAGGCACATCATTCCTGTCTCTGTGCCCATAGTCGCATGGCCTCCTTATGTTCTGTGTCTGACTCGACACTCCCCCTGCCTCTTGTTTTTTAAAGGATATGTGCAATCGCTTTAAAGGCCCACCCAGATAATCCAAGATAAATGCTTCCTCTTTAGATCCTTAACTTAATTACATCCTTTGATACTTAAGATAATATTCACTTTGGGGGCGCCCAGGTGGCTCAGTGGGTTAAGCGTCTGACTCTTGATTTCGGCTCAGGTTCATTCTCAAGGTTTGCAAAGAGTCCCCACGGTGGGTTCTGCACTGACAGGGAGGAGTTTGGTTCAGAGTCTCTCTTTGCCTCTCTCTCTCTGCCCCTCTGTTGCTCGCTTACACTCACTCTCTCTCTCTCTCTCTCTCTCAAAATAAATAAACATTAAAAAAAGAGATAATATTCACCCTTTTGTTGCCGTATCAGTAATATTATTCACAGGTCCTGGGGATTAGGGTATGGGTATATCCTTTTTGGGGCCATCCTTCAACCCACTATGGAAGAGAGGTCTCTGATCTTGATGGCAGAATAGAAACGTGAAGTTAAAGGGGGCTGGAGGTGGGGAACATTCTGGGCATCAGTATGCGTTCCTGAATTATAGCATTCATTCATGTGACTGATATTTATTGAGCATCTATTATAGCAATCCAGCCAGTTACATGTTTCAGCAATTCTATTTATTAATTTGATTCTATTGATTAATTCTCTTTACTTATTAATTCCATTTTATTTTAAAATGGGCATCACGTTCATTTTTGTACTCCGTTGTAACAGCTTGGACTTAATTAGTTACCTTCAAAGATCGCAACCTATCAAAACAAGCTCAAAGACATCCTATTTGTTTTCAAGTCAGTCGTGCTAACTCCCGAGTCACCCTGATTTCTTCCTCGATCAAAGCACTTGGCCACAGATCTAGGGGTCGGCTAGTCAGGTGGCTTATATTTAAAAGTTTGTTGTTGTTGTTTTTATTTTTTAGAAAACATTTTTGTGTCTTTGCTTTGACGTTCACCCTCCAGACTTTTAAAGCAGGGAGAACATGTTGAATTGGCATTTCTTTTTATTTCTTTTTAAATTCTTATCGCACTGTATTTGTTTCAGATTTTTGAAAGGCCTTCCAGTACGTGCATTGAGCAAAAGATCCCCAAAGCACACTAGAGAAGGTACGGTGGTCATTGGCATCCTGTTTTAAAGGTCGAAAGGCTGAGTCCCAGAGAGATGCCCCAGGTGAGGGGCCTCCTGGGCAAGGCTGGGGCTGGAATTCAGGTATCTTAAATCCTAAGCCACTGCCAGAGAAGTTACAGGGTTTCTGCCACATCATGTCAGTCTTACCTAAGATTCTGAGGGTTTGAAAATGCCACGAAGACTTCACTGTTGACTATTTGAGGGGAGAGACAGAGAGGAGAGCAATCCTTCTCTCTGAGCATTGACTTTTTAAAAAAGATTTTTTTGTTTGGGTTCAACATTGACAGGCTCTTTCTATTCTGGGCCTCCGCGAATCGACCACATCCTCTCACCCCCCCGCAAATCTTTTTTTCCCTGGCCTGTTTCCCTTTAGGGGAGCATGGGAGACAGGGTGCAGTGGGGGAGGGGGAGAGGTAAGGTGGGGTGAGAGGGGCGGACAGGGCGTTTGGTGAGAAGTCCAGGCTCCCGCACAGGCTGATCTGGGGTGAATCCTTAGCTCTGTGTCGACTTGTAAGTGGAAATCTATATCTTGCCTTTTCGGCTCTGTGCAATCCTTGTTTTCTTACCTCGTGCATATTGATTGCATTTAAACAAATTTTGCCCCAGACCTGGTCAAGGCACCAGCTAGACGCTGGCTGCAATGGTACCCGCGTGAGACTATGTAGGATTACGTAGGAGACTGGATCCAACATGCAGCCCTTTTTGGAAAGCAGAGAAGCTTTATGCTGAATAATTTACTGGGACCCCCTTTCTAACACAAGGCAAGAGTCAAGTGAGCCGGCTGAGATGAAACACAATTCATCAGGACATCTTCGTGTGTCATTCCTGCGTCCCCCTTCTGGGTCCTTTCACACGTCCTGTGTTTGCTTAATGAAATACATCGGTCTTTTGGGGGAGGGGAGGGAGAAGGCAGGTTTTCTCAAGCAATGTTCTGAATTCCCGACAAGAAGGTCGAGCCACAGGATTTATTTTGATAAAGCCGAACAGATCGTCTGGTGGGTAAAGGAGGACTTTGTTGATTTGGCATCTTTGTACTTACTCTATGTTGGTAAAGCTTAAAAGGCACATCTTTAAAAAATTCCTTCAAAAAAAATTTTAATCTTTATTTCTGAGAGAGAGAGAGCATGAGCAGGGGAGGGGCAGACAGAGAGGGAGACACAGAATCCGAAGCAGGCTCCAGGCTCTGAGCTATCAGCACAGAGCCCGACGCGGGGCTCGAACTCATGAACCATGAGATCACGACCTGAGCCAAAGTCGGACTGAGCCACCCAGTCACCCCTAAAAAAATACTTTAAAAAATAGCCAAGCGTACCTTGAAAAGTTCCCTTCTGCTTTTTTTTTTTTTAATTAGAAGGAATAAAGATTAAGAAAATATAGAAAGCCATTTAACCGGTAACAACAATGCACTTACTATCCCCAGTGAACAAAGGCAGGCTGGATCATAATTGTTTTCGATGTTTTAAAAGAGAAAAGGGAAATCTGAAGTGCCATCTGTACCCCTCCCTGATATAATATCTCTCTTCTGTCAGAAGCAAACATTATCATACCTTGGAGGGTATACCCTTACTTTGTGTCTATCCATAAACTGTATAGGGATTGATTCCACATGTTTTTAAATTTATGTAAATGTTATTAAAAGGTACACATTGTGTTGGGGCACCCGGGGGGCTCAGTCGGTTAAGCGTCAGACTCTTGGTTTCGGCTCAGGTCATGATCTCACCGTTCGTTGAGTTTGAGCTCCGAAACAGGCTCTGTGCTCACAGTGCAGAGCCTGCTTGGGGTTCTCTCTCCCTCTCTTTCTGCCCCTTCCCTGCTTGTGCAGATTCTCCGTCTCTCTCTCTCTCTCTCCATAAATAAGTAAATAAACATTATACATACATAAATAAACAAACAAACAAATAAATAAATAAAATGTATACATTGTGTATCTTCTGCAGCCCTTCTTCACTCATAGTCGGGTTTTTGGGAGCTATCCCTACTCGTTCATTTATTCTTTGGGTTTGGCAGTTGTCCATATCGACATACGTCAGTTCAGATCATTCATTCGTGGGAGCAGTTTTAGCAGTAATGTGTGGGGTATGGACGGATATGCCAAGATTTATCCAGACATTCCATTTCTGGTGAGCATGCGATTGTTTCTGACTTACTGCTGTTATTAACAAGGTTGTGAAAAAGAATCCTGGAGGGTTCATGAGAACATTTCTCTAGTGTAATCCTAGAAGTAAAGTACTAGGTTTGCATTTCACTCGACTTGGCCAAATTGCTCTCCCAAGAGACTATGTTGTGTCACCGCCCCTACAGCCAGGGCTAAAGTTTCCGCTTAACTGTCTCACCACCCTGTCCCCAACGTGTGACACTGTGTAATTTTGTCTCTGCTTTCATTTGCGTTTCCCTGGTTGCTAGTGAGGATGGGGACGAGGACTGCTTCGTGCGTTCCTTGGCTACTCATTGAGGGTCATTCCCCCTTTGTGCATTTTCTTATGCTTTGCCTTTTTATTGTTGGTATTTGCTTTTTGTTTATCTTTATCTTATTTTTTAAGTTTTATTTATTTAAGTAATCTCTACACCCCACGTGGGGCTCTAACTCACGACCCTGAGATCAAGAGTTGGACACTTCACCAACTGCGCCAGCCAGGTGCCCCTGTTTATTTTTTTTTCTTAATGATTTGTAGAAACTCCGGACAGTAATTTTCATTGGTTATTTGGACTGCAAACATTTTCTCCCAATCTGTTGCGTTGAGTTTTTGCCCAAAGTATCCTCTATCATTCAGGAAATTTAAACTCTGATCTCTTTAACCTATGATTGTTTTCTGCTAAGAAAATGGTTTTAGAAAGATTTCTTTACCGTAGGTGATAAAATTAGGTCCCAATATTTTCTTCTGATGATTTTAAAATTTACTTCTTATGTTTATATCCTTAATCTACCTAAATCAATCAATCTATGTATCTTCTATCTATCTATCTATCTATCTATCTATCTATCTATCTATCGTCTGTCTATCTATAGTCGATCTATCGATCTATCCATCTATCATCTAATTTGTTAATTTGTTTTGACATGGTGTAAACTTCTATTCTAGCCCTGGACAGCTTCTTCCCCAGACGTCTTGCTGTGAGAGACAAATGGCCCTCTTGTTTAAGTCACAGTTGGTTGGACTTTCTATAACACGTAGCCTAATCACTGCATTTATTTTCTCTACTCACTCCTAAAGCTCCCTTCACATGTATTTTGGAGCTCATAATTTTTTGTTATTCCCTATTTTTCTTTTTCTTTGCTTCATTTTGAGAGATTGCTTCAGCTCTATCATCCATTTCATCAACTCTCTCTTTGTCCAGCTCGAGTCTCTTATTTACCTTTTTAGTGGAGTATTTTCCCCCTATTACTGTATTTTTTATTTCTATAATTTTTATTTGTTTCTTTTTCAGATCTGCCTCTTTTGATTGCTATTATATCCTTTTCATGCCTGATAGACTTTATTCCTTTCTTTATACATGTACATGGCAATTAATATTATTTTAAAGTCCCATTCATATTGATCTATTGTTTATGATTCCTTGGGAATTTTATTTATTGTGTTTGCGGTTGATGTATTAGAGCACTGGAGTTCTCCAAGAGTTGTCTGGACCATGTCTTCAGCTTGAAATATTTTTCACATTGGTGGTACGTGTTTTGCCTTGCAGAATTTTTCTTTGGGGAATTTTTATATTTGCTTCTGTTGGGGTCACAAAGGACGAGGACAAAATTTTTACATTTACATTTTGGCTCAAGGATGTTGCATCATATTGGCAGTTTAAGAATCCTGATTGCATACTCCCTGGAAATGCAGTTTGGGGGATTTTGTTTCTTTTTAAAAAAATTTTTTTAAATGTTTATTTATTTTTGAGAGAGAGAGAGAGAGAGAGAGAGAGTGCAAGAAGGGGAGGGGCAGAGAGAGAGGAAGACACAGAATCTGAAGCAGGCTCCAGGATCTGAGCTGTCAGCACAGAGCCCAACACGGGGCTCAGACTCACAAACTATGAGATCATGACCTGAGCTGAAGTGGGACCCTTAACCAACTGAGCCACCCAGGCGCCCTGAGAATTTTCCTTCCTTCTTTCTTTCTTTCTTTCTTTCTTTCTTTCTTTCTTTCTTTCTTTCTTTCTTTCTTTCTTTCTTTCTCTTTTTAATATGAAATTTATTGTCAAATTGGTTTCCATGAAACACCCAGTGCTCATCCCAACAGGTGCCCTCCTCAATGCCCGTCACCTCCCCTCCCCTCCCTCCCCCAGCCATCAACCCTCAGTTTATTCTCAGTTTTTAAGAGTCTCTTATGGTTTGGCTCCCTCCCTAACTTTTTTTTCCTTCTCCTCCCCCATGGTCTTCTGTTGAGTTTCTCAGGATCCACGTAAGAGTGTAACCATATGGTATCTGTCTTTCTCTGTATGGCTTATTTCACTTAGCATCACACTCTCCAGTTCCATCCACGTTGCTACAAAGGGCCATATTTCGTTCTTTCTCATTGCCACGTAGTACTCCATTGTGTATATAAACCACAATTTCTTTTTTTTAAATTTTTTTTTTTTTCAACGTTTATTTATTTTTGGGACAGAGAGAGACAGAGCATGAACGGGGGAGGGGCAGAGAAAGAGGGAGACACAGAATCGGAAACAGGCTCCAGGCTCCGAGCCATTAGCCCAGAGCCTGACGCGGGGCTCGAACTCACGGACCGCGAGATCGTGACCTGGCTGAAGTCGGACGCTTAACCGACTGCGCCACCCAGGCACCCCTAAACCACAATTTCTTTATCCATTCATCAGTTGATGGACATTTAGGCTCTTTCCACAATTTGGCTATTGTTGAGAGTGCTGCTATAAACATTGGGGTACAAGTGCCCCTATGCATCGGCACTTCTGTATCCCTTGGGTAAATTCCTAGCAGTGCTATTGCTGGGTCATAGGGTAGATCTATTTTTCATTTTTTGAGGAACCTCCACACTGTTTTCCAGAGCGGCTGCACCAGTTTGCATTCCCACCAACAGTGCAAGAGCGTTCCCGTTTCTCCACATCCTCTCCAGCATCTATAGTCTCCTGAACAAATCAGGATTTTATTTCTTAAGAGTCAAGGTCTTGGGCCAGTGAGTAAAAATGTTCTAATTCTACTTTGAAGGACGGGAAAAACATTGCCTGATTCCTGATACCTGGCTCCTGAGAAGGGACTCACATCCAGCTCCTGTGCCAAACTGTAGACCCTTGGCCTCAATTCTAGCCTCCACGAAACCTTTAAAATCTCGTTGTACAAAGTACGTACGTATCTAGTGTGGTTACTCCTATGGCCATATAGTTTCACCTTATACGCGTTGCGGTGTTTCTGGCACCCCGGAGTTCCTCATTTTTGTGGATGTATATTTTGAAGGTTAAAAAAAAACCGTATACATTGAGTAGTATTTCTTTGTGTTTTAGACAGGGGGAACAGAACAGAACGAGAGCAGACTCTGCAGTCTTGACCTGGAATCTCTCCTTGTTTATTGGCAGCTTCCAAATTACGCATGGGTTGTGCTCAAAATATTATTTGTGAGTTAGTAATTTTGAAATCAGAAAATATTTTCCCAGAAAAACAAAGTGAGATGGCAATTAGATAAACCAGAGTGCAAGCTTCGCTGCTTAGGACAGGCGAGCTACAAGATTTGGGTTTCATTAGAAGTCCGCGTAGCTGTCTCAATGTGGATTCTCCCCATTATAAATCTGGCTTTCTTGGAAGATTGCATGTTTGTAGGAATTTATCCATTTCTTCAGGTTGCCCAATTTGTTGGTGTGTGTCATTTTAGTCTTAGTCTCTATCTAATTGACTTCTTCTCTGATCTTTTTAATTTCCCTCCTTCTACTAACTTTGGGTTTCATCTGTTCTTTTTCTTTTTTTACATTTTTAAAAAATGCTTATTTGTTTTTGAAGGAGAGGGAGACAGAGTGTCTGCAGGGGAGGGGCAGGGTAGAGAGGGAGACACAGAATCCGAAGGAGGCTCCAGGCTCTGAACTGTCAGCACAGAGCCCGATGCGGGGCTCGAACCTACGAACCATGAGATCATGACCTGAGCTGAAGTCAGATGTTTAACCGACTGGGCCACCCAGGCACCCCTCCTTTGTTCTTTAACTAGTTCCTTTAAATATAAAGTCATATAGTTTACTTGAGGTTTTTCTTGTTTCTTAAGGTAGGCCTGTATTGCTATGAGCTTCCTTCTTGTAACCTCTTTTGCTACATCACATAGATCTTGGTATTTCTGTTTTCATTTGTCTCTAGTTTTTTTTTTTTTTTTCAATTTCTCCTCTGATTTCTTTGATGACCCATTGGTTGTTCAGTATCATATCGTTTAATATCCACATGTTTATGGTTTTTCCAGTTTTCTTCTCATAATTGATTTCTAGTTTCATATGATTGTGGTCAGAAAGTTGCTTGGTGTGATTTCAGTCTTCTTGAATCAGTTGAGACTTGTTTTGTGGTCTAATGTATGATCTGTTCTGGAGAGTGTTTTGTGTGCACTTGAGAAGAATATAGATTCTCCTGCTTTTGGATGGAAAGTTCTGTTTATATGCATTAAGTTCATCTGGTCTAATGTGTCCTTTATGGCTGATGTTTCCTGATTGATTTTCTGCCTGGGTGATCTATCCATTGATGTAAGTGGGGTGTTAAAGACCCCTACTTTTATTGTATTGCTGTCATTTTTACCCTTTGGTCTGTTAATGTTTGCTTTATATATTTAGGTGGTTTATATTGGGTGCATAAATATTTACAATTGTTATATCTTCTTGTTGGATTGACCCCTTTATTATTATGTCTTTGTCTTTTGCTATAGCATTTGTTTTAAAGTCTATTTCATCTAATACGAGTATAGCTACACCAGTTTTTTGTTTGTTTCTATTTGCGTGGAATATCTTTTTCCATCAATTTGCTTTCAGTCTGTGTGTCCTTATTTCTGAAGTGAGTCTTTGCAGTGTTTGGAAGAGTCTGGTTTTTTAATCCATTCAGCCACTCTGTGTCTTTTGATTGGAGAATTTAGTCCATTTACATTTAATTATTGACAGGTATGTAATTATTGCCATTTTGTTCATTGTTTTCTGGCTATTTTTGTAGTTCTTCTCTGTTCCTTTCTTCTTCTCTTGTGCTTTTCCCTGTGGTTTGGTAACTTTCTTTAGTATTATGTTTAGATTCCCTTCTGATTCTCTTTTGTGTATTTACTTATTGTAAGCTTTTACTTTGTGGTTACTGTGAAGTAACCACAGTTACTTGGTTACATATGTATATGGTTACATATAACATCCTATGTATATAATAGTCTGTTTTAAGTTGATAGCAACTTAAATCTGAATACATTCCAAAACTCTACATTTTTACTGCCCTCTTTTCTGTTTTTGAGGTCGCATTTTACATCTTTTTATTTTATATGTCCTTTAACTGATTATTTTAGTTTTAGTTAATTTTATTACTTTTACTTTTGACCCTCAAACTATCTTTGTAAGTGATTCATGCACTATCATTGCTGTATATTTACCTTTTGCTTTGAGAGTTTTACTTTCATATGTTTTCTTGTCATTAATTGAAGTCATTTCTTTACAGCTTAAAGAAGTCCCTTTAAGATTTTTTTTTGGGGGGGCGCCTGGGTGGCTCAGTTGGTTGAGCTTCCGACTTCGGCCCAGGTCACGATCTCACCGTCTGTGAGTTCGAGCCCCGCGTCGGGCTCTGTGCTGACGGCTCGGAGCCTGGAGCCTGCTTCGGATTCTGTGTCTCCCTCTCTCTCTAACCCTCCCCCACTCATGCTCTGTCTCTCTCTGTCTCAAAAATAAAATAAAACATAAAAAAAAATTTAAAGAAAAATAAAAAATAAAAAAAAAAGATTTTTTTTTTTTTTGTAAGACTGGTTTAATGTTGATGAACTCTGTTAGCTTTTGCTGATCTGGCATTCTGAATAATAACCTTTTATCTCTTGTATTCTGAATAATAACCTTGCAGTAGATATGGTGACAGATGGTAACTAGACTAGATGGTGATCAGTTTGCAACGTATACAAATGCCGAGTCACTATGTTGTACTCGTGAAACTAACGTAATATGATATGCCAATTATACTTCAGTAAAAGGAATCTGCTTTCAGTCTTGCAAGTTCAGAAATGTAATTTATCTGCACCTCATTCGTGAATCCACCTCTCAGGAGGGGACCCATTCAGATAGCGCAGACCGATGTGCAAAATCAGGATGCCAGTTTTAAAATTTATCATGAGAAATATAACCGTCGAGGGAAGGACACTTACCTCCTGCAATACAGTCTTTCCCTGGAGGCAGGCTCTGTGCAAAGGCACGTAGTAGTCAGGAGGCATCCTACTGAGCATGGGATATAAGCAAAAGGGGTTTTTAATTATGTGATTTTGAAAGTTTAATGGCCTCAGGGCCTGTCAGCTTCTTGAGTCCATGTCTGTAATAGGAGACTTCCTTGCCAGTGGGACTGTCACATTCAAAGCCCATTTGACAAGGTGTCCTGTCCTCTGGACAGAGCTTGGGTGGTCCCTGCCAGCATTTGTTTTTCTGTTTTTTTTTTTTTCCTTTTCTTTTCTACGCGTCCATAGATGACTCCATTCTTTGTTGAAATTTGTTAATATCTTCAATCTGGCCTTACTTGGGCCTTGGACTCCCTCTGTTTTCGTGTGATTTTTGTAAAGCTCCTCTCTGATACACTCTGGATGATTCCATAGCTTAACTCTTAGTGCGTAACCTTAGATCTAGCTTCTTGGTAGGTAGAAAGAAGGCCCACTCGCAGCAGACCCCCCTTCTCCCCTCAGCCATGCCTATGGCCATTATTTTTTTTTCCCAACGGTGTATTTGGGACATCTTAGATTTACAGAAGAGTTGGAAGAATAGTTCAGCAACCACTTATATGCTCTACTCTTCACCTAAATCCAACGATTAATACTGCATTGCCTTTGCTTCATATTTATGTATAAAACATTTCTTTTCGTTTGTTTTGCCGAACCTTGAGATACTAAGTAGTAGGTATCCTGCAACGTAACCAGTCGGTAAATTAACATCTATTTCCTAGGAGAAATTACATTCTCTTACATAACCATGGTACCATTATCACACCTGAGAAAAGAAAAATATTAATTCGTATCCTATCCTTGGATTTCCCCAAGGGTTCCAACAACTGTCAGTAGTCCTAACACTATCATGAGTCATATTCTGGGGAGAAAAAATGCAGTCAGGATTTGAGGTGTCGAGAGCACCTTAGCTTGCCCTCGATGTGGGCTTAGATAGGTCGGATCTTCCTCCTCATCTCACTTCTACCTGTTAACCTTCAAAAGGGAGACTAAGGCATGAGGAAATCATAACAAGACCAAGAAGGGAGAGCCAGTTTGAAGGTCAAGTGGCAGAGTTATGATTTATTATCTTACGGACTCTTCACAAAGTATGCATACATAGCTGCATATTTTCCAGACACGTTCGTGGTTAAACTTTCGTATTCAGGCGTGACCATTTAAGAGCTGGGGCCAGAGGCAAGCAAAGAGACACCCTGAATGGAAATCCCAAGGCTCCACCTACCCTAGTGTCGAGTGTTAGGGCTTACGTGAGTTCTTTTGCCCAGTATTACCTGGCTTCGCTTCATGATGGTGTCTGAAGGCATGTATCTTGAAAGAATTTAGTACAGGCTGCCTTTCAAATGTCCAAGGAAATATTCTGCAAGGCCTGCATCAAGGCTGGGGCTGTTGCAGGGCACTCGAGAGTAGCCCTTGTCTTCAGGATGCTGGGCCTGTGTCTTGGGCAGACGGAGGAAGGTTGTTCCTGAGAGAGCTTCACTGTGTTCTCTGTACGTCTATGAGCTTGGTTTGTTCAAAGCCTGGTGAGTGTAGAGGCAATAGCGCTGGTCCTATGTTCTTAGGACACATGTGGGCTCCTAGCCACCACGGGGGCGGGGCTGTGCTCTGGTTCCTTGTGGAGGACTGAGATCACCTGTATACACAGAGCTCAACTATCAGGACTGGGAACTGAGACTATCTGTGTCAGTATGACTTTGTTAATTTGTTCCAGGAACCTCTTGCCCGGAAAGATAAGACTGTAAACCAGTAAATAACTTCACTGCTTGGATGAGAAAGTTTCTCAAAACCAATTTATTCAGGCAACAGTTTGCTCCTCTGGGCAAAGAGCTCAATGATCAAACAACTGTATGCTTCCCCAGACTTGCTTCAAGACCCTCACTTTGCTTTGTCCGTCAATCCTACACTGTGACAACATAAATTTTGCACGGTGCCAATCAGATCCCTGCGTTGAAAGACCTGCCACAACTCCCTTGAACCAAGCCCCCAAATCTTATGAATATCTGCCTCTAACTTCTTCCTTCTGCTCTGCTTCTAAGGCTTTGTCAAGCTAATGTTGTCTCTGACTACAATAGGTTAAGAAACCTGGTTTTGCTTCATCCACGGGGAATTCTGATGATCTCTCAAGAGGAGTCTCCAGTCAGTAGTGTGGCTCCTGGAAGGCAGGGTGCTGTGTCTACTTTTGCCTTTTTGTCGTCTCTTCGTGAGCTGGTACCTTTGACTTGTAGGAAACTGCAGCCTGGAACACAGAAGATGCTGCATTTGCTAACTGCCCCTTCTCTCTGGTTACTCTGGACCCCCTTGGGCGATGCACGTTTTCCCTCATACTTTTGGTTGATTCTTAATCCTCACGTTCAAATCGTCTTGTTCACAGAGGCTGCACATTAAACACTTAACAGATGCCAAGCATTTCCGTGTCTCCTGGCTGTCACAGGGCGGGGTGAAAAGTGTCGGTGGGGTCAGAGGTTCTAAGCATTGAAGTTGTGAGGCTCTGGACTAGGGCATATTGGCCAACAGGGATGGGGGTCTGAAAATGGAGATAAGGGAGCAAAGGTAAGGGGGTAAACAGTGGGCAAGACTGGAGGAGCCCCAAGCCTTTCTGAAACCTTAATGAAGATCACTTGAAAGGGAAGAAGACAGAGCCTCCTGTCGCTGTCCGCACTTGGAATGCATGTCTTCGACCCGACGGACCGAATGGTACCGCGCTGTGGTCTGTGTGTCTCCACAGGGCCTTAGGGTCTGACCATTCTCCCGTGGATGGAGATTGAGCTCCCTCTGAAGGGACTAGACGGTCCCACCTTCAATCACAGGCTTTAGATTCGAGGGAGAAAGTATCCACTCCTGAGGACACAGGGATGCTAACAGGCAGCCGTGCCGGGAGGACAACGGTGCCCGGAAATCTCAGAGGGGTTGTTGGCAGCATAGGAAGCAAGAAGCGTGTAGTTACGGGCAGAGTAGTAGTAGGCTCTTGAGGACTGGGTTGGGGCATCGGAGTAAAGGACCGTGGAGAAGGGACGGGGAACTTTTGAGATGCTGAGGAGGAGTGTAGAATCCTCGAGAGACACTTTCTTTCTCTTCTCTTTTCCTTTCCGTGCCTCCATATCGCTCCGTCCTGTTCTCTCCACTGCTACTGACAGACTAATGGCCCATCATAAATTTTGTAAGTGTTGACTACCCTTTCTCTGTATATCGTATAATGGGTGACATTTCCCTTCTTGGTGGCATCAGGAGACAGGCAAAGCTCTCAAGACGATTTCCACCATGAGTATTAAGCCAAACCGGTTCGGGAAAACCACCACGGTGGGCACCGTTGACTGCCTGCCGAATGTTCTCTTCGACTTTCCCTGATAAATGAACCCCAACTGTTCAGGGTGGCGTTGTTCCTAGTCAGGCACAGTTCCTCAGCCTCCCTTACCGTTAAGGTGGGGGGGGGGGGACACACGACACAGTCTGACTAATGGGACATAAATGGAAATGTCCCGGTGGTGCCACCATTTCATGTTTTCTTTCTCCTTCTTCCTTTCTTGAAGCGATTGAAACATGGCCTTTGACTTCAAAGCGTTCGTTGCCCTTCAGGGGACAATCTTTCGTCCGACAAATATTTACTGAGTGCCTGCCAAGTGCCAAACACTGTGCCAGTGTTGGTGAACGAAGCTCAGACCATCTGGGCTCTTCTGAGACGTACGTTTCTAATTAGCGAAGCAAATCAGTCAAGTATCTGACCGAACAACAGGAAAATATGAGCTAGGAGTGAGTAATTTGATGGAAACGAATCAGGAACAGATTGGAGATTATTGGGGGTCAGCAGTCAGTGAAGGCTTTTCGGGGATGACATCGATTCGAGAGTCTGAACGCACAAGGGAAAGGCAGCTGTTGATCATTGTTGGACGTGTTCAGGGATAGCAGGTTCTCCAGGCCAGAATGACCCCTGAGGACTCAAGGATCAGAGAAATAGATACTGAGACTGGGTGTGTAGACGACAATTGTAGTTTGGTGAGCTGCGTACCATGATAGAGAAGGCACAAGGGGGTCTGACAAAATGGAGCAGAGAGTAGCCACGCCTTCTGGGTCTTTGGTCTTGGAGGTCACTCAGGTCTCCTGGGGACTCACCTGAACCACAGTGGGAAATGCAGGCAGTCGTGGCTGTGTTTGCCTCCCTGCACCACCTCTTTTCTGCATTGTTCCATAAGATCTGCTTGCCAGGTGGGCTCAGGGCCAGATCCGGCACCTGCTGGTCTTTTCTGAGCATCCTGTTGGAGACGAGCTCTCCTTTCTTTCTTCAGATGCTTATAGGCCATGATGAACATCCCCCTGTTGCCATGATTAATACTCCCCTGGGCACCGTGTCTCTTGTATTTTAATTGTTCTACATTTTTACCTTTAAAAAATTATTTATTATTTGAGAGAGAGAGAGAGAGAGAAAGGGTGCATGGATGGGAGGGGCAGAGAGAGGGAGAGAGAGAATCCCACGCAGGGCTTTGCACTCACCCCATGGAGCCTGACGTAGGGCTCGATCCCGTGACTGTGAGACCGTGACCTGAGCCAAAACTGAGAGTCAGTTGCTTACCTGATTGAGCCACTCAGGTGCCCTTACCTTTTGTATTATCAACTCTGCTTGAATAACTTTCGGTTCCCCCAATTTCTAGATTTCTATGTGCACTTTATCTATCTGTGCAAAACACTCAGCTGTATATTTTTTTCATGACTTTTATTACATTTTCACATGGATCACTTGTGTGTGACTTCCACGTGGCCACTCTCCGTGCAGGTTTCTAGTGAGCATGTGCTTCAGAGAGGATGTAAGTCGACAGTCACTTGAGCCTTCAGGACACATGTCTAAGGGTTACATGGCTGTCCAATCATTTGGTTAAAGATAGGGCTACAGAGGTAGAAAGATACAGACAGACAATAGTTTCCTACTCTGGGCTGAGCAATGTGCTAAGTAAGCATTTACATTAGGGGTCAGTGAACTGACCCTTTCCACTGAAGTGGAAGAAAATCCAATGTGATAAGTAAAGTCTTATTGGAACGTGGCCATGCATGTTCATTTACATATTGTCTATGGCTGCCTTGGTGCTATGGTGGCAGAATTGAGCAGTTGAGATAGAGGCCATATGGCTCACAAAGCCTGAAATTATGACTACCTGACCCTATACAGAAAAAGGTTGTTGTCTTGTAGGACTAAAATGCCTGGATCCTCCCTTCTGTAGGAACTCTTCTCTACCTCCCGCTCCCCACCAATTCTGAGAAAGTCAAGGGGAAACTGAGGAAGTAGAAAAGAGAGAGTATTTTTTGGTTGTTGTTGTTGGTCAATCAGATCAGAAACGCTTTCCGGGTTGAACCTGAATCCAGTCATCAGAAGGAAGGTCACTTATCCTGGTACCCAAAATGAGATGAGGCCAGAGGCTGTTAATGCAAACTAGCCAGAAAGCAGAGAGACGAAGAGGACAAGGGGTGACATCATCCTGGGGAACACCTGGAACAGGTGTCTCATTGGGCAAGGTAATCCCAACTGTACCCAACAGATGGGGGGCCTAGCAGAGTGGAAAGGCAGGAGTTGAATGGATTCCTCTCTCTGGTTTGTGGAGTTGAAGCCTCTCTTCTTCAGGTTGGTCTGTGAAAGCTGTTCTCCATTCCTTCAGGGATGGTCCTGTGAAACCACCAGAGCGGGCCATTTCCTCTTTGCTCCGTGTCAGCCGGGATTTCAGAATGCCTGCTGCCCAACCCCTTGAGCTTCTGGGCTTTGCCTCCTGCTCCCTCCTCTTTCCCTGCCTTGTCAATGCCGTAGCCCTCCCTTTGCATTTGGCTTCCTGAAATATGGTCTCATCTCATTGCCATGCCTCTGTGATTTACTGTGTGTGAGCATCACCGCGGAGCGAGTAAGGCATTCCTCATTTTCATACCTGACACACGAGGAGCCATAAAAGTAAGTCTCCGAAGTCAGACTCAAGGGCCTCTTGATTAAGAGTTAAATTGCTGATATGATTTACTCAGTTTGAGCTTGGGGAAACAAGGGATGTTGAAGATAATGTGATTGGCACACTCACACTTGTGCCTCTCTCGAGTGCACAGATACCTGTGGAACCCTTGCAGAGGCAATGGGGAGACCCAACCTTGGCCTGCACCGGGGAAAGGCAGAAGACGAGAGATTGGCTCACCTGGGTCTGTTTCAGGGAAATTTGAGCTGGAAAACTCTTCCAACATCGTTTTGAATGAAATAAAGTCAAAGGCAAAGGGGGTGAGATCAAAGGGGTGTGTGCGGGAACATCCCGGAAGGAACAGAAGTTCGGAGGCAATAGTTTGGGTCTTGACTTGGCCACGGATGAGCTGTGGGAATCTCATACAGGGATGGGTCTCAGTTTCCTCACCTAAAAATTTGGGTGGGACGAAATTACATGAAGATCCTTTTGGCGGACTTAAGGGAGAATGAGAGACGAGGAAGAAGATCGGTAAGTTTGGAAAATATTTTTGATCAATTTTACCATGAAGGGGAGCTGAGAAGGGGCCCTCCAGTAATTGGAAGGCAAGGTGGCACCAGGATAGGGTATCTTTAAAATGGAAAATAGCGGTACCTGGGTGGCTCAGTTGGTTAAGCATCTTGACTTTGGCTCAGATCATGATCTCGCGGTTGATGAGTTCGAGCCCCATGTTGGGCTCTGTGCTGACAGCTCAGAGCCCGGAGCCTGCTTCAGATTCTGTGTCTCCCTGTCTCTGTGTCCCTCCCCCACTTGTGCTCTGTCTCTCTCCCTTGAAAATAAATAAACATTAAAAATAAATGATTTAAAACGGAACATAATTGGACATGCTTCTGTGTTTTGGGATAGAGGAACCAATGGAAGTTATGGAAAGATAGGGATAATTGTAGGAATAAAGTCCCTGAGTGGGTGAACGGGGAGAGAATAGAGAGCTCAAGTGGCCTTTGACAGGCTCAGGGACAATTCATCCCCTGTAACTGGATTAAAGGCAAGGTATTTGGGCATGAATGCCAGGGGACAGCTGGATTTGATAACGGAAGAGGGAAATCAGGCTCATCCGACCATTCCTATTTTCTCAAAGAAACACAAGATGATGCTGTCAGCCCAGCTGGAAGGGAGGTGTCTTGGAGGTTTGACAAGCAAGCAGTTGTGATAGCATCTCAGAAAGTGAGAAGGTGACATTGTGAGGGTAATAGGGCATGGTTGTTGGCCAGTGTTGAGCACCGGTTTGAGAAAGGTGCTCACGGATTTAAAGGGAGACCAGTTAGCATGATTGTGGGATTTCTCTTCCAGTGGGGTTCAGCTTCCTGAGTGGGGGCCCAGAGGAGGTGAGTGGCTGGCTTCAACAAGGGAGGGGATCTGCCAGTTGAGCATTTTGCAGTAGGGGGTGAGCAGCGGAGGTGTTTGTAAAGGGGGCTGTTAGGGCGAGGGACATACAGAGCCTAAACCAGGTAAAGAGGAAAGTGAGGACTCGAGAAAGATGACAGATATTCAAAAAAATGGTTGGATCAATGGATTTGATAGAATTAATGGAATTGGTGGGCTGAGATCTTAAGATAAGCAGGCGGGAAGCTAGTGGTCAGGAAAGCACATGTTTGTATGGAAACTGAACTCATTTCTCAGTGATTTGTTTTGTAGGTCGGAGGTGGGTACTTAGGAGCCCAAGGCCAAGGTCCAGTGCTGTCAGCCACTCCCTTTCCTTCTCTGTTTTATGATATTTACATCCTTCTGGTGAACTGGTGGATAAGGGGTTGGATCAGTGAATACCATTCTTACTATTGCAAAATAAAGATCACGCATCGTATCCACGAAATCCTGCTGTCATGACTTTCGTGCTTTTAAATGTGTTATGCTTGTTGGATTAAATGGAGACTCAGTGGCTTTCTCCAGGCTGTCTTTATGATTCCCCGGTCGTACCACTGATTGGCGAAGGGAGTCTCTTAGCTGTTGACAACCCAAGGCCAGTGTAGAGAGACAGACACATCTAAACTCTAAGTGTTGACACCTCATCAGTGGAAACAGACACTGAGATTCAAATCACACCCTGCTCGGAGGACTGATAGGACACACAGGTAATTCCCGTTATACATGTGTGCTCACGGTCCTGGGGAGGTTAATACCTGACCTCCTGCTGTCTTCCCTGTTTTAGGAAAAACACAACTGTTCGCGCAGCTGCCCACGTCTGAAACCCTGAGGTCATCCTTGATTTCCCTCTCTCTTTCACCTTCCTCAGTGCATCGCTGTCTTGAATGAATGAATGAGTGAGCCAATGAGGGGATGAGTTACACAACTTCAGCTTAGTTCAATGCACCTTGTCGAGATCTTCGTGCAGGAAAAATACTGTTGTCCCGCTCCCTCCCATTCCCACTTTCAAATAAGAAACTAATTCACCCTGATGATTGTATGAACAGCTAAATAAATAAGTTTCAGGATGAGCTTACACATTTACTTTACAAAATGCTTATTATATTAAAGAACTTAAAAGTCCTTTCATTACCGTCGACGATATAATGTGGGTTATTTAAAGAGCGTGAATTCATGGGCAGCGCATAATTCATTGTGGAGTATATTTGGGGTGATTATCCATTCCGTTATTGATGCTTCAGACTGGAAGTACAACACACACATCTTAATTTCTAATTATTATAAACTGTATACCAAAACATTGATATAAATATGCATGATTAATGTAAGTGAAGCAAATAACCTACAGCAACTAAGTGGATAATTATGGACTAGTTGTAAAATTTTAATTTAAAATCAAAAAGAAAAATATAACAGCAACTGAAAACCGTGCTTAAAACTCTGGACAGCCTCGAGGACACACACACACGTGCGAAAGGACCCACAGATGTCCTTTCGTAAAATTGTTAAGTTGTAGAGGGTTGTATGGACCACCACTCTGTATGTCTGTCCGTGTGGTATTTTCTAAATATAGACATTGCAATATTTCTGGTCCGTGGATCTTTGTAACTACCTTGACCAACAGATCATGGGGAGAAAGTTGTAACGGGACTTCAAAAACTAGGTCATCAAAGGCAATGTGGGCCTGAGCTCTTTTGAGATTCTTATCAGTGGACCCAGCCACCGTGTTATAAGGAAGCCCAGGCAGCAAGGAGAGGCCGTATGTAAACGTTTCAGCCCAGACTCTCAGCTGAAGCCTTAACCGATGGCTATTCTCAACTATTAGCCACCAGTGAATGAACCTTCGGTGATTCCAGCTTCCAGTCTTCAAGCCCCCGGCTGACGCTGAGTGGAGAGAGAAAAGCTATTCCCAGTTAGTCCTGCCTGGTTATAGAGTTATGAGCAAAATAGGTGCCATTGCTTTAAGCTGCTATGCCTTTGGGTGGTTTGGAACACGCATATCAGGAGCTGTGTGGTGTGGACCCGGTTTGGACGGCAAACAAATTGACCTAATAGCGTTCTGACTTGGACTCCTTGGGAAACACCCAGAATTTTGGTTTACAACTTACTTGTATCAACCAGAGAAATTGTCTTCAGGGATCACAATCTAGAAACTAGGTTTCATACGTACGTGAAAATGAATGTCTGTGAAATTGAAAGCTGTTTTTCAACATAAACCACAGGAAGGACTTGTAATTTGGGGGATCTGCTTTGGGAGAGCCTTGAGAGAATGCTATGGGCCACCAGGAGGCTGTTGACCATTAATTGTGAGACAGTAATCAATACGGGTCACTCTCACGTCAATATCCCTCGTTCGTGAGTCACTGTAATCTCTCCCTTCCTACACTTCCCACCACGCTTACTTGTTTTTATCATAAAAGAATTTCAAATATACAGGGAAGTAGCCATTTCCATGATGACACAGATTAGCACTTAGCCAACTTTACTGCGCATCTGAAACGACTTTCTTTTTAAAAAATATTTATTTATTTTTTTAAATATTTATTTTTTAAAAAATATTTATTTATGCCTATTCATGTCTTCTGCCCATTCCTTCACTGGATTGATTATTTATTTATTTATTTATCTATCTATCTATCTATCTATCTATCTATTGTTTAAATATAATTTATTATCAAGTTAGCTAACACACAGGTGCCCTTGGCTTCGGGAGTAGATTCCCATGATTCATTGCTTGCATGCAACACCCAGTGCTCATCCCAACATGTGCCCTCCTCAATGCCCATCACCCATTTTCCCCTCCTTCTGCCCCCCCATCAGCCTTCAGTTTGTTCCCTGTATTTAACAGTCTCTTGCCTCCCTCCCTCTCCCTTTGTACCTATTCTTCCCCTTCCCCATCCCCCATGGCCTTCTGTTAAGTTTCTCAAATTCCACATGAGTGAAAACATATGATCTCTGTCTGTCTCCGAGTGACTTATTTTACTTAGCAACTTAGCATAATACCCTCCAGTTCCATCCATGTTGTTGCAAATGGCAAGATTTCATTCTTTCTCATTGCCAAGTAGTATTCCCTTGTATATATAAACCACATCTTCTCTATCCATTCATCAGTGGATGGACATTTGGGCTCTTTCCATAATTTGGCTATTGTTGATAGTGCTGCTATAAACATTGGGGTACAAGTGCCCCTATGAATCAGCACTCCTGATCCTTTGGATAAATTCCTAGTAGTGCTGTTGCTGGGTCGTAGGGTAATTCTGTTTTTCATTTTTTGAGGAATCTCCACAATGTTTTCCAGAGAGGCTGCCCCAGTATGCACTCCCACCAACAGTGCAAGAGGGTTCCCATTTCTCCACGTCCTTGCCAGCATCTGTAATCTCCTGATTTGTTCATTTTAGCCAGCGTGAGGTGGTATCTCAGTGTGATTTTGATTTATATTTCCCTGATGATGAGGATGTTGAGGACCTTTTCATGTGTCTATTAAATAGTCATTTGGATGTCTTCTTTGGAAAAGTGTCTATTCATGTCTTCTGCCCATTTCTTCCCTGGATTATTTGTTTTTCGGGTGTGGAGTTTGGTAAGTTCTTTACAGATTTTGGATACTAGCCCTTTATCTGATGTCATTTGCAACCCATTCTGTTGGTTGCCTTTTAGTTTTGTTGATTGTTCCTTTGCTGTGCAGAAGGTTTTTATCTTGATGAGGTCCCAATCATTCAATTTTGTTTTTATATCCCTTGCCTTTGGAGATGTATCGAGTAAGAAGTTGCTGTGGCTGATGTCAAAGAGGTTGTTGCCTGTTTTCTCCTGTAGAGTTTTGATGCTCTCCTGTCTCACATTTAGGTCTTTCATCCATTTTGAGTGTATTTTTGTGTATGGTGTAAGAAAGTGGTCCAGTTTCATTTTTCTGCATGTTGCTGTCCAGTTCTCCCAGCACCATTTGCTAAAGAGACTGTCTTTTTTCTATTGGATACACTTCCTTGCTTTGTCAAAGATTAGTTAGCCATACATTTGTGGGTCCAATTCTGGGTTCTCTATTCTGTTCCATTGGTCTATGTGTCTTTTTTGTGCCAATACCATACTGTCTTGATGATTACAGCTTTGTAGTAGAGGCTAAAGTCTAGGATTGTGATGTCTCCCGATTTGGTTTTCTTCTTCAATATTACTTTGGCTCTTTGGGGTCTTTTGTGGTTCCATACAAATTTTAGGATTGTTTGGTCTAGCTCTGAGAAGAGTGTTGGTGCAATTTTGATTGGGATTTCATTGAATGTGTAGATTGCTTTGGGTAGTATTGACATTTTAACAATATTTGTTCTTCCTATCAAGGAGCATGGAATGTTTTCCCATTTCTTTGTGTCTTCTTCAATTTTTTCATAAATTTTCTATAGTTTTTAGCATATAGATCTTTTACCTCTTTGGTTAGGTTTATTCCTAGGTATTTTATGGCTCTTGGTGCAATTGTAAATGGGATCGATTCCTCGATTTTCTGTTGCTTCATTATTGGTGTATAGAAATGCAGCCGATTCCTGTACATTGATTTTATGTTCTTGCAACTTTGCTGAATTCATGTATCAGTTCTAGCCATTTTTTGGTGGAGTCTTTCGGAATTTCCATGTAGAGTATCACATCATCTGCAAAAAGGAAAAGTTTGACTTCTTTGCCAATTTGGATGCCTTTTGTTTCCTTTTGTTGTCTGATTGCTGAGGCTAGGACTTCCCACACTATGTTAAACAACAGTGGTAAGAGTGGACATCCCTGTCGTGTTTCTGATCTCAGGGGGAAAGGTCTCAGCTTTGCCCCATTGAGGATGATATTAGCTATGGGCCTTTCATGTACGGCTTTTATGATGTTACAGTATGTTCCTTCTATTCCACCTTTCTTGGGGTTTCTTTTCTTTTTTTTTAAGAAAGGATGAGTATTTTGTCAAATGCTTTTTCTGTATCTATTGACAGGATCATGTGATTCTTATCCGTGCTTCTATTGATGTGATGTATCACAGTGGTTTGTGAATATTGAACCAGCCCTGAAGCCCAGGAATGAATCCCACTTGATCATGGTGAATGATTTTTTTAATATACTTTTGAATTTGATTTGCTAGTATCTTGTTGAGAATTTTTGCATCCATGTTCATCAGGGATATTGGCCTGTAATTCTCTTTTTTAGGGGGGTTTGGTGGTTTGGGAATCACGGTAATGCTGGCTTCTTACAATGGGTCCAGAAGCCTTCCTTCCGTTTCTATTTTTTGGAACAGCTTGAGAAGAATAGGTATTAACTCTGCTTTAAATGTCTGGTATTGGGAGGCTGGGTGGCTCAGTCGATTAAGTGTCCGACTTCAGCTCAGGTCATGATCTCACAGTTTGTGGGCTTGAGCCCCGTGTTGGGCTCTGTGCTGACAGCTCAGAGCTGGAGTCTGCTTCGGATTCTGTGTCTCCCTCTCTCTCTGCCTCTCTTTGTGCTGTCTCTTTCTGTCTCTCAAAAATTGAATAAATATTAAAAAAATTTAGAAGGCTGGTAGAATTCCCCTGGGAAGCCATCTGGCCCAGAACTCTTATTTATTGGGAGGGATTTGATAACTGATTCAATTTCTTCACTGATAATGGGTCTGTTCAAATTTTCTGTTTCTTCACGTTTGAGTTTTGATAGTGTGTGGGTGTCTAGGAATTTTTCCATTTCTTCCAGATTGTCCAGTGTGTTCACATATAATTTTTCATAGTATTCTCTTTGTTAAAAATTTTTTTTAACGTTTATTCATTTTTGAGACAGAGACAGAGCATGAATGGGGGAAGGTCAGAGAGAGAGGGAGACACAGAATCTGAAACAGGCTCCAGGCTCTGAGCTGTCAGCAAAGAGCCCAGCACGGGGCTCGAACTCACCGACTGCGAGATCATGACCTGAGCCGAAGTCGGACGCCCAACCGACTGAGCCACCCAGGCGCCCCCATAATATTCTCTAATAGTTGTTTGTATTTCTGTGGTGTTGGTTGTGATCTCTCCTCTTTCATTCATGATTTTATTTATTTGGGTTCTCCTTTCTTTTTGAGAAGTCTGGCTAGGGGGTTTATGAATTTTGTTTATCCTTTCAAAATACCAGCTGTTAGATTCATTGATCTGTTCTGCTGCTTTTTTTTATTCTATATTGTTTATTTCTGCTCTAATCTTTATTATCTTCTTCTGCTGGCTTTGGGGTTTCTTTGCTGCTCTGCTTCTAGTTCCTTTAGGTGTGAGGTTAGGTTCTGTCTTTGGGTTTTTTCCTATTTTTTGAGATAGACCTGGACTGCAATGTATTTTCCTCTTAGGACTGTCTTTGCTGCATCCCAAAGGGTTGGACTGTCGTGTTTTCATTTTCACTTGCTTCCATATATTTTTAAATTCCTTCTTTAATTGCCTGGTTGACACACTCATTCTTTAAAAGATGTTCTTTAACCTCCATGCATTTGGAGGCTTTCTACATTTTTTCCTGTGGTTGATTTCAAGTTTCGTAGCATTGTGATCAGAAAATATACATGGTATGATCGCAATCCTTTTATATTCATTGAGGGCTGTTTTGTGGCCCGGTATGTAGTCTGTTTTGGAGAATGTTCCATGTGCACTCGAGAAGAGTGTGTATTCTGCTGCTTTTGGGTGAAAAGTTCTGAATATATCTGTCAAGTCCATCTGGTCCAATGTATCATTCAGGGCCATTGTTTCTTTATTGATTTTCTGCTTAGTTGATCTGTCCATTGTTGTAAGTGGAGTATTAAAGTCACCTACAATTATTGTATTGTTATCAATAAGATTCCTTGTGTTTGTGATTAATTGATTTGTATATTTGGTTATTCCAAGTTGGGGGCATAAACATTTACAATTGTTAGGTCTTCTTGATGGAGAGACCCCTTAATTTTGATAGAATGCCCTTCTTCATCTCTTGTTACAGTCTTTTTTTTTTTTTTTTTTTTAATGTTTATTTATTTCTGAGACAGAGATAGAGCATGAGTGGGGGAGGAACAGAGAGAAAGGGAGACACAGAATCCGAAGCAGGCCCCAGGCTCCGAGCTATCAGTACAGAGCCTGACGCGGGGCTCGAACCCACAGACTGCGAGGTCATGCCCTGAGTTGAAGTCGGACGCTCAACCGACTGAGCCACCCAGGGGCCCCTCTTGTTACAGTCTTTAGTTTAAAATCTAGTTTGTCTGACAGAAGTATGGCTACTCCAGCTTTCTCTTGACTTCCAGTAGCATGATAGGTAGTTCTCCATCCCCTCACTTTCAATCTGAAGGTGTCCTCAGATCTAAAATGAGTCTCTTGTGGGGGCGCCTGGGTGGCTCAGTCGGTTAAGCGGCCGACTTCGGCTCAGGTCATGATCTCGCGGTCCGTGAGTTCGAGCCCCGTGTTGGGCTCTGTGCTGACGGCTCAGAGCCTGGAGCCTGTTTTGGATTCTGTGTCTCCCCCTCTCTGACCCGCCCCCGTTCATGCTCTCTCTTTGTCTCAAAAAAATAAATAAACGTTAAAAAAAAAAAATAAAATGAGTCTCTTGTAGACAGCATATAGATGGATCTTGTTTTTTTAATCCATTCTGATACCCTATGTCTTTTGGTTGGAGCATTTAGTCTATTAACATTCAGTGTTATTATAGAAAGATAGGGGTTTAGAGTCATTGTGATGTCTGTAGGTTTCATGCTTGTAGTGAGGTCTCTGGTACTTTGTGGTCCTTGCAACATTTCACTCAAAAAATCCCCCTTAGGATCTCTTGTAGGGCTGGTTTAGTGGTGATGAATTCCTTCAGTTTTTGTTTGTCCGGGAAAGCCTTTTTCTCTCCGTCTAGGATTCTTGGCTGGGTATTTTTCTTATTCAGCACATTGAATATTTCCTGCCACTCCCTTCTGGCCTGCCAAATTTCAGTGGACAGGTCTGCTACTACCCTTACATGTCAACCCTTGTCGGTTAAGGCCTGTTTGTCCCTCGCTGCTTTCAGAATTCTCTCTTTGTCTTTGTATTTTGCCAGTTTCCGTATGATATGCTGTGGAGTTGACCTGTTCTTGTTGATTCTGAAGGGAGTTCTCTGTGTCTCCTGGACTTGGATGTCTGCTTCCGTCCCCAAAATAGGGAATATATAATTTGTTCAAATAAACCTTCTGCCCCGTTCTCTGTCTCTTCTTCCTCTGGAACTCCTATGATGCGGATATTATTACGTTTCACTGAATCACTTAGGTCTCTAATTCTCCCCTCGTGGTCTAGTATTTTCTTACCTTTTTTCTGGCTTCCTCATTTTCCATAATTTTATTTTCTATTTCCCTTATTCTCCCCTCTGCTTCCATCATTGTTGCTGTCACTGCATCTAATGTATTTTGCACCTCATTTACATTTCTTAATTCATTGCGACAATTTCTTAGGTCCTTGATCTCTGCAGCACTAGATTCTCTGCTGTTTCCTATGCTTTTTTCAAGCCCAGCTATGAAATGTATGATGGTTATTCTAAATTCTTGTTCAGATACATTGTTTATATATGTTTTGAGCAATTCTTTGGCTGTCATCTCTTCCTGGAATTTCTTTTGAGGAGAATTCTTCCGTTTCGTCATTTTGGCTAGTTTTCTGTCTTTTGTGTGTGTTTTTTTTTTTATTATTATTGTTATTATTATTTAAAAAATATTTTTTTAACGTTTATTTATTTTCGGGACAGAGAGAGACAGAGCATGAACGGGGGAGGGTCAGAGAGAGGGAGACACAGAATCTGAAGCAGGCTCCAGGCTCCCATCCATCAGCCCAGAGCCCGACGTGGGGCTCGAACTCACGGACCGTGAGATCGTGACCTGACCTGAAGTCGGACGCTTAACTGACTGAGCCACCCAGGCGCCCCTGTGTGTTTTAATAGCTTGTCATGTGTCCTGCCCCTGTGAGTACTACTATATTAAAAAGGGGTCATGCACTGTCCAGGGCCTGGCCCTTCAGGAGGTGTTTTTGGAGCTTGTTGTGTGCTCTGTGTTGTGGTGACTCCAGTTGCCTTATCCCCCTACTTGTGGTGGTGGTTTTGACCTTCACCAGGTGTGCTTTGATCTGTTCACTGAAGCAGCCCTGGAAAAAATAAAAAATGAGGGGTGGTGGTGGGAGAAACCTTATCCCATACAAAGAGAGAAATGATGGGGAAGGGGGGGAAATTGACCAGGCAGAGAATCAAAGACACTATATGGCTTAATCCAGAGAGAGAGAGAAATAAAGAAGGCGATACAGGAGAGGTGTAAAAAGAATAGATAAAAAAATGCCTGCTTAAACACACCAACAACTTGGGGCGCCTGGGTGGCTCAGTCGGTTGGGCGTCTGACTTCGGCTCGGGTCATGATCTCACGGTCTGTGGTTTCGAGTCCCGCGTCGGGCTCTGTGCTGACCGCTCAGAGCCTGGAGCCTGCTTCCGATTCTGTGTCTCCCTCTCTCTCTGACCCTCCCCCGTTCATGCTCTGTCTCTCTCTGTCTCAAAAATAAATAAACATTAAAAAGAAACAAACCGACAACCAGAATAGAGAAGGGAAGAAAGAAGAAAAGAAAGAAAGAAAGAAAGAAAGAAAGAAAGAAAGAAAGAAAGAAAGAGAAAGAAAGAAAGAAAGAAAGAAAGAAAGAAAGGGAAAGAAAGAAAGAAAAAGAAAGAAAGAAAGAAAGAAAGAAAGGAAAAAAGAAAGAAAGAAAGAAAGAAAGAAAGAAAGAAAGAAAGAAAGAAAGAAAGAAATAATAAGAATTGACCAAAATTCAAATCAGAAAATGCAAAACTGCCTGACAGGTGTCTGATGGTGACTTGGGACTGGTGGCTGTGCTGGCCTGGAGAAAGGGCTGTCTGGTTCGGTCAGTGTCAATCTCGCTCTGGTAGGTAAGCAGTTACTAGGCTGGGGGACGGGATTTGGTATAAGCGGGTCCTGCCTCCATTGGGGGCCCGCTCTCCTATTCCCTGAAGCCCCACTGTGTTGGTGATGGGGAGAAAAAGGCGACACCCCAGTCTCTCCTCTCTGGACCGGGTGTCCCAAACCCCACTGTTCGGGCCGTCCTCACAGCCCCACTTGAGTGGGGCGGTTTGTCCGGCCCCATAGTCTCCCGTGCCTCCCAGGCACTCAGCTGGGATTCAAACCCTGATGTCTTAAAGGATCCTGCTCTGCGTGCCCCGGTTCTTGGGTAGTGCCACCACCCAGAGGACAAAGGGTCTGCGGCTGGCACCTGCAGGGTCTTTTGTCCTTGGAGCGACAATATGCCTTCTTCTCACAGCACCAGAGGGAGGGGACTGCTCTCCCAATGAGCCTCTGAGCTCACTATTGAGCCCGGGGCTGGCTCCCACTCCCCCCCAGGGCATCTGCGGTCCAGAGAAAGTCAGGCCAATCCTGGATCTTCACTACTAAGGCTGTTTGCAAGTTAGAAAAACTGGCTCCCTCTGTTTTTTTTTTTTCTTTCTTTCCTCTGTGGTTCGGAGAGGTTTTTCTCTTGTCCAAATACAATCTTACGCTCCCACAGCCTCCGTTTCTCTTCCTTTTGTCTCTCCACCGAAGGGGTTACTCATGCTCCGTGCCTACACCCCTCTTTTTATCTCTCCCAATTTGCAAGCACGCACCTCTGTCCCACCAAGGGCTTACATTATAGATAACCGTCCAAACCTTCTTTGTACTCTTCTTCTTCTTTTTAATGTTTATTTATTTTTGAGAGAGACACAGCATGAGCAGGGGAGGGGCAGAGACAGAGGGAGACACAGAATCCCAAGTGGGCTCCTGGCTCCGCACTGTCAGCACAGAGCCCGACGAGGGGCTTGAACTCACGGACCCTGAGATCATGACCTGATCCGAAGTCGGATGCTTAACCGACGGAGCCACCCCGGCGCCCCCGGACTCTCCTGATCTCGTTTCTCTTGCTCTGTCACCAAAGAACGCGCTTTTCTGAAACCAGTGCTTTTCCTTCCCGTCCGTGTTCTTATGTTAGTTTCTATAAGAAATGTTAGCACTGCTTTTGCATGATAAATTTTATACCGATGTTCTCATAACAAACCATCCTCTGGCAATTTGTGTTTTCTTCGTTCAGTGTTAAGTTTTTGAGATTTTCCCGCATCCATTTGTATAATTTCATAGTTTAGTTGTTAACTTCTGTGCCATACTCCATTGTAGAATGCATTGCAGTTATTTTTCCCGTTTCCCTATTGGTGAATGTTTGGGTTATTTCTAATATCTCACTTGTATATAAGTTGACACGAGCATACTTCAATGTCGTTATGTAGGGACATCAGAGCTCCTCTGAGAAATGCACTGAGGGGTGGTGGTGTTGCATTGAAAGAGTTGCAGAGCTTAAACTTCAATGGAAATTGACCACCAAGGTGGTTGTACCAGTTAATATTCCCATCAGCAGGGATGGCGGTTCTGGACTTCTCCATTGCCCTATTATCATTTTTGTCGGATCACCAGGTATGAAGTCGTACATAGCCTATCATTGTTACACTTGTATTTCCCTGATTACTAGCAGGTGTAAGTTTTTTAATTTTTTAATATTAAAAAATGTGGTTTTCCCTCTTCTGTGAATTATCCATTCCAGTTCTTGCCGCCTGTTCTGTTACGTTGCTTGTATTTTTCTATTGATTTTTGGAAATCATTTGCAAAATCTGGTGGACAGTCTTTTTCTTTCTTCCTTCCTTCCTTCCTTCCTTCCTTCCTTCCTCCTTCCCTCCCTCCCTCCCTTTCTTTCGAGAGACAGAGGCAGCATGAGTGGGGGAGGGGAGGAGAGAGAAAGAGAGAGAGAGAGAGAGAGAGAGAGAGAGAGAGAATCCCAAGCAGGCTCCACACTGCCAGCACAGAGCCTGATTTAGGGCTTGAACCCATGAACCATGAGATCATGACCTGAGCTGAAACCAAGTTGGATGCTTAACCGACTGAGCCACCTAGGTGCCCTGAGGGGGATAGTCTTTTGCATGTAGGTTGCTAACCTCTTCTGCTTTGCTGGGTAGCTTTTTGCTTTGTTTATGGTAGCCTGGAAGGAATTTTGAAACATTAATGAAGTCAAAATTATCAAATATTTCTGTTTCGATTTTGCCTTTTGGGACTGAGGAAGACATTCTTGCCCAATTAAGGATAGAGTTATTTGGTTTTTTTTAATTTTTTTAAAAAAATATTTGTTTTTGAGAGAGAGAGAGAGAAGCAGAGAGAGAGAGGGAGTACAGAGGATCCAAAGCAGGCTCTGTGCTGACAGCAGAGAGCCCAACGTAGGGCTTGAACTCATGAACCGTGAGATCATGACCTGAGCCGAAATCGGACGCTTAACCGACTGAGCCACATAGGTGCCCTTTACTTTTTTTTATTTAAAAAAATCTCACTTCCCTATGGATAACCCAGTGTCCTGATACAATTGATAGAGTAGTTTTCCCCATTATTGTTTTATAATGCAACCCGTGTCTCGTACCAAGGTCCCTTTCATGCAGAGGTGTGTTCACGGGCTCTCTGGTGGCCTGTTTATGCATTGGGGTTTTATGTATGACCTAATAAATGCTTTTACTAAGTAGGGGAGGCATCATGCCCAGTGAGGAGCCCAGTGTGGGGCTTGAGCTCACAACCACGAGATGAAGACCTGAGCTGAGATCAAGAGTCAGATGTTTAACCCACTGAGCCACCCAGGTGCCACATGTATGTCCTAATAAATACTTCAAGAAAAAAATTTCCAGTAGTTTGACCAAGACCTCTGCATTGTGAGATCCAGTGGCCAATCCCATCATGCTCCTTCTTGACCTACTGGGAACACGCGTCACAGTTGGTCACTGCCTCTCTTGGATTCCAGGACTCAGCAACTCTCCTTGGTTCCTCTTCCTCAATGGTTGTCCTGTTTCCAGGGTAGGACAGCATTCCGTTGCCCAACCCCTTCCTGCTTCAGAGCCCCAGGGCTCCCTCTTGAGATCTCGTCTCTTCTCTATTCACACTTACTTGCAACTTGCCCGATCACTTTCTATCCACTGACTGAGAATGGGACTCTATGTTTATCTTCTTGGAGCTGACCTCAGTTTAGTATTATGTCCATTCATGTCTACGAGGCACCTCTTCTCCTGCTACTGCTTTGGAGGTTGTACTTGCCTCCTCATCTATAAGCATTTACTCCAAAAATTCTTACCGTGTGTGTCCGATGAAGTTTCAAGTTAATAATGACTTTTGTTTTCTTTTGAAGAGCACACGGGCGTCAGACTGCTTTAACTACAATCGCCCTCATCCTAATTTCTATTTAATTGTTATTGAGTATTCTAGTTCCATGTTGCTTTAACCTAACTAAAACTGTACTCTTATTTTTTTTTTTTTTACTATATATGCTTGTTGGACACGAGCATCTCTGCTTTTTTCGGGGGATGCTCAATGCTGGTTCTTGGACTCCGTATCTTCCTTCTGGGATCAGTTTCATTCTTACTAAATTTCATTTTTAGCTGTTCTTTCGTAGAGCGCATGTGAACGGGCATATTTCTCTGACTTTATCTGCAAATGTTTTCCTGTTCCCCTCATTCTTAGTTTTCAGTTTTATCATTCCATGCCCTTCGTCCTTAAAAATGGCTCATCTGGCTGCAGAATCCTACACTCACCCTTATTTTCGCTCAGTTCTTTAAAACTGTTATTCTGTGACCTTCTTCTGGCAACTGCTACTGCTGATGAGAAGACTGTGCTGTTTATCATTCAGCTTTAGAGAGTTTTCTTTTTTTTTTCCCGATTCTTCTCTTTTGAGAGGTCAATCCGGATGTTGGAACTTCAATCTAAAAACACATTAGGATTTACCTAAAAAAAGTAAAAAATAAAAAACCCCTAAAAACTCACATCAATTCTAGAAAATTTTCAGTCGCAAATTCTTGGAGTATTGCCTTCCCTTCTCATTCCTGCCCTTCTGGAATACGTATCTGCCTCCAGATACGTGTTCGTTCATTGTTAATTCTTGTATGTTATTCTCCGTGGCTCTTTATCTTCATTTCATATTTTCCATCCCTCTGTTGTTTAGTGCATTCTGTTTTTCCTGTCTTCCAGTTCACCAATTATCGCCACAGCTTTTCCCCCCAATTCTGTTGTGTAACCCGTCCACCGGGCTTTAAATATTTATGATTTTGGCTTTTCATGTTTCTTTGCTAGAAGTTCTATTATCTCCTTTCCAAACCTGCCTCTCCCCTTTTTTATATTGGTCTGTTCTTCATTATACTTTCTCTTGAAACTATTAACTCTTAGATCATTTTAAATCTGCCTATTTCACGTTTTCTTTCTTCTTCTTCTTCCATTGTCTGCAGTTCTTGGGACCCAGGTCTCCCGAAAGACAGATCTGCTGACTCATCCCCGGTGTGGTTCATTTTTCTCATATTTCGGCAATGCTGTATTGTCAATTTATACCAATCAGGGATGACTTATTTCTATGGGAAGTCTTTGTGCCGGGGGTTGCAAACTTCTCCCCTTTGAGCAGTTATATATATGTTTTCCTTTGGATGACATTTGGGGGGCGGGCCCCCTGACCGGCAAATTTTGTGTGTTAAACATTTGGCTTGTAATGCCTCCGTTTTTCAAATAATGTAACTTAATTTCACAGTGTTGTGTTGAACTGGTCTCAGGTTTGGATATTTTATAGGTAACTTTCTCTCCAAAAGCTTCCGTAGACAATAAACTCCCTGTAGCCTCCCTAGGAAGGTAGATGGACTTCAACGATTTCCTGTTTAAGGATGAGGCAGTTTTTTGAATCTCTGGGCTTCACGCTCATAGCTCGGTTTTAATTCTCCAATTTTTTCTCAGCCCTGAACACATATTCCCTGTTCCCGTGTAGGAGTTAGAATCGAAACCACTGGGACCTATAATCTGGGGAAGAAACCAAGAGGTTCCCCGTGGAGTCAGTTTGGTTTTCCATTGTGTTGTTAATTTTTCTCCTTCAATTTGACAGTTGAGGATTTCACAATCTTAGTTTTGAACCCACCTATGCATTGCATTTTTATTCTTCTATTGTATGCAGATTTCTATTGGTTTTGGCAAGGGTGGGGCTAGCCTGTATCAGCTTAGCCTGCAAATTACCAAAAGCCATTCCTGCCATGTGTATATTTTCTTTTCTTTTCTTTTCTTTTCTTTTCTTTTCTTTTCTTTTCTTTTCTTTTCTTTTCTTTTTTCTCTTCTCTTCTCTTCTTCTTCTTCTTTTTTTTAAGTTTGTCTGTTTATTTTGAGAGAAAGAGTGAGAGCCGGGGAGGGGCAGAGAGAGAGAGAGAGCGGGAGAAAAGGAGAATCCCGACGCAGGGCTCAAACCCACAAACTGTGAGATCATGACCTGAGCGGAAATCAAGAGTCGTCTGGGCAGCAGGCGGAGCCTCTCAGTTGCGCCCCATGTGTGTATTTTCATTTGCATATTAGCAACGAAGCCTCAATCACCCTTTAATTGGAAAGAAAGCCCGAAGCTCTCATGAGAGTGAAAATAAAACCAACCAACCAAAGAAGAAAAAAATATTCAAGCCGGTTTGCTGGCTAAAATAATTAAATTGGTCGATTTGGCGCAAGTTAAAATCCGAGACACCAAGCATCTTGAGTACTATATCGCGCAGTTGGTTTAACGTCGGATGTTCCTGAATCTGAACCTTACTTGGCTTCTCTCGAGTGGCTGAGCCTGGAAGCGTCACTTCTCTGAAACTTGCCTTCCTCACCTGTGGAATGGGTCAACCTCGGGAGCCCCACACCTTGCAAATGCCCGGCGTGGAGGACCCGCCCTGTGCTTCCCTTCACGTCCTCTCTGCCCACATTTTAGTCCGGCCGTCGCCGTGGTAACCAGCTGCCCGCAGGGGTAACTTGGTAGCACCTCTCCTGGGTTGTACCAGGCATCTCTCGCCTTCTTGCCCAGAGCCTTTCTCTCTCCAGATGCCTGGAGAAGCCAAGTAGCCACTCTCACGTGCACCCAGGCGATCCTGGAAGTGTGTGGGGAACCCTCCCTTGGGGCAGCACTTGACAACTGGGGCAGAGGAGGCGGCATGTAAAGGTGACCCTTTCCCTCCTGGGAGAAACAGCCCTGAGGTGCATTCTACGAGGCTTGAGGTGGTTGACCGGCTTAAAATCCCAGCTGTGGTTTGGCATGGCTGACTCCCTCTGGATTGTACCCCTATTCCTTGGGATAAATACCTGCATGTAAGCCGTGCATGTAAACACCTGCACGTAAGCCCTTGCCTCAGGCTCTGCCTTTTGGGAGAGCACAGGCCAAGACAGGTGCTTAATTCATCAAGAGAACGAGATTTGCCACATGAATCGGTGAGAGCTGATTACATCTATCAAGATTTAAGTACCGAGAATTAAGTGGGAGCTTTAATGTGAAGACATTTGTATTGACAAGCTTGTGAAACCAAGGCATTCGGTTGCAGAGATCTTTATAATTCATACCATATCCTTTCCCGGAGAGGATATGAGATGCCTCTATGGATAAAGAGGACAGTTGGAAAATCATGTAAATTTCAGAAGCTTACAACCAGCGCCACCGCCCTTGAACCCTGGTGTTTGCTGTGCTGAGGGCGTTGGGTGACAGAACTTTTTAATGATCAGAACTCTGCAACCAGGGGACCCTTAAAGAGATAAGAGATCTTTGTAAGGTATCTCGGAAAATGATCAAAAGTAAGAATGCATTTGCCCCTAACCCTCTCCTGTCTTTGGAATGATAGACACGATTACGATTCCCTGGGATGACTCAATGCACGTGATTTGGAGGTCAAGCCTAAAATCCGGCCAAAGCTGACTTTCCTATTCATTTCTTACATGCGGGAATTGGAGAAGCAGTTCTATACATCACTCGCTTGGATGGCCAGTAAGTAATTAGTTGGGGTCTTCCCGATCTTAGCCCCCCTGCAAAGAAGCCAGTGGTAATTGTGGGCATTCGGATGATAATTCTCCAGCAGAGGACCAGCTTCTGATTCTGATTCCCCACCCGCTCCGGCCCCAGGCTGTGCTCTGGAGGTCAGATGCCAGATGTACAATGAATATGGAAGAAAGAACGTTAGAACACAGGCTGTTCAGGAGTCTCTGACAATCAGCCCAGAGGTTTTGCTGTGCTGACGGCTGATTCATGAGTTGCTCATATTGTAACAGTCTGTACTTGGGGCTGAAAGTAACACCTCTCCCCTTGTGTGGTGCCAGGTGGCTGGAATTTCCCTCTGACAAAAATAGATAGAAGAAAATATACAGCTCACCAAAGTGAGGACAGCTCGGGGGACAGACCGCGGAACCTCAGCGTTCTGAAAACCCACGTCACTGAGTGAGAGAACGGAACACAGGGGTAGGAGTGGCATCCAAAGAAATTACAGGAGAAAGCAGTTCTGAGCTGGAGAAACCCCTATCTAGATTTGCAGATCAGAACACTCCCAAGCCCCAGGAGGAAAATAGACCAACACCTAGAAATAGTCAAGGTGAAATTGAACTCTGGACAAATAATCACCCATGCATTCTCTGGAAAGAGCAAGCTAACCACAAAAGAATAAAAAATCAAGCTTGCTTTTGCAGCCTTAAGTCGGAGACAAGGGCAAATCGCTGATACAGTTCTGATGGAAAACGGAGTCATGGTTGCAATTACATTCATGGGTGAAGTCGCGAGGGAGGCGTCCCCAGATGGGCAATGACTCAGAGATACCACGGCCCAGCGACATGTGCTCAGAAAGTTATCAAAGATGCGTGCCGGCCACGCCCAGCATGTATCATGATCAAGATTCCACAAATTGCCAAAGTGGGCACGAGGAACAGGACAGGCAGCACTAGAGTCATTTAAACACAGAGGGAAGTTTCAATCACTGTTGCAAATATGTTTTGAAAGCAGAATGCCCTCCTTAGTTCGGGAAAGACACAACGTTACAAATAAGCCAGGCGGAGGGGCGCCTGCGTGGCTCAGTTGGTTAAGAAAGTCAATCAGGTCATGATCTCACATTCTGTGAATTTTCAAGGGGCAAAATGTAACAGTGAGGTGGCCCATTGCTTCCCGGCGGGTCCACCTCGGCCAGTCTCCCTCTTGCCTCCGTCTCCAGTCGCGCGTGCCTTCCCCACTGCTATCCTGCATTGAGTCTGCCCACAAGAGCTGGACCGCTGCCTGAGCAGGATAGTTTCTGTGGGCGGTGGGTCTGTGTGCAGCCAAGACCACTCTTCAAAGGCAGTCTGGATCCCCCTGTCCTCCCTCTGGGACCTCTGCTTAAGGAGGTCCCTCCTCCACCTCCACCTGATCCCGGATACTCCCGCCCCCTCCCACCCCCAGCTCCTCGCCTCCGGCAGCCGGGAGACTGGCCCTGAAAATCAATCTTCTTTCTCTGGCACCTTGAATCTATGTTCTCACTTTGCGGTAGGCGGTGGAGGGGGCCCTTGGGGGCCAAAGTGAGAGAAGGGAGGCAAGGATATTCACAGGGAACAAAAACATTCACAATTTCGGATATAACCCTGCCACGCGGTTTCCATAACTTCTTATATGGCAGAATATAACGCAGGGATGGGGCGCCTGGGTGACTCAGTCGGTGAAGCACCTGACTTCGGCTCAGGTCATGATCTCACGGTTTGTGGGTTCGAGCCCCGCGTCGGGCTCTTGTGCTGACGGCTCGGGAGCCTGGAGCCCACTTCCGATTCTGTGTCCCGTGTTTCTCTGCCTCTCCCCTGCTCACGCTGTCTCTCTCTGTCTCTTAAAAATAAACATTAAGGGGCGCCTGGGTGGCTCAGTCGGTTAAGCAGCCGACTTCAGCTCAGGTCATGATCTCACGGTCTGTGAGTTCGAGCCCCGAGTCGGGCTCTGTGCTGACAGCTCAGAGCCTGGAACCTGTTTCAGATTCTGTGTCTCCCTCTCTCTGACCCTCCCCCGTTCATGCTCTGTCTCTCTCTGTCTCAAAAATAAATAAATGTTAAAAAAAAAAAATTTAAAAAAAAAAATAAATAAACATTAAAAATTTTTTTTTTAAAAAAAGAATGTAACACAGGGACAACACAACGCACAGAGATGTGCAACTTAAAGCCTCCTCACAAGGCAGACACCCGGGCAACCAGAACGTTCCCACCCTCCTCCCTCACAGAACCACCACCCTGATTTTTATTAGGCATCGCTCGCTTTGGTGCGTGTTTGCAGCACCCAAACACGCCTTCCCAAGTGCGCTGGTTTGATCTTGCCCCCTTTCTCGAACTTGACCTAACGGAATTCCTGGAGTATGCATTTGACGGCAGGTCCGGCTTCTTTTGCTCGAGCTTTTGCTGTGCTGGCGTTTTGGGGTCCTTTCCTCGTAGGCTGCACAGAGCGCCAAGGTGGGAGCGCACCGGCCTGGGGTTACCGCCCCGCTGCGGGGGGACGTGACGTTCGGGCTCTGTCCGAGTTTGGCTTTCACAAACAGTGCTGCTGCCCCCGACTTGTGGTGCACTCGTGCCTGCTTTTGTGCCGCACGTCTCCTAAATCCACAGCACGATGCACCATACTGCTCTATCACCTTAAACTTGCCCTGCTGAGTTATTGGTCTGGGGATGTGGATTTTTGCCCTGGCGCTTGTACGCTGAGGTACGAATGCTTGAGTGACGTTGTTACAGGGCATAAAAAGGCATTTTAAATCGCAACACGAGTAAATGTCGGAATCATAATCTGAGAGCCGTCAGACTACCGGGAGAAATTCTCATGGAGACACAGGGTGGCGGGGTACCCAGGCCCACAGCCCCGGGGGTGGGGGTGGGGAGGAGGGGCGTGTCACTGTTTCCCAGCCGATGTCCTCCAAGCAACAGGTGGGCACAGTCACTCTCTTCCCAGCCCACCGGCTTTGAACTTGAACAATTCTTGATGACACGGTTTTGTGTTGTTTTTTTTTCTTTTCCTTTTTTTTTTTTTTTTTTTTGTTTCCGTTTGGTGACCTAGTATTATTGATAGTGTCGAGCATAAAGCGAGACTTTATTAATTTATAAAACATTATGTCAAGACCGAATAATTCAAAAGCACATAAAAAACAGCCTCACCATAGTTCTGAGTGGCTACTTCCTCAGCCACACAAATAGCCAGTGAAGTCTTTAAAATTGCCATTTAGAAAAGACTCAGTTACACTTAGGTCCTAGGAGCATAATGGCCCCCAATCTCTTGGAGAATTTGGAGGAAAAGAGAAATGGGGGTGATTTTATTCTCTTCATTAAATATACACTTATTTATTGATTTTTAAAAAATATATATTTAAATATAAAAATATTGGGGCGTCTGAGGGGCTCAGTCAGTTGAATATCTGCCTCTTGATTTCAGGTCAGGTCATGATCCCAATGTCGTGAGATCAAGCTCTGAGTTGGGCTCTGCGCTGAGTGTGGAACTTAAGATTCTCTCTCTTTCTGCCGCTTTCTCTTGCCTCCCTCACTCGTGCTCTCTCTCTCTCTCCCACAAAAAATAAATAAAAATACAAATATAAATAATGAATCAAGTGTATCTATTACGTGTTTACATGTAAATAGATACAAATATAACATTGGAAGGAATATATGGAAATGTTATTGAAGTCATTTTTTGTTGGGGGGGAGAGGTGATGTTACAAATATTTCTTCACTTTGCTTTCTTTTGTTTTCCTAAATTTCTGTATTAAGTATGCTCACTTTCCAACTGGGAAAAAATCTTCAAAAATATGGATAGTTAAAGAAATAATTTTAATAATTAATACTTTTTATTTTAATTTATTTTTAATAAATATTTAAAACATTTTTAAAGATTTTATTTTTAAGTAATCTCTACATCCAATGTGGGGCTCAAACTCACAACCCCAAGATTAAGAGTTGCATACTGTTCTGATTGAGCCAGCTAGGAGCCCCTAAAAAATATTTTTAATGAAGTCTTCGAGAACAGAAAGAAACCATATAGAAAATGAGATAATCCAACTAGAACTATGAAGTTACACATTTAACTATTTTCTTTATTTTAATTTTTTTTTCAACGTTTATTTATTTTTTTGGGGACAGAGAGAGACAGAGCATGAACGGGGGAGGGGCAGAGAGAGAGGGAGACACAGAATCGGAAACAGGCTCCAGGCTCTGAGCCATCAGCCCAGAGCCTGACGCGGGGCTCGAACTCACGGACCGCGAGATCGTGACCTGGCTGAAGTCGGACGCTTAACCGACTGCGCCACCCAGGCGCCCCAACTATTTTCTTTAATTAAAAAATTTTTTTTAATGTTTCTTTATTTTTGAAAGAGAGACTGACAGAGCATGAGCGGGGGAGGAGCAGAGAGAGAGGGAGGCACAGACTCCGAAGCAGGCTCCAGGCTCTGAACTGTCAGCACAGAGCCCAACGGGGGGCTCGAACTCATGGACCGCGAGATCATGACCTGAGCCGAAGTTGGACGCTTAACCAACTGAGCCACTCAGGCGCCCCTTAAGTTTATTTATTTTTGAGAGAGAGAGAGAGAGAGAGAGCGCAGAAGTGAGGAAGGGGCAGAGAGAGAGGCGAGGGGGAGAGAGAGAATCCCAAGCAGGCTCCATGCTGTCAGTGCAGGGTCCCATGCTGGGCTCTAGCCTGTGAACGGTGACATCATGACCTGAGCCAAAATCAAGAGGTGGATGCTTAACTGACTGAGCCACCCAGGCACCCCTTGGCCCCTGGGGGGTTGGATTCCCCCCACCCCAACTTTTTAAACAGGTCAAATTAGGTCTGACATCGCTACAGTAAATATTGGACATGGAGGCCGTATAATGGCTGTTCATTTCCGGAAGCAGCTTAACTCTGCTGTCATCCCGAGGACAGCCATGTTATTCCTTAGCGACACTGGTGGATGGTGCAAATGTTTATTTTTCCTTTCTGAGAAGTTTGTATCTGTCATAGGGCCCGGACAAGTGCATTGCTGATGTCTGAGAGTCTTACAGAATGGCCTTGGCCAGGAACAATTCAGAGCAGGCATTAGTCACCTGTGTCACAAAAGAACACTGACTTCTGCCAACTGTGTGGTTTTGTGCCGGCTGGCCTTCCGGTCGGGACCCGAGAAGGGCCGAGGGGCACACTGGATTCTGTGACAACCAAGTGACTTGGTTTCTTGGTCAGCGTTATTTGGGCCCATTCATTTTGCTTTGTAGAGTTCCCATTAGCTGGGCTTCAGATGCTGATTTTCTGATTGCAGTGGTTTCTGGATGGCCCTTGTGTCTACAGAGATAATGCCACGCACTTAACAGAGACGAGGAAGTGCATCCTTCCTTTGCTCTGCTGGGAGAGCCCGTTCCCAGTCACTAAAGCAGAGCCAGGTATTTGTATCTGAGTCCAAAAGAGAGCCCAGCGCCAGTCCATTTCTTCTCGAGGCTCCCTTCCACACCACCGGATTCCAGGGATGCTGTGGTTCACGCCGAGCAGGGCAGTGGTAATACCAGACCTTTGTAGCATCTACACAGTCTGAGCCATCCGTGGCTCTGGTTCATGAAATAAAATGCCTGGTTTCGTGAGGGATCTCTTTAGGGTGCTCAGCTCTTACAATTTGCTTAGCCAAATTGTCAAGAGGAAGAAATAGCATAGATCAAAGACCAGTAATACCACTGTTTCACCTAGGATCTGCTCCTGGTGAAGAAGTCGGGCTGAGGGCCCCCGTCTTGTGATTTGTTGGGTGAATATTTCAGAGGAGGGGCCCTAGGAGACCACGCACCATTAATTTTGTGGAGGGTGTGCTTTTCATTTATGAGGATTGGATCAACTTCAGTTGGGTCATACTGAGGGGCTGTCCTCGGACAATAAACCAGATGTTTGAGCAAGAGTGTTGCCGAGAGTTGACTGAGCACTGAATGAGTGTCTGCAACGAAGTACCTAATTTGGGAGGACGGCATGGATCCTGGGCAACCCTGGCAGCTGTCGTTCACCCTCGAGAGGCTTGCTACTCCGGCTCTCCTGCTTCGTGATGGGGGGGCCCTCATCCAGCTACCCTCTGGAGACCCCGTTACCATGAGAGGGATTAACCTTCCTCATCCTGCCCTTGGATCCCCGCTGGAAGGAGACGCTTTGGCCACCTGGTGGTCCAGACTCAATTGTCCAGGCTCGCTTTTACCTCAGGGAAAACTTGGTTGTGACAAGGATGGACCATTCTAGACTCATCAGGCTCCTTCCACTGGGATCCCATCTTGGGATCCTCAGGAATTCCAACCCCATGCGGGTACAGCCTGTAACTCACAAACACGTACTCGACGTGTGCACTGTCTCATGATCGCTCTAGGCACTAGGGGCGCAGATCGTGCATGTTTTCGCCCTCCAGGAGGGAAGAAACACCCAGACATTCCTCAAACATCTGTACCCATCACCCCACCCATCTGCTCAGCAGGTGTGCTCATTTGAGGTCTCAGGGAGGCAATACAGATCATCAGACACAAACATTTTCACATTGCACTCGGCAAGCTCATAGCCTCATTTCCATCTGAGCCTTTCTCGTTCTCTCGTCCTTTGGACAGGGTGTCCCTCTTCCAGGCCAAGATGAATATCTCCGCTCTGGATCCCCTCTCTTCCGCCAGCCTGGAGCCCTTGCTCAGGCAGAACCTTCTCTCTTACTCTCTCCTTCTCTGCTGCCCAACCTCAGTTACGTGTGCCCAAGTCTCTCCCGTAACACACATGAAACTCTTTCTTTGAGCCCGTTTCACTTTCCTGCTCTATTTCCCATACTTCTTTCCGTTCCCTGTCAAATTGCTTGAAAGAACCGTTTGTGCTCACGCATCCTTTCTCCTTTCTTCCTCGAAGCCTTGGCCTTCACCTCATCCCTCCAGGGAAACTGCAGTAGCCAACATCACCAGTGGCTGGCCTCCTGCTAAATCTGAGGGGCCCTTCTTGGTCTTGTCTTTCCAGAGGAGAAGCACTTGGCACTGATCGGACTGCTCCCTCTTACTTGAAATAACTGTTTTTGCATGTTTCAGGTTCATGGCCCTGGTAGTGCAGTGAAGAGCTCAGGCTTTAGAGCGTGTCTGCTTGGGTCCTCATCCCGGATCCAGCCTTTATTAGCAGGGTGCTTTTGTGCAAGTTCCATAGACTCTCTGCGCCTCTGATTTAGAGGGCTGTCATGAGAATTTAATTAGTTAAAACACGTACAACACTTGGAACAATGCCTGGCACAAAGTACGTCGCTAAATAATTGTTCATGGTTATTATTTCCTTTGTGTTCTTCTCTTTTACGGCTATGTCCTTAAATGTTGTCATCTGGTCCTTATATCCAATGCTGCATGCTGTCCCTCGTTTACCCCTTCAAAACATCCGTATGCTGATCATTCCCACGTCTTGGCCCCAGATCGCTCTCCTCAGATTCGAATCTACATATCCAACCGCCAGCAGCACGGATCTATTGTATGTGTACTTACATCTGTTGTATTCAAAGCTGAACTCACCATATTCTCTCCCAGAATGATACAAGAAATAGAAACCCCGGCCATGTGCTTCCCACTTGGATGCCAGAAACAAGGTGTCCTACTCACTTCTTTCCCGTTCCGTTCCACATCCAGACGATTGCCAAGTGCTGTCTCTTTGATCTCCTTATTATCTCTCCAATCTGCCTGCTTTCCTTCCTGTCCATTGTTTCTCACGCATGGCGCCATCTTTTCTTCTTGTAAGACCCAGAAGACTTTATCTGCTTGCATCACCCCTTACGTTCTCCACTGTGGGCAAGGCTTTGCTACATGTTAATGCTTCCCACTGTTCTGGACATGACGGCCAGAGTCCTTGGAGCAGATATTGGCCTCCTCCAGTGTTTCCTACTCCTGTTAGGGGGGAAGAGGTGGGTGGATACCACTTAGATTGAATCTGGGGCAACCTCTGTGCCATCCACTTTGGCAACTGAAGAGCCCACTGTCTGTAATTTCTTCGGAGGACAGTGGTCTCAGCTTAACCATCACTTTCTCTGGGTAGCTTTCCCCATCCAAGCCCCAAGTCTGGATTGAATGTCCATCCATCCATACTCTCCTTTATCTCTTCTATTATTGTGCATTCATCACACTACATTATAATTGCCTGTTTCCTTGTCACTATCCTCCTGCACACTGTAACATCTGTCAAGGCAATAATCGTACTGTTATGGGCTGCATTGTGCCCCCCTCAAAGATTCATATGTTGAAGTCCTAACCCCCCAACACTCCAGAATGTGACCATAGTTGGTAGCAGGGGCTTCCAAAAGGTAATGAAATTAAGATGAGATTGCTACAGAGGGCTCTAATCCAATATGGCTGGTGTCCTTATTATAAGAGGAAAATTGGACCCAGACGTACTGGGGAAGATAGTGGGAAGACATAAGAAGAGGACGGCCATCTACAGGCCAAGAAGAGCAGATCCTTCTCTCACAGCTCTCAAAAGGAACCAACCCTGAGACACTTTGATTTTGGACTCCCAGCCTCCAGAACTGTGAGTCCATACATTTTTGTGGTTTAAGCCACCCAGTCTATGGTACTTTGTTACGGCAGCCCCTAGGAGACTAATACACGTGTCTTACTCACTTCCCAGTGCTGAGCATGGCACGAGGAAGGGATTCAGCGTCTGATGAATACTTTTTGAGTAAGTGAAGGAACGAGTCAGCCACCGAGAAGAGCCAGGATTCATTGATCCGGTTTATGCAATCGCATTTAATCAAGTATAGAAGAATGTCGTACACATTCAGAGAAATTAGATGGCATTTGTGGAATCCTTACAGAGAAAACTTGACATGAAGACGCTGAATAAGACGCCAGTGACTGTTCCCATCTTCCAGTGGTTTATAGCCAGATGTGGTGGGGGATGTGCGCTCTAGCTGCAATAAAAAATAAACCTCAAGCTCACGGAGTGATTGGAGCACAAAGAAGAAAAGGGATGAATTTAGAATGAGATGACCGAGGGAGAGTCTCATGCCTTCAAAAGTTGGTTGTGTTTCAGCAAACAGAGGTAATGGCCAAAGAGGAATCCAAGGCACATCATACTCAAAGGTAGAGAGGAAGGAAGTATGTTCTAGGAATAGAACACCCCTGGTTTGGCTGGATCATAAGGGTTCGCATCTTGTTGGGAAGCCATAACGAGGCAGCATTTGGGAGAGCCTTGAATGTCAGTCGGGAGCATTTCTGAATCCGTATCTCTGCATTTACGTTCCACAAATACTGGAAATATTAGCAGCTGAAGCTCTTCCTCCCTCCCGTACCTTCCCTCAAAGAAGCATCAGTTGGTTTAATCATTCATCGCAAAAACAACATCTCCCCGTCTACATTTTTTAAATTTTGTCGTAACTTTCAATAGGAAATCTATGCACGGTCAATTAGCTCTCCAAGAGCAGGCTCAGCTCTCTGATGGATGGGCCAAGCCTTTGTTAAGACACCGCTCAGTACGTGTGTATATGTTTGTGTGTCATTGCCGAGACTGGCAATTAGTCTGGAAAACTAATCACCTCCTTCAAACAAAGGCAGCCAGAAATTCTCTTACACGCGTTCAGCTTTGGTAAATCACTTGATGATCACAGGGCTTTCTGGGGCAGGCTGTTCAAACAAATCTCTTTCCTCATCCAAGGTGGCCTCTGGGGTCATCTCTTTTGCATGCTGGTGATCCCATGCAGCTCCGTGTAGCTTGTCACCATACTTCAAGCACAGACCTTGGACTTGGAAGTGCCCACCCCCTTTGCCCTTGTTCCAAAGCGGGGCTTTTGCGAGCCGCCCACCCCTCAGCAGGAGCAGTATATTGGAAATGTAAGGCGAGCCGCCGTTTGGAAGGAAGTGGGGGTGTGGAGAGCTTGAGACCAGATCAGGTCTTAAAGGAGAAGGGAAAGGCACTATGTACTTTAAAATTTTATCTAAATCTTTATTTCTTAAGCCAATACGAGGCAACCAAGACTGGGTGATGCCAGTGAGGTCTCTCATTACGTTGGTTCTTCTGGTGACCCAGGGTTTTCCCACCCCAATACATCCGAAAGCCACATTTGTTAATAACCAGAACAAGTGAGTGCGAAGTGAGGAAGCCATAAAGCTTATTCAAGTCACCGCCGGGACCCTCTGTTATGCTTCTGGGCTGGACGTGTCCTCTATGCATCCTGGAGATACTGGTCTACAATGTGATACTGCAGTGAAATCAGCATCCTTGCTCTTGGCCATATCAGTCACAAGATGCTTGGTATTAACCCACAAGTATTTACTTTGAGCTCTTCCCCCATCAGAGCTGACCCCTAGGGAAAAGGTAAGGCAGAAAGTGCCTTAGACCCTGGCCTTTGGGGTACTCATCCAGATTGTTCAGCCAGGGGCTTGAAAACCTGAGTTCAAATCCTAAAGCTGCCAGGACCAGCATCTGAGCTGAGCCTTTCTTTGTAGAGTCAGTTTCTCATCTGAAAGGAAGGGGTATAGTGGGTTTGGAGATCCCAGAATCCTCTCAGCCTCCAACATCCTATGAGGAGACCTTCAATGAGGAAATCTCTGAAGCTTGGGGCGCCTGGGTGGCTCAGTCAGTTAATTGTCCAAACTTTTGATTTCAGCTTAGGTCATGATCTCACAGTTCCTGGGTTCGAGCCCTGTATCGAGCTCTGCGTCGACAGCATGAAGCCTGCTTGGGACTCTCTGTCTCGCCCTCTCTCTATGAGCCCCTCCCCTTCTCTCTCTCTCTCTCTCAAAAATAAGCAAATAAACATTAAAAAAGGAAATCTCTGAAGCTTACACAACAACATCCAAGGAAAGTGAGGTTCTGCCCACACCTTCTTCCCTTCCACCGCCAAGCTGCACATCTACTCTTGAGGGTTTTTTTTCCCCTTCGTGGATGGTTTTAATATTCATCTTCCCTCTCATTAGTCACTTATCCTGGGGTGGGGGAGAGCACATAATTTACATCTGTCCAGACCCACCTCTCCCTTCTCCAGGAGTCCCAGGGCCACCATCTTGGCAGGCACAGTATGGCCTTATCTTCCGCTGTGGTTGGCTCCCTGGGGATTTGGCCTTTGCCTGGATGAACAGTCCAACCACATGTCCCAGGGCTGCACACCTGGAGGCATTTCAGTTGCAGAGGGGCTTTGGCAACGCACTCTCTGCAGCCCCAGTGCCTTTCATCTTTACGCTCCTGTGAATTTAAAGGGAAATGAGAACCAGCTGCTTCTGATACCTTTACACTTAACTCATCAGAAAACTGTCTAGGGAAATGGGTTTAAGAGCCAGGAAACCTTTTTTAAGACCCTTTGTTTGGGAAGTAAAACTCGCCATGTTTTTCAGAAACCCAGGTTTCACACCACACCCTCTATTCACCTTCGTACCATCTCCTCTGGCATCTCCAAATCGGGATCCTCAGGTTTCGCTGAGCCATCTGTACCTGAAATAATCATTATAATTGATTGCATTTGGGCCACTCTCCACTTTGTCAGCGGTTCAGCAGTCTCATTGGATTCTCATAGGAACCTGGTGACAGATTTGTCAATGGAAGCATCAAAGGGGTTCAAGTCAGCCTGTAATTGGCACAGCTTGGACCAGACCCCACCCCCCCACTGGCCCTTAATGCTGAGACCAGTGGTTCTCCACCTTTAGCCTGAATTAGAATCACTTGGCTGGGCCCCCACCCCAGAGTGGGTTTGGAATGGGGCCTAGAGAATTTGCGTTCCTAAGAAACTTCCAGGTGGTTCTAACACTGATGGTCCTGGGGCGCCATTTTGAAGTCCAGTGTCTTAAATGTACCCCCATGGGATCCCTTTGTCTCCTCCTTGAGTGTGTAGACCTGCCTTCCTCAGTATTACCTATGCCAAACAGATGGAAAAGGAGTCTTCATTCACCAAAAGGAAGATGCCACATGTTTGCAAAGACTGGTCAGCAAGAACAGGCCATTTTCGCTGGGACTCGCCCCCCAAGTGCAAGCCAAACGTCTCCAACTCAGCCTCTCACCGTTTCCGTCCTTCTGCTTCCCCGACGAGGGCGTTCTTAACCTCAGTTCGTTTTGTCTCCTAACATCTGATGACGCTTTCCTGCCATAATCGGACACCTCCGAGGCAATGGCCCTGGATACCACTCATCATTCATGGTTTCCTCTCGATGACTGTTGCCCTCCTTAATGTTATCTCCGCGTGCGGAATCCCCACTGGGGCAGTATTGCCTTTTTGGCGTCATCAGTTAATTTGTTCATTTCCATGTACGTTATTGAAAGCACTCCGAGTCTTAATTAGTCCTCTTTAGCCGCTTCTCCCTGTAGCCCCCGTGTCACAGAACCAAAGGCACTGAAGCACGGTGAGGAACAGGCCTAATTAACAGGCCCGTGATTGAAACTCGGGAGCAATGGAGGATGCGGAAGATTTACATAATTCATATGCAAAATGGGGGGCTGATGCGGTGGCAGGGGAGATGGACGCAGGAAGAGCAGTTAGGATTTGTCAAAGATACGTGTTGGTTAGGGCTGCAGGGCCCCCCCCCCCCCCTTTGCTTCCAGGAACTGCCTCCCACCGCTCAGTTCCAAACGGTTCTGGTTGGGGTGGCAAGTGCAGAACCAGCCGTGATCTCATCCCCTGCTTGAGGAGAGAGCGCCTGACTGGGTCTGGCTGTTTGGAAGCCTTCCGCCCTCTGGCCACGGTGATGGGTTCAGGCATGAACGTGTGATTCTCTAGTTGGGCCAATCAGAGTTGCTTCCCGGGACTTTTCTGCTGGGTGTAGCTGGGAGGAGCGCCTTTGGCCCTTGGGAGCCGGGGGTTAGAAGGACGTGACTCTTTGGTGGCCAGGAACCATCTTCCCCACAGCATGGGAGAAGACCGTCTGCAGGAGAAGAACGGGGTCCAAGTGCAGAAAGAGGCATAGCCAGGAAGTGACGGGAGATGAGAGCCACCAAAGACAGAGTCTGAGCCCCTGCCTTGTGGTGCCAAAGCTACTCACACTTCATTGGACAAGACCTTCCTTGATTTGGTCACAAGTACATGGGACTCGAGCGAACTCCTGTGATCAGCACTGCCTCGCCTCTCGTCAGCTCAGTTACAGTCAACAGGGGGTTGACATTGAGGTGATCCCGACAGGGTGGGGAAGTGGCCGTGAAGATGCTTTTCATATCTCCCACCCCTTTTTGACCCACACCAAGGAACTGTGTTTCCACTTTATTTGAACCTACAAGACCTGTTTCCTTCAGGTACCTGGGGTTTGCTCCCTGTACTAGGCTATTAGCCACTGGTTGTCACATCCCTTTGGATGCTGTGGGGCATGGACTGGCCGCCATACTTGGGGGACATCCCTACGTAGTCAGTCACCACTAACTCTGCTCCTGCCCTGAATCAGCCTTGGTCCCTTTAACGTGACTCATTCCACAGGCAGTATTTATTGAGCACCTGTTACGTGCCTGGCACATCTGGGAATATGGGGACAACTGGACCTGAGCCCACCCAGTGAAGGTCCAAGTGCAGAGAGACCTCTGTCTTAATCTTTAAGGATCAATGTCCAGGCCAAGGCCTTTGGTTGCCACATTGGGCAAGGCAGAGGCCTTCCCACCCTACTACTCCTCATAGGAAAATCTAACTCAACTTTTGTCTCATAAAGAGGAGATTCAGACATGGACCTAGGGATTCATGGACCTATGGATTCATAAGAGCCCTTTTGACTGAGGTTCCAATATGCTTAGACACCATGGTCCTCAGGACACAAAATTACCTCCATTCACGGATATACAAAGAATTCTGTTGCTTCCTGTATTTTTTTTTTCCTTTGGTGCAATATCTGCATTAAGCCCCCTGGAGATTTTTGGCTTTGTTTCCTTTGTTTTACAGATTTTTATTTAAAATTTCTTCTTGATCAGAAAAGTAAAACACTATACTATCCTATATACTATACTATACTATACCATACTTACTATAGATCATATAGAAAATAGAAAAACAAATCAAAACCAAAGAAAAATAACTCACAATATTTTTTAAAAGAATAGAAGGCTGTTTATTGACCACTGTTTACCAGTATTTACAACAAAGCAAACAATATACAGTTTGACCACAAAGTGATTGTTTCTCCTGGTTGCTGCTAAACCAGTAACTCAAATGCTGAGAAGAGGGAGGTTACATGTAAGGAATGAGTTGGGGTAAAGGAAAAACGTGCATATCAAGAGTTTCGATTATAGGGGTTTGTCCCCCCATTTATTGCAGCAGGTGCTAAATCACCCACGTCTCTAACCCTCCGATTATGATTAGGTTTCTATCAGCCACGTCTTAGACCTTTTGGTCAGTACAGTACGGGGATTTCAACTTCTTGAAAAAGAACGGTTCACTAGAAGGAAGCTTTAAATGTCCATTTAACTAAGTTTTGCTTACCTAGTTAAAGCACACTAGGACTTGTGGGTGGGAAGGTGGTTGGGAGTGATAAAGTTTTCCTTTCAGGGATCTTGCACATAAACTTGCGTTTGTATGACTGTAGATATGGATTCTGATAGGCTGCTTTCCTATTGTCCAATTTAAATTGCTTACATTACACTTAAATTGTCCAATTAGTTACAAAATTTGAGAGGTTAAGGCTTCCAGAAAAATTTCAATTTAACTTTAAGTGATTTATGTCTTAGGTTGCTGACAATGATGGCATCCAGAAACACATATCCCCTTAGCCACGGGTATAAAATGCTGTTTTTATTTTGGGGAATGTTAAAAAAAAAGAAAGAAAAGAAAACCATTTATGTCTGTATTTTAAGTATGCACACACACACAAACCCAAATAAACAAAAACCCCAGAATAGTCCTTAGGCATATAGGAGTTAAACACACATTCTGATTGAGTAACGACTATGAAGATTTCCCCCAACATTTAGAAAAGGTGTTCTCCAACGCAAGGGGATAATATCCCATGGTTGCAAATATCCTTTTCTGATAAAGGAAGCAATTACAGAAAGCTTTAAAATAATTTTTTTTAAACATTTATATTTGAGAGACAGAGCGAGACAGAGCACGAGTGGGGGAGGGGGAGAGAGAGAGGGAGACACAGAATCTGAAGCAGGCTCCGGGCGCCGAGCTGACAGCACAGAGCCTGATGTGGGGCTCGAACTCACGGACCGTGAGATCATGACCTGAGCCGAAGTTGGCTGCCCAACCTGAGCCACCCAGGCGCCCTTAGAAAGCTTTTATTTGTTCAAAGTAACCAGTGCTGTAGATGCAAAAAACCCCAACAACTCCCCCAATACTACTTAAAAACAAACATGTCAAACTCGATTTTCATTAAAATGTTATTTCTTCACACTAATCAATCAAAACACTGAGACCCAGATTATACACACACACACACACACACACACACACACACACACACACAGTGCGTGTGTGTGTATATGTATATATACACCAGTAAAACCTTGTATTGCAAGTAACTTGTTCTGCGAGTGTTCCACAAGACAAGCAAATAATTCTAATAAATTTTAACTTGATAAATGAGTGACATCTTGCAATCCAAGTAGTACGTGACGCTGGACGTCACATGATCACAGCTGAGCCAATAGCTCTTGAAATTCTCTTTGACGTGTTTTGGATTATAAGCATGTTTCTGGGATGAATTGTGCTCACAAACCAAGGTTTTACTGTGTAAATATATATACACTGTGTATATATATATATATATATATATATATATATATATACACTATGTAATATATATACACACACATATATGTGTATATGTATATGTATATATATGTATAAAAAGCAACGCCAACAATTATTGAGCTACACTGGGATTCATGCATCATAAGAGAGGCTCCAGAATGATGTCCATTTCATTCTGGCACATGAGAAAACAAGGAGGAGTCTGGATCCTGGAAGAGGGCTTTCACCCGACCATGCCGGCACCCTGATCTTGGACTTCCAGCCTCCAGAACTGTAAGAAATAGGTTTCTGTTGTTGATAAGCCCCTCAGTCTGGGGTATTGTGCTATAGCAACCTGAATGGGTTAAGGCAGAAATTGGTACCAGAAGTGGGTCGCTGCTGTAACAAACACCTATAAATCTGGAAGCGGCTTTGGAATGGGGTCATGAGCAGAGGGTGAAGGGGTTTGGAGGTATGTGCTAGAAAAAGTGCTCATCGCCATGAACGGATTATCAAAAGCAATTCTGGTGTGAGCTCGGAAGGGGGGCAGGAGAGCTATAGAGAGAGCCTCAGTCTTCTCAGAGAATACCTAAGTGGCCCTCCACAGAATGTTCCTAGAAGTATGGACAGTAACGGCCATTCTGGTGAGGTCTCCGTTGGGGTGGGGGACGTGCTCTTGGATCCTGAAGAAAAAGGCCATCCTTATCATGAAGTGGCAAAGAACTTGGCGGAATTGTGTTCACATCCTAGTGTTTTCTGGAAGGTAAAACTTGCGGGCGATGGAATTGGATATTTGGCTGAGTCTTTCTCTAAGCAGCATGTTGGAGGTGCAGCTCGGCTTCCCTTGGATGCTTATCGACCTAAGGATGGAATCGTTCATCCAAAGGGAAGCAGAAATGAAAAATTTGGATGATTCTCAGCCTTCTCGTTTGCAAAAAACAAGACACCATGTTCTTAAGAGGATGCTTAGGGTGTGGCCAAGGACCTTCGGATAAGGACATTAGTGTGGGTGTGAAGCACAGACGTAACTGATGACCCCAGGCAAATAGCCAAGTTGGACTTGAAGGAGGAGACAGGGAGGGATGAAGGAAGGTTGTCCTACTTAGATTTTACAGACAGGACACTAGAGCTCGTCCCCTGTGATCATGTGATATTCTTCCAGACAAGGGAAGAAGGACCCCAAAGACACTTCAGAGATCATCAGGGCTGCCTCCTTGGTTTCAAAAAGAGGGAACAGCACCTAGGTTCTAACAAACCAGACGGTGCCCCACCCAAAGCCATGGGGACGATGTCCCCCAAAGCCTTGGGGACCAGATCCCTGCCCAGTGGAGCTGCGGGGGGCAGGGCCACTCAAGTGACCCCAGATGGGTAGAGTCACCAGTGTGCTATTCCCATCTGGATGAACTACTGTGTGGGCCGTGCCCAATAAAGCCATTTGTTGGGGCGGGGGAGGGGTTGGGTAGGCAAGAATGATCCAGTGTGTCTGGAAGGCAGGACCCTCGCCCCAGAGGGCAGAGCATTGCGTTAGAGAAGATTACTCTCAAGCCTTAAGATTTAATGTTTACCATGTTGGCTTTTGGACTTCTTCGGGTCTGTCACCCCCTTCCTTCTCTCCTATTTCTTTCGGGATGACAATGTCTGTCCTAGGCCTCCTCCGCTTACTGTACTATGGAAATACAAAACTTACTTGATTTCACAGGTTCCCAGCTGGAGGGCAATTTTGCTTCAGAATGAATCTCAACCCCGAGTCTCAACCCACACTTGATTTGATGATATTTAATGAGACTTTGGACTTGGGACTTTTAAGTTGATGCTCAACTGAGTTACCACTTCTGGGGATGTTGGGATCAAAGGAATGCAGCTTTCATGTGAGAAGGATGTGACTTTGGGTGGTGGAATGCCCTGGTCTGAATGTTTTCTGCCCTCAAAATTCGTGTTGAAATTCTAACCCCCACATGTGCTGGCACTAGGAGGCAGGGCCTTGGGGGGGTGATTAGTGCCCTTATAAAAGAGACCCCACACAGTTCCCTCCCCCTTCTACCACGTGGCACCCTGATCTCAGACTTCCAGCTTCCAGAACTGTGAGAGGTAAGTCTGTCGTTTATTAGCCACCCAGGGTGGTATTTTGTTACAGCAGACTGAAGGGACGGAGGGAGGGAGGGAGGGAGAGAGAATACGGGAGAATCCGGGAGATCGCAGGGATTTCAGGAGGTGGGCCAGGCCTCAGACAGTCAAGGCAGTGGGCCAGTACCCTCTATCTCCCCCACTGACTTCCTCATCTTGGAATCCCGTGGGCCTGTGATGAGGGCTCTCGCTTACCTCCTGTGGTTCCTCCTATAGATGCTTAGAGCCCCTTTCTTCTCAGGCTGGAACCAGATGGCACTTTCCCTGCTGTGAAGATTAATTGGTATTGTTCTCAAAACAAAAAGGTGTCCGTGCTAGTTTCTGAAGCGTGGGACACTGGGGCCAGAGGCCTCGCTGAGGTTTGCTCCCCTGCTGCGGATGCCCTGTCCATATCTGCTCAGCCCCATGAAGGCCAGAGGCAGAGACGACCCTTGTCCTTCAGAGGCAGGTTATGGCCTGTTTGAGCACGTTTGGGGGTTTTATCACGCACTTCGGCCCCACTGACATCTCAAAGTATGGTGGCGTAGCATTTTGGAAGTAATAACTGCTGGTCCTCCGGTATCATATTTCCTTGAGCCCCTTCTGTTCTCCCACAGCATCTGGGGATGCTGGTCCCCATGCTTTGGGCAGGAAGAGGATCTGAGTAGCAGGGACAGATGGAATCCAGTTTCCTGGGACTTCTTTAGGGAAATGGAAAAAGCACGAGAGCAACCCCCCTGGGGCCAAAGGGAAGGGGCGCAGGGCTGGAAGGGGGCTCCAGTGGCAGTTGTCTGGGTCCCAGTGGGGCTCTGAGATTGCCAAGAGGGCCTGCTTTGGAGCCTCGGACTAGAAAGGGCTGTGTTCCAGCCAGGGACAGCCTCACCAGGCAGGGGTCTCCGGTAGGACAGGTGCCAACCCCGGTTTGTGGCAGGACACCTGCCCAGACCCTCAGCCACCCTCCTGCAGAGGGAGGTCTCCCGAGGAGGGAAAGCGGTGGGGAACTGCCAGGGAAAGCTGGTTACATGCTGGCGGGTCAAGCTCTTAGAGAATCGGAATCTGTAGAAATGGCCAAGATGAACGAGAAGGGTCCCTGAGGCCATCCAGTCCTTGGTCGTTATCAAGCAGGGGCTCACCACGGGTAGCAGGTGGAGAACAGACCCCAGGGAGCATCACAGGGTCTTCCTGAGGATTTCTGAGAATTCTCGTACCTTCAACAGTCCCTCCCTCCACGTCTCTGACAATTTCTTCTTAACTCACGTGCTTTACAATAATTGCCATAATAATAACATTTATGCTCACCAGATTTGTAACAATCACTGATTACTAATAGAATTGCTGCTTTGTTCACTCGTGCTGTAAAGCATTGACAACAGTAGTGTGCCGTTGGCGTCCTCAGCTCCGTGAATGACAGCTACCATAGAATATTTGTAAACACATTAATTTCCTCCTCAGAAAAATGTGGGTTTGGGGTTTCACTTGATTGGAGACCCAGGTTCTTTGATGGAATAGTAGGGGGCATGTAACGTGGGAGATGTGGAGTTCCACTTAAGGATCTCCATCTTCCCACTCACTGCTTGAGCAGGGTGGGGACTGCAGAGCTGGGGACCATGTCCTTGCAGGAGTGAATGCCTGACTCAGTTAGGTGAGCACTCAGTTAGGTTTGCTTACGCTGTAGGACAGAGCCCTGGACTGCTGACTTCCAGTGCAGAATAATGCCTTTGACAAATCCCAGCTATCTTCAGGGGGCTGTGTCCATGAGGCTTGGGGACACATGGACTGTCACAAAGGGACCTGAGCACCCAGCTCCTGGGCTTGTGTGGTGGAGACCCCATGGCTCCTCTCTCCTTGGGCATCTGACTCTATTTTATTCTTTCAAGCCCCCATCCGAAGAGTACCATAAACTGGGTGATTTCGACAACAAACATTTACTTCTCACCCTTGTGGCCTCTGGGAAGTCCAAGATCAAGGCGGTGTCTGGTGAGAGCCCGCTTCCTGGTTCATGCACTGCTATCTTCTGGCCGTGTCCTCATGTGGTGGGTGGGTCGAGGGAGCTCTAAGTCCTTACTAATAAGGGCACTAATCCCACTTATGAGGGCTCCACCTTCATGAACTAATGGCCTCCTGAAGGCCCCACCTTCTAACACTCTCATATTGGGGGGGCAAGTTTCAATAGATGAATTTGGTGGGGGGATGCAACCATTTCAGTCTCTGGCAGACTCTCCTTTCCTTCCTTCCCAACTCCTTTTCTCCAGCTGTCCCCCTTCGCACATCAGGATGCGGTCCAGCCTGCCCAGGGTTTCCTTTCCCCCACTTCCTGGAGATCTGTTCTGAGCCTGGGGTCACATGAATGATGCGGGTGACTCAGGAGGCTGTCCAGCACGTGTCACAGGTATCAGCATGGTGACGGGGCAGCAGAGAAAGGCACAGACACAGCCAGGGAGAAACCAAGCGCCGTCGCTGAAAAGTTATTTTGCGAAAGCATTTCCATGCTACTACAATGCCATCTATCTGAGAGGCCCTGCCTTGGAAATTCTTGAGAGCCTCTTTGCTCGCTTCGTGGTCCTCGTGGGGAGATGTGTCATCACCATGGCTGAAGGCATGCTCTCGACCAGTGCATCTTGGAGCTGGTGTTTGTGGGTCACGAGGGCTGGTTGTGCGTGTTTCTTCCCAACAGAAATCTGCAACCACCACTCATCAGCCGCCCTCCCACAGCCAGGTGTGAGACATTTGTTGGCACACGGTGTTCGCAACTGGCCTCCACTTCCCCATCTTTTTTTTTTTTTTTTAATTTTTTTTTTCAACTTTTTTTTTTTTTATTTATTTTTGGGACAGAGAGAGACAGAGCATGAACGGGGAAGGGGCAGAGAGAGAGGGAGACACAGAATCGGAAACAGGCTCCAGGCTCCGAGCCATCAGCCCAGAGCCCGACGCGGGGCTCGAACTCCCGGACCGCGAGATCGTGACCTGGCTGAAGTCGGACGCTCAACCGACTGCGCCACCCAGGCGCCCCTCCACTTCCCCATCTTGCCGCGCTTTCCCTCCGTAACACCCACGGTCCAGTGCCCTCATCCACCCCGGGGCTCACAGCCCTTCCAGTCAGGGAAATTGTGTGCTCATCAAGAGTGGATTACACTTGTCCCCAACCTGTTCATGCAAAATATATTTGTTATAGCAATTATGGAATTAGGTCGATATTGCCCTACTGACGGAGTGTGAGTATGAAAGAAATAGAGCTGTCATTGCCATGGAAATTAAGTCGCATGCTTGGGAGAGACTTACTAATGGCAGATTGCTGAAAAAATTGCTATCGAATTGAGTGCAGGCCAAGCAACGATAAAATGGTGGGGGCGGGGGAAGAACGTATCAATTGGGAAGGATTCTGGGTTCCGTTGCCTGGGACTGTCTCTGAAGTTCTTGTTGCACTTGTAGTATATAAAATGGCGATTTGGAAGTCAAGTGGATCCCCAAGGAGGGGATGTACATTTATACATTTTTAAGTCAAAATATGATATCGCAGGCGTGCTTCTATTATCCGTTGTGATTCCATAGTCTAACCCACTTTGTGGTGATGCTGGGCCATCAGTGCCAGTGTTGGGGGCTAAGTGGCTTCTATAGTGACCTGAGCCACCCAGTCACTATGGCCATGCTATGGCTTTACTTGAGGCAAAGATTCAGCCATCGATGGTTGACCCTTGAACGATGTGGGGGGTTAGGGGCGGTGACCCCTTGTGCCTCAGAAAATCCATGCGTAAGTTCTGGTTCCCCTAAAACTTAACTCCTAATGTCTACTGTTGACTGGAAGCCTTAGCAATAACAGAAATAGTGGGTGAACACGCATTTTGTACGTAGTCTGTATCCTGTATCGCCTTCTTACAATAAAGTAAAGCTAGAGAAGAAGACATCATCAAGAACATCGAAGGGAAGAGAGAATACACTTTGAGTAAACAATCCATGTGTAGATGGACCCATGCAGTTCAAACCCACGTTGCTCAAGAGTCACCTGTAACCTGAGCTCTGCCATTTTTCGGGCTCACTGCCTATCCAGCACATGGTTCAGAGACCGCCTTGGCAGCCTCACGTCCAGAGCTTCTCCATTTGTGTCCAGCTCCCTTTTCCCTTCTGCCCCTTGCCTCTCTGCCCTCTCCCACTCTCCTCCAGCAGCTTCCTCCCCGAAGCCCGTCCACCGTCCTCATCACACAGTGACATCCCAGCCACGCTTCCAAATCCAGCCCTATAACTGCTTTCTCCATAAAACTCGTCCCGATCTCCTGACTAGAGGTGATATCGCCATCCCTGGCATTCTCAGATAATTGTATCCGTGTCTCAAGAATGCTGTGGGTCACTTCTTACGGAAAATTAGTTATTTGTGCCATAAAATTGGGGGTCTGGAGGGAACTTCAGAGAGCCTGGCATTCACCGCCCTAATTGTGTAGATGAGAAAATAGGGTCAGAGCCCTGTCATGGCGGGTTCAACGTGGTCCAGGCAGTTAGTTATGATAGTGACATTGATTATGTGAATGCCCCCTCCTGCCTAGAGGGTGGTCTACCCTAAGGTTCCATTCACTGAGCTTGGCACATTTATGTAATTAAAACTTAGAGCTTACCTTCATTAAATATGTTCAGATTGGAAAGAACTCTGTATTCGGTGGAAAGGATTTAGAAAATGCAAAATGATATGAAGAAGCAAATAAAAACCACTACTTGCCTTGCTATTCAGAGACAAGGATTTTTAACATTTAGGATCATTGCCCTCAGATGGGGTTGAAAGAAAAGGAAATCAAACTAATATTATGCATAGAACAAATAGTTGAAGGAGGGAGTGTTTTCTGATGGAGCAAAAGAAGTGAAGGCTTCTGAATGGTATACCTGATTCCCATCATCCACACATCTACTCAAGAAAGAAGAATCTGGGGGGGTGGGCGGACCTTTGCTAGATGCTAGGGCCTCAGAGATGAATTACGTATTGCAGGTGCCTGCCCTTGAGCTTTTCAGAACCTAGTGGAGGAAACAGACATGTAAACAGATCATCACAATGCAGGCTGACAATGGAGGGATGAACAATTTAAGGCAGTATGTAATTACACGCAACATTACATGACATGGATTTTATGGCCCGTCACAGTGGGCTGTGGCAGTTTGTAATTTCTGTTATCAAACCAAAAGCCACATAACAATGACCAGGGAAACTTCCTTTAAAGGTGATTGCTCGTAAAGAGGAAATAATTGGAATTTCACAAACCAGTAATTACAAGAGCGGGAAAGGTTACTATGGTGTCTTTTATAACAGTAATCAAAAAAAAAAAAAAATTACAGGGGGACTTTAAAAAATGTTCTGTTAATTAACCCCATTAAGGTTACTGTCTGAGCCGAAAGGCAGATCAACCAAAACGCACACCTCATGAGGAGTTTGAGGGATTTGAGACGAGCAAGTCAGACACACTGTGGAATCAAGTGCTTCTCGCCTCTCTGGCTATTTGCGGCATCCGACTCAGCATTGGCAGCTGGTTTTTGTCATATCTTAATAATCACAAGCTATGGCCTCTTGTGATTAAGGATGGTATTATGGCGGGTCCTGCGTGGCTCAGTCAGTTAAGCGTCTCACTCTTGGTTTTGGCTCAGGTCATGATCTCAGGGCGGTGAGATCAAGCTCCACATCGGGCTCTGCTCTGGACACGGAGCCTGCTTGGGATTCTCTGTCTCTCCGTCTCTCTCAGTCCCTCGCCCACTCATGCCACTTCTGTCTCTCTCAAAAAATACATCTAAACTTAAAAAAAGAAAAGAGAGGTATTTTGCACTATTGAACTTCTTCAAAATATTCATGGGGCTTGGGCAATTGTTCCGTTCATCTTGTTTTATTTTAACCTGTCAGGTCAGTTTTCTTGCACTCGATGCCTTTCCCCTGTGGACTCGTCAGGGCCCCGTCAGAGACAGGCGGTCAACCCGACTGAAGTGAGTGGGGGCGATGATCCTGAGCTGAAGCAATGTACACGGGGGCGTGGTCTCCCAGGACAGCACCGAGGTTCAGATGCCACCATGAGAGTGATTGCTTTTCCTGCATGTCCCTGAGGTGTCAGGAGTATGTCTCTGAGCTGAGGTGGCTCGGAGTAGCTCCTGCTCTGTACATCAATCTCTTTCTCTCTCTCTCTCTCTCTTTTTGGGGGAGAACTTTAGCTGCTTATTCCTGGCCGGAATGCAGTTCTGCTCAACAAGATGGCTGGCCAGTGGCCTGTGTTGTCTGAGCCTTCGCATGGTCGAGTCACTCCCTCATGCTGTGCTTCTGTGCCCTCTTCTGTAAAATGACAGGATTGGATAAGATGAGCTCCGGCTCTTTCTGGATCTTTCTGGCTCTTGCCAGCTCTGCAACCCTGTGAAATCACTCTCAGCGTGGACCGGTCTCGGAAGGGGTGCTCTGGGGGCTTGGGGCGAGCCCCTCTCCTGCCACCATTCATTTCTGCACCCCCCCCCCCCCAGTCCATTTTCCTGACCCTCCTTCCAGGCCTCCTGCTGCCCTTCTGCGGCACTCCACGGCCCACACCACGAATGCCTCCAGGCCTTTCTGGAGAAACATGGCTGTCTTCACCACACCCTGATTCATTTTCCTCTTCCACCAAATGCAGGAAGGGAACACTCTCTCTCCTTCCTTGCGGGGTAGCTTGAGATCATGCGACTGAATTCCGGGCACCACGTGACGTGACCCAGCAGTTCTGCTTCCGGGCCTATACCTAAAAGAATTGAAAATGGATGTTAAGTGAAAACCTGTACCAGAATGTGCAGTGCGGCCCTCTTCCCAGGAGCCCGGGGATGGAGACAACCCAAATATCCCTCAGTCAATGAATGGATACACCAAATGTGATCTGTCCGCACGATGGAATATTATCCAGCCATGAACAGGAGCGAAGTACTCCTTTTCGAAATGAGAGTAATTGCTTAAGAGGCCCCAGGTTTCCATCTGAGGTGATGGAAACTTCCGGAACTAGAAGCAGTGATGGCAGCCCGACACTGCAGGTCTACTTAGCGCCACTGAATCATACATTTTCAGATAATTGAAACGTGAAGTTCACGTTCCGTGTTTCAGTGTACCCCAATGAAAAAAGAAAGCGTAAAAGAAAGCTATCCACACGTATTTTGGGCCAAGGAGGAGAGAGAATAATCAAGTAAACCCCAACCCACCAAACTGTAGCTGGAAGGCAAGTCGAGGTACGAAGAACACACGCAGCCGGCAAGGTCAAGGTGAGATGAACAGTAGCCAGACTATGAGGGAATGGCACGGGCCTCCGGAGGCTTGGGGAAGGTTGGCACGTGGAGGGTCACGCCGGGCCTGAAGTGGACGCATCCCGTTGGCGGGAAGTTCAAGAGCAGCCAGTTCAACAGAACAGGTGTGTTGGGGGAAAGGGAGACTGAAAACATCGACCTGTTTTGGGCGCCATGATTTAAGGGCACCTGATGTCATGGCTTCCGAGTCTCCCAGGGACAGGGAGTTAGCAAAGTGTTGTTCTCGTGGTAATCTCTCTAGAATAATCCTTGAAAAGCTTCTTCCAAGGAGACGCTGAGTGTACCTCCGTCCTGGTTCATCCTCTTCTGCCTAAGTGGCACACGCCTTTGTCACTGTCCTGTCTCCTGCATCGCCACTACCTTCCTTTCTGTAAATGGACACATCTGGCCAGTGCCCCTTAGCTGAACTCAGTCTATGTGGGACATGCCACAGAGGAGGTGGCATCTAGGCTGGCTCTTGGAGGAAATATAATACCACTCAGTGGAAGTGTGTGGGTGGTCTGGGCACAATGAGTAGGTGTGTGTGGCTGGAGCGAAGCCAGAGGGTAGCAGTAGGTCTGGCTGTAAGGCAGTGATGGGACGCGTAGTGAAAACGTTTGCTACGTCACGTTCACGTGTCAGCGGTGTCCATTGCTATCTTCTAGCTGTGTTTACCAGCACATTCTAGAACATTCTCAGGGCACGGAGCTTGAGGCTCAGCACCCAATTCAAGAGCAACCGGGGAAGTCGGTGCACCGTGTCTCTGAAGTGCACAGCTGGCCAAAATGCTGACTCACGTGGTGGCCAGGGAGATTCCTGGGCTACGTCCTTCTAACCCAGATGGAAGCGTGGGTGTCCACGCACACAAGCCGTGTCCGTAAGCATGGTATTGGGTTGGCTCTTAGTTTCTGACTTCTGTTCCGGGCACGAGCATGATGCTACTTCATAAACTATTTTCTCCTCTAAACGTAGGCGCCCCCTTTTCCTAGGCTACTGACAGATGATACCAGGCAGGATCTGGCACCTTACGAAGTCCTATCCACCATCCTTTTCCCCTGCCAACCACTTTCCTTGAACATAAAGAGGACTCATCTCAGGTTCTTCATCAAACTGAAGAGCTTGATTGCCTCTGATAGGCCACCTGACCTTCAAAACCCAAAGGCCTGTTTGCACACACTATCTTTGGAGGAAGGGACGTACCCAGAGGGCAACTTCTCAGTTTTGAATTTTAAATCAAAACTATTTCTTGCCTCCTTCTTGGACAATAGCTCTTGATTATCTGATTGTCCCCAAGAGGGCCTGTGCTTGATATGCAAGAGACTTTGCTCTTTCTCCTTACTGGGTTCATCTCGGTGGGAAGCCTCCAGATTCTCTGGTACCCCTATTACTCAAGTAGAGATAAAGATGAGTTTCTACTGTCGATAGGAGCTCTGCTGTCCTGAGGTGTTCATAGAGTTTATCCTCTAACGAATGGGAATACCATTGAGGACTTTAAATGAGAGGAATGACATGATCAGAATTGTATAATGGAAGGAGGGAATTCTGATGGTCACTTGGGACAAGGGGTAGGGCTCACCGAACATTTTGTGTAAAGGGCCAGATTGTAAATGTTTTCAAAACATCATGGGATGATAAAGGCTCTATCTATGGGATGATAGAAGCTCAATCCATGGGATGATAGAGGCTCTATCCGTGGGATGATAGAGGATCCATCCATGGATGATAGAAACTATCCATGGGATGATAGAGGCTCTATCCATGAGATGATAGAGGTTTTATCCATGGGATGATAGAGGGTTCATCCATGGGATGATAGAGGCTCTATCCGTGGGATGATAGAGGATCCATCCATGGATGATAGAAACTATCCATGGGATGATAGAGGCTCTATCCATGAGATGATAGAGGTTTTATCCATGGGATGATAGAGGGTTCATCCATGGGATGATAGAGGGTTCATCCATGGGATGATAGAGGCTCTATCCATCGGATGATAGAGGATCCATCCATGGATGATAGAAACTATCCATGGGATGATAGAGGCTCTGTCCTTGGGAAGATAGAGGTTCTATCCACAGGATAGAGCCCCCTTCCATCCCCATTCTATTCAGAAATTAAGGCCAGCTCTCAGGAGGAACTGTGTGAGACTCTCGGAGCCCTGTGCTGCTTCAGAACCCAAAGTAAGGCTGTAGGTTGTTGGGGTGATGGTTCTTCCACATCCTATACTCTGGGAGGACCAGAGCTGGTGCCATGGGGCCCTCTCAAGAAGGGCTTCCTCAGTAGGCACAATGGACAGAAGGGCTCACGCAGACATCTGGCACAGGAGCCAGAACAGACTCCCTCCCAGCATCAAAGGTCGCACCCCGGTCTCCTTAAAACACTCAGGGTGCACACACGTGAGGGGCTCCTAAAACCTGCATGGGCTGGTGGGGCTCTACATCATTAGTATTTGGACATCAACAGAAACGTGACCTCAATTCGCATTCACAGATTTTGGAGATCTAAATGTATCCACGGATGTGAAAGAAATCACCCCAGGATGGGACGCACCCTATATTATCAACGTTGATCACATGAACATAAAAATCTGAACCTATAGCTCAGGGCTCTCTCTGTGTTGCTCTCCCCCTGCGTGGGCTCATCTCTCTAAGGCTGTTGCAAAACAACTAGCAATGCAAATCTGGAAAATGCCTGCACTCTACCCGTCAGAGAGAATCGTCTGCCTCTGATAATTCAAAGGGAACACAGAGAAGGAAGAAGTTCATCCCTTTCAGATGGGAGCGAGAGACACTTTCCAGGCTCCCTTTCTTCCTCCCTCCAGTAGGGATCAACGGGTCTTCCACTGCATCATAAAAGCTGAGACGTTGGCTCAGAGGCCTTCATAGTTTGATCACGTAATTACCAGGAGAGAGGGGTCGGTGCTTTACGGCCGTTGCTTGGTGGGTATCCTTTCAATTACCGTGCAGTGCTGGGTCATAATGGAAAATGGGCATGATGCCATTTGTTTGAGAGATCTTTAAAGATGAGGCTTTCTGGGCTGGCTTCCTGATTGAATTTGTGTGGGCGTGTGTGTGTGTGTGTGTGTGTGTGTGTGTGTGTGTGTGATATTGTCACACTATCCTTCCAGGCTCTCGTATTCCTCTCGATTCACCTCCTTTGAGAGTCAATGAACCTCAAAGGAAACCTGGTTCTGATTTATGGTTCAGGCCAGGCCTTTGGCTGTGGTTCTTCCTCCACCCAAACCAAAAGCTTTCTGGGTGACAGGGGCTGTGGCGCTCAGCAAGCCTGGGGAGGGTGCTTGGGCAGGGCCGGTCCCCCATCCCGCAGCCTGGCCGGGTTCCCCTCCCTCGGCTGGATCTACAGGCACCCCGCCTTCTTCCCAGCTCGTGTCTCTGCCAGCTCAGTGGGAGAAGGAGGGACTGTGGGTTGAGGGAGGTCTGATCTTCAGTCCCGGGTGCTCCAGGGCTGCAGGCCCCGTGAGAACTTCCAGACCTACTCACGGGCCCTTTGCAGGGACACATGGGCTTCCTGGGGCCTGCAGAACCGAGGCAAGAAGGCTACATTTCTGACCAGCTAGCTGGTACCTTCACTGCTAAGCGCACAACTCGGGCAATGGTTGCTTTGTTTTTGGTGCACTTGGGTACTCCGACCGAGGGGTGCTTCGGGTCGGGGACCAAGTAGCCTGCTGTCGTTGCGTCGGTTCTGAACTCGTTCTCTCTCTCTTCGGCCGTGGCAGCGGCCCCCGGACTTCTCTCTGCTTCAGTCTTGTCTCCTCCAGGCCGCACCTGTCACTGCTGTCTGCAGAGATGCAGAGCTCCCCGACTCCGGGGGTCCTCCCGGCATTACATGCTATGGAGTTCTGGGGAGCACCACTGACCGAGGATGCGATGGGAAAGGTGCTCCCTGGAGTCCTGCAGTGCAGTGGGTATTGTTCGACAGACCAGTTGTTCTAAAATACCCGTGTTCCCTCGTTAGTCCTTCGGCTTAAGTCCTTACAAGGGCTCCCCCACGTCTGTGAGACTCACCCTGAGATTCTTACAACGCAAAGCTTCCCAGACCTGGCTCTTGCCTCCCTCTCCATCGTTTGCCACGCTGCCTGCTTCCTTGAGCTGTGTCTTTCAACTGTCCCCAGGTCTTTGCATTCCAGACGCCAACACCCTGGAATGTTCTCCAGGCTGCATTTGTTCTCCAAGGTGCATCTGCTACCTTCCCTCTGTCCCTTGGGGCCCCATGTCTTCTCCTCCTCCTTTCTTTACCGTCCCTCATGCCTTGTCCCCGAGCCCTGTGCCTGGCATTGCCCTCTACAACTCGTGTCCGAAGCTGGATTGCAATCACACGCTCACAGCCAGATTTTTATTGGACTGTGGCGTCCTTGTGGGAGGAGACTGTGTCTCATCCATCACTGTATCCTCTGGGCCCAGCACAATATGTGACCCAGAGTCGGCGCACAATGAGTATCCGGGAAGGAAAGGTGTTCGTACAACGGGTTGGGTACAACAGCCAGTGGCTTGCAGGACCTCAGAGTCCACCTGGAGAGAGTCCCCCCGCACCTGGGGGAATATGACGCACCTGGGGGTACATCATACATCTTGGGGGGGGGCATCATGCACCGGGGGAGACATCACGTGCCTGGAGAGACATGGCCATGTAACACTGCATGCTATGCTCTGAGCTACAGGTACTGAGATGACTCAGAAAGGGAAGGGTGTAGACAGGAGTCTTCCGGGCTTATTTCCCGTGATTCTAGTGCTTCGGGATCCTCAGGGGTCACTGGTCTCTACTGCCTCACCCCCTCAGAGGAAGAGCCTGAGGTCCAGAGAGAAGGAGAGCTGCTTGAGGTCACTTTGAGAGTTGGCTGCAAAGCCAGAAATAACATCTAGACTCCTTGATTCCCAGTCCAGTGTTTATATATATATATATAAAAACTCATCAGGCTGGAAGCAGCAGGCATTTTGATGTTTCTCCTATAAATAATTTAGGGGGAGGGGTATGAAACAAAACAGAATTTTGTTACTAAATATTGATGCTATAGCTGCTACTTAGAGAGGATTGCACACGATGTTTTCAATTAGATTCTCTTTATCCTCCTTTAGAAGCCAGTTGTTTTGTTTTTTTTTTTAAAGGACAGGATTGGAGTGCGTTATTAACATCGACAGCTCCAGTATTCACAATGTGTTTCTGAAGCCATTAGGGGCAGATACTGATCTATCAATCTATTCCTCACCACGAGCCCCGGGCTGATTTCAGGGGACGCCAGCAGGAATCGCTGTCTTGGCATTACAGCAGAAACATCCTCGTGTGGTTTTAAAGTGGGTATTCGATCCACGGGCGCTCCCTGGGCATCCATGACTGGAACATGGCGGACTGGGGTTGGAGGGTGGTGGGTGCAAAGCCAAGCTCTGATGTTGGAGAGGGTGAATTTCAGCTGGAGGGACCAGCCGAGATTGTCTCTCGAAAGGAATTCCCGGGCTCAACTCATCTTGGGCTCCCACGTCAGCCAAGAGAAGTGACACCGAATGCCTCAAACGCTTGCTGTGTGATTGGCACTGTGCTCAATTTATCTCAATTCTCACGATAATCCTGCAGAGTGTTATGATGATCCCCGGCATGGGCAGAGCTCTCAGAGGGCTCCCAAGATCTATCTCCAGGGTGTAGACTCCTTGCATAATCCTCGGGACTGTGAATATGATGGATTTCATTCCCTGATTAGATATGTTATCTGGCACAGTAGGCTTTACAAAAGAGAGGTGATCAGGGTGGGACTGATGTGACCTCAGGGGCACATGAAAAATTAAAGGAAGAAATCTGGCTCCAGAGGTCAGAGACAGGAATTCAGAGATCTAGAGCAGGAGGGGAGGCAGTGTGAGGAAAGGGCTCCTGCTGGTTTGAACTTTGTGGCAAGAATCTGAACATGTCCTCTGGTGGCCAAGAGTGACCCCGGCTGGGAGGCAGACCGGAACCTCAGTCACAGAGCAGCAAGGGACAGGATTGGCCGAGCACGTGAATGAGCTTGGCAGTGAACTCGGAGCTCCAGATGAGAACGCAGCCTCCGACCCCTTGATTTTGGCTTGGTTGTAGATCCTGAAAGAGAGAGAGTCCAGCCATGCTGTGCCTGGACCTACAGAACCGTGAATCAATGATAGATGCTGTGTTAAATCCGTAAACGTGTGGTAATTTGTGCCACAGCCATAGAGCATGAGTATATTCCCATTTTATTTTATTTACTTAAAAAATGTTTTTGATGTTTATTTATTTGAGAGAGAGAGAGAGCGGTGGGGAGGGACAGAAAGAACAGGAGCCACAGAATCCGAAGCAGGTTCCAGGCTCCAAGCCGTCAGCACAGAGCCCGACGCGGGGCTCGAACCCAAGAACCGCGAGATCATGACCTGAGCCGAATCGGACGCTTAACCACTGAGCCGCCCAGGCGCCCTAATATATTCCCATTTTATACATGAAGGACTGATCTGATTGCCCAGGCTAACAAAGTTGGGAGGTTAAGAAGCAGCACAAACAGACTGTCAATGAATGTTGACAATTACTTTAATCAGGGGTCTTCCAGCAGCAGGGTTTTCAGAGACTCCACTCATAGTAGTTTGAGGGAAAAAAATAGAGAAAATGCACTGGCTTCCTTGACGGCCCAGGGACTGTGTCTGCCTCAGGGACAGCTGGACTCTGGCTCTGGCTGAGACGTCTCTCTCATCACCATCTTTCTGCTTCTTCCAGGTGAGCTCTGTTTTCAGGTGGGGTCTCTTTGCTTGGTGACAGACATAATGGGAGCTCCAGGCTGCTAGTGTCTTTACAGCTACGACCCGAGACTTTTCCACACACACCGCTTCTAGGCTCGGCCACGTCGGCTCTACATTTGCGGTGTCGGGTTTTGGATTCCAGCGCAGGAGTTAACGTTCATTCCTTCTCAATTTCCTCGCATTGTGATTCATTTCTATTTCCGGTCTCTTCAGACCTTTCTAGTTCCAGTGCGTTGACCTCATTCTGGATCTCTCCTCCTCACGGCGTCCGCAGATATAGATGCAAATTTTACCCAATGCAAAGCTCATGAATGCAGACACTGGTTGCTTTAAACCTTTCTGGAGAAGTCACAGGAAAGCTGCCTCTTGCCCAAATCATTAACAATAGAATTATGAGAGCCATTGTCCGCAGACTTCCTCCAATCAAGACCCTTCGCTACAGCATTTCCCTCATTAGCCGGTTGGGTAATGTAGTTAAAAGGGAAATGCAGAAAATCCAACACGATTCATCTTTAAAGAGTCTCCTCTCGTTCCTCAGGATTGTTGCTTGCTTTCTACGTTCCCATGAGCCGTCCCTTGTGCCTTTTTTGGGAACGTTTTTTAGAATTCTTCCGGGGGTCCGTTATAAGCTAGACTTTTCTTTTTTAGAGCTCGGACAGTCTGCCTTCTAGTTTTTGAAAATGAAGGTTGCACGTGCCCATCTGCCGGCACCCGAGGCATCTGAGGCACCTGTCCTCTGTTCCTGTTAGCAATACCAATGGGTGACACCTGGGGGGCATTGGGCACGTGCTTCACACTGGCTTAAGTCTTCCTCATGGATCCTTCCCGGATCCTTCCTGGATCCTCCATCATTGTCCTTCTCTTAGAAGAAGACACATTTTCTGAGGGCACTTGAGCATTAGGTAACTCAAGTAACATTCCCAGTGGTTAAGTAACATGCTGATTTTCATGACCGAGCCAAATGCTCAAAGTGACAAATGTTACGGAAGCCCAGTAGGTTCGGAATTAGTGAGGTCATTTGGATTTTGCAAGGTGTCCTTGGTTGCCTTGAAAAGAACAACCAAGAGTGTTTGAACCAACCAACTCTTGGTTTGAACAACCAAGAGTGAAAGAGTGTTTGGGTCGAAGGCCTCTTATTATGGGGTATTAGGAAGAAGATAGAAAGAAAAGACAAAGAGATAGGCAACATGTCCGAAATATTTTTTGATGAGTGAGGAAGGTGATTGGCTAAGAACCAGAAATGGGAAGAGTCAAGAGAGAGGAGATTTTTCTGAAGTCCCCACGAGATAATGTCTACGGAGGCCTCTTTTGCCATGGCTGGCACACAGTAGGTCTTAATTAATGTGACCTGCCTCGAAAGTGGCAGAATTGATCATATTGGAAAGCAGAAGAGGCTCCTTGTTGAGTTATCTGATGCTCAAAAATTCTCAGCAAATGTGTCCGTTTCAAGATGCTGAAAAAGGAAATAATTAAGGAAGAATGGATCAAAATAGGATAGGATGGATGTGGTTTTGAGTACAGGTAGAGAAGGCACATTTAAAGAACAAAGAAAATTCTCTGACCCCGTAGACAGTGAAAGTAGGGGAGCTGTAATATTGATAATGCTGGGGCCAGAGGTGTCCATCGGGACTATGAGTGGCAAGTCATGGATGGATGGCGAGTCAATGATAGGGTTCCTTACGTTGGATGCATCCTCCCCTTTCCAAGATGGCTCTTGAGAGAGAGGAGTTTTTAGGTGGGAGGAGATGTGGAAGGGCCGTGGCTGGGTATTAAGTCAAGAAGATGAAGAGGGGAATTGTGATGGTCAGTTGTATGTAGCTGGTTGGCTGGGCTGAGGCATGCCCGGAGAGCCCGTAGAACATTTTTTTGGGTGAAGGGTGTTTCAGGAGGATTAGCGTCTGAATTGGTAGAGTGAGTGAGAAGACCACCTCCACTCAGCGCAGGTGGGCATCACGTGATCCACTGAGGGCCTGATTACAAGAGAAAAGGCAGAGGAAGGGTGAACTTGCTCTCTGTTTGGGCTGTCACGCCTACCTTCTGCCCTTGACCATCGGTGATCCCGGTTCGCAGCCCCTTGGGTTTGGACCAGAACCACACCCCCAGCCTTCCTGGACCTCCAGCTAGCAGACAGCAGATGGGACGTCTCATCTAGAACCACATTAGCCAGTTGCACAGAAACTTTCCCTTTCAATATAACTAACTATAACCTATTGGTTCTGTGTCTGAAGGTGGCGGAGGAGGTCGACTCAAAGATCCTCCCGTCGTTTGCCTCCGTCTCTCATGGAAGAAGTGTTACTGGATGGCACCCTGAAATGCTTGGTATACAATAAAACTTCAATTAACCAATTGCTCAGGGGAATGGAAGTGCTGTGGTTAATTGAATTATCTGATTAACTGAGAGTGAATGAACCAGAAACCCTTTGTCGTTCTAAGTCATACCGCGAACACTCCGGCGTACCCAAGTTCTCTGTCCTGCCAGGGTTGGGAAGGGGAAAGAGTCAAGGGAGAAGGGAAATGAAATAAGTTTTTATGGAAGGTCTACTATCTGTGTGGTAGGTTACATAAATAGCATTACCTGCTTTCATCCTTGTGACTACGGAAGGAGGCCAACGTGACTGGCCCCTTTGACACAGAACAGAATTGAGAAGCATCTTCAACGTTACTGGACGTTGCTCTGCTGGTTAAGAACACGGATGGGTGCCAGAGACATCTGAGAATATCAACAGGACGTCAATGTTAGAAGCGGATCGAGCAGGGGTTTTGGAATAGGTCAGCCCCTGATCCTGACCCCAGCTAGCTGTGTGACCTTGACTGAGCTGACCTTGACTGAGCACAATCAAGGCAATTACATGACCTGAGTAAACCTCACTGGATTCAAGTTCTTCCTCCTTTTCCTGGGTTGTGTGATCTCTAGCCAACCACGTTCCTTTTTCATAGCTCAACTTCGTCATCCGAAGAAATGTACCACACCGCCTGCCTTGTGCAGAGTTGCTGGCGGCCAGAGGGGAGTCCCGCGTGAATTGTAGCCGTGTTGTTATCATCAACATGGCCCGGGGTCATGGTCATGTTAGGGGAGCAGAGGTGGACGGTGTTAAAGATGCAGCAGAGAAACCTCCATTTTCGGATGATCTCCGATTTTCCCTTCCTATGAAATCTCCGATGCTGGTCTTATTTCCCTGTTCTTTCTTTCCTTCTTTCGTTCTTTTTTTTCCCCTCCAAGTATAACGTGAAAAACTTGTTCCAGAGGGTATGTGTTTGCTAATTTTGGTTTTACTGCCTCTTGCACCTCCGACAGAAGAGAAGAAAACACATGAGGACCCACAGGCATCGTTACCCAGTAAATCAAGCGTTCGTTTGGCCAAGTCACCAGCTTCTGCTGCCGTCGTATTTTTAGGGAATGGGAAGAACCGTTCTTTTTGCTCAGAATGTTAGATTTATATTGCTCTCACTTAGCAAGTGAATAATTGATAAGTTGGGGCATATTAACATTGAACAAAAGAACCCAGTGGTACAAGGGTCCTGGGAAGGCTGCCTAAATCAATATACACTCATGAATTTTGAGCGCAAAAGGTTGAGCTGAGAAAGAACACAGATTTAGACCCCCATTAATATTTGAAACATACTCAGTGCTCGAGAGGCTTGCTAGAGCCCAAATGTTAACTGAAGGGGCTTCAGAGAAATGGCTTCTAAACAAATTTGAAAGTGGGAGATTTTTCCCTCCAAAGACTTCATGAGAAAAATCAATCATCTTTGTTGTTTTTGCTGTCAGAAGGCATCTATTAAAAATCTAATTAGAGTATTTTTACCAATTAAACATACCGAGGCAGCACTTGTCTGACTCAATGTTTGTAATTTCTAGAAAATCAGATGCATCAGGCTCTGTGATCAGCCCAGATAAGGTAAAATGTTCCAGCCACTCCTGGAAACTCCAGCCTCCCCACCCAGGAGCCGGCCTTAAAATTTGATTAATCTAAACATTTTGTAAGGTGTCAAAAGAGGTTTCTCGCCTGATGTCTCATGGTCACCCAACGTGCCAGTCCGATGGAGGCCAAAATAACATCATCAGTCACAATTTGCTTTTGAAATGTCTCCTGCGAGGCCCCCAATTTGAGCTATCAAAGCTGGAAATTTTAAACCAAGTGGGAAAATGCTTCGAATTTTAATGATTCGTGGAACCTGGCATCCTGCTGGAAAGTCATCTAGAGTGTCTGATATCAGCATGCTGCTGTGACCACAGAAGATGTTCAGAGACGATGCCTCCACTAACATTCTAATGACACAGTCAAGGAGATAATCCTCTGTAGGCAAAGGGCTCACCTTTCAGAAATCATGAAATAGAATCTCGCAGTTAGAAGTGGCCACAGAAGGCATTTCATCTAGCCCCCAGCTTCCCACAGAAGATAGCAATTCCGGCAGCCAGATTCAGGCTCTGCTTGCATACCCCTGGTGCTGGTGGGCTCACCACCTTACGAGGCAGACCATTCCATCCCAAGACACTACTGGGACACTATTGGGACCTACTTTTTGGAAAGAGGCTTCTTAGGTTCGGCTATTATACATAACCTGCCTCCCTATAACTTCGGTCCAAGAAGATCACTCCCAAGCCTCACAGATACAGTTTCTGAACGCCGTTTGACACATAATTGGATTGCCAATACCTCACTTCTCCCACAAAGCAGTCAATTTGGAGAATAATTCAGAGCATGTGCTCATTACTGGGTCTTAGAGGCTACAAGAAAAATTTGGCCTCTACACAGTACAGATGGTATTTGTTGTTTTCCCTGGAATTCTCATGCTGTATATCTTAATTAATGAATTAATGAAATTTTTCAGTTGAGTGGTCCTAAGGAGCACTTGTTTTCGAAAACTCTCCTTCTGCCCATACACATGGTTTCTCTGTTTTCCCTCCAATCCCCCAATTAACGAGCTAGAGAAGGTCAAAGCTTCAGCTCTTAGACGTGCGGGAAAGGACGGAGAGTCTCGATGGGAAGTCACATTGAAAGATAAAAAACAACTGCCCCCAAGTTGCGCGAGGCTTTTTAATGAGGGCCGGGAACGTGAGCCGCACGGTATGATGTGCCCCGTCATGAGAGCAATCACCCTTGCTTGGGCTTCTCCAATCCCCCTTGTGTCAGTAACCATCTGTTAGTCTTACCAGGGGGAACGAGAGAAGTTGCCCTAGTGAAAAGAACACAGCCTATTAGGTCAAGCAGAGGAGAGGTGTCTTCACGGTTCTACCAATTTCTACCCGTGACAACCTGCGTAAGTGGCTAAAGCCTTTTAAGGCCTGGTTTCCTCTATGGTACCATTGGCATAGGAATCCCTAGCTCACGGAGTTGTTCTTATAAAGATAAAGTGACGTCATCAAACGACTTAACATGGTGTATCAGTAAGCTACTGCGACGTAACAAAGTACCCCAAACTCGGAAGCTTAAAAAAAAAAAGGCATTCATTACCACTCACAAGGCACTCTGTGCCTCAGCGGAGAATTCTGCTCTTTGGGCCTGCCGTGGCTGGTCTTGGCTGGGCTGGCTCACGTGTCTGTGTTGACCTGGTGGAGGGCCTAAGGACTGGCCATCTCAGGTAGCCTCGCAGGCATGTCTGGCAGGTGGCTGGTGGGCGGCTGGAGTTACTGGACGTCTGTCTGTCAGCTGCCGGCGGGCTAACGTGGGCTTATTCACGTGGCAGGCGCCCAAAAAAGGAGTAGAGGCATGCTCGGCTTCTGGAACTGGCATCCCGCCATTTCTACCACATTCTCTGGGCCAAAGTGAGTCATTCGACGGGTGGAGGAATAGATTCCACCTCTTGACGGGAGAAGTGCAAAGTCGCGTTGCAACCAGCAGCCACGTTTGCACCCAGTCTGCCTTGCGCAGTATCTGGCGGGAGGACTCCCCGAACGGCGGCTATGGGAGACATTTCACAGGCTGCAAGTTGCAGGGATTAATCTTGTCTGCGGCCTTCTAGTGGAGGCAGTCCAAAGCCGTCCGTCGGGAATCTCGTATCTTAACCATTTCATTGTTAACGTTAGCAATGTCGCGGGGTTGTGCTTTTACTAGGACCTGTGGAGGGGGGCAGGGGAAATCTGGGTCAAGTGACTCACGGCAGACACTGGACTCGTTTCTGGGTCACCCTGAGCGCAGAACGGAGAGAGCTCCTGGTCAGACCTGCCTCGGCTCTTGCAAGAAAGAATCCCGTCACTCTTGGCCTGGGAAGGGCCCCCTCTCATGGCCACTGTCGTCTCCACCCAGCAAGGTCCGATCTCTGACCACTGCTGTGCCCCAGGCCTGGTGTTAGGCCCCTTACACAGAGTGCCTACCTTGGCCTTGTGGTTTCTGTACGATTTCTCCCACTTTCCCGTTTCTGAAGCTAGGGCTCTGGATGATTTCTTCATGGCAGAGCTGGAGCTGAAGACAGTCAAGTGCAGCTTGTTCCTCTCTTAAGGGAGAGCTCCTGGAATGGTGTAATATTCCCTAAGAAATGGCAGGGGCTCTGGGATGTAGGAATCGGCTGCTGTCACAGAGGGTTCAGGGGCCACCTGGGCTGATTCCAGTGACCCCAGGATCGGGCAGATTGAATGAAACAAGTGACCCCGTGTCTTTAATCCAGGAGGCCTCAGAATTGCAAGCATCAAGGACAAATTAAACCAGCCCGCAAAAGCGCTCTTGGCTTTGCCACGGCCTCCGACCTTGTCGGCATTATGGTGCCTGTCAGCTCTCTGGGCAGAGGCTGGGTGTCGGGGGGGAGGCAGGCACATCAGGGGCTCAGCGGGAGCCGTCCTGGGAAGCGTGGATTCATTCTGGGGATCCGGTCACGTGGGAAGGGTGGCAGCGACAGCCGCAAAGCAAGACGGGTTGCCTCGAGGCCTGCCAGCTTAATCACAGAGCCCGGGTCCCCTCCACCAGCCCCTTCCACCTCCCCTGGGTTCCCAGGTGGTCACCGTGCCCACTCGGCCCCCTCTGTGGTGGCCACGGGTGTTCTCAGCACTGCTTTTTGAGACCTGGACGTCGCCACCCCTGTGCTTTTCTCTCTGTTCAGGTGCCCGACGCCACCCTGGGTATCCAAGAGCAGAGCCTGGGAGGTGGTCTTACCCCGGGGCCCCCGGTCGTGCTGTCTGGGGGGTGCCCTGCATCAGGCTGAGCCCAGGATGCTGTCTGGAACATGCTTCTGACCTGGTTCTGAGAATCTAAGGGAAGGGTCCCCCCAAAGCTGGGCCAGGATTCTGTCCTTTTCCTCTGCTCTTGGAGGCCTTCCTCACACCCCTCCCCTGTCCCTGAGCTCCCAGGGCATCCCCTGCCCTATTTCAGAGCCTCGTCCCTGTCTGTGCCCATGACTCCACATTTAATCATCTGTCTCACTCCTGGCCCCGGTCAGCATTTAATATCCCTCCTTGGACCCCTCAGTGCGTGCGCCTCTTCATGGCTCCTGTTATATTGTCCAAAATGACGTCGCAAGGGGTTCTGGAAGAAAGACGTAATCACACAGCCCCAACCGTGAGAGGGCTTTGCATGGGGCAATCAGGAAGGCTTCCTGGAGAAGGGAGCTTAGGACCGATCAGGGCGGGGCAGGGGCTTTGCAGGAAGGATGCGGGAAGAGCCGCGGGTGGGCAAAGGTGGGGGATGAGCTTGCCTCGTGTGTGTGTGTGTGCGTGTGCCCTTGCCTGTGTACACGACCGTGCACACAGACACGAGCGCATGTGTGTGTGCAAGCCTGCACGCCGGCGTGCACATGCGTGCGTTCGAGTGTGCAACAGTGCGGACGTGTGTGTGCTGCCTGTGCACGCCCGTGTGCGTGTGCACCAGCGAGTGTGTGACTGCGTGCACGAGTGTGGCAGGCTCGGTTCCGAGAAGCCGGGTTGCTAGGTAGCCGGTTGCCAGATCTTTGAGTGACAGGCTGAGCTGCCTTGAATGGCAACAGTGAGCCCCCGGGAGAAGCTAAGGGAACAGCCGCCTCCCTCTGAGTTCCGGTTCCAGGCTGGCAGGGCTGCCTCACCCCCATCGCCGCTGCCTCTGCAGGGCGGGGGGGCGGGGGGCGCAAAGCCTCTGAGTTCGGCTCTTCCGTCCCCCACCCGACTCCACCAGCAGGACCTCCCCGCCTCTGAGCTGCCTTTTGGATCTGTGGCCTCATCTCCCCTCCCGCCCCGACCAGGCGTCTCCCTGCCCCGAGTCACTGGCGCCCCAGTCCACCCTCCGTCCCGCTCTCTGCTGTCCAGCTGGCTGTTCTCCATGCAGCTTCCCGGCTTGTGACCTTTCGAGGCTGCAGGAGCATCCACACCTCCTGCGGGAGGCCTTTGCAGCCTCCTTTTCTGGCCTCCTGAGCCTCCCTGCCCTGGAGCCAACCACACGCTGCCAGCCCCAGCCTCCCCCTTCCCGGACGCCTACTTCACATCTTTGCAACTTCGTTCCTTTCTTTTCTGCCTGAAATGGTCTTTATTGCCTTCTGCACTCCTACTGGGGGCTCAGAAATCACTTCCGGACCTTGGAGGGCAAACCAGTGCGTTCTTCTGGGGGGCATGGTCAGGCCCCGGCTCCTTTGGTTAGCATTGACTTTTCTCCCTGTGCTTTGGGCAGGATGACCTGGGCCAGACTTCTTCCGGTAGACTGTTGGCTCCCCGGGAGCAGAGGCTCCCGCTGGTGCGGGCAGGAAGGAAGGACCCCCTGGCCAGGCGGGGCCTCCTCTAGGATGCCCACCCTCCCCAGTGACTCACAGACAAGCTGGGGGCAGCTCTCGCTCCTGGCTGATCTTCCGCTCCTCGATCTTATTATGTTCCGAGGCTGGGTTTGATTCACTCCAATTCTTCTCCCAGTCCCAAAGGGCTGCTTGGGATTTGCCAATCCAGCTTTCTGACTTCTCGCTAACCACAGGCAGTTTCCCCAGGGGGTGTCTTTTTCTTGGTCTAAAGTGCCTCTCTGAAGCCTGTCCAATTTCAAGGCCACGTCATACTTCCCAGCTGGTGTTCGAATACGGTGGGTCCTCTGCTGATGCCAGGCTTCAGGAAAACACCCACTGGGCGGTTCCCCTCAAGGGAACAGAGTTTGGGAACCAAGACCTAAGGCAGGGTGGGGGTCAAGGGTAAGGCTCATGGGTGGGGAGGCTGGCACCCGCTGCTGTGGGAACGTGGCAGGTGCCCATTTCTAGAACGGTGTAAACACAGTGCCCACCCGTGTGGGTCATGTAGGACTGAGTAAGATAATATGTGTCGTGTGCTCAGCGTCTGGAACAGAGTAAGCCCTCAAAGTTAGCTGTCATAATTATGAGTGTTGTCATTATCGCTTTTCACTGTGGCATTGATTCATAGCATTCCAGAGCTGGATCCGGTTCGGATCCCTATGTCTGTGATGAAGACAACCGACCGTCACAGAAAGGAAGAGTTTTACGAAATCGCAAAGGCAGCGTGGCGGGGGAACAGAACCTAGGGTCGCCGGGGTCCGGGCCAGAGTTCTTTTGTTGTCCCCACACCCTGCTGGCATTTTGGACAGGAGGCACTCAGAGATGGCGGTGGCCACAGTGCCACTGGGAGAGAGCTGTCAGCTTTGTGTCTCCCTGACTTTGTCAGCCCCCGGGACCGGGTCCCCACTGCTGCTTGTCCACACAAGACCTCCTCATTGCAGAGTGATAAGAGGTAAGTCTGGACCCTAGGGATCCTCTTTGCTCTGTCCCACATCTTTGTCCTCCTTGTGTGAACATCTCCAGACTATTCATTGTGTCCAGGGGATTTTAAGCCCACAAGGGTCTTTCAGAAGGACAGGAAATAAGAGCTCAGACGCGGTAAGTGTCGTGCAGCTGTTGAAGGGGGAATCTTTCCCCTACTGCTGGGCTCTCCCTCCCAACCTCTCTGCCTCACTGCTCATCTGAATTTGGCACCTGTCACCACCCAGGCTGAACTGACCCTTGCAGGGCTCTGGGTCACTGGGGAGAGGTCAGATCTGGCTCCATCTTGACCAAGGGCAATACTGTTGGCTTGGCCAACTTGGTGGTAGGTTTTGGCTTCCTTCTCAAGGGCTGGGACAGACGCAGCTAGAAAGGACGCCAGACCAATGGGCCTAGCTTCAGTAGGCTACAACCTCAGTGGTAAAGCAGAGTTTTAAACAGAAAGGGAACCCAGAGGTTACCTGGTGTGGGCCAACTCAGTGGAGTGGGGGCAGGGAGAAAGATGGGTAGGATTGGACCCCCTCAATTACCTGGATAGATCCATCAGTAGAGTGACCCCACACCTGAGAGAAGGTGGAAACCAAGGGTGTAATGGCCTCCATGCTTTGCTGGGATGGGCTTTGGGGTTGGAGGGCTTGTGGGTTATGGGGATGGTAACATCCAGGGGTATGGTCGGGAAAGCAGGATCTGAAGGGGAGGTCTGTGTCTCCAAATACAAGCTATTTCCAAGTCTTAGATGTCTAGGTTAAAGGTGTATGTGCATGATCTCACCTTTGATATGATTTTTGGGTGCTGCTGAAAAGTATTCACCTGCTTGACCACGGAGCATCTCCGGGGACTGGAGCTGGTGCCATAGTTGCCATTTTCATGGGGGCCCTTGAAGAGGAATCTGGGGAGAATCGGGGCCAGGCTCTGGGCTCTATTCTCGGGTGTTGGGACAGTCATTCAACTCTGCTTTGTTTTGTGGATGTCTGCAGTTCTCTTCGCGACCATGAAGTGTCAGTGTTCCTCAGTGTTCCCCTAAGAGGGAAGGTAGACGAGCGTTCATTCCCATTTTACAGATGAGGAAAGGAGGAAGTAGAGAAATTACACAGCTGGCCTTTGCCCAATGGGGAACGAGAACTAGGTGCCCTGATTCCCCACAAGAACGTCAACAGCTACACAACCTTCTCTTCCTGTGAGAGGTCCTTCAATCTTGGCCTGTTTCAATACATTCTTCGAGTTAGAAGGTTCTTTGGGGTGAGGCCTCAGCTCTCCATGATGGCCTGGACATTTTCCCCCTCTTCCTAGGCAGACTCTCCAGTCTCATGGCTGAGACTCGTTCATGGCTCGTTTACCTGCAGCCACACTGAATGAGTCGTAGATTTTCACGGGTTCCAGAGTTTTTGACTTCAGCACTTTGCGTGTCCCTTTTCTTCCTCCTCTTGGGGGTACCTTTATATCCTTTATCTGGCTTGTCCCTATTCTTTCTCCAGGCCCCAGCCAGACTCAGCTTGCCCTCCTGGACACTGTGTGTCCCTGAGTTGCTAAGGCTGTTGAGGCATGTGCCCTCTTGAAGAGGCTGTATGGGAATGAGAGCCAACAACCATAACAAGATTATGTTCAAGGTGAGGATAGAAACAGCAGCGACAGGGAAGAATGCACCAGACTCTGCCAGCCCTTTGGGCTTGGGTCAGATATCCCATGGGACAGAGGCAGAAAAGGGGGAGCTGGCTCCTTCCTTCCCGGAAGGTGGATGAGTCAGGAGTGCAGTACGCCAAGGACTGGGGTGTTAAAGACCCGTTCTCCAACCACTGCACCCCAACGAGCTCCCTGTCTCTGCTGGATATGTTCGGATGCCCTCAAGTAATGCCTTTGAAAGGCTCTGTGCACTTTAAAGTGGTGGTTTTATCTAATTTCGAAGTTGTAGCTGCAATTAGATCTGTCCAGATAATTAACTCCAATTTACCAGTTTGCCACTAGTAATTAATTACGAAAGTCCGTCCAGCGAGCCTTGGAAAGGAAAGTCGTTCCTCCAAGAATGGAGGCTTGGTTCTGAGGGGTTGGAGACATGGCCACCGTTGGGACTTTGTTTTCCCTGTGACCCACTGTGGTTCTGGCTCGGGCACAGGATGCTGGTGGCCCATTGAGTTCATAAGAACCAACGATCGGCGGGAACAGGGTTTGTGGGTAGGGAGGCACACCCTTCTCCTTTTGCTAGGCCACCTTGCTGTTCCGGGGTACGGTCTGTCAAAAAGCATTCACCTGCTTCGCCGCGGAGCATCTTCTGGGCCTGGAACTGGTGCTGTGGACACCATTTTCTACGGACTCTTGGCGAGGAATCTCGAAGGAGTCAGGGCTGGGCTCTGAGCTCAGTTGTTTTGGGGGTGTGGCTGGTGCTGTGATGTGCGGATGTTTCGATTTCCCAACTCAACCAAGAAGTGTCAATTTCCCCTAAACCTACACTCAAAGATATTGGCAGTTTTTTCCAGAGGGCTATGTCAACCTATGATCTAGAGCAGCCAGCCTCCCCCCCTGGAAGCATATTAAAATCAGCTTTCGCACCACGAATGCTTAAAGAAATACTCATCGCCACTGTCACGGGGCGGACAAGGCTGGTCTTTTCAAAAACCGGATCAATCAGGTATCTCTCGCAGCAAAATGAACCTTGACCCTTGCCTCACACAATATCCCCAAGTCCATTCCAGCTGGATCGTAGAGTTGAATACAAAAGAAGAAATGCACAGCTTATAGCAGGCAATACGGGAACATTTTCATGGCTTTGGGGCAGCCAAAAATTATGCAAGTCTCAAAAAACGCTTGTCACAAGGAAAAGGATGTATCAATTAGAGTTCACTACAATTAGAAGGTTCTGTTCATCAGGAGACATGAACTAAGGAAGCAAAAAGGCAAACTGCAGAGCGAGGGAAGACGTATGCCGTAAATATATCCCCATGGGCCCATATAGCAAGTATTTATTGAACGACAAATCTATACAAAACCCTGACACCCCAATTTAAAGGTTGGGCAAAAGAGGAACCTCACAAACTAATATATCCCAATGCCAACAAGCACGTGATGCGCGTTCCCCATTATGTCATCGGGAAAAGGCAAATTAAACCCCAAATGTAGTCCTGCTCTACGCCAACATTTATAAGGCCGTGTGGATGTGGGACGGCTGGATCGTCATGCACCGTTTGGGGGGAAGGAGTTGGCTTAATTCCTTTGGAAAACTGGCATTTACTACTGGAGATGAACCCACATATATGCCATGACCCAGCAATTTCAGTCCTGGTTATATATCCAAGAGAGAAGTATCTCCATTTGTACAAAGTTGGACAGTGGGCAATTTTGTGGGGACAGAAGTCAACATAGTGGTCACCTGGGGGGTGGGGATCAAAGAGTGGGAAAATGCAGGAGGCGAGCCTTTGGAAGGCTGGCTGTGTTCTAGATCTTCTCTTAGGCAGTGACTCCAAGGGGAAGTTCGCTTTCTGAAACATTTTGTGGGGCCGTACGTGGAAGATTTGTGTCATGTACACATAGCAAATTGATTTGCTATTCTTTAATATGAAAATGTTTTTTTTTCCAAAACAAATGCTGGCCCTTGGTCCTCACCCTGCACTGAATGGGAACATCGGAGGAGGTCCTGGTGACTTTCAGCTCTCCAGGCGATGTTTAACATGCGGCCAGGGTTGAGAATCCCCACCCTGGACCGAGAATCAATGTCGTTCCCTTAGACATCACTCATTACTTGGCCCCATGTGCACCTGGTATGGGGAGCCCCGTTCAGTTGTTAGACCCCTGAAGGTGCTAGGATTTGAACCTCGGCCCTGCATGTTCAGAACCGAGAGAGGACAGGCCCTGAGGAAGGAATGAGAAACATTTGACTAGGTAATTTACAGGAGGGGCGCGGTGGCTGAGAAGCGAATGATACTTGCCTTTCTAACTAACTGGTACCCGGTGCAAGACGTTCCCCTCACCCTGCTTTTTTATGTTTTGAATAGAGAGGTTCGAATTTATGTTATAATCATGAGCGCCTTTTTTTTTTTTTTTTTTTTTTTTGGCATCTCACCTCAAGTAGGGTCTCAGATCAAGCCTGCCTCATAACAGTAATACACGGGAGGATGCGTTTTGTCTTGCCTCAGTATTTCCTACCACCCTTCTTGATGTACAGCCCTGTAGGAGAACTCCAGACTGGGGATCTTCCTCAGAAAGGTGTTATGAGTTGAGCTTAGTTAGGCAAGTGGCAGAGTGAATGCATAAGCAGTGATTTTGCATAATGAGGCGTGTGAAATCCCACTGGAGGTTGTTAAAACAGCAGACAGACTGCGGTAAACAAGGTGGAAGGTAGGCTTTGAAAACAGATGGCTTTGAAAACCTGGCAAAGCCCTGTTTCAGACTTTTAAGAATTGGTTTCGTTAGCGCAAGCTATTTTTTAAAAAAATTCTACGTGCATATTTTAAAGTTCTGTTTTAATGATAAAGTTCTGTGGGTAATTGAACATCAGTTTGCATCCTGCTGTAAACATGCTAACAACCAGATGTGATGGACAGCTTGCACAGAGACCTGGACCCGTTGTACATTTGGATTCAAATGTGTTATTTGGGTTTTGAGCTGGGGTGGTTTTGCCGCTTTCTACCCTGAGTGCTTGTGTGGCCATGACCCACCCTCCTTGCTAAGTGGGCCTCCTGGGTGCCTCCTGCCCATAACCAGAGATGCTCCAGGCTTTCTCCCGCATCTGCCCTCATTTCCTTCAGGAAATGAGCCTGATCCCTTGCCCTTCCGGCCTCACTTGTATAACTCCCAACCTTATTCTCCTTTCCTCCCAACACACCTCCAACCATATTTGAAGACAGCCTCGTCTCTTGAGTCACTCTGTCTTAGTACGAGCTGAACCCTTGGGCTAGCGTACCCTTCTTTTGATAGTTCCCAAATTCTTAATGGGGTCACCAATTAGAGAGCCATTTCTAGATGTCCTGACCTCTCCCAAGTGATAGAATTACTTAGCTCTGAATTCAAGGTTGCCTGTCTTCTTCAGACAATATAGACCTTTTTTCCTTCCTTCCTTCCTTCCTTCCTTCCTCCCTCCCTCCCTCCCTCCCTCCCTCCCTCCCTCCCTCCTTCCTTCCTTCCTTCCTTCCTTCCTTCCTTCCTCCTTTCTTTCTTTCTTTCTTTCTTTCTTTCTTTCTTTCTTTCTTTCTTTCTCTTTCTTTTCCTTCCTTCCTTCCTTCCTTCCTTCCTTCCTTCCTTCCTTCCTTTTTCTTTCTTTTTTTCTTTCTTTCTTTCTTTCTTTCTTTCTTTCTTTCTTTCTTTCTTTCTTTTCCTTCCTTCCTTCTTTCCTTTCTTTCTTTCTTTTCCTTCCTTCCTTCCTTCTTTCCTTCCTTCCTTTCTTCCTTCCTTCTTCCACATAGAGCAAAACTCCTTCAACCACACTCTACTTGACCAACCAAATGATAACAGCAAAGACTTAGTACTTGGTCCATTCCAAGAATATTCTCAATACTTTACTTTTTGTTAAGTGATTTGGTCTTTACAACAATATGAGGTAGATACCACTGCAACTCTGTCTTGTAGATGGGGAAACTGAGGCACAGAGAGGTTTAAGTGCTTGCTCAAGTTCGTCCAGCTAATATGGGGCAAAGCTGGGGCTGGAACTCAGCCGCTTGCTTACTGCCTCTCACCTCTGGGAGACACACTAACTCGTGTTATCATGACCTCTTACAGCCACTCAGCTGCCATCTGCTGTGACGTGCACGGCCGCCCCCAACTGAGTTGAACGTCCATCAACAGTTGGTCACATGTACACCAGCTGCACCTGCTACTGTGATTACACAACTTGATTATTATATAAACGAATGCAGTATGAGCACAAAAAGGAAGAAAGGGGGTATATGAAAAGCAAATTGAACATTTGAGAGAGTCTCAGTGTAGACAAGAAGTTAAAAATGTGGCTGTCAAATTAGGCTGGATGTGGTCACTGGGAAAGGTTGGGGAGGGGTGTAGGGTTCTTCCCAGATGCCTTCTGCAGTGGCTCAGAGAGATGAACTGATAGCCACAGAAAAGATCCGATGACCATATTACAGCGTGACCAGCTTAGTGTTTGGGGTGGCCCTCCCGAATTATTAACAGTGCCCCTTTGACTGCCGCAGTTTCCATTATAAAATATATGGTCGCCCCAATCGTGGGTGTAGTTCAAGGCAAGACGGAGAGGCACAATACTAACCAGCCAACTCTTCTTCAAAGAAAAGCCCTTGACTATTCACTGAAAACCCGGCCATTATTGAGACCTAATACCAGTCTCTGAAAGCAAAGCCTGGAACCCTCCTAGTTCATTGAGAATCTGGGCTTCAGAGAAGGTCCTTTTAAAGACTGTGCTGCATTCAGAAGGGAACTATTTAGGAAGTTCCCTGCTGGTGTGAGACAGGGAGTGAGATCCTTAAACTTCTCCCACATGGGAGAAAATCAGGTTCCTGCACTTGAAGCAGCTTCAAGATCAAAGGAATCTGCCCTGGGCTCCAACAGGCTGCCGTGATGTTCACGTCTCCATTGACCTGAATTCCAGGAACGCCACCAGAGCAAACATTAAATTTGGCTTAGTGTATATAGTCTGGCTTTGGCTCGGGTGTAATGAATAATACATTGGTATTCATTTAGGGTCTGAACAGGGTAAGTATGACTATTTCAGTTTTGTGGTTTGAGTTACTACCCAATCACTCGGTAAATCTACTTACCCGGGTTAAATCTGGGGGTTGTCACATTTGTTCATTTTGCTCCTTTTTTTTAGTGCTCTCATTCTGAAAAGCAATTGTTTGCTCAGATATCCCTTCTCTGTTGAGAAATAGGTTTCTTAAGGATGAATGTTTGTCGAGGAGATTTTCCAGGAACGGTGCTAGGTCGTCTGGGTCTGTGATCTCATTTAACGATCAGTGGAATCCAGGGGTCGGAGGGTTTTGTGTCTCATGTACTGATGAGGCTGAAGCTCACAGATGGGAAATGATTGCCCGTAGTCACATGGTCAGGAGGTCAAAGTGCCATGAGTAGATCCAGGACTTCCTGCTTTCAGACCTTTATGCTTTCGCTCCTTCTGTTACTGTGTTTCCTCCATGACAAGCCACATGATCCTTCACAGATGCCATCGATCAACAATAAAATGGCTTTGGTATCAGTATGTTGCCGGTCAGATCTATGGGTCTTCCTTGACCTCACGGCCCACGACCCACTTCTTCACAGCCTGGCTTTGTCACCTGGCCCTCCACGGTGTGTGTCCTCTTCCTCCGACCACACCGTAAGCTCCTTGGGAGCAGGGGCCCTCTTGACCGCCTTCTGGGTTCCTACACTAAGCGGCGCATCCAGGGATAATGAGCATCAGACTTAATTCGTCTTGAACGGGCAGCAGGAGTCTTTGAACAAACGTCTTTGTCTGGTATGTGGTCAGACCGACTTGGAGACTTGGCCACCGCCAGGCAGAGGTGACCAGGACAGAAGAGGGCAGAGCCTCGATCTTCCATAGCAAGGAACCATGACCCCGAGCCTGCTCTCTGGGCACTGCTTCAGAGCCCTACCCTGAGATGCGCAGTTCCCCAGGTTTGAGGCCTGGGATCCCACGCCATGTGTCTTTTCGCCTTTGATATCTGGAGCCAGGGCTGGATTCATACTCCTCTGTGGCCAGGATTTGGAATGTGCCGTCAGTCACGATCCTCCCTCCTGGTGCCAGTCTCTGTGGCACGCTGGACGTAATGACAACTTTCTGAGTCCAAATGTCCGTCCCTGTTCCTCTTGTGCCTTTTCGTGCTCTGATTGTCCAGCCAGGTTAATATTAGATGCTGTCGCTAGGTTAAGTGTTTTCGTGGAAACCCAACATCTCAACCTCCAACTCCAGCACGGGGACCCCGGTGACTGTCTGTCTGGAGATGGTCTCCGACAGAGCCTTAGGTCCCAGGCACACGATGCTTAGGCAGCCTTCCCATCCCATAGGGATATGCTAAGTGTCCGTGTCTGGCACCATGATTTATCCTTGGAAGGAGATGTGGATCAGCTTGCTTTCAATAAATAGAATTTAAACCAAGATGCTTCTGTATAATTATGTTTCCTAATTATATTACTCGCCGCCTGTAGGCAAAACACAAAAATCTTCTAGTTGTACCAAAGGAAACCTGATGAGCTGAGCTCCTGGGCAAACCCAATGCATGTGGCAGATTAAACCTGGGAAAGTGAGAGCCCCTCATGGGGGGACTTGGGTGAAGGGGTAAGAAGGTCTTTATGATAGTTTCCAGCTCTGATGTCCTAGAATTCCGTCATGGCGCTTTTCTTGTGTATATATTTATGTCAAGTACACGTGTGCTGACATCCATTCTGACTGGGCCAGCATTTGCTCTGCTGGATGGGTGATCTTCTGACTAGCTCCCCAGTCTCTAGCCTTTATGGTCAATTGCACTCAGGTATCGCCCTTGAGTACATCACTCAAGAGATATCATCTTCCGGGAAATATGTGACTTGCATTTGAGATTCCATCCAAGTGCTTTTGGAAGCACTTATATCATCGAGCTAATGATAGCATAGGGCCCCAGGTGCAGCCAATGTTCGTGTTCTCTGGCTGGTGTTGTGCCTATCCGAGTAGGGTCACTAGAGTCCCCAGTTCATGGACCAGTTCAAGTTCCTCAGACTGTTGGAGGCCTTCCCTAAATGGGCACCCTTTGCCTGGATCCTGTGACACTTGTAGTGTTTCTCAGAATGATCTTCTATCAGTGAGGGAGGCCCCATGTCTCCCACAAAGCCAGGCGCATCATTGGTGACCCCACATTACTTGGGGATTGATTTGTTTCAGAGGAACAGAGAAAGAAAAAAAAAAAAAAAACCCTTGATGGCAACATTTGCTTGGGACACTTATTTTCAGAGTTACAAGTCTAGATGACCTGGTCTCTCAATGTCCTATTCCTTTTTTTTTTTTTTAATTTTTAGATTTACCCCCTGCCACACAAGGCATCGCTTAAGAGAGTGAGTCTCCAGCTTCTTCTATTTCAGACTCTTGGTTCTGAACTGCCCATGTCTCCATTGCTGACATTGGCTTCCATTCTGCCCACGGTCGTCTATCTTCCTGACTTCTGATTTTGACATTCACTTCCCCAGTTTGGCTTTGCCCTTTCCCTGAGGCTTTAGGCTTAGCACCAACTTTATGGCCATGGCCTTGGCCTCTCCATAAACCATGTTTCTCTCTTCCTTCCAGCTGGGATGCTTTGGCCTGCTCAAAGTAGACTCTTCTTCCCAGGGCCGCCACTTACCTTGACTTTTTCGGCTACCTTTGATTCACACTGTAATCTAAGAGAAGTTGCACAGAGCTGTGATTTATCAGTGGTCAGGCAAAGGGACAGCAGTAGAGACAAAGTGATGGATAAGATGTTAGCACTATCATTTGAAGACCCTTGGTGTTGACTTAAGATGGCGATAGTGGGCAAAGACTTCTGTTTTCTTATAGTGGCTAAGAATGTACGTAGAACCCCCAAAGTTTCCCCATTGAAGTATAATATGCATAAAGTATATAATCGTACACAAGTATATGTAAATGCCTAGGTCTATATATTTTCAGAAAGTGAACATACCCATCTCCAGTGGGTCCCAGTCTCCCCAGATGAACCCCTTTCATCGGCCCTTTCAGTCTTTACCCTTATTCCCAGGGTAACCACTGTCCTGATTCCTAACAGCATAGATTACCTTTGCCCGTGTTAGTGCTTTATCTTCCAGAACCATAATACTGTTATGTAATAGAACCATAGATATGTAGTCTGGTATCTACCCTCTTTCACTCAAACTTAGGCATATGGGATCCATCCACGTTGTGGAGACTAACTATAAGTGACTCAGTTCTGAAACCACTTGAACCGCGAAAATTTCAAAGCTATGAGAAAAAAAAAATCCCTTACTTTTTATTGCTTATTGATATCCAGTGGCTAATATTCTTCAGTGCATATACGCACTTCAATATCTGAAAGCTACCATTTTCTTGGTTGTACAAACTCTACGGTTAGCAAACACGAGGAAAGATACTGGGGTGTTCTCAACTGTTATTTATTGGTTCAAGTACCAGGGACCTGCTGTGACACCCAAACACAAACCCCATGCCTCTTGGACGTGGTCTCACGCACTGCAGTCATTTTATTCTCAGGAGTGTGTTCGTGTGGGGGGAGGGCCAGGGCTCCCTGTCGTGGTCTCCACGTACCTCCACGTGGCTGAAAACTATCACAACCACCTGTTCTGTGCTTTGCCCTGGCACTTACTTCTATGACCTCATCCTGTCCTCGCAATCGTCCCCTGAAAAAACCATCGGTCATCCCATGGGATAGGTCGATAGGACTGAGGCTCTGAGAGATTAAACGGCTTGTCCAGATTGCACAGGGCCCTAGGATTTAACTCGTCCCGTGTCCTCATTTTGTCTCTCTGTAGATGACTCCTCTGAGCATATGCCCTATGACATAGAGCTGACAAAACCCAGGAACTCTTAGGTAGGAGGCTTGAATAGTCGATAGAGTCATCAGCTGATAAAACCCAGAGGAGAGGCAGGCGTCTGGGCCCAATCCCAGGTTAAGCTAGCTGCTGTCATGCTAGAAGCCTTCAGAATCCCCAGAGTCACAATGCAATCACGATCCCCTCCTTTGAGCTGCCCAGCAGATCTCGAGCTGGTGAAATCCTCGCCATGACCCCTTGCTGGCAGAGGTGCATGTGGTCAAAGGGACGGGCAGAGGGGGGCTTGGGAACCTGGCCTGGGATGTGAGAAGTGGAACAGGGTAGCATCAGGAACAGTTCCTGTGGCGACTGGGAACCACACCAGGCCAGAGTGAAAACAGGGAGTTAATTCCTCATCTGTCCCCGTCGAGGTTGTTAGCGAAGGCAGTGGGGGTTGGCTAATACAACTCCCAAGACCTACTTGATTTTCTTTGGGATAATGCTCTGATCATGCCTTCTGAGAGTTCATTTAAACTTGGACTTTTTATTTTGCCTAGAGGCTGTTGTCACAGCCTTCTCATGGGCTGCTTCTGCGTCCTGACCTCCTTCCTTCACTCACCTGTCCCTTGTCGCCCTGGTGACAGTCGGACTTCCCTGCTGTCCTCTGTAACCCTTTGTGGTCCAGCCTTTTCGTCCATGTCTCTAGTCTGGCGTGAAGTGGCTCCACGATCACCTCTGTAGCATTCCCATTCGCCGACATGACCCCTGTGTTCCCATCAGGCTGGATTACATTCGGTTTCCCCAGAGCATTAGGCACTTTCACGCCCGGACACTCTTCACGTAATACGTAAGTTCTGCCTGCGGTTCCATTTACCTGCTTCTTCGCTGGACAACTCATCTCTTCGGGGGAAGGTACGGCGTAATCATCTCCCTGGAAGCATTTCCCGCTTCCACTGGGGTAGCCGGTAGCCTTGCTTCCTTCTGTCCAGTTCTGGCGCACTCTGTCACTTTGTCCCTTGGTTTCTCCCTTTAGATTATGTGTTCCTTAGATCTTGGGCTTCTGGCAGGGTTATGAGCCATAGTTTAGTGAACGTTTCTGGAAATAGAGAGCACACAGATCCATTGTGCTGACTCCTGGCAGGTGGACATGGCAGGTGCTTCGTGGGTGGAGAAAAGAAGCCAGACCACCTGAACAGCTGTGCCCCAGAGATTCTGCCGGGCCGACTACAAATCTTGGAGGACTCCCCACACCAGTTTGCCGCTCAGGGCGTGTTTGAGCTCTGAGTGCTGTTCGGGGAGTTTTCTCTATTTCTCGACTGGATGGATCTATTCCCCGCGAACGGAGCCTGGTGTCCATTGCATGCCAGGGGAAGGATGAAGGGCGTACTCTTGGGGTTTGTTAAATGGCTGCCAGCTGCCCTGACGTCGTTGGGTGTTACTCTATTGGATCGTGGATAAAGAGGATTTTTCAGAGTCCATTTTCTCCTTCTTAACTGTTCTTGTTAAAAAAAAATAATGATAATAACAAAAGAAACCCCCCCCCCCCAAACCCCCAGCCTAATGTCTGCTCAGCTCCCAGGTCCTTGCTAGCAAAGCTTGCTACACACGGGGGCAGTAGCACGCCACCGACCCGCTCCAGAGCACCCACGGGAGCTGGTTTATGAATCTGGAGCATTCACCGGGAGTTTCAACTCTAGTTAGATATTTTCCGTTTCGTATACGTCGGCGAGAAATACCACTTAAGACAAAGTTGAAAATAAATTAAGCGGGGAACCACATAAAAAAGTTTGTATTTGCTTTTCTGACACCGGTTGTGAATTTTTATACTTCGAGTGTTTTCAGGCTGGCTCACAAACCCCCTCACCCCCCGTTTGAATCTGATCGTGCCATAAAGCTGTTCCCATCAGCTTGAGGGTGTTCCCAGAAATTCGAGGTCAAGACGGAAAATCTCTGCATGTCAACGAATGCCTAGACTGTTCCAGACACCGTCTCATGGAAGCTAGCGTCATTATCCTCAGATACCAGAAGAGGAGTCAGGCTCAGAGAGGTGAAGCACATTGATCAAGGTCACACAGCTAAAAGACATAAAGGATCTGTACCGTATGTTCCATAATGGCAGCAGGGATGCTTATCTTGTTCACGAATGTATGCCCAACACTCGGGACAGTGCCCGGCCACGTGGTTGACAATTATATTTGTCACATAAGTCAATGGCTGAGGGTTTGTTGACTCCAAGGGCAATTCTCTTTGTGCCGTATGGTGCTCAAAGGAGGAAGGATGTCGACAGGCCTTCAAGAGTTCCTAGTGGTTGCTCTTTTACTGTGGCAGCCTTTGGACTCAAGACGAAAGCTCCACCTTCCGGGAGTTCTGCAGACTCGCACTCCAGAATCAGAAGGCAGGGGAGAGACATCAGCGCGTCTTAAAGAGTGATTTCTTGCTGAACAAATTCACTGTGAGGCCAAAGCAGGAAAACAGCACAGTGTGGATTTGGAGCATCAGATTTCATCCTAAGTAAATTGTGCGGAACTGGAGCTAAGGAGTCGTTAGTTACCTACGCAGAGGTTAGCGTTTTGATTCCAGTCATGTAAACCCCAGAAACATCCTGGGATGGGCATAAAGAGGCTATATCCCAAGGTGCATCTTCAGGCACATTGTTGGACAGGGCGGAGGCCCAGAATGAGGAGTCACTGAAGAACAAATACTCTAGTTGGAAAGGGCCCCCCCCCCCCATGACCCTAGTTCTCACATGCCCGCCTCTCCGCTTATTCCAGAATAAGACATCTCAGTAATGGAAGGTCAGCCATGGGGGCTGGGGGTCCAAGGGGCTGGGAAGCTTGCCGAGATCCCTTTTGGAGGATGAGACAGATACACTGAGAGCCCTAGAGATTTTGGGGACATTCCAGAAAGGGAAGACTATGAACCAGGGGCGATGACTGGACCGGAAGCCCTTTGCACACTTGAAAAAGTTTGCCAATTCAACATGCTTATTATGTCCCCATCTACTGAGAGCTGTCCTGCAGTGAAAGGCACCACAAACTTAGCCAGGAGACAGGCCTGTGTGCTTGACTCAGGGGAGCTGGGCACACTGTGTCTCCCCCCACAAGTACCTTGGTACCTTTGTCAGGAAGAGAAGGGGCATCGGCACCCAACTCAGGTTGGACAATGGGCTTCAGGAGGCTCCTAATTCCCTGATGGGCATACACAGTGACTCAGGTCCCAGAGTGCACGCACAGGTATCTACGGGTCTGCATCAGTCAACAGTTGAGGCAGGAGCCTTATTAAACACGTTTCTGGATCTCTTGGTGGGTGGAGTCAGGCTGGTTACTGGCTGGGTTCTTTCGCTTGAAAGGAAAAAAAAGGACACTTACTGAAGTTCCTTCAGAAGTGGCTGCTAGGGGGGTGTTGGTAAGATCTGTGGAGGCTAGCCCTGGCCCCTAAAGAGAGCAAGAGGGGATGGTTATTCCCTCCAGCGTTCTCCCTTGTTCTGTTGCTACAGGCTGTACTAACGCAAAGTCTTTGACCTCCAAAACTTTTGCTTTAATTTCAAGTTTTGTTAATTCTACACGATGGTTAATTTTACGCATCAACTTGACTGGATCATTGGATGCCCAGGTAGTTGGTCAAACCTGATTCTTGGGTGCATCTATGAGGGTGTTTTTGGATGAGACTAACGTTCGGTGGGGTCGGCTGAATAAAGCAAGTTGGTCTCCCTAATGTGGGTGGATTTCAGCCAATCTGTAGAAGGCCTGGAAAGAACCAAAAGCTTTAAGAGGGCACACCTCTCGCTTGACTGCTTGAACTGAGGCACTGGTGTCCTCCTGTCTTGGGACTGGAACCGAAACACCCTCACCTCTTGGATCCTGAGTGGGCCAGCTGTCGGACCAGAACTATAGCATCAACTTTCTTGGGTCTCCAGCTAGCCAACTGCTGATCTTGGAACTTCTCAGCTTCCATAATTGCGGGAGCCAATCCCTTTAATTCCTTATAATAAAATTCTTTACATAGATGTCCTGTCGGTTCTGTTTCTCTGGAACATCTTGACTCGTGCATCTGCGTTGCAAATGCTTCTTGAGTCTGCTTTCTTTCCTATCGCCATAACCATGTCTGCTGCCCTCATTTGAGCCAAACTGCTTTGGCTGAAGTTGGGGTGGCGGGGTGAAGAACTCACCCTCTCCTTACTTCTCTCCCTGCTCATCGTTGCTCCCTGAAGTGGCTAAGGGGGGCTTTGGCCCCACGGGACACAGTTTGAAGCGAGTGGGCTACAATATCAGGACCAACTCTTTGGTCTGGCATCCAAGTCAAGCAGGACCCGGCCCCCGGGGGCCTCTCCAGCACGGTCTCTGCCACTCACTCTGGGTCGAGTGCCAAGCACACCAAGGCTCTGCCCTTTTGTATGCACTATTTCCTTTACCTTTAAGGCCTCCTCGGACCCACACTGGGTTGCACCCAACGAACTCTTTCCCATCTTTCAAGATGAGCTCAAATGTCCCCTTGTATGTCAAATCATCCTGGTGGCGGGCAGAGGTTGTCGCTCCCTCCCCTGGGTGCCATGTCACTTACCCCACGGTATTGTTATTTATGTGTTTTGCTTCTTATCTTCCTTCCTCTGTCGCCAGTTCCTGGAAAGCCGGGCCTCTCTGTTTCTTCGGTGCCTAGAAGAGTTCCCGAACACGCTTAGCAAGCGCCCGTCACAATTTGTGGAATGAATGAACAATGAGTCCACTGTGTGTGCCTGATGATAACTAGATTTTCAAAATATTGGTCAGCGAGACAACCGCAGATCCTTTAATCCTAAAGGTTTATCCAGATTATTTGACCTAATTCTTTAATACCACATCATCAGATAATGCCGGGCGAGCCGACCAGTGTAACATCGGCAAACACGGGGCTGAGTTTCACCTCTGCCACAACGTGGAGAGCTGGGAGTCCTTTAATGAATGTGCACACAGAGAGATATCAGAAGATTAGCAGGGGAGAAACATTCATCAAAATTGCTCAAGTGCTATCAGTAAAGCATGTCCAAGCAAAGATTTTCAGTAAATGGTAGTGAGAGATGGGGGGGGGGGGGGTGGTTCTCAGTTGGTCGCGGTGAGGCTTGTTAATTTCACAGTTTACAAAAGATGAATGGCAAAGGAGCTAGGATACAGGTATAGTTACCTAATTGCAGAAAATGCTTTGTCTAAAACACAGCCCAGGAGAAAATAGTAAGGAGAATATGCCATGTCTTTAGAAATAAGGCTTGACCTTCACATTTGACTGCAGAAGCAACAAGGATTCCCAACCAGGGAGATTCTTGCCTCAAATCTAGAATGTGGGTCAGCAAACCAACAAATCCCCATTTCAATGGGCATTTTAATGGGAACCTGGGTAGGGGGATCCTACTCTTCCGAGATAGGACGGGATCGGGCGCGTTCAGGGCGGTATGTCCGTAGACTGGGGGCATCCTACTCTTGAGATCTCTCTGAACCAGGAGGCTAGACGTTGACTCCAACACCTGAAATCTGAAGGATCATCAGGTCACCTGTGCAGAGTGTTTCTCATCCTGAGCTCCGAGATCATGGCTCTCGGGAGTCCAAGGACCTCGCTGGAGCCCAAGGGCCAAGGTCTCATCAGAATTCTGAGTGCCACTTTCTCATGTCGAGATGCCTATTCAGAGGGGTGAGTTGACTCTCTCTCTCTCTCTGCCCCTTCAAATGGCGATTGCCCCCGCACATCCTGCGTCCAGAAACCTTATGAAGGACCAGTCACATCAGTCATTGCCACCTCTAGAATTCTCTCAGAACTTGACCACTTAGGCCTGGCTTCACTTCTTAACCTTTTGTTAATTTGTAAGAATTAGGCGAGCTGTTTATTCTTTCTGTGACTCAGTTTTCTGAAGTATAAGCTGGGGACAAGAACGGTGCCTACTTTTCAAGTCCGTCGTGAGAATCACATGAGACTATGTATGTCAAATTCTTACAACCGTGCCTGGCATTACTTTCCTCTAAAATGTACTCCATAGGCCCTGGAATATAGTAAGTGCTCAATAAATGTTGGATGAATGAGCAACTGATGAATCTGGTGGAGATTTCATGTCAGGAAGGGAAGGAGACCTTAGTTCTTATGGGTGACAGATAGAAGCCATCCTGAGGCCATTGACTGTGTGTGAAGCCCAGAGTGGTGGATTACTTCTAGCTTTGTGTGGTAATGGACCCCCCCCCCCAACCCCCGACTGCCGCCATCATATTATGGGCTGAACTGTGTCCTCTCAAAATTTCTATGTTGGAGTCCTAATGCCCAGCACCTCAGAATTTGACTGTTACGGAGACAGGGCATTTAAAAGGTGATTACGTTAAAACGAGGCCCTAATCCAATCTGGCTGATTCCCTTATAAGAAGGAGAAACTTGGAAACACAGAGGGATACCGGGGATGTGTGCTCGCAGAGGAAAGGCCACAGAAGGACACAGAGAGAAGGCAGCTACCTGCAGGCCACAGACAGAGGCCTCAGAAGGAACCAGCCCTGCGGAAATCTTGATCTCAGACTTCCAGCCCCTAGAATTGCGAGGAAATAAATTCCCATAGTGTAAGTCACCCGGTCTGTGGATTTTCTTTTCTTTTCTTTTCTTTTCTTTTTTTTTCTTTTCTTTTCTTTTCTTTCCTTTCCTTTCCTTTCCTTTCCTTTCCTTTCCTTTCCTTTCCCTTTCTTTCCTTTTCCTTTCTTTTCTTTTCCTTTCTTTCCTTTCCTTTCCTTTCCTTTCCTTTCCTTTCCTTTCCTTTCCCTTTCTTTCCTTTTCCTTTCTTTTCTTTTCCTTTCTTTTCCTTTCCTTTCTGTTCTTTTCCTTTCCTTTATTTTCTCTTCTTTTCTTTTCAAAGTTTATTTACTTTGACAGAAAGAGCAAGAGTGGGAGAGGGGAAGAGAGAGAGAGAGAGAGAGAGAGAGAGAGAGAGAGAGAGAATCCCCTGCAGGCTCTCCCCTGTCAGCACAGAACCAGATCAGGCTCAAACTCAAGAACCACGAGATCAGAACCTGAGCCAAAACCAAGAGTCGGACACTCAACCGACTTAAGTCACCCAGGCGCCCCTGTTTTCTTTACTTTTAAATATTCTACAATTTGCCTTTCCAAGGGGATCGGGCACCCTTCCCGTGCAGAGGACATACTTCCCTTCTCTTTGAATTCTTCACGGACTTGGTGCATACTTGTATGGAAATCCATTTCTTGGGGTTATGGTTTGAATCGTGTCCCCCTCCCCCAACCCCAGCTGCCATGTTAGTCCTAAAAATTGTGATCTTATTTTGGAAATAAGGTCGTGGCAGATGTAATTCGTTAAGATGAAGTCACACTAGGGTAGGGTGGGCCCCGGAACAATGTGACTAGTGCCCTCATAAAAAGGGGAAATTCTGAAACAGACACACACACAGGAAGAAAGCCATGTGAACACGAGAATTAGGTTGCCGTAAGCCAAGGAGCGTCTGAGACTACCAGAAAGTCAGAGAGAGGCCTGGAACAGATCCTTCCGTGTGCCTTCAGAGGGAGCATGGCCCCGTCGGTGCCTTGATCTCAGGCTTCTAGCCCCTAGAACTGTGAGACAATAAATTTCTGTTTAACCCACTCTGTTTAAACCACTGGTTAGACCGGTTCTGTGGTACTTTCCTGTGGCGGCCTTTGCAAGCCCATCTGTTTGCTATTACGGTGGTTACCCGGATCTCAAACATTCTATGGGGTGAACCTCATGGCTGGACACGCTACATCTAAGGTACAGGAAAGCTGTCCGCAGTTTGCTTAGGACAAACGGCAGGTGTCAAAGCCATCTGCCTATTTGACCTTTCTTCCTTCAGCTAATAAACAAGGTGGGTTGGAAGGCACACCTTGAATGAGGCGACCCCTGAATTCCTGTCCCACGAGAGCGCCTTGGGTGACCTTGTTACAAATCACGTCTGGCTCTCAGTGTCCCTGTCTGCAAACGGATGGGGTCAGGCCACATGACATCCACGGTCCCTTCCGTGTCTGGATTCTGTGGTTTCTCATTATGTGCTCAAAATCGAGTGTGTTGATGGGGCTAGAAAAATGAACCTGGACCTTCTCCCTCCCCCCACCCCCGCCTTGGGCTCCACTCTTCCCATCTAGGGCATGTCACACACCTCTCGTGTCTCCGTTCACACCTTCTTGTCCTCTCATTCGGTTTGAGCCACAGCTACAGTGGAGAGTTCCTGGCTGGACTTCAAACTTGGACTGAGGGCAGCTTCCCGAAAGCGCCCAGGATGGTCTTTCAAATTTTTTTTTTTCCAACGTTTATTTATTTTTGGGACAGAGAGAGACAGAGCATGAACGGGGTAGGGGCAGAGAGAGAGGGAGACACAGAATTGGAAACAGGCTCCAGGCTCTGAGCCATCAGCCCAGAGCCTGACGCGGGGCTTGAACTCACGGACCGCGAGATCGTGACCTGGCTGAAGTCGGACGCTTAACTGACTGCGCCACCCAGGCGCCCCCAGGATGGTCTTTCAATTTTGTCTCTAGTGTTTGTCTGACACCTGTGACGTCAGGGGGACCTCACTCGTCAAGTACATATCCCCAGCCTGGGTGGGGGGGGGCGGCGGGGAGCAACTCCCACCCAATGGGTCCCAGAGCCAATAGATAACATACTTCCTGGTTGAACTGGAGTGGACAATTCTGCCCAGCGTTCTGCCTGCTCCTCAGTGAGATGCCCATGGGGCCGAGCCCCAGATGCACATGGCAGTGACTTCGGTGATGCACCCGCATATGAGTTTTTCTCCTTTCTTCACCATCCCTGCTAAGACAGGCAGTGATACGATGCCCTATCCTATCAAAGCTGTGTCTCCAGTTCGACTTTGCCTTGAGCTTTGGTGGTGACTGAGCACGTTGAGGAAGCTGATTGCAGCCCATTCTCAACTCCTTGTGTCTCACAATTCACAGGTTAGACTCTGGTGGAGACGAGGGGCAAGGCTTGCACACTTTAACAGGCACACGAGGCCCGAGAAGATTCGCAGTGACCCACACCAGAGAGATAGCGCCCCCTAAAGAATTCTGAGTCAATGATATTTCAACCGAAGGACTTGTCTTCTACATGATACAGTGGTCCCAGACCATTATACACGGCCCCGTAACATACATTATTCACGGACCATGCATGTTTCCATTGCATTAAAACACCACCTTGGGCTCGAAGTACCACATCTTGGTACAGCAACATACCAAAAGCATTTCATTTCACGTTAGATTTATGGAGGATGAAGTTGTGCCATGAGATTTTGGATTCTCAACGCAACTGAAGCGTAGTTCACACATATAATCTCCCCCCCCCCCTTTTTTATGCTGGAAAAGAACCGCTGATCTCCTCTTAGCCCGCTACCTGTCAAAGAAAAGAGGGGCTTCTGGTTTCTTAGGAGAGAAAATCCCAGCCCAGCACAACATCTGTGTGGTTCTTTCTCAGGTCACGCTTCCCGAGATCTCATCAAAGGTGAGCTAATACGTTTTAGAAACTCATCAGAGTAGGAAGGGCTTTTCAAGGGGTAGGTAGCCCTTAGCTCAGTGCCTGGTACATGGCAGGGGCTCAGTAGAGTGTCTTTGGATGTGAAGGGAGTAGTATCCCATGGTTACCAGACCAGGCGCCTTCCGGTGAATCTCTGGGAAGTGCTGATGTGCATGTGGTTTCGGAGCTCGCTCGGTGCTGGGCAGTGGGACCCCCCATCTCTCTGCCTCCTGGGGGGCCCTTACGGTCTCCAGGGTTCTTCTGTGCTGCAAGCCTCGTCTCCCAGGGTGCATGGAGAGAGCTTCATATTTCCTCGGAGACCTGACAATCCACGCGCACGTCGTTTGCTCGGCAGGAAGATGCCCTCCTCCGTGATAGTCCCAACATCCCTCCGAGCAGAAGAGGCTAACCTTTCAGCAAGGCTCCTTTGTGGGGTTGCGGAGAACCTGGTTCTCTTTCCCTCATTGGCAATTGCCATGGCTCGCCCATTGAGACCTCCAGAAATCAGTCTCCTGCACACAGTTCAGGTGTGCTTAGGTTAACGCTTTTGGATTCCCCTTTCAGGCAGGGCTTGAAAACATGAGTTAAACACGGTTGGTAGTTTTTCTGTATTCCCTCAAGCCCCATCTGGGGTGCTTGCTGGATCTGAATACGGGGGCACCTCCTCTTGCTGGTTTCTCTTGACCACTTCCTTTCAGCATCCTTAACTCACAGTTAGTCCATTTACCAAAGCCTCCAAGACCCTCACGGGCAGCCCCCTGTGCCCCCCTCACCCGAGCCTTCGATCTGTGAGATTCTGTCCCCGCTCATCTGCCCGCTGATCCCTCAGTCTCTCCCACGTCAAACAGTTCCTTCTCCTTCATCAAACGTTTATGGACCGTTGGGCTTCGTGGAGCCTAAAATGAATCACACAAATGCCATGCCCTCGAGACGTTCAGAGTGGGGGAATGAGAAAGACACATAAACTAAAAGTTATAATCGGTACGATGGACCTGTGAGGCGGGAGCCTCTGGAGTCACGGAGCAGAGGAGGGGCTCGGAACAGGGTGCAGGAAGGGTCCCCAGGAGAAGTGAGCTTTTAAGGGTGGAGAGTGGACAGTTTCTGGTGAATGGAGATGGCATTTCCTGTCATAAATGGAGCGGACCAAAGGTGACGACCCCCAGGTCTGATGTGCTAGGTTGGTGGCCTCGCTGAGTTAAATGCTGGGTGGAGACAGAGTTCCTACGGTGGGGAGCACGTGAGACGGAGGTTAGGGGGATAATGCCAATTACGATTTGGAAGGCTTGAACTCCATGAAAGGAGCTGGCATTCTAGAAAGAACTTGGGCTGTGCTCTGGCTGGTGGGGACCACTGGAAAACTCCTTCATGGGGGAAAAGGATGGTCTGATCTCTGGTGTTGAGGCTGGATTGGGGCGGGGGAGGCTGCAATTGGATGGAGGGGAGAGACCCCTTGGGATGGGGGGAGCGTAAACGGAGCATAACCACGATGAGAGCTGGAGGAAGGGTGTGGAGAGAAGGTATTCGTCGAGACGGCTTTACTAGATGGTGGGGTCCACGGGGACAAGATCGGTGCCTGCGGCGGAAGCAGGGGGCGGTGAGGAAAATGCAGGCTTTTCAGTGTCTCTGAATTTGCGTTAGCCCTTGGACCGCAGAAGCCTGCGAGAGAGCCACAGCTACTGTCACCTCCAGGTCCCGCAGACTCCTTTCTGCCTTTGGGGACCATTCGCCTCACCCCCACCCATCGCCAGCGCCTCCCTTAGACGAGCCCACCTTCTCCTCCAGTAAGTCTCAAAACTCTGCCAACGTCCACACGCCGCTGTGTCCTTTCTCTGGGGCTCCAGCGCTCACTTCCCCGCGCAAATATTGATCTCTGGCGTGATTAATATTGCTATTTATGTTCACAATGAATTTGTTCACCAAAAAATAATTAGCACAAGAAGACTGCCTATTAGTAGGGGCCTCATTAATTTCACTGAGTTTATTTAAATGACAGCAGGATGTCAAGTCAATAATGATGGCTAATTAATAAATACATCTGATTACTTTAGAGCCCGGGAAGGGGGTGTAAGGCTGTGTGCAGAGGCGGGTGGGGATGGACAGTTTCTTGTGAATGGAGATGGCATTTCCTGTCATAAATGGAGGGGACCAAAGGTGACGACCCCCAGGTCTGATGTGCTAGGTTGGTGGCCTCGCTGAGTTAAATAAAGGGTTGACCACAGCCACCCGGGAGTTTGAAGCGATATCCCAGAGTAACCAGTGGTCTGTGACTCCCAAGGCGTCATGAGATGTCCCCCTCACCTCTCGGAGACCCACCAGGAGACAGTGGGGACTGGGCTGGAAATCAAGGCTTCGGGTTTGGAATCCTGTTCCTTTACTTCTATCTACGTCGCTTGGGACAACCCGCGTAGTAAGTAGAGGACGTAAAACTCACCTTCTGGGATACTGTGAATTTTTTTAAAGTTTATTTTATTTATTTCGAGAGAGGGAGTGAGCAGGGGAGGAGCAGAGAGAGAGAGAGAGAGAGAGAGGGAGAAAGAGAGAATCCCAAGCAGGCTCTGCGCTGTCAGCATGGTACCTGGTGCGGGGCTCGATCCCATGAACCATGAGATTGTGACCTGAGCCGAAACCAAGAGTCAGATGCGTAACCCACTGAGCCACCCAGGCACCCCTGGGATATGGTGAATTTTAAGTGAGATGTGTTGGAAGGGCTTGGGTGCTTAGGTGTAGAAAGGCACTCAGGGAGGCCCCCCCCTTCTTCCCCTCCTTAGGATTTCTCACCTCCTCAAGTGTCCCTCTACTTTTGCTCCGCTCCGCAGGGGCATGGCCAACCCCCCCTCCCCCGCCCTCGGGGCAGAGGCATCTGGAGACTTCCCTTCATGTTTCCCTGCACGTTGAAGCTGCCCGAAGAAGCCCTGGGAATCTGTAATCGCTTTTAGAGGTGATTTTATTCCTTCCGCCTCCTTCCTGCTCCCCACCCAGAACCAGCGGAGAGCTTTGGAAACTCACCTCATCAGGATGCTGGGGCGGAGTCACTGGCTTCAAAGGGAACGATTTGTTCTCAGCACACAGCCCTGAGCTGGCTGGTGGATGCTGGGTCAACAAAGGATCCGAGCTGTCCCCTCCTCCTCCTCCTCCTCCTCCTCCTCCTCCTCCTCCGAGGCCCACGGCCAGGGAGGGAGCCGGGGAGCTGAGGGTGCCTCTCTAGCAAATGCTAGGCACATTTGCTGAACAAATGCTAAGAAGGCTGCCCAGCCCCCATCCGGTCAGGCGTGTGCCTTCTGTTGTGCTGTGTTTTGTTCGAGGGGAAGTTGTTCTTTCAGATATTTAACTGGTTGCTTGGAGCCGAGAAGTGTTTGGGAACAGATGAGAGCTAGATTCAATCCTCCCTGAGGGCTGGTGGCGGGAACTCGCGTGACTTCGTGACTTCGTGCGTTGCGAGGACCCCTGCTTTAGATATGGGTAAACTGAGACCCAGGAGGTTCTTGTGCACGCCCAGGCCCAGAGCTTGGCAGAGGGAGGTCAGACTCGGAAGGTCTGCAGGGAGGGATGGGGACTGCAGACACCTGCCTCTGTTCTAGCCCCTTGTTCCGGTTCCACATCTGTCTCCAGCCGCCAGAGGGTAAGCTTTCTGAGCATTGGGACTGTGTGTTGCTTGTTTCTGGGACACTGGTGCCTGGGCTCGTGGCAGGGGCCCAGCCGATCTTTCCCGGACCAGTTAAGGGAATTACGACTGCAGGAGTCCAAGATCCAGATGGGCACTTTGAACAGGAGCCCAGAGACCTGCTGGGCAGAAAGGAAAGCTAGGGCCAGTGTGGTCCTGCCAGTGAGTGTGGGCCCGGGGTGGGGGGACACCGAGTGCCTGGGCACGGCAGCCCTGAGCCGGGCCCTGGATGGGCACAGTCCTGTCGACCCGCCTTGCAGACATGTGGGGAGGACAGGGTCATCACAGTTATCAATGGGAGGAAATTGAGGCTCCTACCAGTTTGCTGAAGGCTTCTCCCCGGAGAGAAGATGCCAGGATCGTCCTCTCCAAGCCCCGTGGTCTGCCAGCCCTGCTCCAGGAATGGGACAGAACTGTAAGAAAGGAGCCAGAGAACCCAAAGGCAGTTTGGGGACCTCACAGAAAAAGCCTTTCTCTCCTGGCAAGGTAGGGAAGGGTTTTTCTGGTGAGGTTACCCTAGCTAGTTGGGCTATTCGCAGCTCCGACCTGGTGCATCAGGAGAGAAGGCTTTGTGGATTTCTAGCAGGAAACACTGGGTTGAGAAGCGGGGCTGGGGTAGGAATGACCCAGAGGTGAAATGAGAGTAGCAGCAAGGCTGGGGTGGGGGTGGGGGGGTGCGGTGTGGGCAGGGTGGTCCCTGAGGCAGTAGAAGGGTTTCAGAGCAGGAGTGAATGTGGGCAGCTATTCCTCCCGGCAGGGAGGGGTCTCAGGGCAGAAGGGACAAACAGATGGCCCTGCGGGGAAGGGCAGGACCGGCCCTGGCGATCCCGGCAGCTCCGGAGACCTTGCCGTCTACACCGCGCTCCGTGAGCTAAGCGCTTGCGCTCTGGGGCTGCGCGTGGCCTTCTGCCGTTGGGAACGTCACACTCCCTGTGATGCCTCGTACTGAGCCGCCGGATCTGGAGGAAAACAATGAAGCTGACTCTGGGAAAAGCCAAGAACGACACCCGATGCAGAAATGAGGCCATCCGAATCTCCCTTGCGTCTTCCCTAAGTTTGCAGCAAAACTGACCACGGGAGCCTGGGAGGGGGCCCCTGCGAATGGCCCCCCTTCCATGCTGCCGATGCTGGCAGTCCCCGAGGGACGCCCTTTGCACGCAGAGGCTGCTGCGTCCGGGCCCCGCCAAAGCCAAAGCCACCCGGAAGTGCGCCGCAGCGGGGGACTCTGGGCCAAGCGGTGTCTCCCCTGGGCTCCACTTCTCAGCTGGGACCGCGGTAGCCAGAGGACTGAGCTCTTGTGTCTGGCCGAGTCCCCCGAGGAGTAACCGCCCAAGCTTCGGTCCGCGGTCCCTCTGCCTCGGGCTCAGACCTCAGTGTGTGCATCCGGCCGGGAAGGACAGACAACAGCCTGTTGGCGTGCCTCCCTTCCAAGCGCTGCCCATCTGCGGGAAGGGACCCTTGCCTCCCACCTTGCCGACACCCCCCTGCGCACATCCAGCCACGCCCCTGTCTGAGGCCCCTGTGGGCACAGGGGGACCTCTGCTTACACTTGGGATGAACTAAGGGCCAGATGGAGGCTTATAGCTGGTGGTGCATCAGGGGCAGGGCAGTGGGAGGTCCACCCTGAGGGAAAGTGATCAGAAAGCTTATCGTCCGTAGAGAATTTAACAACAGTAATAAAACGGGGTAAAACTTGGTAATTTAACAACGGTAGTAAAACAGACGAAAAGTGGGTCAGCCTCCTACTGTTGCCACGCACCAAGCAAGTCTAAATCATGTCCCTGACAAAGTGCTCCCCCCTCCCCGAAAATCTTTTGTAGGGTCCAAGTTCAAACCCCCTGGTTCAGTAACTTCTGAACTTTAACAGTGTACCGTATAATATGGAGGTACGCTGCAAATCAGCATATTATTAGCACTCATCTTCCATGAAAGGTTGTCTTCTACATGGAAGTCACATCAGAGAACAGCCAGGTTTTTTGAAGTTTCTTTATTTTGAGAAAGAGACAGAGAGAGAGAGAGAGAATGGGTGAGGGGCAGAGAGAGAGGGAGAAAGAGAATCCCAATCAGGCTCCGCGTGGGCAGCGCAGAGCCAGATGTGGGGCTCGATCTCATGAACCGAGCTGAAATCAAGAGTCGGACGCTCAACCGACGGAGCCACCCAGGCGCCCTGAGAACAGCTAGTTTTGCAGTTGGTCTCAAAATGCGTCAACTCAACTCAATGTGAGCACACATTGCCCCTGAGAGCGACGCCCTTGTGGTTTGTGATCATTTGAACTTGCTGTGGGTGAAGTTCATACCTCTACCTTACATATTCCTGTGTTTCAACAGGGATGGTTTAACTTTTTTTTAATGTTTGTTTTTATTTTTGAGACAGAGAGAGACAGAGTGCCTGCAGGGGAGGGGCAGAGAGAGAGGGAGACACAGAATCCGGAGCAGGCTCCAGGCTCCGAGCTGTCGGCACAGAGCCCGACGCGGGGCTCGAACTCAAAAACGGCGAGATCATGACCTGAGCCAAAGTCGGATGCTTGACCGACAGAGCCCCCCACAAGGCGCCCCTCAACAGGGAGTGTTTAAATCATTTCAATCAAAGGATTTAAATAAAAATGATTAGAAGTAGGAATTATTTATTAGTCATCCAGAAAAGAAAATGAAATCGTGCCATTTGCCATGACGTGGGTGGAGCATTATGCTAAGGGAAAGGAGTCAGTCAGATAACGGCAAATACCGTATGATTTCACCCATGTGGAATTTAAGAACCAAAACAAATGAGCAAAGGGAAAAAAGAGAGAGAGACAAAGCAAGAAGCCGAGTCTTAATTATAGAGGACAAACTGATGGTTACCAGAGGGAGGTTGGGGGGGGGGGGATGGGGAAACAGGTGATGGGGATTAAGGGGCGCACCTGTCGTGACGAACACCGGGTGTCGTATGGGAGTGTTGACTCACTGTATTGTACACCTGAAACTAATATTACACTGTATGTTAACGAGGCTGGAAGTAAAAGAAAAGAAAAAGGAATGAAGGGAATTATTTAAGTTGTTTAAACCTAATGATTCGCACGAAAAGGTGCTATGGTGATTGTCACGTTGAGGAAACAGACTTATTGCTTCAGTCCTGCCAGTCCGTGTGCAATCCATTCTCTGGATCTAGTGGTGCTGACTCTTTTGGAAGAAGTTCTCCAGCTTCCCCCCCCCCCCCCCGCCCTTTTAGAGAAAAATAAAATGCCCTCATAGAATTAAAACACATTAGTATGTTTCCCTTCCCCCCTTTTTGTAATGGGATATGTTTCATGCTTTTCACTGTTATGATTAGATATACAAGGTTCACTGAAAGAAAATTGTTACCGCCCAGAATTTCTTTTCTGGACCTTATTCTTATTTGTTGTTTAAATTCTTGCTGAAAGCAACTTGGAGAGACAGAGGAGGGCGATGGCACAGAAACGGCCGCCTTGAGCGCAATGGATTCTGTCTTTGCCCCAAGTTCATGGGCTGAAGTCCTAGCCCCCAGTGTGACTGTGTTTGAAGATGGGGCTTTTAGAGAGGTAATCAAGTCAAATGAGGTCATGGGGATGGGGTCCTAGTCCCGTAGGACTGGTGTCCTTATAAGAAGGGGAAGAGACACCAGGGCTGTTCACATCCGGAGAAAAGGCCGAGTGAGGACCCAGCAAGAAGGTGGACGCCTACAAGCCAAGGAGATGGGCGTCAGAGGCAACCAGGCCTTGATCCCAGACCGGCAGCCTCCAGGACTGTGAGAATATAAACGTCTGTTGTTGAAACGAGCCAGTCTGTGGCATTTTGTTATGGCTGCTCTAGCGGGCTGAGACAATATGCTAGAAGCCCTCAGGGACAGCTGCCGACAGCGTGGCTCTGGCAGGGGGAGCTGGCGGGGCGGGCGTGCGGAGAGAACGTCAGCCCTCTGGGGGAACGCTCCTGGGGCATCATCCCAAGTGCCGGTTCCTACTTAACGTGGTCCTTCTGGTTCCTCGTGGGCCTTGTGGCTTCTTTAGTCTGTTGTAAAAGCCTCTGACCTGGGTCTTAGACTAAGGTTTTGACAGGTTAATGAGGAAGAGCCTGGCGTGGGTGCAGGGAATTCAGGGGCTCATTCGGAGAATTAGGAAGAGCCTGCTTTAACCAGAATGTTGGCTCTCAAGGTGGGTGCCCTTACTCCTGTGGGTCCCCAAGACCCTTTCCGGAGACCCCTGAGGGCCCCTCTTTGCCACCCGGATGTTTGCCTGAAGCTGAGTTTTTCTACATATAATTTAACCGAAATGACATTCTAATGAAGAAGCGGATGTGGGGATCTAGCAGTCTTTCATTAAGCCAGGCATTAGAAATTTGCAAAAATGTCAATGTCCCGGTCGCACCGTGTGGGAAAATACAGTAGGTTTTGTAAAAACGCGTCATTTGTGTTTTCACACGATGAACTCATTGTCATTGAGTTTAATTAATAAGTAAATAATTTCTCAGGTTTGATCCGTAATGTAGCATATATATAGAATGTAGTTACGCGAGTTATAGCTCACATCAACAAAAGCATCTTGGGGTCCTCAATAATTTTTTTCAAGAGAGAAAGAGGGTGCAAAGTGAGTGAGAGGCAGAGAGAGAGAGAGAGAGACAGAGAGAGAAGTGGGGCTCACTCAAAGCGGGGTTCTGGCTCACCCGATGTGGGTGGGACTCGAACTCACAAACCGTGAGATCACGGCCTGAGCCGAAGTCAGATGCTTAATGACTGAGCCACCTAGGCACCAGTCCTCAATTACTTTTAAAAGTGCCAAGGGGTCCTAGGGCAAAAAGTTCGAGAATGTCTCAGTGAAAATACGGATTATATGTAGAGAAGGAGACCAAGAAAGGTTCAGAAAGGTAGGCCAGGGACACATTGCCCATTGCTTGAGATGCCAAGGTGACCCTGTGTTTTTTTTTGTGAGCAGAATGGAGGCACTGGATGTTCCTGTGCAAGGAAATGACATAGATGGGGCTCTGTTTCTTGATAAATGCATCTGGTGGAGAGCACAGACAGGGAGATGAGCCAGCAGCCTCTTGTAATATCTCGAGAGGAGTAAGGCAAGGTCGGTCATTCAGGCTAAGAATACAGGGCAGAATAGGGAAGGACCAGACCTCACAGGAGCCACGTCCATTTGGGAGGGTCAGGGGCTGGGGCCCTATCTTGGCTGTAGCACTCAAAGCGAAGAAGCTCCCGAGACTCTAAGGGGGACTGCCTTCCGCCAACATGTGACTCTAAGTGAAGGTTTCCATGATTGGTCAATATCTGGTAAATGACTTCCTGTTTCAGGACAAAACTCCGGCCTTGTTTGGAAACTCACTGGAACCAGAAAGCCCCCAGACCCGGGTAGTAACTGCAGGTGATCGGGGATGGGGGGGGGGGATGTGGGGTGGGCAGGAAGAAGGAAGAAAAAGAAGCTACCGTGTGTCGTGTGCCTATTGTGGCCTGAGAGACGGGCCCGAGGTCACTCAGCGCTCGAGCGCACGAGAGGAGATTTGAATCCCCGTCTCTCTGTTGCCAGGCTGAGATCCTTTTCGTGACAGTTTTCTGTCTCCTTCGAAGGAGACAGGGAGCGGAGTTAGACGTCTCCCCGAGCTCTAGATGGACATCCAGCTGCCTCCTCCCAGTTGCATGCCTGAGACGTCTCAAACGCATCCTGCCCAGAGGAGGACCTCCGCGCAGGAAGACCACCCACACCTTCCACCTCTGGCCGCACCCCACAAATGCCTAGCCACCTCCTTCCACCTTTGCCCTTGCTCTCTTTGCTCCAGCCTCCCAGCCTCCTTTGCATGTTGCCCTCACACTTTCCCACCTGTGCGGAGCTGAATCTGTGGCTCTCTTTGCCTCCTGTCTTGACCCTAGTTTTTCACGTGACTGCTGCTTTTTCCATGCCCCAGTTCTCAGCTCAAATATTCCTTCCCCCGTGTGGCTTGCCCTGATTTCCACCATAAAGAGGGTCAACCCTCCCTCGGTTGTTCCCCGTCGCGCCGCCATGTTTATCTCTCTCTGGTAGCTGTTGCTACCTGGGGTCGCATGTTTATCTGCATGTGGTCCGGCTCCCACCCCAACCAGAATATACAGTCCTTGAGAGTGAGGGTATTTCACAGCCCCAGGGCTTTGTACGAGGCTGTGGCCTACAGCAGGGGCTCAATAAAGATTTGTTGAAGGAGTGAAGGAAGAGAAGGCGGCCATCTAAGTCACCCAGTGAGAATGGATAGGTGTCAGACACAGAGTGGGGTGCTGCAGGTGCCGTGGGAAGTTGTTTCATCCTGGTGGGAGCAGGGGGACCTGATGGCTGATGATTCCTTCCTGCGTAAGTTTGAATGGACCTGAGCACCGGGGGAGAGGAGAGTGGGGCAGGCATGTGGTCACCAGCGGCTCTGCTCAGGGCAACGGGTTCCATTTTCCCTGGATGTCCTATGCTTGGCACCGACTCCGGTGGACAACCTGGGGGCAGATGGTTCCACTCTTCTATGCTCTCTTTCTTGAGGGGGCGCCTCCGGCTCTGAGCTCAGGGCAGAGTAGAGAAAAATACCTCTTGAGAATGGTTCTCTTGCTCCCAGATCTGTTGGATCTTTCTTCCGTCACCCCTGAAGGCATCCCCTCATCCCCTCCCCTAAACCCAAACACCCTAAACATACATCAGGTTGACCAAAGGGATCACTTCCTCCAAGGGAAGGAGCATTAAGCAAGTCTTCCCCAGACTGTTGAGTGCAGGAACCTCAGATAATCACTCCAAAGGAGACCGAGGGAAATATTCTGGATGCCCTTCTCAATAAGTTTGAAAGAAAAAGGGGGCGTAGTTTTTTTTTTTTAATTAAGAAATTATTTATTTAATTGAAAAAGTTTTTATTCACATATAATTAACATACAGTGTTATATGAGTTTCAGGTATACAATATAGTGATTCAACGATTCTATACATTCTCAGTGCTCACGATGGTAAATGTGCTCTTGAATCCCTTTTATCTGTGTCTCACATTCCTCTCCCCTGGCAACCACATTTTCTCTCTGTATTTTTTAATTTAATTTAATTTAATTTTTTTTAAAAGATTATTTATTTATTTTGAGAGAGACAGAGCTAGCACGAGGGGGGAAGGGGCAGAGAGAGAGAGAGCATCTCAAGTAGGCACCATGCTGCCGGTGCAGAGCCTGACGCGGGGCTTGAACTCACCAAACCACGAGATCATGACCTGAGCCCAAACGAGGAGTCGGACACTTGACCGACTGAGATACCCAGCTGCCCTCTCTGTATTTTAGAGTCTGCTTTTGTATTTGTCTTCTTGTGTGTCTATTTGTTCTGTTTCCTAAATTCCACGCAGGACTGAGATCATGTGGTATTTGTCCATCTCTGATTTATTTCACTTGGCATAATACCTTCCAGATCCGTCCATGTTGTTGCAAATGGCAAGATGCCATTCTTTTCTGTGGCTGAGTAATATTCCTGTGTGTGTGTGTGTGTGCGCGTGTGTGTGTGTGTGTGTATGTGCTCACGTGTGTCCATTCATCTATCAAAAAGATGGCTCAGATCACCACACACCTGTGGCCACCCGGCTTAATAACGATCGCAGAAGGATGGCAGAATCTCACCTTGTCCCAACTCATCGACCCCATAGAACTCGTCTGCCCCTCGAAGTGGGAGGACCCTTGCCGTTTGCTTAGTGGGAGGTGACGTTCTGTTCGCAGGAAGACAGAACGCAGAGCAGCTCTTGGGGGCTTAAGGCTCCCACCATGGGCTTCACTCTGGCTTGGCTCTCGCTTGTCCTTCAGAATCTGGAAGAAGCCTGGTTAATGAACAGTAAGGTTGGCCTCGCCAGCCCCAGCTGAAATTTCCTTCCGCCTACGGCAATTTCACCTGCTGTTCTCCCTTCACTGGGGCCCAGGTAGAAACCAGAGCAAGTCGGGAAAGGTTTAATTGGGCCCCAAATGTGATTAGCCAAGACTGGCTCAAATATGCTCCGCTGGTGTTGAACGTGCCACAAATCCTAGCATTACCCGCGGGTCCTAAAATCCTCTCTGCTTTTTAAGGTTCCTCGCCTAGTCTACTCAAGTTGGAATTTTAAATCAAAGGGTAACATCTATATTGGCGATGACTTTATAGTTTATCTTAATATAAGGGGTAAAAAATGTCACGTTTTTTTTTTTTTTTTTTTTTTAATTTTTTTTTTTTCAACGTTTATTTATTTTGGGGACAGAGAGAGACACAGCATGAACGGGGGAGGGGCAGAGAGAGAGGGAGACACAGAATCGGAAACAGGCTCCAGGCTCTGAGCCATCAGCCCAGAGCCCGACGCGGGGCTCGAACTCACGGACCGCGAGATCGTGACCTGGCTGAAGTCGGACGCTTAACCGACTGCGCCACCCAGGCGCCCCAAAAATGTCACGTTTTAAAGTAGTTTTTTTATTTTTTAAAATTATTTATTTAGTTTTTGAATTTTATTTTTTATTTTTTAACATTTACATCCAGATTAGCATATAGTGACACAATGATTTCAGGAGTAGATTCCTTAATTCCCCTTCCCCATTTAGCCCATCCCCCCTCCCCCAACCCCTCCAGCAACCCTCAGTTTGTTCTCCATATTTATGAGTCTCTTCTGTTTTGTCCCCCTCCCTGTTTTTATATTATTTTTGTTTCCCTTCCCTTATGTTCGTCTGTGTTGTCTCTTAAAGTCCTCATAGGAGTGAAGTCCTATGATTTTTGTCTTTCTCTGACTAATTTCACTTAGCATAATACCCTCCAGTTCCGTCCACGTAGTTGCAAATGGCAAGATTTCATTCTTTTTTGATTGCCGAGTAATACTCCATTGTACATATATCTATACCACATCTTCTTTACCCATGCATCCATCGATGGACATTTGGGCTCTTTCCATTAAAGTAGTTTTTTTTTTTTTTAAAAAAAACAATGGTTTTGGGGCACCTGAGTGGCTCAGTCGGTTAAGCGTCCGACTTCAGCTCAGGTCATGATCTCACAGTCCATGAGTTCAAGCCCCGCGTCGGGCTCTGTGCTGACAGCTCGGAGCCTGGAGCCTGTTTCAGATTCTGTGTCTCCCTCCCTCTCTGCCCCTTCCCCACTCACACTCTGTCTCTCTCTGTCTCAGAAATAAATAAAAACATTTAAAAAAAATAAAAAATAAATAAAAACAATGGTTTTAACAATGTTATATACTTTTAAGGGAATCTGGTAAGCAGTTGACCGAATCTGGTACGTTGTAATTTTCGGTGTTATACAGACAGAGGAACAAGAATGGGGGAGTTGGGCTCTGTTCTGAGAGGCAGAACAGATACTGGGATGTTCGCAGAAAGGACAACAGATCAGGCCACACCCTCCCCCTGGGCTCTGGATGGGACTCCTTGACAACAGGGTCCCCTTCCTGGCCCCCTTCACATTAGAAAGACGTATAATTCAGGCTCACGAGACCTTCTCGGAATTATCATTTCTAGCTCCGGCATTTGGGACAAAACCCTTAACTGACTTCATCTTGGTCACGTGAAGTCAAGGGAGACTGGGGCGGGAAGTTTAGGGGGAAAAAAAACACATGACATGGATCTGCAGCTTTAGTCTCAGCCTGGCTGTGCCTCCGACATGAGCTGTACCTTTAGGAGGACCCGTGAACCTCATAGTCATGTTCTTCATCTGGAAAAGGAGGGATTTGGCAAGGTGGCCCCTGTGTATTCTGGTTTCTGGCTCTGTGATTTCCTGGCCGTATCCCAGATTCCCAATGACGTGCGTTGTTTTGAATCAATGGATTGGTCTGTTGAGTAGCAACCATGTATTTAGCTCCGTGCTGAATTCTACAATCAAAAGCGTTGCACAGACATTGGGCTAGGTGCTACAAAGAGGTACAAAGGGATAAAGAACGGTCCCTTCCCTCTAAAAGTGTACGGTTCTATTTTAGAGAGCTGTGAAGAAGGAGGAGGAGGGGGAGAAGGATAATCACAAGAAATTTATATCAAAGACTTCCGCTTCCAGGCGGATGGATTAGCTGGAACCCAACCTGAGTCCTGCCTGGGACACCTGGAAAAGGCGGGTGAAATGCAGAGGTCATGTGTTTGAAGGCAGCAGAGAACTCTCTAGAGAGAATTAGAGGATGGAAGAGAGAAAAAGTTTGGGCTGGGCGTGGCGCTGGCCTGTGGCTTGGGGGGCTTGCCCTTTAGGGCACGAGCCGGGGCGGAACCCAGTGCAGAACCCATGCTATGTTGGTTTGTCGGATGCTCAACAGACTGAGCCACCCAGGGGCCCCCTCATCTCTTTTGATAAGGACATCTGTCCTATTGGATTAGGGCCCATGCTACCGACCTCATTTCAACTTACCTCTTTGAAGACCTGTGTCCAAATCCGGTCACAAATGGCGGTCCTGAAGGTTAGGATTTCTACACTTGTATTTGGTGGGGACTCTGTTTAGCATATGTGACTTACAAATCGCGGAAGTGGACCCTTTCAGAGCAGGGCTGACAGGCAGAAACACCAACCCAGCTTTGGAGGGGAATTTGCAGGATTCAGGTACTCAGCCAGTTTTCCTCTGAGAAAATTCATCAGATACTGGGCCTTTGCAGGGCGGGACACTAAAATCCGAAAGAGACTCACAGCGGAGTTTTTTTTTGACAGTCTTGCAAGACTAAGATTAGGTTCCGCACCAGCCAAACGTTGGGACCTTCCTCTTCTCACACTGCTGGGGCTGCGATAATGAAATACCACAGAGCGAGGGGCTAAAACGACAGAAACTTATTTCTTCGCAGCTCTGGGGGCTGGACGTCCAAGATCAAGGGGTTAGCAGGGCGGGTTTCTTCCACGGCATCTCTCCTGGAGTTGGATGCAGGTGGCTGTCCCTTGCCATTTTGCACATGACCTCTCCTCTGTGCACGTGCATCTTTGGTGTCTCCTCCTTTTCTTATAAGGACACCGGGTCCCTTGGATCAGGCCCAAACTCTAATGACTGCAATTAACCTTAATTACTTCCTTAATGACCCCATCTGCAGCTACAGTCCCATCGGGGGGGTAGGGTTTCAACACAGGAATTTGGGGGAGACACAATTCCGTCCCTAACAGAGCCCCATAGGATAAGTCAGTCTCTCGTTAGAGGGCTCAGGGGGCCGGTAATGGGCCAGAAGTAGACAGAGCCTCGCCGGGGAGGTGACGGATCCTCCAATGACGGAATGAACGTGCTTCGTGAGCAGGAGTAAGGATGTTCAAGAGGTGTGCGAGGCAGGTGGCAGGCCCAGACATCTCTGACGGTGGAAGCCTGCTTTCACGGAACGCGCTGCAAGGCAGGTGCTCCAAGCACGCTTTTCAAGAAGATGGACCTACGGCATCTATCTATCTGCACAAGGTTTTCCGAGCTTCTCCTGCTATTCGTGGATCCTTCACAAACTTTGTTCTACACATACTCTGGCCACTCACAGGGCCGGGGTATCTTCTCCTTTTTCCATCTAATCAACTCCGACGTGTCCATCCAGCTCCAGCGAGATTACTGTCACTTCTCTGGAGCATTTCCTGGTTTCCAGGCCTAACTGGTTTACATCATCTTGTGCTTACCACTTATACTTGCCCTGTAAGCAACGTTGTGCTATCCCAAGTTTTAAAATGATGAGATATGCCCAACGTACGAGGCACAGACCAGAATTTAGTACACATCCACGTACCCACTATACAGCTGAAAAGCCAAGGGATAATTGTTGAAGCTTTTCAAAATTCTCCCGGAACACATTTTCCCCTTTCCTTCTTCCCTGGGGAGGGGGGTGGGGGACTCTCCAGCCTGAATTTAGTGCCTATGAAATTGGTAATTAGTGCAGATGACAGGCATCCCTCTGTTATTCTCCCGTAAAGACGAGCCTTGTGTCTCAGACCATTCGGATAATGAGCTCTCACCTTTGGGTATAGGCAGAGAATTCACGTGTGGACTTTGGTGTTACTTGGCATTATAGTGACGAGGACACCCTCCTTGACCTAACTTTGGTCAGGCTCCTCTGAGCTCGATCTTGGACTAGGCCTGGCCTTTGGCCTGCTGAGAGCAATTTTAGCAAGAGTCCCCTGAACCTTGATACGCAGCTAAGCGCCCTATCCCGCTCCCCCCCACCTGTGATATTCACTCTGTCACCTCCTTCGGACCCTCCATACCTAACCCCGTCCTGAAAGACCATCACCACTCTCTACAGAGGACATAGGCAGAGGAAGATCCAAAACTACACAGACAGAGGGGAGGATGGTGTGAAGACAGAGGCAGAGACTAGAGCAAGGTGACCACCAGCCAACAAATGTTGGCAGCCACTGGGAGCTGGAAGAGGCTTTCCCTAGACCCTTTGGAGAGAAAATGCCACTGCTGACTCTTTGATTTCAGAATTCTGGCCTCACAGAACTGTGAGGAAATAAAATTCTATTATTTTAAGCCATCAAGTTTGTGGTATTTTGGCACAAGTCTGTCTTTGGCACAAGACTTTTGACACAATCTCTCTCGGACCAGACATCGCTTAGGCTCCTTTGAGGTCAGAGTCGAGCGTGGCCTGTCCTCATTATTGCAGTAGCTTTGAATAAAGTCTTCTGGTTTTAACGAGTGTCAGAATAATTTCTTATTTAACAGTTATGGTGCCTGTGACTTGGACAGGATCAGATTCATCATTGGACCCCCTGGCCTTTCATCCAGGACACCGGGTGCACACCTTAAGCCTTCGTCGTCACAGATGATGGATCAGGGATCCATTTGTGAGTCTGACTCTTGACCCAATAGGTTGCTCAGATTTTGATGCTTAAGATTCTGAGTGTACTCTAGAAGCTGGATTTGAATCCTAGGCAAGTAGAGGCTGAGTTAGAGTCCCTGGCATCTCTGTTCATAAGACACTGGGACTGGATTTAAAAAAATTTTAATGTTTATTTATTTTTGAGAGAGAGAGAGAGAGAGAGAAAGCTGGGGAGGGGCAGAGAGAGAGGGAGACACAGAATTAGAAGCAGGTTCCAGGCTCTGAGCTGTCAGCACACAGCCCAACATCGAGCTCGAACTCACGAACTGTGAGATCATGACCTGAGCCGAAGCCGGATGCTTAACCGACGGAGCCACCCAGGTGCCCCACACTAGGACTGGATTAGAGTCTCAGGCTTTTGCACTGAGCCTCTCATTTGACTGAAATCCCTCTTTGTGAACCTCTGATGGCTGGATACGCCACCATGATGGCACTTTCTGTCTACTTCACTCCTCGTTGGTAACGGCTTTACCAAGAATAATTTGGGAGTTCATTTTTCTCTTTGGAAAAACTTAAGATCTTCCCAAGTTGGTTCCTCTAAGACCTCTTTCTTTGACCACCTTCAACCTTCCTACCAGTTCCCTGGTGCCCCCTTCAAACCTCTTCCACCTCTCTCTCCACCCTGCTAGAACTTTCTCTGCCCACTCCAGCCCTACAGCCCCCTGGAGCTTTAGGCCCCCTTCCCCCACTGGGGCTCTCAAAGGACTGGAAATTAGAAAGAAGTGTAATTCAGGCTCATGAGACTGAAAGCAACTACAGAGCAGGGCAAAGGAAAATCCTAAAAGCCTCCCCTACAAATAATTGGTAAAAAAAAAACAAAACAAAACAAAACTTGAACTGTCATAGCAAGCAGGTAGGCTTAACTTGTCCCATCTGTCAGAAACGCAATTTGGGTAATTTGGGTAAAAATAGGAGGTGGGCAAAGATGAGGGCCAACTCTTTTATATGAAACAGTGAGTTTCACGTTATTGTGTTTACTCGACTCGTTGAGACTTATAAGGTCTCTATTTGTGCTCGTCCGTATGTTTACCTATGTATGTATGTTACGCATACGTGATTTTTTTCTGCCTCCACGCAGCCTGACCTCATTTTAACTTGATTACCTCTGTGAAAACCATATCTTTACATTGGGTCACGTTCTGAGGTATAAGGAGTCAAGACTTCAACTGTCTTTTTCTCCGGTAGCAGGACAGAACTTAATCAACAGTAGGGTCCCACCTCTTGACATCTCCTGCCCTGGCCATTGGGCCCACTTCCTTCCAGCTGGTTGTATGATTGGGCACCAAACAGGCTCACCTTTTTGGCTTTGCCTATCTCTGGCCGATGCCTAGATGACCGTATGGCCCACATCCTGACTCGCCTTACACCCTAGCTCCCTCTGGCCCGTGCGTGGCTCCTAGTCACCTCCTCCATTTCAACCGGGCTAGCCTTGCGGTGGGGCTAACATCTAGTCTAGAATCTGACCAGTGACTCCTGCCATGAAGGCAAGGTTTTCGAACGGCATGCCCCCACGCAGTGTTTCTTGAGTCCTGGATATGCATGCAACTTAATCTTAATCGATGCATGAAATTGTTCTTTCCTACAGCTGAGGGTGTGCGCCGTTTCCATTGTCTCCGGAGTGAAATGTTGAGCAGAACGTGCACTGTGGGGCGGGGTCCAATCCAGCGTGAGAAATATTCCGTAACACCCAGCCAGTGCTGGAAAATCTCACCCACCGTGACAACATAAAAGAGGTTCATGGTTCTTCCCGGTCGCACGATTCTGGGGTGGACACATTTGTGATAACTTTGGAAAGAGTTTTTTTTTCCACCCCCCCAACCTTGTTTATGTTTAAAAACCAGTGTGCACCTTCTCATCTTTTCAGTGATGCTTGCGAACACTCTGGAGTTTGAGACCGTATGTGAACCACTTAATCTCTAACAGGTGAAGACCGGGAATTGGTCCTAATGCCTTAGGTTTCTTTTTATTAAGCCTAAAGGGGACAGTTACAGTAGGCAGGTGGAAAGTGTGGGGGGTGCTGGGGTTGGAGCCAAGAAGAAGCACTCTGGGGCTTCTCCAAAGCCAGTATCTATTTTCAGAAGGGAACAAAATACTCACCAAAAAGCGTGTGTCATCCGGCTGATTCTACACAACATCCTGAGGAAACGGAACACATTCCAGCATCTCTGCTAAATGTCATCTCGGATGAGGTGACTTTCTGATGGGCCCACAATGCATCCTTTCTGTCTGTCTCTTCTGGAAGAACTTAGTGACTTGTCATTTTTTCAAAATAAATAAGAGAACTCATATAAGCTGGTGGGGGCTCCCTTAGTGCACATGTGCGTGGGTCAGAAGATGTCAAGTTTTCGTCATGTCAAGAGACACGTATTGGCCCAGACGTAACATAGACGTAAATCCAGAAGGTGGGACTAGGCAAATAAAAGGACAAAGAAGTAAGAGAAGCACAACGTGGGCAAGATAAAGATGGGTCCAGATTTTGAAAAGGACCAAGGTTGATGCTTTGTTCAATCAGTGTGGGCTGCATGGTGGAGGGTACAGAGACAATAGGCTTTTGTAGCTCACCTGCTTCTGCCATGAGGGGCCAGTCATCAGAAATGGAGATCCAGACTCTAATAACCCACCAGGGCGTGCTACAATTTTCCACTGAAACATAGTATTTCTCTTTATGGTTACCCCCTTTTTTGATTAAAGGTAACCAAGACAAGCTTATTCTTCTTGACAGAATGAATCAGATGATTTGGCTTGATGATTTACCTCAGTGCAACAAGAATGGTAATTGACTGCATAGATATTTTAAAGTTGGCTTTGCTGAAACTTTCTTTCGTTTTTTTTTTTTTTAAATGTTAAAGTTTATTTATTTTTGAGAGACAGAGAGAGACAGAGCACGAGCATGGGAGGGGCAGAGAGAGAGAGGGAGACACAGAATCCAAAGCAGGCTCCAGGCTCTGAGCTGTCAGCACAGAGCCCGACGCGGGGCTCGAACTCCCGAACCGTGAGATCGTGACCCGAGCCGAAGCCTAAGTCTTAGTCTTAACCGACTAAGCCGCCCAGGCACCCCTGATTTGCTGGAATTTTCCATAAGAAATTTCAGATTAGACTTTCAAAAGCCTCTTGAAGTTAGAAAGCCAAGTTAAGAACTCAACACCAGACCTCACTTGCAGGATCTATGGATTTGGGTTCATTTATTTTACCAACGTCTCAAAATAACCTAAATTTCTTAAGCTGGTCGGAAGTGGCCTTCCTTACTCACGTGTAAGGCTGGGAACCCTGTAAGCTCAACTACCTGGCTGGTTTTCCCAGAAGAGCTTTGTAAGCATTGGCTGAATTTTGAAGTCAATCTTAGTTCTTTAAAACTGTCCGGTCCTATCTGATTCTATACACATCATTCTCAAATGTAACACTGCAGTCAAAGCCTTGGTTACAAAACCAATGTTTCCAGTCATGTTCAGTTACAAGGAACACAGATTCTTACTGAACTCATATAAATAATTGTATCCCCATGAATATAGGAATATACCATAAGAGTTTCTGAATTCTGGAGAGACCAGGCAAAGAGAAAAGGATACGTGTTTCCTTTCTGTTTACAAAACAATAATCAGCTAAATTGCTGTGAGTTTTAGATAGTTCCAGAGAAAAGGGAAAGAGGTTCCTTATAATCACAAAGTAGAACATTAAAGGAGCAAAAAAAAAAAAAATGAAATCAGCGAAGCCGTTAAAAATCATAATCATGCTTTATCAGTTCATTCAGTCCCACGTAATTAATTCTTTTACTGCTCGATCTCAGGTTAGACGTTTTATGAGCCACTTCCGCTTGTCCACCAGAGTTCTGGAAATCCTTACATGATCAAGTGGGATAATCTCCGTTATTCCAGCGATGCCTGGACCCCAGAGTATCTCACAGTCCTTTCCATGGGTCTCAGAGCTAGCTGCTAGCTGCTCTTTGATGAACTTGTGAAGCACTCTGGCCTTTGGCTGATGGCAGATGCTCTTGGAAGAAGAATCAGAGTAAAACGCGAAACTATCTGTGGATGACAAAAGACTTGACTTGTCCATGATTCAAGATCTGACGAGGGCTCATCATAAAAATGACGCAATTGACAAGGAGACTTGGTTATTTCTGTCACATGCCATGGTCTACAATAATAACCGGGTTTATGATTGATTCTATTATATCATAATTTTCTCTAATACCAGCCAAAGCAAAATCAAGACAAATAGAGAACGAAGGCACCAGCGAATTTTTGGGAACTTTATACAGTTTCTGAAATACTTACATTTCAGAATGTAAATACTTCCATTACAGCCACCCAGGCACCCCAGCACAGGAGATTATCTGATGAGACCCAGAATCTTTGTTTCCAAGGCAGGTATTCAAAAGGCAGAGAAAAGCCTCTTGCAATCCTTTATTAAGAGCAGACAGGGGTGCATGGGTGGCTCAGTCGGTTAAGCGTCCGACTTTGGCTCGGGTCACGATCTCACGGTTCGTGGGTTCAAGCCCTGCATTGGGCTATGTGCTGACAGCTCGGAGCCCGGGGCCTGCTTCGGATTCTGTGTCTCCCCCTCTTTTTGCCCCTCCCCCATTTGCATTCTGTCTCTCTTTCTTTTAAAATAATAAATAAACATTAAAAAACAACACTTTTGTTCCACACATCAGCTTCATACACATGGTAACTCAGAAAACACAGCTGTCTTATCAAACCAATAATATTAAATGACTGTTCTTTATCAAAGATTTACCCAAATTATGGGAATCTGAAAAGCATTTGGGTTAGTTTCTCCAATTCGGAGAGTTTTAGGCATTATTTAATTTCCATAAGCACATATTTATTTCAAATCCAATGCATCCTTAGAGAAGGGGGACATCTGGGCACAGAGATAGACACACACGCAAGGAAGATGATGTAATGTCACAGGAGAAGACGGTTACGTGACTGTAGGGGTGAAGCTACACGCCAAAAATACCCAGGAGTTCTGGCAAACCCCAGAAACTACAATAGGCAAGGAAGGATTCTTCCCAGAGCCGTCAGATGGAGTGTGGCCACGCCAACCGCTTGATTTTGAACTTCCCGCCTCCAGGAAGTGCGAGACAGCCACCTGGTTCCTGGTACTTTGCCACAGCAGCCCTAGGAAATGAATACAGACGTCGAGTCAGGGAGGAGGCAAGTGTAGAATGAATGCCCAGAGGAGCTGGCGAAGCAGGCGGGGAAGGGGTACTGGAGGCACTTTCAGGAAAACCAGGGGCGATCAGTCGCAGAGAAGCCAAGAGAAGGAAGTGTAATGGAGAACCATGGAGAGGAATTAATTTGACAAGAGGTCGCGGTGGGCTTGTGGAAGAACAGTTGTGGGCGGAGTTGAGGAATCAAGATGGCCTGGGAAGGTTCTCGGGCCAGCGCCCCTTCCAGAGGCCACCAGCCTTCTGGCAGGTGACTCCCAAGGACCTGAAAACATGCACACGGGTGGCGTCGTTTGTCTGTGAGAACCAAAGTGATTCATGTCTTGTTTCTGGCTCTTCCTTAATGAAGGGTATGAAAATAAAACACTTATCACAAAAGGGGGGGGGAGGTGTTTTATAGTAGCTTGGGGAATAGAACTGTTTATTAAAAGGAACAATGAAGCAAAATAGGTAATTAGGCTTCACTAAACAAAGCTCTCAAATCAACTTCTGAGAAAAAATGCTCCATATAACTTATAATCAAAGGGCTGCAAGACAAAGTACTGAGGTGCTCTTTTCCTTTAATTGATTTGGCAAGGATTTAAAGATTTCCGTGGTACGACCCTAAGCTTGTGAGACTGGATGTATCCGGGCAGTTCAACACAGGAATGGGAGTGTAATATTTCTAGACGATAATTTGATAAGATACTTAAAAGTCTTAAGAATATACGCAGATGCAGATCCAGAATTCCATTTCTAGATTTTTGCGCATTTATTATAGGCATATACATTTCAGCGTTGTTTATATTACCCAAAGAGTGAGAGCAAGTGAATATCCCATAATACAGATTGATTAAGTAAGTTCTATTTATATGATTGGACAATGTAAGTAAATGATGACTTAAGAAACATTTGTAGGGGTGCCTGGGTGGCTCAGTCGGTTGAGCGTCCGACTTCAGTTCAGGTCATGATCTTGTGGTTCGTGGGTTCGAGCCCCACGTCGGGCTCTGTGCTGACAGCTCGGAGCCTGGAGCCCGCTTCGGATTCTGTGTCTCCCCCTCTCTCTGCCCCTCCCATGCTTGTGCTCTGTTTCTCTCTGTCTCTCAATAATAAATAAACGTTAAAAATTGTTTTTAAAGAAAAGAAACATTTGCAGGCAGCAAAGATATTCAGAACATATTAATTAGGAATTGAAAGACATCAAAACGATATTTATAGAAGGACTTGGTAAAATAGGTTTTATGTTTCTGAAAGAAAACTATACAAAATGATTAACAGGAGTTAATTTGGGGTAGTGGGTGATTTAAAAATTGTGTTTATTTTTCTTCTTAGAATTTTCTTTTTTTTTTTTTTTTTTTCCTGAAGTGAGCATGCATTGATTATACATGTGAGATGAGTAAGTTTTATAAATAAGAGTTGAGTCGGGAGCCTGGGTGGCTCAGTCGGTTAAGCGTCCGACTTTGGCTCAGGTCATGATCTCGCGGTTCGTGAGTTCAAGCCCCGCGTCGGGCTCTGTCTGACAGCTCAGAGCCTGGAGCCTGTTTCGGATTCTGTGTCTCCCTCTCTCTCTCTGACCCTCCCCCGTTCATGCTCCGTCTCTCTCTGTCCCAAAAATAAATAAACGTTAAAAAAAAAATTAAAAAAAAAAAAGAGTTGAGTCTACTCGAGATTGGGTCTGAGAGATAAATGTTGGATTCGCTGAAATTTTGTCAAAGAGGAAGCAGTGAGGGGTCCACTTTCCCACCTTGTGTACCGATGAAGAAACTCAGGCCCACCGAGGCAACGCACTTGCCCACATGTGGCTCCATTGTATTACTTTTCCTGGAAGTGGGGCAACTCCCAGGAGACCAGAAGGTGGACACTTAAAGGGTCCCATGAGGCGGTGGGTGGGGCAGAAGTGAAATCAAGTTCCCGATTCATGAACTGTCTACTGTTCCCACCATTACATCCTCAACCATATGTCGGGGTGTATGCCTTACACTTAGGGTTTCCATTTTGAAGAATTTTCCTCCCTGGGGGGGCCTGGGTGACTCAGTCAGTTGAGCTTCCGACTTGGGCTCAGGTCATGATCTCACAGTTCATAAGTTCAGACCCCCGTCGGGCTCTGTGCTGACAGCTCGGAGCCTGGAGCCCGCTTCGGATTCTGTGTCTCCCTCTCTCTCCGCCCCTCCCCCGCTGGCGCTCTGTCTCTCTGTCAAAAATAAATAAACATTAAAAAAAATTTTTTTTTTGAAGAATTTGCCTTCCTGGCGACCTTGAACATCATAGGCCTCAGATGCTGAAAGCCCCTGGCCACAAGCAAACCCGTCATCACCATTCAGAAGCAGTGAGCCAGAGCCTTTCAATCCAGCCAGCTGTCCCACAACAAGGCAATGGAGTCACAAGATGAGCCCCACAAACGTGGGGCAAAGGAGGAAATTTAGAAGTGCCCTACCAAGAGCAGTTAATTACTTTACTGATGATAACGAAATCAGGAACCACTGGGAAGGGGTTGATGTACATTTCAAGGACGACGCAATGATGGAAAGCATTAGGTGGGCTGCACGAAAATTTCCACGGTCACTGAGCGGATGGTTCGACCAGGCCGTCCCACCTCCCGTTAGAAGGAAAACCCCAACGTGGGAAACAAATACATGATAAGAGTAATTACATAAATATTCAATTTGGTTAACATGCAGTTAGGTTCGCCACATAATATATAAGTGCTTGACTCATCTTCAACCGGCCTGTTTATCTTCTGCAAATGACTGGCTGATTGTAATTCTACGAATACGATACTCCCTTTAGATCACTATAATAGACTGCGGGAGGAAGTCTATTTGAATTCAGTATTGTTCTTTGGGTGGCTATTTAAAAAGGGTCCACTCTACTCTTTCCATGCCCAGAAGTAGGACTTTTGTAAGCTTGGGTGTGGTTTGAGAGATGCATACATTGGATCAAATTAAGGAGAGATATTTTTTGTCCCGTAAAATAAAATAAAACAAAGCACTCTACTTTTGTGGGTTGAAATGTGTGCTGTGAATGTTAGTATGTACCAACTGATGGGCTGTTTCTCCTTGTTGAGCTGGATTGTGGGCTAAAACTCTTTTTTAAAAAATAGAAATAATTGGGGCGCCTGGGTGGCTCAGTCGGTTAAGCGACCAACTTCGGCTCAGGTCATGATGTCACAGTTCGTGGGTTCGAGCCCTGCATCGGGCTCTGTGGTGAATGCTTGCTCAGAGCCTGGAGCCTGCTTCGGATTCTGTGTCTTCTTCTCTCTCCGCCCCTCCCTCGCTTGTGCTCTGTCTCTCTCTGTCTCTCAAAAATAAATAAACGCAAAAAAAAAATTTTTTTTTAAATAGAAATAATAAGACTCTAGGATAAAGACACAGAGACCAATCAAAAGGTCTATTCTTCTACCCTTAGTTTCTATAAATTTTAGGGCCAAATGATGTCTAGATATTTGCTACATGCTAATATTATCCGTAAGCCTGAAGATGAGATTCGTTAACAACCTGAATGGTCCAGGGCACCAGAAGTGGGCTTTAAGAGAGGATGACAGAAGGGTACCCGTCTACGGCCACCCAACCAGATGACCGCTGTGAGTTGAGAAGGTGTTTGAGCCCTGTTATCGATGTCCTCGTGCAGAAATTATGGGCTGCCTGTCACATGCATTTACCACTCTCTGACCTAGGGCTGCCGTACCCAGGTGTGCAGGTCCTATCCTTCTTGGGGCATGTGGCTGAGGGAGCGAGCCGGGAGCGGGAGTCTAAGCCACACTCAGCCACTCCCTGAAGGAAGGGATCTTTTTTGCGAATTTGCACAAAGGCACTGTTCGCTCATAGCTAAGCCATATGCCCACAGGCTTACATCTTCCCGGAGGGAACACTTCATCTAACTCATGCAAATATAACAAATGAATCCATTTCGAATCCTTTTTATTTTTATATTTGAAAAATTCAAGTAAAATTTATATAGAGCGCAATGCACGAATATTGAGAACACAGTTTAATGGATTTCATGATATAGAACAGTGCTGTCATCTCCAGAAAAGTTTCTTATGCCTCCTTCCTGTCAATCTCCAAATCCTAGAGGCAAGCCACTGCTCTGGTTTTTATTGCCATAGGGATATATATACATATATATGAAATTGGCAATATATATATATAATATAATGAATATAATAATAATTCAATTGGATATATATATATATATATATAATTCCAGAATATTCATGGCAGGTTTTTTTCATAATGGCCAAAGCTTATAATAACCCAAGTGGTCATCTATAAGAAAATTTATGGTTTATTCATATAATATTTAGCAATAAATAGAATGAATTGTGTATGTGTATATATAACTATATATATAACTATTATATACAATAACTATTATATATAACTATATATTATATATATAATAACTATTATATATGTGTATATATAAAAATATGCATATATATCTATCGGAACAATATTACTATTATGTTGAAAAGAAGCCAGGCACAGAATGATAATATATGATATATGTATGATATGATAACACATATATGATATATATGTATATATATAATATATATACAGATACATGTATATACAAATAATCATTGTAATATATAATTTAATATATATGCATATATATGTAATGTATATGTCTGTTTATATCATAAAGTAATACATATATTATATATGCATATAATATATATATAACATCTATATTATGGGTTTTATGATAATGTTATATATTGCTAAATGTATGTACCATTGTAACCCTGGGGGAACAGCGGAGTTTACTTCCATCATAAGAGGCCTGACAAGTGCAGGACAGTGACATCTTCATTTAATTCTTCTTTTGGCCGGTGCAGAAGATGTGTGGCTGTCGGAGAATGATTGGGGTCTATCACAGACGCAACAACGTGGATGTTCCAATCAAAGCTGGTGTTCCAGATACGGTGGCTTTGCTGGAGGAAGCCAACGTATTGCCCTTTCTCTTCCGCCCTGCACCTGATAATGTAGCTATTGACCTATAAAAGCTTTATTGTTCTATCCTTCTCTCTAAAAATAGTAAGTTAATTACCTTCACACGGCAGAGGTGGCAGCACACGCTTCCAGTTTTACCTGTGGTGAGTCCTCTGTTCACTGATGTAACAGCCTGGATGAATCTTGATTGTCTTTTTTTTTTTTTTTTTTTTTTTAGTGTTTATTTTTTGAGAGACAGAGAGAGACAGAACATGAGCGGGGGAGGGGCAGAGAGAGAGAGAGATACAGAATCCGAAGCAGGCTCCCGGCTCCGAGCCGTCAGCCCAGAGCCTGATGCGGGGCTCGAACTCGCCAACCGCAAGATCATGACCTGAACCAAAGTTGGACGCTTAACCGACCGAGCCACCCAGGGGCCCCTTTGATTGTTTGGTACACCACAAAAACAGCACATCTGTGCTCTACATTGGTGAGGTTGTGCTAACGGGATCCAGTGAGTACGAATCCACAGGCACTTTCCGTGAGTTAGTATGTGGCTTTCAAAGTGTGGTCCTTGGCCAGCAGCAGCACCTGCAAATTGGTTAGAAAAGCCAACTATCAGAATACATCCCTGAACTATTTAATCAGAAACTCTTGGACTAGATGTTGCCATCTGGGTGTTACGACACACTCTTGGTGATCTTAGTGCATGCTAACGTGTGACAACCACTGCCTTAGTGTCACACATATACGCCAGAAGATCCAAGATCAATCCTAAGAAAATTCAGGGATCTGCCGCAGGCAGTCTCTAGGTTTCAAGTGGTCTGAGAGTGGTGGGTGTATATATATTTTCACGTGAGAGGTGACTTGCTGCATTTTGTGTTGCTTCACCATAAAGAAAGAGATACAATGCTTCACGGGCCTCTTTGGCTTTTGGAGATTATCTAATCCACATTTGAGGGTGCTGTTCTGACCCATTCACTGGGTAGTCCAATGGATTGCCAGTTTCAGGTGGGGCCCCAACCAGAAGATGGCTTTGCAGTTGGTCTAGACTGTAATGGTCGGATGCTTGGACCTTCCAACTTTGTCAGCACTTGATATTCTAATTATCTGGGGCACATAGGGATGGGGTATCGTACCTCTGACAAACCCGAATAGGGAAATCATGGTGCAGAACCCCTGGAGCTCCAGCAACGGATGATTCTTGCACGGGAGAGCCAAGTTTCAGATGGGCAATTAGGCGAGACGGCCTTGTGAATTTTTATAGTTCTGAGGTCATGGTGTGAGTCAGATTGCCTTCTCCTTAACCTTCAAGATCTATACTGGGAAAACAGGAATGGGTGTAGGGATGCACAGGAGGTGATGGAGAGAGAGAGAGGAGAATTGTGGCTCTTGAAGCCAATTGGCTTGAAGGGAAAGTGGAAAGATACGCAAATATGGGCACGGATGAGGCTATTTAACGGTATTTGCCCATGTCGCCTTGGAGGATGGGATCTGGCCAGCCAAGTTTCTGTCAGGCCATTGAAAACCTGAAGGGACAAGGAGATGAGCCAAGAGAAGGTGCTGGAAATTCTGCAGATGGGAAACACACAGAAAAAAGGGGCTAGGTCTTTTAGGTTAACGATTTTATCTCTTCAAAGTCAGCCCTGAGGCATGTTGCCAACGAGCTCCTAAACGCCAAGGCTTTCAGACGACTCTTGAAATAGTGGGATACAATTTAGACACTGAATGAGATGTGAAACCGGTGCTGGGGTGGTCAGTTCTGGTGTACCATCGTCCATTGCCTTCGCTGCTCTTAAGTGGCCTTGGGAGCTCAGGGTTGAGGTTGAATTGCACTGATGATTCTCACGTTGCCTCCGGAGTTTTTGTTTTTCTCCCCCTTCCTGGATTTGCTCATCTCGGTGTCCCAGAATTCTGATCCCTCTGGAAGGTGGGATGAGCTCTCTCTCGCCTGGTCTCCTGGGCCCTGGGGCCACCAGTTGTATTTGGTGGGCGGAAGGCATTGGCGGAGAACACGGGTGTGGGCAGTGAGGTGGGCAGGCCTTCCTCCCTGCTCTCTTTTCTTCTCTGGCGTCTCTTCTGTGACTGACTCGAGACCTCTGCTAGCCTCACATAACATTACTCTTCTTCCTCTTGCTTCTTCAGGCCAACCAGTGTTGCCTCAACGTCCCTCGCTGGTGCCCAAACCTCTATGTAGAGGCTCTTCACGAAAGTCTCTTCAAGACCCCAGCAGATTTCGCCTTCTCTCCTTGTCAGGATCCTGATGGGTGTAGGGAGTTTGTTTTAACTCAATGACAGAAGACGTCTATCCTTCATGAAGCATACAGTCCATCGGGACTCTACCTATGGTTTCTACATCTGTAGAAAGTGGGCAGTTTTATGTCTATGTACGTGCATAACCCAATCTGGTGCTTAACGAGCATGCATTCCTTCTGTGGCTATTTGTTATTTTGGTTTGTTTTCATTTTCCTTTGGGGAAAACGTGAAAGCGTTGTTTCTTTCTTTCTTTCTTTCTTTCTTTCTTTCTTTCTTTCTTTCTTTCTTTCTTTTCTTCCTTTCTTTTGAGAGAAAGAGAGATAGTGCAAGCAGGGGAGCAGAGCAGAGGGAAAGAGAGGGAGAATCTTAAGCAGTCTGTACACTCAGCAAGGAGCCCCATGTGGGGCTCGATCCCATGACCCTGGGATCATGACCTGAACCAAACTCAAGAGTCGGACGCTCAGCTGACTGAGCCACCCAGGGGCCCCAACGGTTGCACTTCTTAGTTTTACCAAGTATACAAGAAATTTAGACTTTTGACCTTTGAGGTGAAGTAAGAGTCTCATAGAGGAAGTATGTAAGTGTGCATAGTTCTGGATTTATCTTGTGCCCTTTCTCTGTCCATATCATCCCTGACGCTCTAGGGACACTACTAGCATTGTTGAGACAGGCAGACAGGAGGGACAGAGAGTGTCAGAGATGGGAGGAGAGAAATAGGACCTTTTCACACCCAGAAGCTTGAGGACGGGTGAGGGTGCGACATGCCTGCTCTCACGCGCTATCCAGTGCCCAAGCGTGGATTGAAATTTGGTTCTGTCTCTTGCCCGTGTTCTCAGTGTCCGCATACGACCTCGTGACTGCTTTCAGATGGTCAGACGATGCGTGTGCGTTGGAAAAGAATTTTGTTCTCAGTGCTCGACACTGCGCCTCGTGGCGAACAGGCCACACCTGTTCCAGATCCTACTAGAATGTTCCAAATCTTGCTAGAATCTCTCCCGTTCAGAGTGTTCTCACGTTTCTTCCGCTTCACCACCAAGTGGCTGGGGACCTTCTGCGATTCAATTCATTAGTTTGTGGCAGCTCCAAGGTGTAATGCAAGTCTCCAAAGGGACCCGTCTCATCTCTTCTTTGTTAAAATGAAATTTCCCCTTGGTATTTCTCTTAGGGGCTTCTCCAGGTAAGGATGAGAGGGACCGAGAGGCAGGGGAGGGGGCTCCGGGCTTAAATGCCAGCAATCCAATTAAAGGAACGTTTAACCTTTGTAAATAAAGCCCCTGTTCGGCCCGCTTCTCAGACGCGGAGGGGAGAAAAATGATTTCATGTGAAGCCCCACACCGTGAGCAGAGGGGTGGTGTTTATGACAGCCTTCTGGGCAGAGGGAGCTCAGCCTGCTGGTAAAAATTATTCTCTCTAGGAGAAAGCCTGCAGCCCAATAAGCCGCCTCCTCGGGTGCCCTTCTTGCTGGAGGGGACCGTTTACCCAAACGTTTCGTTCTAAAGAGCCATCGCTGGGTCCCGTCCGGCTCCTTGGTGTCCGTTCAGAACATGACAAATAAAATGAAATGTAAAACACGTGGCACCTGAGTGGCTCAGTCGGTTGAGTCAGGGACTCTTGATTTGGGCTCAGGTCGTGACCTTGTGGTTCGTGGGATCGAGCCCCTCATGGGGTTCTGCACGGACAGCGCAGAGCCTGCTTGGGATTCTCTCTCTGCCCCTCCCCCTCTCTAAACAAACAAACAAACAAACACACTTAAAGAAATAAATGTAAAACAGTAAACAGTAGGAAAACGAGAAGAAAATAGAGTTGACCATATAACACCCTCTTGGATGGGGCAGATGTCCATGGTTCGGAAGCAGTACAAGGAGCCACAAAAGGAGAGATCCAAAAGAGCAGGAAGATATTTCAAGGCAGCTAAACTGGGAAACCCTTGCCGCAAACATGGCATCGTTGTTACTTGTAATTAATCAATTCATTCAACATGTATTGGGCCGGCTGCTAGAGATCTGGGGATCAAATGTCAGCGTGCCAAGGGCCACCGTGAAGTGGGAGATAGAAATCATCATTCTTGCTTCTGACTGTCGGTTTGTTCACCTACGATGGTGGTGGGGGGGATGGGGCTTCTCCGTACACATTTGTACCTGTGATAAGAAAAGCACTAGGATATCGATCATAACGGACAAAGGGCGAGAACTAGCAACTTACAAAGGAGGAAGTAGGTTTGGTTAAAAATAGTATGCCACTCTCAATCTCGCTAATGACAATTGCAGTGAAAATTAAAACTGAGCTAGTTCCAGGCTCTGAAATGATCAGAATTAAATGATAACACACAAGGCTATCGCAGATGTAGAGAGAGAAGTAATGTCATGTGCCTGAAAATAAATAAAAGGTCTTTGGGCAATGTTTTGACAATATTTACCGAGAGTCTTTAAAATGTCCGTGTTGTTTGACAGTAATTATACTTCTAGAAACTTATGCAAAGGAAATCATCAAAGATGCAGGCAGAGACATGCATAAGAATATTCATGACTATATTCTCCTGAAAAAAATAAGTTTTTTTTTTAAGGTTTATTTATTTATTTTGAGAGAGACCCAGACAGCGTGAGTTGGGGGAGGGGCAGAGGTGATGTCAGAGAATCCCAAGCAGGCTCTGAGCTGCCAGCACAGGCCTGACACGGGGCTTGAACTCACAAAGCACGAGATGAAACCAAGTGTCAGACGCTGAACCAACTGAGCCACCCAGGCGCCCCAAGAAAAATAAGTTTTAATGTCCCACAACAGGCAAGTGGATAATTAAATGGAGACATATCTGTGAAATAGTTTATTTTGAGTAAAAGTCGAGATATCACGAGTTTCAAGAATATTTAACGATAATAGATATGCTCATGATACAAACTATCTATGTGTTATGATCTCAATTTGGTGAGGTGAAGTAAATATTTATTTGTATGTTCGAAAATCTTTATTTGATCTATTCCCAAAATTCCTCTAACGATAACAATACACAGATATCGTAACACTTTTAAAGAATGTACGTACGGATCAATTCAACAAGCTCATCTGAATTTTAGAAATGTTAACATCTTCTGAAAACAAAAAAAAATGGGTATTTTGGAGTAGGAGAAACATGGTTTGGGCACACAGCTCTACATAGGGCGCAGAGAAAAGGCAAAGAAGGAGGCTTGGCAGAATGTTGGTTGGTTATGTGTGGGTGGGTTGGGTGTGTTTTGTCCGACAGACACGAAATCCATGGGGTTTTCCCCTCCCCTAGAGTGTGATGTCCACAAATCGCCCACACCTCCTGTTTCTCCAGAAGATTCTGGGTGTTCCTTGGCTTCACTTAAAGATTCTCTTTTAGAAAGATCCCCTTTGACTCCATGAAGGGGGCTTCTTCCTGAGGAGCGGGAGAAATACTAGAGAATGCAACATGGGTTTCGAAGGTGGAGGACAACCCTGGGTTCACCAGTGCTGAGTCCCTGGGGATAAAAGACAGTCACCGTTTCCGGGACTTATAGGGCCAACCTGCACCCCTGGGGCTGAGGCACCCTGAGAGCAGGGGTGAGTGGGAACCAGAGAAGGGAGCAGTGGAGTCTGTGTCCCCGGGTATCTGCGTTCAGGGCTCCTGGCCATGGAAAGAAACTTCTTCCTGGTGAAATAGAGAAGGTTGCTTAACATTTTGGTGGAGTTCGTGGAAACATGACTTTCCCATCAATCGGGCACCAGGCAGGGGCTACCAGCCCCAACACAGGCAAGGAGAGTAGTAGCCAAGGCAGAGGCTCCAGTACCAATGCCTCTTGAGTGCAGAAATCAAATTCTCCCATTTTGGATAATGTGGGGAGAAGAAAAGCCTCACGAGGAAAAACGAGGTGTCCCGCCAGTTAGACGCGAAGTGGTTCCGTTATTCACTGGGAAAATCAAAGCGACGAGACCAACCTTGGGCATCCTATGGTTATGAAGCGGTCATACCCATTATTCTAAGAAGAGTGTAGAATGTTTCATATAAAAAACAACAACAACAACAAGTCTCAAACCACCCCACCTCCCGCCCCAATAGTTAAGCAAATTGGGGGGCTGTCCCGTGGACTCTGCACAGCAGAGGTGGGGTTTAAGCCCAACTTGGCCATGGAGGTAACCAGGGGGGTGTGTGGGCCCTTCAGAAACGCGTGCGAACATTTGATCCCTTAGAGGCCCTCCCTTTCATGACCTGAGAGTGTGTGGCACATCAGCTCTCTCCCAGCATCCTCCCCCGAAGCTCTACCTTGTGTCTCTGGGGTGTTTGGCCGGCCCATCGTCACACACCTGCTCCTACCTGGGCATATGGAGCCGAGTCTTTCTGACATCGACAGGCTATCCCTGAGCTTCTGGATGGCTTTGAGCAGAGAAATCTTCATCCCGAAGCAACAGACACCCTTCTGTACCCCAGGCACTGAATAAATCAGTGGAGATCTCAAACTCCATAATTTTAACCAAGCCACCTCTGATGGCTGCGGCAATTTGCTCTCTCGCGGGTTAGCGACCGGCCATAATTGATGAGGAAACTGACAGCCCCGTGTGTCCCTTCACTACATTTGTCATTAGGCGGCTGGCTTATTCTTTATCCTTGGCCTGTCACCGTCTCTCTCTCTCTCTCTCTCTCTCTCTGTCTCTGCCTGTCTCTCTCTCCCTGGGCACTGGTGGAGCAAATGAATCGCCTCCTCTCCCTACAGACAAGATCCATAAAGCCATAACATGTTTTTAAGGCAATTCAGCTTTTTGAAAAAAAAAATGCATAATTGGAGAGTTCCAAAGTAATTAGTTTATTGTACTGGGTCTGTAAAAAATGAACTTGCGTCTCATTTACGAGCCATTAGATCCCATGTTCTATGAGCCTGGTTGCTATTAATGCCACCCACATAAAATTTAGCATTCTTTATTAAAACGTGTCACAATTGAGGATCTCTTGTCCCCAGCCCCCGCGACTGGGAGCAGGGCTGTGTTGTCGTGCTGAGAATTCCTTCCAGAGCCTTGTTTATTCATTTTTTGTGTGCTAAAATGTACCTAACATAAAGCTCACCGTGTTAACCATTTCAAGTGTGCAGTTCAGGGGTCCTGAGTGCATTCACGCTGTTGTACAGCCTTCACTGTCGTCCATCTCCAGACCTCTTTTTGTTCTTGGAAAACCAAAACTCTGCCCCCATTCGGGAATAGTGGAGAATTGCAATCCGGGACAAGCAAGCTATGGCAAAACAAAACAAAACAAAACAAAGAATAAAAACCAAAAAAACCCCAAACCAACAACAAAAAACCCCACAGGCAAGCCCACCCAACAATGAAGAACAAACCATCTTTTATAGAAAAGGAGGGGTCAGGTAAGAGACTGTTACAAATAAGCCCATTGGAGGAAACTGGGAGCTCGGAGTGTAGTGGCTTCTCATTGGCTGAGTGGTGACAGTCTCTCATTGGCTGGGCTGTTGCCGGGGGAGGAGGAAAACCTTCCCTCCTCCTGCTGGGGTAGTGAAGTCGCGGCGTCTTGCCAGTAACCTCTTCTGTTGGCTTTGCAGTTGACCGTGAGTGGTAATGCACGGGGACTTCTCCTGCTCGCCTCCCAACTCCATTCGAAACAAGAGTTTCTTTTATTAATTTTCACAAGGGATGAATATGAATAACGCCAGAACCAAGGCCTAAGGAGGGAATTGGAATCGGCTGCAGTCCTGGACCGCTGGATGGGTGTATTGAGAAGACAGAGAATCTGGGTGTGGGTTGGGTCAGATAAGACAAGCTATTCAGCCACCTCTTAGCCCTACAGAGGGCTACCCCGGGTCGAGGGGGGTGAGGTAGGGGGAAGAGACCCCCTCAGTGGAAGGCTAGAAAGGGCAAGACCTCTGTCCCAGAGCCCAGCATGTAATATGCGTGCCCCCAGCCATGGCCAGAGACGCTGAACATCGGCATGGCGTGATATCCCTTTCTCTCTGCCTGGATGTCACCAAGGAGCTGGCCAGAAGGTGGTGGAAGGATTTTAGGCAGAAGCCTTGGAGCCTGACACACAGAATGAGACAGTGATGCTGCCTCATTTTAGGGAGGGGAGGTCAACACGGAAGAAGGAGAGCACTCCCCACCCCCACTTTCCCTCTTGAGAGGCTAAGTTGCCTTGATGCTGTGGGCTTACTCCAAGGACAAAAGAAGAGTCTTCTGTATTTTGGCTCATAGAAGAACACAGCCGGGTTGTCACAAAAGTGTGGAGTCTGAAGAGCAAGGGGTCTGAAGTCAGGAACGGAGTGGTTGCTGAGATCAGTGGGGGATATAGAGGAGGTGCTCTGATGTGGCTCTCCAAGATGGGAAAGACCACCAGAGAGGTAGCCCAGGGATGCTTGGGGGCTGATCTTAAACACCAAGGTCACAGGCACCCAAAAGAAGGACCTGCGAAGGCTGGCACGCGGGTGTGTTCTTTGAGTCTCGGAGGCAACCGCCGTGGACCAGAGCACGTCCAAGAATGTATGGAGGGCTTGACCTCCTGTCCACCCCAGGGCGGTCACAACTCCAGTATAACCCTATGGAACAGCAGGGGCCTCGCAAATGCTGACATCTGTATCTAAGCAATTTTGCCAGGAGTCTCCAAAACCTAAGTTAGTGTAATCAGAAAAAAAAAAGAAAACCAATAGCATAAGAGCTTTTGGTCCTGAGCGCTGTGGAGTAGATTCTGTTAGGTAGACAACAGAGCCTTGGAAGGGAAAAATGGCTCCCGAGTATCTAGTGGGAGGTTGTCTTTTACGAGACTCACCAGGGAGAAACTCTACAGCTCAGTGCACTAGAGCAAAGCACCGGTGGTATTTAATTTCTCAGAATCAAAAATTTCAATTCCACCGGGTGACTTTTTTCATCGCTCTTTTCCATCTGATAACAACTGCTTTCGGAAAAGGTGGTTCATGAAGCGGTAAGGTATGGTCAAAGGATGCCAAAAAGGAGACTATGAAGGAGGGGGGAGGAAGAGAAGCAGAAAAGGGAAGAGAACAGAGGTCAGCAGGGTATCCCTGGCTGCGACACGGGTTAGCGTGGCGATTTTTGTGCCAACGGTTTTGGAGCCCCCACTTTCTGTACCTGTGAGATGAAGTAATGGAATTGTATAAAATCTTTTCTTCCAAAACAAATGTACTAGAAGCCAAGTCTGTGAAACAGGCAACAGGAAGCCTGCTTAGATTGGAGGGGTGTGTGTGTGTGTGTGTGTGTGTGTGTGTGTGTGTGTATGAATGCAAAGGTATTAACTCTATTGGGGGCAAATTGGAGAGACTCTATGCACCCAGGAAACCTCTCTCTGGTTGAACGTACTCTTCGGTGGGTGGAAGCTGTCTGGAAGGCATCCGGGGGAGGAGATCAGAGGCATTTGGCTCAGGGGAGGGCCTGCATGAGTATTAGGAATCCCCCAAATGGCCCAGAGTCAAAATGCAGGAGTGACAGGAAAACATATCCAGACCCATGCTGACGTCAACCGGGAAGTCCCCTTAGATAAAATCCAAAGGATCTGACATGTTTTCACTGGTCTCCCAACATCGTGTCCCAGAGGCTAGAAAAGGCAACCAGAGAAATCTACCCCTCTGGGTTCAACCTCAACCAACAGAGTAGACTTAGCAGGTGAAGTTCAAGAGTGGAGTCCTGAGGCTAAGTGGGGACGGCGGTCGGTACCACGGCAGGAGGTGGAATGGCTTTAGCGAGGCGCCCGAGCCCTGAACGCACGATGTCGCCAAGCCCCGGAGAGGAGGGGAGGAGAACATTCGTTAATGTTTTCGTTAAGAAACCCGTCTGCCGCACTCAGGTATGAAAACAGCACTTTGGGAAGAAGGAGGTGAGGGCATGTGGCCCGGGGAGGATCTGCAGGAGAAACGTCAGGAAAAGCAAAGCCCCGCCTGTCGGGAGCTGCCCCCAAAAGCAGAGGAAAATGCAAGAGGGGTTTTTAGATTATAACTGGAGCAGATGCATGGTCAGATGTGCCGGCCAGGACCCCTGCCGGCTCTGATGCAGCACTGAAGGTGGGTGGGCGAGAGGCAGACATGGGGCCCCCATTTGATTTCTGCTTCCTCCGTCCCGAAGGGCAATTTTGGACTCCAAGTGGGAACTCGGGCCCTGCTGAGGAAGAAGCTGAGGCCTGGGGCAGCCGAGAAGCCGCGTTCTCTGAGGGAGAGACAGCATGCCAGGATTGGAGCGGGGGGTGGGGGGGTGCGGGTTTCGAGGCTTGGGACGGGGTCCTGTGTGTGCATCAAATGGGGATCGTAACTCCTCTGAAGCTTGTCACCCCACAGCAGCTGCAGCATCGTCTGGGAGCTTGTCACAGACGCAGCCTCTCAGGTCCCACCCGGCGCTGCTGAATCAGAACATCTCAGAGCGGGGCCCCGGGAACCCGTGGTCACTGGCCCTTCAGGGATCCTGCTGTTTGCGCAGGTTGGAACCTTGTCTGTCGGAAGGGCCCGGCTGGGAAACTCCCTGGCCCCCTGGGAGATATCCTGAAACTCTTAGCTTCTTGTAGACGAGTTCAGATGTCCTGGCTTGCACCAGCGGCATCCCCAAATCCTGACCGGACTGCGGATGCACTCACCAGAGAGTTCTGTCCGCTGGCAACGTGCGTTTCCGGAAGAGCCGAGTGGGATACGCTCCAGTCCAACCAGATGGAAAGTTTGCGGCAGGAAGGGATAGGGGACAGTCGCCAGAACGGTTCTCCGCCTCTGCAAACCCCCGAGCACCTTCCCTCTTTCCCGTAGTCAGCGCGATAAATATAATTGCGAATGCACAGAGCTCGTACATGCAGGGAAGCGTAAACGATCTCTCCAGCATCAGAACACTAATTTTTTAACACAGATGAGATCAGCCTTCGGACTGGGGGAGGGACGGCCCCTTGAAGATTGGCCGTACCATTCAGGGATCCCTCCCTTTACACATTAGGATGGATTAGAACACATCGGTATCAATACCGGGCAATTCCCCTGTTGTCACACGTTGTCGGAGGAGCAATTATTTCACGTCTGAGCCAAAATCTTACTTGGAGGCAAAGTTAATGTAGCATATGGAAGTGTGTGGAAACGGGGTTTGCGTGTCTCGAGAACACAGGCAATTGCCCGCCGCAGCGCTGGTGAACAGATTTCTTCTACTTCATCTGTTTCACTGTATATGAGACGATCGTTGTTTTGCATGGAAGGGGCCTCAGCCCGTCTGAACTCGGGACGACATAGCACAGACTCACAGTTCAAAGGTTAAAAGAGAATTGATCCGGGAGCGCTCACCAATCCCTTGCTCTGTTCCCTGCTCTCTGAAGGATAAATCTCCTTTTCAGATAAATCCAGATTGCTTTTCCAATAGATTGGCTTTTGGCCTCCCTTGCTGGCTCGACTCTGACATAACCCGGACAGCCTCCCTATAGCTATGAAGAAATCATTTCTAACATCTGAGGTTAATTCACTAAATGAAGCGTTGGATTTTCTCCCACGGAACCGAGAAAAATTGTTTGGACGAGGTCAGAAAAGGCTGGCGAGCTCAGAGAACATTCCCCGGGGCTCCACCCCTGTGTGAAACTATACTGGACCGCCGTGCTAAATGAACCAACAGCAGCGGAAAAAAATCCTTCGTGTTTGCATTGCCTTTTATGTTTCGAGCGATTTCTCATTCATTATCCTAAGCGCCTGGCAGGGTAAGTAGGATGGGTGCAGTTAGCCCCTTTTGGCAAATGGGTAGACTGAGGCCAGGGAGTGGAATGCGGCCAGCCACTCACACGCCATTTTTTAAAAGAGAGATGTCAAGCTTTATCGTGATGATGCATTTCGGATTCCTTTGTACCAGAGCATATCGAACAGCAAAATATACTGATTTTTATGCCACATGTCAAGTTCCAAATTTCCAATCCTAGGTAAAAAAAGATGCAAAACACAAGTGCTGACCATTTAACTGTTGGTCGTGTCTTCCGGGGAAGGGCCCCTGGTCTTTTCCACTGGACTGAGGTCCCTTGGCAATCAGCAAGACTGGTTCTAGTGATTGCAGAAGGGAAAGGGGAAAAAAGAGATGTGGCCATCTCATTATCCCAGCACAGGGGAATCCAGCTGCCGGGGCTTGGGCTACCCCTCCCTCCAAGCCTCAGGATCCCCGGCATTATTGTGTTCCTTACAAGCATTTTATCCAGGGAAAGACTTCCAGTTCTCTTGGAAGGGCCATCCAGCGTAAAGGATTACTTGATTGGAATAAACCTGTTAACCCACATTATAACTTGGTGGCAGATCTCTCCCTCTCTCCCTGAAGATTGGGAGAGAAGGGAAGAAAGTCAAGAGCTGGGGCACATGCAAGGGTCCTGGGGTGGGCGGGGGCTGAAGTGGGCATCCTGCCCTAGCAGGTGTCTGAAGGCCCTTGATATATACACGTGTTTTCTTTGTGTGCAAGAGGGTGGGCTCCCAAGAGCCAGAAGAATGAGACTTTCATGGAGAACTCCTTCACCTTTTGTGGTCCGAAAAGAAACTACAAGACGTGGATGGTTGACCAACCTCTAGAACATGGCACAAGGGAGAAAGTGTTAGGCTTCTGATGACCACCCAAAGCCAACTTCAAGCCGTCTTGAAAATCTACCAGACTTCTCTGTGCTGACAATATTTGGAGAGTCCTTGTTAGGTATCCTTAATCTTCAGCGAAAAAAGTGTGTGTTATGCATTGAATGACGTCCTCCCCAAATTCATATGTTCGTGTCCTAACCCCCAGCACTTCAGAATGTGGCTGTATTTGGAGACAGCATCTTTAAAGGGAGAACCAACTGAAAACGAGGTCATCAGGGTGGGCCCACTGGTGTCCTTATAAAGAGGGGGAGGGGTACCCGGGTGGTTCAGTGGGTTGAGCGACCGACTTCAGCTCAGGTCATGATCTCACGGTATGTGAGTTTGAACCCCACGTCGGGCTCTGTGCTGACGGCTCAGAGCCCGGATCCTGCTTCGGATTCTGTGTCTCCCTCTCTCTCTGCCCCTCCCCCACTCATGCTCTGTCTCTCTGTTTCTCAAGAATAAATAAACGTCAGAAAAAAATTAAGAGGGGGAAATTTGGACACCGAGAAAGACACACATAGAGGGGGCTGATGTGGAGACCCAGGGAGAGGGGGCCGTTTACCAACCGAGAAGGGAGGCCTGGAACAGATTCTCCTCCCAGCCCTCAGAAGGAACCACCCCAGCCCCACACCTTGACCTCAGGCTTCCGGCTTCCGGAACGATGAAACCATACATTTCTGCTGCTGGAGCCCTGCTCCCGGCCATCTGTAGTGCTTTTTTTTTTTTTCTTTTTTTTTTTTAAAGTTTATGTATTTATTTTTGAGAGGGACATAGAGTGAGCGAGGGAGGAGCAGAGAAAGACAGAGACACAGAATCCGAAGCAGGCTCCGGGCTCCGGGCGGTCAGCACAGAGCCCAACGCGGGGCTCGGACTCACAAACGGCGAGCTCGTGACCTGAGCCGAAGTCGGACGCTTAACCGACCGAGCCACCCAGGCGCCCCATGTAGTGCTTTGTCACGGCAGCCCTCCTAAACGAATATAATGTTGTCACAACACAAATGGCTGCTACAGCATGGGTGAACCTCGAAAACATGACGCTGAGTGAAAGAGACCGGGTACTAAGGGGCAGCTGTGGTGTGATTCCATTTCTATGAAATACCCCGGGGGAGCTCAATCCAGACGGAAACTGATTAGTGGTTGCCAGAGGCTGGGAGACGGTGGGGGAGAGGAGCGATCGGGGGTCTCCTTTGGAGGGGGACGGGGATGCAAATGTTCTGTGCATGTGTTACGGGATCAACGAGTCACGCGCTTCAAATGGTTTGTCTTCTGTTATGTGAATTCCGCCTCGGTTTAAGCCTGAGAAGACGGCCCTCTTATCCTTGGAAGATGAGAGCCACGTTGAGAAGGGTGGCCTCGTGGACCCGGTGCCACCTGACGCGGCTTGCCTCCAGGGAGTGGGCAGTGGCCGTGCTTCCTTGAAAGGAAGCAGAACTGAGCGCAGGCCAGTGGGGGACGAGCGGGGGGACCAGAGACCCGTCTGCTTCAAGCGGCCATGGTGTTGGACAGGCCCCGTCGAGCGAAGGGAATAGGAAGCCGCTCAACCCGACCCTGTGTTGCAACCGCGCTGTGCCCTCCACACGGTCCGCAGGGGTCCCCCCCCCCCCCCCCGGGGCCGACGTGCGTCCCGGGCCGCCCGGGCATCTTTTGAGCACCCTTGTTGTGTCAGGACCTTTCCAAGCTTTGGAGTCTTGCCTCCCAAGACAGAAGCTGGGATTTCTTTTTTCCAGGCTCCCTCCCAACTAGGGCACGGTGATGCTGACCAGATGTGACTGCCCACGATCAATTGAGTAGGCGGTGACCCGAGGAAGGAGGCTCTTTGCAGAATTGATTCGTAGTGGGGGTGGGGGAGGGTGTGCGGCATTCAGAGGTGGCTGAATAGGGCCCGGGATTGGGGTCCCCGGCCCCGCGGTGCGGGGGTGGTTTGTAGGTGGAGGGATCAGTTCTAGAATGCTAGGTGGACGGTGCTCCCGGCCGCAGAGCCCCCCAGCCTTGACCCTGTGAGCCCTGGTGGCCGTTCTCAGGCTGCGTTTTGTGCCTGAACAGAGTGGGGTCTGGTCAGGGAGAACCTCAGCTCGAGTAGCTCACCAGCCCGGTTCTGGACAACTTGCTTGTCCCGAAGGCAGACGACCATGACCGTGTGGGCGCCCTTTGCCCTTGCCCTGCTCCTCTGCTTGTCCTCCCCACACGAGGGGGGCCCTGTCACCATCGCCTGCCAGACCGCCTCATGACTTTCTCCCTGCTTTAGGCCACACATCCCCTGGACATCGCTTTTGAGGTCAGAAAGGACTGGACCCCTAGGGCAGGAATGACAGACACATCATGTGTTCCACGAACTGTCACATTAATCGAGCGGAGAATGTCATCCTGCCCAGCCTGGGAATGACCTCGGGGCCTTTTTCACCACACACTTCCCTACGTCCACCGCTGACAGTGGGGCCTCGGTACGGTAGTCAAATCTTGCCACCCCTGCCCTCGAGTCTTGCCTTCAGACACCTGACGGGTGACGACGAGGAGGGAGAAAGGCTTTTAAGTGACCGTATGGAAGTCTCACGGGCAGGGACTTCCAGTCACCCTTCTGAGAACTATTCCAGAACATCCTGCTGTGGTCGTTGGGGCGTCGGCAACAAAGGTGCTTATATAGACGACGTGTGCATGGCCAGGGAATTTCAAAGAAGGCGCGTGCCCTATGACATCCGCGGGCCTCGTCAGGGGGACAGAGGGAGCCGGTCCAGGTGGCGTTTGTCTGGCTCTGGGAGCCCCCCGCAGATGCCAGGCCAGGGAAGATGTGAAGCATTTGCTCCGAAGGCCGGGTTGGGAGGGGCCCAGCAGACGGCACCAGGGGCTTGTCTCGTGACACCGTGCCCCTGGTTGGACCCTCTGCCATTTCCTGGCAAAGGGTCCTGTGCCCCAGCCCCGGAGAGGAACGCGCAAGCATTGAACTTGGCTTTGTCTCCCGTGCATGGAGGGCCTCGGGGTCCCGCAGCCACAGATTTTCCAACGTAGACGCCGTTAGCTTTGGGGGCAGGGCCATCCTTCCTAAGCGTCCTTGGCCCGGTAAATATCCTTGGCCACCCGGCGTCTCGTCACATGTCTCCAAACCAGGCTGCCTCGGGGTGAGGAAGCGGAGAGGGAACGGGAAGGAGATGTGTCCAGACTCATAGCCGCAGAGGTGGGCGCAATGAGATCTCAACTCTTTTAGTCCAGAGCTCTCTGCACGGGAGCCATCGAGTGTGGACATGTGTGTGCGCGCCCGTGTGCGTGTAAGGGGGGGTGTATATGTGACCCGCTCCACGCTGTCAAGCCGATCAGGAGACTCGACTCACAGGCAGCGTGGGCTGAACTGGCTGTCACCTGCAGATTAATGCCAGGGACATTATGAGGGGCAGGTGGCAAAAGAGAATGCAGGAGAAGAAATTGCCGTCCAGTGGTCTTTCTGGTTGCTGTTCTTTTGCGGACTCTGAAAATCTGACCTGGGCTAAGAGACTACAGCTTTGATCTCTCTCTCTCTCTCTCTCTCTCTCTCTCTCTCACACACACACACACACACACACACACACACACACACACACAAGTAAATAGATAAATATAGAAGGTGGTGCCCATGTTAATGAACTCAGTGGGGGAATCCCTCCACAGTGTTTACGGGGATCATATCACACACACTTTAAATAGTTTACGGTTTTGTTAATTACGCACCAAAAAGAAACAGTAGAAAAGAGAAGCAGGAAAGGAACTCTGACCAGCAGAGTGCTTTCAATTTGCAAGGGCGCCTTGACGGCTCTCGTCAGGGCTCCCGACGCTCCTACTGGCTGTCCCCTCTGGCTGTACGCCCCATCTCTTCCGTCCTTCGTGTCCCGTGCACAGTTACTACGCACTGGGCCGGGCCCCAACGTGGGGGCGCACAGGGCTTGGGAAGCCAGACAGATCCAGCTCTGTTAGCTGAGACTTCTGAGGATGTGAGCCGGGGCTCGGAGCCTCTGTTTTCTTATCTGTGAATTGGGGTCATACCCATCTCAGAGTTCTTTGTGGGGACTAATTCAATCCCAGGCGCCAGTACGTCGCGTGTTTGTCGACCTGGTCTGTAACCCATCGCAATCATTCCTTCCTCGAGTCTTAGTTTTCTCATCTTACAGGCCAGGAGCGACGCTGCCTGGTTTATAGTCTCACCGTGCGATTCACCTGAGACCCAGTAGGCAGAGCACTTGAAACAGCCCTGGGCACATTCTCAAGGGCTCTCGTGTGAGTTCCCGTCATTTCTCCATGCGGCTGAGACCCTCCAGCTGTTATTCCCAATTCTGGCATTTGGGCTGGTCCTTTCGGCCCTGTGGTGGTGTCTTTCCCCACGACCGCCCTCCCTGAGAGCATTCTGGATTATCCCGCTGGGTGGGGAGAGACGCAGACTAGCTTTTCAGTGACTAGCCCTTGAAAAAGTACCAGAAAACTCTCTTGATCTTGGAAGGCAATCTGCCACGTTAAGTGCACTGGACCCCACTCGGAGATGTTCAATATTTAATGGATCCCGAACATTCCTTCGGAGCCACTAACCATCTTAACTTGACTAAGACGAAATGTCAGTGGTGAGCCCCAGCGTCCCAGGAAATATTTCCTTTGGCCACCGGGCCTTTGTAAGCCTGAGCTCAGCTCTGGGAAGGGTGGAGGGGACACCTTCCAGAGGGGGGCCTTTCCCTGAGTAGAGCCTCTGTGCCACGGTGAACACTTGTCACTTGATTTGTGACTGCAAATGATCTCATCATTGCAGCTTTTGCACACACTCTCCAATGAAAGGTGCTGGATACTCTCCAAAGTGGCGAATTCCTTCCTGGCTTTGCAAAGGATGGTGATGAGTTATTGCTAATATAGTCATAAAGCTGTTATTTGTAGATAAAATTAAACTTTAAAATGAAAGAGTGTTGAAACAAGACGGTTAACGAATTTAGACACGTTACCGAACAGGTAAGTGTGGCGACCGATTGGAGTAGATGATTTTAATTGGTCTCGTGGGATCCAAATCAATATTGAAAACCGTAGAGCATATCAGAAGCACGTCTAGATCTGTCTTCTGTTAAGATTTGGGTCACGTCAGCCTGAGTCTCGGGCCACGTGTCCTGGGGTGGGCGCCCCTCCTGGGGGGCCACGGGGGAGGGAGCGGGTCAGATCGCTCTCGGTCCCTGCAGAGGGACATCAATCCTGAAATCCTAGAGGACTCCACCAGGTCTCAGAATGAACCTTCCAGAGATGTAGTGCAAAACCGGAGTGCCACCTTGCTCCCGTGTCAATTGTAGCGAGGTGGGGGGGGGGGGCAGGGCAAGAACTCCGGTGATGGGAGGGCCTGGGGGGCTCCGTCAGTTAAGCATCCGACTCTTGCTTTCGGTTCAGGTCAGGATCTCACAACTTGTGAATTCGAGCCCCACGTCGGGCTCTGCACCGACAGCCCGGAGCCTGCTTGGGATTCTCTCTCTCTCCCTCTCTCTCTCTGCCTCTCCCTTGCTTGCGCTCTCTCTCCGTCTCTTTGTCTCTCAAAAATAAATAATAAACATTGACAAAACAAAAGAACTCTGGTGACAGACTGGAATCAGGAGAGGATCTCAGGTCTGTGACGTTAGTGGATGGGGGGCCGAACCGCACCAACAGAGGCACCTGCTTCTAACCTTCCCACAATCCCCATCTCTGGAATTCTATGGAAGCTTAGTTCTATAAGGTTATTCATCCTGTAAGATCCTTTCGCTGTAACTGGGTCCCCTTGGGTGAAGGGCCACCCCTAGCATTGCCGGGCAAACGCCATGCATTAGGGGTTGGTAAACCAGAGCCCGTCGGACGAAATCCAGCTCACCGTCTGTTTTTATTTTTTTTTTTATTTTTTTTTAATGTTTATTTATTTTTGAAAGAGAGAGAGAGTGTGTGAACAGGGGAGAAGCAGAGAGAGAGGGAGACACAGAATCTGAAGCAGGCTCCAGGCTCTGAGCTGTCAGCACAGAGCCCGACGCAGGGCTCGAACCCACGATCTGTGAGATCATGACCTGAGCAGAAGTCAGACACTTAACCGACTGAGCCACCCAGGCGCCCCTGGTTGCAACTTTCTTGCCGCTGCGGCGGAGCTGAGTACTTGGACAGATGCTACCTGGCCCGCGAGCCTGAAACATTCACCATCTGGTTCTTTACAGGAAGACTTTGTCAAGCTTTGCTTGGACTACCCGCCCTCCATGCAGGCCCGGAGCTGGAAGCGGGGTCTGCGTGGACGAGGGCTAGGTACTTGAACAAGCTCGCGATTTCATTGGGAAGGAAGAAAAGGCGGAATCAGTGCCGCGTAGCACATCGGCAGTGCTCACTGCCCTTGAGCAAGTCGCCCGATTTCTCTGCGACTCCGTGTCCCCATCTGCAGACGGAAGACGAAGCAGACGTGTTTTGGGAACGTTGGTGAGGATTCAGGACAAGACACAGATACGACGTACTGACAGGTGGATGAAAGAAAGAATGAATGAGGAGTGCTCACAGATCCGGCTGGCCCCTCTCACTCCAGAGAGTTCTGACTTCATTCTATGGCCGCAGGGGGCCTTTGGAGTATTTTAGGCAGTGAATGACAAGCCAATGACACTTGCACGGGAGAGAGAGAACATGGTATTTTGTGACCCACTGGAGCAGAAAGGCCAGCTGGGCAGAGGGCAGAAATAACAGAATGCTTCCCGAAAAGGGCAGAGAAACACCCCAGGGAAATGGTCAACCTTTCCCCTGGGAGGGAGAAGGGATGAGGAGGGGAGGGCTCCTGGGGCTGAGATAAGGGGTGGCATGTAAACCACGCTCAGAGTGACCCCACGAGAATGCACATGAGCACCTGGCCAGAAAGCTCTGTGTCGTGCAGTGGTCCCCAGGCCAGCAAGGTGATGGGGACAGCATGGCACACAGACCTCTCGTGACACAAAGCAGACAATCCGTCTCAGAGGCACGGGTTCTGGTCCCGACCCCACCACTAACTTGCTGTGTGACCCAAGGCAGACGGATTGACCTCTCTGGTTTTCTGTTTTATCACCTGGCAAGCCACCGAGAAAGAGAACGCTCTGCAATAATCTAATCTCTTTGAAATCGTTGATGTGCCAGCAGGGACAGATTCAGCTTTTGAAAGCCCTGAAGCTGAAATGTGGGGCCTGGCGGGGGGCGTGTGGGCTCTTGGAAAATAATACAGAATTGGGTGTGAAAGTAAAAGTCTCTAAGGAACCAAGGGATCTGACAGATTACACATTGCCAAGCCCTGAAAAATGACAAAAATCACAAAACCCCGAAAAAATATCCAAATATTATAATTAACAAATGGCTTGACAAATCCTTATATGTTTTTTTCCTGTATTATTTGGCTGCATACCTTTTGATCACCTCTTCATAGGTGCTTTCGTTGTCTTTTCCAAAGGGAGGATGGAAAGGTAATTCACCCTGTCAGATGGAAACTTGTTTTTAATTATTGATAATCGGACCACAGGAAACACATGATTCCCACGGCTGTACTTGGCTGTTTGTGGTCTCACGCCAGGTCTTGTGACCCATAAACACACAGATTCTAATAGATTCTATGTGGCATGACTCTCATCAGAAAACAGAAGGAGGGGGTGTGTAAATTGTAGGCACTGTATCACTGGATGAATTCCTAACACGAGAGCATTTCCGTTTTCGACTGGCCATCGATGAGAACCCAACGTTCCACGTACTGTTACCTGTCTGATGTAAGAAAAACCCTGTGCACATGTGTTCCATGCCTCGTTCCTGCTCCGCCACCAATATGCTTCTGGTGCTGTGTCAGGATCTGGGGGAGCTGGCTATGTGCAGTGGGCTCTTGAAAGCCAGGATGGCTAGAAAATGTGACTGCAAACCATGTATATATGTCCCATTGACCCTAAGCCACATGTGTCTCTATTGCCCCTTCGCCAGACCCAGCCATTCAGTAAGTTTTCCCGGAGCCAATGGCCATCCCTAAAGGAAACATCGTATTGGTTCCACAACACATAAATACCTCCAATAAAGTCTACGTGGATTACAGTCCTACATGTCAAAAAACAAAACAAAATAAAACAAAAACCGTAAAACACTTAGAGGAACATCTGGGAGAATCTATGACCTTGGAGCAGGGAAGGATATCTTAAATAGGATGGAAAAGGAAAACATCATAAAAGGAGACAATGCTAAAATCGGCTTCATCAACACTTTAAACATCTGTGATAACAGACAGCATAAAAATAACTACTATTTTTTTTGGAATGGTCTCTGTTCCAAGTTTTTTGCACATATTATCTCATTTAATTCTAATAACAATAACATAGGGGCACCTGGGTGGCTCCGTCCATCGAGCATCCGACTTCAACTCCGGTCACGATCTTGCAGTTCATGAGCTTGAGCCCTGCATCGAGCGCTCTGCTGTCGCCACAGAGCCTGCTTCAGACCCTCTGTCTTCCTCTCTCTGCCCCTCCCCAGCTCACACTCTGTCTGTCTCTCTTTCTCAAAAATAAATAAACATTTAAAACATTAGAAAAACCCCAACATAAAAGTGTATTATTATCTCCATTCTAAAGATGAGGATACTGAAGCACAGAGAAACCAAGTAATTTTCCCAATGCCAAGTGGCTAGTTTATAAGTGGCCAGACCAAGTGAAGGGACCAGGTGATTTGACTCTCAAACCTGCCCCTTAACTAAGTGGCTTCTTGCCATGTTATTTGTAATAAAGTAAAAAAGATATGCCACAGACCAAGAGAAAGTCTTTGCAATTCATAAATGCATTGAAGGATTAGTACTCACAATATATAAAGAACTCCTAAGTCTCAGTTAGAAAAAGACAAGTCCATTCGACTCTCATAGAAACCCTTACACTTTGTGCATAGGGAAGAAAGTGCCACGTTTTCTCTAGACCTAACTCTTGCTCAGGCGGGGAACAGACAAGCTAACTGTGGCCGACACACATTAACGCTGGACAGCCATTAAAAGAGATGAATTAGATTGACATGGGTCAAACCAGATAAAGCCGAACATTATAAATCTGAATAAGAACGGACGGCAGCAGGCCTTGTACACTCTAACACCACGATGGTACAGTTTTAAATCTTGCAAAACTCGCGTATTTTGGATTCTTTTATTGCGAACACCACATTGAAAAAAAAAACCCCACACAGAATGCTTATCTATATGTAGTTCAATTGTTATAAAGTGAACCACCGTGAAACGACATAGCCGGCATCCCAGAAGCCCCTGTGTATCCCCTTCTGGTACAATCCAGCCCCTTCCATCCCTGTGCAGATAACCCTTAGCCTGACTCTGTGTGTATTTCACCCTAAGGAAGAAGCATTCATTTTTGCTTGCTTCTGAACTTTATTTAAATGAAATTAAACTATATGTATTCTTTCCAGCCTTGCTTTTCTTGCCCAACATTATATTAGGAGTGTTTTTCCATGATTATGCGTATAGCTGCCCTGCGTTCACTTTGCTTTGCTTTATAATAATCCTTTGCATGAATATAACAAAAGGAGTTGATTGGTTCTATTGAGGATGGACATCCGGGCTGTTTCCAATTTTAGACCATGTAGTAAAAGTAGCTGTAAAGAAATTAACACTTCACAGGGGACCTGAGGCATTTGCTACTTCCCAGAGGTAAAGGAGGGTTTGTGATTTTCAGATGTTAATGCCATGCTTATTTCCTTAGCCAAAACAAAACAAAACAACAACAACTAGAATCCAACATGGCAAAGTGTTAACATCCGTTTAAGTTCTGCGGGGAGCACAGGGCTGGGTCTATCATATTCCGTACTCTTCCATGGGTTGAAATTGCCTATCGTTTTAAAAAACAAACTGTGAAGTGCTTGACGGGTGTCGCCACTCTCTGCCACGTTCCTAGATCCCGAGGCAGATTGCAAACTTCCGTCTCTGATCCCAGACAAGCAGAAAGAATCGCTCTGATGTGGAGACTGCAGGGACCGACAGAACAGTGAAGGGCCCGGCTGCTCCTTCTAACATGCCCACTCAGGCGGGCTGGGTAAGTGAGCCCCCACACGGCACCGACAGGCACCCCCCCATCCTGGGGCATCTCCCATTGTGATCACCCCCCAACTGGATTCTCCCGGCAGCTGTGAGGCATTGGACGTGTCACATCCTCCGATGTGTAGCCGGTTGCACAAAACCAGAGCATAAGGAGCCCTACTGGGACAGGTGGGGAGGGGGAGGTGGCTGTGTCCTAGCCAATTCTGTCTGGATTGCCTGCCAGGGTGGGGTCTGGCAGGAAGTTATGACTTCAGTCCATAGCGGGGTGATACAAAGACTTACCTTGAGTCACATGGTTGGGAGATCATCAGAAGGAATATGTCCCACAGTGTCCCGGTTCCACCATTAGAGAGCCATTCCTTTGAGTTAAGCCACAGAGACTTGAGCAGAAAATGAACTCTAAAAGGTTGGGGGTGGAGAAGGAGGGATCACTCTTCACATAAGCCAGACACTTAACATATAGCTTTTCATACACTATGTTTTACAAATAAGAATACCTGTGAGGGGCTCCTGGGCAGCTCGGTCGGTTAAGCATCCAACTTTGCCTCAGGTCATGATCTCACAGTTGGTGAGTTCGAGCCCTGCGTCAGGCTGTGTGCTGACAGCTTGGAGCCTGGAGCCTGCTTCAGATTCTGTGTCTCCCTCTCTCTCTACCCCTCTCCTACTCACATGCTCTCTCTCTCTCTCTCTCTCAAAAATAAAAATAAACATTAAAAAAATAAAAAAAAAAATACCTGTGAGTTGTTCACAACTGTACCCACAGAAAGTGGTAGGGCCAGAAATCCATGCCAGGTCTCCCAGCTTCTGGAATCTTCAAAAATGCTGCCTCTCAGTTATCAAGTTCTATGGGATTCTAATCCTCTGTGCTGAAACGCACCTCCCTGATGCTGCTGGCTGAAGCCTTGGTTTTAGATGTAGGATCTGACGTAGGGGAAGTGACTGGCCCAAAGTCAGAGGACAAGTTAGCGCTAGATGTGGGGCCATGCCTTCTGAACTCAACTGCACATGTCTTGAAGTTATACCATGAAATCTGTCACCCCACTCGGTCAGGTGGGTTACTTGGAATCAATCTGTACTTATATCCTGAACAGCTAAGGGATTGCACGGAAGGGGAAAGTTCTGGGCAACGAGGCAGGGATCTGGCCCCGCTTTGTCTTAGCCGCTTTCTGCCCCCGCATCCTGGAGCCCATGACTTGATGCCCCTTGACTTGCTTCGTCCTGTACAAGTAGGATGCTTCATACATGAGATGGAGGGAATGGTACCAACCCCACAGGCTCGTTATGACAGGGCGGCGAGTTTTAGGAAGTATTTGGAAGCCACAAAGTCGTTGCTCTTCTTTTAAAAGAAATTTTAAAATGTTAATTTATTTTTGAGAGAGAGAGAGAGAGAGAGAGAGACAGAAGGAATCCAAAGCAGGCTCCAGGCTCCGAGCTGTCAGCACAGAGCGCGACGCGGGGCTCGAACCCACAAGACAGGAGATCATGACCTGAGCTGAAGTCGGACGCTTAACCAACGGAGTCACCTAGGCGCCCCTGGTAGTTGTTATGAAAGAAGCCTGTGGTCATTTGGCCATGATGGATACTTCTCGATCCTTTTTGCTCTGACTGCTCCAGCGACACGGTCCAGATTTAGCCTGATTGTTCTTCCAGCTGACTTGTGCTGGCCTTGAGGACAAGGAGGGCATGTGAGCCTCTCAGGTTCCATGCATTTGTGAACCCTTAATTTTGCACACGTGCTTTGGATGTTTACTAAAATGTTAGTGATTCATTCATTCATTTACAAAAGTCATTGAGGCCCTCGCTGCCATGGGGTAAGCCCACCCGGTTTCCCATAGGTCCCCGATCAAATACATGGAATACACCATCATGCATGAGGGAGGTGATACGTAACCCATGAAGCAATAAACTCCCTAAAAAAAAAATCAACCCTACTGAAAATTTAGAGTGTTGTGTTTAATGAAAATGAGGGGATGTTTTCCTCTTAGTTATGAAAGAACAAAAAAGGAGTTAAAGAGGTACTTAAGGGTTTTTTGGGGGGAGGGGGTTATTTTGCAGTGTTCACACACAAAATTTCCTATGCCAATTTGGTGATAACCTTGGCCGATAGCTATTATTTTTCTAAGTCTGTCAGGACACCCTTAAAATGGGAGCAAAACAAAATAGACGCTCATTAACACACGGGCTTCTTTTTTACCTTCTTAGAGTATTTTCTTCTTTAAAAAACTAGGAGTGGGGGCACCTGGGTGGCTCAGTCGGCTAAGTGTCTGACTTCGTTGGGTTTCTCCGTTCGGTTATGATCTCGCGGTTGGTGAGTTTCGCGTTGGGCTCTGTGCTGATGGCTCAGAGCCTGCTTCGGATTCTGTGTCTCCCTCCCTCTCTGCCCCTCCCCTGCTTGCACTCTGTCTCTCTCTATCTCTTAAATAGAACATTAAAAAAATTAAGAAAACCCTAAGAGTTAATATTTATCAAAGCTAATGCACGCATCTAGGTTTTCAAATATCAAATAGTACTCGAAGGGCTTAGAATAAGGCACCGCGGTCCCCCGCAGGGCTTTATCAGCCACCGTCTTGCCCTCTAGAGACAATCACTGGCTATTCTTTTAGCCAGTTTTCCAGTATTTATCTCCATATTTCTGAATAATATGTGTAGTGGGACAACAAATAGATTAATTTTTTTTTTTATTTAAGGGAGAGAAAAAGCACGTGGGGTAGAGAGGCAGAGGGAGAGAGAGAGGGAGAATCTCAAGCAGGCTTTATGCTCAATGAGAAGAGCCTGACGCGGGGCTCCATCCCACGACCCTGGGATCATGACCTGAGCCGAAATCAAGAGTCAGACGCTCAACTGACTGAGTCACCCAGGAGCCCCTAAGGACAATAAATAGATGTTCGCTTTCATCACAGAATCGTAGCTATAGCCTCAGAGCTGAAAATAATCGGTGCTGAGAACTCCCGCAGTCTAAAGAGAATGGACAAGGTGACTAATCTCCCAAGGTCTTCCTAAGACGTGGCAGAAATAAGAACAGCTAACACCTGTCCCAGGTCCTGTTCTAAACTCCTGCGGTTCACCGACGCCTTTAACTGTTGTCGTGACCTTAGGAAGTCCTTCTGTTTTCCAGATGAGGTCACTCAGGATTAGACAGGTTAAGTCATCCTGACCGACGGCAGAAAGAGGTTTCTGTCTGCGATGGCCTGGCTCTTGACCGTCAAATGGCACTGCCTCTTGCTGGCCTGGTTCTTACCCTTCCCCTGTAGCCGGAATGAGCAGAGCATGAGAAACTCTCAAAGGATCTCGCCTTAGTCAAATCGCGGCAAGGATGCGGGATTCCTCATAGACCAAGGGGGCACTGGGGAAATTAGCCAAGCTCGGGTCATTTTGTGGGCACTCCGCTGGAAGGCACAGCGAGACGCCAGGATGTGTGATTAGGTGGAGTCGGAAGAGGTAAACGTGGCGGGGGGAAGACTCCCGAGGGACCTTCCAGAAACTCACCTGGGTGCCTGAGGAGCAAATCGGGGACCAAGACTCTTGCCACGCAGTCGAAATCTAAGACCAGCCAGTCAGTGTTAACCAGGAGATATCAGGTCAACAGAAGGATGTTTGCCCCTTTACTCTGACCCCCACTTCCGGAACCCCCCGGAGGAGGCTGAAATTCCCAACACGTCTCCTCTCTGCTTGGGGCCCTTTGGCAGAGGCTCAGCCCGGGATGGGAGAGAAGGAGGGCGTTCAGCAGGATCGAAGACTGCGGTTTTAAAATGAAGGAAGGTGGATTGGACATTTCACGCCTTTCTTAAAACGATCAGAGAGCTCGGGGGCCTGGCCCAGAGGTTACTAAGCACAGGGAAGATGAAATTCAGTATAGCACAGTGGAAGGCAGAGATCAGGGGAGATAAATAAAATCATTGTGTGTTTATCCCCTCACCTCGGACTGAGAGCACTCCCAGCGGCTGGCAGGTGCGTTAACTGAATGCCTGTGTTTTCTACTGTTGCTTGTTGATGGATCAGTTTAAATATGTTCTCATGTTGTTGTTTTATTCTCGTGGCAAATGATGAATTAGTCCTTTCCATGCTTCTTCCCTGCACGCACGCCTTTTCTTCCCTAGCCTACCCATCCATCTACCTGTTTAGGTAAAATGTGGTTCTGTGTGGCCATCTCTTGTTTTCTGGGTGCCATCAGGCCTATCCAATCTCTCCAGATGCTTGTCTTCAGTGTCTGCTCTCCGAATCGGCAGCACGGTTTTTCCCGGAAATTCCCTTGGTCAGTGTGCTGCACTGGGTTTAGTGTTTCCAGATCCCCAGCCTGCCTTTTCTTTCCCTCCCTCCCTCCTTTCTTCCCTCCCTCCTCCCTTCCTTCCTCCTCCCTTCCTCCCTCCCTCCCTCCCTCCCTTCCTTCCCCTCTTCCCTCCTTCCTTCATTATTTCCTTCCTTCCTCCTTCCCTCCCTCCCTTCCCTCTCTCCGCCCCTTTCCTCTTGAGTTGCTGGTTGTGCATACGTGACCGCCATGGTTCCCGTCACCATTTTATGCCACGACGTCAGAGAATCCCGAGGATAGGAAGCAAGGGGTTAAGTCGTGTGAAGTTGGGGTGAGGGGCTACCCAGGTGCCCTGTGTGGAAGAGGTTGCCACAGTAGCAGCTGGGGCAAGAGTCGGGGCAGAAAGGTTGGCAGTGTGCACGGAGGCGTTGGATACAGCCCACTCTTGCACCATCCAGATTAAGTCCAGTCCATCACGTGATCCCCTTTATAAGGTGGCGGGTGGCTGGTTCCGAAAAGACATAAGACAAATATTTTTTTTATTTCTATAACAACCCACAGGTTCTACTGCTTCATGTAATCCAAGGATCAGATGTAACATCTATCATCCCTCTCTTACGTCAGCTTTTCTAGATTTCCCTCACCATTAGCCAAAATCTCACTTGGTTCAGGTTGATCGTTGTTGGGGTGACCTAGACCGTTATTCCTGAGGGGTCTGAGCCCTGAGTTGCTTTGCCTTTCTTGGCTCTGTTGTTTATCACTCAACGTGCCTTCGTCAATTCACCAAGTTCACCGAGCATGACGTCAGTTGGGAATGTCCCAGTGAATGCCTTGAGTTCCAGATATCCTCTCCTTCTCTCTAACCTAGATCCTCGTGGTACTCAGGGTTAATTACTTCTTCATATAGAACTACTCTTTGTTTACTAGTCCCTTTGACGTAAGGACTCCAAGTGACTCAAGGGTAGTCATCTTCAAGGTCAGTAAGCAAAAAAGTGAAATTCCTTGTAGAATGTTAATGTTTTAATAAACACACTTTGTGAGAGATCTTTCTTGCTTCTTGCTTGTTCCTCTTTCATAGTTTCCTGTACTTGTTTCACGATTGCCGTGTCTTATCTCTCTGAAGATAGGAAACGCGGTGTGGGGACGAATTTTGGTATCCTGCTTTATTCTCATTTCCTCTGGGTTCCTTTTTCATCTTCCTGTGGGCTTTGGTATCCCTCTTTTGTGTTGGAACTTTCCCCTAAGACTTTGGAGAGCCTTAGAATCCCATTCATATTTAAAAGTGATTTAAGGGGCTCCTGGGTGGCTCAGTTGGTTAAGCATCTGACTTCCATACAGGTCACGACCTCAGGGTTTGTGAGTTCCAGCCCCGAACTGGGCTGGCTGCTGTCAGCCTCCTGGTGCGGATCATCTGTCCCCCTCTCTCTTTGCCCCTCCCCTGCTTGTACGCATGCTCTCTCTCTCTCTCTCTCTCTCTCAAAAATAAAAAAAAATATCAAATAAATTTTTAAAAGTGATTTAAAAAAGCTTAATGAAATCCTGTAGTTGGGGGATTCTAAACAGGGTGATCAAGCAGCGATGACTCTTCTCAAATGTTAACATCTTGACTTCTTATCTCTGAGGCTATTCTGTGTCTCAAAAGAAGAAGTCCTCCAGTCTTCTGTCCCGAGTAGCACTGGCTAGTTGTAGGGGTGCAGTGAGCAGACCAGGAAATAGAAACTTGGTGACTAATATCTATTTTGTAGGCTTTCACTTAATTTCCCATTAAAAAATTTTTTTTATTTATCTTTGAGAGACAGAGACAGAGCGCAAGCAGGGGAGGGGCAGAGAGAGAGGGAGACACAGGATCCGAAGCAGGCACCAGGCTCTGGGCTGTCAGCACAGAGCCCGATGCGGGGCTAGAACCCACAAACGGTGAGATCATGACCTGAGCTGAAGTCGGACGCCCAGCCGACTGAGCCACCCAGGCGCCCCAATTAATTTCGCACTTGTAGTTCAACATTTTTCACTCGTGTTCTCCACCCTGTGTGATGGTCCTACATTTGGAATTACTCTATTTTGGTTCCTCCGGAGAATAAACTTCCTGTTTTCTGTTTGGCAAAATACCTACTTACCCGCAGTGAGTTTGGGGAGATTCCTGTTCTGTGCCCTGAATTTCAACCCACCTACCTACCGTCAGCCCCACACCTGGTAGCTGCCTTCTCTTGCCCCGACTGCTGAGCTCACTCAGAGCTCCAAGGGACGATCAAGAAGCTTACTTTGGGGCGCCTGGGTGGCGCAGTCGGTTAAGCGTCCGACTTCAGCCAGGTCACGATCTCGCGGTCCGTGAGTTCGAGCCCCGCGTCGGGCTCTGGGCTGATGGCTCAGAGCCTGGAGCCTGTTTCCGATTCTGTGTCTCCCTCTCTCTCAGCCCCTCCCCCGTTCATGCTCTGTCTCTCTCTGTCCCAAAAATAAATAAATAAACTTTGAAAAAAAATTAAAAAAAAAAAAAAAAAAAAGAAGCTTACTTTGCCCAGTATGCGCCTTAGCAGGATCCCGAGTTTATCTCATTTGGCATTTCAGTTATTACTTCATCCACTTCCACTCTTCCAGAAACCTGCTGAACTCTCCAGTCTCCACATTTTCTCTAAATGCCCCTTGTCCTGTTTTATTTTTTTTACCTTCTTAATTTTTTATTGGGATGAGATCTACACCACCTGAAGTTTGCCATCTTAGCCATGTTAATTGTACGGTTCAGGATCATCGATTGCCTCTACGATGTCGTGTAACTGTTACCACCCTCCATTCCCCGAGTTTTTCATCAGCCCAAACAAAAACTCTGTACCCCTTAAGCCATAATTCCTCATGAATTTGCCTATCCTCGCAAGTTTGTCCTTATGAATTTCCCCCGTGATTTCCTCTTAGACCCATGTTTAAGAGTGTGTGGTTTGTGGGGCGCCTGGGTGGCTCAGTCGGTTAAGCGGCCGACTTCGGCTCAGGTCATCACCTGGCGGTTCGTGGGTTCGAGCCCCGCGTCAGGCTCCGTGCTGACAGCTCGGAGCTTGGCTCCCGCTTCGGATTCTGTGTCTCCCTCTCTCTCTGCCCCTCCCCTGCTCACGCTCTGTCTCTCTCAAAAATAAACGTTAAAAAATTAAAAAAAAAAAGAGTGTGTTGTTTAGTTTACATGTTTGTGAATTTTCATTTCCCTTTTGTTGTTAATTTCTAGTCTCATTTCATTGTGTTCAGAGAAGATGCTTTGTATGCTCTCAGTCTTTCTTAGTTTATTGAGACTTGTTCTGTGCCTGACACATGGTCCTTCCTGGAGAATGCTCCATTGCCCTTGAGAAGAATTACATTCTGCTGTTGGTGGGAAGAATGGTCTGTAGATGCCTGTTGGGTCTGGTGGGTTTATTGTGGATTTCAAGTCTTCTCTTGTTGTGGCGTTCCATCCATTATTGAAAGTGGGATCTAGAGGTCTCTTCCTATTATTATAGCATCCTTGGATTTTATGACCTTCCCTTCCCTTCCCTTCCCTTCCCTTCCCTTCCCTTCCCTTCCCTTCCCCTCCCCTCCCCTCCCCTCCCCTCCCCTCCCTTCCCTTTCTTTTCCTCTCCTCTCCTCTCCTCTCCTCTCCTCTCCTCTCCTCTCTGAGGGATTAGAAAGACAAATATTCTGGATCAATTATTCAGGTCTAATTAGACCCTCATAGTGCTTTATTCTATATAAAAAAAAAAGGAAATGAATATTTTAAAGGATCGACTATACAGAAAGGACTGCATTAGTTTCTTCCACAATTATTTCACCAAAATCTTTCTGAGACCCTTTGAAATAAGTATCATGGCTATTATTTTACAGATGAAACAAATGAAAACCAAGTTTCTCAGGAGCCTTGCCCAAGATGAGACACTAGTAAACGGCAGACCCAAAACTCACACTCTGGTCTGTCTCATTCTGAAGTAACTCCCTTCGCATGACCTCCCATTCCCTTGAACGTTCTTTGTTTCCACTTTATCTTACGGGAGCCTCAAACTTCCTTTGAGTTGGATAAGTCCTGATGCTTTGACTGTTGCTTCCTCGACAAACGAGGAAGCTGAGGCCAAAAACGTTAAATAACATTTATGAACCTATAGTGAGGTTTGATGGTAAAGCCAGAGCTATCACCAACCTCCCTCGAGTCTGAATCTCAGGCTCTTTCTCTGACGATACTTGAATCCTGGGTCTGAGGAAAACCAAAGCAGCGGATGTTATCCCAGTTTTAATTTGTGCCAAGATCCAAAGACGGGCTTTCTTATCCCAAAGAAACAGCCAAATGCAGATACGTATGGGATGAAATGGAAACATAAATGACATTTTCTATTAAAAAAATGAACACGTGTATGCAGCGGGAGCACCAGAGGCTGTGGGACCCTAACACATTAATGACAAAGACCGTCCTTTAAACAAACCTACTGACCCCTTACTCTCCCTGCCCACGCCACCGCCCCCCACCACCACCCCAGTCCGTGATCTCAGACCCAATAGGGCATCTTGAAGCTTCCCTGGTAGATCTCTGTACTGGCTGTGGGCGGCACACTCCTCTTCCCTCAGTTTAAACTGACTTTGGGGGAGTCCCCCCATCAGCAGGCGGCCGAAGCCTCTGTCTCTGTCCTTCTCCCAGTGCATGCTGTCAACCCTAATGGGGAAATGATCAGCTCCTGCCTTCCCCTGTCTCTCCCGATTAGAATCACGGGTGCCTTCCGCCCCGGGGACCAGACTCAGTGTGTTCCTGAGCCAGCCCTGACCGGTGCAAAAGCTGGCCGGCAACCTCAGCCCCGCCAGAGGGACAAGGGCCTGGAATTATTCAGAAATAAGTGAGAGTCCTGCCTTTCTCCAGGAACCCTGCAGTCCGCCATGGGGCTGGAGCTCTCAAGTCTGTCCTCCCTGGTTTTCGACCGCCACCTCCTGCGGGGGCTGAAGCCTCCTCCCTCTCGTTCCCAGATCCCAGATGGCTCCCACTGTCAGGAGGGAGACTGCCTTTTGTGCTTGTTCAGAAACCTGACCAGCCTGCTTGTTTGAACGGCTTTGTGGACCTCTTGCCTGAACCACCCTGTAGTGCATCGATCTCTCTGTGCTGCCGTGTGGATTGGATAATCCGACATATTGGCCTTAGACCCGGGCAAGTGGCCTTTGCCCTGCTCACAAAGTCTGTGGACTCCCACCAGGGCTATCCTCCAGTCAGGGGTTCCTCTAGGGGCAGGAGGCCACCTGGTCAAAGGGCTAGAGCCCACGCCTTCTCCTTCTAGACCTTGTCCAGATACTTGAGATGCAAGAACCCTTTGCCTCATCAGCTATGATCCTGTTTTCAGGGCCTTTGTCGGGTTCTCCCTTGTGGGCCACCATTTTATGCACAGCTCTGGGCTTGGGGCTCAGCCGAAAGGTAGCTCTTCGCGTGGGGTGTGGGCAGAGTTCGGACATGTGTGAGTGTGTAAGGCCTCTTGCACAGCAGGACACAACTTGGAAGGGGAGGAACGAGTCAGGCGGCGGTTAGGGGCGAGGGGCTCCACAAGGCCACATTCGTCACAGAACGTAGAGGAAGGCCAAGAATTCTCCATTGTGGTTTGGCTCTTTGGGCTGTTGTGAAGGTCTACTTGTCAAAGAGGAGATACGGAATAGAACCCATTTTATCGGGCAGTCTGTTAGCTCGACTTATTAATTTTTCTTATTAATTTTTCTGCGTGGCCTGCAGGCCTCCATTTGTTCTCTTACCCTGGACCCCTCAGGAGTCAGAGGTGGGTCCGGACTCAGCCTTTGTCCCATTCAGTCCCAGCTTCGTCACTGTCACCTGTTCATGTTCTTCAGACACCGTATGTCTCACGCTCAGGACAAGCAACAGTGTGACGTAAATAGCACTTCAGCCTTACAGGAGGTAGAGAGAAGCAAACCACATTTAGAGAAATTAGAATATGCTAGTAAAAATCACAGGGACTGGGGCGCCTCGGTGGCTCAGTCGTTAAGTGTCCGACTTCAGCTCAGGTCATGATCTCACGGTTTGTGCGTTCCAGCCCGCGTCGGGCTCTGGGCTGACAGCTCAGGGCCTGGAGCCTGCTTCGGATTCTATGTCTCCCTCTCTCTCTGCCCCTCCCCTGCTCGTGCTTGTGCTCTGTCTCCCTCTGTCTCTCGAAAATAAATAAATGTTAAAAAAAAAAATTTTTTTTAACTAACTCACAGGGACTTTAGAAACCAGGAAACCTAAATCCCAGATTGACCAGCAACTAATTTGATTTTTTCAAGCCCTAATTTCCTCTTTTGATACATGGGGGACACAGTCTTTACTTTAAGGTTGATGAGGATTGAATAAAATGTACCAGTCCAGAGTCTTGCACCGTGCTTGGCCTATAGTCAACACTCGGGAAACAAGCCTCTCTCTCCTGCTGATTTTGAAAGGTTTCATTCGCCTTGAACAAGAGAAGCTCACGGTCTTTTCCAGCACGTTGCATGGAAAAGACATTTGCTACTGCAGCCTGACATCTATCCCCAGAACGATCCTTCCCATCACCATCCGGTCCATTCTTGGACACCTGCTTTCCCCCCTCTGGTTTCCCAAGCTGTCCGCTCATCAGCTTTGGAAGGTGGTTTTTCCAGCCTCACGGGCTGCTTCCATTTTTGCTTCACCCTTGTTTGCAGTGATTATCCAGGATTTTGTCTTTGTTCCCTTTGCCATGAGCAGTCCTGGGATGTGTAGTCTAAGGCATTCAGATTGACCGTCCTCCCTCTCAGGCTCTGGCTGTCGTGGCAGGCCTGGGTGTGGGTACCACCCGTGGTTGAATGATTAAGTCCTTTGCAGTGCCCAGAAATGAACGTAAGGAACTTCGTGCCTAGAAAACTTCCAGGCAAGCGACACTGTAACTCCTCCAAGTCTTTGTTATAAGTTGGTGTGGTACAGGTTTCTTGGCAAAGTTGGATTTTTAAAATTCTAACTTGGGTTAGTTCAACTGAAAGAGAAGACATTTTAGCCTATAAATAGAGTTCTATAACCAAATCCTTGGAAGGATCCTGGCTGCATATATGTAGAGGATATATAAAGAGGTGAACATTTGGCAGGGAGAAAATCTAGGATGACTGGAATTCCTAGAACCTTCTAGCTAGGAAATTCTCTCATAGGCTACGGCCTCACAAAATGGCGCCCCATCCACCCAGCTGCCCAAGGAAGAAGGAAGCCTGGACCCATTCTTGCCTTTGTCTTTCCCATGCCGATAAAGGCTTGAGTGCGGGTAGTTTATCTGGGCAATGATGGCATGAAATAAGAGCGAGGGGCTCATGGAGAAGGTTGGAAAACAAACTCGAGGATGAGTGATGGAGTTGGCGGCCATCATGGAAGATGGAGCCTGACCGCCAGATCTCGGGACAGGAAGAGCTTGCACCTCTGCAAGTAAATCCTTTACGCAACTCAAGATTTTCCAGTGTGACTTTGTCCCCTGCTTCCTGCCTGGATGCCAGTTATCACAGACTGGATTGGGTGGGGCATTTAGGGAGTTCCGGTCACCCGGTTTGGGAGCCTCAAATCTCGAGCAGGGGACAAAGTCATATGGGCGAAGTTGGCAGGCCCCCAGCCCCAGCAGGTTGGAAATCAGAATCGGAATCCACGCCTTGTAAGGTAGCTTTATGAAATACAGTTCCCAACTGGGGGTGGCTTGGGACTGAGTGTTGGCTGCTTTCCAGTTACTGTTCCTTCCTCCTCTGCCCTGCTGTCTCTGTGTCCCAGAAGCTGTCTCACCCTCTGGCTTCTGGTTGAGTTCAACCCAGGGCAGGAGGGGCAGGAGGCTCAGGGGTTTAATCTCCCAGCTTCCTTCCTTTGAGGTTCCCGTGACCTGGCTGCATCCCTGCCTGAAATGCCCCGGCCTCGTCAATCGGTCCCCTCTCTCTCTTTCTGGGCTCTGGGAAGCCCACCCTCTTCCTGTCCCTGCCGCCCCAGGGCGGTGACAGCTAGTACTCTTATCAATGGCTCCTCTCACTAAACTTCCCTCCAATTTCCTAGGTTGAATGAGCCATCTAGATCCCGAGCCCCCCTGTGGGTAAACCGGGTTTCACACTCGGGAACAGTCCCGGAGGGGAGGTAGGTCCAGGAGGCAGCCGAGAACTCACAGGAGAATCGGCCGGCCTGGCACTTGGGCACCAGATGCTCAGTTCCCTCCAGAAATTCACACCTAGGCTGGGGAGCGACAGACTGTGTCCAGACCCCACTTTCTAGAGGGGCATGTACTCCTAACGCACCCTTGAGCTAGACCCCCATGGCTCGGGGCATCCTGCTAAGTAGGGTTGACAGAGCAGGTACCCACAGCCAGGTGGGCTCCCGGGTTTCCTTACAAGCAGGTGCCCAGGTAGCTGTCGTACAGAAGATGGAAACAGATGTGCAATGAGCAAAGCGTCATCACGGGTCAGGTGCTTTAGCCGTATTCTCATTTGCTCTCTGTAGCTGCCCTTGACACTGCTCTGGTCATCCCTGTTGTATGGATAAGGACCACGAGGCTTCAGAAGGTTCAGGAAGTTCCCCTACATCACACAGACAGGACTCGCACTGATGCTCTATACGCACTGACTCACTCCTCCCCAGTACAGGGGGGAGGGGGGGGGAATGCAGTGGTCTGTGCAGGTAACCCTGTTGAATGTTGTTCTCCCTCCCCACCCCCGGCCCCCCTCCAGCCAAGTCTCACTAATGTTGATCTGCAGGGTAATTTTCTTGTCAACTGTATAATTAATGGGCCGCACACGACAGTGGCCCTCTGTTATTCTGCTTCTCGAAGATATATTTCAAAATGAATAGCTGTTTAACCAATCACTTGGCAGACGTATTACCCTTAGGTGTTTCTGTCAGTCAGCGTTTTCACACATCGAGCCTGAAGGAGGCAGAATCAATTTGGGTATCTGCTCTGGGAACGTGAAAGCAGGCACAAATTAGAAATTCTGGGAATATCAGAACTTGTCGCCTATTAGCACCGCACGGAGCGCGGATCGCCCTTGCAGGCTCCTTGGCCTGGCGCTCCAGCGCTCCGGCTTGTCTGCCACTTTTAATAAAGTGGGAAGAGGTCTTTTGTAGTAGCTCTAAGATAATGTCTGCACAGCGTGTCTGTTCCTTCCCGGCAACCCGAGCATTTACTTTGCAGCTTCCTCCACAAAGGCTTAGGGCGGTAGTCTTGCACCATTTTAAAACTTCTGCTGGCCTGGGAATAAACAGGCCGTGCATTGGTCCGAAAACAAAACGGTGCCGCATTCAAAGGGTGCTTCGGGGTGTCTTTACGCCTGTATGGGAAGATCCTCCCTGATGTTGGGGGATGACTGAAGTATTCGGATGACGTGGTAAATTCTGAGAACCGACCGTCCCAGTTGACCTGGCCCCTTCCCCTGCCCAACAGTGATTTTTTTTTTTCATTTTTAAGTTTATTTATTTATTTAGAGAGAGACAGAGCAAGTGGGGGAGGGGCAGAGGGAGAGGGAGAGAGAGGGAGAGCCCAGGCAGGCTCCGCACTGTCAGCACAGAGCCTGACATGGGGCTCAGTCCCACACACCATAAGATCATGACCTGAGCCCAAACCAAGAGGCAGGCACGTAAGTGACTGAGTCACCCAGGCGCCCCCGCCTGCCAGTGTTTGAAGAGGCCGAGATACTCGTAGAAACATTGCTGGTGGCCAGTCCTTGGCCTACGCCGGAGGTCAACTGTCGGTGTTGGAAACGTCCGGAGTCCCTCGGAGCAACTCTCAACCTATGAGTGATGGACATTGGCGAATAAACAGTCCAGCTTCCACAGCGCTCGGTGGGACAGTTACGAGGGGGACCCACACGGCTTTCCAAAGGGCTCCCCGGGAGTGAGCCCAGCTGCCTACAGTCGGAAGCTGTTGATTCACAGCCCCACTTGGCATATGTGAAAGCAGAGGTTTTGAGAAGATTGTTGGTCATTCTTCTAACACGCCATTCACACAGCGAATGTGTCTCACCTCGCCCCTTTTGGCCCCCTTTTACCTCAGCCATTGCGGCCCAAATTCAGCTTCACGCAGGTGGTCTGACAGCTCCTTGTCTCGTCTGAACCGTGAATCACGCTCTTTCTGCTTTAGATTTTCTCAGAGGCCGTGGACTGGACACCGGTGGGAATCTTCTTAGCATCTAACATGCTCACTTTCCAAATGTGGGGGAACTATCGTCCTCTGGGCCAACCCCTGTTGACAGGAGACAGACACCCATTTACCGATGGGTGAATACTCCCCTCTTCCGCCCAACTAACTGGTGGATATGCTATGGGACTAAGACAGCCCAGAAGGACCAAGGCCCGGGAGCCCTTGGAAGTGACCAGCTCACGAGTGGACATCCCTAACCGCTCTCCCTCCTTTCTTGAGTAATTCTCCAGTCCTCTGCTTCTGAGTCCCTTCTCACCCGCACCAAACCAAGCCCTACCTGGACAGTGGTCATGTGAGGTTGTGCTCTCTGGAGGAAGACAGGCAAAACAATCGATACCGGAAACATCCCTAGAAAGCAGATCCTTAGGATGGGATTTGGAAACCGGACCTCAGTGGGCCCCACTTCAGGGGAAGGGGGGTGTTGCTGACCCCTGGCCCGTAGAGTCTCACAGCGACCGAGTTCCTCAGTGATGGCAGATAGAGAGTGCTGGCTTGCCTCGAACAGGGGACTTTGACAGGTATGGGGACAATGGTCAGGGCAGAGCCTCTGGAGTTCACTGCCCCTGGTTAACGGCCTTCGAAGCCTTGAAGAAACAGAAGGAAAGGCTCAGACCCGTCAGCCATGTACTCAGGGCACACTGTGGGTGTCAGAAAGTCTCTGTGGAAGCGTTCAGATAGCTCTGCGTGTCCTTTAGTTACAGGACAATCTGGGCCGAAAATTAGACTCGGGATCTAATTTTCAGCACAGAGATTGAAAAAAAGACTGGATGCATAGCTTTACTAGGTCTCCCACATCAAATAAGGGCCTTAATAAGGAAACACTGGCACCCAGAGAACAGGGATGGGGATTTTTGTTGGTAGCCTGAGAACCTTGGGTCTGGGTTCAGAAACTGTTCTCTCCCTTGAATAGAACTGTTCTCTCCCCTTGCCCTGAGGTCTGAAGAAGTCAGCTGGCAAGATGATGCTTGCTCACCTTATGACTCACCCCTGCATCCCTGCATTGACCCCAGAACAATCACGAGGGTCAGGCCACGCAAGAGCACAGCCACTCTTGCTCTGGAAGGAAATGGCATAGTCACCGTTGCAAGAATTGCCAGACTTGGCAAATATGCGCTGGGAAAAATCACGGGAGGAGCTGGGCCAAAGGAGAAGTGAATTCTGCAACACGAGGAGGTGGTGTGGACAGATATCTTGCTGCTCAGGCCGTATCCCCCAGCAGGTTTGACCCTGCTATGGACACCCATCCATGTCAATCAGCACGTCAGAGTGCCGACCCCCCTTGGAGTCCAGAGCATTCTGAAGCAAGGCCGTGCCTTCCGTGGCAGAGGCCTGCCTGCTGTTGGAACATCCCCTCCAGGCATGTCGTGCTTTAGGAGAGACTGCATGACCATGGGCCATCGTGGGACTAGGAGGACAAAGTTGCCCGCCATTAACGAGGTGTCCGCAAATGTGCTTGAGTCACAAGAGGGAGTGGGCGGAGCAACAGCTGATTGTGTGATGGAAATGGGACATTTAGAACTGGATGTGAACAATTCCCAAGGGCACAGATGAGAAACAAGAACAGGTGGTCTAGACTTTCACGTTAAGTACCTCTCTGGGACGAATGCCTCTCCTTGAACTTACACTTAGGGCTTCGTGGTGTTCCAACGGATCCTCTGATAGAGCGGACATTCAGCCATGGTTCAGGGATGGGTTCCTATGAGTATAATTATGATAATTCCAGGGTTACACAGAGATACGTATATTAGATGAACATGTACAGATATTAATATCACATATTAACATATAGATGATAATATTGAATACATTCATCCTCATGGAAATGTACCGTTACACGCCAGAGTATCCCCGAAGGACAGAATGTAAAGCAGATGTTTCCAAGGGACAGAGCTATGACTAGTACTTTGTACTTTGTCACCGTACTTGTACTCGTATCATGAAAGGGGAAAAGACTGAAAGACTGGAGAGGAGGATGTTTAAGACAGGCAGGTGGGTAAATGCATCAGAAGAAACACAAAGTGGGTTAAACTGTGTGTCTCATTTTCATGCTCAGCAGAGAGCGTACTCCTCACGGCGGTCCCTCAGTGACCCGATGGACAGGATGGCTCATTGGCGGAGGCTAGCCATTCTCTCTCCCAGGCCACTTTGGTGCCTGTACAATGGGCTGCAAGGGTGGTCATGGGAGAAGGGATGGAGGTTACACATTGGCCTAAGGCTGATCTAGCTGCCGCCATTGCTGAATACCCAACTTGCTGGCGGTGGAGATCGACTGTGAGCAGTCATCATGGTGCCATCCATGAGGCGACCGACCAGCCATTCGGTGGCAGGTTGATAAGTTGGTCTTCATCCTAGAGCTGACAGCTTTTCGTCTTCATTTGAATTGCCACTTCGTCCAGATATGGTCTGTCTTCCCTGTGTTTGGTTCCTCTGCCAACGCCACCATAATAGCGCCTGATTTACTGACCCGGATTATCCCCAAACTGGCTTCAAACCAAGGGACCTATTTTAGGACCGAGGAGGTGTGACCGTGAGTGCATGGCCACAGGATCTACTGGTCCTATCATAGACCACATTGACCCCCAATGGCCACGATACAATAGAAGAATGGTCTGTCAAAGTCTTGGCAATTTTGCCAGCTCGAGTGGGCAAAAATCCTGTGGGGGTGGGACACTCGTCCTCCCTCCAGGATGCATTGTATGCATTGAATCGGCAGCCAATATGTCATATTAACTACAATACGATACAGTTCTTGGTCAGGAACAAAGCAGGGGAAGTAGATTTGGTTTCTGTCACTGTCACAGGTAGTAACACATCTAAAAAAGATATTCTTCTTATCTCTGAAACCTTAGGTTCTGCTGGAATAGAGGTCCCGCTCTCCAAGGAGGAACATCTGCCACGAGGGGACATGGTAAGAACTCCACTGAACGTGGACCTGTGACCTCCACCTGGTCATAGTGGGCTCCTCGTTTGTGTAACCCAGTAGGCAAAGAAAGGACTTATTATTTTAGAAGAGATCATTTCCCTGACCACCATGAGGAATCAGGGGTGTTGCAACACAGTCACGGCAGAAAGTCATCCATAACGCTGTCCTCCCCAGAGGAGCCCCAGAACAGCTGGAAAGGGACAACAACAGCCACACAGTTCAGGAAAGGCAAAGCCAATAAAAACCCAGACCCCTTGCAGAAGAAGAGCTGGATCACCCATTTAGTAAGTACCCCGGACTTGCCGAAGTGTCGGCCAAAGCCAAGAAGGTCCAGAAGAGCAATAAGTAAGAGATACGAGGATCTGTTCTACCCTCGAGACCAATTGTGGTAGCAAAGATTTTAGTTTAGTCCATGAACCTGCTACAAGGTGTGTTTTGTGGAGATTGCTGCCAGCCATTCACCACCACCTTGAACGACTCTGTGTCAGACTTCATGGTGAGCTTGAGCAGATCATAGTAATGGAAGCATTGGACGCTATTGGGTCCAATGCTCTCCTCTACTGTCAGATAAACAGTCCCGAAGGTCATTCTGCATAATTCCTCAGAGAATTCCAGTAGGGTTGACCTCCAATTCCCCATCGCAGTGGCTGGCTTGATAATTCACCCTTGTCTTGACTTTCCTTTTGTATCCATTAGCTTCTGCCGTATAACAAGCCATTCCAAACTTTGCTAATTTAAGATACAAAACAAACAAACAAACAAACATTCATTTGGCTTTATAAATCAACGTGTCAATTTGGGTAGTTCTGCTTCACCGGGCCGGGCTGGGCTGATCTCAGCTGGGCTTGCTCACACATCGGGGGTATTCTAGAGTGGCCTTTGCCGGGATGTCATTGTAGTTTTTTGGTCCTCCGGCAGGCTAGCCTGGGCTTCTTCACACGGAGGATACAGAGTCCCAGAGAGAACACCGGGAAACGTCCAAAACCTGTCGATGCCTAGGCTGGAACTGGTATGGTGTCACTTCTCACACATTCTGTTGGTCAAGGAACATCACAAGGTTAGTCCAGATTCAAGGGATGGGGAAGCCTAATCTATCTCTTGATGAGGGGGAGCCACAAAGTCAATTGTAGAAGCTCGCAGATATGGGGAGGGAAACCGTGGAGAAGAATTTTGCAAATATTCTGCCATAGCCTCTGTGATTGTTAGTCGTATGTGCCCCCTGGGCTGGGTGACGGTGCCCAATTATGTAATCAGACACTCATCTCCTGTCTCTACTTTTACTCCCCTTCTGCGTATTCTCGCCCCACAAGTCAGATGGGTCCTGGTAAAGTGCTAAGTCAGATCGCGCAATTCCGCTGCTCACCATGCAGTCGGAATTCCCGTTTTGCTCGGGGTGAACACCAACACGCAATCGCTTTCGGGGCCCAACGTGATCCGGTCTTGATTTCTCTCTGATCTCATTTCTCGTTCTTCGTCTCATGCGCTCCAGCCACTCTGGCCTCCTCCTCTTCCTCAAGTGCAGCAGACATGCCGATGTCTTGTGGCCTTGCTCCTTATCCCCTTCTGGAATATTCTGCCCTGAGATGTCCCCGTCGCTCACTCCCCATGGCCACCAGGGCATACCATCTACGTCATAGCACAGACGCATGACATGTTGGAGGTCAGTTGGCCAGCCCCGTAACTTTCAAGTTGGGAAAACTGAGGAACACAGAGAGGCTGAATGACCTCCTTAGGATTTGACGTAAGCGAGGAGACGGGCAAAAGAACCTTGTTTCGCGTGTCTCCATTCTAAGAGATGTTTCTCAGAATAACCGTGTTTAGAGAAAGAGATTTGGCAACTGATCAGCCAGAGAACGTTTTCATGCATGTTTCTAGGCATAACAGGGGGTTATTAAAACTGGGATGCGTACAATGATGGATGGGTATTTAATCTTGCACTGTGTGGGAAGCAGACCTGGAAACTTCCGTGTCTCCTCCCTCCCTTTTCCTCCTCCGCAAACACTGGAGCTCAACGGAAGCGATCCCCACGTGAAGTGGCTGGGAAGAGAAGCCTATCCCAGCTCTGTACTTTTAACTGTGTCATATTCAATATTCCCTGGCAGGTGCAGAAAACGAGTCATTTCCCCTACTCCTCTCAAAATGTCCCTTTCATGTTTCATAAACAACAGCTTTGCTACGCCATTGTCTCTGTTAGTTATTTTCATAATTCATAATTATCTTAGTTCTTAAAATGTAGACGTACATTTAAAAGCATGATCCAATCGTGCTTGATTGCTGCCACATTGTGTTCAAGGTAATTACCATTCATTTGGCTTTTGAGGCTGTTGAATAAATTTTCCACATGAGATTCCTTAATTTGTACATATTTTATTGCTATAAAATAGGTATTGGCAAGCTGCCTAAACTGTAGTGAAGGCCTTTAATTCCTATCACTATGTGATAAAACAAATTGAGTGCAAACTGAGAGGCTTAAGATAGAACACTTGAAATGGATTCCACGGTTTTTTTTGCCTTCCCCCTCCTCCTGCCCCCCCCAAACCAAGTTCCCCCAGGTGTGAGACACAGGTAAGATTAAGGTAGCTTAGTTCAGGCTGAGAGCTCAGAACTGTTTTAGCATTTGTATCAAAATGATAATGTCCCTCCATGATGGCAAACCTCTCTCTTCCCAAGATCTATTATTCCTTGGGGAAAGGCTGTTTGGAGAGAGAAGGTTATTAGCATTTTTCATGCATAGTAAGAGAAATGGAGTATTCTCAGAACAGAGCCAGGAAAGTCTTGGTCGAGGGAGAGACCTGGGCTGGGTGTGGGGAGACCAGGGGCCAGGAGCTGTTGTGGCCTTTGGGAGTCCTTGGGAAGGTCTGCTCACTTGTAAAATTAAGGTGTTGGAAGCCGTGATTCCTAAATTTAATTCACAGTTTGTTTTCCTGAAGCTATTGGTATCGTGGATTTAGCCAGGAGATCTTTCTACTGAGGCTTTCTCTAGAGTTTTAAAACTCACATCTACCCTTTTTCTTTTGCCCACCTTCTAAAATTAGTGAGATGAGAAGAGACGAAGTTGTGGAAAGGATTCAAGTGTTGGGGCAGCTGAACTTCAAGATGTCTCCTCATCCAGACATTCTGTGACCCCATCTGGTCAATGGAAACTCTTCCGGCTTCTTTGGTCTGATTTCCTCCCACCTGAATCCTTCCCACCAGCTCTGTGTCTCCCTGGAAACTACCAAGTGCATTTCTTGTCCTGGAAATGCCTCCAACTTTTCTCTGCTTTTCCAGAGTTTGCTCTTTTACCCAGAGTTAGGGTAGTCGGTATGACTTCTATGGGGCCATTTCCAATGGCCCCTACCCACAGCGACCGGTGTCTTTACTAACAGCCTTTTCCACCTAGTTCCATAGTCCCTTAGATTATTTTCTGGTGTTTGCTGCACATTTCTCTTCTTGCAATAACTAATGATATATTCTTCGAGACAAGAGTCGATCTTGTTTTCTTCCTTCTTTGGTTTCACCCATGTTGAGTACTGTAGCTGTTATTTGATAGATGGTCACTGACGGACAGGTCCAACATGATTAGTTTATTTACAAACGTTTAATTGGCACATTTCTTCATTCACTCTGGAGTCTTTGAATGGACTGAGTCTGGTCTCCTCTACTGAAAGCACTCATTTTTTTTTTAATCTTTGACATTTTCCTCCCCCAAATGTTATTGGTGCAGGCACATACTTTAGATTATCTCTAAAGGACACATGGCCCCTCTTAGTGTTTCTTTTGGGGTTTCACTGTTAGTAGTCAAGAGGAAATAGATTTAAAGGAAGAAATTTAAGATACTCCCAAAATTATGTCCCAGGATTTTCTAGTCATGGCTGTCCCTAATATTCACGTAAATATTTGTGTAAATACTCATGTAGATACCATGTAAAAGGACCAGTTTCCTCTCTTCTCGAATGGGTCAGATTCCTCAGCCGAAGTCAGCAGAATCCACTCTGGCCATTTTGAGCAGGAAAGAGGGGAGTAAAGGGTATTAAATAGTTCACAGAGACCCAGATAAAATTGGAGTGACACTCTGAGTCGAGTTTCTAGGGACGGCTCCTGGAAGCCCACCACAGAGCTGGCCTGCTGGGGGAGCTGTTGCCAGCCTGGGTCCCAGATCCCACATCCTTTGCTGCGGTGGGAAGCCGCCAGTTTAGTAAGCCCGTGCTCCCCACTGCCAGCCCCTGGCCCATGACATGGTCAACCCTAGACCCATTGTTGCCATGACCAAGAAGCTACAGCGGTTACTGTTGGTCCCCAAAGCACCAATTCTCATATAACAAATTCTCTTGGTTATAATGTTCAGGTCCTTCTTCATGTGTCTTGTCTGCATATCCACTCAGTAGAGTCTGGATCCCATGAAGAAACCTAGGTGTATGAGAGTCTGAGAAATGTGATCTCTATTTTCTAGCCTTTAGAGTTTGGAAAGACCTTCTAGGGGTCAGCGTGGGGATTGGGTGAACCACATCCTAGTTATCTTTCCAGACCAAAGATCATTCTCCATGACAGATTTGCCCAAAGAACTTCAAGATCTCTCTTCATTCAGACATTCTTTGGCCCCACCTGGTCAATCGAAGCTTTTCTGGCTTCTTTGGTCTAATTTTCTCCCACCTGAGTCCTTCCTGCTAGCTCTGTGTCTCCTTGCAAACTACCACGGGGGCGTCTATGGTTGTGCTTTTTTTTGTCCTGGAAATGCCTCCAACTTTTCTCTGCTATTCTCTTTAATGCTCCTAAATGCTATACCTTAGGGGCACTGGAGTGGCTCAGTCGGTTGAGCATCTGACTTCGGCTCAGGTCATGATCTCACGGCTTGTGAGTTTTAGCCCCGCGTCAGGCTCTGTGCTAACAGCTCAGAGCCTGGAGCCTGCTTTGGATTCTTTGTCTCCCTCTCTCTCTCTCTCTTTCCCTCTGCCCCTTCCCCTCTCACGCTCTGTCTCTCTCTCTCTCTCTCTCAAAAATAAACATTAAAAAAATTAAAAAACATTTTACCCTCCGGTAGAGTGAACAAGAAAAGGAAATACCTATGAAATCACAACCCGTTGGCATGACAACAGCCTGTGATTGCCATAGCTGCCATTTAAGTACAAGGATGACAAGGGGCAGTGGCAGAGATAAATCGGGGACGACGGGAGGTTTAAACAAATCCAGCAAATTAGTTGAAGCCCCTCCCCGCTTCTTGTGACCCACTATGGGGACCAACAGAAATGCAAGCACTGGGAATGCTGTTATGAATTCCCTCTAATGTATAAAGCCAAACCACCCTGAAATCTCAGTAGTTAGGTAGGCTCAGGAAGAATTTGCTTAGAAAATATCACGCAAGCAATAATAATTGAGATGTGCTGCAATCAGTTGTTTTATAAGTAGCTGAATCCCGTCCAAGCACAGGCATCGGGACCTATATTATACCTGGGGTCCTGGCAGTTGCCGACCCTAGATTTTCCTCCAAACCTTAGAAAGAAGACCAAATCTTTATGGACATGCCTACATGGATTTTGACAATGAATGGGAAGAGTTTTAGCCCTGACCCCTACAAACTGCTGATCTTAGCGAAACAGAATGTTGAGAAAGCATTTCCTATAGCTCTTAAATGGAATTCAATACTAATACATCGTGGGTCGTGAGTACATCTGGCCTCATCCCAACTGTAAATAACTCATTTGTAATTATTTACTAGTGTCTGCTATTGTAATTGTAAATAACGGGCTAACAGGGGCATCTTTTGTGTTCACCATTTTTAACTTGTTCTGCAAAAACTCAAACGTACACGGGAGGAGAAAGAATACCAGCGAACCTCAAATACCCATCACCTAACTTCGACCATCATTAGTTTATAGCCAATCGTTTTTCATCTATACTGACCTTCCCAGATGCCTATCGATGTGTCAGTATATTTAAAAAACTAGGGGCGCCTGGGTGGCTCGGTCGGTTAAGCGTCCGAATTCATCTCAGGTCATGGTCTCATGGTTGGTGGGTTCGAGCCCCACGTCGGGCTCTGTGCTGACAGCTCAGAGCCTGGAGCCTGTTTCAGATTCTGTGTCTCCCTCTGTCTCTCTCTCTCTCTCTCTCTCTGCCCCTCCCCCATTCATGTTCTGTTTCTATCTCAAAAATAAATAAACATAAAAAATTATTTTAAAAAAATAAAAGATAAAAGAAAAAAATACATAACCATAATGCCAATGTTGCATCTTATGGAATTAACCATTGTTTTTTAAGGTTATCAAATACCATTTCAATGAATACATTCCTCCAATTTTCCCACAAGTATCTTTTACACAGTTGGCTTGTTGAATGAAATCTTCTTAAGGGCCAGACGCTGTGCGGTTGATATGTCTTGAGAGCGTTTTTTTTTTTTTTTCATCAATAGATTCCCTGTTTTTCTCTTTATGAAATGGTTCCCTTTGCAATTTACTTTATAGGCAAACCAAGCCATTTGCCCTCTAGGGTTTCCTACATTCTAGACTTTGCTGATCGCATCCCGACGGGGTTGTATTCTCAATGTCTTGCAAACAGGTACGCTATTTCTGAGGCTTGATGTGATTCAAGTCAGAGCTTGGGCAGGAATTTGTCAGAGGTGGTGGTGTTACCACTTGCAGGAGGGTTGACGTAGAGGGGAGACTCATGAATACATGGTCAACGCCCGCTTCCCTGATCACCTTCTCGTCTAAATGCCCTGGCGATTTCCGTGTCAGGACGTTCCGTCTTCTCATGATGGGATAGCTGGCGTAGCCGACACAGTGTACTTGACTCTGGTAACTTGGGAATGAAGGAGCTCCCCCAGAGAACTCACCACCTGGAGGACAGAGGGAGGCACAGATGCCAATGGGATCTATGAGATGCCATGGGAATACAGTACAAGCTTACAAAATCAGTCTCAGGGGGAACATAACGTCTTCCCAGCAGGCTGAATGCCAGGTTTAAAGGGATAACCAGGAGTTAACCAGAGCAAGGAGGCTGGAGATGTCAGTCCAAGGACATCCTGGAATTCTAGCTAGAGAATTTTGATTTCCTTTTGAAGGGCTGAGTGAGTTTAAGTATGGGAGTGATAGGGTCGGATTTACACTTGAGCAAAATCACTGTGGCAGTGTTTTGGACTTGGAATTAGAACTAGAGATCTAGGGGCGCCTGGGTGGCTCAGCTGGTTAAGAATCCAACTTCGGCTCAGGTCATGATCTCGCGGTTCATGAGTTCGAGCCCCGCATTGGGCTCTGTGCTGACAGCTCAGAGCCCGGAGCCTGCTTCGGATTCTGTGTTTCCCTCTCTTTCTCTCTGCCCCTCCCCTGCTCATGCTTTGTCTCTCTTGGAAATAAACATAAAAAACAAAAAGAAGAACTAGGTGAGATCTATATTTTCCTGGCATTTCCACAGCTCGGGTGGGTTGGGCCCTGAGAATCCTAGAGTTGTGCTTCCCATCCAGACTTTACTACTGTCGATGTGAGGGGCTGGGGGTGGCAGAAAATGCTGGGTCTTTTCTTCACCTGTGCAATGAGGTATCTGGAACAGATCAATGATCCCTCCTGCCCCTTCATTATTTAACACTGAATGATGCTATAAACCAGAAATCATGCAGGATCATTGCTTTGATTTCGGTACCAAATTCCTTCCTAATCTGCTATTCTCACCATTTTTCTCTAAGGTGGAAAAGTGCTATAATGTAGCTCCTTGTCACGTAGATTGAACCACAGCGCCCGGAAAATCATGTCACCCCTGGGGACCATTCTCACACTGTGGTCAACAGAAGCCTCCCTACATCCAAATTAACAACAGACCAAGTGGACCAGAATCCTAGGAGCAAAGGAAGGGCAAAGAGAAGGTGCAAATGACCAGGGATCTGTACTGTTTAAAAAAAAATTCTTTAAAAGTGTTTTGGAAATAACTTTAGACGCACAGGAAGTTGCAAAGATAGTACAGCGTGGTCTCATGTCCCTTTTGCTAGGATCCCCTGATACCTCTATCTTAATAATTGTAATAGTTATTAAGTAATCATTTAATTTTTTAAAAATGTTTATTTATTATTGAGAAAGAGAGACAGAGTGCTAGCGGAGGAGGAGCAGAGAGAGAGGGAGGCACAGAATCCGAAGCAGGCTCTGGGCTCTGAGCCATCAGCACAGACCCCAACGCGGGGCTTGAACCCATGAACCATGAGATCATGACCTGAGCTGAAGTTGGTGCTTAACCGACTGAGCCACCCAGGCGCCCCTTAAGGAATCATTTAATATGTAAATAATTCACATTACTAAATTTACATTAAATACTAAATCAATAATGATACTGGAGTATCAAAACCAAATGTTTGCACAACGTATGTAGATAGTCCTGTGTCACCTTTTCACGCTTGCAGATTTGTATCACCACCGTTGCAATATACGTTATAGTTAATTTTGTGCGTCAACTTGTTAGGGTCAAACTGCCCAGATACATGGTCAAACGTTCTTCTGGATGTTTCCAAGGGTGCTTTTGCATGAGATTAAATCAGTGGACTTTGAGTGAAGCAGAGTGGCCTCCCTGATGTGGGTGGGCATCTTCCAATCAAGTGAAGCCTTTGCTAGAACAAAGACTGACCTCCCCTGAGTCGGAGGGGATTCTGCCAGCAGGCGGCCTTTGAACTTGACTGGCAACACCTGCTCTTCCCTGGTTTGCAGCCCTTGTGGCCCACCCTGGAGATTTGGGACTTACCCGCTTCCGTAATTGCATGAGCTTACTCCTTAAAATAAATCTCTTTCTACATACGCGCACAGCCTATTGGTTCTGTGTGTCTGGGGAGAAGCGTGGCTAACACAGTGCAGAACCAAGGGGTCTGTACCTTCACCAGGTGCCCAGGCAATTGGCAGGCATTCTGGAGTTTGAGGACTACTGTCCCCAGGGACACCGCTCCCAGCTGGTCAAGCAACGGAACTGAGATCCTGATGGTTAAGGCAACATCGCACAGGAGACCCTCCGAACGCTGAAGAGAGTAGCCTGTCCTGGTTGGCCCGAGTGTCAGGAAACTTCACGTCCTCTGTCCAGCTCCATTGCCTGGCGCCCATGGCATGTTTTACGCACTTCCATGTGCACGACTGGGCGGGAATCCGAGGTTCTGCGTCTCTAACCAGTGCTTCTGGTCCATGGGACACGCTTCTGGGAATCGGAGGAGCTGGACCCTGGCTCTGTGACCCCGAAGATTCTGTCTCGCCTAAATTTCTTTATTTACAAATTGGGGGTAATAAGACCTGGTTCGCAAGAGCACCATGACAGGAGGGGACAGTAGGCGGCAGTGAGCCGTAGAGTGCCTGGCACAGGTCTGGTATGCAGCTGTCTCCCATTGGATACTCCTTTTCTTCTCCTTCTTGTTCCGACATGGAGATGACCTTCCTATGGGATATTGACAAGAGGTCAGCTTGAACACACGGAGGAAGAACAGGGCTTTGGGGGCTGTCTTCCCGGTTCTTCCCAGTTCTGAACTTGCACTCTCCCCAGCCCTCTTTCCTGAACTTATTAAGAGAGTAGACCTGTCCATTCGGCATTGATTCTGGTCGGGCGACAGTCATTTTTACTTTGGGGTCTGTGTTTTGTCATTTTTCCCTCTGGTCCGAACTGACCTTTGATGTACAACTGCTTGAAAAATGAGTGCTCTTGGGGGATAATTCCCGAAAAAGGGCAACTCCACCTCATCCCCCATTGTCCTGCACACGGGGATCCCAGAGCCTGCCTCGGAATAATCCGTCTGGCCATGCACTTCTCTCCTGGGGAGAAAGGTCCCGAAATGCAATTTATTGTAAAACACACAGTGGTTACAAGCTACCACAGTCAATGATATTCCTTTTATTACCACTCAGATGAGAACAGAAAATGACATTGGAAAGCAGTGAACTCACCAGAAGGGCACAGAAAGTCATTAAATTCAACATGCATCATATTTCATAATCAGAACCCTGCAGTCAGCGCTGACACCACAGAATGAGTTTGTTGCAGTCATGATAATATAAAACCCACTGCATCTGCTTCCTTCGGCTCTTTCTTTTTGGACCCTAGCTGGGGCCAGGCCATTAATCACTGGAGGCAGGGGACAGTGCAGGCCACTGCACTCTGGATTGCATAAATTGAAACTACATCAGTATTAGTGGGGAGCACTGTCTTTAGTTTATCTCCGTTTCGGACAGTGGCTTCTGAAGGGCTGGGGTGTTTTTATAGTTAAACCACCTAATCAGAGCACCTATCCTTGCTTGGAGGGGATGTGTGGCCCCTCAAGGCTCTTGTTTCCAGCCAGTTTGCTCCTAGAGGCTGTGGGGGTGGGGGGCAGGTGGCTTTTCCTCGCTGCCCTCCCGAATGGCGTGTAAGACTAGAGGGGCCGCTAAAGGTCACATACACTTGTAGAGATTCCAGATTACCTTAAAACTTGATTTTGGGGACGCCTGGGTGGCTCCGTGGGTTAAGGGTGCGACTTCAGCTCAGGTCATGATCTCATGGTTCGTGGGTTCGAGCCCCGCGTCGGGCTCTGTGCTGCCAGCTCGGAGCCTGGAGCCTGCTGCGGATCCTGTGTCTCCCCCTCTCTCTGCCCCTCCTCCGCCACTCTGTCTCTCACTCTCTGTCTCTCAAAAATGAACAAACGTTAAAAAAAGAAGAAGAAGAAGAAGAAGATGTGTACAGGATAAAATCCTGGATACCCGATTCAAGCACACAACTCTGTTAATGATCTAATCCCTTCCCGACCTCACGTCTTAGGACTCAGACCCAGCCCCTCCCCCACATCCATCACATTGAACCTGTATATGCTTCCCCTCCTCCCCCTTCCCTTTAGACGCCACCTGCCAGTGTCTTCCTGCTATCATGGGACACATTCTACCGAATCTGCGACTAACCTGGTTTATCTTTTCCCTGTGTTTGTAAGGTCACGTGCTCTGTAAGTGACAGAGTAAGGCTTCAAATCCAAGTCATCCTAACCCTCTCACTTATCATTCAAGATGTGCTTTAAATGTTCGGGAAGACACCAGAGGTGTTGCATTAATATACAGGACCACTCTATGATGGAAAAGTGCAATAACCCAAATCAGATCATTATTGAAGCAGTAAAAGACTGAACTGATGTGGCAGAAAATCATATTAGCCCATATAAAAGTCAGAGGCAAGAAAAAGACCTTCTATAAAAAATTAACAGAAAAAGAATGGAAAGCGATGGGGTAGCAGATAGAACAGGGAACTCCAATCTGTCACGGAGATAATTATGAGAAGAGAAGAAGACAAAGCAAATGGGGCAGAATTAATCGTCTTAAGGGTGTAAGCAAAGAACATTCCAAAACTAAAAAGAAAAAAAAAAAAAAGGAGAGAGATTAAAAACAGTTACTCAACTCTAGGTAAAATGAATAAGCAGACCCCACCACCAAGATGTAGCTTGTTAGCTCTCTTCTTTGAATGAAAAAAAGAGATTGAAGTTTATTTCATTGTGGCAGGGGTATGCTTCAGTGGGGGTATAAAGATCAAACTGTTTCTAATCAACCATGAGCAGTCAGATCACCCATTCTTGTCCTTCAAGGGCAGCTCAGGCAAATCCAATAACTCCTTAGTCAGTTTTGATTATGGAACATCCAGTCTATTTGAAAACTTCAACCTCAAACTTGATTTTAGGCTGAAATTTAATTTTAAGTTCTCCCCTTGTGCCTTTAATAGTCCGGAGTGGATAGAGGTTGGAGGGGAGGTATATCTACTTAGGAATGAGGCTAGATTAAAAAGGGTGAGGTTGAGAAAATAGATACTCATCTTAATATCTTCTTCTGGAACTTGGGTCTTAGAGCGTGAACATAGGCAGCATCCACGGCGGTAAATCCCACTGAGCTGAGGTCTCATAAAGCTGGACTACTTGGGAGTGTCAGAATACTTCAGTGGTGGAGACGAGGGTCAGTGGTTGCCCAGAGATCCTTACGAGTACAGCCCAGTTTTCCCAACCCAAGTCCTCTCCTTCCTTGAGGACCTCATAAACAGTTTTAACCAGATTTTTATATCACGATGGTAGATTCAACTCCTAAGTTTATCTGCCTTTCCTTCCCCAAATGTGACTATATTCAAGATATACAGTGCTATGACTGTTAATTGTTCGTGTATTATACGCTAGCTGTATGCCTTCTCTGTCCCTTGAGTTGTGGGGGTCTTTCCTAGAGGATTTTTAATTGTTACATAGAAAAATACATATCCGTACATATGGGTCTCTTTATCCCAGTTCACTGCCCCATTTGTCTATTCTTAAAACACTACCCTCTACTCTATGTAGCTTTTCGGCTATGTTGATCGCTAGAAGGGAAATCCTGGTCTTGACTATTTTCCATCTTTGAGCTTTTCTTTATCATTCACTTCTCCAGATTGACTTTAGAATGTACTTGCTAAGTTTCCCAAAATTACCTTGTGGGCAAGTTATTTGAAATCATGTAGAATTTACGGTAATCGATGGTGTATACAAATAAAGCTTCTCAGAGATTAAAGAAAGAAACAAGCTTGGAAAGTCTTTAAAAGATTACTTTTTTGTAGTTAAAGTTAATAAGTGGAAACCATTACATTTCTCGGGGAACAAGTTTCCAAGCAGGAGAAGGGGAAGAAGTAAGTTCTCCACTCCAGTCAATTGCAAAAGTCACCAGGTTGACATCTTGAGTATTCTCACGGGATCGGGGTCTGACCCCCCGACTGCTGTATCCACTCAAGCTGTCATTCGTTTGTGAAAGTTGCACAAAGACATGCTTAGATCTACAAACTCTAGCATTTTTTCACCATGAGCCCTTTCTGTTGAAAGGCCCGGAGGGCATAATTCAGAACACCATTGACTAGACAGAAGTGAACACGCTTGAAAAGGAACGTTACTTTTGAAAAGCATATGTGACAGCAAGCACAACCGACTAACCATTAGAGGGGTGAGTCGCTCAAACTACCAAGGGAGTGCGTGTTGGAGGGGACAAGAATGGTGGTTGAAAAGAGGAGTGTTTGTGTGCCCATAGAAGGAGCTGGGTTGCTAAGTCTAGCTCCCTACAGTAATTATTAAAGACCCAAGACTCTGAAGCAAATCAACAGTTTTTCTTTCGGAGAGAATGTTTGAGGTAGACTGATGATAACGTGAGGCTCACTATTTCCTCTCTAAGAATTAGTGAATTGACATTCTGGTTTCATACCTCCCGTCTCTGAGTTTTGTTGATGTCCACTCTTCAAAAAGTTAATAGAATAATTCCTGTTCAACCGCAGAGGTTAGGATCGTAGAGGTTGAGGTGGGAAAATGCACGATCAAGTAAATGTGTCCCTTTGGAAAACTAAGGATATTGGAAAGAGGACCTCAAAAGCCTTTGTAAAAATGTTCCCCTTTACCAGACTAAAATCATATGGACCAGTGAATAAGCATTGTGTTAATAACACTTTTACCAGCAGTAAGTAATCATAAGATGTGCATCGTTAATGTCTACTTCCCATATCTCTAGCAGCCTTTCAGGACTTCTCTCTGTATCATTTCAGTGACTCTCTGTATCATTTCGGTGAATTAGTTTGAGTCTATATTTGGAAGTATGGCTTTCAAGTCAAATGGTACAGAGTCTTATATAAAGCAATCATTAGGTGAATTACATTTACATCATTAAGTATTGTTTCTTTTTGATTAGTGACTAAGGGAGAGGGGCTGAAAAAGAAGGACCCATCATGGTACCTGGGCTGGGAAATTAAGACCGGCCACTGGATAGATTAACAGTGACAGAAACGTCAACCATAAAACTCATCACTCTTGCGTGTGTTGGGCACCATACTTAACATGCATCATCTGCTTTAGTCCTCAATAGGAAGCAGTAAAGTCATTTACAGTTCAGGAGACAGAGGCTCAGAGACCTTTAATGAGCTGTCCAAGATTGCAACGGGTATAAATTAAATTTTCTTAATGCATGGATTCCTTTAACAAGTTTATTGATCGCATTATGAGGTGCCACTGGGGATATTGGTGAACAAAACAAATATACCTTGTTGTATGAGTGAGAGTTCTCTAGAGTAGCAGAACTAGTAAGAAGCGTGTGTATTTATATCTCTTTTTTAATTAAAAAATTTTTTCTTTTATTTTAGAAAGAGAGCTTGAGGCAGGGAGAGGGGCAGACAGAGAGAGAGAGAGAGAGAGAGAGAGAGAGAGAAACTCAAGCAGGCTCTGTGCTCATGCTTTATCCCATGACCCTGAGATCATGACCCGAGCTGAAATCAAAAGTTGGATGCTCAACCAACTGAGCCACCCAGGGACTCTATATTTATATCTTTATATCTATATGTTTCTGGAATTCTCTAGAGAGACAGAACCAGTTAGAGATCTACTTATATCCTTCTATCTACCTATCTAGTCAATATTTTTCAATAGATTCATTATCTCCTATTGTAATCTCCTATTGGTTCTGTGTCTCTGGAGAACTTAACTACCACCACAAGCATTAACTGATCAGTGTTAGGTGATGAGCTTTGGGTTGAGCACACAAAAATGTACAGGACCCAGTTCCTACCTTTGAAGGAGATGTCCCCAGGGAAGAAACAGCCAGCCACATCCACAAGTAGTTATGACGAGAAGTGTATGTTCTAGTGGCCTGAGAAGACACCCTATAAACATGGAGGGAATGGTAACTGAGTGCAGGGGAGGGGAAAATCTTGGCAGGGATGAGACGCCTCGGTTGGGCTCCGAAGGATGAATATCAGGAGGACAAGAGGAAGAAGGCATAGCAGGTGAAATGATCTAATGATAAAGTGACGGCACGTGTCACAAAATAAGTTACAGTTGCTCGACTCTAGGCACTCAAATTTAAAGGAAAATTTTCTGTTCTATTCTTCCATTAAAAAAAAAAACCTGCTGGCAACCCACTGTGATTTGGAGACTCACTGTTAAGTCACGACCCACCATTTGAAAACCACTGCTCTCAGCGATGGGGCGTCATTGAAGTGTGTTAAGACAGCGTGAGGACACAATGGGTTGACTTGGCGATCTCATTCTTTGTGAAGTCTGGACCAGAATGATGCTTTTCCCCCCTGAAATCGCTTGGGGAGACCTTTGAGGAAATGCTGATGTCCCAATCCCACACCCAGAGACCCTTATTTAATTGATCTGGAGCAGGGCCCGGCACTGATGATTTTTAAAAGCTCCAGGGTGATTGTAGACAGACAGCCCAGGTGAAGAGCTGAAATGTGGTTTTTCTTAAGACTCTTGTCTGTAGACCTCATGCTTCTGAATATCATAGGATACTCGCTAAAATGTGGGTCCCTGAGCCACATCATAGACGTAATGAATCATATTCTCTGGATATGGGATCCAGACATCAACAGTGTCATAAGCTATTATGAACTGAATCGTGTCCCCCACCCTGCGCCCAAATTCATGTTAAAGCCCTGATCTCTAATGTAGTGGTATTTGGACCTGGGAGCTTTGAGAGATACTAGGGTTAGATGAGATCATGATGGTGGGGCCCCATGATGGGATTAGTGCCCTCTTAAGAAGAGACACATCGGGACAGAGCCAGAAGGTGGCTGTCTTTAAGCCAGGAAGAGAGTTCTCACCAGAATCCGAGTGGCCCAGATCTTACGCCGCGTCTCCGGCAAAGCTGGAACATCCAACCAATTTTGTGCGTCACCGCACATATTGTAACCACCACCGGGCTTTCTCAGAACTCGGGAGAAGCCAGTCATTTCCTTCTTTCATGTTATGAGAACCTAATTAGCAGCAATCAGTCTATTTCAGAGACTATTTGCAAAGATGCTTTCCTGAACTCATGCATAGCTCTAAGAAACAAGCCACATCAATAGATAGCAGCTGCGGGCCTAATTAAGGGCACACTCCATAGGGCAGGTTTCTAATTCTTGAGCGCTGGCTCCTACCATATTAATATTATCGTAGAGGTGATAAAGTCGACGCCAGGCCTGGAGGCGCAGGGGGTGAGACTCTAGAATGGACACGGGGCTGCGTGGCTTGGTGTCCCTCAGCTGCCGTGCAACCCCAGGGCAGTTACTTAAACAATATGCCCACTGTTTCTGCATCTGTAAAATGGGATGAAATGTCCACCTTGCGTGGTGATTGCAGAGGTTAGACACAACGGTAGCACTGGTGTGGGTGAGGTGCTCAAAGGGAAGCTGTTGTCATCCTTTCTTTCCACGGTGAGTCCAACGGATGCAGCTGGGGGACAGAGGAAGTCACCCTGGGCTCAGTGCAGGTGCGTTGGCCTCCACTCCGCATTGCCATCCTCCCCCCTCCCCCCCCCCCCCCCCCGGCCACGTCTCTGCCCTTCTTCCATTCAGGGGCTTGGCATGGATTTATCTATCTATCGTCTATATTGTTTTTTTAACCACCAGTCTTCATACCTGCTTCCCCCTGCCTTTCCGTGGATAATATTGGCGGCTGGTTTCATCGATTTTGCACTTGTGTGTTTCGGCCTTACTTTTAAGCACCTAAAACGTCTAGCCTGTTCCAAGTAAAAACTTTAGGAGGTCAGATTTCAAATCTCCATGGCGGGAGGGTCATGAAACGGTCTCCCTCTCCCCCAGCGCAGGCCTGAGCCAGGCTTGAAAGGCGGCAGGGGGTAGTGATGTAGAGGCGGCTTGTGTCTTGCTGCCCCCCCGCCCCCCATTCTACTGTGACTCTGTCATCTCGACATTGTTAAAAATTATGGCCCTCCAGCGTTGGCCAAGGGGAGTGTATTAGTTTCCCGCAGCCGCTGTAACAAAAGGCTATAGCCTTAGTGGTTTAAAACAACACGTATGTATTCTTTCACAGTTCTGGGGACCTGAAGTCTGGAATCAAAGTGTCAGCAGGGCCACATTCCCTGCAAAGGGTCTAGGGTGGAATCTGTTCCTTGTCTCTTTCAGCTTCTGGGGCTGCAGGCTGTGTTCTTGGCTTCTGGCTGCATCGCTCTGATTTCTGTCTCTGTGGCCATGTTGCTTTGCCTCTTCTGCGTGTAATGGCCCCTCTGTCCCCATCCCCTTCTTATAGGGACATGTGTGATGGCATTGGCCAGGTGCATCACCCGGGATACTGTCCCATCTCAAAATCCTGACCTTAACCACATCTACAAAGATGCTTTCCCCAAATTCAGTAGCATTCACAGGTTCCAGAGATTGGGAGGCAGATAGATTTCGAGGGCGGGTGCATTTTTAGACTACCATGTGGGAGTAGGAGAACGAATAGTCTTAATGATTGTGTTACTGGTGCTCTCCATAGAGTGGTTGCCTGAACTGTGCTTCTTTCTTGGAAAGAATTTATTCAAGAACCTCTAGCACTGGACCCCCTCCTGAATCAGGCCACGCTCCCTAGGGCATCAAGTACATCTCTCCGGCTCCAGTTCTCATGATATACTCACATGGTCTCTCTCTGAGATGGCCCCACTTCTTACAACGGGTCAGACCTCCTGGGATGCTCAGAGTCTTCTGGCTGTGGCTCAGCCTGGGTAGTTTTGAAGACTCCCCCGGGCATGACTGGGGTTGAGGGGTCTACTTTCAAGGCACCTCACTCACCTGACTGGCGAGTTAGTGATGGCCATTGGCAGGTGGGCTCGATTCTTTTCCATGTGGGCTTCTCCGTAGGGCTACGTGACTCTCCTTGCAACATGGTGGCTTGGCTTTCCCTGGAGCGAGTGGTCCAATAGACCAGGTAAGAGGCGATAGTGCCTCTCATGACCTAGCCTCAGAAGTCACACGCTGTCATTCTTCCACACCCTACTGATCACACAAACTATGATTCAACGTAGGGGAGATCACACCAAGGGCGCAAATACTAGCGGGCAGGTTGTCTGGGTCCATCTTAATATCTGGTCACCATAAATAGCAGTGTGTGCTTTTCCAAATGGAAAAACAGAACCAAAGACAGTGTGTTTGCGTCGCTCACAAGATAACAAGCAAATATTCACTGACACAACCTGGAAGAACATCAAGAGGTCTGAAAGTTGCATTAAATGATCTTCACTCCCCCCTCCCCCAATAATATCATTCAAACCAACACACAAATACCAAGTTACTGCCATGTATCAGGCCCTGTGCTGGCTGTAGCAGTGAATACAGTAAAAATCAGATGAGTTCTGGTCCTCAGTGAGAATGTAATCTTTTGGGGAGGCATCCAATAGCTCCAAAGACGTAATGTAGGTAAAAAATTTTGCACACTTCCTGGCACATTCTAAATACTAATAAACAGTCGCTGTTATGTCAAGGCATTGAAGAGGGGGGCAGATTTCCGATGGCAGATGTGTATTTAAAGAGGATTATACCAAGTAGAGGGAACAAAATTATAGGACTTGACCTGTAGGTACAAGTTCAAATATTGAGATAAGGGTTTGTCCACACCCCTAAAATAATTTTGTGAAGACGCATTTGCTCTTTGTTCTCATGAAAGAAATAAAATCCACTGACAAACAAAATCCATGGACTTCCTGGCACATGCAAGACATTCTTCTTGACAGAGAATGGATCAGGGTAGATAGTGAACGAAAGGAAGGGAGGGGGTGCCTACAGATGATTTTTTAAAGAAGCAAAGGTCTCTCTTCTCACGAAGCTAATAGGAAAAATTGGGAATGTTTTCAAATACCTGTATGATAGATGACATTTTCCAAAAATAGCAACCACAATATTTCCTTTCTTGTTCTTTTATAATGTGGCTTTGCCATGTCCTCAACAGTAGATGGAGTCTAATTCTTCTCCCCTTAAGTTTAGGCTGGTTATAGTGACTTGCTTGACCAATGGAGTGCAACCAATATGGCATTCTAGGACTTCAAAGGCTTGGAGGTTTTGCCTGAGTCTCCTGGAAAATTCGCTCTGAAGAAGCTTCTTTTGGGACTGCCTTACAATTCTGTAGTAAGCCCGAGCCATACGGAGTGGGCACGTGTAGGCACTCTGGCAACTAGCCCTAGTTGAACTGCCAGCCAATGGCCGGCATGATTGCCAGCCGTGTGAGCGCCATCTTGGATATTCATCCCAGTGGAGCTTTCAGATGACTACAGCCTCCGCTTGAGAAAACTGAGTGAGAGTCCCCTACTCAGCCCAGTCAACCCCTAGAACCATAGAACTGTGCACCGCGTTAGTCCCTGAGTCAAGAGACATAACACCAACGATGCACCTTGTCAAAGTGATCACGTCCTCTCGCTTTCCTTTGCCAGTTTTATTGGAGTGGAGAGAGAAAGGTACACGGAGGCTACCGAGATGCTTGGTGTATGGAGTGCGGTCAGGGGGCCAGGAGAGGGGATGTGGGCGGGTGGCTGGCTGGACGGGGCCCACGGGATATGACAAAACCACATCCAGTATATCCAACTGGGTACCCCGGTTTACTGGAAAGGCCTGGAACACTCGCAGGTCAAACAGAGTAAGATTTTACAACAAAAGAAAGCGTTTCTCCCTTTTAATGTTGCCTCAACCCTACCCCCGACTCAGCCTATAAAAGTGGAGCCTTTCTTAAAATTAGAAACAGAAGGAAAAAGCCACATACAGTCACGCTTTATACTATACACGTGTATTTTCTCTTTTACCCAAGACGCACACAAAAGCCCGAGCCCTGGACGCCCAGGTGAAAAAAAAAGGTTGGAATTAAGACAATTTCTCCATGCGTTTGACATTGGAATGTGTGGTTATAGGGCCTCTGGGAAGTTGCTCAGGACACTTTGGGGACCAGCGTCAAAGCAGAGGAAGCTAACAGTTCCATTTGGTAGGGACTACCGCATCCTTCGACATTTGTAACTCACACAATAAAGCCAAAGCGACCATTACAGAGCAGTAGGACATATGCGTGCGATGTAAGTTTTGCCCCTACTCTTGGGTGCCCACATGTGCTCCCGTCACTTTGTGGGATTGCCTCGGCCAGGGAAATGCTACAAACCAGGGTCCTGCTTCTTCAGGAAAGACGTCATTTTAGGAAACCTTCAATGTTTATTAATAAGAACATCTTCTTACATTCAGAATGCTTCATAGCTTAAAATGCACTTTTTCGTGTGATATTACATCATGTCCTTCCCATGACAACACCAGAAAAAATTTTACTGAGTAAAATTTTTTGAGGACCACAACGTGGTGGGCCTTCCGCCGGTCTCTGGGCACTTCAGAGTCTAGAAGGTGCACATACATTTAGAGAAATGAAGAAGAGAACAAACACATAAACACATGAAATATAATTTTTTACATAGCGATAAGGAATATGAAGGCAATAAAATGTTGTCACGGCCAGAGGAATTTGGAGGAGAAGTTGGTATGGGTGGGCCAGTGAAGATTTCTCTAAAGAGATCAAACGAATGAGACCTCTAAAGAGATCAAAATAATGAGACCAAACTAACCGTGTTAGCCAGAGGGACACTGTGTAAACGGACTTTCTTCTGTCTTTTTTTGCAAGAGCATTTTTGTATGCTAACGACTTGCACCAGAGTAGTGGGAAGTGGTCGGATCCTGTATATATCTCGATGGTAGATATGAGATCTACTGATGGATTCATTTTGGGGTAAGAGAGAGAGCAGAGCCAAAGATGATGTCATGGATTTTTAGTCCAAGCATCTGAAATGGATTTGCCATTTACTGAAATAAGGAAAAGGAGGATTTTGGCTTGAGATGTCAATTAGAGACCCAAATGGAAATGTCGAGAAGGTAGATACAGGCAGCTTGAATTCCAGGGAGAGGTCCAGGCTAGAGCTGGAAATTCTGTATCAGCGCGCAGATGGTATTTATGCCACGAGACTGGCAAAGACCACTGAGGGAGTAAGTGTAATTGGAGAAGAAACGGTGTTTAAGGACTGAGAGCCGGGGCTTTCCAACGTTCAGAAGCTATACACAGAAAAGTGTTTCAAGGAGGAGGGAGTGGCCAATTCTGTTTAATCCTGCTGATGGTCAAGTCAGAAGATGACTGAACATTGGTCCAGGTGGTTAGTAACATGGAGGTCACTGGGGATGTTGGGGTCTGTGAGACGGTGGGAGTGAACACCTCGTTGGGAGGCAGGGTTTAGAATGAGAAAAGTTGCAGATTGAGTAGGGACTGCTGTTTCCAGGTCTCTTGCTCTAAGAGGAACATTGGTACATTTGTTTTTCCAACAACTATCGGGTAAGGAATGGTAGCAGAAGTCATCTCTTGGCCAGATTTCGAGCAGTGGGGAAAACCTGGGATGGATTGCCTCTGTGAGGATCCTGGTGTTAGGGTGAGTGTGGGAAAGTCATAAGGGGATGAGGTGACATAAATAAACCAAGGACTCTGAACAAGATTAAGGGAGCGACAAGTGCTCAGAAAGTAGCAACGGCGAGGAGACAGCATTTGCCCAGACCTGAGGGGCAACAGGAGAAAGTCTAGTGAGATTTGGAGCCGGGGCTCTTTTGGCCAAGGTCCGGGCAGGAATACCCTCTACATTCTAAAGAGCGTTTAATGAGGTGATTGTTCACAGACCCGAGAGGAGGTTAGGAGAGCCGGTAAGGGGGGGGGGGGGGGCAAGGCCTTCTAAAACTTCCTTCTTGGTGGAGTCATGCTCAATACCCTTTGAGAGAACTTCTGGAAAACGAAGCTGCCACGTGTGATTTTTGGATCAAGACTCAAGCAGGGTGGCTCCTAGCACCTCGGTCCTGAATCTAACCTTCAGGCTAAGGACACACACTGCAGTGGGTCTAAGAATAAGAGTCAGAATGACCTTGTTGGGGGCTGGCTTGGAGGCTTCTTAAGGACATATCCTTGCAGTAACTCTGAACCTGCCCTCGTGGAAGAAAAACCAGAGGAAGTATGCCTGAGGGCAGAAGAAAGGTGGGTGACTGAGTTTATCTGGGGGTGTCAGGGAGGGAGGGGCAAGTCCCGGAATAACTTCTGTATCTGTTAGATTTTACACAAAGCAAGGCTGCCTGCTAAACGGAGTTCCCGAACTTGGCTTCCGGCTTAGGGTTGAAGAGGGTTTCTCCGTTTGCTTAAATTTATAAACCGTGTTAAGATTTTCAAGTGATTGCATTTGATGACCCACCTGACCGTACAGCAGCGAGAAAGGTAGAGGTCACCTCATTTCACACATAAAGACTCATTCATTCACTCACCAGAGATCCACTGAGGACCTAGTACGTGCCTGATACTCTTTAAGGTCCTGTAGATACAGTAAAAAACAGACAAAAGCCACTGCCCTGAAAGGATTAAAAACATGATCCCGCTGCATGCTGTCTATTATGTGTAAATTTCAGCTTTACGGAGTTATAATTGACAAATAAAATTGTGAGCTATTTAAAGTGTACATGGTGGCAATTTTATTTGCCTACGCTTTGTGAAATGATTCTCCTCCTCTAGTTAATTAAAAAAAATTAAAAGGGGGGCGCCTGGGTGGCTCAGTTGGTTAAGCGTCCAACTTCGGCTCGGATCATGATCTCACGGTGCGTGAGTTCGAGCCCCACGTTGGGCTCTGGGCTGACAGCTCGGAGCCTGGAGCCTGCTTCGGATTCTGTGTCTCCCTCTCTCTCTGCCCCTCCCCGCTCATGCTCTGTCTCTCTGTCTTAAAAATAAATAAACATTAAAAAAATTTTTTTTTTAAATTAAAAGAAAGAAAATTTCTTTCTTCTTTCTTTCTTTCTTTCTTTCTCTCCTTCTTTCTTTCAGAGCATTTAAACCCTACCCTCTTAGCAAATTTCAGTTATATAATACAGTGTTATCAACAGTAATCATCATGTTTTACGTTAGACCTTCACACCTTATTCATCTTATGGGGTTTTTTTTGTTTGTTTGTTTCTGTTTTTTACCAATATCCCCTTATTTCTCTCCCTCTCCAGCCCCTGGTAGCCACTTATCTACTCTCAAGAAACACATTTCAGAGTCAAAGACACAAATAGGTTGAAAGCAAAAGTATGGGAAAAGATAAACCGTGAAAATAGTAACCAAAGAGGGCTAGGATAGCTACACTGGTATGAGATAAGATAGACTTTAAGACAAAAATCACTACTAGAGACAAAGAAGGACGTTTTGTAGTGATTAAAAGTCTCAACCCATTAAGAAGATATAGCACTTACAAACACTTATGCAAACAGTAGAATCCCAAAATACATGAAGCAAAAACTGAGAGAATTCGAGGGAAAAGTACTTTAACAATAAGAATGGGAGAGTTGAATACCCCACTTTCAGTAACAGATAAAACAAGTAGACAGAAGATCAAGAAAGAGATAGAAAAGTGGAACGACCATCTAAGCCATCTAGAACTTTCTACCTAATGACACCAGAATACATACTCTTCTTTTTTTTTTTTAATTTTTTAATGTTTATTCATTTTTGAGAGAGAGACAGAGCGTGAGCAGGGGAGGAGCAGAGAGAGAGGGAGACACAGAACCCGAAGCAGGCTCCAGGCTCCGAACTGGCAGCCCAGAGCCTGATGTGGGGCTCGAACTCACGGACCGCGAGATCATGACCTGAGCCGAAGTCGGATGCTCAATCTACTGAGCCACCCAGGTGCCCCAATAATACATACTCTTCTTAAGTGCATATAGAACATTCTCAGGATAGGCCATATGTTGGGGCATAAAACAAGTCTAAGCAATGTTTAAAGGGGTTGAAATCATGCAAAGTATGATCTTCAACCACAATAGAATGAAATTAGAAATAAATAATGGAAGAAAATTTGAGAAATTCACAAATATGTTGAAATTAAATAAGTAATCAAATGGATTAAAGAAGGAATCACAAGGGAAATCAAAAGATACTCTGATGTAAATGAAAAGGACAGTAAAATGTATCTGAACTTGTAGCTTGCACCAAAAGCATTGACTAGAGGAAAATTTATAGCTGTAAATGCTTATGTAAAAGGGCAATAGAGATATGAAATCAATAATCTCCAATGAAATAGAGAATAGAAAAAAATCAACAAAATCAAAAGTTGGTTCTTTGTAAAGATCAATGAAATGGACAAACATTTAGCTGGATTGACTAAGAGAAAAAATGAGAACGCTCAAGTTACTAAAATCAGTAATGAGAAAAGGATATCACTACCAAACTCACAGAAATAAAAAGGGTTTATAGGGGAATATGATAAACAATTGTATGCTAATCAATTCAATGATCTGAATGAAATGGACAAATTCCTAGAAAGACACACCAAAACTGACTCAAGAAGAAATCGAAAATTAAGAAATTTTTTAAAAATATTTTTTCATGTTTTTATTTATTTTGAGAGAGAGAGTGAATGAACCAGAGGGGGCAAAGAGAGAGGGAGAGAATTCCAAAAAGGCTCCGCACTGTCAGCCTGAAGCCAGATGTGGGGCTTGAACTCACGACTGTGAGATCGTGACCTGAGCCTAAACCAACAGTCAGTTGTTTAACCAACTGAGCCACCCAGGCGCCCTGAAAATTAGGAAATTTGAATGGAACTATAACAAGTAAAAACAAAAAACACACCAATCTCCCATAAACTCTTCCAAAGAATAGAAGAAGAGGGCTTTCTTCCCAACTCATTCTGTGAGGCCAGTATTCCCCTGACAGCAAAACCAGACGAAGGTATCACAAGAAAAGAAAACTGCAGACCAATATCTTTTATGAATATAGATGCAAAAATCCTAAAAGACATTAGCAAACTGGGGGTGCCTGGGTGGCTCAGTCGGTTAAGCATCCAACTTCGGCTCAGGTCATGATCTCACAGTTTGTGAGTTCGAACCCCTCTTCGGGTTCTGTGCTGACAGCTCAGAGCCTGGAGCCTGCTTTAGATTGTGTCTCCCTCTCTCTCTGCCCCTCCTCTGCCTACACTCTGTCTCTCTCTCTCTCAAAAATAAATAAACATTTAAAAAAATTAGCACACTGAATCCATATATATAAAAATAATTATACCTCATGACCAGGTGGGATTTATCTGAGTAGCCAAAGTTGGTTTAATTTCCAAAATTGTGGAATGTACCATATAGCATAATATGTGATACAATGCAATATACCTTATCTTTAAAATAAAATAAAAAACTGTGCGATCACCTCAGTAGATGCAGCAAAGGCATTTGACAAAATCTACCATCCTTTAATCATTAAAAACATTCACCAAACAAGGAAGGAAAGAGAACTTGCCCCCCGCTGGTAAAGGACATCTGTAAACACCCCAAAGGTAACACTTCTCCCTAAAAGAGAAAGATTGGATGCTTTCCCTCGAGAATCAGGAAAAGACAAGGACATTCTACTCAACATCACAGGACATCACAGGACAACATTCTAGCCAGGACAATTAGACAAGAAAAAGTAATAAGAGACACCCGCTTTGAAAAGAAGAAGTAAAACTATGTCTCTTTGCAGACGACATCATCTTTTATATAGAGAATCCACTCAAAAACTACGACAACTGATGAGTGCGGCAAGGTTGCAGAAGTCGGTTTTGTTTTTTTGACACTAGCAATGTGACCTCTGAAAGTGAAATTAGAAAACAATTGCATTTATGATGGCATACAATATATTTAGGAAGAAACTGGACCGATGAAGGTGTGAGCACTCTGCAGAGTGGAGGGACCCTCCCCCCATCCAATATTCGGTTCAGACGTTAAGACTGATGATGCCACTTGGGTACCAGAGATGATGCAACGGTTTATTACTCACATAATGAAGCTTTCTGGGAAGAGCAAAACAGGTTACCCAGGCTGGTCTGAAAATGGGAAGGAAGACCAGGTGTTTTCATGGTGGCTGGGGTGGATCGAGGGTGAGAACTCCCGTACATAGTTTGAGCTTTCCACCAGCACCAAGGGGAACACGCAGGCTTTCTCACCAGCTTGATGAGATATGGGCATCAGCTTGATCAGAAGTGACTGTCCATGGTCATCAAACATAAAAAAAAAATAGAGTCAGATTCTTTATCACAGAGGTGTAAGCCTTGTTCACCGAAAACAATAGAACATACCTGGAGGAAATTTTAAAAGACCTAAATAAATAGAAGGGCTCCCAGGTGGCTCAGCTGGTTAAGCCTCTGATTCTTGATTTCAGCACAGGTCACGATCTCATGGTTCATGGTTCGAGCCCCGCGTTGAGCTTGGTGCTGGCCGTGTGGGCCCCCGCTTGGGATTCTCTCTCCCTCTCTCTTTGTCCCTCCCCTGCTCACTCTCCTTCCTCAAAATAAATAAATAAACTTACAAAAAAAGAGACCTGAATAAATAGAAAGAAGTCCCATGTCCATGGATTGAAAGATGTGATGTTGTTAAGATGATGATACTCCCCCATCTGATCCAGATTCAGTGTAACCCCTATTAAAATTCCAGCTTCCATTTCTGCATAAATTAAGAACAAAACAAAACTCCAAGACAAAGATCCAAGGTGGAGGACTCACTTCACTTCCTTATGTCAAAACTTCTACACATGTATATCGTTAAGAGAGGCAGTACTGGCATAAAAACATAAGAATAGACATACAGATTAATGGAATCGAATTGAATATTCAGAAACAAACCCATGTGTCTCTGGTCAGCGGAGTTTTACGAGGGTGCCAAGACCATTCAACAGGAGAAATAGTAGTCTTTTCGACAAATGGTGCTGAGAAAGTCGGATATCCACTTACAAAATCATGAAGTTGGATGCCTACTTCACACCATGTACAAAAATTAGTCAGAGGGAATATAGCCTTAAATATAAGAGATTACACTAAAAACCCTCAAAGAAAACATGGGACTAAATCTTTGTGACGTCGGATAAGGCAATGGTTTCTGAGATATGACACCAAAAAACAACAAAAGAAAAGATAGAAAAACTCAACTTCATCAAAATTATAACATCGGTGCTTCAAAAGACACCATCAGGAAAGTGAAAAGATAGCCACGCAACGGAAAAATAATGGCAGATTATATATCTGATAAAAGATTTGTATTCGAAATAAAGAAACCTTACATTTCCACAATAAAGGCAAATAACCCAATTAAAATATGGGCAAAGAACTTGAACGGACATTTCTCCAAAGAAGATATACACTGGCCAATAAGCCCATGAAAAGATGCTCAACGTCATGAGTCATTTGAGAAAGGAAAATCAGAACCGTGAGATGGCTGTACTAATAATTTTAGTTTTTTAAAAATTTATTTATTTATTTTTGAGAGACAGAGAGGGAGACAGAGAAACCCAAGCAGGCTCTGAGCTGTCAGCGCAGAACCCCACACAGGGCTCCAACAGGGCTAAATCAAGAGTTGGACACTTAGCTGACTGAGCCACCCAGGTGCCCCAATGTACTAAGAATTTCAAGAACCAGAAAGTAACACATGTTGGGCAGGATGTGGACCAATTGGAACCCTTATGCCTGCTTGCATACTTTAAGAAGACGGATATTACGTTATGCGAATTGCATCTTAATGAAATTGTTATAAAAAACCACTGTCTTGGGGCGCCTGGGTGGCGCAGTCGGTTAAGCGTCCGACTTCAGCCAGGTCACGATCTCGCGGTCCGTGAGTTCGAGCCCCGCGTCGGGCTCTGGGCTGATGGCTCGGAGCCTGGAGCCTGTTTCTGATTCTGTGTCTCCCTCTCTCTCTGCCCCTCCCCCGTTCATGCTCCGTGTCTCTCTCTGTCCCAAAAATAAATAAACGTTGAAAAAAAATTTTAAAAACAAAACAAACAAAAAAAAAAAACCCACTGTCTTCCGATGGGACCTTTGTCGCTGCAGAGGAGAATAGATGGAAGAAGGGGCAAGTATAGTGGCAGGGAGGCCAGCCAGAAGGCTATTGCCATGTCCAAGCTCAGAGAAGTAACTTACACAAAATATCCAGAGGGAGCCTGTGGCACCCAGTCTCCAAAGATGGCAGCTCCTGGTGGTCACACCCTTGTGCGGTCCCCTCCCGTATTGAATCGACACTGTCCTTGGCTTGTTTCACCAACTGAAGGCAGTAGGAGTCATGTTCTGTGACATCTGAGCTCAGGCAACTTCTGTAGCTGCGATTTTGGTAATCTCTGAACCGCCATGTTGAAGTTCAGCTACCCGGGAAGAGCTTGGACATTTAGGAGTGGCCCCATGGAGAGAAGAGTCCGTCCCAGTCAAGCCTCCAGATGATTCCAGGCCCAGTGACCGTCTGACTACAATCACATAAGAGGGTACGAGCCAGACCAACAGAAGCATCTCCCTTGAAAGATATTAAGCGATGGTTAAGGCTTTTAGCCACTAAGTTTTGGGGTAGTGTGTTTGTAGACCTGGGCTACCGAAACAGAAATGTAAACATTAATATCAAATATATAACTGACTTTAGTGATGGTGCTAATAAATCGGCCTAGCAGGAATCACACACAATCACTCAGAGGGCCCCTTATTTTGTGATAGGAGAACTGAGATTTTTCAGTGCTTTTACCAGGCAATTTTCCCAAATCTGTGATTCCAGAATGACTATAAACATTATTTGCCCCTTATGCATTGTTTAAAAAACTGGTTCTACTAACATGATTTATGGGCAAACTTCCTTTTTCATCTTGTATACCATATTTCCTGCCTTATGCTTGGTGTTCATTAAACAGATGCTCTGTTCTGTATAAAGGATGAAATGAACTGGGCTTAAAAGCCAATTTAAAGGGCTTATTATATTTTTATTTGTTGTTTTGAAACCATGGACACATGGGAACCCTTAGCAATAAGTTGGTCTACCATTCCTGATAGCGGTACTATTCTAATCATAATGTGGCCCTGCAAATGTGCGAACCCACTCTCTTTGAACCAGGTGTGGAAGGCAGTCCAGGGAACACGATGTCCAGGGTGAGGGGCAAGGAACTAGGACATCATAATCAATCTCGTCAAGAACCCCCAAGTATTCCCGGACCTTTAAGACAAAGCCCATTGGCCTTCCGAATCTTGGCTTTAGTTATGGGAAGTCAGACAACCTCTAGTTCAAGCCTAAGTCAGAGGGAGAGACTTTCACAGAGTTTTCTTAGTGAAAATAAGATAAGTTTAATTCTCTTCTTGTCACATTAACCTAGTAGCAAAAGCGCTGTAGAGGGGCACCTGGGTGGCTCAGTCATTTAAGCGTCTGACCCTTGGTTTTGGCTCATGGTTTCATGAGGTTGAGCCCCATGTCGGGCTCTGTGCTGACAACTCAGAGCCTGGAGCCTGCTTCAGATTCTGTGTCTCCCTCTCTCTCTGCCTGTCCACTGCTCACACTCTGTCTCTCTCTCTCTCTCTCTCTCTCAAAAATAAATACAACTTTATAAAAAAAAAACTAACAAATAAATAAAGCATTAAAAAATATTTTTAAAAAAGCGCTGTAGAGGTTTCTTTTGTGACCATGTTCAGAAACCTTGGCTCTATCCTGAAACGCATAAAACCGTAGGTGAACTTGGTCGTGTGACTTAAAAAAAGTAAGGTAAGTGAAGCTTTTAAAATCTCCGACACAGGGTCTTATCTGGGGAATGCTGCAGATAGCAAGACAATTAGTTAGAGCAATAAAAGGACAAAAAGGAAACTGTTACACAGATGTTTGGCCATTCAAAGCCATTTAAGCTTAAGATAATGCCACCTCCCTAGCAGGGAATGGAAGAGAGAAAAAGTTGAAAGTTTTTGCCCCACCCACTGCTAGCTCTATTTTAATAGTAGAGCCCCATAGGATTAATATTACACTTTGGGAGACTTATTCCTGAGAATCCTCTACATTTTGTGTAATAGGTGCCCTGATACTCATTGCTAGCTGTGACTCACGTTGGGCCATGTAGCACCACCTGGGTCCAGCAGCCGTTTAGAGCAGAAGTCAGGACACACAGAGGTAAAGACACAGAGAGGAACTTACGAAAAGAGCATATTTGGGATGAAGAAGACATACTTTAAAGAAGACTTGAAACACGTTCCTCCTTGGAGTGGACAACTGACTTTTTGTTGTTGAAGTTTTGCACTGTTTTGTTTAGTTTTTCTAAATACCTTCCCATTGCGAGTCTTGGGAGGAGATAGAGTCCTGTTTCCCTTTCCGGATGCAAAGGGATCAGGAACCTTCGGCGCCCCCTCTCTTCCTCTCTGGACACCAGGGCAAAATATATGACTGTCATGGAAATTGCTCATTCCTGGTTTATCCACTTCCTGTGACAAAAATTGCCATTAGCCTTAGTCTCGGTTGCTCTGTATTCCCTCACTTTCTTACTCACCCTTACCCCCTCGCTCCTCACCAAAGTAGGAGGCATGGTTACCTTAACAGCTTTGTCGGTAACAAAGAAAAATATTTTGATCTTCGGCTGCCTAATTCATGGGTTTGCCTCTCAACTGGTTCTAGAATCTGGAAGGGGAAAAAAACAAAGAAACAAACAAACAAACAAACAAACAAACAAACAAAAAACCCTCTACAATGGTACTGATCATGAGCTTTCAGAAAAACCCAGTATCTTAAGTCATGGGACTAAGACACTTGTGAAGTAAGTAGATATCAAACTGGGGGCCCAAATACCATATGGAAAGTGAAATGTGTATCCCAGCTTGCCGAGAGTTGATGGCTTTCTCCCTTAGTCTTGAGTAAGTAGGGCTAATGTGGGGGGAATTAACCCATGTGACTCATTGCAGGCTGTGTCCAGAGGAGAATGACTGATGCTTTACAGGCAGAGAAGATCTTAGGAAATATAGATCTCTTGTGGCACCTGGGTGGGTCAGTCGGTTAAGCATCCGACTTCGGCTCAGGTCCTAATCTTGTGGTTTGTAAATTCGAGCCCCGCGTCGGGCTCTGTGCTGACAGCTCAGAGCCTGGAGCGTGTTTCTGATTCTGTGTCTCCCTCTCTCTCTGTCCCTCCCCTGCTCATGCTCTGTCTCTATCTCTCAAAAATGAATAAATGTTAAAAAAAAATTTTTTTTTTAAATGCAGACCTCTTAAGACCTTAACAAATCTGGTCCATGCAGGCCATTATATACACATTAGTGTACTTCAACTCTGACCTACTGCAGACAAAGCTGAGGTGGGGGTTGGATCATTTTAGAAGTTGGTAGGTTGAAAATATCTGGTGGCCATTATGTTTCCTCAGACAGGACTTGAATTATTTTTTAACATTCATTCATTTTTGAGAGACAGAGCATGGGCGGGGGAGGGTCAGAGAGAGAGGGAGACACAGAATCGGAAGCAGGCTCCAGGCTGTGAGCCGTCAGCACGGAGCCCGACTCGGGGCTCGAACTCATGAACCGTGAGATCATGACCCGAGTGGAAATCAGACGCTTAACCGACGGAGCCACCCAGGTTCTCCAATCAGACAGGACTGTAAACTGTTGCTTGCGTTGTGACTTAGCGGGCTGCGTTCTAGCACCTGTACCAAATTCCGGTCTCTTCTAGGTATTCTGGGTGGCATTTGAGGCCAAGAGGGAATTCTCACTGCGGAAGGGCCAATCTCTGTGCATCACTCTGCTCGAAGCTGCTGTAATAAAATACCACTGACTGAGGGGTTTCATAACAAAAATGTATTTCTCACTGTCTGGAGGCAGGAAGCCCAAGACCAGAGTGCCAGCGTGGTCCCTTCTGGTGAGAGTTTCCTCCTGCTTCTGGACTGCTGCCTTCCTTTTGTGTCCTCACGTAGTGAAGAGAGAAAGGACCTTGGTGTCTCTTCCTCTTCCTACGAGGGCACTGATCTCATCACGAGATATTTACCATCCAAGGCATCAAAGGAGGTCTAAGGAAATAGCGACATACACCCCCTATATGACACAGCCGTCCCAACTCCTGGGTATTGACCCTGGAGGAATCCAAGTGTGTGTTTGCACAAAAACCTGTACTCTGATGTTTATGGCAGCCATCTTCCAAATCACCAGAAACAACGCAGATAAGCTTCAGTGGGTTTATGGAGAAACAAACAGTGACATATCCATACACCGGAGTATTACTCGGTAATAAAAAGTAATGAACGATCGATAAATGCAACAATGCAGATAAATCACAGAGGCGTTCCGCTCACCCAAAGAAGCCAGTCTCAAATGTTGCATACTGTATGATTTCATTGAAATGAGCGCCTAGAAAAGGCTGACTATAGCAACAGAGAACGGAGCGATCACTGGGGGGTAAGGGTGGTGGTTAGGTGTGATTACGAAGGGGCAGCGTGCAGGTGAACCCTACTTTTTTGGGTTATCAGAACTGTTCCATAGCCTGGATGTGGTAGTGGTCACAGAAACACGTACATGGAAAAAACTCATAGCACTGAATGCTTTTTGCTACACGACGTCAGTTTCACTGTATATTAAATTAAAACACACAAGCACACATGTCCAAGATAAAGTGCAAAGGTAGAGAAGAAATGCAAAAGGCATTTGGGGTCATTAATCCAAACTCACCTTATGCACGTTAGAGGGAGAGGAAGCAAACTTGAGAAATGGGTGAAATTGCTAGAAAATCAGCTGAGTCTTCTAAGGGTTAATGAGAGCAGGTGAAAAAAAATCTCTAGATTTTTTACAAGACAAAGAAATAGTACTCGAGGCCTAAGATGTTCGTTTTTTTTCTCCCCTCCCTTCCCCTTCTTTCCACTCCCTCCCCTCCCCTTCCCTTCCCTTCCCTTTCCTTCCTCTCTCTTAAAGATTCCAGTAAGGAGAAATAGCACTCACTGGGCCCCTAGCGGTACGGACTTCCCTTTAAGTTCAAAGACCACTGAGAGGGATTTCGTAGCTAAGAAATGTGGGAACAGGGCAGACGTTTCTGAAGCTGCAGGTTTATTTGTTCCAGGCAATTCCACGTCAAGAGGCAGTGACAATGGCTAGGGGAGCTCAGGATAGAGAAACAACTCCTGCTCTGAGAAACCACTAGACAAAGCCTATGCTAATCGCAGTACTGAGTTGCTTGGAGGGCAAGTCTCAGCAAAGAAGTTGAAATCAAGAGGTTTTGAATGTAAACCGGGAGAAGAAAGCCATTTTCATGGAGATCTGGTGATATGGTCGCCAACACCAATTTCGAAAGCTTGCGAGAAGCCTGGGATATTGTCAGTGGCAGGGTCTGGGAAAGTAGAAGCAAACATAAGGACTGTTCTCCGAGGTATGTTGCAATATAGAGTGGTAACTGGCCTTTTCAGGAGAAATCTTTGCCCACTTGGGTATTCAGAGTACGAACTCCGGGAAACTGACCCAGTTTGAAGGAGATTATGGTAAAGTGAGGCCCCAAAAAGATTTTTACCACTTCTTTTCCTTTCTTCATAAACCTAGTCCCTGTTCTGTCCCCTTTTCTAAAATAATAATAATGATAATAATTAATAATAATAATAATAAATTGTATGACTGGGGATTAGTTGTATTTTCTAGTGTTAGAGGGTGGAGGACGGGAGCTATATTTATCTCAAGCTGTTAATTATTTTTTTTAACTTGTTTTTAATGTGTATTTATTTTTGAGAGGGAGAGAGATTCAGTGCGAGTCGGGGAGGGACAGAGAGAAAGAGAGAGAGACGCAGAATCCGAAGCAGGCTCCAGGCTCCGCACTGTCAGCACAGAGCCTGATGTGGGACTCGAACCCAGGAACCACGAGATCGTGACCTGAGCTGAAGTCGGCTGCCCAACCGACTGAGCCACCCAGGCGCCCCTCGAGTTGTTAATTGTTCAATTCTTTGATGGCAGGAAGTAGAAGGCTTGGAACATTCACATTCTGCTTGGCAGAGTGGGGGTGAGGAATGTAAAATGGAAAGTAGGTAGGTAGTTCCTTACAAATTTAAAATTTTTTAAGTTTATTTATTTATTTTTGAGAGAGAGAGAGAGAGAGAGAGAGAGCACGAGCTGGGGAGAGACAGAGACAGAGAGAGGGAGACAACGAATCTGAAGCAAGCTCCAGGCTCTGAGCCGTCAGCAGAGAGTCCGATGCGGGGCTCGAACTCACAGACTGTGAGATTGTGACCTGAGCCGAAGTCGGACGCTTAACTGACTGAGCCACGCAGGCGCCCCCAAATTTAAACATTTATTTAAAACTTTTGGGGATAATGGATATATTCATTATCTGGATTGTAGTGATGGTTTCGATCATATATCAAAACTTATCACATTGCACACTTTGGATATGTGCAGGTTGTGATACGTTTACTATACATCAGTGAATCTGGTAAGAATTATTGCGTGCGGCCACCTGAAATCAAGTGTCCATCAAGAGACAGGATTTGGGGGGGCAGTGAATTGTTCAAATGTGATATAGGAAGCATGAGGGATGCAGAGATCGCACGGGAGGGGCTGCATCTAATATCACCAAATAAAGAAAAGATAACAATATCAGGTTCCTGAGTTCTCTATGCCAGTTGTGGGCTGAAAACCCGGTTTTTGTGATTATCATGCTCCAAGAATCTCTTATCTTCTGCAGCCAATCGGGTTAGACTCTCAGAAAACTGCCCCCAGTGCTTGGTCCTAAATGTCTGCCCTCGCCAGGATGCTCACGTGGGTTCTGTGAGGCGCAGTAGACATTTCCGGGGATTACGTATCACAGGAAGGCAGGTTCCCAGAGAGCCTCTAGGAGTCCATTACAAAATCAATATCAGGACAAGGCTTACACATCAGATAGAACTTTGCTAGTTAACAGTGGAAGAATAGGGAAAACATGTGAACTCTGAGGGCCATCAACCAAGGTGGGGTCATATTTTCAGATTAGGTTGAGTTTATGTAAGTGTCCTTAGCGATTCCATAGTCAGTGTCCCAACTTGAGCGTCTGGGAGTAAGTCTAGTACTTTGCTTACCTAAATCCAGATTTAGCCTATCCTAGATAGGTACCGGGAGTGACTTGGTACAGTGCAGAAATATATTTCTTTGGGAGAGATACATGCTGGGAGGTATTTATGCTATGAGATTTAGCCTTTAATGTGCAGCCATATTCTTTCAGGAGACCCTCAGTAAAGCCTCGGCACTAAGATCTTTTGACATATGTTGGTGAGGGGAATCCTAACAGTTTTTGAAAAACAGTTCGGTAGGCTGAGGACGTTGGGGTGAGGTGTTACCATTAAAATGAACTTTCTGACTAACTAGGGAATGGGGGCATAGAGGATCTAGGGCTGGGATAGACGAGCAACAGCACTTAACTTCCAGGGGCAAAATGGCGGCAGTTATCACACTAGACAACAGGGCTTTGCAGTATTCAGAAAGGTCCGATGGCGGAGCACTTTGTCGCGGGCTAAGAGAAAATCACCCAAGGGACTTAATTTCTGTTAGTCAAAAGACCAAAAAAAGACTCCTCCAGATTTCTTGAGCAGAAACTTGAGTTACGTCACCACAATGGAGTTACAATAAAATCTACTAACTTCTTACACAGGAGTCAGTTCAGACGGGCGGAGTTCCTTGAAACGGGAGCCGATGTCCTTGAAGCCCTCGTGCTAACATAACAAATAAATACTGTGAGTCTGTATTCTAGCTTTTTGCAAGGTGATTAATGGTTATTCCCAAGGCAACGGTGACCTAAGGAAATGAATGCATCCCTCTTTGGGGGGGCTTCCTGGGCACTTTCCGAGGACTCAGAATACCATTTCAGTTCACCAAAATTGTGTCATCAGTGGAGATGTGACCCAAATGTACTCCACAGATGAAATCTTTGGGCTCCCAAACGCATTCCATGGTTGGTTTCCCAGTTTCTGGATGAGTAGTTGGAACAGAGGCTTGAGAGTCATCAGCATTCCATCATTGTCTCATGGGTCTCTGACGGAAAGACGTTCGTTAGTAGGAAGGTCCATGTAGAAGTCCCCAAATCTCACTCTCCCTGCTGAAAGAGTGTAGAACAAAACACTGCTGTGAATACCACGGAGATTGGTGCCACTAGGAAAAGTCTGTAAAATGAGAAGAAAATACTTTCTTTTATGTGTCTATTTAATTCTCCGCTCGAGGTTGGCTCTTGGTGAGGACTCGTAGAGAGTGGCACTACACTGTCAGAGGTGGGATCATGCGACTCCCATGAAAGCTGCTCATTTAGATATGGTTCCTTTCCTGGAGCAAACGAATATAGCTCCCAGAAACCGATATGAATGTGTATTTGATATCTGATATCAAACATATTTGATGATTTTTTTCTAATACGGGCAGAATTTGCGTTACATTGGCTGTAACGACGGTACACTTTCGCCCTTAACCTCGACAGGTGGGTCAACATTGAGTCTCATGATTTCAGATGCGATCTACATGCTAACCACCCCAAATCTACCTGAGCGTTCTCCCCCAAATCCAGACCGGCATATTCAATTGTCCCCTTGGTAGCTCCAGTTGGATGTCTCACGGGGACCTCAAGTTTCATACGTTCAAAAGTAAGCCTTTGATCTTCTTGCCTTTTCCATCTCAGTTAATGGCAACCTTATCATTCTAGCTGTACAAGACCAAAAATAAGAAGAAGCAAACAAACAAGAAAACGTCCCCAAACAAAACCATGCTGTTCCATTATGTCGAGGAATGGGACCAGGGCCTAGGAAATAGAAAATACACCAGCTACTCTAGGGAAAGAGGATAGTAGAGTGTGTGCTCGGTTAGAATTCCACCACCCACACTTGGAGCTCGGGGTGGGAGCTTGGCAAATTGCTTTAAACTTCCCGAGCCTCAGTTTCCTCATCTGTAAAATGGCAGTAACCACAGCCAGGTCCTCGTAAGGCTTTCGTGCGGCTCAAAGGAGTTAATGGACGTAGTCAGGACGGGGTCTGGCACACAGAACACAATAAATGATCGTGTCTTGGTTGAGACACGTATTTCACAAGATGTGAGATGAATCTCTGGAAAATGTTGGAGCTTGCCACCTGCAAGACGTTTGGGGGTACTGCTAAGAGGGGGAGAGAATGCAGTGAGCTAAGCTATATTTGAGTCCTTTGCCACCCAGTCCCCAAAATTACAAGGTTTAAAATGGAACTCAGAACAAGAGAACGTTTTCTTGGATGAAGTGCAAACGCCTTTGTTCCCTTATAACCTTGAAGGTCCTCATACAGCCTGTGGCAATTAGATAAGAGAAACCAGAGGAGGCTGTGTCCTTTCCATCAATTAACATTTTGAGAAACCAGCTCTTAACTTGTTAATGGTTCTTGAGTGGACACCGAATTCTCGCCCATGAGGCTCTGAGTGATAATGTGACCTCAATTGCCCATAATGAACTAGGTATTAGCTAATCCACTTAGCCGCAAATTAGGCATGTGCCGGAGAGCTGTGACAAGCCTGCCCAGATGCTTCCCTCTCCCGCATTTTTTTTTCTTTTTAGCATCAAGTAGATTATGTTCGACAGCCTTTTTTCAGTTAGGTTGGAGCCATGTGGTGGGTTGAAGCCATGTGCGCAGTAAGAAGCAACATATCACCTTCCGTGTGTGTCTTTCCCCCGTCCATGGGGCTGGACGTCAAGGAATCCAACATGGCTTCCCGCAGATACCCGGATGACTGTGACGTTACTTGCAAGAGAGACATCTGAACCCGCTTCAGACTGGAATGTGGGTAAGACATACATGTTTATTGCATAAAATACTACTAAGATCTGGGGGCTGTTTACAATAGCAGCTAGCACTGACTCTCCTGGCCAACAAAGAGCCTTCATCATCCAGTGGTAGTTAAGACCAAGCCAAGTGGGTCCTCAAGGCAAAGGTCAGTTGCATGAGCATGTAGTTCACACCCCTGGCACACCTGCTCCTGTCACACTGCCAGCTCCCCACTCCCACACCTGTGGCGGCTTCATGGGGGTCTTTGTTGTGGGAGCACCCAAAAGCTTTCCAATGAACTCCTTTACAGCTCAAGTTAGCCTGTGTCCTACACCCAAGATACACTCACCTTCTTCAGATTTTGGTGGGAGGTAGGAGGTTGTGCAAACCACAGACAAAACCCAAGGAGTCTAGATTCTACCTAGAAAATCAACCGGGTCCTCTGCCCATTCAGAAAACAGGAATCGAATGGAATTATACACACTAAGCAGGGGGAATAAGGGAATATTAGGGAATAAGGAACATAGGGAATAAGCACAGATTCAACGTATCAGACATGGACTCTTTCTGCTATAATCTGATTATAGAGGGGAAAACAGGTACAGATATTGTCAGTCAGCCTCTCAAGGTCACAGAGCTGGACAATGGCAAATCCAAGACAAAAATCTGGCTCTCTTGAGTCTCATTTTCTTGCACTGTTCACTGTCAAGGGCACCCGGGGAAGGGGCGGACTCACAGAGGGCATCTTCTGAAGGCTGTGTCACCAAGAAAACACAGTAGTGATGCTTCTAGGAGGCACCTTGTGAAATAGCGAGACTGAACTGATAAGGCTGGAGAGAGATTATGTAAAGCGACTCTGTGGACGTTGCCATCTCCTTAATCAAGCCGTAATATTTGAATGTTAGCCCTTTTCTTTGAACGTATGCCCGCAAATAAAGCGCATTATGTTGAAAATTCCATGGTCTTCTTCCAAAAAGTCACCTGTGACTCCACGAGAAGTAAATAGCGTATGCCCATCTACAATTAGAAGTAAATGCCTCTCAACCAGCCTGTGTGCCAATGGGTGAATTGGCTGGTACATCTGAACGCCCTGAATCGACAATGGTAGAACATCTATAGGCACACAGAATACAGAGTAGTCGAGTAATTTAATAAGATCCTAGAATTTCAGGGGTGCGTAAGACATTAGATGTGATCTTGCTCAATAGCATCGTTTAACACGTGGGGAACCGAGGCTCAAGGAAGGTAAATGAATCGGTCACACCTGCCTACTTGATTGGTGTCAGGTTCATTGCTGGGTTTCAGGCCTTCTTGCTCAGTCAGGATTCTGCACTGGGCAAAGTTCAGGGCTCCTCACGCTTGAATGTTCTTGAGAACCACCTGGGGATGTGGTTAAATGTGGGTTTTGAGGCGGTAGAATTGAGCTGTGGCCCAGGATTCTGGATCGAACATGTGCCCAGGTGATACTAAGGTTCGCATAACCACTCACATTTGGTGGGGAGCTTTACCACGAGCTACCTGAACCCCCACCTGAAGATTCTGATTAATTTGCTCTGCGCTGCGACCTGGACTTTGTTTTCTTCAATACTCCCCAGATGATTTTAGTATGTGACAGAGTCTGAGAAGCACCATGCTAGGGTCACCTTATTTTACGTGGAAAATAATTGTTTGCAAGGACAATGGCCTTTCGCCATTCTCTAATTTTTAGAAAATTTGCACCGTTGTTCTTACCGGGAGAGCTAATTAGAGCTGGTCCAGTGAGGTCATGGTTGGCAAATTAATTATCACAAGGTTGGTGAGCAGGTTGACCCCTTTGCGGTAAATACAGTTTATGACTTTGACGGAATCAACGGTTATCTAGACAAATAGAGTCTCCTACGATAAACATTCATAGCTGATAAAGGCCATAAATCAACCGTCTTTGGGAATATTAAAACCAACATTTTAATATTCCGGGAAAATCCTACTCTTCTTAACCAATGGATTTAAATACTCACCTTTACGGTGACAAGATAGACAATAGGTAGAGATTTAAGGTAAACTTTATGGTGACTTCCGTCGATAGGCACCAAACCTCTGTAAAATATGTAACAGGTTATTAATTCAATGCTTTGATTTCTCAAAAGCGCTCACACTCCAAAGCTTATTAAATTTCATTAAAATGTTTGCCCCCCCAAATCCTCATGGCTTCCGATTTGAAGTCGAATTTTAACTAAACCTGAATCCAAGGTAATCAGAGATTCATTTCCATCCTCCTGAGGTCCTTTTTCTTTTTCCATCATCACACGATCTCCCTGCACCTTCCAATATTTGTATCAGTAACACGTTTTCTGGGTATCTTAGTAAAGAATAAATTACAGATTCATCTCCTAGAATTCCCTGAGACTGTTAAAGATAGCAAGTCAAAAAGGAAATAATTCAATGGGTAAGATGCAGTGTTGTTTGGGACTGGAAGGGAATCTTCTAATCCAATCTTAACTTGCTGATAAGCAAGAACCTTGGGGAGGCCATTTGCTCCGTGCGTCTGCCTTGGCTACAGAACATCGACCTTGGCGAGCGGATCAAAACCGAGACCCGTAAACCTACATCTCTTTGGAGTTACAGATGGCTGATGTTTGGGATGGGCTTTGTATATTGAATTGTATATTGTATAGCGAAACTAGTAGGACTGAGGTATGCCACTAGCCAGTTATTGTGTCCCTGGCTGAGAGCACATAAAAAGTGCTGGCTTAGAAAGTCCTTCTAAGGACTCTTCCCCAAAAGGCACACTGCCTTGCAGATTTTTTTTAAGACCTTGGCAGTAATTGGCCAACTAACAACTTTAGAGGCAAAGCTTGTGCCCTACGAAAGGCGAAATGGCTTGATTTCCCTAGAGCTGGGATCTCCCTAGGAACATGACCCAGAGAGACTAAACTTCCTTTTCTGAGATACAGCAGGCACAGTGTGCAGAGTAATGTCCCCTCCAAAGGTGTCTACACCCAAAGCCCCGGCACCTGTGACTACATTAGGTTGCAGGGCAAAGGGTACAGATGGCATTAAGGATGCTGATCAGCTGACTTTCAAGTGCGAGATTCTCTTGGGTTATCTGGGTGGGTCCAATGTCATCACAAGGGTCCTTAAATGTGGAAAAGGGAAGCAGAGCAAAGGAACCAAAGAGGTGGAAACATGAGCAGGACTTGGCCTGAGGTTGCCTTCTTTTTTTTTTTTTAATGTTTATTTATTTTTGAGAGAGGGAGAGAGAGAGAGCATGCACGTGAGTGGGGGAGGGGCAGAGAAAGAGGGTGAGAGACAGAATCCCAAGCAGGCTTTGCACTGTCAGCCCAGAGCCTGACACGGGGCTCGATCTCATGAACCGCGAGATCATGACCTGAGCTGAAATCAAGAGTTGGATGCTTCACTGACTAAGTCGGCCAGGCGCTCCAAGGTTGCCTTCTTTGATGATGGGAGCAGGGGCTATAAGGCCAAAGAATCTGAACAGCCTCTAGAACGGGAATGGATTCTCCCCCAAAGCCTCCAGAAAGGAATGTAATCCTGACGACACCTTGATTATAACTGGGGAGACCCATGTTGGACTCCTGAGCTCAAGACTGGTAAGATAATGGGGCGCCGGGGTGGCTCAGTCGGTTAAGCATCCAACTTCAGCTCAGGTCATGATCTCGAGGTTCACGGGTTTGAGCCCCGCGTTAGGCTCTGTGCTGACAGTGCGGAGCCTGCTTGGGATTCCGACTCTCTTCCTCTCTGTCTGCCCCTTCCCTGTTCACATTCTGTCTCTCTCTATTTCTAAAGAATAAACATTGAAAAACAAAAAGACTGGTGTGATAATGAATGGATATTGTTGTAAGCCACCAAGTTGGTGATGGTTTGTTAGAGCAGCGACAGGAAGGTAATCGGCAGGAAAACTGAATCCTGCCGCTTCTTGAATTTTCCCCAGAGAATTCAAGGAAAATCATCCACAGCAACGTTTCTGTTGCTGTTTATGATAGAAAACCCTTCTCGGTAGATCCCGCCTCCTTTGCTGCTGCTTCTTTTCCAAGCTCAGCCTTCTTCGGTGGTTTGAAGGGATCATCCTCTCCTCTGCGATAACCATGGTGGGTAGCACACGCGTTTACGAGGGCGCTCAGCCCACGGCGGCCAAATGATTTCCTTGGTGTCTTTCTTTCTTACTCTGTTAGGAAAGAGACACCCCTTTCCCTCCTGACAGCCAGTGTTGGGCAGCCTCGTGATCATTCTGCCCTTTACATTTGACACACTGTATTGAATACCCACAGTGCACCAAATGCATGGCAAGTATTTGGCTAATGTTTGCTGCAGGTAAATTAAGGTAAAATCTCTGGGCATTTTAGGCAGAACTGTGATTGACTTCGTTCTTGGTGGTGTTCCATGTCCCTTCTATAGGAGTCATGGCCCGTTTATCTCAGGGTCCAATCGTTATTTTGTTTTAAATGTTTATTTATTTATTTTTGAGAGAAAGAGAGAGAGAGGGAGACCCAGAATCCGAAGCAGGCTCCAGGCTCTGAGCTGTCAGCCCAGAGCCCGACGCCCATCACGGGAGTCGAACCCCCAAACTGTGAGATCGCGACCTGAGCCGAAGTTGGGTGCTTGACCGACTGAGCCACCCAGGCGCCCCCTCAGGGTTGAGTTAGGAGAATCTTGTCTCACCCAATGGCATGAGGTGAGAGGACAGCCCTGCCATTAAACTGTAGTTATCCCAACTAATCTAGGATTAGTTCTGTGGTCTTGGGCAGATTATATAACCTAGTTGTCAGTTTCCACATCTGTAAAATGGGGATCTTAATAACATGTGGCACAAAGATCTTTCGTAAGAAGCAAATAAGATAATCCAAAAAGAACTGAAATACTACTTGGGGTTCTCGTTATTATAACACACTGTTCTTTACTTTTATGGCCTTAATCGTTGAGAAACTTAAATCTGTCGATCGGTTCTTGTGATTTTTCAGACACTGTATATCCGTGCTCGTGATTTGTTTAAACCCTGCCCCCATTGCTTTTGTCACGTCAGGCTTTTCTTTATTTTGTAATTTAAGAATCATTTTGCTTTTTATTTGTATTAAAACCTTTATTTCGTCCCCTCCAAATAGTTTCCGTGTGCAACGGTATATAAATGATTCATATGAAAAACATCTATAAAACTGAAATGCCTATTTTCCTCAGAGGCATCTTGGGAAGATAAAATGAGAGAAGGTATTGAAATTTGTTTTGGAGATAAAGCTCCTTTTGCAAACGGTCCAAGTGCAATCAACAGTTCCGTCAAGTTCATGGATTAAAGAACACGATGCTTGTGTTAGTTTGCAAAGGCTGCTGTCACAAAGTGCTACCCACTGAGTGGCTGCGAAAACAGACATGTCTGGTGGCCCAGTTCTGGAGGCAGGAAGTCTGAGGGGTCTTTTGTGTGTGTTTTTTGGTTTGTTTGCTTTTGTTTTTGTTTTTGTTCGTTTTTTTCCCGAGGGCAGCGAGGAAGAATCTGTTCCATGATTCTCTCCTAGCTCCTGGCGGTTTTTGTTGACAATCTTGGGCGTTTGGAGTTCCTCAGCTGGCTGACGCATCACCCCATCTCACGTTCACATACATGGCCTTCTCTGTGTGTGTGTGTGTGTGTGCCTGTCTCTGTGGCCAGCTTCCCATTTTTATAAGGATAACAGTCCTTGAGATTAGGGCCCATCCTAATGACCTCATCGTAACTTGATCACTTCTATAAAGACCCCATCTCCGGGGAACATCACATCCTAAGGGACTGGGGTTAAGGACTCCAACATATCTTTCTTGAGGAGATAGCTTTGAACCCCTACCGGTGTTTCCGGTTTAGAAATATTCGTAACGTATGAGTTAACAGAAAATTTGGCTTCTGCTAAGTTAGCTTTGTGCTCGGCTCTGTTGTGGAAAGAGGGGTAGTCTTTTGACCCTTGGACTCTCAAACAAGTAACAGCCACTCTGGGCTCAATGATGGATGAGAGGGTCTCTGAGCACCTCTCCTGCTGTGACATATGATGTCTCTATGAATAGATTCGGTAGTAACTCACCTTTGTGAAGCACTCCTCAACGTACCCAGCGCTCTCGGGGTATTTCATTCCAACGAGAACCATGTGAGGTGCCTGTGATCACCCCTGCTATTTTGGAGGTCCAGAAAATAAGTCACTTGTCTGTGCTTTCACTGCTGCCGACTGCCATCCCCCGACACCGCTCCGAACTTTGTGAGGCTAAGGCCTGAAAACGTTTCGGAAAATTAACATCTGCATCCTGTCACGATAATTAATGCCGCGATTTAAATTTTATGCAGAGTGTGCTGGAAGATGGCATCTGACCCAGGGCTTGACACAGAAGAACACTTAAAAAAAAACAAGAACAAAAACCCATTCTGCGATCTGCGTACCGGGTTTGCGAACGCCGAAATATCACATACCACCACCTTTCAGACGTTGTACGGAAATGAATCACTTAGGGTTACCAGCAATTATCTCCACTATGAATGCCACTCCTTGAAGAAAAGGAATTTATTAGGGTCAGTGGATTTAAGCCTTCAGCGAATTTATTTTCAAGGCTCAAGGAACCCGCTGGTTTATTTCTACTTGAAAAAAAAAAAGAAGAAGAAAAGATATAACAAGCTGACGCAACTGTGAGTGTTTGGGAAACCTGTTTTCAGAGGTCCTACTTCTGATTTTATGAAATCCGTTCTTGTGGGTTTTCCTGCAGGCCAGCTGGGATAAAAATAGGTAAACGGCGCAAGGTATTGCATTTTGGCTCTAAAATTAACAATCGTGTCCGTCATAAAATGGCTAGACTCTCTGAGATGCAGGGTCCGTGTTAGGCACAAGGTGATGTGCAAACATGGGTGATGCGGGCTCTCGAGTCAAGGGGTTAGCGGTCATGGGCGAGGTCAGGTCCCCAGAGAGTGGGATGGAGCATGGGAGCCACCCACTCAGGGTGCGGTGGGCTTCTCAAGAAGGGAGAGTTTCCCGTGTGCTTTTGCGGTGGGAACGGAGGTTTCATTCCGTGAGATGCCAATGGAGTGGCTTTTAAAGGATGGTGGGATTTTCGGATGAGGAGGGAGAGCAAACTTTCATGGAGCTCCTACTGCCTGCTAGCCATCGTGCTAAGGGTCTGGTGTATTACAGGGACGGATCTCACATAGCTCCGGAGCTGGGGTATGCTGGGAGAGGCTATGCCCGGGGAAACTGGCTTCTGGTTCCCTCACCCTCCATAATTACTCAGGACCGGGGGAAGGGAAGATTGCTGTGTTTCAGGTCGATAGGCTGCCGTCCTGAGGTGATCCGATGGGAAGGAGTCCAGGAGGGTATAAACCTTGTGCCCAAGGCATAGAAAGTTCTTCTCATCTGGGAATCCTCGCTCAGAGCAAGTGGTGTGATCCACAGGTCTGATTCCCATGGGAGTGCTGGGGTGTGAGACGTTGTACCTCCATCCGGAACAAGGGGTGTGCACATCTTTGTGTATCCCTGTATTTTTGTCGCTAAAGAAACTTTAAATCTGTAACCGATGGCGTCAGTGGACCCCTAGTCAGTCCCATCACCGTCCCGTTGTGACAATGACATCCCTCTCTGATTCATGTTATTCCACCTGAGCAAGAAAGACCCTACCTACTGTTGGCCAATAGCCAAAGACAACCGCGAATGTCCCTGCAGTGGACAAAGCTTGATTGATCGCTTTCCAAAGCAAAGAGAGTCAGAACATGGTGGGGATGAGGTTCCTCCGAGCGGGATGCTTAGGAAGGGACAGCCAACCATCTGTGGGAACCCATAAGCCCACACCGATTTACCGCCCGCGGCTCTATTCTGGAACATACAGATATGAGCGAGCAGGTGTTCAACGAGTTTAAGTTGGGATAATTTGTGATGGACACCATGGATTGGCTTTGGTACAGTTCCATTCACCTATGTACTCAGATACTCAGGCTGGGAGATGTTAAGCACTCGCCGGGGACATGTTGACCCTAGGTCTAGCAAGGGCATGGCAAATACTGTAGGTTGGTGGCAAGGTCAGACGGGAAGTGAGCCCGGCAAGGTGGCAAGTCATGATGGAGGACAGCTTTGAGTGTCACGCCTGGGAGACTTCATCTTGTTCCACAGGCAATGCCCAGCCACTGAGGGTGTTTGAGCAGAGGCATGGTTAGAGCTGGATGTCAGCGGCACGCGGGTGGTCCCAGGCAACCGAAGAACACAGGGACCAGATGCAGAGGCAGGTAGAAAACCAATAAATGGACTTGTAGGACATTCCATGAGGCTGTTAAAACTATCCTAAGGAACAAAAAAGGACAATGCTAGTTATTCAACATCATCCTGCCTTTCACATGATTGTTTCTGGTGGTAAATTCTTATCCTTTTCCGTGAAAGCGGTCTGTCATTCTTGATGTGGTAGTTCTGAAAGCGAGTTCCCTAGAGCAGCCGCCTCGGCGGCATCTGGGAACTTGTAAGAGGTGCAGCTTCCGAGACCCCAGGCAGACCTACTGAATCAGATACTCTGGGGGTGGGGCCCGGAGATGCGCAAATTCGACCCCTTTTCCAGGTGTTCCGATGCATGGCGGCCCAAGTCAGAGAACCCCTCTGCTAGGTGAATGTCTGTAAGCCCAGCAGATGTTGGGTATGGGCAGATCCTAGCAACTGTTACATTGTTGAAATAAAAGAAAATCCCTCCACACGCTAAAAACTCAGTAGCAGTCGTGGCCAGCGTGTTAGTGCTATCCGTGCATTCCACACTTGGACTTGTTTGGTATTAAAATATCTCTTCCTGTGTCTTTGGAAATATTGAAAGACCCTACGGATAATTAGAATATATCGTTTTACAAAATTACAAATCACAGTAAGCTTGTTTTTGCTTTTTTTTTTTTTTTTTTTTTTTCCTTTGAGACAAAAGGGAAAGGGAAGGAAGGCACCTGGGGAAATTTCATGCATGTTAATTGCAGCTTGTAGGTTTCCAGAGACAATGTTTTATTTTGCAACCCTTTCCCGGACTCTTATTAGAAACAGGACATTTTTGTTACTGTTTGCTGCCCGGGGAGTTTTAAAAGAACTGATTTTCTGTCACAAAAGATTGGAATCAATTGCAGTCTTTCTTTCTAGATAGTGCTAAAACATTTATTTAAGAGTTTAGTGGCTTGCCTGGCCTTATCTGTATTCCGAACTGCTTGTCCAACAAAATAAAATTCATTCATGCCTTTGTTCCTTGTGTTATTGACAAAGCACACACTTTATGTGACTCAAAGCCAGGATCCGGTCTTCTGGGAAAGCTCCTCTCTAAACTTGTCTCAAAGAATTATTTTATTATGCTTTTTTTTTTTTTTTCTTCCCATGCCAACTCCAGAACACCTCAGTGAGGAAACAAAACGATCTGCAGTGGTGATTTAAAAAAGCCAAAGGGCAAAGATCGGGCGGTGGGGGGTGCTTTGCCTGACCTGGGCTTTTTCATCAGAATATCGGGGTCGAGAAAACTGTTTTCTGGAACGAAGACCTCCATGTTTTGCTGCTGCTAGAATACTTAGCTGCTCATTTTCTAGATCATTTTATCATGTATAGATACAATGGCATTTTGAGTAGATCAATATAAAAGGGTAGAGCTTGCTTTCTCAAAGACATTTGTTCCTCGTCGGATGAGAATCACCCTAGCTTCATTTGTTGTATATTTACTGCGTGCCGAGAACTTGACCGCTTCAGATCTGGAAAGCACCCTCACACAGCAAATATGCCCATTTTACAGATTACGAAACGAAGGGACACTTGTGTAAGAGGGGGTACAGGGTTTGACCGCGACCCTGCCCGGCTCCCAGTGGGCTCTTTCTAACATACCACCCTGGGAAGACACTGCCCCATGTCGGTAAAGGAAAGCTGGTCGCTGCTCTCCTGCCCGCGTTTGGAACACCGCGAGCCTTAGTCACCGTGTGGACGGATCTCAAGGCTTCCTGCAGGTGACATAGCGGAGGACTCACAGCTTCTGTTCGAAGTCCCTGACTCATCAGCGTGGGCATTCTTACTTATTTATTTTTTTAATGTTTTAAATGTTTATTTATTTATTTTGAGAGAGAGCACGTGCTTGTGTGTGCACTGTCAGCACAGAGCCAGTCGCGGGGCTCGAACCCATGAACGGTGAGATCACGACCCGAGCTGAAATCGAGAGTCAGACACATTATTAACCGACTGAGCTACCCAGGCATCCACCTACGTGGGCATTCTTTTTTTAAATTTTTTTTTTTTTTCAACGTTTATTTATTTTCGGGACAGAGAGAGACAGAGCATGAACGGGGGAGGGGCAGAGAGAGAGGGAAACACAGAATCGGAAACAGGCTCCAGGCTCTGAGCCATCAGCCCAGAGCCCGACGCGGGGCTCGAACTCACGGACCGCGAGATCGTGACCTGGCTGAAGTCGGACGCTTAACCGACTGCGCCACCCAGGCGCCCCACTTGGGCATTCTTAACACAGGGCGGAAGAGAATCTTAGAATCTCTAGAAAGTTCTGTTAGAAAACAAATCGTTTTTAAAAAGTAGTTTATTTTAAAAATTGAATTCAGCCATGTATTTGAAACGAAATCCCTGGACAAAAATATTTTTTGCCCTCGTTTGGGATCAAATACCCCGCTCCCATACAAGTAAGTTTTGGAACCAGAAAATGGGGCCTCGCGTACTTACTGATCAGTGTGTGTACTGATGAGTGTGAACGTGCCAGCCAGGGACTGAATGTTCCTGTCCCTCCCCAATTCGTATGCTGAAACCCCAGCCCCCAGTGGGATGTACATGGGGGTGGGGCCTTTGGGAGGTGATTAGGTCACAGTGTGGGGCCCTCCTGAGTGGGATCAGTGCCCTTAAGAGAGAGGACAGGAGGGGCGCCTGGGTGGCTCAGCCGGTTAAGCGTCCGACTTCAGCTCAGGTCCTGATCTCGAAGTTTGTGAGTTTGAGCCCCTCGTCGGGCTCTGTGCTGACAGCTCGGAGTCTGAAGCCCGCTTCAGATTCTGTGTCTCCCTCTCTCTCTGCTCCTCCCCCCCTCATGCTCTGTCTCTCTCTCTCTCCTTCAAAAGTAAATAAAAACATTAAAAAAATTTTTTTAAAAAGAGAGAAAGAGAGGACAGGAGAGTGATGATCTCTCCGCCATGTGCGGAAGAGACTCCTATCTGCTGACAACTTGATCTTGGACTTCTCAGTCTCCGGAACTGTGAGGAATAAACACTGTTGTTCAAACTGGGTCAGTCTGCAGCACAGGCTGATTAAGGCAGTGCTCCTGGGACAAAGGATTTAGGATCCCAGATTCCCCCGGAGGACGTAGACTTGCCAGGTCCCTGGAGGAAATCAACTTTCCTGAAAGGGTTTCTGAAGACCTTTCCAGTGGAAGCAAATTATAAATGGATCAGGTACCCCACACACCTCCAGCACGTTATCAGCAGTCTGCTTGTTAAATAATTAAGTGCTATTTAGAAGTTAAGTAGAGCAAGGGACATCTAGCCAAAGATCTAAATGAGTAGATAAGCCAGAAAGGGGAGGCCAAGCATGTCCCTAAAAGGAAGGGTGGCAGGAACCACAACAGTGAGCAGGGGAGAGCTGGCTGACAGAAAGCAGGTCTGGAATTTGGCTGGAATCAGAAATGCTTTCTGGGGCTCCTGGGGGGCTCCGTCAGTTAAGCACCTGACTCTTGGTTTGAGCTCGGGTTATGATCTCGTGGCTTGTGGTTTCAAGCCCCAAGTAGGGCTCTGTGCTGACAGTGTGGAACCTGCTTGGGATTCTCTCTCTCCCTCTGTCTCTCTGACCCTCCCCTGCTCCCGTTCTCAATCTCTCTCTCAAAAAAAAAAAAAAAAAAAAAAAAAAAAAAAAAAAAAAAAAGGAATGCTTCCTCCCAGCACTGATTTGGCAGTTGCTTGGGTTTGAAGAGCCACGTGGGCTCAAACATGCCAAGTGTGTGGCCTACGGTCTCAACCCACAGGTACCTTGTGCGGCTACAATGGGTCCCTCTGTCTCCATAGCCAGTGATGGGGTAAAACAAACAGACAGACAGACAAACAAACGAACCAGAACGGGAAGGGGAAACCAGACAGGGAAGCAGAATACTGCTCTTTGTCTGGGGCGATTCTGTGTCACAGAAGGCACTGGAGACAGGCCTCGTTATTAGCTGCCTGCTTAGAGGTACCTAGAGGCATTTTAATGTCAAAATAACGCAAAGATGAGAGAGACACCTTTTGAATCCAAGCGAAGGCAAGGCAGCTGATTTTATTTATTTATTTATTTATTTATTTATCTATCTATTTATTTATTTATTTAGAGAGAGAGAGAGAGAGCAGGTGTATGGGGTAGACAGAGGGAAAGAGAGAGAGAATCCCAAGCAGGCTCCACGCTGTCAGCACAGAGCCCGACATGGGGCTCAAACTCGCCAACTGTGAGATCATGACCTGAGCCGAAGCCAGACGCACAACCGGCTGAGCCACCCAGGCGTTCCCCCCAAAATTTCTAACAATTAGAAAACTTCATCAGCGTCAGAGTCAGACATGGTTCAAATGTTCTACTTGCTGAATAGGTGACGGGGGACGCATCCCTTCTCCACCGTAAACCCCATTTCCTTTTCCAGAGAAAATATATACTTCCTGTGCTCCAGATAACAAAGGTGAAATGAAATGAGGTAGAGAGACATGAGGTTCAGCCGGTCACCGAGAGTAGGTGTTGTTTTTTTCTGATTGCAGCCTCAACGGGAAGCTTGTTATACCTTAACTTTGTTTTTAAGTTTTTTATTTTAATTCCAGTGTCGTGAACATAGAGTGCTCTATTAATTTCGGGTCTATAATACAGAGATTCGGCCTTCCGTGCATCGCCCGGTGCTCATCAGGACAAGTGCCCTCCTTAGTCCCCATATACCTTATCTTTCATTAGCCGAAAAGTTGGGGTGCTCTGGGGGGGGGGGGTAAACACGCCAGTATCCTTGAGCGGGAAATCTGGATCTTGCCTAGAGTTCAGTTTGTCATGGAGCATCAGACAGCAAATGACAAAGAGGGAGTGTCGTCGTTGACCCCTGCATGCTTTATCTGGCACATTTGTCAACGTTGGCTGACCTCCCATATCAGCAAATATCTGGTGTAGCGAATACACAAAAGGATTTGTAAATGGCTGGACTGGTGGTGACCAGCGACTGGAAGTCTGCAGCCAAGAAACACGTCTTGTATCTTGACTTCAAGGCATTCCTTACTGACAGTGTGTACTGAAATTGTCAAACCCTTTGATTTATTTTTTTAAAGTTTATTTATTTATTTATTTATTTATTTATTTATTTATTTATAGTGGGGAGGGGCAGAGAGGGAGGGAGAGAGAGAGTCCCAAGCAAGCTCCACACTGTCAGGTTCCCACTGACGCGGGGCTCAAACTCACGAACTGCGAGATCATGACCTGAGCCGAAACCAACAGTCGGATGCTTCACCGACCAAGCGGATTCCGGAGCTGGGGCAAGAAACGTGCAGGAGGAACTCACAACATGAGCAAAGGGAATAAGAACGTCCTCAGAGAGTGATGAGGACACATAAGAGGACACAGGTGCCAGCCAGAAGGAAGTCCCCCTGGCCAACTCTGGGGCAGTATGAGCACTGAACTGAATAAAATCAGAATTTACAAACCCACAATGATCATGAAAAAAGAAGACAAAGCTCATTGCTATGGGACGGAGCCAACTAATAAATGTGGGGAGAATGAAGTAGAAAGTCATCGGAATAATAACCGATTTAGTTAAACATTGACAACGGATGCTAAAAGTAAGCTGAAAGTTTGACGTGGGAAACGAGATATTTACAAAGTCTCCAAGAATCCCTTTACATGGATGTGTTATAGGCACCACCTTAAGCCAAATGCACAATGTTAATATGAGTAATAAAGGGACAAACTGACCTTACCGGTGGATTAGAAGGCACAAATCTGTCAGGGGAACTAGTGTTCCTGCTTTGGGGGACACTTATACTTGCCAAAGTTCATACAGCTAGAAATGTAGTATGAGCTTTAAATTCAGATCTGATTTCAAAGCCCTTGTTATGTCTCCCACATCCTGGGTCTACAGGCTGATGTGGGTCTATAACTGGTGCTATGAATCAGCAGAGAGGAGGTGGTCGGGCAGGATAGACAAATGGAACAAGGCAGAAGTCACTGAAATGCCCAGCAGAGAAGGAGCATCCACATAGACTGAATCATGCCACAGAGGAGTGGCTCCTTGGATGTGGAGATGCTCTTTTCCACTCTAGTCCTTTGCTGATGACTTTCTGATTTTGAAGGAAATGCAAAAGGCGTATCCTGAGAACTTGCCTGTGGTACGACGCCCAGAGTTATAATGCGGATTTACCAGAAGACACATTTTAGTAACAAACTGGATGCAGCAAAAAAGATGGGTAGCTAATTATATGGTCAATTTCTCATCCATATTTACATAGCGATATTACGGGATTATTTTCACCTTGTAAAACAAATCCATTTGGATAAATCAATATTATTTCCCAATACAGTTCCTAATCTCCGCTCAGGGAAAAAAGTACCGAGAGGCAAATCTAATACTCTTCTCAAAATAATTGGACAAAATTATATCGAAGAATAGCCCTTAAAAGAAAAGTCTGGTTAATAAGTATCTGACAGCAATCAGAAGATGCCTCTAAAAATTTTAGAGCCTCCCTGGAGGGGGTATGTTAATATCCTTAAGAGAATGTGATTTTTGCTACATGGAGAGTTCTTTTTGATACCAATGTTTACCTTTCTTTAAGTTACAAATTAGGTCATTCTTTGGACTTGGGATAAACTCAGCAGAAATGCCTGGAAAAAATAAATGTCCTCCGTGTGGGGCAAAGCCAGCAACTTTACAATTTATTTAAATCTTTGGTGCCTGTGTACATTTTTTTCCAGCCACAGAAACACCTCATTTATTTCACGTGGCCATGGAAAGAGGTATTATTCCGTGCAGCTGAATTAGATGAATAAAGTCTGAATTAAAAAAGAAAAGGAGGGCTCCTAAGTGGCTCAGTCGGTTAAGCGCCCGACTTGGGCTCAGGTCATGATCTCACGGTGCGTGGATTTCAGCCCTGTGATGGGCTCTGTGCCGACAGCTCAGAGCCTGGAGCCTGCTTCCGATTCTGTGTCTCCCTCTCTCTCTCTGGTCCTCCCCCGCTATTGCTCTGTCTCTCTCCCTCTCAAAAGTAAATAAACATTAAAATTTTTTTTAAAAGAAAAAAGAAAATCATTTTATGGGGTGCCTGGGTGGCTCAGTTGGTTAAACGTTCAACTCTTGATTTCGGCTCTCGTCATGATCTCATCATCATGATATCGAGCCCTCCGTCAGGCTCTGTGCTGACAGCATGGAGCCTGCTTGGGATTCTCTCTCTCCCTTTCTCTCTGCCCCTCATCCCGCTCCTGAGCATGCTCTCTCCCTCAAAATAAATAAATAAACCTTAAGAAAGAAGAAAGTAATTAAATTTTTTTAAATGTTTTATTTATTTTTGAGAGAGACAGAGACAGAGTGCGAGCAGGGGAGGGGCAGAGAGAGAGGGAGACACAGAATCTGAAGCAAGTTCCAGGCTCCGAGCTGTCAGCACAGAGCCCGATGCGGGGCTCGAACCCATGAACTGTGAGATCATGACCTGACCCGAAGTCGGACGCTTAACCGACGGAGCCACCCAGGCGCCCCGAAGAAAGTAATTTTAAATACGAATCTTCCTAAAATGTGTTACCCATTTCCTCTACATTCTTCGATGGAGTTTGCCAGTTGCGATTCGACTTCTGTCTTTCTTTTATCGATGACTCTGGGTTGGACATCTGGTGCTATAACGGACCATCTATGTAGAGAAGACTTAGATTGGAGGTGGGGGTTCCAGGTCAGGGTAGTTGCCTGAGCCAAGCCAAAGCCTGAGTACGGGCAGAGAAACCCTGGGAGGAGCATGGACTGATGGGCACAGCGATCGCAAGGAACAGCAATAGAAGGGAGAACAGCAGGGTGGCCCAGTGGCTCAGCTGGAGGTCGGGCCATGACCCTAACAGTGCTCACAGACAGAACCCAGGCAGCTCCGGGCGCATGAATGCCCCAATTTCTGCTCTGTTCTCCCAGTGGGAGGGGTATTTCACATCAACGCCATCGTCCTGTGTGTCTGGACCCCAGGATTGTTATTGGGTAAATACGGGCACGCCGGAGGAGGGTGACACAACCAGAGAGAGACAGGTTCAAGGCCAAGTGCGTGTTATAGGCACACCGTTCTCGGGGTTCCCGCTGCCTAGTTAGTGTCTTTGCATCCTGGAATTAGTTCTTGCTTGAACGTGCTCTGTGTGCCTTCTGTCTTCACCTGAGAATTGACATATAACCCATCCTGCACCCTGTCCCACTCCCCAGGCACCAGTGTCTCAGCCTGGCCTCAGGCCTATCCTGGTCCCCCCAGTCCTAGCTTGTTTCCTGAACCTACAGCCTGCTGCCCCCGCCCCCATTCCCCCATTCTTTCCAATGGCATCCGTGTAGACAGCTCGCCTGAGATACCACCGTCATGGGATGATATGTTTTGAAATACTTTCCCGGTAAATCTGGTTTCATCCTTTTCAACTTTACGCCGTTGACACTAGACCATAAGGCCAGAGAAAAAGAGGGGGAGGGAAGGATATAAGGGAAGTTCCCGCTGGATGGGAAAGGAAAGCAGAAAGTGGTTTTGCCAAGGAAGAGCAAGAGGAAAGAGGAAGGAAAAGGCAAGTATTCGTTACCTCCTCACCCCTGAGTGGCCCGATCTCCCAACCATGAGATGGTGACCTGAGCCAAAATCAAGAGTTGGATGCTTAACCAGCTGAGCCCCCCAGGCGCCCCTCTACTTGTTTTTAATTGAAGTATAATATACATTTATAAAGGGTCCAATATACATATGTATAATATACCTGTTCTGGTGATCTGGTTATATTGCTAAGTCATAAACGACCTCAAAATCTAGTGGTTTTAAAACAAGTTCTTATTTTCTCCTCTGGTTCCGTCAGTTGACTGGACACAGCCAAGTGGTTCTCCCTCACTCAGTTACCATCAGATAACGGCTAGGGCTGGAGGCTTCTGGAGGCTTCTTGGCTTACATGTCTCACACCTGGGTTGGGATGGTGGAACAAGCAGGCACCGTTACCTCTCTCTCTCTCTCTCTCTCTCTCGTTTGGAGTTCTCCATGTGGCAAGCTTGGGCTCCTTCCCAACATGGTAGCCTCAGATAATCAGAATGTTGTAGGCATTGGTTTGCTCCATGATGGACACCCCAAGCAAACCAGGCGGAAGTTGCAAGACCTCAAAAGTCCCAGAATGTCAGTTTCCATCTAATTCCAGTGTGCAAGCAGATCACGAGGCCAGTCTTTCCGCGGGAGGAAGCGCAAAGCATTCGTGGCCATGTATAATCTACACTAACACCAAATCATTCACCATTCAAATCCGGATTTAGGGTACATCCAACGCCCAGAATGGTTCCTTGCATCCCTTCCCAGTCTGTTTTTCTCTCATTCTATCGATAGTCACTCTTCTATTTTATTTTTAACCTTTTATTATTAAATATTATAATATAATACATATGATCTTTAATGTTTCTGAGTCTACAGGTGGTTTTTATTATTTCTTTTTTTTTTTATTTTTGAGAGAGAGAGAGAGAGATCACCAGCAGGGGAAGGCAGAGGGAGAGAGAGAAAATCCTAAGCAGTCTCCTTGCTCAGCACAGAGCCCGACGTGGGGCCCGATCCCACAAACCTGGGATCATGACGTGAGCCGAAACCAAGAGTCAGACGTTCAACCGACTGAGCCACCCAGGCGTCCCTTACAAGTGGTTTTTTAAAAATTATTTTTCCAGGGCGCCTGGGTGGCTCAGTCAGTTGAGCATCCGACTTCGGCTCAGGTTGTGATCTCGCAATCTGTGAGTTCGAGCCCCGCGTCGGACTCTGTGCTGACAGCTCGCCCTCAAAGAATCCTAGAACTCACTTTGATTTCTCACTCCCTGCGTGGCACCCAGGGACAAGTTCGGTTGTTTCAAGCTAGATCTCTAATTCATGCATTTGTCTTCACCTCCACTGTCATCCAAGCCTGTAAATCTCTTTTATGGCCCAGTCTCCTTGCTGATGGCCCTGCCTCTCCCGTCTGTTCCCCTCCAGCAGCCAGAGTATAACCTCCTTAACACGGAAAGCCCAATAGATCAATCTGGGTCCTACCTTCCTCTGCAGCTTGCCCTCATTCCCCTCTCTCGTTCTGGACACGCAGCCTGTTTTAGGGACCCAGACAGGTGGATTCTTTTGTACCCTTCATCCTCTTGTGTGTGTTGCTTGCTCTGCCTGGAAAGGCCTCCTTTCCCCCCTTCCCACCCTTTTCCTGACTGGTGTTCAAGCTCTGCCCAGCAAGATTTCCCCCGTGGGTTTTACCCAAAGCAACCCGTCACCCTCAACCCTACCTTATTACTTCCTCTTAGCCCTCTCTTTGTTTTCTGATTACCACTTCTCAGAATTTCCCGTTATTGATTCATTTCTTTGTGTATGTATCTCCTTGCCGTGTATTCCGCCGTGTCTTTCCCATTAGTCCGAAGCTCCAGGAAGACAGGACACGGTCAGTCCTGCTTGCACTCTCTCAGCTTAAATCAGTTCCTACAGGCAAGGGTTCGACAAACATTGGCTGCATGAGCCAATGAGCTAAATAGTAATGCCCTTAAGATCAGAAATTGTGTCCTGGACCCCCTTGCCTGGGGAGCACGGGGGCGGGTCCTCTAGAGACGCTGCTCTCTTGGATATGTGATAATTCCCGCCCGTAGAGAGGTTTCATGGAATATTTATACGTCCTGGAAGAAAGAATTGAAACTTCCGAGAAACGTACAGACCTGCCAGTTACTTTCTAGGGCAGATGCCGGAGGACAAAGGGAAGGAGTTACAGAATGTTGGCGTTGAAAGGACTAACGTCTTCGTTTGGTGGAGGAAGGAACTGAGGCCCAGGGTGGATACGGTCCAAGGAATTAGTCAAAGGTGTGAGTTCTGACCCCTCTGCCCGACTCAGTTCAGGGGTCTACTCGCCAGGAATGGGGACCCCCAGCCCCACCCGACTCCCCGCAGCCTACTCATGGCCACGGTCTTGCGCGCAAGCTCTGTTCCCGCCCAAGGAAGAATCTGTATGTTCTTTGACCTCCACCGGTTCCCTCTGCTCATCTGCTCAACGTGGCAAAGTTCGTCATCTCCGGGTTCCCCATTTGTGTTCCCTGCGGGTAGATGACCTTCTTGGCTTTCTTATCCCCAAGAACTGGGAGGAGGCCCCCTCTCACCCACGCCAAGACAGCCGCCAGGTGTGGGGACTCCCTGCCCGCCAGATGTGCCGACTATTACGTGTCTCAGCAATAAGCTGTGCCTTCGAGACTCTGCTTGGTGAGGCTTGGAATCGGACTCTGAAAGCCCCGCTGGTTCTCAAGCTGGCTCCCCGTTACGTGCCGCTCATGAGGGGCACTAGAGAGAGAACGTCTGGCTGTGGGAGGAGGAAGGAGGAAGTAGCTGTGATTCACTTGTGTCCCATTGGCTTCCTTCCTTTCCGTTCTGTGGCTCCAACAGACCTTCTCCCCACTGGCAGCAGCGATTCCTATCCAGAGCAGTGGCTGGATCGCGTGTGCCCAACATTTGTGGCACCAGTTTTATCCCTCTCCTCCACCATCCACACAACCACTCAGCCACCCAGCTGCCCAGTCCCCGGCCACCAAGAGACCCGCACCCAGCTCAGTACCGTACTCTCTCCAGGGGCTGAGCCTTGACGCCACAGGCCCTTCCATCGAGATTCTGAGTTTGAATAATTCCAACCCCCTCCTTTGTGCTCCCAGCCTGCGCTGGTGGTGACACTTACGTATTTATTTGTGTTGCCAAACCCCGTAATGTTCTCCTTGTTCTTTTGGTGGCCCAGTTAAAGGCTCATATTCAGATCTCGCGGTCCGATGACTGGTGTGGTTCCCCCTCCTGACCGGATCGTGATGATACAGCGGTAAGCCCCAGTTAGGCAGCTGCCGCTGAGATGGGGCTGCAGGGGTTTATTACGTGGGTAGTACGGAGTGGGGAGGGGGTGGGTGAGCATCACAGTAAAGCTCATGTTTCTGTTCTGGAAATAGATGCAGTATCTGCCCTGGCCTCTGTGGCATTCACAGTAAGTTCTCAGATTTGTGGAAACGGTTTCTCATACGGTTAAGCAAGGTGATGCTCAGGGCTCTGTCGTGAGCCAGCTAAGTCACTAAGGCAGGAACATCATCTCCCTGAGAGTGAGACATTTTCTCCACATTGCAGACATGGGCTAATGTCCTAGAATGCTTGGTATTTCTATATATCTATCATCTATCTATTTCTATATCTATCTATCCATCCATCCATCTATCTGCCCATTTACCTATCTATCATCTATCTGCCTATCTATCTATTATCTATCTATTCATCTATCTATTTATCCATCCATCCATCCATCCACATCCATCCACCCATTTACCTATCTATCATCTATCTATCTATCTAACCATTCATCTATCCATCAGTCTATCCATCTATCCATCCATCCATCCATCCATCCATCTATCCACCCATTTACTGATCTATTATCTATCTATCTATCTATCTATCTATCTATCTATCCATTCATCTATCCATCAGTCTATCCATCTATCCATCCATCCATCCATCCATCCACCCATCCATCCACTCATTTATCTATCATCTATCTATCTATCTATCTATTATCTATCTATCCATTAATCTATCCATCAATCTATGCATCTATCATCTATCTCTCTCTCATCTGTCTGCTTGTGTCTCTTTGCATCTGTCTTCTATTTACCATCCTGTCTACCTGCCTATGTGACTGCCTATACACTGCATCTATCCATCTATCTATCTGTCTGCCTACTTTCTTCTTTATACCCTCTACATTTCCATTTCACTAGCTTAACAAAGCAAATTAAAAATAGTGCTCATCAAAGACAATGTGTAGCTTTAGGCTGACAATTATTTGGAGGTAAAAATGTCATAAAGAGCATTCCTGTGGGTATGAAAACCCACCTTTCAGATGTTCTTTGAGGATATTCCATACAGGATTAGCGTCAGGAAGGAGAATTTCTGGCCACAGATATGACACCCATACAGTAGACCTCCATGGGATTCAGGGTACTGAAGAGTGCTCAGCTCAGCCCTCCAGGGCAGAGATGTTGGGTAGGAACTCTTGTAGTTGACCGCTGCCTGGAGTGTAGTCCTGCATGGAGAGGGTGAAGCAGGCCTCAGACGGGGGCCGGGGGAGGAACACTACCCTGGGGAAGTGGTCCCTCACGTCTAAGAGCAGTTGGCGAGTCATGTTACTGTTCCAGCTCAGAGACGTGTCTGACCAAATCGTTCACGAAGGGCAGCAGCTTAGGGTCTAGTGGGAGGAGCTGGCCAAGTACACTAGAAGCCACCAATGATTCTTGACTGAATGAGTAAGTGTTGAGTCGTGCAGTATGGATGGAAAGGGGCAGTTCATGAGTCAGGAGGAAAGAGAGCTTGTTAACCATGTAGTCAGCAGGAAGTGGGACTTCTAAGGGCCTTGGAAGAGGGGAGAGAGGGCAGGTGCGAGAGGAGCAGGGAGGTTATAAAAACCAGCCACGGAAAGCTCTCTTTAGGAATTGAAAATCAATTGATAAGTCTTTATTGAGTTTCTACTATTTTCTCAGCACGGTGCTGAAGGCAAGTGTTGAGAAGTCTTCAGGGAACTCCCACCAGCCAGGGACTCGGTCAGGGGCTGGGCTTGTAGAGAGGTGAGTGAGTGGATGTTCTGACCGGCAGGGAAGTCCCTGCCCAGTTTATGATGCCCCCCACCCTTGGCATGGTTTTGAAACCTGGTACAGCACAGTATAGAACACGTTGTTAGGGAGCTCTGTCTGGAGCGGAAGTGAGTTTCCACGGAAGAGAACGTGCAGTGGAAAGGAGCCATGCATGCTTCTTTGAGCCGTGTCAGTGGAGGCATGGTATAAACTGGGGGATCCCAGGCTTGACCAGAAGTCAGAGGGCCTGCGATTTGTTTGTTTGTTGTTTGCAATTTTTTACATTTTTATTAGAAAAATTTTTTTTCAATGTTTATTTTTGACGGACAGAGAGAGAGAGAGACAGAGCATGCGCAGGGGAGGGGCAGAGACAGAGGAAGACACAGAATCCGAAGCAGGCTCTAAACTCTGAGCTGTCAGCACAGAGCCTGATGCGGGGCTCGAACTCACGGACCGCGAGATCACGACCTGAGCCGAAGTCGGACGCTCCACCGACTGAGCCACCCAGGTGCCCCAAAGGGCCTGCATCTTAATTCCAGTTGTTACTTGTGTAGCCTGTTCCCATCCCGTGGCCTGGTGTCATCTCCCTACGGCCACTGATGACAATTATCATCAGGGGTCTTCCGGTGCCCTTCTGCCAGTACGAGTCTGTGAACCATTGATGCGTCTAGTACACAGTTCCTTGTTTTCTTGTCACGGGTGCGTTGCCAACGTGCCCTCGTATTCTTATTGGCTTTAATTGCCTCTGGTTTTGTCAGAGAGAAAAGGAGCTACTAGGCTGGAAAGGGGCAAGGCAGTCAGTAGGAATGAGATGTAGAAAGACAAAGAAAGAAACAGCATAGGGGCCAGAGAAATTGACTTCAAGCCTGAAGTCAGGGCTAGCAATGAAGGAAAGAAGAAAGAAGAGGGCAAATAAGAAACATTTGTGCCTAAACAGAACATAGTTTGGACTGAGATCAACTGATCTGATGCCATAAAGCAAGCCTGCGGAACGTGAGGACAGCCGGGTGATCGGAAGAGAAGAAAGTCAGGGAGGCACAGTTCATCTGGGAATAGTCAAGGGGGGGTGGGAGGGTGGGGTCCCACAGACCGTTACCTCTGTTGACCCTCCTTACCCACGTATTAGAATACGGACCAAGCAGTAGTGACAAAGAAGCCCACAACAGCGACGACGTAAAGAGGAGAGAAATGCATGTATTTTTTTTTTGCCCAGACAACGGTCCCAGGGAAGTGGATGGGAGACAGCCAGAAGCTTTGCTTCGTGAGGTCGTACAGAGTCTTAACTCTCTTGTGCTCGGTGATGCCCTACAATGCGGTGCCTGCCAGAATGACCCAAGTTGGGTCATCATGTTCCAGTCCCTGGAAGGGGCGAGTCTGGGAAGGACAACGCTCCCTTTTTTGGGTGGTGAGGTGACACTTGTGGTCCCATTTCGTTGGCGGTGATTGAGAAACAGCTGGGAAATGTGGTCTGTAGCTGGGCAGCCCGTTATAACGTTGGGTTTCTATTTCCCAAAAGAGGAAAGGGAGGATGCGCTGGGGGGGCCCAAGTAAGTTCCCGTTCAGTTCTGCTGGTCCTGCTTAGGATATGTTACAGCTGATAAGGTCAGGAGCGACCGTGGGCAGACCTCTATTTATTCATAAACCTCTATTTATTCATAAATGTCTACCTGTAGTGAGAGTGTACTCACGTAAGCATAGATGCCAATCACAAAACTTCTCTTTTAAAAATATTTATTTATTTTTGGGAATGCACAAGCGGGGGAGGGGCATAGAGAGGGAGGCAGAGGATTGGACGGGCTGATGGCAGGGAGCCCGACGCGGGGCTCGAACTCACCAACCGAGAGATCACGACCTGAGCCGAAGTCGGATGCCCAACCGACGGAGCCACCCAGGTGCCCCACAAAACTTCTTTAAAAGCCATCATTTATTCATCGCCTCATATGTGCAAGACACGGGCTGAGAGCTTTCTATAAGTATTTTATTTATTTTTCATTAAAAAGTAATTATAGCATAGGGAATACAGTCAATGATATTGTAATAACTTTGCACGGTGACAGATGGTAACCAGACTTATTGCGGGGCTCATTTTGTAATGTAGAAAAATATCGTGTCACTGTGATATACACCTGAAGCTAATAGAATATTGTATGTCAATTACACTTTAATAAAAAAAAAAAATCACATTCTTATTGTCATCATCGGGGCTCAGAAGAATGGTCCTGCCTCGTATCTCACAGTGACAACATTGCTGAGTTCAGCGGGCAGAGCCTGCGTAGGCCCGGGTTATACACTTGGCGGTGGGTAGAGAAGTCCTGCGCGATTGACCTTCACCGCCCACAACGGCCCCATGGGATGGGAACTGGCATCATCTCCAATGTATGCTAGCGAAGTAAGATCAAGTGGCAGAGGAGGGGTCCGCACTTGGCTCTCAGGGCTTCAGCCCACCTTCTCTTACTACCCCTGGGGTCACCTCCATCGTGGTCACCCACCAGCGGGCGCGGGGCTTGCGGGCGTCGCCCCGCAGCGCACGCAGCGTGCCGACAGGTGCCACGTGTAAGGTGGCCCCACCTCTTCCCGAAGGGGTTCACAGGTGGCGGCCTGCAGGGCCAATTTCAGACAGCAGCTAATTCCGATTTGTTATTAATAACAACAGTTCAAAGAACATGTGGTGGAAGGCTGCGGGATCCGGGGCTGTTTATGCGAAGGGTTTAATGGGAGGATGCGCAGCTGTAGCAGTCGGATGTCGCCGGGGCCCCTCCGGAGTGTCCCGCCTTGTTTTCCTTTGTCTTTGAACAGACTCGGAGGGTGCCACGTGCGAGCCTGGATGGATGGTTTTGAACCACAGCTAATTAAAAGCAGGCGCTTCCCTGAAGGTTAATGAGGAAGGAAAGTGAAATCACCCGGGCCAATTGCCCTCTGGTCTGGGCTGTTACTTCCTGGAACAGAAGGCCATGTGGCCAGGGTGCAAGTGAGGATAGGAAGCCCTAAGATAGTGAGCCAGCAGTGGAAATGAGACACACGGCATCTTGATCCGTCCATCCCGGCTGCGGTCTGGCAGAGAACCCCGTCTCGCTTGGCGCCCGCGTTGATGTGGTTCCTCTCCTGGCCGTGAACCTTAGCATCCTTGGGGAAAGGTTCGCCCGTGGTCAGGGATGCCCTCATGGAGCCAGAGACCGTCCAGCTCCCGACCGTGTGAATCTGCTGCTGATCCCGCATGGATGGCCCTGCACCTCCAGGGAGATACAGCCCTCTAGTGCCCAGCCTTGAGGAGCCGAGAAAGCCTCTGGAAACTGGCATGCTTCCGGCGGGGGGGTGCATCTCTTTCTTTTCTCCCAGATGAAGCCATCCCAATCCCCAGCACCTTACTTTTGCATATGAAAGCCCTGGTAATTGCTACTTTCATCCTTAAAGCATGCAAGTGACACGCAAAATTAGCACTTGAGAGGATCCACTTTTAGACCTTGTTGTAAAGCAAAACTTATTATTTGAAGATAAATCAATTTCTGTTGCCTGTATTTGCGGTTTCCCCCAGATGGCTAATTACTAAAGATAAATGTGTATAAACACAAGCCTTATCCCTCTCCATCCATCTTCCCTGACTGCCTGTTTATCCAGAGGTTAATAATTGCAATCCTGTAGTGTATTGCCATAGTAATGGCTTTGATGGGCCCGACAAGTTTACGACCTTTTATTACAAACAGAAGGACATGCGTTGCAAGAAAGGAAGGTCATTTTAGAGATAAATGTGCAGATAACTAGGCTCCATGAAACAGAGCCAAGAGGAAAAAGAAAACACAAAACAAAATATAAAGAGGGGGGTAAAAAAAAAAAAAACCCACACAATTGCACAACACAAACAGCATACATGTCACGGAAATCCGTTTACAGCAAAATTAAATAAGGTTCCTGCAAGCATTAATTTTCATATTTTCTGTTTATGCATCGTTGGAATTAGTCCCCGGCTTTGATTTACGAAGAGTAAGACCAGGCACTATCACTCAGACATTTGCCAAATTCATTTAAGGGCTGGAACTTCCATTGAGATGGGACCAAATCCCTTTCTGGTCGAAAGGGCAGGTGGAAAGTAATATGTCTTCATAAGAGTAGCTGAGGATTGACGTGCAGATTGTGTTTTGCCCTCCCTCCCTCCCTTCCTTCCTTCTCTCCTTCCTTGTCGACAAACAATACCTCATTTTTTACTCCTCACGAAAACCCTAAGGAGGTGCTACCATTGTCTCGCTTTATAGGTAAGAAAACAGAAACCCGGAGAGCTAAGCAGCCGGCCGAAGGCCAGAGGGGGACTAACGGGAAGCAAGATATCCGTCCACCTGGGCCGCCCTCACAAAATCCCGTGGTCTGGGGGGCTTATAAACAAGGAAAATCTACTTCTCACAGTTCTGGAGGCCGGAGGTCCAAGATCAAGGCACCCATAGATTTAGTGTCGGGTGAGAACCCGTTTCCTGGTTTGTAGATGGCTGTCTTCTCATTGGCAAAAGGGTCAAGGGAGCTCTCCCCGGGGTCTCTTTTTTCAGGGAGCTAATCCCATCACCTTCTGAGGTCCCCACCTCCAAATACCGTCACACTGGGAATTAGGATTTCAACATATGAACTTGGGGGAGATACAACGTTCAGACCATAGCAAGGAGTCAGATGCCCGTTTGCAGGTCTCCGAGGCCTTAGCTCATCTCTTAGCTGAGATGCCATCCTGCATCTGAAGCCGGCCACTCTCTTGTGCTGGTGAGTGGTCGAGGGGCCCACGCTGACACTGAACACATAGGACTTCCTGACCAATGTTCTGTCCAATACGCTGGGTCGCATCTGAGAAAAATTATCCTGGACAGAGTTAAGTAGGCAAGGAAGACTTTATTCAAGACTATTGCAATAGGGGAGAGAGATTGAACTCGACACCAAACACAGTGGGGGCAGCTGGGGACTTAGATCGTAGGTGGTATTTCTGGTCGAGCCTCGGTCGGTTGAGCGTCCGACTTCGGCTCAGGTCATGATCTCACGGTTCGTGGGTTCCCCACGTCGCGCTCTGTGCTGATGGCTAGGAGCCTGGAGCCTGCTTCTGATTCTGTCTCCCTCTCTCTCTGCCCTCCCCCGCTTGCGTTCTGTTTGTCTGTCTCTCTCTCAAAAAATAAATAAACATTAAAAAATGTTAGAAATACAAAGGCAGAAATATATCGGGGCCCGCAGCTCTATTCCATGCTTTCTGTGAATGGCACCTTGTATGTGCTGTGTTTGCTGAGTATGTCTAGGTGTTGTTCTCGTTTGGAATATTCTCAGAACCTCTGGGTTTCAGGAACCAGTGTGAATCTGCCCTGAGCATTGAATCCAACAGTACAGAAGAATTTAACTCGAGGTATTCTGATTTCTTTTTTCTTTCCTCTCTGAATATTCCTTACTGAGCTATATCCCAACTCAATCCAACCCCCAAACTAACCTTCCAGTTAAATTCCCTTTCTGTGAGATTTAAAGATTAAACTAGGACCGCACTGTTTGTATAACTGTACGTGATTAGAGGTTTGATTTGTGTTCATTCATTTATCCCTTTGTTCATTTTTGGTAAGCACACTTTAATGTTTTTGTTGCGTCAGAGGGTTTTATTTTTTATATTTTATTTTTTTAGAGAGAGAGGGCGTCAGTGAGCAAGGGGCTGGGAGGGGGAAGGAAAGAGGGAGAGAGAGAGGGAAGGGGGGCTCACTCGAAGCAGGGCTCGAATTTTTTACCCAAAGCGGGACTTGTGCTCACCCGAAGCGGGGTTTACACTCCCCCGAAGCGGGGTTCCAACTCACCTAACGTGAGACTCGAACTCACGAACTGTGAGATCGTGACCTGAGCCGAAGTTGGATGTCCACCCGACTGAGCCATTGGCGCCCGGATGTAATCACTTGAGGCTCCTTCTCCCCAGGCACAGGGGCCGAGGGGAATCCAGCTTCTCCAGACCGTCTCCTTTTCTGGCTCTAAAACCAGGCTCCTTTTTGAGCCACTGGTTTTGCGGTCAATCGCTATGAGACTCACATGACATCAATGACACCCAGGCTCTCGAAGGTTCCGGAATATCAGTGCACTGACTGGACCGTGCGCTGTCGCTTGATTCCCTCCCGAGCTGTAAAAGAGAACCCTGCCCTGTGCTACTACACGCGGCCGTCTGGTGGTGTTTCCTCCGTGATGATCTCCCCTTTCACCAGATGTCAGCAAGGCTATATACAGGAAGGCGCGGTGCCTCTCCTAGAAAATTCGGCTCCGGTCCCAGCCGGGGAAAGCCGGCCCGTGTCCTGCGTGGCAGCGATGACCCAGGGGGGACATTTCTGCACGCTGGTGCCCTACCTCCTGCCTGAGACGTCACCTCTAGAGCTCGATTCCTTTGGCCCTTAAAGGCTTCTCAGGGTCTAAGGGTGGTCTCTTAAGAAGCACGGTTCCCTGGAAAAGGTGCCATCCTGGACCCTCACCGGCTGAGGGGATGAGTGGGCGACCGGCCAAGGGCAAGGTCCGGAACTGATCTCACAAAGGGCGCCCAGGAGGAGCTGAGCTCTGCGAGGCCCCGGACAGAGCCCACAGGTACAGCTCGACCTCACAGAGACCCGTGGCCCACAGACCACGCTTCTGAGGCCGCTTCCCTTATGTTCTCGGTGCCAAAGGCAGAGGCAACGACTGGATTATGCCACGGCCGTCATCAGCTCAGGGCCCCGGGTAGGAGCTCTCTGCTCTGTGGGCGCCCGGGGTCCCAGGGGCCCAGGCCAGCTGCCGGTTCCTGTGGCGGGGTGGCTTTGAGCCCTTTGCTAGCAGCTCAGGCCTGACTGTTTCTCCTGGGCTGGCGCTTGGCCCCCACAGGCCCACAGAGCTGCCTCCTCCCTGCCCCCCCCCCCAAGCTGCTCCCCACGGTGAGGTCTGGGTCTCACGAGTCCCTCAGATACTCATGCTTGCTCGGAGCCCGGGGCAATTCACCTGGTTCTCTTCTCTCCATTCGCCCTAGAGTTTTTAAGGCTTTGTCTCCAGTCGCTGCCAGGCATTGGCTTGGAACTCTGACTCCCAGGCTGTTGCAGCTGTATGGTCAGCGCCTTAGAACTCCTTTGCCCGATCAGTGCCTCCGGCGCCCCCACAGTTTGGACATCAAGTGTTTGGAGAGAGAGGGATGGCTTGTAAAGAAGGGTCTTGTTATTTTCCAGAAGGCTACTACGAAGATGTCAGGTGTATGGAAATAACAGAGGGGAAAGGCGGGCCGGGATCACCACTCTGAACTCAAAGTGCCGTGTGGCCGGGCAAATAGATGTGCCCGGATTAGGAGGGAGATGCACAGAGAAGGGGAAGGAGAAACCAGGTATTTCAAACATCAGGGGGGTAGAGAGAATTGCATTAGGAGTCTGGCATGCTTCAAAGGAAAATTCACACACACACACACACACACACACACACACACACACACACCAGCAGAAAGGTCTGGGCAAGATCGTGAGCAAGGGTGAGCCCGTTAAAAGTTAATTAGCAGACGAATTTGTTTTCAGATGCATGGAACGTAGTGGTTCCAGTGTTGGGGAGACCGTGCTGAAATTCTCATGACAGCTATAGCCTCTCTTTCTTAAAAAAGAAAATACCTTTCTAGGGGCACCGGGGCGGCTCAGTCAGTTAGGCGTCTGACTTCGGCTCAGGTCGTGATCTCACGGCTCGCGAGTTCGAGCCCCGCGTCGGGCTCTTGTGTGGACAGCTCAGAGCCTGGAGCCTGCTTCGGGTTTTGTGTCTCTCTCTTTCTGTCCCTCCCCTGCTCGTGCTCTCTAAATAAATAAATGAATAAATAAAAATTTTTAAAATACCCTTGTAATGCACAGGTTTGGTACATAGCATAAGGGACATCAACGGGACCAGAAATTTAAGGGGTTCCCAATGGTGGTTCTTTCCTCTGATTGAAAGAGATGGAGAGGTGACCAGCATTCAGAGACCGGACTTCCTACTCAGCAGATTTCCAGGGAGGACACTGACACGGGGCCCTCTCGCTCCGGCCACAATGCCACGGCCTCACGCTCTGATGAGGCATGCTGGTGGGGTCAGAGGCTTCCTCGAATCTGCCCTGCTTGAGCGCCTGACTACAATCAGGCTGAGTAAGGCTCTTTAATGCGTGTCCTCTGTGTGTGAATCAGTGGGGGTACTATTCAAATATAGGGTGGGGGCATTTTTTCTTGGGATGAGACTGTTGCACACATTGGGTGGGGCTTTGCCCCTGGTTTCTAACCACTAACCACCAGGGGACCCCTCTCATGGTCATGGTGACTATCCCCCACCCATTTAAAAAAATTTTTTTAGCGTATATTTATTTTTGAGAGAGAGACAGAGCGCAAGCAGGGGAGGGGCAGAGAGAGGGAGACACAGAATCTGAAGCAGGCTCCAGGCTCTGAGCAGTCAGCACAGAGCCCGACGCGGGGCTCGAACTCACCGACGCTTAACCGACTGACCCCCCCCCCAAGCGCCGCCCCCCTCCCTTTTTTCAAGTGCAATTATTAGAGTCTGTACAATATGCAATTGGTGTGAAACCACTGCTCCAGAATCGGTCAGGATTTGACCATTGTAGCGGTGACGATAGTCACGGGAAGTAGGACCAAAGCACAGGCATTTTGGCCTGAAGCTGACAGCAGCCGGTCAAAACCTTCATCGTCCCCTCCATTCTTGGTCTTTGCCCCAGAGCCTGGCCCGGGCCCTGCTGAGCCTTCCAAGCCAAGAACCACTCCAGCCGCTCAAACAAAAGGCCACCCCTTGCCCTTGAACAATTGGAGCAAGTGAGTTTCAAGAGAGACAGCCACGAAAGGGACCCACCGTCCAAACAAGGCAGACCTCAGAGGAGACTTCTCTACACGGCTGCAAGACCTCCGACTTCCCTGTTCCTCCTTCCAGATTCTACATCCTCTGATGCCGATTACCCCGCAGTTGAGGTTATGAAGGGCCTAGGTCAATGCTGCTTTTCTTAAGTAGTAGGTGGGAAAGGGAACCTCAATGCCTAGCCTCGCCCCCCTCCACTTTACACTGCAGAGAGGGGAAGTTTCCAAAGGGTCCCCCCCCACCCCCCGTAAGTCTCAGGGGTCCCGGAGAGCCTGGAACCCACTGGTTTGAACCAGGTCATACAGATTCCTTGGCTGAAGGCCTTCTCAAAGCTGGTAACAATTCAGAGCCAGGCACCTGGCCTGACGTCAGTGAGCACATTTGCATGTCTAGCCTGCTGTAGGAACTGCCTACTATAAATACCAGGGGTTTTCCGATGAGAAAACTCAAGTTTGGATATGCCCAGAAACTTGCCCAAAGAGGCACAGCTAGCAGGTGTTACGGTCCAGGTTCAAAGCGAGCTCCATTTGTTGCCGGAGCGCATGGGCTTGGTAAACGCCCTTCTGATACACGAATATACGTAAGGCCCTTCTCGAGGCGGGCCCTGATGCTCTGAGATGTGTGTACGGAAATTCATTAGGGTGGGTTCCTAGGATCAACAACCTGTGGAAGAAAACAAGACTGGCCAGTGAAGAAATTGAATTTGGCCGATCCGCCAGGGAGCTCCGGGGTTGGGAAGGCCTTTCGCGTCTGTCCCAGGGTGGGCCAAGGCATCTGGGGCTTTATTAACACCACTGCCATGCCCCAGAGCCCTGGTATGGAGCATGAGAAGACGCAGACTTCCCTGAATGGGAGGATAGCTCTGAGTGAGGCATCCCTCTTCAGCTGAGAGCAAGTTCTTGGAGGGGAGAAGTTCATGAGTGGGGCATCTGGGCAGCTCCCAGCAGCGTCCACTACATCCCAGAGCCCTGCTTTGATGTGGGGGCATTCAGGCAGCTCACGACAGCACGGATGACACCGCAGAGCTTTGCTTGGGAGGACCCGCCTGTGAATCTGGTGCCCCAGGGGACCAACCCACTCTGGGAAAGCCGTCTCAGAGACTGGAGCTCTAGCGACGAACGATCACCGTTGGAAGCCATGGGATCTTACCACATTTCCTCCCCCAGAGCTTATAATAGGACACCGTGATACCACATGAGTTTACACAACTGGGCACTTTTTTTTTTAAAGCATATTTATTTATTTTGAAGATACAATAAGATAAAAGAAGATAAAAGAAAATAGCAGTTCAGCCACAGTTTCTATAAGGTAAGCTAAGAAAATCTACATGTAGGACCTAGAGTACAGGACATTGAGTGTATTACTCTTGACTTAAGCTAGTTAGTGGCACAACAGCCTGGAATAGGATTCTCTGCTCGTAGCTACGCGTCCTTCCTGTCACACCTGCCAGCCGTTGGTCCGGGGGGCAGGGATGCAAAGAAATTACATTCAGAAATCCCTTAGCCATGAGGGCAGACAACCTTACGGTTTGCAAGTTTTATGTGGAGACCAGGTGAAAGAGAGAAATTTCAGTGCGTTGCTCATTTGTCATTCACCGGTCCCGCGGGGTCCCTGGGCGACGCGACGCTAACATTCGGCAGCGTCTACAAGATGACAACACAATACACTGAAAGGTAGCCTTTGACGGCATTAGAAGAGGGTAATACAGCCTCCCAGGAGTGGTAAGAGCAGGAACAAATGTGAACCCAAGATCAAACGTCAGCCTGCTACACAAGACAAGACCGGGACGGGACCCAGGGCAGCCTCGGAGGGGAAGAGACGGCGCTCAGGATCAGTGCTCTGAAACGGGAACGCGACTGATCTTCCAAGTAAACAGATGGACAGATCGCAGCCTCGTTTAGATGCTTGTTTGAGACGACGGTCACTGGGGTTTTGGTTTCTCTTCTATGAGCGGTTCGTAGGTTTGCAGAATATAAATAGAACTACATTGAGAGGGCTTGAAGGAGGCTAAAAGACTCGAGAGCCTAATTTCATCTTTCTTTATCAGAAAAGCGAAGCCCAGAGAGGTTCATTGATTTGCCTGAGGTGACACAACTAGTTAGTCACAGAATGGATGGGAAGGCAGGTTTTTCTTCTTTTTTTTTTTTTCCACTCGATGATGCATTTATTCTGCAGACATTGAACACTTCATGTGCATTGTGTCCTTGGACTTGAACCCGATGGAATACAGAGGTGAGTGGGGCACACTGCTTGTTTTCAAGAGGTTCTCGATCGTCCGTGAACAATTCATGAGACAACACAATATAAGAATGACACTGAAGCTTTTCCTCAATGCTAAAGGACATGGACAAAATGCTAAGAGTCCCTAGCTACTCCTGGGATGTGGAGGAACAGGTGGAGGCCGTGTCCTCTATGCGGGTCCCCCTGTGGACCAGACCACCCCTCAACTATCAGCCTCAACCCTGCCTGTGCCCGGAAGCAGTCATCAGTGGGGCGGTGGGTAGATTCACTATTTTAAACCCAAAGGAGTTACAGCCTGGAGTTGCTCCTGTCAACATGGGCCCAGTGTTCCGTATGCTTCAGTACCCACCTTTGGTGTTACTTTATTTATTTTTTTAATGTTTATTTAGTTTTGAGAGAGAGAGAGAGACAGAGCGCACATGGAGGAAGGGAAGAGAGAGAGGGAGACGCAGAATCCAAAGCAGCTCCAGACTCCGAGCCATCAGCACAGAGCCTGATGCGGGCTCAGACTCACCAACCGTGAGATCACGATCTGAGCCCAAGTCAGACGCTTAACCGACTGAGCCAACCAGGCGCCCCTTTCGGCATCACTTTAAATGGCCCGAGTGCAAGGGAATGTTAAGAACAAAGAAGGGATTCTCTGAGCCCTTCCTGCAGGACGTATCCCCAGATTTTGTCTCTGTGCCTCTGCTGTCTCTGTCTCCATTTCAGGCTGTGGTATGGGCTGCTCTTTGCGTGTCTACTTCGTTCTTCTGTTTTCTTTGGCTTACTTTTGTTGTTGTTGTTGTTTTGTTTTAGCTTATTTGCCATGATGCATAAGTTAAATCAGCTACTACTCCTGAGACGAGATGACCTTGGAACCCCAGCATCTGCTGCTGTTTGGTTTGCCTCTAGGTTCGGTGCTTAAGAGAGAGAGACTAAATCCAATGGGCTCAACTTTGACTAGGTTCTCACCTCTCTTCCAGTCAGCTATGGTCAGGCGAGTGTGTTCAACTCTGGTAGCCAATGCCCTTAAGCTTTCTCCATCATCGATGGCTGTGGATCATCAAGGGCACACTCTGGGCGGAAACTCTGAACTTGAAGGATGTCTACTCATCGTTGACTCTACACCATAGCTCTTTAGCGACACCTTCTAGATTTGAGGGGACATCTGCCTCAGTGTTTTTGTTTTCACTCAAGGGCTCTACCGTCATAGACCTCAGTTCCATCAACTATTCCGTGTCACAGACTTGGTGACTCAACCAAAATTAATTTATTTTATCATAGTTCTAAAGGCTAGAAGTCTAAGATCAACATGCCAGCAGGGGTGGTTTCTGGTGAGAGCTCTCTTCCTGCCTCATAGATGGCTGTCTTGTCACTGTATCTCCACATGGCCTTTCCTCCGCGAATGTTCTCTTGGTATCTCTTCCTCTTCTTATCAGAACCCCAGCCCTATGGGATTAGGCACCCCCACTCCCATGACCTCCTTTAGCCTTAACTACCCTTAAGGTCCTAGCTCCAAATATAGTCACTCCAGGGGTTAAAGCTTCAACATATGAATTTGGCATGGACTGGAGGTTGGGGGCAGGACACGATTCAGTCCCTCACACTCAGCGGGTCCCCATGTAACTGGAAATGCTTCTGGTTACTGGATTTCCCTTTCCTGGGATCTCAATTCATGTCCTGCCTCATTTACTTCTGATGGGGCACAAAAGCCAAGTGAAAATTGACCAATACAAAAACGGGCAAAATTAACCCAAGCTGTTGGGCTAGTGGTTATGTTTGGCAATTAGTAACCAGAAGAAGGAGTGAAGAGGGCTTCTGAGAAGGTGTTTCTTTCTTTTTTAATGTTTATTATTTTTGAGAGAGACAGAGCACAAGAGGAGCAGAGAGAAAGGGAGGCACAGAATCTGAAGCAGGCTCCAGGCTCTGAGCTGTCAGCACAGAGCCCAGCACAGGGCTTGAACTCATGAACAGTGAGATCGTGACCCGGCTGAGATAGGATGCTCAACTGACTAAGCCACCAGGAACCCCCCCTCCCCTTTTTTTAATGTTTATTTATTTTTGAGAAAGAGAGTGCCGGGGGGAGGAGCAGAGAGAGAGGGAGAGAGAGGATCCGAAGTGGGCTTTGAGTTGTCAGCTCAGGGCCCAATGCGGGACTTGAACCCATGAACTGCAAGATCATGACACGAGCCGAAGTCAGACACTCAACCCACTGAGCCACCCAGGTGCCCCCCGAGAAGGTATTTCACGATCTGGGTGCTGGTGGCATGGCTGTGTTTGGATTGTGCAAATTCATTGGCCGGCCTACTTATGGCATTGTGTGTGTATTTCTTCTCTGTGTCTGTTAGTTCCAGGTAGCTAGTGCTGTGTAACAAACCACCCCAAACACGATGGTTTAAAGCAAAGAGCAGAATTAGTTTTTCTTACAAATCTGTAATTTGGCAGGGCTTGACAGGGATAATTGTATCTTTGCCCCAGTTGGCAATAGCTGGGGCAGATCAGAAGCCGGGCACTAGGACCATCTGAAGGCTCACTCAACTCCCATGTCTTACAATTCATGCGAGCTGTCAACTGAAACCTTAGCTGGGACTTGGCTGCAACCCCCACAGGGAGCCTCTCTATGTGTCCCGGGCTTCTCACAACATGGCGGCTGCGTTCCAAGGGTGAGCAGAGTCAGGGGGAAGCCATATTGCCTTTTCTGACCTCGTAATGTCACTCACCCTGCATTTTGTTCATCAAAGCAGCCACAAAGGCTTGTCCAATATTCAGGTGAGGAAAAATAGACCCCGTCTCTGGATGGGGAAAGGCAATGTTCCGAAAGAGTATCTGGACCAGATATATAGGTATGGCAAATTTTGAAGAAAAAAAAAAAATGCACCCCGCTACAATGTTGTTTTTAACAAAAGGTTTGAAGAAAAAAAAAAACACTTTAGGTACAATTAAAGTGAAAAAAAAAATAATAACAATTTGGGAGAAACAGGTTGAGCCCAAGTCGTCGGCAAGAAGTCTAAAGGCACGTCCCATCTCTCAATCCACGTTTGCTCTCCCAAGAGCCTCTGTCATTAGAAAAATCTCTGACAGGGAACCATCGTACGTGGAGAAGGTATAATAAACAAGAAGTTAGCAGGAACTCACATTGTGGAGGTAGGCAGGTTATTACCCAGGGCTGGTTGAGGCCTGTGTGTTTTTCTCCCAGTCGTTTGTAACCATAATGGAAGAAAAGAACATTACGTACAAAATGGGAGGTTTCCGTGTGTGGGAAATGGAGCATGAAAGGCATTTGTGCTGTGATGTAGAGATTAGGAAGAACAACCCAAGTGAATGAATGAATAGGATGCAAATATAGCACATTGAGGTGTAACTTCAGTGCAACTTCAAAGGTTTTGTAACTTGTAGAAATACAAATTCTCTGAAGCAATGTTAAATAGATTCCCCACACCCCCCTCCCCCGAAGGGAGCGTGATTGCATTGGAACGATTTGAAATTCCAGGGTGATGTCAGAGTTCGTTCCCCATGGAAACTCTCCGATGTCGTTTCGGTAGCCATGACTTCCTCTATCACGGGCCATACCCAGACCCACAGTTGTCCTTCCTTGTCCCGTGTCACCTGAGACCAATCCATCTACGTATGTGTTTTAACCTAAAACTTCTGACACTTCATCCTTCTTCCTAGAAGTTTCCTCAGACCCTCACTGTTTCATTTCCAGCTTCTCTGTGCTTTCATCTTACCTTTTGATACTCATCCCATCGCCCATGTCCTAGTCACCCCAACCCTTGACCTTGAGGGCGGATTTAGTTTTCTCCATTTTGTCTCTTTGAGAAACAGGTCTCTTTTGCCCTAGGTTTTCTTATCCCTGGACACTTGAAATAATTGTTCTGTGTATTCAAGGACTTGGATCCCATCCTAACTTAAAAAAAATTTTTTTTAACATTTATTTATTTTTGAGATGCAGAGACAGAGCACGAGTGGAGGAGAAGAGAAAGGGGGTGGGGGCACAGAATCCAAAGCAGGCTCCAGGCTCCGAGCCATCAGCACAGAGCCCGACGTGGGGCTCGAGCTCATGGACCGCGAGATCATGACCTGAGGTGAAGTCGGACGCTTAACCGACTGAGCCTGATCCCATCCTAACTTCAGGCTGGGGGTCAACAACGCGAATACAGGAGACCAGGCATCATCTGAGGTTACAACTGCGAAGACCGAACATGAATGGGGTGTGGGATTTGGTTCGAACAGTGTGGGAACGGCTCAAGATAACAGCACCATCGTGTATCTTCGCCGGCACTGCAAAGATAGAAACTTTGAAGTTGAATTGTGGTGATTTTCAGAAAAGAGTGGGGTGCAGATCCCCAGGAGCTTTGCATGATCCCCTTACGCGTGGGCCCAGGCCCTTACCGAGCTGCTCTCCCAAGAGATAAAGCTTCTCCTAACTCAACACAGGTGTGAAGTCCGCTCTGTCTCACACGATGTGTTTGCTCCACCATCCTAAAGCACAGTGTCTGGATTCTCAGTTAATCCTGATTAAATGAATGAAAAACTATCTGCTCATCTCGTTTATCATGAAATTACTCAGGCCACAAAACTGGAGACTCTCAGGAAAGTGTCCAAATGGATTTATGGTTTGAGCGTATTTCTCCTTCCGGCAACGGATCCAGGCACCATCTGGCACTGAAGGCACGAAAGGAAGTTGTACGGGGCTTCTCCTGGGCAGAATGATAAGGCGCGTGAGCACGCCATCAAGAAGGATTCCATCTGGATCCTTCGACCCCCCAACACCACCTCCTTTTCGTAACGCCCCTGCAAAAGGCCGAAATGTGGTTGAGTGAGTGAAAGATACTGTCCCCCTTCTTAAGCTAGCTGTTCCCTTAAGATTCTGAGGGTGGTGAATTCTCATCGTGTCCCTATCCCAAGACAAGCACACCCAAGCTTAGGCCTGGTCTGGTCTTCTAGAAAAGAGCAAGCATCTGCCACTTGACTTTCCCCTTTCTTGGAGGAGGTCAACTGCTTCTCAGCCAGCATTTCACATTCCTGTGTTGACCTCTCCTTAAGAATCTTAACTCTTGGGGCGCCTGGGTGGCACAGTCGGTTAAGCGTCTGACTTCAGCCAGGTCACGATCTCGCGGTCCGTGAGTTCAAGCCCCGCGTCAGGCTCTGGGCTGATGGCTCAGAGCCTGGAGCCTGTTTCCGATTCTGTGTCTCCCTCTCTCTCTGCCCCTACCCCGTTCATGCTCTGTCTCTCTCTGTCCCAAAAATAAATAAAAACGTTGAAAAAAAAATTAAAAAAAAAAAAAGAATCTTAACTCTTAAGACTCATAACTCCGTCCTAACCATCTGTTTGAGAATGGGGGTATTAGAGGCCCTTCGATGCATATATAAGAAAGCATCATCAATAAAGGTCAGCAGAAAACGCAACACCAAACATTTTTCTTTGTCTTTGAGTCCTTTGGGAACTTGGAGAAGCCATATCTGAATAAACAGTCCCAAACCTTTGGCAATGATCCAGTTAATTCATTCCTCAGGTATGTGTTGAGATCGTGTAAAGGGTAAGGCACTTGAGGTCTCAATCCTGTCTCGCTCAGCTGTGAACGGTGCATAATGACTGCCCACCACCTCGTCAGGGTGAGGTTTACACAGATGACAAGGAAATTTGGCACAGAGTAAACGCTTAGTAATAGCCTGGCTTTTCCTCTCCTGGAGCTTCAAGAAGATTCCAATCTAGCAAGGAGACTAAAAATCAAGCTGTGGCATAAGACAAAATATGGGAAATCCCATACTAGAAGGCCGAATGTTGCGTTAGGGGAGATTAAAGGAAAGGGGGGCTATCGGTGCATCAGATAGAGACCCCTTCATGGGGGCGCCAGAATTTGCTCTGGGAGTTGAAGGGGAAGAATTACACAGGCAGGGGCTTGGATCATGTCTACAGGTTTCCAGACCGTACTCACAAAGCAGGGGTCCCCCCAGGAGCCCACTGATAGCCTGAACTGCCTGGGCATGCCAGGGATGGTGGAATCCAATGGACTGTAGGGAGTGAGGAGTCCCTGGGTGACCTTTTATCCCAAGAGGGGGAGGTGAGGAATGGCCCTAAACACCCAAGGGGAGCAGTGATGTGCCCCCAACCGTGTGGTGAGAAAGGTAATTCTGCAGCACCTGAAAGACATATCGGGGGGCGGGGGTATGTTGAGTGTCATGAAAGTGGTCAAGAAGCAATTGACGAACTCCAGGTCGGGAGTCATGAGGGCTTCCATTAAGGCTGTGGTCGAGGGACACAGAGGAAGCTGCAGACTCCCCACGGAGGGGGCGCCTGGGGCTGGAAGTCAGCTCCGAGGAGAGGGCTAGGAGACTTCGCTGGAAAAGGGTTTGCGAAGGCAGCCCAGAGCTCCACCTCAGACTGTGTTTGTCCCCTTCCAGCAGCTGGGTGAGTGTCGGGGACACTGGCGGAAATGGACAGGAGGGTAGAAAGCACCCCGAGGTACCCTGTCGCGCCTTCACTAGAAGAGAGGAGGGCTGTGTTTGAAACCAAAATCGTTAGCACCCTCGGTCCGTCTTCATTGGGTCTCAGGCTTCTCTTTCTTCCGCATTTAAAACACAAGAATGGAGTGGATGTTACGCAGTGTCAGTTTCAATGATTGTAACTGTGGTCTTGAGGTGGCCTTTCTTTTTTCTTTTTTTAAGTTTACTTTATTTATTTTGAGAGAGAGAGAGAGAGAGAGAAGCCCAAGCAGGCTCTGAGCTGGTAGCTTGATGGGGCTTGATCTCACACACCGTGTGATCATGACCTGAGCCCAAATCAAGAGTCGGATACTTAACCGACTGAGCCCCCCAGGGGGCTTACACAGGCAGGGGCTTCTTCTGAGCATGGCTTGCTGAGTTGCTCAGAATTTCTCGTATTTCCCTGAACCTCCTGCTATCTTGGTAGTACATACAATCTGTCAGGTACTCCACATCGAATTAGAACTGTTTCCTCTCGGAATACACACGGCCCACTGCAGGAGTATTTAGCCCTGCTTTTCCCCGGTGGATAACGTGCAAGACAAAAGAGGCTCGTATTTTATGCGGACCCTCTACAAACACCCGGCAGCAAATTCCGCATCCTGGTTCCTGGTGCTTCAGACACCTGCTTCCTTCCTCCCCTGTCCCACTGTGCCCTAGTTGCCAGGCAAACAGCCCTCTAAACATCACGTAGAAGTTAAGAGGGGGCATCACAAGATTCCTGAATTCTTATTAGGAACCTGTCCAAGGCAAGTGCCGGGTTTCAGTCTTCTGTATGTCGGGGCGGGGCGAGGGAGGGGAAAAATATCTAAATTTACTGATTCCCCCCGATATTTTATTACAATACCATTCAAAATGCAGCTAAATGGAAAGCTTTTGTACAGTGAACAGTCATATGCCCAGCAGCTATAGTCTACTGTTAGCATTTTGCTATGTTTTCTTCATCACCTTGGTGTCAATTCATTTGTCCCTCGTTCTACAATATTTTTTTCATATAGTAAAAGTAAACCACGATATCCATAAACTCACCCTTACGTACTTCAAACTTGCTGTTTCAATAATTTTTTTTTCAACGTTTATTTATTTTTTTGGGGGGACAGAGAGAGACAGAGCATGAACGGGGGAGGGGCAGAGAGAGAGGGAGACACAGAATCGGAAACAGGCTCCAGGCTCTGAGCCATCAGCCCAGAGCCCGACGCGGGGCTCGAACTCACGGACCGCGAGATCGTGACCTGGCTGAAGTCGGACGCTTAACCGACTGCGCCACCCAGGCGCCCCGCTGTTTCAATAATTTAATAATAACCATGGGTAGCATTTACTGAGCCCTTCCTATATCTTGGGCACTTAGCCGAATGCTTCATACTTGATTCCTTTTCCTCTTCACAATAATCCACAAAGGCAGGATCCTCTCCCCTGACCTGTTCTCTGCGTTTCACAAAGAAGGTTTGACCTCAGATGTGTAGGACTCTAACGTTCTTCAGCAGACAAACAAAACAATCAGGTCAAATGTTGGAGAGCGTCAATCCCATGACCATGAGACCACGACCTGAGCCAAAATCAAGAGGCACTCAACTAACTGAACCACCCAGGCACCCCTAAAACTGGCATTCTTAAGTGGGACAACTGATGCCATCATTATGATCAATAGACATGTACCAATTTCAAAGTGCTAGGTCAGAACGACATAGGCCACTGAACCTGCAGTAGTTAGATGATTCCACACAGTAAAGAACTATAATACAGTTGCCTACATGCCCTTAAGGACCTCCAGTGCCCCCTGCATTTTTCCTTTTTCCTCGCAGGCAGGGGGATTTGTGCAGAACTGGTTTCGGGAGATGTGCCGTGAGTCGAAGCGATGCTGTCATATCCACGCCACAGTGTTGAAGAGTTAGCACATGACTATCCCTCCAACTCTGTCTGGGCCACATCTCTCATAGAGGTCCTGAGATGGCAAGGCCACCAGATGGAAAGAGCCAGGATCTCTGAGTCACTGTTTAAAGTTGACGGCCTAAATAACAATCCAAACAAAGAAGTGAAGCCTTCCCTTTAAGCCACCGGGATTTGGAGGTTTGCTGGGTTTTGCGGTGAAGACGAGCTCATCCTAACTAATGCACTCTGACAAAGCAATACGTGGCTCAAGCCAAGAAGTGAGAGCTCTGGAGTAGAGAGAGAAGCTTTATATAATAATCATTGAAAGATAAGAAGGGTGTCGACGTATAGATGGAAGACGGAGGGAATTGTGACTAGGAGGACGGTGGGAGGGAAGGCACGGAGACTAACGTTACTTAAGTGAGTTACTACAGTTGAGTAACATGAAGCTTCATAAGAAGGGGTTTATCGACTATTAAAAATCCAGAGAGGGGGGCACCGGGGGGGCTCCGTTGGCTGAGTATCCGACTCTTGATTTGGGCTCAGCTCATGATCTCAGGGTCGGGAGATCAAACCCCACGTCAGGCTGCGTGCTGAGGGCGGAGCCTCCTTAAGATTCTCTCTCCCTCTCCTTCTGCCCCACCCTCGCTCGCGCTCTCTCCCCGGAAGAGAAAAATCCAGAGAGTAATCCCAAGATCTGCCTAGGTCCTGATTTGCTCATCCTCAAACTTCGACATCCAAAATTCTTACTTTAAACTCAATCTGTCTTGTTGCGACATAAGGTCTTCTTGTTCTTGGAATAAAAAACACAGTTGCTAGCTATCACCCATAAAATATTGCTTCATTAACTTGAAGACTGTAATTAACTACATATCAGCCTTCTGGCTCCAGGCAAATATCCATAAATCCTTTAGTCTTCCCTCACAGTCTGCTTCTAACCTGTTAATCATTTTCCCTGCCCTCTTGCCATCATCAGTAGATGGGGAAAAAAGCCCTTTAAATAGAAGCTAATCACCCATAGCACTCTGTTAGGCACTTTACAGATGCCCTTACATTAGGCGAAATCAGATACGCACACAAGCACAAACACATGCATACACAGACACACAGTATGGGTCTGTGTGTGTGCTTGGGTATATAAACATATCTTTTTTTTAAATTTTTTTTTTAACATTTATTCATTTTTGAGAGAGAGCGAGAGCAGGGGAGGGGCAGAGAGAGAAGGAGACACAAAATCAGAAGCAGGCTCCAGGCTCTAAGCTGTCAGCACAGAGCCCGACGCGGGGCTCGAACCCACGAACCGCGAGATCGTGACCTGAGCCGAAGTCGGGTGCTTAACCGACTGGGCCACCCGGGCGCCCCTGAACATATCTTTAAAAAAAAAAATAGATTAATGGTCTAGAAAAGCAGGAAAAAGAGGAGCTTATTTATTTCACAAAAGATCGAACACGTGATCGTTTTAAATAACCAACTCCCCTAGCTACCTTTAAAATAAGATTTAATTTATCCGCCTCTAAAAATGCTTACAGCTGCTTGTTATACCAAGGCGTGGGCTGCAGATGCAAGTCTGTTTGTACAAAGGGCTCTCTGCCCTCTGAAAACACTTGTATGGCATCTAATTGTAGCGAAATGAACAAACACACAAACGGGACCAGGTGAACTACGGGCCTAGGCTTTAATGTGCTGTGTTTTGAGATTTGTTGAAGGACGGGAGTTGAGAGCTGCCACCAGGGAAAGGGAGGCCACCTGATGACTGGGAGGAGGGGGTTTACTCCTCTTAAGGAGAGGAGGATGAGTGAATAACTGAGGAGGAGGCAGGTGGAAGAGGAGAAGAATACTCCATACCAGCATGAGGCCATCACTGTATATTGTGGGACGGGCCTGGGTCACGATGGTTTCTCAACATCTCTCACATGGTAGGTGTTCACTAAACACTGTGGAATTGACGTGGAAAATGACCTGGAAGCTGGGGGCCAACGTGAGGACAGGGAGGAGTTTGCAAAGGACGGCTATCCCAACCATTCTCTAAGTGGAAAGAAGCTGTGGAATAATTGTTTTGCTTTTGCTTCGTCCTTGTTTCTACCAGTAAGCCTAGAATGGCCAAAGGAAATACTGTGTCCCAAGGGCCAAAGGGACCAGGTCACGGGCTGACTTTAGGAGAAACGTTGGAAAAGCGTGTTTTGCCATGTTGGTGGAATTTAATAATTCCTTTGGCATAGACCTGAGGCCGGGTTACCTAAACTCTCCTGGATCCTGACCGACTCTGGGCCCCGTAGAACGTCACCCTCCGGAAAATCAACAACTTGGCTCTAGATTGGCCCTTTCGAAGGGTTGTTTGCACCAAAGAACTTGGCCACCCATACCTCAGACGACTGATGAGGAAGTGGATAAAATCTGTCCTCCCCTCGTGGCCAAAGTATAATTCTGTTAAAGACTGGAACCGAAGACGCTCCAGAATACGACTATTTAACCCAAACATTCCACCGTTGACTATGTACTTGTAAGAGCTAAGTATGTAGTGCTGACTTTCTGTGACTGTCTTCGTGGGGACAATTTTTGCTTTTACAACCCTGACATTTGTGAAAGCAGAGGTCATCCATTTTTCTGAATACCTAATGTGTAGAAAATAGGAAGGTTTAATGAAAAAGACAAGGCCATCCACTCTTAAACCACACATAAATCTCCGCCGTGGGCTCACATGATTACTTATTCCTCTCATTTGAGCTTGTTAAGTAATTACTACGTAAATTATTAGGATAATGTAATATGCATGACTTTAAGGAATGACAAATTGTAGCTAACTTTCTTAATTTGTTGCCATAGTTACATTTCTAGAAATTCTAAATTGTTCCTCTTCTCGTGTATAAATTACTGTCACCCCGCTACCTGTTCAGCTTTGATTGGCTAGACCAGAAACACATGCCAGTAAAATGACTTCATGTCCTTGATGTTTGAAAGCCTTGCCTTGATTCTCCTTCAAAGCGCAGCCGCGTCCAGCCAAGTCAAGGGTCTGAGCGGCCTCCTTCAGAGGGCGAGAAGACCTTGAAATACAAATCAGGATTAGGCAGTCCGTCCTCACTGAACACTGCCTTCTTTCTTCTTGGCCACCCAGCTGACATTGACTAACCACAGACTTGGGGCTAACGTGAAAACTGGTCATCGTCTGTGTTTGTAAAAACCACAGAAAGGCACACGCCCTGACGCATTGACTTAGGTCTTAAGAAAAAGTGTGACTCTCCTTTCTCATTTTCCACGAAATATTGAAGGACACATTAGTCACATCTGTGCCTGAAAGGTAGTCAAGCCAGAAGACAAGGGAATGCTCTAGAATGGGGTTTTCTGACTATCCACCTGGGTGGTGAGACTAATTTGTATCACCACACTTTGCGTCAAGGATGAGCAAAGATACAGTGGGCATTACGACTCAAATGCAGACAGAAACAACAAGCTTGAGCAAAGTAATTTGACATAGCAGAACTCAAAGTAAAAAGGCCCCGGAAACTGTAGCGTTCAAGGCAAAACACATTAACATAAAGGGACATTCCGTTCTGGTGATGGGTGTAACATTCAAGGGTACCAAGAGGTATATAAAAGACGGCTATCAGAAATAGAAAAAAACAGAAAAATAGAAATAAAAATAGAAATAGAAATAATAGAAGTAGAAAATAGAAAATAGAAATAAAATAGAAATAAATAGAAATAGAAATAGAATAGAAATAAAATAGAAATAAAAATAGGGAAAAAAAACCAGGAAACAATACATGTGAGAGAAAACACAAATCCTTAAGTAGCTGTGTGTTTTAATGATGAAACATTTGAACAGAAAAATATGAGTGGATTCATTAATATCTATTTGTCTACTTTTATCACATCTCTATGTATCTATAAACCTCTTTAATCTACAGAGACTCTGCCTCCCTATTAAGCATTTATGAGAGAATTGGCCATATAGCAGGTCTTGAGGAAAACTTAATAAATTTCAAAAGGCAGAAATTGCAGGGTTCATATTTTCCGATCACAATGCAAATAAGAATAATGATAATTATAAATGCTTAAAATACCCACTTCCTTGGAAATTAAAACAAAAACTATAATAAGTTGCTGAGTCAAAGAGGAAATCACAACCATAATCATAGGCCATTCAAAAAATAAAGAAGACGGAATAATGCCTATCAACTCTGACGGAAGGCGGTTAAAGCAAAATTGAGAGATAAATGTGCCCTTGCACATACTTAAATTAAAAAAAAAATTTTTTTTACTGTTTTATTCATTTTTGAGAGAGAGAGAGACAGAGCGTGAGCAGGGGAGGGACAGCGAGAGAGCCAGACACAGAATCCGAAGCAGGCTCCAGGCTCTGAGCTATCAGCACAGAGCCCGACGCGGGGCTCGAACTCACGGATCCAGAGATTGTGACCTGAGCCAAAGTCATACGCTCAGCCGACTGAGCCACCCAGACGCCCTGCACATACTTCAATTTTTAAACCAGGAAGGATCAAAATAAACCAACTCGTGTTCCAACTCAAGAGATGTTCAAATGGCCGAGCCAAGAAATCAGACGCACCGCTCTGGGCGAGGAGGCTTGTGAGGGGGTGGAGTGGGGAGAGAAGGAAAGGGGGCAGGCTGAGCTATGATTCACCTGCTTTCTGTAATTGGCCTGTGATGTCCACAACAGATGGGAGTCAGGGGTGCGGTGGAGGACCTCAAATCATTTACATAAAAGCTCCTGTCCTGTATGTTTGTCCAACAAAACCATTGCTTTCCCTCTCTCTTCTTTGTTCATCTGGAACTTTCTACCTTTTGCCCCCCACCCCCCTTCTGCACACATTTGCAAGTGACGTGCCAGTGTGATTGTTCAGCGGGGGCTTGTGATCTGACTAGCTGCCCAGGGCGTGCGCACTCATGTTCTAGAAAAACCTATGAGTACATTTCACAGCAGACCCCAATTCGAGGCACAGTTGATTCTAGCAAAGAGGTACACCTAGCCAATGAGCCTTTCTTAAGGTGACAGATGGATTTAAGTGAAATAATGCTTCTGGAGCGCGGTTTCTAGCTGGTACCTTCCATTTATTTATTTTTGGGACAGAGAGAGACAGAGCATGAACGGGGGAGGGGCAGAGAGAGAGGGAGACACAGAATCGGAAACAAGCTCCAGGCTCTGAGCCATCAGCCCAGAGCCCGACACGGGGCTCGAACTCCCGGACCGCGAGATCATGACCTGGCTGAAGTCGGACGCTTAACCGACTGCGCCACCCAGGCGCCCCAGCTGGTACCTTCCAAATGCTCAATAAATATTAACTATTAGACCCTTTTATTTTACTGCGTATATTTATGTAGCGAGAAAAACTGTAAAGCTATTCCTCTCTTCGTAAGAGAGTTCAGAAAAGCGACTGAATAAAAGGCAAATAAAAATAAAAATATTTACTATAGTCTATCAACATGCTTAAAAATATAGTGAGAAAATCCTATCTGGGAACGTTGCAAAATAAAAACAGAAGAGATAGAGCAAAGCAAAGACTGGTACCAAATATGATAAAAAATGTGCAAGACTTATCTGAAGGGAAATACACAATTTCACTGAGAAAAATATTAATGAATAATGGAGAGAGATACTATATCCCTTGATTGGAAAGACTGAATATTTAAGAATGTAAATTACTCTCAACTTAAGGTATATTTCGGCCTAATCTAAGAAAAATATTAATGGAAGTTTTTGGCGGGGGACACCTTTGAATCATGATTTTAAAGCTCATCTGGAACATAGGGGAAGGGAAGGAAAAACAAGATAAAAAGAGAGAGGGAGGCAAACCATAAGAGACTCTTAAATACAGAGAATGAACTGAGGGTTGCTGGAGGGGAGGTGGGGAGGGGGAGGGGCTAAGTGGGTGATGGGCATTAAGGAGGCCACTTGTTAGGATGAGCCCTGGGGTTATATGTAAGTGATGACTCATTCAATTCTACTCCTGAAGTCATTATTACATTAATTTTAGCTAACTTGGATTTAAACGAAATTCAAAAATTAAAAAAAAAAATAGAAATTAAAGTTCATCTGGAAAAATAAAAAGTATTCAACTTTACGAAATACAAATTAAAACTACAGTAAAGGAGGGACACCTGGGTGGCTCAGTAGGTTAAGCATCTGACTTTAGCTCAGGTCATGATCTCACGGTTCATGAGTTCGAGCCCCGTAACGGGCTCTGTGCTAACAGGTCAGAGCCTGGAACCGGCTTCGGATTCTGTGTCTCCCCCTCTCTCTGCCCCTTCCCCATTTGTGTTCTCTCTCTCTGTCTCTGAAAAATAAGTAAATAAACTTAAAAAAAAAATGCCACAGTGAAAGATCTCTGTACACCTATTAGAAAGGCGAAAACAAAACATAATCCTAGTTACTGCAGAGACACGGGGGGGTTCTCATACATCGCTGGTGGTTATGGAAAGTGGAACAGCCACGATGGGAAACTGGCAATTTTTAAATAAAAGTTGATGTACGCTGACCATAGGACCCAGCAATGACACCCTGCGGCTTTATCCCAGATAAATGAAAACTTACGTTCACCCAAAAATTTGAACACAAATGTTCGCAGCACCTTTCTTTGCAGCAACCCCAAACTGGAAAGAATCCAAATGTCCTTCAATGGGTGAATGGGTGAATGAGTCCTGGCCAATGAAATACTACTCAACAACAACAAAAAAAACCCAATAATGATAATAATAATAAAAAGAATGAATTGTTGATATACACCAAATCCTGGATGGATCCCAAGGGCTTTATGCTTAGTGAAAATACGCCAGTCTTAAAAGGTTATATACTGTATGTTTCCATTTATATCACATTCTTCAAATGTCAGAACTACAGAGATGGAGAAAAGATTGGTGGTTGCTGGGGACAGGGATGCAATTATAAAGAAAGAGAAGTAAAGGGGGCGGGGGTCTCATGCAGGAGCCCCCTGTGGTGACAGAGCAGCCTTGGGTCTTGGCCGTGCTAGTGTTTGCACAAATCCGTGCATGGGCGAAAATCAAAACTGTGTGTTGTATATAAAAATGGTGCATTCATGGGGCGCCTTGGATGGCTCAGTCGGTTAAATGCACGACTTCGGCTCGGGTCATGATCCCACCATTTGTGAGCTGGAGTCTTGGGTCGGTCTCTGTGCTGACAGCTCAGAGCCTGGAGCCTGCTTCGGATTCTGTGTCTCCCTCTGTCTCTCTTTCTCTCCTTCTGCCCCTTCCCCACTCATGCTCTGTCTCTCTCTCTCTCAAAACTAAACATTAAAAAATTGGGAAAAAAAATGGCACATCCATGATGTAGTAATGTTGATAGTCTAGTTAACAGTACGAAAGCTACAAATGTCAATGTTCTGGTCTCGACATTGTACAATAGTTACGTAGAATGTTACCAGTGGGGAATGATGGGTAAAGGGGACCCGGGACTCCATGTACTGTGTTTTGTAACTTCCTGGGAGCCTACAGTTATGTCACATGAAAAGTTTTAAAGCAATCAGGAAGAAAAAGGGGTAAGAATCACAAAGAATTGAGAGATTCGCGGAAATCACAAAATTAAAATAAGGAGAACGGTGTGGTGTGATTCGCCCTGACACATAAGGAGCATAACCGCGAAGCTATGTAATGAAAATATGTTAGGAGTTGTGAGCCAACGTGAAACGGAAAACATAACAAAGAATCAGGGGCTAGAAAGTGTGATGAAGGGCCGCAGTCAGAAGGGAGGGCTCATGACTCAACTCCGGTTCAAAATAAATTCCAGATTATTAAAGTGTCCAGGAAGAAAACAAGCTCATAGTAAATTGATTGATGGATAGGAAAAGACTTTCTAATCGTACCAATCTATGGGTTACATCATAAATACATCAAACTGCTATTCATCCAAAACATTGTAAATCATGACAGCAAACAAGCAAAGAAATGTAAGGGGAAACGACTATTAATTATTACTTTATTGGAAAAGATCTTTTGAATTGATAAGAAACAGAGCATCTCAATGGAGAACTGTAAAAAAAAAGGATATCAATAGACATCAAAAAATAAAAAATGTTCGGGACACCTGGGTGGCTCAGTCGGTTAAGCGTCCAACTTCAGCTCAGGTCAAGATCTCTCAGTCCGTGAGTTCAAGCCCCACGTCAGGCTCTGTGCTGACAGCTCGGAGCCTGGAGCCTGCTTCGGAGTCTGTGTCTCCCTCTCTCTCTGCCCCTCTCTCACTTGCACTCTGTCTCTCTCTCTCAAAAATAAATAAACATTAAACAAAATTTAGAAAAAAATAAAATAAACAAAAAGTGTTATAATTATTCAACCTAATGAACAATCAGAAAGGAAATTAAAGAAATGATGCAGTCATTCTGGAAAACAATTTGGCAGTTTCTTAAAAAGAAATTATACACACGCAAATACCATCTGATCTGGCAATTATACTCCTGGGCATTTATCTGAGAGAAATGAAAACATGTTCACACAAAAACCCGTATGCAAATGTTTATCGCACCTTATCCAAATAGCCGAAACTGGAAACAGCCCCGATGTCCTTCAAAGGGTGGACAGTTTCACCAACTGTGGTATATCCGTACCACGGAGTACTATTCAGCAACAAAAAGGAACAGCCTCTTGTTACCCACGACAATCTGGGTAAACGTCTAGAGAATTAGGCTGAGTGGAAAAAGGCAATCCCCCAAAGGTTACATACTCTATGTTCCACTCACGTAGAACTCTCGACGTGACAAAATTCACAAAATGGAGAACATGTTAGTAATTGTCAGGGGTCAAGGACACGGAGATGGGAGGAGTGAGGAGTGAGTGTAGTAACCAAAGGGCAACGTTAGGGATCTTTGTGGTGAGAAAATGTTCTGTATTTTGACGGTATCAGTCGCAATGGTGATATCGAACTCTGATTTTATGAGATGTTACCACTGGGCAGCAGGGGGACAAGGGGACGAGAGAGGTCTCTGTATTAGTTCTCACAGCTGCATGTGAATCTACAATTATTTCAAAGTAAAACAACAAAATTAATGAAGAGAGGGAAAAAATAAGGCAACACGAGAGATCGTTCTTTTGCCTAGCAAACGGACGAAGAAATAAATTCTAGATAATAATGCTGGGCCGTGTATGGTAAGCTCGAAATCCTCCAAACAGCTGATGGGAATATAAACTGATACCAATTCTGAAAACGCTTTCTGCCAATACATTCGATGATCTTTTAAAATGTTTATACCCTTGACACAGTGATTCGGTACGGAGGGATCTGTCTTGAGAAAATAATCAGAGAGGTGGGCAAAGATGTATGAATCGGGCTGTTCACATTTCTGCATTATTAATAAACGAGTAGAGAAAATTAGAGGGAAACTGCTTCCTGCATTCCAGCCTCTGTGCTAGGGACTCTTTTCTGGCGTTCACTGGACGCAAGGAGGGCATCTCCCCCGTTTTACATAAAATGAAAGCAGTTCAGAGAGGTTGAGCGGCTAGCTCAGAGACACCCAGCAGGTAGGCAACGGGGCAGGAACCCGGCCCTCCCATGCTAATTCTGTTGCCCTTCCTGCTGTGGCATCACTCTTCCTGTTTGTTCACGTAGCCACGGTCAGGTTATAGCTAGCGTGACTCAGCCCGGAAGACAGGAGTGAAATTATTGGCTTAATTGCAAAGAAAAGATGGTTTGATGAAAACTTTGTTACTAGGAATAAGCAAAGTGCTCAGAGCCCAGTCTCCCAGGCATACATGAACTTGGAAACTCCCAGAGGCATCGATTGCACTGACGATGCAACCTAAGCAAAGACAAAGCTCTGAGCAGGGCTGCCCAGGAGCCGGGGGTGCACGGGATAGACGCGCGTAGCTGCAGAGTCCTGCCCTCCTCATGCTTCGGCCAGTGGGGGATGTTGGGGCAGAGAGAAGGAAGAGTGGAGGGGGAGGGGAAAGGGGCATTTGCCATTTCCTCTTGCGCCCCCATCAATCCTCCTTCGGTCGCCGCTCTCATTTTCCACCTCCCCCCCAACCCCAGTGCCTGCCGGTTGCATTGCTTCCTTGTTCAACGCTGCCCTCAACCTGTCTCTCGTTGGCCCCCAGGAGAGAGAGCCGCGCTAGTAAGGACTTGGCTAAGGGAATAACAAGGGTCCGGCAGAGCATCAACTTGAACCTCTCTCTGGCATTCACTCTTAGAGGAGATAACCCAGTAGAACCTCTTGATATGCGGGATCAACAGCCCGGGTGTGGTGGTTCGAAGATGTGTCTGTGAATTCTGTGACGGGCTCCCAATCGAGAGGGGGAGTTTGTGTGCCCCCCCCCTCCCTTGAAACTGGGCAGGCTTTTGTGATCGTCTCTGGATAGAATGTGGCAGAGGTGGGGCTGCTTGGTTTAAAAGGCTGGGTTAGAGAAGGCCAAGGTCGGGCATCTTCTGCCCTAACCTCTGGGGCAATTTGCTTTGAAGTCCTGAGCTGTTAGGCAAGGGCTGGACTTCTCAGAAGCTTCCGGGCTGGAGGGCCCATGCAAAATGATGAGGGGGCAGGGGGAGAGACAGAGAGAGAAAGAGACAAGGAACTCTGTATTTGTCCCAACTCTGAATCTTCCCAAGCTTGGGCACCAGACACATGAGTGGGGCAGCCTTCAGAAGACCCAGCCTGTCCACAGTCTCATCACAACCCCCTGAGTGAGAACCAGCCAGCTGAGCCCAGTCAATCCCCAGAACCACGTGAGGCAAGACTAAACTGATTGTCATTGTTTTGTTTGGCTAAGATTTGGGGCCATTTGTTACGCAGCAAGAGATAACGGAAACATCTGGATTCTGCCACCGACAAACACCGGGATAACCGAATCATGCTGTTGCTTTCCCAACTCAGTGTATCTGTAAGACGCCAGTGGTGATGTTACCTCTCATCAGACATTTTTTTTTTTTTTTTGGGAGTCGCATAAGAGATGGCATGTGTAAAATGTTCGGTAAACTGTCAGAACATCTCCTAACGTTGACAGTGACCTGAGGCAGCGCCCACGCGTGTGGAGACACATCCCCAGTGATGGAAATATTCGAAACTCAACATATCTCTAGGCTATGGAACAATAGAGTGCGTTCTTCTTTGCTTAGGACAGTGCTTGACCTAATGGAGTTGCTCGAATAAAAATGCTGAAACCCCTGGGGATGGGCACTGGAGGTCACATATGCTGGGTTCACAACCCGGTTCTGTCACCTACTAGCTGTGTGATCCCGGGCGAATTACTTAACCCCTCTGTGCATCAGGTGCCTTCTTAGTAGAAAGTGGGAAATAATAAATACAGGGTAAGGTGTCACGGAGATGAAAAGGACCCATACATGTGATGAAACGATGCCGCTTTGGGATAAATAGAAACTCTACGCACAAGATAGTCCATTCAGTGGCTTTGCTACGTCCCTGGTCCTGGGGTTCCCCTTCTGGGTCAACCAAGGCCAGCTCTCTCCACCTCCCCCATGGCCCTCGTCCCTCCAGAGCTACACTGAGTAAGGCTTCACTGCTCTTTTATGAAAACTCTCCCCAGGGGTCTGAGCAAATTTATAGTGATGGTGTCTTAACGCCCGGCACCTCAGGATGTGACCTTATTTGGAAATAAGGTCATCGCAGCTGTACTTAGTTAGGATGAGGTCATACTGCTGTCGGTGGCCATCGATCCCATGACTGGTGTCCTTACAGAAGAGGGACAGTCATGTTTGAGAGACACGTGGAGGAGACCACGTGAAGGTACGTGCCGAGACTGGAGTGATGCCTTCACAAGCCGAGCACCGTCTGGGGAAGGGGTCTCCCCTAGAGCCTGCGGTGGGAGCCGGGCCCTGACGATACTTTGATTTTGGACATCCAGCCCCTAGCACTGCGAGAGCACAAATCTGTGTTGTTTAAAGCCACCCGGTTCTTCGTGCTTTGTTACGGTGGCCCCGGGGAGTGAACACAGCCGGTCGGCGCGTCCTAAGCATTATTTTCAGGGTTCTCTGAAACTCATCAGCGTCCCGGTGAAGGAAGGATATCTCCTGGCCGAGACCTGGGGATGTAGAATGGGACCCACAGGCCCCTGAGTCACGTGGACACCCCAGCCCGGACCACAGGCCCGGTCGGTACAGCAGTGTTCTGCAGGGGCACAGAAGAATGTTCCAGGGTGTGGCTCTGTGCTCCGTGGGTTCTGGGAAAGCCACAAGGGCGGGAGAGAAGCGCGGCCTCAAGTGCATGTGATTTTTTCAGCCCTGTCAGGTCCAGTGTTGCTGTGTGGCCGCTGGAGATCATCCCCTACTTCCTCCTACGGCTTGTGAGCCTCCAGAAGGGGCCGCACAGCAGCTCCTTGGCCCCCCCGCTCCCCCCGCAGGTGCTGTGAGGTCAAGGCTACAACAACTGCTCCAACACCCGGCTCATTACAGGGCTTAGGAGTCAGATCCAGCCTCCTCGGAAGCTGTTGCGTGGTCCGCTTGCTACAGCACCAGAAGCCAGAAGTCACTAAAACTACCTTTCCGGGGGGGGGGGGGGGGGCGGGTTGCGGCACGGGGCAGACTGGCCGAGAAAATGATCTCCAAAGCGATGGCCTTGAAAGAGCTTGCTGCTGGGTGTTGAGGCCATCTCGCGCTGCAAGTGAGCCATCTTTGAACCTTCCAGCTCCTGTGCCAATCAAAGGGAGGCTCAGCAGCCGAGGTGGTGGGGGAAGAAGTCTCCGCCTGCTGGTGGGGGTGTCACCGAAGATCCTTGGCCCTTGGATCGCTTGGGAGTTTGCAGGGAACTTGCCTCTTCGAATGTAGCCGGGCCAGAGCTCCGCAGCACGGGTCACTCATGGGGCAAACATAGCCAAGGAGGGGATCCCTTCCTACGTTGCAAATATGGGCTGTTTGTCAGAGTATCTATATGCGGGGGGGGGGGGGGACGCTCCTGGTATCCTGATGTTGAGTGAGCTCCCCAAGTGACAGTTCTGTGGCCAGACCGGCAGAACTCTGCAGTCGTTTTTTGTTTTTTGTTTTTTTTTTTTAATGTGCCCAACCTGGTGTTTCCCTAAACATCATCTGTTCCTAGAACGTGAAGGGCGTTGTGTCCGTCGAATGGTGTTCTTTAGAGATGGGTTTTCTGGGGGCAGGTGAGGTCTGTGAGGAGCTGATGACAAGGGGATTTGGGGGGGGAGACGGAGGGGTGCCGGGGACAGACAGCATCCGAATGCAAAGAGGCTGAGCCGGGCAGGCGTTGGGGCTGGGGTGGGGGGTGCTTCTGGCTGCGGAAGAGATTGATTGAGTCGCAGGCCAGGGTCCGGTCACTGGAATCACGTCAGCTCTGCCCCTGGACACACTGGGCCACCCCGAGCACAGCCGTGAGCCACCTGTGGCTGGTGAGCATGCAGGGCAGAACTTCTAGATTGCTCTAGCGTTGACGGTTAAGGTCTCCTTGCCACCCTTCTCGTGGGCTCCCATCAGACTGCGCCTGTCTGTTTAATTCATCTCGTGTAACACTTCTGCTTTTCTTAGTCACAAACCCGCTCCCACCAAATCTTCTTTGGGGTTCGTAGGTTTGCCGGATATCTGTGCTCAGAAGGAAGGGTCTCATCCTATAGCACATGGGCTCCTGATGGCTTCCGGGCTCGATGCAGCGAGAGCAAGGGGAAAATCTCTCCTGGTCTTAGGTGGAACAGTTTTCCCTCTTTTCCTGAAATCTGGGCGCTGGTTTGCATTCCTGCCCTTCTGGGGGGTCCTAACTTTTACCCCACGTGGGCTTATTAAGACATTCTTTCCACTTAAGAAATAGGATTCTTCCTAAGATACACTGCGGTAGCCGAGTTTCTCCCTATTTTTTTTTAACGTTTTTTTTAATTTTTTATTTTTGAGACAGAGAGAGACAGAGCATGAACGGGGGAGGGGCAGAGAGAGAGGGAGACACAGAATCGGAAACAGGCTCCAGGCTCTGAGCCATCAGCCCAGAGCCCGACGCGGGGCTCGAACTCACGGACCGTGAGATTGTGACCTGAGCTGAAGTCGGACGCTTAACCGACTGAGCCACCCAGGCGCCCCTCTCCGTATTTTTACATGGGAAAAGATGTATGTGTTCTGAGACACGACTTGCAGACTGTGGCCTGACAGACGCCCGAGGGGACCCTCAAAGGCAGGGTGCATTTCAGGAGGATCGTTGGGGGTGGAGATAGGAAGAGAATCGGTAGCCATACCAGGTGGAGATGGCCATTTTACTTTGTTATCATCATCATTATTATTGATATCAGCCCTATTCTGTTTAATTTCTTTTCATGTTTATTCATTTTTGAGAGACAGAGCACGAGTGGGGGAGGGGCAGAGAGAGAGGGAGACACAGAATCCGAAGCAGGCTCCGGGCTCTGAGCTGTCTATCAGCAGAGAGCCCCACGCAGGGCTCGAACCGTGAGATCACGACCCGAGCTGAAGTCGGATGCTTAACCGATCGAGCGGCCCAGGCGCCCCAGTGAAAGTTTTCTTCGTGCGACAACTCAGCTGGTACAGTTTCTGACTCCCCAGGAAGCAAACTCAGGCTGGTTCGGCTACAGAATCATCCCAGAGGTCACCTCTGCCCCTTCAAGCCTGTCTCACCCTGACCGCTGCGCGGCCCAGCCTGGGATCTTCAGCTCGGCCCCACTCAATGGTAGTCGTGCCGTTCCCTGTCCAGGAACCTGCTTCGAGTCTTCAAGGTCAATCCCTACCTGGCTCAGCTGTGCGGACCCTCCAGTGACCGGGTCCCTGCCCCGCTCCATTCCGTATCTCAACGGATGCTGACACGTCCACAGGGAACTCTGGGAGGCCAGTGTGGCCTGATGTGAACTTGGGCCTCCCCGAGACTTGGGCCAACTCTTAGCCTTGAAAGGCAAGACTCCCACCTACGGTTGTGGTAGCGTCGTGGTAACAGGTCCGAGGCTTTTCAACCCACCCTCCTTATCCTTACGAGCCCATGTGATAGAAGGGCCTCATCGCTCTGCATGGCTCCCCCCTTCCAAGCCCTGTCCTAAAAACCTGGCTGGCTTCAGATCAACTGGCTAATTACTTGTGCTGTAATGATCAACCTGCCTAATTTATCACTTCTTTGAACATTTAATTAGCCAGCAGTGAAAGACAATTAGGCTCTGAATTAGGATAAATTAAACTGCTAGCTTAGCAGCTCTAAGGACATGGAAACTATAACCAATTACATCTACGAAAAGATTTGACAGAACTTTCAAAGAGCCAGAGTCTGTCAGGGGCTAACAGCCTGATGTGCCAAATATTCCGGAGAATCTAGCGGGGGGTGGGGGGGGCGGAGTGTGGGGCAGGGGGAGGGAGGGCTGTTTTTTAGCTTGGAAAACAGAGAGGGGAGATGCACACCTTGAGAAAGCAAAAGATTTGCCTGGAGCAGCGTTTGGATTTTTTACCCCCAGCTAGAAAACGCTTGTAGCATCCGTGACCACTTATTTTGTAAATTTTATTTTTCAGTCATCTCCACGCCCCACGTGGGGCTCGAACTCCCGGCCCTGAGATCAAGAGTCCTATGTTCTACCGACCGGGCCAGCCAGGCGCCCCTTTTTTCAAGGTTCAAGTACAACTAGAGATTTGCATAGTAGCTTGCCCAGTGGTCATGGTTAGCATCACTGTTTCGTTAGTTCAAAGACCAGAGATGGTACCCCAGGATAGGTATATACAATGACCCTCGGACGTAGGGCTTCCCCTCCAGACAGGATGATGAGAACCAAAGAGAAGGGGAAGGAGGAAGACAGGAGGGCAAGAACCTTCTTGACCTTACCCTCTTTCTGGGATTTTCCAAGAACGCAGAAGGATCTCTTGTGATCTCTCTGTTATCACAAAGCAGGCTTTGAGCCTCCTGTGATTCTGCTCTCTTCCTCGCTTGTGATTTAACACCTCTCCTGAAGCCTTGTACACATGGTTCAGGTCTGGCCCACAGCTGGGCCATGAATGATCACTAACGGGGACTTTGCATGTGGGGTTGGATTTTGCGTTCCGGGAGATTCCTCCCCCTCATCGCTTTCCAAGCACGGTGCCGTCGGCGGTAACACGCAAGAGATCCACCGGGCCAAAGGGAACCTCAGCCTAAAAAGAATCACCAGGTGTCAGGGCTTGACTTGTGACCTCTCCCATTTACAGCCTTTCTTGCACGGAACTCGTGTCGACAGCCCCAGTCGTGGGTGTGGCCGGTGCAGCCACCGAAACCAGTGGCACGCCGCGGCCAGCGGGAGGGGGAAAATGTGATGCCCAGACGTGTGCGTGATTGAAGACAGCTTTCCACAGCCCTGAGCCGAGTCACAGGCTCGGGGAAGGCGCTGTCACGCTTCCAAGCGCCCAAGAAGAGGGGCACCAAGACACCAGAGGAAGATGTTTTCAGCACGATCGACGGGCAGTTTGAATCGCTTCAGGAAGGAAAGTGGCTGGCACGCTGTGAATGTTTGGAGGAAAGTGAGGGTGCGAATACAGGGAAACTCCCCGGTGAGGAGGAATCTCCTCACAATCCAGAAGCCTCGGAGGAGGAAGCAGCTTACAAGAGAATCGGGACACAGTGGCCCATCTGACCAGTCCCAAAAGTCAGCTCTCCCTAGCGTTCCAACTTTCAAGGTCTTGTCTGGCTTAGTTCGCATCCAGATCAGCAAGACTGGTTCAGGAACAGACTTCGGCATCCCGGCTCCTAGACTCACGGTGTTCCTTGTCTTGCCTCCCTCCAAATCCCATCCAAGACACGACGCTAGCGACAGCCAAGGAGCGTCCTAAGTCCTTATCGCAAAAGAGAACCGCAGTCCCTTGAAACGTCTGGTCAATCAGGAGCGAACAGCCGATGTCGCCTCAGGAGACTCTTCAGGGAGCAGAGGTTCACACCAAAGCAGATGTCACAGACCCTCCGCATCAGCCCAGAAAATGTTGGCCGGTATGCACTTCATGGGCAAGTTTAGAGCAAACGAGTAATATTCTGCATTGTTTCTCCAAATGGCATCATATCATTGCTTCATTGAAGCCATGCTTCGTTGAAAGGCTCCAGTTAAGGGAAAGAATGAAGTTCCTGTAGGGTAGCTCTCTGTACATATTAGTCTGAGGCTCTCAAATTAGAGACTGAATCACAGGTCTCTGTTACCATGAGAACCACGGCAGCATTTCTCCGGCTGTTAAAATTATTAACTCAAAGAACATGCATCTTCTTAAACTCGGCCTGTTATTTATCTACTGTTCCATGGGCTTGTCTGCGCCTGGAGTGAACTCGATTAATCACCAGTGCAAAGAGAGAGCAGCTGCGACTTTCTTCCCGTCTGCAGCGGCAGGCGTTGGCAATTGATTTCTCCGTGTGGCTCTATCCCTCTTGGAGGGTAGAGAAGAGGAGGGACTGAGCCGCTCTGGAGTGAAGACAGTCTGAAGGAGCCTGAGACGATGATAGAGACTGACTGATAGAGAGCGGCTTTCAATCCCTCTCTGCCACTGCAGGCAGCGATCGGTGACCAGAGGCCTCCGTCCGCTTGCCCGGTGACTGGGTCCTGGGCCAACTCCCCAGCTAAAAGCAAAGACTAGTAACCGTGAACTACAACGTGTCCATCACCTTGTACTGCCACAGAGCGCCCTCCGAGCCGTTCATTCTGTGAATCTCCCAGGAAAGATGCGGTACTATTCCCATTTCACAGAGAAAGAAACTGAGGCTGAGAGCCATCCACAAGTTGCTCAAAAAAGCCAAGCCAGCGGGTGGGGAACCTGGGCTGCAAAGCGAGATACTCTGTTTCAAAATCCCCTGTTCCCCGCCCCCTCCAAACCCTGTGCAGAGGTGTTTACAGCAGCTTTGTCGGTAATTTTGCTCAGACTTGAAAGCAAACAGGATGTTCCACAGCAGGTGAATGGATCAGCAAACCGCGGCACAGGCAGCCCAGGACATATTACTCAGCACTAAAAACAAGTGAGCGATCGAGCCACACAGAGACAGAGAGGAATGTTAAAAGCTTATTACTAAGTGAAAGAAGCCCTGCTCTAAAGGCTACATACTGTCTATTGCAACTATGTGACATTCTGGAAAAGTCAAAACAATGGAGAGGGTAAAAAGGTCAGTGGTTAGGATTAGGGTTAGGGTTAGCAGGGCATTAGCAGGGCGGGACGGATAAATGGGCAGAACACTGAGGATTTTTAGGGCAGCGAATATGATCATGGTGGATACACATCTGTCCAAATCCACAGAATGTACAACTCCAACAGCCAACTGCAATGTAAACCATGGGTTTGGGGGGATTACAATGTATCACTCTGGTGGGGGATGTCCATATGGGGAAGGCTCCACCTGCGTAAGGACAGGGATATATGGGAAGTCTCTGTATCTTCCTCTCAGTTTTGCTGTGAACCTAAAACGGCTCTGGAAAACAAAGCAAAACAAAAACCTTGGGGAAAAAATCTCATGCCTTTTCCTTGTTATCACCAGACAGAAGAAGCGAACCGACTGCCATTGAAGAGGTCAGATGAAGACAGACACTTGTGACCCGACACCGGGATGGGAAACGGGAGAGGGGAAAATGAGCGTTGGAAGCCAGCGGGGCTCTACAGGCACCGGGGTTCAAGGCTGCAGGGGCACAGAGCCCACCCAGCAAAGGCTCCGGCTGGCCGGCCACGCCCTTGCTCAGCCTTGGCTATGATCATTCATTTTTCGAGTGCCACAGTGCCTGGTCACATGCTCTGCCTGTGTCTGATTCATTCCCTTAAGGAATCTGTCTACCGAAGCCTTACGTGTGTAGAGAGAGGCGCACCCCTCATGCATGCGCGGTGGGAGGTGGTCTCACAAAGCAAACACACACCAAGCTCCCCGATCAGAACCGAGTCTTACCCACACTCCAGAAGGTCTGCCGTATCTTTGCTTGGTCACTACCTTTACTCTGATTTGCTAATATGGTAATGTTTCCTGTTCTGGGGCTTTATAGACGTGGAATCTCGCCGTGTGTCCTCTTCTGAGCCTTCCTTTTTGTTAAACATGACGTTGTTAGCTCCATCCATCTTGCGTGTATCCGCAGAAAGGACTCCCCCAGTGCTCTCAGAGTCTCCTTCTTCCCCGTCACCCTCCCCCCTCTTTTGGGTGTGATCAGGTGTCTGCATCACCGCCCCCTAGCGTCCCGAAGGTGGCAGACAGCAGGCTCTGTGCCTCTTAGCTCAATACCCACAGGGGGAATCCCATGGGGTTGAAATGGGAGAGTCCAGGACGAGTTGGTGGCTGTCTCTTGGCCCCGGTCTCAAGGGCCTTCCAGGAGGCCACCGGGGATGCTCCTGTGGGGCCTCCTGGAATGCAGCGTCTCAGATCAGCTGAGTGGGAAGAGCAGTGAGCACGTTGGACGCCGGAAGAGCTGCTCGGATTTGCGGGGCAAAGATGCACGTTACCCCAGAACAGTGGGAAGCCAGAGGACGTGTGACTGTGACAGCCTGCTGGAGGGCCCCCTGCTAAGGGAGCCCCAAAGGACCCACAAAACGACCCCTACTCGAGAGGAGCCAGTAAACTGCTGCCGGTGGGCAGACGAGACCAACCTGACCAGTCCTGCCCCTTCCCGGTCTTCGTGTCTGACTCCTCCTCCCAAGTAGGAGGCGCCAAAGGCTTCTCGCCAATCAGAGGGAGGACAGCAGCACGTGACCCGGAAGCGGAGAAGAATCCACCTGCCCGCTGCCTTTGCGCCCCGGAGCGGGTACCAATGGGCCGGGGAAGGTCCAACTCTACAGGCAGTTTGGAGTTTGGAGTCGACATCCTTCAGGCATGTTAAGCATTGGGATGAAGTTGCTCTTGGGACCAAGGGCAGCCGTGGAATCTTTCGCTTACAAGAGTGATCTGAGCAATTTGGGACATCCTAGTTCAGTGGGGCCTCTGGGGACGCACTTGGAGCTAGGGATGGGGTAGGGATGGGCATGTTGAGGCAGGGAGCTGTATCACGCTGCAGGGAGATGGCAGAGGCTTTGGGATGGGAGAACGGTTAGGAGTCACCGGGGGGTACAGTCAGCCTGAGGTCGCGCGTAAAGTCTGGTTCACCCCGAGGTTCCCATTCTCCACTTGGGAGGGAAGCATCCTTCCACCCCGTCTGGAACATGCATGCCCTCCTTGGTGGGGTGCTTAATACCCCGGGACCCCTTGGGCTGCACCCAAGAAGCACTCTCAGTTTTGAACCCTGAACTTCAGAAAGATGAACGAGAGCAATAATTCCTAACCTGTGGCCCACACACCACCGGCGTGGGGGGACAGAGCCGGGGTAGACCTGTGCTCACAATTAGAGCAACGAGTCCAGACATCTCTTACCACCTTGAGACCGAGCCCTGCCAGTAAACGAACCTAGTAGAATACGGTCTCGTGGATGGTATTCGAGTGTGTGTAGTAAGACACAATTCCTCAAACGCGTGACTGGGTTTTTCATAACACTCTGCCATTATGCAGTTCTTGATCACAAATAGTATCATGGGAGGACCTGACGCTTTCTTGTTTTTTGTTCCCTTGAAGAGATGTCCTTAAACCAGATGAGAGGAAGGAGACACACAGGATCGCGACGCCGTTGCATTAACACTAAAATACCATTTAGCCAGCGTGCTGGCTGCCAGATAACACCGTGAGGTACCAGAGGGATGAATTGAAAATTGTCATTCCGTCAAACTTAGTGACAACATTATCTGCAGATCTTAGAAAAATCAGCTCAGAAAAATCCCTGGTTGGTGGTGATCCTCTCAGATAGATTGAAATCTTTCGAGGCTATTCCTCGGGGCTCATCAATCAAGGATAGTTGTCATGGTGAGCAGTTGAATGGATGGTTTCCATTTAATTATCTTCAGCCCTCCAGATATCGAAAGCACTTGGGGACAGCAGGCTGGGCCGGCCCCTGTCTCCTCAGCTAAAATAATTGTTGCTTTTCCCCCACCCACCTTCATCCGGAGAATTCATTCATTCGTGTGTTCAGTAGTAACTACCAGGTGCCTACTGTGTGTCAGGAAAATGCTCCCGCCAAAGATTCCTCTGTGGAAATGTCAAGTGCCATCTATGACTCGACATACTTCAAGCTGGGCCCACAGATACCCAAGACAGTGGTGAGTCTGCGCTTTGTCTGCTCAGAGGAAGGCACTGATGCCTGGGAAAGCACGACTAAGTGTTGACCAAATGGCCAAGGGATAGGAGTTGGGTCTCAAAGAAACAACAGCTCAAATAGGGTATTGACTGAGGGGGTAGGTCTAATTTCTTCCAGATACTGGAAGATAAAAGGGAGGCACAGCATAGGGACAGCAAGCAAAGCAGGAAGAGAACCTGTCTGCTAACAAGAGGAAGCTGGTGATGAGGAATCAAGGGGTAAAATGTGGGAATCCAAAAAAGAATGAAGAAGGAATGAAGAAGGGTCCTAGGGCAGTTCATTAGATAGCATCATGGTTTCTGTAGCTCTCATTCATTAGATGTCAAGTTTATGATGTCAGAGTCAAAGCTTGTCTTAAGGAAGCAAAGTTAGGGGAGACCACCCAGACAGTTGACATGGCCATCCACCCATCCATCCATCCATCCATCCATCCAACCATTTATTCATCTAGCAAATGTTTCTGAGTGCCTATTACATACCTGCCTTCTGGGAATGAAACACATGAGGCAGGTAATCCCACACACGCTTATTTAATCATATGTGTGACTCATGCTGTGAAGTCCATGACCAGAGAGGGTGTTATGGAAGACTTTGCCAGGGCAGTGACACTCAGCTGAGAATTGGAGGGGGAGAAGGAACGAGTAAGAAGAGGTTCATGTAGGACAAATTTACCAGGCATGGGGGGAAAGCATGGATGAGGACTTTATAGAGATACGAGTACAATGTGGACAAGATGGACAGTGGCCATGTCACAGAGGGCCACTGGGACTTGGCCCACAAGCAACAGCGTTGGAAGGGGTGGAGAGATAAGAATGGGGCTGCCTTTTTAAAGGCTCACTCTGTGCTGTGAGGAGAAGGTGGTGGATGAGGGCAAGAATGGAGGGATAGGAAATAAATATGGCAGCCTAGACAAGAGTTGTCAGACGCTTGGCCTTGAGTGATATCAGTGGAGATGCAGAGCAGTGGTCATCCTCACTCTGGTGTCAGGGTTTATAGCTTTTCTACCACCTCTGGCACATGACGGTATGTCCCTTCAATGTACATATGAATGTACATTTATCAGAGAGAGAGCGAGAGAGAGAGAGAGCTGGCTCCAAACCACAGTAGACCCCTTGCACATCCAGCCATAAGGCTAATGAGTTCCGTTAGGGGGCACGGCTTGGCCTTAAGTGGATGGAGAATCTCTGACTAGGTGACTTACCTGACAATCATCTCAAATTCAGGACCAGGCCAAGGAGGCTCAGCACCCTCTGTGGCATCAGAAGGAAGCAGAACTGACCCTGAAAAAGAAGGAGTTGCCTCAACACTTAGGGAACCAGCCCAGTGGGAGGGGGTCCAGGCAATGTCTGCTGCCGATGGGCTGCGTGTCGTATCAATGCCTGCTTTCTGGGTTGGTAAGAAAGAGAGAGACAAAATCAAAGAAGCCTTGAGTGGTGAGGAAGCTCTGGCCTGTCATCAGAGAGAACTGGTTTGGGCCATGTGCACAGGGGAGAGAGGAAGGAAAGAGAAGCGACAGTCTCGGTTTTGTTCATTTTTAAAGTTCGTCTTCAATGTTCTCCCCCTCCAGCGACAGAACCAGTTCTCTATAATCTCCACAGGTGTGGAGATCATTGGTAGAAACATGTCAGCTGCCATATTGGCAGCCGAGAGGGGTAGCGGAGGCACCACAGTGCATCCAGAGGGGTGTTGACATTGGCGGTGATGTGCCAATGTCAAACGTAAGGTCCTGGGGAAACACAATCAGGCTCCCAATTTTTACATTTAATGTGTCGTTCCCCAACTGATCTGGCATTTGGAGACAAGGTGATGACCACCCCTACCCTTGATGAGAATTTCTCTGGCTGTACATCAACCCTTAACCCTTTTAGCTGAAAACGGTTACCTCCTCCTGTCCCTCCCAGGCTTGGTTTCGGGACTCTCAAGGGCTGTGTCCCGTGTGTCTCGAGAAGCAGGCTCTTAGCTCCCTTGTGGGGTTGGCATTTTTCTCTTTGCTTGCTCTTGTCCAAAGCTTGCACACTGCCAAGAAGTTTTTGCTCCTGTCAGTGGCATATGAAGGCTGTGGTGTCACCAGTGGCCACTGTCAGTGGCACATACCGTTGCCCCAACTCGTTACCAGCGCATCACTGCCAGCGTCAACAGCACGCCCTGTGGTGCCTCTATGGTTGGTTCCATCCATTAGGCACCAACACTACACGTTTTGGCTGCCAAGATGGCGGCCGATGTGATTCTACCAACCATTTCCATGCCTGTGGAGATTATAGAGAAGGGCCCTATTGCTTGTTTCGTAGAACGAATCTACAATCTCTTCTACGATCTTCTACAATCTCTTCATCCTGGTACTCGGTTGCAGAAACTGAGTCACAAGCTGAGGAGCACACGCTTTGCTCTCCTTGGAACTACACCATCCACACACAATGGCCGTTCTTGAACCAGACTTGGGCACCTCCATTCTCTTTGTGTTTCCCCCGTATCAGTTCAGATCTCTGGAGAAACAGAAGTCGAGGAGGTGGACACAGACAAGATTTATTGGGAGAATCTATTGGGAATTTCTCTGAAGGACGAAGGGAAGAAGGAGCAGAGCTGGTAGAGAGAGCCTTCAGGTCACTATGCAGTGACGCCATATGTAAGGGGACACCAGTGTAAGGAGAGAGGGAAGGAAAGGGCACCAGGTAGGAAGGAGGTTGAGCTGCGGCGTGGCTCCAAGAGTCTTGGCCAGGTCATAGGGGGTGCCTGAAGCAGTTAACTCAACACTTAATGCCTTAAAACGACGTACTCCCCTTATCTCAGGGTTTCTGTGGGTTAGAATTTCTAGAGGCACTTAGCTGGATGGTCCTAGCTCAGTCTCTCATGAGGTTGCAGGCAAGATGCTGGCGGTGGTCATTTGAAGACCCGATTTGGGCAGGACGATATAGTCCGAAGGTGGCTCGCTCATGTGGCTGGCTGAGCAGGAGACTATTCCCTGCCACTTGGACATCAACAAAGAGCTCCTTCCCCCAGAGTGGACGGTCCTAGAGACTATAATGAGATGGAAGCTATGACATCTTTTATCATCCTGGGAAGCCACACACTATCAGTTCTGTGGTCTCCAACTGGTCGCAAGATCAGCCCATTGTTGGGAGGGGTCGGCACAGGGTGGGAATACCCAGCGTTCCTTGTGGGCTCAATGGGGCTATCTTGGAGACTGGCTACCACACCCCACCAGCCGTGATTATCTGTTAGAGGAGCCCATGTTGGGCAGAAATAGCCTGGCTCTAGAACCTTGTTATGCCCAGCCATTCGACGGGAGCAGCAGGGAGGGAAGTGTGACTCCCCTGAGAATTGCGTTCCCCGCGAACATTCGTTCTGGTGAACCCATGGAGGGTCCGTGGAAGACGGGGAAGGTCGAACCGCTGGGGGCTGGCCACTGCCTGCCCTCCTCATGGCAGGTTCCCTCGAAGGGAGATCTGAGTGGCCTACCCCCCACGGCTGCACAGCCCCTGTCCCTTTATGCCAACAGACCCTAAGGATATCCACTCACCAGTCCCCTTGTTCCAGGCTTCCCTGAGTTCAAGGACAAGCACATCTTGAGGGGGAGCTGGGAACACTGTCCCATTAAGATGAGGAAGCACAGAGAGGTGAAATGCCCAAGGTCTTCCCCAAGATGACAGAAGCAGGACTCGAATGAAGGATTCTCGATTCCATGCCCAGTGCCCTTTGCTTCGTGCCATGAAATCCCCATAAATTCCGCCCTGTGTGCGAGGGACGGGCGTGCAAGGACGCTCCCGGTTGCTAAATACGCCATTAGCTCTGAGGCGCATTCCTATTTTTCACAGTGCTGGCTGCTACGGCAACAGAGTCGACTTCCTAATTATGTTTTGCTTGGGCTAATGTAAAAATTAATTTTTGTTCCCTGAACAGCCATCAGCTACTGGTAAGAGGATATAACTGAGAAGATTAATAAAGTCACCCGGCGCCGGAGCAATCCACAAGCAGGGGCAAGGAGCTGTCACCTGTTATGTACACGTTCTGTGCTATGCTCTGTGCACGGTGCCTTTTTTCTCCCTGCCCCGTAAGATAGATTTTAATATTCCCATTCTCAAGTTGAGAAAACGGGGGTCAAGCAACTGGCTCAGAACTGCGAGCAGAGAAAGTGGCAAGACAGAACTTAAGTCGTATCTGCCAGAGTCCAAATTCAATCCTCTTTCGTGTGGGTGGGACTGCCTCCGGTTTTAATAGTCACTTAGATTCCTACTGGCAAATAGGCACAAAAGGGGACAGAAAGGAAAGGCACAGCATTGTTCAGAAAGGTCCGGTCAACAGAAGCGTTTGTTGTGGTTACTGTCCAGGATCTAGTTCTGAGCTTTGGTTTGGCTGCCTGATTGTTTCAGGTCACAGAAGGGTATGTGAGTCTCAGGGGGAATGGATTCATATTGACTAAACTCACAAGAGACTGATGTATAAATCTGAATGACAATCCCTTGCAAGGGAATGACCAGAATTTCCATGTCCATCTTCCGGGGCATCGTCTTCCTGGAGTACTGAGCAGAAGGCTGTTCGGTAAGGATAGAATCAGAACCATAGTAACTGGTGGGGGGGGGGTAGTTTCGAAGGACCCCATACACAACTCGTGGAGGACTCTCTTGGCCTCTTCTCATGGGATGGGAATGTTCCAGGGTCTCTCTTCTTTAAACACGACTTGGGGGGGGGACACCTAGGTGGCTCATTCAGTTAAGTGTCTGACTCTTGATTTTGACACAGGTCATGATCCCAGGGTCATGGGATCGAGCCCCATGTTGGGCTCTGTGCTGAATGTGGAGGCTGCTTAAGATTCTCTCTCTCTCCCCCTGCCCCCCCCCCGCCAACCTGCACATACACTTATGCCCTCTCTCTCTCTCTCTCAAACTTAAAAAACCAACAAACCAATAAATAAACGCAGCTAAGGAAGTATTGTTATGTTGTGCTCATTCCTTTTGTCTTACTAGACTCTTTCTGGTATCTTCCCTTTGTAGACGTATATATATATTTTCAAATGTTTTATTACAATTGGCTAGACTACCAAGGTCTTCGCGCAGCAGCCATATTTAATTTCAGGGCCTCTGTCCTACCATTTTGACTTGGAGAGTCTCCGTCCTTGCCAGGAGGGCTTCGCAGAGGTTTGTACATTATACACGACGTGCGGTTTTCCTTACGATGGAAAGGACGTGTGTCGATCTCCTGTGTACGGGCCTGGCCCTCTCCCTGAGCCACGGGCATTGCCTGAAACCCGCTCTCAGCTGGAGGGACCCGCTCTGTTTGCATCAGAGTTGATCCAACCAGGTGTGGGGCCCTAACCCGAGATGTGGACTCTGGTAAAAAGAAATAGAGCTTTCTCTAAAGCATCTGAAGTGAGAAACAGACGTGAAAAAGGGTTGTTGGCAGGGAACGCTCGACAGCAAGAGGTCATGAAGCAGAGGCATGCCTCCTGTGTGTCTCCCACGGCCGCCCAACAAAGACCACGCACGGGGCAGCTTAGACAACAGGGATGGAGGCCGGAAGTCTGAAGTCCGGGGGTCGTTAGGGGTGGTTCCACCGAGGGCTGGGAGGGAGGATGTGTCCCAGGCTTCCCTCCTGGCATCTGGTGGCCTGAGTCCTTCCCTGGCTTATAGGTGACATCTCACTGTGGTGGCCACGGCGGCTGCCATGGGGAGGTCTCAGCAGGGCCAACAGAAGGGACAACGGGGCACAGCAGGGAGAGAGGGACCCCACAGAGTGAGGCAGCTCTGCCTTCAAAACGTCATCCCCGGGGCGCCTGGGTGGCTCAGTCGGTTGAACATCCAACTTCGGCTCAGGTCATGATCCCATGGTTCATGGGTTCGAGCCCCGCGTCGGGCTCTGTGCTGACAGCTCGGAGCCTGGACACCTGCTTTGGATTCTGTGTCTCTCTCTTTCTCTCTGCCCCTCCCCCACTCGTGCTCTGTCTCTCTCTGTCTCTCAAAAATAAATAAACATTAAAAAAAACCATCATCCCCTTTGTCTCTTCAGGTGGCTAGTGATTGTGTGACGCTCACAATTAAAGAATTCAAATGAGGGACCCCCGGGGGGGCTCAGTCGGTTAAGCATCCATCTTCGGTTCTGCTCATGATCTCACGGTCCGTGAGTTCGAGCCCCATGTCGGGCTGCCTCCTGTTAGCACAGAGCCCGCTTCGGATCCTCTGTCCCCCACCGCTCTCGCTCTCTCTCGCTGTCGCTCTCTCAAAAATAAACATTAAAAAAAGAAGAAGAATCCAAATAATACAGTGGCCTGCCTCTAAGACGTGGGATTACCTCAGCGGCTTCTTGACGGTCAAACGCACACCGTCCAGGCACCTAGTACACATCCTGAGCAGGGAGTTAGTTCTCTGTCCCGATCTACCCACCTTGTGCCCACCTGGCTGTGGGACCCTGGGTTTCTATTCCCCTGTGTCAAACAAAGGCTCTTCCCAGCTATAAAATTCTATGATCTTTATCAAACGCAATCAATTAAGCAAGCCCAAATCGTCCCTCCAACAGAAAGCCTTGAAGACGCATTTTGGAAAAGGCAATGCGCCGGCAAATCACGTGTCCATCAGCGCGAGTTTATTACCTGACTCTCTGGGAAGCGGACCAGAATCTCTTCCCAAATGGGAGCTTTGCTTTCAGCTGAAGTTATTTTTACAAGGTAGCCAAGACCCATGATATCACCCCTCTGTTAATTTGTGGATGTGAGGAGGTTCCTCCGAGTTCTGAGTCTTAGATAAACGCACAAGAATAATAACAGCCTTCGCAGAAAGGTATTGAACGTCAGACAGTTACCGAAGGCAAGTGTTATTTGTTCCAAGGAACCCGTGCAATGGGGGTCCTTGGATTCCGTGTGTAAGTGCCAGGACAGGCAATTACTGTTCTTTTTCTATTTTCGGTCTCCAGATACCGTAGAATTCTTTCCATTGTGGTCCGACCGTCAGGAGGAAAATTCGCCGCCCTTGTAGGAAAGGCTCCCTATCAGGCTTCTTCCAAGAAATGAACCCCCCAGGCGTGTGTTGGGGGAGGGGGCGCAGGGAATCAGAAGGAAGCGGGGTCCACTCACATCCCGCAGACCATCACCAGGTGACTGCGGGGCCTTGGGTCCCGGCCCCTCCGCAGCCTGTCCCCTCAAAGCCTTCACAGTCTAAAGTGGGGAACGCGGGGCAGTCAAACATTTCGGTTTCTGCGAAGGGCACACCCATCACCAGAGGAATGATTGTGTCCATTACAGCACATCCATAGACGTGCACGTTATGGAGTCATCGAATGCCATGTTTAGGAAGGGAATTTAATATGGCTTCTTTTCTACTCACTCTTGAGTGTTAGGTGCAAAAAGCAGGATACAAAGTTCCGTCGGGGATGAACCCACCTTATGTATATTACATGACTTGTATCACATACCTTGTGTATACAATGTGATATATAATATGTTACATACACACACTGAAATTTACACATCTAATATATACTTATACATATGTATACTTACACGCAGCATGTATACGTGATGTATACATGATGTATAATATACATCTATATACCATAGAAAGAAATAAAAATGATGAGCAAGTGGTTATTCAACTGTTACTGCGAAACTTAACACATTTTCGGTCCTGCGCTAAATTCTTTGTGTGTCATATGTCATTTCGATCGTAAATTGGTTGTGCGTGAAATAAATCACAGAGGAAAGAGTAGCTGCCCTATGTACACCGTGTGAACAATACCAATAAACAAACCTAAGTTCGGTGCGTGCACCTCCCAGCTTAGGCTGTAACACAACATAAGTATCTAATATCTATGCGTGTTATTTATTTTAAATATAAATACAAAGGTTTACATTAATCAATACTTATTTGCATATTATATCATGCGTATATCATATATAATTCTATATATTTATATACATTAAACATATACAGCTCTCTATATAATGTTGCTTCCACAATCTTGGCTATTGAAAATGATGGCTCAATGAACACGGGGGTTCAAATAACTCCTTGAGATACCGATTTCAATTCCTTTGAATAACTACTCAGAAGTGGGGCTACTGGATGATAGGGTCATTCTGTTTGGACTTTTCGAGGGACTTTCATACTTTTCTCCAGACCAGCTACACCATTTTACACTCCCAGTCCCAGCGCACAAGGTTTGGATTTGCATTCCTCTGAGGATTAGTGACGCTGAGTATCTTTTCATATACCTGCCGGCCGTGGGAATGTCTTTGGAAAACTACCGAAGCACCTTGCCCATGTTTAAATTCAGATATCTGGGAGTTTTTTTCTTTCTGTTTTGTTTTGTCGTGGCTACTGAGTTGCAAAAGCTCCTTATATGTTTCGCATATTAAGCCCTTACCAGACATGTGCTTTGCAAATATTTTTTCCCATTCTGTAGCTTGCCTTTCCACTCTTTTGATTGCTTCCTTTGCTGCGCAGAAGGTTTGTGGTTTCATGAGATCCCATCTGTCTACTTTTGCTTTTGTTGCCTGTGCTGTTGGTACGTATTTCGTACGCAAGAAATAATTGCCCAGAACAACGTCTTGAAGCTTTGCTCCTATATATTCTTGGAGTTTTACAGTTTCAGGTATATGTTTAAATCTTTGATTTTCTCTTTGTTCTTTCACGTAGAAGTATGTACCCTTAAATAATGCGTGCTGCTAGGGTCTGAATGTTTATGTCTCCCCCAAAATTCCTGCGCTGGAATCTTAACTTCTAAAGATGATGGTATTAGGAAGTAGAGCCTTTGAGATGTGTTTAAGGCGTGAGAGTGGGGCCCTCATGAGTGGGATTAGTGTCGGTTCCAAGAAAGCTCCAGAGAGATCCCTTGTCCCTCCTACCACGTGAGGACCCCGTTAGGGCCCTCCTGCTATGAAGCAGGAAGACAGCCTTTACCAGAATACAACTGTGCTGGCACCTTGATCTTGGACTTCCCAGCCTCCAGGACTGTAAGCATGAACTTTCCTTTGCTTATAAGCCACCGAGCTTATGGCACAGGCTGAGACAAGGCATTTCTTTCCTTGTTTCTTTGTTTCTTTCTTTCTTCCTTTCTTTCTTTCCTTCCCTCCTTCCTCTTTCTTTCTTTCTTTCTTTCTTTCTTTCTTTCTTTCTTTCTTTCTTTCTTTTTCTTTCTTTCTCCTTCCTTCCTTCCTTCCTTCTTTCTTCCTTCCTTTTCTTTCCTTCTTTTCTTTATTTCCTCCATTCTTCCTTCCCTCCCTCCTTCCTTCCCTCCCTCCCTCCTTTCTTTTCTTTTCTTTCTCTCTTTCTTTCTTTCTTTCTTTTCCTCCTTCCCTCTTTCTTTCTTTCTTTCTTTCTTTCTTTCTTTCTTTCTATCTTCCTTTTTCCTTTCTTCTTTCCTTCCTTCCTTCCTTCCTCCTTCCTTTCTTCCTTCTTTCCTTCTTTTCTTTCTTCTTTCTTCTTTCTTCTTTCTTTTCTTTTCTTGCTTTCTTTCCTCCATTCTTCCTTCACTCCCTCCTTCCTTCCCTCCCTCCCTCCTTTCTTTCTTTTCTTTTCTTTCTTTCTTTCTTTCTTTCTTTCTTTCTTTCTTTCTTCCTTTTTCCTTCTTTCCTTCCTTCCTTTCTTCCTTCCTTCCTTCTTTCCTTCTTTTATTTCTTCTTTCTTTCTTTCCTCCATTCTTCCTTCCCTCCCTCCTTCCTTCCCTCCCTCCTTTCTTTTCTTTCTTTCTTTCTTTCTTTCTTTCTTTCTTTCTTTCTCTCTCTCTCTCTTCTTTCGTCTGGTTTTGAACTTTTTACAAATGGCATCATATAGCATGTACTACCGTGATTTACTCTTTCTTGTTCCTGGTTATGTTTCTGATATTCAGACATGTTGACTGTGTGCAGCTCTGGGTGATCCATTATTCCTGCTCGAAAGTTTTCATTTGCTTTGTCAGCCTGCGATTTATGGGCCTGCTCCACTATTAATGCATATTTCTGTTGTGTGAAGTTTATGTTTTGCTCTTACGATTATTACTGTACGGGACTTCTGGGAAAACTGGGCAGGGTTTTCTCTGGGGCAAATGGTTACAAGTGGACACAGCGGGTCTTAGGATGTGCCCACGCTTCTTCTCTTCTGGATACATTAGTTACGTTAGTCTAGGCTAGAGTAACAACTAGAAACAAAAGTCTGTCTGTGCTTAAATCCAGATTACTCTACACTCATATTCCGTAGTGGCCCAAATGCATTCCGGATTAGTGGACGGTCACCCCCAGAAGGTAATTCCGGGACTCAGACCTCTCCCATTTTAGGGCTGCTGTCCCTCTCATCGAGCTTGAGCAGTGGGGAGAGGCAGGAAACGTGAAAGAGACTCAGCCACTTTTTAAATGCCTGCAAATGACCCGACAGCTTCTGTCCATACTCCACGGTTAACTTCCCGGCAGCACCGACCTGCAAAGGGGCAAAGAAATACGCCACCAGGTTCATCCGGCACGGCTCAGGGGCAATCCAATACTTACGCGAGGGCGAATGAATTTTGGAGGACATCCCCGGGGGGGGGGGGGGTCTGCCAAATAAGGTCAAGCCAAGTGTTTTCCAAAGCAACTGTGACCATTTAAATGCTCACAAGTAGCCCTTGGAAATGCCTGACACAGTGCATCCTTGCCAGTGGTCGATATCGCTCAACTTCAAACGTCTTGACCATATGACATCTCTCTGGTTATTATTTAGAATCATTTCATGACATCACGGGCTCTTCATGCTTCTTTTCCTGTGAAATGTCTGTTTCTACTTGTTGCCGGTTTTCCCAATGAGTAGGTTTTTTCCCTCTTTCGATTTTTCAAAGTTCTGCATTCACACTGAATACTAATTTTTTTTTTCCCGGTTATATGAGTAGCAGATAACATCTCCTAGTTTGTGTTTTTGCTTTACGTTCTATTTCTCTTGTGTTGGGGTGAAGAACTCAAATGTAAGACTGCCCGGTTTGGCGACTTTTTACTTTATCATTTGTGCAGTTGTGTCTTGAAAAATGATTCCCCATTCTGAGATCATCCACAGTCTCCTATATATTTTCTCCTAAAAGTTTTAAGGGCTTGCCTTGTTGTGTACAAGTTTTTGATGCATTATCTATCTATTGATCCAGCTACCTATTTGTCTCTCTATCATCTATCTTTCTATATTTTTACATGGTATGTGCTAGCGATCAAATTCAATTTTTAGTCCAATTGTCTCTGCTTCACTTAATGAACGAACAGTCTACTCTTCTTCAGAAAGCTGTAATTCTAGCCCTGCTATGTAAGTTTTTCCGTACATGTCTGGATCCTTTCCTGGGCTTTCCATTATCTTTTTGAGTCCATATCCTTTCCTCTTGTACTTACATTTTTGGAACTGCTTATCCAGTCACAAATGTTGGTGTTGCATTAAACATATGGATCCGTTTGGGGGAGAATTAAAATCTTTACAATATCCAGTCCTCCCCTCCCTGACACGGTGAATGCCTCCATTTACTTGTGTCTCTTTAATTTTTTGTATGTTTATTTTTGAGAGAGAGAGAGAGAGAGAGAGAGCACGAGTGGGGGAGTGACAGAGAGAGAGAGAGAGAGGGAGGCACAGAATCCAAAGCAGGCTCCAGGCTCCAGGCTCCGAGCTGTCAGCACAGAGTGAGAGGCGGGGCTCAAACCCAGGAACAGGGAGACTATGACCTGAGCTGAAGTCGAATGCTTAACTGACTGAGCCACCCAGCCGCCCCTATTTGTGCCTCCTTCAAAGATTTTAAGTCTTGCTAGTTAGTTTTATTCTTAGTGCATAATCTGTGTCACTATTGTAAATGGTATCTTCGTTCAACTTCCTTGTCTCATTGTTTCTCGCGAGTATTTAGGAATTCAGGGGACCTCTGTAATGTTTACATATGCAAACAGTGCTCAATTACCTACTTGAAACTAATAATTTGTTTGTGAATTCTTTAGCGTTGTCCATGTAGATAATTTTATACATTGTGACCACTGAGTATTGTGTATCTTTTTGAATGTTTATGTATTTTTCTTGCATCTAAATGCATTGCCTTGGATGCTTAATTTGAAGTTGACTAAATTAGTGCTAGCAGGCATCCCTGTTTTGTTCCTGATTTTAAAGAGAATACATGGGATCCGTTTTGCTGTGTGTGTATGTGTGCATTTGCTGTGTGTGTATGTGTGCATTTGCTGTGTGTGTATGTGTGCATTTGCTGTGTGTGTATGTGTGCATTTGCTGTGTGTGTATGTGTGCACTCTCCAGTTAAAGAGGTGCTCTCTTCTTCCTAATCTGCTAAAAGATTCAGTTATATTTTAATAATTTTAATTTGAATGCACTTTTTGCTTCTCTAGATCTTTTTCTCCTTCTATCTGTTATTATGATTATAAATTTCGCTAATAAGATTTTTCTTATTAACTGGGTTTATGGAATAAACCTGACTTGATCATGACGTACAGTCTTTTAAAGGCATTGTTGGTATCGCTTTCCTAACATTCTGATTGAAATTTTTGCATTTATGTTAATAAATTCTTTTCTTATTTAATTATTGCATTGTTAAGGCTATGTTAGCTTCACAAATGAATTGTAGCATGCTTATTTTTTTCTTATTCTCCAAGCTAATTTGCATAAGATTAGAATTCTTTCTTCCCTGAATATTTTGTAAAGCTCATCGATAAAACTTTCTGAGTCTAGTGCTACCTTTGTGAAAGACTTTAAACTGTAATTTCAGTTTATTTGAGTTGTTATAGGATCGCTTTGGTTTTATATTTCTTGTTGCGAAAGATTTTTCAAGACTTTGTTCCAGGTATTTGCTCATTTTACTTACGTCATCCGTTATTTTTTTCAAAGAATTTTCTATGACGCTTTGTCTTCCTCTGGGACTCTATGGACACAAATGTTATTTGGTATTGTGTTATTTGGTTATTTGGTATTGTTCCATGGGTTCCTGAAGCTCTGTTAATTTTTCCCCCCAATTATCTTTATTTTCTCCGTTGTTGAGATCGGGTAATCTCATGGTCTTTCTCCATATTCATTGCTTCTTTTTTTCCCTCTGTTTTCTCCATTATGCTTCTGAGTTTATCCAATGATTTTTTTTTTTCAACTTTTTATTTATTTTTGGGACAGAGAGAGACAGAGCATGAACGGGGGAGGGGCAGAGAGAGAGGGAGACACAGAATCGGAAACAGGCTCCAGGCTCCGAGCCATCAGCCCAGAGCCCGACGCGGGGCTCGAACTCACGGACCGCGAGATCGTGACCTGGCTGAAGTCGGACGCTTAACCGACTGCGCCACCCAGGCGCCTCTATCCAATGATTTTTTAAAATTGTGGTTATTATATACAATTTCCATATGGTTCTTTTTGAATAAGTTAAAAAAAAATTTTGTTAACGTTTATTTTTGAGAGGGGGAAGAGGGGCAGAGAGAGAGGGAGACACAGAATCTGAAGCAGGCTCCAGGCTCCGTGCTGTCGGCACAGAGCCTGAGGCAGGGTCTTTGTCCCATAATCTCAACATCGACGTAACTTCATTGTTAGTGTCTTCTAACTGTCTTGTTTCCTTGGACTCCCTCCTCTCTATGATCTCCGTTCTGCGCCCCCCCCCCCCCCCCAGCGGCTCCCTCTCTGATTCTCTGGCTAGAACTCTGGACCTTGATTTTCCCCACTGCACCACATACTTGTGTCTGCTTCTGGATCTAAGCTGTGTAAGAGCATATTCAGAGAAAAAGAACCATGGAGACCCCATTCTCCCACCTCAGTTTTGGCACAGAAGTTCTGGTCAGAGGGCAAGGTAGCCCTCTTTCAGAGTTTCAGTCTTCCCATGCACTTATCTCTTTTCTTTTCAATATAATTTATTGTCAGATTGGTTTCCACACAACACCCGGTGCTCATGCCAACAGGTGCCCTCCTCCGTGCCCATCACCCACCTTTCCCTCTCCCCCACCCTCCATCCGCCCTCAGTTCGTTCTCAGCGTCCAAGAGTCTCTTATGGTTCGCCTCCCTCCCTCTCTGTAACTTTTTTTTTTCACCCTCCCCCTCGCCCCCGGTCTTCTGTTAAGTTTCTCAAGACCCACCTATGGGTGGAAACAGGTGGTATCGGTCTTTCTCTGCCTGACTTATTTCACTTAGCATAATACCTTCCGGTTCCATCCACCTTGCTGCAGATGGCCAGATTTCACTCTTTCTCGTTGCCAAGTAGCAGTTCTCGCAATGCTGCCAGTGGCATTGTAGGACTGCCTGGGGACTGTCGTCAAAAAGCGCAAAAACAAACAAAACAAAAGGAATCGGGGCTTCTCGGAGAAATGGTTGGCTCCGGTCTGGAACAGGGAATATACCAGATAAGTCTAGAGCACCGTGTGGTACCCGAAATTAAGGAAGGTCTGAAAAAACAAATGAGGGGTGCATATGTCAAAAGGGTACAGAGATGACTGAAATATGGTGCCATCTGAGAGCTATAGTAGTAAATGACATGCATTGGATTATAATCCAAATGATACAATAAATATCCACAAGTCCATTCTAGTATAAATGATTCAATACATAAATAAATTTATCAGAAATAAAAGCCATTGTCTTGAAACTTTTCCTATCTGTATCTTGAGTGCAGTTCTGAATTTAGAACTACCTTTGGGTCCAGGCTAGAAGACGAGGAGGGGAAAAAAAAATAGAAAACTCACAGCTAAATTGGTGGGATTTCACATTTCAGTGCCATTCCATAATGTAATTATTCACTACAATATTTATTTCATAACCTTTTTTGTCCTAATCACAAAAATAAGAAATGCCCCTCATTTCACATTCTTAAAATAGAAGTGAGCATTAAGGAAAAATAATAATAACACCAGAAAGCACCAAAAAATCAAATTGTTATTAATATTTGGTGCGTGTATTAGGATCATTTTAGTGATTTTGAGGAAAATTAAGATTCATGAGATGACTTTAACGTAAAGCCATTCAGGAAAATATATATATATATATACACACACACACAATCAAGGAACGTAAACATGCTGAAGAACACATTTTAAATATTTCAAGTCTGCAGAGCTCAAAAGCAAGTTGGAGGTGAGAAACAGAAATGAAGCACGATTTGAGAAAAGTAATTAATTTTTGAAGCTGGCTTTTTGCCTGAGGGCAAGTGTTCGTCTGTGAAGGGTTCTAGCAAGACACCAAGATCGAGAGTCCCCATAGTGTATGGATGGGTCACAAACCCTGTGGGGGAGTCAGGGCCCTAGATATATGATACCCTCAGAAGATACAGTCAATAAGATTCCTCTTCTGGAGAAGAAAGATCTTGACAAAATTGCTGGCATCATTCTTAGCATTGGGTTGAGATATTGACAAAGAGAAAAAGTCTCTTGAGAATCCCTAATTAGGAATATATAGTGAAGATTTGGGCCAGAATTCATCCCACGTACCTTTCCTGGAGAAATCCAGTTCACCATCTTAGATTAGGGCACATTCACACAGTTGAGCTTCCTAGGACCGGAAATAAGAGAGAGCATGGTGTCTGGAGGGAAGAAGGGGCCACTGGACCAAGAGCTGACAGAAACAACAAACTGTAGGATCAGACCCTCAAAAGCTATGCAGAGCAGAGTCACTGACAACCCTATGGAAACAGAGTATGTTTCATACATTTATTATTTTTTTATGTTTATTTAGTTTCTGAGAAAGACAGAGCACGAGTGGCAGAGGGGCGGAGAGAGAGGGAGACACAGAATCCGAAGCAGGGTCCAGGCTCCGAGCTGTCAGCACAGAGCCCGACGCGGGGCTCGAACCCGAGAACCGGGAGATCATGACCTGAGCCGAAGTCGGACGCTCAACCGACTGAGCCATCGAGGCGCCCGTGTTTCATACATTTAAATGGATAAAATGGATCAAAAATGATGAAGGAACAAGGGAGTATGTAAGAATATCCAGGAAGATTTCCTAAAGATCTCAAAAAACCAAAAAATTTGAGGACATTAACATTGAAAAAACATGGACAAGTTGGAGAGCAGCTTGATGCAGCTAATGACAGAATTACCCTGAAGGTAGATCTGAAATGTTACCATGAAATCAGCACAGAGAAAAGAGGAGGAAACTATGAGAAGGAGGAAAGAAAGAAGAGAAGAAAAGGACCCGTCTGTGTAGCTGGTGTTATGGGAAAAGGGAACAGAATGAGTTGGTGAGTTTCAGTGTCCAGAGAGGTAATAGACGAGAATATTATGGACTGGTGAAAGACTTGAATATTTAACCTCAGGACACGTGATGAATGCCAGGAGCCATAAGGTGTCTAGAGATCATAGAGCCTACCTTGGTTTTTTACTTATTTTCATATTCCCCCAAACAATTATTTGAAGCTCAAGAAGAAATACATATATGATCTTTGCCCATCTTAGCGCAATGCCCTGCACCTACCAAGTGCTTGACAAATGTTTATTGACAGTGGGGATGGGTGTGTCCAGTTTGTTTGTCTCTCATCTATTGAACATTGAATGCGGAATTTAACATACAATGAATGCGTGATAATGTTGCCTATCAGAAGATGATTTAGGTATTGAACAGAGTTCACGCAACGATTTTTACAATAACTTCAAGAATCCCTTCCTTTTTAAAGAGTTCTCGCGTCCCCTCCCTTCACTACATAAAATTGGCCCCAAACATGCGAAGTCTACCTTAGGACGCTTATTATCTGATCCAAATTGCAGAAATAGAGCTAAATCCCAAGTAGCAAATGGTACTTAAGAGATCTAAACACCGAAGGAACATGTCTCTTCTTAAAAACACCGAAGGAACCTGTCTCTTCTTAAATTTCTTATTTTTTGTTTTTTTTGAAAGCAAGATATACTACTGTGCGGTGGGCAAAAAACATTAGAAACAATAAAAGTATTTATGATAATGGGTGAGAAACCCATTAAGAATTTTATTAGGTAAGGATGACAAAATTAACTTTCCCTGTTTTCATTTTGGAATCACTGAACATTTGTGTTTCCATAATAAAAATAGCAATGAAAAGAAAATTGGACACAGAGCATTACCCTTTTCCCTCTGCAGGGTGGAGGCGGATGATTTCTTCTCCCTTGAAAGAAGGAGACCTACCATGGGTTTAATTAAAGAGGGCACTGCACGGAATAAAAGAGCGAGGCTGAAAGTAACCACCTGCCACTTAATTCCCCGTGTTGCCCAGGTGGTACTCGCTCGGCTCAGGCTCACAGCGCCAATGTGATAATGTTCAGTAGTGTCCCTGCCACCGGCTTATGGGACCAGGCGAGGAACTTTGTATCTGCTTCCTTCTCCTTCTCCCTTCAGTGAACTGGTTGTTCTAAGAGTCTCTCATCATCTAGGAGTATAAAATGAGCTGACTTATTCCTTCCAACAGCGTTTGGTACACGGTCGGGGCGGGTGGTCCCTGAATGTCAGCCGATGCCGCCTGCCCTTGGCACAGAATGGCACGCATCCAACCGCGAGGTGGGGAAGTGACCCGCGCGTTTGGAAGGATTCTGTTAGTGCATTTATTTCTCCTTTCAGTCCCTCGCCCCAGACCCTGTGCCAAGCAGTCTGCATTTGCCTCGTCATGACGTAGACACCGGCCACGGCCCCTGTGGTTGCTGACTGGGCAGAAACGGTACCTCTGGAAGGTCGTGGGAAACGATGGGTTTGATGGCAAAGCAAACAAAATGATAAAGAGTAAGTTTGGAGAGAAACTGACTCCTGAAAATGACCACTGACAGAGAAGAAGATAAAATATAGTTTTCTGGGGGGCACCTGGGTGGCCCAGTGGGTTAAGCGTCCGACCTCGGCTCAGGTCATGATCTCACAGTTCCTGGGTTCGAGCCCCGTGTCGGGCTCTGTGCTGACAGCTGGAAGCCTGGACCCTGCTTCGGATTCCGTGTCTCTCTGCCCCTCCCCTGCTCGCATTCTGTCTGTCTGTCTCTCTCAAAAATAATAAACATTAGGGGCGCCTGGGTGGCGCAGTCGGTTAAGCGTCCGACTTCAGCCAGGTCACGATCTCGCGGTCCGTGAGTTTGAGCCCCGCGTCAGGCTCTGGGCTGATGGCTCAGAGCCTGGAGCCTGTTTCCGATTCTGTGTCTCCCTCTCTCTCTGCCCCTCCCCCGTTCATGCTCTGTCTCTCTCTGTCCCAAAAATAAATAAACGTTGAAAAAAAAATTGAAAAAAAAAATAATAAACATTAAACACTATATATATATATATATATATGTATGTTGTGTGTGTATGTGTATATATATATATATAAACATTATATATGTGTATATATATATATAAACATTATATATGTGTATATATATATAAACAAACATTAAACACTACATATATGTATGTTATGTGTGTGTATATATATATATACAGTGTTTATATATGTTTATATAGTATGTTATGTGTATATATATATAAATATATATAAACACTGTATGTATATATATATATATGTACACACATAACATACATGGTAATGTTGCCTTTTAGTCTACTTCTAGAATATTATTTTGCAGTTGTTCCCAGAAAGGAGCAAAGAAAGTTTTCTCTCTGATACTAAAAAATATTGCCATTGTACATTTTCGGCATCAACAAATCAAGAATGTGCACTAAGCCACTGTCGAAGTCCGGCAACCTTATGGGGAAATGAGAGAGAATAGAAAAGAGGGAAAAAGAGAACTATGGTCAGTGACAGGTTCTTGGCTTCCGGTACCTTTGGAATGGTCTTCCAGCTTCTAGATAACGCTTCTCTCTCATTAGGACCGCTTTCTTAAGGTTATTTTTAAAGAAAACCCCAGTTGGGCTCTGATAAGAACTCAAGTCTTAGAGCACTTACCATGAGGTAGGTGCTATGCTGACCGCTTTGTCATATTTAGACCTGTCGGTGGGGTATAGTTAGTGAACGTCAAGAATTAGAGTGACCAAGTAATTTGCCCTGAATCTCAAGTTACTAAGAAGTGGAACCAGGATTTACATTAGGATGTTGAGTGTGGTGTCTTGTTTTGAACCACCCAAGAATTCGGACCAATGGATGGTATAACATGTGTGAATCGTGGCTCTCCCCTGCTCAAACACATTCACTTCCTCCTCATTGCTCATGATTTATCCCTTCCAAAATCCTCAATTATTTACATCAGAGTTGAAAAGTGGTCTCCTGGCCAAATCAGCCTGGTTCCCTCTGCCCCAAATGACTTAGTGGCTCCACGAGAGGAAAATATTAAGATGGGAGAAAACCATCTATTAGAAACCTCCCGGGGGTGCCCGGGTGGCTCAGCCAGTTAAGCATTCGACTTTGGCTCAGGTCGTGATCTCACGGTTCGAGGGTTTGAGCCCGCATCAGGCTCTGTGCTGACAGCTCAGAGCCCGGAGCCTGCTTTGGATTCTGTGTCTCCCTCTCTCTCTCTCTCTGCCCCTCCCCCACTCACATTCTGTCTAAAAAATAAAAGAAAATAAAAAGTAAGAATAAAATTTGAGAAACCTCCCAGAAAGCAAAGGGCTAGTTGCAGCTGAGATTGTCTGTGGGCAGACAATCCTTTGGAATCAAGTAAATGTCCATGAATCCACATGGATGGATGAATGAATGAATCCAATCAAATAAACAGAATAATGGAGATATATTCTTATAGCAAAATTCTAATCAATAAATAACTGAAGTAGAGCTAAGCTCTTCTGGGCTCACGGCAGGTGTGTTAGGAGATGGGGTGCCCCCTCTATGGACAAAGCTTGCTCTGGGGCTCCCCTTTGGGTTTGCCAAGACTTTGTCAAGACAGAGCATTATTCCGATGGTTAGAATCGGTTATTATTAATTATCTTGTTGCTTAAATTTTCCTAGATTTGGTCATTAGGGGCTTCTTCAGGCTACGTCCTGTTCTCCTCTGAGATGTTCCTGCAATATGTCCGCTTTCGTACCTCCTGGAATCACAAATTGTTTTGGGCTCATCTTATTTTCCCTCCCCCAGTCCTGAAAGGAACCATTTCTTCGAAGATCTCTGGTTCCTTATCTTGGACAACGCTATATGGATAACAGATCTGAGTACCGGGTATAGAATGAGCACTTTGTAAAGTGTTGTGGAAAAATAAAGAGGCAAAACAAATACACACACACACACACACACACACACACACACACACGAACCAGATTAGAACAGTCTGACCTCAAAGATTAGCACAGTGCAGTCAATAGACACCTGATAAGTGTTGCTAATATGACCAAATTCTTAAACCAAACATAATCAAGTGACAGATGCTTAATTAGATAGTACGGGGAGAGTGACAACTGTATTGCTTTGCCAGATATTGGAGTAGTTTCCGAGGACACTGGACTTTCAGTTAGAAAACTGGGATAAGCCCCAGGAAAAGGGGGAGGAGTTGGTCACTCTAGGGTGGAATAGGGTTAGTGTGATGGTTCCTTCTCTGTATCAGCTTGGCTGGCCAAGGGGTGCCCAGGTTATTAACCATTATGAAGGGGGGCGGTGTCTGTGAGGGTGTTTCCGGGGACCATTAGCATGAGAATCGATGAACTCAGCAAAGCAGATGGCCACCCCCAATGAGTGGCCCTCATCCACCCCGCTGAGGGCCTGAATAGAACAAAAGGCAGAGGAAGGGAGGAATTCAACCACCTTTTATTCTGCCTCACTGTTGATCTGGAACATTCCATGCCATCCCTTGCCCTTGGACTGGGGTTTGTACCATTGGCTCCCCTGGCTCTCAGGCTTTTGGACTTGGATTGCACTACACCATGGGTTTCCCTGGGTGTCTATCTTGCAGATGGCAGATGGTGGGACTTCACAGCCGCTATAATCATGTGAGCAAATTCCTCACAATCAATCAATCAATCAATCAATCAATGCTTGGGTCAGGGTTCTAATAGACAACGGATGGATGGATAGAGAGAGAGAGAGAGAGTCAGAGTTCATAGATCTCCTGGTTCTGTTTTTCTGGAGGTTCTCCAGTGACCCTGACTAATGCAATGGGTTAGGGAAGGAGGTGACCAATGTAGGCTTCTGGGGAAGGGGAGGAAGCAGATCTCTGAGGCTTTAAGAGATCCTAAAACCCCTCCTCCCCTCTCCTTATGCGTCTCAAACCCTGTCACTCCCTGTGACAGTGGTTTTTGCAGCTGGGTCTCATTCACAGTTCCTGATTCTCTGTTGTCTCCTCAACGGAGCCGTAAATAATAGCTTTGGACTTTGAACACTGCTCGGATAAGCTGTGATTGGAAACATGGTCTGTGCCAGTGGAGCATGTGTCTCTGCCAGGGACAGCCTGTTGGAGCAAGAGCTGGGACGCCCAGATGCATAATTACTGCTGGGCTTCCAACAGCCCTCCACTCCAGGTTTACAGAAGCCCAAGGAAATCAACAAAAGGGTTTGCTTCAAGCGTCACTACCCACGGCTGCCGAGGTATCTTGGCTGTCCCGTGGGGTATTTCCCACAAGGGCTGGGTGGGCAGAGGTTTGTGGGTCAAGGCGTGAGGGGTTTGGACATGACTAAGTTCTAGGCGGAAGCAGAAACCCAGTCCAACTCCTGGCGTCAAGCTTCCTGTCTTTATGCAGGAACTGTATTCTTGTCCTCATAGTACAGACTCAGAAACTGAGGCTTCGATGAGCTGTCACATCAAGCTGCAACGTTATATGCAGTGGAGATGAGATGAGAGGACTCGCCTTCTAGAATAGTCTCATTTTGCCACAGCAATGCTTGCTCTGGTTCTGCTCCTGCTTGATGTTACGTATACCTTTCTGAAATCCACGATGCGCGTAATGAGAAACTCTTCATTAAAAAAAAAAATAGGTGGTTACTTAACCTAGATCTCTCTATCGTATCCAAGCATTGAGCTCTTTCTTTCTTTTTTTAAGTTTATTTATTTGTTTTGAGAGAGAGAGGAGAGCGGGAGAGACAGAATATTCCAAGGAGGCTCCACGGTGTCAGCCCAGAGCCCGATGTGGGGCTCAGACTCACGACCCGTGAGATCACGACCCAAGCCGAAATCAAAAGTCAGATGCTTCACCGACTGAGCCACCCAGGCGTCCCAAGCATTCAGCTCTTTCTTTACCAGATGCCTATTACGAAATCTGAGAATGCGGAGTCCAAGAATCTTGCCACGGGTGGGACATTTGTGGCCCAAGAAAGAAAAATCGGTGAAAATCACTGACCTTGATGGGGGCGCCTAACCCCTACAACTCCCAATGAGGAATCATTTCAGCTGGTAAATCTAAGTGACTGATACCATTTAAGGACACTTGGGTTGGCTGAGCTATGGTTTGCTTTAGACGACAAAAATCTCTCCCCCTCCCGTTCCGCCACTCGGCAAGATTGGCTTGCAACCCTACTGTTCAGCCAGGGTGTGAGGACAGCGGCCCTAACAGGTGTTTCGTGAAGAGATTTCAGACTCTGGGCACAGGCGCTGCTAACTCTAGGGTGCAGGTGGCAGACCACGAGGTGGTCGTCGGAGAATCAGCCTCCCTGCCCTGACTCAGGATGCAGCACGCGGCTGGCACTCGGAGGATGTGTGGTCCTGGGAAGCGTGAGGAGTTAGCACCGCTGATACGCACACTGACATTCTCACACAGGCAGCTCCCGCATATGGGTGATAAAAAGACAGAAAGCCCAACGGGACAGTGAGAGGAGCCGCGAGAAGGACGTTCGGAGAAAGGGAAGGCACCAAAGTTTCAAGCGTGAAGACGAGAGCCCAAGCCCGTGGGCAATTAGGAATCCGTCAAACGCCGTTTCAAACGACAGGGGCTACTCCTTCATGCCTACAAATGGGTGAAAATCAGAGTGAGGTGGCACCGGCATTGGCGGGATGTGGAGCCTCGGGGGGAGGGGTGCAGGCGCTCTGCTGTCGGGGAGGGTGGACTGGTGTTGCCGTTATGGCAGAACCACATGGCACCCTCCGTGCAAATTACGCACGTGCATGATGTTGACCCAGCAGTTCTTTGCCTGGTGTCCAAACCAGGGAAAAATTCTTGGGATCCATCACGGGACATGAGCAAGAAAGTCTGGTAGGTCATAGTTGATGTTGAGGAAGTTGGGGGCAAGCTGGGCATTCATCACTTGAAGAGGGGACAGGGAGAGGTGATACAGGCTGAGAGACATAGTACAGCCATGCTGGTTGTTGAAATAGGGAAACAGTGCGGGCCGATAACTGGCTGTGTCCCCTAACCCACTCAGAGCCTCTGTATCTCCTTTTGAGACCTACACAGTCCTCGTCTATGCAGCAATGAAAGATTACAGTCCTGCACTTCAGGGACTTGTAGGACCCAGTTCAAGCACTGAGGCAGCTTCCTGATCGGGCTTTGTGTTGTACAAAGGTTAAATATTTTCGATGTTAACCTTTTGGACGGATCAGATGAGGTGGGTTGACCCCATGGAATGTTATGTGGAGAGAAGCTTGAGTCTTAAAAAAAGTTAAAAGTGAAAACAAGGAAGGCAAACCATAAAAGACTCTTAAATACAGAGAACAAACTGAGGGTTGATGGGGGAGTTGGGGGTGAGGGGAAGATGGGTGATGGGCATTGAGGAGGGCACTTGTTGGGATGAGCACTGGGTATTGTATGGAAGTGATGAATCGTGGGAATCTATTCCCGCAGCCACGACTATACTGTATACACTGTATGCTAACTAACTTGACAATAAATTATTAAAAAAAATGAAAACAAAATAAAACCCCCCAAAGGAATAAAAAACTAGCTCTCGTGCAAAATGTCAATTGCATTTATGTAAATTAAAAATGACACGTATGCAAGACTAAGATACATACCTTATAAGGACACATTCAAAAACAAGATGAGGGGCACCCGGGTGGCTCCAGTCAGCTGAGGGTCCGACTCTTGACTTTGGCTCAGGTCATGATATCAGCATCGTGGGACCAAGCCCCATGTCGGGCTCCACCAGGCAACTGTTGAAAGCATGTTGACTATATGAACGCATTTGATCTGGACAATAACACCAAGTCTGGGGCCCTACCTCCCTGGGGATCCAGTCTCTGGGTGCTTGTGTCTCTTTGCTATATCCCAGCAATGTCAAAGTCGTCCCAGTGGCTTTCCGAGAAGCCAAGGCTGACTAGACTGGGAAAGCCAGAGCAGACTATCCCGCATGTGGCTCGGAGGTGGCCGGTAAGGCGTGCCAGGACACCCCTCCCCCGCCGTGAGCAAAGACTGCAGTAGGTTCCTATTGCTGCGTAACAAATACCACAGATTTCGTGGCTTAAGGTCATTCGAATGTATAATTTTGTCATTCGGTGAGAGTCAGAAGTCTGACACAGGCTAACATCAAGGTGTCGGAGAGCCTGGGTGGCTCAGTTGGTTAAGTGTTTCAGTGTCGGCTCAGGTCATGATCTCACGGTTCACGGGTTCGAGTCCTTCATCGGGCTCTGTGCTGACAGCGCAGAGCCTGCTTGCGATTCTCTCTCTTTCTCCACGCACCCCCCCCCATCCCTCCCCGACTTGCGCTGTGTCTGTCTCTCTCAAAATAAATAAAATTAAAAAAAAAACAGGGTGTCAACTGGGCCATGTTCCTTTGTGAGGGCTTCAGGAGAGACTCTGTTTCCTCGCCTTTGCTGAGTATGCGGTCTGCTTAAGATTCTGTCTCTCTCTCTCCCTCTGCCACTCTCCCCCCTCTCACGCTCTCCCTCCCTCTAAATAAAAAAAATAGTTGAAGTGTATATATGTATATATACCACATCTTCTCGATCATCTATCTATCTATCTATCCATCTATCTACCTAGGTGGCTTCCAAATACTTGAATAAAAAGGAAAAATAAAAGAGAGTAGTTAAAGAAATCCCCAGTAGAATTTAAACCCTGCATGTTTTTCTTCCAAATCACTGACAAAGACAAAAACCAGCATTCCCCACACATCAGAGGGCAACATTAGAAAGGGCTCACCAAGAGAGCATAAAGAGAACACGTTAAAAAGGGGGACAGAGGTTGGGTAAAGTGAAGCTGTTACAGCAAACAAAACTAACAGTGTAAATTCCACCGCCAAACAGACAAGAGTCTCAGACTAGGGGAATATGTTTGTTTAAAGAATTGCTGTGCTTGAAACATATATCTCAAGAGAAATGACTTCCCGAGTCTAAAAAACAAAGTCGAGAACAGTAATCTTAATCGAAACGGAGAAGGTGACTGCCGGTGGGAGGGACAGTAACAGAAGCATTTAAGGCATAACCTGTTGGCCGTGATAAGCAGGAAAATCACTTCTATGAAAATGTATGATCAATACTAAGGTCTTAAGGTTTCCCACACAGATCTATGCCCCCCCCCCACATATGCCACACATGCTTCAACATACTTCCAAAGTGACAAATGACTCAGGATGGGCTGTGGATCTGGGCGGGTGGAGAAGTTTGTTAAAAATTCAGGCAGTTTTCAGGTCGCTTGGGGGGCTCAGTCGGTGAAGTGTCCTGCTCTTGACTTCGGCTCGGGTCATGATCTCACAGTTCATGGGATCAAGCCCCGGGTTGGGCTCTATGCTGGAAGCATGGAGCCTGCTTGGGATTCTCTCTCCCTCTCCCTCTCTCTCTGCCACTCCCCTGTTCTGGCTCTCTCTCTCTCTCTCAAAATAAATAAGTAAAACATTTTTGAAAAATCAAGCAGTTTTCGTATCTTCCTCGGCTTGTGCTTTCTTCCAGGCTCACTGAGTCTCAGTCCCCCAGGATGGCATGGAGAGCTTATACACACACAAGTATATGCACGTACGTACGTGTATATGAACACATGTATACACATATATGTAGGTATCACATATCTGTCTGTCTAACTTATTCTTTACAGCTAGCCTCTGTGACTTTTTTTCCTTACTGCTCCCAACATCACTCCCAACACCTTCCAGAAGAGACTTTGAGATCCAGAGAACCTACACAGCTCGCTCCATTTTCCTCCCTAGAGTCTAACCTACTAGAACCCTAGGACCACATCTCTTGTAACTATCTTCTCCAGAGTGCTTAGCACAATACCTGCTTATTATTTTTTTTTTAGTGTTCATTTATTTTTGAGAGAGAGAGAGAGAGAGAGAGAGAGAGAGAGAGAAAGAGAACGAGCGGGGGAGGGGCAGAGAGAGAAGGAGACACAGAATCCGAAGCAGGCTCCGGGCTCCGAGCTGTCAGCACAGAGCCCGACGCAGGGCTCGAACCCACGGACCATGAGATCTAGACCTGAGCCGAAGTTGGACGCTCAACTGATGGAGCCCCCCAGACGCCCCCGATGCCTGCTTGTTAAATGAACGAACACCCTTGTTAAATAAAGAAGCAAGTGCCTATGGTTGCTCCCATCTGTCTCTCGCGCCTATTTCCAAGTATTTCCTGCCTTCTTTGGGGCCCACGCATGAAATATCAGGGTTGACTTTCTGGGAAACCACCACATATTCCACATAAGGAATAATTCAGAAGCGTGACCGGACGATAAACTGTCAGTCTGACTCTGGGTTAACCAGGGTTCCTAATTAAGCCACGAGGTACAGTGCTTACAGCTAAATACAGTGTGGGTTCCGTGATAACTCGGCTAATAGTCCTCGGCCTCTGTTATCTCCTTCCCTGGCATTTCGCTGATGAGTGTAGGGATCCCTGTGGCATCATGGCTCCCATCTCTTTAATGAGGCTTTAAGAAACCCGGGGAAGTGGGGGCACCTGGGTGGCTCAGTCGGTTGGGCGTCCCACTTCGGCTCAGGTCACACGAGCTCACGGTCTGTGAGTTCGAGCCCCGCGTCGGGCTCTGTGCTGACGGCTCAGAGCCTGAAGCCTGTTTCAGATTCTGTGTCTCCCTCTTTCTCTGCCCCTCCCCCGCTCATGCTCTCTCTCTCTCTCTCTCTCTCTCTGTCAAAAATAAATACACACACAAAAAAAATTAAAAAAAAAAAAAAGAAACCCGGAGAAGTTATATCGACAGCTAAAGTTGGCTTTCCTGCATACATACTTTGTAAAGGTTTCTCCTCCCTGAAGTGAGGTAAACGGCATTTGAGAAACTGTGGGGTTGGATTTCATGGGAGTTGACTGGGCGACATGATGGGGTTGATTTTCCAAGTAACAAAGGAGTATTATTAAAAGCGGTTTCTGTCTTTCCTGATTGGATGGGTTCCTTTTTTTTCTAATAAAGACTGGAGTGCAATGGGAGAGCTTGACCTTCATAGTCATGGACCCGGGTGATAATCCTCACACGTTCAAGGATCACTAAGCCACGGCTATGTTAGGCCAGGTAGAGAGGTTAAAGCAATGATAGAAAAGCTTAGAGAACATTCCAGCACCACGTGGAAAGTGCTGAGAGGAGAACTGTGGAGGAGAACGTGTAACCCCGATGGGCCGGACACTTGTCTGTCGGCAGTGTCTGTCTGTCAACGCCTTCCATGCTCTCCTGGGTAGGGTAGGTGCCGAGAGCTGGGCACCTGTTTCCTCCAGTTCCTTGCCAGCAGGATTCTGGCTTACATTGTGTTCCCAGAGCTTTCCTGCAAGATTTGGAAGAAGGAAGAGAAGCGGAAGCCATTTTCACAGCGGTGGGTACGACCGCGGGTTTAGGTGACAAGCAATCTCTCACAGTAACACCTGTTGGTGGTCCCTCCAGGAGCCTGGCAGCAGCTGTGGGTCCTGACCTAAGAGATAGTTGGTACTACGCTTTCTCTTTGGAAGGGGATGGTGGACCTTACAGGTGGAAACGGTCTATTGTGCCTTTTCTCCTTTAGTGTGTGATAGTGTTGCTTGGGGAACATTGAGTTTTGGAGATTCTGATAAACACAACTCCCTTGGCCCCCCCGTTGCCCACCTAATTCCACTGAAGGCAGAAGTAACCCCATGCCGCCCCCCCTGCCCCGTTTAAAGACCTTGCAATGACTTTACCTTGACGAGAGCCATTCTCAAGAACCACCCTGGCTACCGCCTCATCGCCTCCAGACCCATAACTGGGTGAGATCCCAGCATCGCCCAGAGAGATCTCTACAGGTTCTCACCTGGGCGGAGCCAGTTTACATACCAAAACTAATAATGATATTTTGTTAGCATTGGTAGAAGCCCAAGGAATAGGAGTGGGGGTGGGAGCCTGAGAAGCGTAGATCTGGAAGTATCTATCTGAAACCTGGGAGCATTTTTCTTTGGGGAGGAGACTCCTGGCAATTCCCTTCTAAATGCTCTATGCGAGTGGGTGATAAGGATAAATAGAGGCGGGACCACCTTGTGGGAGGGCAAGTCTGTCACCCCATCAGAGAGAGAACCATGGCTACTAAGGGATCAGAGAGCACGTGGGTAAAGACGGAAGTTCTGGACACCAAGTGTCACATCCGAGGCTGTTGTCAACAAGCAAATCAACACACGGAAAGCACACGTGCGAGTTCCTCCAGGTTTTCTGGTCAAATATTTGCTTATAATTGCCTTGTACTTCGTCCTCTTATCTTACTACCTTATGTAAGGCACACTGGTGGTAATTATGTGAAATAGATACTCTCTAGGGTACAAGTTGCTGAAGAATGAGTAGAAGGAGAACCAACATCAGCCAGAGGGTAGATACAGCGTCCGGTGGGACCAGAGCCTTCCCTTTGGAGCAGAGAGGGAGTAGGTCTTTGGTTGCACCGCGTGGGGCTTTCTCATATTAGATTCTTGCCTTCCTCGTGCCTGGAAGTTAAATATTGGAAATGTACATACAGGCAAGGTGTCAAAAGGGGCAAGACCGCGCCAGATGTTGCCGTACCAGAATTCTGCACCGTTCTGGCTCCCTCCTGTGCTCTCCCTATAGAACAGGTGAGGAAACCAGGAAGGGCACCTCCCAGGATCCCTGGTCAGCACCTGGTTTACACTCCACTAAAGGCAGCTTTAAAGACAGAAGTGAAGCAGAAGGCCACTCCTGTTCCTTGGACAGTAGCGAGCCGATGTTTGGGCTTTGGTACACATGGCACGAAGCTTTACGCCAACGTCTGGACAGGCTCTTATGACTCACCTGCCCCTGTGGCACAGACAAGTGTGGACGTCAGTTTGGGGGCCTGTGTTCTCCTGACGTGGGCGGTCAGCTTCCCGCAAAGCTAGTGGTAACCTTGAGATCTGGTCGTGGACTTCCCTGACGTTTCCACTCTTGTCTTCCTAGAGCTTCGTCAACCCTGCTCTCCTGGGTGAAGTCTCTTTATCTTACAAATACCTTTCAGCGCCCTAACCTCGTTGGATACACCGGTTTAGGAGATCCAGCAAAGTGATGGGAAGTGCAAGGGGAACATGGAATGATAGGTTCTACAAAGCCTGAAGAGGAGAGTTTGGGGGAAGGAAGGGAAGGTAGCAGTGGGCACTGGGCTTACCGTACCCCGTCATAATTCTAGTTCCTCCCTACAGTAAGAGCTTGGGCTCTAAAGGATAGATTTTGGCCTCGGTTCTAGTTCTTACACTGATTCTTAACCCTGTGTGGTCATGGATAAAAAAAAAAAGTCTATTTATAGAGGCCTCGGTCTCCTAATAATGTGTGACTAATAAATTCCTAGGCCATCGCTCTATTGAAACTATGAAAGGCAATCAACATAAGGGCTCGATACGCTGAGGGCAAAGTACATTGTGAGTGTGGAGAGCTTCTATTATTTCATCCTCTTGTATGTGAGGAAATGGAGCCTGAGAAAGAGCAAATGTACCTGCAGGCAGAGCAATTAGGATCGGATAGAGCCAGAACTCCACAATCTGGGCTAATTCCTCTGTATAATACAACTATCCCCATAGGAAATAGGCGATACATAAAGGACAGGTTCAGAGACCGGATGTTTTGTTGAGGTTCCAAGCAACCCCCCACATCTCACGGCTTATAAGGGTGAGTGTGTGTCAGGGGTCTGGAGGTTGTCTGTGGCTCTGTTGGCCGGGCACCGTGTTGTTTTGTTGTTGTTTTAACCTGGCATCTCCAGGGCTGAAGGGGCAGTGATTCTCGAGTGCCGAATCTCAAGAATCCTGGGAGAAATGTGCAAAGCCTCTTAAAGCCCCTCCTTGGAACCTCCACACGGTCGCTTCTGCTTATATTCCTTTGGCCAAAGCAAGACTGTATGCCCAAGTCCACATGGGCCGGGAGGGAAAATTAATTTCTCCCACAGGGCTGGAGGGAAAGGGAGAATGAATATTTGCTGAGCGGTAATTCAGTCCGACCACCATGTTACAAAGCAGAGTTTTGTAATGATTCTTGCCTTCTCCCGAGTTTTCCTGGGTTTCCTCGTTATGCTGGATTATCTGTTTTTAACTCGGTGTCACCTCGCCGACCTCTTCTAGTCTTATTTATTTATTTATTTATTTTTTTTGCATAACGAGGGAAAAACACGGAGATAACATTTCTCAGAATGTCTATCTTTATGTGGTTTCAGGTTAGAGACTCCCAAAGGCAGTGCAAACAAGTGAAATTTGGAAGGCAGAAAAGAGAAGCCATTATTTATTATTATTATTATTATTATTGATGGCAGTTGCCCATAGTCACATGAGCAGATGTCCAGTATAAAGTTCCTAGTGCCTTCTAGGCGAGGTCCTAAAGCTTACCTGTCTCGATATTGTAGGCAGCTAACCCTTTGAGTTTCCTGAGATTTGTGGTGGGTTCCTGGAGAGCTCTTGTTAATTACCTCCTTCTCAAAACTTCGCTATCCATCGTTTTTGCACGACTTCCAATGATTATGTAGGCTTTTAATGCCCTCTGTTAGAGCCTTTTCTACTTGGCATGCCTACAGTGCCTCGTCTTTTCTCAAGGGAATTCTGATTTACATGTTGTGTATTTTATAAAAATTCTGGCTCTCTTTCCTTGAAATAAAAGTGACCAGGATTTGCCAACTCTGTGGTCTGAAGATCAAGGCAATAATCATCAGCTGGGGTTTGCCCCGTGCATTTTGAAACTGAGAACAGACCGCAAAGAAGATCCTAATTCAGGTCCATAAGAAATCAACGCCAAAACAGTGTTTTGAGAATTACTAAACATGTACTTGGTAGGGTGAACCTCATATATTTTTCTCTGTGGTTCGTATAATGAACCACAGACAATGAATCGCAAAGGAAGGACCATGGAGCTCCAGTTCATTTCCCATAAGACCCAACCAGCATGGCTGAAGCTCTCATTTTTGTTCAGAGCTCACGGGTTCACAGGTCCAGCAGTTGTATACTCATCCACACTGCACATCAGCTCCAGACCCTGTCCTTTGCATCTCAGAAGGTTCTAGCGATGGCTTATACAGAGCTTGCTGTCTGTAACCACCGAGGTTTCTGCTTTGTTTCGGGTTGAAGGGAGCTCAGCTGCAAAGAATGGATGAATCATAATCCCGGATTCACATGGCACACTCACCCTCCATCATTGCCCAGGCCTCTTGTTTAATTATTTATTTGTCAATTAGTGCGTCTTAATAATGCAATCAGCGTCCATGAACCCATCGCTCTTAGATCCCGTGGAGGCTTCCTGGCCTTCAATAGGCTCTGCAAAACGCTGGCAGAATTCTAGCAAATACAGCCATGTGGTTTTTCCAGTGTGTCATTAACCTCATCACAAGATCTGTATGTTGGGCGGAGTCTGCCATTTTCCTCCTTGTGTGCAAATAAGGAATAGACATTTTAAACCCCTTTTGGCAGAAGAATAGTATCTTTCTGGTAGTCCAAACTCTAAAGGGACCTGTCCTGGGCAAAAATATAAATGCCCTCACATTTCTGCTAGTCACCTTTAAAGCATCCCCTTGGCTATACCAGCTTGGGGCATTTCTACATGATCCGTGCGGCACGGGTTAATTTAAGCCTTAGGAACTCTGTTTTGGATTGATGGAGGAAATGAAACTTTACAAGAAACATTTACTTACAAATTTTTTTTTAATGTTTCATTTATTTTTAAGACAGAGGGACAGAGCATGAGTGGGGAGGGGCAGAGAGAGAGGGAGACACAGAATCCGAAGCAAGCTCCAGGCTCCCAGCTGTCAGCACAGAGCCCGATGCGGAGCTCGAACTCACAAACCGTGAGATCATGACCTGAGCCAAAGTTGGACGCTTAACCAACTGAGCCACTTTTTAATAGTAGATACTTCCCCAATAATAAAAGGATAAAACACTGAATACTATTTAAATGTTCTTTAAATCAGGGGCGCCTGGGTGGCTCAGTAGGTTGAGCGTCTGACTTTGGCTCAGGTCATGATCTCACAGTTTGTGGGTTCGAGCCCCGCATCTGGCTCTGTGCTGACAGCTCGGAGCCTGGAACCTGCTTCGGATTCTGTGTCTCCCTCTCTCTCTGCCCCTCCCCTGTTCACGCTCGGTCTCTCTCTCTCTCTCTCTCTCTCTCTCAAAAATAAAATAAATAAATAAATAAAATAAAATAAATGTTCTTTAAATGAGGGCATATTTGTTAACATTTAATTAAAGGAAATTATATATCAAAGGGCCTGGCAAAATATGAATTAAAAAAACATGCAAACAAACAATTATGTCAATACTTAATTGCAAAATTTCAACTTTTTTAAAGCACAAGTTTGAACTCATCATTAAATATAGAAATCTACATTTAAATATGCCGATTCACCTACCAGCAAATTTAGCAAAAAGTGCATTATGTAAACAACAAAATGAAACAAAACAAAATCTGGGAATTCTAAAATAAGTGGAAAGCGAAGCAAATGAAATAATGGGATCAATTGAAATCTGAATTAAAAAGTACATTTTCTGAAATGATTGCCCTGTAACCAAAAGGTATTCTCTAACATGCATAGAAACCAAAATGTTCATTCTGTAAGATTTAATTAATCATTTCTAAAAGAGTTGACTGTTTTCCATTACAGAGGGCCAGTTAGTGTGAGAAGTCTCATGACTTACTTTCATTTTAATTCAACATAAGATAGATAGTTATATCAATAGATGGATGGATACATCAATCAATAGATCAATGATAGATTCATACATCAATGACAGATAGGCAGATAGATAGATAGATTCTCTGTTGGGTGCTGAGCCACTGGAAAGGAGTCTCAGAAATCTTGGAAAAGTCTACTCTGTACTTCTCCCTCAGATCCAGGAGACCTGTCCCAACCCCCAGAGAAAAATAGCCAACTGGGGGTTCTCTGTCCCAACCCCCAGAGAAAAACAGCCAACCGCCTTTTACCATGTCTATGGTAAAGCAGAAATTTCTCTAGTGGTGAACTGAACCTAAGGAGGATCTCAAAGAAAACCACCCATTTGCCACCTGTACCACAAGTCAAACCCATTCGTGGTTAGGTGATCTTTGTCCTCACTGATACACCAATGCCTTCTCCCGCCACAGCTCAGATTCAGAGATTTATACCTCGCTACATCCATGAGGTAATTTGGAGTTCACTTCATCCAGCGAAGGATCACGATCACTTTTACTGAACAAAGTATCGACCCCTTTCCTTTTGTTTTCTCTCACGTTCATGTTTGCAACGTAAGTACTGTCATTGGGCTTTCACAGATAAGAAAACCCTAAGGATTGGAGATTATGTGACGTGCCTATAGCTACTCAGTGACTGAATGATGGAGCGAAGAAAGTGAACATGAAACTTTCTTTAAAGCCCACATTGTGTGTGTGGGTGGGTGTGTGTACATGTGTGTGTGTACTACACTAGAGAACCAACCACATTATCTTCCCAGATACGCCACTCATCCATGGATGACAGTGGTCACCCTCAGAAGGCAGCCAGACTCTTCCCCCAGCCAGGTGAAATTTTTTGAAGTTTTCCCGTCACTTTCACCCATTGATTTTGCCTTTAGAAACAAACAAACAAAAACAGTGTTGCTTTCCTCTGCATGGCAATCCTTCAACTATCTGAAAACCCCTCTAGGGCACTCTGGGTCTGATGTCACCATGGACCCACAAGTGGCCGTGGTTGCCACCATAAAGGCTCTCCTGTGACAGCTGAACAAATGGAGCCCTGGGGTTGAATCAATCATGCCTCCATAGCGTGACTTCCAGAAACATTAAGTTCTTTCTCCAGATGTTGGACACTAGTCAAAGTAGGTGAAAGAATTTCATTTTCAGGTCTCTCCGTGATCAATCCTGGAAAGGCAATGGGGGAGCTTTTCTTATTTTTAACAGTGAGCTATAGAGATGATTGTTGCTATGAGGACAGTCCTTTCTCCTTCCTCCTTCCTTATTCCTCCTTCCTCCTTCCCCCTCTTCTCCTTCTCCTTCTCCTCCTTCCTTTTCTACCCCTTCCCTTTCCCCTTCCCCTTCTCCTTATCCTTCTCATTCTAATCCTTCTACTTCTTTCTACTATTACTATTATTTTTCTATTAAAGTGAAACCTAAGGCAACAAAACACCTTTGCTCATTTATTACCATTATTTTGTTCACTGTGTCGGGTTTGCTCACTGATGTCTCCGTCATCAGTCAGACTTCTCCAAAGGAGCAGAATACACACAATTGACCCTTGAACAACACAAGGGCACTGACTCCCCCTGCACAGTTGAAAATCTGCGTATAACTTTTGATTCCCCCAACTTAACCACTCATAGCTTACTGTTTACCAGAAGCGTTACTGATACCATAAACAGACAATGAGCACGTATTTCGTATGCTAGATGTATTACATACCATATTCTTACAACAAAGTAGGCTAGAGAAAAGACAATGTTACTAAGACAATTATAAGGAAGAGAAAATACATGTAAAACACTGTACTTATTTATGTATACATTTATTTATGTATGTATACATGTAAGTGGACCCCCGCAGTTCAACCCCGTGTTGTTCAAGGGTCAACTGCATATATATATATGGATATATATATATATGGATATATCCATATCCATATATACCCTATATATGCACATATTCTATTCTATTCCTTTTTTTGAGGGATAGAGAGAGTGTGCACCTGCATACGTGCATGAGCAGGGTGGGGCAGAAGGCGAGGGAGAGAATCCCAAGCAGGCTCCAGACCCAGCAAAAAGCTCACAGCAGGGCTTGATCTCATGACCATGAGATCACGACTTGAGCTGAAATCAAGAGTCAGATGCTCAGCCGACTGAGCCACCCAGGCGCCCCCACGGATTCTCTCTATATCCACATCTATATATATAAACTCGGTTCTGACCAAATAATGGGCTATCATAGCCAGTTAACGCATAAAATTAACCATCACAGGCCAAGGGATGGCCAAGTTCTGGGGAAGAAGGTCACGTTTTACTTCCAGCAGAGCAACAATTAGAAGAAGTGAGAAGCAGATGTGGAAGAAGGGCTCCGAGTGAAATGGTCTGGGAGCAGAAGTGGAAGGAGAGGCCATTCCACACTACACATCCCTGGAAAGATGGTCTGCATTCTGAACAAGAGACGTGAGGAATTTATGGGACTGTTTCCTTCCACAGGTGCAAAGCCATTTCACAGACTCGAGTCACCATGCAAACTCAGCGTCCATGTCGGCGTAGGCAGCCCATTGGGAAAACATCTTGCCAAGTTGCTAGGTGGTATCCATTGGGAGAAAAGGATGAGTTCCAGCCATCCCCATCCTAGGGACCAAAGATATTTTACCAGCCAGTTACTAAAAAAGTGAGCTAAGCTTCCACGGGTTTGTTCCTAATAGATCCTCTTACCCTGACTCTAATGTGTTCCTATCACCACTCCTGATGCTTGGGTTTTCTGGTAGAGTTTTACATCCCTGGTTTTACTTAAATAGCTAGATGAGAAATTGGATCAGAGTCACCCTCTCCTCTTCCTTCTACTTCTGTGGAATCAAGTGCATCCTCACTGTCATTAATTTTCTGGGAGCAACTTCCTAACTCCAGCCCACAGCTTTTTATAATAATCACACTTACCCAAGGTCCCTACCTTGGGAGAGTTCAGGCAGTTGAACTCTGTGCGTTTGATGATATATAGTGCATGGCCAACAAATGCCTGATGTTATTATTATAGTTGTCTGGGTACTGGTGTGATATGGGGCTGGAAATCAGAGAGAGTCCAGAAATTAAGAAATTAGTCTCCCCAACCGGTAAGTAGGAGGGTGGGGAGTTCAGCCAATGATCCCAGGGCCATGGTCAGGCCAGGCAGCCAAATTCTAAGGACCAAGATTCTGAAAACACAGCCAGGAATATGGAAAACAAGATGATGTTCAGGCAGGGGCAGATTCTCAAAGAGATAATCCTGAGCACGAACCACAGGTCAGGGACAAAGAAACCCAGGCAAGGTTGTGGAAGCAGAAAATGGAGTGACATTAAGACACCGACTAAAGACATTTGCTGGGTCTGGATGGCTTCCTAGAAGCACTCAGTGTCACTTCTTATTTCTTGATATCCTAAAAGGAACACCTGGTACCTGATAGTCAGAAATTATTCATTAAAAGGGCACAAGGAACAAGTTTACTGGACCTTTAGTCAAGACAAAAGCTCATGTCAGAGGTTCCCGTGCCCCTTTCACAGACACTTTGGTTGCTGGAAAAGGAAGGGCAGGTTCCTCCACAAAATAGCCCTTTCTGCTCCCTTCAGAGTTCTAAGAAGCCCACCCCCAAACCGCACATAAAATAGCGGTGACCACTGGCGGTGGCCATTAATTGTGATAATAGTGCCCTTCTCTTTTGGAACATGAGAGAGCTTCAAGGTGAAGTTTGCAAATGGTCCTGTTTGGGACCTTGTCATGGGCCACCGTGAGAAACGTCCTAATAGTCAACGAAGAGACTTTCTGGAGAATTCCCAGACATTCTGTGGGCAGCTGGACAGGGCTGGATTTCTCCCAGAAAAGGTGGGAGTTGAGCCAGAACAATATTTTTATGTGAATATTGGGTTTTTTTTAAAGTTTTACCTAAAAGTGTTTTGTATTTACAGAAGCGTTAAGATAGTAGAGTTCTCATGACCGCTTCCTCATTTTCCCCTACTATTAATATGACATTAGTGTGATACCTTTGATATGATTAGTGAACCAATATCGATACATTACTAACCAAAGTCCATGCTTTGTTCAAATTTCCAGTTTATGGAACTATGTCCTAATGTCCTTCCTCCGTTCCAGGATACCATCCAAGGTGCCAAATCACGTTTAATTGTCATGTCTCCTTAGTCTCCTGATGGCTATGGCAGTTTCTCAGACTTTGCTTGTCTTTGATGACCTTGATGCTTTGAAACGTCCTATAAAATATAGTGCAGGATGGCCCTTTATTGGAATCTGTCTGATGGTCTTCTGATGAGTACACTGGGGTTATGAGTTTTGGGGAAGAAAACCACAGAGGTGGAGTGTCATTTTCTTCACATGATATCAAGGGGACGTGCTGTCCACATGATTTATGGCTGTTCATGATGGCCACGATTGCCTGGCCAAGGTGCCGTTTGTCAGGTTTCTCTACTATAAAATTACTTTTCTTTTTTTCTCCCTTTCCATGCTGTGCTCTTTGGGAAGAGGTTACTATGTACAGCCCATGCTTACGGAGTGGTGGTGGTGGTTGGGGGGGGGGGTTATGCCCCACCTCCTTGAAGGCAGGGTAGTTACCTAAATTATTTGGAATTTTTCTGCATGGAAAATTTATCTGTTCGCCCCATTTATTTGTTTATTCAGTTATTTGTATTAGCTTGGGCTCGTGGATATTGATTTTATACTTTGGGTTATTCTACTGGGAACAGTATCTGAGAATACTATTTTATTGATTTTGCTGCTCAGATTGTCTGTGAGCTTTTGGGAGTTTAGTTGATGCTGTGTGTTTCTGAAATACCCTCACCATTGAATATTTTTGGTTGCTTTTGCTTGTTTGTTTGTTTGCTTGTTTTAGGGAGGTGGTATTTCCTTCCTATATGTCATTACAAGATGCTCCAGGCTCATCTTCCATATTTCCTGCCCCGTCCTAGAATCAGCCCCTTTTCCAAACACCCTCATTCTTTTTATTGGAGAATGGTATTAAAAACCAAGATTTGGATCATAGGTGTGCTCATTGCTACTGGGGTGTGCTTGCTTCTTGACCTTCTTCCTGACCTTTGTGCTGACAGAGCAAGGAGATACATGTGTGTATAGTAACTGATGCATATACATATTATGACACAGTTCTACATGTAACCATCTCTATATTAATGCAAACCGTTCTTACCGATATCTCCAACTCTAATTCATTACCGCATTGATTATTCTAGCCTCCTCCCTTTGCCAATCTGTAAATTTCTACTGCAACAGTGAAAACCTGACTCACACCGTCCTCCATCCATTTGCTTCATTGTTCATCTCAAATATCAATGGATAGCAGGGTCAGAATTGTTAACTCATCTCTCTATAGTCCACATATGTGGATATACAGTTATCATCTAGAATATAGGGCTTCTGCACAGTTTGTTTCGCCTTTAATTTTACAGCCTTCACTCATTTCCAAGGTTATTTGGATCGGCACATTTTCTCTCCCCCCACTTCAGCTAGGTTGTTTTATACATTTATAATACATACACTGTGCATTCTATCTGGGATCCTCTGTCCTCCTAAATTACTTTTTAATGCACGTACTTCAAGGTTCATATTTTGTGCTGTAAAATTCTACGGGGTTTGAAAAACACCCAGTGTCCACCTCCGCCATTACAGTGTCATACTGAATGTTTTGATAACCCTAAAAAAAAATCCCCCATGTTTGAATTCCCTATGCTGAGTCAACCCTCCTCTCTCTCCCCCGGAAGCCCTGTCCCTGTGACCACTGTTCTGTTTCTAATCTTTGTAGTTTTGCCTTTTTCAGAATGTCATGCATTTGGAATCCCACATTATGCAATTTTAACGGACTCGCTTCTTTCACTTAGCGATATGCAGTTAATATCCATCCATGTCTCTTTGGGTTTTGATAGATGATTTCTTTTTATCACTGAAAAATATTGCGTGGTATGGCTATACCAGTTTCCTTATCCATTCACCTATTCAAGGACATGCACACATAATTTGTGCATATTTTGTTAGATTCATGCCTGGTACTGTGCCTGAATCTTTCACTTCTGGGGGAGCTACTGTAAATAGTCATTTTATTGTAAATTCCTACTCTTCCTGCTGGAAAATAGAAATGCAATTGACTTTTGTGTATGCACCCTGAAACCTTGCAACACTCACTTATGAGTTTCAGGAGGTTTTTGTGGGTTCTTTTGTATTTTCTACATAAACAATCATATCATCTGTGAATAAAGGCAGTTTTATTTCTTCCTGTCTAATCTATCTCTTTCGGGATCTATAATTTATATATATTATGTTATTATATATGTTTTAACATATGCAGTAATATAAAAATATACAATACATATACAAGTATTATATATATTCCTGTTCTTGCTTTATTGCATTGGCTAGAACTTCCAGTACAACGTTAACCAGAAGTGGTGAGAAAGGACAATCTTGTCTTGTTCCAAATCGTAGGGAGAAAGCATCCAGTTGTCACAATTAACTACGATGTCAACCATAGGTTCTTTGTAGACGTTCTTTATCAAATTGAAATTCTCTCCGTACCTCTAGTATGGTAAGAGTTTTTAATCATAAATGTGTGTTATATTTTGTCAAAAATATCTCAAAGCTTTTCTGAGTCCATCGATATGATCATGATTTTTCTTCTCTAACCTATGGATGTGGTCTGTTACATTGATTTTCAAATATTCAACCAGCCTTGTGTACCTGGGATAAAACCCACTTGGCCATGGGTATAATTCCTTTTATACATTATTAGATTTGCTAATATTTTGTAGGATATTTTTACATCTATGCTCAATCGAGATGCAGGTCTGAGGTTTACCTTTCTGGTAATGTTATTATCTTGTATGATTATTAGGGGAATGCAGGTCTCACAGAATGAATTAATAAATACTTCCTCTCCTAAATCTGCAAGAGATTGTAATATTGGCTTCATTCCTTCTTTAAATCTTTGTGAGAATTTATTGGTGAAACCATCTGGACCCGGTGATTTCTTTTTTTTGGAAGGCCTTTAATATTGACTCAATTTATTTAACAGATATTATCCTACTGAGACTATTTACTTCTTCTTATATGAGTTTTGGTAGCTGGCATCTTTCAAGATGTTAGTTTATCTATGTTATCAATCTGTGGGCGTATTATTGTTCATAGTATTCTTTTATTGCCCTTTTAGCATCTGGAGGACCAGCAATGATGACCCTTCTTTATTTCTCATGCTGCTAATTTGTGTCTGCTCTCTTTTCTTCTTGATCAGCCTGACTTTTCAAATCTTATTGACTTTTTCAAATTATTTGAAAGTTTTTGATTTTATTGATTTTCTCTATCGCTTTCCTGTTTTCACTTTCTTTGATTTCTTTTTTTTTTTAATGTTTATTTATTTTTGAGAGAGACAGAGAGAGACAGAGCATGAGTGGGGAAGGGGTAGAGATAGAGAGGGAGACACAGAATCTGAAGCAGGCTCCAGGCTCTGAGCTGTCAGTGCAGAGCCTGATGCAGGGCTTGAACCCATGAATGGTGAGATCATGACCTGAGCTGAAGTTGGATGTTTAACCAACTGAGTTACCCAGGTGCCCCATCAATTTCTTCGATATCTGCTCTAATTTTTAAATTTCTTCTGCTTGCTTTAGGCTTACATTGTCCTTCTTTCTCTAGTTTACTAAGGTGGAAGACTTAGGTTATTAATTTTAGAACTTTCTTATTTTCTGATGCATACATACAATGCCATAAATTTCCCTTTAAAGCACTGCTTTTGCTCCAACCCACAACTTTTACTTAGTTTGATTTTTATTTTCATTTATCTTAAAACATTTTTAGATTTGTCTTGAGACGTCTTCTATGACCCATGTGCTATTTACAAGTGCATTATTGAGTTCTGAATATTTGGAGATTTTCCCGCCCTCTCTTGTTGAATTCTAGTTTAATTTCATTGCGGTATGAGAATATACTTTATAGGAGTTATATTTTTAAAAGTTTGTTGGTGTGTTTTATGGCCTAGAATATGGTCAGTCTTGGGGAATGTTTCATATTAGCTACAAAGATGTGTGCATTTTGCTCTTTTTGGGTGGAGTGTTCTCTAAATGTCAACTAGATGAGTTGATTGATAGTTCGGGGCAGCTAAATCCTTTTGGCTTTTCTGCCTATCTGATCTATCAGTTACTGAAGGGGTGTGTTGAAGTTTTCAACTATACTATTGGATTTTTCTTTTTCTTCTCATAATTCTGTCAATTTTTGCCTTACCTATGTTGATGCCCTGTTGTTAGGTGCATATACATTTAGAATTGCATCTTTTGCAGAAATGAGTGATTTATTATTATGCAATGCCCCTCATTATCCCTGATAATTTCTCTTGTTCTGGTGTCTGCTTTGTCTGAATATAGTGACTCCAGCTTTCTTTTGATTACTTAACTTAACTCCACTTAACTTTTAACCTACTTGAGGCTTTGTGTTTTAAGTGCATTTGTTACGGACAAAATATACTTGGCTTTTCTTTTCTTAACGGAATGCTATTTTAACTGTAGTTTTACGTCAAGCCTGGTACAATTTGATGTAGATAGGTGAACTCACAAAATTTTGTAAGATAATGTTGTTATTCCCATCTCATACGTAAAATGGAGGCTTAGAACATTTAATTGGTCAGAAAAAGGATACGAAGCTAAGTATTCCATCCTTACTAAGGAAGGCACGGAGCACAGTGGTTAATAGCACCTGATTTGCCACTTGCTATGTGTGGGATCTTGGGCAAGTTACTTAGCCTGTATTAACTGTCAGGGGCCTCAACTGTAAAACGAGGAGGAAGATAAGAGGTCTACCCTAAATTATGTTAAATGCATTTAAAGGAGTAAAGCATCGAGAGGCGTCTGGGTGGCTCAGTCGGTTAAGCGTCCGACTTCGGCTCAGGTCATGATCTCACACTTTGTGGGTTCGAGCCCTGAATCAGGCTCTGTGCTGACAACTTGGAGCCTGGAACCTGCTTCGGATTCTGTGTCTCCCTCTCTATTTGCTCCTCCCCAATTCATGCTCTACCCCCCCCCGTCAAAAATAAATAAAAGTTAAAAAAAATTTGTCAAAGGAGTAAAGCCTCTAGAACATCATGTTGCACTAGGTATTAAAAGAGAGAAGAGGAAGAAAAATAGAGTCCTACGCTTTTCCTGGTTCAACATCTGCCTTTGAGTCTGTTTTGATCCGAGCCTAAAGAATATTAGTAGAATCAATTTCCTAAATGTATTGAGCAGATTAAATGAGATACTACCTTTGAAACCCATACTAAGGAGATGAACACGAAGGAAGTGCTCAGCCGCTATTGTCTGTGGCTATAAAAATGCTTGCCAGTGTGTTCTCCCATATTTCACTCTTACCAATATTCCCGAAATGACCGTCCTTACTCACACATCATCGTGTGAGAATGGTTTGTCTGTGGACTGAAATCAGAGAAGTGGCATTGCTGGGTCAAAGGTAGGATGCTTCAGCATTCAGTAGAAATTTTACGCAGATTTCCCCCTAAGAATTTCATCATTTTAAACCCCCGGCCGACAACGTTTGAAAGTGCCTGTTATCTGTGCCCCTCCACCAGCACAGGGTGTTATTAGCCTTTTTCATTTTTGTGTCAAGGTCAAAGCTGTATTGTATTCCAATTTGTGTGTCTTTATTTATTAGTGAGATTAAGCATATTTGTATGTCCTTTGTCTTATTCATGTTGTTTACCCGTTTTTTCCTTTAGATGTCTTCGAGCACCATGCCAGGCATGTTCTCTGGGAAGCAGGAGGGCGCTGGTTACCAAACGAACAAGATTTTTGCCCTTGCCAACTGAAACTGTTGACTGATTTTTGCTGGTGTTGATTTCTTTCTTTATTATAAAATTTTTTAATATTTTTTTGAAAGACAGGGAGAGAGAGAGAGAGAGAGAGAGCGGGGGAGGGGCAGAGAGAGAAGGAGACACAAAATCGGAAGCAGGCTCCAGGCTCTGAGCTATCAGCACAGAGCCCGATGCAGGGCTTGAACTTACGAACCGTGAGATCATGACTAGGGCTGAAGTTGGATGCTCAACCGACTGAGCCACCCAGGAGCACAATTTATTTATTTAAAAAAAATTTAATGTTGTGTGTATTTTTGAGAGAGCAAGCGAGGGAGAGCGAGAGAATGAGCAGGAGAGGGGCAGAGAGAGAGACACACACACACACACAGAATCAGAAGCAGGCTCCAGGCTCTGAGCTGTTGGCACAGAGCCTGATGTGGGGCTTGAACCCAGGAACAGTGACATCATGACCTGAGCCGAAGTCAGAGTCTTAACTGATGGATCCACCCAGGTGCCCCTGTTTATGTTGATTCATAAAGGCTCACTGTGTATTTAGGAAACATCCCTTGTCTATGATGTGCTACACATTTGGGGGAGAAATGGTATTTTTAAGGCAGAGGCTGATACAGGACATCTTTTCAGAGTATAATAAATTCTCAAGAGGAGCCTCGGTGGTATTTCCAGACTGGAGGTGGTGGTTACAGTTGACTGTTAATGATTTTCCTGACTCACCAGTAAGAATCAGATGTTAAATTCCTTAACACATTCTTGATAAGAGCTTGTAGGGGACAGGAGAAGCAAGGTGATCTTAGAATCCTGAATAAATGCCCTAGTTTATAGCAACTCTTTTTCTTTTTCTTTCTTTCTTTCTTTCTTTCTTTCTTTCTTTCTTTCTTTCTTTCTTTCTTTCTTTCTTTCTTTCTTTCTTTCTTTCTTTCTTTCTTTCAACTAATTAAACAACTCTTAATGGTATGGCCTGACCATAGAAACTCAGGCCCAAATCCAAAAGTCAAAATTGAAGGAAATTACTTAATGTGCCCTAATGATAGGGTCATTTGGAGAGTAGATTGGAAATCAACAGCTTTCATCTGAGTATGGAACTCTTTCATTCAGGAGGACAATTTGTATCTAATCTGCGCCAGTGGCTTAGACCCGAACACCCGGGGCGCAGAGACCTGATGCTAATGCAGTCACTGCCATTCAGGTCAGAAGAGACAAGGGTGAGCGCCCTGCCCTGGACAGTCCCAGACAGTCTACCTGGGAAGTCACAGTTGAGCTGAGGCCCCTTGGGGACAGCCATAAGCGCTTCTCGGACCTTCTCTGTGAGATGTGATTCCAAGAGGCCTCCACTGTGAGAAGTCAGGTAAGGATCCAGAAGACCAGAGCACAGACCACGAGATTTGGAAGGAGATGGTGTTAGGGAAGGCTCCCCCAACACACACACACACACACACACACACACACACACACACCCCTATCTTCCACTCCCCAGGGACCTACCTTGCTCAGCACCTTTCTCGGCAGCTCTGAAACAGCCCTCCTTAAATGACAGATATCCTGACATCATTGATCCCTTACCTGTTTATCATCAGACTGCACCTTCAAAGGACTCATCTCTGAGCTGATTCTGCCTCAGAGGGAGACACTGGGACTTTTGTCATTACTCCATGGGGCTTATATATTGGACATTTGGGAATATTTAGTGTGATATTGAAACAGGTAGCATTGCCTCTCCTCACACAACGTCCTGTGCACTCTTAGCACAGAATTACATAAAGAAGTCTGTTCATTAGAAAACACTACAGAACACAAATGAGATATTACAACCGAATGATGACCCTCGAACATTCCCTACACGCATGCTTTTCAGATGTACAACATGCTCTTCCGCTTTTCAACTTAATAGCAGATATTATTTATTTAGCTTATATTATATACATAAATAGCTCTATATTTTGCTTCTGCTAAGTACATATAATATGTATTTAAAAAATATATATATATTCACTAAGTTTATGCACATTATATATGGCTATATATAATGTATCTTTGCAAACAACCATTTATATATATTATAGTATTAATGTAATATAGTATTATCTTATGTATAGTATATATGTATATATATAGCATATATATAGTATATATATAGTATATATATATATATATATATATATATATATATATACTATGTATACTATATATATATACACACACACTATATATAGTATACTAGTATACTATATATAGTATATACTGTAGTATACATAGTATGTGTATATATCTATATTACAATTATATTTACAATTACTATATATTACAATATACAATATATACAATATACAATATATAGTATACTATATAGTATATATTATAGTATACTATATATAGTATATAGTATAATATATACTATATATAGTATATAATATAGAATAATATATACTATATATAGTGTGCTATAGTATACTATATATATACAATATATATATTGTACTATAGTATACTATAGTATACTATAGTTTACTATATGTAGTATACATTATACTATATGCTATACTATATATAGTATATATTATACTATATACATATATACATAGTATACTATAGTATACTATATATAGTATACCATGTATAACATAATATAGATTGTATAGTATATATAATATATATAGTATAATACTATAATGTATTATTTATGTTATATATAATATATAGTAACATATTATATATTATAGTATTATATATAATATATATTATAATAGTATTATATTATATTATAATACTATGTATATTATATAGGGATATTATACACAATCATTAATCTTCATAAAAATACAATATTGGCATTATTATACTCATTCTACAAATGAAAAACTTGAGTTTCGGCAAGGATTGATAGCTGGCTGAAATGAACGTCACACAACTAACGTATGTATGTAATGTGACTGACATTCTTCCTTCACCACAATATTAATATGGACAACAATAATTACTAGTGCTATGTAATTCTACCACATTCCAGGCATTGTTCAAGATGCATTTTATAGGTATTAACTCAACTGCCGTGAGGTATGTATAGGCATCCCATTTTATAGATGGGAGAGCTTATACACAGAAAGGTTAAGCAAATGGCTCAAAGTCACATAGTTAATGAGTATGGAGCTAGTATCTGAACTTAGGAAGTCTGACTCCAAAGCCCAGCGATCTTTCCACCATATCAAACTAGTGCTTTAGTCTATGCCAGTTTAAGTATAGTCTTTTGCCAAAAACTGAGGAATTAGAGAAAATACAAGAGGAATAAAGCATTTGCAGTCTCACCACCTAGAGCCATCCACAAATGGCATTTTATTATATTCTCCTGCAGTCTCTATATTTTTAAAAACTTTTTAACCTTATTGAATTTTTTGAGTAATTTTATGCCCAACATGGGGCTTGAACTCACAACCCTGAGACGAAGACTGAGCCAGCCAGTTCCTTCCTCCTCTTGTTTTTACCCTGCAGTCTTTATTAATGCACACTTTTATATTGGTGGACTCTGTTTTTACTGACTGCAAAAAATTTCAATGTTATGAACACTCTAGAATTTCCTTCTCCATCTCTCTCCTGATGTTCATTTCGCTTTCTGTCTATTTGTATTTGAATGCATCCTTTAGAATATATTTCTTGAGAAAGCATTATGGGTGAAAAAAATCACATTAACCTTTTCAAACATTGCCAAAGTGCTTTCTTAGCAGATGATTCATAGTTACCCCCCATCAGTGATGCATGCAATTGCCCACGTCGGCATACCCCCGTTAAACTTGTGTTTTTCCAAAATCATTCTAGCTACTTTGGACGGCATAACATAGTATGTTGTTAATATCTTGTGGGTTTGCATGTGCTTCACGTTTAGTAGATGTTTACGATCTACTGCTTGTAGATTTTTGGGGGTGGGGTGGAGTGAGACCGTTGTCTTGAATGACCATTAATGTCCTGAAGACTGAGGTAGTTGAAACTCCCTATCCTGGTACTATTGAATTTGTGGGTTTCCAGCTTCCTTCTTGACCCCCAAAGCCTTGGACTGAACTCTGTGCCTCATTCTGGATTGACATATTTTAATTAATTAATTAATTAATTATTATTATTATTTTTAACCACTTTCCTGGATTGGTCTTGTCCTACTGAATCCACTTACTCCTGGTGGAAGGACAGGAAAAGCTCTCTCAGAGTTGCAAGAGCCAAATTAGCATCTCTTCTCTTCACCACTGCAGGTCAGTTTTTCTGTTTCTTGTAGGACTCATTGAGGGGGGGAGACAGCCATTTCTATGACTATGGAAATGACAGCTGAGTGCCAAGCTCTGCCAGTATTTCCTTAATGGAGGACCCAATGGGTCCCGCATCATTCTCCAGAGAAGGGGAAACATGGAACAGTTAGATCCACAGTTTTGGGGTCAGAGCTTGGTCTGAGACCTGAATCCGTCACTCCTAGCCGAAGTGACAGAGAGAAATAATGTTCAGAAGAACGTAACACACGGATGGCACATCATATGTGTCAACAGACGATAGCCATGATCATTCTTAGTAGTTGTGTATGTAGTTAATAGTGGGGATGTTTGGAAAAAAATAAGAGAAGAAAAATGTTGAGTGGAGGGGGCAGGGGGGGTTCGTTAGGAGACTTCATATCCCAACTTTACAAGTTTGCCAGGAAGAAAATTACTAAAGCTACTCTGTCTCCAATTTTACTCATTTAGCTTCTTCACCACGTCCCCCTTCTGACCCTGGTTTTCAACAAAGTGACCTAACCTCCATCTGTGGTTCAATTGACAGAAACCGCAACTATCCCTTTGACTAACTGGACCGCTCATCAAATGGACTGTAGCTGATCTGTTCAATCAGAAGGCACAGTGGGAAAATATTAGACTTGGACTTATTTCCATAACACTGGCAGACATTGCTGAAAGATCAGAACACTGGAAATGTCGAGCCATACTTCCTTGTAAGATTTTCATGAGAACTTCATTTTCTAAACTTGCCTCTCAGCCTCTTAAAGATTTATAAAGATGATTTAGTGCTTTGATGTGAAGATAAATATACCTGTGGTTTCGGAAATGTCAAAGATATTGCTTGAAAATGAAAATTCCAGGCTGTCAACTTCATGGTCTACATGGGGCCATGGAACCAGTTTGGTTGGTTCTTATCCTATTATTTTCAGCAAACCCAATCCACTTTCCGTATATAAACAAAGTTAGCTGAGCCCTTCATCACACACACATATTTATTTCTTCAGCAGCCATCTGAATGGCTTTAAAATTTCTTTCTTTATTTTGAGAGCGGGAGAGAGAGAGTGCAAGCAGGGGAGGGACAGAGACAGAGAGGGAGAGAGAGAATCCCAAGCAGGCTCCACACTGTTAGCACAGAGCCTGAGGTGGGACTCGAGCTCACGAACCTCGAAATCAGGACCTGATTGGAAATCAAGAGTTGGATGCTTAACGGACTGAGCCACCCAAGCACCCCTATTCAGTAACCATCCTGATTGACATCCCTGATGGGTTTAGACATACAACAATCAACACAATGATAAAGCTTTGTTTGCTCCAACTCTACAGTTCCCATGCTCACTGCCTCTGTAGTTTTGTGTAATCTTGTGTAGACTGGCACGCCACTTTTCCCTTTTCTTTTCTTTTTGTAAGTTTATTTATTTATTTTGATAGAGAGCTCAAGTGGGGAGGGGCAGAGAGAGAGAAGGAGAGAGAGAACCCCAGGGAGGCTCTGCACTGTCAGCACAGAGCCCAACACAGGGCTCAAACTCAAGGACCGTGAGATCATGACCTGAGTGGAAATTAAGAATCGGAGACTTAACTGACTGAGCCACCCACATGTCCCAGCATATTATTTTTTCTTCTTCCTCCCCAAGTTATCTTCCTGTCAAAGCTATTTCTCTAAAATGCAAATATTAACATAGCACGCTCCCATTTAAATCACTTCAAAGGCTCCCAACTATCTATGACAGCACCGTGCCATAAACAACAATGATGAAAGTGTTCTGTAAATGAGCTTTTCAATATGGCGCCCACTAGCCATGTGGAGCTATTGAGCCCATCAAGAGTGGCTGGTAAGAATGGGAAACTGAATTAATTTGTAAACATTTTAACTCAGTTAAATTGAATTTGAGATAGCCATATATGGCTTGGGTTGTCCATACTGGATGCTACAGATCTAGGAGATGAAGTCCAAGTGGCTTAGCATGACATACAAGGGCTTCCATCATTCAGTTCCTCACTGCTTCTCCAGTCCCAGCCACCAGTGTTCCATGCCTTTCCTGTTCACTAGCAAGATCAGACACCCTGTAGCTCTCCAACTGTGCTTTGCGAGACAATGAGGCTATGACTGTGAACAAGCTATTCCCTTGGCCTTATTCTACGTGTCTATCTTTCCTGACCTTGCACAATTGCCATATTCTTTATGATCCTTTAATACAAACCTGAAATGTATTTCACCAAGGACTCTTTCTTGCCCAAGCCAGAAAACCAACGAGTTCTTTAGTTATTTTTACCTCCTGTATGTGGTGGTTATGTTACTGTGCTAATAACACTAAATTGTAATTACTTACCGAACTGTCGGGTTTCTTGGAAACAAATTCATGACTTAATTTGTCGGGTGGTTGGTTGGTTTCTCCAGCACCTCTCACATTATCTGGGGTAGAATGGTCACCTCATGGGTGTCTGTTTAATTAGATGTCATTGAATTATTTAATTGGCCTTATGTAAACAAAACCATTCGCTGTTCGACTTTTATTTTTCCCGATTCAGGGGTTATCCTTTGGAATCGGTTTTAAGTGAAACACTGACACATCTCATTTTCTTGGCAATAGAAAAGGGCAGCTGTAAGCTGTCTGTAAGTCCAATATCCAGTTCTTCCGGCCCACAGAGTGTGAGAATGGAAAGCCATTAAAAGTACAAAGCCTCTGTTTTCAAAACAAGACCTTATTCAGTTGGAAGATTGTGTCTCCTAGATCACTTGCCAAATTTTAGCTGTAAACGGGTGATGGGCATTGAGGAGGACACTTGTTGGGATGAGCACTGGGTGTGGTATAGAAGCCTATGTGACAACACATTACATTCATAAAAAAATAAAATAAAATACAGGCAGTGCCCGTGTTTTCATAAAATATATATGTTAGATCTGTCCTTTGCACAGTTTAAACTGTTACAGCAATTTCTCTCCGTGGACGGAAGCAACTTCTAGCAAGTTCACTCACGTCAGTACTAGACTCCGTGTGGGCATCCGTGAATTTTGACCTGGAAAACACCATGAATCACCCTGTCATTTTTTTTCTATCCCCTAGCTCTCTTAAGCCTCGTATCCATATAGCCCTTCCCAGTTTACAAGGCGCATTTGTCTCTATTATCTCATTTGATTGTTGTAAGAATCTTTCAAAGTAGGCAGGGCAAAATCAGTTATTCTGTATTCATAAGAAAGGAAGAAGGGAACAGACACGCCTCTTACCCAAGTTCTTCCAGCCGGCAGGAAAGGGGCCGAAATCTTAGTCTGCCCGCAAGTCCAGACCTATTTTCCCCACTCTCTGTACCCCCAGCCAAACTCCGCTGGGACCAGGAGCTTGCAGCCCGCGGTAGAAGTCTTCCCCCGATGGTGGCCTCAACGTGAGACCGTGCTCTCACTATGTCATCCCGCTGTTTCCTCTCTGGAATGTTGCTTCTAGTAAATGAGGGGGAAAATTGCCAGCGACAGCTTGATAACTACCCCCAACCACAGTCGACAGGGGTTACCTTCAGTCACAAGTTGGGAAGTGGTCTCCACGGAAACCCAGAAGTGGAGCGATTTCTCAAATGCGTCTCAACAGCAAGAGCTCGGTTATAAACTTTGTCAAAAGGCTAGAGTTACACCTCAGGAGAGGGGAGAAAGGGCTCCATATATATATATATATGTATATATATATATATATGTATACATATATAATATATGTTGTATGTTATATATATAAAATCATCTTACCTATATAAACATACATAAACATAGAATAAATATATTTATATTTTTATATTTTATATTTATATATTTACATTTATATTTATATATTTATATTTATATATTTTATAAATATATATATTTATATATTATAGATATACGTAAATTGTCTTTTGGTCATTGAGATACGCCATATTGTATATTGTATACGGTATGTCTTTTGAATCTCATTTGATGCAATAATGCTTCCTCTTTACCTGTTTACCGTCTCCTGAATTCAGGAATTTTGGTAGTACTACCCAGGTGAGAGCGTGTTATAACAAAAATCTCAGAAAAATTTCGTAACCAAACCTTCTTGCGTGGAATTCATGTTCCGATGGGGTCTACTTCGTGGTAAATACGTCACTGTTTCAAATCTAGTTCATTATGAGGTTTCCTGGTATTTCACATGAACAGAGTAAGGCGTCCACCAAATGTGAAAGAAGTAATGTGTTGTTTTGTTTTGTTTTGTTTTGTTTTGTTTTGTTTTGTTTTGTTTTTTCCAGGTGCCTTTCATAGGCACGAGAACTAAGGTACTCTCTCTTTTCCGCCAAGTTGCTGGGATGAAAACATCTGGTCGTTCGTTCAGTCTGTCTCAAAGGCCACTAGCTTGCTCGGCAAACACGGACTTCTCTCTGCTTCTCTCTGGACCTTCTACTCCTCTTGAGGAGCCCTCTTTTGATTGTTCCTGGGCTCTAAGTCTCCTCGGATTAGTATTTTGCTCCACACAGGTTGAATAGCAGGTAATGGGCTCGGTGTTCCCACTTCTAGTTAGATGTCCTGGCTGAACATAAATACAGAATAGGACAGAGATAAGTAAGGGCCAAAAATAAACTACAGTTAACTCTTATTTATGGGAAAATATCTACAACTTGTGTTCAGTACCGAGCAGGAAACCTGCATCCTTTCTACTTCTGGACTGCTCACCTAAACCACTTGTGGTGAATCTGAGCAGACGATATATTTTTAATTATGGATGACCAGTTGTTAAGAGTGTGTGCGTTGCTGTGTAACAAAGGGCCCCCACGTTCAATGGCCTGAACCAACAATGCTTTATTATTTCCCACAATTTAGTGGCTCAGCTGGACATTTCACCTGCCCCATGCACTGCTGGCTGAAGTCACATATTCATTTGCATTAATTTAAGAGATTGACCGGGGCTAGAATGTCCATAGTAACCTCATTCACATGCTCACGTAGGAGTTGATAGGGGTCTCAGAGCTCATGTAGGTAGGTCACGTAGGAAGACTGCAATGTCTGGAGGTCAGCGGGCCCTCTCTCTCCATCAGGGTGGCTGGGACCTTACGTGGTGGTTCAAAAAAGCGAAAGATGAAGCTACCAAAACTCTTAAGAGTTCGAGTCAGAATTGCCAGAGTGTTACTTCCGCTGCCTTCTGCTGATTAAAACAAATCAAAGCCTAGCCAAGCTTCAAGAGGCAGAATCCACCTGTCAACGGGAAGAGCTCCATGTGCATACAAAAGTGGAACATAAGAAGAGTCATTTGTGACCATATTTGGAGACAACCTCCCAGCCTGCCCTGTAGCCACAGCGATTTATGTGCCTCCCATGTGCAAATATTATCTGCCCAACCCAAAGATCTTCAGTGTCATTCAAACAGTGCCTCAGACTGAGACCCAAAGCCAGGATTTAAAGCCGGGTCTGGCTGTGGCTAGATGTGGATGAAACTACTCAGCTAAGTTTCCTCTTGCTCTGGCGACTTTGGAAACCAAAACACTAACACCACCACCAAAAATAAGCCCAGCCAAGTGCCTCGCCTCACACAAATACGCCCAATATAAACAGCAAGACAAGAACAGAATAACCATAACAGACACACCTGTTCATGAAGTCAGGCACATATAGTGAGCTCCCCAGCCCTGGGGATGGGAAATGTCCCTTGGTTAGGGTCCAGTTCTGCATCTGAGAGTAGTTCCCTACTCCACAACTTTCCTCCGCTCTGGGCTCTGTGCTCAGGGTCATTCTGTCTTTCGCATAAATAAAGGGCTCACGCTTACAGCTAAGTAGCTTTCTCATCCTATTTTAGGCCAATATGTAGGGTTGGGCACCCAGAGGACTCTTGCTACTTTGCACTTTAAAAAAACATTTTTTTTTTACTGTTTTTTAATTTATTTTTGAAGGAGAGAGAGAGAGACAGAGCATGAGTGGGGAAGGGGCAGAGAGAGAGGGAGACACAGAATCCGAAGCAGGTTCCAGGCTCTGAGCTGGCAGCATAGAACCCGACGCGGGCATGAACCCACGAGCTGTGAGATCATGACCTGAGCTGAAGTCGGATGCTCAACCGACTGAGCCACCCAGGTGCCCCTACTCTGCACTTTTTATTTGAGTCCAGTTCAGGAGTCTTTTGCTAGTACAATCATTATTAAACCTTATGGGTTTTCTTTTCTTTTTTTCCAAATTTTTTAATTTTTATGTATTTATTTTCAGAGAGACATATAGTGCAAGTCGGGGAGGGGCAGAGACAGAGGCGAGAGAGAAGCCCAGGCGGGCTCCACGCTGTCAGCGCAGAGCCCGACGTGGGGCTCGAACTCACAAAACTGTGAGCTCGTGACCTGAGCCGAGATCAAGAGTCGGACTCTTAACTGACAGAGCCACCCACGCGCCCCTAAACCTTGTGTGTTTTCTATGAATCCTGCTGTGGTCGCCGAAGCCCCATCCATGATTCTCTTTGACACAAGCTTCTCCCTACTTTGGGCTTCTCGGGTTGTTATGGGACAGCAAGATTCTCAGAGACCCTGTTGTCTGGCTGAGAAGATCCACCAGCAAACACTACCTTAAATCTTCCAGAGGTCCTAGAGTTCTTGCACTCCCGATTCCAAGGGGGGACATGTTCACGCTCTTACTGGGAACAACGCTAGTTGCACATGGAAAGGAACCCACCTTGAGGGTAAGAAACTAAGGCTGAAAGAGAAGGACTTGGCCACAATCATAAACCAAGTGGTTAACAAGTGGTTCTATTAAAGTTCAGAGTGCTTTCTGCAACATCCCTCCCCTACGTGATGTTGGAAAGGAACACGGCTTTAAAATACGTTGTTCGGAATATCAGAGATAAATTATCTTCGAAGCATCTTTTTTATCATTATTCATGTCATGGTTATCCCCCTTCATTATGTTCAGCAGAGCTGACAGTGCTAGAAAGATCTAAAGTCAGAGAACAACAATCAGTGCAGAGTTGGAAAGGAAGCCGCGGTGCCTGTGTTTCTGGAACATCTGGAGGAAAAAGCAAATGCCCTTCCTTTTGGGGTTTTAGGGATCTTTTACTTTCCATGAGTTTTCCCCCAAGTCATATAACAAACGCCTTCGAAACACCTTCGACACATCCGACTCTGTTCTCCGCGTTGGAGATTGGCCTTTGAGGTGCTCACGAGGTGGGAGTGTGGACAGTTGACGGTTGGAAGTATAAGCACGTAGTAGAACCGAGAAAGCAGCCCTGCTGGGAGCAGGTGAACGACACCTTGAAGAAAGAGCAGAAATTCGCTAGGAGTCGGTAACTGGAAGAAGACCTGGAAGAACAGACAAGGTCAGTAGTCGGACGGGGTTGGGATGCAGTGTGCGTGATGGGCAGTGATGGGAAGGGAGGCTCTGGGGAGGCTGGAGACATGCTGCACTTTGAGTGGGACAAGAAAGCTGCCGAAGGAAAGAAATGGCAGTCGTGTTCTGGGCCAACTGCAAATCAGAGGCCGTTGACCCTGGATCAGAATTTAGACTTTCCTATTTAGTGGTCAAGATAATGATTAAAAACATTTTTTTTTAAATGTTCACTTATTTTTGAAAGAGAAAGAGAGAGAGAGAGAGAGAAAGAAAGAAAGTGGGGGAGGGGCAGAGAGGGAGGGAGAACAGGAAGCAGGCTCCAGGCTCTGAGCTGTCAGCACAGAGCCCAACGCGGGACTCGAACCCACAGACCTCGAAATGATAACCTGAGTCGATGTTGGACACTTAACTGACTGAGCCACCCAGGCGCCCCCCAGTCAAGATAATGTCTACTCAACCGAGTTTCCTCTCTGCTGTTGTTCTGTATGGTCACACACCTTGGTGGCGAGAGCACAGCCATCTCAGGGAGGCAGTGCGTGAAAAAGGCATGTGGTCACAAAGTCAGGGAATGTCAACAAAGACACGTGAGTGCTGAGGAAGCGAGCATACTGAGTGCATCTCCATTTTCTGATCAGGTCACGCCTGGTACTCTGACAGGCATTGCAAATTTGCTTGTAAATCGTGTACCCGTGCTTCGGGACCATTGCCACGAGGCAGTCAGAACAGAAGTTGTGGAACATGCTTTAGGCAAAGTGAGTAGACATTATTTGAAAACATCATTTATTTTTAGAGCCGGCAGCATTTCACCAAAATGAACATTAGAGATCATATAGCCGAAAATCTGCTACTAGTTAAAAGAGAGAGAGAGCGAGAGAGAGAGCGCGCGAGCCTAATTCTCCTGTGCCCACAGAAACCTGGCCAGGTGGCTATTCAGATTTGCGTCAGACCTCCAAAGGCTGGTTACCTGTTTAACCTCCACCATGGCTCAAATACAAGGCTGAGGGCCAGACCAGTCATACTCTCAAAGAGGCAATCAAGCTGCCTAGCAAAGAAAACAGAGGCAGCGAAGAGGCGTGATGCCATGAAATAAATTAGAATGAACATCCCATTTTTATCTCCGTGGCAGGCGGCCCATTCCATTCTTTGCATGCTATTTTCATATGTTAACAGCAGCTTGAGAGCTGAATAGGAGGAGAGAAGGAATGGTTTAACGGAATGAGAGGGGAGGCGAGAGGGAAAAACACTTGTTATTAACCCAGAGCCAGTAAAACCCAGTTGTTCCAAACGGAACCGGCCGTCCGTTCAAGGGCTTGGCCTTGAAATGGGGAATGTACTGCCTTCACCCGGTCTGGGCCCCTCTGCCTCTCCCCCTAACCTTGTTGCTATGGCTTTTGCAAGCCTTGATCGAAGACAATGACATTTCCCTGATTCTTCCCCAGTGGTCTGTCCAGCTGGGTCAATGGAACCCGAGCTGGGGCTTGGAACGCTCCCTTAACGGAGAGACGAGAGGCTTCTCCAAGTTCAGCAGCCCTGCACGCACACCCCTCCGGTTCCGTGAGCTGGCCCAGTGCTGCGGAAGGCATGATGCTGTATGATGGGCCGGGTGCCAAGCACTGAGATCGTTCTAGAAAATGGCCAGTTTCAATGGCAGATTTTATCCATTAAAACCTATTACTAGTTCCCTCCCAGAGCCCAGCTGGTTCCATTATAGAAAATTGGAGTGAAGTGATGTCAGGTTTGTGCCATAAAAATGAATAGGAATCTTGCTTTCCATTATTTTAAATTGCAGATTGTTGCACAGATATGTATTTATTTTTGTCATTTCTCTCTGGCCCTGGTTGAGGGTCTGACCCTTGAATAATGAATAAACAGAAAGACACATGTTGGCACTTGAGCCTTGCCTGTGTCGCCCTGGTTTTTCCTTCCATTTGTGACAAATTTAAAAAATGCAACACTCTTAAATGGGTTTATAATCCGCACTCTTTTAAGCTGTCACTCAATCTCTGTCTCAGAAAATAGGCTATTGAAGCTAAGGAGGAAATATTTCATAGAGACCTCAACATGGGAAACTTATTTCCAGTTTTAGAGGCAGTCTTTCGGCTGCCTCTAAAGTAGCTGCAGAATTAAAATAAGAACTTGGAGTAATTGTTGCTTATTGAGATAAAGGAGGTTCATTTGGAAATGCCAAATACACTTTAGCGGCCTTAAAAATGATGGCTTCTTTTGTTTGGGCATAATCGAGTTTTCTAGATGTTTCTTTCAGACCCGGGATTTTTATAGGACGACTCTCAGGAGTAGGCAGAAAGGGCAGAGCAGCAGTGAATATAACGGTAGTGACCATGGGTTCATTATAAAGTATTTTATTGGTAAAAAAAGGTTTTATCTCTTGTTGCTCCAGCACTTAAATGGCTACTGGGGTCTAAAGACCAAAAATATAATAAGTCCTAGAATTACTAGACACATGAGAAGCAGTTGAAGTTCTGTAGAGATAAGAGAATTTATCCCCCACGACAGCCTCGAGTTTCGGGAAAATGTGTCACTCACAACGGCCATGAGGATCACAGGACCACACGAATAAAAAAAAAAAAAAGCCAGCAAACAAGTAATAATTGTTTGAATTTTTTTAAGTGCAAACGTTATTGTTTTCAGAGATGCAGAAAATAACCTGGTGCATATTTCCTTGCCAGGAATAAATAATACATTAATTGCCATTATTGGCATATTAATTATGCCAATAATTAATTATATTATTATAACATAATATATAATATAATATAATATATTAATATAATAATTGCCATTATTGGCATATTAATTATGCCAATAATTAATTATATTATTATATTATATTATTATAATATAATATATTAATATAATAATTGCCATTATTGGCATATTGATTATGCCAATAATTAATTATATTATTATATTATATTATTATAATATAATATATAATATATTAATATAATAATTGCCATTATTGGCATATTAATTATGCCAATAATTAATTATATTATTATATTATATTATTATAATATAATATATAATACAATATATTAATATAATATATTATATATTATTGCCATAATTGGCATTATTAATTGCCATTAATAAACTAATTACAAAGTATGACGAGTGGATTTCAGAAATGATGGTGGCATGAGAGTCAACTGCACAGATGGTCTCCACTAAGTTCCATTCTTCTAGGTGAATCCAAGCCTAAGTCTGCCCTCACTGACAATGGCCGTAATAACACAGGCTCTGGCCTGTCTCAAATGTCCCCATCTTGACATCCAGCCCTGTGGCCGACTGTGAAGAGCCGAGCTTCAGGCTGAGGGGACCGCAATTTTCCCACTGTCACATTTGAATGTGAGAAGCGGAGAAGTGCCTTTACTCTCCCCGAATCTGTCTTACCCTGAGCTCTTTGGCAGGCATGAGGTTGAGACATTAGATCTCCGTCATCACCAGAACTCGAAGTTTTATTTATTTATTTATTCTTTATATTTGAGCACAGAGCCTGACATGTGGCTTGATCTCATTGAACTGTGAGATCATGACCTGAGCTGAAGTCAAGAGCTGGATGCTTAACCGATTGAGCCACCCAGGCGCCCTGACATGGACATTTTCTAAGCACAGAGAGTCCCCTGCATGAGGGCATGTCCACCAGCATGTGTTATACCTCCAACAGGCTCCTTGATGAGTCTAGGAGTCCCAATGCCTGGGCCCCATGACCTACCCATGACTCTATCTCATTCATCTCTCAAGTCCTCCAAGTTGCCAGGTAGGACGGTAGCAGTTCTCCTCCCGATCTTGGAGAAGTTTCTCCTGCTTTGGTTTGGCCAATTGTGTCTTCCTTTTCATGCTCCGCTCTCCAGCCTTCCTCTTCCTTCCAGATCTGTCTCCTGCCACTGGTCTTTAGAAACACATTGACGCCCCACCCCGACTCCTTACTGGAAGGAGACGTTGAAACCTGACAGTTTTTGTGACGTCTTAAAACACGTCTTAAATCTAGATTCAAGTTCTGACTCTATCACTTTAGGAAAGCTGATTAAGCTGTGTCTCGGGGTTTGTAACAGTAGCACAAGAACAGTGCCAACCTCATAAGGTCACTGGGAAAATTAAATGAGAAAAAATACACATTTACATTCACCAGCTCAATGCACGTAAGAAATACTGATAAAATAACTCTCATGAAGATGGAATTGTGGCTTCTCCATTCATTAGATCCTGTGCTTTAGTTCTTGGGAGGAGTCGTTTTCCTGGACCCACATCTTTTCTGAAACCAGTTGGCGATTTGCATTAGAAAGAACCTGCAAATGTGACCTGATTTGGGGAAAGGTCTTTGTGTGTGTGTGTGTGTGCGCGTGTGTGTAGGGGGAGGGGGTTGCCTGTGTAATCAAATTAAAAATTGTGAGATGAAGAAACTATCCTGGATTACCCAATGGGCTCTAAATGCCAACATGAGCATCCTTATAAGGAAAAGGCAGAGGGGGATAAACACAAACAGGGGAGCAGGCCATGTGCAGACAGAGCAGAGAGATTTGAACGTGCTGGCCTTGAAGGCTGGAGGGCCGTCACCACAGGCCAAAGAAGGCCAGCAGCCAACGGAAGCTGAAAGAGGCAAGGAACAGATCCCACCCCCTTCCTGAGCCTCCACAAGGAGAGTGGTCTGCCCAACACCACGATTTTGGCTCAGACACTACTTTTGGATGTTTCGCCTCCAGAACTGCAAGAGAGAGTCCATTTGCATTGTTTCAAGTCACCAAGTTTTTAATTCGTCATGGTAACCACAGGAAATTAGCACAGCGGGGGGAAAAAGGAAAGTCGATGACAAGAACGTAGGAAAATCTGGTGGCAGTGGAGCGATCATAACAACGCTCCCTCCCTTGTAAAATGAATGCTTCGCCCCCCCTTATGAAATTAACAGGAATCGGAGGGGCTTTCAGAGTATACTGACATGTTACTGAAATTACCATGACATAGGTATAGACATGAAGTAAATCCCCCCAATGAGAAAGTCTGGCATAACAGCTTCCAAGCCAAAACACAAGGACCTTCCACCACAGTAAACTACGTCCAGTGTGGCCTCAACGAGTAAGGCCAAGGACCTAGCAGCGTGGAGAGTAGACTGAGTTCTTCCAGCTCCCTGTACAGCCACGGAAATAATGTTAAGTTCTGTGTTTCGCTAATGAAACAATAGAGCTCTATGCCAGTATGGCTTGCGAGATCTGTTCATGGTATATGACTGGCATCTGCTTTATTGTACTAGGGAAACACAGACCAAACAAAGTTGAATGTTCATAATGTTTTTCACTTGGGTCCTTTGGGTCAACCATGGAAGATGGCCGATGAGGTACACGCTGAGATTATTATGAAGGTCCGCACACGTGCACACAGAGATTACCATAGACATCCCATCTTCTTCCCCAAATTAGAGCTTAATTCATGGGTGAGAGCAAACCTTGAAATTAGGGATTTTCTGTTCCATTAGAGAATAAAAGAAGGATGCACACTATCCCTGAAACAGAGCCCAGGCACTCAAATATAAAGAAAGAGAGCAGATAGCAACAAAGCAAACAGTTTGCAGAATCAGCTGTCAGGCAGATTCTCAGATTTCTATTTGAGAGTTATCGCCACGATATAGCAGAGAAGTTTAAAAATAATGGAAAAGAATGTACAGAACGAGATATTAAAATATTATAAGAATTCAGTACTTTGGTTACTATTGGTTTTTACTTTAACGAGAAAGATGATCAACATGGCGGTCAGAATAGAAAGATGGAATCTGTCAATAAAAAGAGTCCCTCCCACGGAAAGTAATCACCACCCCTCTAAAAATAAGGCAACCAATTCAAAATGTTATCTTCAAAACTAGTATGGAAAAATCCAAAGATTGGAAATCAAGAGGACAAAATAAATTCAAATAAACGAGACAAATCCCTTAGGAAGATTTTAAATTTGAAGGATAAAAAGATAATCCGGTGACCTTCAGGAAGGGGAACAATTTACTTTCAGAGGAGTTAAAACCAAGTTAGTTTCAGATTTTCTTTCTGTCATTATCGATACCTCAACACCTAGTTGGTTAGCATATGTCACATCTCAGGCCCAGAAAGGTATTCTCAGGTCTGCAGAGTCTCAGATACATGTTGCCCCAAAGGCCTTTGGGGGAAATAAATAAATAACTAAATAAAACTGGAAAATATTTTGAACAATGCAGAGATGGTACTTTTTAAAGAACAACTGATGATTGACCTTTACAGTTATTATGTGGAATGGAGAATTAAGAAAATAACCCCATTGACAGTAACATCAAAAAAAAAAAAATCCTTAGGAATACACTTAACAAAGGAGGTGAAAGACTTTTACAATGAAAACTACAAAACATTGCTGAAAGAAATTAAAGAAGACACAAATAAATGGAAAGTGGTCCTGGATTCTTGGATTGGAAAACTTAATATTCTTAAAATATCTGTATTTGTAATCCCTATCAGTCATCAATCTGATGACGTTTTTTTTTTTTTTTTTTTAGAAATAGAAAAAAAAAATATGCTAAAATGCATATGAAATCTCAAAGGATCCTGAATGACCAAAATAACCTTGATAAAGAAAAACAAAGCTAGGGGCACCTGGGTGGCTCAGTCGGTTGGGCATCCGACTGCAGCTCAGGTCATGATCTCACAGTCTGTGAGTTTGAGCCCCGCATCCAGCTTTTGTGCTGACAGCTCAGCGCCTGGAGCTGCTTCGGTTTCTGTGTCTCCCTCTCTCTCTGCCTCTCCCCCACTCATGCTTTGTTTCTCTCCCTCTCTCTCAAGAATAAACATTAAAAACATTTTAAGAAAAATAAAGCTAGAGGACTCATGCTTCCTGATTTCAAAACATATTACAAAACAACAGTGAACAAAACAGTATGGTACTGGCCTAACGATGGACATATGAACCAATGGGACAGAACAGAGATAAACTGTTGTGCGTGTGGTCAAATGATCTTCCACAAGGGTGACAAGGGAAAAGAATAGTCTGTTCAACAAATGATGTCGGGAAAACTGGATGTCCACATGCGAGAGAATGAATTTGAACCCTTCCCTTACACTGTACACGAAAGTCAACTCAAAACAAATCAAAGGCTACACATAAAACTTGAAACTACTGAGAAGAAAACATAGGGAAAAAGCTTCAGGCCATGAGATTTGACGATGATTTCTTGTATGCGACGCTGAAGTCCCATGCAACAAAAGCAAAAACAGAACCTGTGGAGCTCTGTCAAATTTTAGAACTTTTGTGCGGCAGAATAAACTGTCAATAAAGGAACTAAATTCCATAATATGTGACAACATGGACTAACTTTGAGGACAATATGCTAGGTGAAATAAGCCGGTCACAGAAGGACAGATACTACATATTCTGCTTAATAAAGTACGTAGAGTAGTCAAATTCTTAGACGGTAAGAGAGTCATTGTCAGGGGCTGGCGGGGGGGGGGCGGCGGGAGGGAGGAAGGGAGGAGTTGTTCGCATGATGTAGAATTTCAATTTTGCAAGAGGAAAACATCCCAGCAATCTGTTACACAACAATATGCACATAGTTAACACGACTGTATGGTACATGTAAAAATGCTTAGGAGAAAATTTTCTGGTTTTTACCATGATAAAAAAATTGGTTTATATTGGTTTGACATGATATTGATTAGGTACCTATGAATTGTGAGAACATGACATGTGAGGAGATGATGTTGGCAGAAGTGTAAATAGTTTATTGTTCTACTGTTCCCATCTTAGTAGCATTTTAAGGCAAATAGTTGTGTATGTACTAAGTACTCAGTAAATGTCTCTTGAGTGAATGAATGAGGGGGTTCATTCGCTGGAAGACAACATAGGCATAATAAAGGAGCATAAAATAGATAATTTAAAATAGGAGTGAAGATTTCAGAGCAAGAACAAAAATTATAATCCAGAAGTGAAGAGTACAGCACCGGGCATTTAGTCAATAGTATTGTAGTAACGCTGTATGGTGACAGAGGATGGGTGAGCCCACTTATCGTCGTGGCCACTAAATAACGGACGTAATTGCTGAATCACTAGGGATACACCTGACACTAACATAACATCGTGCGTAAACTGTTCTTCAATAAAAAAAAAACCGAGAAATTAAAAAAAATATAAGCAACATACATTCTCATTTTTAAAAGGGTGGTAAGTCTCAGATTTAATTTTTTTTTCCTTCACGTATTGGTTACTTTTAAGAGAAATACTAAAACAAAATGGGACGAGACCCCCGGAATTGCCACGTGGGGTCAATTACGTGAATGGAAATGGGAAGTTCAGGGTCAGCAATATTAAAACCAAATCGGGTATTATGTTTAATATGTTCCGTCAGATTTAAACGGAGTATTCACGGTAAAGCATAGCAAAGATTTAACAAAATGAAAAGTGTTGGAAATGAAAAAGAAGTCTAAGAAGCCCCATGTAGTCCAAGTTCTCAGCTTTTTCTCCTCAGTTGGTGACTCATTAAGTGAGAAGTGATAGATAAAAGTTAATAAATGACATCATAAAGAGAAGCCAGTAGGTATAGTCATAATCTAAGCCCCTGCAAACTAAACATTTCTGATGACTTTTGTTCACAGTCGAATACTGCTTTTCCTCATGATGGGAGGTCATAAAGCCTGAAAAAAAATGCAGAAAATTAAAAAAAAAAAGAATCAGGTGTGTATTCACAGGATGGAACCCCAAACCATAACGAGTGAAAAAGTAAGTTGCAGAAGAATTATTACAGGGTACCACCATTTATACAAAGGGGGAAAATGTGGGGCGCCTGGGTGGCGCAGTCGGTTAAGCCTCCGACTTCAGCCAGGTCACGATCTCGCGGTCCGTGAGTTCGAGCCCCGCGTCGGGCTCTGGGCTGATGGCTCAGAGCCTGGAGCCTGTTTCCGATTCTGTGTCTCCCTCTCTCTCTGCCCCTCCCCCGTTCATGCTCTGTCTCTCTCTGTCCCAAAAAAATAAATAAACGTTGAAAAAAAAAAAAATTAAAAAAAAAAAAAAAAAAAAAAAAAACGGGGAAAATGTGAGACAGCGATATAAGTCATCCATAATTATTATATATGCTCTGTTTTTAACATTATTGTGTTGTTATATACTAATTACAGCATATAATAACATTAATACTTGTATGATTAATAACTATATTATAATGTTATTATATTTTATTTTTATATTATATTATATTGTATATAATTCCCCTATATAATTATATATAAATGATACTAAATTATATATGTATAAGTAAATAAACACACGCACAGCATAAAGAAATGCACAGGCATGAGAAACATCCCATCCAGGATGTCATTAAGTCTAATAGTGGAAAAAGGTCATGATCCGAAAGACGAGGGACAGAGCCTCTGCTGTCTTCCACGTGGCAGCCAATTTCCTGTATAGGATCCATAACCATATAACTCACTTCATCTGACTCTTGCCACCTTTCTGGTCTCACTTCCTGTCACCTGCCCCCTCGTGGTCCAGGCTCAGCTATAGTTGATTTCAGCTATTGGTTGGTGCCATGATTCCTCCAAAGCTTCTGAGGCTTTGGATGTGCTCTGTGCCCTTACCTGATCCAGATCTCGTTTGACAGGTGTCAGTTTATTTATTTTTTTAATTTTTTTTTTTTTTTGAGAGAGAGAGAGAGAGAATCCCATGATGGGCAGAGAGAGAGAGAGAGAGAGAGAGAGAGGAGGTGGGCTCACCTGAGGCAGGGCTCCAGCTCACCTGAACTCACAGACTGAACTCATGACCTGAGCTGAAGTCCGCAGCTTAACCGACTGAGCCACCCAGGTGCCACTGGCAGGTGTCAGTTTAAATGCCAGTTCCCCCAGGAAGCTCTCCCTCCCTACTGAAGCTGGTACAGACCCCCTTCTTTACCCACAGCTCCTTCTTCTTTCCATCTCACTTGATTGTAACCGTTTACAGAGTTGTCTATTCTCCCTTTTACACCATGCATTCGGGACGGTCCTGTCTCATTTATCCGCAGCTGTATCCTCGGCATAGCAAGGAGGGACACAATAAGTGTTTATGGGATGAATGAACAGTCATTGAAGCAACCAAAGAATGGATAAATGCACATGAAGAGCTCCACGCCTGCCCCTCACGCCAGGCAATCTCTCTTCTCCACTGATGACTGGGACTTCCACATTTCTGTCTGTCCTTCCTGTAGGGATACCCGTTTCACGGCAATTCTGATGTCACCCGGCACTTCCTACAGCCCATGGCACCCCCTGAGGTACTAGAAGCGGACCAACATTCTAGTGAATGAGCAGGAGCCCAAGGCAACCAGCCCATAATCCTGCGAGAGGCCAAGGCCAGGTCTAAAATTAAGCCCTGTGAAAGGAGGTATGTTGGGGAAGTATGGTGTTACCCATGTGACAGCCAAGCAGGAGGGGCTTAACGAGGCACTGGCATTCCAAGGAAATGTTGGGTTTAACACAAGAGTTCTGACTCCCGTGTGTATCCCGTGTGTCTATCTCCATCATCTCTGTCTCCAGGTTCCTTCAAATTCAGGCTCTCTAGTTAGGATGGACAGACCACAAGCTCAGACTAGTCAGCAGGGGCAGCAGATCCCAAGGGATAGACAAGAAGGATGATGTGCTCGCCTTAAGTCAAAGTCAACACAGGTAGTTTAACACTCTTGCTGGAGTACTGGGTTCCTTTAAGTACATTATCTTCTTTTGACCTGTAGGAAGGTGATGTGATCTACTAGAGAAAGCTCTGGGCCAGGGGGCAAGAGAAGCTGGTTCTGGCCCATTTTACCAACTGGTTTACCTTCGACAAGTCAACCTACCCCTCCAGACCACAGTGTCAATAATCTGTGAACACCCTAGCTCACTGACACCGAATGTTATTTCATAAAGCAGTGGAAACACCAGGCCCCATCCCCCACAGATGCCGCTTGACCGCTTCCCTAGGCTTATGTGAATATACCGCGACCGATTCATCTTGTCCGTTATTGATGGGTGGAGTTTGTTTCCCAAGATTTGCTATTACGACCAGTGCTGCTCTGAGCATTCCTTGTGCACGTGTGCACCTGTGCGAGAGACTCAGGAGGGCAAATCCCTAAAGAGAAACCACTGGATTGTAGGGTGTGTGCCTCTCCACATTTTGGAGGACCAAACCGGCCTCCAAAACGGTTGCACCAACCTACATCGCCATTAACAGTTTGTCTTGTTCTACAGCCACAGACGCACTTGACATTGTCTGATTTTTCATTCTAAATATTTTGAGTAAGTGCTTTGAATGAGATTCTTCGAGAGTGGATTGTTCTTGGGGTCTGATGTTCCTCTGCTGATGTCCTTCATGTGTGCCTTAATCTGCCTATCCGGTGAGTTTGTAGACAAAGTATCTGCTTGCCTCTTCTGTGTGCCCTCGACATACAAGATTTAAACTGAATTTGAGAAGGAGGACTCCTATTCTGGTGTCTTCTGTTCCATTTCCAGTGTATTTAAAGGCATCAGGTCTACAGTCGTGTCTTGATGTGTATTACAGCTTACTATGAAATTAATTGAAATTGATAACAACGATGTTAGTGAGGTTTAGATCAATTTTAATTGCATGGGTAAGTGTCAAGGTGATTTCACAAGTGATTTCATGTTACTATATCGATGAAAGAGAGGTCTCCTCTAAATGGGATGTGATTGTAGAAGTTACCAGAGAGTATGGATGGCCAAAGAATTCTTTGAACCTGGGCATACGTCTCTGTAGTCCCCTAATGAATTCGCTCAATGAAAAATCCCTTGAAAAGTGTCTCCTTCACCTTTGGAGACCTTGAGATGTCTTGGGTAAAAATAGGCAAGAAATAGACGATAGACAGGCAATGACACTTGGAAGTTTGGCCTGCGGAGTTTTTAGAGCAAGAAGTTACCCTGAAACTAACAGGTTGAAGGTCATTAAAATACAAAAATATGCATCTCCTGAGGATAGAAGATTCTTTCCCGTCCCCCTCAATCATGGGATATTGAAGGAATTACAGCTGGAACAGCCGGATTTTGAGAATGTGTTGCTATACTAACCCCCATGACAAGTCAAAAGGGGCCTGGTTCTTTGCGTGGGAGGCCAGTCTGCCGCTGTGTCGGGAGCAGAATTATCTGGTCGTCTGCCTCTCTGGGAACCATGAGAGATGACAGCTGAGTTCAGAGGAGAGTGTTCTGCCAGCCTAGGAGCTACACGTGTCTCTCCTCCCTTGTCATCCCCGCACACCAGCCTCTGAGCAGCAGCGGCAGGAACGGAGGGGAGGGAGCCCCTTTGAGTCTTCAGAGTTTGCTCCACACTGCAGTGGAGGGACGTTCAGAGAAAACGTCAAGTGGAAAAGTGGCCGAGATAATGAAAAGAGCTTAGGTTTGACTGAATGTTCTTCTGAGAGGGCCTCCGAGTTTGATAGCCACGTCGGATTGCAGACATCATTGGACTGGACTCAAATAGAAGGAGGAAAGAGACGGAAAATGTGATGTGTGTTCCAGCGGTTCAAGTTTCAGAACAGAAGGTGCCTCCGTGAGGGTTAAACTAGCCCTGGATTTAGCTATGGCTGAGATGAGATTCTTCGCACAGGCTGTTGAGTATTACGGTTTTCTTATCGTAAAAAGTATCACATACTTCTGGCAGGAAATATACTTGGTCACTATACTTGGTTTTTCTGAATCTTTGGTTGCTAGTTTCAGTTCACCTGGGGAGGTATCCAGAGAAGGTAGGGTCTCGGTCACCAAGGATAATGACTTTCACTGCCATATTGAGCTTTTGGGCACAGTTAACGTTCCTTGACTTTTGGTGATTAAGAGAACCAAAAGGTAGGTAGGTAAGTAGGCAAGTTGGTTGGTTGGTTGGTTGGTTGGTTGGTTGGTTTATTTATTTGTGAGAAGATTCGCTAGGGGGGGAATATCTATGTGGAGAAATAGGGAAGGAAGAGGCAGTTACAGAGGAGGGCATGGGAAGAATTTAGAATTTCCTTTAGAATTGTCCCTATGGAACCCTTCTGAATTCCCTGTGGGGAGAAGACACAGCAACTTTTCCTTGCCTGAATTCACATGTGTTGAGCTTTCTAACTATTCTTGGTTAGCAACGTTTGAACTAATTCGCCCATCTCAACTGAGTCACGTAAGTGTCTCCTGTCATCTGAGAAATGATAGCTCAGAAGCCCCACAAGTCATAGCAAGGTTGTTGGTAACATATTGGAACCCAAAGGTATCGAACCGCCTGACAGCCACGGAGGTCCATTAAAATACCTCATTTAATCCTCAACGTGACCCTACTGGTCCCCTTTTATAGATGAGTTTATCAAGGCTTTCAAGATACTTACTATCTTCCTTAGAGTCTCTCAACGAGTGAGTTAGCAAATCCAGCCCAACAGCCTTGCTCTTTAAGGAGTCTTTCCATATTTGGCTGTGCTGTGTGCAGTCTGGAATGTGGTTTTGCAGCTAGACCATACTGTAATCTAGAAGCACAGTTATGCTCCCCGGAGACATAGAGCATTATAAATGAAGACTGTTATAAATCCAGACTCAAGAGGGGAGCTTCCTACAGCAAAGCCTGGTGTCGTGCATGGAAAGAGTAGAGTTTCTTTTTGTTTCCACGTATCTAACTACTAATGCCGAGTACCAGGAGAAATGGGGCTGGACGCAGGCTGAAAACATCCCACTAAGGCACCTAGCCTTCCGTGTCCAGCTTCTTCAATTTAGCATAAAGCTTTGGAAATCTATCCGTGCGACTGTGTGCTTCAGTGAGTCTGTTTCCGTTCGTCACGTGTCTCGGATAGACCACGACTTGTGCAACTGTTTACCGGGTCATGGGCGTTATTTGGGTTGGTTCCAGTTTTTTGCTGTCATAAATAACTCTTCTCTGCACTGGGCTTTATGGGAACCTATGTTTTCATTTGTCTTAGATAGTATGTAGGGGTGAAAAACATATAATTTATATATATTTATATATATATAAATATATTTATAGAGTCTGGATACAAGTCATTTGTAAGATACCTATTTTTAAAATATTTGTTCTAGCTGGTGGCTCACCTTTAATTTTCGCTAACAGGATGTTTTTCCTAACTTTCTATTTTATTTTTTTTCAACGTTTATTTATTTTTTGGGGGACAGAGAGAGACAGAGCATGAACGGGGGAGGGGCAGAGAGAGAGGAAGACACAGAATCGGAAACAGGCTCCAGGCTCTGAGCCATCAGCCCAGAGCCCGACGCGGGGCTCGAACTCACGGACCGCGAGATCGTGACCTGGCTGAATTCGGACGCTTAACTGTGCCACCCAGGCGCCCCTCGTGTTTTCTCTTTAATGCAGTTTATGTTGTTGTTGTTGTTGTTGTTTGGAGTTTATGTATTAATTGGAGTTTATGTATTAATGCATTTTAATGCATTTAATGCATGCCTTTTGTCTCCTAGAAGGAAATCTTTGACCAGGGTGCCCAGGTGGCTCATTTCATTGAGAGGCCAACCTTCGATTTTATCCGAGGTCACAGGATAGAGCCCTGCAGCAGGCTTCAGCATGGAGCCCGCTTGGGACTCTCTTTCTCTGTCCCTCTGCCCCTCTTCCCTGCTTGTGCACACTCTCTCTCTCTCTCTTTCTTTCTAAAAAATTAAAAAACAAATTTTTTTTCAAGAAATCTACCAATTCAAGGTCATTAAGATCTACATGTTTTCTCTTACATAGGTCTATAATTGATTTTGAGTTCATTTCTCTATGTGGTGGGGGGTGATGGTTGAGATTCAACTTGTGCGTGTGTGCACCTGTCTATGTAACGGTTTGGGAAACGCGTAAGTTGTCTTGACACCTTTGTTGAAAATAAATTGGTCAGGTACGTGGACACCGTATTCCAACCCATTAATCTACGTGTCTCTCTATATGCCGATATCTGTCTTAATTACTCTAGCTTTACAACAAGTGTCAAAATCAGGTATGAGATTCTTCAGTGTTTCTCTTCTATTGCAAAGTGTTTTTTCAATGTTTATTTATTTTGGAGAGAGAGAGAGAGAGGAGAGAGAGAGAACACGAGAAGGGGAGGGGCAGAGAGAGAGGCAGACATAGAAGCCAAAGCAGGCTCTAGGCTCTGAGCTGTCCACACAGAGCCCGTTGCGGGGCTGGAACCCACGAACTGTGAGATCGTGACCTGCACTGAAGTCAGACGCTTAACAGCCGACTGAGCCACCCAATCACCCCACAAAGTTTTGTGGGCCATGCTTAGGTTCTTTGCCTTTACACATACATTTTTGAACCTACGTCTAACATCCTGCTGGGAATTTGATTGGCATTAAATCCATAGATCGGTGTGAGGAGCACTGACATCTTAACAACACTAGGCCATCCAGTCCACGAAAAAGCTATATCTCTACATTTATTTAGGCTTTCTTTGATTATTTCATTAGTGTTTCATAGTTTTCAGAAACGATCTATGTTCGGTTAGATGTCGACCTGAACGTGTCTCTTTTCTTGCTGCTATTGTAAATTGCACTCCTTTAAAATGGTGTTTCCAATTGTTCATTGCTAGTTACGGAAGTATAATTGATTTTTAAGCATCGTACTCATTTCCTACAAATTTGCTACACTCAGTCCTAGAACTTTTTTTTTTCCATATTTCTTGGGATTTTGTACATAGATAATCGTGTGATTTGTAAATAGAGACAGTTTTATTGCTTCCATTGCAATCTATCTGCCTTTATTTCACTGTCTTCCCTCACTGGGTTAGGACTTGTAATTCTATGTTGCATGGCTGGTGAGACCGACTCTTGTCTTGCCTTGTTCCCAGCCTCGGGGTAAAAGCATATTGTTTTTCCAGAAGCTCTTGATCAGGTTGAGAAAGTTCCCTTCTAAGTCTACTTTGCTGAACGTTTTTATTAACATTAATGAATGCTGAATGATCAAATGATTTTTATAATTTATATGAGTATGTAGTGTTTTCTTTTAATGTTTTTCTGTTGCTGTGTCAGGCTACATTTACGGGCATTTGAATGTGGAACAAGTCTTTGTATTCCCAGGCGATCTCTTTAAATATTTTGTGCTTTGGTCTGGGACAAAATTACGTTACCTGGGGTTATCTATAACTTTTGAGTTTTACACCTTCTGAGGCAAGTCTAGAACGAGCTTTAGTCTAGGATACTTTGGCCCGCATGTCTTAGACTTTTCAACTTACGACTGCTGGACAGACACATGTATTCAGTACAGACCCCGATGCAGGGCTTGAACTTATGGAACTGTGAGATCATGACCTGAGTCAAAACCAAGAGCCGGACGCTTAACCAACGGAGCCACCCAGGCGCTCCTCTCCTTACTTGTAATACTTGATTCAGAGTTGCCTTTTTTTCCTAGACACGCTTCTCCGGCTGTTCCGTTACTGATCTCTCTGACTCCTGACAGATGGACCATCAGACCCTCACCTCCAAGCCTGTTGCCAGTGGAAGCCACGCTCGCTGATTCCATGTGTGCAAACTCACTTCAGATTCTCAACCCAACTGTAAGGTAAGTGTGATTTTTTTTTTTTTCACTTTCGGTGGACCAGTTAACTAAGACCCAGAGAGATGAAGCTATTTGCCCAAAGTATCCCATCTGGTGTTACATACAGATGGGACCGTATCCTCTGTCTCCTCACATCTCATGTTGAAATACATCCCGCAGAGAATAAAGGGTTCAATGGAAGAAATGGGAATACAAAAAACTAGAAGAACATTTACACGGCCACTTATTCTCCCTGTGGATGTAAACAAAGGTCATGGGTGAAAGACACAGGATATTTTGTTATAAATTTTTACTGGGACGAAACGACACTTCCAGACTTAAGAAGTATTTAATTTGCTCCTGATTTTACCCTATTAATGATGTGATAAACACCTTTTTGTAAAAACTTTCTCTCCCTCTCCCACATTGAATTATTTTTGTTTAATTTTGTAATGCTTATTTATTTTTGAGAGAGAGAGAGGGAGAGACAAAGCACAAATGTCACAGAGCCCTATGTGGGGAGAGAACGCACGAACCATAAGATCATGACCTGAGCCAAAGTCAACCTTTTCATCACAGGATGAGCATGTTCAACCGACTGAGCCACCCAGGCACCCCCTAACAAAAAAAAATTTTTTTAACATTTGTATTTATTTTCGAGAGACAGAGAGAGACAGAGCACGAGCAGGGGAGGGGCAGAGAGAGAGAGGGAGACACAGAATCCGAAACAGGCTCCAGGCTCTGAGCCGTCAGCACAGAGCCTGATGCGGGGCTCGAACTCACAAACCATGAGTTCATGACCTGAGCTGAAGGTGGACGCCCAACTGACTAAGCCACCCAGGAGCCCCTGTTATAAAAATTTTCATAGTAATTTTACTTAACTGCAATTTTCACGCAAGAAACGGAGATCTCCCTAGAAAAGCCCGAATACTTGAATAAGCAGATTAGAAGAAACCAAGTCTGGACCTTGATGAAAGTAATATCTCTGTGGTCAGGTTATTACGTCTTCTCCGCCTCTAGATTTTATCGCGGATGGAACCGGCTTCCTCCGCACCTGGTTCCCACCCTCCCGTCTTGAGCCACGACTCTTTAAGTAGGATTTGAAGCATAAACAAATGGTAATTGTCTTTGATCTCATCTTCATTTTTCCTTCCTCCCCCACTAGAGTCGTCTTATGCTGTAAGTATCATAACATTCACAGGATGAGCCTGTGAACCATCTGCCATAAGAGAGAGCGCGCATTTGAGAAGAAATCATGTATGAATCAGAGGCTGCCTCCTTCTGCCTCTTAAGCAAGTACATCTTGGAATCTTACTGTAGCATAAATGAGAGAGATAAGCTAAATGGCTGGGGCATTTAAGTTGCATGGAATTAATATTGTGTGGTCGGACAAGTCCCCAGAAGAGATCAGAAGGAGCATCTTTTCGGGAATAACTCAGCGGAAATCTGCTCTGCAGAACAGACAGGGAGAGCAGATGATACCAGTTAAGGCAGGGAGAAAGCTAGAGTCAGGGGCATAAAGTGTTTGTGCTAAATCGTTGCATTTTGGATATTTGTAAATTTTTTAGTATTTTTTTAATGTTTATTTTTGAGAGAGAGAAAAAGACAGAGCATGAGCGGGGAAGGCGCAGAGAGAGAGAGGGAGACACAGAATCCAAAGCAGGCTCCAGGCAAGCAAGCCAAGAAACTCGATTTTTATCGGTGAACCGTGAGGGGATTCAGTCTTTAGACAGACTCACGTTAGCTCAACTCTTGGTAGACTGATATCTAACCAGAAAACCTGTGTCACTTGCCATTGACAAACCTAATTAAGAGTCAGGATAACATATCAGCACTTTGTGCCTCTGTACGTAGGTTCACAGACGATGGATTCTCAGCTAAGACAGCTTGAGGAACACTCCTCCCTAGCAGGACGAGGCAAAAGGGTCCTAGTGCCAGCTCTTTCCTGGACAGGGATGTCACCAAGGCCAAAGGATGCCTCCCTGACTCTTTGCCATATTAACACACAACGGCCCCTTCTAGTTGAAACAGAATCCTAGTTTTTTGAGGTTTTTAACCCGTTCCTTTAGATTATGGTTATATCTTGCTTCCACCGGGGAAGCCAGCCAGTAAGGACCCTGAAGACGACCTTTTGTGTGTTTCCTCTGAGACTTCAGCTGTCTTGTTCATCACCGGCTCTACACTTCTTAGAACGGTACCTGCCTACAATGGGCACGCAGCAAAGATCTTTCAAAATATGAATGAGTTACGGAGTTCACTGTATACTGATTTTTTTAATTTTTTTAAACATGTTATAATTTAAAAAAAATTAATTTGATTTAGTTATTTTGAGAGAGACAGAGACAGTGTGAGTGGGGTAAGGACAGAGAGAGAGAGAGAGAGAGACAGAGAATCCTAAGCAGGCTCCATGCTGCCAGCACAGAGCTCAATGCAGGGCTTGAACTCGTGAACCGTGAGATCGTGACCTGAGCCGAAACCAAGAGTCAGACGATTAACTGACTGAGCCACCCAGGCGCCCCTCATTATATACTGATTTTTTTTTTTAGTGTTTATTTATTTTTGAGAGAGAGAGAGAGAGGAGAGGGAGAGAGAGAATCCCAAGCAGGCTCCGCACTATCAGCACAGAACCCAGCACGGGGCTAGAAATCACAAACCGTGAGGTTGTGCCCTGACCCGAGCCGAAACCGAGTCTGAAGCTTAACTGCCTGAGCCGCCCCGGGCGCCCCTAGGTTCTGATTTTATACACGAACTTTCCCAACGCTATCCTTCGGCCAGTTGAGTTGACCTCACTCTTGGCCTCTTTCCTTCATACGCCTCTGACAACACGGTGGACCTAGAATTGAGAGAGGATGGCAGCGGGGGGCCGAGGGGAGACTTGGAGGAAGAAGGTTAGGGAACGCGACTCTTGTATTTTGAGGCGAGGAGTAAAACTCGGGGGCCTGAACTCACTGCCCGTTCCTCTTCTTCACGGAAACAAGTACCTTTTAGTCTGTTAGGTAAGTGTGGCTTCTGTGACAGATAAGCCGTGACTCTCAGAGGTTTAACACTCATGGTCCAGGGTGGGCGCTCGGTGGGCGTCTTCCACGCAGCGACTTGGGGATCCACGGTCCTTCCGTCTGGCGCTCTGCCACCGTTGACAGAAGCAGGACGTTGGTGTGAGGTCCCTGGCTCGACAGCAGCAACATCGCCCCAGAACATGTAAGGAATGCAGACTTCTGGGTCCCACCCCAGATCTCCAGACTCAACAACTCCAGGGGGGTGTGGGTGGCACCCGGGTGGCTCAGTTGGTTAAGCATCTGACTCTTGGTTTTGGCTCAGGTCATGACTTCGTGGGTTCATGAGTTTGAGCCCCACTTTGGGCTTTGCGCTGACAGTGCGGAGCCTGCTTGGGATTCTGTCTCCTTCTCCCTCTCCCTCTCTCTCTCTCTCTCTGCTCCTCCTCTACTCACTGCTTGAAAATGTGTGCACATCCCCTACGGACAGATTATAGAAGGACATTCACTGCAGAGACAGACCAGCCTGCACAGAGCTGGGGAGACAGACAGCCATGCGGTGCGTCTGGAAAATCGTAACTGACTTCTCTGAGTGTGAGTAGGAGATGTGGCTAAGGGGTGGGTAGCAGGTGGGGACAGAGAGGGACGAAGCCTAGCGATACCTCCGATACCTTCCAGGATAATGAAAACTTGGCCTATCCATACTGAAATGCAAACGAAGATATCGCGACAAGAGAAACAGAAGATGTTTTGCACGAGCCCTCTGTAAGCCCCGGAGCACCGACTCAAACGTCGGGTGATGCTTTCGCTACTGGCACGGTCAGGGAAGAGCAAGCCAGGCATGGCTGTCCTTAAAAGATAGAGGGTAATCTTATTCATTTATTTTAATGTTCACGTATTCATTCTGAGAAAGAGAGAGAGAGAATGCCAAGCAGGCTCTGTGCTCAGTGCGGAGCCCGACACGGGGCCCGAACTCACGAACTATGAGATGGTGACCTGAGCCGAAATCGAGAGTCGGCCGCTCAACCCACTGAGTCACCCAGGTGCCCCGATAGCAGGCAACTTTGAACAGTCACAGGAAATGCTAAACAAAACAAAAAACAAACCAAAGTCCAAGAAACAACACACACACACACACACACACACACACACACACAAGCCGAGGGGAGGAGGGAAGTCCTCTCAATCCAGATTGAAGCTGATTTATTACCACGCGTAATCGATAGTAGTAGGTCCACATCAATTTTATATCTAATTTAAAAATTTGAGGTCTCAATGTGCTCATTAAAGAATATAATGGATTTACATATTTTAATTATGTTTTATGGATTGTGAACATAATGTAATTAAGAGACTTTTCAGGAGGCATGATGAATGAACAGGGTGGCCCAACATATGGCGGGAGACGACACAGCGAATGGACTCGTCCGGAGCAGCCCAGCCTCGCGGCTGACGGTCCAGGCCAGAGCGCCAGGACCCCGTTCACGGTTATGGCAGCCTAATGACGCCACCAGGCAGGAATAATGAGGCTGAAAGACCAAGCAGGTGGCCGAGTGCTGTGTCTGCAGGACGGCGTGGGCCTGTCATGGCCGCCAGACCGTCTTTCTCTCCTGCCTTCTTCACCTTTCCCTCTGGTGCAGCCTTGGTTGAAAAGCAACCTCGTCAGCTCTTCTATTTTATGTTTAACTGTGGCAAAAAAAAAAAAAAAAACACACACAACACACAACACACACACACATAATAGAAACACACACACAATAGTACTATCTTCACCATTTTTCTTTTTTAATTTTTTTCTTTTTTCTTTCCATATATGAAGTTTATTGTCAAATCGGTTTCCATACTATCTTCACCATTTTTAGATTCACAGTTCAGCGGTGTTGAGTATGTCCCCATTGTCGTGCAGCCAGTGTCCAGAACCTTCACCTTGCAAACCTGGAACGCTATACCAATTAAACAACTCCCCATTCCCCCTCCCCCGGCCCCTGGCAACCGTTAATTCTACTTTCTGGGTCTCTAGGTTCGCCTCTCTTAGGGACCTCACACAAGTGGAATCACACAGTATTTGCCCTTTGGTGACCGGCTTATTTCACTGAACATAATGTCCTCGAGGTTCGGCCATGTTGGGGCAGGTGACAGGATTTCCTTCCCTTTGAGACTGAAGCATATTCCATTGAATGTATATGTCACCTTTTCTTTACCCATTCATCCTTTGATGGACGTTTGACAGAACTGTTAACTTTTCTCTGCACGGGCGTGATGATCTCAATTCAGGACGCCTTAGACTCACCTCTGCCAGTAGAAGGCTCTTTCCAAGATGGCCGGCGTCACTCCCCTCTTTAAAATCTGCTCCCGTGGCCTTGAGTTTCTGTCCCTTCTCCAGCCACGCGGTCCACTTGTCCCAGGCAAGCCTACCTCTACCTGACATTTGTCATTTCCAAATACGTCATGTTCTGGCACAACTGGTGACTGTGCCTGGAATGCCTGAGCCCACCCCTTGTGAGACCCTCTCCCGTACGCCATCTCTTAGCCAAACAAAGAGTCTAGGACAGAGGTTGGCACACTACAGTCAGTCGGCCGAATTCTGCCCTCCATCTGTTTTTATAAATAAAGGTTTATTGGAATGTGAGCATGCCTGTTGTTTATGGACAGTCCACAGCTGCTTTCCCAGGGTAACTCAAAGCTCTTCAAAGAAAATCTTTGCCAAGCCCTGCTCTAGGTAAGCGCTTGTGTTGAAATCTGTCTCTGCCATTTCCCAGCTATGACCTTGGGTAATTCAACATCCCTGAAAGGGGATAACAAGTAATAGCCCCTTCACAGCTTTATTGTGAAGGCTGAGGGAATACGTACGAAGCCCTTGGCACAGAGATGCCAACTTGGCAGGGAAGGCAATGAGAGCGTTCATGTCGGATCATCAAACGGACACCAGACCACGCTCAGCGGAAACTGCCCCCCAGACTTCTGTTCCCTCGAAGGCAGCGTGGCAAATTCAAACAGTGTAGGCTTTTGGAGTTAATTTAAGGTCCAAATTCAAGATCACCCTTATTTTCTTTTTTAATTTTTAAAAATGTTTATTTATCTTTGAGAGAGAGAGAAATAGCACGTGAGCAGGGGAGGGGTGGTGGGGGGGACACCGAATCCAAAGCAGGTTCCAGGCTCCGAGCCGTCAGCACAGAGGCCAACGCAGGGCTCGAACCCACGAACCGTGAGATCATGACCTGAGCCGAAGCCGGACGCTTCACCGACTGAGCCACCCAGGCGCCCCAAGATCACCCTTATTTTTAATATGAACTGGGGGCTTTGATTTTCGTCCCTGCCACGTGAGAAGAGGAACGCCTGGCCTTCAGGTTTATTGTGCGGGTTAAAAGCAGCAAGTGTTTAAATTAAGATTTATGGGTTACAAATGTGTTGCACATGATGGCAGGAGGAGGGCAGTTTCCTTGCTCTGTTCGTCCAGTGTCTCCTGAGGATGAAATCCACAGTTCCCAGCTCTAGAGGCTTGCTTTGCTAGATATCTCTATGACAGCCTTGTGCCTACAGAATGGGCTGTGAACAGGCCTGTTGGGCTGATGCTCCTGGGAGCACTTCCTTCACTTCTCGGGTGTCCTCAGGCATCTCAGCTTTCCTCCTGCCAAGGAATGATGTCATAACTGTCCTTTATATTGGCCTGCAGAGTCTCGCTGCTTTCTCTTCCTCGCTACCACTACTGGCCTCTAGGGGGAGCTCAAGACCTCATCATCCTTGGCTTGGGTCAAAGGCAAAAAAGTATTGCCATAGAGTTAGTCAAGGAAGCTCAGCATGTTTTGAGAGCCAGAATTGGAATTCTAGAGGCAGGAGACCAAAGTGATCATTGAGCCTTGGGTCTTTGTTTTGGGGCAGAAACATCCAGTGACAGAGACACGGATGTAGTTTACCTCGTGGCTTTGCTGATGCCTAAGACTTAACGCCATGCTTCACGGTTGCATGTCGATACTGATTCTTAGTTTGCTAATATGTTTTTTTTTTCTCTCTTTATCCTGGAAGCGAACAGGAGGATGGTTCCATGGAGGAAAGATTCGCTCATTGTCGTGAGGGAATGAAGGAAAATTTCTCGCAGGTGGTAAAGTCAGAATCGAGTTTTGAATGTGAAGGAGGAGTGTGCCAAGTGGATTGTAGGGGAAATACATCCAACCACGTGGGAACAGCATGTACAAAAGTTGGGAGTTGTGACAAGGACCAAGCCATGATGTGTTGGTGTTAGAGATGGTTGAATCTCGAGGTCTACGGCAGGAGCTTTGGAAGACAAAGCAAGAATTAGATGGCTTTCACAAAATGGCGGGGCTCCTATTCATTTTTTCAACACGTATTTTTGGAGCATCAGCTATAAACACTGCTCTGGGGGTGGCTATAGACCTGTGAACAGCAGACTCACTCCTTGCCTTCAGGGAGTGTGAATTCCACTCCGCAATCCAGAGGTGATGGCATCCATCCAAGGGTACTGGGGAGCCGTCAGAGAAAATGGTAAGCAAAACGGTCCATGGGATCAGAGCTGTGTCTCAGAAACATTACTGATGTTGGCGTGGAGAGTAAACGAAGGACTGGAGACAGAAGCGTTTCCCTTCCCTAAGAGACTGCAGAGGACTTACTTGGGGCAGATGGGGAGGGATAAAACCAGGGGAAGTTTTGGAAGTTTTTTCGGAGGTAGATTTCAGAAGCGTATTTGGAAGGACCTGATACTATTTTATAATCCGTTGAATGTTGATGCTGAGGGTTGAAGGAATAGGAGACACAATCCCCGAGCTGTGAGGAATAGGTATATGGCACAATACACCAAGGTAGGTGAGATAGAGCCCGCCATTGTTGTGGCGAAGGAGGGTGGCGAAGACCATATTGGCACAGCCCGAGGGAGCAAGGAGGAAGAGAGGAGGACAGGAACATCGGAGAACCGTATCTTCAAACAGGTGATGGAGAGGCGAAGGTCTGCGTTGGTGACTTGGGTGACGGGAAGGGTTAGGGTAGGGATTTTTTTGGTTCGTGCGTAGTAGCTTGGCTTCCTGTTGAAGCCTTCCAGTGCCACCAAGTGAGAACGTTGGCCAAAGCATTTGTTTTCTTGAGTTGATCTGCTCCAAGGCTGGCAACAATGGTAGGGTAGGATTCTTCATGGGTACCTTCCAGCCCTGTTCGTCTCAAAGGTCAGGTTATGTGGCAGGAATACCTGTGAGTGTTGACATATTCGCAGTGTCGAGGACCCTCTGTGGGGGGGGGGGGGGATAATTTTTCAGAGGGAGGGCCCTTCTCAGATGGAAACCCTGCTTCTCGACTTTCGTGGGCGTCTAAGCCTCCGCCACTTAGGCGGGCCAGCAACTTACTCTCTCCCGGTCTCAGTTTCCTTGTTTATGAAACAGCAACAATACGTCATCACAGGAATGTTTCTGGAGACTTACATTCTGCGCCATTAATTTCTTGGAGCCAAGCGAGAGGTAGGCTCTCGGTAAATGTTTGCCCTCTCTTTTCGTCTTACCAACATTTGATTACCGTGCATTTGATTACTTTGGCCTGAGCCAACTCCCTTAACAAATGTTTCCACCTTAGATTAAAATTAATTCAAAGACAGGGACCAGCCACACATCCTGTAAGGGACTAAGAAAACGGCATTAATTTTGTAAATTAATAAATATGCAAATGGAAGCTTTGTACAGAATAGGCTATATAAGCAGGAAGTATATTGTGTTGTAAATTATGCATTGCCATATGGAGCAGATACCCTTGACTTAGCATGCAAGGCAGAGAAAGCCGGAGCTGACTTTGCCGGGATGGCTGCTGAGAGCGAGTGGCAGGCCCGTCCAACAGCAACCCCGGGTGCTGAGTCATGCGGCTGGTCCTGGAGTGGCAGTGGGAGCCCCACGGTGAGCAGGCTGTCGCCCAGCCATTGATGGGAATAATCTGGGGAAGACTGCCCCCCCTCCCCCAACCAAGGCCACCAAGAGAACGAGCGAGCAGAAGCTCATGTGGGACAGCCCATGTGCACTAAGCATGCTGCTCAGGGTTTGGACGGGGGGCCTGGGGGGGACGTTCACAGCATGGGCCAGCTCTCCTGGGTTTCCAGAGCCTTGCCAGACAGCACTGCGTTTCCAAATCCAAGGCAGGTGTGACCGGCCCAGGGAAATGCACGTTGCTGCTTGGATTGGTCCATCAATCGTTAGACAACAAATAGTCTAAGAACGGTCCAGGTGTCCCGTGTTGTGCTAAGGAGATGCTGGAGGGATCACAGTGGTTCCCTGTGATGACTATTCAGCAGAATCACCCAGGGAACTTTTTTAAAAATAGACTCCTGGCTTCTACCCCTGGGATTCTGACACAGCAGGTCTGGGCTGGGGAACGCGCATCTGTTTCCAAAGTCCCAGGTAATTCCTGAGATCCCCCTAGGTCTGGGAGGTATGGCGGCAGCAAAAGCTGCTCCTTCGTCCTGGCCTTTAAGGGTCTTAAAACGTAATCGGGAAGACAAGGCGAGGCTTCCAGACGCAGTCCTGGCTTGTGTTCTCGCAGCCCACGATTAGCGGTGGGGCAGACGGGGAGCCCAGTGGAGAAATTTCCCGTAGCGAGACAGATGGGGGAAGGCTTTGCGGGGGTCGGGCCACAAGCCATGCCTGGCTCCGAATAGTAAGGACGGGAGGGGCGCCTGGGTGGCCCAGTTGGTTGAGTGTCCAACTTTGTCTCAGGTCATGATCGTGAGTTCGAGCCCCCTGTCGGGCTCTGTGCTGACAGCTCGGAGCCCGGAGCCTGCTTCAGATTCTGTGTCTCCCTCTCTCTCTGCCCCTCCCCTGCTTGTGCTCTGTCTCTCTCTGTGTCTCAAAAATAAATAAACATTTAAAAAAATTGTAGTAAGGACAGGAGAAGGCAGGGACACATCTGAAGATGAAGCCTGCTGCCATGGGCAGGGGGTGGGGTTCGGGCGTTAGCCTCTGGGGTGGGGCCAGGCGGCTTCGAGCTGGACCCTGGCTGGTCTGAACGCTGGTTGAAGATGACCTTTGTGTCTTCTGGAGTTATTTTAGGTTTCTCTTTCATGTGTCTTTATTTTGAGACAGGGGCAGAGAGCTCGAGTGGGGGAGGGGCAGAGAGAGGGAGAGAGAGAGAAAGAGACAGAATCCCAAGCAAGCTCCCGACTGTCAACGCCGAGACTGACGCGGGGCTCGATGCCACGGACTGTGAGATCATGACCGGAGCCGAAATCAAGAGTCGGATGCTTAACCGACGGAGCCACCCAGGCGCCCCAATTTTAGGTGTTTTGTCTCTGGTCGTGCTAAGTAAGCAGCAGTCAGTGCCTGTCCAGGTGTCGCTTGAGGCCTGAGCGCCTGGGACCGGAGGTTTATAAAGCTGCATAGGAGGCTAAAGCCATCGTCCGCATCATTCGGACCCACACGGCTCCCACCATCAAGAATCATTTCAAAGAAACTCATTTCTCTTCCAAGAGGTCAAAGCGCTGGAAAGACCCCATGTTCCAGCATGCGCTCCCTCTCTCTCCCTCTCTCTCTCTCTCTCTCTCTCTCTCTCTCTCTGTCCTTAGCCTTCTCAAAACCATACCTTGGTGCCTCTTCCTCTCACTGCCTGACATTCTCCCGCTTTCCTCAGGACAAGACTCCGAGGCCGATCTGACGGAGATGAGGAAGATACGAGACTGGCCACATCTTTAAAGCGCAGGGGTCCCTCTGAACTGAACCACGGCCAACCTGTCCCACCAGGCGGAAACGACGAGCGGGATTGCGCATTCCGTGTCGGGCGGGCTCTGGGGCTCGTGGTTCTCAGCGAGGTGCCGGCCAGTTCCTGGGGACAGGTTCCAGAAATGCTCGTCCACAGCCCATCCCTGGATCTGCTGAGCCTCAGCTCCAGAACAGGGCCTGGGATCTGATCTGCGCAGGCTCTCCGCCAGTGGTCTTAACGTGGCATCCCCCTGCACACTTCTGCAGTGTCCCCCTCACAGGGCTGCTCTGGCTCAGGTCCAGTTTGTGACCCCGCAGGGGAACGTCCTCAACAACCTCGGCTCGGGTGTTACGTAGATCGCCGATCTGGACATCCCCGTAAATGCGTGGGCTTTGTGGTGGTGGCAGATTGACGTGCCAATAAATCCTGTTTGCTTCGCGTTCAAAGCCGTGTGACCGTGGACGTAAGCCCCTAAGACTCGGTTTCCTCGTCTGTGAAATGGGCGTAATAGGAAAACTGATCTCGCAGGCTGGCGGGCAGAGGTCGAAGGTGGCGACGTAGTCAAAGGCAGAGGCGTTTCCGGAGGTCCCTGGGTGTTGGGAAGTGTCGCCCTCAGCCCAGTCTGCGTCCTTTAAGACCTGCCCCGGACCGGCATCCATCCTCCGAGCCAACTCTCTTCACATCCTCCCCGAAGCCCGTGACCCTGCCCCTGAACATCTCATCTCCAAGCTAAACACCCCCGTGGACCCACGCGAGCCGGTGGTGTTTGCCATTCCCGGAGGTATCTCATTTTACAGCTGGGCAAACCCCAGCATGCCAAGTTCACGTCCTCGCAAAGTCATGCGGTGACAGAAATGTCCGGGCAGCAGGTGGCAAAATGGTGTTGTTATCGGAACCCCACAGATAATCAGGCCTCGCTTCTATAATTCTCCATCTAGTTCGCGGTTTCGAATTTGCAAGGGCTTTCTGTGCCCCTTACCTCGTCGTTCAGCCCTCCAAGGCCCCTGCGCCGGGTGAGGTCGTTGGGGGAGCTGAACACCACGCCCTCGGGTAGGACCTCGCCTTTTTGAAACGTTTCCACGTCCATGCTGGCCCTGGGTCTTTCTCGCACCCTCCGGAGATGGAAAGGGCAGGAATTATCAGAGGAAGAAACTGAGAGACAGAGGGGGCTGGCACGGGTCCCACGGAGCCGTTGACACATTTAGGTGTCAGCCTGGGACCCAGGGTCCCTTCAACACCTGTGCTGATCCTTGGCCTGACTTTCTTCTCCTTTTCTAAATAGGTGAGTTTCTCCTACCATTCTGGGCTGTGAGGACAAAACTAGCAGACAATGCCCCCAAACTGTGTTCTAGTCAGTAAGAACGACACAGCATCCAAAACTACTGCTTTTTTTTTAATTTATTGAGCTGAGTCATTACATCCTTCACTCAAGGGCAAGGTCTAGCCGCGCCATCACACCTGTGTACGCGTTCTGACCGGCACGAGGCCCCACAGCACGCACCCAATGCCTCCAGGGCAGACCGGATGGCCGCCTTGGCTCAGGTTCAAGTCTGGGCCGAGCCTGAGCACTCCTCCCCCCAAGTGGGGGTCAAGAGACTTGGCCATCTGTGGGCTCCCTCCCTTTTGCTTCCTGCTCACTGGCAGACCCTAGGGCTGGAGCTGGTGGCCGTGAGCCTGTCGGCCTGCCCAGTGACTCCTGCTCCGGCCGTGGCTGGGCTCCTTTCCCGTCCCCGAGGGAGAGAGGAGACACAGACTCCACGCAGTCCCTTGTGCCTCCCTCATCACGGAGGGGACTGTTCGGGCTGGGGACACAGCCAGCCGTGTTGGGAGTGGTCTGTTGGCTCAGGGGGGCGGAAACGGAGGGACGGGAAGCCAGTCTGCAGATCAGCAGGGGAGAATCCTCCCCCACCCCCGCCCCAGGTGGCGTCCCTGTAAATGCGTCGTGCCTGTCCAGGTGTCGCTGGGGATAGAAGCTTTGGAAACAGAATCACAGCACAGGTGGAAGACCGAACGAAGCCAAGTGTAGGCGGAAACTGAGGGTGTCTGTGGGGATCATTTCAGGGAAGCAAAAGGGTAAAGAATAAAGGATCAGGGCTCTGCCCCTGGCTCATTGCTTTCTCCTTCCCGTCCCTATTTCAGGCTTCCGTCTTTTGGTCGCTGTGGGTACCGTTCACCCCCCATCGTATCTGTAAGTGGCTTGGTTGTGTCTTGGGTAGAGTTGACCCCCTGAATTCTGTGTGTGTGGTGATGGGTCAGGGCGTGAGCTCACGAAGCACGAGCGAGTCTAGAAAAGGCAAGGTCAGGTTGAAGCCGAGGCTGGGGAGGAAACCATACCGGGGAACCAACGGGGGGATGGGCGGAGGTAGGCACGAGGAAGGTCCAGTGATTTTGTGCCCGATACGTTTGCGTCGTTGCGGAATTTGTCAACTGAGACTGGCTTCTGATCCTTTTTGTTTTCTTTCTCTCAGCGAGGCGTCCCTCCCCTCACTGCATTGTTCTTTCCAAGATACACCTGTTGAGGGCTAACGTCTCAAGTGACTATTGAAAGAGAGCTAGCAGACTGGTTTCCCGATGTTGGAAGTGCTTTGGAAGATGTTCAGTCTTGAGCAACGTCGCGGGAAGGAAGATAGTCGGATTTCGCCGAGTTGGACTCAAGTCTCGGTCTTACTTCTTTTTTTTTTTTTTATTAATATATATTTTCTCACAGCAGTTTTCAGTTCACAGCAAGATTGGGCCGAAGGGATGGAGATTTCCCATGTATGCTCTGTGCACACGCATGGACAGCTCCCTGCCCCACTGACATCCGCACCCCCCCCGCCCCCCACACTACAGTTGGTACATTTGTCTTAATCGATGAACCTACATCGACACATCATTATCACCCCAAGTCCATAGCTGGCTGGAGGGTTCACTCGGGGTTATGCGTTGTATGGGTTTGGACAAATGGGTAATGTCATGTATCCATCATCAGAGAAACATATGGAGTAGTTTCACTGCCCTAAAAATCCTCTCTGCTCTGACTGTTCACCCCTAACTCCTCCCTGACCCCTGGGAACCGCTGATCTTTTTATCGCTTCCATAGCTTTGCCTTTTCCAGAAGGGCGTATGTTGGAATGGCCTTGCTTTTTTATGATTAGGTCGAACCATGTGAAACTGACATTTTGTATAAGTCAACATCGGCTGGATGTGTCACCGGGCATCTCCCATGCCCTCCTGCCCGTGTCCGTGGGTCCTACTGCAGAGTCAAGCCCCTTTTGCCATCCCAGCTTCCCTACTCAGTCCCCACGTCCTATAGTGTCTGCCTGTGAAATCTCTAGAATCATGCTGGTTTTCTCTTTCTCTCTGGTATTGTCTCTGTCCAGACCCTCATCCTGATCCGGCTGGGCTCTTGCAATCACCCCCGAGTGTTTTCCATTCCTCTTAACGGAAGCAGAGGTAATGTTTAAAATCTAGCTCTAGATCAAGATCAACCCTTCCCCCCCCCCCACCCCGATGGATTATTCTCTGCTGGATGACTTCCCCTGCCTTCCCACTGCCTGTGAGTCAGGACCTGGATGCCACAGCAGGGCCACTGGCAGGGTCTTGTGATCTGGACCCTCCCTCCACCCTCCAGCTCTGTTCCCTGACTCCCCTCTGCAGACCCAGGCACCCAGCCCTCACACCCTCCCCACCTTCCCCACGTTCGGTGCCTTTGCGTACATTCTGCTCCTTGTCTTAATGGCCTCCCCCCTCCCCCTGAAAAAATCCTGTTCCTCGCCCAAGACCCAGCTCATCCCCTCCTTGCCCTCAACATCCGGGTCTCTCGGCATTTCCCGTTGTCTGTTTGCGCGACTGTATCCTGCACTTGACCACGAGCCAGGAGCGAGGACTCTGCCTTATTTATCTCTGCGTCCCCAGTGCCAGCATTTGGTAACTATTGGTTGAATGGGGCAGCGAGTTACCGTGCGGATACGTGGAGCCCATTAAAGCCCCAAACTCCAAAGTTTCAGACAAAAGTCTTGAGGTTTCGTTTCAGGCATGATTCCGAATAACAGTCCCAAAACACTTTCAAGGACAAGGTGGCGGGGGGGTGGGGACGGTCATGGGGGATCCGTTCTGGTCGATGGTCCTACCGCCTCAGGTCCTAGCGCGCCTAGGGGAGGAAGTGCGTGCACTTGGGTGTGCGTGTGCATCTGTGTGCGTGTCGGTGTGTGTGTGCAAGGGGAGAGGCTGGCCGACAGGTAACCAAAGTTCCTCCACGGCCCTTAGGAAGAAGCACTGTGTGTGTACCCTGATCAACGCTCTCTACCAACCGTTCAGGGCCGCCATCAATCTCCCGCGACACCAGTCAATCGGACCCAGAGCTGGCAGAGGAGGGGAGGTGAGAAAGACATCAGATGGCTTGATTCATCTGGTGACGGTAAAGGTTTTGAATGTCCTGCCCTCGGTCTCCCTGACTACAATTTTTTCTACCCTTTCAAACATTTGGGAGCCGTCTCTATAAACTGTTGACCTTGATGCCTGTATTCTATGTAGTGTGTATACGTACTACAATGATGATGTACCCTCTCATCATTGGAACATCGGGGCCTACGGGTCACCAAATAGACCAAAAGAGCCCTCTGCGTACTTTTCCCTGGAGGTGAGCGCTGTAGATAAGCGCTCTGAATTGACGGGCTCGTTCATGGCCCGGCATCTCCAGCGGCGGCTCTGGACGACCCTCCTCTCTTGGGGTTCAGGCTACTGCAAATTCTGCTGGGCTTATAGCTGTCCTCCACCTGCTGGTTGATCTGACGTAGGCCTGGGTAGGCTTTGACTGGGACGGTTTCCCAGACAGCGTGGAGTTGAGGGGCTGTCTGATGAAGACAGAATCCAGAACCTACCAGTTCCGCACCAGATGCAGGAGACGTGGGCAACCCCTAGGCCCCGTGATCGGAAGACATGAACCCTGTGATGTGGTGTAATTGGTTCAGGGCAATATAGCTGCCTCGTATATGCCTGTGAGGCATATACAGAGAACGGTAGGGAGGAAGGGTCCCAAAGTGAGTGTTGTGGACGGAATTCTGTTCCCACAAGATTTAGATGTTGGAGCTCTAGCCCCCAGTGTGACTGTAGCTGGGAAGGGGGCCTTTAAGGAGGTAATTAGGGTTCAATGAGGTCATGGGGGGGGAGCCCTAATCCAACAGGACTGCTTATAAGAAGGGGAATGGAAGCCAGTGTGCTTTCTCCCTGTGTGTGTACAAAGGAAAAGCCATGTGAAGATTCAGGGAGGAGACTGGCCACCCGCAAGCCAGGGGCCTCGGGGGAAACCAAACCCGCCAGCCCCTTGATCTTGGACTTCCAGCCTCCAGAACTGCGAGAAGCGTCCGTCTGTTGCGTAAGCCCCCCAGTTTACAGGATTTCTGTCACGATAGCCCTGACGCAATGAGTCTCCTAAGGCCTTCTCTCTCTCTGTCGGTGGGATGTCCTCAGCGAAGATTTTCTTATCTGGTCCTTGGAGAAAGCTAATTGAAATGATAAGACCTTTCAAAGGCACCAAATGAGAGACCTGCTTCTCCAAGGATGCTCAGGACTTGCCGACTCGGCTAAGGGTAGCAGACGGAACAGCTGGGAAGCAGCCTCTTTGGAGCTCTTGCCTCCTGGGTAGCAGCAACCTGGAGTTTTCCAGTCTGGAGGTCTCCCGCGTGGGCCCGATGCACTCGCTGAGCGTACTTTGTGCTGGTGGGTCTGCCGCATTCGTATCTTCTGCTCTGATGGAGGGAGCGCAGAGCTCCCCCAGCTACTTAATTCCCACGTGTCATTGGTTTGTCATTCGAAATCGCAGACGTGGATGGAGGCCAGGCCCCGGGGCCTCCTCTCCCTCCTTGCAACTTTCCATTCCTGTACCTGTTTGCTTACTGATAAGTGGAACCACACCTGACTGCCTTGCACAAATAATCCAGCAAATCCTCGAGATGTGTTTTCACGACTGATTAGAAACGTCAGTGCTGTGCAGGAAGGATTAAAAACAGAAATGTTTGGAATCGACGTGAGTATTTGTTATCTCAAAGCCAGCTCTCGATTCCTCCAAATCTACACTGCCCCAGGGAAAAGAGGTGGAAAGTTCTCACGTATGAATTGCATAGCGCACATCATGGGAAGAACGCTGGGCCGGCCCTCAGGGGACATAGATGCTGATCTGAACCTATCTGCTGATTGATGATGTCACGTTGAGTTATTTAACCTCCTCAGACCCCAGTTTGCTTTTTTTTTTTTTTTTTTTGGCAAACTTTGGTGAAAAACATAAAATAAATGTACCCATCTTCACCATTTTTTTAATGCTTACTTATTTATTTTGAGAGAGAGAGTGTGTTGAACAAGCAGGAGGGAGGGCAGAGAGAGGGAGAGGGAGAGGGAGAGGGAGAGGGAGAGGGAGACGGAGACGGAGACGGAGAGGGAATCCCAAGCAAGCTCTGCACTGTCAGCACAGGGCCTGACACGGGGCTTGATCCCATGAACTGTGAGATCACGACCTAAGCCGAAATCAAGAGTTGAAGGCTTGGGGCGCCTGGGTGGCCCAGTCGGCTAAGCGTCCGACCTTGGCTCAGGTCATGATCTCAACGTTGGTGAGTTCGAGCCCCGCGTTGGGCTCTGGGCTGACCGCTTGGAGCCTGGAGCCTGCTTCGGATTCTGTGTCTCCCTCTCCCTCTGCCCCTCCCCTGCTCATGCTCTGTCTCTCTCTGTCTCAAAAATAAATAGAAACATTAAAAAAAATTAGAGAAATAAATGAAGGCATCTGTCCCTGATGTCAGCCACCCTGGATGAAGGCCAAGTCCTTGGACAGGCGGCATTTGCTGCCCTGTGGGCTCTGGAATGATCAACCCCCTCCCCCACTCCTAGCTTTTTGTTACCACAAATATCTTATTCATTTCCTTATTCACCTCCTGCTCCCACGTGCCCCTCACCCCACCCACCACCATGCCCGGGCTTTGCTGAGAATGTGCCCTCTTGGGCATGCCTAGAGGCACGTCTCCCCCTCCAGGTCAGCCCATCCAAATCCTTCCCTCCTCACTCCCCCTGTCCAGTATCCAACTCATCATCTTACTTCGAAACTATGCTTCTTCCACGGTATTTCTGGGGCCCGGTTAATGTATCTCTTCCCCTTTAAGACTGGGGGAAGATACTTCCAAAGCCTAAAAGAGCCAAGGGAATAATTTCTGGAATATACAAAGAGATCCATCATACCGACACACAAAGGTAAGGAAAACCAAGAGAAAACTGGGCCACAGGTATCCCAAGACAATTCACAGAGGAGGAAGTCCTGGTGAGCATCGAGCATATGAATGATTGCTCAAACTCACCAGCGATGAAATAAATGAAAATTAGAACACCGTTGTGATACCACTCACTAATCATCCAGATGTCACAAATCAGGAAGGTAGATGATGCCTAATGTTAGATACAATGTGGGTGATTTCGTGTCTTTCCTCGTCTCCATGTGTCACTGTGGATTTGGGACTCAGTAGATAACTTAGCTGAGCCTTCCAAGTCCAACCCATTTTTAGACATCTTGACTTCAAAATCCCATTGGTTTATTCAACACAACACATCGAAAGCAGGACTGGGGCTGTGCTTCTCAAAAATTCTCCTCCTCTGTTTCCAAAGGGCCACCTGTCACTGGCTGCTTTGCCTAAGTCATCCCAAAACCCAATCCCTTCCTCCCCTTCGCCCTTCATCTGTCACAAAGCCCTTTATATATAGGTCACCACTTTGGTGAATTTGACATGTCGCCTATGACCCATCCTTTCCAAATGCCATCCTCGCTCAGGCCGTTGTTAATTCTTGCCTGAATCACAGAAATTGTGTCTTTCTTTCTCCTCCCTACAAGAGGGGAGGTTATGCTAACAACTGTCATAACGAGTGCTTTCTAGTTGGCCACCGCTTGGACCTGCGAATGAGTGAGATCGACTCCGTGACCTCAAGGGACAATCTGCAAATCATCACAACCTCCCCACCCCCCGAGAAGCTTGTGGTGACGGAAGGAGTGATATGTAGTTACTATGGGAACAAAGAGGAAGGGGACCCCACACTACGGATCCCCCTCTTTACAAGCCAGGCGTGTGATGTTCCTAAAATGCAGGTCTGATCACACGCCCCTGGGGTAGCACTCTCCCAAGGCTCCCTTCTAGGATGCTTCTCGGATGAAATCCTTGACATGGTGTAAACTCATGCATGGGCTGGATTCGCCTACTTTATGGCTCCTTTACGGACTCTCTGGCCACGATAAACTACTCACATCCCACACGCCGACCATTCTTTCTTTGGCCACTTGGTGGGCCCACCTATAGCACTCCCTGTAGACTGAGTAGTATTTTGGGTTGGTGAGAAATTGCGTATTAAATATCTCTGGTTTTCCCGGGCATTCCCCTGCTTTAGGATATCCAGTAATCACACAACAGATTATGTTCGTTAAACGCCAGCCGTGAGACGCATTCCGCTCAGCATTGTGGGGGAGGCAAAAATGAGTGACCACACTGACCCAGCCAGTCTCTCTCTGCCTCCCTAATTCCACGTCGGCCGTCCCTACACTGACTGCCCATATCCGGCTGTGACACTGGGCTCCCTAAGATACTCCTGTTTTCCCCAGTGAAAAGTTGTAATCTCTTCCCACTCCTTTTGGCCTGGATGCCTGCTTCTCCCGCATGGCACTCATCATTCCTGTCCCATGTCATCTCTGCTTTACGTACACGGCCAACTCCTGTCCCCTCCCCAATGCCGATGTCCTTAGATGCACGCATGCTCTCTGAATTTAGCTTTGTGTGATGTCTGGAACAGTCCGCGTGCTCAGTAAATGTGTTCAGGTAATGAGACACACTTCTGGTTTTCTAGGGACTCACGATTCCCTACGGGCTGTGGAGTCGAGTCCAGATTTTCCAGCAAAACTTTCAAACCCTTCTAGGATTAGCCCCCTCCCTACCTCATCATCTTCTGTGGCTTTGCCAACACAACCCTGTGTCAGTCGGCCTGGTCCATTGACTCTGTTTCGAATGTGCCCCACTCACTCATTTATCGCAAAAATGTTCATAGTTCGCAAGGCAGGGGGGCATTTTCAATAACGACCCACATGCTAGGCCATCACAAACAAACATTTGGGAGTTGGGGGTGGAGGGGTCAGGAGGAGAGTCGTGCTATGTAGACTATATGTCACAGCGGACATTTGTTATTCCTTTTTGGTTTGTTTTTTAATTTTTTTTTTCAACGTTTATTTATTTTTGGGACAGAGAGAGACAGAGCATGAACGGGGGAGGGGCAAAGAGAGAGGGAGACACAGAATCGGAAACAGGCTCCAGGCTCTGAGCCATCAGCCCAGAGCCCGACGCGGGGCTCGAACTCACGGACCGCGAGATCGTGACCTGGCTGAAGTCGGACGCTTAACTGACTGCGCCACCCAGGCGCCCCTGTTTTTTAATTTTTTAATGTTTATTTTTGAGAGAGAGAGAGAGAGAGATCGTGAGCAGGGGAGGGGCAGAGAGAGAGAGAGAGACACAGAATCCAAAGCAGGCTCCGGGCTCCAAGCTGTCAGCACAGAGCCCGACACGGGGCTCGAGCCCACGAACTGCGAGATCATGACCCGAGCCGAAGTCGGACGCTCAACCGACGGAGCCACCCAGGCACCCCGGACATTATTTATTTCTAATTTTTAAGCCTTCCTGCAAGGAATCCTTTTACAGATAAGGGACATTAGGACACAGGAAAAAAAAAAAAAAAAGTTTGGCTAAGTGCTAACTCTTGGAGGACGGTTTAGGCAAGTGACCGTAACCCAGTCTGAGACGTGTTACAGTCGGGTTTGCTCAGAGCGACAGCTCTTCGATTTGAGCTTGCGTCAGAAGCTCCGGGAAGGTTCATTCAAACCCAGGAAGCTGGGCTCCCCCCACCCCCAAGAGTTTCAGATTCAGTAGCCTAAGAATTTGCGTCTCTAGCAAGGTCCCTGCTGATGCAAATGCTGCCGGTCCAGGGAACACACTTTGAGAACCACAGCTGTGAAACACGGCGTGAGCCCAGAGGAGGCAGAAGCTCAGTCCTTTGGGGCGGCTCAGGGAAGCCTTCGCTGGGGACGGAGCACTTGACTTGGCCGCGAAGAGTGAACGGGAGGCCTCCAACCCACCCACACCATCGAGCCTTACAGATGCCAAGCAAGTTCAGGTGCGGGGAGCAGTGGGCATGCGTAACCTGGGTGGGGGCTTGGGGGGGGGTGGGGGTTCCTCAGAGCTTGCCCCGGGGCCAGACAGGGAGCCACTGCTAAGTTTGGACTTCATCCTTTGGGTACTGGGTTTTTAATCAGAAGAGTAATGGAATTCCCTTTGCCTAATTGTGTTCTAATTGTTCATTCATTAAAGATCAAAAGGCATTAATCACGAAGTGTGCCAAATAACGCTAAGGGTATAAAAAACAAATCTCGCAGTCTGTGAAAATCATCACCACACGTGGTGCCTTTCCAGACCTTCGCGACAGCGACACGTGCGGGGTGGCACCTGAGGGCCCCCGCATGCGTGACCTCACTCCCAACAAAGAGTTTTTTTTTTGCAAGGGACACTCGCCTACCTGTCTGGAAGGCGTTTGTTTATTTAATTATTCATTTATTTTTTAGTTTTTGGGAGAAAGAGAAGCCACAAGTTGGGGAGGGGCCGAGAGGGAGATAGAGAGAGAGAATCCCACGCGGGCTCCCCCTTGTCAGCGCTGAGCCGGACACGGGGCTCCAACCCACGAACCCTAAGATCATGACCTGAGCCCGAGTCGGAGGCTTAACTGAGCCACCGGGCGCCCCACCTGCTATCCCATTTTAGAGACGGGGAAAACGAGGTTTAGGGATGCAACGCCGCACTTCTTGAAGGTAGCTGAGCAGGGATGGAGGTTCAAGTGTAAAGGACCGTTTTTGCCTTTCGGACCCTGTTTTCCCTTACGGCATCCCTGAGTCCAAAGACCGTATGTCCAGATTCCCTTCACCCCAAACTTGTTGCATCTGATAGGGCGCTGCCCCCCGCGGTGCTCCCTAAAAGTAGCTCCAGCTTGCCGGGCAATTCCTTCCCGCCCCCCTGCAGGTGCCTGACCTCCGCACAAAGGCATCAGGCAGCCAGAAGCTATGGCTTGCTATCAGGAGGATCTCTGGTCTTCAGAGTGTGGGGAATGTCATCCCGAGGGGACAGGCAGGATCTATCACTGTCAAACCCGAAGGCTTTTTTTTTTTTTTTTTTTTTATTCTTGCAAACTCAGATCTTTTCAGATCCTTGCGGCTGATCAGAGATACAGCTCGACAATAGGGGACTTAAATCTCAGCAAGCAGGGAGGCGAGGCAGAGAGAGGTAGCATGCTTAAAATAAAGTACACTGACTCTTTTTTGGGGGAAGATAAAACATATAACTCCTGGTGCACGCAGCACAAGAAAAGCCCTGGGAGAACAGAGAAGATCTTTGTCAGGCATTGTATCTCATTTAGCACCATTGTTTCACCGTGTTCCTTTCAGGGTGGAAGCGATTCATCTTCCTTTTGTTCCACGCTGCCTTTTATATTTTTTCCTTTCGCAGAAATTTCTCTTCCATTAGCCGCGGAGGCGAGCTCTCCTGCTTTCCCGGCTCTCCACAAACAGGACTTTCATCTTCCACGTGTTGATGCTCAGCTCTCACCGTCCAATTCAATGAGTTTTCCTCCCCCGTTTTGTCGAGGAGGGATTCAGACAATGCAGACAATATTGCTGTGCAGTGGGTTTGGAAAAGTATTGCAATAATCCCATAGTGTGTGTGTGTGTGTGTGTGTGTGTGCGCGTGAGGCTAGGGATACCACCATCATTTATTCACTCAGGAAACACTTCTGAGCATCTCCGGGCTGTTTTACGTGTACGAGGACCTCCAGGAGCTGCGACGCAAAAAAGCAGTCGCACCGAGTGTCCCATTAGAGGAGAGGCCACGCAAAAAGAGGGTAATTAGGGTGCAGGCGTTAAGGGGCAAAACAGGAAGGTAAGAGATGTCCCAGGGACGAGCACAGAGGCTCAGGTCTCTGCATCTGGAGAGCGAAGGATAAAATTCGTAACAAACGTTCATTGTCCATTTCATCAGAAGGGTTTCGGATGGGGGCGCCCGGGTGGCTCAGCCAGTTAAGCGGCCGACTTCGGCTCGGGTCATGATCTCGAGGTCCGTGAGTTCGAGCCCCGAGCCGGGCTCTGTGCTGACAGCATGGAGCCTGCTTGGGATTCTCTCTCTCTCCCTCTCTCTGCCCCTACCCGCCCCCCCCCACCCCCAACAATAAATAAACTTAAAAAAAAAAAGAAGGGTTTCTGACACCAGCAGACTGAAATAACAGTCGTAGCTTCTCAGAGCCCCTGTATCTAGCAGGTGTTTATCATGTTTTCTCCTGTGTCTTCAGGTAGCCCTTAGGAGGGTATGAGGAACCGAACTTCCCAGCAGTCGAGTGACTTTCAAAAAGCTGCACAGCTCCTAAGGGCCGGAGTTTGATCTCAATCTCGAGTCCCTTGGCAACATAGGAGAATGGCTGGAGGGGACACGTGGGTTGTCAGGCCGGTCCGGATTATACGGCAGTAAGTGACCGATGTTTCCCATATTGGAACTCTTCCGGGAGTTTCTTCCTAGTCCTTAAGCCCTTCTCTGCTACCTGCAGTGGATGCCTGGGCATCTGAAGGCCACCTGGCCCGGATGCTGTTGTTAAAGTAGCCTGGGTGGCCCCGTCGGTTGAGCGCCCGACTTCAGCTCAGGTCATGATCTCATGGGTTGTGGGTTCAAGCCCCAGGTCTGGCTCTGCGCTGACAGCTCGGAGCCTGGAGCCTGCTATGGATTCCGTGTCTCCCTCTCCCTCTGCCCCTCCCCTGCTCGCGCTCTGTCTCTCTGTCTCTCAAAAATAAATACAAGACGTTAAAAATTAAAAAAAAAAAAAACAGCTTAGCAAAGCTGGAGCCTCCGTCTTCTGGGGTGAGTGGCATCTGGGGGGGGCGTATGGCCACCCGCCTACTAGGGCTTGACTTGAACCCCCGTATCTCGAACGCACGAGAAGTCCAAGGGCAGCTAAGCCGTGCTCTGCTCCAGCCTCGTCCAAGCCACATCCAAAGGCCATCCTGTTTCCTGTTTTGTTTTGTTTTGTTTGTTCGTTTCCGGTCTCATAAATAAGGCCTCGGTAATGGCAGGAAGGGAATCCAGGGGACAGGAACATAGCATTACATCATCACATTACCTCCCCTGATGGATCTTCAAGGCCGCCAAACTCAATTAGCTCGCTGGTAATAGGCACACCAGCAGCAGGGCTCCCGCAGCCGAGTTTCTTGTTCCGAGGAAGGACACGGAGAAACAAATGACCGTGGGGCTCCCCGTGCAGCTCAACCTGCCAACCCGCCCAACGCGCCCCCTCGGTCCCAGATGCAGTTTGCTTCTGATACCTCGGAACTTGGACCTTGGCTTTTGCCACATCTGCACCCCCAGAAACAGAACGCTGGTCCTTAGCGGTGTCCTAAGTATTCGTGCCGGTCCCCATGCTCCCACAGAGTTGCTTTCTCTCCTGCAAATGACCGAGCCTTACCGGCCCCCGAGACCTAGAGAGGTCCTAGGAACAAGTGTGGAAATTCAGCAAGTGGCTTTGCCTCTGTCCCCGCTTGCACGATATCCGTCCCCCTCGGACGTATCGAAAAATCAGCCAAGCTCACCTCTTGGGTAAGGTAGACGACTCCCATTCAGGATTACTGCGAAGTTCAAAACTGTACTATTTTATTTAAGTTTTTTTTAACGTTTATTTATTTTTGAGACAGAGAGAGACAGAGCATGAACGGGGGAGGGTCAGAGAGAGGGAGACACAGAATCCGAAACAAGCTCCAGGCTCTGAGCCGTCAGCACAGAGCTCGATGCGGGGCTCGAACTCACGGACCGCGAGATCACGACCTGAGCTGAAGTCGGACGCTTAACCCACTGAGCCACCCAGGCGCCCCAAAACTGTACTGTTTTAGCCGCAACGTCATGTGCGTAAAGAATGTTTCCGCTGAATGGTCCTGAGAATTTAACTTGCCGGGCCCTGTAACTGTACAGAGGGGAAACCCAAGAGAATAAGGGTGAGGGATGTCCCTCAGGCCGCGTGGCGGGTTAACAGACGTGCAGAAGGACTATAAACAGGCCATCCTCCGTGCGGTCCCACATGGGACGGTCTCGCTGAGCCTCTCCGGGGGGAGGAGGGAGCTCTATCATCCCGAGATGAGTTGCATTCCAAAGCGGCGCACAGTGGGTCCGCAGGAGCGGTCGACGTGATGTCTCTGGTCCGTGGACTCAAAAAGTCCTTCACTTTTAACACCACACTCCTTGTGCGTGGTCCTAAGGTTTACGTGTCAGGGTGGCTCTCCAACATGAAATTGGAGGCATCGACTTCTGCGACAGGAGGGTTACACTGTACTTCCTGCGTTTTCCAGGCCATCTTTCACCCTAAGATTGGCTTTCCGTCCCTCTTTGAGAAACAAGAAGGGCCATTCGAGGCCCCGCGTCTCGGCTTCCGACCACAGCCGCTTCCCTGGAGGGGAACACACGGGGCCTCCGTGCTGTGTCCTAAATGCCTCATAAATCACGCATTTCCTTGTAAGAAGGATCTTCAGGGGGGCCGATCTGCTGGGTGGCTTTCTCCTCCTGCCCTCGGGCAGACTAGCAATCGCTGTGTCTTGCTCATCGTTTGTCTATTGACGGCTCCGAGAAGCCCCCACATGGGGATGCTGGTGACGTGTGGCCCCCAGGAGGGGAATCACTCCAATTCTCGAAGATTCCCCTCATGCCCCTGTGATGCGGCCACATCACAGGAGGGCTGTGCTAAAATGTCGGTCGGGTCGGCTGGACAACAAATCAAACGACACAAACAGCCACGATGCTTTTCTAGTCCTGGAACTCAGAACGTTCTACCCGGAGACGCCAGAATCCGTGTGGGTGCTCCCGTGTCTTCCTGCCTGTCGCCCTCTCCTCTTCCCTCTCTGTCTTCATGACGAGGCCCCACGTGGTCCCCAGGACTACAGTAAATCAGGAGGAGGCGGGCCTGGGCTCACATCTGGGCCGTCGCTCGAGAGCAAAGTGACCTCACTCACATTAGAGGACCGCATTGCCTCTCACGAAGGACTACGACGGGGTGGAGAAAAAAGTGGAATAAAATAACAGATCCAGAGTGCCCGGGGGGCGGTGCGTAACAGACTGTGGACTTTCTTTCGTGCTTTAGTCCATAACGGTTCTCTGAGCGCCTCCTCGGCCAGCCCGGCAGGGACACGGCACCAAATGAAACACCCGGAACCCCACTCTCGTGGGACTGACGTTCCAGCAGAACAGCAAGTAGCAAGTCGGAGCCGTAGAATGTGCCACAGTGATGGTTGCCATGGAGAGGGGTACGGCGGGGAACGGGTCAGGGAGTGTGGGGCTGGGGGAGAGGGGTTTGACGTTTGAAACGTGCCATCGGGGAAGCGCTCGTAGAGAGGATGTCGTCGCAGATGTCGGGTGGGAGGTCCTACCTGGGTTCCCGATTCCTAGCACACTGTAGGTGTTCGTCGAATGTTTCAAGGATGGATGGAGGGATGGAGACAGATTCCAAGACCGCAGGGATTGGTGAGGTCGAGGCAGGAAACCGGGTACCCATCCAAAACGTCTTCCGTGCGGAACTTGGCCAGGGACACAGAATCTGTCAGAGTGGGGGGAATCGGGCAAGGCCTGATTTCAGGATGTCAGGACGCACGGCTAAGGGAGCGGAGAAGTGGCCTCAGGCCCAGGGAAGTAAGACGGCTCGCTTGACGTCGGACCTGAGGTCCAAGGACGACGTGGTACTGATAGGAAGTGTATCAGACGCTGCGCAGAAAGGGCAGCAAACAGCCGTCCTCGCCGGGGGAAGCCCCATCCTCCGGTCTCTGAAACGGGCCTCTCGCGTGGTCTCGGGCGTGTGGGTAGAGCTCTAGAAACTCGGCTTCGACCACCTCATGCATATTCAGGCCGGATGCCCTTCCTGTGTAGAAATTCTGGAACCTCTCACTCCGGGGAGACATGAGCTCCATGCCTCCGTGAACTCTTTCCTTTCTCCAGCCCAGGGAGGGATTTTGTGCTGAGACCGCGGCCCGGCTGGGTGCCTTAGGCAGGTCGCTCTGCCTTAGCCTCTTCTGTGAACCCACTCGGAGGCTAGCCACCTGCTTCCTCTTTGAGCTTCCCAAGTGTAAGGAAGACGGAAGCAGAAATGTGATGGGACCGTTCGGCAACGTGTGAGGCAAGGTTGGAAGGACCTAGAGATGGCCTCGTGTATCTGCCTCATTTCCCCGGTACCTGACGGCAGGCAGTCCTGTGGGACACCACCCCCTCCGCCATCTTGGGCCCGCATGGGCCATGGTGCCTATTGGTGTTGAGACCATCGAGGCGGCCACCGCTGCCAGCCCAGTGTTTGATGACGAATGAGACCAAGTTGCACCCAACGTCACCCCCCAGAGAGCCTCTGCAATATGTGTACACAGGAGACACTGGAGACATTCTTCACAGGCCAAAGTTGGCCTGGGGAAGGCTCCGGATGTCCTCATAGAGCCGTGGGTTCCCAGGGGAAAGACCAACCAAAGGGGGACTTTTCGGTGAAGAAAACAGACAACGGATGGACGTAGGTTAAAAGGAACCAAATTCTTTTTTATTATTGAAGTTTCTTCTTTATGTAAGTAATCTCTATACCCCATGTCGGGCTGGAACGCACAACCCCGAGATCAAGGTCACACGTTCTTCTGACTGAGTCCGCCAGGCGCCCCAAAAGGAACCAACTTCTTGTCTGAGACAGAGGCAAAAGACCTTGGGGTTTGGGTCATTTATGTCCTCCCGTCTCCCCAGGGTCCTGGGGAGCAAAGGGGCAGACAAGCAGGTTTGGATTGGTGACAAGGGAAATGGAGCATAGACATTGCTGACAGTGGCAGGGGGCAGTCATGCGTACTCACCTTAGCAGGGGAGAGAAGAGGGAGAAGGGGGTCTCCACGGGACTCTAGAGCAGGTGTCCCAGCCAGGGGGACAGAGCACCGCTGTGGGAGAAGATTGAAATTCTGGGGGAACCAAGGGCCTTTATCCTGGCAGGTCAACTGGAAAGGTTGGCTGGGGACCATGCATGTTTTTTTTTTTTTGCTTTTTCTGGAAAGCTAAAGGAGTCAAACTGAGCTTGGCAGAGGATGGGGAGAAACTGGAGGCTCATCACAGACTCTTGATGCATGGAAACGAGGGCAGAACCTTCTGGCTTGTTCTTGTCGTTGTTGTTGAGACCCATTGGACGTATACTCTATCTCTTAAGGAAGACTTTGGCCCCTCGGAAGCAATGGTCTTGCTTTGTTTATGAATCCAGGGCCTCACCAGAGGAGGTAGTCCTGCCTTGGCCCCCAAAGCTGAGGGAACTACCAGCCAGAACTACCTCAGGCCGATTGCCTGCCCTCTTGGACATCTTTCTGCATACTGCCGGTGGCCGGGCGGCCCATCACTTCCCCTGCCTCGTGGTAATATTGTCTTCTCAGAGACCACATGGAAAGGAAAAGTCTAGGAGTCAGGGTCATACTCTTCTAATTACCACCGGTCAGATGTAACTCCCACTGGGGTGATTGCTTCAATAAGCAAGTTCAGTGTAGACTCCAAAGGGTCACACTGGGTTATGGCATTCTGACCGATACGCATTTTATGTCTGTGGTGTGGGGGCACTGGTCCAGGCTCTTGGGGCATGTCCATGAACAACGCTCAGTAAGAGCCCCTACCTTGTAAAGCTTACATTTTAACAGCCAATAAACAATAAACAGGGGAGTAGAGGTAAGGGATTTCTGGGGGGGAGGGAATCACAATTTGAAATCAGGATGGCCCTTATGAGGGTATGAAATTCGAGCGAAGACTTAAAAGCAGGAAGTCAGAGGCAGAGGGAATGGCCAGTGCAAAGGCCCTGTGGTAGGAGCATGTCTGGCATGGTGAGGAACAGCAAAGAAGGCAGTGCAGCTGGAGGCAGCATGGGGAGGGATGAAGAGATGAGGCAGAGAAGTTATGGGGACCAGAGTCCAGCACATTCTGTAGGGTCTTACGGGCCCCCTGAATAAATTTGCTTCTGCTGTTAAGCAAAGCGAGGGGCCATTGGGGGATTTTGAACAGAGAGGTCCAGGAGTCACTCTGGCTAATTTGATGAGCATAGGGTCACATGTATGGGGGGCGAGGCAAAGACCGAAGCAGAGACGCAATCAGAGAGGCCCCCGGGCAGGTGGCCCCGGAAGGATTGCAGTGACTCTCGCTGCAATGCTCGCTCGTTCATTCCTTGAGAATCTAGAAGCAAAGGTGGCCCGTGGGGGAGGGTCAGTCAGCAAGAGCAGGGGTCCTGGTCTTAGCCTGTCACCGCTGGGAGATGCGGTGTGAGGCCAGGAGCAGAGGCATCGGACGTGAGTCGCGATGTGGAGTCCAAGGTGGGGCCGATACTCGGGATCCAAGGCACCTCTTCAGCAATGGCCGGGAGGCTGGGGGGCCGTCACAGGCATGCAGCCGTGCCCGTGTGTTTTATTCATTTTTCCTTTTTTAAAAGTCCATTTATGTATTTTGAGAGAGCGAGCATGAGCAGGGGAGAGACAGAGAGAGAGGGAGAGAGAGAATCCCAGGCTGATGGCGCAGAGCCTGACGCGGGGCTCGAACTCCCGAACCGCGAGGTCACGACCGGAGCCAAAATCAAGACCCGGGCGCTTCGCCGACCGAGCCACCCAGGCGCCCCTGAGCCCATTTGTTTTAAGGGAGCAAAAGCCAGGCCTTCCACGCGACCTCAGGAAAGTCACTTCCTCTCTGACAGATTTCCCAGTAGGGGAAATGGACAAGTAGCAGGTGTCACGTGCACCGGCAGGGGAGCATCAGGAGGTATTAAGCTGTGGTTCTCAACCTTGCACATGGAGGTCTCCAGGAGTCACTTAAACAGTCCTGGGGCTGGGGCGCCTGGGTGGCGCAGTCGGTTAAGCGTCCGACTTCAGCCAGGTCACGATCTCGCGGTCCGTGAGTTTGAGCCCCGCGTCGGGCTCTGGGCTGATGGCTCAGAGCCTGGAGCCTGTTTCCGATTCTGTGTCTCCCTCTCTCTCTGCCCCTCCCCCGTTCATGCTCTGTCTCTCTCTGTCCCAAAAATAAATAAACGTTGAAAAAAAAAAAAATTAAACAGTCCTGGGGCTGAGGTTCCATCCCCAGAAGTGCTGGCTGAGTTGGCCTGGGCGGGGCCCGGGCGCTTTCCGAAAAACTCCCCAGAATGATATTGTTCATTGGCATCCTGCATCACGGCCGCCCTTTAAACCATCCTTGGACCCGTTCCTAGATTCCTTGCCAGGAGGCCTCCTGTTCTGCCAGGGTTTTGCCTGAGGGTCTCTGGTGTCTCCCTAAGAGCCACCTACTGCGGGGGTTCTCAGCCCCCAAGGTCATTGGTGGCTGCCCCCCTGCTGGCAAATCTCCTGAAGCTGTTTTCCTAATCACCCGTGGATCCTGCCTCCCTCGCCGTGGTTACTAACGCCCCTCATTTCGTTGTCGCCGTGGAGCATGTGCAGTGGTTTCTGTTTTTTCGCAGAACCCTGGCCGGTGTCCCAGAGGATTCTGTCACGCAGCCAGGCCTGACCATCATTACTGCAAACCTTTAGGCTGGAACTTTATCTTCCTGAGCCCTGGTGGATGAGACCTGCTCCATTGCCTGCCAGAAGCCACCTGTCGTGGATTGTTTGGGGACCGCAGAGACTGCCCCTTCTTAACGTGAGCTGTTGGCCCTTCCACCCGGGGGGGAGACAGTTCCTCCTTGAATACGGGTGGGCCTGGGGACTAGCGTCGGCTCGTAAAACACGGCAGAAGTGATTTGGTGACATCCCCCAAGCCTCAGGTTGCAGAGGGCTTGAACCTTTGCCTCATGGGACGCTAGGTAGGAGACCCCCAGGTAGGAAGCCCTCTTCTGGGGAGGAAGCTCATGGCCATGTACGAGCATCCCATGGATGCTGTAACAAATGACCACCAACTGTGTAGCTTAAAACCACACAGATTTATTAATGTACAGTTATGGGAGCCCAGATTCCCCAAATCAGTCTCCTTAGTTTAATTTTTTTTAATGTTTATTCATTTTTGAGAGAGAGAGAGAGAGAGAGAGAGAGTATGAGCAGGTGGGGGAGGGGCAGACAGACAGGGAGACACAGAATCCGAAGCGGGCCCGGGCTCTGAGCTGTCAGCACAGAGCCCGACACGGGGCTCGAACCCACGAACCTTGAGATCACGACCTGAGTCGAAATCAAGAACCAGATGCTTAACCGACTGAGCCACCCAGGCGCCCCTAGTCTCCTTAGTTTAAAGTCAAGGTGTTGACAGACCCGCATTCCTTCTGGAAGCTCTAGGAAAGAACACTGTCTTTGATTTTTCCAGATTTCAGAGGCTGCCTCATTCCTTGGCTCAGGGCCCCACTGCACCCCACCCTATGCTTCTAGCATCATGTGTATGTTCTTTTCTGACCCTGACCTTCCGGCTTGCCCCTTTAGAAGGACCCTTATGATCACTTTGGATCTACCTGGATAATCCAGGATAATCTCCCTATCTCTCAACCCCACCTGCAAGATCCTTTCTGCCATGTAAGGTCACATGTTCACAGGTTCTGGGGACGAGGTAAGGATGTCTTCAGGGGGCCATTATTCTGCCAACCACGGATGGCCATGGGAAGTTGCATTTGGCCCACAGGGTGCCAAGTGACCAGTGGCCCCACCCGCCATGTTCTAGAGCATACCGCCATGGGTAGCACAGAGGTCATGCTTCCTCAGCTGCTCCCGGGTAGCAGGGTCCTGGGGCCGGGTCCTCTGACAGGGCTTCCCATCAGCTTCATGGAAGCTTCCCCAGACCCTTGCTCTAAGTCCGGTCCTGCCCTACCTCCCCTTTCTCTGTTGTCTCCCCTGGGCATTGACCACATCATGATCTGATGGCTCCTGGGGTTTCTCTGCCCCCGTTCTCATTTTCCCCTCACAGAAGTTTCCCCGATAAACCTCTTAGATGTCACATCCCGACTTGACATCCATTTGGAGGACCCACATGGGCGCGGGTCTCCCTGGGGGGTTCAGAACGCCCAGCCGACAGCCAACCCTACCTTCCGGCCTGTGAGTGAGGCCAGCGCGGACCGTCCCATGCTACGGGCCCTTCCATCAATCACAGCCACACGAATGTGTCAGAAGCCCGCAAAGTAACCTCCTCACCCGAGGCACTGAAGCTTAATTGTTCCGAGTCCCTAACTTTCGGGGTGTTTTTTTTCAAGGTCGAGAGGCTATCCCACCACTTGAGAAGATTGAGAGAAAATAAGAAAAAGGTAAGCTGGTAGAAAGCAGGATTTTGTGGGCTCAAGAGTGGCGTGGCAAGGCCGCCACTGGCCAAGGAATCCTTCCCGGGCTGAGCTGTCTTTCTGCGACCCATTGTGTCTACTCGACCTTGCACTCCAGATCCCTCCGGCGGCCATGTTCACACTGGGATGCGGGCCTCCGGAAGCTGCACCTGTGGGTTCTGGCCGCGCCTGTAACTGGGGTCTCGGTGCCCACCCATTCCCACCTGGCCAGATACTCTTGGCCTTGGGTTTTATAATGAAATTCTCCCATTCCTGCCCCACCCGTTGAGCTGTCTCCCCATCTCTCCGATCCCGTGCCGGGCGTCACCCTCTGACTGCACCCCCGTGGGGCGCCCCGGAACACCTTGCCTCAAGGAGTTGGCCTCTTGGCTGAGCTTTGGGGCCGGGACCCAGCCCCAGCAGTCCGTGGCCCTTTCCCTGTTGACATTGTCCTGTCTTCTGGCTTCTGGTGCCTTCCTGGATCCCACTGCGTTCCCGTCCGCTCTGTCCTGCTGACCTGCTGTCCAGCACACCAGGACATCCCTGCCGGAGATTTTTGACTTCTTCCAGCAAGCAGGAGCACTCAGCCTGACCCAGACGCCTCTCCCCGCCTGACCCTGAGGAACTGCAACATTTCCCAAGTCAGCAGCCACGTCTTCCTAAGGGTTACTCTGGCCTTTCCCTGCCAGGGTGGATTATACCTGCGACAGAAGTTGTTCACTGGAGAATCCTTTGCTGTGCCTGAAATGGTTTTCAGGTGGCAAGAATGCACTTGATTCCTGGACAGGCATTTTCCACTGGAGAGGATAAATTTTAAGTCCCTTTTCTGCACTGCCGTAAGTCAAAGGACTGTCATATTAAAAAACAGTAGGAAGAACCAGCTCTTAGGGGGAAACGTGAACACTTTCCAACTGTGGTGAGTCAATGGCACACTGAAGGCAACATAATGAATCCAAGATACCCTTTTTTTTTGTTTTGTTTTCTGGAAATAAGGTGTCTTAGAGACGCAAAGTAATAGGAAATCTATTAGTCGCTGTCTTGCCTGAAGCGTTTTTTGATGTTAAATTCCCTTTATGTATCTTTAGGGTATTTAAAGAGATGGCATTAAACGGACCCTACAATGTCTACAAGACTCCTCTTTAAACTTCTCAGTGCTTTTTTTTTTTTAAAGTTTATTTATTTTGAGAGAGAGAGAGAGAGAGGGTGTGCATGAGCAGAGGAGGGGCAGAGAGAGAGGGAGAGACAATCCCAAATGGGCTGGAGGCATTTGAACTATTCACGAACAGCCACTGACGTGGGAGCTCTGACATCTTTGTACGTGAGCTATGCAATCGCACACGTAATGCGGAATAGACACATTCCAGATGTGATCGGCCACGTGCCCCGTAGACACTTCAGGACAGTCTCATATCCAACTATATTTCCTCATATACCTCCACTCTCATGGAAATGTGGTATTTCCAGTCATTTCCGGCAACAATGACTGAATGAACCCAGTCTAAAAAAGCAAGGAACTGAGCGAGCTGAGATTTTTCCGATAACATCCAATTCCATCCCCTCTAACCTCGGTATGTATGAATACTAAAAGAGGCCATGCGTGTTCTTTATCTACATGCAAAAGACAGGTGCTTCCAGGGCTGGTTCATTGGCTCAGTGGTGTCAGGGTGCTGGGCCAACACCTCCGGATTCTCTTGGCTTTTCCTCATGGCCACAAAATGGCTGCTGCTGTTCCAGGCATCGGGACCACACACAGGGATCTGACAGAGAAAGAAAGTGTCAAAACCAAAAGTGAATTTCCTTCGGCAATTTCTTTTCTACTCTTCTTCCCCCCTTCTAAATCAGATTAAAATCTAGCGAAGAGAAAGGAAATCCCATAGATCCTAGCTGGCCGGTGCTGAAAAGGACTCCAAAATAAAGTGACATAAAAAGTCCCATAGTTCCCCCAACTCAACAAATATAAACATTTTCTTCTTTCGCAAGCACAAGCTCCCCGTTAAGCGTTTCAGGATGCCAGGCGGCTTTGTTCCACGCACTGACTCAGGAATCCAGGCCGATGGCTTCCAAAGTCATTCCGCGCATCACCCGTCCTGCCAGGGGGAAGGTGGAAAGCCCGGAAATTCTGGTCCTGAGATTCCTTCTTCAGCAAGTGGCATATGGAACCCAAGCCTGAGTTATATGAACTGGCAGAAGCATAGTCACATGTGGGCACCACAGCAAACAGAGCTGGAAAACGCATTCCCAAGCTGGCCTTGGGGGCGGCCCCAGCTGCAGAAGTAGACGGGCAGAATGGATTCGGGTTGCTGTTTGCTTCTGTTATCACCCACCATGCCTGGTTTAGACAAATTGTGACCCCTCCCTTGTTCCGGCTGAGGGACTTTCCTCCTTGAGTTCCACGGACGCAGTGCTGTTACAGGCACTCAAAACAGAGGTTTGATTAAGAAAAAGAAAAAAAAAAAAAAAAAAGAGTGAATGGGGCGCCTGGGTGGCTCAGTGGGTTAAGTCTCCAACTTCGGCTCAGGTCACGATCTCACAGTTTGTGGGTTCGAGCCCCGCGTCGGGCTCTGTGCTGTCAGCTCGGCGCCTGGAGCCTGCCTCGGATTCTGTGTCTCCCTCTCTCTCTGCCCGTCCCCCACTCACTTGGCCTCTCTCTCTCCCTCTCTCTCAAAAATAAATAAACATTAAAAATTTTTTTAAATAAAAAAGAAAAAGAAAAACAAAGAGTGAGAATTATCTATAGGGGAGGTGATAAATAGTTCTCATCACAGACTTTTCGTACAAGCAAAGGTACAATGCAGGGGGGCAAAAAAAAGCGATTATGTTATCATTTGGGGTTTTGTTCCTCTGAGAGTGGCACATTTAATTCCACATCAGTCTCCGGGACCCGACTCCATGGTCTCTGGGGCAGGGACTTTGCTGGTGACATCTCCTTATTCCCCCGCCGCACCCCCGCGTTCAGGGTCTGCTAATGACCAGTAGAGATGAAGTTCGGGTTTCTGACCGCAGCCGTCCGCTCTTGAACTGCTCCCGCCTTTGGGGAACGGGGGCTGGGGGTCAGAGCACTTCGTGGTTTTAGCCATTGCGTACCCCGGTAGTTGAGGACAGGGATCGCGTGGTAGCCGGATGAGTGTGCCTGGTTACGTTCATTTCAACACTGGGTGGCTATCGACCTCCTCACCCCGAATGATAAGACGACCTCACCCGGTGTCAGTTGGTGCCCTGTCTGTGTACCAGTTTTTTCTCTGCTCCCCACTCTCGTGTAACTTGCTACATTGCTCTTTGTAACTCGGTCACGAGGGAAAAATCAGTGTCTCCGTGCACACATCCCTTCGCCTTATTTGAGAATTTAGGATCCGTGAGGTCAAGGGACATTTCTTCTTTCAGTGTTTTAAAAATTTTAGAGAGGGAGAGCATGAGCGGGAGAGAGGGGCAGAGGGAGAGAGAAAAGAGAGACTCCCAAGCAGGCTTCACGCTCCGTGTGGAGGGCGCTGGGATGGCGACCTGAACCGAAATCAAGAGTCGGATGCTCAACACCGAGCCGCCCAGGTGCCCCCAGAGGACATTTCCCCCTCATCTTCCATATGGTCTGGCAGGAGAGGATTAATGTACATAAATGGTGAGCAAATGGAGTGAAACACCATTTTTTCTCGGATCTCAGCCTGACTTCATGTGTCTTTCAGGGCCAGTTATATTTAAATGACCCACTGCGCCTTCAGCGCCATAAGCCGCACTCTGGAGTTTATTAATTAAGCAAATATTTATTGTGTATCTTATTAGGTGCAGTAACGTCACCTCCTACACGGCAGAGAGTGGTTTGAATGTGAGCTTACTGCTTTGAACTCAGGCACTGCCCAACACTTTTAGTTATAGGAATACATGCAAACCCTTTTTCTAGTTACAGTCAAATTTAGAGAGTAGTGGGGGTGGAGATTTCTACCAAATCGTGAGCGTCCCATGGGAACTAAGTTCCCACGATCACAAGGAGCAAAGAGTCAGTCTTCAGCCACCTTCTACAGGACCTAAAGTTATGCCATCTTGTTTGATCTTCAGTAGAGGCTTCGACCATCATCCTTGACTCGACATATCAGGGGGTTTTGATGGGGGCTGACCCTAGTAACTCAGGATGATGAGTTCCGGAAGGAGATGTCCTCTCCAGCGCAGAGCAAAGGAAAGTGATCAGTATTAGCTGGGCTTGGACCCTGGACCCTGCCTACAGAGCTCTGGTAAGTTCTGGATCACATGAGAAAGCATTTATCCTAAGTTGCTAGGCGAAAATGTCTTCAAAGTAGGGCCCGGTCCCTTACACTAGTCGGTCTCCGTGGAGAATCAGTCACAGAACATGGTCATGAGATTTGCTAGGGCCTTCCCTACCTGACTTCCGCCTAGCACAGCAGGGCACGTGGGACCACCTGGGCTTGTTCTCAACTAGACTCGCTTGGGTGGAAGAACAGAGGTAGGGCTTTCTTCCTAGGATTAAGATTTGCAGAGCAGAGATAGAAGGAAGTTGGTAGAGGAGAATGCCGGAGAGAAAGTCATAGCCACGTGAACAAGTTTGTACGGATCACCCGCAAATGGGGCCAGTCAATGCCCTGGAATGTGATTCATCTAGAGCCTTTCCTCCACCCTGGGCGGGGACTGGGGGGGAATGAGGGGCGTGATTGGGGCTCAAATCACTGGCCACATCCAGTGAAGTGGAATGAAGCAGGAATAAATGTAAACGTCTCCACTTAAGCCCCAAATATGGTTGCACAAATAGCAAATTTGGGCCTCCTCCTAGATTCAGGGGTTTGGAGGGACTCACAGGGCTATCACTCTGATGTCTCCATAGTGTATAGACCATCTTTGCTTTGCCCTGGTCAGACGACTTCAGTTTTGAATGATGTTTTTTAAAACGAACACGGGGGCACCCTGGTGGCTCAGTTGGTTGAGCGTCCAACTCTTGATTTCGGCTCGGGTCATGATCTCACCGTCCAGAGATCGAGCCCTACACTGGGCTCTGCATTGATAGTGTGGAGCCTGCTTTAGATTCTCTCTCTCCCTCTCTCTCTTCCCCTACCCAGCTTGTGCTCTGTCTCTCTCTCTCAAAGAAAACAAAAACAAAAACAAAAAACAAACAAAAAAACAAAAACAAAACACAAAACAAAGCAAAACAAAAAACCCAGGCACCCAGGCAATGTATAGATTGTTTAGAGGAAATTCATAAACAGTATAAGCAATTGAATTAAAAAGTGGCTATTTTAATTGTTCCCATTCTAGGATTTCAAGGTGCTGAAAATCTAAAGGGAGCTGGGTTTGTTGAATTCCTATTATGCGCACTGTTGGTAGTCGCGGTATGCGAATTGCCCACTTTGACCATTGTGGCCATTGTCCTTATTTTACGGATAAGGACATCAGGGCTTCCAGATGCTAGTTCTAGGCGATTTTCCTGCAGTCCCACAGCTAATGGGCAGCAAACCGGGACTCGCCTCTCCCTTCCTCCCAATTCAGAAGTACACGTTGCTTCTACAACACCGAGCATTGAACATTCTGTGATTTTAAGATTGCATGCTTCGGTGATCCTGAAGGATTCTTCTAAAGTTGCAGGGTTCCAACACTCTGCAGACCCAGCTTGGCAAGAGAGGTGTGGGTAGGAGGATGGGGGGGGGCGGGGAGGGGGGTAAGGGAGCAAGAAGGGGCAGGGAGACCAGAGAAATCACAAAGGTGATTATTCACCCCAATAAAGCGTTCTTGTGTATTTCTCTGCATTTCTACCAGGCAGGCCTGTGACCTGAGAACAACTCCCTTGGAGCCAGGGTTTTTCTCATTTCCTGGCTCCTAATCTAATAGAAATGTCTAAACTAGGTGGCTGGCTCTGGCAGAGAGAGGGGAAAAACAATCTAGGATCCATCACTGCATGTGAAACGGCGTCTGCAGGAAAGATGTCAGGAAGGGACAAAGCTCTGTTCACCCCGGTGCTTCTCCTGGCAACCGCTGTTCCGCTCTTGGTCTCCTGCCTGCACCTCAAAAAAGGTGTCGGGCAGGGTCGTCCAGAGGGGAGTCTGGCCAGGGCGCCACACCTCTGCCAGATGCCAGCTGATGCTCTGACTTTCTTTGCAACTTGACTAAATGCCTCTTTGCTGGTTGCCAACCAGAGGGTCAGACCTCGAGTGTCCAGACTGTGTCTAAAAGAACTCCTTATGGCATTAAAAAATAATAATAATATCCAGTGCAGAGCTTCCAGGGGTTTTCTGAAGCTCCAGCTATCCCCCTTGGACAATCAATGCCAAGTCCTTTCCCAGCCAGGATCCATGTAGCAGGAGGCAGAGTCCTAAAACACCCTTGTAAAACAGTGTGTTTCCATTTGTAATCTAAGGGACGGCACTAAGAATCAACAGGCATGTGGGTGGAGCCTTACCCCGGTCCCAACTACAAATGAGAGCCGCCAAAATCTATCCGTGCTGGTCACCTAACGTACTGGACCCCAGGAGGCAGATATGTCCAACAAAGAGCGTTCCCTGTCCTTAGATGTTTATGGTTATCACATTAAATTATTATTTTTTAAGTTTATTTATATCCTTTTGAGAGAGAGAGAGAGAGAGCAAGGGAGGGGCAGTGAGAGAGGGAGGGAGAGTGCCAAGCAGGGACTGTCAACACAGAGCCCGGTGCAGGGCTCAATCCCATGACCACGATATCATGACCTGAGCTGAAATCAAGAGTCGGACGCTTAACCGGCGGAGCCACCAGGCACCCCTCGTGTGAAATTATTAACCAAACCAAATTAAACGCTTCTCAGATTTCACCAAATTTCTCACTAATGTCCTTTTTCTATTCCAGGATCCAGCTCAAGATCGCATTTAGTTTTATTACTTTAATTGAATTTTCCCACAGCCTTGTTGCAGTGGAATTGATTATATAAGATGATCACATTAGGGGAGTCAGGGTGAAAGGTCTCCAGAAACTCTCACCTAGGGCTGGGATCGGGGTGGGGATGGGAACGTGGACTGTCAAGGAACATGAGGGAACGTTCTGGAGCAATAGGAACATTATAAATTTTTATTATGGTGGTGTTTACATAGATGTATATGTTTGTCAACACTCATCAAACTGTATATTTAAAGTAAGTGTATTTAACTGTATGTAAATTATACCTCAAGAAAGTTGACATTTAAGAATCTTTTAAATCAAAATAAGATCACATCCCTCCTGTCCATAAAATCCTTCAATGGCTTCCCAGTACACATGAAATAAAATTCAATTTTAAAACAATGAAAATAAATCAAATGGCTCTAATAAAATGTTGGTTAAGGTCCTCAAGATACAAAGAGCACTCATTAACCAACAAGAAAATGGGCTTGGGTCATGAATGGGCAATGTTATAAGGAAATAAGAATGGGTAATCACATTTGAAAATAAGTTTAGCTCTATTAATAATAAAATAAATATAATTTGTAACGAAAGAACAGAAGATTATCATGCAGTGGTTTGTTCAAGGCTAGAAACAAAGAGTCAGGCTTCCTCAACAGCCCTTCATTTGAGGAGCTGGCCAAGTCCCTTTTTATCAGGATTCTCTTTTTCCTGCTTCCTAGTCACTCTCTCCAGTGAAATGAAGTGTCAAAGAAAAATTGTGTTTAAATAGATGTGACCGTGTTGCCCAGACTCTTTGGCAGAGGCTGCAAAGGCAGAGAACAGCATGAAAGGTGCCAAGTACATGAGCTTCCTTAATTAAGGTCCCAGACCAGTGCAGGATGTGCTAAGAGATCGTGAAACTGTTTCAGCCAGCGATGGTCCCACCACACAGGCTGCTTCTGTAGGAATCGATTCAGGACGACGTGAACAATTTATTTGGAGAAAGGCATTGGTATGTCCCGATTCCCCTCCCATGGGGGCCTCAGGTCAGGAAAGGGGGGGGTTGGAGTTGGGGACACAGGGAACCAGATGCTTGACCCACTTGGGCCTGAGGGGCTATGGGATGGGTTTGAACTCACACCGTCTCCCCCAAGGCGAAGACAGGACTGGACCGGAATGGTCTGTGACCAGAGCAGGCAGGGCGGAACCTGGGGAGGTCTCTGTGTGCGAGATGTTAGAATTGCTAAGGGGACAGTAAGGACAAGTGACCCCCAACAGAGTGGATGAAGGAGCTGTGAGTAGCCAGGGGGAAGAGGCATCGCCATTAAGGGACACACAGACACGAGGTATTCCTGGTGATGGGGAAGGTCTCCAAAGAACCCTCAAGGGCCTCCCGTGAAAAAGAGAACTGCCACACCCCGGAGGCCCAATCACAATGGCAAAGGTATCCTGCAAGTAAGAAGGTCCCTGCCCCTTGTCTTTCCCCCTTAATCCTCTGCAACCCTGGACGGACCCAAAGTACAGCCAGAAAGTGGTGGATTTTGGACAAGAGGGAAAGAGGCGACCATCTACTGTCCCTCTGTCAGGGCTGATCTGGGGAAAGGAGGAAATTTTAAGTGGAATGATAGTTTATTTATTTATTTGCTTAATATTTCTTTATTTTGAGAGAGAGAGAGAGAGAGCGGGTCAGGGGCAGAGAGCGAGAGCGAGAGCGAGAGTGAGAGAGAGAGAGAGAGAGAGAGAGAATCCCAACCAGGTTCCACACTCAGCGTGGAGCCTGACTCTGGGCTCAATCTCATGACCGTGAGATCATGACCTGAGCCAAAATCAGGGGTCAGACATTTGACTGAGCTACCCAGGTGCCCTGAATGAGAGTTAAGATACGACTCTAGACTGTAGTTTTTAAATTTTTTTTTTAATGTTTATTTATCTTTGAGACAGAGAGAGAGCACAAGCAGGAGAGGGTCAGAGAGAGACGGAGACACAGAATCCGAAGCAGGCTCTGGGCTCTGAGCTGTCAGCACAGAGCCCGGCGTGGGGCTCGAACCCACGAACCGTGAGATCATGACCTGAGCGGAAGTTGGACAGTCAACCAACTGAGCCACCCAGGCGCCCCACTAGTCTGTAGTTTTTAAAAACACTTAGAAAATGTTATTCTTTGTTATGATGTCTCTCTCTCTCTTTTTTTTTTTTTTTTTTTGGCCTGAACGTGATTGGGGGATGTCTGATTACCCTAAACTGCCCTAAAAAGCTGAAAGACTGAACTAAAACGATAAAACGAAAAACTTAACTAGCAGGATAAATACATAAATACATAAATCAACAAACAAAGAAAGAAATAAAATATAAACCATCAATCAAGAAACTACATTAATCATATGATTGGGCCATAAGACATGCAGCTTTTATATATGAGAAAAACTCTTAGCACAAGCTTATGCCTCCCTCCTGCTTCCTGAGTCGTCGCGTGGATGAAATATTCTAAATGAACATTTAGGCCACCTTGGGCAGAATCTCATAATGTCCCTATTATCCTCTCATAATGCCAAACACCCCTGGAAATGTTCTGCTCATGGTGTTACATTCAATCCCCTATCACTGATTTCTGTAAGAAATATAATAAGGTTCTTTCACGGAACAGAGCTTCTCAAAGCGTCTGTGTGTGCAAAAACATACCACGGCCATATTTTGTCTCCTTGTTGCCTAGAATTCCTCCAGAAACTTAGTCTTCCTATTTGATAAGAAATGCGGAATTTCATCCCCATTGGTTTGAAAGAAGCCACTTTTTCATGTCGAGAGATGTGGTGTTTCCTGGGTGTCATTCTACGAATGGCAGATAGTTACTCCCATAGCCCACCTGCCGAACTCTCTCCTGTAACTCACGGGGTTCCTCTTACCTTTTCTTCTCTTGCAGACAGAATTAGCCAGTGATAACTTGTTTTGTAAAGATTTTTTTTAAAGTTATTTATTTATTTTGAGAGAGAGAGAGAAAGAGCAGGAAAGGGGGAAAGAGAGAGAGGGAGAGAGAGAGAATCCCAAGCAGCGGAGGGATTCAGGGCAGAGCCTGCTGCAGGGCTCAAATTCACAAGCTGCGACCTCATGACCTGAGCTGAAATCCGGAGTTGGAGGCTTAACCGACTGAGCCACCGAGGTGCCCACCCCCCCACTCGTGATAACTTATAATACCCGTATCTGGTATAGGCACCTCCTACCCGGTCAACCCCTCCTTCCTCTTTTCCCTGCTCTATGTGGCGGCTTTAAAACCTGATTTCAAATCTGTTGACACTCTACCCATCAAGTTTGATGGCCTTCCTCTTGTATATGAGCTGGGCTTGGTGAGCCACTTTTCACAGCAGAATATGGCAGAAGGGATGGTCTGTGCCATCCAGGGCTGGGTCATGAAAGGTAACACAGCACAACGGCCTAGACGCTCTCTTGGGACACCCGTTCTTGGAATCCAGCTACCATGCTGGATCCCAGGCCACGTAGGGAAACCTTGCGTAGGTGTTCCGGCCAACAGCATGGCCGAGGTCCCAGCTCACAACTGGCATCCACCCCTGGGCCTGTGAATGGGGAAGCTTCAACATGAGTCCAGCCCACTCATGGTCTGACGGCAGCCACAGGAGGAGCCTCGAGAGAGAGCCACCCAACTAAATCCAGTTGTGCGACAGATTCCGATATGTGATTGCTGTTGCTTTAGGCCACAAAGTCTAGGCTGGTTTGTGACACAGCTGTAGATAATCAGAACATGGCCAAACTAGGGAAACTCTAGAATGTTCATTCTCTCTGAAGCGCCATTTCCATTCTGGGTTATATATGTTACGTGTTTATTTATGTGTTTGCTTTTTCGTTTTGGTTTGTTTTAAGTTTTTTCTTTTTTTAATTTTAATTCCAGTTAGTTAACGTGCAGTGTCATATCGTTTTGGGTCATGCCCTATGACTTAGAATCCAAACGGAAACAACTTTTAGGCAGAGAGCAATTTTTTAACGGCAACATATTGGGAGGAACCATTTCCCTGTTACTGCCACACTTGGACGACAATACTATGCCAAAGTCACACAATGAGATGGTAGGAAATTCCATGAAATACGACGGAGCGGTCAACATGTCAAGGCTTTCCAGTCTAGACAAATAACATCTTCGTAGCTCCCTGTGATTCCCCGCCAAACACAATGATACATTCTGCAAATAAGAGTCAACTAACCACAACTCTGAAAGTTGGTAAGAGGAAGAAGACATAATGGTTTGGGACCCTGGCATTGGAGGAAAAACGCAGTAGCAGAGTGTCTGATGTCCGCCCTCGCCCAACAGAAGGTAACCCAGACCAGTATTGCCCAGTCCTCAACCCAACATCATCTTCCCCTGAGTCAAATGGCGGGGGGAGAGTGGCATAACTTCAGTAGGATGAGTAAGTGGCCAAGGGAAGCACCTTCCCCTACTGTTGGGTCAGAGACTCCCCTCCCTCACTGAGAGATGTTGGGGCAGAGACATGGACCTGTCAAGAGAAACCTGCTACAACACACAACCTCCCCCCCACCCCAAGGCTCTTTGTCCCATAGACCTGAGATTCTGTGTCACCACCCAGAGACCCTGAGAAGACATGACACCAGGAAAGGATTCTACCACAACCGCCTCTGGTTTGGGGAAGCACTCTCGGGCCCCCCTGAGAAGGGAGGTGTCCCGCCACAAGTGCTAGGCCAGGGAAACCTCTGAAGTAGACCATCTCCCCAGCTTTACTACCATTAAAGAAATTGAACTTGTGATTCAAGAGCTCCACCAGATGAAACCTCAACGAGAGGTCACTACGCATCTATCAGAATGACCAGAAGAGTGACAATACTGAATTCTGGTAAGGGTGTGGAGAAAGTGGGTCACCCACTCGTTGTTGGTGGGAATGTAAAATGGTAAAGCCACTCTAGAAAACAATTTTGAGGGGCGCCTGGGGGGCTCAGTCGGTCCAGCGTCTGTCTTCGGCTCAGATTCGTGAGTTCAAGCTTCACGTCGGGCTCTGTGCTGACGGCTCGGAGCCCGGAGCCTGCTTCGGATTCTGTGTCTCCCTCTCTCTCTGCCCCTCCCCTACTAGCTCTCTCTCTCTCTCTCTCTTTCTTTCTCTTTCTCAAAAACAAACATTAAAAAGATTAGAAAACAACCTTGTGTTTTCTTACTGAGTTAAATGCATAAATATTGCATGATCCCACAATGGCGTTCTTGGGCATTTATTGCAGAGAAATGAAAACTTAGTTCCACAAAAAAATTCTGTGTGCAGCAGGTTTATTAAGAATAGCCCCAAATGGGGGGGGGCGCCTGGGTGGCGCAGTCGGTTAAGCGTCCGACTTCAGCCAGGTCACGATCTCGCGGTCCGTGAGTTCGAGCCCCGCGTCGGGCTCTGGGCTGATGGCTCAGAGCCTGGAGCCTGTTTCCGATTCTGTGTCTCCCTCTCTCTCTGCCCCTCCCCCGTTCATGCTCTGTCTCTCTCTATCCCAAAAATAAATAAACGTTGAAAAAAAAAAAAAAAAAAGAATAGCCCCAAATGGGAACTAGCTCAGCTGTTTTTCAACAGGGGCAAGATGAAACAAAGTGTAGCATATACATACTGTGGGACACAGCCTAGCAACAAAAAGAACCATTTCCCCCCGCTTCGTTATAGCTGAAAGTTAGTACCTCCTTCCACCTTCTTCCTGTTTCTACCATCCACCCCACCCACCATCCAGCCCCTAGCAATTACTCTTCTATTGTTTCCATGAGTTTGAATTTTTTTTTAAGATGTCACGTACAAGTGAGATCACACAGTATTCATCCTTCTTTGTCTAGCTTATTTAACTTCGAATAATGCCACCAAGTTCCTTCCATGTTGTTTCAAATGGCAGGATTGCCTTCCTTCTCATGGCTGAATAATGTATCTGTTGAATATTGTTCAATTATATATATTATAAACACACACACACACACATATATGGAACATCATCCATTCAGCCATTGATAGACACTTAGGTTGTTTCCATACCTTGGTTGTTGTGAATAATGCTTCTGTGAACATAGGAACGTAGATATTTCTTCAATATACTGATTTTTCATTTCCTTTCAGCAGATATCCAGCATTAAAATTGCTGGCTCATAGGCTAGTGCTGTTTTTAATTTCTTGGGGAAACCCCACAGTGTTTTCCATAGGAACAAATTATCCCAAAATGTACATGAATCTCCAGGAAGTATGCAGAGTATGCAGGAAGTCAATGTCAAAATGTCACGTACTGTGTGATTCCATTTGAATGACGAAATAGAGAAATGGGGAACAAAGCAGGGGATGGCAGGAGTCAAGGACAGGGTGGAAGAAGGAGAGGGTTGATGTGGTTCCCACAGAACAGCACAGGGGACCCTTGTGGGGATGGAAATATTCAGACCCGATCGTGATGGATACAGGGATCTACACATCTGACAAAATTGTGTAAGACTAAGCGCGTGAGCACCCGGGTGCACACGCACACAAAAGAAATGAGCTATAAATACAACTGGAGAAGTCTGAATAAGATCAGTGGGTTATGTCAATGTCAACAACCCGGTGCTAACATTGTACTATGGTTTTGCCAGCTCCTACCACTGGGGGAAACGGGGTTGAGTACTGCGTATTTTTTCTTACAACTGTATGTGGATCTATGATTATCTCAGTAAAACTTTTAATTAAAAATTATGTTTACGAAGAGGCTGTGATAGCATGCAACAAATTGTTTACAACATAAACCAGAGGCTGTAAAAAATTAAAATAGTCGTAAAATTTATGCGCGGCACCATTCTGGCAAGTAGATTCAAATAAAGTAAAAATCAAAAGTGTATACAATTTAAAGTTAAGAGAGAAATGGGAAATACAAAGGAAAACAAAAAACACCATGTTAAAATTTTATTTTCTAAATTTTCTACCACGAGCACATGAGACGTGTGTGATAGAAGACATAAACTTTCTTAAAGTAGACATTTGTACCCACTCTCAGATCCTTAGTATTTATCAATGCCATTAGAGACCTACATTTCTCAATAAATGCTTCTGGAAACTCAGTCTGAATGGTACATCTGTATGTAGAAGGAGAAGCAGGAGTCTTCAAAAGCTGAGTCTCAATGAAAAAAAAATTAGACATCAGTCAGTGGGTTCAGGAGATGAACCAAGGGAGGTGGTAGCCATGTTCCTACCCCCTTTCTGGGTCCTTGGAACTTGTGGCATATTGGGATCAGCCACTCTGCTCTTGTTGAAGGCTGATCCCCTGCCTCCAGGATGGAGTCCTCTCCTATCCCACGACTGACGGACTTCCGCCTTGGGTTGAAAGTATTCAACTGTGAAGACACAATTTCAAATCGGCCTGCCTGCTTCAGTATGCACAAACCCCTCCACAACACAGAGATCTCTCCGGGGAAATTTTGAAGGGAAGTAGAGGTGCTGAAAGAATTTGGAGAAGATTGTTTTCTGCATGGAGAGTTCTGAGTGAAATTAGATTGTACCCCGAAGTCACCGGGCTAGAAAATATTGGGGGAGAAAAACGATCCCCTTTGCAGCACGAAGAATAGTGTTTCATTTCTAAATGAAGGAAAACTATCACCGAATTACAAAAGCAGAAGGCACCTGAGAGACCCACCATCATGTTCAACAACATCAGGTGGCCCCATTACATGTAGCCTATAGACACGGTGGCCCCAAGAGCTGTGCAGGGTACAACTTCCGTGACCGTATTCATCAGTTCTGCTAAATCCAGTCACTGCCAACACTGCTTTTCCACCCCCTTGTACTGAGATACGATCCCTTCGAGAGGCGGAAAGTGCCAGAGAAGGGAAAGAGTTCGTCCAAAGTCACGCGGCTAACCACAGAACCCGGATTCTTGAGTTTTAGACCGATTCTCTTTCCTCTCTACAATGCTTTCTGGAAGAAATGTGTTTACTGAAAAAAAATTTTTTTTGTCTTAAACATATTCGTTTCAAGTATCCATGGCTGGAACCCAAACTGGGGCTGTTGTCATAATATTGAAACAAGAGTTGAATTGGGGGCAGATTCTAAGTATAGTTTTCTCATATGAAATGACAATAATAATAACACCTGCCTTTTAGGGTTGTTTAGAGAGTTCACATATATAGAACACTTAGAACAGCACCTGTCATATAGAAAGCACTTTGTAAGTATTAGATATTGTATTATATTATGTTATATTATATTATATATTATAATATTATTACCAACATAAATAAAATGAATAATAAATGAAATGTAGACCCTTCAGAGAACATGTACTTTTCATTTATGCTTCCACAAGACTTGGCATGGCTTTGAGAAAGTGCTCTATTAATCTCATTTGATGATGGATGGACAGATGGATGGATAAATAGAAGGAAGGATGGATGGACGGATGGATTGATGGATGGATCAATGGATGAGAAAGAGATGGATGGAACAATGGAGTGATGGACGGATGAATGTGTGGACGGATGGGATAAATAAGTGAATAAATAGCCGGATGAATAAATTCAAGTTCATATGATTAAGCAACCTGTTAACTCCATAGAATGAGTCTTTCTCACCAGATGCTTTTTGCATGGAGAATAAAGACAGGAGGTTAGTCACGGATGATATGTTAGAGTTTTGGTCTCTTCAGTGCTGCAGAGTCTGCTAATCGTGTAGAGAGAGAGCTGTCAGGGCCCCACATAAATTCAGTGATGGCTGAATGCTCAAGTGAGGGAGATGGGAAAGACAGTGTCAGCCAGCCTTCTGCTCCCAGATGCTGAGATATTCTGTAAAGAAGTATGTAGAGGGGCGCCTGGGTGGCTCAGTCAGTTGGGCGTCTGACTTTGGCTCAGGTCATGATCTCACGGTTCGTGATTTTGAGCCCTGCATTGGGCTCTGTGATGATGGCTCAGAGCCTGGAGCCTGCTTGGGGTTCTGTGTCTCCCTATCTCTCTGCCCCTCCCCTGCTCACTCTCTGTCTCTTTCTCTCTCAAAAATAAATAAACATTAAAAAAATTAAAAAAAAAAAAAAAAAGAGGGGCGCCTGGGTGGCGCAGTCGGTTAAGCGTCCGACTTCAGCCAGGTCACGATCTCGCGGTCCGTGAGTTCGAGCCCCGCGTCAGGCTCTGGGCTGATGGCTCAGAGCCTGGAGGCTGTTTCCGATTCTGTGTCTCCCTCTCTCTCTGCCCCTCCCCGTTCATGCTGTCTCTCTCTGTCCCAAAAATAAATAAACGTTGAAAAAAAAAATTTAAAAAAAAATTAAAAAAAAAAAGAAGTATATAGAAATGAAACAGGCAGACGGACCATGTCACAGATCACCCAAGTTGAAACAGATCTTATAGATGACCTAAACCATACTCTTTCTCCTGTGGCACACACCCACACATCCACACCCCAAAACCGAGGCTCATCAAGAGAAAGGGGGGTAAATCAAGGGGGTAAATCTAATGTGTTCTGACTCCTAGCTCTTGGATTTCAGGACACAGTTTTCTCTCCCTCTCTCTCTCTCTCTCCCTCCCTCGATTATTCTCCTACCATCCTATCTCAGAGGCTGCTTGTTCCTTAGCCACTTTTGCTAGATTCTTCTTGTTTTCCTGACTTTAGAACATTGCAGGGCCTGGGGCTCAGTCCTCTCCTCCCTTGTCCTCTACCCTCATTCCTTAATATATGTGATATATTATATCCTAAGTCTTTAAATGCCATATATGCATTGGTGGATTCTAAACTCATGACTTCAACCCAACCCCTCCCTTAAACTCCATGTTCTCGCTCCATATTACCATGTATATGAATAGGGGTCTCATGCCAAAAATCAGGTTTTGATTTTTTTCCCAGACTGAACCCCTGCCTCCGTCTACCCCACCTCAGGCAATAGCCCTCCAGCCCTACGTGGTCCAGGTCAACAACCTCAGGATTATCTTTGGTTCCTCTCTCTTGCTCTGTATGACTAATATCTTAGAAAACCCTGCCTGCCTTACGTGCAAAACATATTTAGTATCCCAGCACCTCTCTTAACTGACCTCCCTGCTTTGATTCTTGTCTTCCCATAGTCTATGCCCTTATAGAATGATCTGGCTACTGCTACCCTCCGACCTCATTCAACCTCATCTCTCAGCACTCTCTGACTTTCTTACTCGGATCGGCCACACCAACCTCTTAACTCTTCCTAAGACCTACAGGGCATGCTCCCATCTCAGGGCCTTGGCATCAGCCTCTCTCACTGTCTCTCTCTCTCTCTCTCTGAAATGCTGTCCCCAGTTTCAGTAGATCTCTTCTATTTCTTGTATCTTCCCTTGCATTCCTTCTGCTAGCGTGGTGGACATAAAGCACTCAATGGGTTAAGTAATGCTGGGGCTCTCTTCCCCTGTTGGAGATCAGGAGGGTGACCGTGAAAGGCCACCTGATGGGAAACCTTCCATCATGAGGTAGAAGGCTAGATTACTCTCAATTCAGGTGTCTAGGGCCTAGAATACTCCATAAGACTGTTTTGTCATGAAGAGCTCTGAGATACGGTCCCTAAGGGGCACGTAAACTTGCCAGAACTTTTTTATCCCCTGCATCTTTGTTGTTTCTGTCTTTTGAGCTCTGAAACCCAGGCTGGAGAGTGTTTTCTTATTTTTATGCGTTGTTACGGCTATTTGCGAACAAACGTCATTTCACATTTTGGACCGGGAGCGTCTCAAAGCTGGACCTTCACAGCTTTATAGTCTCTCCCATTTCTGCCCCTGAACATGATACAGAAGAAGCCCATGCTAATAGGGAACATTGATGGGGCACGTACGATGGGCTAATTGTAGAGGTTGTTTGCAAAAATGGTGGGCCTCAAGAGGCCTTGCACGGATCTGCTGAGTCTCCTGGAGCTCGGCCAAGTCTCTGCTGGCCAGGGCGAGAGACCACATAACACAGCTGAGGCCGTTCTGGACCGGCCAGCCCCAGCCGGCCTGGCAGCCGTCTGCGGATACAGGAGGAAGCCTAGCCAAGGCCAGGGCAACGACTCAACAGCTCCTCATTCAAGTTGTCAACCCACAGAACCGTGAAGCAGATCACTGGTGGTTGTTTTAAGCCGGGGGTGGGCCAACTGTGGCCCACCAGCCAAATGTGGCCTGCCTCCTGTTTTTGCAAATACAGTTGTACTGGAACACCCCTCCCGCAGGTGCCTATGTATCGTCCATAGCTATTTTCACATGGTGGCAGCAGACCTGGGTCGGTACGACAGCGCTTGAAATATTTGCCATCTGCCCCTTTACGGAAAACGTTAGCGAACCCTGTTTCAAAGTCACTAAGTTTGGGGGCGGTTTATTAGCTCCAGGAACTCAGCCGAACATTGTAAGTTATCACGCGTTTTCATTTCAACCCAGCGAAGGCGTATCACGCCCATGTTACAGATGAGGAGACTGAGGCACAAGAAGGGAGAGTGATTTGCACATGGCAGAGTCCAGAAGAAACGGTCTGGCCTCACAGATGTGTGGCACTGGCCGACTGACTTAGTAAGTAGTGTTATGTGGACGGATGAGAGTCTGAGGGAATATATAGCTGAATAAGGAGTCCAGATAACTTCCTCCGAGGAGGGGATGGAGAGGATAATGATCTTGGCGTCAGTGGTGTGCTACTTGTGGGCCAAACTGAAAGGGTTAGGAATGTCCACCTCTAGACCTTAAGGGTTCCTGAAAACTCTTGCACCTGTGCCCCAATGGACATCTCAGAAGAATCACGGAAATACATTCCAGGGGTAGTGGGGGGAAGGCAGGGGTGAAGGTGAAGGAAGGGAAGGTTTAGAAAAAGAAAGGAAAGCCATCCAAACTCTATTGAGGATAGTCTTCTTCTTCTTCCTCTTTTCTTAAAAGTTTGTTTATTTTGAGAGACGGAGAGGGCAAGTGGGGAGGGACAGAGAGAGAGGGAGACAGAATCCCAAGCAGACTCCACACTATCAGCACAGAGCCCGAGGCGGGGCTCGAACCCACGAACCGTGAGATCATGACCTGAGCCGAAGGTGGATGCTCAACTGACTGAGCCACCCAGGCGCCCCAAGGATAGTCTTCCGTTATGTTTCTGGTATCCGTCTGATCTCTGTTGTTGATTTTGGATATCCAGAAGGCAACCACGAATAAGGCAACCACTAAAATCTACTAAGGCAGAATCAGTCTAGAACCAATCTGTTACTGGGGAGATCGGGAGGCTGACCAGGGGTCATTTTCAAATGGGGCAAGGAGACCCCCAATCTGTCTTAGACCCAAGCTCTGGTCTTTACTGGCCCAGCCTCTTCTGGAATGAGTGACGAAGCTCGTTGATTGGTACCCTTGCAGTAGAGTGGGGCGTCCTCCCTCCCCCCGCCCCACTCACTTCTTTCTCAAGATCAGGAGCATGGGGGCAGCACGGCTCCCCATCCCAGACAGAACAGAGATCTCCCTCGACTTTCTCAGCATCCTCCCCCCAACACCCCCCAACCACGCTGATACTATTCAATAACCACATTGACTTCGGGAGGAGAAAAAAAAATGTAATTGTTAAAGCGTAAATCCCCTTAAATGCTAAGATCAAAAGGAAGGTTTCCATCCGATGACACATAATTAAACATGCAGACGTGCCCAACTTTGATTCATGAATGCTTATGCACTTCTAAATTGTTGCCAGGGAGATCAGAGCCTGAGAAAATTAAAACCATTACGCCTCAAAAGGATACATGATTTTCACAGCTTTCTAACGTGATTTCCTGTTGTGCAGAACTTTATGTTTTCCCATTTTCTCCTCCCCGCCTCTGTAGCGATGTTCAGGGCTGAACACAAGCAGCTTTGCAAACATTCTTGGCTTGAGAATTCCCGCAGGCCCCATGATGTGAGCACGGAGCCAGGCGACAAGGCCCACCATTTTCCTAACGCTTTATCTACCACCACGGGGCGAATTCCTGTCTTATAGTCCCTGAGGATGGTCTCAGATGCTTGGATGACAGGATGGCAACATGGCACTTGAAGGCCCCAAACAAATAAGGCATATTCGTCAGGGTTCTCTAGAGAAACAGAACCAACAGGATCCATGTCTGGATCTGGATCTGTATCATCCATCTAAGTAAAGAGAATTATTGGGGCGCCTGGGTGGCTCCGTCGGTGGAGCGTCTGACTTCGGCTCAGGTCATGATCTCACGGTTCGTGGGTTCGAGCCCCGCGTCAGGCTCTGTGCCGACAGCTCGGAGCCTGGAGCCTGCTTCGGATTCTGGGTCTCCCTCTCTCTCTCTCTGCCTCTCCCCAGCTCATGCTCTCTCTCTCTCTCTCTCTCTCTCTCTCTCTCAAAAATAAAATAAGAAAACATTAAAACAATTTTAAAGAGAATTATTGTAAGAAGTGGCTCAGGGGCGCCTGGGTGGCTCAGGTGGTTAAGTGTCCGCCTCTTGGTTTCAGCTCAGGTCATGATCTCGCGGTTCGTGAGTTCGAACCCCGCGTCAGGCCCCGCGCCAGACCGTGCCGAGCCTCCTTAGGATTCTCTCTCTCCTTTTCTCTCTGCTCCTTCCCCGCTCACGCTCTATCTGTATCTCTGAAAAAAAAAAAAAAAAAAAAAAAAAAACTTAAAAGAAAAAAAACGAATTGGCTCACGCAATTATGGAAAGTGAGACATCCCAAGATCTGCCATCCACAGGGTGGATACCCAAGGACAGCCAGTGGTGTAGTTCCGTCCGAGTCGAAAGGTCCCAGAACCGAGGACGCAGATCATGAAGGTTCCGGTCTGGGTCAGCACGCCTAGGATCAAGGAAAGCTAAAGGCGGAGAATTCGATGCCCAGCTCAACAGCCAGGCAGGAAGGGCCAAATGCCTCCCTTCTCCACCTCTTCATCGTATCCAGGCCCCCAAAGGACGGGATGATGCCCATCGACCCTGGGGACGGCAAACGGCTTCTCCGAGTCTACCGACTGGAGGGCTAATTTCATCTAGAAACACTCAGAGACACACCCAAAAACGATGTTTGGCCAAATGTCTTGCTACCCTGTGATCCAGTCAAGCTGTCACCTAAAAGCAGCCACCACGCGAGGCGTCTCCATTTACCCCGCGGGGGTCTGAGCAATCAGAGCCTCCTCGCTCCAGCATCTTCTGTTGGGTTCCCCCAAAAGCAGACACGCAGACAAGTATTTGAGTGCAGAATAGGGTGGGAAACACCACAGGGGGCTGAGGAATGAAAACGGGGCAGGGCAAAGGACGGTAATTAGGGGGTATCGTGGAGCCAGTTACTACTGTCGATGTCTCCTGGATGCTGCAATTATGTGTCTGTTTCAAGGAACGAGTCAAGTGGGGGGAAGTCGCCAAGGTTGAAGGACCTCCCCCCCCCCCCGCCCCCCACCGCCAGGGGAGAAAGGACCACGCAGCATTTTTTTTTTTTTTTTTTTTTTGCTTACTCAGTGACTTTCAAATGTCCTTTAAGCAGGCAGCCACACTATTCGGGCCAAGCCACGGTAGGGAGGCATCGGGGACCCCCTGGCTCCTACAGGAACGTTGGTGGGGCCCTTGGGACTCAGGTTGGTGTAGCCGAAGGAAGGCAGGACTCAGTGAACCCTTTATTGCTTGGCCCTCGCGTGGTCAGCAGATGCAGTGGAGGGAAGCGGCCGCGACCAGGAGATAGACGATACTCAGAATCAGAAGGTGGCAGGATCGTGATTGTCACCGGTGGGCTGGGAGCAGAATCCAGCCCCCGGGGGAAGAGGACGGACGGTGTATAATGACCCTCGCAGGGCCAACCTCATGCAGGCTGAGCATACGTTTCCTGGCAGGCACCCGTAGGGCCGGGAGGGGAAGTTGAGCCAGAAGCTAAGGTGCCTGCCTGGTCTGGTGAGATCCAGCGAGAACGACATACCAGGCACTTCCTGTAGGGCCCCAGGCACCCGGCCTCGGCGAACCCCCTCCTCCAGCCGCAGGGTTCACGCAGTGGATATTCTGCCTACCTCGCTCAGGATCCTCTCGGGGGCCCATCAAGGCTGAGACTCGAAGGGGAGGGACCAGAGGCTCTGGGGGCGAAGGTGGGGAGAGGTTGAGAACTACGAGATTACACCATCCTATTTATGGAATTCTGGAAAAATTAGGTCATCCTCTGGCAGGGCGTATGTCTGCCGAACACAGACAGCAAAGCCAGAGATGCCCATCCAAAATGCTGTCATAAAGGGGTGACCATGGTTATCTTCCATCCCGGGCCTGTGGGATGAAATATTAAATAAACACGTTGCCAAATAACGATTTTGTTGTAGCATTTTATTGGTAACTAGAAAAGACTAGCTCACGTACTCTCCGGTCGATCCGGCAGACCGCCCAACTCCCCACTTCCCACAGGTAATTACCTGCTCCTAATTGGGTCTGAAAGCAGCAGGCTTGTATTTAAAGGTAGGAGCACAGCACGCTTTGTATTTTTCCAGCAACCGTATGGATGAGATTTTAGCGCTCCGTGGAACCATGGCTTAAAGAGCCAGCCGACTTCTCCGTGAGACCCAGGACCTTCGCGTAAGCTGTGTCCTTGAGCAAAATATATCGCATCTCAGAGCCCGTATCCCCTCATTTACAAATGGAAAGAAATGACATGATGGTTCTGAATCTCTCTCTCTCATAGCCCTGGTGTAAATAGTCTCATTACTATTCCTACCTCTCCACCCATGATGCTTAACCGTTTATTAGTTTTTACTTACTGCGTTTGATTTTTTTTTTAATTTTTAACGTTGTTGATATTTGAGAGAGAGAGCAGGGGAGGGGCAGAGAGAGAGGAAGACAGAGAGAGAGAGGGAGACAGAGGATCTGAAGCGGGCTCCCCGCTGACAGCGACACCCAATGTGGGGCTCGAACTCACAGACCGTGAGATCGTGAGCTGAGCCAAAGTCGGACTCTTCATCAACTGAGCCACGCAGGTGCCCTGCATTTGAGTTTTTTTTTTTTTTTTTAATTTTTTTTTTCAACGTTTATTTATTTTTGGGACAGAGAGAGACAGAGCATGAACGGGGGAGGGGCAGAGAGAGAGGGAGACACAGAATCGGAAACAGGCTCCAAGCTCTGAGCCATCAGCCCAGAGCCCGACGCGGGGCTTGAACTCCCGGACCGTGAGATCGTGACCTGGCTGAAGTCGGACGCTTAACCGACTGCGCCACCCAGGCGCCCCTGCATTTGAGTTTTTAAGTGTAGGTGTAATTTTTGTAGTGTTATATTAGTTTCAGGTGTACAATATAAAGATTCAACGATTCTAGACGTCACTCGGTGCTCATTGCGGTGCGTTCTTCAACCCCTTTATCTGTTCACCCGTCCCTCACCCCACCCCCACTCATTCTCTGTATTTAAGAGTTTGTTTTTTGTTTGTCTCCTTTTTTCCCCTTGTTTGTTCATCTGTTTTATTTCTTAAATTCCACTGCTGGTAGAAATGCAAATTGGTGCAGCCACGGTGGAAAACAGTGTGGAGGTTCCTCAAAAAAATTAAAAATAGAATTACCAGACGATCCGATAATGCCACTAGTGGGTATTTACCCAAAGAAAATGAAAACCCTAATTTGAGAAGATACATGCATCCCCTATGTTTATTGCAGCATTGTTTATAGCAGCCAAGATTATGGAAGCAACCCAAGGGTCCACCGATGGATGAATGGATAAAGGAGATGTGGAATGGAATATTACTCACCCATAAAAAGGACGAGATCCTGCCATTTGCTACAACGTGGTTGGGCCTAGAGAGTATAAGGTTAAGTGAAATAACACGTTTGATTTTCTTTCTTTTTTTAATTTTTATTTTTGAGAGAGAGAGAGAGAGGGAGACCATGAGCAGGGAGGGGCAGAGAGAGAGGGAGACAGAGAATCCCAAGCCGGCTCCACACTGTCACCACGGAATCTGACGCGGGGCTCGAACTCACAAACCATGAGGTCGTAAGCTGAGCTGAAATCAACAGCCAGATGCTTAACTGAGCCACACAGACGCCCCACATTTGGTTTTCAGGCAGAGCCAGGGGATAGATTCAGAGTCAGCATGGCCTTGGTTCCAACCTCAAAATGGAGGTGCGTCTGTTGACAATGGCTTACTTTCCTGTTGACTCTTCAGTGCCTCCAGGGCACCGTCTCATCCTTGAAACCCCGGTACCCGCCTTGGCACGTGAACCACGGTAGGTCCTTGTCGGAATGAATGAGTGAATGACTGAACGAACGACTGGGCAAGTGAATGGATGACTCTGGCCTCCCACAAATCACCAGGTCTGAAGCTTCACGAGGACAAAGAAGGCGGTCCATCTCACGTGTTGTTGAATTCCACGCCTGGTACGTGACGCGCATTCGATGCGTTTTGCTGGATGAGTGGGAGATTGATCTCGGTCTCAGCGGCATTGACCCTCTCCCTTTCCGCTGATGCCCACAGAGCCTGACCCAGGAGAGACTTCAGAGATGAAGCAGCCCCCACGTCACGGTTTCAGAGACAGGAAAATGTGGCTCAGAGAAAGCAATGGACTTGTTCGTGCACACGCAGGGATTGTGGTGCCTGCTCCAGGGCTCTTGACTCACTACCTGCCCGTCTTCGTGAAGCTTGGCCTGGCAGGTGCATCAGACGCCTGGAGTCACATTCGCTCCGAGCCCTGCCCGCGCCTGAGCCGTGACCCTCCCAGAGCGCTGAACTCAGGCTAAGCTCTTTCTGTTCCTCAGCCAGGGGGACGTGCGAGCCCTGCAGCAGAGGCAGAGCGAGGCCATTGCAGGAGCGGGGATTTGAGCTTGGACCGCCTTTCTCTCCGAGAAGTCCTACCTGGCTGGCTGGCTGCTCACCCACTCCTAGGGGGTCTGTCTTTGGTTTACTCATTCTGCCCCCCTCAGGGGCTTTTCCTCATTCGAGCTCCCTGGGCCCACATCCTTCGTTCTTCACACAGGCAGCTGCGGAAGAAGGAAATACACACCAGCCGGCTGCGTCCCCGAGCGGGAGAAGAGAATACAGCGGTGCTGGCTTCGGAATACCTGGGTCTGAAAATCGGCCCTTCCGCTTCCTGGCAGCGGAATCCCGGCCAGGTTACCGATCTTCTCCAGGCCTCACTTTCTCATCCGTAAAGTAAGGTTAAGGGACTAACGATCATAAAACACGCGAATGTACGGAGCACGGTGGCCTGGCACGCGGTGAGCATCTGGCAAAGAGACGTCAGAGACGAAAGGTGATGCTCAGGCAGGACCCAGTGCAGAGTTTCGAGCCCCTGCGATCAGACTTCCCGGCTCTAAATCCCAGCTGCGCTGCGGATCAGCTGTGCGGCCCGGGGCCCGTTATTCGAGCTCTCGGTGCCTCAGTATCCTTATGCGATGAGGGTGATAATGGGGTGATTTCGTCGGGTGTGTGCCAGGTTCTGATGTCTTAACGCACAGAAGGCGCTTAAAACAGTTGCTGGCGCGTGGGGAGAGTTAAAGTCACACCCCACTCTTTGGGTTCTCTGGTTTTCCAAGCGAATTTAGGAGAGCCAGATTCTTTCTGCCGAAAGCCTTCAGCTGCGGAGATCCATGCGGGCACCAGGACACCGGTGCTGACCCTGAGCTTACTGGCGGGTAGCCTCGTCTGTTTGTCCTTGCTGGTCCCAAGTACAGCCCACAGCCAGCAGAGCTCTGCGCTCGCTGGGCAGCGACTTCTCCACGGTGTGCTCTAAACGGCCGCCAGCCGCGAAATTACATTTGTATCGATCCAAAGAACATTTTATTGATCAAAAGCAGAGCAAGAAACCTTGGAACCATAAACCATTATTTTAACAATTTGTTGCCAGGAGTATAGGCAAAGGCTGCTTTTGTTTTCCTTTTTTGGTGAATTGGGCTTCCCAGGGCCGCTTCTAGTCTGTGTAGGTGGTCTGGAGACCTGCCTTCCAGGAGCATCTCACCAGCGACCAGCTCTCTGCTCTCCAGCTTCGGGTCCCCACCTTCCTCCTCCCTGTCTGTGTCTCCTCCGTCCTGGATCTCATGGGCTGAGGGGGAGCATCTGTCTTCCTTGGCATTCCTGGATCGTTCTGAGCAGGTGAGGGTGATGGTGAAGCTTCTCGATTGCCAGGGCCTCCCTACGAAGCTCTCATAGGCTGTCCTGTCAGGCGTGGAGCACAAATTCGTCTGAAGATACTGTCCCCCACTCCCCCTGTTACCGAAGCCTAAATTTGCCTGCCTGTGGCTTGAAAAGTCAATATTCAAGAGACTAGTTTTGATTGGAAAGGCTTATGAGTCTTATTCAGGAGGCCGGCCCCCTGGGGAGGAGGCGGACTCTTGTCCAAAGGCCAACTGGATGCTTTCTGCCTGGCCCATGGGTTCTTAAAAGAGTTTAAGGCAGTTAATCAGTAACGGAAGTACAGTGGTCCCTAATATATCTTGAGTACTTGGAGACTCAATGGTACCAGCTACAGACGTTATCTCAGTGCTCGGTAGGTTTTGCACAAGGGTCTGGTTCCTCGGTGCCTCGGGCAGAGTGGGGTGTGTGCAAGAGGGTCTGGTGATGCGCAGAAAGGCTCAGTTCTTTTTTTAGAAAAGAATTCATGATCCTCAGATGTGCAAAGAAAGGCCTGGTTCCTCAGTCACCCAGGCTAAGGGCGCTTGCTAAAGCCTGAAGGCCAGTGGGGTGGGCGGAGGGGCCAAGGTGGCTTCATCCCCATGCCTGTTCCTGGATCTGACGTCATCAACCGTCATGAAACTAAAATGAATGTCGGCATGAGCTATACAGGAAACTTAGGGCCACTAAGTGGAAACTACTCGGGAGGGAAGAGTCACTGCAGCCATTTCCAGAATGACTTAATAAACTCAGAGAATGTGAATAACCCTGTGTGCAACCTCATAGGGGACCCAAAGGTTTGTTCCCACTTCCTGCGTTCATGGGGCTGATCATTTAGCCAGTGAGAGCAGAAACCCACTGCGAGGGGCGAGTCACAGAAGGCAGGATTTACTAAGAGTTGTAAGAACTGGCACAAGAATTCAATGGGGTAAGATTTGTCCCTGCAACCAATGGTCCTGGGCCAACTGAATGTTCACATGCCAAAGAACGAAGTTGGACCCCCTACCTCACGCCGTACACAAAAATGACCTCTAAATGGCTCAAAGACCTAAGTGCAGTAGCTAAAACCGTAAAACTCTTCGAAGAAAATACAGGTGCGAACCTTCGTGACCTTGGGTTCGCAGGGAAAAAGTTGGGCTTCATCAACATTAAAGACGTAGGTACTTTAGGTTAGGGATATCTACAGAATGGAAGCAAATGCACTCAAATCACATATCTGATACAAGTCGAGTACACAGAATATATCAAGAACTCTTCCAACTCAAAAATGAAAGGACAAATAACAGAATTTACAAACAGGGAAAGGATCTGAACGGACATTTCTCCAAGGAAGATATGCTGATGGCCAGTGAGCTCATGAAGAGATGCTCCGTGTCATCAGTCGTTAGGAAAATGCAAGTCAAAGCCAAAGTGGGATATTCCCATCCTCATGGGTATGACAAAACAACAACAACAAAAAAGGCAGAAACCACAAGTGTGTTGGTGAGCATATGGGGAAACTGGAATTCCCATATATTGCTGCTGGGAAGTACAATGGTGCAGCCACTTTTGGGGAAAAAAGGTTGGTAGTTTCCCAGAAAGTTAAACACGGTGTTTCCATACAACGTGGCAAATTCCCGCTCTTAGGGAGAAGGGACCTGCGGAATTGAAATATGTTCGCACAGAAACTTGTCCACATGAATGCTCGTATCAGCATTATTCATACTACTCAAAAGGTGAAAACGACCCAAATGCCCATCACCTGACGAATGGATAACTTGGGTAGGATATTCATACAATGGACTATGATTTAGGTATAGAAAGAAATACTGATACCATAATATAGGTGGATCTTAAAAACATTGTGCTAAGAGAAAGGAGTCAGTCAGACATAAAGGCTACATGTTCTATGATTCCATTTGTGTGAAATATACAGAATATGGGAATTCTTAGGGACAGTAGATCAGTAGTTTCTAGGGACTGGGGGAGGAGGGAGCAGGGTAGGACAGCTCAATGGGGTCCCTGTTTCCTTTTGGGGTGATGAGTTAAAAAGGGTGAATTCTACAACATGTGAATTATGTCTTCGTTTTTAAGACCCGAGTGGCACAGACCAGGATGCTTTGGGTGGCCACTGGAAAGAGGAGGCAGTTTGACTAGGATACAGCCGAGAGAGCGGGCCGTCCCCTTTCCCTGTGGTTTCACCCTAAGGGCAGCACACCCCAAGATGGCCTTTGTCACTGAGGGCACAGGGAGGCCATCGCTCTTGGCAAATGGGGGCTCTCACAGCCCAAAGCTGCTGAGTCTCGCGTGCACTTTTTACCCTCGGTTTTTGAGTTTCCATTCTTCTTGGAGAAGAGAGGCAGAGAGTGTTGACAAGTCTGGAAATTGGAAAATGTAAATGAAAAAGGGATTCCCCCCCCGGGAGAGTCTGGCTGTGCAGCATCCCCAGCTCAATCACACTGTGCCCCAGAGGCTCTCAGCTCAGGGACCCGGCAGCAAAGCCGGCTGAAATGGCTCGCCATCCATTTCTCAGACAAGGCGAGCGGCCCTGGGTGTGATGCCACAAGGAGGCAATCGTGGCTGTCTCTTAATGTACAATGCCAAGCCTGTTAACTAGAGTCCCTGTCTCTATTACCTCTATTGTGGAACAGAGAGCCAAGATTTGGGCGATGTTCTTGAACCTGATTGGCTCTGTTTATGGAGGCACAGGGCAAGTCCTGTGGGTACCCCCTGGACTTTGGCACGTGGGTTGGACGTGTTCACGGGGACCACGTGGACAGGTGCCTTCATCTTAAAGACGCTCAAAGCGGCCGTGTGACCCGCCTAGGGTGACAAAGCTTATTGCTAGCAGCTCAAAGGCTGGAAGCCAGATCACCTGTTTCCACATTTCTCTGGATATCTTCTTCCCCTAGGGTGTTGAAAAGAAATCCCCAGAGCTGGGTCGCAACGTCTGATGTCTCCCAAGTGTGATGGCAAGTTGTGAACTCACAAAGTGCAGTGTAATTTTTCCTTCCATGTAACCCTCAGCAGCAATGAAAGGAGAGCTACTCTCTCCCACCCTCCCCCTCCTTCCTCAGTTAGTCATGACTCATTAATTGCCACTGGTGGATGAGTTTTATTCTAATTTTCATGATCTAATTCAGAGATGTTTTCAGCTAAAGATCAGGATATAGGTTTTGGGCTCGCTGACATGTCCAGTGAATTTGCATTAGCGACAATTACGGACAGGACATCGAGAAGGGAAGGGCTAATCGCAGCCCTCAGCTAGGGCCACTTGCTAATGGCTCCTTTAAGGGGAAAAACACAGCCTTTATGCTCACATCCCTAATGGCGATGCTGTTCTCGAAACTTGTCGCAGAAGAAGGGGATTGAACATTTGCCTCTGTTTCCCTCTCTCTCCTGCTATGGTTCTGCCCTCAAACCAAACCACGATGCGAAAGTGTGCATTTCAAATGTGAAAGTTACCTCCTCAAAATAGGATTGATTTAGGGGCGCCTGGGTGGCTCAGTCAGTTAAGCATCCAACTCTTGATTTCTGCTCAGGTCCTGATCTCTCAGTTCATGAGATCGAGCCCCACATTGGCCTTTGCACTGACAGCACGGAACCTGCTTGGGATTCTCTCTCTGCTCTCTCTCTCTGCCCCTTCCCCACTCATGCACAGTCATGTGGTCTCTCTTCCCTTCTCAAAATAAGAAGAATATTTTTTTTTTTTATTTTTTTTTATTTTTTTAAAAAATTTTTTTTTCAACGTTTATTTATTTTTTGGGACAGAGAGAGACAGAGCATGAACGGGGGAGGGGCAGAGAGAGAGGGAGACACAGAATCGGAAACAGGCTCCAGGCTCCGAGCCATCAGCCCAGAGCCCGACGCGGGGCTCGAACTCCCGGACCGCGAGATCGTGACCTGGCTGAAGTCGGACGCTTAACCGACTGCGCCACCCAGGCGCCCCAAGAAGAATATTTTTTTAAAAATAGGATTAATTTATATACTTGCACGTAAGTGAGATGATCTTACTAGCAACAAAAAAATTCTGGATCCTAGAATAATTACTCACCAAACAGGGCAGATTCCTTCCCTATTCCTTCCCTAATCAGATGGGAATCTAAGGCAAACAACAACCCCAGAAAGTCAGCGAACATTTGAAATACGGTCTCAGAATTCGTGTAGGGGGGTCTGTGACTCCCTGGGGCTTCCATGGCCACCCCCCATTCTCCTATCCTTGCCTTGTAGAGCGAAAACATCAATTGAAGCTGGCAAAGGCTGAAAGAGAGAAGTCTTTAAAGTGACCAAGCTTAATCATCTTGGTGGTAACAGTTTGTATGACCTCTGTTCCGGTACAAGTCAGCTGGTCCGAGCGGAGTCGAAAGCAGGCTGTCTAAGCGAATTAAGGCATAGGCTTCAGGGGCAGGAACGGTAGCCCCCAAGTCAGCTGAATGCACCCAACAGCCCTGCTCCCTGCCCTCCAGGACCCCAAACATATGCTCCTTTTGGCAGCCTCCAAGGGAAACGCAGTTCGCACTTCTGGGTATACGCATTGTGTTTTAGACCTATTTTCTCTTCTTCCTTCTTGCTTCCCCTCCATAATTTACTTTGACTTGGTGTTTAGGTCATCTCAATTGACCTCCTTGGGTCTTTTGCTGGCTTTGTGACCGGGCATCCTTCCACACTAGAAGGTGAAAAATGCTACCTTTAATCTCCGGTGGGTTCCTCAATCTTTGTCTTTCCAAGTGTCTGCTTGGGGCCAGTTCTCTCCAGGAGTTTGACAGCTTTATGCACCAGCTAATGTTTTCTCATGTAACCTCGGGTGCTTTTTCATGGTCAGAGGGAAGCTGTCTTGAATTTAAGAGGTCGGGATGGTAGAGCGAGGGATCGGGTACAAGGGTGAAAGTAAAAATTATTGCTCCCTTCAGGAGGCTGTCATATACTTTCCAGCCCTAGTGACCATGGCAGGGAGGAGGACCATGTCTTACGCATCTGCGTTGCCCCAGCACTTAGCATCCACAGCACTTGGGACACCCTGTAGGGGCCAGAATTGCATGTGAAATGAATGCATGGATGAATGAATGAATTTCAGGCCGTCTTCTTTATGGTAAGAAACCTGGAGGGGGCGTCGGGGTGGCTCAGTCGGTTAAGTGTTTGACTCTTGATTCCAGCTCAGGTCGTGATCTCACCGTTTGTGAGCTCGAGCCCCACGTCAGGGTCTGCACTGACAGGTAGTTCCTTCTCCTTCTCACTCTCTGCCTCCCCCCTGCTGGCGTGCTCTCTCTTTCTCTCTCTAAATGAATAAGTAAACATTAAAAAAAAAAAAAAGAAAGCTGGAGAAAAAAAAAATCGTCAAAACTGAGGTCCCATCTCTAGAGGAACACAAAATTAGAGTCTGGGCTATGGAGACCGACTGTGGGATTGATATTGTGACCTTAAGCCATTCTGGGCAAGAAGGAAGTTGATGGCCAATGAACATGCCATCTCGATGACCCTAAATGCATGCCAAAGCTTCGCATTCCAGAATGTTCCTTGCTCTCTCGCACGCACACTTCATTTCAAAGGAGTAGAATGGGTGTTGGAAAACACAAGTCATTATGAAATGGGAGCACTGGAAGGGGACACACTGGTCCAGGCACTGGGAACTGGGAGGTACTATCTACCCATGCCAGGTCTCCTGACTCTGACGCGGAGTCTGACCAAACTGTGGGAGTGGCCTGAGGCAGTCTTGAGTGTGTGCAGCCAGGCTGAGCCTCAGAAGAGAAAGAGAAAACATGAGGGATGGGAGGGCAGGGGCAGAGAAATAGAAGTCCCTCCTCCTGCTGGGTGGGGAGAGGGGTGAGACATGGAGGGCCTTTAGACCAGGCGGGAAGGCGGTCTCAGATGGGTAAGGCTTGGACTAGTGTAGTAGTCAAAGAGTGCCGGCTGTAAAACCAAGCAGGTTGCTCAGCTGAATAGCTGCCCGGTCTACTGTATGGACCTCTTGGAGCCCCTCCCCCCCCCCCACCTCATCTGTAAAATGGGGATAAAAATAGTATTTAGCTCCTGGGATTGCAAGGAGGAATAAATTAGATACTCAACAAACTCATTGAATCTGTGTGCCAGGAAGTACACTGAGCTCAGGGGGGGGGTGGAGAAGAGGACAGAGGAGACCCTGCCTCCATGGTGTTTCTTTCCCAGTCCAGAAGGAGGCAGCACTACAGAGCTCACATGAAGGAACAAGCAGACTCCACGGTAAGATGAGTGCGGTGATAAAAATGGAAAGAGCTGATGTGGTCAGGACTCCTGACTCAAGGGTGGAAGGAAGAGGCTGTGTCAGACAGGAGAAGGTCTCTCTGAGAATGTGACAAGTGAGCTGTCACCTACGTGAGAAAGAGGAGTCTGCCAGCTGAAGCTCTGAGGCCAGAAAGTTCCAGGCCAAGGGAACAGCACGTGCCAGGCGCGGGGGGTAGAAAAGAGCTTGGCGTGTTTCCTCCGGGACATGGAGGACGCCCAGGGCGGGGCCCAGGCACAGTGAGTGAGCAAGAGAAAGGGTCGTGGGGCTGGGGGGGGGGGGGGCGCGGAATAGAGAGGCATGACCTGGTTTACGTTTTTAAAAGACCACTCTAGGGGCGCCTGGGTGGCTCGGTCGGTTAAGCGTCCGACTTCGGCTCAGGTCACGATCTCACTGTCCGTGGGTTCGAGCCCCGCGTCGGGCTCGGGGCTGACGGCTCAGAGCCTGGAGCCTGCTTCCGATTCTGTGTCTCCCTCTCTCTCTGCCCCTCCCCCGTTCATGCTCTGTCTCTCTCTGTCCCAAAAATAAATAAACGTTAAAAAAATTTTTTTTTTTTTTAAAAGACCACTCTAGGTTGCAGGTGTGTGTGTGTCCAACGGCTCATGGCATATTTCAGTCACACATTTTCACGGAGACTCTAGAAGTGTTTGTAAGAGGCTTACCAGTGTCAGTCACATACCACCTAAGAGGCTTTTTATCAAGTATGGAGTGTGTGTTTAGCTACCGTCTAAAGATAGTGATCCAAAGATAATTAAGATTGAGACCCGCCTTTAGCAGTTCAGAGTCTAGTGAGGACGCGCCGACAGGTGATTCTAAAACACGGCGGTAAGCGCTACAAGAGAGGTGTGCGCAGGGTAACCTTGGGCTTTGCGGGAGCTCGGGGCTGGAGCAGGGTGGGAAGGGGGTGACCAGAAGGAACGGTGCCCCGTTCGGAAGTCGGAAGGGAAGCAGTATAATGTGCTCAGGTGGTAGGTGGTGCTAAGGGGGGTTGGGGTCCCGGGCCGGGCTCACCTCGAGGAGTACTTGCGAGCCCAGAAAATGAGCAGAAATGTATTCTGTTGGTGATGGGGAGTCACTACAGAGATTGTGACCCGTGGGCGGCCCTGCCGCCGACTGGCATTTTGGAAGACGCTTCGGGCTGGACGGCGACTTGAGGAGAGAACAGAGGCGGAGTGACCCTGGCACGTTAGCACGTCCTTACCAGTGTCCTGATGACGAGAGAGAGGAGGTGAGGGCTGGCCCGGGCGTGGGAAACAAAGGAGAAGAAGGCAATGGGTTTAATATATATTTTGGAGGAAGAAAATCAGCCCCGCTCGATGCAGAGTAAACAATAACCGTGTTTGAATTAAGTCAGTCGGGTTGGAAGCATGGGGTGACAATCACGTCCCGTCTCGGAGCCAGTGATACGAGAAGTCAGGTGCTAAGCTAACACTCTATAAATGCCTGCTATGGTCACATTTACCGTCAAAATCAGGGTCACCGACCATCCTGGGAAATCTCTTCAAGGTGGCAAGGAAAACGAGAAAGTAGTCCTGTCCTTGGGGGCGTCACACAAGGGTGCCCCGTAAACCGTTAGTGGCTGATTCCGGCGTGGTTTGTCAGTTGCCACTCATTGCTAGCAGCGAGCGTGGCTGAACAACATCCATGTTCAAAGCAACAGGGGGGGGAGGCCGCGGGGTCCTCGGCAAATGTCCACCACCAATGTCCTCTTATGCGCCCTGCAGGTCGCTGGTGATGGCCCCAGCCCATCTTCACCTCCTTCCAAGGACCTTTCTGGTCACAGGTGACTGGGTGTGGAGCAGGTGATCACTGAATGCCTCCCCCAACATCTTTGCACTCGAGCAAGTTCGCCGTGAACAGATGTGTCCCATGAAGCCGACAGCCCGTTCGGCAGCACCCCCCCCCCGCCTCTGCTGGCTGTTACCCCCCGTCCCACCTGTGTTCAGCTGACTTGAGTGATTCATCCGTGTATCCGAGCGGTTTCCTCTGCACCTGCTCTCCTACAACCAACCCAAGCAGGACACGGAACTGAACAATCCAGACGGAGAGGTGGCACTCCCCACCCCCTTGGCTGTGCATGTGGAGGGCAGGGGGAGTAGCTCAGGAAGACAGCGACCCATCACAGACGCCATGCCTGGGTCTCTGAGTCCCAAGACCTTTGGTGATCAGACAGCTGAAGAGCCCCGTTTTGCTCCGCATTGACATCTAGTCCTCTCCTTGGCTACAACTCCCATCAGCTCAGGGCTTCAGTCTGACGTACGGATGGTCTCTGTGGGTGTCGAGGAGATGATCCTGACCGCACGCCTCACCTTCCACCTTGACCGTGGCCTTGGCTTCTCCCTCACCCCGCTGCCGGCGTCTTGCCGGGACGCTCCACAGCCCATCTTGGCAATCCCCCAGGGATGGCGGACTGAAGCTGGCGCTCTTTCATTTCACCTTCATCTTTTCCCTTTCGTTCCAAAATAAATGATTTTATAACAACAAAAACAAGAAGGCAAAGACCTTATCTCAGAACAAAGAGCAGTGCCTGCGACAGAAAACATTAAGCAAGGCTTCACCAACAGGTATATCACAGTGGCCATATTTTTCCATTTGCCCCGTAACCAGTGAAAACTCCATCACAGCTGCGGAGTGTTTCCAATCGCTGTGCGCTCTCTCGCGGAGAGCCCCCTGCACCCCATGGATGGCAGGCAGGGCCGGGTGAGTGGCTCAGTGCAAGCGGGTGTAGACCTCACAGGATCACAAAGAAGTTTCAGCCTTAGGGGAGAAGTTAGCGCCTTATCTACAGTGCCACTGTCGTTTTACAGATAGAGACTAAACTCAATGACGTGGAAGCAAGGCACCCCGGGGTCACCCTCACGCCTCTTAACCCTGACCCTGACGCTTTCAGACATGCAGATGACGCAGCATTTCAAACACTCAGGTTCAGGTGTCCGGTCTGGTCTTCGAGGGCACGCTGGCCTCTTACGTCTGAAAGCCGAGCTCTGATTCTCCTTCCTCCGGGGCGCCGACGTCGTTTGTGCGTGACGCACTTGGGAATGGATGGTCTACGCGGCTGTGCACAGTGCCTAGGTACCCCTCCCACTGATTTGAGGTTGAAAATTCTACCTTTATACATTCAGTCAAACCAAAACGGACGGAAGTTACACGTTTATCTCTGCGTCTCCCAAACCCCAGCTAAAGAAAGTCAATAAAGACATATTTTGAAGGTTACAAACCCCCAGGGCCATCTGGGAGAGGAGGAAGGAGCAGAGGTCAAAGGATGACAATTTTTTGAAGATGAACATTCCTGGTGGGAATAACAATGGATTTACTAAGGGGGAAAAGCTACATTGTAAGTGCCTACAAACGGGCTTGCAAACAGGAAACCGGCCAACCCTCACAAAGACACACACCTACACACGCACGACCAGGCATTGGAGGCATCAGGTGGAAAAACTGGAAGGAGGCCCCCAATATCAAAATTTGTTGACGGTGAGGAGCATTTGCTTTCCGGAGATGGGGAAGCACCTAAGCATAAACCACCTTGACCGCGGAGGACTCGGGACGGTGACGGTTGGGAGCATGTGGTACAGCCATGACAATACATGTGACTCTCCCTATCCCAAGAAATACAGGATGTGGGGCCCCTGGTCCAGATGGAACAAGGCCATCATATGCCCTAAGGTCTGAGCGAAACCTGTTCGTCCATTGGTCAGAAAGACGGATGCAACCAACTCAGGGTCCTCTGTGTGTTAGTTATCTAGTGCAAGCCCTTCTCTCTGGAGAGAGAGACCAAGGGCTACCATGTTGCACCGTGAATCGACCTCCTCTCCAGTTGGGACCAAAGTCCTTTAAAGCACCCACTGGAACCCAGGTTTGCCTCCAGCTCCCTAGACACTCTGCTGAGCTCTGTCATGACCCCTGAGCAACCAACAACCACCTTGCAGTGACCTTCTCCCCCACAGCCTCGGAGGGCTTCTCTCAAGCAAGGATGTCAGGAGACTATGGACTTCCAAAAAAACTGGAGCCTGGAGGGAACTGGCCCGGAGAGGTGAATATGATACCTCTTCGAGCCTACGCACTGGATGGGGCACAGTATTGGCTTACGTCCTCCCTCCTGGGCTTCTGGGGTCTTTAGACCAAGCCTGATCATATCGAGCAGACCAAGGATGCTGAAAGAGAACAACTCAGGGGTATTTTTTCCCAAGACACTCCTCCCATCCATGGGGTTTCATTGGCTTGACTTGGGCATATGAGGCAGATGGTGGAAATGGAGGCTGGGGAGACACTCCTCTCTTCCCACTTACTGTCTGACTCTGAGCCAGAGGCTTCCATTCTCAGTGTCCTCACCTATAAAATTGCATGGAGCAGGGCACCTGGGTGGCTCAGAACCCAGCCCCACAAAACGAACCGTGAGATCACGACCTCAGCCGAAGTTGGACGCTTAACCAACCGAGCCACCCAGGTGCGCCCCCCCCCCTTTTTTTAAATTTGTTTAAAGTGTAAAAAAAAATGTGTTTAAATTTAAAACTGCATGCCGGGACCAGCTTGTGTGTGTATCTTTGTGTGGTTGTGTGTGTGTGTGTGTGTGTATGGTGTTATTTTTTTTTTTTCCAAATTAAAAAAATATGCAAAGAAAGTAAAAAGAATTCCTGAATCCCCTGGGTGCAGATTCCCCAAATATTACATCTAATACAACCACAGTACAATTATCAAAATTCAGGACGTCCACACGGGCACAAAGCTATTTACAGACGTTATTCACCTTTTCCCAAGAGTTCCTTTTCCGGTCCAGAACTCCACGTAGAGCCACACATTCTATTTAGGTGTCTGTCCTCTTGTTCTCATTCCATCATTTAGGCTCTTTTATTATTGTTATGACTGTTATTATCACTATCATATTCTCCTGAAATCCTCAGGCTTCCTTATTATCAGATAGACTAGATTGTTTAAAGTTGTTTTTTCTGGGGCACGTGGGTGGGTCAGTTGGTTGAGCGTCTGGCGTTGGCTCAGGTCATGATCACAAGGTTCGTAAGTTCGAGCCCCACGTCGGGCCCCATGCTGACAGCTCAGAGCCTGGAGCCTGCTTCAGATTCTGTGTCTCCCTCTCTCTCTGCCCTCCCCTCGCTTGCACTCTCTTTCAAAAGTAAATAAACATTAAAAATTATTTAAATTTTTCCTTCTAACTTTTCCATGCTCTGAATTGAGTCCTTGTTGCTGTTTGCAGAGGCGACAATTATGCAGTATTTTGCCTTTGAACCTGGCACATTTGTGCGGTACCCTGATCTGAGCTTCTGGGAGGTGAGCTCCTGATCAAGTCTCCCCTGCCTCGTGGAACCTTCGTGTCTAAGTGCTGTAACGTCTTGCGGGCAATCCCTCAGAGTTCTGTAAAAGTGACGGTATGGGAATGAATATCTCCCCTTTGCTGGCTGAACACCAACTGAGCTGATGATCCCTCAACGTCACTAGTTTTTCACCCAGATGAGTGGGTGCTGGAGGGGAGATGCACCTTGGGCGGGTAGGATTGGGGAAGGGGAAAATTCCAGCCTGGCTCTGCTCTCCACGGACACCTCCTGGCTCCAGGCCGTTATCTGCCCGCAAAGGGTGCCTTGTTCTAATTAGCACAGGGGTTTTAGGGGCCGCTCTGCTCAGACAGGTGCACTCCTCCCAGAGCAAGCCAGCCACAGACAGGAGTCACAGGGGCAGCGCGCATGATCCGGAGGAAATGCGACACCACCACTGAGAAGGCGTCTCTAAGTGCGGAGGCCGGTGGGGCCACCGGGAATGCCGTCATCCCACGGGAAGGTGGCGAGCCTGAAACGGATCACATGTGTTTCCCTCAGCCCGGAGGGGTAATGGGCAGACCCAGCCCCCCGCTGATGGCTCCTCCCGTAGTGAACACTTCATTTGGTGCCTTTATTTGCTTAATGTTCAGTTTTTACCGTCAAGGCAGTAACTCCTCCTTCAAAAACATTTTGAGAATAAGAAAAGCAAAGGCCAGACCAAAAATAGAGATTTATTGCTGCACCCACCACAGGGAAGCACCATGAAGATCCGTTTGAGTTTCGTGCTCCGCTTTTTAAGGGAACTCTTCGATGTAGGGATGGTTTTCGTAACATTGCTAGGATTATATGGTATCTTGATTTTAAACTTCCTATTAGATGTTATTACATCAATCAATGTATGGGGCGCCTGGATGGCTCAGTGGGTTGAGCCTCTGACCCTTGATTTGGGCTCAGGACATGGTCCCAAGGTCACAGGATAGAGAGCCCTGCATGGAGCTCTGTGCTGAGTGTGGAGCCTCCTTGAGATTCTCTCTCTCTCTCTCTCTCTGTCTCCCTCCCTCCCCTCCTTCTGCCCCTCTCCCCTGCTCATGCTCTCTCTCAACACTAGCACACTTACCATGATGAGTACAGAAAACCGTACAGAATTGCTGAATCATTACACTGTATACCTGAAACTAACGTAACACTGTATGTTAATTATACTTCAATCAAAAAGGTCACAATCCCTATGTCTACAAATGCTGTAGATCAGTAAAGGAAGAACTTCAGTCAAGCCATCAAACAAACACGTGTATAGTTTAAGACGGTGATAAATGGTAGGGAATAAAAAATGCAAGCTGCTCTGAGAAAGTATGATAGAGAAGTCCAGGCGAGACGGGAAGTAGGTCAGGGAAAGCTTCGCTAAGGGCTTCAGCTAAAACTCAGAGGGGGCGGAGTTACGTGTACTAAGCGGACAGCACAGCGTGGCCCACGGAGAGGACACAGCACGTGCAAAGGCCCAGAGCACCAGCAGGGGATAGCATGTGGGGACCCGAAAGCAGGACCATTTTGCTCTGCAAGGAGCAGAGACGGGGATGGACAGATAAATTTGGATGAAGTAACTTGAGGGCGTGTAGTTTAATCACAAATGCAGTGGGATGCTGGGAAATCATCAGAAGGGCTTAGGCAGGGACGTAACGTCACAGGACGTGTTGTTTCCCTTCAAGGGCGGGGTGGGGGCCAGGTTGGGGGTAATTGGGAATGACTGAATGGTATGGGGTTTCCATACCAAGCAGTCCACAAAAGCAACTGCCTATCCAAGTCCCCTGGTTGTTTATTAAAACACACATTGCAGAGACGAAGCTATTTTTTTTTTTTTTTTTTTTTTTTACCCAACCGTGTTATGTTCCGGGACGCTCGGGAATACTGTATTTTCTACCCACCTGGGGCAAATTGATTGTTGGAACAGCCCTATTTGTTCACATCTTGCTTGATCCATGCCCGATGGTGTCTATGGTGTGCCTCCCACTCTGACTCTGGGCTTGCCCCAGAGGCTTGCTCTGTCGGCTTCTTGTTGCGGCGATAACAAATTACCACAAGGTTAGTGGCATAAAGTGACGTAAATTTATTCTCTTGCAGTTCTGGAGGCCAGAAGTCCAAAACGGGTCTCGGTGGGCTGAAGTCCAAATGTTGGCACAGCTGTCTTCCTGTCTGGAGTCTCTAGGGGATCATCTGTTTCCTTGACTTTTCCGGGGTCTAGATGCTTGTCTGGATCTCTTGGCTCCCATCCCCTTCCATCCGCAAAGCCATCAATGGCTGGTCAGGTCTTTCTCGTGATGTCATCCCTCCATTTCTAACTCTCCTGCCTCTCTCTTTCTCATTTAAAGACCTACATGATTACAGGGGCCCACCCAGATACGCCACGGTCGTCTCCTTACGTTAAAGCCAGCCGATTAACACCCTTAGTTCCCCCTTGCCGTGTAACATTCCTTTTTTTTAACACACTTCAGAAATTAAGATGTGGACACCTTTAGGGGGGCCCGTTATTCTGCCTGTCACAGTCTACCCTCCAGCCTCCAAAGAGTCAAATGCCACGTATAAAATACACGCACCCTTCCCCAAAGCGCTCAACCCATCCGGTCGCTTTGGCCCATAAGCCAGTAGCAAATGCAACACAGCGGAGGTACTGAAAAGCATCGGCACGCTGTAACTGGCTTGCTCTCATACAGTTCTGAGAAATCTGAGAAGCCAGGAACAAGCCTGGTAGATGACGAGAGATTCATGGCCAAGTCCTTTGTTCCAGCCCACAGCCGGTCAACCACTGGAGGCAGAATCTGACCAACAGATGTATGAGTCAGCCCAGCGAAATCCAGAGTAAATTGCCAAGTCACAGAACTGCGAGCGAAGCTTTGGGGTGGTTTGCTATGTACCAACACATAACTGATATATGCCCCCCGCCTTCCCCGTCTAGGTGGGCTCATGTGGTTGGTTTTGACCAATGGACAGTTCTAGGCCTGGCCCCTAAAACCTTCTGCAAGAGCGCCCCCTTGCTCTCTTGGCCATAAACCCAGAGAGGAGAGGGTTGTAAGGAGGCTGTGAGAGACCGTGGGCAATCCAAATGGAAGGGGCATGAGCCAGAGTCGCTATTTAGAAGGTTCCTGTCCAGTGAGCTGCCATCTAGGAATATCCTCACTGGACTTTGAGTGAACAAATCGTACTTGGGTGAGCTTTTACATTGAGTCACTGCGCTATTGGTGAGCCTTTTGGTTTTCTTGTTTTTGATTTGCTTTTGTGTTTGTCACAGCAACCAGGATTAAGGAACCTAATGTTTGGTATTGCTACCTGATACTTGGTGTTAGGTAAACATATATGTACCGTGCATGTCCTGACACATCAAACCCATTGACTGGATGGTGGGCAAGGGCCTATGTTGAGAAATGGGTGAACTGGGGACAGAATAACAACGCACTTTAATGCCTGCTAAGGCCTTTCGTCTTCGTGTTTTTTTTTTTTTTTTCCAACGTTTATTTATTTTGGGGACAGAGAGAGACAGAGCATGAACGGGGGAGGGGCAGAGAGAGAGGGAGACACAGAATCGGAAACAGGCTCCAGGCTCCGAGCCATCAGCCCAGAGCCCGACGCGGGGCTCGAACTCACGGACCGCGAGATCGTGACCTGGCTGAAGTCGGAGGCTTAACCGACTGCGCCACCCAGGCGCCCCTCGTCTTCGTGTTTTAAGCAATACAAGGCCAATAGCTATTTTTTTTTCCAACAGGACAGTGACAAGATGAAAAATGACCACCAAATATTTATTTCTCTCTCTTCCCACACTTTGCTACCTAACATCACACCGTGATCACTGTTGGCGTTTCATAACTGACTGCTTAAAGCGAGGCAGGAAGGAGCCATGTGGAAAGGTTTGTCAGAGCCTTCCTAATTCTGCCGTTCTCAGCGGCTGCGTAATTTTCAATCTTTATTAATTACACGCATTGCTTTGAGTTATGGTGTCAGAAATGCATACCTGGATTTAGTTTACTCTCAGGAGCTTTGCTCTGCTCCCTTTTAGCCCTCTTTAAAGAATGCACCTGTTTCCTGCTTGTCTTTGGAAGGACTCCCTGAAGTTGCTCCAGGCTTTGAAATGCATCTCTATTGATTTCTGGAGAATTCAATCAGCAGAGAGCCAGCCTAGACTCGACGTGGAGTGAGCATGTTCTCGTCTCCCTTCTGTCATCAGGGGCACATCATCTTTTAAACATAACTTATTAAAACATAAGGTTCAGAGATGGTCTGTGAAGTGCCAGAAATGTTTGGGTTCTCTTTCTTCTTCCTGATATATCCCCCCCCTTCTCCCCCCGGCCCCCACCGCCCGCCGGCTAGGTGGGCTTATGGGGTTGGGAATTTCTGTCCCTAATTCCTCCCCTTCAATGAGGAACCGGTTATGCTATGCTTCCCTCCATTCCCCATCTCCACTGTCCCCCCACTTCCTTTGCCCTGCCTTCTTCACAATTATTCACCCTTGCTGAAATTGCAAGCTCCAGACTGTGGAAAATACATTTAGTACATCGTTTAGTTAAGGAGAAGGTACTCAAAGCAAGCATTTTTATTTTACAGGGTCTGCTCGTGTTGCCTATGACCAAGAAATTAGTAGATTGACCCCGTGTTATACTGGCTCTCGCATTAATGGTTTATCCGCTTAACTAACCAGTGGTCACCAGCTGCATTAAGGGAGGCTAATGAATTAAAAATATTATCCGAAAACAAGAATTAACCTTGAGTATAAAAGTATTAGCTAGAGACAATCACTCACTTTCCCAGACTTAGTAAACACTTAGAACGCATTAACCGTCCCTAAAGGAGTAATTAAAGAACTTCACTCTTCTGTTTCAAACGCCAGGAACAAAGGGTCAGACGCGCCGCACCCATCTGGTGGTTGTGGATGAACATTAGCCAAATGGTTGACACGAGATGTTGCACTCACAGAGCCGGATGCTCTGATCGGGGGATCTCTAACATCTCCAAGCACGCGTTTCCCTAAAAGACAACTCAGGGACTAACGCCACCTGCCACTGAACTGCCTCTTCCTTGCCTATTTGGGCCAATCCTCTTACAATCATCTGTACTGTAGTAACAGTAATAGTAACAATTTAGGATGCATCTTGCAAAACTGCTTTCCATGCAGGTGATAAATCTGTGCCCCGCGATCGGAAGTGTAGGATTATGCAGATTTTATTCCCCGGTGGTCAGTATTGTGAAGCATCATGCTTGGAACCGCCATACGGAGGAATAAGTGGCAGGTAACGAACCGCACGCGTTCAAGGGTACAGCCTGATCACGTTTGACACATGTACGCACCCGTGAAAGCGTCACCCCAATCGAGACAGTGAACATCTCCATCACCCCTCAGTTGTCCCGTGCCTGTCTGTAATTCCTCCTTCCCAAGGTCCCGACCCTTGCCAGGCAACTACCGCTGTTTCTGCCACTATGGATTCGTCTGAATTTTTCGGAACTTTAAATAAATGAAAGCAAAGAGTACCACTCCCTCGGCATGATTCTTTTGAGACTCTTGCATTTGCCAGAGGTATCAATTTCATTCTCTTGAATCGCGAGGCAGTATTCCATTACAAGGATAAACCACAGCTTGGTTTATCCATTCATCTGTTGTCCGATGCTTGGAGGGATTCAGGTTTGGGGTTATTGTAAATAATGCCGGTATGAGCATTTGCATACAAATCTTCCTATAGTCATGTGGTTTTACTTCCCCTGGGGAAATATCCGTGGGTCATATGGTGTGTGTACTCTCACTTAAAAAATTTTTTTTCTTAATGTTTATTTTTTTGAGAGAGAGAGAGAGAGAGAGAGAGAGAGAGAGAGAGCACGAGCGGGGGAGGGGCAGAGAGAGAGGGAGACACAGAATCCGAAGCAGGCTCCAGGCTCTGAGCTGCCAGCACGGATCCCGATGTGGGGCTTGAACTCATCACGACCTGAGCTGAAGTCGGACACTTAACCGACTGAGCCACCCAGGCGCCCTTGTACTCACTTTTTAAAGAAGCTGCCATACTGCTGGGGCTCCTGGGTGGCTCAGTCAGTTAAGCGTCCCACTCTTGATTTCGGCTCAGGTCATGATCTCACGGTTCGTGAGTTTGAGCCCTACATGGGGCTCTGTGCTGGCAGCTTGGAGCCTGCTTGGGATTTTCTCTCTCCCTCTCTCTCTGCCCCTCTCCTGTTCTCTCTCTCTCTCTCAAAATAAATAAATAAACTTTGAAAACAAAAAAAGTAGAAGAAACTGCCACGCTGCCTTCCAAAGTGGTTTAACCATTTTACATTCGAAACAGAAGTTTCTGACAGTCTCAGAATCCCCTGAAATTGAATCAGAAATATAATGTTTATTTGTAAGTACTCATTTCTCTTGGGAAAGGTCCATTGCCTAAATGCTTGCAGCCAATGCATTCCTAATATGATGTTTTCATTTTAGTTATTTCCTGGTTATTTTTTCGCCATTGCCTAATAAGTATCCATCTGATCATAATTGAGGGAAAATAACGGTTATTTAGTTCCAGTTTTTCCACTTGACAAAATAAATTTATTAAATAAATAAATCCACGAGAAAGGTTTCCCTCCTCTCCTCATATCTTTTGTCCTCAATTCTCACGCTGCAGATTTCTTGCACAGCCTCACTTACATTTTCTTCCTAGGCGTTGATTACGGAGCTTCCCTTTTGCTGCTGTTGTCCTAGCGCTTTGTGAGGCTGCCTGGAAAATCTACCTCCGCTATCCACACTGGCCCCAGACCCAGGCTTGTTTGTCTCGGGCCAAGAGCAAGTCTGGTGGAGGGGTGGCTCCAAACTCCTGAGTGTTTGGTCTGGGGGGTTGGACACAACTTCACCTGCTGTACAGGCAAAGCTCGACTGAACCCAAAGAAGCCTTGTCTGGGCTTGGTGTGGAGGGAACAACCTTTGTTTCCTGCATTTTCTGTTGTTTCCTCACGTTGGCTCGGGTTGGGGGTTGGGGGAGGGGTATTTGGTAGATTGGTAGATTCCATGGGACTTCACACGTGGGTGTGCTGGTGTGCGTGCTCAATAGAGACGTGTTCGCATTTGCACCAACAGATGTACGTAAGAATGCTCATAGCTGCGTTTGGGGTTGTAAGCCCAAACTGTAAACAATCTAAATGTTTATCAGCATTAGAGTGAGTAAATCCAGGGGCGCCTGGGTGGCTCCGTCGGTTACGCATTGGGCTTCAGCTCAGATCACGATCTCGCGGTTCGTGAGTTTGAGCCCCGCGTCGGGCCCTGGGCTGACGGCTCAGAGCCTGGAGCCTGTTTCGGATTCTGTGTCTCCCTCTTTCTCTGCCCCTCCCACACTCATGCACTCTCTCTCTCTCTCTCTCTTTCTCTCTCAAAAATAAACATTAAAAAATTAAAAGAAAAAAGAATTAGAATGAATAAGTCCATCACAGAACATTCATACAATGGAATTCTCCACAGCATCGAAATAAATGATCTGTCACTACATGAACAGATCTTACATACATCATGCTGGGCAAAACAAACCAGATACCAAAAACACATGTATGACTATATTAAGTTCAAGAAATAGGCAAACCGGTCCATTATACTTGAGGATGCCTGCTTATGTAGTAAGACTATAAAGAAAAACAAGAAAGTTTTTAGGATACTCAACATCCTAGTTAAGATATGGGTTACTTTCCCGGAGAAACGAGGGGGGAGTAGTTACACAAGGACCCAAGAGAAGTTTCTGGGGCGCTGGCTTTTAGAGCATGTTTTTGAGGGTTTTGCATTTTGACGCATCACTGTTACATACAGTAAAACCTTGGTCTGTGAGCATAATTCGTTCCAGACACAGGCTTGCGGTCCAAAGCACTCGTGCATCGAAGCGAATTTCAAGACCCATTGGCTCGGTTGTGATCATGTGACATTCGGCATCACATCTTGCTTGTATTGCCAGACATCACTCGTTTATCAAGTTAAAATGCATTAGAAATGTTTGCTCGTCTTGCGGAACATTCGTAGGGCAAGTTACTCGCAATCCAAGGTTTTACTGCAGATTTGTTTCGTGTAGTTTCCCATATAAAATGTACATTTAATGAATTTATTAAAAGCAAGTTGAAAAAAAAAAGCCCTTGAGCCATCGCCCACGGCAGCTGGTCTGGGCAGTTCATGCACTGGCCACAGATGCCACGTCTCTCTCTTGCTGGCTTCAGCTCGTGCTGACACCCACTGGCCCCATCACCTCTGACTTCCCTACACGCTCCACTCTGTACTGAGTACCTCCAGATCTCGGTCTCAGATTTCCTTCCGAGGACAGGAAATGTTCTGACATCCCACCCAAACCCGGTGCTTCGTCCTTGGTTTACTTCCTCTCAAAGGGGTGCCAATAGCTCCCAGAAGTTGTGGCTGTTGCAGCTGGTGGTAGGCCCGCTTGGTTGGTGGGGGTCATCTACAGACATTCCTGGAGCCATGGTCTTACCCTCCCCATGCTCTTTACTCCCAGGGACTGGACGCTCAGCTATCGTCCATTGGCCTCATGGCCCCCCGGGAGCCAGCCTGACAGGCAGCGTGCGCACTCTGTTATCCCCAATAGTCCTTTCTCCATTTTGTCAACTTTCCGCTATGCCAGGCTGCCAATACGTCCTCCTGATGTGCCCTAGGGGCAGAAGACTTTGAAGAGGCATCACGCAGAGGGAAGAAGATCACCCTCGTTCATTGTCTTTAGACTAGAACTAATGCCCTCAAGGTGCACTTACCTAGGTACGTCCTAGCTTTTAAAAACCGATTGACCATGTCCTCAAAAGGCACACTGATTGAAAGCGGTGTGAGGATGGGATGGGAACCAATGTTTATGGATGTCCCACTATGTCTCAGACATGCTGTCGGGCTGTCATGTAATCCCACCCTGTGGGGTACGTGCTATTCCCTCCAGTGTGTAGGTGAGGACACTGAGGCCCCAAAAGGGTCCCTGGCTCATCCTTGTTCCCTCACACAGGGATCGAGAGGCCAGGGAGAGACTCGCCTGGGCTGGGCTTCAACGGAGCGCTTCCCATGCCGTTCCGGTTGGAGCTTCCGGACAGGATGACACGCAGGGCAGACCTGGAAAAATGAACATGTTACACTGTACACATCAGCCAAGTCAGATATTTGTCAAAGCAAACGGATCCTAATGTGAGGTGAGAGAGGAGAGATCTTCCTGCCGGTTACCTTCTTACTACCCTCGAGTGAACAAAGTAATTATTGGTGGAGGCAAAATCGTGGCGCCTGGATAACTCATTAGCTCTTATTTGTTTAAAGTCTGATGGCGTATGACAAAAGGATTTGTTCCAGATGTCAAAGCAGCACAATAGGGCTTAACAGCCTGCGTATTAGGAAGGGGAGGAAATCGCGGGAGGTCACTGAGGCAGAGAGAGAGGCTGGTGGGGGCTGGGTCAACACTGCAAGAAGTCCCCACCTGTCCCCCAGGGACGTCACCACTTTCGGTCCCACCTCATCCATAAATTCTCGGCCTACGATTCTGAACGTTAATGACTTTTCCAGTCTCTGAACTTAAGCTATTGGAAAGGATTATTGAGATAAGTTCCTTTTGGGGTTTGGTGCTGGAAAAACATTTTATCTGAAAAAAATTATATATATTATAATATGTATATTATGCGTGTATATTATATATGTATATTATATTATGTATATTATACATTAATTATATGTGTATATTATATTGTGTATATTATGTATATTATATGTGTATATTATATTATGTATATTATGTATATTATATGTGTATATTATATTATGTATATTATGTATATTATACATTAATTATATGTGTATATTATATTATGTATATTATGTATATTATGTATATTATATGTATATATTATATGTGTATATTATATTATGTATATTATGTATAATATATGTGTATATTATATTATGTATATTATGTATATTATATGTGTATATTATATTATGTATATTATGTATAATATATGTGTATATTATATTATGTATATTATGTATATTATACATTAATTATATGTGTATATTATATTATGTATATTATGTATATTATATGTGTATATTATATGTGTATATTATATTATGTATATTATATGTGTATATGTATATTATATTATGTGTGCATATATATATATATATATATATATCATAATCACATAATACGCTTAATTTGCCACGTTTTGCTTTTCCCGTTGGTTGTCGGGAAGCTCGGACTGCAATTTCCTACTCCACTGCAGAGCTCTGCAGAGCCTCACTTCCTCATACGATTAACTGCCCACTTTGTTCCATGCCTTGTTCTATCACTATTTAAATGATCCTTTACTGGTTGTAGGCATTTTTACCCGCTTCACCCTGGTTCTCTTTTTCTCCCCGCTTTATGTTAAAGAACAAAGGTTCCACTGAGTAAATCTGAAGATCTAACTGGCTTTAGGAAATGATCCACGGATCAGGAGTCACCTGGCCAACAGAAGGCAGCTCCAAAGACTTGTCTCAAGTGGAAGGTTTTTCTAGAAAGGATGGTGGGACAAGACGTTACTGGCAAAAGACAAGAAAGGATTGTTTCGGGCACGGATCACAGGGGAAGGGCAGGGGGTCTTAGTAGGTGGGTCACCTCACCTTTCTTTAGGGGACGGAGAGAGCCCATGTGACAGATGACCTCATGGGTGCAGACCAGAAAATTCCTGACTGGCCCATGAAGACATTTCTGGGGAAGGCTGCAACCTCAATGAGGTTAGGCATTCGGCCCCAGTTTGGAGACTTGTCCTCTCAGAAGTGACCCCATTTTAGGCCTGTAGTTCCTTTTTTTTTTAACGGCTATGTATTTTTGAGAGAGAGCGAGAGGGAGAGAGGGAGAGAGAGTGCACGCGCAGAGAGAGAGGGAGACACAGAATCTGAAACAGGCTCCAGGCAGCTCAGAGTTGCACGCAGGGCTCGAACTCACAAACCGGGAGATCCTACCCTGAGCCGATGTCGGAGGCTTAAGCGACTGAGCCACCCAGGTGTCCTGTTGGTGAATTAATAAATCCAAGGGAAGCCTGCATTTTTCTATGAATAAATAGTTACCTGTCCCAAAAGATTGGGACAGGGGTGACTGCCCATTTCCAACCTCCTCCCAACTATTCATCTGGGAAGGCTTAGCTCCGAACGAGCAGTGAAAGCAGCCTGTTCTAATCTCCCACACTCTTGTGGTGGGCACGATCCAGAGGGCCCCTCCCTGATAAGAAATGCAAACTATTGTCCTTGCTGTGTGACCCCCACAAGCATCGCCAGAAATGCTTCTCATGCTTTTTCTGTTTCCTCCAAGTACCCGGAGCCGTGCCTCTCACCCGGAAAGCAGTCGATAAGTATTTGCGGGCGTAGACGAACATACTCCCCTCCTTTTCACCTCCAGTTGCCCAAGCCCAGCTGTTGGAACTAAACTATTGCAAAGGTTTTATCCTGGGTTCTTGGGTCTCTGGTCTGTTTCAGTCAGTCTGAACTTCCTTTGTCCGAGGCTGACCCTCCTAACTCCAATCCCCTTCCTTCCACTGTCTTCCTTCAACTCCTTCCTTGGCCTAAATATGCATTGCTCAGCTAGGCCAGCTAAGGGCTCTAGCGAACAAGTTTTCAAACTTCGTGGCTTAAGCCCTTGAAAGGGTATTCCTTTCTCAGACTGCAGCCCGATACGGCAGCTGGGGATCATTCTGAAACCTGGACGCTATCAGCCCTTTGGGGGCCAGAGTTTTCCAGTGGCTATTCTGCAGCTGGCCAAACATGAGGGCCAGGAAGACGCACGGGGCATCGCGCAGTGTGCATCATTCTGTGCGCATCCCGTGGTCCAGAACGCAGCCACTCGCCCCTCCCTGTGGGCTCAGGAGAAAAGGGAGAATGGGCATACAGTGGTCTCTGAATGACCGATGTCGCAGGACACATCGGACAGCGGCTCACAGTTCTTTTGCAGATCTTGGGATGATTGCCTGGCCAGGGGAAATAACGGGGTCTGTCTAATATTTGGAAGTCACCGATCCCATCACGGTTCGATCAGCAGAGATTAACCACAAGATCCGAGTCTTTTGACAATAACGAGAGCCAACCCTTATCGTGCACCAAGTTCTCCAGTAGGCACGTTACATTTTTACTTACTCTTCACGCTTCAGGAGCCAGGTTCTGCTACGGTGCCCATTTCACAGATGAACACACCAAGGAAGAGCGGGCTTGGGTAAATTTTCCCGGTATCGCTCGGCTAACGAATGGCTGAGCCGGGATTTGAACGAGGTGGGCTGATTCTGGGACCTGTGAATTTCACAACTGCGATCCTCTGCCCTCGAATTGGACGGGGCCAGCCAAGACAGTCTCTTTGATACTACAGAGTGTGGGGGGGGGGGGCGGTCAAGGGAGCGTCCCCGCCTTTCACAGTCAGAAATAATCCTGGAGAGGCACTGAACCTTCACAGCCCACATGTACAGGGATCCCCTCCTACTTCTTGACCTTTCGTACACAAATGGCTACAGAGGACGCAGTCCATTTAGCGGCGTGCTCTCTAAAGGTTACCGGCTCCTCTCCTCCGTCCCCACTCAGCTTTTCAACAATAAAGGATATTTAACGAGCACCTACCATATGCCAGACACTTTTTTTAGGTGCCAAAATTGGAAGGGGATGAAGGTGTCACGACAGCCGGATGCAAGGTCTGTTCCCGGCAGCATCTGGACCATAAATGAAGAAGGAGGCAAAGTACAACAATGAGTCTATCAGAGCGAGGGCTTCATATCCAAGCAGCTAGGAGGAGGCCAGCTGGTGTCGAGGGCCCTAAAGAAAGCAGGGGGTGATGGTGGCCAGAGATGTCCCCTGTTGAGGACAGCTGGGCAGGGACACGAATGACCCCAGAGAGCCCAGGGTTTTAAAATGTGGAGTGAGAGGGGCGCCTGGGTGGCTCAGTCGGTTAAGCGTCCGACTTCAGCTCAGGTCACGATCTCGCCATCCGTGAGTTCGAGCCCCGCGTCGGGCTCCGGGCTGATGGCTCAGAGCCTGGAGCCTGCTTCCGATTCTGTGTCTCCCTCGCTCTCTGCCCCTCCCCTGTTCATGCTCTGTCTCTCTCTGTCTCAAAAATAAATAAACGTTAAAAAAATAATAAATTTAAAATGTGGAGCGAGAGCATTCTAGGGGGAGGGGAATGACAGGCTCAGAGACTCAGAGCAACTTTTTGGTTTCGATACTGACAAGGCTTGCACATGTTCAGGGTTTGTGACATTTACATTCTACTCGTAATGTCTTTCTGAATCTTTAAGTTTATTTATTTTGAGAGAGGCAGAGGCAGCACCAGCAGGGGAGGGGCGGAGAGGGAGAGGGAGAATCCCAAGCAGGCTCTGTCCGCGCTGCCGGCACAGAGCCCCACGTGGGGCTCGAACCCACGGAACCGTGAGATCACGTCCTGAGCCGAAATCAAGAGTCAGACGCTTCACCGACTGGGCCACCCAGGACCCTCCCCGCTATTGCTTTTCAAAAACAGTTTATTTTGAAATAATCGCCAACGTAAGGAAGAGTTGAAAGGATGGAAGTGTTGACGATGAAGGAGAGTTAAAAAATCTCTCTTTCACCCATATTTCCCAGCTGCTAATGTCTCCTTGCCTTACTTCATACCTTCCCTCCCTCACCCTCTCCCTCCTTTCTTTTCCTCTCTTTCTCTCTCTGTCTCTGTCTCTCTCTCTCTCTCTCTCTCTCTCACACACACACACACACACACATCTTTTTCCTTCGCCATTTGTGAGCAAGCCATAGACGTGATATGCCTTCATTTGTAAATATTCTAGTATATATTCTCTAAAACAGAGATAACCACTCTCCAAGCCTACGAGTCAGGAAGACAACATCTTTCCAATGCTACCATCCCATCCATAGATCCCATTTCCATTTTGCCAGTTGTCCCAACCGTGTGTCTTTGTTCGACATGGTCTAGCATGCCACCCGGCAACCTGGGCTGCATTTTGTGGTGAAGCATGCTATGCCCTCCAACCTAGAACAACTCTTTGTCTTTCCTGCCTCTCCTGTCCTCAACCATTTTAGAGCACCGGCCTCACATGCTGTCAGATGCCCCTCAGGGTGGTCTCCCCGGGACCAGCTCCAACTCACGCATCCTTGATAGGGGCATCACGGGAATGATGCCGTGCCCTTCTCAGCACATTACCTTTAGACATACATGATGTCAGCCCATTCTTCCTACCAATGCTGATATTAACCTTGATCAACCGGTCATGCTGGTGTGTGCCAGGTTTCTCCACCGTAATGGCATCATTTTCCTCCTTGTAACCCATTATCATTCCACGGGGGTATATTGTGAGATCGTGTCATTATGTACATCCTCAATCTGAAGATCCAACGACCACCACGATGGCTGCCAGATGGTGACCTTCCATTTCTAACATTCCTATTACTTATTAGTTTGATTTTACTATAATGTAGAGTTCTGCCTTCTCCATTTGTTTATGTACCTAGGTACAGACCCAGATCTTCTTATTTTCCGCACTATATTATAATCCATGACACTTACACGCTGTTCTGAAATCACGATTTTTTTTTTTTTAGCTGAGTCTTACACAGTTAGATGGACTCAATGTTTACAGCCAATCTGTTTACCATTTCTAGGTTGCATTTCTCGGTTGGCTGAAGTTTATCATCTAGAATTTCTTTAACAAGATCCTATGGGATTTCTATTCTCTAACCCTAAAATATTTTTTTACCCCCATAACAGCTTTATTGAGTTATATTTCGTATACCATGCAATTCATTCACTTTGCACAATTCAATGGTTTTTAGTATATCCACAGAGTTGTGTAACTATTACCACAATTAAGTTTAAAACATTTTTATCACTCTCAAAAGGAATCTGGTAGCCACCCTCCATTTTCCCCCCTATCCTCTCTGGTGCTTGACGAAAACCAATGTGTTCTCTGTCTATATAGCTTGATCTTTAAGGGACATTTCTCACATAAATGGAATCATACAATATATGGGGTCCTTTGTGACTGGCCTTCTTTTACTCAGCATACTGTTTTCAAGGTTCCTCCACATTGCAGTACATTCCTTTTACCCTGAAAAATATTCCAAGGTATGGAAACACCACATGTTGTTTATCTATTCATCTGCTGGCGGGCATTGAACAAGTAATTCCACTTTCGGTTGTTCTGAAAAATGCCGCTATGAACGTTCACGTAGTCTTTGTGTGGACATACATTTTCATGGACCTTTGGTCCACGCAGGAGCGGAATTGCTGGGCTGTATGGGAACTCTGTGTTTACCATTAGGCAAATGGTGGCTGATGACGTTGCGTCCTTTTTCACGGGCTTATTGGCCATTCGTGTCTCTTCTTTGGAGAAATCTCTACTCATACCCTTTGCTTATTTTTAAACTGGGTCATGCGTCATTTTATTGTTGTGTCACTAACATTCTTTATATATTCTAGTGAGAATTCCCTTGTAAGATATATGATTTGCAAACATTTTCTCCCATTTGGAGGCTGTCTTTTTGCTCCCTTTGAAGCACCGCACTTTTTATTTTGGATACAGCCCAAGTTCACCATGTTTCTCTGTGTTGTGTGCCCTTTTGATGCCATATCTAAGAAATTCTTGCCCGGTCCAAGATCATGAAGATTTACTTCTATGTTTTCTGAAAAAAGTTTCATAATCTATAAATCTATTACTTTTAAGCATTTGATGGTTTTGAATTAATTGTTATATATGCTATGGGGTAGGGGCCTAATTCATTTTTTTTTTTTTTTTTTGCGTGTGAATATCCTGTTTTCCCAACGCCATTTGCTCAAAGGAGTACTCTTTCTGCTATTGAATTGTTTTGGTGCCTTTGTCAAAAATCAATTGCATGTTTATAGCTGCGCTCTCAACAATAAGCAAATGATGGAAAGAGCCGAAATGTCCATCCACCGATGAATGGATAAAGAAATTGTGGTTTATATACACAACGGAATACTATGCGGCAATGAGAAAGAATGAAATCTGGCCTTTTGTAGCAACGTGGATGGAACTGGAGGGTGTTACGCTAAGTGAAATGAGTCCTACAGAGAAAGACAGATACCATATGTTTTCACTCTTATGTGGATCCTGAGAAACTTAACAGAAGACCACGGGGGAGGGGAAGGAAAAAAAAAGTTAGGGAGGGAGCCAAACCATAAGAGACTCTTAAAAAGTGAGAATAAACTGAGGGTTGATGGGGGGTGGGAGGGAGGGGAGGGTGGGCGATGGGCATTGAGGAGGGCACCTGTTGGGATGATCCCGGGTGCTGTATGGAAACCAATTTGACAATAAATTTCATATTAAAAAAATCAATTGCATGTAAATGTGACGGCATATTTTTAGATCCTCAATTCTATTCCATTGATCTATATGTCTACCTTATGCCAGTACGAAAATGGTTTCCTTTGGCCTTTATCTTGAACAAAAGTTCTGCTGGGTGTAAAAAGATTGTAGTTATCATTTCTTACTCTGAAGATTTTGGGGTGTAATTCAGTTGACTCCAGCACTGAGTATAGAGAAGGCTGAAGTCTGATGAGTGATTTTTAGCCTCAGAGCCAACACCAAAAGGACCGCTTATCTAAATGTTCACTGTTTCTTAGACTACATCTTGGTGCGAATGGTCCCATGTCAGGTTTTCCGGAAAGCATGTTGTGGTTTCATTATATAGGTTTGATCTTTATTTCATAGAGAGTTTTCTTAAATGCTAAATCTTAAGATGCGTTTTTTGTTGTTGTTGTTTAATTATTTCAGTCTCTTGGGGATGATAATTATGGCACGTTGGAACTCTTTTGACTTTGTTCTCTACATCGATATGCAGAGTTAGATAATAGATGATAGATTGCGAGATGGATGAATAGATGGATGGATAGATAGACAGTAGGTGGATGGATGGATAGATAAGATATAGACAATGTTATAGACAGATGATGTACAGATGGTCTCGACTCCTCCCTCCATAATAACCCCTGTGCTTTTAACCACACGAATTCCTTTTTGTCCTGTCTCTAATGTAGCTTGTAAATTTCGGTTTTTTATTATTCTCTTCTACTTCCTCCTTGTTCGCCTCTTTCTGCCAGCTTAAGTTTCATCTCATTGTGTCATCTTGCCATATATTCTCTGTGCGCTTATCTTTCTGCCTCGAGCTTTATTTTTTCAAAACGCTCCCTCGAAATCTTCCTCCGTGAACGAAACTACAGTGACACTCTTCTGTTCGAACGCCGTGTTCTTCCTCTGGGGGTTTCTCATGGGCCATTTTCTCTTGCTTATCGCCTCTTATTTCCCTGTTCCGTGTCCGTACTGTTCCCGTCTTGGTCCCTTTCCTGGTACAGTTTTTCTGGAGGTAAGGATCTGTGTTGGGAAGGGCAGGGGCCACTATTCAGGTCCGAAGGAATTTTCCCTGCTGAAGTGTCCAGGGCTCCTCCGTGCCCATGTGAGCAGACCCCAACTGCCTTCAGCTGACGGAAGCCTGCTCTCGGTACAATTCCTCTTGACCGCCTGGCCTACTTCCTGCAACTGGGGCACACCTGCGCCAGTGTTGACAATTTTTAAGTGCTCATGAGCATATCCAGAAAGGGACTCTAACAAAATAGCATCTGTGGTTCTCTCCGACGTGCTGTGCTGTGTGGTGCTTTTATTCTGTTCTTTTTTACTCTCCTGTAGTCTTGTTGTTGTTTTTTTTAACAGAAATATATATTATCTCTATAATCCGGAAATGCATTGTTTTAGAAAAAGAAGGTTCACACGGCTGCAGCAGGATGAAAGAACAAAGGTGAGTTAAGGAGCTGGGTCTACCAGCCGGTCCCTCTCAAGTGCACCAGACTAATAGCTAAGGACAGGTCAACTGAGGGGGCCAGAGGGCTCAGACCTGGTGAGGCAAAATGGGCCACTCCAGTGAAAGAAATCACCAGGTGAAGCAGGAAAAAAAAACCCCCAAAGCAAGGCTGGGCAGAGGGGAGATCCTACACATCCAGATTATTACTACTCCCATGCAGGAGGTGACTGAAGCTCCGAGGGGTTAGGTCAGTTGCCCAAAGTCCCTCCATCTTGAAAATGCCGATTAAATCATGTTCTTCTAATTCCACATCATCCCAGGGCTTTTCCTCTCCTTCCTGCCTACTTATTAGCTCTCCAGCCAGGGTGACTCAGTGTAGGGTGATGCTATTAACTCAGAGACGGAGCGTGGGGAGGGAAGGAGGCGGCTTGCGGGGAGAGATAATGAGCTCTGTTTTGGACATGATGAGTTATTGTGAGTGCAGTGCTCTCCTGTTGGAGTAACATGGAGGCAGAGGCATCGTTTCCTGTGAAAGCCCACTGTTCCTGTCACCTCGCTCCTGTCAGTCAAGCGAGGAAAAAAAAAATAATGTGTCTAGAAACCTGCTGGTGGCTGTCTTTCCCCCAGAATGAAGCCACCCAGTACAGAGGACACTGGATCTCAAGGAGACGAGGCTTTGACAGCCCCTGTCCGTGGCCCAAATAGCATCGGGAGCATCTCTTGGCATCCATCTGGCTCCGGGCTCTTGAATGGGGGCATTCCAGACACCCGGGAGGCAGAGGGGCTGGAAACAGCGACAGCTTTATTGAACTCTCCAGGGCTTCAGAGAGTCACCTTCCCCGTTGTGATCTAGGTAGCCAGCCTCAAGGGAATTTGACCCAGGCCAAGTTTTTCCCCCAGGGCCGACGAGCACAACATCCAGAGCCATCCTTTGCACGTAGACCCGTTTGCCAAGACTGACAAGGGGGTGGGTTGCAGCAACAAGAGCAAAGCACCCACAGAAAACACACCCCACCAAACTAACGGCAACCTGTGTGAGATAACATTTTTGTCCAAGAGGTCACTGTTGAATCTCAAGCCTATTTTTCTTTTCTTTCTTTTAAAAGTTGTTTTATGTTTATTGATTTTTTAGAGAGAGAGAGAGAGTGTGAGCAGAGGAGAGACAGAGAGAGAGAGAGAGGGGGGGGAGAGAGACAGAATCTGAAGCGGGCTCCAGGCTCCGAGCTGCCAGCACAGCTGGCCATGCACCCAACTCCAACGTGATGTTAGCTCTTTGTTAGGTTGATTTATTTATTTTTCAGATTAAATAAATGAATCACCTGCTATATACCCAACACCACAAGAGCAGCTTTGCCTCTTTTAATTTTGTACACCCACGAAAACGAGCAGACCCTGTATCAGTCAGGATTGGCTAGGTTATGTTACCGTAACAAACATCCCTCCTGTCTCAGTGGCTTATAATGGTTTCTTAGTCACACTGCATGTCTAATCATTCAGCTGGCAGTTTTGCTCCCAGATTGCCTCACCCCCTCGGATCCAGACAACAGAGCGGCCACCTTTGCCAGTCTCAGGGGGCACAGAGAAGGAACGGGGTGAATCGCAACCTGGCCGGTAGCTCCCGTCCAGAAGTGACATGACCACCATGCCACTTGGCCCTGCCTGAAATCAAAGGGAATGGGATGGAGGGAGGGCAACCAACTGCCTCAGAGAAGCATGCAGGTTTGGTGAACGGGTCTCTCACAAGGGAAACTGAGGCTCTTGGTTAAGTCAGTGAGCCAGGTGTAAGGAAGTGAATCATGGTCTCTCTGAACACGGAACACAGGGCATCCCATTTGTCTCTGTGGTCTGCTTGCTTCTCGTGTCTTCACGGAGCCTAATGCTTGGTCTCTCTGGAAAAGCCAGTTGGCAAGGCGCCTTGTGACACCCAGAAGCGGGCCTTTGTCGCTCTGATGTGGCACAGATTTCCAGGCCAAGTGCCAAGCGCTGTCCGGACTTGTGGAGATGTCCTTGTGGATATGGTACGCGTAATCCACTTCCATGCCTGCTTTTCCAAAATGGCTTGCTGGCCCGCTCCCTGAGCAACCCCTACCTTGCAAAACCAAAAGGCAAATCTCGTTATCCACGCTCCAATTCGAGAAAACTCCTGGAATATCTCTACTTGTAGAAATGTGACGGAGGAAGAAAGAGTGTGCATACCCCCTCCTTTCTGAAGTATTGAGCAACTCATTATTCATCAAACGGCATTTCAGAATAGTGTGGTTGTTTTAATTCAACCCTTTTTAACTTTTTCTTTTTGTACGTGTTTTAAAATTTCTATTAACGTTTATTTATTTTTGAGATGGAGAGAGAGCGTGAGCGGGGGAGGGGCAGAGAGAGAGGGAGACACAGAATCCGAAGCAGGCTCCAGGCTCCGAGCTGCCAGCACAGAGCCCGACGCAGGGCTCAAACCCACGAACCATGGGATCATGACGTGAGCCGAAGTCGGTCGCCCAACCGACTGAGCCACCCAGGCGCCCCAACCCTTTTTGATTTTTTCAGTCATGGGGTCACACTTGTGGTTCTATTTGGCAAATGCACCATGGACATGCGCCCACAACACCCAGGTCTGGAATCACCGACCTCCGTGTGCTTGGTTACTGAAACTTCATCCGAACCACTTAACAATAATCTAAGCGTAAGCCGCTGCTTTTAGCTTCTTCTGTTCCCCAGCCTTCTCTTACTGACTTGTTAAAAGAAAATCAAATGGTCACACATGAGACAGAAACAGAGGTAAATGTAAACCCGTCCGAGACTTCATCCCGTGGCTCTCAACTGGGGGGTGCGGATGCGTGTCATATCACCTCTCTCTGCCCGGGACTCATCCCAAACCAGTGAATTGGAACTCCAGAAATGGGGCCCAGGGCACATTTCTATTTCAGGACGTTGCTCTCAGATTTGAGAACCACTGAATAAGGTCCTCAACCACTGAGTAGCTGAGCTAGCTCCCATTCCTGCCCCCTGCCCCCACCCCTTTATTACTTTACGTGTATATTTCTCATCAAATGAATGATGCATTTGTAGATGTTGTGTTGGGGTTGCAACATATTTATTCTGCTCGGCCCTACGTGCTTCTGGATGCTAATTGAGGTCACTTTCATTGTTTGTCCCTAAGTCTGCCGGAATAATAAGCCTCACTTGTCAAGGGATATGGCCTTATCACTCCCTCTTGCATTTTTCTGGGACCCACGGGAGGAAGGGATATTTGCCTCATATAGGACTCCTGCCACATCCTGTACCTCCAGCTGGCTCACCACCCCCATTTGGGCCATCGACAAGGGGGTACCAATCTGCCCCTCAGCTCCGGATTTTCTGGCTGTGGCAACACCAACTCCTAACCTCCACCCACCTCCAGATTTCCAGCACGGACTTTCCTCATTTGCTTGCCAGGAAAGTTTTCCTTTTTTGTTGTTGTTTCTTCATTTCGGTGCTGGGGGTGCAGAGCGGGGGGTAGGTAAGACCCACGGTTGAGTGGCACCGTTGGAGATCCTGGGTCCTATGTTCCCCTGCAACAATTCTTTCCCAGGTACCCTAGATCCCGATGGTCCAGTTGGACTCTCCCAATGGACTCCTTCCTCTGTGCCATTTTGTCTGCCCTTCTCCTTCCGGCAAGCGAGCTTCTGTGGCTTTCCCATCTGTAGACTGTTTCAGGACCTCTCCTAAAACTACATGTTGCATTCCACCCCCATGATACGGTCTACCCCCAGTGGAGGCAAGGAGGCAGAATCTCCACTAAAGACGGGGCTTCCGCGACGCCAACCCCCAGATTCACAGGGCGTTCCGATCTGCAGCACGGATCAGAAAGTGTGTTGCTGCGGAGGGGCCTGGCTAGGACTTAGACTAGAATCTTCCTTTCAGTGTCTAGGACTGAGTGTCTAGACGACTCCTCATCCCGCAAGGCAAGGTGGCAACTTTCCCAGGATAAGGGAATGACGTTCCTGCCTCAGTTTCCACTTTGTAACAGTTGGTAGCCTTCCATTCTAAACTGAGCTGAGGTGAATCTGCCCATGCAGCTATTTAAAAGGAAGCCAGAGGAAGGTGTCCTGAGGCTTTGCAGAGCCAGGGTACCCAAAGAGGCAGAGGGAGGTGTGACAGGATATACTCTGGAGATGTAGCCCGACAAAAGGCTGTGGAGCTGTCTCCTCCCCAGAGGAAACGAAGGGAAGGGGGCTTTAAAGCACCATTAAGAGCTTCCAAATATGTTCCTTCTTTCAGGGGGCACAGGAGACTGATGCCTGAGAACAGGAACATGGGTCACAGACTGGGTCAGATTTCCAACCCGAAAGATCTGGAGGTGGGGGGGATGGCTGGCCACTTGCTTTGGTGGCGGAGCCTGGAGTCAATGGCATTGGGACTGGCCAGCAAAGGGGTATGGGGGATGTGAGTGTTCCTGTGGAACGGACCTGGGCAACACTGCAGAGAAGGCAACTGTGGGGCCATCTTTGTTCCTCAGGCTGCCCAGAGCAGCAAGGAATCCCAGCAGAAAGAGGCCAGAGGACCATGGCTGGGTGCCCAGGGGTGAAGAAAGATGGGAAGTCGTGACCTGAAATAGAAACATCACCCCGGGCCCCAGGCCAAGGGAACCACACAATCTTCTAAAGTACACAAAGGGAAAAACCAAAAACTTTTGGGGGGGCGGGGCAAGGAGAGCACAGTTGGTGGAGGGGCGGGGAGAGGGGGACAGAGGACCCAAAGCTGAAGCCAGCTCTGCGCCGACAGGCTGACAGAAGGGAGCCTGACGCGGGGTCCGAACCGCGAGATCATGAGCTGAAGCTGAAGTTGGACGCTCAACTGACTGAGCCACCCAGGTGCCCCAAGAAGCAACAACCTTAAAATGTGAACAGACACAGAGAACAAAAAGCCAGGTAAACACAGAGCTAGTTCAAGGAACAACTTTCTTGCCCTTTCCTCCTCCTCCATGCAGCCCCCAGAGGCTGATGCTGTAGGGGCAGGGGGTGCAGGGAGGGGGGGGTGGGGGTGGTTCCGAAGAAGGGAAGTTGGAAACCACTGGCCCCTCTTCTCCTCTCCTACTGCAGGCTTCCAGCCAAGTCCAGAGTTTCTATTTCAATTATGGTGTGAGCATTCAAGTTTCTGAACCAATGTGTGTTTGTGATCTCACGCAACTTCTAGACGTCCTCTTAGCTGAGAGTGGCAGAGAAAGCAAAGACTTTGCAGGCTAGGAGAATCATCACACAGGCTGTAAAACGACCCTGGGAGCTAACGTTTAAAGGCACAATGACAGACAGAACAAAGTTGTGGCGTGATCACAATCTATGCGTCTCTGTACAAGTTACAACAGGAAACAGGAGGCAGAAGTCAGCGGAAACCCGTACGTGATAAGCTGTGTTTCTTGAATGGCCTTCTGTGAATTTCATATTGTTCTCCATATTCTTTTTAAAAAGGAAATCAAGGGGAGGGACACGAATCCACACTTAGACCAGAACTTGGAAGAGTAGATTGGAAGATCGCGGTGCCCCCGGAGGGACGGGTTCATGAATCCCAAGAATGAGGCGACATTCAGGACCCAGGGGTTTCCTCACCTACCAGGCTTGTCTTGGGTGGCCACAGGACAAATAGGTCTCTGCATCAGCCTATGGATCGTAGGGAATATCTAGGTCAATAATACCCTAATAACATAGTACGGTGACAGGTGGTAACTGCATTTGCCGTGCTGAGAAGTTGGTAATAAATTGTTGAATCACTATGTTGTACATCAGAAACTAATATAATATTACATGTCAGCTATACTTCTATTAAAAACAAAAATTAAAAGCGAAAAAACGTCATTTATTTTTGAGAGAGAGTGAGCAAGATCACAAGTGGGGTTGGGGTAGAGAGAGAGGTACAGAGAGAGAATCCCAAGCAGGCTCCGTGCTGTCAGCACAGAGCCCCACGCGGGACTTGAACTCACGAACTATGTGATCATGACCTGAGTCGAAATCAAGAGTTGAAATCAAGAGTCAGATGCTTAAGCAACCGGGCCACCCAGGTGCCCCAGTAGGTAAAAGGTTTTTAAAAGTTCATATAGAAGCCTTAACTGGGTTCACTGGCTCAACACCACATCACTATCTCAAGGCTGTGTCCTGGGAGCAGCCTCTGGGAGTGGGAAAGGCAGGCGGAACGCACATTCCCAGGACAGGGCAGGGGACGGGGAGGCCCCCGTGGCTTGGGTCCTGCTCATGGGTCAGCCAGCGGTCGTGTCTTCTCCATGACCTCCCCCCACAACCTCAAGTAGAATTACCACTTGTATCGAACTTTCCTGTAGGAGTCCTACAGAAATCACCAAAGTGGAGGCGGGTGGAGTTTCACTTTGGAGAATTGCACAGCAGGTGCATGGGACACTTTCGGTGCGGCCACATAGCATTATTGGGACATTTACCTATACAGTGTAAGTTTCACTGGGCAAGCCGGTTGAAAATACATAAACACTATTAAATCGAGTCCCGTGGAAAACATGGCTCAAGGGCAGATTGATTTCAAGGAGCCTCTGCTAAGTGTACAAAATTGCAATGTGCTTTTGGTTTGTTTTCTCTAAAAGGTCTGCTCCTCCGCCCCTTGCCCCCGAGCTAACCCATGAAATAATGTCAACCTACAGCGTCATTTGGGAGATGATTTGACTTAAGCTGGAAACGGGGTCAGGGGTATTGATTGGAAACATAGTGACAAGGCCCGTTTTTACTGATAAGCAGGGCATGGTCAGACTCATTCCTGGGGGCTACTCTTCCAGAAAGGCGGGGTAGGCGGGCAAGTCTGGCATGCTACAATGCCCCAGAATTAAGTGCTGCTTCTGGGAAGCCTCTACTCCATAAGGAGAGCCACTCGCTCGTGCTGAGTTCTGGACAACTCTGCAGATGCTGTCTTTTAGAACGTGGCCTCTCATGAACGTGTAAGAACACGGAGATTAGAATCCAACAGACTTGGTTCGAATTCTGACTGCACTGACCATATCCCCTAGGGGTGCTGCTTCTCCGCGTGGCTGTCTCTACAGCCTGGAGGCTCGTCCTGAGGATTCAAATGATGCTTTACATGTGAAAGGCTTTTGCACAATGCTCGGCACATAGCACGACTTCAACAGATAGTCTATTTCTGCAATAAAAGAGTAAGTCTGGAAGTTCACCACTAAGATGTCCTATCTCACAAAGAAAAATAATTCTCGAATAGGAGTCAGTGGTTGGGGGTTGATGGGCAGTGCATCCCCAAACTACTTGAAGTCCAGGAAGTTAAAAAAAAAATTGGTAGCAATTAGAGTAAGAAAACTTAATTAACCCAGCTCATTTCAGAATCCCTGCATGATCCGATTTTCATCAACACTACAACTGGAGAAAGATTCTTGAAGGTTCCGCCTCTACCGCTCCACTCCCTTTCGCCTGGCCGCCAGCCTCCTTAAATATTCCTCTGCTTCTCTTTTTCTGTGTTCCTTTGAAAAGGTTCGTCGAGTGAGCCACTGACATTTTTTAAGGCAACGCTGGAAACACCTGAGCGGGCAAAGCCCGGCATTACTAACAGAGGGTGTTAAAAAGATAAATTGTTGTGGAGCGGGAGAGAGAGAAAATTATCCGTGAGTGTAAAGGGAGGGTGGCCCCTGAGAGGTCTTCGAAGCTGCTGCTGAGTGAGCAGCTTTTCAGGTGTCGAACAAGAAGAGGCTGTAAAGCAACCAAAATGTTTACGTGAGGTCCTAGGGCGTGCAATCCAGGAGACAGAGAGTCCCCGGAGACTGAAGGCAGTACACCCCGAGACAGGTTACACGACTTGTTTGGAAAGAATCGTGCTCGGTGCTGACGGGAGTTAAACCACCTACCACACCGTTGCTCTTGGGCTAACAGATGTCACACCATCTCTTTCTCAGCCCCGAGGAGCAGGATGTGTCCTAGGAGGTGGCTGTGTGGCAACTGACGAGTTGCAATGCACAGAAGTCAAAAGTCCGTGGTGTTGCAAGCATTGAAACGGGAGATGTGCCTATGCCTAGCTTCCTCAGTTTCCCCCTGAGCCTATCGTGAGGGACTTTTAGCAATGCTTACTTCACGGTGGAATCCCCTTTCACCGCAGAGTATCAAGCTTTCCAACTGGGAGAGCACTCTTTTCCCCCTGCCGTTCCTTGAAAATGTTCTTACGTAATGACTGAACGCCTCTCCCAAGAGCTCTCACTCGGGAGCAAACCCTCGTGGAAGCACCTGCCAGCCTCTATCTCTCAACTCCGTGTCATGCTTTTGAGCCCCCCCCTTTTTTTTGCCTTTCGTCACTCTCTCCTGGAGCCTCAAGAGTCCCCCTTCTCTGTCTTTGATGCGGACTCCAGCCTGTGTCAACGTGACTGGGGTTTCCTTGGGCGTCCGTTGACTCTTGTGGAGCCTGTGGTCCAAGCCCCAACCCCGACTTGTTTCTGTCAACAGCCCTTCTCTTCAAACCCTTGAAAGCAGCTCTATTTATCCTCATTGTACCAACAACATTCCATGACTGTTCCACGTCCCAGACTCGGTATTTTTCCATTTGTCACCTCGATTCCTCCTCAAGCCGGGAAGTTAGCAAACTGCAAAGAGCCAGGTATGAGCTTGTTTAGGTTTTAGGAGCATTGTGGCGGCCACTCAACCCTCAAAGCACGAAAACAACCGCAGAGAGCGTGGAAACAAACGATCCTGGCTGTGTTCCCATAAATGTTATAAACAACATGTCCGTGAGCGGGCCTGGCTTGGTCCCAATAAAACTTTATTTAAACAAACATTCAGCAGGGTAGTCTTGGCCGGCGGGCTGTAGCGTGCCCACCCCTCGCTCTAAACAACCCGTCGGAGTGTGTTATTAGTACTTCTCCTATGATGGAGAAAAGGAAGCCGGGCGAAGAGATTAATTTCCAAACATTACACAGGTTGGGGGTGGCAACCCAGGGTGCATCTGAGTCCAGTGACCGTGTCAATTCTGCACCGAAATCCCTGCAAACGATGAGGACGTTCACGTTAGGAAGAGTGAGGTGGAAGACGGGGTGTTTCCCAGCAGCCTGCACCTTCTTCCTTATTACAAGCTCCCCCCGCCCCCAGGATCTCACCAGCTCCACGTGGGCTGGAATACTGCTCAGGGTAACGATTGCTCTTGGGGCTCTGACGTGGCTGTCCTGCGTGGCTACCCTGCCTTGGCATGTAACTTCCAGAAAGCTACAGACAACAGCTTTTTCTTCCTTGGCCTGGAATTTGAGTAATATATTTTAGTCCCTGTGTTAAGGGCATTTAGGAACCTCAGACATTACTGAGCGCGCGCATGTGTGTCCGTGTATATACGAGACATTGAGCTAAGTCCTGGAAATACACCGTAAACCAGTGAAAAGAGGGGCACCTGGGGGGCTCGGTGGGTTAAGCGTCCGACTCTTGATCTCAGCTCAGGTCATGATCTCACGGTTTGTGAGTTCAAACCCCGCAAGGGAGCTGCTGTGGAGCCTGCTTGGGATTCTTTCTCTCCCTCTGTCTCTGACCCTCCCCACTTGTGCTCGCTCCCATGCTCTCTCTCTCTCTCTCTCTCTCAAAATGGATAAACTTAAAAAAAAACAGTGAAAAGGACAGACCCTGTTCCTGCCTCAGTGAAATGACCATCTAGACCTCTATGTGATGGACTCTGTGTTGCTCAGGTCTATATAGTTTAGTCCTTGTCCGCATTATTCGGATCAACCCTCGGAACCTGAGCTAGGCATCATTAACCCCATTTTAAGGGTGGATAAGCTCAGGCTGGGAGATGCAGGGACCTGTCACATGGTGACAACTTTGGTGGTGGAGTGGGGTCTTTGGCTTGGGGTTTCTGGCCCCTGGCCCCGTGCCCCTTCCGGCACACCTCATAGCTCTGCCTCTCCCAGAGCCACACTCTGCACCATTGGGCTCTACTCCTGCACCCCCAGCTGGCAGCATCTTTGTCTGAACTTTATATAACCTGGCTCCTTTCCAGGTCCTCTGGCAGCTGTCCCAATTCTTGTTTTCTATCTGCCCGGCATCTCCCCAGTTCCCTTCTGAAGCTCTTATCCTTCTCTGGCAGCCAAATGCCCTCTATTTTATTTTCTCCCCAGGGCACACTCATAGGATGGAGAAAAGCCGAGAGATTGTTCACTTTCTTAACAGGAGCTGCTTTCAATTCAGCCACAGCTGCGACACGTTTCAGAAGTTAGATGGATCCCAAGACAGATGGCTCAGCAGCGACTATTTTAAGCCCCAGAGTCACAAGAACGGATCCAAAATAACTCAGTCCAGCAGGGGTCAAACGCAGAGCAGACCTGCCGGCTTTGGGAAAAGCATGACCCCGGGTCCTCGGCGTCGTCAAGTGAGTCAGCTCTGGTGTTTTCTAGTTAATAAGACTTCTTCGGCGCAGTTCTTATGCTGATGTTTCAGGGCTGAGTTGGCTCTGTGTTCAGCTGCTGCTCTCAAAAACAACAACAACAGCAGCAACAAAAACTCCCTCCATGTCTTCAAAGCTCTCATCTGAATATTTGTTACTGCACTCAAGATTCGTACCAGGGGAAGCTCTGCTCCCCTGTGTATCAGTCAGCTAATTGCAACAGTGATGCTGTGTAAGAAAGCACATCAAAACTCTGTGGCTTAAAGCAATGATTATTTATTCTCTTTCAAGTGCCTGGACTTGGCTGGGGTTCAGCTGATCTGGACTCAACCTGGTTGGTCTTGGCTCCAGGTTGTAAATTTCCTCCTGTGGCAACACCTACTTTTCACCTTTGTTGGACCAGCCTGTTGTTTTCGTCGCAGTGGTAGAAGTGCAAGAGGAAAATGTCCCACTACACATGCATGTTTCAGGCCTTTGTTTGCATGTGTCTGCTACAATCACATTGGCCAGAGCACTCTATGTGGTCAAGCCCAATACCATTGAGACAGGAAGTAGACCCCACCCCACCGCTAACGGAGCAAGGAGAGACTGTAACTCACGTGGCAACGGCTGTGGATAGGAGAGTGAAGAATTAGGAACTATCCATTACCCCTGGGCTGCAAAACACCTGGAAAAGAAGGCTGGCTGGAGGGCAGCAGAGAAACCTGGTGGTCTTTCCCCATTGAGGAGTTATGACTACTCGTTTTCCTTATGACTCCAGGGGAGACTCAGAGCCATGACAGATGGCCTGACTTTCCCCTTTGCAGTGGCCTTAAACCATCTCTGCATTCTTTGGTATGGACTGCCCTTCTGTCCCTTGAGGGGGCTGCTATTGATTCTTTGAACCGGCTCCCCAGAGGGCTCTAATAGATCTGGTAAGTCCGGAGATGTAAACAGGATGCACGAGTAGAGGGTGACTTAAGGTCCCGAGCCCATTTATTTGCATGCCCCTGTCCCTGCACGTGAGGATGTCTTCAGTTTCAATGACAATACCAGAGAAGCGGGCTTCCGTGAGCTCACTGGAGATGGCAGCACATTCAAGGTAAAGCTGTCCTGCTTTTGAGGCCATCAGAATTTGTCTGTGGGCCGGCAGTGGGGCAGTGGGCCGGCAGAGGCGTTGCTAGAATCATATAGCGCTTCTTATGGCACCTACCCCTGTCTAGCACACTGAGCCTTGGTGAAAGGGACATTTGCCTTCAGAGTCATGGGGGCAATGATGCAGTGTCATCTGTCTTCCGTCACTTGCTATCTCACGGCCCTCCTTAATACGTTTGTGGCATTTGTCACCGTATGGCATTATGGGTTTGCGTATTTGCTTATTGCCTTTTTCCTCCACTACTCTTTAGGGGCAAGAATGTATACCTCTTTGGATGCCTCCTTTAGGGCTGTATCCCCAGAACCTAGACTCTGATACATGGTATTAGTCAAAAAGGAGTTCAATTAGACATTTGTTACATAAACAAACAAACAAACAAACAAATAAATAAATAATCTTGTCTCACCATGTGGAACAGAGTATTAGTATCCTACTATCCTCCCTCCCTCCCTTCCTTCCTCCTTTCCTTTCCTTTCCCTTCCCTTCCCTTCTTCCTCCTATCATCCTTCCTTCCTTCTTTCCTTTCCTTCCCTTCCACTTCCTTCTTCCTCCTATCATCCTTCCTTCCTTCCTTCGTTCTTTCCTTTCCTTTCCTTCCCTTCCCTTCCCTTCTTCCTTCTATCATCCTTCCTTCCTTCTTTCCTTTCATTTCCTTTTCCTTCCTTCCCTTCCTTTCTTCCTTCTATCATCCTTCTTTCCTTTCCTTTCCTTCCCTTCCCCTCCCTTCTTCTTCCTATCATCCTTCCTTCTTTCCTTTCATTTCCTTTCCCTTCCTTCCCTTCCCTTCTTCCATCATCCTTCCTTCTTTCCTTTGCTTTCCTTTCCTTTCCTTCTCTTCCCTTCCCCTCCCTTCTTCCTTCTATCATCCTTCCTTCCTTCTTTCCTTTCATTTCCTTTCCCTTCCTTCCCTTCCCTTCTTCCTTCTATCATCCTTCCTTCTTTCCTTTCCTTTCCTTTCCTTTCCTTTCCTTTCCTTTCCTTTCCTTCTTTCCTTTCCTTCTTCCTTCTATCATCTTTCTTTTCTTTCTTCTGTCTGTCTGTCCTTCCTCTTATCCTTCCTCTGGATATATATTGATGGCTCCACCTAAGATTACTTCATCTTGCATGATTCTATAACTTCCCCAATGTGCACTGTAAACTTCCCTTTGGCTGTGTTAACATTTAGGGCCAACTAGGGATATCAGAGGAAAGAAATCAATCTTGGCTCAGGGAGACCCAGACCTTTTGAAATTCAGATGTGAGGGCGCTTTGGGCTCAGGGAGAAGCCGACTGCTGTTAGATACTTAGAAATTATCTTGCTTTCCATTCATAGAGAAACACTGGAAATGGGTGAAGGCATCATCTAGGTTTTAGCTATCCTACATGCCAGCGTGACCTCAAGCTGGCCAGCTGTGGCACACAGAATCATCCCCCTCCGTGACGTTCGTGTTCTAATGGCGTTGGGATCCTGTAATCGTGTTAGATCACGTGGCAGAGAGGGAATTAACGTTGCAAATGAAATTAAGGTTTCTAATCAGTTGACCTTGAGATAAGTAGATCATACTGAATCCTCGGAGGGGGCCCGAAGTTAAAAGTTGGGTGGGGGTCCAATTGTTAAAAAATAAAAGTGTTTTAATGGGAAAGGAGGAGGAAGAAGATCAGTGTCAGAATAATGTCACCTGAGGAGGAGTCAGCTAGCCTTTGCTGGCTTTGAAGCTGGAAGGGGGCCGTGAGCCACAGAATGCAGAAGCTGGCAAAGGCAAGAAGACAGATCCTTCTCGAAGACCTCCAGAAATGAACACATCCCCGCTGGCACTTGATTTGAGCCTATTTTGGACTTAATGGCCTCTAGAACCACAACATAATAATTCTGCGCTGTTTTCAGCCACTAAGCGTTTATGGCTTTAATTTTTTACGGCAGCAGCAGGAAACTAACATGCCCATTTGCCCACCGGGATGCTATGTTAACCTTTAAAACCAAGGGAATTGAACCAGATAGCGCCCACCCCTTTTCCAGGGCTAATTTCCTCTCCTTCATAACATCTGCATTTTTGTGACCTGTCAAGGAGGCGAACGGGGGGCAGTGACCGGATGGTGGAGTCAGGCCGACCCAGGGTGCCTTGCATCCCTTAGCTCACTCTGAGCCTGTGAACAGAGCAGAACAGTGAGTTTTCCTCACTGGGAGAAGCATCATGCCCTTCCACGGGTGCAGTGAGGGGCAACGTCCATGGCGACCCGATCCACTTTGCCTATCCCTTGCAGCTTTCTGCCAGGCCTCCGTTCTATAACAAACGTAGAGAAAGCGTGGCACACGTACAGGGGGCGGTGAAGACACCGGCCTAAGTTTAACCGAAGGAGCTTCTGCGGGTTTGGCTGTTGGCTTTGTGGGCTTAATACCGTCTTCGTCACAAAGACTTCCCGTTGTCCTCTCTGGGGTCACTGAACGTCCCTCTGGGACAGGCTGTAAAGGCTCTGGGTTCCCCCAACCTCAGCAGGAGTTTCGGCTTCAGAAAGTGCCCCAAATACAGCTGGGGGAGGTGGCTGGGATCGTTGGGGACACGATGATTCTGGAAAGAGTCCAAGGCTCTCACCTTGGAACCACAGGCAAATGTTGCAAGACTCCTGCTCGGGATCTGGACAAAAGAATGTAGGGACAGGAGCAGTTTGGGCTAGACAAGGAGTCAGTTTGGAAGGTCACAAACCCTCGGGGTAACCTCAGTCAGAGGCAAATGACCAATGGAGCAGAGCGTTCAATTTGATGAAGGATAGAGAAAGATCCCCATTCCAAGTGGTCCCCTAACTCTCTGTACTCAACGCTTTTCAAAAATTATTTTATTTTTCGAGTTAATTTATTTATTTGAGAGAGAGAGTGCAAGTCGGGGAGGGGCAGAGAGAGACCCAAGCAGGCTCCACGACATCAGAGTAGAGCCCTACGCGGGGCTTGAACCCACGAAATGAGACGTCGTGACCTGAGAGCTGGATGCTTAACCACCGGAGCCACCCAGGCGTCCCGTCACGCTTTTTTTTTTTTTTAAAGTGTAGTTCATTTTCCATCCCAAACTAATTTATATCTTTTGTAGATACTTCACACTATCTAAAGCGATTCTGTACTTTTATTTCACAGGCAATAAAGGCTTATATTTTCTATTAGAGATCAGATTTAACATGGGAATACCGCATATCCCTCTGAAAAGGTGGCACAGTTAGCTAAACCCATTAAGGCATAAATCACCGCGATGTTATCCTTGCCGAGAGCTAAAAACTCGAGGGGGCAGACTCCCACAAATTCTCAAAAAATGAGAAAGTTTGACATAAAATGAATGGAGGAAAAATAAGAGGCAGAGCTGGGGGGGCAGAAGGACCCCAATAAGGGCCAGTGACTCTCTCTCTCTCTCAGCCTGAGTGAGTGAGATTGTCCTGATCTCATCTGATCTCGTGTCACCTTCTGTGTTTATTTTACCGGCATTAGGTCATTATGGAAAGATCTATATTTTATTTATTTATTTTTTTAATGTTCATTTATTTTTGAGAGAGGGAGAGAGAGAGAGACAGAGTGCGAGCAGGGGAGGGGCAGAGAGACAGAGGGAGACACAGAATCCGAAGCAGGCTCCAGGCTCTGGGCTGTCGGCGCAGAGCCCGACGCGGGGCTCGAACCCACGGACCGCGAGATCATGAGCCGAGCCGAAGTCGGACGCTCAACCGACTGAGCCACCCAGGCGCCCCGGAAAGATGTAGATTTTAAAACTCACCACTTGCTTTCATTCAACATCGTTCCCTTGTCCAATCCTTTATTTTCTGCCGGTCGAGGTAAGCCCCCAGAGACAGAAGCTCAAGTTCAACGTGGTCCCTGCCCACGGGCCACTCCAAGCTGCAGGGCACAGTATGAAAACTGTAACCTCGGCAAACCTTGGGTGGTAGCTTGCAAAGCCAGCCACCGTGTTTGGCCGCTTCTCTATCAAAGAGTAGAGTCCCATTTATCCACCTTTCAGATCCCAGCTGGCCTTCTGACTTGCTCGGATGTGGTAGAAATGGCCCCGTTCACATTCCGACCCCGGTTTCTCGAGACCTTGCTGTTCTTGGGCATCCTGCAACCACCACGGTGTGAATCAGCCAGGGTTAGCCTGCTGGATGATGAGGGTGTGGGGCCCAGTTACTCGGTCCTCTAGCCAATGGCCGGCCAACCACCCGTCATGTGGGTGAAGGCTTTGCCCGTCTGCTCACCGCAAACATATAGTGAGCCCAACCCACAACCGCAGGGCAAGTGCCTGGCTACGCTCGGCCCAAATTGCCCACCCAACGTGAGCTAGAAATGATGGCATTTTAAGCCACCAATTTAGAGGCTTTTTTCTTTTTAATGCAGCAAAAGCTAATCGGTACAACCTCCCACAGCGGAAGGAAACATGGAGTTACGGGGGAGGGGGGGTTGCTTAACAATGACCTTGTCAAGGACAATCAGTGGTTCACGGAGGGCCGTGTTGACAGTGGGGAGAGAAGAGTGGTTTGGGCCGAGGGGATGGCCCAGGGTGGGAGAGAAGATGTTTGAGATTCCAACTCACTCTCTCCTATGGATGGACCACATACATGGCTGTGTGCTTCGGGGAGTTGTCCTTTTTTTCATCAGAGTCGTAGCTGAGATCGTAGAAAAATCAACCCGGCCTCAAGTGATGGTTTTGCTCATTGTTCTTTGTTGAAAGAGGCCTTGCCTTAAAATAGACTGAATATCCCAACCTTACTTCTCTCGTGATAAGAGAACGTCGCCTCGCCAACCGCCTCCCAGCGCCGTGGGTACGATGTGATAGGCACGGCCCTGGACACGGTGGGTGTTACCGGCTGGCGATTTTGGAAAAAGAGATTTTCTGAGACAGCGTCCCTGACTCTCCGTTTCTAGACGCAGGTGCCTGTGTCATTGCTTCTTTTTTGGAAATGGAGCTCCCACTGACATCAAAAAGAATCCTTCTCAAAGTGTGGAGAGACTGCAGGGCGGGCAGTGTGGTTCTCCCAGCGGCAGAGAATCGGCTCCCGATGCAGCGAGTGGAGATCAAATTGGGTTAAACGCCCCCTTCCAAGCGAGCCTGGAAAATTCATGTGTTGGACCTCGAATGGAGGGCAAGCCTCAAAGCCTGGCCTAGTTCTAAAATTAGATCAGTAATTTTATCCGAGAACGCGACGGGGGTGAATACTCCTGGTTTTCCTTCTGGTCTACTGCCTGAGCGGGGGGAAGATTAGGGCTACATTTGTGCCTTGACGATTTTGAGAAGGTGTCATGTGGATACTTCTCAGGGAAAAAAGCAAAAGTAAGGGGAGACCCGCTTAAAATGTCAAGTCACATTGTTGGCAGACGCCTAAGGTGATCTTTGCTGCTTTTCCCTGCAAGTAATTCAAGCAACATTACATGTGCTGTGACAACAGGGAGTGGTCTGGAACACACTGCTTGATCTCTGGGAGCCGGCTGCCGCAAGGACAGTCTGAAAGGTCCTTCATGCATTTTATCATCCTTCAAGGGGTGCTTATTCTCTGGGAGCGGGGGGCTGAAGGGGGGGGATTAGTTTATATGCTTGAAGAGCCATAGCAACAGAGAAGGCGTGGGAGGCTGTGGGTGTGCGTAGGGCTGATTTTAAATATTTTATTTTATTTAAAAAATTTTTAATCCTTATTTATTTTTGAGAGAGAGAGAGGGAGAGAGAGAGAGAGAGAGACAGAAGAGCATGAGCCTGGGAGGGGCAGAGAGAAAAGGAGACACAGAATCCGAAGCAGGCTCCGGGCTCCGAGCTGTCAGCACAGAGCCTGACGCGGGGCTCGAACCCACGAACCACGAGATCATGACCGGAGCCGAAGTCGGCCGCTTAACCGACTGAGCTACCCAGGTGCCCCTAAATATTTTAAAAGTTAAATGGACATATGCATATGTATGTATACACACACACACACACACACACACACACACACTCAAGGCTCCACAGTCAAAAATATCAGCTGCCTCCGTCTGGGGATCGAGTTATTTCCACCCCTCCTGACTACCCAATGTTGAAAAGAAGGTCTCATTGGCAATCATGTGTGCATATATATATATATATATATATGTATATGTATATATATATTCATTCGATAAAATGTAAGAGCCAAGTGATTAATGATCAGGTTATAAATGCAGTGTGTTAGGGTCTCGGGGGGGCGGGGGGAGCAAGAGGGGCCCGTTCACGCAGCTCTGGAATTCAGAGTCTGCTGAATGGGCACAGGACTGGCCAAGCCAACAGACCGAATGGCTGCATTGGGAGAGGCCAGTGTTTCCGCAGTGGTCGTCAGTATAACCACTGGAGATACAGATGTTTCCGTGAAGATTTTCAGAACGATCAATGTACTCTTGAGGCAAATCTTGGGCTTACCTGTCTCCCTTATAACCTGAAAAGCAAGGCACGGGGGTTTGATTGAATTGCCTAGTAATTCTGTCATGAACCGCACTGTTTTTTTCTACCTTGAACACATTACTGATGGTAACAAGGGAGTTATTTTCAATCAAAGCGTGCTCCAACGAAAAAGATTTCTCCTAACATTGTGATCCCTTCCTCTGAAATCCATTTCAGATTGGCGGATAAAATGTGATTATATTTACACTTCCCTGACACGATTCAGGCAGAAAAATAACAGCCTGCCGGAGACATTTTTCTTCTTCGTATTTAGATCTGTCAGTGCTGTAGTGCTGGGGGAACAGGGAGGGGTGACCGAGGCAGCTGGGGTTGGTGATATGGTTTACTTGGCTCACAAATAGAGACGTTCTGTGCGCCGTGTGTGTGTGTCTCTCTCTCATCTCAGGATTCCTTGAACGCCATCCTGAATGGCGTTCCGAGTGATGATACAGCATGCTAACCAATAGTGCTGTAAGCAAATCGAATTTCTCATTTTTTTGCCTTGACACAGCCCATAAATTATTTCAACATAATACTTTAATTGGTTCACACTCATTAGGGGCTGTACGACGTATGACTCACCAGTTTCCGTGTGAGTCAGTTGCGATTTGTATTAAAACTCTGGGCTTCTGGATTGCAAGGTTAAAATGGTGGATGGGACAGCATAGAAGTTCCCTGGTGTTGTAGAGAGCAGGAGAGCCCCGGAGCGAGCGGGGAGTTTTGATGCTGGTTCTTGACCTACAGGGATTAGCCATATGTTGGATGAGACAACTCATCCAACTTCTTTGAGCTCAAGTGTCCTCATCTGTACAATGGGTGGGTTGGTTTAGGGGGTCATCAGGATGCTATGGGTGCAATGTGAAGCCCTGCCTGTTGTCCCCAGGGCAGCAATGTCCCACTTGTGTCCCAGTCTCCACTCTCAGGAGACGATTGACATTCTGCTTCAACAAGGCTCTCAAGGTCATCCAGGATCCTATGGATATCACCCTGGACCCTTCCTAGGGAACCAGTTCTGGTAGCTAAATACAACACTGTCCCTCTTGAATCCAGAGAAGGAGGTGACCTTCCACTTTCTCAGGTCTCCTCTGAGTTTTAGATCTGTAGTGGATGTTGTGCTCCCTGAATAGAGTACTTCTTGACCCCGCTGCTGGGAGTGCTGTCCGTAGACCGTCAGCAGCTCTCAGCTACCTCTGGGTATGGCTTTAACAGCAGAGAGCCCTAGCCCCCAGCCGCTTCCTGGAACGACCCGCATCCAGTGACGGATGGGCGTGGGGGAGTGAAAGCTGGGTTTTCTCACCCCAACTTGGGGCAGCTCTGAAGGGTCATGCCCTCTTGAGAAATACCCAGAGGCTGGGCGAGATTTCTGCAAAGACTGCATCAAAGTTTCAACGTCTCCTTCTGCCCAGCGTTGCTTCTCTCCTTCCTTTCCACTGGCACTCCCTGCTTCCTCTTTTCCAAGAGCACTCCCTGATAATCTCCTTGCGTGCTGAGCTCCGTCCAGGAGGCTGCATCCCAGGGAGATATCTTTCATCAGCCATACAATGTGGACTCCAGACCATTTCTGGTGCCAAGTTAGAGACCCCTCTTCTCACCTGCAGCCAAGCTGGTAACTCCCTGACTTCTCTGCTGATGCTTGGACACAAGGAGTCCAAAGTGTCTTGGAAGCACTTATAGCTTGTAGTTTGATGGGACCCTGTTGTGTTTTCTAGTAAGTATATCCCCTTTGGGGTCCAACCAATGGAACCCAGGATTTCAGGAATAGAAAATACAAAGTCTCCCGGGGTGGGGGTTGGGGGGGGGGGTAGGGCTCATTGGTTGTGATGATAATTAGGGATGAACCTGCCTTCACCCCACTGTTCCAAGACCCTATACGGGGTCTTCCTATAATGGGCACAGTATCAGATAAAGGTCTCTGATTTAAAGTATATGCTGCACCTTGAAAGAGGTCATTCTATACTTTCAGGGTATCGCCTTCAAGATGGTAGTTCAGCTGTGCATTTAGAAGGCTACGTAAGCATTTGGGGGGCCATTTACTTCTGGATGGCATAGTGTTATCACCTGACCGCGGTGGACGATATGCCCATGCTCAAATTGTACTATCAGGTGGGCCCTTGGCTGAAGGCTATGTTGTATGGGATTCTATAGGTATGGATCAGGCATGCGTAGGCTCTGTGGGGGGAAAAGAAATACACAAAACTCACTGCTGGTCTAGATACATAGCCCTGTAAGGATGAATTGCTGGCCTTCATGGATGGAGGGGGCCCAGGGGAGTTGGGTTGCCAACAGTGGGCCGTTGGCCTCATTGAAGAAGAGTGCCCTATGGGCAGTGGTATGCGAGAGCCCGGTCACACCAGCTACCAGTAGTCACTTGTGCACGTCTTTTCCAACCCTGTGTAAAGGGACGTCAGGTTGGTGGCCTGAAATTTCCCATACTAGAGGGCGTATACCATCGCAATGGGCAAGCACCGCAAATGAGAGCCTCTTGTTACGTATTGGCCGGGATACCACTGCTTGTAACTTAAGCTACTCTCCACACTACAGAGTTATTTCCCATCCCCACTTCTGGTGGCTGAAATCTAAATCATCGACGGCTTCTGCTTCTAGTGATAACGGGCATCTTCTCTTAGAACTGTCATCTCATTGAAAGCCACGACGAATTCTTGATGAAATACAGAAACAAAATTTTAAAAGTCATTTTGACGTCATCAAGGCGTAACCAAGGCAACCAAGTCTTGAGAAGCCATGTGAGCAGTGCCTTCCCTGCCTCCGGGCATTTGCTGAGTCCCAGCCTAAAGCCTAGATGGCCATCAGCGACAGTGTCAGACTACAGCTTTCAGAACTATCATGGGGATGGGATAGAAATGAGAGTTCAGGGCTTCAAAGGCTTCCAGGATTTGAGAAGTCAAGATCCTGGAGAAAAGAGCCTGCAGAGACATTCTCTGCCACTTTTTCCCTCATGGCATTTGCTGAACCCATAGCTGAGCTGGACAAAAAGCTGATAAGCAAAGCATAATAATATAGCAACGTGGGGGGGAAAATCTATAATCAGAGCTTTTAGCCACCTTGTGGTGCTAAGGAAACAAAACTGAACTTCAGAAAGAGCCAAGAAGTTGGTTAAGCACTCATGGGTGAGTTTAACTGAGACCCATAACAAGCTATGCGCCAGGAGTAAGGATGGACCAAAAAATAGACAAGCCCCTGGGGAACCTTAAATCTGGTCCTCAATCATTTCAGCCCCTTATTAGATGACGAATGTACCTGAGAGCCAGAAAAGCTTTAAGTCTTCTCTGGAAGAACATGGAATTAGCCATTACCCAACCACTTTTCATACAAAATGTCTGGCATTCCATAAAAAAATTACTCTGCATGCCAGGAGTTGGGAGTAAGTGCCCAAAGGCCAAGAGAAAAAGTAAAACAGAAGAAAGAAACAGACCTGCAGGTGATACACATATTAATTTTAACCATGATTAAGATGTTTAAGAAACTAGCTAAGGTGGAAAATTTCAACAATTAGTGTCTATAAAAATAACCAAATGGAAATCCCAGAACAAAAAAATAATAGTAATGGCTAAAGTGAAAAATTAATGCTTTAATAGTAGCTTAGACCTAGCAGAGAAAGGGATTCATACATTGGAAAGTAGCTTATACAAAAATATTCAGAGCGATTGGGGCACCTGGGTGGCTCAGTCGGTTAAACATCCGACTTTGGCTCAGGTCATGATCTCCCGGTTTGTGAGTTCGAGCCCCGTGTTGGGCTCTGTGCTGACAGCTCAGAGCCCGGAGCCTGCTTTGGATTCTGTGTCTCCCTCTCTCTCTCTCCCTCTCATGCTCATGCTCTGTCTCTCTCTCTCTCTCTCAATAATAAATGGAAATTTAAAAATACATACATATATATATACATATATATATATATATATATATATATATATATATAGAATGGGCACAGAGAAATAACAAGGAAAATTATAGAATAGAACATGTAGGACATCTAAGGCATAGTCAGGAGGCTAACATACTTAGAATTAGATTCCTAGAAGGAAGAAAAGCTGGAATGAGACAGAAATACTATTTTCAGGACATGGGCTGAAAAATTCCCCAAACTGATAAACTACACAAAGTCACACATTCAAAACGCTTAAATACAGAGAATGTCCTACAAAGGCACATCATAATAAAAATCTCGAAAGCCATATAGAAACTCTTGAAAGAAGTCATCAAAAAAAAAAAAAAAGACACATTGTCTTCAAAGGCACAACAACAATGATAATTATTATTTTTAAAAGTGTAAGAGATATATTTTCCTACAGAAATTATGTGAGTCAGAAAACGATAAAATGTGCCTACCAAAGTGCCACCCCAAATTATTTCTAACCCAAGAATCATATACTCAATGAGAATATGCTTTCATAGGAAAAGTGATATAAAGACATTTTCAGACAAGCAAAGGTTGACAAAATTTGTACCCAGCAAATGCTCACTAAAGAAATTTTTTTCTAGAAAGAGTTGTGCAAGCAGGTATTACATGGGTCCGTATAGAAGCACAATTATGCAGCAAAGTGTTACGAAAAGAATACTGGAAAGGGTATGTCAGAAAACTGAATTTTTTTGTATGCTAGTTCTCAATCTGCAAAATCCAAATCTCGTAGAGAAAGAGAGAAGAAGGGTGGTTACCAGTGGTGAGGACAGCTGGGGATGTGTCATTACAGGGGAGAGGCTTGCGCCGGGAAGATGAGTAAGTTCTAGAAATCTAATGCACAGCAAATAGTGATAACAGTCAACAGTACTGTACTATTTGCTCCGAGGTTGCTAAGCCACTAGATCCCAAGTGTTCTCACCACAAAAAAAGAAATTATAATTATGTGATGCGTTAGAGGTGCTGGCCAAAGCTATAATGGTCATCAAATCACAACATATCAATGTATCAAATCAATACTGTGTATATCTTAAACTTATATAATACTGTATGTCGATTGTTATCTCCCTTAAAGAATACACTTGGTTTCGGGCCCAAGGTTCGACCCAAACCAGATCGATGGAGTGCCACACACATTTGTTGCCTGATATATGACAAATGGGATATTGCAAAATTCTTTTTTTTATACAAATGTTAATTTTTAAAAAAGTAATCTCGAGGCCTAACGTGCGGCTCAGACTCACGACCCCACGATCAAGAGTCGCATGCCCTACCAACTGCCATTGCAAAAGTCTGGATACGGTACTTTATAAAAGAAGATGCCCAAATGGCCAGTAAAGAAATGAAAAGTTGCTCAACATTACTGGTTGACGGGGAGATGTATACAGTTAAACCCTGGCGTGTGAGTAACTTGTTCTGTGAGTGTCAAAATTCTCTAATAAATTTTAGCTTAATAAACGAGTGATGTCTTGGGGTATGAGTAGGATGTGACACCAAGCGTCACGTGATCGCCACCGAGCCAACGATTCTCGAAATTCGCTTGGTAATACGGTGCTTTGGACTAGAAGCATGTTTCCGGAATGAATTGTGCTCTCAACCCAAGGTTTTGCTATTAGAACGATAAGATACCATTACAAACACACAAAATGAGCATGGTTAAAGTCAAGGGAAAAAACTGGCAACGCCACACATTGGTGAGAACTTGGAGCACTAGAATTTTCCTAGTCTGCTAGTGGGAGAGTAGTCTGGTACCGCCACTTGGGAAAAGCTCCCCCCCCCCATGTTGGGTGGAGAAGGGGGGGGCAAAGCTGAGGGTAGACATGGCAGTCATTGGCTCTTACTGTCTAGTGGGCACTGGAGGCCAGGTGGTGGCCTCCTTCTATGCCACACTATTCAGAGCAGGGGAACAGCCCTTACTGAGCCCAGCTCACATGTGGGGTTTGGGAAATCCCAATAACTAATCTCACAAAGAAGCCTCTGATCTTCTGGGAATACCAGTTCTCGGTGTGAATCTTCAGATGCCGACTACTAAGAGACCAATTTCCAAGAGATCTCTGTCATATGCCTTTCCTTCCATGAGAGCATGAGTTGAAACCTCCTTGAAACCAAAGCAGTGGCTTATTTCTGCCAGTTCTGGCTGCTCCTCTGGATGCTGAGCCCCCCCCCCTTCCATTCCACCTGCAGGATCTGTGCTGGAACAATGCCTGTGTAGGAAGACAGACCCCCCGCTCTGGTTGGCTGGCTTCTGGAATTAGACCAGCCCTCCCTAACCTGGTGTCAGCTCTGGACAAGATTAAGAAGGCTGATGGCCTCCCTACCTCATCCCCATCGTGACGTCTTTGACCTCCGTTCCTGATTTTCCCTTGTGGCCTGCTAGGAGAGAGGTTCAACTGTGAATGCCGGGAGAATCCCTTAATGACCTTGCTGAGCTCCGCATTGTGATGGCCCACAACCGGACAGCGCTTCTGATATAACTATCAGCTCTTCTGGCTTGTTCCCTACATAGGCTCCGAAAGATATTTTTGTACCACAGGTAGGCACCTCTGAGCGGAAGAACACAATAACCCCACCCCACCCCCTATCAATACACTCATACTAGACTCTCCCACCGCCTAACCTTGGCTGTCCCACATCAAGCTAGACCTCACGCTATCCTCAGATTCTGGGATTCGTGCTACCTGGCTTAGCAAGGCTCACGGTACCGGCGGCCTGCTTGTCACAGGGTATTTCTGGCATGCGATATGATTCACAGAAAAAAGTGAAAAAAAAAAAATCCATCAAGCCAGTTGTTGGAATTCACGTGGGCTTGCCTGCCAGAAATTTAACATTTCAAAGGCTTTAGGGAAAAATTGTGTCAGGACAAAGGATACTTAGAATAATAGATGTACAGCCATCTCTGTTCAGGGCAGCCTTCCTTGGCTATAAGATCTGTAAGTTGTTACTTAAAGATACATTTGTCAGTTGGATTTGGTTTCAACACGGCTTCTGAAAATTACTCACATTCCCCGAGGCCACAGGACAGTCCCTACAACTTAAGTAAATCGGGCATGTTTGAATCGATAAATAAAGGCATGCGTGTCCGCCCACTCCGGCACTCTGGATATGGAATATTCTCTGGGGGAAAGTTCTAAGAAAGGCTTGAGAATTACCCCAAAGCTGCAGAAAAATTCCTTCCCGGGGCACGGTAAAGTGGGACACCCACCCATCTGTGCTAGAGTCAAGCACATCTCAAGGAGAGGAGGCAGGACCCGTTGGGGGGAGACTTTGAAATCCAATGGATACCTTGTTTATTTTTTAAGAGGCTGTTTTAGAGCTGTTTTAGGGTTACGACAAAGTTAAGAGGAAGGTAAGGGAATTCCCACACCCCCCCCCCTCCCCACACATGCACAGCCTCCCCCATTTACCAACATCCACCTCCGGAGCTTTACGTTTGTTGCAATTGACAAGCCTGTGTGGACACGTCACAGTCGCCCAAAGTCCACAGTTTCCTTTAGGGTTCACTCCTGGGGTTGCACATTCTGGGGGGGGGGGTGGTTGACAAAAGAATAAAAGACGGCTATCCACCGTTAGAGTATCGGGGAAAAAAATTTCACTGCCCTCTGCGCTCTGTGTATTCATCCCGTCCTCCCCTCTTACCCCTGGCATTCCACGATCGTTTTCCTGTCTCTGCAGTTTGTCTTCTCGAGACTGTCGTATGGTTGAAATCATACAGCATGTAGCCCTTTCAAAAGGCTGCTTTCCCTCAGTCACACGCATTTAAGTTTCCTCCGTGACTTGTCACGGCTCGATAGCTCATTTCTTTTTAGCGCAGAATAATATTCCATCGTCTGGATGTGCCAGTTTTGTTTATCCATTCACTTGCCGAAGGACATCTTAGTTGCGTCCGAGTTTTGACGATTGTGGGTACCGCGGCTATAAACACCCGTGTTCTGGCTCTTGTGCGGACACGGTTTTCAACTCCTTTCAAAAACCGGAGTGCGATGGTTAGATTACGTGCTAAGAAACTGTCAGCCTGTCTTCCGAAGTGGCTGCTCCCTTTTGCATTCCCGCCAGCAGCGAACGAGGCGTCCTGTTGTTCTCCAAGGCTCACCAGCATTTGGTGTTGTTATTGCGTTGGATTTGGGCCCTTCTTATAGATGAGTGGGGCTTTCTCATAGCTGTTTTGACTTGCATCTTCCTGATGGCATATGACGTGGAGCATATTTCCATATGTGCATTTGCCATATGTGGATCTTCATTGGTGAGCTGTCTGTTAAGGTCTTTGGCCTACTTTTTTTTTTAATGTTTATTCATTTTTTTTTTTTTTTTTACAACGAGAGCACGAGCGGGAGAGGGGCAGAGAGAGAGGGGGACAGAGGATCCGAAGCGGGTTCTGAGCTGACAGCAGTGAGCCCGACGCGGGGCTCGAACTCACCAACTGTGAGATCGTGACCTGCGCTGAAGTCAGCCACTCAACCGACTGAGCCACCCGGGTGCCCCTAGCCTATTTTTTAATTGAGCTGTTTTCTTTACCGTTGGCCTGTCAGCGTTCTTGGTATATTTTGGGTACCAGGCTCTTCGCAGTTGTGTCTTTTGCCAGTATTTTCTCCCAGCCCGTGGCTTGTCTTCTCAGTCTCTCGAGCATGTTATTTTCTTGAGTTGTTGGGTGCAAGTCACAAGGGGGCTGGTGCCTGGCTCATTCCGTGAAGAAGCGTAAATTAAAAAAGCATCAAGTCTTTGAGCACTTGTTTACTAGAGAGACGGGAGGGCATAGTGGTTAAAGCAGTTTGTGTATGTGCAGGTGGGGGTGGGAATGGGGGCCAGCAAATGCCCTGTGTCCTCCTCCTACAGCTCCAATCCTGGTCATGCCATTTAATGGCTGGGCCAAACTACCTGTGTCTGCCTTAGGCTCCTAACCTGTGGAGCCAATCCGAGAGGATATGAAGACATCTCCGGACGGCCATCAGCAAAGCACTGAGAACGACGTCAACGCCTCGTAAGCGCTCCGTCAACGGTAGCCATTATTGTAACGCACCCATTCCCGTTAGGGGTATTTTTAAGGATGCAGGAGAAAAAGACATCCTTACCCATGGGAATATCCTATTATTTCATTGAAGAAGAAGATTAAAGTGCAAGGTAACAGGGGTGAAGAGTGAAAGTGAGCACAGGCCCCTTTGGAAAACATTCCCCCATCAACTAAAGCCGAGCAAAAGGTCGGGGATAGAGTGGATTCTGAATACGTGTTTAAGTATTCCAAAGGAATCCCAAAGGATTCGGTCAGATTTGGATTTGTGAGGGAAGAGGAGAAGAGCATACGTAGCAGGTGGATGAATACTCGGAAAGGAGGGCTGTATTCACAGGACACAGAGAAGCCCGGCTGCAGAGGAAATCAGACAGGAGGCAAGGAGCCGTATTACTTGAAAATGACTGAAGTCAGCTGCCAATTTCCAAACCAGACTGTGTAGCTAGAAACCACTGCTTTTAGAATCAATTGCTAGATTTCACCTCCCCTCAAATCTACTTGTTAAGCAGCTGCTTTCAAAATAACCAGGGGAGGGGCGCCTGGGTGGCTCAGTCAGTTGGGCGTCTGACTCTTGATTTCCGCTCAGGTCATGATCCGAGGGTTGTGGGATTGAACCCCATGTCAGGCTCCGCACTGGGTGTAGAGCCTGCTTAAGAGTCTCTCTCTCTCTCTCTCTCTCTCTCTCTCTCTCTCCCTCCCCTTCCCTCATCTGTAAAACAAAACAAAACAAATAAAAAACAGGTGATTGTTGAATTAAACTGTACTGTTCACCTGGGCCTTCGACACCAAGCTCTCCCACATAACGTATGTAACTGAGTTCTCCCTCCTGGGACAACTGTTGGATCTATCATTTCACTCTTGGGGGGACGTGGCGACAAGGTGATTTGGGATTCTGTTCACTTACACAACCCCCTCAGAGCAGCTCCAAGGAAATTGTTTAAATGTTGACCCCTTCCCGCTAAATGTTCATTGGTTAACATTAAGTCTGATATACAAGTAATTGGAAAACTTGCATGCACGCAAAACCCGACATGCAAATGTTCGTGGCAGCTTTATTTGTGATCACTAAAAACTGGAGGCAGCTGCAATGCTCTTTACAAGTGAATAAATAAACTGTGGTATGTCTATACAGGAAAATACCACGCAACGATAAACAGGAGCAAATAGGCAAGCCACATAAAGACACGGATGCATCTTAAACACACATTGCTAGGTGACAGAAGCCAGTCTGAAAGGGCTACATATGAACGATGCCCTCCCTATGATGTTCTAGAATAGACCAAACTATAGAGATTGCAGACAGATCAGTGGTTGCCACGGGATTCGGGGAAGGGAGTGGGGGCTGAAGAGAGGAGGCACGTGGGGTTTTGGAAGGTGGCCAAAGCAATCTGTGTGATCCTGTGATGGCAGATACATGGCACGCGCTCGATATTGGTTAAAAGCCGTAGAGCTTTACAACACAAAGGGCGAAGCTTCATGCGGGCAAATAAAAGGAGTCAGGTAGGAATTCGGGGGATCCCAGGCTGGAACACAGAATGTGACCCCTAAAGCCCTCGAAATTACAGATGTGTGAGGCAACCCCAATAAGGAGGATGGGGAGGGGAGACGCTAACCTAAGACAGTTTGAAAAAGAGTAGACATAAAGCCCAGCCTCTAGAATTTCCATGGGGGGGCCCAGGTGCTGCTCAGAATATAGGTCACATTCACCCCCCTTAACCCTTAGGAAGCCTTTCCAGCCTTAGCCTTGTCAGTTAGCCAATTACCCTTGGTGTCCCCTGCGCCCTTTGCCCAGACACTAGACACATCTTAAGCATCCGTGGGATACGTAAACTGGGGACTGTCGTCCAGACACGGCTACCCTAAGCTATGTAGGGATTTCTCCTTCAGGTCCCACAATTACTTAGGGCAGCAAACCAAGGTAGAGCTGAGCAGAAGGCAGTGGCAGCTAAGTGTAAGCGGGTCAACAGCCCATGGTGCCTTTCCAGGCCATGCATGCCATTCTTTGAATTCGATTAGTAAGCCAAGAGCAGTGGAGAGGCACGTCATCACGGTCCGTCACCGAGCTGCCCAGCTTGCCACACCAATCATTTTGGAACGTACCTGGGGTTTGCTCTAATCAGGTATGGTAAGACGACAGACCCGGAGACGACCGCCTTGAGAGAAGAGTTTACCACTTACCATTCGCCAAGAGGAGGGGGGACGTCACGTCACACAGGGGCCACAAGAGGAGGCACCAGGGTCGGTCAGAGACGGAGTGAGAGGAAATCGCTGACAGGAGTCTTCCTTCTGGAGCGGTGGCAAGTTTTCAGTCACGGACGTTCCCTGTGGGGCGGGAAGCAAAGCACGGACGTTGGGATCTGCGGTTGGAAGGGGTGAAATGTGACCCCTGCAACCCCCCACGGGTGGTAGGCGCGGTAAAGATTCGGACTCATGACTCCAAGACGTCAAATAGTCAACTACAGGTGATCAAGGTTGATCATTACGATGGGATCCTGAAGCAACAAAGAAAGAAAAGGGCATTAGGCAAAAAGTAAGGAAATCTTGGGGCGCCTGGGTGGCTCAGTCGGTTGAGCGTCCGACTTCGGCTCAGGTCATGATCTCGCAGCCCGTGAGTTCGAGCCCCGCGTCGGGCTCTGGGCTGACCGCTCCGAGCCTGGAGCCTGCTTCGGATTCTGTGTCTCCCTCTCTCTCTGCCCCTCCCCTGCTCATGCTCTGTCTCTCTCACTCTCAGGAATGAATAAATGTTAAAGAAAAGAAATGAAAAAAAAAGTAAGGAAATCTGAATAAAGCATAGAATTTAAGGCATCACGACGTAGCAATATTCATTCATGAATTAGGACAAAGTAGCATCCTTTGTTTTAAGTTTATTTATTTTGAGAGAGAAAGAGAGAGCACAGGGAGGGGCAGAGAGAGAGGAAGGGAGAGAATCCCAAGCAGGCTCTGTGCTGCCAGTGCAGAGCCCGACGTGGGGCTCAATCTCACGATCCGTGGGATAATGACATGAGCTGAAACCAAGAGTCAGTCGCTTAACTGACTGAGCCACCCAGGCTTCCCACCAAGGTACCATCCCAACACAGGGTGACAGTTCTAGAGGACATAGGAAAACTTGGGAACGCTCTGGTGCTATCTTTATAACTTTTCTGTAAATCTGCAACTTTTCCAAAGTAAAAGTTGATGTCACAAAACTAACTGAGACAGAGTGTGGGCGGAAGAGGGGCAGAGAGAGAGAGAGAGAGGGAGACACAGAATCCGAAGCAGCTTCCAGGCTCCGAGCTGCCATGGAAAGGGGTGCTAAGAGATGCATCTGGAAAGGAACAGTAGGGTTCTAGCCATTAGGAAGCACTTGATGAACATTTGCTGATGAACTGAAGGAACGAATGGATGAATGACCAGAGGCTGAAAGTTCTTGTGTGATTTCCAGAGTCTCGAGTTTACTGCATAGGCAACAGGGAGCCACCTGAGGTTTCGAGAGGGGGCGTGACCCGATGTGTTGGCCATTAGACACTTGCCACTCCAAAGTTTGGTCCATGGACCAGGGGGTTCATGCAACATCGGTGTTACCTGAGCGTTTGCAAGAGCCAGAGAAGATGGTCAGACCCCAGAGACACTGAATCTGAATCTGCATTTCACCAAGATGCCCCGGGTGCTTCCTCCGCATGTTTCAATTCCAGAAGAGTCGCTTTCTTGAGATCACTTTGTTAGTGGGGGGGTGGGGGGGAAAGTGTTCTGATTTTGTTGGGTTGTGTTTTTGTTTTGTTTCATTTTGCAACAAAAAAGGGGGGCGGGGGGAGGAAGGGAGAGAGGGAAGGGGAGGAAGGATGGAGAGCAGGTGTATTGTGGGACAAATACACAGCCTCCCCCCTGACTGCTTTCTTCCACCGAGGTGCTGTGAGACGCAGTATCTCTAACTGGAAGGCTTCGGATCCTGGCCAGTTTCCTGCGGAGGGAGGTGGGCAGCCTTTGAAGGGGCTGCTGGGGAAACTGGGGACAGGGTAGGGGAGAACGGGACGGACCACCAGCAGCACGGCACCCGGTGAACGTGGAACCCTTCTCCCCTCTGCCAACAGCTGAAACCTACACTCCATTTCCAGGAAAGTGGCCCTCGGGCTGGCCGCTGGGGGAAATCAAAGGCTCAGCGGGCCTCCGTAATGCACCCTTATTTTGTGCAGCCAGAGCAGAGGATGGGACAGAAGGGTACAAACGTCTCCCGCTCCCGCTAGCCCATCTGGCCCCTCTGTCCCCGGCCTTGCACGCTTGCCCGGGGTGGCCCAAATCTGGGCTCGTGCAGGGAAAGCAAATGGGAATGTCTGGCCACCTCGGCCCAGGTGCAGGCGGCTGCATCGAGTGACCCGCTTCTACTGCCTCGTCTACACTGCCTGTGCTGCTGGGGCGTCCTCCTCTGAGACACGCTCATCGAGATCTGTTATATTTACCCACGAAACACCGCATGATAATGGCATCCTTATGTCTCAGCCTCTTATTTGAGATGAAATATCTACCAGAACCTTGCTCGCCTGTTTGGCATCCTGGGTTCAGCGGTCACTCGGGGAGCACGGGCAGGGCTGTATGTGGGGCTTTGTCCTCTCCCTCCCCTTCGTCGTTGGGCTGCTGAGAACGGAGCTCATTCTCCAGTACAGCCTGGCAGTCACTCAATTGCTCTGTGCCAGGCATGTTCACACATCTCTTCCTTGAAGCGCCTCACGAAGCACCCTGGAAGGTGGTCCTCTTGTCCCGAGTTTATGGACAGGGACATCGATGCCAGCAGCATGGATGGCATTCTGCCCAAGGCCGGGCTCTTCCCTCTGCATTGCTAGTGACAGGACGAACTCGGGGTCAAAATCCACTCAAAGGCACAGTCCTGGTTTCCTGAGGTTGAAATCTCTTGGAGGAACCCTCCCTCTGGAAGAGTGCCAAGTTTATAATGGGAAACCAAAGCCTCACGGGTGTTAGAGCTCTGGGTTTCCGGAACTCTCCATGATATCATATCTCAATGCTCACGACTAGAAGAACTGCAGGGCTAGGTCAGTATCCCCAGCTTCTGGAGACAGGGACTGAGCCCCGCAGAGAACAAGCCAGCAGCGTGGCCCCGTAGGGAAGAGATCTGGAAGAATGGAGGGGCGTCGAGGTACCCCACCCTCCCACCTGCGCGCACGGGCTCATGACTTCACCCAGCAGGAATTGGAATGTGTGGCTTGGGATTGAGGAGGCAGAACTGGAAAGCAATGACTGTTGCCTTTGAAAATCTGAATATTGCCAAGAGGGGGAAATAGCAGCCTTGTTTTACATGCATGTGTGGATGCATGTGTGTGTGTGTGTGTGTTTTCCAGAAAGCATACGAGGAGTAAGAGAATCCAGCCTCTGAATGGGTCTCTGATGAATTGAGTCACCCTCTAGCTCAGTTAGATTCAGTTAAATACAGAGACAGGAGCCCTGAGCAGGGCATATTGTGAGAACCAGAGTGCCCGACAAAGCGACCGGCTACCAAAGGTGCTATTTGTCTGACGGTGTCGTCGACTCAGTGTGAGGAAAGTCCACAGGATGATGATCGCCCAAGACTGAGATTCCCAAACCCACTGGGGAGCAGCACCCTGGCCCCCTTGCTCCCCTGGACCACATAATAAAGGTACTAGGTACGGGGCACAGAGCTGGGTGGACGGTTGTTGGTAGCAAGGTGGAAGCATTTAAGCTGGTGCCACACTTACCATCTTTGAGCCTCATCTTAAGGGAATCCATCCAAGATCCTAAAGAGAGTGACCGCCAGCCTCTGGAAACCTTGGTATTCCAAGAAACTGAGTAAACAGAACCATCAAGGGCCAATGGCTAAAAGGAGACACAGCCTGGCCATGGTCACACTCAACCCCACAGAGAGGCCATACTCAACCCCATAGAGAGGCCATACTCAACCCCACAGAGAGGCCATACTCAATTCCACAGAGAGGCCATACTCAACCCCATAGAGAGGCCATACTCAACCCCACAGAGAGGCCATACTCAACTCCACAGAGAGTCCATACTCAACCCCACAGAGAGGCCATACTCAACCCTGTAGAGAAGCCCGTACTCAACCCCGTAGAGAGGCCTGTACTCAACCCCGTAGAGAGGCCCGTACTCAACACCGTAGAGAGGCCATACTCAACCCCACAGAGAGGCCATACTCAATTCCACAGAGAGGCCATACTCAACCCCATAGAGAGGCCATACTCAACCCCATAGAGAGGCCATACTCAACCCCACAGAGAGGCCATACTCAACTCCACAGAGAGACCATACTCAACCCCACAGAGAGGCCCGTACTCAACCCCGTAGAGAGGGCCGTACTCAACCCCAGTGTGGACAGTTGGCATGGAGAAGCTGCCAGAAGCATGCGGAAGTGACATCAGTTTAGCCTCCGTGGTGGTAGCAGCCCTCATGTGACTCAGCGTGGGCAAGGGTGGGGAGACGAGACCCATGATGGCAGTGTCCAGCTGTGACACGGGAGCAGTCCATGGAACAGGAGGCAGGACTGAGTCCAGAAGAGCAGGATGGAGTGGGGGGCCCTCTCAGATGATGCCGGAGGGACCCCCACCCACTGGAGACCAGCAGGTCCCCTCTCTTACTTGATTATATCTTACTCAAACTTTTTTTTAGAAAGCCGATTTATTTATTTATCGAGAGAGAGTGTTAGAGGGGAAGGGGCAGAGAGAGGGAGAGACAGAATCCCAAGCAGGCTCCTCACTGTCATCACAGGGCCCGATGCGGGGCTTGAACTCATGAACCACCCGAGCCAAGATCAAGAGTAAGTACACTTGGGGCGCCTGGGTGGCTCGGTCGGTTGAGCGTCCAACTTCAGCTCAGGTCATGGTCTCGCGGTCCGTAAGTTCGAGCCCCGCGTCGGGCTCTGTGCTGACAGCACAGAACCCGCTTCAGATTCTGTGTCTCCCTCTCTCTCTGCCCCTACCCCGCTTATACTCTGTCTTTCTCTCAAAAATAAGTAAACATTGAAAAATATTTTTTAAAAAAAGAGTCAGACGCCACCCCAGCATCCCTATACCATATTCAACCTTTAAAACCCAGCTCCAAGGACACTCCCTGAAGCATTCTTTTCTAGAAATGGGTCATCCTCTGAACTCCTGGAGCTCCCAGAGCTCTTAACCTTATTGTGCATAATATCTTCCGTCCTGTACTTTGGCTGGCTGTGGTCCATTTGCCCCAATTAATTTTTCTAGACCACAGCCACCTGTCTCGTGTCCCTCTGTCCCCTTTACATTGAACATCTCTTTTTAGATCAAGAGACCTCCTCTCCGAATCCACCCAGCCTGAGCCCACAGGGTGATCTTGTTTTGAATGAATGGCTGCATGCGTGATAAAGGCGAGAGGGAGGCTGGGTCAGGGAGGGAGATGGGGTGCTTTTGAGTCCCCTGGGAAAGAAATCGATGAGGCTTTGGCCTCATTTTCCCAGGAGGGGTCCAGGCTTGCTCACAGTGGGTGAGCCAAGAGAGGGAGGGGGCGAGACGGCCAGGGCAGGTGCATCGGGGCGCATCAGTTCGACAGGGAGGAAATGCCCTTGACAGGGGCAGCGTGCTCAAGGGGCCCGGCCCTGGGTATGCGCCGTTCCAGCTGCGTTCCCGGGAATTAGAGGCAGAGAAGGCAGGGGAAGGGACTCATCTCAGAGCCTGGCGGGTGAGGGGACAGGAAGGGGGGCGGGCGGGGGGGGGGGTGGCGACAACACCTCGGCTGACTAATTAAAGCCTTTGGTAGCTGGCCCCCACCAGCTCGAGCAGATTATCACTGCTGACTCAGCTCCCCGCCAAGGCCAGACGCACGCTCCCTTTTTTCCTGCTTGATTTGCCTAATGGAAGCTGACAGTGAAGTTCAACCCTGATTGTCAGATTTCAGTAGGACCCTCAAGGAGGGGGGGAGAGGAAGGCAGACATTCGAGGAATAAAAATAGCTCACATAATGAGATCCTTTATTTAGCTGAACTGCTTCTTTAATGACTCACCTCTCCGTCCCTCCCTGCCTCCCTCTCTCTCTCTCTCTCACACACACACACACACACACACACACACAGTTGTGCACACAAATGTCTGATTTGCACGTAGAGCTTGCCTCGGTCCTGTAGGAAAGAGGCCATCCATCCTGGACCATACGGTCTGCAAAACCGGATGTCCCTTAATGGCAAAGTTGGGAGATATTTTCCCTCATCCCTCTAACCAGAATTGCTGCTCCCCAGGCTCATTCAGTGGTCCAGTTTCCAATATGTGACCCAGGAAATCGGTCCGGCCGGCACAACCAAACACACGGGGAGGCCCTCGCGACCCTGGCTGGTTCCTCATCCATCTGTGCCTCCGGCTCTGTGAACCGAGGTCTCGAAGGTCCGGATCACTTCTTAAAACCTGAGCTCCTCATCAGAAGGGTCAGGTTGACCGCTTGTGAGGGGGAAACAAAATGGCGCAAGGAAGCCTCCAGATACTCCGTGTGACACGGCGTCTGGGCAAGAATGCCATTGCCCTCCCTCCTCTGCTGTGCAGTTTGCTCTCCGTGAGGTCACAGGAAGTCACCTGCTAATTGTACGTGTCCGGATTAAAAACCTAGCTCCACAATGGGAGGTTGAGAGCACCTGGGTGGCTCAGTCAGTTGAGCGTCCGGTTCTCGGTTTCGGTTCAGGTTGTGATCTCAGGGCTGTTGGATGGAGCCCCACGTGGGGCTCCGCTCCGAGCACGGGACTCTCTCTCTCCCTCTGTGCCCCTCCTCCACTCATGCGCGCTCTCTCTCTCTCTCTCTCTCTGCCTCTCTCTGTCTCAAGACAAATAAATAAGCTTTAAAAAAAAAAAAAAAACGGAAGGTGGGATCGTAATACAGGCAGTTCTGCGTGTTTGTGAGCGCCGTGCGCTGATGTTCCACGTCAGTATCCTGGGTCATATTTGCGTGTGCTGGGGAGGAGGGGATCTGGGGACCCCAGTAGGGCCACATGGGCCTGGACTAGGGTGGGACTCTCTGAATGAGCGCCTCCTCATGCTTTGTCCCCTGCATGCCTCCCACGGCTGAGGGCCACGTGAGGGAGAGACGGAAAGGCCGGCGGTCGGCATGATGTGACTCCATCGTCCTGAAGGTAGGGCTGAACAAAGACCGTCTCACGCTAGCTAATGGCTCAAGAAGAGAATTCCAGAGGGCAAGTTCCGATCTACTGCCTACAGCCAACCCGGCCTCACGGATTCCCAAACCCAGTGGGGAAAGGCAGGCCAGAGGTGACAAGAAGGTCACTCTTAAAAATTGAGCTGTGGAGCATCTTGCTGAGCGGTTTTTTCCCCCTTTGGATGTAGACCGTATTTTTCTTTTCTCTTTATTTTTCTTCCCCTACTCTAACAAAATCCTTTTTTTTTTAATGTTTCAATTTAATTTTTATTTTATTTTATTTTATTTTATTTTATTTTAGAGAGAGAGAGCATGAGTGGGGAAGAGAGGCAGAGACAGAGAGAGAAAGAGGGAGAGAATCTTAATCAGGCTCCATGCTCAGCACAGAGCTTGACGTGGGGCTCAATCCAACGACCCTGGGATTGTGACCTGAACCAAAATGAAGAGTAAGACGCTCAGCTGACTGAGCCGCCCAGGCGCCCCTCTAACAAGACACTTCTTGAGTGGCGGCTGCCATTTTTAATGGTGAGCATCTGCCCCCCATTTGTCAACATTTCCTCCCTATCTCTTGTGCCACAGAGGAGGGACCTGAGGCACAGAGAATGTGTATGTAAGTTGCCCAAGATGGAGGCAGCTAACAAAGGTCAAGCGTCCAAAGCCTGAATTATTCTGTTCCCTGTAAGATGTTCCCTCCTTACTTTGTCAAGAGGGAATACAAGGCATAGTGAGGCCGGAAGGGGCCAAAGAACAAAACCTAATCAGTGGCCCCAGGACCTTGGAATTTATTGTTGTGCATGGACTCCTATGTTTTTGAATAGGCTCATGGGAGGGAGCCACACAAACCCCTACCTGAGACGCCTGTATTTCTCACTGTGGACCTCTTCCTTATGGTTCTCTTGGTGTCTCCACCACAGGCACATCTTCCGTGTGATTCTCAGTTGTCAGCACAGCCAAGCAGCCCTGGTCAGCCCGCGCACCTCTCCCTTCTCCCTCCTGTATATGACCTTCATATACATTGACGCTTGTTGTTGGGGGATAGTCGCTAAATCCACGCTCTACGCATTGCCATGCAAAGCAACAAAAAGACCCGCTTTTTCAAGGGTCTCTGAGTGGCTAAATTAGTACAAATGTTTAACTACTTTCGCAAGGCAGGCATGGTTTTTATCAGTCACCGTCTTCAGTGGACTGTTAACTTTGAAGACAGGACAGAATAAGAACAGCCATGGAAGACGGGGTTCCCCAAGTTTTGCTCCCTTCCTGTTCCATCTGCTTCATGACCAAGTGAGTAGAAAAGTGGCCAGTGGGGGCCTGGGGACAAGACAGAAACAGCAAGAGAACTCGGAATCCGTGAAAGAAGGATGCTACCAGATTCGCATCTGCCGGGCTCGTTCCCTTCTGCTCCACACCTGCCAAAGGCTTCTGCTTTCTCCTCGTCAGGGGAACAAACTGACCATCACCAAGTCTGCCCATGAAACCCCAGAGGAATCCGAATGAAATAAAAAGAATGGCCGCTCAAACAGAGGGAAGGAACATGGGAGGGGGTCACTGTCATTGGCGGTTGAGAGATCGCAAGACACTGAAAGAAGACAAAAGCCCGATGAAGGTGTGTTGATGGATAAAAGGGAAGGCCCTTAGCTCAGAATAGGCTAAGGAAGGGATATAATGGTGGAGAAGCGGGTCTTCTGAGAAGAGCTTGGGACAGACTCTAGACCAGAGGTCTGGGAGAATAGAGGCGGGCAGAAACAGAGGGAGCAGAGGCAAAGAACTTCACTGAACAGTTGTTTGTCCTCAGAACAGCTAGGCCGTTAACCCTTCCCTCGACGCCTGTCCTTATGGAACGGAACGGAGAACTGCGAGATGTTCTGGGACAGAAGCCAAGAAGCAGCTGGACTGAGATAGAAAAGGCAGTTTGGGAGGATCCAGGAAGTGTGTTTGCAGTAAAGAAACCGGGTGCTTTTGTAAGTGGAATCGTGGACAGACTGTGCAAGTTTTGAGGACGTGAGGAAGACACAGTATTGTTTTATCAGCAGACAAGAGGGAAGGAGGGAGGGAGGGAGGGAGAGGGGGATGGGGGAAGGAAGGAAAGGAAAGTAGGAAGGAAGGAGAAGAAGGAAGGAAGGAAAGAAGGAAGGAAGGAAAGAAGGAAGAGGAAGGAGAGGAAGGAAGGAAGGAAGGAAGGAAGGAAGGAAGGAAGGAAGAAAGGAAGGAAGGAAGGAGAAGGAAGGAAGGAAAGAAGGAAGGAAGGACCTCCAATTGGGGGAAAGAAACCCAGGATCCAAATATAAAGCAAAATAAAATGGAAATGTTTCTGAGTCATTAACAGAGTATTCAAAAAAAGGCGAGAGAAATTCTACTCAATCTACATGTTAGAAATCTTTTCTCTGGAGTGGGTATTATTCCCAAGAAGACAATATAATCCTGGTATCCACTATGGCTCTGTAGACTAAAAATTTCACATAGTTACGTTAGGGTGAATTGTTTTTTCAAGTTTTAGAATGAATCTATAGGAAAAGTTAACAAGCCCTCATTTGGGTTGTGGAACACCATGATTGCGTTTTCAGTCTTGATCTCATACAAGTGATGTTGAGCTGACAGGTGGGAGAATGGAGGCAGGGAGGCGGGAAGGAGAGGAAGCAGAGAAAAGGCCAACATGAGTAAAAGACTCCACTTCGATGGCGTGAAGTCAGGCATCTGCTAATGTTTATTCAAGAAGCATCAGAAGTTTAAATATACTATTTAAAATGGTAAGCATTGGGGCATCTGGATGGCTCAGTCGGTTAAGCATCAGACTTCGGCTCAGGTCACGATCTCACGGTGGGTGAGTTCAAACCCTGCGTCGGGTGAGCACCAGGCCCGCTTTGGGCGAGCCCGCTTCTCTCTCTCTGCCCCTTGTGGGATTCTCTCTCTTTTTCCCCATCTCTCTCTCTCACTGCCCTTCGCTCACTTGTGCCCTCTCTCTCAAAATAATAATAGAATAGAATAGGATAGAATAAAATAGAATAGAATAAAATAAAATAAAATAAAATAAAATAAAATAAAATAAAACTGTGAGCATCACCGCGGGGAAAAAATCCAAATCATATAAATATTCTGAATATAAAATATTCTGAATATAAAAATTCAGATCATATAAATCCAAATCATATAAATATTCTGAATATAAAATATTCTGAATATAAAAATTCAGATCATATAAATCCAAATCATATAAATATTCTGAATATAAAATATTCTGAATATAAAAATTCAGGACTGAAGAGGTTCTTGCTGTATTCTACGTAGCGTAAATACCGTGACCGTGAGAGTAGGGTAAGTTCCTCTTTTACGTTATCAGTCAGTATATATGCTTTACAAACAATAACTTATGAAACACTGCCATAAGCACGTTACCTGGAAGCAAGAGAAATACAGAAGGACTCAAAAGTTCTAGCTTCTGTGGCTGAGAATGGGGATCAGAAGGAGAAGGCGGTTACTTTTTTGCTAAAGAACTTTTGACCTCTGATTTTTTTTTACATAGGCATCTACTAATGTGATTAAAATCTGCATGAAAAAAAAATTCAAAGATCCTTCTGGCAAATGAAAAAAAAGTTCAAGAATTACATTTTCTCCTGGGAAATTGTGAATCTCCTCAAGATGACAGATTGATGTGCTTCCGACCAAATGTGAGTCTTAAAATTTTGCACGTGGCTCGAATTTGTGTAAATTCGGAAAAACGCAGTAGTAACTCTCATGCTTTACTCCTAGCATGTATGAGTCACGTGTTTTTCTGGAAACGTCTTCATTGAAGGTCTACGGCACGCTGCAGATAGCTTCTCAAGTAACCCTCCGTCTCATCTCCCTCATAAAGCGTACCTAGAGCCCATCACTTCAGAGAAATTCATCTTCCTGTGACTGTTCTTTTTCCATGTAAGCTGCCGACCTTCAGACACCATATGAGTTCCTGTTGCCCAGAAGTTTCCCATTCTGCCTGTCAATTCCCCTCCTTCCTGCTCCCTGTGATTGTCCCCTACTGGCCATTCTTATCTGCTACGGTCATTGGCGGGGCCATCTTGTCTTCTCGGTCTTACATTTACTTCTCCTGGGACCTATCGGGTAGTGCCTTCAAAACTACACTGATGGCAAAGAAGGAAGCCAGCTGGGAACTCAAGTAAAAATTTACCCCTTGCAAGTGGTCGATCGTATGGGAGAAGAATATACAAAGTCCAGAGAACCAACATCTGTGGCACATTCTCGACACTATGCTGGGTGTTCCATATGAACGATCCACTGACTTCCCACGAGCGGCTCATGACAAAGGTGTCGTGTTCTCTCCATTACAGAGCAGAAACTGAGCTTCGTTAGAAGTTAGGCACTTGCCCTGGTTACGCTGTTAGCATGGGGCAATGCCAAATTTGAACGTAAGTCTGTGTGGCTTCCCGTGTCTTTGAAAAATATAAATCAGAGTGTAATTTCACTGTGGCTAGCTTTCCCCGTAAGACAAGTTATGCGGAATGACGAAATGGGGATCAAGAGAGCTGTATTCCCACCAGCTGGCTTACAGGCAATCAGGAACTCGGAGTTGGTGCCATGTGTTGGCCTCCGGAAACAATCAACACGATTGAGGATCCAGGGATATTGGCTTTCATTTTGGTCCTAAGACCAACGAGCTCTCTGGACTTGCATTTTCTCATTTATGAAATAAAACGTTTCTCACCGGATGATTACTAAGCTCTCCTCCAACCCTGAAGAATCCGCAGACTCGAAAGAGAGGAGGCTCATTAAAGTTGTTGTCTCATTCGGATATCGTGCAAATCACTGTGGGGAGTGAGGTGGAAAAATGGGTTTCAGGTTAAACAGCAAGGTAGTAATTGAACTAAAAAGAAAATCCTCATACGCTAACACTTACCTGGTTACTGTCCAGGGTGGAATGGAGTTAAAGTACCGTACTGCCATTCATCAGCTCGGGCCGCCGGGACCGAAAAACCCACAGACTGTGAGACGTAAGCAACAGAAATGTATTTCTTATGGTTCTGGAGGTTGAGCGATCGAGAGCAAGGAGCCCGCCAGGTAAGTCGCAGCCTGAGGCTTCTTCTCTTAGCCTGTCGGTAACCACCATTTCACAGTGTGGTCCTGTGATCTCTTCTTTGTGCATACGCAGAGAGAAAGGGAGAAAGACAGAGAGAGGGAGGGAAGGGCAGAGGAAGGGAGCAGAAGACAGTGTGCTCTCTGTGTTCTGTTCTAAAAATGACACTAATTCTAATCTTACAAGATCGGGGTTCCAGCCTTAGGACCTCAGGGGACCTTAGTTACTTCCTTAGAGGCCCCATCTCCAAAGATGGCCCCAGCACAGGGCTAGGGTTTCAACGTACATATTCTAGGGTGTCACAGACATCAATCCCATCGCATGGAGAATCAGAAAATAACGGCGTGAGTGCACAAGATTTGAACTGCCAAGTTATTTCCCCCAAGAGGAGTAAAGAAACTACCCCAGGAAGAGCAATACGTTGGAAATAATGCAGAGCACGGCTTTCTCAAACTTTAGCATGAATCAGAATCGCCTGGAGGGCCTGCTTAGCTAGAAAGTTTAGCTGTGAAATTGGTTTTCAAATTACCTGTGAACAGAGCAAAAAGGAAAGCATGCCAGTTATATACCTTCCATTGTCACTAAGGACATTTCATATAAATCTCTTAGGGGAGCTAAGTTTTTGCCATCAATTAATTCTTTTTTTTTTTCTTCTTTTTTTTTTTTTTTCAACGTTTATTTATTTTTGGGACAGAGAGAGACAGAGCATGAACGGGGGAGGGGCAGAGAGAGAGGGAGACACAGAATCGGAAACAGGCTCCAGGCTCTGAGCCATCAGCCCAGAGCCTGACGCGGGGCTCGAACTCACGGACCGCGAGATCGTGACCTGAGCTGAAGTCGGACGCTTAACCGACTGCGCCACCCAGGCGCCCCAGCCATCAATTAATTCTAAAATAAACTGATCATCGCTGCGACAATGAGAAATAAGTGGATGATGCTTGGAACAAAATCCCGACAGGAAATAATAAAGCTATTTCTCAATAGCATCTCTCAATAAAAGTTGAGGCTATAATGTCGAAACCAACTCAATAAAATCAGTATTCTGGGCCTATGGATGACAGACTGTCTCAAAATACATGTAATTTTGTTTCTTCCAAATGCATAGAGTAATTAAAGTTGGGTCAACACAACATTGTCCAACAAAAACCCTTAGGGGACCTGCTTTAATGAGTAGGTAACACGTCTGTGATAAGCATGGCTTGAAAAAAAGAATACGAAGACGAAGGCACTTCTGGAGAGCACGGAGAGTTGGGTTTTTTCCTAAGTAGTTTAATCATTCTCCTGGGGTTTGTGTTTATATAATTAATTTGCTGAGAAACACTTTTTTTTTTTTTTTTTGTAGGCCAATCGGCTTTATCTGGAAATAGGGATGCTAATGAGAGGAGACAGGCTGCATGTATCAGACTCAGAAATCCTATGTTCCATAGCGTCTATGTCTATGTTATGCAACCGGCCTCTGATGCCTGTCTTTACGGTGTGGTCGAAGGCCTGGTTGATAAAATATCCGTGAGAGTTTGCTCAAAGATAAATAAGATAACAGACTGCAGTGAAAGGGCAGAATTCTCTGGGCCCAAGGCTTGTCCATAATAGTAGTTAAAAATGTTTCCAGACATGTGTTTTGTGCTATCCTGGACATTACATCGTGTCTGTTCTCTGAGCCAACGGAGATGTGCAGATAGGAGGGGGGAGAAAAAAAAAAAAAAAACAAAGAGAAAACAATAACAAAATTTCATTGTGTCTGACTTATGGATTTGTTCTACTCTGGGAGTCTAAGAGGAGCTCTTTCTGACAAGGGGCGCGACTGATTAGAAAGCAATGAACTATGGAAAAGAATCCAAAGCTACTGAGAGTAGATCCCCACTGAACTGAAACTCATAGGACTTGTATGAAGTGTCCTCTTGCTGTCAGCTACACAAAAGGTGGTTGCCTCCCTGTTGTCGTGCTCTAGACCTCTTAGGAGCTGGGATAGAGAGCCAAGACACCGGCAAAAGGAGCGGGCATGCCTCTGTGCTTGGCAGTTATGTCACCTATTTCAAGTAGTGTCGTCTATATAAAGCCAAGGGAGTGGGGCGTGTGGTATTACCACCTTCCCAGGAGCGACATTTGTATTTCCTTTGCTTCTACTAAGCGACTAAACCTAATTTAGTCACTGAAATCAAAAGTGTTCACAGGTTACATCCGCCTCCCCTTGAGGCAGATTGGCCACAAAGATTTCTGAATGAGCTCCAAAATCACGCATGGAATCACATTGTCTGTCTTTCCATCCGGGCTGTCTCATTAAGTCACATCAATGGAAATCCAGCTCAGAATCTGTATATATTAATCACCCTTAACTTCATGAGTCACTCCATAGTCGAATCTAGGCTTTGGATCTGTGCTATCATTTCTTCCTGGCAAGACATCTTTTTATCCATCCACTTATTCAAAAAAGCTTCAACTTCATACTGAGTGAAATAGAAATCTAAGCCTCATCTTATTTGTTCTAACTTATTATTTTGCAGTATTTATACTTAAAAGACAGGCTGCAGAAATAGTTCTAGTTTTCAAGGGTCTGGTGGGCAATCCAAGCAATCCTTCTCATATCCATGGGGATTTTGTAGACTTGAATCATGATGTTTCCTTTGGCTTTTCCATCTAGTTCTAATCTGCTCTATATTCTTCCCTGAAAGCTTGATACTTAACTGGCAGAAAATCATTCCAGGACTAGTGTTTCAGGGGATCAAAGAAACCCAGATCTGCTAATGTCTCCTTTCAGTCACCCTTCCTAATCCCCTCTGCCTTCTGGTTGTTTCCCATTTCTATATCTAGGTCAAAGGGACTCCAGGCATCTGCTCTATGTGTAAATGTTAATGGCATTGAATGGACCATGGGAATCCAATTATGATGCTCTAAGATAGCACTATACAAACACATACCAATATAATCAGAGATCAAACTCTAGTAACATACCTTGTATGACTTGACACTTTGTAAATTTATTGATACTTATTTTGTGGTCCAGACTATTGTCTGTCATGGCAAATGTCCTATGTTCACTTGAAAAGAATGTGCACAACAAAGAAGACTAAAACAAATCATAAAAAAATTTTAGTTCTGTCCCAAAGAAGACAGAAAAAAAGAGGGAGAAGGAAGTAAAGAACAGGTAGGAAAAACGGAAAGAAAAAATGGTGACATGATGGGTTTAAACTAGTTATCAATGATCACATTAAATGTAAATGGTCTAAATATGATTAAAAGACAAAGATTATTAGATTTGGGTTTGGGGGAGCCAGATCCAACTGTAAATTGCCTACAAGAGACTCACTTTAAGTAAAAAAGGCATAAATAAAAAGGAAAAGTGACATAATATGGTAAAACCAAGAGAAAGTTGATCAGAAGAAAGCTACCATAGCTAGGGGCACCTGGGTGGCTTGCTTGGTTAAGCGTCTGACTTTGGCTCAGGTCATGATCTTGTGGTTTGTGGGTTCAAGCCCCACATCAGGCTCTGTGCTGACAGTTTGGAGCCTGGAGCCTGCTTCAGATTCTGTCTCCCTCTCTCTCTGCCTCTCCCCCACTCTTGTTCTGTCTCTCTCAAAAACAAATATAATAGGGGGCACCTGGGTGGCTCACTCAGGTAAATGTCTCGCTTTGGTTCAGGTCACGATCTCACGGTCCGTGAGTTCAAGCCCCGTGTCAAGCTCTGTGCTGACAGCTCAGAGCCTGGAGCCTGCTTCAGATTCTGTGTCTCCCTCTCTCTCTAACCCTTCCCAGCTCATGCTCTGTCTGTCTCTCTCTCTCTCAAAAATTAAAAAAAAAAAACATTAAAAATAAATATAATAAACATTAAAAAAATAAACACAGAAAGTTAACATAGCTATATTTACCTATGTAGTAAATTTCGAGCAAAAAATATTATCGTGGATAAAGAAACTTATTGCATAGTGATACATGAGGTCAATTCATTGAGAAGACACAGGGCAAATATTTTTGCCCTTAATAGTACACCTTCAAAGTACATGATTACAAAAGCTGACCTAATTGCAAGGAGAAATATACAAATCCACAATTATAGGCAGATATTTCAATTCCCTTCTCTCCACAATTGATGGAACAAACAAATAAGAACAGTAAGGATATAGAAAACGTGAACAGTACGGTCAAACATCTCGACCTAATTAACATTTACAGAAGGCTTCACCCAATAACAGCAGAATACGCATTCTTTTTAAGTACACACAATACAGTCAACAAAATAGACCATATTATGGGCCACAAAGCAGGTCTTAATAAATTTAGAAGGAGTCAAGTGATACAAACCATGTTCTCTGACCACAATGAGATTAAGTTAGAAATCCACAGCTAAAAGAACTTCAAAAAATTCCCCAAATATTTGGAAACTAACCACACCATTCTAAATTACTTAGGACTCCAAAAAATAAACGAACAAATAAAATCAAAACGAAACAACAAAAAGAAAGAAAAGGGGAAAAAAAAGGAAATCAAAGCATTATTGAACTGAATGAGAATAAAAACACATATCAGAAGATATAAGATGATACAAAAAAACGGTACTCACAGGGAACTTAATAGCATTAAACTTCTATTTTAGGAGAGGAGAAAGATCTGACATCAATACCCTTAACTTCTACCTTAAGAAACTGGAAAAAGAGGAGCGAATTAAACCTACGTTGCACACAAGAAAGGAAATAATACAGATCAAGGAGGAAATTGGTAAAGTAAAAGCAAAAACAAGAACAAAAATACAGGAAAACAATGGAGAAAATAAACGAAACAATAAGACGGATCTGTAGGTCAATATAACTGATAAACCTCTAGGCAGATTCAGAGACATACAGAGACAGACACATAGAGAGAAAGAAAGGAGAGAAGGAAGGATGAAGAGAGCAGAGGAAAGAAGGGAAGAGAGAGAGAGAGAGAGAGAAAACAAATTATCCACACCATGAATGAAAGAGGTAATATCATTCCAGATTCTACAGATAATAAAAGGGTAGGTCAATAGTTTCCGCAATGTGGGTAACAAGGGCCAATTCTCCAAAACGTACTCAAGAATAGATAATCTGAAGAGTCCTGTATCTATTATAGACACGGAATTTGTAGGGGTGCCTGGGTGGCTCGGTCGGTTGAGCGTCCGACTTCGCCTCAGGTCATGACCTCATGGTTTTTGGGTTTGAGCCCCGCGTCGGGTTCTGTGCTGACAGCTCAGAGCCTGGAGCCGGCTTTGGATTCTGTGTCTTCCTCTCTCTGTCCCTCCCTTGCTCGCACTCTGTCTCTCTCTCTCTCTCTCAAAAATAAATAAAACATAAAAAAGAAAGAAATGGAATTCGTAGTTTAAGTCCTCCCCGCAAAGAAAACTCCAGGCCCAGATTACTGCAGTGGAAATTCTACCAAACATTCAAGGAGGAAATAATTCTAACGCAACACAAACTCCTCTAGAAAACTGAGGAGGAGGGATTACCTCCTGACTCATTCAATGAGGGTCGTATTATACTTACTTCAAAACCAGATACGGATATTGCCAGAAAGGAAAAGTACGTACCAATGTCCCTGATGAACACTGATGCAAAAATTCAAAGCCAAATTTTAGCAAATTAAATGTAAAAATAAAAATAAGACCTCAGGAGCAAGTGAAGTTGATCTCAATAGTACGATTTTGGTTTAACATTAACAAGGCAATCAAGATCAATTCACTGTATAATAAAAAAAAAAAAGAAAGTCATCTGAACATCTAAATAGGCAAAAAAGCATTAAAATACAGTATCTCCTCTACATTTAAAATACACCTCTCAACAGGAATAGAAGGGAACTTCCTCAATCAAATAAAAACAGTTACCAAAAAACCCTGCAGATATCACCTTACTTGCCGGTAAAAGACTAAAAACTTTGCTTCTAAGAGGAGGAACAGACAAAGGTAACTTCTCTCATCATTTCCACACCGCATTGTGTTTTGGGTTGTAGCAGGTGCAATCAGGGAGAAAAAAAAAAGAATTAAAATGCATCCAGATTGTAAAGAAAGAAGGTATAATCGTATTTATTCTCCGACCACATGATAGCCTATGTAGAAAATCCAGTGGAATCTACAAAAGATGCTTCTAGATCTAAAAAGTGAAAAATTGCGGAATCTAAGGTTGATATATGACGATAAATCATATTTCTATATGAGCAATCATAACACTGAAATGAAAGAAGCAATACCATTTAAAATAGCATCAAAGTACGAATTATTTAGGAAAACGTAGGACAAAAAGTGTGCGAGGCTTGTACATTGACAGCCACCAAATGTTGCCCAGAGAATTTATTTTATTTTATTCTTTTACGTATTACTATCTTTTTTAAACAAGCTTTAATGCACTTTATTTTTCCGGTGCAAACCTATGGGATGGCCACAGCTGGAGCCTGGGTCCTCTGATGGACACTCTGGTATGATTTCCCGATGGGGAGACTTGGTGAACAGTCTCTTTCTGAAGATCAGGGGTGAGAGAGCTGTAGGTCTTGGAAACAGTATCAAAGTGGCTTTGGTGAAGTTTCCCTGGGGGGGCGGGCAGTACAGCCCCCCTGGCTGCGGTGTAGACATCGTCAATACCAGCCAACATCAGTAGCTTCTCAGGCACAGGGGTTCAGGCAATGCCAGTGCCTCCAGGGGCAGGGATGAGGCACACCAGGACAGAGCCACAGTGGCCGGTCACCTTGCATGGGACAGCATGGGGTCTTGCCAATCTTGATCCCCCAGTAGCCTCACCGCACGGGGAAGACGGAAAGCTTGGCCAGGATCATGGCCCCACGGATGGCAGTGGCTACCTCCTTGGAGCACTTAACACCCAGACCGACGTGCCCATTGTCATCTCCAATGGCAGCAAATGCCTTGAACCTGGTCAGCTGGCCAGCGCGGGTTTGGTTTTGCACAGGCATCATCTTCGAAACCTCGTCCTTGAGGGACGCCCCCAGGAAAAAGTCGATGATCTCAGATTCCTTGATGGGCAGGGAGAAGAGATCGATCTCCTCCAGACGGCCCAGCTTGGTGTTGGGCATCGACTCTTTGTCCTCGGCCTTGCCCCCTCGAGGTCCCGGGCCCTGGCCCCGGCCTCTGCCCTGACCCCAGCCACAGCCCCGGCCCAGGATGCCTCTACGGAAGCCTCTGCGGAAGCCGCCGAGGCCTCCCATTCCAGGGTCCCCGGGCCCACTGGCATCATCTGCCATTTGCTGTTTTCTCGGAGAAGCACCAAGAGAATTTAAAAAAGAAATAGGTAAACGGAAAGTTATATCGTACAAAATCTAAAGCTACAAAGTTTTTAGAACGAAACGTAAGAAAAAGTATTTTTAATTTTGCACCCCATATCTCAGATAGGACCCTAAAAGCATGGTCCGTTAAAAGAAAAGGAAATGGGTAAATCGGAGTTCATACAAACTGCAACATTTTGCTCTTCAAAAGACACCAATGAAAGGGGCCCCTGGGTGGCCCAGTTGGTTCGGTTCAGGTCATGATCTTGCCGTCTGTGCATTCGAGCTCTGCCTCGGGCTCTGTGCTGTCAGCTCAGAGCCTGGAGCCCGCTTCAGATTCTGTGTGCCTTTAGTTTCTCTCTGCACCTCCCTCCCTCTCTGCACCTCCCTTGATCTCACTCTGTCTCTTTCTCTCTCAGAAATAAATAAACATTAAGAAAAAAGTGAAAATAAAATCAACAAGCCATGAACTAGGAGAAAATATTTTTCTAACCAAAGATGTAATATTTATATCATGTATATTTATTTGTATATAAATATAAATTTATATTGAATTAATATAATATATATTATATAACACATATATTATATATAGTGGATTATAATAATAAAATATATAACATATAACATATAATAAATATATAATTAAATATAAACAAAATATATAAGTATATATAATATATAATTAATTATAATATATAATATCATTACATAGTATATAATATATAATATAATATAATATAATATAATATAAACAGATATATATAGAAGATAAACAGGAAATAAGCATAAATAGGAAAACGTGTTAAGTAGCATTAGCCATTCACAAAATATAAATTAAGCCATGAAGAGATGCTTATTACATTGGTGAACATAAAAAATACTGACAATGCCAATGCCAGTGGACACGTTCAGCCCCTGGAACTCGCATACCCTGCTTGCAGGCACCTGAAACAGAACAACCGCTTTGGAAAGCAGTTGGCAGTTTCTTTAAAAAAAAAAAATTTTTTTTTTGAACGTTTATTCATCTTTGAGAGACAGAGACAGAGCATGAGCAGAGAAGGGTCAAAGAGAGGGAGACACAGAATCGGAAACAGGCTCCAGGCTCTGAGCTGTCAGCACAGAGCCCGACGCGGGGCTCGAACCCACGAACCGTGAGATCACGACCTGAGCCGAAGTCGGACGCCCAACCGACTGAGCCACCCAGGCGCCCCAGTTGGGCAGTTTCTTTAAAAGTCAAACATACACTTGCCATACGAGCCAGTCATTCCTCTCCCAAGTATTTCCCCCAAAGAAGTAAGAGCCCGTGTCCTTTCAAAGACGTACACATGGATATTCCGAGCAGCCTTATTTGTAAGAGTTCAACCCTGGAAACAACCCAAATGCGCACTCAGAGGTGAGCGGATCCACAGAAGGTAGTATGTCCTTACAGTGAAGTACTAAGCAGCAATCGACAGGAACGAGCTACTGATAAAGGCACCGTCATGGAGAAATCAAAATAATTGTACTGAGTGAATGATGGCAGATGAAACGCGGGTCAAAATACCCCCAAATTAAAACATCACACCAATCAACTTGCATTCTCCCCAGTCATTCCGTGCTTGTGAAGCACTGACCACATTCCATTTTGAGCTAATGAGTGGGTTTTTAAAAAAATGTCTATTTGTGAGAGAGAGAGAGAGACAGACAGAGCATGAGTGGGGGAGAGGCAGAGAGAGCGGGAGACACAGAATCCAAAGCGGGCTCCAGGCTCCGAGCTGTCAGCACAGAGCCTGACTCGGGGGCTTGAACTTTGCTTTTGCCCTTGAATTTGACGCAAACAGACCTTGACCAGTCTGAGCCGGCTTACCCCTCTGCCCCTCTTACTCCCACTTTCCCGATTCTGACCCTTCCCCCATAGACATCGCCAGCGCCGGGTCCCCCACGATATTAGGCAGATAATTAGTTGTGGCTGTGTGTGTGTGTGTGTGTGTCTGTGTGTGTGTGTCTCATCCAAGTTTGTGCTATCAGGCTCTGCGAAATATATATGTTCACTGTCATGCCTATTTAACACAAAAGTCCCTATCTCTGGGGGTAATGTGCCATTTTATCAGTAGTTTTCCATCAAGGGCAGATCATAACATCCTAATATTCTCAGCGCTGTTCCTCGGTTCCCCAGGGAATCTCTTTCTCAGGTATTCATCTTTGCAGCAGTGCTCATTAATATGATAAGGCTCTCTGGTTTTAAACAGCTCTTCAGACCCAAACAGGCCATAATTGAATAGAAGATTTAATTGTTTCCCCCCTCCCCACCCCCCCTCAGCAAACAATCAGGCCAGGAGAGCAAGGAGACCGCAGACAAAACGCCACCGCTCGACTCCGGAATGAAAGGCGTGTGTTTCCATTCACTCACGGGCAGAAATGTCACTTGGATTTCAGAAGGGCTGACTCGGGGCTCAGTTCGGAGGGGAGCACTATTGAATTCTCCCTTCTGGCGGGCAGACAGCTCAGCTGTGGGGCTCTCTCTTCCCCCGCCCCCCCATCACTCCTGTTGATTTGCCTTCAAGGTGGTCATTCAGAGGGAGAGAAAAGGCCACGGTTTGCCATTTCAGGCCCAAAGATTTAGCCGTGACCTCCATCTAGCTGCAGCTCTTAGCGGCACGGCTCAGCCCGGAGGCTCCAGCCCAGGGCGGCACGCCGTGCCTTCGTGTTGTCTTTTGTTCACCCCAAGTAAGATCATCTCCCCGACAGATAATAACTGCCTCCCCCCCCAAAAAACATCCCATGGCCGGGGGCCTGGGTGTGATGCATCAGTGGCTGCTCCTGCTTCCATATTCCACTACAGGTTCACGTGGTAAGTCATGGTTTTAAGCTTACTGACAGCGGTGTCCCCTGTCCTTTCTTATCTTCTGCCGGACTCTGCTCTGTCCCTCCGCAGGCACTCGACCTTCCAGCTCTCTGCATTCTACAGAATGCTGGAAAACTTCACAAAACCCAAGTTTTCAACTCGTTGATGCTCTCAGAAACTGGGGGAGGGCATGGCTGGGGACTGTAGGGACCATGTTCGTTGCCATTTTGAAGGACTTAGAATCATAGATTGCTTGTATTCTGGTTTCAGGAGAGGCATGGCTATTGACCAGGGAGCAGAACGTAAGCTGAGACACGTTTCTAGCGACACTGGAGCCGTTATCTCCCTATCTGGAGAGGAAAGGAAATCCCAGAACGTCGCAGGTGCCTCGGTCCGCGGTAGGCGTCAAAACATGTCTTAAAGCCAAGCGATGCTGATTTTGGAAGGAGCCATGCCCAAATTCATGTCCACCGTGATCATTAAGGAAGATAAGACCCATTGTCCCTAGAAAGCCTGGTAGAGATTGTTAGAAGTTTATGCAAAACGTACACATGGCTAAAAAGCCCATATCCGTTTCTTCATGGATGTGTTACTTCTGTCCAGGCAGGAAAGCAGGTACATTTCTGTAACTAGTCACTGTTGATATTTATAACTTTCCTCTTCACTACCATTCCACGCTCCCTCTGTCTTCAGTCAGATCCCAAACCCACCTCATGTGATGCTGTGAGCCTTTGTTCCTGAAGGGTCTGAATATTGAGTGGCCCTGCCCTTATTTGATTGGTAGAGTTTTCTACTGAGCGTGAAACTGAAAAGTGGCTTCTCCAGAGAATCCCAAGGGTGAAGCATGACCTGGAATGTCACTTTTATGTAGCTGCAACCCTAAAAAAAATCAAGATCTGTCACTTCAGCGGACAGAATAGCAGCCTTCGTTGTCCATTCATTCAATGGCATGAGGAGCCCCAAATGGCCAGGCGGGGGACTAAACTTGCTACTTAATGGAACCGTAGCCGGGCACCTTGTGGGAAACACTCCTCTGCTGGGAATTAAGCATCAAGTGTCAAGGATGGAAACAATTTATCTGCAAGTTGATCATCTGGGGTGTTAATTCACAGACCCCTGCATTCAGGCTATGAGAGTAATGGCACCAGACATCGGTCGTTTCTTGAAAGTGTCTTCAACGTCAGGTTTTCAGAGTTCTCTCTCCCAACTGGCGGTATAATCAACTCTTCAGCAAGCCACTTCCCCATCTATCTGACCAACGGCTTCCGTGTAATGTGATACATGGTAAGACTCGTAAATTCCACAGGCGTGAATCCATGGGCACACTTATCTTGCCGTGAAATAGGTTCTTCCTTCGGCAGCAACGCTGTGTGGCACACAGTGACTGAGAATAAGGCATTTAACAAGTCCATGGGTTTTGGTGCTGGCACAAGCATTGACAGAAGAGAAGGCACATGTGTAACTATCCTAGTGTGGACAAATCACTGCCTTCTTCCTACTGGAAGGAGATCGGTGCAGATGGTCTGTCACCAAGTGGCTATCTGGTCACCCGGGAGAAAGGCACCAAAGCAGGGCTCAACACTGGCCTTTGCCATTGGAAGCTTAAGTCCTCAGACCATATTGGTGAGCCAATACACAGCCTTTGTCTGTGTCCTCACGGGCACTTTGTACATCTGACCGTCATCTGTAGAATGTGTCATCTTGCCCACGGGATTATCGAGAGCCTTCCCTGTGGTGCACGGCCTTTGCTTTGCATGCACATGCAACAGAAGTATGTTTCCACACTGTACTCACCCAATACCTTTTCCCCAGACGTTTTGTTGCCAGTCTTCCAATTCTATACCTTCTGATTCCTGACCAGCTGGCCAGACACTTCGCTACTGCACGTGAATCAGGATGTATCCAAATTGCCGATCGCTCGGTCCAATCAAAGTGGACGGACAACTGCCCCAAGCTTTGCCGTTGCGGAAGATTGGCCTTTATCGGGTATCTTTCCAGAATATTCCTGACCAGAGCTGGCACACCACAGCCGTTCATTTCACAATGGTGGCAGCACACTGTGCAGAGAAATCTGTGACCCGGATCCAGACATTTGTTTTGTTTTGTTTTGTTTTGTTTTGTTTTCAGTAAACCAGTCATCTTGGAGGCCATAGATGTGGATCGAGGGAAAGTAGTCTCTGCAGCGGGAATCGATGACATAGGAATCTGGGCCTCCTGTTCACTCAACTTACCTCCCTTTCGGACCTGCTTAACCCGGAGCTCTTTCATAACGTTCTAACTTGATGGGAGATGGTTGCTGTGCATATCCTAAGGTGGTGGGCCAGTGAATAGCCAGTTCGTAGTTGGTAGAGTAACAGATGCTTTGGCGCTCTGCCTGGATCTCGACACTCGTCATTTCGGGACCTGCCACTTTCTACTGTGGTCTCCAGTGATTCTCTACGGGAATCTGAGCACACAGCAGGCCAGAGTGCAGAGCACTGGGAACAGCTAGATGACCAATGGGAGTTGGAGAGTCAGGACACCAGCTTCCTCATCCCTTAGGTTAGGATGTTCCGGAGAGGCTCGCCAGGGTCTCCAGTGGGATTAACCACTGTGAGTTGTGCCCAGTTCAAAACTCATGAATGTGCCCATATTCCCTTCCCTCTCTTCCCTGCCTCGTATTTCCACTTCTTGTCTTTACCACTGCTTCCTGGGATCACCTTGCAAACAAACCGTACGTATCCAAATCCCGTCTCCAGGTATGCTCCTGGGGGAACCCGGGCGACGGCAGATAGCTCAAATTGCACATAACTTGATGTCAGGTTCTCAGGTGCGAGAAACAACACATAGACTGGGAAGAGTTTCAGAGACAATCGAACCACTGAAGTAAGCTTGATTTTGTTATTCCAACCCCCATTTTCTCCACACCAACGCTGCTCAAAACCAAGACGAAAGGGAGAAAACAAACCAATCTGAAGACTTTCATCAAACTTACACCCCACCAGGACCCACACCGGTCACCCCAGAGTTATGCAGAATCATTTTGCTGTCTCACGGAACACCTTCACGTGCGCACTTTGCCAAGAGGAAATCTTGGTTCTCTCCTTGAATATTTGCTACTCGATTTGCATTCCTGTTCAGAAAATGCCTTCTCCAGCCATCTATGGAGGGTCTCCAAACATTCCACTCCCTCATCTCTCCACGGGACTGCCCATACCATGTTGGCAGACTCAGATCACAGGTTGGAAGTCTTTCATTAAACAAATGGATTAAAGACAGAATCGATGCAAGTTTCAATTCTTGTAACTGTGAAATGGCTTTTATCGGATTAAATTTCATGCAGAGAACAATGATGAAACTGGGACAAACAGGACAAAACAAAACAAAACAAAAAGGCAACGGAGGATGTTTCTGTTGGCACTGGAGAATGATCAAAAGCAGGCAGAAATTGGAATGGAGTCAACCCTTGAATGAAAGAAAATGCGCTGGGTGAGAGCTATGTTTATATAGTTTTTCCCCTGAGGACTACCCCAGTATGCTCAATGTAGGTTGCCTAGAACTCAAACAAAAATATCCAGCCTTTCAGCCTGAAGTATCAGAGGGAAGCATTTGGGGGGTTCCAGAGTAGCTACAAATTTAGGGAGAGGAGAATGTTTAAAAGGAAGGATCTACAGAAAGAGGAGTGCCCCAATTTACATGTAAACTCCCCCCAAATCCTAATGTCTTCTGAATTACGTACATGTGAGGGGGGAGTGGTGTTGCCAAGACCCTCAAGAGAAAGCAAAGGATGGAAAGCTGAAAAACTTGAGCAGAGATTTCAGCTGTGACCTACTTGAGGAGCAGTGGAGTTCAGAGTTTGAATCCCATCAAGTTACAGAGGATTGGTAAACATCTCAGATTTCCGCTGATTTCTAAGGGCAATGCTTTAAACGACGATTTCCCAGAACTAAGGCTCCATCCAAAGACTAAAAGAAAAACTAAAAGTGACCCACACTAACAAAGGATAAAACAAAACATCCACAAGTTCAAGTAAATTAGTAAGAAATTAGATCACCTGGTACAGCAAAAATCATCTCATCCAAGGAATGAGTTTCTGCAACATCTACAATGTCCCGTACACAATAAACAATTACTGGACATGGGAAGGGCAATGCAGTGTGATTCATAGTCAGGAGAAAACTCAATCAATAGATTAAGACCATACAGAACTATGTTGTTATTAACAAACACAGACTTTGGAGCAGTAATTACATATATGGTCAGGAATGTAAAGTAAAAGATAGTTATAATTGGTGAATGGAAGAGGAATACGAACGGAAAAACAGGAACCATAAGAAAAGAACCAAAATTAAATTCTAGAACTTTAAAAATAACATTTGAAATGAAAAATTTACTGGACGGACTAAGTAGCAGATTAAAAACATACAAGAAAGTGGCTAGAAACTTGAAACAGAAAAAAAAAAAACTGGGGAAAAACTCAAGAAGTTCTCAGAAACATATGGGAAAATAGAAAATACTTGAAAATATGTGTAATTGCCATCCCTAAAGGGGATTTTTTAAAAAAGGACTGGAAAAATATATGAAGTAATTGTTGACTTTATAATTTTTGGTGAAAACCATTAACTTACACATCCAAGAAACTCCATGAACCTTCACTAGGCTAAATATAAAGAAAACCAGGGGCACCTGGGTGGTTCAGTTGGTTAAACGTCCAACTTCAGCTCAGGTCACGATCTCACAGTTTGTGAGTTCAAGCCCCACGTCAGGTTCTATGCTGATAGCTCGGAGCCTGGAGCCTGCCTCGCCTTCTGTGTCTCCCTCTCTCTACCTCTCCTGTGCTCACCCTGCGTTTCTCTCAAAAATAAATAAACATTAAAAATTAAAAAAAAAAAAAAAGAAAACCATAAGTAGGTCATCATAGTTCCACTTCTGGAAACCAAACAGAACAAAAAAAAAAAAAAAAATGTCTTCAAGGCAGCCAGAGAGATGTGACACAAGACATACAGGGGAACAATGACACTATTTATAAATGACTTCTCTTTTGGAACAATAGGGATCAGGAGACAAAGGAATGTCTACCTAGAACTCTGCATCTAGTAAAAAATATTCTTTGAATGTGAAGGCAAAATAAAGACATTTCAGGTAAACAAAATATGAGAGATCTCATAGTCAAAACAGCTGTATTTTAAAAGAATGTTAAAGAAGTTTCTTCAGCCGAAAAATAAGGGAAACCAGATAGAAACTAAATAGTATAGAAAGGAACAAAGAACACCAGAAATGGTAAGTCGAGTCAGTCCTTACTATTCGCAGAATGCATGCATGTGAATTGACCCGTTCACTAAAATTGATGTGTGATCCAAAAACAAACCCTCGCGGCTCCTTTGTAGTCCTTCAGGGACATGTGCAGAGTGGCAGAAAGTGTGAGTTGCCTGATATGCATGTTCCCAGCTGTGGTGACTCTCTGCTTTCTTGTTTCAGCTCTCAACGTACAAACGATCTTTGTATGTTTTATTTACCGCCACGTTTTTCACGTCTTTGCTCTTTCTCGGGGATTTTGCCATTTCAAATGGCCCCTTCAGTGTAGCACTCAAGAGCTGTCCGGTGTTCCTAAGTGTAAGCGGGCTATGCCATGAGAAAATATGTGTGGGGGTAAGCTCTGTTCAGGCATGAGTCACAGCACTGTTGGCCATAGTCAATGTTAACGAATCAACAAGATGTATGAACTAAGGTGTCTTTAAACATAAACCCACATAAAACAAGGTTAGCTATTGATGACTGGACGAAAATGTTGTGACCAGAGTCTCGCAGGAACCTAACCCCGTATTTGCCGTAGGAACGAAAGCTCAGTATTCACTCACTCACTCGATAGCAACTTGACAGAATATTACCACGAATAATGGAGTATCAGCTGTATATGGGTAGAGTCATCAATCATTTCTTATTAGCTTCTTTAAAGACACATGACTATTTAGTGCAAGAATGTTAACACTGTTTTGTGGCTTTATAAAATAAGTAGCTATAAAATACGGTACGTAGGGAAACAGTGAACAGAATGATATTGTACTGTTGGCGTGTTCTTGCATTTTATGCGAAGTGATATAATATTAAATCTAAGTAGAATATAACAAGGTTGCATGTTATAATCCTTAGAGTACCCACTAGAAGACTGATATGAGAAAAGAACTAGCTTAAGAGGCTATTAGTGAATTTAAATGGAATATCAAGAATATTTGGTCAATTCAAAGAGGTCAGGAGAGAGGGAACTAAAACCAGATGGGACAAATATAAAACAGTGACATAACTGACCTAAATATAACCATAGATCAATGGATACACTAAATGTAAATAAACAAAATCCTCAGATTGAAAAGTAATGAATATCAGACAGGATTTAAAAACAGGATGAATGAGCAAATAAACGAATGAACCAACCATCTCAGAAAAATGGATCAATGGGATTAGTGGATACTTTGTCCATACTGGAAACCATTTAAAGAACTACCATCCGCCATTTTCAGTTCACACAGTGTGATGGTGAGCATAACCCCACTTCTGGCTCCAAAACGGGGCACGTTACCCAAATATGGGCAGTCAGAGCACAGTTTATCCCTCACTACAGTGACTGATTAAGAAACATATTACCCACTGGCGCCTGGGTGGCTCAGTCGGTTAAGTGCCCGACTTCGGCTCAGGTCATGATCTCGCGGTCTGTGAGTTCGAGCCCCGTGTCAGGCTCTGTGCGGACAGCTCAGAGCCTGGAGCCTGCCTTGGATTCCGTGTCTCCCTCTCTCTCTCTCTGCCCCTCTCCCACTCATACTCTGTCTCTCTCTGTCTCAAAAATAAAAAATATAAAAAAAAAAGAAACATATTACCCCAACTCTACTAATATGAGTCAGAGACAATACTTTTGCTAGAATGCTGGAGAAGAGAAGCCCTTTTCTCACAAGTTTCGAAGGTGATAAAATGTGCACCTGTGTCTACCAGTGGCCATCCTTGCCTATTTAATGGTGAGAGCAACACAGAAAAAGCAGCACTGAAAGGTCTAGATGTGTTTCTGATGTCATTATTTTATCTATCTGGATTCAGACATGCCTGTAGCCATATACACTCTGTCCTTTTCATCATTCAGAGAAAAATAAAGCAAAATTTAAAAAAAAAAGAATGCTTTTTTGGTTACTTTTATTTTCAGCCAAAAGAGCCCTAATTAACCCAAGTAGCAAGCCAATTTGTTTTCCAAATAATCCCCCCCTATTGGTTGAAATAAGATGTATCTGCGAAATGAGTTTGTTTCTAATTTCTGACCCATTTTCTTCAACCATGAAAATCCTTGCAAACTCATACACCAGAAATGATATAGAGAGTTGCCTTCAACTCTTCACAATTGATGGATATTGTTCACGAAAACATTGTGCCCTCTAATTTCCACATGACATGTTAGTAGGCCCCCGAGGGTGTGCTCTCAACCATCCGCTGCTCCCTCTCAGCTGCTCCCCTTAGAAGAATTCTCTACCTTTTCCCCCAGATTATTTATTCCATGTCCATGGCTATGGGATGACGTATAGGAATATTAATCCTCTTCCCCCACGATTTACATACACGGAGCCTAGAGCCAGGCGCACTTCAAGGAGCCCCCTACTTGCTTATCATTGATGTTTTGGGGGACTTGGCATCACCAATAATTTGTATGATTAGAAAGGGAGATTATCCCCTAATCTTCGTACGTTACCTTCCGAATAGTTGACTGTCTCGTGTCTCTTCAGCCGGTGACGAAAGAATGAGTTTTCGGGGACTTGCAAAATTAGCCTTGTCTGTGTTTCAGGATCTTGCTTTTCCTCTACAACGGGCGACTGTCACAGATGCAGAGACCAAGTCTGATGCCAGTGGATTAAGAAACCTACACCGATGTGGTTTCTTAATCACAGTCATCAGCACTCACTCCGCGCTCGATCCCAGAAGCTGCAGCGGGAGGTTTCACGAGTAAAAGCAAAATGGCCAAAGCGCTCTGAGTTGATTTGTACAACATGGCAAATCCTCAGTAAATGCCCAATGGATCGAATCGACTACCTGTTGGACCAGACTTGGGTGCAAAGCCCACCAGCATAATGAGGAGGTAGATGGGGCTGGGACAAGCGGGAAGGAGACTGAAGGTCTAGGGAAGAGAAAGAAGGTGGCCCTTGTTCTCACACATTTACATGACCTGGAGAGTTGGCAGCTTGTGGTTGAGCCATAGCGGCCTCGCTTGCTTTGCCTTGGTCCTGGCCTTGAGTGCTGGTCATACATTACAAGCAAAGAGGGAGGGATAAACTCTTCTAAGCATTCAGAGCAACGTGCTCCAAGGACCAGGAACACGAAAGCAGGTGTAGCTAGAGAAGAAAAAAGAAGTGAGTCCTTTCAGTTACATCCAGGAATGTAGGAGGGTGAGGGGAGGGGAGCAGAAGATAAGCCTAGAAGCGTGGGCTGTAGCCAAATGGGGAAGGGTCTTCTAGGCCGTGCTGAGGATCTTTGACTGGTGACCGTAGACAAAGAGGGAACAAATACAGTCTTCAAGTTCAAGGTTGTTTTTAAAGGCTCCCTGTGATAAAGTGCTATGGGAAAATGGCTTGGGGAGGAAAACCAAAGCTAGGATAAGCCTGGTTGGAAGCTGCACTCATGGGGTGCCTGGATGGAACCGACGTCTCTTGGACCTGGTCCCGGAGAAACGTGTCTGATGAGGAAAGGCCACATGTAACTCGGCGGTCTCTAGGCTGGGCAAGTAAGTGGGTGATTCTGTCCCCTAAGAAAGACGAGGATGAGAGGTGATAAAGGAAGCAAGCCGGTCACATTGAGTTTGGGGCACGTTTTGAAACATTTAGGTTGTGTCTGAGGCAGCTCAGCCTGTGGTAACAACAATGCCAGAGACGAGGCAGCTTGAACAACAGACATGTATCTCTCATAGTTCTGGAGGCTGGGACGTCCATGATCAAGGAGCTGGCAGATTGGTTTCCTGGTGAGACTGCTGTCTTGTAGACATCTGCCCTCTTGCTGTGTCCTCACACGGCTTTTCCTTTCCTTTGTAAATGGCGGAGGGGAAGAGACAGACAGGAAGCTCAAGTGTATGAATCCCATTATGGCTCTACCCTCATGACTCCCTGATTACCCCCCAAAGGCCCCATCTACCGACCACCACGATGGGAGTTAGGGTTTCAACATGTGAAATCTGGGGACAACAAAGAAAACTCAGTCCACAGAAGCGCGGCGAACTTTTGGATTTTAGTTGGCAGGAAAGCCAGGCTCCGTTCCTTGGCACTCCATAAACAGAGCTGTCTTTAATCTGGTTTTCACATTTTCACAGCCGGCCACCAGGACTTGATGGGCAAATGAGATCTCACCCGTGACTTGAACTGCTTCAGCTCAGGAAATAGAATGCAATTCCCGGTTCTACTTGGCCAAAAAAAAAAAAAAAAAACAAAAAAAAACAAAAAAAACCCACAAAAACAAAAAAAAAAACCAAAATCAAAAAAATGAGCACGTTTCTTCCTGGAAGGCCAGTGCCGGCCCCACGGCCCCAGCTGACAATCTCTTGGCTTTGGAAATTCATGTAAAGTGTCTCCAGGGCCTCCAGGGCCTTACCATTTTTCATAACCTTTATTTTCAAATCAACCCCTTACTTCTGATCCCTCAGGCCCCCGCCGAAGAAAAGGCAATATATTTTAGAGCAAAAGCATACGCACACTCCACGGAACAGCTCTACTCTGCTCGCCACATGTCAAATTCATCCACTACCTGTTTTCAGAACCTTTCCTCTCCTCCTTCCACAGCATCCCCCAAAGAAATTCCCATATTACTGTTACTTTGACATCTTTGGAGTCTCCGGGTTCGGAGGGGGGCGCAGCATGGCTCAGGGTTGATTTCAAAAGCCATAGGTGAAATGCATTTTTTGTTCATTCCACCTCTTATTAGCAGAAAACACACACACACGCTTTTTTTCTCAATTGTGAACGTAACAAGCGAGCGAGAAGTTTACCTTCCGTAGGACCCCCGCCCCCCTGTGGAATTTCTTAGCCCTCACATTCTGGGCAGAGGCTGTGCTCAGAGCCCTCATGCAGGGACAGCTCTTAGCACATTCTTCATACCTGTTGATTTCCTCTATTGGCTCCCCCATGAGAACTGTCTCTCGGTTAGTACAAACTATTTTACATCCAGGGCCTAGGACAGCAGAAGGCACAGGGGTGCCTTCCGTACGTAAGTGCCTTCGCGCCAAGTGAAGGGAGGAAGGAAAGAAAGGTGCTTCTGGTGTTGAATCAAACGCTCCAGGGGCGCCTGGGTGGCTCAGTCGGTTGAGCGACCTCAGAGTTCGTGGGTTCAAGTCCGCCCGTCGGGCTCTGTGTCGACAGCTCGGAGCCCACTTCGGATTCTGTGTCTCCCTCTCTCTCTGCCCCTCCCCCGCGCGTGCTCTGTCGCTCTGTCTCTCAAAAATGAATAGATGTGAAAACAAAATTAAAAAAAAAAATGTTCCACGTCTGAATAGCAGAGTGATGGTATTCAGTCAACGACCATGGCCAAGGACGTCCCGTGAGCCAGGTCTGTCTCCCGCCTCATTCCCTTCTGTGATGCCCCCCCCTCCTCGGCTTGCTAAGTCTGAGTTCGTGATTCGGCAGCACAAGATTTCACGTGTATTTCAACTGTGTGTCTACTGCTTTCCCGGGCCCCCTCCGTCACGACACGCTTGAGGGACAAGCTGAGGCTCACGAAAGGCTGGATTCCAGCACCCACCACGCTGACTGACCCCCAGCAGGTGCACAGCAAGCCATCGAGCGTCCTACGGAATCCCACATTGGCCACAAAACCCCGCTCTTCCAAATCAGAGCGTTTTCAGGGATAAATACTCCATTTCCTCCCTACAGGTTTTAAATCGTGCACGTAGATTTTCTGTGGTTTCTTTTTGACCCTAGAAATGGCTTCTGGACAAGGAGCTCCCCATTTTGTACACGTGCGTTCAAGGTGGGTATTATCAGCAGACAATCTTGAGCGGAGGTCCGCGAGTGTTGGGTCCCGGAAGGAAAACAAACCAACGGGCAAGCAGAACAGCAACAACAATAAAAACCCACTTCCTGAGAGTACTTCGGGGTTGCATCTGGAATCCGAAGGAATCGCAAGGCCCTCAGGACAAGCCCGTCGGTTCAAAACCTGGGCTCATTTCACAGCGAGGTGTTAGGCTGGAATATCCAGCGTCCCCGAGTTTGCGAAGGAAACCATTGCTTTGCCGGCCCAACGCCCCAAGCACGGCACGTTATTAATTAGTCTGAGTAAGAAGGCCCAGCACAGGCGAACACCATCCCCAAATGGGACAGAGCATTGAATGACACAGTGAGTGATCTCTAAGGGATCTGGCAAAACCAGGAACGTGCTTGCTTGCCAAATAAGCAAAGTAAGCCTTGTGAAGTGGCCGCATTTTGTTGGTGGTCCTGCGGGTGAAATAGTCAGGTTTTCCATAAATAGAAGGGGGAGGGTGAGAAAGAGGGGGAGAGGGGAAGGGAGAGCAAAGCCAGAGCCAGAGCAGGGGAGGGAGCTGATGTTAGAGATGCGGCCGGGGTCCGGTGGGAGCAGAGCCGTATTCCGGTTTCTGCAAACGCCCTGCCTTGAGCTTCGCACCGATTCTGCCCCCACCCCCCTGGCTGGACCCAGATAAAGCCTGGGAGACTGCAGGCTGCAGCCCGGGGCCCCACGGGCAATGCAGGTCAGGGAAGCCGAGGCAGGCTCTGAGGTCCCGGAGGGACCAAGAGCTGGGCATCACATGGTAGGAAGGGTCTGTCACATAATAGAAACCTGACCCCAGTCCGTTGCAATCAATCCCTCTCTCCCCGGCACGGACAGGTGGGTGCTTGCCCAGCGGTTCTGCCCTGTGTTTGCGAAGCAGCCTGGACAGCCGGAGCCCTCGGGGACTCCTGAATGCTGAAGCTGAAACATCAGGTGACATCAGGTGACCGGTGAGAGGACAGCTGGGGGCCTCGTGCAGCACACACCGTCCCCCGCTGGGCTCATTAGAGCCCCAGTGAGACAGGATCTATTAACAGCTCAGAGGACCTTCTTCCCGCACAAGGATGCAGTGAGGAAACGTCCCCCGTCTTCTTCCCCGCGTGTGTGTGAGTGTGTGGGGGGCACAAGCGGGCGGTGGGGCTGTTGCTTCAGTTCCTCTAAAGGAGAGAAGACGCTTTCCAGAATCTTCTCCCTGGCAGCACGAGGGGGTGAGAGCTGGGGGGCCCAGGGCTCCAGACAAGCACAAAGCTCTCCGGCTGTGTCCTCAGCTGCGGACCCACCGACCCCACATGCCGCAGTCACAGAATCACGGGGCTGACACTCTGAGCCTCAAGGACTTTTGCTGGATAGGACAGTCAACCATGAAGCTTGCTTGATTTGGAAGAGCTGGAGGGAAACCCTGGATCCGCCATTTCTCCGCGAAGTGACGTTGAGGCAGGTGACACAAACCCCCAGTCCCAATGCCCTTGTCTTCCAAGCGCTACTCCTCCCAGAGTCCCTGGAAAAATGAAATAAACAGGATCCTGGGAACGGGGCAATCCTAAACACATCCACGTTCCTGTTTTTGCTCCTTTTCAAAGAATAACCGCCTGATGGCTTCTCTTGCTCTGACTCTGGACGATGATGATTTCTGTAGCTATCACGGCAGCGGCCAAAGAGATACTTCTCAGGGCGCCTGGGTGACTCACTCGGCTAAGCGCCCGACTTCAGCTCAGGTCAGGATCTCGCGGTTCGTGGGTTCGAGCCCGGCGTCGGGCTCTGGGCTGACAGCTCAGAGCCTGGAGCCTGGTTCGGATTCTATGTCTCCCTCTCTCTCTGCTCCTCCCCTGCGCGCGCTCTCTCTCTCTCTCTCTCTCTTTCTCAACAATAAATAGAAACATTACAAAAATTAAAACAAAGAAATACTTCTCTACTTTTTGATTTAATAAATGGAGGTATTCAAGCCCGGGGAGAAGAGGCGGACGTTACACCTGGGTGGCGATGGGGGCTGTAGATCTTCTCCACCTCTCCTCTTCTCTCCTCCAAAGAACGCTGCCTTGCCCACGGCGGCCTGGGGTGGGGCGGGGGAGTGGATATGTTGTTTGCCCCTTACGAGGTGACCCGAAATGAAGTTCTACCACTGAAGAGAGATTTGGATTGGCATTCCATTCTCCACCCAGGTCTGCTCTGCTCCCGGCCGTCTCTCTGGCTGGTCCCCTCCCACTGACATCCCCAGAGCACCCATCTACCAGTCACCATGGCAGCAGTTGCAAGAGTGACAAGACGAGCCACGGGGAGGTGACAGTCACAGGAGATGCCAGGACCCGCCCACCTTGACCACCATTTACTCCTGAGCACCGCCCTGCAGGCAGATGACTGAACACACCCGCTCTTACCTTCTCGGGCGTCCATTCCCCTTTGTCTTTTTGTTTGTCCCTTGTCCCGCCCCATCTGGAATGTATTCGCTTGCGACCATCACTCCTACCTTCACCCCAATCCAAGCCACGCACATCTCTCAACTGGACCATTGCAATGGCCTCCGGCCGCCATCACCCATTCTCCGGAGCGAGCTTTTATCAACGCGGATTAGATAATGCCATCCCCTTCTCGATTGTTCCTTAACATCCTCCCGTTGGCCGGAGGGCCAACGGAACATTCTCAGTATAGATTCCATGCCCTTGCGGGGTCTGGCTGACAGCGATCTCTTTCTCCCTGTCCTACACACGCAGCCACAACACCAGCCCTTCCGTTCTTTCAATGTGCAGGCTTCTTATCCCTCAGGGCCCTGGCACATGCTGTGCCCCCAGCCTTCAATGCTCTTCAAAACCTCCCCACCTGCCTTGGCTCATCTGATCTCAGCTGAACCATTTCTTCCCCAGAGAGGCCATTCCTTCCAGGACAAGCTCACTACCTCTGCTGGCCTGGCCTGGAATCCTTGTCCTATACCCACCCCCCCCCAGGCTGTCGTTCTTTTCTCTTTCAGGGACTTCATCATGGCTCTAACGACAGAGGATCTTTGATAACTAGGTGTGTGCACTTGAAGCATTCAGGGACCCATTTTGTCCCATTCCCTGACATATCTCCGAAGGCTTCAAAGGGATCGACACACGGTAGACCCGTACTTAATATTCACTGGCGAGTGACTCCCTTGCGTCCCTATTTCTGCTCCTTTTGTCACCGTCGTGGCATCTCCCACGGACGAACCTAAACAAACGTTATGTCAGCAGAAGTTGCTGGCTGCCCGCTCAGCGGTGGTGATCTGCTCATTCAAATGCTACCTCCTCAAACCTTAGGCAGCAGCTGGGGTAGGGATGCCCCAACTTGCACACTCCAGCCGTGGTGTGGCGGCCACGCCTCAGAATCACTCTGGGAAGACCTGGCCAATCTCCGGGTCTAGAGCCCTCACCACCCCAGGGTTGTGAAACAGCAGACCGGATTTATGTCTTCTGGGCAGGCCTGTCCTTCTACTAGGACCCCTCTCATACAAACCCTGAAGCTTAGTTTTATCCTTATTGATGCAGCTCGAAGGACGACCCCGACCATACTCACTGGGTGTTGGGAATAGAAACATCTTTCCTCTTTGCCAGCCAAAGCCCAGTTGCCTTTGCCACCCCGTGGCATTTAAGCCCCGTGTTTGTTTCGTTTTGAACAGTTCCGGGGCTCCGAGTGCGACCCCTCAAGATGACGCCTCTAACTGCGACGGGAGCTTTGCAAATTGATGTGAATGTGCTTGGCAGTGTCTTGAGAGGCTGAGTTAACACATCTGTCCTTCCAATCATCTGAACTCAGTGTGATGCCTTTTGGCCCAGTGTCAACAAAACACTGCGAATGCATGTGGTTGTTAGAGCAGTGAGTTTGCCCAGCTTGTTAAGACGTCGATTGAAAGAAACGGATGTTTGCATTAAGAATTAGACATGGGATTGTCCTCCGAAGGGAACTGCCCTCTTTCCAACGTGTGTCATGCTGTTGGAGAACCTGTATTTCTATGTTGCGTTCTCTTCGATTTCATAGATTGACTTATCCTATGACTATTGAAAAAAAAATTTTTAATGTTTATTTCTTTTTCAGGCAGAGAGAGAGAGAGCGAGCGAGTGAGCATGAGCAGGGGAGGGGCAGAGAGAGAGGGAGACGCAGAATCCGAAGCAGGCTCCAGGCTCTGCGCTGTCAGTACGGAGCCCGACGCGGGGCTCGAATCTACAGACCGTGAGATCGTGACCGGAGCCGAGGTCGGATGCTCAACCGACTGGGCCACCCAGGCGCCCCTCCTAGGACTACTTTTAATCCTGTTGCCCATGGAAAATATGTGCAATTCTCCCTTTCGTTTCGTCAAACGTGACTGGGATCCAGCTTTGTGCCAAGCCCTGTGTTACATCTGGTGATAAAGGAAGAGTGTTATTATCTACGTCTGTTTCATTTTCTAGTAGAGAAAACAAAACAGGAAGTGAATGCTGACAGCATCTTATGATATATAGAGAGAGATCTTCCTCCACTTAGGGCGCCGTTACATCCTAATAAACCCCATGGTAGGTTGAAACTATGGTAAGTCACAAATGCATGTAATACATCTAACCTACCAAACATAATCGCTTAGCCTAACAACTCTTAAACGTGCCCAGAGCGCTTCCATTGGCCTACATTTGGGCACCACCATCTGCCACAAAACCCATTTTATACTACAGTGTTGAATGCCTCATGGAATGTGGTGACAACTTTACTGGCCGCGAGAAACCAGAATGGTTGTGTGGGTACAGAAGGGTTGTTAAGTATATTGGTTATGTAGCTCCATGATGGCGTAGCTGACGGGGGGGGGGGGGGGGGGGGGTGGCGCTGTGGCTTGCTCAGGGCCCAGCATCACGAGAGAGGGTTGAATTGCGTTGTCACCAGCCCCTACAAAGCCCCAAATTCAAGATCTGAAATCGAGTTTCTACTGACTGCATATTGCTTTCACGCCATGGTAAAGTCAAAAACTCGTAAGTTGCAATGTGCATCCTAAGCTGGGGACCATCTGTACGTGGTATAAGCAAAGTGCCATAGACACCCAGAAGGGGGAAATTTCAAATCTGTCTGGAAAGATTTCAGAGACGTAGTGGTGTTTGAACTGGGTCCCACACGAGGACTGTAGAAGGGACTCTTACGTGAAGAAGGAAGCAAAAGGCAGCAGCAAAGGGGGGCAAAGGATACAAATGGGAAATTGACAGATCACAATGTCAAAGCCAAGAACATGATGATATGTTCAAAAGCATGGTAATTAATTCCTATCAGGGAAATCTAGAAAGCTGGATGATGCCAAGTGTTCCTGAACCTCAGAGGATATAGATCGTTCTGCAGAACAATCTCTTAATATTTAGTGAAATTAGGTACGCGAATGCTCTCCAGCAAGGACTTGTACTTCTGAGCGTCCGTCTCCCAGGGAAATTCTCATACAACTCCACTGCGGCATTATGTGGGTTCTGGGGGTCAGAGGTAACCCCGTGGACAGATGACAGTGTGCAAGGAACTAAGACTGAGATGAAGGGGTGCCAGGGTGGCTCAGTCGGTTGTCTCCGACTCTTGATCTTTGGCTCCGGTCGCGATCTCACGGTCGTGGGATCGGGGATAAGTGAGCTGTGTGCTGACTTGGGATTCTCTCCCCCACCCCCCCGCCCCTCCCCAACGCGCGCCCTTTCACTGTCAAAATAAATACATGCCCTTATTTATTTACTTTGAAAGAAAAACAACAAAAATAAAACCGAGATTAACATCACTCTGAACCTGAGCCCATAAAAGGAGAGAGGCAGAAACAGACTGAAAATTGAGGAAAGGCATTTCGGACAAAGGGGATGGGGCTTGGGAGAGAGGAAGTGTGTTGCTTCCTGAATATCAGAAATGTTGGCCTTTCTGCTGCATTGAGTGTGCCTGGAGGGCAGTGGAAGAAGTCGGGGATGGGGGGGGGCAGGGGTCGGAGGGAGAATGTAAAGGGTCTTGTAAGTCATGCTAATGGCACAGACATTTTATTTTATTTATTTATTTTTTTTAACGTTTATTTATTTTTGAGACAGGGAGAGACAGAGCATGAACGGGGGAGGGTCAGAGAGAGAGGGAGACACAGAATCTGAAACAGGCTCCAGGCTCTGAGCTGTCGGCACAGAGCCTGACGCGGGGCTTGAACTCACGGACCACGAGATCGTGACCTGAGCCGAAGCCGGATGCCTAACCGACTGAGCCACCCAGGCGCCCCGGCACAGACATTTTATAGTCCGGTTAGAGACATGGCCATATTTGGATATTTAAGCTAATCACTCAGGTAGCAGTTGGAGCAAAGAGCTAAAAGGAGGTGATGTGTCATGTGCTAAGGGCCGGTGGAATCCTGGTAGTAGTAGGGAAGTTCTCACTTTTCAGCTGTATTTTCCCTTCCATCGATAAGTGAAATGGCAATGGCGTGCGAAAAGTGTCACTAAAGTGCCCAGAGCCCCACCTCTGCCCATCGCTCGGAGGCTTCTCCTGTCTCTTCTCCGAAAGCCACGAAGCTCTCCTCGGAGATCTTTGTACCCTCCAGTCAAACTCCCTCAACCAACTTCTGTGAATTGTCTTAGTGCAGTCTCAGGACTGATGGGTGAGGTGGGCCTGTTTTTCACCTTTCAGACCACCCACACTTCCTCTGATTCACATTCCTCCTCCCTCCTCGGGAAATGGAGGGAAGAGACGATTCCCTGTCTTGGTAACACACAAAGACTTTTGAGGGAAGTCTTTCCTGGGCTCTAACACTAGCAAATCGATCAATGTATTTACCATAGTAACAAACTCCACAAGAGAAACCACACAAACATCCCAATAGATGCAGAGAAAGCGTTTAGCAAAACCCAACATCCACCGTGGATAAAAACTCTCAACAACTTAAGAATAGAGGGAAATTTCCTTAACTTGGTAAGGACACTTAAGCAAAACCTGTAGCTATCATCATTCTGAATGGTGAAAAGCTGAATATTTCCCCTCTGGGATTAGGGACAGGACAAGAAAGAGATTGGCAAGAGATGGGGGGGGGTGTTGGGGGGAGAAGAAAGAAAAGAAAGAAGGAAGGAAGGAAGGAAGGAAGGAAGGAAGGAGAAAGGAAGGAAGTGAGGGAGGAAGGAAGGAAGGAAGGAAAGGAAGGAAAGGAAGGAAGGGAAAGGAAGGAAGCGAGGAAGGAAGGAAGGAAGGAAAGAAGGAAGGAAGGAAGAAGAAAGGAAGGAAGGAAGGAAAGAAGGAAGGAAGGAAAAAAGGAGAGAGAGAGAGAAGACATTCAGATTGGAAAGAATGAAGTAAAATTGCCCTTATTACAGATGACGTGACAGTAAAGGAGATCAGAGTAGGCGACCCAAAAGTATGTCACTTTGGCGTACAGGTTATTTTGAGCTGAAGGCAACTTAGAACTGACAGATGCATAAAGGAGCCTTCCTGAAGCTTCCCTTGTCTGACTAAAACCAGAAACTTCTGAGAAAGGAAGCTGCTAGAAATCCCCTGTCCAGGAGATGTGTATGGCCATGAAGAAGACACAAAATGGGCATTGCGATGAGTCTGTACAAACAAGCCTTGCTAAAGTAACCTTTCTCTTCCTTTAGTTTCCCCGCAGGTTTGCCTTCCCACAACTTACTGCCCCCGGAAGCCCACACTCCCCTTTGCTTTGTCCACCTACTTCTTATCACATTTTGTTAAAACGGTACATAAGCTTTTGAGTCCAAGCGCCTCTTTGGGTTTTTACTTCTCTTCTGTGTATCCTCCTTGCATGCAGAATTAACAACGTAATTAAATTTGTATTCATTTTTTCCCCTATTAATCTTTCTTTTATCAGTTTAATTCACTGCCCCCACGTACAGAACCTAAGGAGGTAGAGGAAAACCTTTCCCTCCCCTACAATGAATGATGTAGAAAAGAGGATAACATCTCCAAAAACTTAATAAGTGAGATCACATGGTGGCAGGATACAAGATCAATTTACAAAAATCATCGTAATATTATGTGCCGTAATTGAACAATGGTAACTTGAAATTAAAATACCTTTTACCAAGCGTGAAAAAAATGCTAAGGCCTCAGAGAACATATGACAAAAGAAAAGACCCATAGACCAAGAGTACAAAACACTGAGAAGCATCAAGGAATTAAATAGATGGAAGAACTGCTGTGTTCGTGGGTCAGAAGACTCCATACGGTTAAGACGCCCGTTCCCAAACTGATCTATCTACGTGCGTTCAACACGATCCCAATTGAAACCTCCGTGAGCCATGTGTAGAAACTGACAGATTCTGAAATTCGTATGTGAAAGCAAAGCGCCGAGAACGGCAGAACCACGATGAAAAAGAACTAGAAAGCATTACTTGATTTCGAGACTTCTTTGAAAGCTACGGTAATCAAGATAGTACGGTATTTGTGTCAGAAGGGCAACTAGATCAATGGTACACGAGAATCCAGTAACTGACCCACATTTATATGGAAAAGTGGTTTTCAACAGGGTGCCAAGCAATCCAGTGGGAAAATGACAGTCTTTTCAACAGACGATGATGGAACAAGTTCATAACCACACACACACACACACACACACACACACACACACACAGATGTCTATCCATCCTTTACAATGTATAGAAAAACAACTCAAAGGGGATCGTGCAACTAAACGCCAAACCTAAAACTGTATAAGATCTCGACGAAAACATCAGAGAAATTCACTGCAATGAGCTTGGGTTACCAAAAGACTTCTCGGGGATGATACCAAAAGCACCACCTATAAAAGAACAAATTAAATACATTGGCTTTGATCAAAATTAAAAAGTCCTGCTCGTCAAAAGGTGCTGTTAAGAAAAGGCACAGACCGGGAGGAAATATTTGCCAAACACAGACACGATAAAGTGCGTGCATCCAGAATATGGAGAGAACTCTTGACATTCAATTAAAAGAAAACAAACAAAAAATTGGCAAAAGTTCTGAACAGACACTTCAAAGAATATGTAAGGCTGGCAAGTAAGCATGTGAAAATATGTTCAACATACCAGTCATCGGGGAAATGAAAATTAAAGCCACAGTGTGATACTCTTACACACCTAATCAAGGCTGGCTTCCCGAAGGAGGTGTCATTTGATCAAAGGCACGAAGGGTACCATGTACCATTATACACATTTTTACGTCTCTGTGATCTGTTTGCACACATATAACCTCTCTGTGGAAGATTCAGTGTGTTCTCTTATATCTTTTCTCACCAGCTTACCTCCAGCCTCCAGCATAGTGCTGAACGGTCTTAAGCCTTCAGTGAATGAGAGTCACAGGCGTGGAATTTTATTTGTTTATTTTAATGTCTTATTTATGTTTGAGAGAGAGAGGGCGTGAGAGCGGCGGAAAGGCAGAGAGAGACAGAAACACAGACCCTGAAGCGGGCTCCAGGCTCTGAGCTGTCAGCACAGAACCTGATGCGGGGCTCGAACTCACAAACCTGGAGACCACGCCTGAAGTCGGAGCCACCCAGGCGCCAAAGTCATGGGATTTTAGATTTGCAAGGGACTTCAGAGATCAGCTAGTTCAAATTCCTCATTCTATAAGCAATCGGATTGCATCTGAATGCAACCAAGCAAAAAAGCAAGAAGAGAGTCAAATAGGAGGCATGTTTTCTGACCTCACGGTGGCCTGAGGCTAACCTCTTAAACTTTGTGGGTTTCAGGTGTTTTGTATGTAAAACAAGAGAAAACTGCCTGAGGACAGTGGGCTAAACCCATAATCTCCCCTCCCTCACCAAGGTAACAGCATGAATTCTTGTATATTCCTCCTTATAAAGTTTGAAGAACATTGGAGGTTCAGAACAGAGGTTACTTATCTTATAAATCATCTCTCTCTCTCTCTCTCACACACACACACACACACACACACACACGCACACACCAAATCTACAAAAGAAGATGCACAGACTTGGAAAAACCAATTCCGGACAAACCGGAATTCCTAGAGTCCCGATTTTAAAGCCGGCTCCTGCTTGTGACCTTGGGGGTGACCTTGAGTATGTCAGAGCGTGCTGAACCACGTCTCTTCTTAACTGGATATCCTCACACAGAGATCGCGAGATATCAAAGCATGAGCATCTTGTCCCCACCACTCAGGGACCAGGACCAGAAGCTAAGAAACGTATCACAGATGCATTTGCAGCGTCTCTGATCCTGTACTAAATATTACAGTTAATTCTCCCCATTCAAAGGAGTTACATGCCATTAAGTGGCAGTAAACACTGAATTAGCCGATCCTGGATCGCTGCTTCTACAAAAAATACACACAGAGTCTGGGGCGCCTGGGTGGCTCAGTCGGTTGAGCGTCCGACTTCGGCTCAGGTCATGATCTCGCGGTTCGTGAGTTTGAGCCCCGCGTCAGGCTCTGGGCTGACAGCTCAGAGCCTGGAGCCTGTTTCAGATTCTGTGTCTCCCTCTCTCTCTGCCCCTCGCCTGCTCATGCTCAGTCTCTGTCTCTCAAAAATAAACAAACGTTAAAAAAATATTAGAATACACACAGTTAGGTTTCTGTGAGCCTCTGGATACAGGTCTAGCAACTGACCAATGCGTAAGTTTGTTTTATGCGTGTTTCTGTTTAAAGACACCTCGGTTGGTCTATATTGTTTATTCACTACCACTGGACAGTGCTATAACTCCTGCCTTCACCAAGGCTGTCTAACACATCACAACCTTCTTCTAGACAGCTCCCTGACACTGTGCTCGGGAACCATTTTAAGTAACAAAATTACCACCACCACCACCACCAAAAAAACAAACCAAAAACGCGATGAAAAAGAAAAATGTCACTCAACAGACCCTGAAAAATGGCCTGAGGTCTGAAACAAGGAGGCAGAGTGTCCCCTTGTTCAGCCGGAGCTGGGACGCTGGGTGAATACACAGCCTGAGCTGTACACTGGGGGAACCAACGTTTTTGCTTCTCTGCACACACCAGCAAGTGACCGTGAATGTACTTTGAATACTGCCCTGGGGATTACAAATACATTTTAGAGAGTGAGTGGGTGAATTTGCAAATACAGAATCCATGGTCCGTGAGGACCAGTGGGACCGCTGGCACCTTCCTGCTTCTAAGCTTTCCTCTGTACGTTGGCTGTCAGGAGCCCGAGAACGATATTTTGCAGGCTTCCTCGTCCGCCGGATTATTATTTCGATTCCGCCAGAGGCAGGAACTCGCATCGGATGTGGAAGGTGGGAGAGAAGCAGGGACAGTTCTAATCCTGTAGGTGGGCAGGTGTGTGGGTTTCAGCAGAAGGCTGTGTGACGTTTTATGAAGCTTGCCAATTTCCTGTGGTTCCATTTTCCTGTGAATCACCTGCCTTGGGTGACAGTTGCTTACGATTCCTCCAACGGCCCTATATCCTGCTGATGGGCATCACTGACGATTCCCCCTGATGTGCGTAGCTCCCGCTTCGCCGCAAGTTCTCTGGAGCACCTGTGATATTGTGATTTATAATAAAATATATATTTGATTTCATCCCTCACACAGAGCTCCTGAAACCTTGGTCAAGTCCTAAGTGATAAGAACGCGAGGGGCATCTTTCACTCTAACGTGGTGGCTCTGGGTGAGCTCTGGGATGGGGGCTGGTCCCCGGAAAGACCAAGCCAGGGGTCCAAGCCTGGAATTTTCAGCCTCACCTTCCATTCTCCAGGGAGGGAAGAAGAGCCGGAAATGGAATTAATAATCGATCGTGCCTCTGTGAAAATCCCAATAGTGCTGGGTTCAGAGAGCTTCTAGGTCAACGACCACATCCACGCCAGTAGGGACAGACCCTCCTGTGCTTGGGACGCTCCCAGAGCCTGCCCTATGCAACTCCTCATTCGGCTGTTCATCTGTATCCTTTCTCATTTCCTTTAATGAACGGGTAAACATAAGTAACTTCTCATGAGTTCCATGAGCCACTCTAGCAAATGAATCGAATCTGAGGAGGGGGTCCCGGGAACCTGTGACCTAGAGCCCATCAGTCAGGACAGGTAACAACCGGGACATGAAATTGACTTCTGAAGGGGAGGCTGGTCTTGGAGGACGGAGCCCTTAACACGAGGAATCCGACGCTACCTTCAGGTAGATGGTTTCAGAGTCGAGGGAAATCAAAGGACACCCAGCTGGTGTTTCAGAGAATTGCCCGGTAGAGGACAGCTCCGCACATCTGGGGTCAGAGGGGCCGTAGGTGTGGCAGTGGCATGAGAATAAAGGACACCCAGGAGGAAGCACTGCGTTTTTACACTTCAGCACCCAATTCCTTGCATTCAATCCCTTCCTGACAATATCTGGAGTGGTTTCCGTGTCTCTGCCTAAAATCACAACAGCACACCCATATCTAACCATATCGCTTGGACTGACACTAACTGATTTGTTTGGAAAGAAGACAGTTGGGGACAAACGTTCCCACTGAGCGTCTGAGATGCAAATTCCTCTGTTATCATTTCCATTTGCTCCACGTTGACGGTCAGGTTTTGAAAAGCATGTTCAAATGATTTGTGTTATTACATATTCAGATAAGGCACACATTTATAGGTTGCTTATGAAGTCCCAGACATGATGCTAAGTACTGTAGAAATGTGATCTGATTCGATCCTTACCACAACCCAGCGGGGCAGTAGCTTTTACAAAACGAGTCTCATAGAAATTAAATTCCTTGGCCAGAGTCGTGAAAATAGCAAATGATGGAATGGTGGTTCAATACAAAGTTTCCCACAATGACCTCACTGCTGCTTTGGACAGCTGAATCCTTCTCAATGAATCCATATTCCCTTATTAGTCTTTAATAATGGGGGGGGGGGTATTGAAGAAGTCAGGTTTTGATGTTAGGAAAGAACAATTTGTGTATTTTACATTTTAATCGGATGCTCACAGTTAATGACAAGGGACCCATGTTCTCAATCACAGATTCGATTATAAAATCAACATGAATTGGAGACAACTACTCTGCCTTGCACATCCTTCCTCGTTTAGTCAGAAAACGATTGCCCCCTTTTCAAATGTGCAAAGTGCAGGTGGGTATGGAGAATGTCTCCCCTGGCTAAACCTTTCTAAGGCGCGTGATACGAAACACTTCTCAATTGACTGTCAATTCTGTCCAGGCTCTGGGGTTGTATCACCAAAAAATCCGAGTTTATTTACCACTCATTTGTGCCTTGACAATCCGAACAATGTTATGGGCTGAATGCCACATATTCATTTAGTACTAAACATTTAGGACCACCTCCGTGCTTGAAGTACGTGTGCTCATAGAGGGGCGGGGAAGACTATTTTCATGGATAGACACGAACACCGCCTGTATGCTGTCTGGTCTGTCCCTTTATGAGACTCTTACAATCTTTCATGGCAAACATAGAGAATAAGGCTTTGAGCTCTTGCCTTCCTAGAAGGAACGAGAGAAGCCTATTGTTAAGGACTGAATGTTTGTGATCCTCCAACATTCATATGCTGAAGCCGTCAGTGAGGCTGTTTTTTTGGAAACGGGGCTTTTGAGGAAGTAATTAAGGTTGAATGAGGTCATAAGGGTGGCGCCCTGATTCCATCAGATTAATGTCTTGCCTCCTGGCTGGAAGACTGCAGAGAACGCTATCCGTTCTCCCTCAGCAATGCCAGCCTTGGGTTTCCGGGGCAAGTCAACCCAGGGTCTACAGGGAATTCATACACGAGAAAGGAGCTAGAACGGCTGAAGCAAAAGAGGGTCTAGGTAGCTTGTTTTGTTTTTGATTTTAATGTTTATTTATTTTTGCAAGAGACACAGAGTGTGTGCGGGGGGGGGGGGGGGGGGGGGGGAAGGGCAGGGAAAGAGGGAGGCACAGAATCGAAGCAGGCTCCAGGCTCCGAGCTGTCAGCACAGAGCCCGATGCGGGGCTCGAACTCACCAACCATGAGATCATGACCTGAGTCGAAGCCGGACGCCCAACCCACTGAGCCACCCAGGTGCCCCTAGGTGCTTTAACTTCCGAAGCGTAGGGAATAAGGTTGGCCAAACCTGGAAGGCTCCCAGGGAAGTGACTGCAGGCTCCCGCCCCAGGGTCCTGGCATGTCAGTATCTTCAGCTCCGCCCTGGCCCCGCCCCCCCAAGTTTGGTAGGACCCGTTGGCCTGACTGCCCCCAATTCTCCCTACTTATCCGCTCACACAACAGCAATGAGACCCCTTTATTTCTCAAAAACGTCTCTTCTCAGTGCTCTCTGCCACCCTCTGCTTCCTCTATTCTTAGACTCTTAAATAATCATGAATTGAACATGAACAGTGACCGCTTCCCTACAATGTGCCGCGGAGGAGAATCGGTAACCCCACACCAGATGATCTTTTCGTTAACCGTCCCCCCGTCCCCCGCCAAAGCGTGTCTGCTCGCGATTCTCGCATTTACAAAAGGCGGAGTCGGCGTTATCAATATCAAATTCATCGGCAACTCTAGCGGTGAGACTGGGGGGTTGGGGGGTGGGGTTCTGGATGAATTTCCTGAGTTGAGTGCCATCCTGCCTAAAACACCGACAGCAGTTTTCTGATTGCCTGACCAATGCCAACGAGCCGCAAGCCTGAAATTTAGACATTTATTTCCAAGTAGCGGATTTGGGGTCAACCGTTTCCGTGCACTTTTCATTCCTAAGTACTTAGTCCTTTGTGTTGCGCGCCAGGAGCCCTTCAGGTCTGCCACGGGGGGGACATCAGTCATTTCATCTGGCCTCGGTTTTGCAAATGTTCTAGAGCCTTGCTGTCCAACAGAGTAGCCACTGGCCTCGCGTGGCTATTTAAATTAATCAAAACGTAATGAAATTAAAAATCCATTTCCTCCGCTGCCCCATCTGCATTTTAAGTGGCTGGTGGTTACCGAACGAGACAGCACAGGCGTATAATATGCCCACCGTCAAAAAAGGGCCGCTGGAAAGCCCTAGTGAGGACAGCAGCCGAGATTTGTATTTTGTCCAGGGCTTAAGAGCAAATGTTCAGAATCAGGCGAGCCTGAGTTGAAATTGCGACTCTGTCCCGCTCATATTAGCTGTGTGACCCTGGGCCAAGTTGCTTACCTTTTCTGGGCTGGAAGGTCCTTATCTGTTATACGGAGATAACGACACTTCTAGGGTAAACTGCGAAATGTTTAGCCCCAGCCAGGCATTTGGGGACTATGCTTCCCCATCCGGCTGACTTTCTTGGGCAAGTTGACTTGAGACCTTTCATTTCTGAAAGGTACACAGTACGGAAGGTCGGGAACGTGGCATTTCATCCCGGTAGGAGAGCCAGCACCGTGGGATTTGTGCAGGACATCCAAAGGAGTATGAGCATAAAGAAAAAGCGATTAAAACTGGCCTATGGCCGTCTAGTTTGTGTTCCCTTTAAAAATATTTGACTTTCGGGGCGCCTGGGTGGCTCAGTCGGCTGAGCGTCCGACTTCGGCTCAGGTCACGATCCCACGGTTCCTGGGATCGAGCCCCGCGTCGGGATCTGCACCAAGGAGCCTGCTTGGGATTCTCTGTTTGCCTCTCTCTCTCTCTGCCCCTCCCCTGCTTACACCCTCTTTCTCTCCGCCCCTCCCCCCAAGATAAAGAAATAAACAATTAAAAAAAAGGATATGATGGGAACACCGATAAGAGTCAGCAGACCTACAGTTTGTTCCCTGAAATACGGTACCTTACCCTGGGGCCCCCAAAAGCATCCTTGGTGTCTTTATGTCATAGACAGGGATATCTATAAAGTGAGACTAATGATTTCTGTCCTGCCCACATCACAGGTTTATATTAAGAACCAAACGAACCCCTGCACGTGAGGTGCTTTGCGACCGTGGTGTTTCCCTCCACCAGTGCCCCCCCACCCCCCTCCCTCTGCCTCTGCCTCTAGACGACAAATTCCTGAAGGCAAGTACCCTGACTCTTTCATTTAGGACTTTTGCAAATACTACTGTGCATCCAGTCTTTCTTCCTTACGAACAGAAGCCCAAGAGGGCGCTCCACAACGTATCATGACAAAGCCGATCACGGCAGCTCTGTCCCCTGTCCGGGTCCCCTTGTACCTTCGGGCCCGACCAGGCCCTTTATGTCTTGGCCAATGAGACATAAAGGGAATTTGGCTGAGAGAAAGTGACGTGGGGAAGTTTATGCTTTCTTGAGGAAAAGATCCCAACAGCATGCTTGGCCTTTCCTTCTTCCTGCCTTGAAGGAGAAGTGATGGCTGGAAGTGCAGCAGCCACCTTGAGAGCATGAGGAAGAGGCTTAGTGATAGCAGACGTATCAGCCCAAACATCGTACAGCCCATTAGCTAATACCGTAAGTATCTGACTCCGGGCTTCTTGATATATAAGGAAAAAAAAAAGCCCGTGTTTATTCAAGACACTTTTGTTAGGTTTGTTGTTACTGGAACCAGTAACCAGTCTTAATTGACATAAAGCTCCAGTTCTGCACCTGCCAGTAACTGGTCAATAGCAGGTACTCAAAAACGTTGGATGAATGACCCGACAAATGCATGAATAAACACAAGGGTCATCAATCTTTACACCCTCTGTAGCACTTAGCTCTGAGCCTGGCATCTAATAAGCACATGATAAATATTTGTTGAATTCAATTGCAGAACCAAAAGTGATCATTTAGCACACCGAGGAAAGGAGCCAGAAATACTTCTCTGAAAAACCCAACTGCCCTTTGAAATAACACAACAAAACCTGCCAGATCTCGGAGTTGAAGGAAATACGAAATTGAGAACATCTAGTACCCAGAAGCGGTGCTCCAATTTAGAAAGCCTAAAATAATACCACTCATCACTCTTGTCTCCTGGCAAAGTACAAATTAGCGGCTTGGAAAATTCCTCCAAGCTTGAGGGTGACACAGACATTAGCCTAAATAGGAAAAGCCCTCGTGGCCTGCTAGGCCTGCTTTCCAAGGAGGGTTTACTGGGGCTCCACAAAGTCCAGAAAGTCACAGGGCACCTAATTTAAAGCGATCGCTGCCAAGAGTCAGAAAATGTAGCAATGCTCGGGAGCAGAGAACATTCCCAGGGCAGGCGGAGGCCGCTCCCTGCGGCTCCCCGGCTGCCAGCACGGAGCACGAAGGGGTCCCTAAAGCAAAGACTGGCCTCTCCTCTAATCCCCCCGCCTCAGTCATTTCCCTACCTTCAGCAGAAGAGACTCAGGCCCACCTCGCCCTCCAAGGAGCTCGCTCTGCAGACAGCCTGGCCCTTCCTCCAGGAGGCATCGTGTCTGGTCCGCTTTGGGCCCCCCGGTGAGACGCGAGGATGGAAAAAAAAAACAGCGGGCAGATTACGGAGCATGAATTATTAATTCCTATTAGCATATGAAAATGCTCTCAGCGGCTAGCACTGCCGAAATATTGCTCATGGCAGCTAGGCCCGTGTGTGTGGAGCCGTCTACACTCATGGGCCCGGACACTGAGCACATGCTCAAACAGCGCAGCGATGATTATGGAGTGGCCGCTCCGCCCCGGATGCTCACCGCGTAGGTAGAGAGGCAGCGCAGGTATTCGGGTCTGATCTTGCCCAGTTGATTCTGATGCCAGAGCGTCTAGAAATGAATTCCTTCCATGAGCCAGCTTTCTCGTCGAGACAATACCGTTTGGTAGCATTCGAGCCCAAAGACTAGACGCGGCTCTGAAGGAAAACCGCGTAGAGAAAATGCATCGCTGGGTGCAGCGCACTTGCGCGCGGGAGAAATCTACAGGCGCGGGCGCGCCCACGCTGATCCAGACGCGGTTCCTCCCCGCGCTCCCCGGAAAGGGGAAACGGAGGCTCGGAGGGGACATGCGCCAGCGACAAAGCCCGCAGGCTACCAGACCTGGAGGTGCCCGGGTTCCTTCTCTGGGAGCCCTGTCAGGAGGTTGGGGTTGGGCAGAGAACCACGCCGAGAGGGGGTCGGACGGGTGCAGCGCTCTAGAACACCTCCGCCGCTCTCCCCACGGCCCTTCCTCGTCCCCAGCCCAAGCCTTAGTTCTGGATCTGACACCTGAGTGCAGGAATGGCGTGCCTCTTCTGGGGGTCCTCGGGGACTGCTGGCCCAAACGTCATCGAGAGCTAAAGAAAACCTGTCGTGAGGCTGAGCGCACGCGCTCATGAGCTGCTTTTCTCTTTCCTTTGTGGCAGCCTTTTATAGGATCCTATGTCCGGAAAGTCCAGGGGCGGAGGCTGGGGCCGGCAGGCCGGGGCGGCTGCAGCCACCAGTGGGCTGTGTGGTCTGACGTACCTGCGTGAGACCGGGGCGGTCCTTAAAAAGAGCACGCTGGGACGCCTGGGTGGCCCAGCGGGCTAAGCGACTGATGTTGGCTCAGGTCACGATCTCTAGGTTTATGGGTTCGAGCCCCACGTCGGGCTCTGTGCTGACAGAGCCTGCTTGGGATTCTTTCTGTCTCTGCTCCTCCCCAACTCGTGCTCTCTCTCTCTCTCTCTCTCAAAATAAAATAAACTTCAAACAAAAAAAAAAGATGGAACACAGGTCACCAGGGCAAAGGTCATCTCTGAGATGATTGTGGCTGGTGAGCATATATCCAACAAGAAAAGCATGAGTTTAGACTGTGGACAGAGGTGGGGGGAAGAGGGGGGGGACGGCTGGGGAATGAACAGAAGAAAGAGAGACTTGGGTGGGAAGAAGAATCTAGCATGTATCATCCATCAGCTCTCCAAATCAGCTTACGGATACTGGTCACTCCCTCCCCGCCTGATCGCCACAACCATCGCCCCTAAAAGACCCCGAACCTCTTGAAGATCTTTAGACCAGGGAGTCCGGCATAGCGGACATTTGTGGAGTTTGGGGCTCTTTTGATATGGCGTCTTGGTTGCCTTTGGGGAAACCGCTTCCCTCCCGCGAGACACAGTCTGGATCAGCCACGAAGCAGGGACGCGCATCTGAGCTGGATCCATCAGACGCTTCGCAATAGAACGTGAGTCCTGAGCAGTGACGGTGGGCATGAAGATGATACCCGCTCGGTTACTCCAGCAGCTGGGCTCTGGTGGGACTGGCAAAATCCATGCTACCTAGACCCTCGAGTGCCCTTGGTCCTCACTCCTCAATATTCCCTTCGCTTCTTGGAGCTCTCCTTCCTCCAAATCGTCATAAACAATAAGCTAAAGCAGCTAATGATGCTATTGTCCACGATCATCTAGAATCTCACAATCCCCGTGGGCCAATCAGGCTGCTGCTAATACAGACACTATAAAGTATACAAAGAAGTCAAGGACGGAGGGCTAGGGTGGCTACGACAAACAGGGACTTGGAAGGAGCAAGACCGGGGCATTGAGGACAAAGCGGTTGGGGGACTTTTCCACGGGCCTGAGAGTATTTGTAGCCAGTGTAAACGCTCACCGAAAAGCCCCTTTCACTGAGGGTGGACCAATGGACTCTTCCTTCAGTATCAATCCCCCTCCTCTGCAAATAGCCAAGTACCAATGAGAAAAACCGGTGGCTAAAGTGGCATCTACGGGACTAGGGATGGAGGGGAGGAAAAGGCTCAGCGGTATGGACTTCCTCTCACCAAAGCTCTCTTGTCACCTGCTGCCACTCTAGACTGACCGGGATGCTGATATTTGTAACCAACCGTAGACATGAGGGACATCAATATGATAAAATACCTCGAGGAGGTCATCCAGCTACCTGGTGGCAGGTTAATTACACCGAGCCACTCCTGTCACCGGGGCCTCTGCAATTTGTCCTGATGGAACGGACCTTCATTCTGGGTTTGATTTTGTTTCTTCTTCCTGGCCTGTCAGGCCTCTGCCAGCCCTGTCATCTGTCAAGTCACCGAATACATTATTCACTGTCTCACACAACATTGCTTCTGACCAAAGAATGTACTCCCGGGGCAGAGAAGAAAGGCAATGAGCTGATGCCTATGCGATCCACTCTTATCATGAATCCTATCACCCAGAAGCATCTGACTTCACAGCTTGGTGGAAAGGCTCCCGGATGGCTCAATTACAGTGCCGGCTGGAAGACAATACCTTCTAAGTTGGCGGCCGTCTTTCCGCAGGTCGGGCACCAGGGTCCAGAACGTGGCGTCTAGAGCGCACGGGCCCAGGAATGCGGAGGGGAAAACGCCAAGGGCACCCCGCCCGGACATACCTGAAGACCCGTTTGTAAATGTTTTTCTTCCGATATCCTTGATTCTGACTCTCTTAGGACAGAGAGTGGAATTGGAAGCAGAGACTGCCCACCCAGCTATTTCCTGCTACTCATTTTACTGGGACGAAAGTGGTCACCCCGTTGGCGGGGACGATCGACTAGAGTAGTAAAGGGAAATGGGACCGCTGGTACAAGTGGCGAGGAGGCCAAGTACAGACAGAGCTCTGTCTGGGACAGTCACACCTCTCTGACCTGGGGCAAAGCTTCACGGGAAATGGCAATAACTCTGCACAGGCAGATACACCACAGGCTAAGAGCCGTCAGGACGCAGAGTTGGGTCTTTGTAACCTGTCAAAGGGCCCCCCGTTGGCCGAGGTCCTGGGAAAAGGGGAGGGAAAGTAGAATGGGTTCTAGAAGAGGGAAGCATTATAGATTGGCGGGACATCAGCCACTGCCCCATGAGCAGTTCAAACATTCGTTCGTTCGTTCATTCATTCATTCATTCATTCCACAAGCGTTTATTGAGCATCTCCTATGTGCCAAGCACTGTCTGGGCCAAGGGGTAAAGTAATGAATGACGCAGACAAAATTCCCTTTCTTCATGGAGTCTGTGTAAGTGACAAATCCCATAAAGAAACGAAATGTATATCATGCTAGAAGGTGATAAGAAATACACAGGCAAATAGACACAGAGAAACCGAACCGCATGTTGGAGGAGGACGTAGGCCTTGGGGTCAGGGCCGGCCTCCCTGAAAAGGTGACACTTGAATAAGGACACCAAGGGCTTGCAGATGAACAAGCCGCGTGTGGAGATTTCCAAGTAGGAGGGGTGCCAGGTGCACGCGTGCTATGGTGGGGACAAGCCGGCCATATTGGGGGAGGACTGAAGAGGCCAGGGTGGTTGGAGTAGGGTAAGTGTGAGGGATCGGGCCACGAGGTCAGGGAGTCATGGGGTCCAGATCATGGATGTCCCGCAGGCATGCTGAGGAGTCTGGTTTCTTGTAGAGCATACTGGAGGCCACTGGGCGTGAGGGCAAGATGGTGGATATTGATCTGACAACCTTTCAACAGGTTCACTCTGGCCGCTGTGTTAAGAATAGATGAGAGCAGGGCAAGAAGAGGAAGAGGCAGGCTAGTCAGGAGGCTATGGCCGTAAACCTAGCAAGAGCCGGTGATGTTTGAAACAGGATTTTGTAACAGGGAAAGGAGGTGGAGTGCTTGGATTCCATACATGTATTTTTTTAAGTTTATTTGTTTATTTTTGAGGGAGAGAAAAACTGTGAGCAGGGGAGAGGCAGAGAGAGAGAGAGAGAGAGAGAGAGAGAGAATCTCAAGTAGGCCCATGTGGGGCTCGAACCCATGAACCGCAAGATCATGACCTGAGCCGAAACCCAGAGTTGGACGCTTAACCGACTGAGCCACCCAGGCGCCCCACGGATTCCATATGTATTTTTGAAAGTAAAACCAGTGAGACTTACAGACAGAGTGATATAGAATGAGAAAAAGAGGAGGTCAAGGATGTCCCCAAGGCTTCTGGCCAGACCCACAAAAATAGAAAAATTGTGCAGGTTGTGGGGACAGATCAAGAGTCACTTTGGACACCGAAAGGCAGACGTACAGCACCTACAATTGGAGATCGATACGGTGCGTACAGATAAGGTGCATGGCTGATGTCATATATGCATTTTTGTATTTTAAACCATTTCCCTTCTCTTTCCTCTTGTTTGCCTCACATGGCATGTAGGCTGGGTGGGTGGTAGTTAAATTAACCACCGACTTCACAGACTGCAAAATATTCAGGTGGGCTCTCGCAGGAGTCCAACCTACTGACTGTGGTCTGTGTGTGGAGCCTTGCCTTTCTCTCTGGAGTGGATTTAGCCTTCGTTTTCCCAATGGACAGAGCTCTCAGCCCTGAATCCAGTCTAGTTGCCTGTGGTCTTGTCCTTTTGACCTAATTCCAATAAGGCTTTTCCATCCAACCAACAGAGGATTAAACCTTGATCGCTGTTCTTTATTGGAGTTCGCTTTCTTGGAAGGGTCTCCAAGGATCTGAGTGAATGGAGACGTGGAATCGAAGCTTATACCTGGAAAGAGTCAGGCTGGGCAGACAAATATCCTGACAGCTATGAAATCCAGACTATCATGAAAGCAAAGTAAGTCTGAGGTCAGTAGCAGAAGCCCAAGAATGGCCGAAGGACTCAAGATCTGGGGAGAATGAGTAAGGGGTGTGCAGGACGATGGGCTCATGGGAGGGCAATGAAGATACATGCCAGAGGGAGAACGGACGTGTTGCTCTCAGCTGGCCTTGTTCTCTATACTGAGTCACATGGATAATCTGGATCCATTTAAGCGCCCAGACACAATAAACCCCCATTGTCTCCACTGGAGTGGTTCTCCTGGGTCTATCATTTTGACCGCCCGCCATAAGCTTCAGGAGCCACATACCCTTCCTCAGATCTTTCAAGACTGCACCTAGACCACCACTGGCCATGTTCTTTGCACGTGAAGCCTTGAAAGCTTGGCATCGAAGGCTGGTGAGGCCAGTGTCTCCCTGTCCCTGTGCTGTCCTCCCTGTTCCCTCCCTCATCACCTTGGAAATGAACCACGGTTGTCAATTTCCTGTGCAGAGTGACTTTCGGAGACGTGCTGGGGAGCATTTTATTGAAGTCGGGAAATTGGAAAGCGTCTCAATTTCTCTTACACCGAGATTTTATTATTTCCTTTGAAGTGAATTTTCAAATACACCAGACAAGTCTCCGCTCAAATGGAAGCATGAAAATGCGTGTAAAAATCAAAAAGAAGAGGGTTTTTTTTGGCTTCTCCCATTTTGTATCCTCTATGCCCTCGCTTGCCTGCCTTGCATGCGTTAATGGAAAGATCACCTCTGCATATCCATAAGCGACGGCCAAACAGCACCAATACCCCAGGGAAAAAATAGCCATGAGAGTTTTGTCTTACTTCACTTGCCAATTTTAGCTCTTTATCCTTCCGAGACTGTAGTCATCTTCCGAAAATGTTGCTTTTTTTGATTAACATTTTTCTACATGTTCCACGATCTGCGTGTATTACATTTGTAAGACAAAACAAGGAGCTACTGTAACTACAAACCGAAGGCCTTTGGTAGAATGGAATAAGGAAATGATAGTCTTGGACTTGGAAGTGACATTTTAGGCCGTCAAGAATCCTCTCGTAGCACCTGTGACAGATGAGGATCCTTCCAAAGGAAACTCCAGTAGGCCAGAGTCAGGGGAATTGTCTTTTGCCGTTACTAGCCTTCTGGAGCTAATTAGAAAATGTCTCCATGACCAGGTCAGGCCCACAGTCACCTCCCTGTGCTGGTGTTCCTCAGCCCCAACCACCTGGTGTACGAGGGACACCGCAGGGGAAGCTAAGGTAGCTCTGGGTCTGATGGAGCCAGAATGCCCCCTCGGCGGCCTCGGTCTCAGTACCCAGTGGCACTTGGGACAAAAGAACCTGGCCTTCCGTGTACATCATGCCCCCTCTCGCGGAAGCTGGTACAGGTGTTACCCGTACAGATGCCTGCTCAACCGCAGCTGAGCCCGCCATCGCCTTTAAACACCGTGTCACAGCATCTGGGGCACACTTCTGACGTTGGCTCAGCCTCTGTGACTTCCGAGGGCGGCCTGGTGATCAATCTTGGCCGCCCCTCTTCCCTCCTGACCCTCCGTGGCCCCCCATCCCAGGCATGCCGCGTGCACCCGTGAATCTTTACGGATACGTGTCAAGATCTGGGGAGAACGAGTAAGGGTTGTGCAGGAAGATGGGCACACAATCTGATCCAGCCTGGTCTTCGGTATTGACCCCAGGCAGAGACAATCCATGGATCTCCTGTTCCGTGGATGAACACAGAGGCGGCAAGCCCTCCAAGATTTCAGGGGGGTGGGGGGGGGCTCATTTCTAAGCAATCCCAGACCTAATCCCTACCCAAGAAGGAGACAGCCTTCACCGTGCCTGGAATGGGGACTATCCACCCTCCGGCTGGGACATCGGAAGCCAGCCTTTGGCAAGGATAACTGACTCATTTGTTGCAGTCAAACTCCCCACTCAGTCCACCTGCCATCGTTTCTTGAGAAGTTAGCGTTTCAGCGCTGGCCTTGTTACTGCTCGCCCGAATGCAGAAAACTCCACCCCACACAAGAAAGGAAGCTACTTTTCAATGGAAGAAACACAGTCGTCCGGTTCCCTCGTAAGTATGTCCAGCTCAAATAAAACTAATGGAAGAAGGGCAGGGCAGAGCTTAGGAACACTTAGTCCGTGGGAGATCGTCTAAATAACGCTTTCCCTTTGGCCAGGTTGGTTCAGAAATCCCACAAGGCCCTCCAGCCTAATGCGTGGGGAAGCCCCATGTCTTTGGAAAGAAGACCTTGTGTTCATTCTCCAAAAGAAAACTACAATTCAAGTCCCCATGGGGTCAACATCTTTCATACTCTCCGCAGCGGGTGTATTCTATTAAACGAGGTCTAGAAGTTGGCTGTCAGCTGTGTGGATCTACAGGCTCGGAAGCTCCAGTTCTCTGAGGTGGGTCTGATGAGCCAGCCCTGTGGGGTCAGGAGACCAGCAGGGCATAGTTCCGGGAAACTGACCCCAGGGGACGTGACCATCTCAGCTTCCTGGATGCCTACTCAACACAGGCACTCACGATTAAAATTAGCCATTATCTTGTACGTAAAACGCTTTCAAATGGACGCCTTATATTATTATCTCTACCTTGCCTGGTTTATCTGCCTAGTCTTTGTGATAAAATCTCAACTTTTTTTTCTATCCGATAAGCTGCCTTTCAATCTAATCCATCAGTGGCCTGATTTAATGGAGAGCTAGTGAAAAGCCAGGTAAAACGATACGATAAAAAAGCGTCAACTCAAAACTCACCAGTGCTAAATATTGTCTCAAGCCCAGAGATCGTACGTCGACGCCCACCATTCAACGTGCGCTGTGATCCGTCTCTGGCCCAATGTTTCCAACCATGACTTCCGTACTCATATTTTGTATTTTGGGGCACCTCTTACTTTCTAGGTCCGCACTTTTCTTATTTTCTTCTGGGAAATAGGCTTCATATTTTATCCCCACCCCTCCCCTTCTTACCACAAATGCTCTTTCCCAAGTCCGGAAGGCAGATTCAGAAGTGATATCCTTATTCTTACAAATTCCGTGTTTTCATATGACCCCTTACCCCCTTCACGGCCCTCACGATTGGTATGGGAGTGCACGTTCAACCTGAACTGGCCTCTCTCACAGGATTTTAGAACTTGAACCAGAATCCGGCAGGTATGCTAACGGGAGAGTGGCACCACGGTTCCCACCAGGAGGAGACAGAGAGTCTAGAAGAATACAAATGACAAGCTGAGAGATCAGAGTCGGAGGTGGTCACAGTGAGTCCTGGTGATTTTCAGGCCCCTTGTCCCATTTGCCCCTGCGACCAGCTATTCCCCTGCCAGTCTCACAACTTTGTGAGCCTCACTGTTAATCTCCATTTTACCTGAGCTGTGGCAACTGGATTTTTCAGTCACTTGCGCCCAACATAATCCCAACGAGCACAGGTGATAGGTGCTTTTTCGCCCATCCGCCTGCCTCCGTAGGTGCTGCTTCCTCTGCGAATCCACATTCCCTTATCTCTAACACACAGAAGCCTACCTTTCTTTCAAGACCAAGTTTAAATGCCAAAACCTTAATCAAAAATGGCAGCTGATATTCTCAGCTGAAGCGACCACACTCTCCCTGCCCTACTATACTTACCATATCTTCATGGCCATTATAACCTCCCATATAATAAAGCCATGTATGTACTTGTCTGATCCCCCCTCCCCCTTATCTTCCATTAGTTGCAAAGTTCCCGGAGGGCAGAGATTGTGTGACCATTGGTTTGCTAGTCCTCATAATATTCAGCACTGGACAGTCACGTGAGAAGACATACTCCCTTAGCTTTCTTTCCTTGTCTTTTCTTTTCTTTTTGAGTCGTATCTACGTCCAATTCTTCTGGGCTTGGGAGCCGAGTTCTGGAAGCAGTTGCATTTCCGAATCAAGCAAATTCCCTCCGACAACACTGTGTTCTAAGCGTGAGTTTCAAGCTCCCAGAACTTTGCCCACCCCAAGACCACTTGACCTACAGACCTCTTTTTGCTCAAAACAGATATGAAAGGGTGCCTGGCTGGCTCAGCGGGTGAGGCGTCTGATTCTTGGTTTCGGCTCAGGTCTCCAGCTCACGGTTGCCTGAGTTCGAGCCCCATATCAGGCTCCATGCTGACAGGGTGGATCCTATTTAGGATTCTCTGTCTCCCACTCTCTCTGCTCCTCCCCAACTCATGCTGGCTCTGTCTCTCTCAAAATAAATAAACTTAAAAAAAAAATAAAACAGGCACGCAAACATACCATTTCCGCAAAGCACCGTTACCTGAGGGGACCTCCCTTCATTTTGAGCCACTATGATGATGGGATGATGGTGGCAGTTGGCCGTCCAAATAGTAACCCTCAGGAAAGTCTGAGCCAGGATCAGAGCATAGGATCAGCCTAGGATAGGGAAACGAGAATCAGGAATCTATAGGAGTTGCTACCCTAAGAGCTCATCAAGATTGCAAGCTTTGGAACATCAGCGGTGCAGTTTGAACACAGCTCATGCTTTATTTTATTGTATTTTATTTTATTTTATTTATTTTATTTTTTAAATGTCTATTTATTGTGAGAGAGAGAAAGCACGTGACCGTGAGCGCGGGAGAGGGTCAGCCAGAGTGGGGGGGAGAGAGAGAGAGAGAGATTCCCAGGCAGGCTATGAGCTCTGTCAGCACAGAGCCTGATGCAGGGCTCGATCTCATGACCATGAGATCATGACCTGAGCTGAAATCAAGAGTCAGATGCTTAACCTACTGAGCCCCCCCCCCCCCCCAGGAGCTCCGGAGCTCATGCCTTGAGCTGTCGTGTTACCTAGTCTTGGAATGACCGTTCCAATCCTTCTTCCTGGACTACTGAAATCGTTCCTATCTTTCGGGGTGGTCTCAAAACCCACGTCTCCCTTAGGCTCTCTCTCTCTCTGTCCCCACCACCTGGGGCATTTCCCCCTCACCCACCCCTCCACGTACCCCCATTCCCCACTCCTGTAGCACTTACTGATGAAAAGCATACATCTGTTTGGCTTTTCATTTGCGCTGCCCAAGTCTGTCTCCCCGAGAAACGCACAGGCTGGAGCCCGTTCTTTTTGGCGTCCTACTTCCCAGCATGGAGCCTGGCACAGATTAGGTTCTCAGTCAATATTTATTGTTGGTATCATCCCGTAATTAGACGATGACAACGGGAAATATTTACCTTCTTGCATCGAGGTAAAACTGAACCTGATTAAGCAAGGCAGATAGGTGTCTGGGCAACTCCTGTGGTCTTCCGGCAGAGGAAAAAATGATAACTGATCTAAGCAAACACTTGCAACGCTAGCACCGTTTGCTCAGTGACGATAAATATGTCGGCATTGTCATTTTGTCTGTCATCCGCTGTTTGTTTCTCTTTGCTGGATTGCGGTATCTCTCGAGATCCTGTCATTCGCTTCCGTGAAAACCAGCGCTGCCTGGAACGGAAGACAATAAGCAGACTGGACAAATAATACGTGATTGATTAGTTGACTGACTCAGTTAATAAACATTTCCTCAGCTTCCGCTGGCTGCCAACGATACATGAACTAGGATGATTTCTTGAAGGCTCTCAGCGCAGCGAGGGAGACGGTCGTATTGTATTGCAGCTTGTCGTTCATGAATGCGAATTGCGACGGAGACATTTATCAGGCCGACATTGATCAGGTCAATATGGGAACAAAGCAAGGGGGTGAGGGCTTCTGCTCCAGCAAACGCTTCACGCAGGAGGCGGTATCTGAGCTTCGTTTGGCAGGTGCACGGGCCGCCCAGAGGAGAAGAGACTTCAGGCGAAGGGTGTCGGGCGAAAATGTCATGATTTTATGCCTCAGTAGAGCATGGCTGTGTTCGCCCAGCAAAAGCAGCCCATCTAATGCCTTACGTGCAACTGAATGGGTCCTGACCCTGAAGAGGGCACAGAGGAGCGAGTGACAGCCAGCCACAACGCATCGCATCGACATGACATGCGAGGCTCTGGTCCCAGGCCATACAGCTGCCAGAACAGCTCTTGTCCCCTCGCTGAGCCTGAGTGGCCCCACCTGCAAAACAGGTGTGATAAGCCCATTCCAATGCGAATTCAAGTTTGAAAGGATTTTGCGGCTCTGGGATAGACCCTAAGTAGTTTCCTCCTTTCCTTCGCTCTGCTGCAATCACTCCAGTGTTCTTTTAAGATTTATCAAAAAGAGCCTCGCGTCCTTCGTCTCCTGCAAAGTGCTCCCTGCGTTCCTGTCGAAAGACATTCTAGAGCACCACGCTGCTAACCCAAGGAGAGGACAGCGCAGGGGTGTGGAGGAAGCAGTTAAAATATAAAATAGTAACAAGGGTCTGAGAGTGCCCCTGACTGCCCATTGCCGCTCTAGTTTTTATAGTCCATTAAAACCTACAATCACTGTAATGTTTATGCATTATTGGGGAGATAAATTGCATAATTTTCATTTTGCAATTTAAATGTAATTATGATCGTACTAACGACTAAAACCTGAATTTGCTAGACTATCCGTTTTTCTAACCCTTGCCAAAATTATAGGTAATTACTTAAGGCTTACAATAATTATAAGTCCATCTTTTAAATAATTAATGTGCACTTTCCTGGTACAAAACAGCTAGTAATCAAACGACCTCCACTTACACTGCAAACCCACGCAATTAAGCCTATTGTGTGGGGTCTGTGGAAATATACCCATTTGCGTAAGGGTCTCTTCGGTTGGCGCGCTGAAATGCAAGGTTGCCGCGTTTTATGACATCAAATAAAGCAGAATTCCGCTGCAGGGATCCGCAAGATGGTAGGAATTCAATACTAATCTGCACGTCGCTGGAGTAGGTGGTGGGAGGCTGGGGACGGGAGAGAAAGTGAGGGGTTCTTTTCCTGCTGGACTTGGGGAAATGGGAAATGATCGTGGAGAACCTAAGTGGGTGAGTTTGGGGGGACGACCACCCACTTTTTCAGCCCCTCTTTTCTTCCCGAGGGCACACGCCCATCTGTCACATAACCAGGACATGACCGTGCTGGGTTTCGGAAGCACAGGGGTAAGTAAGGCAGGGTTTGGGGCCGTGAGGGTTTAAACCACTAATGTGTGTGTTATGAGACAGGCGAACAGAAACAGACTATATTCTGAGAAGTGTCACGATTTTCCCTATAGTTCTGGCAGATATATAAGAGCAGTGAGACACGACCAGTGTTTTTCACTGTTCATTATTCCACTCGCCAAGAGCTTTAAAGGTTCAGGAGGTGGGAGTGGGCCAGTAAGGAATATTCCAGGGCCCTGTATTCCCTCACACACCCACTCCTGCCCCAGGGTTATGGTTTGTAGTGAACGTGTTGATTGTGTCTTAGTCTCCGTGCCAGATGTTCTTGATTTAAGAAACGCTGGAAAATGAGCATTCTGTCTTCACCGTGTTCACTGCTTTCCTCCTTAATTCTTCCTGTTCTAATGACACTCAGCTTCACTCCCGTCTCCTCCAAGAGCTTCTCCAAACACCACAGAGCCCCTCGACTTTTCCCTCTTCACCCAATATTTCAGCTTATTTGAAGGGTGTTGCGTTCCTTAATTTTATGTGTCCACCTGGCTGGGCCACCGTGCCCAGATATGTGGTCAAACGTTACCCTGGATATTTCTGTGAGGATGTTTTTTTGGATGAGATTAACATTTAAATCTGTGAACTTTGGAAAGCAGATTGCTCTTCCTCACGTGGGTGGGCCTCATCCAAATCAGTTGAAGGTCTGAATACAACCAAGACCGATTGCCCTCGAATAAGAGGGAATTTCGAGGCACGTGGTCTTTGGACTTGAACTACAATGTCATCTCTTACCTGGGTCTGTCCTGCAGATTTTGGACTTGCCAGCCTCCACGATAGCATGAGCCAATTCTTTAAAATCAATCTCTTTCTCTCTTTCTCTCTCTCTCTCTCTGTATATTATATATGTAAATATATTTCTTATTATTAATTATAATTATTTATAATTAACTCTGTATATTAATACATATTCAACTATTTTTTTTTAATTTTTTTTAACGTTTATTTATTTTTGAGACAGAGAGAGACAGAGCATGAACAGGGGAGGGGCAGAGAGAGAGGGAGACACAGAATCGGAAACAGGCTCCAGGCTCTGAGCCATCAGCCCAGAGCCTGACGTGGGGCTCGAACTCACGGACCGCGAGATCATGACCTGGCTGAAGTCGGACGCTTAACCGACTGCGCCACCCAGGCGCCCCATTATACATATTCAACTATTAATATTCATCAACATTACACAATATTTTATTTTATAACATAATTATAATATTAATATATTATTATATCTATATGATAATATCATATGAAGAATTATATAATTACATATATCCCATTGGTCCTGTTTTTCTGGAAAGCCTGCCTAATACAGGTCTCAGGTGAATGGCACTAAACTTAACCGTTAACTATAGTCTCCTGCTCTGGGAGGAAGCAGACACTGTACCTCTAAGGTCTTGCCCTCAGTCACTGGAACCCCCATCCCTTCAATAATGACAAGTATGTGCTAAAAGTGATGCCATCCCAGGCACACATACTCTGCAAAACCAAAATACTGTTAGGGTTCAAAGCTTGGGTTGAGTAATCAGCTTCTTTAGAAGAGCAGTGAAAAACAGTGAGGCAGAAAGTCTTGTCTGGTTCCTGCATAGACTGGATTCGTACCCATGCTCTTGGACAACCCATATGCTGGCTTCACGTCACCATGCTCTTGGAGAACCATGGTGTTCTTCTGTGTGGCACTCATCCCAGTGCATCAACTTTTAAGTATGATATTGGTCTCTTCTCTGTCTCCCAGGGAGTCTGTAATATTCCAAGAGTGTAGGGACCAGCCATATTTGTAGTCAGCTCAATGGCTCAATAAATACAAGCTGTCTAAATGATTAATCAATTTCATCATAATGGTGAGGCTGAAAATCTGTGATAACGACATTTCTTTGTAATGATCTGACTCAAGCCTCCAACCCACATCCACCACCATCACATCCCTCCACCCAACTCATTAAAACTCTGGCCAATCTGGCCATATAAAATAAGAACCCGGAACTTTAGTTCAGGCAGGGGCCACTCTCTTTACCAAGCCCATGTGTTGCGTGGAGTCCAGTCCATGGAGAACACACTCCATGGGGGCGGAAGTGACCTGGGTCTTACATGCGAAAGATGCTCTTCCTGAAGCATTTCCAGTCAGATCTTCCCCATGCAATAAGGACAACCATAGAAAACAGCAGTGGGGAACTGTCCAGTGAGGCGAGGTTTGGGGGCCCTAGCTAGAGTCCTGTCCTCCACCTTCCTGATAAAACACTTTTCAGATGAGTTATTAAGACACAACTCTTCTCCATCCAGAGTGGGGAGGACCTATATAAAGACATATCTACCCATTTTTTCCTGTTAGAATTTTTATCATTCCATCTGTGATTTAAGTAGTACCGTGTGCTGGGGGGGGGGGGCTGGTGGGGTGTTATTAGTCCCCCCAGTCCTCTGGATTTCTGTTAGAATTTGTTCTTTTACGTCCTTGTCCTCTTATGTACCTGACTCAGGAGCAGAGTATGACAACAGAGGGTGGTTGTGGAAGAAGCGATAGTTTTTTTTGATTCTGCCTCTCCTGGCAATGCATCCTCCAATGACAGGGAAGCGACAGTTACTCCAGGGCTGGCCCTGGAACCTTGACTCTAGGGCTTGACGTGAAGAGGACCCTGTGCTCAGCTTCCGGTAAAAGAGTGAGACCAGAAAGCCTCCTTCTTGGGATGCCCAAGTTGAAAGGCAGTCATTTCATCTTGACGTAAAGAAAGGAAAATCTAGGATCCTGTGGAGAAGTGACAGATCGCGGGATCCAGGCATGGAAACTCCACCCCGTTATTTCCCCTTCCTCCTTTGGCGAATGTATAGAGCTCTTGATGGATGTGGCATGACATGGTACACCCTTTCTCTTAAGAAATTTTTTTTCACTGAGGGTCAGGGTGTTAAGAGATTGAATTCGAACCCACGTCCTCCACTCACTACCGGGTCCTCCAGGAAAATAAATTTCTCTCTCTGGTCTCCCTTTTGCAAGAGCGGAGTTGAAAAGCCCTTGTCCTCTGGCAGACCTGGATTCTAAGATCTGACTCTTCACATCCGTGAACGGAGAGAGGTTTGCATTTCTTTTTTTAGTGCATTTGTTTTTAATTTGGGAGAGAGAGACAGAGAGTGAGAGAGTGGGGGAGGGGCAGAGGGAGAGAGAATCTTCAGCAGGCTTCACGCTCAGTGTGGAGCCCAACATGGGGCTCGATCCCATGATCTTGGAATCACGACCTGAGCTGAAATCAGGCTCAACCAACTGGGCCACCTAGGTACCCCAAGAGAGATTTGCGTTTCTTAACTCTAATCAGCAGCTTAGTAGAGACACGGTGTCTTTGGTGGCAGGGAGATGTCGTATGTCCTGCCCTGGCACGTTGGGGATCTGTGGGATGTCGGCACGTAGGACTGCCCGAAATCTGCTCTTTCTGGAGAAGCCATCCCACGCCATCTCAAAATCCCCCAGAGTACCTTTGGACACTTGTATCCCCGACCTCCCCAGCACAAACATCCCTGGGGGAGTGGTTCTCAAAGTAGGCTTGACGGAGTTTATCTCTTCTGACGATAGGGCTCCACACGGACCTCACTGAAGGTTAGGGATCTGTGCTTTCCCATTGACTTGCGTGAAATGGTTTTCCCCCCTAACCAAGACTTTGGTCGGTTTAGTCTGGTTGCATCTCGACTCCAGAATCACCTTCGGATACTATCTTTTCAATCTCCCTTGACCCCTCTGTGGAATGGGCAGGCCAGCTACTCTCACCCGCCCAAGCTTGGTTCCCAGACTCTAGTCCACTGGGAAGTTGGTGCCCCGTCTGTTTCCCTCTTTCCGGGAGGGTTTTGCGGACGTCTCCCACTGTGACGCGCCCAGATCTGAATCTCAATCTTCTGGCACCTCTAACCAGGCCTTCTCCCCAGGAGGTGTGAGACTATTTCCTGTACCCCCGGTCGTGTCTACTGGTCCAGGGCCGATGCTGCCTCTTGCGTGACATCACCCCAAATAGCTGCCCGGCACAGGGGACCCTGTCGCAAAGGCCCACCAACTACAACACACACTGTTTCTTACGAGCCTGAGCTAAAACCACGCATGTGGACTGTTGGTCCCTCTCTCTGGGGAACCTGTTGGCTAGGTTGGGGCCAATCTATTCCCCTCCTTTTTAAACCCAGAATGCTGATGTTGTAGTTGCTATTTGTAAGCCCGGGAGAAATATGGCATCTCTCGGCTGTGTAACTTCTCCGCTGTAGCTGCGTAAGAAGGCAGTCATGATTTCTTACCAGGGGAGACCAATTTTAAACCTCCACCGGCTTCTGCAACGAAGGAGCTGATGATTTCACGGTGCACCTCTATTTATCTCGTAAAATAAGACATAGCGGACCAACTGGGGAAATCTCGTGGAATAGACTACTATTCATTATATAAATGGATGAGATTATTCTCATGCATACAGGGCTGGAAAACATGCCTCTCCTGTTCTCTGCGTCTGTTACAAACACCGTAACCCAAGCCACAACATTCTCTGAGAAATCCTTGTGTGAGTCTTCGAAGACTAAGAAAATATTTCTAGGGACATTGAACTCTAGGGCCTCTGCAGGTGAACCAGTCATTTTAAGTTTTTTTTTTTTTTTTAATGTGTTATTTATTTTTGAGACACAGAGAGGCGGAGCATGAGCGGGAGAGGGGCAGAGAGAGAAGGAGACACAGAATCTGAAGCGGGCGCCAGGCTCCGAGCTGGCAGCCCAGAGCCCGATGCGGAGCTTGAACCCATGAACCGTGAGATCATGACCTGAGACGAAATCGGACGCTCGACCAACTGAGCCACCCAGGCGCCCTGTGAACCAGTCATTTTAAACGGTATCTTTGGTTAACAGAATTAAAGGACTAGCTTCTCTCGCCCAGCCTCTCTGTCTGCCTCCTGGCTGGAGGCGCGAAGAGAATGCAGAACCCCTTTTCCGTGCAATGGAAGGCAGCTGGGATATGAAAGATAATTCAGGGAATGACTTTTTTAAATGGATGGATTGTCTTCGTTGAAGAAATCTGCTTTTTCTCTGGCCTCATTTCCCTTTTGCTTTTCTCCTGCAGCCCACTGCGCCATGCGAACCGACCTTTCTGTGATGCTCCTTCTTCGTGGCACTGGAGTAACTTCGAGTGACCTTGATGGAGGTCAAGCCTCTCCGGGCTTTGGTTTCCCTCTCAGATGCCTCAAAAAGCAGCGCTCGTTCCACTTTGTTATCATGGGCCTATGATGGGCACCATGGCAGGCCTCCCAGGGATGCGGACGGTCGGTAGCGGGTGTAGAGGCTCCCAGGTCCTATAGACCTGACCCCCAGCCAGAAGGAGGGTGGCACGTTCTACTGCATTTAATTAAACTTCACTCTACATTCGGTTTCTAAGTTGCGGCACTGAAAACCTTAAACTAGGTGTAGAGCATTGTAATTTTGCCACGGAAAGTGCCAATCTTTATAAGAAATAGAAACGCTCCCCCCCCACACCTCCGACCCCCCCCACCTGAACTCTGTAACTGTCCCTTTAATTAGGTGCTTATTAATAAATCTATCTCGTTCTCAAATCCCCCACGTACTCGGTACAGTAGTTCATTAGCGCAGGAAGAGGCAATTTAGATTTCCTCAGATAATAGCATCTGTCGCTAATCAAATCAAGGCAGGATGTGCAAATGTATCTAAAGCTGGACAAGCTGGGGTGGGGTGAGGTGGGGGGCGGGTCACGACAGGAAAGATTATCTTTAAAATTACAGTCCTGCATCCTCAGTGTACGAGGCAGTCCTCGTGTCAAGAATCATGCCTTGTTTTCCCAATGAAAGCACTTTTATTGACCAGAGCGTCCATGTTGACATGGGGCTTGTCAAACCTTGTCACCACACCTAAAAGCAATAGAGTCACTACAAATGGACCCTCTGAAATCCATTGATTCATATATGTATGTTGAATATATATGTACTCATATGTATATTGTATATATGTATATGTATATTGTATATATACATATGTATATTGTATATATACATATGTATATATGTATATGTATATTGTGTATATATGTGTGTGTGTATGTATGTGAATACATATGTGTGTATATGTGTATATACGTGTGCATATACACATAGAATAATACATATGTAATACATATATGTGTGTATATATGTATGTGTATACATAATAATCCACATATACATAATACATATATATGCATGTATATATATACACTAATATATACAAATAGTATATATATAAATCGTATATATGTATATGTGCATAAATGTGTATGTATGTGTGTATATACACATACAAAATAATACATACATATATAATACATACATGTGTATATATGTATGTGTGTATATATATAATCATACACATATACATAATACATATATATGTACGTATATATACACACTAATATATACAAATAGTATATATATAAATCATATATATGTGTATGTATATGCATGTATATGTGTATATATGTGTGCATATACACATACAAAATAATACATACTCATATATAATACATATATATGTGTATACGTGTGTGTGTGTGTGTATATATATAACACAAATATATGTGTATATGTATATTTCGATGAATATTGATTGAACTTGCGCCAGGCTTTGGGACATAGAAGGAGAAGAAAGACACGGGAATGCATTCCGAATTCTGTATCTGTCAACATGAACGCAAGAGGGACCCTACATGTGAGGATAAGGAATAGAGTCAGGGCAAAAGGAATCCTGGGAAGTTACTGCCTAGAGTAGGGAGTCTTAGCAGGTCAACTTGGCATGTGGGATAGAAACTGAAAGAAGTTAAACTAGGAATAACAAATCTGAGTGAAATCTGAGGGCAAGAAATCAGGATCAAAGGAGGATCAAAAGTGCAACCGGGGGCGCCCGGGGGGCTCAGTCGGTTGAGCGGCCGACTTCGGCTCAGGTCATGATCTCACGCGCCCTACCCTTCCTCCCTTCTCCCCACCATGGATGCACTCTTAGGCTCTCTCCTGCTGTCTCCTTCTGCGCACGAATACAAGAAATTATGTACGTGTGTCCCCCCAGATCCTCCCATATCTGAAGTTCTCTTGGCTAAATCTGCCACCAGGAGGTGAAATGCCCACATTCGAGATCCATTCTTTTGCACGGAGACACGCTACGGAAGCCCTTTAGAGAAAACGTGCGGTCGTCCCCAAAGGGCAATGTCATAATAGCATTCGCTAATTCATCAGCTGCCCATCAGTCACCTCACCTGAGCACCAAAGTTTGGAGGCCAGAGGACAGAAGCCGAGCGAGTGAACTGAGCTGGGCTCCGCGGGGCAGGCAGTGGCGGACCCTGGCCGGTCACGGCCAGAAAGAGCACCTGTTTTCTCCTCCGGATTGAGGAGACAAGTCCTAACCCCACCTCCATGTTAACCGTGGAACCACAAGTCGCCATCTCCTGGGTTCTTAGCCTCCTGGATTGCAAAATGAGATGTGAGAAACGGTTTCCGTCAAGTTCCAGAAGGATGGCTTTCGGAATACCAGGCAGAGGAGAACAGAGCGAGCGGCAAGAGAATAATGTAAGCGCTTTGCCCAAGGCCAGCCGTGCAGAAGTGCACGTTCCTCACAGACAGGAAATGGAGGCAGTCTGGACAGACGTCGGGGATTCCAACTGAATTATGAGAAACGTCTCCTCTACTTTCAAAAGCACCACAGCGTGGATCAGAAATAATAGGTTCGCCCATTCCCAGTCAACGTTCTCAGGGACTCAGAAGAGTGGGCACATCCTGTCTCTACCGTGAAGGCACTTTCCCATTTTTTCTTTATTGTTTTCTCAGCTGAAGCCAGTCACATCCAGCCCGCCTCATTTGACCAAGAGACGCACCTGCCGAGCAGTTAGACAGCCATTGATTATCTCAAATCAAGAGCCCCAAATTCGTTCATCCAGAGCCTCATCTTTAGAGAGCTGCCATTGGCCACCGGGCTGCGAGCCTCAGGGCACCACAACATCCCAAAACGCCTCAAGCCAAAAAAGCTTTATGCTTGGAGACCACTGGGGATGTGCCATCAGCTTAGGGTAAACACGTTTAAAACAGAAAAGTGACAGAAAGGTTGCAACATCAGGTATTACTGCGGAAAAGCTGGAGGAACGTGTGGGGATTTCTTAACCCAAGCCCTGGTGACCAATCTGCAACGATGGCTGTTGTCCGTAAGGTGGCAAGTGGGGAGGCGCCGCCTGTCTGTCCTCCGGTAGCGGCCACGCCATCAGCCTCGTCACTGGTCCCCATGCAGGCATCTTCCCGCCCCCTTCTCACTCCGAAGAACGCTTTTCCCCAGCAGGACAATAATTTCCTCGTCTCGGCTCTGCGAGACCCCCATTTTACGAGATCTTGGAGGCTCAAAGCAGCAATCTACCATCCAAAACAGCCTGTACGTTCATCCTCAGGACATGATCTCCAGCCCTTTTTCAAACAAGCATTATTACAACCATTTTATAAAACCCAGACAGAGAGAGCTCCCTGATGCCTCTTTGTGGTGCAAGCCACACACAAGAACCTCTCCCTTCCTCCCCCACCCCCCCACCTCCCACTGCTGGAAGGGGCCAGGAGGACAAGAAACCCAGTGCCTGCAAGCCACAAAGCAGTCAGGAGAGAGCCGTAAAGGACAGGGGGGTACCCTAGATCATGGGCCCCGAAGCTCAGTCTACGTCTTGATCCCCAGAACCCACGAATGTTTCCCACAAAATGATCTTTGCTAAGCTAAGGAGGCAGACATGGGGAAGTTTTCTTGGATTATCTTGGTGGGCCCTAAATGTGATCATGTGTATCCTTATAAGAGGGAAGCAGAGATACTGGGCACACACACACACACACACACACAGAGGGAAAGCCACAGAGGCAGCTATTAGAACGATGTGACCACAAGCCAAGGAGCCTTGGCAACTAGGAGCTGGAAGAAGCCAGGGATCGATCCTTCCTTAGAGCCTCCAGTGGGAGCACAGCCCTGCCGACATCTTGATTTTGGCACGGTGAAACTGATTTCGGAATTTGGCGCCCAGAACGGTGAGAGAACAAACGTGCATTGCCTTAAACCACCCAGTATATGGTGATTTGGTACAGCAGCCACAGGAAGCTAACATAGGCGGTCACTGCAGGGCCCAGGGATGGGGAAGGGGAAGGGGAGATGGACGGCACGGTCCACCAGTGGGTGAGGGAGCCGGAATCAATCGCACCTTACAGGGACTGGCCCTGGCGCTGAACAGCAGTGAGTTCTACCCTGGCTTTGTCACTTTCCACCTGCTCGTTGCTAGGCTTCCCGGAGCGTTAGTCCCCGAGCTTTGAAAATAATAATGTCCCGGGCGCCTGGGTGGCTCAGTCGGTTGAGCGTCCAACTTCGGCTTGGGTCAGGATTTCACACTTGAGGGTTCGAGCACTGCATCGGGTTCTGTGCTGACAGCTTGGACCCCAGAGCCTGCTTTGGATTCTGTGTCTCCCTCTATCTCTCTGCCCCTCTCTGGCTTCTGTGCACGCTCTCTCTCTCTCTCTCTCTCTCTCTCAAAAATAAATAAACATTAAGAAAAAAGAAAATGAAAAAAAAAAAGAAAATGATAATGTCCCATTTTCAGCATTGCGGTGACAAATATGAGAGTCAGAAAGAGAAAAGAAAACAGACCCATGGTGGGTGCTCATTAAAGAGTAATGACTATTGATAAGTGGGAAACTGAACTTATTTTAAACAAGATTCCCATCCTAGGGAGGGAAGAGATTTTCTTTGGGAAAATACTGGAGGGTCTTTTTGGATGTCCTGTGTCCTGCCACCTGCCTTCTTTAATTCCCCCCGACCCCCATCACATAGTCCACTTGGCCCCAATGGCTTGGAGCACAAACATGCAAAACTAAACTTCTCGGCCCAGTGAGGAAGGAAGGATTTAAAGTCTTCCAGAAGAGAGGAAATGTTGCACCCTCAAAAAAATAGGTGTGGGTATCAACCCCCAATACAGACGGATGTGCCCGTATTTGGAAATGGGGTCTTTGCAGATGTAATCAAGACAAAAGGAAGTCACGTTGGATGAAGGTGGGAACTAGTCCCGTGACTCGCGTCCTGAGAAGACAAAGGAAATTGGGGGGCACGGACACACACAGAGGAAAGATGGGCATGTGAAGCCAGAGGAGGCACACAGTAGACATGTGACGACAGAGGCATTGGATTGGAGTGGCAGCCACAAGCCAAGGAGACCCCAAAGATGGACGGCCACCCCCGAAGCTAGACAGAGGCAAGGAGGGATTCTCCCCTGTAGGTTTTAGAGGGAACGTGGCCCTGCGAACAGCTTGATCTTGGACTTGCACAGACAATAGATTTCTGTTGTTTAAGCCACCCAGTTCGTGGCACTTTGTTCCAACATCCCTGAGAGGCAAACATAGGAAAAGAAGGCAGGAAGACAGGAAATGATCTGCCCGGACGGGGGCACTCATGGCTGGGGAACCAGGAGGGCTGCTGGCCTATGGGCAGTCCCTGCTGGTGGGGAGGGCCCGGGAAGTTTTTTTTTACTGCCACCACCCTGAGATGGGAGCAGGGACAGGATATCAGAACAAGAGGGGCCACAAGACACAGACATGTAACCCCTCCAGAACCCCAGAGCTTTTGCAGGTGGGGTGTTTTGCATTTTCCTACTAGAGGGCAAGGTGACACATTGGGACCAGAAGACCCGGGGACCCTGCCAGGTGATGTTTAGTGTGAGCTACATTCTTATTAATGTCGTGGCCTGAAGACAAACCCAAAGCAGGGGTCCAAACCACAGGGCTCAGGGCAGTGTGTTGAGCAACGGTTCAGTTTGGCAAAGTCACCATATTTGTTCTTGCCCGCTGCCCCTCGCTGGTTGAAAAAGCCACAGTGCTCCCGGCTTTAGCCTGGTGGGGCCAGCCCTGCCCCTGTCCCGTCCCCACCAGCCTTTTCTCCCCCTGGAGCGTGCCCCTGCTCACAAGGCGGCGCCCGCCTCCGGGAACCCTTCTTGGAAATCCTCCTGCTCTGCTCCAGCGCCCCTGCCTGACCTTGGCCTTGCAGGGAGAACAGTGAGATCAAAGGAATCAGAGCGCTCCTTTCCGCGCACTTCAATCAGGGAGAGAAGCAATTAAAATATGAATTAATCTAAGTGAGATGAAAATGCAGTTGTAGAACAAGAACATCTCTATCACCTTGAACCTACACTGAGCACAGTTTAGCTCCTGTGATTAAAGACATTTTCATGCCATTAAAAACCCTCTCCTTTAATGTGGCAAACACTATGTCAGTCAAACCTCCCCGCAGCCTCGGCGGGGACTGCCCTCTCCTCATTTCTGTCCTTTGATCTTCCCAGAGTACCGGGGGGCTCTGGGGGGGGGTGGGGGGCTCTTAAGAGGGGACGTGGAGGGCTTGGGAGATTACAGGAGTACAGGATCCTGAGCCACATAGAAAGAGCCATCGCCTGTGTCCCCTCTCAAATAGGTCCCTGCTAGTTCTTGGACTGCGTTGTGCAGCCTGAGTCCTGGCTGTCTGGTGGCATTGGGAGGGCAGAGCCACGTTCCCGGCTCTCCACCATCCCTTCGGACCTTCTGGTTTCCCAGTGATTTCTTTGAACCGAGTGATAACTATAGTATTTACTTCCAGACTTTTTCTTCTGCTTCTCTATTGTCTTAAGGATCCTCTGCTGTCTCCCTGCCTGGAGGAACAAGGCTGTGACCCCAGAGGAAGGGATCCACGTGAGGGGGCAACTGGCCCTTCGGGCCATTGGATGTTCCGAGCTGGCCATTCATGCCGTGGTCTCGGGTTTGCTTCCTTCTGTTCGTTCAGAGCTTTAGTTCCCCCAGGGGAAGAGCGTGCAACTCTTGATCTCAGGGTCACGAGTTCGAGCACAATCCTGGCTCTTTTCTCCCTTTTCTCCAGGTCAGCGGCTGGCTTGGAAGGAGCTGGCATTCTAGAAACAGCGCGTGAAAGGTGCTAGCATCGCTGCAGTTGAGAACGTGCTTATCATTCGTCAACAAAAGCCACACCCAACGCCCATGGAGTCCTTGCAACACGAGACCCTGGCCACCGCACCCGAAGTGCGTGTATGTGTGTGTGTGCACGCGTGCTATCCGAAAGTGAGGAGTGAGCTGAATTGGGGGCCATCATCGATTTTCCATAGACAAATGCTTTACATTTTGGTAAACCCTTTGTAGCATCTCAGTCAAATTATACTGAGGCCCCTCAAGTCAGATTTATCGTCCATAGGATTCCACTTAACGGAGACAAGCAATGCAATTTAAGGGCCATTTAAAGGGTATTTCATTTGGAGACAGAACCAATCCTGATCAGGGCCCTGGAGGTAACAAGAAATCTTCTTCCTCTCATTTGCTTAGAAGCGGGTGCGGTCCAGTGCATGGGGGCGGAGCAGCCCCTGGAACATTGTCAGTGGCTCAGAGTAGTAGATTTTACGCCCCGTGTTCATTAAGGGGGAAATGATCAAAAGGAGGGGATTCAAGAGAAAGCAGGACCCACCTACGGCGTTCAGAGCCTTTCGGAGACGGGAAGAGGTGTCCATTCTGAGTGTAGCAATTACTGTGAGACGCTTCTCCGGCCCCGGCTGCAGCCCCCGTCAGAGCACGAGACTCAGGATCCAGGCACTGACTGGATTTCCATCCCCACTTGGCCCCCTGGAATAGCCTTTTTGAGCAAGGCCCAACCTGTACAACCGTACACGGCAGCCCTGGGAGAAAGACATCAGGAACTTCACTTACCCACGTTACCCCCCTTAATGCTCAACACGCTCGGAGGTTTTAATCACTGTCTCCATTTCTCACATGCAGATGGCTGGGAGAGAGTAAGCACTATGTTCATATGCAGGCAGATTCAGCTGGGATTCTAATCCAGGACTATCTGATGCGAAATTCCAACCGCTAGGGGCGCCTGGCTGGCTCAGTCGGAAGAGCATGCAACGCCTGATCTCGGGGTCGTGAGTTTGAGCCCCACGTTGGGGGTAGAGATTACTTAAGTAAAATAATTTTTTTTTGGAGAATTATATGTATTGCGACAGAATATTTGCTATTTACATTTTATTTTATTTTTTCAACGTTTATTTATTTTTGGGACAGAGAGAGACAGAGCATGAACGGGGGAGGGTCAGAGAGAGAGAGGGAGACACAGAATCGGAAACAGGCTCCAGGCTCTGAGCCATCATGAGCCATCAGCCCAGAGCCTGACGCGGGGCTCGAACTCACGGACCGTGAGATCGTGACCTGGCTGAAGTCGGACGCTTAACCGACTGCACCACCCAGGCGCCCCGCTATTTACATTTTAAGTAAAATAATTTTTAAGATAAATGAATGAATGAATGAATGAATGAATCAATCAATCAATCTCATCCTCTCTCCTGATTCACCATGGAATGTGAGTCCAACTGGAGGGCTTGGGCAATCTCTTTCCAGGGAAAAAGGAAGGGCTGGCAGGTCTGAGCCTCAAGTCATCGGAGATGCTTTTGAAAAGGGGGTGCAGATACCCTCCGGTGGCCATCCAGCTTCGGCTACGAGGCTCCGGCAGTCACAGGGAGGCTCAGCTTTGTGTGTCTACAAAGTTCTGCCTGCTGTAACCTCCCTCCCGCTGCCCCAGAGGAAACAGGATTAGTGGGTGATGACCGCAGGTCCCTGCTTTCCAGGACCCGCAGCAAGGCTGGAAAGGGACAGGAGACTGGTCGCTGCCCATTCCCAGTCTCAGATCTGCTCCTGAAAATTGCAGCCAAAGCCCTTTCCTGCCTTTCTTCCAGGGCTGTGAGCATCAGAGATGAAGCAAGTTAAATGCGGAAATAAAGGGGCGTCTGGGGGGCTCAGCCGGTGAAACGTCTGACTCCCGATCTCAACTCCGGTCATGATCTCACGGGTCGTGAGTTCGAGCCCCACACTGGGCTCTGTGCTGACTGTGCAGAGCCTGCTTGGGATTCTCTCTCTCTCTGCCTTCCCCCCTGCTTGCTCTCTCCCTCTCTCTCTAAATGAATAAATAAACTTTAAAAGATTATATAAAAAAAAGAATTGGCAAAGTAAAGAAAATATATTAGGTTTTTAACTCTATAAGTTCCTGTGATTATATATTGTTCCGTAAGTAATACATTTATTTATGTAGGTTATACATTTATTACTCACATTCTGTAAGTTATACATTTATTTATGTAAGTTCTAACACAATGAGTTTTTAATATATGTTTTTAAGCAAAATTTATTCCATTTCAAGAAGTTTTATGGTGACACTAAAACTTTTTTACTGTTTTGTTTTTAAAATCCTTTGATTAAAAGGGCGCCTGGGTGGCTTAGTCGGTTAAGTGTTCGACTTTGGCTCAGGTCATGATCTCACGGCTTGTGTGTTCGAGCCCCGCATCGGGCTCTGGGCTGACGGCTCACAGCCTGGAGCCTGCTTCGGATTCCACGTCTCCCTCTCTTTCTGCCCCTAACCCACTCGCATTCTGTCTCTGTCCCTCTTAAAAGTAAATAAACATTAAAATCCCTTGATTAAGTTAAAGAAGGTAATCGATAGCCGTGTGTTCGTATCCGGTAGCCGAAGTCGGATGCTCAGCTGACTGAGCCCCCCAGGCGCCCCATCACACTTCACCTATTTCACCATGTTATGCATTTTACGTATAATTGATCTAGTCTTCATGTCAGCCCTACCAAGTTGATATCGTGATCCCTGCTTTTCATCTTCTTTAACATTTATTTATTTTTGAGACAGAGAGAGACAGAGCATGAACAGGGGAGGGGCAGAGAGAGAGGGAGACACAGAATCTGAAATAGGCTCCAGGCTCTGAGCTGTCAGCACAGAGCCCGACGCGGGGCTCGAACTCATGGACTGTGAGATCATGACCTGAGCCGAAGTCAGGCACTCAACGGACCAAGCCACCCAGGCGCCCCCCTGCTTTTCATCTTCTAAAACTTAATTTTCATTTTTGAGCTATGTTAACCCAGTATACTAGTTTCAAGTGCACAATATAATGATCGGATATTTGTATGCATTACAAAATGATCACCATAATAAGTCTGTTTAACATCTGTCACCAAACGTAGTTGCAAAAGGATTTTTTTTGTTGTTTTTCTTCTGATGAGGACTTTCAAGATCTACTCTCTTAGCAACTTTTAAACATGGCAATACCATTAATATTAACTGTAGTCACCCCACTCTACCTTACATCCTCACGACTTACTTATTTAAAAAAAATTTTTTTATGTTTTATTTTTTATATTTGAGAGAGAGACAGAGAGGCAGAGAGAGAGAGAGAAGGGGGGAGGGGCAGAGAGACAGAGGTAGAATCCAAAGCAGGCTCCAGGCTCTGAGCCATCAGCACAGAGCCCGATGCGGGGCTCGAACCCACAAACTGTGAGATCATGACCTGAGCTGAAGTCGGACGCTCAACGGACTGAGCCACCCAGGCGCCCCACGACTTACTTATTTTATAACTGGAGGCTTGTACCTTTTGACCCCCTGCACCCATCCTGCCTCCCCTCCCCCACAAAAAACCACCAATTGGAAGATGACAGCAAAGATTAAAAGGCAAGAACATTTCACTTGCACATACATGATAGTCACACCCTGAAACAGTTGTTTCCACGGCTTGATAAAGTAGCAAAAGTGTAAGAACACCAGGGTCCAATGTTCTTTGTGAAACGGTGTCTCCTAACAGCCATTCTTTCGTTCAAGAAAAAAAAAAACAAAAAAACAAAACAAAACAAAAAAAACCTTCTCAAAGAGACACAGGGTAAGTCCCCAAATAAGATTTGGGTTCAAATCCGAGTTGATATGACTGCAGACTTACAAACGTTTCATCTTTATTAGGAAAAACTTCACACACACACACACACACACACACACACACACACACATACACAGGCAGAGGCAACCATTCACGGAAGTACCATGTTGCATCAGCAACCATCAGAGTTCCGCCAATCTTGTTTCCTGCTCGTGGCAATATTTTTAGGTCATTTTTTCCTCGATGCCTCAACTGCATCCCAGCGAAGACATCCCAGCAGAGGCAACCTGACTCGTGCTTAACATCACCATCTGTTTTTGTGTTATATATATAGTTGAAAGATCAAGGGATTTGTGGGCAGCATAATCCGCTCATCAAATGCAAAGAGAGTGCAATTTTGTGTCATGCCCGCGCAGAGGAGAGAAGGACCACCACCGGCATAACCAAGGAGGCTGAAAAAGTCCTTCTTTCAATCTGGCAAAGGCAGGTTCCCCGGGCCGTGTTGAATCAAGCTGTATTCCCCGAAGTACTTGGGTCTTTTATATTAGTTTCACTAGGGTAGTTCTGGTTCATACTTGTAGCGGAGCTTGGTAAATGAGAGGCCACCTGAGAAGCAATTAAACTAAACCAGAAAATCTTTCCTGTCCATTTCATCTCGTCCTTAAATAGTTTACACATCAATTGAACTGGGAGGTGGTTTATGGTGATTACTCCAGTAGGGGTCAGCGCCTAATGAGTTGGGTACTTATCTGTGACCCCAACGAGATGACTGTAAATGAACAGATAAGAGGACCACTGAGACTCGTTCTCGAAGCTGCCCATGGAATGAAGATAACGGGGGTTGACGGAATTAGGTAGACGGAAAAGCAGAGCTGGTGAAGCTAGGTGGATTGGAACACCTTGGGTTCTCTTAGTGAGAAAAATCAGGGGCTTACCGTACCCAGGACAACTTACGAAATGCCTGTGCAACCCGCTCTTTCTTCTGGGTCCCGCCACACTTCCTCGTCTTTCTGGTAAATTTGCGGTTCCCGTCAAGAGATTCCACGGAGGAGGACGCCTTCACTTATCGCAGGAGATGTATCGGTTTAGTGCAATGCACAGTGAAGTGACCAGCACGTGCCATCACAGCAACACCCTGAAAACGGCAGGACAAAACAAAAGAAAATCTTAGGAAAAGTGCACTTGTGGAGTAAATGATAAAATTGTAGCCACACCCTGTATAGCATAATCAAAATCCTCAATGATTTGCAGAGTCGAACCAGTAACCTCGTCCCCCCCGCCATTTACTAGCTGTATTATCTAGGTGTTCTTGGGGTTTTTTGTTTGTTTCGTTTTGTGTTTGTTTTTGTTTTTCTGTGAGCTGTTGTAAGCCACCAACCAAATCTCAGGGCCTCACAGCAGCAGATATTTGTTTCAAGCTTAGGGGTTGAGGTTTGGCTGTGGTTCGGCCGATCTTAGCTGGGCTCGGCGGGGCTGCCTTAGATCCGAGCTTGTTCCCCACACGTTCATCCCGAGACCCAGACTGAAGGACCTACAGCTTCCGGGGGTCTATGTTTATCTATCTTGTTCTCTACAGAGGGCAGATGCTCAGTAGGGCTGGTGGAAATTTGCTAACTTCTTTAACCCTCAGCGCCTTATGAAAGCGAATTGCACGGTCAAGTCCAAAGTTGGCTGGAGGCATAGACTCCCCGGACTCTAGTGGAAGGTATTTCAAAGTCCTAGGGAAAGAGGCACGGAGACAGAAATTCTCTTCTGAGAATGAAGTGTTGGGAAGGCTAATTCAACCTCCCACAAAAAAAAAAAAAAAAAAACCCACATAAGCAGCCAACTTCTGCCAAACGTGGCAGAAACGTCCGTTGGTGTCTCGACACAACTTGACCAATCTGCTGACTTGTGGCCACTTTGGCAAGACAGAGCTGTCTCCGGTTCTTTACCAGTGGCACCAGTGACCCCATTTACATGCCATTGGCATGCAGTAAGGCATGGGATTCTTCTCTTCTCCAACCAAACGTCACTCACTGCTCTCGTGGAGAGGAATAAGTCACTTAGCAAGCACACCGGAGTAAAAAAAAAAAAAAAAAAGCTCTGTACATTATTTGGATGAGGACTACTGGCTCCCTCCTAAGTGGTTTAATAGAAAGGGTATTATTTTAGTTGAAAAGTTTGATTGATTGAGTGATTTACTTACTTAAATGTTTATTTTTGAGGGAGAGAGAGAGATACACAGAGCGTGAGCAGGGGAGGGGCAGAGAGAGAGAGGGAGACACAGAATCCGAAGCAGGCTCCAGGCTCCGAGCTGTCAGCACAGAGCCCGACGCGGGGCTCGAGCTCACAAACGGCGAGATCATGACCTGAGCTGAAGTCAGACGTTTAACCAGCCGAGCCACCCAAGCGTCCCTGAGAAGTTTCAACATAGAGGGGACTCCTGTGGCAGTTAACCTTCAAGGTTAATATTTTTCTTCTTCCTGGGTTGCTTGAGAGAAGCTGGAAAGTTCCATGGCCTTGGCAGGGGACCCAGAGCCTTTCCATCTCATGCTGCGCTCACTGGTGCCCCGGCAGGGAGAAGGCACGAGGCAGGTGGACCATGGGGACGGGCTGGAGTGACGTCTCGCGCGTTCTTCCTCCCGCCCTGGGTGGTCCGCATCATCGGAGACGGGGCTCACACACCCAGATGCCTCTGCTGCTGGATCTATAACAGGACTGAGAGGCACTGCCCGGGAGTCAGGAAAACAACCACATAGACATGAGGATGGGTGGTAACTGACACTCAGCCTTGGTGTCGGGGAGGCGATAGAGTGTGTGGTGAAGATTGAGATCACGTGGACGGCACGGGCCCGTCTAGGAGAGAAGCCGTTCCCTAATTAGCTCCAGCTAACCGCCAAGTGCAAGTGTGGGGCTTACGTTGGCGGATATTAGAGTTTTTCAGGAGAAACCAGACATCTAGACATAATCTCCTCATTTTTGAAATGTTGACAAGGATAATAAAAGCCGTAGAAAGAAAGGGAGGGAGGGAGGAAGGGAGGGAAGGACAGAGGGGAGGGTGGGAGGGAGGAAGGAAGGAAGGAAGAAGAAAATCACTTAGCAGACTCACCCTGTAAGTCAACAGAAGCCCTTCACAAGCCAAGGACAGCCAGGATGGCCAATCTGTGACTTCAGTGTATGAGATGACATCTGTGCCCCCATGGGAGCTGGAAACAGAAAGACACTGAGGAGGGAGTGATACAGTTGCTCCCAGCTTCTCCTGAGTCAGACCATCAGGCCATAGCTTCCTTATTTTGTAAGAAGTGACATGAACCCCATAAATAACAAATCCATCCTCAAACATAAATACACAAATGCATTTTTTAGATATCTATATATTTTGGGGATAGATAGAGACACATGAGTGGGGGAGGAGAAGGGAGAGGGGGAGACACAGAATCGGAAGCAGGCTCCAGGCTCTGAGCTGTCAGCACAGAGCCCGACGCGCGGGCCCGAACCCACAACCGTGAGATCATGACCTGAGCTGAAGTCCGATGCTCAACCGACTGAACCACCCAGGGGCCCTCTCATTCTTTTTTTATTGCGTTAGTAGATCCTAAATTAAATCCGGATTTCAAATTCCGTTATCCACATTCCTGGGAGTAATAACATGGGTAATTCAAAGGAGTGTATAGTTACTTAATCCTGGATGCTTTGCTTTAAAAATGCATTTGTGGGGCGCCTGGGTGGCTCAGTTGGTTAAGCTTCCGACTTCGGCTCAGGTCATGATCTCATAGTTGGTGAGTTCAAGCCCCACATCGGGCTCTGTGCTGACAGCTCAGAGTCTGGAGTCTGCTTCGGATTCTGTGTCTCCCCCTCTCTCTCTGCCCCTCCCCCACTCACGCTCTGTCTGTCTCTGTCTCTCTAAAATAAATAAATGTTAAAAAAAATTTTTTTTAAATGAGCAGGTGCTTATGGAATGTGTATTGTGGGTTAACACCATGCTAGGCACTGCATGGACTGTAGCATAAAGGCGGCCTCTCGATGTCCAGAGGGGACACTGGTATTAAGAGTCATAGCTGTGGGGACAGCCAGCCGTGATTCCACCTATGTTGTCTCCCCGCAACCCGTGTACCTTAACAAAGGCTTCATTCCCTAAACCTGCCTTTCATCATGGAAAGCTGAGTACCTCTCAGAGTTGCAGAATGAATTTGGGATAGATTACTTAAAATCCTATGCTCATAGCTGGTGAAATTCCCCGGGAGAACTTTTTAACACTTCTGTGCCTCAGTTTCCTCCTCTATGTAAGGGGATAACAGTAGGTCCTGGCTCAGAAAAATGATATGAGGAGTAAATGAGATCATGTGTATATAGGGCTTAGAATGCAGCTCAATACTGAGTACTTACCCCATATATATAAAAATAGTGGCTATTTTCTTCAATACTTATTACTATTATTATGTAGACTCATTATTAGAAAAAATGTATCAAGATTGTAATGGTCTTTCTTGTCCCAAAAAAGGTATTTTTCATAAACAGAATGCTCTTTATAATCCCAGGAACTTCCTGGCCCTTTGGCTCACGCCTTTCCTGTGGGCGGAAGTGGTAACTACAAGCTTTGGTTTACAAGAGAGAAAATGAGACCCCTCTGGCCGTGTCAGTATACAGACGGAGGTGGGCACGGTATTAGCATGGGACTTGCTGCCAGCTCCAGGGGACAGAAGCCACGTGTGTGTTGTCTTCTGTCGTATCCGTAGGGTCAGACCCACGGAAGATGTTTCATGTGTCCCAACAAGCATGCACACACACGCAAGATGAATGGATTAAGCTAAGGTAGGAACAAATCTCGGGGAGGCCATTTCCTGCCTGGCCTCTACAATGACCTTCCTGCCCCTGTTTTCCTGGAGCCCAGCTCTCCGCCAGAATTGCATGAGGGCAGGACCCTTGGACGCTCAGTGCATGCAGACCCTTGGGAGGAGGAGGAGAAGCTGCTACGGGAAGAAGGGCAGTCAAGGAGAGAAGAAGAAAATGAGCTCCGGGGTTTCGTGATACCCTCACTTCCCAGCTTGTAAATTGCATTCTTTCGGAAGGATTGAGAGGAGAGGGGCAGGTGGGCTGGATTCTTCACGTCCTCAGCCATGTGTCTCGGAGGAAAAGGCTTAATTTACTTCGTCCTCAGTTTCCCCATTTGCAACCATAACATTTAAGCGTCTGAAAGGTACTTGGAGATCCTCGAAAGAAAGGCACTCCATAAAGGCAAATGGTTCTCATTGTCCCGTGGGCTCTTCGCTCCTGGCATCCAGGCAGCTCGTGCCGTAGATGTCGCAGATGTCTGGGATGGATGTCGCCTGGGAGAGCAGTTAAGGAGAAGGATGCAGGGAGGCGACGTGGGCTGCTGGGGAACGGAGAGAGCAGACCGGCCGTTTTCTGGTGGTTGCTTGATTGAGAGCCGCCTCCTGCTCGGAAGGGAAACCTGGAGGAGAGCTTTGTTCGATATGAACAGAGTCCCCAGGACGGTGAGTGGAGATAAGAAGCAGGCCTACGTGGGGCTCTAGTGTGGGGGAGGGTTCAGCGGAGAAACAGAGATGCCATCTGCCACCTCCCTCCCTGGTTACCTAGTGGAGAGAGGGCTCCCCGCGGGGCACGGCTTGTTCTGGAACTTGAATCATGAGAAACAGCTGTGCTCCACCCTCCTGAGGTATCCGGTCAGCTCCTTTTCCCGGGGCCCCTAAGAACCGTATAAGCTTCCCCGCAGGGTGATGGCACAGGGCATGTCGAGTGGTCAGGGTGGGTCAGGTACTGAGTTGCTGAAGGCTCGGCAAGTCTGCCTCCACAGAGCATGCGGGCCAGTGGACCTAAATCGAACGCGGACAGAGAAGTGGATTCCAAACACAGGCACACGCGTGCACACGCACTCTGGCGCGTGTGTCTCCCCAAACGCAAGCCCGCGGAGGCACACAGACCGCGAGAACGCATCTGTGTGTGGAGTGGCAGAAGGTCACGTCCTCGAGAAAGGGAGAGAGGTTTCAGTATGTGCGAGGTACAGTGTTATTGAGCCTAAACAAAAAGAACGTGTTGAAAGTAAACTTTTTTTCAAGTTTCTGTGGTTATTTCGAGAGAGAGAGAGAGAGAGAGAGAGAGAAAACGGGCGTGCGAGTGGGGGAGGGGCGGAGAGCGAGGAAGACCGAGAATTCCAAGCAGGCTCCACAACAGGGCGGATCCCGATACGGGGCTCGATCTCACGAAACGTGAGATCGTGGCCTGAGCCGAAATCAAGAGTCAGATGCTTAATCTACTGAGCCCCCCCAGGTGTCCCCTAAACAGACATTTTCCAATCAAGGCCCCATACCAAGGCACCTCACACACAGTTGAAACTCAGTATTTATTGTATGGATAAATGGAAGCAAAAAAAATACAGTTGAAACTCGGTATTTATTGTACGGATAAATGGAAGCAAAGAAGGAAGAAAGGGAAAGAGAGAGGGACAGGGGAAGTCTGGCTAATTTCGAAGCAGGAGAAATTCCAGACGACATGACAATGGCTCACCTCAACTCACCACAAAGCGCAGTCCCATCTGTAGAAATATTTCAGAGGGGGCCTCTGGGTCCAGGATGGCTTGGACACAACATTTCCTCTTATGTCCTGCTCTCTTCCAGAATGGTCTCTTTCTTTTTGGGGAGTTGGCTGGGGAGAGCGGGGTTAGAACCCTTCCTCTTGGCCTCTGCCTCAAGACTTCGCCGGGAAACCAACTCCTCGCGATGAGGTCATAGCAGAGCGAGGAAGCCTGACCCTGAAGGGGGAAAGGACCCAGGGAAGGAGCCAGAACTCTGGGATGAGAGCGTTAAGCACCTGTCCCGGAGCTCTGGACGGGTTCTCTGCCTCTATAACTTTCTTTGTTTCTCTTTTGCTTTTCCTCGCTGTTTTGTGAAGTTCTTTTTAACCTTTCTGGCTGTGCTAAGGAGAACAAGGGAAAGTTGTTTCCCTGTGCCTGTGCACACACGCACACACACGCACATCAACGGATTACAAAAAGATGCGAACGCCCCCGGGAAGGAAGGGTGGTGGAAACAGCAGGAATCCAAACAGAACCCCTCCACCTGCAAGGAGGGCAAACATCAGGAAACAGAGCCATCTGGACGCACGTTGTTCCCTTCCCTGAGAGTTTCCTTCCCGGGCTAAATAAAGCCTCGGACACTCTGGCTCTCTCTTAAATAAGGGTGGCAGGGCGCATTCGAGGAGGCCCAGAAAATAAGGGGGTGTTGGCAAGGAGCGGCAAGGAAACGCAGGGCTAGATCGATAAAAAGCGACCCTCAAAGAGTCAGCGCCGCTCGTAACCCGGCCCGCGAGCACCAATTGCAAAGACACAGATACAAGCCAGAGGACACGCTCCTTCCGACAGCCGTAGGGCCAAGAGGTGATGGTGAGGATGCGGGCCAGACGGCGGGTGCCTTTTTGGCAAACGTCCCCTGGGAATAACAGGCCCAGGCAGAAGTGGACAATTATTTTCTAGGAGATGAGGAGTCAAGCCTCTGCCAGCATTGTCCTGGTCCCCGGGGGGCACCTGTTTCCACAGCAACCGCCGCCTGGGGAGAACACCGCCTTCCAGTTCACCATCCCAGGAAGATATTCAGTCCGGGCTCGCAACTCTGGGTGGGCAGAAAAGGGTCCAGAACACGAGTCACAAACCTCGCCGGGGCTTAGGGGAGGTTGAGGAAACAGGTTCTGTGGTCAGCGCCCCGAGGCGGCTGTCAGCACCCGTGTGGCCGCTCCACCCCGGGTGACTTTCTGCTCAGTTCCTGCAGGTCCTGTCCCCCGTGACCCCGGGTCCTCACCCTGGCAATCTGATGCCGACGATGGCAATGACGAGGGTGACGATGACAAGGACGGCATCGTGGCCAAGATGGGGACAGCCCCGACGGTCGTAACAAAAACGAACACTGACTGCTAAATGCCTCACAAGCCTTCTCTTATCCTGCCCACAAAAGCTCTATGAAGTACCTGCGATTCCTGAGCCCCTTTCCTGATGAGGGAACAGCAGCTCAGAGAGGTTCTGCAACCTGTCTGGAGGCACGCAGCCACGAAGAAGGAGCTGATACATGAACTCGGCTCGGCGCAACTCCAAAGTCACTTTTTTTTTTTTCCAGGAGCAGGAAGGCTTAAAAGCTCAGATTCTGGGGGTGCCTGCGTGGCCCAGTCACTTAAGCATCTGCCTCTTGATTTCGGCTCAGGTCATGACCTCACGGTTCGGGAGCTCGAGCCCTGTGTCAGCGTGGAACCTGCTTGGGATCCTCTCTCTCCCTCTCAGAATGGATAAATAAACTTAAAAAAAAAAAAAAAAAAAAAGAGCTCAGATGCTGCAACAAAACCGGTCACCCCCTCCCAGCTGTGGAACCTTCCACAGATCACAGAACCTCTCTGTGCCCGAATGTCATCATCTGTAAAACTGGAATAACAACGGCCCCTCCCTCCTAGGGTTTTCGGTGAGAATGTCAAGGGTGAATATACGGAAGGCAAACCTTAATGAGCTTGTAAAGTACCTGGGGATCTCGTTAAAACGGGCTTTCCTGGGGGGGTCTGGGGTGAAGCCCGAGGGTCCGCATTTCTGATGAGCTCCCAAGGGGCGTAGAGGGCAGCCCACACTCCGGGTGGCAAAACCCTAAAGCACTCAGAAGGGGTCACGGTAATCAACAACGAGGTGTGGGCTGCGAGTATTCGCATTTTAGCGTCTTATAGCCACTGCCCTGACTTGTTCTGAGGGTTGTATCCTGGCACCGCCCCAGCCCCTTTATGCAAATGTAAAGACCAAGGAGCCACAAATTTGGCATAAGCTTCAACAGGCCCCCCCCCGCCCCCAACAGCCTTCCTCTTCTCTGTCTGCACGAATGCAAGGCTTCACGTCTGCCAGAACCTTCCCGAACATGCTTTTGCCCCCAAAAGAGAACAAGGGGACAGGTCTCCTTTCGGTTCCTTCTGACCCAAGCTGGGGGGGGAGGGATGGGGTTCTCACGCCGACTTGAGTGCCCTGTGGGCTGTAACGCACAGATGCCCCTTCCGGTAAGCCGGGGTCACAGCCGGCGGGCAGGCCTTACTGGGGGGGCCATTGCCCCTGCAGCAGCATTGGCTGGGGGACACAGGGGTATGAAGGCCGGGCCTGATCACAGACAGCCCTGGAGGGTTCGCTCACTACAGGGTTCCCCCGACAGTCGGTCAAGGCCGCCCTTGAGACCTGAGTATCTCTGCGGGACTTGCCTCTCGCCCCACACCTGCTTCCTCGCCCTCCCAAGGGCACTGCATTGGTTTCCAACGGCTGTTGTCGCCAAAGACCACCAACGCGGTGGTTTCGAACAGAACACATAGCTCTGGAAGCTTCCCTGGGCTAAAATTAAGATGCCGGCGGGGCCATGGGCCTTCCAAAGGCTCTATGGGAGAATCTATGCTTTTTCTGGCTTCTTGAGACGGGTTTCTTGGTTGGCTCCTGGCTTCTTCCTTCCTCTTCAAAGCCGGCAACTTCGCAAACATCTTCAGACCACCCCCCCCCGAAGACCTCTGCTCCTACTGTTACACTTCCTTCTTGTTTTCCCACCCCTCCTGACTTCTGACCCTCCCTGCTGTGTGAGCCCTTGTGATTGTATTGGACGCGTCCAGATAATCCAGGCTAACCTCCCCATCTCAAGATCCCTAGCTTATTCACAGCTGCGAAGCCCCTTTTACCGTGCAAGGTAACACATTCACAGGTTACAGGGATCTTGAGGTAGGCATTTGTGGGGCTCACATTCTCCTGCCCACAGGTACCCCTTCATAAATATGGCACACATCTGACTCCATTCCAGAAATTCCTCTCCGGGGAGCTCTGCTTGCAACGTTACTATTTCGAAAGGCTGCTTTCACGAGGCCTGTGTTGTTTTCGGGTCTGGATTGTTCGCACTCGAAAGGGGTGGGAAAGGGGGACAGCCGTGTAGAGTCCCTGAATATGCAACAATCCAAATGATCCCTTCATGCCCAATGACAGTACGTAGAGCATCTGAGTATGTCTGTCTGTGTAGTCAAGAATGAACTTTACCCAGGGGCACCCGGGGGGGCTCAGCTGGTTAAGCGTCCGACTCTTGGGTTTCGGCTCAGGTCATGATCTCACAGTTCGTGAGTTTGAGCCCTGCGTCAGGCTCTGCCTGCTTGGGATTTCTCTCTCTCCCTCTCTGCCTCTCTCTTTCACTCAAAAAAAAAAAAATCAATAAACATAAAAAAAAAAAAAAAGAATTAACAGGGTGCCTGGGTGGCTCAGTCGGTTGAGCACCCATCTTCCACTCAGGTCACGATCTCTGGGTTTGTGAGTTCAAGTCCCGCCTCGGGCTCTGTGCTGATGGCTCAGAGCCTGGAGCCTGTTTCGGATTCTGTGTCTCCCTCTCTCTCTCTGCCCCTTCCTCACTTGCACTCTGTCTCTCTCTGTCTCTTTCAAAAATAAACACACATTAAAAAAAAAAAAAAGAATTAACTTTACCCAAAGAGAGATCTGGCCTTTTCTCTAATCCCTATAGGGGAGGTAATCTCTAAAACCTTAGAATGACCTGCATCTTTGTTTACGTGGGGGCCTTGAGCCACACTGTCACTGTATGTGATTCACGGGCAGGGCCTTGGGCCAGGCAGCATGAGGTCAAACTCTAGAGGGGCCCCAGACCGTGGTCAAGCCACGTGGGTGGTCACACATGTCCACGTGCTGAAGCCCTGATGAAAACTCTGGACTTCAGGGTTTGGGTGAGCTTTCCTGGTTGGCAATACTCCAAGTGCATTGTCACACGTTGTCGCTGGGAGAAGGCAGTGCTGCTGTGATTCCACCGGAAGGTGATGACCGGAAGCCCCACGTGTGGAATGCTCCGCCACTCGGGCTGATTTTAATCGTCATCTTTTTACCATAATAAACTGTAACATCGCATCTAGCGACTGTCAGTGACTCTATGAGTCCTTCTAGCAAATGGTCAAATCTTAGGGTGGACTTGGGGGACCCTGAACTTGCCTTCCAGGTCACAAGTAATGGCCGTCTTGGGGACTCGTGAACTCAGCGCTGTCTCCTGCCCTGTGTTCAGAAAATTTCTTCCCACAAACTGCCCCACAGATAGCCTACGTCTTCTCGATTTTCCCCATCAGGCTGTCCCGTCAGTTATTCTCCGTACCCACCTTCAGAGCAGGGACAAACATTTTTTCCTCTCTGGTTGCTGCAAAGTGCCCGTTCGGGGCAACGCTGAGCCTCCTTGGGACCTGGGAGGACAGAGAAATGTCTCGATTCAACAGCTTACACGCAGGTATATTAAATGTCAGAGCCCAGTCCAACCTGTTTTTTACTGCGCCACTCTCAGAAACCGAACCAGAAATCGAGAGACAAGGACGCCTTCTAGAAAGACAGTGCACCCGCAAACGACAGACGAACACAGCATCGTGTGAAGTGACATGCCTCAGCAGGTGCTGGTTACAAACAGAAAGAAGTGCCCGTTGTGGCCTTTCCTTGTTGTGCCCGCCAGTAAGCTCGGGAGAACAACCTCGGATCAATGGCGTTTACCTTCTAGGCAGCGAATCTTCGCTTCTCCTTTGTTTTTGGCCCTGTATTTCTATTTCTATCCTTAGTTTATGAAATTTCATGTGGATTTACATGGACCTCGGCTGTCCAGGAGTAGATTAATCATAATTCTGGCTTACGACACACCTTGATCATTGCTCCCCGCAAGTAAGTCCTTGCTTACTTTGTTTGTATATTAACTTATTTATTTTTAACAATGTCGTAAGCACCTATGAACCCATCCCCAAGCCAAAATCTAGATCCATGACAATGACTTCTCTTGCGTTTTTCAGCTCCATTTCCAAACATAGAAAATAATTTGTACATTCTTTTTTTTTGAGAGCAAAATTAATAAGCTGTTATTTAGAACGTTCTCCAAACAAAGGCCAACATTAAGAGAAAAATATTACCTGTAATTCATTCCCTCACCCTTACCTACTTCATCAACAGCAGTTAATATTCTAGTTGGGAGAATTCACATTTAAATGTTTTTTGGGGCGCCTGGGGGGCTCAGTCAGTTGAGCGTCTGACTCTTGATTTCAGCTCCAGTCATGATCTCAGGGTTCATGGGTTTGAGCCCCACACTGGGCAAAGCGCTGACAGCACGGAGCGTGCTTGGGATTCTCTCTCTCTCCTGCTCTCTCTATGCCCTCCCCCGCTGGCTCACGTGCGTTCACTCTCTCTCTCAAAGTAAATAAACTTAAAAAAATACGTATTTTTTCTATACCTCCAGTGATGTATGGAAAATTTCACATCTTGATCTATTTTTTTTTAATTATCGCTCTCCATTACGTATAAAAACACTTCACTTAAATCTGTCACCTGACATTATGTATTAAATAACTTATTGTTACTTTTGACACTGAACATCGTCGGACTTATTTGGATGGTACCATGAATAACTTAGTAACCGACTTATTGTTAGACATTTAGGCTGTGGGGTTCTTTTGGGGGGTGAGGGGTAATGATACATCACACTACCAAACAATATTTTAGATATAGGTATTAATTCACTTTTTTGTTTAGTGTTCTGTATAGAGTTCTAATTAAAGATTGGGTGTCTGGATGAAAGACTATTCACATTTTTAATTTGTGGAGGCGTATTGTTTAGTTGTTTCCTAGAGAGATAATACCATCACTATTGACCCTGGCAAGAAGAGTCCCTGTCCTGGTCCCACACTTTCCTGGGCCCTTCTTTGACCTTCCTCGGGTCATGGTATTTCCCATTGACTAAGGGTTCCATGGGCCAAGGAGATAATGCATTGGGAATCATGACCCTTGACTTCTAGACTCTTCCTAGGAGTCCTAGAAATGCCTGTCTCAGTTTCTCACGCCTGCTTCCAGGGCTCTGGTGTCTCTTCCCTGGGGCCATTTTCTCAAGAGCAGACCTCAACTGCCATGTCCATACCCCTAGCCCTGCTGTCTGTGGGGTGGGTAAGCACCTGGAAAGATCTTGAAGGCGCTTTTAGGGTGTCCACATACACACGCACAAAACCCCTCACAATGCAGGTGGAGCTGGGGTGGGAAAAATATGGAGGACAGGCCAAGGGCTGGGGGCCTAGGGCTCACTCTCCCCATCCAAAGTTCTTGAAAGAAGTCTTGGGAATCCAGGAGTTAAAGTTCATCCAACTCTTTGGGAAGGCGTTATTTGTCAAGGTGGGAAGACTGAAAATATTTAACAGTTCATTAGCTTTGTGACTTTGACCTGTGTAGACACATGACATGTGGGCCTCCAGTTGGACGTTTGTTCTGGGCCCTGAGCTTGTTGGTGGAGGGCCTGATACCCGTATCTACTCTTATCGGCCCATCTGAATGTGCCCGTTCACCAACATTCCGAACTATGATGATCCCGCTGTTAAATAGGTGAAAAATAGTATCTCATGCTTGTTTTCATCTGTATTTTAAACATATTTGGTCATTCATATCGTTAGCATTTGCTTTTTTTTTTTAAATTAAAGTACAGTTGAATTGATATGTTATATTAGTTTCAGGTATACAACATAATACGATGAATAGACCATAAGTCAACAGGTCTATACTCGACTCAGCGCCCCTCATTCTTAATCCCCTTCCCCTCCCCCACCCCCGTCGGGGGAACTGGGAGTTTGTTCTTTGTATTTGAGTCTGGCGTTTTGGTCTGTTTCTTTATTCTGTTCATTTGTTTTGTTTCTGAGTCATTCGTATTTTCATGTTGTTAAGGATTTATGTCTTTGTTTATCTACTGGGGCCTCAGCGTTCTTCTTATAAGTTTGTAACTGCGGTCTCTGCATTAAGGATGGTGACCTCCATAGTCTGTGTGATAGCTAACCTAGCGCTAGGTGAGTATCTGGCTAAGTCCTACCCCCAGGTATCTAGAAGGATACAAGAGAGGGCCACTAAGTGCGGGGCAAATAGAATCTGAGAGAATTCTGGGGGGGGGGGGGTGGGGTGCCCATTTGATTACAGTCATTAAGTGGGGGATTAACACAAGGAAATTGGAACCAACCCAACCAGGAGAATGAGAGCAAAGGGGAAAAGGCCACGGTACAGCATCCTGAGAAAGTCCTGAGAGTGTGGGTCCCCACCCGTGCTTGGGTTTGCCATTCACACGTTCCGAGACTGGTGATTCACATCAGGGTCCTGCTCCCGGGCACGGACCCGCAGTCAATACATCCGTGAAGAACCGAATTCTCGAACTAAGCTGGCATCCAGCTAACTCGATATCCCAGCGCGCAGCCAACTCCTCCCCCCAGAGTCGTATCCAACCAACGAGGAGTCCATCTTGTTCAACTACAAACGCACCCGTCACCACCTCAGGGGCCTTCATCCCATTTTCTTCTGCAAACACCTAAGCAGATTTTCCTCATTTCTTCCGGATAGTTGGCCAGCAAATGCTTTAATTGCAAGTTGAAAGGAATAAAATAAAATCATCTGGTGGGATGGTTTTAATTAGAATTTAGTGAGTCGGGCCAGCAATTAGCGCATCTATGAATGGAGACTCTACACACATATTTGTCTCCGTTGAACTTCACTGATTTAAGTGAACATTTGACTCCGATTCCTCCAGTTAAACAAAGGCCATTGTAATGGTACCACCACTAATAACGTTGCCCGAGCCAACGGAAAATGGTACAAGCTGTCACTTGACTCTAGGTCTTCCCTGGTCCCAACACGGGATTTCCACCAAGCTTAGTTTTAAACGCAGCCGTGGAATTCTTAATATTCTTAAGATTATTGGTTCATTTTAAATTAGGCCTAGGGGAGAAGAGGGACCTGTGAAGGAAGAGAAAGGGACAGCGTCGTGTTTGAGTACCTGCTATACAGCAAGTATGAACAAGGAAGGTGTGTCCATTTCCTTCCCTTCCTCTGCGCACCAGCCTGTGCAGAAGGCATGATTATAGATGCAATTACAAAAACGAAGCAAAACAAAACAACACTGCAGACCAGAGATGCAGTCGTCCCCCAGTCTGGACAGCCGTAAGGGCAGAACGTTGGATAGTCCAAACCCAAAGTTCTGGCCCCTGCCGAAGGATTTGGAATCCCTTAAATACACATATTTAAGGTGTGATCTCACGCTCCAAGGTGAAGGTGAGGGCTACAGTTTCTCAAAGCGAAGCGGGTCCTTCCCACAGGCCAAGCAAGTGCCCCATGCCGCTGGTTCGCAATCTCGACTCCACATTGGAATCACTGGGGGGCTTCAAAAAAAAAAAAAAAACCCGAATACCGGGCACCCACCCCAGAAGTTCTGATCTCACTGGGGTGGGGGCACAGACTGACAGGGGCATTCTATGACATTCCGCGGGTGTTGCTGCTGTCCGGTCAAGGTTGGGCACCACTGACCTCCGTGCACAGAACGCGTCGATAGAAAGCTGTGGAAGCCCCATTGAAGAGTGAAACTATGGCTACCCTGAGCTTTGCAAGCCTGTGCCCGCGATGCTCCTGTGAGGTCGATTTCGGTCCCTGCAGGGCATCTGGCAGAGAGCAGCCAAGCACTGGAGTGAAAGAGCCCAGGTGGGGATCCAGGCTCAGTCTCGTACCGGCATTGTGATCTTGACCAGGCAGGCTAATCTGACTCTTAGTTACCTAGAAAATGAAGATGAGAACTATGTGGTCAGGCTGGCGTAGAGATTTAAAAACTGCCTTCCTGGGCACCTGGGGGGCTCAGTGAGTTAGGCGTCTTCCTCTTGATTTCGGCTCAGGTCATGATCTCACCGTTCAGGGGTTTGAGCCCCGCGTTGGGCTCCGGCAGCCTGGAGGCTGCTTGGGATTCTTTCTGTCCCTCTGCCCCTCCCCCACTCGCCCTGTCTCTATCTCAAAATTAATAAATAAACTCAAAAAAAAAAAAAAAAGCATCCCATTCAAGGCTTGAATCTGCCAACAGGCCTTGTGATTCTCCAAAACAGATTCTCCAAAATCTCCTTGTGATTACCAAACGGCATTTGATAGCACACGACGTGCCGTAAACCTACTGGCTTTGGTTTTCTGGATGCTATCTTAACAGGGACACACGGGACCAAGATGTTAATGAGTGGCACTGATATTTACTGCATTTTAAGAGATACAGACCATAAACTCCTGTCCCGCAGTGGCTCTGGCACAGGAAAATTCCGGGATGGTGGTATTCATTATATCACACACCGAGTTTGTGCTATATTCTCGGTACGGCAGGTGGAGAGACTCACACAGCCACGGGCTCTGCCTTCAAGCTATTGGCAAATATCATTTGCTAGTCACCGAGCCACCCAGGCGCCCCAGTGGGACGCTTTTTGGTATCGAATGGAACTAACATTCTATGGGACCCTTGTCTGGGAAACCTCATGCTGGTTGGAACGGCGTCATAAAAAGACATTCACAGGAAAGAGGCCAGCGAAGTGGCCAGCCACGTGGGCAAGACCCCGCAAGGCAACCAGCTTTCAGGCTGGGACGCTCAGTTTTGTCGATCTACCCACAGGTTGGCTTTTTTCCAGGCAACAGAGTCACGGATACTAAAAGCAAAACCGTAGGAAGCCATGAAAACCCTTGATTTTGGCTCAGCGAATCAAGCTGTCCCAGCTTTGGAAACCTCATCCGTAGAATGAAGGATGATCCCGCCGATGCTGTGAGTCAGGTATTATTTTCAGCACTGTGGGGGCCACTGGTGTCCATTGGTGCTCTTGACCGAGAACCTCCCACGCTCTGCCTTCTGGGCACAAGGTGGGATCGTGCGTCGGGCGCTCCTGGGGCAGGATGGGGCCGTGCGACGACCACGGAAGGAGCTGCGAACGGAACGGAGCGTCCCTCGCTTTCAGACAAGAGCCCTCTTGCTGGGGTGGGCTCTCCAGAGCTTCCTTTCTATCTAGAACGGCCACCAGGGACGGGCAAGATCGAGACTGTTCCGCCAGCATGGGTCCCACAAGAAGCAGAGCCCCACCTGCGGACGCAGTGAGCGGGTCATCTGAGCAGGAAATGCACTTGCCGTGAGGTCTGGAAATGACCGCGGGGCCGGCATAGCTCCTCCTGTGTGATTCCAGAGCCAAACAAGGTGACACACGACAAACTCTGTTACAGTTCCTGGCTCTGAATAGGCAGTCTTCATTATTATTATTATTATTATTATTATTATTATTATTATTCTTTTAATGGGGAGGAGGGACACTTCTTTCTAGATCACTCACAGCACACACCGGAACACAGGTCACTCCGTCCTGGTGACTAGGCAGGTACACTCAGGAAAACAGAGTGTGTGCAGAGCATGATATCCAAACTAGCGGGAGAATGTCTGTTTGGGGGTTTGCTTGTTTGGGTCCCTTCCTTTCTTCCTTCCTTCCTTCCTTCCTTTCTTCCTTCCTTCCTTCCCCCCTTCCTTCCTTCCTTCTTTCCTTCCTTCCTTCTCTCCCTCCTTCCCTCCTTTCTTCCCTTCTTTCCTTCCTTCCTTCCTTCCCTCCTTCCTTCTCTCCCTTTTTCTCTCCTTCCTTCCTTCTCTCCCTCCCTCACTTCCTTCCTTCCCCCCTTCCTTCCTTCCTTCTTTCCTTCCTTCCTTCCCTCCTTTCTTCTCTCTCTCCTTCTCTCCTTCCTTCCTTCTCTCCCTCCCTCACCTCCTTCCTTCTCTCCTTCCTTTCCTCCTTCCTTCCCTTCTCCCCCTCCCTCCTTCCTTCCTTCCTTCCTTCCTTCCTTCCTTCCTTCCCTCCTTTCTTCCTTCCCTCCCTTCCTTCCTTCATTCCTTCCCTCCTTCCTTCTCTCCCTCCTTCTCTCCTTCCTTCCTTCTCTCCCTCCCTCACCTCCTTCCTTCTCTCCTTCCTTTCCTCCTTCCTTCCCTTCTCCCCCTCCCTCCTTCTTTCCTTCCCTTCCTTCCTTCCATGTTTCCTTCCTTCCATCCTTCCTCCTTCTCTCCCTTTTCCTTCCTTCCTCCCTTTCTTCTTGTTTTCTTCCAAAGTACACTTCTCCTAGGAAATGGTGGGTGAACTGAATTGAATGCCACACCCGGGGCATCAGCCAAGCCTTCTCAACAAAGTGAAAAAGGAACACCAAAGGCCCCAAGTTGCAGAGAGCCTCCCCCAACGTCAAGCCACCCCCTCCTCCTCTCTTCCCCCCTTCAGCGGTTCTAGGCTTAGCGCTCCATCCCATTTTACATAATTAGCCGCATTTTTACCTCTGACTGGGGATGACAGCCGGGCCCTTGTTTGCAGGCGCTTACAAACCCAAGCTGGAAACGGTTCTCATTAGCATGCACTCAGGAGTTTCAGACAAAGGTGGGCTCAACGGAGGCTGTTCAGCGGCGCTGTTGGCTCATTTGTGCAGACACTTGACCTGCGTGCTTTCCCCGCTGGGACTGAAAGCAAACCTTTGTCGTCTTAACATAAAGCACCGGCCGCTTGCCCTGGGGGCGGGGCTTGCTAGGCGCGGTGCCCAGCCCCCCGCCCCCCCCAGCCTTCCTCTCCCTGCTGCTGGGGCTGCGGACAGGCGGACAGGCGGACAGACGGACGTCCACTGGTCCCTCCAGCCCGCCTGCAGGCATGCTGGCTCTGCAGTCGGGAGCCTACCCTCCAAACCCCCAAACATGGGGCGTTTGTAGAGAGCTCCAGCCTCATTTCTCTGCCTCGGTTTCAGCTCTAGAAACAGACTCTACCCTCGCTCTGTGCTACCAGCCGGACTCCCTGAGCGTGCCCTTGCTGGGCTCTGGTCAGCAGCCCCTCCCAGGGACCGGAAGTCCCCAGTGACACGTCGCAGCCGAGGGTGTCAATTCCTGTGGGTTACTCCCCCCTGCCCACCCCAGCCCCCTGCAGGACGCCCGCAGAATGCCCCACTGCCCAGGCTGTGTCCCTCCCTCCCTCCCTCCCCCTTCTGTGACGTCTGCCGCCTTCTCCTGCCTCCTGTTGGATTCCAGAAGCTGCGGCCCGCCGCTGCACCTGCTACTTTTCCTAGCTGGGTCAGGCGAGTGGGACGCGGCCTGTTGCAGTGCCTGGCTCTTCCCAGGCTGCGCCCCACCTCTCTGCTGCATTCCCCTAAGCTAAGCGTGGGCAAGCTGGGTGCACTGAGCCGAAATACACGGATAGGGCCGAAGTCATAAAGATGATCCCCAAAGAGCCACCTTTTGGTAAACAGTATCTCCCGGGATGAAGCTATCCAAATTTGTGGTGCGCTAAGAGGACAAACGTCTCTCTCTCGTGCGGAATGGGGGTAAGATCCGAGGGGTCGTGGCGAGGGTCAGAGGAAAGGTGTGTGGAACACCAGCCCGGCACCTGGTATACAAATTCCATCCGGTGTGATCGCATTCTCACCGCCCCACCATCAGGGCACACACCTTGGCCCCCGTATTTCCGTCACAGCCTTGGAGCCTTCGTGGCTCTGGACCGGGGTCCCTTCTCGGGCTGTCCCGTGGTTCAGGGAGCCCACAAGTGGCGCGGGAGGTAGCACCTGGAGAGCTATGTCCCCGGAGATCAGTATCTCCTCTAGGTCTGGCCCAGATGCTTTACCTCTTCCGAACACTCTTTAAGCCTCCGCGCATCCCCGGGGCTCCGAGCGAACCCATCTCCGACAGGAGGAAGGCTTCTCAAGGCAGGTGATCCTGGAGACTGGAAGGGAGCTTTGACCCCGTGTGCTCTCCCCGCCGGGGACTGAAAGCAAACCTTTGCCGGGGTCAAAGCCCCCGGCAGCCAGGGGTACCCTCTGGGCCTTCAAGCACGACTCCATCCGGGCTGCAAAGTGCAGAAGCCCGCGCGGGGCTTCTAGACCCTTCTGCCTATTCTGCCGCAATCATTGTCTGAGTTAGCTAATGGCAGGGTACGGGGACCTCCTACTGAGATTCCATTACCTTGTAATTTTCAGCTTGTTCACTGTTGCAATAAAGCCCCTCTGTCTTATAATTCCCCAGCACTCACGTCTCATCTTCTCAAGAACCGAAGTGTAGAAGATGCTTTCTGCTGGGGATTCATTGAGATAAGTTATTGAAGTCAAGCAGAGAGGCAGGCTTCCGGCACTCGGCCGTTCATCTCAAAATTTATGGTCGCGCTTCCTTTTCAAGGTCTAGGGTAATCACAAACAATGTGCTCCCTGCAGGTTTAAAAATTCATACGTTTCCTGTGCAGCGAAGGTGGAGGGGCGAGGAACCCCCATCCCCCCACACCCGCACCCACACTCGGGGGGCTCATGAGGAATAGGAACCTCGGAAGAGCTGACTCAGTTTTTGATGTGATTTCTACGGGCCTGGGATGCTAGAGTCACTCAAAGCCATTCGGCGGGGAGGAACCATATCTGCACGTACTCAGGAGCCTGACGCAGAGCGTGGCCGTGTGTTTGATGTAGCGGATGGTCTTTCTGGAAAGTGGCCGCGGCCCCCTCCCCTTCCTCCCAAATCTTGCCGTTGGTCTCGGAGATACGGCCCTCCTCTCCCCTCCGTGCAGCCTTAGCCGGCTCGCCTCGTGGGTCGCCCCGCCCACAGGTCCCCTCTCCTTTCCACCCAGCTCGCCGCCACCTTTCTGATCCTCCTGGAACAGTGTTCTCCTGAGAGCTGGCCCCGTGAGCCCTTCCAGGGGCCAAGGAGAGGAGCAAACTGAAAAGCCTTCAGGGTAGGATTTGAGGCCCAACTGTTTGCCTCCCCTTGCAATCCAGCAGCGCAGGGAGTGGGAGCCGCCCGTGAGGGATCCCGGGGAGGCCCCCGGAAGGGGAGCCTGGAGTTGCTCCTTCTCAATCCAAGCCCTCCTCGGCTTCCCAGAGAGAGACTGAGACGGAGCATGAGCGGGGGAGGGGCAGAGAGAGAGGGAGACACAGAATCCGAAGCAGGCTGCGGGCTCCGAGCTGTCAGCACGGAGCCCGACACGGGGCTTGAACTCACGAGCGATGAGATCATGACTCGGTCCGAAGTCGGATGCTTAACCGACGGAGCCACCCCGGCGCCCCCAGCGTCCGACTCTTGATTTCAACTCAGGTCATGTTCTCAGGGTTCGAGGGTCAAGCCCTCACATCAGGTTCCCGACTGACGGCTCAGAGCCTGCTTAGGATTCTTTCTCTCTGCCCCTCCCCTGTTTGCTCGTGCCCTCTCTCTCTCTCAAAATAAATAAATAAATAAACATCAAAAAAATATTTCAAATCAAAGCACAGATTACTCTAACACAGAATACATGAGGCTCCTTTCGGTTGACAGGTGGGATAAACGTCCCTCCGCTTTGAATCTATGAGGACTAATGATTGCTTTGACTCATAACGTATGACAAAGGTGACCTGATGTGTCTTCTGATGCCCTTGACTTCCTCTTAGGACTCTGACTCCATGTAAGACGCCTGACCGCCATGAGGCCACCACATTGTAAGGGAACCCAAGTCACATAGAGAGGCCACCCGTAGGCCGTATGCTCTGGTTGATGGTCTCCACCGGGCCCAGCTTCCGAGTCGTCCTACCCCAGGCACCAGCCTGATGAGTACAGAAGCTTCTAGATGACTCCGGTCCCCGACCTCTGCAGTCCCCCTCAGCCATTGACAACTTCTCAGCTGCAGTCCTAGACCTCATGAAGTGGAGAAACAAGCCGTCCTCACCGTATCTGTCCAAATTCCCGCCCCACGGAATCTGTTAGCACAGTGAAAGGCTGTGATTTTGCGTCACTGCATTCGGGGTGGTCGCCTTCACAGCCGTGGTGCGTGGAATGGAATGGAGGGAGGGGGGTCCTCTACCCGTATTCTGGGTGCCATGGGCTCCGATCAGCCCCTGAGTGTGAAATATCCAAATCCTCCAAAAATTCTGATTTCAACCTAGTTCTAGTCACCTATCAGGTACCTGGCAGCTAGTAAACAGGCGGTCTGGTGTGGGAGGAAAGACAAGGCTGAGACAAAGACTGTGTATGACCTCCCGTCTGGGGAAGAGTCCTTCTCCCTGCTCTAACTCTCTGGAAAATGACTCAGCTGTTGAGAATGACAGACAGGAAAGCCCTTCCAGAAACTACAGCCACAGGGAGGCCGGGGCCTCTTCTGCTCTCGGGGCGTGCCGAAAGCAGGGGTCTCTTATTTTGGAGGGGGCCGGGGAGGCTGCCCCCTCCCCGTGCATCACGCTCTCAGGACAGCGGAGGGGCTCTGGGCATACCTGCCGTCCTCAGAAGGGTACCTCGGCAGCACCCTCTGGCTGATCCCACGGCTTTGCCAGCTGGCTGCGGAGGAGAGACTGGAAAAGCCTTGTTAAACCACACAAAGCCGGCCTAAGGAGCGACAGAGTGGGTTACGGCTGCCTCTCCAGGCGGCTGTGCCTGATTGCCCGTGATCCCCACTCCGCCTGCTGCCACGGCCTGCTGGGCTGGAGACGTTCTTCCTGCACATTCCCTCTCCACCCTGCAGATTCCTCGGAAATTGCAAACATGCCTGTCTCTGGCCAGCCTGCCTGCGAAGGCCACTGCGGCGGCTGGGCAGGCTCCAACCGCTAGTTCACTCGCTCGCACACATGCAAACCTCAAACACTCGGGGTCGCGGTGGTCACCAGCTGCTACTTGCGAGTGGCCGGACCCAGGCCGGGCCCGGTGCCGGGGCCGACTAGGCTTTGTTCCCTGCACAGCGGCCCGTCTCAGGCCTCCCCAGAGATTCTAATTTGATGATGGGCTTGGAAACCTTCTAAAAGCTCCCCGGTGGAGGGGATGTGCAGCTGGCTTGGGAACTGCGGCCAGGAGAAGTGGGGCTGATATTTATTGAACATCTATTGTATGCCAGGCCCGACCCACGATAAGCTTTCTCGTGTCATCTATAAAAAAAGCTCTTCGGGAAGCATTTCCTTTTGGAAGGAGTGAGGGCGGGCGCGTGTAAGGAAATTCAAAGCGATTTGCTCAGGGGCGCCTGGGTGGCTCCGTCGGTCGAGCGTCGGACTTCGGCTCAGGTTATCATCTCACAGTTTGTGGGTTCGAGCCCCGTATGGGGCTCTGTGCTCACAGCTCAGAGCCTGAAGCCTGCTTCGGATTCTGTGTCTCCTTCTCTCTCTGCCCGTCCTTGGCTTGTGCTCTCTCTCTCTCTCTCAAAAATAAAAAATAAACGTTAAAATTTTTTTTTAAAAAAAGCAATTTGTTCCTACCACTCTATATCCACTTAGAATGGCAGAAACGGGGGCACCTGGGTGGCTCAGTCGGTTAAGCGTCCGACTTCCACTCAGGTCATGATCTCACAGTCCGTGGGTTCGAGCCCCGTGTCGGGCTCTATGCCGACAGCTCAGAGCTTGGAGCCTGCTTCGGATTCTGCGTCTCCCTCTCTCTCTGCACCCTTCCCCCACCCCCCATGCTCTGTCTCTCTGAGTCTCTCAAAAATAAATAATTGTTGCAAAGAAAACTAAAAACAAATAAATAAAAATAATAAAAAGAAGTAAACCAAAAGAGTGGCAGAAATGAAAAAGGTCGACAATACCAAGTATTGGTGAAGGGGCAAAGCAAATGGGGCTTTCCTGCGTTGCCTGTGGGGATGCAAAATGGTACAGCCATTCTGGAAGCCATTTGGGCCATTTCTTTCAGAGCGAGACATATCCTTGCGACGCCACCCAGAATTCCACTCTTGGCTAGTTATCCCGATGAAATACAAACAGGTCCACTCAAAGATTTGTGCTTGAGCTGCTCACAGCAGCTTTGGAGCCAGAAATGAACCTAGGCATCCGTCGACAAGTGAACGAAGAAGCCAATTGTGCGGCGTCCATCGAGCCCAAAACGATTCAGCCCCGGCAAAGAACGCAATACCCAGAAATACGCAGAAAGTGTGGATGCATTTTGAAAACACATCCGGTGAAAAATGGGGGGGGGGGGGAACACCCAGACACAAAAGAATATGAACTGAATGTGCCGTATGGATCAAGTTCAAGAGAAAGCAAACGCGTCTATGGTGACAGAAAGCAGATCGGCATGGGTCTGGGGTTGCGTGTGGACGAGGGGCGGCCGTCAGGGGCCGCGAGGGTACTTCTGGGGTGACTGTGGCAATGTTCTCCATCCTGACGGTGGTGGTGGTTTCACAGGCCATGAACTTGCCAGAACTCACCAAACTGTAGGCTCAGTATGCATGCATTTTGTCGTTTGTAAGTCGTACCTCGATAAATCTGAGAACAAAATAACGGGGGCGGATGAGGCCAATATGGAATCCGGCACAAGTGGGTCTGATATGAAAGGTTCCAGTGCTGCCCTCAGAGGCATGTCATGTGCGGACAGCATCTCCCAGGGGGACAGCCCATTCACCGCTTTCTCTGGATGGGATTAGAAGTGTCGTTTAGGCTCAAGGCGCCCACTGGCTCAGTCGGTGGAGTGTGTGACTCTTGATCTCGGGGCTGTGGGTTCAAGCCCCATGTTGGGTGTCGAGATTACTTAAAAATAGAAAAAATCTGGGGCATCTGGGTGGCTCAGTCGGTTGAGCGTCTGACTTCGACCCAGGTCACGATCTCACAATTCGTGAGCTCGAGCCCTGCGTCGGGCTCTGTGCTGACAGCTCGGAGCCGGGAGCCTGCTTCAGATTCTGTGTCTCCCTCTCTCTCTCTCTCTCAAAATAAATAGACATTAAATTTTTTTTAAAATAGGAAAAATCTTTTTTTTTTTTTTAATTTTTTTTTTCCAACGTTTATTTATTTTTGGGACAGAGAGAGACAGAGCATGAATGGGGAAGGGGCAGAGAGAGAGGGAGACACAGAATCGGAAACAGGCTCCAGGCTCTGAGCCATCAGCCCAGAGCCTGACGCGGGGCTCGAACTCACGGACCGCGAGATCGTGACCTGGCTGAAGTCGGACGCTTAACCGACTGTGCCACCCAGGCGCCCAATAGGAAAAATCTTTAAAAAAAAAAAAAAACAGCAAACAAGTGTCCATCCATAGATGAATGGATAAAGAAGATGTGGGTTGTGTGTGCATGTGTGTATATGGAATACTATTCAGCCACATAAAAGAATGAAATCTTGCCATTTGCAACAACATGGATGGATCTAGAAGCTTTTGTGACAGTATGTGAACTAAGGCAGAGAAAGACAAATACCATATGATCTCACTCATATGTGGGAATTCAGAAACAAAGCAAAAATGACCAAAGGAAAAAAGGAGACAAACTGAAATAAACAGACTCTTAAATACAAAGAACAAACTGGTGGGTGGGGGGATGGGTGAAATAGATAAAAGGGATCAAGAATACACTTACCTTGATGAGCACTGAGTAATCTATAGAATTGTTGAATCACTGCATTGTACCCCGGAACCTAATACCACACTGTATGTTCATTATACCCGAATTTTTTAAAAAAATTAAATTTTAAAGTGTATTTACTTATTTTGAGCGAGAGAGAATGAGCAGGGGAGGGGCAGAGAGAGACAGAGAGAATAGCAGGCTCTGTGCTGGTCAGCGCAGAGCCCGACGCGGGGCTCAAACTCACAAACTGTGAGATCACGACCTGAGCCAAAGTCAGACGCTTAACCGACTGAGCCACCCAGGGGCTCCTAAAAAAAAAAAAAAAAGTGTTTTAAAGAAGAAACAAGGCTGGGCTCTGGGAGGGGGGTGGGGACAGCATCTCAGTTGTGACGAGCAGTCTGATTTCTCCACAGGTCCTTAGGTCTCCTGGCAGAGATGCGTGTATCTGGGTTCTTAAAAGGCTTCCCGGAGATTCTGCCGTGTCCCCTCCCAGCTCAGCTCATTTCACACAGACATGCATTGCTTCCAGCATAGTCCTGGGTTTTGTCTCCAACCCCAGTAACGTTTGGGTCTGGAGAGCTTTCTGTGGCCAGCTTCAACACAGGTCCTGGCACTAAGCCAACCCTCACGCCGTGGCCCATGGTACGAAAAGTGGCCTCTGTGGTCCAAGGCTGGTATAAAGCTTCGCGGCACAGACTTCTTCCAGATAGAAGCGGTATTTCCCCCGGGGGAACCTGCAGGGACCGTGTCTCTGCCGTGTCTCTTTCTCCTTTTAAAAAAATAAAACCAAAATCACAAGTAGATTATTATAGCAAGCAAAGTCCCTTGCAATAGGAATCGTAGATCGTCGTACGTACAAGCAAGAAATCGTGCGTGCTTAGAACCTTCGTCAGTTTCTGGGGGAATCAGATTAGCGGATGTGAAATTCGAGAGCCGGAGGGCTGTTTCGGGTGGAAGCTCAAAGCTCAGGTTCATCAAGCTGTTTTCCGAAGAGTGGGTTTGGACGGTTCCTTAACTGTGCGGGGCTGTGTTTCGGCAAAGCGGCAGAAATCCCGTAGCAGCAGGCCAGGGACAGGGGTGCGAGCATCTTGGCCCTGAGGTGTGCCATCCTCCCCCACCTGTGACCTGGTACGTCCCCATAAGCTCACAAACTGTCCTCGGATCCCGCATCCCTAAGAGGGCTTTGCCAGCGAAACCACTCAGGAGGCTCGCAAGATCCAAGGAAAGGAGGAGGGAGAACAAAACAAAACAAAACAAAACACAGAATAGACCTAACTTGCATCTAACAAGACCACTTTCGAAGGAACACGATTCAACCACCACCATCGCTCTTCACCAAGGTGAAGACAGACTCTTGTACCTGACCCTTAGAATCAATCGTTTGTGTCCTTATTTGATAAAGCTCCATCAGGGCAAGAAACGAGCCCGGACCTGTCTCTCTCCGTTGCTGCCACTCTTTCCAAATGAAATGATGACTTAGTTGGGAGGGGGGGAAAAACAAACAAACAAACAAACAAAAAAACCCAAAAGACAGCCCAAAGGAAAAGCAGCGTTTTCCACCCAACGGGTCCTTTTTTTGTGCTCAAAAGAAATCATGAAAAGAAGCAGGGGGATATTCGAAGCAAAGTACTCGATATGAATAATAATGAACAAAAACATTCCTGCTTATTGTTTATCTAATTTTGAATTTTAATGAACAGCAAGGGTGGTAATTACTCAATTCCTCTGTTTATATAAAACCAACACATGAAACCTCACAGTTTGATATTTATGAAGTGTCAGGTTCCCTTAAATACTCAGCTTTGCAATTAGAAGGGTAGCTATTCATTAACATTTTAAACTAGATAAATAAAGAAAGCGTTGTTATTTATTCATTAAAAATTTTTTAAAATAACCTGTAAATTATCCACTCATCTTTTGGGTATACCCATATCACTTCATTAACTAGGAGTCAAAATGCTACTAAGAAGCATGTATCCCCACACCTAGAAATAGATGTAATACCTATTAGCAAATGGGATGATTTAATCAGGTTAACAATTCACATTCATCTACGCCTGACGATTTGGAAAGAACACTGGTTTTCTAGAGTCAGAGGGAGCTGGGTTTCTTTCAGTCGGTTTTCTTCTGAGTGACCTTTGGCTACTTGCCCCACCATTCTTGAGCCAATGCCTACATCCATAAGAAGGGATTATAATCTTACCTCATAGAAAGGGCACGGCAAAACCTTGGTTTGTGAGCATAATTCGTTCTAGAAGCATGCTTGCAATCCAAAGCACTCGTATATCAAAGCGAATTTCAGGAACCGCTGGCTCAGTGGTGATCGTGTGGCATTCGGCATCACGTACTGCTCATACTGGAAGGCATCGCTCCTTTATCGAGTTAAAATTTGTTAGAAATATTTGCTCCCTCTTGCGGAAACGTTGCAGAACAAGTTACCCGCAATCCAAGGTTTTACTGTACAGTGACGGGCTCAAGGTAGGTATCTTGGGAGTCACGAAGGGTAGAGCATTGCGATGGAATGTTCTAGATGGGGCTCCCAGACCCAAAGAGATGGTCAGGACATAAAGAGTGGTCACCCGCAAGCTGGTGGTATTTGAGGATGCTAGAAAGCTCTCTGCTGGAGGACTGCAGACCAGAGCTGGGCCGTGAAAGCGATCTAAGCACCAGGCAGGGACCACGTGTGGTGGGCTCATCACTATAATCCCAGGGTCTAGTACCCAGGATATAGTAAGTGTTCACGGATATTTACAACGGAACAACGGTGTGGCGACCGTCGCATCCACACCTCTGGATGCTTCCTGTGGCGTCCAGGCTATCTCTCTTTCACACAGCTCACTGCGTCCCCAACTCTCTCCATCCACCCTAGGGTATCACACCAGAGGAAGCCTGCCTAAGGGCCTTATCAGCAGGGGCCTTTCCTGGCCAGCTCCTTGCCCCAGGGTTCCCGGACTCCACACCGCCCACCCTGCACCGGCTTTGTCTAATTTTCAGATGAGTTTGGGGGTTGACGGGATCAGAGAGCGGCGTCTTCGGTTGCTACTCGGCCCTTCCCAGGAAGCGCGGTCCTCCTACCCCGTGTGTGGGGTGCCCAGAAGTCCAATGTCTGCCACGCCCGTGCCAAGACGTGGGATGGGATTGCTTCGACCCCTGCCTTGCCTGCCGTCTCGCCACTTCCTTGCCCTCTGTCCAGCTCGGACGATGATTTCGCCGCCCCAAGTCTCTGCCAATGTCACGGCTCCTCCTCTGGCAGCTTCGGCTCCCTTTCCTTCTGGCCAACACGCACCACCACGTGGCAGCGACTGCCAGCCAAATGTGGGGCTCCCCAGGAGGGGGAAGTGAGCTAGGGCACATGGCCACCTTTCGGAAGAGCAACCTGGCAGAGCCCGAGAACTCTGACAGGGGCTACTGTTTTCTATTGGCCAAGCAAAGTAGGCTGGATGCCTCACATCCTAACGGCCTGTCTCCCCTGCTCTCTGGACAGAGGGTCTGAGTCAACGGAGGGCAGGTGGGGTACACGTGTCTCAGCCCAGTTCAGGACATGAACCAATGGTTCCCGGAGTGGGACGATTGTAGGGGCCACTATATTAAGCACATCTTTGTTTGTTTTTTTAAGGTTATGTATTTATTTTGAGGGAGGGAGGGAGAGAGAGAGAGAGAGCGCAAGCAGGGGAGGGCCAGAGAGAGAGGGAGAGAGAGAATCCAAAGCTGGTTCTGCACTGACAGCGTGGAGCCCGATGTGGAGCTTGAACTCATGAACCGTGAGATCGTGACCTGAGCTGAAACCAAGAGTTGGACACTTAACCGACTGAATCACCCAGGCGCCCCTATTAAGCACTTCTCTGTACTCTGATGGTCAGCATCTGGGGCCTTACTGACCCCAAGGAGACTGCCCTTCTCAGGGGGAGCCAGTTCTTACAGATGGTAAATGACTGTCCCACGGGCCTATCTGTCACGTACACACCATCCAATTCAGAGCCTACACCCCACCACCTCCCCTGTTGGGCTCTCGTCCTCCAGGCCAATAGTCGCCTGCCTTAATCACCCCAGGGCCAGGTACAAGGCAACTAAAACAGTCCTTACACCCCAGGGACGCCTGGGTGCCTCAGTTGGTTAAGCACCCGACTTCGAATCAGGTCATGATCTCGGGGTTCATGAGTTGCGTCGGGCTCTGTGCTGACAGCTCGGAGCCTGGAGCCTGCTTCGGACTCTGGGTCTCCCTCTCTCTCTGCCCCTCACCCACTATCTCTCTCTCTCTCTCTCTCCCCCTCTCTGAAAAATAAACATTAATTTTTTTTAAAAAATAAAAGTCCTTATACCCCAGAGACTGCAGAAATTATCCCCACTAGCCAGTCCTAAGCCCGCTGACCCTAACTCACATGTACCGTCCCATGGAAACCACCATAAAAGCTCTTGCCTGTATCTCCCCGTGGCTCCCGACCGACCCTGGTGCTTCCCCATGTGGCCTGCATGGGATGGCATGTTCCCTCTTGGGAACTGTGAGAAACGAACAGTTTTCACTGGCAACGTCTGCTGATGCGTCGGCTTCAACACACCTGAATGATAATAAAGCCTCCATTTTCTTTTTTTTTTCCAAATTGTTTTAATGTTTATTTATTTCTGAGACAGAGAGAGACAGAGCATGAGCGGAGGAGGGGCGGGGGGGAGGGGGTGGACAGAATCCGAAGCAGGCTCCAGGCTCGGAGCTGTCAGCACAGAGCCCGACGCGGGGCTCGAACCCACGGACCGCGAGATCGTGACCTGAGCCGAAGCCGGACGCTCGACCGACCGAGCCACCCAGGCGCCCCATAAAGCCTCCATTTTCAAATGGCCACTTGTCCTCTGGTCCAAGCCCTGGACAATCTACTACGACCTTCTCTGAAAACTGTGACCTCTCAGAAACTGACAGCCTGAGATAAATAGCGGGCTGAGGCATCAGATGTACCACAAGGAAAGAGAGGGAGAAAACGCGTCTTGGGTGCGATCTCCCTCACGGCCATATGCTGAAGAAACCATCAGGCTACGGCATGGGGAAGAAATGAGAGGGATGTTATAGGATACTCGATGGCGCTAAGATGACCCCGTCTGGGCAGTTTTACGGTGGACCCAGGTTGTGGTTGTAGCAACTGCAATCTGAAAGCCCCCCCTAAGTGGAATAAAGAGCCAGACCTGAGCTGGGGATCACTACGGAGCCCGCAGAAGCTTGTCAAGTGCGACCAGGTCGATTGTGTGTTTGTAACAAAGACGTTGCTCTGGGCTGAACGGTGTCCCCCTAAAATTCATAGGTGGGGGCCCTAATCTACCCAGCACCTCAGAAGGTGATGGCCTGGGGAGACAGGGTCCTTCAAGAGTTCAGTTCAAATGAGATCATTAGGATGTCTTCCAAGCCTATAGATTAGATCCTATAGTCCTTAGAAGAAGAGGAAATGTGGTTATAGACACTCACGGGGCAGGGGAAGTCAGCTGGCCACCTAGACTTCAAGGAGAGAAGCCTCAGGGGAAACAGGAAACAACCCTGCTGACCTCTGAGCTCAGATTTCTAGCCTTGCGAGTAAATAGATGTCTTTTGTTTAAGTCACCCCGACATCTATGGTACTTTGTTATGGCAGCCCCAAGCCGACTGAGGCAGTTGCCGTTCTCCATTGCTTAGGCGTGCTTTGAGAAAGGGAAGGACGGGCTCTGTAGCGTGGCAGAATGTATTTGCATTTGTTTTTAACCCAGACTGCCAATAGACTCGCTTCCAGCCCTAAATTCACCCTGGGGTGGTGACAGGTGAAATCACCACATCAAAACACGGGCGTGAATAGTGGGTGTCTGAAGCTCCAGCCCACGGAAACTCTTATCACTCCCAGTGCCCACATCCCTCGCTCACCCATCCCGCCATCCTCAAAGGTGCTTTTGAAATTTAGAAAAGCTGACTCGTCCATAAATTCAAAACTTGAATCGACTCTGTCGTGCGGTGGCTGTTAGATGATCAGGTTGAGCCACGAGAGCGAGCCAGAACTTTGTAGGTACATGCAAACGAGGCTGTCAGACTTGCAGATCGTTGGGAGCTCTTTAAAAGAGTATCAGAGTAAGGAAAGGCTTCAACCCTCACCCTTTCTGAATGCTGAAAAGTTATCAGGGAGAGAAACTCTGTAGATGTGTCTAGCAGGACCTGTACTATCCCTAAACAAAATATTTCATATATAGCCTTATATCTTCATATATATATATATATATATATGTGATATATATATACATCCTATATATAAGAGATATATATCTTATATATATCATATATATATATCACATATATATAGGATATATCTTATATATGTCATATATATGAGATATATCTTATATATGTCAATATGTCATATATATGAGACATACCTATATATGTCATGTATATGAGATATATCTTATATATATATCATATATATGAGCTCATATATATGATACATATATATCTCATATATGAGATATATCTTATATATCTCATATATATGATACATATATATCTCATATATATGATATGTGTCTTATATATATCATATATATGATATATGTCTTATATATAGGATATATATCTCTTATATATGTATATCTTATATATATCATATATATATCTTATATATGAGATAGATCTCATATATATATCTTATGTATCTCATATATAACATATATATAACATATATATCTCATATATATGATATATATCTTACATATATATCATATATATCTTATATAATCTTATATATCATATATATCTTATGTGTATATCTTATATATATCATAGATATCTTAAATATATATCATAGATATATATATGTATCCTATCTATATCGGAAAACAGATATATATATACATATATATACATATATACACACATACACACACACACACACACACACACACACACACATATATATATACACACACACAAAGAGCATCACTCTATACCTATCACGCACATTGCTGAGAGGCTCAAATGGGAAAACCATTGTGAAAACATTCCCGGAACTCTGCCAAGCAAAGGCAGGGACTCCTTACTCTTTACCAGATCATGCCTTCAGCCATGGGACAATAGCGACGTGAGCATTCAGAAGAAAGCATTCATGCGGAAAGCTGCCAACACTACCTCCTGCTCTGGTTTCACTTTGACTTTTCATCTTAAGGTAAGTTTAGACTGAGGCTGGCCCCGGCCATGGTAGCATTCTGCATAACCTTCGTGAAACTACCAAAACTAAGAAACTAACATGAACACAATGTTACTAACGAAGCTACAAACTTTAATCAGCACTCCCCAGGTTTTGCCAATGTCCTTTTTCTGTCCCAGGATCTAATCCAGACTCCCACGTGGCATTTGGTTTTCACGTCTCCTTAGCCTCCTCCCAACTGTGACGAGCCTCTCCTGCCTTTCGTGACCTTGAGACTCCGTTATTTCATAGACAGCACTTCAGATTGGATTTGCCTGCTTTCCCGTGATTGGACTGAGGTCATGAATTATCAGGAGGGATTTTACCGAGGTGATGTGTTCTGAGTTCTCGGTGCATCACACCCAGGAGTACCTGATGTTGCCGCATTTTATAGCAATCGGTTCTCAGCTTGGTCACTTGTTTAAGATGCTGCCTGGGGGATTTCTCCAGAAATATGGATCCTACCAATCCATAAGCATTACTTTTGAGGAAGACTGTGCAAATATCATGCATACTTTGAGACTATGCAAATATCATGTCTCTCCTTACACTTTCATCCAGTGATTTCGCCCATCATTCAGCGAATCTTTTTTTTAATTGAGATAGAATTGATATATAACATTGTGTTGGTTTTAGGTGTGCAACAAAATGGTTTGATATATGCATGTATTGTGCAATGATCACCACCATATGTTTAGCTAAAATCCATCACCATACCTAGTTACTTTGCTTCTTGTGATGAGAATTTTTAGGATCTGTTCTCTTAACATCTTTTAAATATGCAGTACGGTATTGCAAATGATAGTCACCATGTACCTTACATCATCAGGACGCATTTATTTTTATAACTGGAAATTTGCACCTTGTGACCCTCTTTCAGCCATTACACCCAACCACCCCTACACTCCTGCCTCCAGCAACCACCAATCTGTTCTCTGTATCTCTGAGTTATTTATTTTTTTCTTTTCTAGCTTCCACCTATAAGCAGGATCATACAGTATTTCTCTTTCTCTGCCTTATTTCCCTTAGCATCGTGCCCTCAGGGTCCACCCATGTTATTGCAAATGGCAGGGTTTCTTTTTTTTTTATGACTGAGTATTATTCCAATATATATAAATACATATACATATATTGGAGATATGTATGTATCTCACATTTTCCTTATCCATTCATCTGTCTATGGGTACTTAGGTTGTTTCCACTTCTTGACTATTGTAAATAATACTGCCATGAACATGGGTCATTTTGTTGTTGTTCTATACGTATCCTGTACATATGCCAAACTATCAGAGGAAAAACAGTGCAATTACAATTTATAATAATTTTGCTTGCAGTAATTATTACTAAGGTGTTCTAATGGATTTTCTATTTCCCTCATTCTATTTCCTTCCACATTTGTTATTTGGAATTATTCTGCAATGAAGAGTTATCTCTTTCCTTCTTTCCTTCCTTCCTTCCTTTCCTTCCTTCCTTCCTTCCTTCCTTCCTTCCTTCCTTCCTTTCCTTCCTTCCTTCCTTTCCTTCCTTCCTTCCTTTCCTTCCTTCCTTCCTTTCCTTCCTTCCTTCCTTCCTCCCTCCCTCCCTCCCTCCCTCCTTCCTTTCCTTTCCTTTCCCTTCCTTCCTTCCTTCCTTCCTTCCTTTCCTTCCTTCCTTCCTCCCTCCCTCCCTCCCTCCCTTTCCTTCCTTCCTTCCTTCCTTCCTTCCTTCCTTCCTTCCTTCATTTCCTTCCTTCCTTCCTTTCCTTCCTTCCTTCCTCCCTCCCTCCCTCCCTCCCTCCTTCCTTTCCTTTCCCTTCCTTCCTTCCTTCCTTCCTTCCTTCCTTCCTTTCCTTCCTTCCTTCCTTCCTTCCTCCCTCCCTCCCTTTCCTTCCTTCCTTCCTTCCTTCCTTTCCTTCCTTCCTTCCTTCCCCTTCCTTCCTTCCTTCCTGTCCTTCCCTTCCTTCCTTCCCTTCCTTCTTTCCTTTCTTTCCTTCTTTCCTTCCTTCCCTTCCTTCCTTCCTTCCTTCCTTCCTTCCTTCCTTCCTTCCTCATTCTATGCATTTACATTAGCATGAACTCTAGGTGTTTGTTATACTTTAAGTTTTAATTCAATAGCCTCTCTGGCCCCTGGCAGCTCCTTTGGCACTGACTCAATATTGGCCTTGCAACATGCCATCTTTGTTTCTTTCTGTTCGATTGGTTAGGTATTTGATTGGAGTGATCTTGCGTTTTGCCTCCTTGGCCTGCGCAATGTGGATAGTTTCTAGAAGCTGAGAATGGCAAAGAAATGGATTCTCCTCCTCTTAAGTCTGCAGAAGGAACCAGCCCCGCCGACCCGTTTTAACTTTCTGGCTTCCAGAACTGGAAGAGAATAAATCTGCCCGGAGACGCTTTAAGATAATCTGTGATAATTTGCTAGAGCAGCGGTAGGAAACAATTACGGCATACAGGCTCCATGACCGCTGATGGCCACGACGCTTTGGTCACTTGTTGTCTGTGAGTCATCAGGGGGATTTAGAGTTGGGATTTCATGTGGCAGAAAGACATCTGCCCTGATGACAGCCTAAGGAAGCCAACTCCATCCACAATGGTGTCCAATGGGAAGAGACTCAAAAGTCCTGCAGTGCGGTGGGGGCACCATCCAGGAAGCCATCTAAGTGTTTCCACAACAGAAAGTCTGTGCTGCTCATGGCATTGCATTCCTGGTACCTTTCCCTCCTGTAGCACACACAGGGCCCGTATGCAACCTCAAAAGAGGAACTTGGAATTGAAAGCCAGCCAAGACCCAGAAGAGGAATGCATACCTATTCTATTTTTTCCCCCCTGTCACCACTGCTGCGTCTTTTAACCCTTCCCAGTGTAGCAGGATTCCTGCACAGAGGGTCATGACCCTGAGGCTTTTCTTTCCAGGAAGCAACTTTATTACCTGCGGGCACTGGCACCGTTCAGGTGGGTTCCTACCCAAAGAACTGAGACCTGAACACCACGTGGCATAGTCAGATATATAGAGATATTTTTTGTCTCCCATATAGGGTAACACATAAACATGCAGGCTGATGAAATGGTCTGAAGTTACAAGGTCCTGAGCCATGTCTAGCAAAGCTTATAGCCAGGTTGCCTAGAGGGTTTGTTCTGTTTGTTTGCTTGTTTGTTTGTTTTAACATTCCTTAGGGAGGGGACATTCCTTTTTTTTTTTTTTCCAAATTCCTTTGGGAGGGGACTCTGCCACACCGGGGCAAAGAACAAAACCCTGCAGGTGGCTAAGCTAACAGAAGAAGACTTTGGAGGTTCTCCAGATTGTCCCTCTGCCTCCTAAGAGCTTTTCAACACTTGGGTAGGGAGGGAAAAGGGAAAAGACTTTTCCCAAATCTTTCTGAGGTCCAGACTTCCATGTAAAGCCAACTTGCCTCATTGGATGCCTACCGCCTCTGAGATCCTGTGTTTGCTTTTTTTTTCTTCTTTTTTAATTTATCTTGAATGAGAGAGAGAGAGAGAGAGAGAGAGACAGACAGAGAGAGAGAGAGAGAGAGCATCCCGGGCAGGCTCTGCACGGTCAGCGCAGAGCCCAATGTGGGGCTCGAACTCACAAACTATGAGATCGTGACCTGAGCCAAAAGTCAGATGCTTAACAGACGAGCCACCCAGGCACCGTCCCCCCCTTCCCCCCCCCACCTTTTTTTCTCCCTGTGTTCGCTTTTGCTTTAAGATCTGTTTGTATACATTGGGATATATAAATTCCCAGAGTTTCAATACTGTTTCACCAAATGTACAACAAGAGGAAATAAAAGTAACAGATCCACGAGGACTGAATCTGGAGGCAAGAAATTCTTCAGAGAACGGAATCAGCTTGCCTTCATTTTTGTCTTCATGTTGCAGAATTTCCTCTGCCTTTAAACAGACCGGGGGCTGTTCGCTGTTAAAGATCAGATCAGTGGTTTGATGTGGTTCAACAGCGTGCCTGACATCCACGCTGATACCCTTTGCCTGTTTCAAAGGCAAAGTGAGTGGTTCTAATTCCCATTCGTGTACTGAGAGATCAAATATGAATACTTCCTGAGGAAATGAGACTAAAACAGGCAGCCCAGAGATGCTTCTAAGCCCCAATTATATTCCATTTTCAGGTTGTGTTCTCCTTCTTAAAATGATAGAAAATTGTGGAGTGTTTCTAATCTTTGCAGCTTGGATTGAATCCATCTTTCGTGAATTGTGTTAAAGTGGTCTTGCATTAAGAAGGGCTTTCAAAATAGCCAAGTAGCTGGTGAGGTTGGGTTGAGACTTGGTCAATTGGAAAATGTTTTGGTTCACCAAAAAATGTCACCCAGTCCAGTCAAAAGCCAAATGTATCAGTCCTGAGTTCGACGGATTTATTTCTATTTCCTTCCAAATCTCCCTTCAGATGGAGAGGAGAGCAGCATTTATTAAATATGCCAAGTGTTCTATGCATGTTGGTATTTTGCACATTCGTCTCACAAGTGCAAGAGAGACCTTCTCTTCCTCCTTTTTTAAAAAAATATTTATTGGGGCGCCTGGGTGGCGCAGTCGGTTAAGCGTCCGACTTCAGCCAGGTCACGATCTCGTGGTCCGTGAGTTCGAGCCCCGCGTCGGGCTCTGTGCTGACAGCTCGGAGCCCGGAGCCTGCTTTGGATTCTGTGTCTCTCTCTCTCTCTCTCTGCCCCTCCCCTGCTCACGATCTCTCTCTCTCTCTCAAAAATAAACATTAAAAAATTAAAAAACAGGGGCGCCTGGGTGGCGCAGTCTGTTAAGCGTCCGACTTCAGCCAGGTCACGATCTCGCGGTCCGTGAGTTCGAGCCCCGCGTCGGGCTCTGGGCTGATGGCTCAGAGCCTGGAGCCTGTTTCCGATTCTGTGTCTCCCCCTCTCTCTGCCCCTCCCCCGTTCATGCTCTGTCTCTCTCTGTCCCAAAAATAAATAAACTTTAAAAAATATTTATTATTATTATTATTTGAGAGAGAGAGAGCGTGCGCGCATGCACATATATGGGAGAGGGGTGGGGGGGGGAGAGAGAATCTTAAGTAATCTTCACGCTTAGCAGGGTCCCTGATGTGGGGCTCAATCCCTCGACCCTGGGGTCATGACCCGAGCCGAAACCGAGCGTCAGATGCTCATGTGACTGAGCCACCCAGGTGTCCCCTCTTCCTCCTTTTCAATGTTAGGAAACAGAGACGCTTTTTTTTTTTTTTTTTTTAAAGAAATTGTTGTGTTCTCCAGGAGAACCAGGATGTAAGTCCAGGCATGACGAAGAGGTAAGGAAAACAACAGGCGCTTTGGAACGGAATTAGAACATTTGCACGACCATCTATTAGCTCTATGGCTTGAGAAACTTCTTTCGGGACACTTATTAAATGGAGATAACGATATGTATCTTGTAAGGCGATGTGTGCACGTATCCGGACACACAGGTATGTTAAGTGCCAGGCCCGTATACGTATTCCATGAATGATAAATGATAAATATTCACTCGATAATTGTTGGCCACCTCTTGGAAAAGGACTGGTACTCCATGGGATACAATGGCCGCCATTTTTAATTGGGTTTCCTCACCTAAAACAATACAATGGATTCTTCCACTATAGCTAATATTTGCAGAGAAACTCCTATGTGTAGAGACAGTATTTGAGGTGCTATCCAAGGCATGAGGGCAACGTTGCCAAACAATAAAATGACCCTGGTCCATAATGATCCTATTGTATCGGTGCAGATCTTCCCAGGAAAGCAATGTATGGGTCACTGATGAGTCTTCAAAGTCAAACACAGGTCATCTTGAGGACAGCAATAGACTTGCCAACAGGTGTTTAGCTCGCATGGCTTCAGAGAATCAACATCCAGAGTCTCATCATACATTTATATTCTTTGTTAAAACAACAACAACAACAACAACAACAAACTCTTTTAACTGGGAATTCACCTGCAGTGGAGGTGACGTGGTTTCTGTCCTCACTTTCCCCTAAAAAGTCACCTTGCTCACATTGTGCAAAAGACAGACACACATCTCACCCATCACCCACAAAATTGCATTTCTTCATGGTGGGGGGGTGGAGGGGTGGGTGGGGAAACTTCTGGGGTTTTGAACAAAGGAGAATTTAAAATGTTGGTCTCGAGGTTGGAAAAGGACAAGCTCTAACAACGGAAAAACAAGTCCTTTTGCAAGTTCTGTAGTTGCTGATTCTTTTCTTTCAATTTGAGGACTCCATTACATCGTGAACGGGCAGTTCATTAAAATTAGTTTCTGATAGTATATCAAAATGCATGCTTTGCAGCGAACCCAAAAAAATTGAGTTGTCCTTTTTTGTTGTTGTTTTTAAAATTCTGCTCCCATGGACTCATTTAAGGACATGAGTTTTCTCAGCATCTCAATAAATAAAAATTGAAAGTGAATAAATAATGTATCAAACTATTTTCGTTGAAGGAATAAGCAATATTTATTCATAAATACACGACCTACACGAAAACTTTCCTTTCTATCTCATCAAGATGTGATTTCCGTTAAAATCTTTATGTTTGGAAGTGATCACAATATGCTATATATTTCTATTGTCTGGGTAAATAGGATATAATAATAATTACACTATTTGTAGCTCAGTTCACATTAGACAAAATAAATCCTGGACCATGAAAAATCAAAACGAATTTCAATTCGTACACCAAAGGAAAAGGGAAGCTTCCGACGTCGTCTAGGAACAGACCTTGGCGTTGTCCGAGAACCGGTCCAAGGACCGTCCCGGAGCTCACAGCCAGACCACGGTGCCCTCCTGGGGGACATCAGCAATCCACAGACATCAGCCAGCATCCGACTGGCGTCTGATGCTCTGTGCTCTGTGACTATGACGCAGGGAGACAAAACAGCCACAACAAACGGACAAAACACAAAAGATTTCAGAATCGTATCTAAGCACAGACGAAACCAAAGTGTCTTAGTTCAAGCCACTAGACTGAAAATACTGCATTCTGGGTGGCTTAAATGGCAAACATCCTTTTCCCATCTCACAGTTCTGGATTCTGGTAAGCTCAAGATCAAGGCTCTGGCAGATCCAGTGTCTGGTGGGGACCCGCTTCCGGGCTCCGCGAGGACTATCTTCTCACCTTGTCCTCACATGGCAGAAGGGGCTAGGGAGCGCCATGGAGGCGCTTCTAGAAGGGCACAGATCCCATCTCCACCCGCACGACCTAATCACCTCCCAGAGACCTCGCCTTCCCATACCATCACATTGGGAATCAAGACTTTTGGGGGACAGGGTCGATAGCCCAAAGTTATCGTGGACACGATGATAGTACCACACATCACCCTCTCCCAGCTAATAGGAGTGACTGTTGCCTCTTTTCCGATGATTACTTTAGCCCCGCTCTTCTCTTCTAGGTGAGGTTTCCATAAAAGGAGACTTCCAGAGAAGAATTATGAAGACAGAAAAGGAGGTACCCCCGAGATCCAGCCCCAGTCCTCACTGTCCAGGATGGAAACCGTGGACCCGGTGCTGGCATTCACATCCGAGACCTGCTGTGTCTCTAACGTGTTTGAGGTGCCCCCCCCCCCCCGCCCCCGCGTACGTGACCGAGAGATAAGTTCATGCCACATCGAGCTCTGATATTTTGTTAAATATCCCAGCCTTCCGGGGTTTAGCTTGTGTATTGGATCATATTTACCCTGCACGTTGATGAAATTGTTCTCCAGTCTTCTAACACCTGCTCCTGGTCTGTCTGCTTGCCTAGAGTCTTAGAGAGCCTTGTTTGTCTCTAACAGGAAATGGCTACCGGGAGATGTATTAGTGAGGGTTCGACCAGAAATAGAACAGGTAGGACCTGTCTATAGTAGATTTATTGCAATGAATCGGTGAGGCAAGTCCAAAGTCCGGAGTGCAGGCCATCAGGAAGCAGGCTGGAACTCTCAGCACATGCTGAAGCTTGTATCCACAGAAAATTCTTCTTCGGAGAAGCCTCAGCTCTGTTTTTGAGACTCTTCAGCTGCTTGAATCGGGCCCATTCAGATTATGGCGAATAACCTCCTTCACTTAAAATGACTGATTATGGGCTGGGATCGTATCCACAAAACCTCTTCATAGCAATATCCAGGTTAACGTTCGACCGAATAACCAGGGACTGGATTGTGGCCTGGCCGGATTGACGCATGGCATTGGCCATCCCGGGCAAAAGTTGGGAACGGGGCTGATCAATCTGTCCCCAGGCTGGGCCCCGGGGACTGAGGACTTCACTGTGTTCCCTGGCACTTGGCATCTTGTTTCAGACCAACTTTGATCTGGATCACCATTCTCAAACCAGATAAGGACATTCCTTCAGGTCTGTGTTGGTGCTTCTGAGAATTGTGTTTATTTTCGTCTTCTGAGAATCGGGAGCTGAGAATCACCAGCTTCCTGATGATGGCTGGGTGAGGACTGCCTTTGGCCAGGACCCAGAGCCACAAAGCTAAATCAGCCCCTTCTGATGGATTCCAGAAGCTCTGAGGCTCTCCTCCATCTACACTGCACCCCTACCCCGTTTACACTGTTATCTCCCCTATATCTACACTCTGCTTCCCCACTGTCTATGTTATGTCTCTCTCCCATCTACACCCTGTTTTTTCCCACCTACAGTGCCTCCTTGCGTCTACACGGCGCCCTCCTCTGTCTACACTGTGTCTTTCTCCCATCTACACTGTTACCTCTCCTCTCTCTCCACTGTGCCTCTCCCCTGTCTATTCTGTGCCTCCCTCCCATCCACACTGTCTCTCTCTCTCTCTCTCTCCACTCTACACCATGCCTCTCCCAGACCAAACCCACTTCCTCTCGCTTTCTCGCTGTAACGCTAACTTGTGTGGCTCTGTCGTTAACTGTGCCATTTCACCAGGGACCGCTCAACATGGCAGTGGCCACTTTGGGGAGCTTTGGGTGGGAAGAAGAGTATTCATTTGGAAGGTAGCTTGGAACAAGAAATCCTCGAGAGGGCATTATCTGTCTTGATTGTCTAAAAGAGGGAGCGTTTTGTTTAACCCAGAAGTCACGCCTCTGCCATTTCAGCACTTGGGAGTTCGTGACTGCCGACTGGCTGATTGCTTGGGCTGAGAAAACTGTCCCGTGCCCAGAAGTTACATCAAACCCAGATGCATGCCACCCTCTCTGAACACACATGGCAAACTTCGGGTTTTTTTTGCATCTAGACTTACTGTCCTCCCTCTGTAGAGAAGACATGATTAGCATTTTATAATGATAACTTTGTATTTGCCTGGAGCTTGCTTCCTCTTGTTGGTGTCTGTCTCTCTGTCTCTCTTTGTCTCTGTCCCTCTCTGTTTCTATCTCTTTCTCTCTCTCTGTCTCTCTTTCTCTCTCTCTCACTGTACGTCTCTCTCTCTCTCTCTCTTTCTTTCCCTCTCTCTCTTGGGGAAAGAGAGGTTAAAGATTTAAAACAAAACACTGCTCAGTTGCTAAGTCAGCACTCCAGGAATATCTAGTCCAGATAAACACCCAACAATGTCTAAAAAGAAAGAAGTGATTATGTGGTGTTTTTCTTTGTGGACCCCCCCAAAGTATATTTATATAATAGCCTTTGCTATTACAGCTATGAGGTTAGGGGAGAAATGGCTTTAGCGCTAAGATGAAACAAGACTTTGGGGCATGAGTCAGTCTTTAAACATGAGTTGACCTTGTAAAAATACCTTCCAGCACAAAATTTTACTGGTATAAGTACAGAATTAAATGTCTCCTATTTCAACTTTCTAAACTGCCTACGTTGGTTTTACGAGTTACTTCAGTTACCACTGTCTCCATAGCTTGTTTAAAATTAAAAATTTATACACATCAAATTACGTTCGTAAAAATGAAATGATGATGATGGATGTGTCTTTAAAGGGTTTAATTTTATGCAACTCTCGCAATACCACAAATCATAAGGACTTAGTGTATTAGCCAAGTTATATTTTTCAGAACCATAACTAATTTTAAGACTTTAGACAAGGGGCGCCTGGGTGGCGCAGTCGGTTAAGCGTCCGACTTCAGCCAGGTCACGATCTCGCGGTCCGTGAGTTCGAGCCCCGCGTCGGGCTCTGGGCTGATGGCTCAGAGCCTGGAGCCTGTTTCCGATTCTGTGTCTCCCTCTCTCTCTGCCCCTCCCCCGTTCATGCTCTGTCTCTCTCTGTCCCAAAAATAAATAAACGTTGAAAAAAAAAAAAAAAAAAAGACTTTAGACAAATCTTTGAATTAATTAACAAACAATCTTTGGATGCTAGGACAGTTTTTAATTAAGAAACAAGTACAAAACACTGGTCATTAAGGTTTCTTTTATATATTTTATTTATTTCTGAGAGACAGAGCACGAGCGGGGGAGGGGCAGAGAAAGAAGGAGACAGAATCTGCAGCAGGGTCCAGGCCCTGAGCTGTCAGCACAGAACCCGATGCGGGGCTCGAACCCACGAGTGTGAGATCGTGACCTGAGCAGAAGCCAGACACTCAACCGACTGAGCCACCCAGGCCCCCCCAAAAACGCTGGTCATTAAACATGATTTATCCTGACCTCTTAAATGACAGTAGATTACCAAATTGTTTTTGTTGAGCAATTGTAACAGTTTTATAGCAATTGCCTTTCGATGATATTATATATTTACATTTCTTTATTCATTTATTTTTTTGTTATCAAAATTATTAAAACGATGTGATAGGAGTGCTCGTTTATTTAAGAAGAGACAGTTCCTGATTTTCTAGTTTTCTCTTTTGTCTGGAGTAAGGAAACCTCTTTGGGGAAGTATTCACGCCTTTTTCGAACCTTCTAGAGACTTTTTTGTGTTTCTGATGTATATCTATTTATTGATGGATCATGCTTTAAAAAAAAAACAACTAGAAATTGCCAAGACATTCTGCTCTACAGAGCTGAATTTGCCATTGACATTTAGGCCTCACACAGAAATTAGATCAGTGTAGATGCCTATGTTAACTGCCCTTAGCGAAACCTACTAACTTGAAAATGATAAAAGAACAAATATATATATATATATATATGATATGGTGTATATACCGTATATATACATATATATATATATGGTGTATATACATATATATATACGTATATATACGGTATATACACATATCATAAGAGGTAAATGGTTTGGGTTAATCCTTGACTTAAATGATTTAAAACCCACAAGGATTTCCTGAGCACAACGGGGAACCCTTGGAAAATGGACACCGAATTGATTCGTTCCTGTTGTGATAAATGATACTTATATTCCCAAAAGAGTGGGTGCCCCACTGGGACTGTACTTCGGAAGCAATTATCAGGCTCACACCTGCCTGCTTCCCTCTCATGTACCTATGAGTTTGGGGGTAATTACTGGAGACTACGAGATATTCCAAACAACCACCCCTCTCAGGAACCTCCAGCATGAGGTAAACACAGGGCACTCCGGGAGGCCAGACTGATGCCCTCTTCATGCAGACCCTCCTGATTGCAGGTCCCACAGTGATCTGAAACTTGTCATGGACCCCAGCAGATGTCGTAAATAACACAGCATCTTCCCTGGGTACCCAATACATGAGTCTAACTTCATTAGCCAGACTTACCATGGACAATCACGTAGCGTCTGATTTCCTCGAAGCTTGAGGCCCCTGTGTAAATACTACAGGGCAAGTTTCAAGACTGGGCGAAAAGAAGAAACCGCCTGAGTCTCTAAACACAGGCCCTGCTGGATGCTGGGATATGTTTTCCTTGCCTGGGGTTTACGGTCTAGGCCTCTTGCTTTGAGACCTGTTACAAGGACTAATAATCACGTGCTTTCCGGGAACTGCCGGAAAGTTACAGTTGGCCGAGGTATCGGGTCCAGAGTCCTAAATGTTCCTGGGCAGCCACTGTCCCATCAGAGGGTTCAACAACTCATTTTACAACAGAGAAAATGGACTGACCCTAGTCTGACTACAGACAAGGTTCAGGAGACACCCTCTTGACCGCGAGCAGCAGAATCTCCCGTCGCAAATTAATATCCTGCAGTCTGACTTCATCTGTCCTTGCCTAAAAGAAGGGGCCAAGAAAGCACAAAGTCCCAGGTAAGAGGATTCCGTACCATTAGAAGCCTTTACCCTGCACACCACCATCCCCATAAAATTAAGATAACCCATCATAAAATTGCCCCCACTCCCCGAGAGCATCCAATCCAGAGTGAAGCCAAGCTACCCTAAGCGTTCCCTCAATTACTTAAAGTTCAAGTCGTGTAATAAACCCTATCAAGCACCCTTGTCCTCAGATGTCCAATGGTTCCCCGTGGTGTGTGCTCTCCCTCGTTTCAATGAATAAACCTGATTTGTTCAATTACAGGCACGTTCTGATTGGCCTTTGGCTGGAGGGCATTTACAGTACGAATTTTTGCTGCAGCGAAACATGGTAAGAGAACTAATAAAAGTCTTTCAAGCCCAAACTATTATATTAGGATAAAATCCTGTGTGGGGGATAGAGATCAGATTGGAAATACAGGCTTAGTAAGGGAAATCTTAAATGTTCTCACCGCTAAAGGAGGGTTTGTTTGCATGTTTTAAAAATAGATGATGCAGGGCACCTGGGCGGCTTAAGTCGGTTGAGCGTCCGACTTCGTCTCAGGCCATGATCTCACGGTCTGTGGGTTCGAGCCCCGTGTCGGGCTGTGTGCTGACAGCTCGGAGCCTGGAGCCTGCTTCGGATTCGGTGCCTCCCTCTCTCTCTCTGCCCCTCCCCTGTTTGTGTTCCGTCTCTGTCTCTGTCTCTCTCAAAAAAAAACATTAAAAAATAAAAAAATTAAAAAAAAAATAGATGATGTCATGTTTCAGTGTTACGATATGTAGATTCCACTGGGTACTTTTATTCTATTTTTATTTTTTTAAGTTTCTTTATTTATTTTGAGAAAGAGAGACAGAGAGGCAGAGAGAGAAGGAGAGAGAGGGAATCCCAAGTAGGCTCTGAACTGTCAGTGCAGAGCCCGATGCAGGGCTCAAACTCACAAACCATGAGATCATGACCTGAGCAGAAACCAAGAATCGACCGAGCCCGACCGAGTCACCCGGGCATCCCATCTATTGGATACTTTTAAAAGAAGATAGTGATTGTTGTGTTTTATTTACTTATTATTATTTTTTTTTAAGTAGGCTCCATGTCCAGGGTGGGGCCTGACCCTGAGATCAAGAGTCACATGCTGCCCTGGCTAAGCAGCCAGGTGCCCCGTAATGGTTTTCTTTTCTAAATGAAATGTTTAGCATTCACTGGAAATAATGCCTTTTGCACTCGGGTATACTCGTGATGAAAATATTTAGATATGAATTTAAACATGGGCCAAAGATGATAAAGAAACAGCTTATCCACAATAAGTCAGTAGGGCAGGTCAATAATTGAAGAGAGTTTAGAAAGTGAAAGTCTCCCCGCCTGGCTTAATCCAAAGCGGCTCTCGCTGGGGAGATTTTCGAATCCGCATTCATTCCAACTGGTCTTTTTGAAGTTTGCTGAATCCGAACCACCAGGCTGGTCCGCACCGGCTGTGCTGCCCTATTGCAAGGTCTCCTGTCCCTGCCTTTGGTTCCGGAAGGCCCCTCCTCCCTGAGGACCATGACAAACTCCTTGTGTGTAACAAGAAGCCTGTAGTAGGTTAATGTATTTGGACGTGGGGTATGGTGGTCCCCCAGAAGGTGTTTGCTGAGCCCCCTCTCTCCTTCCTTCCTCCGCAAGACGCTGAGAACACACACATCTCGTTTTAAATTTGAAGTCTGGGTGAAAGAGGCATCGCAGTTTTTTGGTTTTTTTTTTTTCCAAAATTGTCTCAGGGGAGTCACAAGCAGAAAGGTTTAACGACCCTGTTCTGGTCTGTAGGCTGTTTTACCCGCCGCGATGGGTCCGGATGCAGCACGGTGTCTGACAGGTAAGAGGTCCTCTGCAGGCCGGTGGTGTAGGACCGAATGGAGTCATTAATGAGCAATTAGCATGGGCGCTAATGAAGATGGTGAAGGGATAAAGGAAGAGATGCAGGGGCTGGGACGGGGCCCAGGGTGGGGGAGAGGTGCTCATCCAGAGACACACAACCGAGGTGTAGACAGGGATGTGTGTAGCAAAAGAAAAGAATCATTGCCTCTTCCCACCGAATAAAATCAGGGGGCACTTCATTGGCTAGCGGAGTCCTTGAGAAAAGGGGTTTATGTACATCCTTTCTGAATTCTCTCCTCCCCAAGCGTTTTCTCTTTAATGCAGTCAACACAAGGCTTTTGTCCCCTCCCCTCCCCCCGCCATTGTCACTGGACCGGCTCTTGTTTGGGACATTCATGGTCTCCACAATTGCTGGGTCCAGGGGTCAGTGCTCATTCCCTTTCTCACCTGACCTATCAGCAGCATCTGACATGAATCTTTACTTCCTCCTTTTGGCTTCTAGAACGTTCTCTCATGAGTGTGCTGCCACCCGTTGTAGCTCCAACTTCCGAGTCGCTCATGCTTCGAGAACGTTCTCTCACAAGTCTGTTTCTACCTGGTGTTAGCTCCAACTTCTCAGTCGCTCGTGCTTCTAGAACATTCTAGAATGTCTAGTTAGCTTCTACCCATTTTAGCTCCAACTTCTAGGTCCCCCACGTTTGTTGCTCCTCGCTTTTCTCCATCTGCACATGTCCACTGTCAAAGTTCATTCCTAATACCTGCTTTCCTTCTCTATGTGTGATCGTTTCCGTGGTGATCTCATCTGCTCTTGGGGTGGAAAATACCTCCGATCACTGACAACTCGTGAGTATCTCCGGCCCAGACATCTCCGAACTCCAGACGTTTGTCCATCTGTCCCCTTGATCTCCCTACTTCAATGCCCAGCTGAATATATCACAAAACTTGATGTCTGCAACAGAACTCATGATGTCTGTGTTTCCTTCCTCCCGTGGTCTTGCTTTCCTCGCAGTTTTCTCCAGTTAAGTAAATGTCTACCCATCCTTGGTATTGTTCAGGCTAAGAATCTTCGAGTGATCACCGAGGCTTCTCTTTCTCTTATACTCCCCCCCCACCCATCGAATCCTCGGTCGAGTCCTTGTGCTCTGTCTTCATAACATATTCAAAATCCACACATTCTTCCGATCACGTCTGCTGCCATCTTGTTCCAAGCCACCCTCGCCTCCAGCCTGCGTGATTGCAGAAGCCCCTCAAACCCTGTCTCGCTGCTTCTGCCTTTATGCCGCAGATTATTCAAGACCTGTGGCTAGCCGCTGACTCGAAGGATCCCCAAATTCTCTGTGGCCGAACACAAACACGTTTTGTTTCTCACCCATATCTCGGTCTCACGAAAAGAATATGGTGGTCTTTGAAGTACTGATTTAGGCGCTCGGTTGTTTTCACCTGGTGGCTCTATTTTGTGACTCCACGTTCTCCCTGGCATCCTACCATAGGCAGGTGGGACGACATTAGACCAGAGCGCATAAAGAAGACCGACCAATTATGGACCCATCTTGGCCTTGCATGACACACTCATATTCTGTTGGCCAGAATGAGTCACGTGACCCGTCCAATCGCACGGAAGACCAGGAAATGTGGCGGCACACCCAGAGGCTCTGGGTGGGCATTCGTGCTTCCTCCTGTGCCCTCATTGCATTGTGCTCCCCGCACAGGAACTGAAGATGACGCCTGTCACGTTCCCAAATACTCAAAACTTTCCCGATTCACAAGGAGAGATTGCTTTTCATCCAGTTACCGCCCCAATCACTTGGTCGCCCTTCAGCTCTGCGCCCCCTGAATTAAATCTATTGGCGCTCCTGGTGATGTTCTCTGGAGTGACGTTGTTGTTTCGCCTCACTGTCTCTTTTCCACTTTCTTTGGCAACGGCATCTTAATAATCCTGTGAGTCACCGTCCCTCCTTTACCTAGCAATGTATATGCAAAAGCAAATGAAGTCCCAGGATCCCATGCGACCAGTTATTACATCACTCTCTCACCGTTCCATATGGAACGCTATTGTTGGCCACGGTGACATGGCCAATCTATTAGGCTTTTCTAGTTCAGCATTTATTTTCCTCTATTCTGGCAACCGTTTCTGGGGAAACATGCACTCTCATGATGTGAGTCCAGTTTTGGCCAACGTGACACGGCTGCTCTAACAAGAGGCCATAGACTAGGTGGCTTACGAACGACAGGAATCTATTTCTCGCGGTTCTGGAGGTTGGGAAGTCCAGGGTCAGGGTGCTGGCAGATTCACTGACTGATGAGGACCCGCTTCCTGGTCCATAAATGGCCACCTTTTCACTGTTAGCCCCCCTCACATGGTGGAGGCTTCCTTTATAAGGACACTAATCCCACTCCTGAGATTAATTCATGAAACTAGTCACCTCCCAAGGGCTCCACCTTCAGATACCATCACAATGGAGGAATACGTTTCAACATATGAATTTTGGGGAAACACCATCATTCAGCTCATAGCACCCCTTTTTAAAAAAATGTTTAACATTTATTTATTATTGAGAGACAGAGACAGAGAGCATGAGCACTGGAGAGGCAGAGAGACGGGGAGACACGGAATCCGATGCAGGTTCCAAGCTCTAAGCTGTCAGCACAGAGCCCGATGTGGGGCTCGAACTCACAAACCGTGAGATCGTGACCTGAGCCAACCAACTGAACCACCCACCCCTCATTTCGCCACATGAATCAGCTAGAGCTGACTCCAACCCCAGGCTCTAAGATTGGGCATGAGAACCAAGGAGGACCATTTTTCATTCATTGAAGAAGTATTTTTGAGGATCTACTACGTGCCAAGCACGGTCCCAAGTTCTGAAGAGATTGCAACACACATCGCAGACAAAACCCCAGCTCAGGGGAGGATTCGGGCCACGTTCTGTGTGCCTGTGGGTTATGTGCCCCTTCGAGGAAATCCTACGTGAAATCCGGCCAACACCAAGGAAAGTACAGCTGAGATTTGCAGTGAGGCAAATCCCTTTGAGCACCTGATTCCAGCAAGTATGAAGCCAAATCTAGACTTTTCTACTCTGGGAGCCACAAATGCCTTTTTACTCCAATCACCTCGAGTTGGGTTTTGTCCCTTTCAGCAGAAAGATATCCTGCCGCACTGCCCATTAGGGATGATGCAGAATTCCGTGATGTAATGCCTAGAAAGCAGGCCATCGACGCCAGCCTCAGTGAGAGCACTTCTTTGCACATCAGCGCAAATACGTGGAAATTAAGTGAAAAATATCCTCACTGGACACAATCAGGAGGAAGTGAGAACAGAACCTTCCTTGAATTTTAACTAAAGACCTCCAAGTCCTGCCCGCCCCACCATTTTACAGAAGGCCAAGGGAGACTTTAATTACCTTCCGCACAGAACAAAGAATGCGGGGTAGATATGCCATGAGGGAGGGATGGCCTCTTTTACTTCAGATGCTGCCTTAGAAGGCAATACAAAGAGCAACCTCTAAGGGCATGCCGACAACATACCTGTAAATATGAATACAGTGCTTTAAAATACTTGCCACGAGGCGCCTGGGTGGCTCAGTCAGTTAAGTGTCCGACTTTGGCTCAGGTCACGAGCGCACGGTTCGTGGGTTCGAGCTCCGCATCGAGCTCTGTCCTGACCGTTCAGGGACCAGAGCCTGCTTTGGATTCTGTCTCCCTCTCTCTCTGCCCCTCCCGCTCATGCTCTGTCTGTCTGTCTCTCAAAAAAAAAAAAAAAAAAAAAAAAAATTAAAATACTTGCCATGGATATTAATTTGTAACTCCAAGGTGACAATTTACTCATCGGACCTAGAAAGGAGAAAGGATTAAACATTTCATCCACACATTCAATTATTTATCAACCCACCTTTTCTTTCGGATTTAAAACATCTGAGCAGGCATCAGCTCAGGAAATAACTTGGTGCCGGTTACACTTTTCTGCCCTTGCTGAGGTTATGTGGCAAGCCGGTCCTTAAATCTGAGCTAAAGTACTCAGTTCATTAAAATACGTACGGCTATCGCAAGAACGGATATTATTTCTTCGCATCACTCTTAGAAAATACGCGGTGTGCCGACCGCCCTCGTCAAGAAAGCTGCATTTAAGCAGCCTGTGTCAAAAGACCACAAAGGATCACAATTTACGTTTTGACCCGGTTCCTTTCTCAGTCTTCATTAGAGAGAACCACACCAGCAGATCCGCTGTAGCCAAAAGGGACGTCGGTCTTCTCCGTTCCCCTTTACCAGGGCAAATTCAGCTGTATTTCCCCGGAGCCGTGCAGTTATTAACGTGACGAGTACCCACAGGTCGGATAATGAACGATTATGGGCCATACGTAGTATCACCAGTAGAGTATCTTAGCGTTGAAAAACTGGATCATGACTTCTGAAAGACAAAGAGGTCTAAGAGGAGTCAACGGCGGGGAAGAGGGGGTGGGGGGGCGGGGACAAGCTTACGAAAAGGTGGAGAATCGGTAAAATAGTTATGCGGAGCTGCCCTGCTGACACGGATGAGAAATTGCTTGGAAAAAGGCACAGCCGGGAGCCTGGGAAGCCCAAAGCTTCTCCCAAGTGTAATTATCAACATGCTAAGATGCCAGGTTAGGTGCCAGTGAGCTGGGGCATCCCACCTCGTCACAAAGAAAAATGAGTTTCGCCACGTGGGCCTCGCCGTGCCCAGCCAAGTGTGGCCACCGTGGCACCTTCCGTGGCCCGTGCAGACCCCCATCGTGAAAAGGTTGGCATCCGCCATGTAAACACATTATCTTCAACAAAGGGGTTTACAAACGCCGGCTAATTAGTTGAAATTCCCCAAAGCCTTCCGCTGTTTTTAATTCAATAACACGGTGTAAATTTTCCAGTTAGAAAAAGTCTAATAGGAATTGGCAGAAAACTGGGTAATTGATATTGTTAGCAACCGCCGCACCAAGCGCCCCAGAGTTATTGTTTGCCGGTGAGCGGGATGGCGGTGATTTCCGGAGAGGATAAGGCATGGAGTTGAATGAATTAACAATATAAACCGTAGACAGCTGGTGCTCAATAGCCTCTCCGTGGGCTCAGCCTCTAGCTGAGAAAAAATTGAAAGGACATATAAATAGACCTACCTCTCTCCGGCTTGGATTATAATAAAGCATCATAGCAACCGGCCCAAATGGCCAGCTTGGAAACCATCGCGAAACCACTGCTGTGGGACATCAGCAAATCGCTGACCTCCCTGAGCCTTGCTTTCACGGTCAGTACCGACAAAGGTCTCTGGCCTCTGGACTCTTACTGGCCACACGTGGAATCATTAAGAGAGGGGACATGAGGGGCTCAGGCGGCCGAGGGTCCCACTCTTGACTTCGGCTCAGGTCGCGATCTGGCGGTTCGTGAGTGGGAGCCCCGCATCGGGCTCCCCACATTGTGAAGCCTGCTTGGGATTCTCTCTCTCCCTCTCTCTCTCTCTCTCTCTGCCCCTCCCCTACTTGTACTCTGTCTCAAAATAAATAAGCAAACATTTAAAAAAAAAAAAGAGAGAGAGAGAGATTGGGGACATGAAACCATCTAAGCATGGAGGGAGGGTCTCAGAAGACGAGAGTGGGGAAAACCTAATGGAAACTGTATCTTTTCCCATCATGACCAAGCCTAGCCCACGCTTCTTAAATTCGGGTACATAGACCCCAAGTGTATCTGGTCACGTGGGAGGCAGGAGGCTGAAACTGCAGAGTGAATGTGGCCAATGTTCTTGAAGCACCAATTTGGCCTGCCAAATTCGATGAGATATAACCCTCATTTGCTGTTATTTTCAGATTTTCAAAATATTCTAAAAAAAAATAACGCATGGCCTTAAAGTCACATAAAACTAAAAGACCTTCCTTAAAAATATCAGATCCCTCTCCCATCCCACGGAAGCAACCGTTTTCCAGCACTTTTACCTATATTTTCTAAATTTTTGTTTACATTTATTTATTTTTGAGAGACAGAGAGAGACAGAGCATGAGCAGGGGAGGGGTAGAGAGAGAGGGAGACACAGAATCCGAAGCGGGCTCCAGGCTCCGAGCTGACAGCACAGAGCCCGACGCGGGGCTCGAACTCAAAAACCGCGAGATCAAACTCAGGAGCCTAAGCTCTTACCACGCCTCCCCTCTGAGACACGTCTCTCAAAACAAGTCTTTACCATGTGACGATCTCTCTGTTTTCATTCGTCTTCTGGGGATAACCCCTCTGGAGACCCTCCAGCTCCAGGCTGAACTGATTTCTCTTTAGACCTCCCGTACCACTGTCTTTATGGACTTAACCTTGGTTGTCCTGGAAATCCTTTAGGGCTCTCTTGTGTTAAAGACCTTGTTATTCATAGTTGAATGATAATAATTTGGCTGCATGTAGAATTCTAGGTTAGAATATACTTTTCGATGCTGTTTGTGAAGGCATAGTGCCGTTGTCTTTGAATTTCCGGTGTTCTACGTTTGAAGTTGGATGCCTTTGTTTATTCTTGGTCCTTTGATTTGCTTTCTGGAAAGCTTTTTTTGATTCCTTTGAGTCCCTTTGTCCTGAATTCTCATGATGATTTGCCTTACGTGTCCTTCCAGTCTGGAAGTGTTTCTACATTATTTCCTTGATCGTTCCCTTGGCACGTTTTCCTTTCTTCTATGTTCCTTGACCTCCTCGAATGTTCTCTCTCCTAACTGGTTATCTCATTCTCTCATATTTTGTTTCCCACCCAAGTCTTTATCTGTATGTTTAATTTCCAAGAGCTTATTCTCGATTGTCTAAAGGTTCCTTTTTAGATCATCATTACGTAGTTTCAAGGGTACTTATCTTGGACTCTGGACTCTTACTGGCCACACATGGGATCATTAAGAGAGGGGACACGCAGGGCACCTGAGTGGCTCAGTCACTCATTGGTGATATCAGGTATACTCATTTTGGAGTTCACATCTGCTTCCTGCGTTTTTTTTCGCCCAACGCTTTATTTTTTCAAGTTCGCCCCTTTGCATATATGAAACTTTCCCCTAAAAGTCGATTGCTCCTTGACCATCTGTTCATATTTAAGGAGGCATTGGAGAGTGAATCAGAATTTCTGCAAGCACAGATGAGGCTTTTCAACGGGTCGACTTTACTATTGAGTGGCCAGCTGATACTTTTGCTGGAAACGCCCCCCACTGCCATATTGGTATTTGTATATCTTTTCTCTGAGGAGATTAAATTTCTCTGGAGAAAGAGCTTCTATTCTGCTGTGTGGAGCCAGGATGCCTGGCTGCCAGCATCCTGAAGACTGTTGAAACATAACGACTGGATTTATTTGAAGAGGCTTACTTAATTCTCCAGATGCTGGCCTCTGTAACAGATGCTTCCAATCCTGGAACACCTCTAGCTTAGTTTCTCCGGGGAATATGGTCCTGCTGTCTGCAGTGTGGGGAGCACGATTCTCTCCCAGCACACTGGGCGGGTGGCCAGAAGGCACCTAGTGACTTCAAATTACAAGTCTTCGTGGGGTTCATTAGAAAGAATTGGCTTGCTTTTATAGGTCTCTGTCTTGATCCTCACAAGTGTCCCCTTCGGCATGAATTTAAGCTTTTGGGTGCCTGGGTGGCTCAGTGGGTTCGGCGCCTGACTCTTGACCTAGTCTCAGGTCATGATCTCACGGTTCGTGAGTTTGAGCCCCGCGTCGGGCTCTGTGCCGACAACGGGAAGCCTGCTTGGGATTCTCTCTCTCTCCCTCTTTCCCTCCATGCCCCTCTTTTGCTTCCACTCTCTACATAAATAAACAAACATTAAAAAAAAAAGAGTGTAAGCTCCACATTCACATCCTGTACAATCGTGATCAGAGAACCACGTATCTCTTTCCAACCTCTGCCATTTCCCCCCCACATGCATACAGTTTCGTAGAGACCCATTACCTAAGCATTTGGCTGAGATATTCGTTAAATCGTTAATAAGCATGGTTCACAGAAATAGTTAAATTAGTTAATAAGCAAGACAAGAGTTGAGAATGTGAAAAGAAATGTAGGTTTGGAGACATTTGGCAAAGCCGCGCGTCCATAAATTTTTCTAGATTTGGGAATGCCGTGTCGCCGCTAAAGCCCATCTGAAATACTGAGAAAAGAAATCTGGTTTGGAGTATGTCCCCATGTTTGTGTCACTTGTCTCTATCAGAGCACAATGAAAAGGAGAGATGGCTTGCTATTGGATCAACGAGTTCTGTGACGACTTAGGACATTTACTGAACGGGCGAAAAGGAGCGAGGCTTTCATGCAGCCCGTGGGGTCTGTTTTGTCTTTAAAACTGTGCTTGGGCCATCTTCCAGGGTGCCTTAAGCAGTGGCCTACATCCGTAGAACCAGACAGAAAACAGACATGGTCGGTGGATGGATGGACAAGATGGAAACCTGCTCAGCGAGCAATCAGGTGCTAATAGTCAATTCAATCTGTTGCTTTCGATCAGTGGTTTTGCAGATAGCAGGCAGGTTGAAGGAGTGAAATTACCCCGCCCCCAGCTCCTGTCTCAAAGCCTTTTTGTGTTGACTCTGGCAGGAAATGACACGTCTGTGTTTTATGGGGGGGAAAAAAAATTAAGAAAGAGTTAAGGAAGCCTCAATGTTCAAACAGTCATTTTAGCTTAAATGTCTAATTAAGATTGTGCTGTCTTGATGATTTAACAGATCCAAAAGCAGTGTTTTCTTATGGCAGCTGATCCCAAGGCCTGCTAGCCAAGCATGAAGCTTTGTTAATGAGAAATATAAGCTTATAGTCAGGCCTCTGGATACTGCTATTAAAATGTACCTAATCATGTTCTTTAAGCAGAATTAGATAATCACAATGAACTGACTTTTTCGCTCAGACGATGAACCTTTCCATTTGATAGATTGTGCATAAGTAATTTAACTTGGAGTTCATTGATACAAAATATCACTGTCACCAAACTTTACAATAAAAAATAAACTCTAAGCGTTAATTATTTTTTTTTTCCTTTGGGAGGGACTCTTGGCAGACCGAAGGTTTTTTCCCACACCGTCGTAGGCTTTTACGGCCTCTGAAGCACTAAATGTATAATCTTCCAGGAAAATGAGGCCCAGGCAGCTCTCTAGCTTACAGACTTGGCCAGGCTGTTCGGCACCTTTCGTTTTAAGTAAGAAGTGGGGAAAGCGTGAAAACATTAGAGGAAACATTACCAGCCATGGATAACAGAGACACATGGAAAGAGGAAGCAAAACAAGTAAGCCGGAAAGGAAACGCAGACGAGCAGGTCTGTGGCACAGCCGCGTGTTCCCAACCCCCCCAGCAGGACAAGAGCCTGCAGGAATCTGAAGAATTGAACCCAGCTCCCAGATGAGGGTCCGAATAAGGGGATGCTGTAGAGACGGGAAGGCGGGAATTTCGCTTTTGCTTTAAGAATCACTCACTGGGGGTTCCATCTAAAATGTTCTACAGAGGGCGCCTGGGTGGATCTGCTGGTTAAGCATCTGACTCCTGATTTCGGCTGTCAGGACCTCCCAGTGGTGAGGTCGAGCCCCACGTCGAGCTCCGCGTGGGGCGTGGAGCCTGCGTAAGATTCTCTCTTTCCCTCTCCCTCGGCCCCTCCCCCCTGCCCTCTCTCAAAAAAACCGTTCTACCGCTTAGACGGGATTTATTGACACCTCATCAGCAAAGTGAGCTTGTACAATCTGTAATGAGATAGATGTTAGAATATAGGGGGGAGCAGTATTGATTACCCATCAGAATTGTGTAAGGGGCTGGCAGGTAAGTACATAAAATTTACTTATAGCGTATCTTTCACTCTACAAGGAAAGAATACGATTTTGTTTCAGGCTCCTTTCCTAAACCATCTGTGGTTTCACTGATCTATTCCACAAGCATTTCTCATAAATCTATCCTATGCCAGTGCCGGGCACAAACCAGAAACACAAAGATATATAAGATACAGACCCTACCTTAAAAACTGACGGGCAGATCGGATCAGAGAGGCAACAAAGCAAATCATTATAACATTATAACATTAGCCAACATTTCCTATAGTGCTTACGCCCTATCGGGTACTGTTCTGAGCACCTTAAATACGTACCTCGTTTAATCCTTGCAATAGTTTTGGAAGGAAGACATTTTTATTACCCCCATTTTACAGATGAAAAAAACTGAGGCCAAAAGTAGAAGAGGCAGTCAGGTAGTTCGCCCAAAGGTGCACAGCTTGGGCGGAATCTGGCCCCACGCCATCTGGCATGAGGCTTCTTTATCTTAATCAAACACTCACTTAGCTGTTAGCAACACAGTCTGTGGAGGGACTGTTGGGGCTCAGAAGTGGGACACCTAAGTTAGAGAGGAGGTGTCAACTTGAGTGAGAAAGGGAAAACCAGCAAGAGTTAACTGGCACAATGAACTATATCTAATTACAACTCAAAACCTCCTTTGTAGAGTTCCGAAGACATTCTCATTGACAAATATACACACATACGTGTATATATATATATATATATATATATATATATATATACTATTGGCATATCTTGTATATAGTTCTCAATGATATATATATTTTACAATAATATATAATTTTTACAATGATTTCTCAATGATATACATTTCTATTTCGATATTATATATATGTATATATAAACTATTGGCATATCTCGTATATAGTTCTCGATATATATTTTACAATAGTATATAATTTTTACAATGATTTCTCAATGATATATATTTCGATATTATATATATATGTATATATAAACTATTGCAATATCTCGTATATAGTTCTCAATGATATATATATTTTACAATAGTATATAATTTTTTCAATGATTTCTCAATGATATATATTTCAATATTATATATATGTATATACACATATACATATACATATATATATATTTTTTTTTAATTGACGGCTAGGAGTTGGGAAGAGAAAGGGGGTAACATGAAGGACGGTGTCCAATGTCTGCAACATAGCTGTTGAGAGAGAAGAGAGACAGAGAAAATGATACCTAAGCCTCAGACCCACCTGGCACAGCTCTTCCAGGTGAGTGGGGGCAAGGTGTGGAGCGGGTTCAAGAGGGACTCTTACGGCTGAACCACCAGAGTTCTAGCAGCTTCTGATCTGTTTCAGAAGGCTCTCATCAGGCGAGAGCTAAGGATCAACGACACCACAGTACAGGAGGGGCAGTGAGTGGAGACTAACCCCCGGGGCACCTCTGGGAAGATGCTTGCAGTGACCCACACTCAAATCAAGGTGTAAATGTGCAGGCTGGAGTCCCACGTATGGTGTCTATATCATAGAGCTTCTCGGAGGCCATAGTTAACCTCCAAGGGCATTGACACCCACAGACCCTCCACGGAGAGTTACCGCCTTGCCAGACTGAGCTGTGGCTTGCCAGGAGTTAAGTAAGTACCATCCCAGCAGGAGCTGTGCGCAAAGGGCGTGGGTCCGCACACCCTGGCCTCGCATCCTCAGCAGCCGAATCAAATGCTCCCGCCTCTACTCTTGGGTGGCCCCTTGCCCTGGATAGGCTTTCCTCCTCCTCCAACAAGGACATGAGTGCCTTAAAGGCTTAAATGTTTAATTTCAGTAACAAAGTGAAATGAGCAAGGGACCTCTTTCTCCCTATCGAAGACCATTAAACTCCGGTTTCAAATTATCTGATGCTAAATAAAGTGTTTTAATTTTCAGCCAGCGTGTATTGGGGGTGAGTCTTGAATCATCCTCTGGGGCCCCTGGGGCCTCGCGTCCTTCCAGTTTTAGTGTCACGATCCAGTCACCGGCCCAGAGCGGAGGAGGCACGTTGCTATCAAACCGCAGGGATTTCTTGGGTTGGGTTTGAGGTCACCCTGTATAATTTTTGGCTCTGTCTCCAGAGGAATGGAAAGGCCCGGGCCCTGGGGATCCTATACTTACCTGGACCTGCTTCTTTTCTCCCGATTTATTTCATCTGATTCATACTCATGGGTGCACCATTAAAGTGCGTTCTACCCCTTAGTAAATGTAGTGACTTCACTTACCATCTGGCCCGGGGGTCTCTGAGGTGGGTGCACACTCCTTACCCTAGAGCCTACAAGACCTTCCACTGTTGGGCGCTAATAAACTATTAAACGTTTTATTTCTTTTATTTTTAAATCATCCTGGCTTAATATATTTGTTTTATTTTTTAAAAACTTTTTAATGTGTATTTATTTTTGAGAGAGGGAGAGAGTGAGAGAGCGTGAGTGGGGGATTGGCAGAGAGAGAAACACACACACACACACACACACACACACACACACACACAGAAACAAAGCAGGCTCCAGGCTCTGAGCTGTCAGCAAAGAGCCCGACACGGGACTCAAACCCACGAACTGTGAGATCATGACCGGAGTTTGGACGCTTAACCAGCCTGAACTCCCCAGGCGACCCTATGTTTGTTTTAAAATGTACGTAAGGGACACTGTTGGTTGAGGGTCCTACTCTCGATTTCGGCGCAGGTTATGATCTCACGATTCGTGAGTTTGAGCCCCGGGTCAGCTCTGCGCGGACATTAAGACGCTTGCTTGGGATTCTCTCTCTCTTTCTCGCTGTCCCTCCCCGGCTCATGCTCTCTAGCTTCTCCTCAAAATGAATTAAAAAAAAAAACCTTAAAATACAACACAATAAAGGGGCGCCTGGGTGGCGCAGTCGGTTAAGCGTCCGACTTCAGCCAGGTCACGATCTCGCGGTCCGTGAGTTCGAGCCCCGCGTCGGGCTCTGGGCTGATGGCTCAGAGCCTGGAGCCTGTTTCCGATTCTGTGTCTCCCTCTCTCTCTGCCCCTCCCCTGTTCATGCTCTGTCTCTCTCTGTCCCAAAAATAAATAAACGTTGAAAAAAAAATACAACACAATAAAATAAAATAAAGTGTATGTAAGATATAATAAGATGTGTTACATACGTATGCATATGATTCATGCCCAAATGTTTACAAGGGAGCTCCCCTTCTAAAAATCCAAAGAGTTTGCAGATTACTGTTATAGCCTAAAAAGTGTGGCCTCCCATCTTTGCCTTCTCTGTTCACTCCTATAGCCAATCATATTTTTCTTAGTTTATTTGTTTATTTTGACACAGAGAGAGTGCTCTAGAGTGTGAATGGGGGAGGGGCAGGGAAAAAAGGAGAGAGAAAGAATCCTAGGCAGGCTCCTCCCTGTCAGTACAGGTGGAGCCCCAACCCACCAGCCCTGAGATCACGACCTGAGCCGAAACCAAGAGTCAGATGCCTACCCGACTGAGCCACCCAGGTGCCCCTTGCCAATCACTTGTCATTTACCCATCGCTCTACAAACACGGATTGAGGACCCCGTATGGGACGAGCACTTGCTCGGTGTTAAGGGTATGCAGACAAACAGAGCACCGCAATAGCCCTTGACTAGCCCACCATCTGGAGGGAGATCCGGAAGTTCAGACCAAGTACAGCCCTAAACCTGAGGGCTGAAAACGAGAGCGTGTTCATGGCACTCTAAGGGGAAGCGACAGCTGACGCTGGATTGAAAAAGGTCAGGAAAGCATTTACCGCTGTGACATCCCGAGGAAGGAGACCCTTTCATGCGGAAGGGGCAGGGTAAAGGCATAGACCCATGAGAGTACCGAACAGCAATGGGCTAGAGCCCAGCCCCGCGACGGCCTGAACTGGCTGTGGATTACAACCCACATGGGGTGCTGGGTAACAAGAAACGGCAGGCCTGGAAGCGGGGAGCCATCCCGGGTCACCTGAACCCGGGCAACAAATACGAGCTGGATTTCATCTTCTAGATCCCCTCCCTAATCAGTGTGATCCTCCCCCCACCCCGCCCGCCCCACCCCCGGGCCACCACCATCCAGACCATCCAGAAGCTCATCAGAACCATGGGAGCGCATAGCGCGCAGATCTCCACTTTAACCGACACCCAAATCCAAATCTGCATTTTTTACCAAGATCTCTGGGTAATTCAGCTTCATATGAAGTTTGAGAAGCAGAGGGCAGGACAGTGAAGGACCAGCGTAGGCTCAAGAGCGCAGGCATCTCAGTTTACACGTGACACCGCCAGCTGAGACAAGTTTCCGAACCCCTTCCTGCCTCCCTCCTTCCTAAAATCACTCTCACAGGGTTTGGTACCTCTCCTACCTCATAGCCTCGTGGTAAAGATTCAGTGAATGGTCCGTTTAAAAACAAGCGAGCAAGCAAACAAAAAACCCTTCGTAAGGTACCTGGCCCAGAATTATAAATGATCAGGGAGTGGTAAATAGATTTTTTTTTTCATTGCCTAAATATTCAGAGTCCTTCTCTCTGCTTTGTGCTTGAGGGAGACCCGCAGAGGTCGGCCTATTCCAAGCACAAAGACGAATGAAAGATTCGGAGCTTCATAAATAATCGAGGCAATGCTGATTCGCGCTTTTGGAGAATCGGAGAAGCCTTCCAAGAAGACTTACCGGCTAAAAGCCATTTGCAATTTTTTGCACAGCCGCGATGAAATGGTATGTTGGGCAATTCACCCACATTTGGATCTTCCCAAAGGGAATATTATTATTCCCCTTTTCCCGGATGAGGACGCTGAGTCTCTAGAGAGTAAATAAACTGCCAGTGGTCATGCAGTTACTAAAAAACAGGATTCTGCCAGATGTGTCTCTCCCCAAAGCCTACACAATCTTTGCGACACGCCGATCCGCCTTAGAACAGAAAAGGAACTGCCACCCGCCAGGAAGTCAGGTAGCTAATGGGTGATAATACCATCGAAGGACACATGCCTTTAATTAAAAAAAAAAAAAAAAAATTTCAAACTTAGAGAAAAGTTGGAAGAATCAGAGAGTGAATACCGCATCTTTATCTTATGGTAGAAACTGTCCATGCCCTTTGTAGAACTCTGGAAAATCACAAAAAATTATTTATTTATTTATTTAAAGTTTATGGAGAGAGAGAGAGAGAGAGAGAGCAAGCGGGGGAGGGGCCAAGAGCGAAGGGAACAGAGGATCCCAAGCAGGCTCTGTGCTGACAGCAGACAGCCTGATGCGGGGCTCAAACTCACAAACCGTGAGATCATGACCTGAACTGAAGTCAGACGCCTAAGCGACTGAGCCACCCAGGCGCCCCTTGGAAAACGTATTGAAATATAAAATGGCAGGGCACCTGGCTGACTCAGTCAGTAGAGCATGTGACGCAGGGTCCTGAGTTCGAGCCCCGTGTTGGGTGTCGAGACTGCTTAAATAAACAAATGAATGAATGAATGAATGAATAAAATAGACATTGCGATCACGTATTTCCCTTTAGAAGGTTTTACGGGCAGGAACGCATGAGTGTGTTTGCAGGCTTGTAATCATACTGTGCACAACTTTATTTTTCTCAGCGAACACCATATCCCAAATATTGGATCGCAAGTATTTTGTGAAATCATTAAAATCTCCGTAAATAAGAGGCTTGGTGAGTTCACATACTCTGCCGTATTTTCCTCATCATCTATTGTTTGACACAATAGTCTCTACCCAAGTTTTCTCCGCCAAACAGCACCGTGATGAACATCTTTGCACACATCATCTGCCACCCATTAGCATAAATCACAAAAGTCTCAGCCATGGTTAAAAAAGAGCCAGTCTTTCATTTCAAATCCTTTAAGTCAAAAAAAAAAAAAAATCTTCACGTCTTAAAGCTTAGGCTTTGCATAAAACCTATTGAAATAAACTCGATACACAAACAGCCACTTAGGATTTCAATAAAAATACATATGAGAGCTATGTAGCTAATCTATTTTTCCCCTTCCCCCAACCATTGCTTCAGGTCAGGGGCTTAAGAATAAAATCACCCCAGGGGTGCCTGGGTGGCCCAGTCGGTTAAGCGTCAGACTTCATGCTCAGGGCATGATCTCACGGTTCGTGGGTTCGAGCCCCGCATCGGGCCCTGCGCTGACAGCTCGGAGCCTGGAGCCCGCTTCGGATTCTGTGTCTCCCTCTCTCTCTGCCCCTTCCCCGCTCGCGCTCTGTCTCTCTCTGTCTCTCAAAAATAAATAAAAATGTAAAAAAAAAAAAAAATTCTTTTAAAGAATAAAAACACCGCACAGGGACTGAGGTTCCAAATTCAGCCTTGTGTGTAACTCTCCATTGTCCTAACATACCTATCACAATGGAGGAGAAGCCTCCTTCTTCGTACCAGTAAGAATGGCTGTTTCCTCCTGACTTCGTACGTGACGTCCCCTTACTCACGCAGACTTGGAATTGCCTCTTTACCGGGGTTCTTGGTCCCAGCAGACACCAACGCTGGATGACTTCAGCAGGAAGGGGAATGACTTGGGGCATCAAGCTGGAAAGACAGGAGGTGAGAACACGGCATGACCCAGTGGTCTGATTAGAGCGAGTTGGGTCTCCAATGCTGGACACCCGTCCCTGTAGCTTTCCTCTGGCCAGCACCTGGAGAATTCTGTCATTTTCCTGTGTATGTGTCTACATCACGCCTTCAAGATTTAAACCAGTGGGGTGTATCATCTGACTGTCGTAGCTTTGGGTAGAGCCCACAGCCTACCTTCTGGAAACTGGGGCGAGGGACTATCTATCACCTTGCATTTTCAGAGTGAGGAAGAACCTGAAAGGAAGAACTTTGCCGACGAATGACCAGAGGTATAGCAGGGGCCACGGTCTTGTTCATATGACACCTACATAGCGTTTATCGTTCTTCCTCTTACCGCGCATCCATTACAAACGGATGTGCTGCCTAATCACTGGAACTAGGTCTCACGTATTCCACATACGTCCACGTCTGCACCGTATACCCGCCAACGGCGGGGAGCCAAAGTCTTGCTAGTTACATCATCCAGCTTCGTTATGGAGGATCCGAAGTCAAGTTGCCCTTTACAGGCAAAATCATCGCTGTCAGTCACTGTAACACCCAGAACTTTCATCACTTTTGGAGAACAAGTGGAACTGGAAAATTGTAATTTTCTTCTCTGTGGGTGGATCTAAAGCCTCGGTCCTAAGACACCTGGTCATCCTGCCCACGTGGAGGTGCAGGAGACAGTAGGTGTATGAAGAACACACAACGTTTTATCCCTGCTTCTCCCTGCCTCCAGCAACAACCCGATTGTTCTCGGGGAACTGGGTTCCGTCACCTTATTATGGCAAAGAACTGTCTCCCAGATAGTGTCATAAATGAATCTTTGAGAGGCTACTCCACTGTTCCATACGACTTGCTACTTTGGAGTGCACGATAAGACCAAAGAACGCCACTGGTATAACCCATTATCATGCGTCTTTCACTGCGGACCACACGTTGATTGAGCCGCCGTGTCAGTGTAGATGACATTGAGGGGCCCGCACATGCAAAAGCACACTTGCAAAAGCACAGAAGACAAGGGGGAAAAATAATCCAAAATAAGGGTCTCCTCAGTGAACAGAGATTGTATCCCACTCTGGGATGAATTAAAGTCTAATGAGATCACTAGACCCGCATGTTATTGGCTGCCGTCCATCGCTAGGAATATTGGTATACTGGGACTCAGTGTTGGTCGCTGACTAATGAGAAGCCAGGTCAGATCAGAAGAGTTAAATCTAAGTTCCTAATCAACGTATACCTGTATTGCTGCCTCTGTAAACATTCAGTTCCTGAACTCATTAAGCAAGCACCTTGACTGGCATATTCCTAATTACAGCGAGATTTTCAGTAAAGACCTTTTGTGGGCTTTCACCGGGGTACCAATATTTTTTACATTCTGGGCCCATTCCGGGAAATCCATTGGCACGACTTCCCCTAAACTCCTAGACATAAATATTCTAGTCTTGCCCTCATCGGGTCCTAAATCTCCTTGACAAATCATTTTCCAGATTGGATGGTAAGAAATACTGCCCGATGCTTTAGTCTCTGGGGAGATTTCTTTTCTCCACGGGAAGGGGTAGGAGGACACATAGACTGAGGCACCATTCAGGGTCCTAGGAATCTGTGAGCCCACTGAAGTTCATCTCTGTGGGGACAGCTCCAGACAAGCAAATGGCTAAAGCCATAGGATATTAAGAGGATCTAAAGAGGCGACCCAGATAAAGGTGGTTCTCGGCTCTGAAAGTCATGGTTTTCTCCTAGAACTCTAAGGGTCTGTGACAAAACTTCCCTTGGGGGACTTTCCAGAAGCTTCTTGCATGATCCTTATTTAAAAAAAAAAAAAAAAACTTTTTTCAATGTTTATTTATTTTTGAGAGACAAAGCACGAGCAGGGGAGGGGCAGAGAGAGGGGGAGACACAGAATCCGAAGCAGGCTCTGAGCCATCAGCACAGAGCCTGACACGGGGCTCAAACTCATGAACGGTGAGATCATAACCTGAGCTGAAGTCAGACACTTAGCCGACTGAGCCACCCAGGCGCCCTGCGTGATCCTCATTTATCCAAGGACCATCAAAATGGTCCAGGGGCACGTCAGGTTGAACTCCAATCGCGAACTTCTCTTGTTCTGCATCCCACTCCAAAACTGACAATGTGTTAGGTCCCAAAATAAATGGGTTGGAGCATTATTTACAAGTATAGCATATGCTGCCTCTAAACTCCAGAGGCCCACCAAACCTTTTTCTTAGTGATGTCTCTTTCTTTTTGTCTCTTTCTTAGTGATAAGAACAAGGTACAGTGGCTTGTCTCTTATCTTAGAAGAAAGCTGTGCTTCGACACCTATATCATTTCATCTTCATGGGGATTATGTCCTCATTGGGCATGTGTATGCCTGTCAGAATATTCTAGTGCTTGCCACTAACCACTAACCCGGTTAATATGGATTGATGTCAAAAGTATCGCGGGCCAGGGTAATCTCTTACGGAATCTCAAGATGATCCACATCCCTAGCTTGCACTCTGACGGGAAACGGGCAGGTTTTTGCGGCCCCAAGATCCACGGAGAGGGGGTAATGCTGTCTTTGCTATGCAAATACTTACCGCTTTTGAGTCTCGGACTAATGAGTCCCAAGCAGACAGCATTCACTGAACTGACGGCCACACACCAAGGTCCAGAGCCTGTGTTGATTGCCCGGTAAATGTAACACATCTGGCACAACAGCTGTATTCGGGGTTGTCACCTTGTGAAGTTTATAGAGTTCATTGTCATTTGGAAAGACCCGCCTGGTGTTTGCAGAGACCAGAAGGGCTCATCGAAAGGAGATGGGATAAGAACGGCCACCCTGGCATCATTCAAGCATTTGATATCGGTGCTGGGAATGACCAGTTCTGAGTAAGTCCCAGAGGCTCCGTTTGGCTTTTCTTAACATCACGAGCCGTGATCGTTACAGTGAAAAGATAAAATTGAGAAATCTCCCAGTTGCTAAACACATCAGTTGCAGTCATACGTTGGGAAACGGATGAAATAACCACGTGTAGATCTGAGGGCCTAACGAAAGCAATTTGATTTGGGCCCAAACCTCACTGCTCTCAATAAGCTCTTTCTAAAAGTTTTTATTGAAACTCCGTTTAACATACAATGTAATAGTCGTTTCAGGCATACAACAGAGTGATTCAAGGCTTCCAAACAGCACCCAGTGCTTATCGTGACACGTGCCCTCCTTAATCCCCATCCCCTATCTCGCCCCATCCCCCACCCATCTCCCCTCCGGGAGCCATCAGTTTGCTCCCTGTAGTTAAGAGTCTGTTTCTTGGTGTTCCTCTCTCTGTCTCTCTTTTCCCCCCCGCTATGGTCGCTTGTTTTGTTTCTTAAACTCCACGCATGGGTGAAATCAAACGGTATGTGTCTTTCTCTGCCTGACTTATTTCACTTAGCGTTATACCATTTAGGTCCATCCATGTCATTGCAAATGGCGAGATCTCATCCTCTTTATGGCTGAGTAATATTCCATTGTGTGTGTGTAGACATATGTTTATGTATACACATTTGTATTTATATTTATATGTTATAAATACATACATCACCACATCTTCTTGATCCGTTGATCAGTTGATGGACACTTGGGCTCCTGCCATAATTTGCCTATGGTTGATAATGCTGCTGTAAACATCGGGGTGCATGTATCCCTTTGTTTTAGCATTTGTGTATCCTTTGAGTAAACACCTAGGTGCAATTGTTGGATTGTAGGGTAGTTGATTTTTTTGTTAATTTTTTTTTACATTTATTTATTTGTTTTTGAGAGACAGAGAGAGAGACAGAGCACAAGCGGGGAACGGGCAGAGAGAGAAGGAGACACAGAATCTGAAGCCGGCTCCAGGCTCCAAGCCGTCAGCACAGAGCCCGACACGGGGCTCGAACTCACGGACCGCGAGATCATGACCTGAGCCGCAAGTCGGATGCTCAACCGACTGAGCCACCCAGGCGCCCCTAGGGTAGTTGATTTTTAGCCTAAGCTCTGACTCTAACTATGGAACAAGGTTGGCTTTATCAGATTCCCTGGAATCAATTTCACTTTCTGTCCAATAGACCTCAAAAATTCTTGGCATCCTCCTTTTCCTAGGGTTCAGTTACCCTGACAAAAAGATAAAGCTTCATTTTAGGAAGGATTTGAGGAAATCTCTCTCTCTCTCTCTCCTCTATCCATTTATGGTTAGCGATATTGCAGATCCTTCTCTTACGGGAACCCAGCTTCCCCTTTAGGAACATCACCATTAACCATCATGAAAGATACCTACAGAAAATGTCACCTTAATTGCTGCTTTAGCCTTCCTGCCCATCACGGCAATTATATCAGCCTTGCCTCTGATGCCAACTCTTTCCACCTTCCCACAATCCCATCATCCCTGTTCATGCTGAGAAGTCATGTTTCCCTACCGTCCACCCTGGCCTCCAGGGAGCACTCACTATCAAGCATCTCAAAGATATTAGAACCCCCTGCCCATGACTTTTCTTTTACTGCCCTTCATGAGTTAAAAGTTTTAGTCTTCTGCTTTTATCGGTCTTAACTTATCAAGAAGAAATTGTAGAGCATAGATTCAGATTAATGATTCAAACCTGAAGTAAGATTACGCCGATGTAATCGCCACTGATGACCCTATGGGGAGGAAGAAAAGTGCTTCTGATGTTCTTACTGAGACAGAGGCAAAAAAAAAAAAAAAATTTGCCACACCAGGGACCAATCCACTAAGAAAATGATATCGGGGCCAGCAGCCCCAATCGGAATGACCATCTGATTCGATATACAATGATCCATCCCAAACTCTGAAACCTGGCCACCGCTGACATATACCAAACATCTACCATTCCGCGTTACTGATAGCAATGCCATTCTTTGGGGTTTTTCAGAAATGATTTGCTCTTTGGTTAAATGAGAGGAACTCCAAGGACATCTGGACGGCCTGTTCTCCCAAGTGCACAAGATAATTATTCCAACCCATAAGAACTGGAAAAACCAACTTCAGGAAAGTTTTAGGAGCCCACCGGGCACTTGTGAGGTCGGTTTGGGTTCACACCCCACTCTAACTGCTCAACGACAATGACATTCTAGGTCCCCAGAATTAGCACTAACTCAGAGCCACTGTTTAATCATACCCAGAAAGCCAGGACCTTTATGCCTGTAAATGGTTACAAGTCCCTTTGTGAAAGGCTATGTCTCTTTCTCTGGCTTTTGATACTATTAGGGAGATGGTTGGAAGCCCTATGATAAACCCACTGCAAAATCCCTCTGCCCTGAAGACCTTTATGTTATATCAAGTAGTTTCTCATATCTGAACCTCGCTCAGCCTCTGTTTCAGTCTACCAACAACAAGAACAAAAAATTAGAAGGAAAACTCGTTTCGGAGTAGCCCATTGCATCCAGAATCTCTGACGAGTTTACTCATGTCAGTAAATTCAGATGGATCCAATATTGTGGGAGACGGTCCTAGGTCAAGCTTGCTTACGTTCTACTGGCACATACTTTACCCAACTTCCTTTCCTCTTATAAAATAGCAAGTTCCTGTCGTTCTTTCATTATGCCCCCATTCTCATAGTACCTTCGGGCATGGCGGGATCTGACTCTGGTTCTGGAAACTGAGAGTTTGGAGGAATTACAGAGTCATCGATAAAGGATAAACAACCTCTTCAAACACTGGGGGAAGAACATCTCAGTAAGAACTGAGAGTTCTCAGTAAGAACATCAGAAGAGCTTTTCTTCCTCTTTGGCTGGTGGGGGACACTGAGGGTGGGTTTGGAGTTTGCATATCCCCGGAGTCCTCTGAATCTTCCCAGAAACCTGTTCTAGCTTTTGGCATGTCAGTCTTTCTCGATCAATGCCTGAACCTTCATATAAGAGACCTACCGAGACGTTGATTCAATGGTCACTGACCTTCAGTAACCAAAGAGTTAATCTCTTTATGTAATTTCTGGCTACTTCAGATCTATAGCTGCAGAAATTTAGAGTTTCACTATGTTGTTGTTTCTGCTTTTTCTTTAAACCAGCCATTAGGGAGTCTTTGTTTATCATGCCCTGAGCCAAGGATTCGGGGACTTGAGCTTGTCATTCTCTATTGTTAGAAGTGGCCATCCTGCCCCCGAAAACATGGGATTTCTCGGATCCCTCACGCTGGTCCATCCCATTGGTCGCTTAGTTGTGCAAAGATCCTAGGTCAGGTAAACCCAAGCAATCATTGTACCTTGCCATTGCGTATCGCAGAAAGCTACGTTCTGATTCCTGACCACTAATTAATATCATTCCGGACTAGAAGGACTTCACCTTCTAGCCACATAAACTAACACAATTCCGGGATCAGTTGGGTAACTCTGACATGTTATTCCTTCAGAACGAGACAGAACATGGACCGGGCTAGACAGCTGGGTAGAAAAGAGATCTTTTGCTAAAAACCGAGTCTTTAGGTGAGGAATTTCTACTCTAGAAGTTTAGTTGCCACGCGGGCTTGATATGGAACACCACACTTTGGTTATTTCGAGTACACATGTAAGATACCAAAAAAAAGAAGAGAAGACTTTCACTCTGAGCTCTACACTCAGGAAAAGGAAACACGCGTTGGCCTCATTAAGGATCCCTATATTAATTCACCTTCTCCCAAAGAGAAACTTCCGCTCGCCAGAAATGTGGCATTTCTTCCCTTCGAAACGGCGCAGAAAATTTCCAAGCAGACTTTCTTCACATAAAATGCTGGTTGGAAAGGATCTGTGTTAGCACGGCCATCACTCAACATGTTCACCCGGTACCAAACGGATTGAGTTTCCCCTCCCTGGAAGAGAGGACAGGAGTCATGGGTTTGGAATCCCATCAAGGAGAGAACAGAATGTGCTCGACTGGGGAACACGTTCCCCACCCACCTTTCCAAGTCAGCACAGCAGCACCGAGAAGACAGGAAAATATCAGGTATGCTTAATGGTAGCTGAAGTGCAGCCAAATAGCACACTTCCCCGTGCACTCGCGCATGCTGGCGCTCTGAAAGATGCAATTTCTCCATTTCCAGAACGCCACAATTTGTTAGCTGCACAGCATCCTTCCAATAAAACACTGGTATTTTAGTCATCTCTTCCTGGAGTACCATACTTTTATTTTTGTAGGCGTCTCTAAATCACATCAATTCACAAAAGACCAATTTCTTGCTGCTGTAGTCAAATCAGATGTTGCATACACACACACACACACACACACACACACACACACACACACCATGGGTGTTTTCCTTTTTTTTTTTTTTTTTTTTTTTTTGCCAGTTAGTCGTAGATGAGAAATTTGTAATCTGAGTCACAAAGCTCCCTTAGGCAGAGACCAGGGCTAATGAATGCAGGGTAGGAACCCAGTGCCCATTGTCCTCTCCAGGCACCCGTTGCCTCCCTGACACCCCCACTTCCCAGCTTACTGCTCACATTGTGGCTTCTCTGGGGACCTGTTACAGGAGCCCTTTTAAATCTCAGCTTTGTAATGATTGTTTGCCATCGTTTACACAGATGTGAGGGTGCTGATATCAACAAGATGAGTCTATTTTAATAGGACTATCTCGTATCGTTCATGTAAAATCTTAGGACTGAAGGGATCTCAGGGATTTTGTAGTTCATGTTACATATGGGGAAACTGAGGCAACAATAACCTAAGTCAGTACATACAGAACCCAGTACATACTGAGTGTGTGCTCTTTCCTCTGCTCGGGAGTAAGCAAAATTTTTCTTTAAAGGGCCAGATAGCAAACACACACACACACACACACACACACATATATATTTACTTATTTATATATGTATATGATGATTTATATATAAATTTGTATTTATATATATATGTTGTATTTATAAATATAATATAAATACTATATTATATACAAATATTATATTTACTATAAATACTATATAATTGTAAGTAATATATTTATATATAAAATATATAATTAATATAATATAAGTAATAAATTTATATGATATAGTAAATATTACATATAATAATATATAATATAAATATATAATAAATAAATAATAATAAATAAAAATTAAAAAATTAAAAATAAAAATAAAAAATAAATAAAATAAATAATAATATAATAAATATAATATAAGTAATATATTTATATATAAAATATATAATTTATATGTAAATATATAATAACATTTATATATAATATATATATTATATATTTATATATAAATATATTACTTATAATTATATAGTATTTATATAATACTCTAGTAATTATATAATATATAATTATATAATTATAGTGATTATATACTATATAAGTATATTTTATATAAATATATTACTTATAATTATATAGTGTTTATATTAAATATAATATTTGTATATAATATAGTATTTATATTATATATTTATATAATTATATATATAATATATAAATTTATATAATTTGTATAATATAAATATATTACTTATATTTAAATATATTATAAATATATATTTATATTTATATTATATTTATATATAAATATGTGTGTTTAAATAATTATAAAGCCTTAGAAACAGAAACTATTCTTAGTTAGGACTTTACAAAATTGGACAGCCAGCTGGATTTGGTTCAGGGACTATAGTTTGCCACATTTTATTCTCTTTCATAATACTAACATCTGTCATCAAAAATAAGGGGAGTGTAGGGGCACGTGGGTGGCTTACTTGGTTGAGCATCTGACTTCAGCTTCGGTCATGATCTCACTGTTCCCGAGTTTGAGTCCCACATCGGGCTCTGTGCTGACAGCTCGGAGCCTGGAGCCTGCTTTGGAGTCTGTGTCTCCCTCTCTCTCTGCCTCTCCTCTGCTCATGCTCTGTCTCTCTCTCAAAAATAAATAAACATTAAAAAAAATTAAAGTACAAATTTGTATATAATAGAAGTTGTGATTTCAGCTCTAGTTCTGCTCTCTGAGAGGTACCACCTTGTATTAGTTTCCTTGGGTTGCCATAATAGATTACCACATACTTAGTGGCTTCAACCAACAAACATTTATTTTTTTCACAGTTCTAGAAGCTGAAAGTCTGAAACCAACGTGTCAACAGGACTATGTTATTTCTGAAGGCTTGTGGGGAAGAATCCTTCTTCGCTTCTTCTTAGTTTCTGGTAGCTTCCAGCACTCAAAACTACAGTCTCTCCCTCCAAGTACATATGGAGTTGTCTCTCCCTGTTTCTCTGCATCTGAGAGTCCTCTCCTCTTCTTATAAGGACACAAGTCATTGGATTTACAGCTTGTCCTGATCCAGTATGACCTCATCTTAGTTTGACTACCTCTGCAAAGACCCCATTTCCACATAAGGTCACATTTGGGTACCACAGATTAGGATTGGATATATATTTGGGGGGGGGGGACACAAGTCAACCCACTATGCACCTTGACTGTGTTATTCTTAGTTTTTCTTTCAAGGAGGCTCTTTGTTGTCTCTCATCCTCTGTGGCTTCAACCGGAATGGGTTTTGAGAGTATTTATTACAGAATAAGCCCTCAGACATTGAAAGGAATTCCCTGAGGAGCCTGACAGACAACTCCTTTTATAAAATGTGTTGTGCACACACATGGTGGAGTGCATCGTGGAATACTACTGTTCCTTGAATCATGTTAGGGAACCCCCAGTGTAGGGGAAGAAAGTGAGACCCACGGATGACAGACACCAAGAGGAACCCCAGGGACACAGGGGAGGGGGGATACAAACCAAGTCCAGAGGCAAGCTCCAAAATCCAGAATAGTCGGCACTAAGTAAAATGTTATTCTACTTCCAGGGATTAAGAGGGAGCAACTTCAGGGCAATAGGCGGGAGTGTCACTCGGTGTCAGGCTATTGGACCAACAGATTGCGTCAATAATTTGATCCTTGACACTTGAGGGATATTTCCAATAGAGAATGCATGACAGTCAGGGCACCTGGATGGCTCAGTTGGTTGAGTGTCCAACTCTTGATTTCAGCTCAGGTCATGATCCCAAGGTCATGGGATCCAGCCTCGCCTTGGGCTCCATGGTGAGTCTGCTTGAGATTCTCTCTCTCCTGCTCACTCTCTGCCCCTCCCCTGCTCGTGTTCTCTCTCTCTCCAGTAAAGAAAAAAGTGAGGGAATGCACCACCAGGGGCTGGCTAAGGGTGAAGGACAGAAGTCCCCAAGTACTAGAGCCCTCTAGACAAAGGAGAACCATGACTGTGGGTGACATTTTGACATGAGAGTTGGAAAAGAAGGTGAAGATGATTTTCAACTATAGCACACATATGGTAGGCAGAACGGTGGCCTCCCAAGGAGGTTCACGCCCTAATCCCTGGAACCTGTACATATATTAAGCCACAGGGCAAAGGGGGATTTAGATTTGGAGTGTCCAGATGGAGCAATGTAATCACAAGAGTCCTTAAAAGTTAAAGAGGAGGTCTGAAGGGTTAAAATCAGAGAAAGAGATGTGAAAATAGCCACCAGGACAGGCTATGTGGTATGGGAAAGACGCAACCCACCATTATTAGTTTTCCAGATGAAAGGGAGCCATGAGCCAAGGAACGCAGAGCCAAAGAAAGACCAAGAAACTGTCCTAGATTGTTAGAGGCTAAAGAGTTGTGACTCAATTCAATGTGTGATCCCGGTTTGGGTCCTAGACCAGAAAGAAGATATTAGTTGGGTCACTGAAGAAATTTGAATGAAGTCTAAGGATGGGTTAATATTTCAATGTTAATTTAGTATATTTTTTTAGCGTTTATTTATTATTGAGAGACAGAGAGAGACAGAGCATGAGCATGGGAGGGGCAGAGAGAAGGAGAGACACAGAATCCGAAGCGGGCTCCAGGCTCCGAGCTGTCGGCACAGAGCCCGACGCAGGGCTCGAACTCACAAACCGCGAGATCGTGACCTGAGCCGAAGTTGGACACCCAACCGACTGAGCCACCCAGGCGCCCCTGTTAATTTAGTATTTTTAATCATTATACTGTGGTAGGGTTTGGGTTCCATGATGGTGAGATACTCTTATGGCTCACCCATCCAGCTAATTACAACTCTGAATTCTAGAGAAGACACGAAAAGGAACTCCCAAAGATTCTGTAAAGTAACCAAAAGTAGGCAGGTCATAGAGGGGAGATGACACGTGAAGAAGTGATCTAATTAGGAGCAAACCTTCTTTGGGAGCAAACCTGTCTTTTTTTTTTTTTTTTTTTTCCTGGCACAGCTTCGCCTCAAAGAGGTGGAGGGGGGGGTCCCAGTCATGGGGCAACGTGGCACAGTCTGCTCCAGGAGACACCCTGCCATCTAGAAGTCCTGGTTGTTCACTTTTCTGATCTACTTGGGCATTTCTGTACCCACAGTCTCCATCTCTCTTTTATTTCCTCAAAGGTATTAATCATAGTCATTGAACATTATGTGTTTGATAATCCCGGCATTTGAATAATGAGGCATCTGATCCTTTTGTCTGTGGCCCTGCTGGCTCAGACGATGGCACTTCTGTGTGCTTTATGAACACTGAATATGAGTCACCTTCCCATGAAATGCCATCTGTGAATGTTCTTTGGGGGCCTTTTTTGAAGATGCCGACATCTATGGAAGGCTCAGTACGTTCTAACACGTATTGATTGGGTTCCCACTGAAAGTCTAGGTGACACTACCCACCTAGGATCGCTTCACGATAAATTCTCAGCTTGAAGTATTTCAGGCTAACCACGTAGGATGATTCAGGGCTACAACCCTATATGAAGGCCAATTCGTAATTGAACATTCAAAGGTAGATGTATCTGTTTCATCGGCCCAGAACAAAGAGAGATGTGGAGAAAGTATATGTCTCGTTTATTCGTACACGATACTTAAGGCTTAAGTCTTAATGAGACTTAAGAGGTCACGGTTCTTGTGGGGTTCTCCTATTAGCCACCCCATCGAATCAGACACTCAATGACACCAACCTATGTCATTAGGCCCCCCAAAACTGCATAGGGATATCAGTCATTTCTGGTGGTATTACCAAGGCCAAAGCCACCACCAAGCTCTTTTCCCTTCTGAAGTCCAACCTTCTTCTTAAAAAGTGTTTATTTAATTTTTAAGAGAGAGTGATTGGGTGGAGGGCGGGCGAGGATCTGAAGCAGGCTCCACGCTGACAGCACTGAGCCTAACGTGGGCCTCGAACTCACGAGCTCCAAGATCATGATCTGAGCCAAAGTCGGATGCTCGGCCGACAGAGCCACCCGGGTGCCCTTAAATTCCAACTTTCATTTTGTTGGAATGAAACTGAGATTCCCTTAAATCCTGAGATTTCCTTAATTTCTTGCCAGCTCAGAAGGCTTTTCTCAATATTTTCAACAAAATATTTTTAGTTGTTTTAAAAAGAAGGGTTATACCACACTTCACGCCAGTCAGAGTGGCTAAAATGAACAAATCAGGAGACTATAGATGCTGGCGAGGATGTGGAGAAACGGGAACCCTCTTGCACGTTGGTGGGAATGCAAACTGGTGCAGCTGCTCTGGGAAACAGTGTGGAGGTTCCTCTAAAAAGTAAAAATAGATCTACCCTATGGCCCAGGAATAGCACTGCTAGGAATTTACCCAAGGGATCCAGGAGTGCTGATGCAGAGGGGCACTCGTACCCCAATGTGGACAGCAGCACTTTCAACAATAGCCAAATGATGGAAAGAGCCTAAATGTCCACCCACTGACGAATGGATAAAGAAATTGTGGTTTATATACACAATGGAATACTACGTGGCAATGAGAAAGAATGAAATATGGCCTTTTGTAGCAACATGGATGGAACTGGAGAGTGTTACGCTAAGTGAAATAAGTCCTACAGAGAAAGACATTTACCATATGTTTTCACTCTTATGTGGATCCTGAGAAACTTAACAGAAGATGATGGTGGAGGGGAAGGAAAAAAAAAAAAAGAGAGGGAAGGAGCCAAATCATAAGAGACTCTTAAAAACTGAGAACAAACTGAGGGTTGATGGGGGGTAGGAGGGAAGGGTGGGCGCGTGATGGGTATTGAGGAGGGCACCTGTTGGGATGAGCACTGGGTGTATATGGAAACCAATTTGACAATAAATTTCATATTCAAAAATTAGTAAGTAAAAAGAAGGGTTATAAAATCTGCCATGCTGCTGGAAACAGATATATCTGTATCCACCGTTGGCTGTGGACTATACTTTCTGAATCTCCTACTCTGAAGAGATGTCAGTGATTCACTGACATGAAATATCCAGAATAGATAAATCCATAGAGACAGAATGCAGATTGGTGTTTGCCAGAGACTTGTAGGCAGGAGAGAAGGGGGAACGATTGTTTAATGGGTGCGGGGTTTCCTTTGGGGTGATAAAAATGTTTTGGAATTAAATAGAGGTGATGGTTGCACAACATATGGAATGTACTAAATGCTACTTCATTGTTTGCTTTAGCGTGGCGAATGTTGGGGTGCCTGGGTGGCTCAGTTGTCTGAGCTCAGTTGGTTACGATTATATGATAATCTCAAGATGAAGAAAAATCCTTTGAGAAAAGTCAACATTCATTCATGATAAAAACTCTCGTCAGAGTAGGAGGAGAAGGGAGCTTTCTCAATTTGATAAAGGATATTTATGCAAAACTTAAAAGTAATATCAGGTTTAATGGTGAATATTAATGCTTTCTTCACTACCATCAGGAACAAGGCAAGGATACCCATTTCCACTGCCTCTTTTCAACATTGCCCTGGAAGTCCTATCCGGGAGTATAAAAAGAAAAAATAAAATAAAAGAAGCATCCGGATTGGGAAGGAAGAAGTAAAATTAGTTTTATTCGCAGATGACATGACTGCGTATGCAGAAAATCATGAAGATTATACGCAAAGGCTACTATAGCCAAAAAGTAAATATACAAAAAATAAGTTATATTCCGATATGCTAGCAACAGCTGGAAAATGAAACTTTTAAAAAACTCCATGGTGTGCAATCAAACTCAAAACTTGTAGAAATATGTAACAAAGTATGTGTTAGATCTATATACTAACGCCGTAAGTATTTCTGAGACATTAAAGAAGACAAATAAACGGAGAGATACATCTTTTTCATGGATTGGAAGACTCATTATTATTCAGATATCAATTCTCTCCAAATTAATCCATAGATTCAATGCAATCCCAATCAACACATCAGCAGAATGGTGTAGAAACTGACAAAGCAAATCTAAAATTTCTATGGTAACATGAATGGCTTAGAATACCCAAAACAGTTCTGAAAAAGGAGAACAAGTTGGAGGATGTATATGACCTAATTTCAAGACTTACTATACAATTACAGCTCTGAAGACAGTGTGGTATTGGGGTATAGACGAACGGAACAGAAAATAGAACCCAGACGTGTACCCACACATATATGACCAACCGATTTTTGACACAAGTGCTAAGGCAACCGAATGGGGAAAAGATACTCTTTTCAGCAAATGGTACTTGAATAGTCAATTGAATAATCAATCGGTTTCTAGCAAAAGTACCATGTCAATCCAATGGGAAAAGGAACATCTTTTTAACACACGGTGCTGGACCAAACTGGAGAGGCGTGTGAATAAAAATGAGATCTCAAAGTCTATCTCACTCCACACACAAAATTTAATCCAAGCTGGCTCTTAGACCCACACATAAGAATGATCTATACCATGGGGCGCCTGGGTGGCGCAGTCGGTTAGGCGTCCGACTTCAGCCAGGTCACGATCTTGCGGTCCGTGAGTTCGAGCCCCGCGTCAGGCTCTGGGCTGATGGCTCAGAGCCTGGAGCCTGTTTCCGATTCTGTGTCTCCCTCTCTCTCTGCCCCTCCCCCGTTCATGCTCTGTCTCTCTCTGTCCCAAAAATAAATAAACGTTGAAAAAAAAATTTTTTTTTAAAAAAAAAGAATGATCTATACCATAATATTGCAAGAAGAAAAGGTATGAGAAAATCTTCATGAGCTGGGCAAATATGTCTTAGATGGATCACAAAAAAATACAATAGAAAATGTTGATAAATTAGAGTTTATCAAAATTTAAAAAAAATTAAGGTCATCAAAAGGAGTGAAGAAAGTAAAAAACAAAAACAGAAACAAACAAACAAAAAAACCAAGCTACTGACGGGGAGAAAATATTTGCAATATGTATATCTGACAAAGAACTCATGTCCAGAATACAAATCAACAAAGCAGGAAAACAATCCAATACAAGATGGGCAGAAACTAGAATCGATACTTTATAAGGAAAGATCTATGAATGACTAGTAAGTCTATCTGTCATTAGGGAAATGACAAGAGCTCCCTCACACTTGCTAGAGTGGCTACAATATTTCAAATGATGGCCCATATCAGTGTTGATGAAGCTATCAAGCAACTGGAAATGTGAGGTGGAATTGTCATAAAATAGTAGAATCCCTTTGGCCGATTCTCATATAAAAGTTGAGCATTCATCAGCTGTGACTCAAGCAATCCCACTCTTAGGTTTTTAACTCAAAAGAAATGAAAACATATGACCACAAAAGGACTTCTGCCAGAATGCTCTTAGCAGCCTTCTCATTATTCGTAATGGCTTCAACCTGGAAAAAAAAAAAAAAGTACTCACCACCAGCAGTTAAATGATAAATTTTGGAATACTACTCAGCCATAAACAACGAACAATTGATCCAAACAACAACCTGGTTGAATTTCGACTTCGTTATACTGAGTATTAAAAGGAACACAGGATGTCTTTACGATGTATTTATGACTTTCTATGAAGTCTAGTTAACAGGAAAAAGAAATCTGTTGATAGGAATCAGCAGATGGGGAAGGGCACGGTGAGGGGTAAGCAACAGACCAGAACGGGGCTCAGATGAGCTTTCGGTCATGATGAAAATGTTATGCGCCTTGTTTGGGGTGGCAGACAATTGCCAAATTTAACCCAACTCAACATTGAAGACCCGTGCATTATATTTTAGGTAAGTTATACTTTAATTTAAACACACACGTGCACACACACACACACCATGGTCCAAATTCTTCAGGGAGTTTGGAATGCTTGTTAATACCTAACTTTTTGTAAAATAAGAAATTTATTGTCAAATTGGTTTCCACGCAACACCCAGTACCCATCCCAACAGGTGCCCTCCTCAATGCCCATCACCCACCCTCCCCTCCCTCCCACCCCCCATCAACCCTCAGTTTATTCTCAGTTTTTAACCTGACTTTTATGTACCAGTCCACCTTTGACTTTTGTTTAACCTGGGGACACAGGTCCAGATCTAATCCCAGACAAAGATGTTTGATCCATCAATGTCCATAGTTAGACCCACAGACCAACACCTAATTCTAAGTCTGCTGTCTTGTTCCTTTTCTTTCTTCCTTCATGTATGCATTCCATTGACACATTTTGATCATCTCCTACTCTTCCAGGCCCTGGAGATACATCAACAAACAAGCTAGACAAGATCCTTCCTTTCCAGGAGCACACAGTCCAGACGGAGAAACAGATAAGAAGCAAGTAGAAAGACTTCCAGAGAGTCATGACTGAGAGTCATGAAAAGCAGAGTAGAAGATAGTGAGTAACTAGTTGTTGGAAAGGTATTATATGATGAGTTTAGGGGGGCACATTTACAGGCAAAGATCTTATTGCTGATGTTGAAGGAGGGTTGACGATGCGGAAATCTAGGAGGAAGAGTATTCCAAGGAGAGGGACTAGCAGGGGTCAAGCCCCAGGAGAAGAATCAACTTTGGGTGTGGGAGAAGAGGAAGGGGGAAGTAGTAGAAAGCCAAGCACCTGCAGCAGAGGGGACAAAGGGAACCAACCGGGTACGTGAACATTAGGGGAAGGAGGCTAGTTTATATAGGAGTTTGGATTCATTCATTCATTTTTAAACAGAGAAGGTTCATGATCTGTTTTAGATTTTAAATGTGTATGTAGGCAGTTGTGTGGCAAGCATATTGTAAGAGGGCAAGTGTGGAAGCAATTAAGTTGGTAGGAGGGTCTTGTAGAAACCCAGGTGAGGGATGATGATGGCTTGGACCAGCATAGAGACGGGAACTGGTGCAGAGTAGTCAGACTGAGAGCATCTTGGAAAGGCCTACAACTAAGGCTATTCACAGACTTCAAACTACAATTCCAGAGCAATTCCGGCCACTTATTTTCTCTGAAATTTCCCATAGTATCAGTTAACTAGGCTATGTGTGGCCCATTCAGGCTGCTGTAACACAATACCCTAAACCAGGTGCCTCATGAACCACAAACATTTACTTCTCACAGTTCTGGAGGCCGGGAAGTCCAAGGTCAAGGCACCATCAGCTTTGGAATCTGGTGAGAGTCCACTTTCTGGCTCATGGACGGTCGTCTTCTCACTGTTTCCTCACATGGCGGAAGGGTCCAGGGAGTTCTCTGGGGGCTCTTTCATAAGATCTCTAATCCCATTCATGGGGGCTCTACCCTCAAGACCTAATCATCCCAGAGTCCCCACATTTGAAAATCATCACATCGGGGATGAGGATTTCACATGTGAATTTTGGGGGGACAGAAACATTCAGTCTAGAGCCAGTCACAATAAGGCTAAGGTAACCAACTACTCCAAAACAGAGGGACTTGAAACAATCCTTTGTTCTCACTAATCTGTTGGCCATTGGGGGGGGTCGGCTCATTATACAGTCTGAGGCTTCTGTGCATGTGTGGCTAAACTAGTCGAGCTCAGATAGAGCAACTTGGCTCTGCTCCCATGAACCTCATTCATCCCGGGGCCAGTAGACTGGCCCAGGCATGTCCTTCTCAGGGGCATGGCCAAGGACAATCATGCAGGCATTTTGCAAGGCCTCCTGTTTTGTGTTGTGTGTGCTACCATCCCATTGGCCAAAGCGAGGCTCAAAGGGCTAAACCTGGAATCCCGGGTCCAGGAATAGATTCTGCCTCTTCGTGGGAGGAGCTGGACAGTCTGATGGCATAAGGCATGGATAGAGGGAAGGGTGAAGATGGACATGAGGGCCATCTGCCACACTCATGTTCACACTTATGCCTTTGGCCATGGGCATGAGGGGTCCAATGCAGTGGCTCTTTCAATGTAACCGGCCCCCCCTCCCCCTTCCATGGATCCAGCTCCAAGCTTGAGTATGATTCAGGCAGAGTTCAAAGCAGCCACTGCTACTTAGTAAGGAAGATATTATTGCTGCTTCTGTTGCCCCACAGTCCCCAAGGAAAGGTTCCAACTGAGATAGTTCGTCAGTGTTAAAGAGGATGGTCACTGCGACAAGAAAGGCGTGTAGCATTCAATGGTAGAGAATGTCGCAAGCTCGGAACAGGGATGGGGCTTCCTGAAACAGCCCTACAACGTTAATATTTCAAGCGACGCTGTCAACTTTGACTCTTGAGCGCTGATGAGCCACCACGTCCATGAGCTAAATGACGGTGGTGGCTCATCCGTCCCCAGGTAAGCGAGACAGAAGCTTCAGACTGCGGTGTCGTCAATTGCCCAGTGGTGACCAAGAGCCCGAGCCTTTTCACCTGGCAGAGGCTGTCTGTCAGGGCAATGAGAAGCCAACTAACTCCAGGTGAGGGTCAGCCTGACGGTAAGATGATATTTCGGATGCTTCCTGAATGTGCAGGAAGAAGGAAAAACAAAACAGAATGACACAAACAAACCAAACAAAACAAGCCACACCAAAACAAAACAAGACGCTGGTTCTCTCCTTTGGGGGAAGAGCTGTTCCAGCTCTTTATTCGTTTTGATAGCGAAGTTATGCATAAGATAATGTGTAAAAATGGGTGCTACATAAACAAACCTTCACAGCGGCGCTAAGCTCACCAAACGCAGGCACTTGGCCGCATCCGCCAAATGGCACACGCACTTCCATATGGCGAAACCAATTGACGGGAGAGTCTTTGCAACTGTGGCCTCTGTGTGCCTGGGCCAGTGGGCTTATGTGGATGTTTAACACTCATTCAACAAACTTTTGTTATATACTTGTTCCGCACAGTGTGCGGGAGCTGGAGCTGGAGAGGAAGAGTGGCAGTGAGGGGGAAGGACAAGCCAGGATTCTAAAAAGAGATGCCAAGGGGTAGAAGAGTCTCCCATCTCCCTCCACTTAGCTTCCCTTCTGGAGGAGGGTCAGAGCTCTAGGTGGTGTGGTGGGCAAGGGGTGTGGAGCATAGACCAAGAAGTTAAAAGAACAAAGGAGCATCACGGTCCCCCAGCAAAAAGGGCCCTTATATTAATCTAGCCTATTAAGTCAATGCCTGGCATGGATAACATATACAGATCCAGATGTGGCCTGTAGCCTAACAGAGTTCTGGCAAGGTTTCAGCTTTTCTACTCATCGCAAAGTGGCTCTCAGAAGAGCCTTCTGTTAGGTGAAAATTACCAAATCAGTGAAACTTAACAGCTCAGAGCAAAACTGTAAACTAGCCATCAAGCATCATGTGGTTGTTTCTCGTGCCCTTCAAGGTCTGGGCTTTGTGTAACCATGACAGAACATTCCACTAAGACTCTGCTCAAGTATTCCCGAGGCACGCGTGGCTGAGGGTGCGAAATGGGCCTCGGGTCCCACATCTCCGAACAAGTTTGCTTTACAGGTTCATAGATGAGAGCAGCTGAAGACTTGTAAACAATGACTAACTCAATGTTCTTTGAATGCCCATTCCCTGCCAATGGGGTTCTGAGGCATACAGGGACAAAACAAACGTCCCACATAGGCAAAGCACATACACGACATATCCCTAGTCAAAGACATTTCATTATCCATCCATTAAGGAAATTTTTTATTCAGAAAATGGCGATTTTCCAGGCACTGTAACTCACACTGTTCTGGAGGCCGGAAATCTGGGGTCAGGGGTAATCAGGGCCGTGCTTTCTTGAGGCTCTAGGGGAGAATCTGCTGCTTTCTCTTAGCTCCTGGTTTACCAGCAACCCTTGGTGTCCCTGGGCTTGTAATGGCAGAACTCCATTCTCTGTCTCTTTCTTCTGTGCACATCTCTTCTCTTCCGATAAGAACACAAGTCATATTGGATTAGGGCCCACCCTAATCACCACGTCTTATTTTCTTTACATCTACAAAGACTATTTCCAGGGGCGCCTGAGTGGCTCAGTCAGTTAAGCATCCTACTCTTGATTTCGGCTTAGGTCATGATCTCATAGTTCCTGGGATGGAGCCTCACGTCGGGCTCCTCACTGACAGCTCAGAGCCTGCTTGGGATTCTCTGTCTCCCTCTCTCTGCCCCTCCCCTTCTCCTGCTCTCTCTCTCTCTGTCTCTCTCGAAATAAATAGACTATTTCCAAAAAAGTTCACATTCAGAGTGCTGGAAGATAATACTTCAACATATCCTTTTGGGGGGTGCAATCCAACCCGTAATAATAGCCCAAAGTTGGAAGGGTAAGATAGTAGTTGCTTGTGAAGAAGGGATATACCGTCTCCACATAGTCTTAAGAGACGAGCAGGAGTTTGACAGACAAGGGAGAAAGAGATCGTCGAAAAGGAAGGACCTGCATTGTTTGGGAACTTAGAAGCATGAAACCGAATTGTGGGCTCAGCTCGGAGGAACAGCACAGCAAAATAGGCCTTCGATAAATGTCTGCGGAAGTGGTGTTTGTGGGAGGGACAGGAGAAGTAAAACTGGAGGTTGGATCAAAGATTGCAGGTTGGTGAAAGGCGTTCGTCTTACAGAGGATCCTGGGAGTGAGCAGGTCAAGCAGGAGAATTGGCATGATGGATGTCGTGGTCCAGGCTGGTCAGAGGAAGAAGCAAGGGCTCCAGGGGCTCGGGGCTGGCGTCAGTGGCATTGGGAAATGCAATCAGGAAATGTCTCCATGCCGGCAAAAAAGAAGGTGGAGAGGGAGAGAAGGACAGGCTGCTGGAAGGACAGAAGGCTGCCGTCGTGCAGAGGGAGTACTGGGCCGTGGGAGAATGCTCTGGATACCTCAACCTAAGGAACAAGTCAGTGGACCCTCGGTAAGCTTCCTCAAAACCTGCTGAGTTATATCTTTCCCTGTCCACATGTCTCCATATCTATCATTCTCTCCCTCTCATTCCCTTTGTTTCTTTCCTTCTTTCTTTTTTCTTTGAGAACTTTATTTTTGTAAAATAAAACACAAAGAGGCAAAAATGCTCAAAACATAAACCCACGACTCAGGGCATCATCTCAAAGCAAAAACCAGCACCCAGATCAGGAAGTAGATCACTACCAGCCTCCCAGGAGTCCCTCATGTCCTCCCTCAACACATTCCCCCCTCCCTTTCCACAGGTGCCTGGCTGTCCTTCTGGCTTCTAACACTTCTCTTGTATCTTTGTTTCTCTTTCTTGTTTTGCTTCTGTGGTCACATCATCTCCTTTGCCCTAATTTCACCAGACTCCTTGAGCCCCTTCTCAGACCTTCCAGATCACTCAGGGATCTCCAGAGAAACAGAACCAATAGGAAGGAGAGAGAGACAGAGACAGAGAGAGAGAGAAACCCAGGAAAATGTTTTCTGTGGGCACCCCATGGCCCAGTCAAGTTGATACACAAAATTAACCCTCACATTCTCCTTTTTTATTTCTACCACTATCCCCTGTTAATTGGTCACAAAATAGGATCAGAAGTTTAATCCCCAGGGGATAATAATCCCCTGTTCTTAATTTTTTTTAAACTTTTTTTTTAACGTTTTATTTATTTATGAACGGGGGGAGGGTCAGAGAGAGAGGGAGACAGAATCTGAAGCAGGCTCCAGGCTCTGAGCCGTCAGCCCAGAGCCTGACGCAGGGCTCGAACTCACGGACCGTGAGACCGTGACCTGAGCTGAAGTCGGACGCTCCACCGACTGAGCCACCCAGGCGCCCCCCCTGTTCTTAATTTTAAAAGTGACTGAGATAAACATATTTTATCTCTTTTTTCTAGAAGGCAACAAATCTGCCTTGGGGGGCTGTACATCTCTGATTATCTTCTCTTTGGGGGGAATCATGGTTCTGTGCTTCTGGTCTACCCAGACTTTCAGTTCAACGTGTGCTTGGGGCCACCTCTGCCTAAGTCTGGGTCTCTAATTTTGGCCCTAACTCTCCCTCTCTGGATCAGCTCAGCCTGTCAAGCCTGGAAATCCTAAAAACCCTGTGATTAGTTGCATCACTTTTTACAGGAAAGAACAAGCAACTAACAGTTATCTTTTGGTAATTTGTCAACCTGAAAGAGTGATTTTTCTCTCTTCCCGTATTTGATGTGTCTGCAGGTAAGAAAAGTGAAACCAAAAAATGCCATGATTTTCCCCAAATCACTCAGCCAGTTAATGGTAAAGCCAGGCTACTGCCTCTTTCTCCTGCGCTGGGACTCTGGCTGCCTGAGGGGTTCCCCCTTACTGATCTCCCTGCTCCCGCTGCTAATAATCTAGTCTTGGAATCATGACCAGAGTGGTTCTTTTATACATAAATCTAACCATTTCTTTTCTTTCCTCAAAATCCTCCAATGGCTTCCCATATCACTAGGAACGAAAGGTAAAATCTTTAACCCGGTTTATGTCGCTCCCCTTTGTGATCTGAGCCTGCCCTTTCTCTTAGGTTTCGTCTCCTGCCCCTTTTCCCCTCTCACATACCATCTGACCCCTCCCGCCTACCTGCCAATCTATAAACACACACCAGGATGGTCCATGCCTTAGGGCTACTTGCCTGGTACCCTAGAAAGTACTCCGCTTTGAGAACAAAGCTTTGTTTTAAAGCCAGCCATCACATCAGTATTTACCACAGGTAATAACGGAAATAAACCAAGATGTCCAGCATTAGAACCATACAACGGAGGAACACCAATGAGTCATTAAAGTTAATGTCATAAAAATACAGAAATAACTAAAGCAACGAACTTATCCTCAGAATTCTCACAATTTAGTGGATGATAGCTATTTTAATTCCCCAGAGAGTGCCTATCTGAACTCGCATGTTGTCTACTCTTCTCCTTTAGAATCTTTCACATACGAGTCACAGGTGTTGAAAATTCCCTGTCTGGGAGTTCCAGCATCCTCGTGTCTGGAGCCTGGTTCTGGAGGGTTGCTTCGTATTTTCAGACTGTATTTTCTCTTCCCTTTTTATATGCCCCATAACTGCGGAAGACCACGTATGTTAGGTGGGACCGTCAGTACTGAGAGAAATATTTTTCGTGTTTGGAGATGATGCCTTTCTATCGGCTAAGCTGTTAGCGTGGAGATTTTTGTTCGCCTAGTTAGGAGGGGGGGCTGAATGCCAACCCAACTGGCCTGGGTTTTGGTCCTCGCTATGGGTATGCTCAGCACGTCGGGAGTTTCGGATTCCTCTAGCAGCCTCCTGTGTATAGGATGTGGGTTAATCTGCCACATGATTTTTCCCTATGATCCCTATTTTTCCCTATGATTTTTCCTATGTAGCATGAGGTCACCCACTTGGCTTTGAGTTCCCCCCCCCCCCCAGAGAGCACTATAGCATGAACTTGCCCATGTCTGCAGTTTCCAAGGATGCCCGACTCGCACACCAGCCTGCACTAACAAGTTTCGGCAATATGGAAACAGTCCCAGCCGAATCTGCTTACCCATTTATGAGACATCAAGTGACACGTGCCCAGGTAACCGGAAGCTAAGATCCCATTCCTCCCTGCAAATACCCATCTCTCTCCTGCCATCTCTCTCCCACCTTTGCTGGGCTTTTTTGATGCACTCAAGAAAAGCAATACATTTTCAACGTGTCTAGATTTCTTGCTTTGTTTTGTAAGGGTGGGGGCAATGCTCTTTCCAGCCGTCTGGCTCTCCGAGCGCGATTGCTGGTTTATTTCATCAGAGCGTCCCTTCAGTTGTTCTCTCTCTGTGTCCAGGGATTTGGTTCAGTCAGCAAGGGATTCTGTGTTCCACGCTTCTCTGTTGCCAAAACTTTTGTTGGAATTCTGACCTGCCTCCTTCAAATAGCTAACCCCGTGTGATGGCAGGGTTTTGTTGGATGCTACCTGCTGTGAATATATCATAGATGTTGCTAGGGCAGAAACGCAATGCCTCGCTAGACGTCTCTGAGCATCTGAAATCGGCTCTTAAAATGTCAAACATCCCTTTGGTACCCTTTTTGCTCCCATGTGCAACATTACAATTTTCCCCTGAGGGACGTGGGGGGTAGGGCATGAAATTGGTGCTATTCTTTATCCACAGAGGTCAACAGCGTCATTTATTAAACACCGACTATGCAAGTAGGGTGGTTCCAAGCTCCGTGGAGGGCCATGGGGCATCAATCTTGTTCTTAAGCTTTGGAACAAGAAGAGGCAATAATCCAGATCTCTGGCTACGTAAGTTCAAGTGCTTATGGAGGTAATTTTCGACGGCTAAGAGGGTCCCTAAACTTGCCAAGCTCGTAAGTAGGAAGACACTTAATCCTATAAATGAAGCCCAAGCCAGAGGCTCATTACCCACCAGTAGTCGATAGGCTGCCCCTTATTTGTTTCCGATACGTCCCCTGACTTCCCAGTTACTGACCCTATTGAACGGCAAGGACTTACTTGGCTTTCGGCATCCTTCGCTAGACATAACTTTGCCCCTTAGTTCTGCCTTTTTCTTCCAAGACAGGAACTGGCATCTGCACTTCTCCAGTGATGGCCTCCATATACCCAGTGCCATTATCGCTATAATCTCTGTTCCTCTTCCTTTTCCTGGTTGTATCATTCCAGTGCAGCTGGCTGTCACGAGGTAGCCACTTAACCGTCTCTCCATCGTACGTGGGCGGTTGGCACCACTGAAGCCCAGGACACCTCTTTTCTTGTGTCTCTTTCCCAAATGGCAGCCATAGAGTGACATTTCGTGGAGGCCCGGGAAGCAAAGCAAGTGGAAGGGTTGAGGGCGGAGCCACAGATATTGATGACACAGAAATGAAATTCTGTTGTAGAGGGATAGGAAAACTGATCGCTGGGGACCTGGGCTCCCGGGGCCGATACTCTATTCCATGAGAACAAAGCCAGAGCCGGAAGAGAAACAGATGGTGAGAGGCATGGGATTTGGAGTCGTGCCAACGTGGACTCTCACCCAGGCTCCACAGGTGTGCCTACACGGTGACCTCGAGCAAAAAGGCTCCACGCTTCTGTGTCTCGTCTTCATGCGCCTATATGAGGATTCCATGATACGGTTCGTAGAAAGCACTTGGCACATTATGACACACGCTCAACAAATTCAAGCAGCTCTTACAACCGATACCGTAAATGGGATCTGGCCCAAGTGGACCGGGCAGGAGCCCCGTTCCTAACACAGGCAAGCCACAGCTGGACAAGTAAGAGAAACAACATGAGACTCCTGCCCGGCTGGATGTTTCGTATGGACTCTGGCTGCACTCGGAGGTAGCCAACATGAGGCATCTCAGTAAGCTGCTATTGTCCATTTCTGGTCCGTTTCCCTCTGCCCGGGCAGAAGGGAGAAGAGACGCTACCATTTCCTGAAACTTCCTATGTACACGCCACAGTTCCAGGTGCTTTTTCTCTTTCCTTCTTCTTGGTTTACCAACCACCTTTCACCCTACGTGGCCCAACAGCCACAGCCATCAGGGGAGAGGCAGGAGCCCCGGTACCACACCCTTCCCTAAATATTCGGTCACGCAAGCAGTCGACACTGCTCCCAGACACGTTTTAATGTGAGAGCCTCGTAGTGTGGATGCAGACGTTCCCCCTCCAAGGGTTCCTGTAAGTCAGGCCATTCTGCCTCGGGCCATTGCTATGGAGGTCGCCCACCAGCGTGATAAATAATCTGAACAAGCATTCTCAGGTGCCATATTTATGGCCCAGTTTGTAGCCAAGAGCAGTCAGAGACAATGGCTAAAAACTAATTTATCATAATGTCACCCTGGATATACGGCAAATAGCCGTAAACAAGTATGTAGACTATAATTAAAAATATGATAACATTATAAAATAGGATGATGGCTAGTTAGAGAAGAAGATCTATCCAGCAGGAACATGCGTATATCACTTGAAATATTGCCTCAATTATGTGAAGTCATCATCTCAGGCTGCCCATCTCAAAACAAAAAACAAAAAACAAAAAACAAAAAACAAAAACCCGATCCTTACAAACGCAGACCTCAAATGACAAGCGCTGTCTATCCCCTTCCATCCTGGCCTCAGCACTTAGCACTAAGCTCACTTTTCTGTGCTCTGCTCGGGATGCTTCTCCCTTCCTTTTGTTCATGATCCAAAGCAACGTGAGGAACCACTCCTACTGGACTGACTCAACATCTGGAACTTGCCATCATTTATTTCCATCGTCTGCGATGCCCCAAAAGGTTTGCCTCGCCCTGGGTCTGCCAGTAAAGACCAGCCACCACTGGCCCACCTCGTTTGCATAGTATGTGGAGCCTTCTGTCTTATACCCTGGTCTTCCTGAAGCGAACCCAGTCTCCTGCTAGTGTCCTTACTATGTGCCGATTCTGAATTAATATAAAAAGTATTTTCACTGTCCTCACCATGACTTACCTGGGATGTCATTTCTCTCTCCATTCACTCATCCAAATATTACCCACGCATCTTCCAATTCAAAATTTACCGCTTGCGCGAAGCTGCCTCACCTTTGTCTCCTCAACTAAGCTCTCGTTGTAATTACAGTAAGTAGCAACAAAATCTGAAATAAAACTTATAATTGCTTTCTATGTCCCCACAAGGTTTAGGATCTCTTAAGAGTATTTATCCTCTTGGGGCACCTGGGCGGCTCAGTTGGCTGAGCGCCCGACTTTGGCTCAGGTAGGTCATGATCTCCTGGTTTGTGGGTTCGAGCCCCGCGTCAGACTCTGTGCTGACAGCTCGGAGCCTGGAGCCTGCTTCGGATTCTGTGTCTCCCTGCCTCTGCTCCTACCCCATTTGTGCTCTCTCTCTCTTGAAAATAAATAAATAAACATTAAAAAAAATAACATTTATCCCCTTTAATGCTGTTAAAAAAAAACAAAAAAACAAAAACAAGACAACCAGTCCAAAATGGAGTCACTTATGCTAAGTACTATGTCACCAAACCGACTTACCCACAATTTCAGTTCTCCCAGGAATGGAATCTTAGATCAGTCTGTCAGGAATCACCTGATTAGCACCACGCAGATAATCTGCCCAATAGATGATCCCCTAAAGGAACATGACCTTCCAATAACCACCCCGCCTCTTCTCCTTGCTCCAGCTCCCTCTGCCTATAAAAGTTTTTCATTTTGTACAGCTCCTTGGAACACCTTTCCTACCCACTAGATGGGATACGGCTTGATTCAAGTTGAATCCCTTTTTGCTCACATAAACTCTTGAAAATCTGAATATGCCTCAGTTTATCTTTTAGCAGGGCTTAACATAACTGGAGGCCCAGAGTAGACACCCAATACATTTTTTGATTGATTGGAAACTGGAAAGGATGTTTGACAATTATAGGATGGATATTTGGGGAGCATATATAAAAAGAACTTTTTAGCAATACATATCGGACAAAAAAAAAAACAATTAATATATCAGGGTCCAATTCAGGGGCCACCAAGAATGGACATCCTGTTAACTAACCCCCAGCTTTGGACTGAGGTCTGAAGTGTTTACCACTGGATTAGAAAAGAAATGATTGATATGGAATCAGGCAGCATCGATAAAAAGAACAGTAGCTAACACTCAGTGTGCCTGTGTGGACTTACCAGACTTCAAAGATAAAGAAAGAAGGCAAAAGCGAAGACAAGCAAAAAATAGCAAATTTCTTCTATGTAGAGAGAAAGAAAAACCCAAATGGCCTCCTATCGTTCTATACCAAGTTCATTACTAAAACCAAAGCAAAACAAGACAAAAACCACTTGAGCAATATCAACAGAGTGTAATTTAAGGAATTCATACCCAGCCAAGCTGTCACTCAACTATAAAGCACGAACATCTTTGGTCTTCCAAGGCCTTACGTAATAACGTCCCCATGAACCTTTCTTAAATAAACCACCAAAGAATAAACTTAAGCCAAGAAGTGAACAATGATGAAAGGTTGGCCACGATACTAGAATTAAGCACTGAATCCAATTTGCCATGGGACCAAGTATAAGACATCTGAAAATGTTATAAACCATGACAACTTAGAATTTTGTATCATTGGGCCCCTGGGTGGCTCAGTCTCTTAAGTGCCTGACTTGATTTCGGCTCAGGTCACGATCACCGGGTTGTGGGATCGGGCCCCACATCGGGCTCTGTGAGGGGCATGGATCCTCCTTAAGATTCTCTCTCTTTCGGGGTGCCTGGGTGGCTCAGTCGGGTGAGCGTCCGACTTCGGCTCAGGTCAGGATCTCACAGTCTGTGAGTTCGAGCCCCACGTCGGGCTCTTTGCTGACAGCTCAGAGCCTGAAGCCTGTTTCAGATTCTGTGTCTCCCTCTTTCTGCCCCTTCCCCGCTCGTGCTGTCTCTCTCTGTCTCTCAAAAATGAACAAACGTTAAAAAAATAATTAAAAAAAAAAGATTCTCTCTCTTTCTCTGTCCCTCTCCCCTGCTCACTCGCTCTGTCTCTAAAATAAAAACTTAAATTAAAATTTAAAAAATAAAAGAAATTAGGAAGACTTTCGTTTAAAACAAATAATAATGAAGGAAAAAAAATACAAATTCCATACCAGTCCTTTTAGGTTAAACTAATGAAGGTTTTTTTTTTTTTTTTCCCCTGGTATTTCCCTTTTAGGATAAAGGAAGATGTATTTAGATGAACAGAAGTTATATCTGCATATGTGATGCAAGGGACACAGGGAGGGTCAACTGTGTCATCTATTCCAGTAGAGTTCTGGGACCGCTTCTTACTGGTTCTGCCCAAAGCTGGAGGGCAGAAATAGAAATTCCCTCACATGTCAAGCTGTGGGCTAGGTGAGGTGTAGGAGAGAAGGTTCAGGTCTTCAGTGGGGGATCAAAAAGAGATTAAAGACGCCAAAGATGGGGGTGCCTCGGTGGCTCAGTTGGTTGAGCGTCTGGCGTTGGCTCAGGTCATGATCACAAGGTTCGTAAGTTCGAGCCCCACGTCGGGCTCTGTGCTGACAGTCCGGAGCCTGAAGCCTGCTTCCGATTCTGTGTCTCCCTCTCTCTCTGCCCGTCCCCTGCTTGCATTCTGTCTCTCTCTGTCTCTCAAAAATGAACAAACGTTAAAGAAAAAAAATTAAAAACAAAAAGATGCCCAAGTTGGAAGTGTAGCAAAATGAGGAATGGAAGATTTAAAAGTTTTAGAGAAACTTCAAAGAAATGCAAACTATGGGAATAGCTTTGTACATAGTTTAAGCTGCAATTTAGGTTTTAATAACTCTGCACCCTTTGCTTAAAACTTTCCCCCAGTGCAAAGGCCTGTCTAATCACCTTCCAGAAACATCCCACCTACACTTCCTGGTCCTTGATCAGCTTGATCGCGTGTGAGACCTGGGCTCTCTCCCTATGTTCCTGGGCATGATTGTGTCTCTATCCCGCCCAAACTCAAGGGCCCCTTACCTTAAACACTTTCTTGACAATATATTCTAATCCCTTAACCCTGCCTGCCTGCGTTCCAGCAGCAGACAAGTGGTTTTAGGGAAAGAGGTATGGATGTTGACCATCCCCAGTGGGGAATGAGGGACATAGCTGGACAGACACCGAGAAAGATGTCGAATGACATTCACACCTTGGCTGAGGTGGCAGGCAGCACATTCTTAGACATCCGTCGATGAGGCTGTGTGCGAAAGCCATCTACAACGGGATCTTGCGGGCTCTCGGCATCCTAGCCCCCCTGGCTTTGCATTCTGGCTCTGTCACTTTCCGGCGCGGTGGACATTTGAGCAAGGCTTTGCTTCTCCCCCCTTAATTTTCTCATCTCGAAAATGGGCGTCATCATGAATAGGCCAAAGTCTTTTCATTTTGAAATACACATTCTCCTTTGACCTTGAGTCCCTCTCCAGCTACATCCGATATCACTCCTTCTTTTTCCAAGGTCCAGTTTTTGAAATAGCACTTCATGCTTTCTGCTTCCATTTCCTTATCTCTCATTTACTCCACAAACAGCTACAACCTAAGGTCACTAATAGTCTGTTCAAATGCCCCCTTTTCTGTGCGACCTTCTCTAAATCCATCAATTTACAATACCGACCTGCTCCAATAGAAAATAGCAATGCGTCCCCTCCCGGGCATTCCCGTGTCTTTTTCTTGATTTATTTGTCTCCATGGGACTTCTGCCAAAACACGCAATTCGCTTCTCTTTTCTGACCACGTCCGCATCCTCCGGTGAGAATGTGAGCTCCGTGAGAGCTGGGATTTTTTGTTGCTTGGCTCCAAGCAAACATGTTAATATTTGTCAAGTGATGGGCTGCCCGGGGGGCTCCGTAGGTTAAGCGTCTGACTCTGGCTCAGGTCATGATCTCAGTGTTCATGGTTTTGAGCCCCGCGTCGGGCTCTCGGCTGTCAGTGTGGAGCTCGCTTCAGATCCTCAGTCCCCCTCCTCTCTCTCTCCGCCCCTCCCTGGCTCATACATTCTCTCTCTCTCACCCCCTCTCTCTCAAAAATAAATAAACATGAAAAAAATATTTGTCACGTGAGTAAATAAGCAAGTGCTTATTCAGTCCTTAACTTACTGGACATCTGAGACATCTGATGCTGGTTTTTGTTTCCTTTAGCGACTTACTCTCTCGCCCCTTAGCTTCTGTGATAACTTCTCCTAGGTTCTCACCATCACATTGATGGCATCTTGCCCACAAGCTAGGCTGGGCCCTTCCTTCACCCACATGTTAAGGATCAAGAGGACGGCAAGGTTCCACATTGGATCTTTCTCTTCTCTTTCTTTCCTTAAGTTTGCTGATATGCAAGGGACTCTTCCGGGAGCTTTGTGCACACTAACACTTGTAATGTTCACAGCCGCCTGAGAAGTAGGTATTGACCATCAATATCTCATGATCTAAGTGAGTAAGCTGAAACACAGAGAGGTTAATATCTTGCCCAAGGCCAAGAAGTGAGTTAAGCGGCAAAGCAAGAATCACTTCTGGTCAATGTGGGTTCAGGGACCCGGCAGCTCTCGGCCATTTGGTAATACTGACTCTCCAGGTATACTCTGACTACTTCCATTGCTGTATCTCCCATCCTGGACCACCTCCTTGAATTCCACACCACATACAGACCTCACCACATCGCAGAGGTTGCTGAAACTCAGGATCACAGCTGTTGAACTCATTGTCTTTCCCCCAAACCAGATCCTAGATCTCCCATCCTCGTCAACAACCACCTCGCCCATGCAGTTGAGCATTCGAATCACAATTCAGAAAACGAACCTGGAGCCTCTCCATTCCCTCATGCCCGTTCAATGCAGCAACAATCAAGGTTAAATCCAAGTTTCCAGATGACAGCCAAGGGTCAACCTCCCAAGCAGGTCTTTCCAAGTTGAGCATTTAGGCCTATAATGTTAACTCTTTTCTGCACACCAACTACATGAGGAAGGGCCAGGAGTGCAGTAAACTGAAGGGGGTGAGCAGGGAGGGAGGAAAGACAAGGAATATGCTTCTGTCAACACATCCAGATATTATCTTGCCAGACTTGTTACTCTTGGTTTATATACTCTTGGTTACTCTTGCTTATCTGTAGATAAGCAAACAGAAGCTAGGAGAAGTTCAAGAAATGCCTATAAAGCCGTGAACCTTAGTTTTCCATCTGGACCTGTGTGAATCCAAAGTCCATATTCCTTCATATTCTCCCTTCCTGCCTCCATTTTGAGTCCGCCATTTTTACCCCTCCCCCCACCCCGTATACCCCTGTTTCATCCTGCATTAACGGTATTATCTTGTTCTTCAATCATCCTTTTATTTTTCAACTTTTATTATCCTTTTTATTTTTATCATTATTATTTTTCACACTTGAGTACAGCTGACACACAACGTTACATTAGCTTCAGGAATACAGCACAGTGATTTGACAAGTCTGCACATTATGCTGTGCTCAAAAGTGTGGCTACCCTCTGTCATGACACAGCACAATCGCCACACCATTGACCTTATTCCCTATGTTGTGCCTTTCATCCCCAGGACTTCGTCTTTCCATAAATGGAAGCCCGTTGAATCATTCTTTCAAATAACCTCCACTCTTGTTTCGTGAACAGCGGTGGAAAAGACACAAAGTTACTGGACTATTCTTTTGAGTCCTCTCCTTCCCACCCCAACCCTGGAGCTCTTTGAAGATGGAACTCTTCTGTTCTTCATGCTCATCACGTAAGCGCGGTAAAACCTTGGTCTGTGAGCATGATTGATTCCAGAAACATGCTTGTAATCCAAAGAACTCATATATCACAGCGAATGTCAAGAACCATTGGCTCAGTTGTGATCATGTGACGTTCGGCATCACGTACGACTCGTATTGCAAGACACCCCTTGTTTATCGACTCGAGATGTATTAGAAATGTTTGCTCGTCTTGCAGAAAACTCGCCGCATAAGTTACTTGCAATCCACGGTTTTTCTGTAAATGCATGCATTTGTGGAAGGGGAGCATTCGCGGTCAGAAGCACAGGGCATCTGAAAACAAGGACATCACGGAGGAGGGCACCCAGACGTTTTCAAGGCTGGGCGACAGCTGGCGATGCCACCTTCTTCAGTCCTTTCAACCCCCGTCCAACTTTTCACGCATAGGGCTCAGCAAGACTGTCAATACGTCATCTATGTGTTGGAGACACCTGTTTTCCTTCAATGAGAAAACCATCGCAAACCTGCACACATGGTGTCTGGTTACATCCAAGATAGGGGCCAAGGAGAAGATAATCTGGCAAATACGCGAGAAGTATTTAAAACTCCTAGAAGTAGTGAGCTGCCAGGGGCGCCTGGGTGGCTCAGCTGTTGAAGCGTCTGACTCCTGATTTCTGCTCAGGTCATGATCACATTGTCTGTGAGATCGAGCCCCGCGTCGGGCTCTGTGCTAACATCACGGAGCCTGCTTGGGATTCTCTCTCTCTGCTCCTCCCCCCGTCAAAATAATAAATGAACATTTGGAAAACTCATTAAAAAAAAGAGTGAGCTCCCAGTGCCTTTCCCTTGTCCGGACCGGACGGCCACTGCCCTCTGGCATCCTACTTAACGGGGACCGTCACCCATCTACGTATCTGCACTTGGGTCCCATGTTTGCACTCAAGCAACACGCGGGGACCCTGATGTCTCAGCACAGAGAAGCCAGGAGCAAGGGTTTCCCTTCAGACACTGCAGGCGGTCACACACAATGACAAGTTACTTGAGGAATACGTAATCAGTAGATTTAAAGGAAACATCGCTAATGTATGTAGCATGCACCCAGGAGAGGGAGCAAATTGTTGGCTGGAGAATTTTGTTTTTAATTAAACAGGTAATGTATGCCTGCGTTTAGTCCTATAAATGAAAATGTATTCACCACAGAGGCATGCATCCTATTAGGCCCTCCTGTACATAAACTGTATGGGTGATTACCACTGATTACTGTACTATTAGAGGCCCGCGCCTGGAGTGGCTTGATTGTAACATGCTTGGATCCCGAAAGGGCTCCCATGTGCTTTGCCTGGATGGTGGCAAACAAGCAGGGCTTCAGATTGCCCGGAAGTTCCGCTGTGGGTTTGAGTAGCTGCGGGCGGGGGGTGCAAATTCACCCTGTGGAATGCCATGCTGCCGTTGGGAGGGCCAGACAGAGGGAAGAGAGATTTGTGGGGGAGAAGGTGGGGTCACAGAGCGCAGAGCCTGGGTACGGACCCGCCCTGGCAGGTGCCTGCCCACCTCTCTGAATGATGCTCTCCCAGGAGGCTCGGGGACTAGGGCCACTTTTATTTGGTCTTCATAAAAGTCACACCTGCACCGTAAGACGCTCACCCTGGCCCTTTGTAACTCATTTTGGAAGCCATGTACGGAGATGGGCCAATGAAGTCAACACAGTTCACGGGGACTCTGCCACCATGCCTCTCCTTCCTGACCTGCAGAGGGGCTCTAAGGCGGCCTCTGACCGTATCCCATGCTCGCGAGTCTCACTCTCTGTTCTTTCTCCTCTGTGGACTTGGGCTCTCCAGTCATTCCCTTCCCTTTCATCAAAAATGCTTGTACCATGGGGGCGCGTGGGCGGCTCCGTCAGCTGAGTGCCCGACTCTTGATTTCAGCTCAGGTCATGATCCCACGGTCGTGGGATCGAGCCCCACATTGGGCTCAGTGGTGAGCATGGAGCCTGCTTGGGATTCTCTCTCTCTCTCTCTCTCTCTCTCTCTCAAATAAATAAAAAATGGAAAAAATACTCATACTGTACAAAAGGCCATGGATGTATGAGGTCTCCAGAACAGGCAAATCTGTAATCTTAGTTCAGGCTGCTGTAACGACAGTAGACATTTTCTTCCCACAGTTCTGGAGACTGGAAATCCAAGGTCAAGGTGTCTGCAGATTGAACGCGTGGTGAGAACCCACTTCCTAGCTTGTGGATAGCTGCCTTCTGGCTGTGTCCCCACACGGCGGAGAGGGCAGAGAGCTCTAATCTCTCCTAGGACCCTCTAATCTCTCTAAGGACCCTAATCCCATCATGGAGTCCCAACCTCATGACCTCATCTAAACTTAATCACATGCTGAAGGTCTCACCTCCTAATCCCCCCGGGGGTTAGGGTTCAACATGTGAGTGTTGAGGACCATAATAAAGCAGTGTACAAGGCATAGAGACAAAAAGCAAGTCGTCGCCAGGGGCTACGAGAAGGGGAAAAGGGGGGAGGGACTCTCTCATGGGTAGAGGGTTTCTTTCCTTCTGGGTTAATGGAAATGTGCGGGAACTAGTCAGCAGCAAGGGCGGCACCACACTGCGAAGGCACCTAATGCCACTGAATTACACACTTTAAAATGGCTCCAGGAGTAAATTTGGTTACCTGTATTTTACACCCCGTGTCCTGATATGGGATCCATTTACATGATAAAAGCAATTAAGAAGAAGCCTTTGGGAAGGATTGATAACCCCTTGCTTTGAATCATGTCTGTCAAAGCCTGAAGCCCAAGGAACAACCGGTGGTGGAAATTTCAGAACCTAAAAGGCACTGGATGAGACCGTCCCGAGTATCGCTTGCCTTTGACCTTCAATTCAACCACGGTCGCGGTACCACTGTGGAGGGCTCCTTGTTTGGTTTACACAGAAGCTGTGTGAGAATGTTCTCTCACGCTCTCCGGTTTGGGGGTTGGTGGGAAGGAAGGGCATGGAAAATTGTTGCTGGTTAGTTCAGCCTCCTCAGAGGCTTAGCAAAGTCTGTCCTTACCCTCTCAAGAACTACATTCCACGGGTCTGTCTCCAGCCAGCCAGTGAGACCTGTTCTACCTCGTTTGGACTGAAACTTACCCCTTCATACACAAACAGCTACCCCCTTCTCTCTCTCTCTCCAAGGTCTCTTTCCTACCCAACCACCCATCCGTGACTACACCCCCCTTCCGGGCCTGTCGGAGCGTCATTGTCCAATCGTTAAAAACATCATTTTCAAACAAATAGATAATGACTGCATGTCAGAGTTTCATTTAAGTCTCTCCTGGGGAAGCCAGCAGAATGACAGAAGTGGTTTTCTGGAGGAGGAGACACTAGGATTTCTATAACGCATGGACAAATGCGAAGGGAAGACCGCCACGTTAGGTACAAAACTAGGGAGAGGTCCTGCAGGGCAATAAAGCCTTCGGGGTTATTTCTTTCCCAAGCAGAAGGAAAGAAAACATCGTCACACATCACCAGTTCTCCACGCGTTTGTCCATAGCTCTACAGGACCGTGAAATGTTTGCGTCCGAATCGGTTGTTGGTCAAACCCAGTTACAGTCCTGAGAGAGTCCGACGATCCTCTTGAGGACATATGAGAAAATGCTCTGACGTGGCATTAGAGGGTCACACTATTATCTCTTTTGCCTTATTTCCAGGTTTGCATTTTTTTTTAATTTTTTTTCAACGTTTATTTATTTTGGGGACAGAGAGAGAGACAGAGCATGAACGGGGGAGGGGCACAGAGAGAGGGAGACACAGAATCGGAAACAGGCTCCAGGCTCTGAGCCATCAGCCCAGAGCCCGACGCGGGGCTCGAACTCACGGACCGCGAGATCGTGACCTGGCTGAAGTCGGACGCTTAACCGACTGCGCCACCCAGGCGCCCCCAGGTTTGCATTTTTTAAAGCAAAGTTTCGTTAGCTTTGGTGGTGGTGGTGTCCCCCTCCCCCCCCCACCCTGCCCCACCCTGCACTGGCTCATCTACAGTTCCCATTTATTCAATCAAATACTCACCTAGGTGTTCTTAATCAGTTGACTTTAAGTAAGGGAGATTATTTTGGATAATTTGGGTGGACCTGATTCAATCCATCGGAAAACCTTAAAAGCAGGTCTGGGACTTCCCTGGGAGGGGAAAAATCCCTCCTGCAACCCCCAGCTCCAGCCCGTGTGGGATCTACCCTTCACAGTGTTATCCCCTGATGGATTTTGGACATAGCCAGCCCCCACCATCACATCAACCTTGCAATAAATGCATGAACATATATCCACCCTACTGGTTAAGTTTCTCAGGTTGAATCCCGATTGATATACCCTCTTTGTGTGTGTGTGTGTGTGTGTGTGTGTGTGTGATGTCAATCCATTGTCCTTCTAAGAACAAATTCCCACCTTCACAAAATGCAGCCAAGTATTTTTAAAAAGTAGGTCCTCTTAAGATGTCTGGTGGCTCACACCCTCCAGGAAGAACCCTCTAGGACTAAGTCTCAACAGAAGATTCACCTGGTTCTTCACAAACAAAAGATGACCAAGTAAGAAAGGGACTTATATCGTCCAGAGGAAAGACTAATGACTCTTCTTTCCTTAAAGGAGAGAAGGGATTATCTTCTCTCCTTGACTAAAGTTTAGTCAGTCCCAGTCCCTGGGCTGCTGAGCCAGTTTTTCAAGAATTTCCTCCATGCCTGGGACACCTGGGTAGCTCAGTCAGTTGAGCATCTGGCTTTTGATTTCAGCTCAGGTCATGATCTCATGGGTCGTGGGTATGAACCCTACACTGGGCTCTGGGCTGCCTACTTGGGATTCTCTCCCTCTCCTCCTCTGCCCCTCTCCCACTGCCTGTCTGTCTGTCTCTCTCTCAAAATTACATAAATACCAAAAAAAAAAAAAAAAAGTCCTCCATCCTTGTCAGCCAATCAAATTCTCTCCACCAACTTAATGTTCCACCCACGTCCCCACCCAGCCCATTACCTGTTCGTTCTCATCTGTCCCTATTACATTTGGAATTGGGTTCCATCTTTCTCTCGTATTTGCAATAGTTTTGAATAAAATCTTCCTTGACGTTTTATGTAGGCATCGGGATGATTGTTTTCTTCAACGATACTCAAGAAGATCGGCCCTTAGGAGTGAGAGAGGCAAACTTCCAGTTATAAAATAAGCAGACCATGGCGATGAAAAGCACAGTGTAGGGAATACAGTCGATGATATTGTCGTAACATTGCGTGGCGACAGACGGCAGCTGCACTCACTGAGATGAGCACAGCATCACATACACAATTGTCGAATCACTACGTCGTGCGCCTGCCACTAATCTCGCGTTGTTCGTCAACTCTCCTCAAATAACAAAACAATGTTAAAAAGAAAGTCGCAAGGACTAGGAAATACGTTACCGGTGCTGCACAATATTTAATCGAACAAAGAGTCTATGTGTAAGTGGACCCTCGCGGTTCAAACCCATGTTGCTTAAAGGTCCGCTGCAGTTTATGTTGAACATCGGGAGCCCAGAATTGGGGCACGCGCTAGGGGGAAGGGTGCCTATGTGACCAGCTTCCACTAAAGCCCACGGGCCTTGAGTCTCTAAGGAGCTTTCTGGGTAGACAACATTTTACCCGTGTTGTTGCAAGCCCATGCTTAGAGGATTTAAGCCTTGGGAGCCGGTGCCTGGTTTCCTTCAGAGCTTGTCCCATGGGCCTTTTCCCCTTGCTGCTTTCACTTTGTATCCTTTCGTACATCCCAGCCATGAGAATAAGAATTTTAAAAAATTAGCCATAAACTAGCTCCATGAGGTCCCCTTTCTACCTCCACCAGAACTAGAGGCCTGAATTTCTCTAGCGTCATGACCATGCCAGGAGAAGAGACCATGTGCCTTAACAATGAACAACACCAGCATGTGCTGAAGGTTCCATCTCCCCAGGCTCTGCCCTTAGTATTTTACGAGGATTATCTCCCTGCCCCATCCTTTTTTGTTCAAACAGTGTTGGTTTTTTTTTTAATGTTTATTTATTTATTTTGAGAGAGGGGGGCAGGGAGAGTGAACAGGGGAGGGGCAGAAAGAGAGGAGAGAATCCCAAGCAGGCTCCTCACCACTGGTGCAGAGCCCCACACAGGGCAAGAAGCCATGAACCGTGAGATCGTGACCTGAACCAAAGCCAAGAGTCAGAGGCTTAACCAGCTGAGCCACCCCAGGCTCCCCTGCGCCCAGACTTTTAATTGTCCCTGCCTACGATTGACATCATGAGCTCAAGACCCTCAGCTGGTTTGCCTATTGATATCGGTGCTCAGGATGTTCATACGTTGTCTTGTTGGTATCTCCAGGACCATGGTGTCATAGTATATACTTGGACTTCCTTAACTCGAAGTGGGTCAAGTTTTTCTCTGGACACTTCGGCCACACTCGTGGGGCCCTGTCCCCTCTTCTAGGTATTCTTCTTCCCAGGAATCTCAAGACCTCGTGGTCCGACGACGGTTCCATTCCAACCAGAGGATCTATTCTAGATCAGCATTTACCTGAGGTGGACCCCAACCCCAGCGGTTTGCGTTTGGAACCACCTCTCTCACTGAGGGTGTTAAGGCTTGGGGGGTTTTGTTGTTGTTGTTGTTTTCTTTAGGAAGTACAGATAGCAGATGAGAGGTTGAGGGGAGGCATCGTCTCAAAGGTAGGAGAGGAAGACTTTTCCAGCCCCTTTGAAAACTCACTCTATCCAGCTAAGCCCATCCGCAAATGCTGACATCCTTGAACAGCGTAGGAGTCAGAGGTGGACACGTTGGGATGGGAACACGTTTGTAGAAAGAGAGAGTCCCTGGGGACTGTGCTGAAGTGGTTAGGAGCAAACGAGCAGGGGTGGAGCGGATCTTTCCAGCTGGAGTGTGTATTTATTTAGAGCTTGTACCACATAATATTTACAAGATACTTAGCATGCATTAATTACGCTGTAATGAACTCTATGGCTATAATATCAATGTTCTGTCAGGACTGGAAAATGCCCCCCACCCCCACCCACCCCACACTTTTTTATCACCTTGCGGGGGGAAAAAAGAAAAATTAAAATTAATTGCATGCCCATTAAATGCTTATTTTTAATAGAAAACTTGCAAATGAGGGGCAAATGCAAAACAGGGTACACAGTAAATCAAAAGCAGATAACACACACTTCTAGACACACTCTACTGTTTTTATGAGCATGTTTTACAATCCATTCATTATGCTGTCTGTCCTTTTGAAAGCTTGTGATTATATCGCTCATACAAAGAAACATGTGAATGGCTGTGTAACAAGCCATGAAAATCAGGACAAAACTGAGCATTTCTGCTGCCATTTGAATCCGCCTCCCTCCAATCTCTGCCTAGAGAATTCTTACAGGAGGCTCATCCCTTTAACACCCACTCAAAGCCTTGCAGAAGGGAGCGAACTGGGGAAAGACTTAATATCGTGGCTCATGATTCAAGATGGCGGTTATCCAAAGAACGGCCATCAACCATCCAGTTTCTTCAGGTAGCAACATTTTCTCTGGAGGCAAGGAGATCAGGGTTCTATAGAATGATGTCCTCAAAGAATCCCAGGTCACCCCCAGACCACTTCCTTCCCAAACATAAGTCATCTTTATATTACCCAGGGCAAATCACCATCCAGACTGTCTTTCTATCATGGGAGTCCCTTAACTCACCAAGCAGAGGGTAACTGATTTCGTTTTCAAAAAAAAAACCAACTTCCTAATTTAATGCAAAATCTTGCCTCTCTCTAAATTCCATTCACCGTTCTAACATTGACTTCTGGGTCAACAGATGGCCGTAAATGACTTCACTCCCTCTTTTACTTGACCACCTTTCAAGTGTTCGGTAACAGGCTTCTGACGCCTGCGAGAGTTCGACTTTTGGATGGTGTGAAGAATGTCTTTGCCTTGTGAGAGGTCATACACCAAGCGGGAAGTCTACCTATAGATGAGTACAGAAACACTAGGTTCCAGACCGGGTGTTCCCACAGCTGTTCGTGGTGACCCTTCTTTGCTAGGATCTACCCTCTCCCCACCCGCAAGAGGAGAATACCCTTGTCCCTTTCAGATGAAAAGGCTCTCAGGTTCTTAGTTTGCCTCTCGGTGGTAGTCACTTGTCTGGAGTCAATCCCAGTGCGTTTGTGCATTTCCTAATTACAGCTTCCAGTTTTATGATAAATGCAGGGAGCTTCTTTTATAGCGGTTACAACTCGTGATAAGCAAGGCAATAAAAGTATGAAATGAACATCTTATTCCAAGAGGAGGATTACAGACAAGAGGACTAGTTGACATGAATACATGCTGGAAATGATCCAGACAAGAAGAAAATTGAATACATTTCCCAGGTAATGCCCAAACATTGCTTATTTTATGCTATTGAAAAATGTGAAAATTGTGCATTGAATTGTCTCCTACTCACACAAAGAAGTACCATGGCATAGTATTGACGTCCCTTTGGGTCGTATTTCTTGGAGCGTGAAATCGAGAGCATTCGTATAACAAACATGTATTGACATCCACTTTGTGCCAGATACCTTGCTAGAGGCCGGGGACAGGGCAGCTGTGGACACTGCCCTAGAGGTATTCGTGAAGGACACAGACATACAACGACGATTACGATGTGTTGTGTGCTATCATCAGGTCTCTTCCGATTTGCCAAGAAACCCCGGAGGGAAGAACAACAAACTCAACATGGCCCAGTTGTGGAAGCCTTCACAGAGGAAATGATAAGCCAGCAGGGTATCAAAGGGAAAATAAGACTGATGGGGCAGATAAGGGTAGGAAACATATTCCATGCAGAAAAAGCAACTAGTCAAGGCCAAGAGAGTTAAAGAACATGGCAAGTTCAGCAACAGTGTTAGCTCAGAATTGAAATTTAGGGACACGTGAGCCAGAAGAGGAAGAGAAGGCTGCCAAAGTCGTTTGGGTTTATGTCATGAGATGCCTTGGATGCCTTGGGATTTATTGTGAAGGAGATACGGAACGATTTAAATTTTTTGAGCTGGAAAAATTACCGTGATGTTTTTGTGGTCAGAATAGAAAGCGTGTGGCACTTATAGAAGGCGGAGTGGCAGGGCCCCTCAGGAAGCTGAAAAGTTCAATAACCTCAGAAGGTGCTAATGAGGACCCCAGTGCCACATGTGGTTATGGAAACGGAGAAGAGGAGAGAGAGGCAAGAGGAGGTCAGGGTGTAGAGTTGTCAATGTCTGCAGGACTGGTAGATGGGGCAGAAAGGAGAAAGGAGAATCCATAAGGATATCTAGGGTTTTTCTTGGGCGATTTGGTGAATGAAACCACCATTAACTAAGACACATTGTGGGTTCCTCGTGGGTCCAGCATTTTTAATATTGGTTGCACGGCATTTTAAAACAATTTTTTAAATGTTTTTATTTATTTTGGAGACAGAGACAGAGCATGAGCAGGGGAGGGGCAGAGAGGGGGAGACAGACACAGAATCCGAAGCGGACTCCAGGCTCCGAGCTGTCAGCGCAGAGCCCGACGCGGGGCTCGAACTCATGAACCACAAGATCGTGACCTGAGCCGAAGTCGGACGCTTCACCGACTGAGCCACCCAGGGGCCCCACGCTGCATTTTTGGTGCCTGTGGGATATGTATCTGAAAAATTTAGAGAAGGCAGTTCCAAAGTTCCAGAACGAGGTTGCTGGTAGGTGATCATTGAAATCACGGACGTAAACAAGGTGACCCAGAGAGACTGACCATTTAAATCATGGAAACACTGACATTGAGGGGAGGGGTAGAAAGGAGTGAATTCCAAAACAAGACGGAGAAGGCAACATTCCAGGCGTAATAGGAGGAACCAGAAGATTGTGGTGGTGGTCAACAGAGAGGGCTAAGTGTCTGCAATCCCGACAAGCTGCACAGAGAACCACTTCTCAAATGTCATCCCCGAGGGCCGTTCGGATTTCCAGGGTTCCCTTTGCTAAAGTCCAATTGCACTTGTCCCAAGATTGGCCTGACATCCTCCAGTCCTGTCACTTCTCTGAACTTTGCTCTTCGGCCACAACCTCAGGAAAAACGTCTTCAGACCCTCCCACAATACTTTTCCTCCCAAAGACCCAAAGGTCTTCAGACTTCCCATCAAGGCACTGGCCCGGCACCCATACAGCTGCGAGCCTGTGGTTCTCAGCGTGTGCTCCCAGGACCAGCAGCTTCTGCAATTCCGAATCAGCCCTACTGAATCAGACCCTCGGGGTGAAAAGCAGCATCCCGGGTTGTAACAAGCCCTCCGGGTGATTCTGACGCCCGCTCCAGTCTGAGAGCCACAAAGTAAGCTGTCGGTTGTATCCTCCTAAACGTCGCAGGTTCCCTGAAAAAAATGTGCAAAGACTTTGATAATGGATACGTGGACTCTGTGATGCAAAGTTTCTAATGTTTTTTCTTCTTCTTCTTCCTCTTCCTCTCCTCCTCCGCCTCCTTCTTTTTTTTAAGTAGACTCCACACCCAAAGTGGGGCCCAATGCGGGGCTTGAACTCACAACCCACACATCAAGACCTGAGCTGATGTCAAGAGTCAGACGTTTAACTGACTGAGCCACCCAAGTGCCCCTCTGATGTTCTCTTCTTAAATCACATTACTTTTCGTGCATAGACGGTATCTGGGGTCTAATCTACACGATGAATATTTCTGAGTCTTTGGGTCTTTAGTATTAGTTAAATGGGGGAAACTGGCAGAAGGTAGGGTGATTAGCTATTCAATTACCAGTCGCTGGTAAAGGAACAGTAACTAAATGCCAAACTTGTGTAACGGGAATCTTTTTCTTCATCTTTTGACATGATGATGGTTATCATTGGCTTTAATGTGTCTTTATTTTACACTAAGGAATATAATATATATTTCTTTGAAATAATGGGACAAACAGTGAATTTTTTTCTTCATTTATTAATATACAACCCCATTTGGCAAGGGACTTGAAACAGCATAAAAACACCTGTATTAAAATAATAAACTAAAATATAATATTCAGATCAGATGCTGGGCTTAGCACAGAAAGGGGCCCCGGAAGTTTCCTCCCATGCCAGACGTTAACCTTGTTGCTGCTAGAGGCAGGGCAACTGGTAGGTGATCCAGGGGAGGAACCGTAGTAACAGAAAGGCACTTAGTCAGGGCAGCAACTATCAATCACACTGGCTGATTATCACCTTCCCCGAAAGAAACATTAAGATTATCATAATTCCCTGACATTAAGATTGTCATCATTCCTCACGAACGCCATTATGCATGCTATGCCATTTGTATGCACCCGATCGACCCCGCAGCGCCATTTCCTTCCTGCCTTCCTTCCAGAAGTCCCCATTGCCTAAACACAACCGGCTTGACCAGACAACTTGAAAATCGTCATCCGGTTTTGACTCTGCAATTTGATCCAACGTGGATTACTTAATCATATCTCTATGCGCACTTTTAGGGTCTAGTTTCTCCTTTTGTAGAAATCCACGTCAAGGTCTTATATCCCTACGGGAATTGCAACAATAAATATTCACTGGGAGAATGGAAACACAGCAAGGTGCGAAGGCAAGGCCCTGGGATAGAAATGGCATCTGCGTTGTGGTCCGCTCAACTGCACTAACAGGTTTTTAAAATTTTCAGTGAGTTATTTCATTTCCCTAAGCCTCAGTTTCCCCATCTCTGACATGCAAATATATATTACAAGCCTTGTTATTCTCAGCCCTGATGAGCATGGATTGAAGGAGAAAAGAGAAGCAGAAAACGAACTGGCTGCCTGGCAGTTTCCACAGGCCTAACCGAAATGCCCACGATCGTCTTTGGAAGTTTCTGGAAGATCCAGGCGGGGGCTCCATTCCGAGTGAGCAGGAGTTGATTTATGATTTAGTCCAAGGGCCGTGAGAAACTCGAGTGTCTAAATTGCTGTTTCCTTGAAATTATTCCGTTCCGGTGAACTCAGATGAAACGAGGCAAAAGCAAGCTCTTCTAGAAAATCCCGGCAAAGCAAAACTGCTGATTCCCACGAGCCTCCAACGTGCCCCTGATAAATCTGCTGACACTACCTAAACCAGAGCCTCTCACAAGGTTGACAGGGGCCCCATCAACAGGAAGGGGGATGTGAAAGTGTCTCCTGACCTACATTCGGGGTGCTCACCCGGGTCATTTTTCTATCAGTCTTGGAAAACAGACCCAGACTGATGTCACACCCTTGTTTCAACCTCCCCCCAAAGTGACAGCCGAAACTTCAGTGCTCGGAATACAAGTTTCAGGCTTTCCGAGAGTCTCAGGGGATGCCAGACAGCCAAGGGTACTTGAAAGCCTCCAGAAAAGGGAGGTGAAATTAGTGGTTAAATTGTAAATTTACCAAGAAGCCCGTTTCAAATGGACACATCCTTGGAAACCTCAGCTTTTGGAAAAGGCTCGAGTCTTTCGACAACCAAACCTCATCTGGGGGACAGTTGGAGGAAAAGAACATAGTGCTGTGACATTGAGATCCGGACTTTTTTCTCCTGCAAAACGGGGGTTAGAAAAGTAGCCCTTTATTTTCCGAGAATGACTCACGAGAAGAGTGCCGTGCCTCTGTGGCGGGCTACCCTCATCCTCTGGGACACGTGCCTGGTCCGTGAGCCAGGAGAGGGGGTTTCCAGACGGTGTGGGAGAAGAGACGGGGTTCCAGACAGCAGGAGAAGGACCCTCCTCTCTGCTGGTCAGGTTCGAGTAAGCCTGAAAGGGAGGCTTCCGTAAGTTTTCTAAAAGGGATCTGAGCTGTCAGAAACGGAGGCATCTTTGAGAAAGCTCAGTGTGTGCTTTGTGAGTCGCCAGCACTAGTCTCAGACCAATCCCAAACTAAGAAAAAAACGGAAGAGGGGAGAAGAGGAGAAGGAAGAGGAGGAGAGAACAGCTATCTCTGTCAAGTTAGCACAGTAAGACCACCAAAAGCTGAAACCAGAGGGTGACCAGAAGGTGGGCAAGATGTCAAAATCAGGTCTCCGCAGGAAGAGAGGGGCATAGGTATGGTCAGGTCTATGAAGGAAGCTGGCAAGATGGGAGGTGGCAAATCAGAGCACATTGTCTATGCAAGGCCGATTCTGGTGACCAAATCCAAAGCCCTTTAAATGGACCCATTTTCTCCAGGAAAGCGTGTCATTAGGAGCCAGTAAATATCCAGGCTTACGTCTGGCACGGATCCTGATGTTTGCCTATGATTCTCTTTCCCCTCATCTCGTGTTTCCGGCTTTCTATTGCTCGATGATGACCCATGCCGAAATCTAGTAGTGTAAAATAACCATTGTCTGGGCCTCATGGATTCTGTTAAGTACAGCAAGGCATAGTGGGAATGGCTTGTGTCTCCTCCATGATGACCAGGGCCTCAGGTGGGAAGACGTAGGTGGCTGGGGGTGACATCTAGAGGCTGGAATCATCTGGAGGCTCTTCACTCATATCTGAAGGTGCCTGGTCTGGGATGACCCTGACAGGTTGGGGTCCACATGTGGCCTCTCACGTGCTTGGGTTTCCTCACAGCATGGTGACCTCAGGGTAGCCCGTGGTGGCTCAGGGACCCAAGAGGAATGCTTCAGCAAACAAGAAAGAAGCTTCTTGGTCTAGCATTGAGGGGACACAATGTCACTTCCATTGTACTGCACGGGTCACAGCAGTCATAGGCCCACCCAGATTCAAGAGGAGAGAACATAGGCCTCACCTCTCCCTGGAAGATGATGGAAAAAGTCTAGGGCCATGTTTTAAAGTTGACGCTCCTCCAGAACTTTCCTTTCCCTCAACCACTGAGACTGGCATAATTTAAGATGGCGGCCGCTCCATCCGCCTGCGTCCCCAGGTGACTACAATGAGCAGAACCCCATGCCACCCCTGGTAGACGTGTAGTCTGAATGAGAAATGAACGTTTGTGGTTTTATTTTTTTTTATTTTAATTCCAGTATAGTTAACATACGGCGTTATATTCGTTTCGGGTGTACAATAGAGTGATTCAGCACTTGCATACATCACTCATCAGAAGTTTGTGGTTTTAAGTCACTGAGCATTGACTTAATTATGCAGTGTCCTCTGGGCTGTATCGTCTGACTGATCATCTTGTCTCTGATCCTCGGGTCCTTGACTGTAAAACGGGGTCATCACTACCACCTAGAGGGACTACTGGAGTGACTGAAAATAGCGTATGGGTGTAAACTGTCCGGCTCAGTGTTTAACCTAAAGTAGGGCATGATGTTGGATACGATCATGATCACAGACAAGGAGGATGCCCAGCCCTCAGTGAAGTGAAGACGAGGTTAGGTCAGCCCTGCTCACGTGGACCACCCAAAGGCCCATCCCATCGGGTTCAATGGCTTCGATGGCTATGAGCATCCGTCTGGCACCTGCAAGATGTCAGCAGGGTGGCCCCTCGTTCTCGAGACGTCAAAGAAGAGAGAAGCAAAGGATGGGGAGAAGCAGAGTCGTTATGGCTGGGTGTGAATGTAATGGTTGCTGGGATCCGAAACGAATAACGGGTAAGACTTAACCCAGTGCTTAAAATACAGAGGGTAGAGCCAACCACTTCTCTATTCTACCCCTAGTTTTGGTCACAAGCGTAACGTTGCGGAACTGAGGTTCCCAAATTAGATTTCTTTCATAACCAAATAACAACCAGGTAGGAGAATCATGTTTTAAATGCTGAGCTTCATTTCCCCCTAGATGAGGAGTTTTGAACACTTTCCCTACTGGGAACCGAGGAAGTGCATCTCATTCAAATGGATGCCAGTCTATGATTGTCCAATTATTCACTGCATTCTGTCTTTGATGGCCCAGATGTTCTCAATTTCTTGTAATAAATTCTTTCATCTGAAAAGTCGTTCTACTCAGAAATGCAAAATCCTCTCCAGTCCGCCTGCCTTTTTTGATGAGCTGGTATAATTGGCCTTCAATTTGCTTATTGTTTTGCAATAGAAAGCCCAAGTTTAATTTCATTTCTGTAAACCTGTAGACAAGAGCCGACCATTCCACTATTTAAGTCATTCTGCTCATTACAATCTGCTTTGGCTGTGCCCACCCCCCATCTCCGTCGTCAGGATGAAACTGAGCAAAAACTTTTCCTTTTCCTCTTTATTTTTCTGCTGAAAAAAAAAAGGAAGAATTTTTCCCACTGCAAAATATTTAAATTGGATTCAGTAACAGTATTTATTGAACAACTTTTCTATACTCTCCTCTTCTTGAAAAGCGATGTGCAGTTGACCCTCGAACAGCACAGACTTGAACCATGTGGGTCCGCTTATGCACAGATTTTTTCAATAAATACAGTATTGTACTGTAAATGTATTTTCCTTATGGTTTTCTTTTTATTTAATGTTTATTTATTTGTTTTTGAGAGGGAGAGCAGGAGGAGGGGCAGAGAGAGAGAGAGAGAGAGGGAGAGAGGAGGGAGAGAATCTCAAGCAGGTTCTACGCCATCAGCACAGAGCCAAACGCGGGACTCAAACCTGCAAACAGTGAGATCGTGACCTGAGCCAAAATCAAGAGTCAGAGGCTCAATCAGCTGAGCTACCCAGGCACCCCTTCCTTGTGATTTTCTTAAAAACACTTTCTTTTCTCTAGCTTACTTTATTGTGAGAATACAGTATATAATGCATGTAATATACAAAATATGTGTTAATCGAGTATCTGTGTTATTGGTAAGGCTTCTGGTCAACACTGGGCTATTGGTAGTTAAGGGTGAGGGGAGTCCAAAGTTATACATGGAGTTTTAACTCCACAGGGAGTCAGCGTCCCTAACACCCACATTGTTCAAGGGTCAACTGTATATGTACATGTGTATATGTATATGCACATATATATGTACAACTATATATGTACATATACTTATCAGCATATGTAATGATTACTTCATTTAATTAATGAATATTAATTATTCATTATGAATATCATTATATATAATTATAATTATTCATAATTAATTATTATTAATATTAATAAAGATATTAATTATATCTTTAGTTACCAATCAAACCATATCAACCAATACTTATCAGGCTCCTCCCGTGATCCCACAAGCCACGTAAGACCTTGTGGTAAATAGAGACATGTACAAGATACGTTTCTGGCCCATGGGTCCATTATCATCCATTTGTGGAAGCTGGACATGTTCACAATAAACTTCAGCAAATGACCAATAATTAAATCCACTCACTCAAAAACTATTGATTAATTCAACCACCATTGATTAAACACTTCACCATGGTTAAAAACAGATTAATTTTTCCCTGTGTTTACATTTCATGTTTTTGTGGCATTAATAAAACCCCCTTTATTTTTGCTAGATGCTTTTTTTATCCAATTCCATGCCCTGCATTCAAGGAGACTTCCCTTTACAGGGTTAAGGAGACAGGACCATGTGATGTACCTCTGACATGCGTCCTAGACCACGGCATAGAGAGACAATGTCCCATAGCGGTTACAGACCTGGTCCTCCAGCCAAAAGTCTTGGTTCTGTGCTTGTTGTGTGATCTTAGTCAAGTTACTTATTTCCCTGTGCCTCAGTTTCCCTATCTGCAGTGGTCAATTTTATGTGTCAGTGTGGCTGGGCCACAGAGTGCCAGATATTACATTATTCTGGGTGTATCAATCAGGATGTTTCTGGATAAAACTAACGTTTGAATTGGTAGACTGAGTAAACACCTGGTCCTTCCCCATCTGGGTGGGCCTCATCCAATCAGTTGAAGGCTTCCCTGCATAGAAAAAAAGGCTGAGGAAGGGAGAATTCACCCCTCTTCTGTCTGACTGTCTTCAAGCTGAGACATCAGTCTTCTGCCTTCGGACTCAGACTCAGACTGGACACGGACAATCAGGTCTCCTGAGTCTCCGCCTTGCCGACTGTAGATCTTGGGATTTTCTTTTTTATGTTCCTTATAATGTGTCAGGTTTTGTTTCCCTGGAGAGTGCTAACTATGAGTTTCATTTCTCTGAAGAAACCCAGCTAATTCACTTTCTAGAACTTTGGGATAATAGGACCTAAATCGTTAAACGTACAATATAGAAAGGGTGCTTAGGACAGTGTCCGACACAAATTAATGCCTCTGTGAATATTCAACACTTGCTATTGGTCTCCAAGCTCTGGTGGATAAAGTTTTCTGGCCATTTATATCTCCAGGTGGCTCCAGCGCGGACAGCGCTCTCCTCTTGGGCTGCATTCCCCAAAGCCGAGAACTGGTCCTTCCTTGCAGTACTTAGCTGATGTGTTCATTCTCCCCTTTGGTTCTCTCATTTGAAATCACATCATATCCACTCCGTGAAAAATGGGTCTGTTGGATCACACCCAGATTCAAACAGAGAAACTAGAAATAATCAGGAATTACTTATACTCGTGAGACGTCAGGTAGGTCTGCGTGGACCATTCTTCTAAGAACATTTTTGGTAATTCTGTAGATAAAAGAGGGTGGTGAAGGTTTTGTGAGCCTCTCTGTTTTTCTTCTCCTTCTTCTCCCAGATGAGAAGAGCCCTCGGCAGACCTTTGTCGAAGAAGAAATTTCCAAGGCTACCAATTTGGATCTCAAAAGCCCAGATTCAAAGGACCCTCAGTTCATGACAGGCACTGCTATCTGAAATAAATGTCTGAATAGCTATCAGTTAAGGTTGCACACAGAGCAGATGAAAATAGAGAGCTACATTAGAGATTGCTGTGTGAATTCGAGAGGTCTTTGTCTGAGGACAATAGTAATAGGAGAAAATACTCAGGTTTTCAGTTATGGGCCAGCCAGAGGATCAAACAAGAAACCAAATTAAATCTAATTGACTCAGCAATGCCAGCCCCATTAGTACAGAAAGTTTACACCCCCAGACATCCTTCCCCAGGTCTCCTGGCTCAACTCCTGAAAATGAGACTGGATTACACCCAACCTTACACGTCCGGGTAACTTCCCGGTCAAGTACAATGAAGTTTTATTATTTCTAATTAAATCGCATCGATTCACAACCAGAAAGAGGTTCCCCCGTGCCTCTCACCAAACGAGAAGCCTCTTAAGACTCTAGATGTGTTATCAATGGGAAATGTAGTCTATTAGTTATTTGCATGTTACTAAATTTAAGCCCTATCATTAGCAACATGACGAAGAAAATAATCACGTCTCGTCCTTTACTGTGCTGTTAATCAACGTTAACAGTTTAACAGTGAGGTTTGCTCTCACCCACAACTGATGTTGGCTGCGTCTTACTCAATGGGAAGGAAGATCTAAAGGTATCCGTGTATCTTGCTAGCCAGGCCTGCTCTGTTCTCGTAGGTCCTTTCTCCACGGAAGGCACCAACATTCACGTAATCCATCATCTGGGACACCTCCCCCTCACATCCACGTCCAGTCACGAATCCTGATAATTCCGTCACCCACATGGCTTCCATACCCACCCCTGCCTCTCCTTCACCCTGCATTTATTTCTTCTACGCCAGGAGGAACCATCATGGTGGGTAGCCGCAGCAGGAAGGCGTTCCGGGAGTTCCCAGTGGAGAGCTGAGAACAAGTTGAGGGCAACGGGGTGGTAGCTTTGGGGACACCGGTGTAGGTGGAACTTTCCAGAGGTGGATACTAGCTTGTTTAAGTCACTAAAGGTCACGCATGAAAGATAAATGAATCCAAACCGAATGGCCTGATTCAAGGGGGACTGGGCCAAAAAAAAAAAAAAAAAAAAAAAAAAAAGAAGGCATGATCCTGGACAGTAGTCGTATAAAACATTAAGTAGAAGCCAACCCTGTGGCTTCAGAAGTCCTTGGTTGGGTTCAAATAAGATTAAATATCAAGGCAGGACCAGGCACTTTTAACATCAAAGAAGTAAGAGAGCCAGAGGCCAGACCCAGATCAAACAGCCTCTTCCCCAAACATACACCATTTAAAATATTTTATATATGTATAAGCCCCTGGTGAAGATCTCACTGGCCACTGTTCCCCAGGAGAGAAATAATCAACAGCTGTCGGGATGATCTTTCTTCTTTCATTTCTGAATTTATTCAAGCAAGGCACGGGGCCTCGGTCTGGACGATTATCGATTCCGCGTAACTGGAATTGTATTGCAGTTTCGCCCATCACTTTGATTCTCAGAAATGCGGTCTACTAACACTCTCAGGTGCTGATAACTACCACCAAGCTGGAGGCAACAGCAGCTTTGCCAGAAGGATCACGAGACACGCGGACCACACGTCACCGTTCAGAAAATGCATTCCAAGATGTGCCTTCCCGTGCGTTATCGTCTACGTTAAAAGGCATTTTCCTTCATTAACAGAGATTGATCCTGGGAGTAAAAAGGAGAAACAAAGAAAACAACGGCTTACTAACTAGCACTTCAGGGTGGAAGGCCCCTGTCTGGGCCGGGCCCAAACCCCGTCAGATTCCGTTACCACGTCCGTGCCCACCTGTCAGACCTGAAAGAGCCTGGAACAGCGTCGCTGTTGGCTGGCCGGCCTTGGGCTGCCAGAACCCATGCAGCCTGTGTGTAAGGAGGGATAGAAGGAGCTGGGGATTTGTATCCTTCCAGGATGTTCACATCCCTTAACCGATGGGAATATAAATACCCCAGCTCCTTCGCTCCTTGGTTCGGATCATTCTGAAATGTGTCTTTTAAAGCATTTCCCGAAGATTCCCTGCAGGCTTAAGCTTTCGTTGCCCACAGTGAGAGCTGGAGTTTTGGCTGGGCTTCCCCCCTCCGCTTCGGATGACCTCCCCAATACCTTACCATCTCTCTGCAACTCCCAAATCAACCAGCATCCCCAACCCTCCTCCCAGAAACTCTTTTTTTTTTTTTTTTCGGATGAACCCTACACAGACCTTGTCAAAAGTCCCCATGAATATTCTGAATCCATGGACAACATGTGGCATACAAAAGATGACATCGTGCTAAACCGAACACTTGGAATATCCATCTGGACATTCATTTTATTCTTTGAGAAGTCTCTCACCTGTCCCTAATAAGGGAATCACTGCTATTATCATTCATTTGTCAGCACGGTGAAAGCCTTGAGCCTCGTGGGGACGACGTGCCGCACACCATAAGGAAAAATGGACTCCTTGACCTCGGCTTCCCAGAGTTCACCATGCCGACATTGGAGACAGACCCCAGAATGAAGCATCAGCCCTCAGTGGAACAGCGGCCCTGAGCTGAGGGAGGGCAGAGGCAAGACTGGAATACTGACCAATGATCCCCGTAAAACGTATCCGGACTCAGGAACATACAAAGAACAGAGCCAGGGCAACCGCGAACTCTGATGGCACCACGACCAAATCAGCGGGTCTGCTGTTTGGCAGTTTCCTTTGCCATCACAGGGAATGGGTGTCGGTAGGACATCATATCACAATGGAAAACGAAAGAACAAAACCAGAAGCACCGATCCTAGCAAATCTACTGAGATCGCGGCATTTGTCACGAACCTCATTTGTTGTATCAGGAAAACCGATGTCTCGCGACCCTGTTCTTGTATGACCTGTCTCCGAAGACAGAGTGGAAATAGACAGACCAAGATGCAGGCGTGTTCTTTTGGAAAAAAGCAAAGTTTCCACAACAATGCATCCTAGAACAAAGAGCAGGGGGCTTCCCACAATCTCTGTATCTCTGCTTCACCGCGTTCAGTGCCCAGACGTTCACTTGAGTGTAAAATCAACTATCACCACTCCTTCTTCCCATTTTTGAAAGTGAGCAAGATAATCTTAGGATAAAAAACAAAAATCGAGTTTTTTGTTTTTTTTGTTTTTGTTTTTTTTTTTTTATACTGTCGATAATAAACAGATGAAACTTGTTTCTCTGAAAAGCTGTCTGGAACAAATACATAAAATAGTTTTCAGAAGGATGATGATACATTGGGTGGTGGAATCAACACTGATTCCTAATGGGCTTGTCCAAGATCCGTCGGCCACAGGGGGTCAGGGCAGAAATTTACACAGCAGGCTGCTATTTACTTAGACAGCTATGTGCTTGCTGTCTGAACAATCACAATTCTTCAAGCTTCCTTCTGTGTAGTATGATTCCTCCTTCTTCAGAAGGGTTTCTATTACACATTGATAGCAAGATCCCAGAGCAGGAACAGCTACAAGACCTTGGCCCCAGGGGGCCAGGTGTGACCCAGGAAAGCCAGGCAGAGAGAAGCAACCCCCCCACCCGGCCCCCAAGGCTTATGCACACAACCATACAGCTCTCTCCCCCAGATTGTCCTCTAACAAGCTGAATACACTCCCTGTCTCCAACTTCCCAGCCCCCCGTTCTTTCTTTCTGCTTGCTTCGGTTGAGTTGTCACCTCTCCTGGTCTGCAGGAACGGCTCCCGTCAGAGTCATTCACAGCCTCCATGTTGCTGAATGCCGTGGCGCATCCTTAGCCCACATCATACGTCACGAGCCCATAGCACTTACCAATGGTTACTCGCTTCCTCTCCATCAGATGTACTTTCTTCACTTGGCTTCCAAAAACCAAGACTCTCTAGGTGTCCTCATGGCTTGCCTTTCTGCTTCCTTTGTTGGATTCCCCTTCTTCCCCAAACTCTTATCATTGGAGTGCCCGGGTCTCAGGCCTCGGTCCCTTCGCCTACAGTTCCTCCAGACCTCAAAGTTTTAACTGCCATCCATATGCCGACTCCAAAGTCCATACCTCTAGACTAAACCTCTCCCCGGCACTCCATACGTGTACACGCCGCTGTTCCTCAACATTTCCACTTGGACGTGTTCACGTGTTCACTCGGGCCTTCCGACTTCTCTGCCTGCAGGTGTTCCCCATATCAGTTGATAGCATTCACATACTGGAATTTTCTCCCATCCCATCACCAGTCCATCTGCAGATCCCCCTGGATCTTCCTCTTCGTTGTGTCTGGAATCTGACCCTTTCTCACCACCTGGTCTGAGACATCATCGTCTCTCTATTGTAACTGGCCTCCCTGCTTCCAACCTTGCCCCTTCATTTTATGTTCCAAACCGAGCTAGAAGTATCCTTTTCAAAAGTCTAGCCCACCATGTTCATACTTGGATTCATACTCCCCAGTGGCTCCCATTTCACGAGAAGAAGAGCCAAAGTCCCTCCAGCGTCTGCTTAACAGGCATCACCACACCCGTCTGCCCTCTTTCTCCATCGTTCTCCCAGTCCTGACCCCAATCTGCCTCCGTGGGCCTCTGGGCTATACAATGTAGTTGTTTATCATGGCCACTGCTTATTATCTTTCTCCCTTGCTAAAATAGAAGCCGCACAAGGGAAGGGATGGTATCTTTTTGGTTTGCAGATATATCTAATGCCAACGTCTAGAACAGTGCCCAGTATATGCCAGGAAGTCCACAGATATTAGTTGATTTTATCATACGAGCAACCTAATAACTCGTCGGGAAGGAGAGTGGGAAACAAAAAAACAAGGAAAATGAATGGAAATGAGACAACGTTCCATCCAGAATGACCTTTATTTCTGTGCTTCCTTGAATCCACATTATTTCTCCAGCTTTTCCTAGGATTCCCTGCAGGAAGATCCTATAAATATACCTCCTATCCCTGTGTTAATTTGTGTGAGCCCCATTTTTCCTACCACCAACACGTCCATAACTAGAACAATCACGTTTCTCTCCTCCCTAGGAGTCCATGGACTCTGCTTATGATTTATTAGATCAAGTTCAAGGACAGCATCCACATTGAAGGCTCTGTGCCGTGTGGGTGAATCTCCCCGCCATCTAAATCCCATTCGACTTTCAAGGGCTACCTCTTTTAAGAAAATTTCCTGACGTCAATAAAACACATCTGCTCTACTGGACACTTTGGGGTTTGATTAAGCTTCTCAGATGAGATGTTCGTGTTTTCCCTTGATTGGGAAATTGTGTGTCTGGCTACAATAAATTTGTAAGCCACTTGAGGGGAGACATAATAACAATAGCTGATATTTACTGAGACCTTATTAGGTGTGTGCACTGTTCTAAACTCTTACCCATATTATGCCATTAATCATGGCAGCAACCTCGTTAGGAGAGATGTTGTCTTAGCTTCACTTACTGCTGAAGATACTGAGGCCCAGAGGGTTTTCATAGCTTGCAGGGTATTACAAAGCTAGTTACCAGATGAGCTAAGATTTGAACTTAGGGCAGTCAAATCCCGTTTCCCACCCTCGTAACCACAGAACTTTCTCATTGATGCCCTATAATAATACAGAGGTGGTAGTCAAAATACATCCCTCTTCCTCAGTATGGCCCACAGACAAGCAGTTGCAGCATTCCTAGGAGCTCGTAAAAGTGCCGAATCTGCTCTCCACCTACCTCCATCCAACTCCCCCCATCAGAATCTGCCCTGTAACCAGCTTTCAAGGAATTACAATGCACAGCAAAGCTGAGAGACCCTGCAGGACTTAACAACTCAAATTGTATGAGTCATCATCACGTAGAAGGAGGAAGGTGAGGAAAGGTCCCAGGGAGGAGCTGGGGAGTCAGAGTAGGGGTAGAATGCTGGGTGAGCGAAATCATGGCTTTGGACCATCTCCGATGAAAGTACGTTATTTTTCAACCACAATCGTCGTTGTAAGTACTTACCAAGTAAAGATGGGTCTCTCAGTGGACGAAAGTGAATGGGTTACAAGTGAGTTATGTCTTGGCCCCAGCTTCTCCGCCTCCTTGGCATCCAACTGGAGCTTGGAGACCCAAAGCCCACGCACGGAAGCATGAACAGCTTCATCTAGGGTTCCTAGGAAGGCGAGCTGAGCAGATGTGGGTCCGACAGTGGATTCTAATATCTCAGCAAGCGTGGGGCAGGGGAAACAATACCCGTGACTTGCCACAATTCTCTAAGGGCTGCTGGGAGGTTCCATGTGTCCTGAACCCCAGCTGTGTGGTGCCGCGGTCAACAACAGGCCCACCGACCTGCTAGTGTAGTTTGTGTTCCAAATACCTAAGCAGTCAGGGGCGCAGGCGAAGGAACAAGTGTTGGAATCTCGGAGGCTGAGTTATCAGCAGGTGTTTCTGGAAGACAAGCTCCGGGGGCTCTGAACCTCTGCCTTCACACATTTTTGCAGCTAATAGGCCCTTTCAGTGGCAACCAGGCTAGCTGCAGGGTGACTGCTCTAACAATGCATGTGTTTTCCACTAATTAGCACATCATCCTTATTTTGAAATACTTGATATGAAAACATTCCGTTGGATCTGAAACCCATTCGCCTTATCACAAAAAAATTTCAGCATTACGTTTGTCGGGGCAAAAGAGAGAGAGAGAGAGAGAAGCTGTGAGCTCCTCTAACTACCCTTTGAACAACTGCAAATTTTGAAGAGCTGTAAAAGTGATTCTAAATTTTTTACCACCTACCAGGGTGAATAAACGTTCCTGCCAATGACGAGTCTCAGAAATTTGAGAAGATCGTCTTTCCAAAGGTCAGTATCAGGAAGTGAGGGTAGACTTGTCAAGCATAAACCTGATGTGAACGATTATGTTCACGAAGGGTCATAGCTGAGGAAGAGCCAACCAGGCCAACCCACCTGCAGGTAATAACTATCAACTGTGGTTGTCACACAAAACAAATTGTGACCTGAAGGCCCTAGACAGTGGACAGAAGCAGGCACGTCCCATTGGAGACTCCCCGCCGCCAGGAGAGTAACACGAAGTCCTTATTTTCACAATTTTTAGCCTGAGGCCAAACACAGTTGGCGCGAAGCATGGAACCATCTAGGTGCTGCTAGAGAAACCGTAGCTTTCCGTCCAAGAGACCAATTAAATCTGGGTCAACTGTAGCCGCTGGAGAGAGAGGGGCAAAATACCAGAGATGCCATCCGGAAATTCTGTCCTTCCGTAGCCCTGGCTAACCTCTACACCACGAAGGGCATGGAAACGAATCACACCGACTCAGTAAAACACCAAGATCTGAATTGAAATGGGAGTTACCCACCAAGAAACAGCAATGAACAGGAGGTTCACGTCCACGCGGATCGCCCGCCAAACCAAACCGACTAACACTCATCAGAGAAAGATGTAAAAATCCGCTAGCTCTGCATCTGCCTATTCATAATGTTGAAGACAGAATAACAAATGCATCTGAAATACAAAGAAACAGGAAGATGGAAGACGCTCGCAAGAGAAAATGGACTGTCGTCAGTTCCAACATAACCCAGATGTTAGGATCAGCAAAACTGGAGTTTACAAGAGCCGTTATAACTACGATGCTCGGTGAAGCGATCCACGCCAGTCGTGAGCAGGAAGTGACAGCACACACGTAGAAATAATAAAAAGAACACGGAGATGAAAACAATGGAAGTCTTTATTATTTACTTATTTATTTATTTATTCATTCATTTATTATTTGCTTTGAATATGAAATTGGTTGTCAAATTGGTTTCCACGCAGCACCCGGTGCTCCTCCCAACAGGTGCCCTCCTCAATGCCCGTCCCCCACCCTCCCCTCCCTCCCACCACCCCCCATCAACCCTCAGTTGATTCTCTTAAAAGGAAAGTCTGTAGATGAACAAATACAATACCTGAAATTTTCAAAGTCTCTGTGGCACCGTTGATATACTTTTTCATGAAATGGTACAATATTAACCATAAATAAATGTCAGAACTTAAGAATTTACATTGCGACCTCTAAATGGACCACTGCAATGTAATGCAAGAAGGAAAGTTAGAAGCCAAAAAAAATGGATTTTTAAAAATAACCAAGTGATACTCCTCCCCCCAAAAGAGAGGAAGGCAATAATAAACAAACAAAAAAATCCAAGGAAACAAAAAACTGAAACTAAATTGGCAAACCCATACCCAAGGATACAAATAATTAAGTCAACATTATCAGTTACATTGACTTTTGACTTTGTTGACTATCAACAGACTTTGATTAACAGGGCACCATACCCAACAACAACAAAGCAGTCTTTCCAAGGCATATGGCTCACTTTCCAGACCACACCCTGGGCCACAAGACAAGCCCAAACAACTTTTAAAGTGTTGAAATCTTGGGGCACCTCAGGTCATGATCTCACTGTTCTGAGTTCAAGCCCCACGTAGGGCTCTGTGATGACAGCTCAGAGCCTGGAGCCTGCTTCGGATTCTGTGTCTCCCTTTCTCTCTGTCCCTCCTCTGTTCATGCTCTCTCTCTCCCTCTGTGTCTTTCAAAAATAAACAAACATTAAAAAAATAAATTTTAAAATGCTGAAATCATACAGATAGGTTGTCTAACTAAAATGGAATTAAAGTCATAACAATAAAGTATCTAGAGAGCTCCAAATATTAGAAAAACCAAACAAAATACTCCTAAATAATCTATGTCTCATAAAACTTAAAAAGAAAAGAGAAGTGTTTGGAGGTAAATACTAATTCAACATACAAAAAATTTGGGAGATAGAGGTAAAGTTGTGTTTAGGGGGAATTGTATAACTTCAAATTCATAGAGAAGACGGTCTAAATTCAGTTCTCTAAGCTTCTAACGTAAAACAAAAACAAAACAAAAACAAAAACAGACCAAAAAACCCCAGAAAATAATACCCCAGATAAGTAGATGGAAAGAATTAATAAAGATGGGCAAGAAGAAATCAGTAACTTTTTTAAGGGACAAACAATAAAGAAATCGATGAAAGCCAAAGCTGATCCTTTAAAAAAATTTTTTTTTTAATTTTTTTAACGTTTATTTATTTTTGAGACAGAGAGAGACAGAGCATGAACAGGGGAGGGGCAGAGAGAGAGGGAGACACAGAATCGGAAACAGGCTCCAGGCTCTGAGCCATCAGCCCAGAGCCTGATGCGGGGCTCGAACTCACGGACCGCGAGATCGTGACCTGGCTGAAGTCGGACGCTTAACCGACTGCGCCACCCAGGAGCCCCTAAAAAAATTTTTTTGATAAAATTGAAAAACTTCTACCTGATTGTTAAAAGAGAGACAAATGGAGAGAGAACACAAATTATTAATGTCGCAAATGAGACAGATGTCACTACAGATCCTGCAACATAAAAAGAAAAATAAACATTATGAACAACTTTGTGTCAACGAATTCAACAACTTAGGTAAAGTAGACAAATCCCTTGATAAATACGAATTCCCAAAACTGACCCTGAAAGAGTTTGTGAACTTGACTAGCATTTTATACATATTTTTGAAATGTACTTCATAACTAAGAGCTTTTGGCAAGGAAACCTCCAGGTCCAGATATGTTCACAGAGGAACATGTTCCCTAGCAAATATATACCAAAGAAATGTTTGCAATTCTATTCAAAATCTTTCAGAAAATAGTGGCATTACATCTCAACTCATTTTGGGAGCCAGTGTTACGCTAACAAAACCAGACGAATATATTGTAAGGAGACAATATACATCTACATACATCTGTCAAAACACTAAAAATCCCACAAAATTTTAGCACACGGGGTCTAGCAATATATAAAAGGATAATAAATTTTATTTATTTGTTTGTTTATATTAGAGAGGGAGAGAGGGAACGTGTGAGCAGGGGAGAGGGGCAGAGGGAGGGGGAGAGAGAGAGAGACGGAGAGAGAGAGAATTCCAGGGAGGCCCCATGCTCAGTGCAGAGCTCTACACGGGGCCCCATTCCACAACTGTGGGATCACGGTCTGAGCTGACATCAAGCTCATCCGACTGAGCTACCCGGGGACCCCTGAAAGGATAATAAGTGTTGACCAAGAAGGGTTTATACCAGAATGTAAGGTTGGCGTGACAGCTGAAAATATCAGTTATCAGTAGAATAAAGGAGGAAAAGACACAATGGATGCAGAGAAAATGCTCGAAAAAGAAACGAAAACTTTCAGAAAGCTTGAAATATGTGGAAATTTCCTCAATCTGGTAAAGGGCATCTATGAAAAACTCAGAGCTAGCATCATCCTCTGGTGAAGAACCGAACACTTTCTACTTAAAAAGCAGGAACGAGGCAAGGATGTGCATTACCATCACTTCTATACTGCATCGTGTTAAATGTTTGAACCACTGAGGTTGGCCAGGAAAGCATTTGTTAAGCACTCAATTTGGAAAGAAAGAAGCAAATCTGTATTGGACATGACATGACCATGTGCCTTAAAAATCTTAAAACGATCGACAAAAAGCTGCTAAGAATGAATACATGACTTTACAAAGTTTCCAAGATAAAAATATAAAAATTGTGTTTCTATATACCGTAGATGAATGATTGGAATGTGAAATAAAAGTCAATGTACAACGAGAGGCAAACGATAAATCAGATACTTATGAATAAATGTTACGGAAAGTGTGCAAACATTTATGCTAAAACGTTCGAAACAATTGTTGAGGCAAATTAAAGAAAGCCTAAGTAATCTAAATAATGGAAAAACATATGACACGGATGGCTTCAAGGGTTCAAACATTGCTAATATCACGATTCTTCCCAAATGAGTCTGTATATTCAAAATAATCTTCATCAAAATAACAGACTTTTTTGAAGAATTGACAAGGTGATTCAAAAATTTATATGGGAGGTCTAGGGGCGCCTGGGTGGCGCAGTCGGTTAAGCGTCCGACTTCAGCCAGGTCATGATCTCGCGGTCCGTGAGTTCGAGCCCCGCGTCAGGCTCTGGGCTGATGGCTCAGAGCCTGGAGCCTGTTTCCGATTCTGTGTCTCCCTCTCTCTCTGCCCCTCCCCCATTCATGCTCTGTCTCTCTCTGTCCCAAAAATAAATAAACATTGAAAAAAAAATTAAAAAAAAAATTATATGGGAGGTCTAAAGGCTTGCAGTTGTCCAAAGAATTTGGCTTACATGGGGCACCTGGCTGGCTCAGTTCAAAGAGCATGCGACTCTTGATCTTGGGGTCATGAGTTCCAACCCTGTGTTGGGTGTGAGATTACCTAAATAAATACACACATTAAAAAAAAAAGAATTTGACTTACATTTCCTAATTTTAATACTTATTACAACTGTCATCATAAGCGTAGAGAACTAGCAAGGGGGTAGACCTCAAGATCAATAGGGCGGAGTCAAGAAGACCCACATGGATATGGTCAGTTGATTTCTAATGAAGGTACTAAGATCATTCAGTGGGGAATATTTAGAATTTTCAATAAATGTTGCTGGAATAATTGGATATTAGCATTAAAAAAATGAACCTACCACACATCATACAAATAACTTGATTCAAACTGGATCACAGACCAAAACATTAGACACAAAACAATAATTTCTAGGAGGAAAACACAATATGAAATTTTTATGACACTGGGTTGAGCAAAAATTTCTTTAAAAAGATTCAAAAGCATGGGAAAACTGATAAAATGGCCACCATCACAATTAAGAACATTTGCTCTTTAAAAAGACACAGTTAAAAGCACAAAGATACATATTTACCATATCTAACATACCAGAGATTTAATATATCTGACAAAGACATATCTCTGTATCTATCTATCCTTACTCATATATATGTGTGTGTGTATGTCTGCATATATATATATATACATATATATATACACAAACATTTTTATATATACATCTTTATATATCTACAGCTTAAAAAGGTTTTAACATTGTTTATTTTTGAGAGAGAGACAGACAGAGTGTGAGCAGGGGAAGAGTAGAGACAGAGGGAGACACAGAATCTGAAGCAGGCTCCAGGCTCTGAGCTGTCACCACAGAGCCTGATGTGAGCTTGAACTCACGACCCACAAGATCATGACCTGAGCCGAAGTCGGACACTTAATGGACTGAGCCACCCAGTCTCCCCTACATCTTTAATACATATACATCTTTATAAAAATACACACACACACACACACACACACACACGGCAAAGATCATATATCCAAATTATTAAAAATAAGTCTTACAAGTTAATCAAGTCCAAGAAAAAACATTCAAATTTTTTAAACAGACTCTTTACAAAACAGAATATACGAATAGCAACAAAGGTCATGCATGAAAAGATGCTCACCATCACCGCTCATTAGGGAAATGCCAACTAAAACTAATAGGAGATTCCACTACTCGTCTACTAAGATGGCTAATGTTAAAACTATTAGCTACACTAAAAGTTGGTAAGAATGTGGAGTAACTGGAATCTTCCTCCAGTTCTGGTAAGCAAGTGAAATGCTGCAGCCACTTTGGACAACAGTCAAGTGGCTTCATATAAAGCTGAACATAAACTTACCATCGCTAAGCAAAACCACCGGAAAATGAAGGACGACTCAAATAAATAAAACCAGAATGTCCACCCAAAGACTTGACGTGGATGTTCATCGCAGCTTTGTTGATAAGAGTCAGCTATTTGAAACACCCAACATGTCACCAACAATACATAAACAAATTATTATCTATCTGTACAATGGAATACTACTGAGTGATAAAAAGGAGTGAAATACACAGTGCCATGGAACAATATTAACAACATTATAAGAGAAAGTCAAACAATTGGGATGCTTGGGTGGCTCAGTCAGTTGAGCGTCCGACTCTTGATTTTGGCTCAGGTCATGATCCCAGCCAGGGTCGTGGGATCAAGCCCTGGGTTGGGCTCCGTGGTGAGCCTGAAGCCTGCTTAAGATTCTCTCTCTCTCCTTCTGTCCCTCCCTCTCTAAGAAAAATTAAATAAAATTTTAAAAAATTCAAAAAAAAAAAGAAAAAGACAAAATGCCACTATATGATACAATTTACACGGAAGTCTGGTAAAGACAATACTCTAGTGACAGAAATCACATCAGCGGTTGACTCATGCCAGGAGTCAGATTAGGGAATCAACCGCAAATGAATGGGAAAGCTCTGTACCATGCTTTTGGACTCGAAAGAAACATTCTACGCCTGGATTGTTTTGGTTGCGTAGACAATCGCTGAAACTCATCCCTGTTCATTCAAAATAGGTGACTTTTACTGTATGTAAATTATGTCTCAATAAAGCCAGGGATGATGCGGAAAGTTATGTGGACAGAAGCTTGCTGAAGTTTCTCATGAAAAAATGTGGCAAGACTGTGTTGAAAAGTTTCATACAAATTTGATAGTTAATATCTTCCCTAATATTTCCTACTTTTTCTCTTAGTCACATTTAATGTAAGGAAAATAAAATGAATTTTTTTCTTAGCCATCTATGGGCATCCTCACATCCCTCCAGTTTACCCAAGTGTCCTGAGCGATTACTGTCATTTTCTACAGGGGCTAGAACATGAACACGTGTTCTACTATGACATGAATTCCCAATGAAACGGACTAAAGTAGGGCTCAAAAAAGGGTTTGATTCAAAATGGCATTTTCTTTTTGGGATGAGCACTGGGTGTTGTATGGAAACCAATTTGACAATAAATTTCATATATTAAAAAAAAATGGCATTTCCCCCCCCCCCTTTATCATCTGAGCATTTTAAGTATAAAGCTCAGTGGCGTTTAGTAGGTTCCTTGTTGTGAATCATCATGGCCACAGAGTTCCAGAATATTTTCATCACTCTAGGAGGAGACCCTGTACCCTTGAAGGCTTTTATTTCTGAGCTTCACGCTCTTGAATTTTCAGATCACTTGGGTCCTCTCATTCTCTACCCAGAATCACAAGCAAACAAATGCGCTCTGGTTGCTGTGCAGCGACTCGTGTTCAGAACGTGAAAACAACTCTTTGCAAATGTTGTTCACACCTCAGCCAAAAAGATGCTGCACACACAGGAAGGGGGAGGCGTTCAATATCTTCTCCAAGATGGCAGTTTCCTCAGGCTCAAAGACTGCCAGGTCACCCTCGCCAAGTCCTGTCGCGAGCCAAACTTCTAAAGCCACGGCCTGCTTCTGGATCCCTTAGTGAAGAAACCACGCAATCATGGGCTCAAATCCACTCTGGTGAATGTAGGTGATAAAGGGATTCAGGGAGAAGAATTGGAGTGGTTGGGGGTCGCAAAATCAAACAGCAGATAAACCGGGCCTGAGGAAGGGCCGGAATCATAGCGTTTCGGGGGATTTCGTGATGGGATCTCTTATCGATGCTGGGTGATACCATGGCAATGCCTCAATTCAGGTATATCCAGACACCGCTCCACCCCCCCCCCCCGGGGTCTCGTCCCAGGAGAACCTGACTGGCCTCACCTGACCCCTTGCCAAACCCTCGGCCACACGAGTGGAAGATCACGGCCAACTGGTCTACCTGGACCCGGGGGAATGAAGGAGTGCTTTGCCAAAGAAAAGGGGTCAGGTAGTGGATGCCTGGTATTACACCGCATAGAGTTGGTATCCAGTTAACCACGGATGGCTATCACCGCGTGTGTACAAGCAATTACTAGCCAGGCCAGCCACGATCCGGGTCCAGGGAAGAGTGGGGATGCACTTCCAGCCGTGACTTTGAGCATTAACGACCCAGCTGAGCGGGCAAGGAGGTAGGGCAGCAGGCTCTAGGCACTTGTAATGACAGGAAACTAAGGCCGAGGAGAGAGGAGTGAAGACAGTATAGAGTAGAAAAGGTAGCAAATGGGCTTTGAAATCAGGCCGACTTTGGATTACTTTCAGCCCTTCCTTTGCCTACCCATAGGAACCACACTGAATTATTTCATTGCTCTGTGATGCCTATTACCGTTGTTACTACGAATCACAAGAATTATGCAGTGATGGGGGCATCCGGGTGGCTCAGTCAATTAAGCATCCGATCCCCCATTTCAGCTCAGGTCGTGATCTCAGGGTCGTGGGAGTGAGTCCCGCATCAGGATCCATGCAGAGCTTGGGATTCTCTCTCCCTCCTTCTCTCTCTCTCTCTCTCTCTCTCTGCCCCGTCCCCATCCATGCACGCACTCTTTCTCTCTCTCTCCTTCTCAAAATAAATAAATAAATAAACATTAAAGCAAAGGATTATGTGGCGATGAAAAAGCTTTGGATTCAACTTGACCGAAGTTAAGTGAAAGCAGTGGCCGGCAGAACATTTTTTTTTTTTTTTCCTGCGATGGTTGTTTGCTTCCTTTTTAGCAGACAAATATTAGCCGAGAGAAACACAGAGCTCAGGCCTCATTTTCACACGGAAAGCTACGTGGTTTTTACACTTGTCCTTTGGAAGGTTGGAGAAGAAACGGCAACTTCTACTTATAGGAGCTGTACCTTCCAACATAACGAAAGGAGATGCGCTGTTCTCCAAACCCATATGCGCTATTTTTCTTCTCAGAACAGCACAAAATTGCCATTTGGATGGCAGCGTCGATAATTATTTGATGCAGGTAGAACGCGTCGCCTTCGTTGAGAAGCCAACAGGAAGTAATCCCCTGGCGCCCAATACAAGCCTCATGGGCACAGTAACACAGCTGATTGACTGCGCTGTGGATACAGACCCCCCCACCACTCACCCGTGGCAGACAAGTAGGATAAAATGGAATTTAATGCCTGGCACTGGCCCTACTGCGTGTAAATACGGCCTCGGTGGGAATCAATTAAAGGGGGGGGGGGTCTCAAAACCAGGAGAGGGGCGGATACAGGTGGGAGGGAGAAAAGAAGGGAGAATTTGGGGAGAAGTCATTTGCTTTTTATCTCCTGAAAAGCAGAAATTCTCTTTGGCAGATGGATATATCTTGAAGGAGTCAGAATGAGAAAATAAATTACTTAATAAATTACTTAAGTGGACTGTTCTTGGGAGATAAACGTTTTCGAGACACGATTTCTGCAGCAGAAAATCACAAAACAGTGTTCTTGATGGACCGCTGGGACAGATCTCCGTGCTCACGGTTCGTGCCGGGACAATACATCAGAAAATTCTCATGTTCCCAAAAGAGTTTCCCTGTATCCTGACCTTGCTCCCTTAGGGCCCCCCATTCTTCTTGTGGGTCCCTAACTTATTTCTAAGTGCCCGATGTGGCCAGGTCATTTCCAATGGCCGAGGAGACCTGATTGTTGCCGCCTCTGCATACATTTTTCTCTTCGGTGCTTACCATTCTAGAGTGCCACATCCTTAAAGTCCTGTGCCCTGCTAGTTATTCTGATAAACACTAGGAAGATATCAGGAGGACGCCATAAAATCCAACCAGTCTCTGAGATCACATGTCCTTCCTCCACTGTTGTTATTCAAACTATGCCAGGAGCCCCGGAGACCCTGAAAATGAAACGGAGGCATCATCTCATGAAGAAGGACCAGGGTCCACACTCAGGAGATGAGTACTATTATTAACACTGAGCTCAGACCATGTCCCAGGATGGTGATGATGGTTTGTTTGTTTTTTTTTTCACGTAACCTCTCCCACGATACCGTGAAAGATGCCCATTTAGCTGGGGATGAAACTGAGACTCTTGGAGAATAAACAGATCTGGGCACAATTAGACAGAAGAAACAGGCAGGATTAGGAGTCAGTTTCAAACTACTAATTTCACCCCAGGTGTTCGTCCACTACACTTTCTCACATCTGGGTCACCTTGCAAAAGGTGACTATCGGAGGAAACACTAATACCTAAAGGATGGCTTGTGTGGGTCCTGGAAAAGCATGGGCGTGAATTCCAATTGCAGATGGAAGTCATGACCTTTCCTAACAGATATTTTCTCCAAAGCATGTTTGTTTACATTTGGATCCAAGAGCATGATTGCCCCCGTTTTAGCATCTAACCCTTCCTAATTAATAATAACATCCGCAACAGGGCCTTACACGGGAACATCTTTGCAACACTTTCCAGATATACTTATGCCATCATTTTTAACACCTAAAATTCTTTTAAGGCAAGAGGGGAAAATATTATTGTGCCTGCGTTGCTGGTAAATCAACGGGTGCCCCAGGCACACTATGAATTCAAGAGAAAGCATTTAAAGCAGGTTTTCCATCTGGCGGTATAATGCTTTGAAAAAAGCTGAATCATGTGTACCTTGAGGAAAGGAAATGCTTAATGAAAACTTAATGTTAAATGGAAGACAGAGGCTATTAGAAGGGGAGCAGGACATAGTGGTGTCATTTATTCCATCTCTTAGCTTTCCCACAGTGCCTCTGTATCTTCAAAATAATAGTTAATTTGGGGCGCCTGGGTGGCTCAGTCGGTTGAACGTCTGACTTCGGCTCAGGTCATGATCTCGCGGTCTGTGAGTTCGAGCCCCGCGTCGGGCTCTGTGCTGACAGCTCAGAGCCTGGAGCCTGTTTCAGATTCTGTGTCTCCTTCTCTCTCTGACCCCCCCCCCCCATTCATGCTCTGTCTCCCTCTGTCTCAAAAATAAATAAACATTAAAAAATAATAATAATAATAGTTAATTCATAGGACACACAAAAAAACTCTCCAACTCGGTAAAAATAAAATCCACACAATCTAGAAGAGATGTCCCTTCTAAAAAGTGGTTAAAAGCAGGAAGTTGGAAAACACAGTTTATGCACTCACTTATTTCACAAATTTTTAGTAACTGAGACTAGATCAGAGGTTGCACACCGTGAAGGGACTAGATTTCACCAAAATAGTCCAGTCATGTCACAAAAACAAATAAACACACAAAGAACAAAACTAGTGAACCCTGAAAAGGAGGCGAGGATATTTGCATTTGTATTTGTGGCTATAATATAGTATCTAAAGCATCCAGCTTTGATTAAAAAACAGTATGAGACTTGCAAAGAAAAAGGAAAGCGTGACCCATACATTGGGGGTGGGGAAAGCAGGTAACAGAATTAGCCTTTGAGAGGTCCCAGATATTGGGTTAACAGACAAAGATTTAAAGCAGCTGTTAAAAATATGTTCAAAGAACTGAAGGAAACCATGCTTAAATGGTTAAGGAAGGCATGATGACAGTAGCTCATCAAACAAGAATATCAATAAAGAAACAGAAAAAAGACTTAAAGAAGTAATGGATGAAGACTTACAACATTTGAAGGAAGCCATTATTCTACACATTCAAACAACTCAGTGAGCTCTAAGTAGGATGACACCCAAGTGATCTGCACTCATATCACAGTAAAAATGTTGAGAGACAAAAACAAAGAGAAAATCTTGCCTTTTTACTGTCATAGTGAAAAAACAGACGAGCAGATAGAGCTACAGGGGCGTAACATTTCTACAAAGCACTGGAATTGTTAATATAAATATGAAGCACATTCTGATAAGTTAAAAAGTATACTGCTGGACTTTGAACAGCCATTAAACATGTGTCATTTAAAAATTATCACAGGGGGGCGCCTGGGTGGCGCAGTCGGTTAAGCGTCCGACTTCAGCCAGGTCACGATCTCGCGGTCCGTGAGTTCGAGCCCCGCATCAGGCTCTGGGCTGATGGCTCGGAGCCTGGAGCCTGTTTCCAATTCTGTGTCTCCCTCTCTCTCTGCCCCTCCCCGGTTCATGCTCTGTCTCTCTCTGTCCCAAAAATAAATAAACGTTGAAAAAAAAAATAATAAAAAAAAAATAAAAAAAAATAAAAATTATCACAGGAAGTTGAATGGAACACTAGGAAATATTCACTTAATGGAAATGAAAGCCCTGAAGAAGAGATAAATGAAGAAGAGACATAAGACATATAGAAAGCAAAAGCTACAGGGGCAGACATAAATCAAACTGTATTATTAATAACACTAAACATAACTGAGTTAAATAACCCAATGTAAATGCAGAGATTGTCAGAGTGACTAAACAAATGAGATCCAACAATATGCGGCCTATAGGCTACACGCTTTAGATTCAAAGATACAAAAAGGTTACAAGTAAAGGTACAGAATAAAAGATACATCATTCGAACAACAGTCATAGATAGCTGGAGGAGCTATTAGAATATCAGACAAACGTGAACCCATCAGGAAGATACAACGATTATAAATACATATGCGCCAAACGACTGAGCCCTCAAATACTTGAAGTAAAACTGACAGAGTTGAAGGGAGAGATAGACAATTCAACATTAATAGTTGGATACATCAATAGTCCCATTTTCAGTATTGGCTACAACAACAAGGCAGAAGACCAACAAGAAAATAGAAAGACTTGAGCAACACTATAAACCAACTAGACCTAACGGACATGTAGAACATTCTATCTGTCAACCGAAGAATACACATTCTTTATCAGTGTACATGGAACATGCCCCAAGATAGACCATATATGCTGGGCCACAAATCAAGCCCTCAGTCAACTTAGAAGGATTCAAACTGTCTCAAGTATGTTCTCCAATCAAAATTGAATTAGAAATTAACAACCTTAAGACATCGGAGGAGTTTATAAACATGTGCGAATTAAACAACACTCTCTAAAGGGGTCAAAGAAGAAATCATAAGAAAAATTACAGAATACTTTGAGATGAATGAAAATAAGGACACAATGTACCAATATTTATTGGATGAAGACAAAGCAGTGCTCAGTTAGAAAGAGATGGAGAGCTATAAATGTGTACATTGCAGAAGACTAAAATTCTCAAATAAATAACCAGATCTAAAATATGACACTGGGGGCGCCTGGGTGGCGCAGTCGGTTAAGCGTCCGACTTCAGCCAGGTCACGATCTCGCGGTCCGTGAGTTCCAGCCCCGCGTCGGGCTCTGGGCTGATGGCTCAGAGCCTGGAGCCTGTTTCCGATTCTGTGTCTCCCTCTCTCTCTGCCCCTCCCCCGTTCATGCTCTGTCTCTCTCTGTCCCAAAAATAAATAAACGTTGAAAAAAAAAATTAAAAAAAAAAATAAATAAAATATGACACTGGACGAAAAAAAAAAACCCTACTAAACTAAACTAAACTAAACTAAACCCAATCAATGCAAGCAGAAGAAAGGAAAGAAACAAAACCAAACGCTGACTCTTAAAAGATCAACAAAATTGAAGTCTTTAAAGAGTGACCGAGAAAAAAATGAGCAGACAAAAATCAGGAATGAAAGAGAAGTCGCAACTCCTTACTTTGCAGAAATAAAATGTGAATTTGTGTGTGGCCCCCAAAATGAGATATCCTAGATGAAATGGTGGGGGCAAGGGGGAATGTCTAGAAAGACACAAACTAACAAAACTCTCAAGGATAAAAGAAAATCTTAACAGTCTTAGAACAAGTAAAGGTAATTGAGTAACCAACTTTCCAGAAAGAAAGTCGAAATTCCCTGGTGGAGTCTACCAAATGTTTAAAGAAGAATTAATACCAATCCTTCACAGGCTCTTTCAAAAAGTGGAATAGGAAAGAAGAAACTCCTCGACAAAAATCCTCTCACGTTGTACTAAAATGATTGTACAACACAACCCAGTGGGACATCATCAGAATTAAACCTTATGTGCTACAAAGAATTCCATCAAGAGAGTGAGGACAAATCTTTTACCTCTTTGGTTAGGTTTATTCCTTGGTATTTTATGGTTCTTGCAATTGTACCTGGGATCGATTCTTTGATATCTCTTTCTGTTGCTTCATTATTGGTGTGTAGAAATGCAACCGATTTCTGTACACTGATTTTATATCCTGTGACTTTGCTCTTATGTGTTCACCCATTTGTGGAGTATGAGAAACGTAACAGAAGACCATGGAGGAAGGGAAGGGAAAAAAATAGTTACAAACAGAGAGAGAGGCAAACCGTAAGAGCCTCTTAAATACAGAGAACAAACTGAGGATTGATGGGAGAGGGCAGGGGGAGGGAAAAATGGGTGATGGGCATTGAGAAGGGCACTTGTTGGGATGAACATTGGGTGTCATATGTAAGTGACAAATCATGGGACTCTACCCCCAAAGCCAAGAGCAACCTGTATACACCGTATGTTAGCTAACTCGACAGTAAGTTATATTTAAAAAGAAAGTGAAAACAAACTGTAAATGGGAGAAATATTTGCAAATTGCATGTCTGATAAGGAACTTGTACCTGGAATATCTAAAGAACGCCCACAACTCAATACTAATGAAGCAAACAGTCCAAATGAAAAATGGGCAAAAACTTGCAGAAACGTTTCTTCAGAGCAGATGCAAAATAGTCAATAGGTGCATGAAGGGATACGTAACGATCATTCACCATCAAGGAAATGCAAATCAAAACCACAGGGAGGTACCAGTCCATACCCACTAGGCAGGCTATGATCAAAAACACAGAGAATAGCAAGTGTGGGTGAGGATGTGGTGAAATCAGAGTTGGTGTTTGATGAAACATTGCTGGTGGGAATGTAAAAAACTGCAGGCACTGGGAACCAGTCTGGTAGTTTCTCAAAAGTGTAAGCATCGTGGGGCGCCTGGGTGGCACAGTCAGTTAAGCGTCCGACTTCAGCCAGGTCACGATCTCGCGGTCCGTGAGTTCGAGCCCCGCGTCGGGCTCTGGGCGATGGCTCAGAGCCTGGAGCCTGTTTCCGATTCTGTGTCTCCCTCTCTCTCTGCCCCTCCCCCGTTCATGCTCTCTCTCTGTCCCCAAAATAAATAAACCTTGAAAAAAAAAATTTTTTTTAAATAAATAAATAAAAAAAAAGTGTAAGCATCGTGTTACCATATGACTACTCCTAGGTGCCTACTCAAAAGAAACAAGAACATACGTCCATATAAAAACATGTGCACGAATGTGCGTTCCAGCATTATTCACGATACAAGTCAAAAAGTGGAGACAACCGGGGCGCCTGAGTGGCTCAGTTGGTTGAGCGTCTGACTTTGGCTCAGGTCATGATCTTGCGGTCTGTGAGTTCAAGCCCCGCGTCGGGCTCTGTGCTGATGGCTCAGAGCCTGGAGCCTGCTTCGGATTCTATCTCCCTCTCTCTCTGACCCTCCCCCGCTCGTGCTCTGTCTCTCTCTCTCTCTCTCTGTCAAAAATAAATAAAACATTAAAAAAAATTTTTTTTAATAAAATTTAAAAAATTAAAAAAGTGGAAACAACCCAAATGCCCAGCATTTGATGAACAGGTATATCAACTGTGGTAGATCCATACAATGGAATATAATTCAGCCATAACAAGGAGTGAAGAACTAGCCCTTGCTTCAACATGGATGAACCTTGAGTACACTATGCTAAGTGACAAAAGCCAATCACACAACTACCCACGCATTTTATGATGGCATTCATAGAATTTCTGGAGTAGGCAAATCTATAGAGCCAGAAAATAGACTGGTGGTTGCCAGGGGCTGGGGGACTTGGGGTAGAAGTGAGAGAGACAGCAGAGGAGTTTAAGATTTCTTCTGGAGAAGATTAAAAAGTTCCAAAATGGATTTTTGGTGATGGTTGCACGAAACGTTGAATCCAATGAAACCTTTGGATTGGACACTTGAAAGCAATGCATTGCATGGTCCATGAATTACATCTTCATAAAGCTGTTTTTAAAAATCAAGCAGAACCAGGGGCGCCTGGGTGGCGCAGTCGGTTAAGCGTCCGACTTCAGCCAGGTCACGATCTCACGGTCCGTGAGTTCGAGCCCTGCGTCAGGCTCTGGGCTGATGGCTCATGATGGCTCAGAGCCTGGAGCCTGTTTCCGATTCTGTGTCTCCCTCTCTCTCTCTCTGACCCTCCCCCGTTCATGCTCTGTCTCTCTCTGTCCCAAAAATAAATAAACGTTGAAAAAAAAAATTAAAAAAAAAAAATCAAGCAGAATCTAACTGGACTCGTTTGGAGCCTAGATACAATTGATTGACATTAAAGAATCTGACATCAATTTCTCGCATTTCTCTGGTATCCTGCACGGTTTTATCGTCCCGATCGTGACGATCATCGGAATCTGCCTAGTATTTCAGAAACGGGAGTACATGTCTGAGTCCTTTGTAAACTCTGATGCCCTGGCAGGTAGTTATCTTGTCTGATTCATCTCCCTCAAATCTCTGAATCTAAAGAACCCAGCCCTGAGTGGGTGTGTTATCTGATACTCATATCAAACATATCGTGGCGCCTCGGCTTTGCAGCAGGATCCCACTCGGAGGCGGAACGTTGCCTTAACATTCTTACTAGATGCAGGCAGAGTGATCAGAGGCTCTGGCCCTGGAATAGTTATCAGACAGCTTCAGGAGGGGTTCACCCTCCATCTCTGGGTCTTAATATTTTCTCCCCCACCTTGTCTGTTTGGGGAGAAATCAGACACTCAAAACAGGGAGGGTAGAAAAAGGCTGATCGTAAAAATTGAGCCCAAAGTCTGATTTTTTTTCCTCCTAGAATATAATCCAATGTCTATGATACCTTTCAGGCTGGAAGTATAGGAGCAATCGGAGATCCTGGGGACTCCCAGGTTTCTGGCTCCTCGAGTATTTCCCCATCATGACTGGGACTCTACTTGTCACCATGGCTTTGAGGCAGGTTTCACGATTACAAAGATTTGCACGCTGAAACTTCCGCGACCAAAGAGGGACCCACAAGCCCAAATGCCTAGAGTTTATACAGCCCTATATCACGTCTTAAGTTAAAATTCAAGGTTGATTCGCCCTGCTGTACTCAAGATTCATTACTGATGTAAAAATTAAGACACGATTGCTGGGGTGTAACTTGCTAAGTTTGGTTTCATTAGATGATGGTTCTCAGGATACTGTGTATCATTGTTTTATTTAATGACTCATTCAACAAAGGCTACTCAAAAGCCACGCTGTATTATACAAAACTTAACTAAAATTGAATCATGGGTTTAAATGTAAAACTATAAAGTTTTCAGAAAAGTCATATGGGAAAATATTAGGGACCTAAAGGTAGGCAAAGAATTCTCAGACTCGACACCAGAGCACAGGCAATAAAAGAAAAATATAATAATAAATTGAATATCGTAAAATTAAAGTTTTCTGCTCTGCAAAAGATCCTGGTAAGAGGATAAAAAGAAAAGCTACAGGGGCGCCTGGGTGGCTCAGTCGGTTAAGAGTCTGGCTTCGGCTCAGGTCATGATCTCGCGGTCAGTGAGCTCGAGCCCCACATCGGGCTCTGTGCTGCCAGCTCGGAGCTTGGAGCCTGCTTCCAATTCTGTGTCTCCCTCTCTCTCTGCCCCTCCCCTGCTCATGCTCTGTCTCTCTCTCTCAAAATAAATAAAGATTTTTAAAAATTAAAAAAAAAAGAAGAAGAAGCTACAGCCTGGGAGAAAATACTTTCAAGCCACATATCTGACAAAGGGTTAAGCTAAAGCACTCTCAGAACTCCAAAAAATCCAACAGTGCAATTTGAAAACGGGCAAAAGACACAAAGAGACATTTCACCAAAGATGGCAAGGGAGTGTATGAAAATGAGCCCAACATCATTATCCATCAGCGAAGTGCAAACCAACAGCATTAGTAGAGATCAACGTACATCTATCATAATAGCTAAAATAAAATAAAAATAGTGACAATACCGAATGCTGATGAGGATTCAGACTAATGGGAGCCTTCATACGTTGCTGTGGGAACGTAAAATAATACTGCTACTCTTGACTCTGGTGGTGGATACACAGACCTACACAGAACTCAGTACATACACACACACACACACACACACACACACACACACACACACAACAGCAAGTAAAACTTGGAACATCTAAATAAAGGCAATGGATTGTGTCTATGTGAATCTGCTGGTTGTGATGTTATACGATCGTTCAGCATGGTTTTACCATTGGGGAAAACTAGGTAAAAAGTGTGTAGAATCACTCTTTATTATGTGAATCAACAATTATTTTAGAGTAGAAAGGGTAATTAAAAAACAAAACAAAAAACAGTCTACCATGTGCCAGTAGTGGGTTGGGTTCTGGAGAAACACCGGAAAAGGAATCAGGAAATGTCCCTACCCTCTTAAAATTTATACTCATGAAGGATAAAGACCTGTTTCAATCAATCAGTCAACCACCCAACCTACCAACCAACAATTTCATAATAATAAAATCCATAGGGACAATTAAATGGAGTAAAATGGTAGAGTCAATGGACTTTTGAGAAGTATATCAGACCAATTGGTCAGAGAAGAAGCCAGCCCAGATTCAGAATTTATTTTGAAGGAATAGCAAAAAAAAAAAAAAAAAAAAGATGGTCTGGGTGTTACATGTTTTTGTTTATTTGTTTTGTTTGTTTTAGTTGAGTAACTGAGTGGCACCATTTCATACACGAAGGAAGACTAGAGCGAAGGCACAACTGTGAATGGGACAAATCTAGAGTACAGATTGGGTGTGCCAGGTTGTAGTGGCCTTATTTGATATCTTAGTGGATACGTGAGACAATGGCATGACTAAAGTTCATGGGAGAACTTGAGGGTGAATAAACTAATATGGGATACAGTCATGTGCCAGCAGATAATATCTTTAGCTATGGAATTTGATGAGATGATAAAAATTCTATGTATGGATTTAGTGAAGGTCTTAGGGCAAAGCCTTAGGTAATTTAAGATTTAGGAGATTGTGAATAATGGTCAGAGAAATGGGAAGAAAACCTCAAGCCAGCCAAGAGAGGAAGGTACATCAAGGGGGAGGAAAAAGTCATCAGTATCAATGCTTCTGAGGAATTAAGTATATGAGGACAAAAGTGTGGCTCCTGGACTTGGCAATGGGGGTGTTGATGGAAACCCTGACAATGGTGGTTTCAATGGAGTGAATGAGGAAAGCAGGTGAGTTAAGGAGATGATATACAACACAGATAATATTTTAGAAGGTTTTACTGTGCAGGAGAGCAGAAAATAATGGCTTGATAGCTGGAGAGTGATTCCCCCCCCCCCACCTAGTTCTCAGGAGCAAATAAGGAGGATATATATAGATCATTGAGCTTAACCAAGTATAGGGTTCAATGAGTTAAGCCCAAGCAAGAGAGAGAACCAGGTAAGATGTGTGAGGGTATTTGCCAGATTATAGAATGTAGGCTTGGTCTGTAGAGAAGTAAAGATTCCAGGGAGCAGAGAGTGAGTGGAAAGCAAGTTATAGAACTCATGAACCGGCATGCTCAATGCGATAGTTACTGTAGTGAGTAAAGCAAATAAAATGGAAGATAGGAAGTGAAGATCAAAGGATTGAGATTCAGAGGTGGTGTGTTAGTACTGAAAAGGAAAGAAACATGGGGGGCAGGGGGAGAGGCCCCATTGTGGTTGGGAAAGGGTCCTTATGGGTAAGATATTCAGATCGCAAGTTTCCAAGTAGTTAGACCACCCTCCATCCAGGGGTGTATTGAGGCCCCAATAACAAGGTCAAGGATAGGAGTGAGGGGAGCACAGTGAATTAGATCATCAAGAATCATGGGTCAAGAGGGAAGGAGGGTGGAGATAATGAGTAGAGCTTGGCTGGCTGCGGTCTGATCAGATTTCAGAAGCTTCCCAGCAGAAATGGTGTGGGGGTAGCAACACAGGGAAAGGGAGACACAACTGGCCCTGCACAGGATACAGGAGAACACAGCCTCTCCTCGAATGTGGTTCCAGAGAACTCTTCAGGAAGTGTGAAGCCATGAGAGGAATCTTTCAGAGAGAAAGTGGAATCGATGGTGCAGTTGGACACTGGGCAGAGTGGAGCACACCCTCATATGAGTCAAGGCTTCTAGCAAATGGCGACAAAGACAAAATCGAAGCTCTTCAGTAGAGCTCCAGTGCCCAGAAAAGAGTCTGGCACTTATTAGCGGCGTAAGAATGAACAAATTAATGCGTGGAAAAGATCACAGGGGTACTTGGCCTCAAGAGAGAAGTTGGAGGAGCAAACCCTTGTCACAAAGTCACCCAGTGGGGACGGGCCACCAAGTGTACTGTGGGACGACTGTGGATGCTTGTACACCCCAGGGGGAGAGGGTGGTTCATCTAGCAGTGAAAGGGTTGTGACCACTCTTGATTCATTTGGTGTTATATTGAGTCTTTGATCCTTCCAAAACACCCCAAAAAACTTCCAGCGTTCAAAAGTGTGGTTCAAAGACAGAAAGCTTGAGATGTCACACAGCGTGCAGCTTGTGATTAGAATAATCCTCCGCTGACAATTCATTTATTCGGCATCAGGTCCACTAAGGGCCAGCCGCTTTCCATGTGCCAAGTATTTCTTTCCTAGGAAAAACCAAATCAGCCATCCTAAATTGATCCCTCTCCTAGTTATCCCTTATTATGGTAGTTACATGGCCTCGAGCTCTCAAAACAAACTTAATTTTCATCACATTGAATAAAAGAGTACCAGCCACGCTGATCTATTAGGAAGAAGGTAGGTTGCACAAAATCAAATGGCAATATATTGCTGCTGCTCTAAAAGAGAATTGCTACTCTAGAGAATACTCCTTTTCTAAATGGCTATAAAGACCCCACGCTCCAGAAAAGTCAGAAGAAAAATTACCTCCCAGCTTGTGCATTTATTTTTATGGCTGCAGCGGATTGTTCCCTCTCACTCCTGCCTACAACATACCCCAGTGCCTGTCAATTCCCAGACCTAATCCCACACCAGTTTCCAGCGTCCCAACTGGGCCAGTTTGCTGAAATGACATGATACAGTTGGCTTTTGCCAGGCATCCAAGTCAAGAATTGTAAAGTGAATGAGTCTATCTGTCTTTATAAGTGCATTGCAAACTTTATAGTTTAATATTAAACTTGCATCATAAAAAATGGCTCATAAATGGCTAATAAAAGCCTAGTTTACAGCTTATAAACTGCATCAGTACTTTACGCAGGTTTGCTTAGGAAGATTTATGTGCAAGCTCTTTGTCTCCCAGTTAAAGATTCTTTCCCCCCAAAAAACCGTTTAAAAATAACTATTGAGAAATGGCCCTTCGGTTGAACTTTGCATGGTACCCAATTGGAAGCATCCAAGAAATTCAAAGCCGGTGTTGCTGGTGATTATGAAGGTCACAGGAAACGCCTGGGGTTCCAGGCAGGCCTGGGGTGGGTGGCACCATGAAGTCCGGGCGGGGGGGGGGTGGCTCAGTGAGCTCAGACACGTTGGCAGGAGCCGTGACATAGAGTCGTATCTGTGCAACACTTAGTGTGAAATCGGGTGTTAGTCCCAGGTCTGAGGGCACCGAAAGCCTTGTGAGAACAGCAGAAAGGCCAACATACCAAGCCGGAGTTGGGCTTCCTCCAAGAGCCCTTGGAAGTTTCTTTAATGGGGACGGCAAGAAGTCGCCGCTAGTTCCTCTGGCCTCCCTCGCTGTCTCCTCTGCTCAAAGCACCAGTGATAGATGTGATTGCCATCCACTCACCCCCTCCACCCTATTTCACTTTTTATTATCCATTGCCCAGCTTTACCCAGGTTTATATACTGCATTATGTTCTCCGCTGTCACTTCTCTTATTTCATCTTTGATTTTTATTCTAACTCAGCAGCGGGCAGCTGTGTTGCAAACTTCTTCCCTCCCCCCACCCCCCGCCCCGCTCCTGCCCTTTTGTGTCCCTCTGTGCCACCAGAGCTCAGGGTCTCCCATTATACATTGACTTCCAGCTCTCAAGACGTTGGCAAGGAGGTGGTGTTCTGTGATGCAATGCCCTGGATGTGGGGGCAGGGACTGGGTTCCTGCACTGATTTTGCCAGTAGGCAACTGTGACATTTGGGGGGCATTTCGTTAGCTTTGGAGCAGGTCAGATGCAAAGGGGAAACGACGGAACCAAATGATCTCCAAGGTGACAAACCATTCTCAGGTGCCAACTTATCTACGGAATGTGGACAGGAGCTTCTCGGCTTCCCGCACTCAAAGATCTCCACGCGCTATAATGCTCTTGCCAAACCTACAAGATTATATTGAATACTGAAGGGTGATTTCAGTATTCCTGGTCAGCATACTAGTTTTTCACATCTCAACATCAAGCAATCAAGAATGAGGCCACCCTGCCATCTTTCACAGGAGCAGTCCCATGTTTTTACGAAGACAGGCATTCAATCATCCTCGCATTTACAAAACTAGGTGCCAGAGAGAGGAGACCAGAGAAATAAAGAGCACAAATTCTGCCCGTCACGCAGCTTCCTCAGGAGACAAAGTTATCACGCTTTTCCGCAAGAAATGACATGCTCTGGAGCAGGAGAGTTGCTCCGGGACCTTCGTGAAGGCCACATCTTGGAGGCAGAGAGAGTTCTCCATAATTCTAACATCACGTGGAATGGGTTTTAATTTTCGTGATTTGGAAAGTGAGGAGCTTGTCTTTAATGAATTGCTTTATCACTGCCAACGGCTGGTGTCTAGGGCTGTTTGGGCCCACCAGGGAACCATAAGAACTCAGGACCTTCTGCGTTTTCGTTTCCAAACATTGAAGGAAAGCCAGATCTTTTAATCAATTGTAGCAAATGCAAAATCAGGGTGCTACGTGGATTGCGTTATTTGTTGGGTTTTTGTTGTCGTTGTTTGTTTGTTTGTTTGGTTGTGACTTAAGGAACTTCTTTCTCCAACAAAATGCAGCACTCAAATAAAAGCCTCATGGGGCGCCTGGGTGGCGCAGTCGGTTAAGCGTCCGACTTCAGCCAGGTCACGATCTTGCGGTCCGTGAGTTCGAGCCCCGCGTCGGGCTCTGGGCTGATGGCTCAGAGCCTGGAGCCTGTTTCCGATTCTGTGTCTCCCTCTCTCTCTGCCCCTCCCCCGTTCATGCTCTGTCTCTCTCTGTCCCAAAAATAAATAAACGTTGAAAAAAAAAATTAAAAAAAAAAAAAAAAGCCTCATGACCCCATCCTCTGACGATGGCCAAAGGGAGCAGTCCAAGGTCATTTTTTTTTTTTTTTTAAGTAGGCTTCATGCCTGGTGCAGAGCCCAATCCAGGGCTTGATCTCACCACCATGAGATCAAGACTTAGGTGTCAAACCGGAGCCACCCAAGGCCCTTCAAGGTCAATTCTTGCCCAGGGATTCATGTGCCCAAATCTGAGAAGAGGCAGGGGTTTAATCTGATGATAATAAAGCTGAGAGATGGGTATGAGACGGAGAGAGGGCTTAGGTTACCTGGAGGACCCCCAGCATCCACAGATCCCAGTTATTCTCCAGCCATTCCAGATGACAGGGAAAAGTAACTTCAGATCACTGCAGCCGGGCACACGGCACTGGTGACACAAGGGATCACAGGTATCCTCACTAATACATCACGGTGGCACGATTCTTCAGAAGGTGGCCTCAGTGGAATCTTCCCAGCTCGTTTCAGACCAGTCCCTTATCTTCTCCCTGGACTCTCATCATGGAGAATCACTGTGGGTTCCTCAACACCCCCCCCCCCCGCCCCCGTGCCTGTTCACCATGTGTATTCTTTTTCTTCTGCCTGGAACATTCTCCCCTGATTTGTCTATCTGGAAACCTCCAACCGTTCCCCCAAGGCTCTGCCCAACCGCTGTGATCACTCTGAAACCACCCACCATGCCATAAAGCACCAATTTATTTGCACTCAACACACAACGGTTTACGTGTCCAGTGAACATGATCAGCCTGATGACCACTGGGTTGGATCCAGAGGGCAATGCAAAAATCCACGGGACTAACAGACACGGCTTCCGCCATCAAAGAGTTAATCATCTGGCTGAGGAGTAAGATTAATTCCACGAAACGGTATGAGAGAATGTACAATCAAGCCCCAATTTGGGCAGTACAGATTTTCAATGCCAAAGGAGTTGAGGGAAGGAGAAAATCCATCACAGCTGAATCTGCAGAAACTCCAACTCATGGCTCACATGTCCCCAGCAGCTGAAAATAGGACGCGCTCACCAATTGTACCACCACCGGCAAATCATTGAAAACTTCTCCCCAGCAAGGGTAAGCGGGAAGAAAATCAGCGAGGGGGAAGAAAATACCGGCTTGGAAACACGCTCACCTAGGAGGGGAAACAGAGCAGAAACGCACACGAGGTTGGCCAAATGGACTTCACCCCTTTCACCGCGTACGTCCCCTTCTGGGCGTTTATCCTCCAGGAATCTGAACGCGCCAAGAGTCAGGGTCGTTCGTGATGGAGAGCAATTGCAAACGAGTCCACCCGTAGGACACCGGTTGGGCACATTTTAGTAGAGAGTCACACTGCTTTTGCAGCCGTTAAGGGACAACGGTGTGTTTTTTCTTTACGGACTGTCACGGAAAGACCATCACAATCTATTATTAAAAGGAAAACAAGAGCGGGGTAGAAACATCGCTATAATATGAATGCATTTATATAAAACATGGAGGCAGAAAATACTGTTTCTCTATCCAATTATTCATTCATACATTCATTCACTCACTCCACAATTATCTTTTGGGGTCCTATTATGTGCCAGGCAGTGTCCTGGTGGTTAGAGAATCCGCGATGAAAAACAAAAGAGCAAACTTCCTTTGAGTTTCCGAGTTCCTCCTCCGGCGGGTTGAGACGGACACGAAGCAAATAAGCAAGTATAATATGCCACGCATCAGATGACAGCGAGTGGCAGGGAGAAAAATAAGGCAGCGTGAGCGAGTGCCGGGAGGGGACTGTCCTATTTGAATAGGGTGACAGAAAGAGCAGAGACCCGAAGGAGGTGAGTGTAGTGTAAATACGTGCAGACAGAGCTTTCCAGACAAAGGGATGGGCCAGTGCAAGAGTCCAGCGTCCAGGGTGGGGCAGAGGAGTAAAGGAAGGGGGCGTGGTACAAGGATTACCAGCGAGGTAGTAAGGGCCACTTTATAGAGGGCTCCGGAGGCCATGTTGAAGACTCCAGCTTTTACTCTGAAGGGGACACAAGCCACATGGCATCTCAGACACGCCCCTGACATCACCCGAGTTCTGTGTCGCCCGCGCCACCCTGGCTGCTGTGCTGAGAGGAGATGGTCCAGGGGCCAGGAGTAGAAGCAGGGGCGTCATTTAGGAGGCTCCTGAGATGAGGAGAAGCTGGCGACTTGGACCAGGATAACCAAAGGAAGCGCAGGGGACACTGGGGAGAAGTGCTCGAGTTCCTGTTGCATTTTGGAGGTGGAAGCAGCAGTGTTTAGCAGCGGAGCAAACGAACGTGACAAAGCAAATGAAAGAAAGAGGGACCCCCCCAGATGGCTCGGTCCATTAAGCGTCCAACTTTGTCTCAGGTCACGATCTCACGGTTGGTGGGTTCGAGCCCCACACTAGGCTCTCTGCTGTCAGTGAGGAGCCTGCTGCGGATCCTCTGTCTCCCTCTCTCTCTGCTCCTCCCCTGCTCTCGGTTGCTTTTCCTCTCTCAAAAATAAATAAACATTAAAAAAACAAAACAAAACAAGAAAAACTAATCTGTGCCATTAGAAGGCAGGATGGTATTTACTTTAAAAAAGAAAGAAGGAAGGAAGGAAGGAAGAGAGAGAGAGAGAGAAAAAGAAAGAAGAAAGAAAGAAAGAAAGAAAGAAAGAAAGAAAGAAAGAAAGAAAGAAAGAAAGGGAAAGAAAGAGGTGGCCATTTAAAGGAGTTGGAAAAGCTACTGCAGGAACAGGTTTAGGGGAGAATATGGGTATATAAAATGAGAACGAAGCATGTGGGTAACTTAGACGCGTTTCCCCAATTGCATCCCAAACTGGTAGCTAAGCTCGGTCATTCCCAGAGCCGGGGATCTGAGTAGGGCAGAAACAAGTAGCCTGCAAGCCCAAGAATTCTTCTGTAACAGACTCGTCAGACTCCACTGAGGGAATGGGGTGGGCCCTTTGAGCAGGGGAACTAGATAAGCCACGTGGGGACAGAGAGCTCGAGAAAGGACACCTTCCTCGTGAGCAGGAAGGAGGAGTCTGAGGTTTCCAGATTGGGAACCGGGTGCCACTCTTGTCCTGCTAAGGATGCAGCAGAAACTTCTAGAGGCTTCTAGAGGGTGGACTCGTCCTCAGGCTGTGGGTCTGCAGCCTTTGGGGACTTTTCCGGCCCCGAGCAGAGTAAGGGGAAGCAGAGAGCCATAATTTAGGAAGACCATTAGGGCGGGGACAAGGGACATCTGAGGAATTACCTGTGAGGACCAGGGACCAAATCCCCACAGGCACCTCCAGGCTTTAGCACTGCCTAAGACCCGCCACTTGGCCGTACCGATGCGATGGCAGAACTCCAACGTGTCTACAGCTAAATTTTCTGTCAGCTTGACAGAGTGAGGGGTTGAAATCAGATAGCACAGTGAGTTATGGAAAATGAAAAGCATGATATTTCTTGAACATCTGACTCCGTGTGGCTAGATTTATGCCCACGAGATGGAAAATGCATGGCCACGGTCTAAAAGGATACAGTCCAAACTGCTTCACTCGGTGCGTTCTGGGTATTTTGGCGATTTCCCGCAAAAAAATCCGTCTGTGGCCTACTTGTATAATTAGTATTATGTTTTTCATTCCTACCTCATTTTGAAGCCCAGTCAGTAAGAAATCCCGGGAAAGGCCCCTTTGTCTTGGCATTTTGCTATACACAGCTTTTTTTTTTTTTATGTTTATTTATTTTTGAGAGAGACAGAGACCGAGCGTGAGCAGGCGAGGGGCAGAGAGAGAGGGAGACACAGAATCGGAGGCAGGCTCCAGGCTCCGAGCTGTCAGCCCAGACCCTGACGCGGGGCTCGAACTCACGGACCGCGAGATCTGACCTGAGCTGAAGTCGGACGCTCAACCGACCGAGCCACCCAGGCGCCCCTGCTGTACGCAGCTTTTATCCCATGCAGTAACACAAGGTTTCTCAAGGAAGGGGATATAAATTCATTTTTCTTGCAAACGAAACTATATTTTACATCCACCCGGCAAAGTAACTCAAGAAAGACATTTCACAAAAGCCACCTGTCAAGTGAACATCCTCTGTCATGCACACGCCCCTCCCCAGCAAATCTGACTTGGGAGACCCATATGCTTGGTAGAGTTGAGGGCACTGACGTACACCAGGCTTTCAGACACGTAGACCCACCTCCACAGTGCCTCTCTGGTACCATCAGCCTGTTCCAGAAACTAAGAATCCTAAACAGGAGGGAAAGATGGATCATTTGACCGCAGACAGTTTGTTGAGATCAATGGTATACACATCGCTTCGAGAAAGAAGGGACTGCTTCCCAGTAGCTGCCGTGTTGAGCCTGTGGTCTCCTTGGGCCATTCTAGCAGGGAGTATTCAATAAAGTCAGGCTCTCAGAGATTACTCAATGGTCCTTGATGTGCCCAATGGGTCCAGCGAGTCCTCCCAGGCTCACAGAGACCCATAAACAATGGCAACGTAGAGTATGAGGGGCCATGATATGCCGAGACTTCTAGAGCCCCATCAGCATCCATGAGCCTCCCTCCTGTTCAAATGGCCAACCTCTCTTGGCTTCTGTGATAAGTGTTAGCTCTGCAACCCGTTCGGGCTCAGGACTGTGGGGGCCCCAATCCAAGAAGCTCCTTGGGCGTCAGCTGACCTCACTCAAGTCTTAAGGGAAAACTTTCACACTGTTCCAAAGAACAGGGGATAGGGTGTTGTAAACACCTGGCTTTCCTGGGGATTGGGGGATCTGCCTCCTTCCCCGTTCTCCACAAACCTTTCTAAGAAGAACTCTGATCTCATGAGTCTCTGCCCTAAAGTGTTCCGCACTGTGGCTACCAAGGTGTGTCGTCCACTAGAGTTTCCAGAGCATTCTGGCTCTCCAGTCTGTGTCCCCCACCCCAACAAATCCCTTCCCTGTGCTTGGCTCATTCAATCAAGGAGAGATCGATAGATTCACCCCCACCAGGATTGGCTAAGTAACTTGAGGGGCCCAGCGCATCGTGAAAATGTGGGGCCCCCTGCTTGAAAGGTACTAAGAGTTTCATACAAATTAAAAATTGTTAAGAATTCCTTTTCTTTTCTTTTTTTAAAAAATTTTTTAAACGTTTATTTGGTTTTGAGAGAGAGAAAGACAGAGCGTGAGCAGGGGAGGGGCAGAGAGAGGGGGAGACACAGAATCGGAAGCAGGCTCCAGGCTCTGAGGTGTGAGCACAGAGCCCAACTTGGGGTTCGAACTCATGAACCATGAGATCGTGACCTGAGCCGAAGTTGGACCATTAGCCAACTGAGCCACCCAGGTGCCCCTTGTCAAGAATTTCAAGACAGCATCTGCAGAGCCAGATGCCCTTTCTAGGCTCCATGAGATTGTACGTGCCATGTGCCCAGTAGGCTGGTCGTGTGACAGCCTTCTACGTAGGGTCCACAGCCAAACCCCATTTAGTGGTGGGATGGCGATGCTTTCTGAGGGCCTCTCCCTTCTGGACCAGACCAGAGAACCAGCCAGGCCTGCCCAGAACGCAAAGGGTCATGAGGCGAACCAATGGGGTCGTCCTGGAGTCACTCTGTGTACAGGGGAGAGAGAAAGACAAGTTTCTTGGAGGGGATCTTTCAAGACCATAAAGAAAAAAACCAATCACTTGGGGAGTTATTTTAGGAGTTTCAAGAGGCAGGAGAGGGAGGGGGACTTTTGAATATCCAGAGGATAAGCACTGACTTTCCTGAAATTTTTCAACACCCGGGGGAAGTTTCTTCCTTATTCCACAGATGAGAAAGCCGAGTTTCAGGTAGAATAGGAAATCTGCGTAAAGCTAGGCAGGCGGCAAAAGTCATGAACAAATGAGGTGCTGCTGTGTCCTTGTCTTCAGGAAACCACTTTGAGGCAATTTTTTGAGATCCTCACTAAATTTAAATTTCCCCAGTGAACAAATAAGAACAGGAACTACATTAAACTAGACTCTTATATAGAAACGGTGCTGAGTAGGGGCGCCTGGGTGGCGCAGTCGGTTAAGCGTCCGACTTCAGCCAGGTCACGATCTCGCGGTCCGTGAGTTCGAGCCCCGCGTCGGGCTCTGGGCTGATGCCTCAGAGCCTGGAGCCTGTTTCCCATTCTGTGTCTCCCTCTCTCTCTGCCCCTCCCCCGTTCATGCTCTGTCTCTCTCTGTCCCAAAAAAAAATAAATAAACGTTGAAAAAAAAAAAAAAAAAAAGAAACGGTGCTGAGGACTTTCATGTTTTACATTGAAATCTCTCCCAAACCCCTAAAATGTGGACACGGTTACCTTGTTTTGCAGTGACGGAAAGGTTAAGAGAATTGCTCGCGGTTCGTGTACGTAGCGTAGGGAAGGGCCCGCCGCGTTTCAGTTCCGGAAATAGCTGTCTCCCAAGACGGTTAACCACTGTGCCCTTCCTGCTTTAGTTAACTGTGAGGCGAGAATTTCAGCACCAGATCAAAACTTGAAAGAAGGGAGCAATGATGTAGATGAGCCTTCTTCTTCAAGTTTATTGGTTTCTTTTTTTAAGATATATTTTTTATTTTTTGTTAATGTTTATTTTTGAGAGAGAGAGAGAGAGACAGAGCATGATCAGAGGATGGGCAGAGAGAGAGAGAGAGGGAGACACAGAATCTGAGGCAGATCCAGGCTCTGAACTGTCAGCACAGAGTCCGACGTGGGCTCGAACCCACGAACCGTGAGATCGTGACCTGAGCCGAAGTCCAACCCTTAACCAACGGAGCCACCCAGAAACCTCTTTAAGGTATATTTTTTTAGATTCTTTTTTAATTTATTTTGGGAGAGACAGAAGAGAATCCCAAGCAGGCTCAGTGCCATCGGCACAGAATCGACTCGGGGCCTGATCCCACGAACTGTGAGATCATGACCTGAGCCGAAACCAAGAAATACTGGAGAACAAGTGATACCTAACATATCCTGTGGCTGATCCAAAACTAAGGGCCTGCAAGTCTTGTTTCTAATGATAAAACCTATATAATGGTGATGCCACCCCATCTGGCAAGAGCATTTAAACCAGGCAGGCCTGTCGGCCGGGCCAGGACTCAGGAAAGAGCCAGAAACACTCTCTTAAAAGTGGAGCCCAACATCTGCCTTTGGACAGCAACATCGCTCTTAGTACCCCTCCTCCTTCCTGGGCTTTTTTTTCTGGAATATCTTGGCTCAGTAATCCCTCCCCAGACCCTTCCATTGGCCCCGAGCATACACGAGGTTCTCTCTTTCTGACCTCGGGATTCCTTCTCGAATACAATTTCCACTTGTCCTCTCAGCTTCATTTGCTTCTGGCCACTCCAAGGAGCACCCCCCCAGCCTACCCCAACTTGATCCCCCAAGATACCACCTGGCATCCGACCTGGCCCATTACAAGAGCGGTGTGGGTCTCGTTTCGTAACTTTGCATTCGTTTCCTCGCAGAAAAGTAGAGATCACAATACACCACGTTCGTTTGGTTTAAAGATTAAATCTCTAAAATTGACAACTCCAGATTCCAATGCCAGTGACTCAGAGTGATGAAGAAGAGGAAAGCAGGTGAGGACTCCAGAATGACCACATCCAGAAAGTTGCCCTTTACCGTGGGTACCCAGTGAGGCAGCTGAGATCAGTTATCTGCACGGAAACTTGAGATCAGTCCTTTTCCAGAAAATGACTTTCATGAAACGAGTTCAATCTGCAATTCTGGGTTTTAAGCAGCCATAATGATTCCCTCGGCTAAAACGTTGGGCTTTTTGAAGGGGTGGGAAACTTTATTATTACCAAGTGGGGTATCCCCCAAGAGTTCTGACTCAGATCTGTAGCTGAGCCGAGACATCTGGAAATTTCAGAAATTGAACTTGATCTTTAACAAATATAGACACAAATGTGAAGAACATAAAAATCACTCTTCAGAATGAGCCTTAATGGGCTGCGTTGCCTTTCAGGAACATTTTCTAATGAGCCTTCGGACATGAAGTGATTCTAATTTGTGATGCATTTGAGGCAAAACCAAGAGAAGAAATTACATTTGCTTTTCCCCACTGGGTTGTTAAGGGCCCCAGATAGACAAGCCTCAAACACTCAATTGTGGCCAATGCCCTTTGTGTTCAATCGCCTCATCTGCTGGGGCTGGCACCAGAAAGGTCCAAGCACAACGGGGCCCTTCAGAGCTGCTCCAGACCAACAATCCACAGGCGGCCCAGGCAGCAAACGGCAAGAGGGGCCTGTCTGTGCCAGGCACGGTACCAACCAACTGGCTGGAGAAAGATGAGGAGAAAACGATGCAGAAATGAAACAGACCCAGAACTCCCGGGCCAGGGGTAAGTGGTACCCCGAGCCTTCTCAAACCCGGTTTCCATTCTCCCAAGTTCTTTGGAAGACTGGCCTTTGAGAAGCAGGACTCTGACCTCGGAGGCTTCATTCTCCCTCCTCCACCCCTACACCTGCCCTGACTATCAACAGGGGCCCCCAGGTATTTCCAGAGCTTCTCAGGGACGCCTGTTCCCTGACATGTGACAGCCTGCACACGTGTGACAAGTCAGTGCCAGTGTCTCACATCCTTCTACATCTTGGCATCAGTTGAACCTGGGCAGAGTAGACTCTGAACTTGCCATATGGGCTTTTCCACAGGTCAGCACCATCTAGAGAGACCCAGCATAGGCTAGAGAGAGATTTTTAAATTCCAGGCAAAGTTTAAGTCTCTTTTTCCTCTCCTTCTCCTTTTTTTTTTTTTTTTTTTTTCAACAGCTGTAGTTAGGAGCCCATCACCGGCCCCAGAACAGCCGCTGAAGCCACCCATAGAGAGGGACTGAGCCAAAGAACCAAGATCAAGGAAAGCGAATTCCTATGTCTTGGGCATCTCTGTGGGTTCCAGGGGAACACCCCCCCACTCTGGTACATCTGAGCTCAGGGCTAACCTGTAAAATTCCACTTGTAAATTAGACTGGTGCCTCTCGGGGCAGATGGGGTTCCAAAGGTCCACAGCTTGGCCGCCTCTGGCTCTTTGGACTTCCTCGGGATAGACACACAAGTGCGTGTGTTGGCAGGCAGAACCCGTACTGGACCCCAGCTTTACCCACCCCAGTCAAGTGTCCTCATACAGGTCACGACTGTGGTATCACCTGCGGTCCTGTTTCAGGGAATGGCTGCCCTTCTTGGCTCCTTCCTAAACCCTTTCCTGGGGCATTGGCAGGGTGCCTCTGGCCTCCAAAATGACCCGGGCCTCTACTCATCAGTAGGCCATTGCCTTCCCTGGGGCATGCCTGTCTGGACCTCCCTAAAGAACATCGTCGCCCTGGAGCAAACCCCTCATGCTGCCTTGCTTCCAGCCCCCTGAGCTGCTAATCTTCAGGCTCCTGGAAAGACTGTTAATAATTGTTCAGAACCAATGCAGTGCAGTGGTCAAGAACCTTGCCCTGTAGCCAAGCTGTCTATGTTGTGATTCGTGCTCCTTCCTTTCTTAGTTGCAGAAGCTTGAGTCCGTTTCTTAAGCATTTGTGCCTCGTCACCTCCCCTAGAAGGTGAGGATAGCAATATTAGCAGTAAGAGTAATAACATCACAGCATTGGGGGGGGACGATTAACTGAGGTCGTACATGAAAAACTCTTATACCAGTACCGGATCCGTGCAATAGTGAGCACCCGTTAGTGTGCCGAGCATTAACTATCGCTATTATTGTGTTTATCGAATGCAAGATGTTTTGTAATAAGAGATACTTACAGCCCAAACTGCTCTCCTCTGCGCCCTCAATATTGCCGTGTGGTTGAAAAATTGTTCAAAATAAAGTCTGCCCTTTCTACTTTGCCCCAGCGCCGGGAGGGGAGTCACGCGTGGACACGCCCCCGACATCCGTGTGTATGCTAATGTACGTATTAGGAACACATAAATGCGACCATATTTCATGTGCTATGGGAAGCTTCTTTTTTTTAAGGTTTTATTTATTTTGAGAGAGAGAGACAGAGAGACATCATGAGAGGGGGCGGGGCACAGAGAGAGAGAGAGAGAGAGAGAGAGAATCCCAAGCAGGCTCCAAGCTATCAGCTCAGAGCCCAACGCAGGGCTCGAACCCATGAACTGCGAGATCCTGACCTGAGCCGACATCAAGAGTCAGATGCTTAACCAGCTGAGCCACACAGGATCCTTATGGAAAGCTTTCTTTAAACTCCCTGAGCCTTATGCTCCGTATTTATGAAAGGAGCCATAGTTACATAGGACGATACATTTAGTAAGCCTTCCAGTTTCTCCCCCTCTTCTTTCTACAATCGATTTTTTTTAAGTTTTATTTCTTTATTCTGAGAGAAAAAGAGAGGGGGTGGGGAAGGGGCAGAGAGAGGGAGAGAGAGAATCCCCAGCATGCTCCACCCTGTCAACACAGAGCCTGACGCACGCACGGGGCTCGATCCCACGAACCGTGAGATCACGACCTGAGCCGGAGGTCAAGAGTCAGGCCCGTAACCGACGGAGCCACCCAGGCGCCCCTCTTCTTTCTACATCTTTACACAAACTCCTGTTCCTCAGTCACCCTCACCATCTTGCTTCCCTTCCCTCTGCCCCTCCGTCCCCAAAGCATCAAAGCAAAAACAGGTCATAATAAAAATGGGGGGCACCTGGGTGGCTCAGTCGGTTAAGCGGCCGACTTCGGCTCAGGTCATGATCTTGCGGTTCGTGAGTTCGAGCCCCGCGTCGGGCTCTGTGCTGACCGCTCAGAGCCTGGAGCCTGTTTCAGATTCTGTGTCTCCCTCTCTCTCTCTCTGACCCACCCCTGTTCATGCTCTGTCTCTCTCTGTCTCAAAAATAAATAAACGTTAGAAAAAAAATTTAAAAAAAAATGCGCCCCTGATCTGCTCCCAGAGAGGGCCGTATTCTTTTTTAACAAGGTAGAACCGTCTGGACTCTGGTGTTGCCCCGTACGTCATAAAGAGTGAGAAGAATATCCATTCCAGCCTGGAAAGGGTCACATGGCACTCTTCAAAAGGCTCATCCAAATCCGTTGTCTTGTCTCTAGAACTCAGCACACACGCATGGGCCCCGGGCATAAACCTTTTCGGTTCCGCGAGTGTTTTCTGCCTGGCGTCTCTCCTCTGTTCTTTCCTAACACCCTGTGTTCTGCTGATGGCAAATCAATGGTACATTTTTCTTAAACAGCCAGCACTTGGCATTTTACTACCGACCACGAGGGCCCCCGCCTTTTAATTACTCCTGCTGAGCCTAGCACTATATATAACACTAATGTTTCTGGGACTGCCTGCAATTAAAACCAAAAATAAATAACACATTACAAGCTGCAAGCCCAGCTAGGCTCGGGTAATGCTATGGACGGATAGAAGCCTTTTGTTTTTAATTGCCCACGTTTCTCCAGACCCCGTGGCGTGTAAACACCTGACACACAGCTGTTTGCCAGGAGCCGGAGCCGAGGAGGCCTTGACCTCAATGCGAGGCCGGTGTTCTTTTCCTTGCCCCGGAAAGGCACTTTTCCGCCTCGGCGTTTCGCTCTGCAAAAGGGACACGCTGGAGAACAAAGCCGCCTGTATGCACACTCCCCGATGAACGTGCTGTTTGGGGGTCATGCGTGGAATCCGAATGAGCTATATTGAGTTTGGCTGTGGGTTTGGGGTTTTTTTTCTAGCTGGGACAGAATTCCGAAAAAAGAAAAAAAGCGGTTTTGATGAACATGTGTCTTACTCCATCCGTCGGACGTGCGAGTTTCATGCCAGAGGTTGTCCATAACCAGGAAGAACGCTTATAAAAATCAAATTGGTAGAGTCCCCTTTGAAGCCCCACGTGGACGATTATTGAGATTGTTGGGAAAATGAATGAAGTTTTACACCATAAGACGGCCGACGGGACTAAAATAAGCTCTGGTCTCTGGCTGAGAAACCCCTCTTCTGGGTTCTTCTTGCCCTGATTTGGCGCGAAAACCCCCCAAATAGGGAGGCTAGCAACTATAAATTACCCTTCCCGCTTGCATTCGGTGCTCAGATCTTTGGAGAAAAGTTCTGTGAGCCTGCCGGTGTTAAAAAAATCTCCGATCCGCCAAGATCTCCGAGTGCCGAGTGCCGCTTGGTTTTTCCACCAGCGTTCCAGCCTCGTTCCGTAACAATGTTATTTGCTAAAGGAAGTCCTTGCCCTGTACCCCCGTCCAAGGGTTGGCTGAGCCACCAACAGCAGCCTGTGGTAGGAAGCAAGAGGACGGATCTGCCCAGAAGGGCCCTGAGTCTCATCCAGCCTCTGCTCCCCACCCCATCACACCTCCGAAGGAGCTCCGAGTTTGTTCTGCTGCAGAGACCTAAGACGGAACGATCCAAGCCGTCCCGGCACTGTAGACGCCTCTGACACGTTTTGCAGAAGCGATCTTAGAGACACCGCACCCATAACAACGCTCTTTGACCGGGACAAGAATGATTCTCCCCGTTGGTGCTGCTGGATGGTTCCTCGAAGGCTCCTCTCAGCACCAAGAGCCGTGTGGACCCCGAGCCACGGTTGCTCCCTGCCCCAGGTCGGAGCAGCCCCCTCCGCGTGGCTGGGAGAGAACGGGAAGGTGTAGTCGACAGACCGAGGCAGGTGACAGACCAAGGCAGGGCTCGGCACCTGCCTCGCCTGCAGATGGCTGCTTTGTGGTGGGGTCCTCCCCCCAGGTCGTCGGATGGCCTGGTCTGGATGTAAATATTCGCACACACCAGGGCGGAGTCACATGCATTTCCCTTCGCCCGAGGCGGTTCGGCGGCTTAGCTGCAGGCAAAAAGCATCTCCCTTAAAAGCGACAAATAATGAGCCGTGACAGCAGCAGTCCTGACCTAATGCTGACTCATGAATGTCATCATTGTTCCGCCCCCCGCCAGGGGCATTAGTCCCTGTTCAGCCCTAGGCCAGAATGTCTGCATAGAGAACAAAGCTGATTATCTCAACAATGGCTTTCTTCTAGGCTGACGCAGGTAAACGGGCCGGCCCGGGGGGCCCCCCTTTTGCGGGGGAGGACGCGACTAGAGGCCCAGATCACACGCCGGTCACACTGCCCGCTTGTTCCCATCACCCTCTGCTTCCTCTTGACCCCATCACCCTCTGCTTCCTCTTGACGGTTCCTTTCAAACAGCGCGAGCCCGTGAATGGCCTTTGGTGCCCTGAGAAGCGTCAGCCTGCCTCATTCATGGGAGGTACGTCAGAGTTGCCCTGCACCTGTCAGAGTTCAGGGGACCCACGTCCCCGCGCTGGCAGAGGGCTGACGGGGAGGGCGACGGATGCGCCGTCGGCCCCCCAGCTGTCTGGCACCTTGCCTCTCCTCTTTTCACATCACATCCATCAACACCCCTCTTTCACCCTGTTGGGCTCCTGGTCCCCACCTCCCCCCCCCTCCCCAGCCCACCCCCCCCCCCCCGGGTTGGCCCGCCTTCCTCGAACAAAGGCTTTCTTTCTGGCATCCACGGATATCTTGGCACTGCGGCCCCTGTGACACCCTGGATTGATCACCGCCCCCACTGAATTTGAGGGGCGATCGTTTTTCTCTTGCAAGTACAGAGCGTGGACAGTTGAGGCTCCTGCCCACCGCTCATGCTGCCGTTGGGACACTTGGGCCTCCCAGAGAAGCAGGAGAAAGGGGCGGATGAGGACAGACGTCCTCCAACGATAGCACGGGAGGTACAAGCTCAGATACCTTCAGGGCCGGCCGGGAAAGACAGAGGTGGAAAACCAGTCTCGGTAAAAACAACCTTTTACAAACGCACTGGGTTGTTGCAGAAGGAAATCCGGGAGCACCCGGTCAGTGAAGGAGCCTCCTTGGTGTCTAATAATCCTCAGTGACCCATTCTTTCGCCAATAAGAGAACTTGGGAATAGATAGGGGCCCAGTTGTATCATTCATTCATGCACGCATGCATGCATGCACGCGTGCATGCATTCGTTCACAAACTCTTATTAAGGCGCCTACCAGGTGCAAGGCATGTGACTTCTGGTTTGTTCCTCTTGGATCCTTTCGCTTCTAGCCCCAGACACGATGGGCCGTCCGGATTGGCGTTCTGCTCTCTCTCAGATCGCAGAAGTCCGTTAAGTATCTTTTCTCTATCCAGCCACAAATATCGATCAGACGGCTCTTTCAAATCATCTGATTGCTACTGGCGCATCTGCTCAGGGATGTCCTTTGTCCGACGTTCTCTCAAAGCAGCTGCACGGGAACCTGAGCTATAATTTCCCTAACCCGTCTGTCAACAGTTCTGCCCAGCCCCGGTGCCACCTACAGAAACGTACCCGCCACTTACAACCACAGCTGGCTTTCAGCACCTACACTGTAATTCGCCAATTATCAACACTTAAGAAAAAAAAAAAAAAATCACCCCGGGGTGGACCAGGAATTAGGTAAGCCACAGATATAACAGTGATTATACCTGGCCCCTCTGGGTGGCTCTCGCCTCAGCCACCGGAGTCACTTTGCAAACACTGATTAGCTGTATTCGTTCGGGGATGCCGCGTGTGGCATGTGGCGAGCCTTGCAAACGGAGGGAGAGGCCCTGAGTCACTCCATCAAGTGAACGGAAGGAAGGTCAGTGGCTCAGAGCCCAGCTTGACTCTACGCAGTGTCCCAGAGGACACAATGAGGTGACGGAGGGAGGCGGTCCTGGCGAACGTTGCAGGAGCCAAGGGGAAGAGAATGGGGTAACGATGGCCCGAGGGCTCCCCAAGTCCATGGCGAGGAGGAGAAAACGAAACGGTCTCCACTGGGAGTTCGTGATTGGTGCAGCGAGAAACCCCGGGCACCCCCGTAATGAAGTTTTATTGGCATGTGGCTCTTGTCATTCATTGGCATAGGGTCTAAGGCTGCTTTAGCTTCAGCGCCCAAGCTGAGCGGTTACAGCAGATTTCACTCGGCTGGCAAGGCATAAAATACGATCTGGCCCTTTACAAAAAAAGTTTACCCATCCATGATCTAAGGCAGTGCATTTAATACCTTTTCTCTAAGGCACTTTGAAATGAAGAGGGTGTTCACTGGCTGCTTACAAATGCAAAAAGAGTGGCACCTGGGTGGCTCAGTCGGTTAAGCCTCCAGCGTCAACCCAGGTCAAGATCTCACAGTCCGTGAGTTCGAGCCCTGCGTCGTCGGGCTCTGTGCTGACAGCTCGAAGCCAGGAGCCCGCTCCGGATTCCGTGTCTCCTTAAAATCTTCTCCACTACAATGTATCCGTGTCTTCGTATAAAAAAACACAGCTATTTTGTTTGCCCCAAATCTACAGAGAAAATTAAGGGCCCGAGGAAACGGACAAGGATGATTTTGTGTTCCAAAATGAGAAGGGTGGCCTCGTGGGTTCAGTTCTAAACCTTGCAAGGCTGGTACCTAGGGGTCCACGGGAGAGACAGCCTAGAAGCTGTGTGGACCTTGATTTAGTCAGGGTCCAGACAGGAAAACAGAAGCCACTGCCGGTCACCGAAAAAGAGGACCTTTTATAGAGAGGGGATTGATGGTGAAGGGGACAGAAGAACGAGGACATCAAAGAAGGAAGAGTAAGGTAACTGAGATATTGGCCCAGCAGGAAGCTGCCACCCCCACCCGTCACCCCCACCCAGGGCTGGAGACAAAGGGAAGAGGTGGGGTGGCTAGCACCCAGGAGCTGTGAGGTCCATCCCACAGAAACGTGAACCACAGTGGGTCTGAGCGGGACTGACGATGGGAGGGCAATTGTAGCTACAATTGTAGCAATTGTAGAGGAAGGGTGCTCCTTCCTCTGCCCTCCAATCGCCCGCGGGCTCCCCCTACTGGCGGAGCCCAGCCAGCAGCCAGGTGCAAAGGAGCCTGGGAACTGTAGTTTTCGTTGCACGTTACAGAGAAAGCTGGTGACGGTTCCGAGAGCCAATAAGCAAAGGACTGGCATGGATGGCCACGAGGGGATGTTGCCGCCACTAGAAAGGGTCCATCCAGGTGGCCACCAAGAGGCCAAAGAGAGTGGCAGAGCCCCGGTAAACTCATCAAGTGCAGGATCGGTCCTCCGTGGTACAACCCTGAGCTGCAGGTGGGACAAAGCTACAGTCCAGTCTTCTAGGTCGTCCTCTGGTGCCCCGTCCACCACACGCGATGCCTCCCCGTCTGCGGGTCCGAAAGATCAGGGTGTCTCGGGCTCTGCCCAGGGAGAAAAAAAAAATGACCCCGACTAAAACCTTGCCAACCGGAGAGCCCCCGCTTTATTCCCATTTGCAAATCCGGCTCGGAACGTATTCCAGAGCGTGTCTTTCCCCCCCTCATCGCCAGCCAAGGCTTGCCTGGCATGTGTCCTAATTTCTTTCTGCCTCAAAGAAGCCCCCTGACCGAAGGGGGCCGGTCCTCCTATTGACAGGAACACAACCTCCCTGCCTCGGCAGATGACGTGACATTTGCATAAAGCCTGAATTGAGCCGCCCTGGAGCAGGTGATGCATTCAGAAAGCCCCTTGCTCTGTTCCCTTCCATCAGCCTCGCTGGAGATCATCTGCCCCCACGCCTCTGTTTCCGCACAGCCGGCCTCAGAGGCAGCGCAGGGAGGCAGGAATGGGGCCAGCTGCCTGACGACTTCAATGTTAAAATGTGTTGAACATTCACAGGCCATGGAACTCTGCTAAGTGAACCAAATGGGCCTCCCTAAAGCCATATGCTCACTCCATCACATCCCAGCTGCAGCCTCCTGTAAACGCGGGACAGGCTTGCTGGGGGAGCTTTGGTTTTTGGGTTTTTTTTGTTTTTTTTTTTTTTCCCCCTTCCTGTTGAACTGCTAAGACCAGATGCCGATGTCACAATCCAAGAACTGGCAGAGACCAGTCAGCTCGTCACCAAGATACGTTCCTCGTGCTCGTGGGCACACGGCCGGACCACATCTGTCAGCCTCCGTGGACGCTTTGGGCCAGCGCAATGGACTCTGTGCGGCTCCATAAAAAATGGAAACCTCCTTGATCTAGGTTGACCAACCACCCCGATTTGGCCAGGACTGTCCCGAGGTTAGCCCTGTGTCCTGGGGAATCTTTCAGTCCGTGGCAAACTGGAGTGGTTAATCAGCCTCGTGACCCCCACGGTCACCGGCCAGCCGTAGACGGAATTTTGGGGTCCGAGATCCGTGGTTCCCAAGGCTTCAGCCTGCATCGTGTAGAAGGATTGTTAAGTCACGGAGTGCTAGGCTCCAGACCTTTGGTTTCTGATTCAATAGGTCTGAGGTGGGGCTCAGGAATTTGCTTTTGCTTTTTTTTTTTTTTTTTTAACGTTCATTTATTTTGAGAAAGAGAGAAAGACAGAGCGCGAGCAGGGGAGGGGCAGAGAGAGAGGGAGACACAGACTCCGAAGCAGGCTCCAGGCTCTGAGCCATCAGCACAGAGCCCGACGCGGGGCTCAAACTCACGAACGGCGAGATCATGACCTGAGCTGGAGTCGGACATGTAACCAACTGAGTCACCCAGATGCCCCTCTTTTTTTTTTTTAATGTTTATTTATTTTTGAGAGAGAAAGAGTGTGCATGAGCACCAGCAGAGGAGGGACGGGGGTAGGGGGGCAGAGAGGATCTGATGCAGGGCTCAAAGCCATGAACCGTTAGATCGTGACCTGAGCCGAAGTCCGATGCTTAACCGACTGAGCCACCCACGGTCCCCAGGAATTTACACTTCTCACAAGTTCCCCAGTGGGACTTGTGCTCTTGGGCCAGGGACCACACTTTGGGAACTCTGCCCAAACTTTGTTGTTGTCAAACTTTGTTTGACAGAATCGGAAACAGGCTCCAGGCTCTGAGCCATCAGCCCAGAGCCTGACGCGGGGCTCGAACTCACGGACCGCGAGATCGTGACCTGGCTGAAGTCGGACGCTTAACCGACTGCGCCACCCAGGCGCCCCATAATGTTTATTTATTTTTGAGAGAGACAGAGACAGAGCTGGAGCGGGGAGGGGCAGAGAGAGAGGGAGACACAGAATCCGAAGCAGGCTCCAGGCTCTGAGCTGTCGGCATAGAGCCCGACGCAGGGCTCGAACTCACGGACCGCGAGATCAGGACCCGAGCCGGAGTCAGACGCCCAACCGACTGAGCCACCCAGGCGCCCCTGGGATTTTGCATTTTTAACAAGTCCCTGGGTCATGATGGAGCAACCACGTCCGGCGTAACAAAACCTCAGCTCAGTGGTTCTAAGACATCAATGTGCATCAGAATCACCTAGAAAAGCCTTGTCAGAACCCAGTGATTGCTGGACCCCCACTGCCAAGGGTTTCTGAAGCACTTACAATTTTGCCCTCACGGCCACCCTAGGATAGAGGCACTATTGTCCCCATCGCCTTGCATTTGAGGAAACTGAGGCACAGAGAAAGCTAAGGCAGATGTGTAACATCACAAAACTAGGACCAGGAGCTGAAACCTGACAGCTCAGCTCCAGTGTTTCACTGGCATAATTATTGTGCTATCCTGTCTCCTTCGGGGACCGGAACAAAACAAATAACCCCAAAAGAAGCATCCAGACATTATCCTTATTGGAGACAATTACCCTTGTCTCCTTTCCAAGTCTTTTTTAAAAAAAAGTTTTCAATGTTCATTTATTTTTGAAAGAAAGAGAGCCCACGCGTGAGGGGGAGAAGGGCAGAGAGAGGGGACAGAGGATCCGAAGCAGGCTCTATGTCGACAGCATAGAGTGCGATGTGGGGTTCAAACTCGCAGAACCGCAAGATCGTGTCAGGTGCTTAACCAACCGAGCCGCCCAGGCACCCCTCTCCTTTCCAAGTCTTAAACTTCTGGTATTCGCCAAGGCTTTGGCTGTTTCCAGAGAAAATACCAAACCACAGGAAAAAAACAGTCTGCCAAAACATTATTGTGAGCATTTACTCACTCATTGTTCAACAATTGTTACCAAGAAGGGATCCCATTCGTATATATGTATATATATATATATATTTTTTTTTTGAGAGAGAGAAATAGAGACAGTGTGAATGGGGAGGGTCAGAGGGAGGGAGAGAGAAAATCCCAAGCAGGCTCCGAGCTGCCAGCACAGAGCCCAATGAGGGGCTTGAACTCACGAAACCACAAGATCACGACCTGAGCCGAAACCAAGAGTCGGATGCTTAACCGACTGAGCCACCCAGGCGCCCCGCCATTCTGCAAATGTTTTGAAGGCGGAGAACATACGGAGGGACCAGATACAGGGTGTGAGAGAAAGCGAGAACTCTAAGATGGTCCCGAGCACGCAATCTTCTTCGGTGCTGTGGAAAGACCGGTAGCAAAGTAGAGAAAAGGAAGGCTGTGAAGCTGGAGAGAAAAAGTACGTACAGGGCATGAGGAAACCTGGGCATGAGACATTTGCTTTTCACTGTGAGGGCAATGGGGAGCCACCGAGGAGCCTAGAGCAGAAGCGTGCTCATCTGAACAGGAGTCTGAGTGGAGGGGAGCCAGTCGAAATTCTGACACTACAATGGAAACGTAATGGCGCCTGAACGAAGGTTAAGTACGACAGGAAGGGATAGGAGGGGAGACCAGTCTGTGAAATATTGGTGTGTTGGTAGAAATCTTTGGAGGCCTATGGGGCGCCTGGGTGGCGCAGTCGGTTGAGCGTCCGACTTCAGCCAGGTCACGATCTCGCGGTCCGGGAGTTTGAGCCCCGCGTCGGGCTCTGGGCTGATGGCTCAGAGCCTGGAGCCTGTTTCCGATTCTGTGTCTCCCTCTCTCTCTGCCCCTCCCCCGTTCATGCTCTGTCTCTCTCTGTCCCAAAAATAAATAAACGTTGAAAAAAAAAAAAAAATTAAAAAAAAAAAAAAAAAAAAGAAATCTTTGGAGGCCTAGAGGGTGAGGGAGGAGTCCGGGGGGGCGGGGGGGGGAGTCCCAGGTCTCTGGCTTGGTAGCCATGGCAGAGACTGCCCGTCGCCAACCTACCACCTCTCCGTCATTGTCTCCTCCGTCACGTCCGTCAGAAACCCAGCTACGTCGCGTTCATCCGTCAAGAAAGAAATACCCTCCCCGGACTTTCTTGCAGAGAAAGGTAACCGTGTGACGCCACACAGCCAGCTTACGAGATGTAAGTGTTGAATGGAACTTTCTGGAAAGTTCCAGGGGCTCGCTCAGCTGGAACACGGGAGCTCATCGCACCCGTCTGCCTTTTTCCTACTTGGAACACGGCCCGGAAAGTAGGTTGGGAAGGGGACACACAAGGGCTGTATCGAAACCGTAGAGGGGAATCCCATACGAAACACAGCTAAGCAAAAATACTTGGTTCTTGAAGATTCCATGCAACCATGGTGGGGATCCTGGGGAGCCGAAGCGGCCGCTGAACACGCAGAAGGTTGTGGGGAGAGCCGACAGTGTAATTTTCATAACACAAAGGACCCGTTTATTCCGGTCTAGTGTATAGCAATGAGTACGATTATTAATGATGATAAGGATTATTGTTTGGCTTTGGCTTTTCCCCGTTTGCCTCCGAATAGAACCACAGAGCCAAAGAATTTGAGGCTTGGCGATTTTTACCTTTAGATCTCTCTTGTCTGCCTCTAGGAACTGACACATGGGTCCAGGATGAAAATTCTCTCTGTGTTTGCAGCCTGGACCCTGTTTCTTGAGTCTGACTTCATCCACCCCCAGACTTTGTCAAGTGGTCTTTTTCCCCCCACCTTGAGAGAGAGCAAGCAGGGGAGGGGCAGAGAGAGAGAGGGACACAGAGAATCCCAAGCAGGCTCCACGCTGTCAGCGCGGAGCCCGACACAGGGCTCGAACTCACCAACCGGGGGGTCGTAACCTGAGCTAGAGTCAAGAGTCCGACGCTTAACCGACTGAGCCACCCAGGCGCCCTGCGCCGAGCCGTCTTAACTCAAGCCCACACATCGGTCCGTGTTATTTAGCATTTTTATTCACGTTTCATCACAGATGACCCTTCAAGGAATATCTGTGGGCATATTTCTATCAGGCCGCGGCCCTGAAAGGGAAACGATGTTTTGTTCTTGGCCTTGACGGAATGAAGTCGGAATACATTCCACGCCCCGGAAGCCAGGATGGTTCTCCTCCGCGAAGGGCCCTCCGGATGTGGCCCCGTCCAATCTTAGCTCACATACCACCATCCAGGACTTTGCCTCTGCCCTCGCTCCCCGCTGCCCACAAGTGTGACGTTACTGGCTCACCTACAGCAGATTCCTTGCTCAGGGGAAGACTCATGGTAACCAAACTTGCAGGCCTGATGTCTATAACCAGATGCAGCAGTTTCCCGATTTATAGTGAGAACACTGACGGCTGCCACGTAAGAGAGGAAAAAAAACAAGAGTGCTGGAGAAGCACATGATTCGAATGAGAGTTTGTTTGCTGGACTGACGTCTGAGAGGCTCAAAATCAAGCAGAGTGGACCTTAGCAAGGGGACCCAAACAGTTGGGGCTGGTTAGGCATGGATTCCGTGTGCCCCAACTGCTTCAAGACCTTTGCCCGGGGTCCCGCCACCCCCCCAGCCCCCGAGGTCACCTGCGTTTCCTGTCCTGCGGGGGCTCTCCTGATTGCCAAGGTGTTTCTTTGAGGACGTGAGTAGCCGTAATGAGGTGGCCGTCTATCCCTCCTGTCTCTTTAAGGTGACTTTGCAGGGCAACGCTCTGATCTATTATGTATCCAGATGAAAGTTTAACGCTCAGAAGGCATCCTCATTTCTTTCATTGCTCAGTTCTTAAGCAATGACTCACTTTAGACCCCGAGGACTGACAAGAACAATGAAAGCGGACCGATTTCTGCCTGTGGCACAGGAACGCTGCTCTCAACTTCCTAGTCTAATGGTATGGTTCGTATCGGCGAGACTTTAAAATCTGGGCCGCAGGGAAAATCTTTTCAGGAAGGCCCCACGCAGCCCTTCTGCTTCGAAAGCCAGCCGCGGTTTCCCTAGCAAAGGGTTCTCGAATCGGGATCGCCCCAGAATGCCAAGGCCGGCTGGGCATAGGTATGCCTCTGTCGGCGGGCCCCGGGGCACGGCTTCATTCACATCTGAATCTTCCGGGGCCATCACTGGCACGGGTGACGCGACCGTCCTCCTGTTGTCACTTGCCGCGATTCGAGCCCTCTCTCTTCTCCCTGGCAGCTCAGATTAATCACACCGTATTGGGACAGCCAGATGGTGAGCCCACGGATAAAAAGGGGTTTCTGGCCCCAGAGCCGGGCTCCGCACACATGACCGATGAGACCGTCAGTTTCTCTGGCGTGACAGAAACAGCACACAAGTCACCATGCGCAAGAACGTGCCACGCCAAGCGGCAGTTTGCATGGGCGGCCTCAGTACCGAAGGCCGACGGGAGGAAAGGAGTCTCCGGGCTCCTTCCCCCCTCCGACTGGTACCCGTCTCCAAACAAATAGGGCCACGCCCATCCTTAGCGACTCTGTCGCCGCTGTGCAAGCCGGGGATGTCAGGGGGATTAGAGGGGACACACTGCTGGACGCTCCCAGCGGACCTTGGGTTGTTCTCTGAGCCTCAGCCGTGAAACGCGGTGGTCAAGTTGGTTGGATTCTAAAGGCCCTTCCAAGTCCCGTGTTTCTATTTTAACTGATGAATGAGTGATTGCAGAATCGCAGCTCTTCGGGCACGAAGGGATCAAATCACTTCATAATGAAAAAGAACGCAGCAGAAATTCCTTGGGCCCATGTTCGTAAGCATCTTACACACACACACACACAGACACCTCCACCATGAGGCCCTCAGCTACCGTGGAGGCACTGCTTTGCTTCTGCCATCGTGTCTCGGTGACTGATGCCGTGGGAACCAGATGTCATGAACACTGCAAGGGTTTTACGATTCATTTATTTTTTTCTATGATCTGTGCATGCCAGTCCCTTTCACGCTACACTTGAACTTACCAGCCCCTCCAGGGCTGTCCTAGACTCAGGGATACGGTGGGGGTGGGGGTCACGGAGGGGGGACAAGGGGCTGAGTGGGAGTCAAGAACAGGAACAATCGAGGGGGGGGGTGGTGAGGGGTGGTCGTGGTCAGGGTTGGATGGAGTTAGGACGGCCCAGCTTCGCTGCGAGATCGGAGTTCAAGTCCAGGCTTTGCCACTTGCCGGCCTTGTGTCCTTGAGCCCCGGTTCCCACCGTAAAGGTGATAACAGGCCCAATGCGAGAGCAGGAGAAATAAACATGATCCTACGCGTGAGGTGCTTAGCACAGTGCTTAGAACAGGATAAGCACTCAGTGGAGATAAAGCGATGACGACCGCCCCGGATGTAGGCGTGATTTAGAAATTTCACTATCATTAGGGGTGTCCATGCCCGATTAACACGAGAAGAGCCACACACACGCCTCAAGACCGCCGCGTCAAATCAGCTACGTCAAAGGGCCGTCCTTTATCTAAAATGCCATCCGTGCTCTCGCAAAGCTGGAGGTCTCGCAGAGCGTGACCGGAGGGAATAATGAAAATATCAATGAAAGGTGAAGATCCCAGAAGAGACAGCGGGTGATTTCACTCGGGAGGTATCACGGAGGGCTCTATGGAGGTGGTGACTTCCAAAGCCAGGTCATCGCAGGTATCGGGGCAGGGCGTCCAGACCCAAGGGAGGACGTGCTGCCTTTTAGGATATGAGTTCTTATGTGTCACTTGTAAGGATGGGGACCTAAAAGCAGTGGTGTAGCAGATAAGGCGTTTAGACTTGGACGTGCCCCTCTGCCAGCTGTGTGACCTTAGGGGAATTATTGAACATGTCGTGCCTCAGTTTCCTCAGCTGCACCGTGATAGTTGAAGGCATGAAAAGACACAACGCAAGTATAGCACATGGCCTGTGCCCTCACTACCTGTGAGCCCCAGTCACCACCTAGAATGATACAATGATATAACATAGCATGTATACAGTATAACGTATAATATACGCAGCGCGTAATAATATAACACAGTATCCCCCAGGCTAGAAATGCACAGGAGAGGATATCGGGTGTTTGGCTGCCAACTGTCACACGGGATATTGTGTGCACAGCTCTCGGTTCTTCGAACGCCGCGCGTCACCCCACCACGCGACTCTGGTGCCAACAACACCGGGCCACCAGAACACACCGGAAGGTCGACGTCAAACCGAAAATCAGATCGGGTTTTCTTCTCAGTGACAAATGAAACCAGCATTTTAAAGAATAACGATATACATATTATTATTTTTTTTATTTAAAAAATAAAGCACAGAGTTGCTGAAAATGATGTCGGGCCTCTTGCCGGTCGACTCCATAGAAACGACGATCATGATAGCGACTGGCGTTTATTGAACACTTACTATGTGCCAGGCACTGCTGTAAGAACTTCAAATATATTCCTTCCTTCCATGGGTTCACCCTCCCCCCCCCCGCCCCCCGCCCCCAATCAGGTGGATTTCATTGTTACCTGAATTTCAGAAAAGAGACAGGAAGGGTTTCCTCAACAGGACTCGTAGCATCCAACCTGGGCTGGCCCAACCTGAAACAGGTGCTCATTTCTTAAGCCGAAGAGGCTTCCGGAATAGACATGCTGACTTTTGCTTCAAACTATAGATACGCCACGTGTGGGAACGGCTGCCTGTCCCAACACCGTCAAGGCCGAGGGCAACCACGGCCAGGCTGGGCGTCTCCCTGGGCTGATGTTACCAGACAGCCTGCCCCAGCAGGTGTCACTTCCCAATTACAGACTCTGCGATCCCCCTTCCCCCCCCACCCCCGCCAAAAAAATGGGAAGTCTGTGTCTCCTGAAGAGTCGGGATCAAATTGTCTTCCTCGATAAGTGGGAGGCTACAGAGTTATCACCCCAGATGACGAGCAGCATCACATGACCCGTGAAGGACCAAATTCAGAAGCAACCTCACGGGGTTCCCAGGGGAAGGCTTCTGATGACAGACCCCGGAGGGCTCAGATTCCCCAAGGGCCGCGGCTCTATCACTTGGTTTCGTTCAATACACCCCATATGGGTTGAAGTTTCCTTTCCAGAGACAGACAGACAGACACAGAGACAGAGAGGCATGTGGGCTGGCGATTTTTCAAGAGAAGGCTGTGATCTGGAAAAAATTAGAGGCTATCTATTTATCCATCTGTCCTCCAGACTTCCTAAAAAATAGTATTTCTATCACTTCCGTCCTTAGAATTCGTAGGTACTTATCGTCTGTAAGATGAGCTTAAACTAAAAGGCCTGAAAAATCCAGCCCCAGGGGCGCCTGGGTGGCCCGGTCGGTCGGTCGGGTAAGGGTCTGACGTCGGCTCAGATCATGATCTCACAGTTCACGAGTGTGAGCCCCACCCCAGGACCTCTGCTGTCAGCGCAGAGCCGGCTTTGGATCCTCTGTCTCCCCCTTTCTCTGCCCCTCCCCTGCTTGCTCTCTCTCTCTCAAAAAATAAATAAACATGAAAAAAACATCTAGCCCCAAACTATATAGTTAAACATATTTCCCCTTCGAAAACTCCTGCTCTAGCCAAGCTGGTCCGCTCAGCTCTCACCGCCCTTCACGGTGCCTTGACCTTCCTGGCTCCTCCTCCCCCTTCGGGCCTGTGCGTGGCCCGGCCCCTTCCTCGGGAACACGTTGCCACGTGCTTCCCTGGGCCCAGCCGTGGACATGCTGCCCTTTCATTGCTGGCTGATATTCTACACGTTTATGAAAAACTGACATTAAATTATCTCATTGAACACGTGCTCTGGGCAAGATACCGTGCTCCCTCTACCCAGCAGAGACCGGAAGGCCTAATCTTCCCCTTCAAGGAGTTCAAAACGTGACGACCCAACTCAGCCACTAACCACGGCATCGACGCTCTGCAGGTGCATGAGCGATGTGTAGCTGGGCGGAGGACCCCCCCCTCCTCCAAGACCCCAAACTCCTCCTAATCAACGCGAGATGTTGGACAAAGCCCACGGTGAGTCCAGAAGGCCACTGTAGAGTCATCCGGAGGCCTGCTCTCTCACCAGAGACCGTTTTTGGTTTTGTTTAGAAAGTGTCCACTTGGAGAGCCCAGGCACAATTCCCCCAAGGGCACACGGTACAGAGTAGTTCGCTCCATGTGGGAAGAGAAGGGTCTGGAAGACAGCACGGGGCGTCTGGACGGAGCTCGACGAGGCGCCCTCCGGGAAGGGAAGGAGGTGAGTCGTCCCCCTTCCCCTGGGCTTGAGCAATCCGCCGTTTGAAGGTCAAGGCAATAGGCTCCCGAATACAGCAGCTGGTGAGAGTCAGCACGAGAACACGGGAGAAGCCCACCCACCTGGTGATGGCGGCCTCTGCCCCCTGCCCTCCGGGGCTTCCTGCCGAGGCAACTTCCCCGAGTGCGATGACAGGTTCTTACAGCCAACAGGGACTTGCAGCCCTTTCCTTCCCAGAGCCCGAGACCCAAGGACAAGCATTCCCACTGAAGCCCCAGCAGTGCTCTTCCCTTCCTTTCATGGCCAGCAGGGAACCCGGCTTCAAAAGGCAACACATCCCTGCCTACTCAGAGGCCGTCAGTCCCCGACACGCAGTGGTCGGGGTGCGGTCCTCCGTCGCCGTGATTTAGGAAATCAGCTGTGGGTCCTCCCAAGTGTCTTCAAAAATCAACTTCTATCTGGGCCTGGTATCTAAACCCAGTCAACCCTGGCCAATGTGGTAAACTTGGAAAAGCGAGTTCACGGTGGCTCTCATAATCAGTTTCCTGTAGGATTCAGGGACCCTGCACCCCCAACACCCATGGAGATGTCCCTCCTGTCTCTCCTAAGCACATGCCTGTAAGAAGCCAGAGAAGGGGCACCCGGGTGGCTCCGTTGGTTAGGAATCTGACTTCAGCTCAGGTCACGATCTCGCCGTCCGTGAGTTCGAACCCCCACGTCAGGCTCTGTGCTGACAGCTCGGAGCCTGCAGCCCCCTTCGGACTCTGTGTCTCCCTCTCTCTCCGCTCCTCCCCCACTCACGCTCTGTCTCTCTGTCTCTCAAAAATAAATAAACATTAAAAAAAATGAAAAAAAAAAACAAAAGAAGCCAAAGATAGACCCGACTGACACCCCCCCCACCCCCCCCCGCCACCATAAATGAGGAGAGACAATACAGCATTGCGGTTGTGGCCTTCTTTGCTGTGTGTCCTCGGACAAGTTACTTTACCTCTCTGCATTTTCCATCAATAAAACAGTAATGATAATAAGAGTACCCAATTCATAAGTTTGTTGTAAAGATTAGATTAGGGGCTGCCTGAATGGTTCAGTCAGTTGTCTGACTCTTGGTCTCAGCTCAAGTCCTGATCCCAGGGTTGTGGGATCAAGCTCCCCATCGGGCTCCCCGTCGTGCTTCAGATACTCTCTTTCTGCCCTTCTCTCCCACTCACGCTCACTCTCTCTCTCTCTCTCTCAAATAAAAATTTTAAAAAACTATGAAAATCCAGATTAAATACATGTAAATTCCTTATGTCACAAGTATTAGATAACTTTAGGTACTGCTATTCGCTTTTTTTTTTTTTTTAATAAGTGGCCACCCTTGTCCAAAGAAGTGAGTTTTCTAGAGCTGAATTCCATGCACTGAAGCATCCGAGTGCTTGACGGCACAGGCAAATCCAGTCGCCATTCCTAGCGTGTGGAAATCCACCTGCCACGTCGCTGCGCAGGACCGGCCTTGTCCCGGGGTTTCACCCTTGTCAGTCTCATAACCCAGCCCGCCTTCTTCGCGTTTGCTGTTCTCTGCGGTCATGTTGATATCTTCATTCCTTTCCTCTCTACAAATATCATTTCTGTTTTCTGTATTGACTACTCAAATCGAGGCATTAGACCACAAGCTGTGCATCTGTGTTCATCCTGAAGGAGTCGAAAAAGAAAGATCTCTCTTTCTTCCCCCCCACCCCTTTTTTTTTTTTTTTTTTTTTTTGCTGTATTTCAGTAATTTGGTTTTCTCTACCCAGCAATTCAAGTTTCTGTTCCTGAGGGAAGGGGGGCGGGGAACAAGCACATGCACCAGGGCCTCAGGATGGAAAGAGAATAAACATTTTGTTTTGAGACGCGCAGTTTGAGGCAGAAACCCTGGGACAGGGGTAGGGGCGGGGAGAGTGCAGTTTCCCCAGGGAGGGATTATCCTGTCGGACAACAGGGTGTGAGGGTCTTTCACCCCACGCGGATCCCACCAACTATTATCGGCAGGGGCTGGTTAGGGCCAGGAGACGGTTATCAGGTCTGAACGGGGTGCTTGCTGTAACCCGGCCAAGACCTACTTTCCCAGCTTAGAAGCCGGCAGAGAAATCCCTCTGAAATTCCTCTGGGGAGTTGGAGGGCCCCCCCAGGGGGACAGGGACAATGGCACAGGGGGGGACCAGCAGGCACTTGTCACTCTGCTGACTGATGGTGGGGGAGGGAGTACATCTTAACCTTCCTCCACGTGTGGTTGGTCGAGTCGAATGGCAGGGTGAACCAGCCAAGTCATCACCTTGGTCGCATAGGAGGCAGAGAGCGGAGGGGATTCCCGGCTGTGTGCCGTGGGCTTGGGCAGATCACCTCTCTGAACCTCCTGTCTCTCGAGGAGAAGGTGCGACGAACGGCCCCTGTCTCCCAGCAATGCGGTGGTGAGGCCCCAGCATATGGCAAGCACTTAGTATATATTAGCTATTTTTTTTTTTTACAGCTGTTTTATAGAAGCAAACTTGTTTCCCATCCCAATTCACTGCCAGCTATCTGGAAAACTCTGTCGTTCCCACGAACCGATGGCGGTTGACCCCCCCGCGACACAAGCCACATCCAAGCTTATTTTGCCCACCTTTGGGCCACAGGGGAGGCTGCTTCAAGGCCATGCCCTTCAGAGTCTCAGAAGCGCCCTTGTGAGACCAAAAGGTTCTAGCAGGACCTGCTTCAAATCTCAACTCTTCTTTTCTTTAATATCTTATTTATTTTTGAGCGTGTGCAAGCAGGGGAGGGGCAGACGGGATGTGAAGCGGGCTCTGAGGGGACGGCAGCGGGCCCGATGCGGGGCTTGAACTCATGGACTGCAGGATCATGACCGGAGCGAGAGTCAGATGCTCAACTGACTGAGCCACCCAATCTGAACGATTAATTAAGGGTCTCACGGCCACTCCCTTGATTTGGTCTGAGGACGCTTCTGACTCGGAGAATCTTTGGCTGGGACCCATCACGGATGACACTAATTTTCGTTTTCAACCCAGCGCACGCTGGGCCTTCCAGATTTCCTCTGAAAATAAAATAAAACAAAAGCGCTCCTTCCTCGGTTCCTCTCTCTCTTCCTATCTCTTCCTATAGGCAGATAAAATAAATTACGTTATGGAAGCAACTTGACCGCTTCAAGACTGCCGTTGGAAATCGCCTCAGCCAGGATCTCAAGTTCTCGAGTTCTGAGCTCCCTAGATCCCTCGGGATTCAGTCTGGCTACGTGCCAGGGGCTGCCCTTTCTCCCAGCCTCATTAACAGCCTCTTCCACGGGCTGCGGCTTCCGGACGCCCACTGGTCCCAAAGTCGATCCCACATATTTTAGGTTCTGGTTCTGGCCGCATTCCATTTCTGTCTCAGTTCTGGCTTCCCAACCCTAGCAGCCTAAGACGCCAACAATTCCTTCTTTTCCCAGAGCTTCACAGAATCACAGCGAGCTTGGTCATGCTGTCCCTTGGCTGGTCTCCCCCCTGGACCCCGCTCCCGCCCCGCAGATGCGCTCCGCTGGCTGGATGGCCGGCTGACAAATCCAAGATGGCCTCACGCACAGCTACTGCTAGCTCTTGGCTGGGCTGCCCCCTTCTCCTCCCGGTCTCTCATCCTTCAGGAGTCTCTGGGCTTTCTCAGAGCCGGGTGATGTCAGTATTCCAAAGCACGAAAGCAGAGGCTTCAAGGCCCTGTTAAGATCTGGGCCTCGGGATGTCACCCAAAGTCATTTCCATCTGATGCTGATGATGAGATTAAGTGACGTTGAAGAAGGGCCCTGATTAGTTCACTCTTGCTCTCAGCAGAAGTGGGGCTCTGCCTCCTCCCTCCCAGAACTTCCTTCTTTTTCTTCCTTAGAAAAACCGACAAGAGGTCCTACCTGATGATTTTTCTCAGGTCTTCTCAGCCCCAGCTGGCTCTCACCCAAGCCTCCCCACACAAGGAGATCCCACGGAAGAGGAAGGCAGAGACGTTTTTAAGCGCATGAGAATTTCGAGGAGGTCGTGGGCTGACTTCCACCCTTCGCTGCTCCCGGGCTGAACCACATCAGGCCAGCCACCCTCCAGGCCACAAGTTTCCTGGGATGATGAAGTCCTGCTCTCAGGATCCAGGAGAGACCTTACTAGAAACGGAAGTATTGTATAAACTCTTAAAGTAAAGGCTTACGTTAATATCACTCAACTCTATTCTTTCTTTATTATTAGTATTATTAGCTTAGGAGTATCCTTTGCCAATTACTACTGAGAGTTCAAGTGCTCAAACTCAGGCCACCGTGTTTCGTTTGTTTTTTGTTTTGTTTTGTGCCTTCGTTTTTGTTCATTTGTTTACTGCCACAATCTTCACTTAAGAGGCCAACATTGATCCTTAAATGATGCAAGACATGTCTGACTCGGTTGAGTCCGATCCTCGTAGTTTGGGGGATTTGGGTGACACCTGTGCAAACTCTCAGCTGGGCCTCGGCCCTCTCTGGAAACCAGTTCCGGAGTTTTGGCACAAAGTGGGAACCAGCTGCCCGGGCAGAAGCTGTCAAGGCAAAGGCTGCTTGAGCTCAGATCCGGGCAGGGCCTGAGGGCCGTGACCCGCTAACTAGGTGCAACCTAGAAGGAGGAGAAGGAGAAGAAGGCACAGGCAGGGAAGGGGGTCGTGGGCCCCGCAGGGAAAGCAGCTCCTGGCAGGAGATCGCAGCTCCCCATTGCCCAGGCGACCTTGGTGCCTTGTCAGGGCCCAGAATCGGTATCCAACTTTGGGAGGGAGACTCTCTAGAGGCAGCAGCAGGGAGAGCAGGGCAGGGATACAGGGAGGGGGGGGAGGGGTGGACAGTGTAGCCTTGGGGGGTGGGGGAGTGGGGAGGGGAGGCAGGGCCAAAGAGGGTAGTGGGACAGGAACAGTGCCAGGGCAGGAAGCACTGAGCGGGTGGGGGGGGGGGGGCCAATAATATCTAGGGGGCCAGAGTCACAGAGGGCAGCGTTGGGGGGTAGTCTTAGCAAAGGCAGCCGTTGGGGGGAACAGTGCCAAGATAGGCACTGAGGTCCTGCTGGTCTGGGGACGAAGGCGTGGCTCTGGAAGAACGAGAGCCCAGCGTTTGTGCAGCTTTACCCCCACCCCACTCCTGGCCTCGAGGGAAGTTTTTGCCAAACCCCGGAAAGCAGGGGAACCGGACGTCCTTACTTGGTTAAAACATCTTGGCGTGTTTGTGGGTGGCCCACGCGTATGTCTGTATGTTGGCCGCTGGGTAGGGCGGGGGACGACGTGAACTTTCATACAGGCTCTGTGCACTTGAGAAACACACAGTGGAGGTTTCCCCGGAACTTCATGGCATGAATGAATTCCAGCTCATTCATTCATTCAAACGACGTTTATGGCCAGGGACAGCTGAGAGAGAAGGCATGGTAGGTATGTTCCCGTGGATGGTAAGAGGCGCTCTGCAGGAAAATAAACCGGATAGTGAGACACAGGGCGAGTGGGGGACATCGGACAGGCTCTGAGGAGCTCCGGGGGGGAGAGGGGGGAATCTGAAGCCTGCAGAGGAGGCGCCCAAGGAGGTGGGGAAGAGCAAGTCAGGCAGGGAGAAGCAGGTGCAAACACACAGCCATCTCGCCGGAGAGACGGGATGGGGCCGAAGCCAGAGCCAGGTGACCCACACTGGGCTCCAGCCCCCCAGGCGCCCTGACATCTCCCGCACCAGACTGGGCAATGGACCTGGCATTTCGCCGTGAATGCGCCACCCCGGGCTCCCACCCCTCCAACTCTGACGCTCAGGCCTCTTTCAAAGCCCATGTAACAGAGAAAGACCCCACGTCTCACCTCACATCGAGCTGAAGGCAATCTAGCCTCTACTGTGCCCATTTTGAGTGGCGCGCATTTGCATATACGTGTGCGTACGGACGTTCGTGAACATTCTATCACGTCTGTCCATTCTGGTGTTGATGTGTGTGTATTTTCATCTCTATCCTGTTTGGAGCTGAAAAAGAAAAACTTCAAGAACTGTTTCGGGGCGCCTGGGTGGCTCAGTCGGTTAAGCATCTCTCTGACTCTTAACAATTTCAGCTCGGGTCATGATCTCACGGGTCGTGAGTTCGAGCCCTGCGTCGGGCTCTGCGCTCACCGCACAGACCCTGCTTGAGCTTCTCTCTCTCTCTCTCTCTCTCTCTCTCTCTGCCTCTCCCCTGCTCGTGCTCTCTTTCTCAAAATAAATAAAACTTCAAAAAAAAATTCAAAACTATGTTTCCATCCCCTCGTTTTACAGAAAATGGGGATTCAGTCCCACACTTGCTTAAGATCACAGAGCTGGGATTTGAACCTGACAAGACACCTGGTATTTGATCCCTCGGGGGGCCCCTAGAGGACGGGGAACACTTATTTTTACAAGATGAGCGTGTTTATTGCAGGCTCTTGAGACTGCGACAGACTCACTCGAAAGAGGGAACCCCACTTGAAGCCTTTTTTTCGCTCCTCTCCACGTTCACACCTGCCACCCCAGCACTCATGTCCCCACTCTGGTTTGTACATCTTTGTAGCCCCCACAGTACTTAGAAATGGAAGTTGCTCGATCAATGTTTGTAAATGAGTGAAGGGTTGAGTGGGGCACGAATAATGGGTCTTTGCAGGGAGGTCTGGGGGAATAAAGATTTACCTAACAATTCCTGTTGCTCTCGACATGCCACGCATTCTTTCCCTTGCCCAGGAGGCCAATAGCACAAATACGTGCCTTGCCATGAAAAATTCACAACCGTGCATTAGTCCCATACCCTGGGGACACTGCTCGCAAACGGGAAAGCCAAGGTCACGGCAAAAGCTGTCGTAAATCACATGTGTCTGGAACAGAGCATCTTCCTGTTGGGAAATCTGACCCATTTAGTGCGTTTTCCCCAGGACAGAGGCTACCAACCCCACCTCCTGCTTCAAGAAAGGAACTGCCAGCCAGCCTGCAGCACTGGCCACCGGCACATCAATCCCCTGTCCCCACAATAGCTCAAAGGGAAGTTTGTCTTCCGCCTGGTGCCTCAGGCCACTGCGGAAGAAGGTAGGGGAGGCTTTGAAACGCATCTCCCAAACTGTTCCCCCGTGATGTTCCTAGGTGTTTGGTTCGTGAAAGCATTTCATGGTCACATAATTGGGGGAAGCCAAGTATACTAGACTTTATTCTCCAGAGGCTCTGCAAGGTAGCTGTGAAACCACCCCTCCCCCGCCCCGCCACCCCCTCCTTTCCCTGGCCGGGGGTGGGGGACCTGCTGATCCTGCTTAACCCCGGGGGCTCCCGGGATTTGTTCCACAACAGAACCTTCCCTACCCTTTGTACCAGGCAGTAACATCTCTGTGGAACTTCCTGCTGTATGGTTATAGCTACTAGTAACTATAGAAGCTCTTCCGAGGCCCCTTAGGCTGACTTCCCCGCCCCCTCCTCTGAGTCATCAAGGGACAGCAGGTGCCCAGGAGGACACAAGCAGTATGGCAGAACAGGAATTCAGATTTGCCTGCCAACAGGCCCCGGCCTTCTCATCCACAAGTGTCCTCGTGCCCCAATACTTTGGGCTGTGGAATAAAATCGAATCCGGACTTAGGAGACAGAGACTGTTATTCAAAAGGATTATCCATCGCAATACACTCTCTGATCACAAAATCTACAAAGCCACCCAGGGTTAGGCAGGAAGGGGTTTTCTTTTCAAGCTAAGAAAGAACCGGATGTGGGGAAGGGAGATGAAGAGACCGCACGACTGGGTAGTGAGTTAGAGAATGTCATCTAACCTGAGGCCAGCCTATTCTCGAAGGGACCCCACGGCTCCCTCTGGAAGGGGTGGGCCAGAGGTCAGGGCCGCGGGCGGAAAAAGAGAGGCTTACTTACCCCCGGTTTGGGTGACAAGTCTTTTGTGCCAATCGAGCGGGTGGGGACTCAACAGTTCAGCTAATCACTCCTGAGGCAAGGAAGGGAAATCTGGAAGGTCTGTGTCTGGGTAAACAAAGCAGGCATCTGTGAGTCCTTCTCTAAGGCATATGGACAAGGGTGGGTCTCTGCAGTGAGCCATTTTCCAGAACACAAAGGGGCAAAGAGGGTGACTTTAACCTTCTCTATATGGGGGAGTGGGAGCCATATAGCTTCTGGGAGAGTTGGGGATCTAAAAGCACACGGCGCGGATGTGGTCACAAAAGGGGTGACAGAATCCTGGTGGCCTAGACAATACTGATTCTTTCTCCTGAGTCACAGGACCCCAGTATACCCGCTTGGCTTTCAGCGAGGCCTGGCTAAGCTCTGATCACTGAAAGCACATAGAAACCACCGAGCAGGATACCCAGGGGTGTCACTAAGATCAGGACAGACCGTGGGGGTCCGTGTTGGTTCATCTGCTTTCCTTCCTGCCTCAGCCCGGGCGTGGCTGGATCTCCAGATGCTTCCTGGGGTCTTGAGATGATTTTGAAGATAGAAATCATGCCCTAAGGATGGTAGGAAAGGAGCAGAGAAGGAACCCAGGTTCCCGGAGGTGTGATAAGCTCCCGGCTACCCCAAGACTGTCTACTTTCTTGCTTCCATTTCTTGGGGGGGGGGGGGGGAGAAAAAGGAAGGAACAGATTCCTTTGTTATGAAGCCATTGTTGCTTCCATATTGGATCACCCCAATGAAGCTTTTGATGCCAGAGATGGGGAAACAGAGAAGGTTCAGATGAGCCATACTAAGATGCTTTCACTTTTATCCTCTGAGAGATCTCTCTCTCTGCACCCCCAGGCCATGCATACACACACAAACTATTCTAAAAGTCAAATTCTACCAAGAACCCTCCCTACAGACCTGAGCGGTGGCCCACAGGGCTCAGGCAGGGCTAAATGCTATGACGCCCTCCAAACTCCCGTTCCTGTGAGGTCCAGATATGGTATGAAGCCAAAGGGGTGAGCCACTCGGTCCCAAGGGTTTTGTCTTGCTGATGTTACCAAGGACCAAGCTCTCAGGATCCGCTGCTCATGGCCACTGCTGCTCTTTGGGGAAAACAACGAGAAATTTCAGGTAGAGAGAAGGCACTTAACTGGAATTTCCTCATTCAAGGGAATTTTGGAGGCTCCCTCCAAAGGAGCCTCAAAATAACACAAGCAGGTATTTTCCCCCAGACCTCAGCTTAAATACCCCCACACATCCAGGTTGGGCATCGGTTGGCTGTGACCCATGTCCCAACTCCAAGTTCACATAACAGCATCCGATGGGAGAGCAGAGCTCTGAGAAATGATAGCTTCCAGGCATGATCGGCAGACCTGGGTTTTGGCCGATTTGGGCATTAACCCCTTCTGTGACCTTGAGCAACACATCTACTCCTGAACTCCTGTTTTGTTTGTTTGTTTGTTTTGTTTTGCTTTGTTTTTTTTGTTTTCTGTTTTTTGGGTTCTTTCTTTTGGTATGTATTAGAGCCCTATCGCTGCTGTAACAAATTACCACAATGTACTGGCTTAAAACAACGCGAATGTATTCTCTTACAGTTCCAGAGCTCAGAGGCCAAAATGGATTGGTAAGGCAGCGTTCTTTCGGAGGTTCTAGGAGACAATCTGCTCCCTTCTCTTTCTTTGGCCGACGGCCCCTTTCTCCATCTTCAAAAACAATAGCACGGCATCTTCAGGCTCTCTCTGATTCTGACTCTCCGCCTCCCTCTTGTAAGGACGATCGTGATTACATCAGACCCTCCTAAATAATCCCGGATAATCTCCCACCTCAAAATGGCCAACTCAAATCATACCAACAGGTTCCTTTTGCCGTGCGTAGAAACATATCCACAGGTTCCGGGGATTAGGACGTGCACGTCCTGGGATCAAAACCACTCTTTTGCCCAATACGATATGAAATCCTGAAGGTTCTGAGAGAAACACCACAAAGCCCCTTCCATTCGTTTGCACCTTATTCACGATTGTTACTTCTCCTCTGTGTGGTTCAGATTCATCCGGTCTTTAAAAGCTGTTCTCGTACCGCACTTCTGGCCCTCCTGTCCAGACAGACCGGAGATGCCTTGACGAACGTCTGTATCTATCCGATGCTTTGGGAACTACTTAAGGAGCACCTGCTGAGTTGGAGACACTCTGCCAAGCCCTGTGGATACACAAAGGTAACTGAGGCACGGTCTCAGCCCCCAAGTAGATTTCAGCAGAGAAATTGCAAAAAATTGGGAGCGCGGCCCCCTGAGTCACGGTCCGCTGACTTATGGGCCTCTCAGACAAACACGAATGGAGGCTGTACCTCATTCCAGGGCTACACCTACAACTTGGGGTATGCGTCTGGCGTTCTCAACAGGCGTTTGAGACAAAACAATTGTTTTCCTGGACTATACAGAGAATTGCGGATCATTTGGCATCTGTGGCCTCCCGTAAGAAATGTCAGTGATGCCCCCCCGCCCCGGGTCATTGTGACTCACACACAGGTGGGCACATTCGTACATTGCCAAACACATGCCTATGGTTGGGGCTGCTTCCGGTTGCGAGGCACAGGGTGGAAGGTCGTGGAAGAAAAACAGACAGGCCTTCCATCTAATTCTTAGCTTTTAGCCTAATTCTAGCAGTCTCGTTTCCCAGTGCGCTAACGTGCCCAAGGAGCACATTCAAGTTATTCCTTTTCGGATGAAATATTCACTGTTGAGCCCACAGTGGCAATCGTGGCCATCTTATCACTCTTCTGTGGTCGGAGCCTAGGAGCTAACCATGTTCTTGCAAATTCCACTCACCGCTGGAGACCAAAGGCCACAGGGATCTCTTAGCAGCAAGGTATACCACAAAGTCTTTCTTTTTTTTTTTAAGTTTATTTTTTTGTTTTGAGAGAAAGAGGAGAGAGAGAGAGAACACAGGAGGGACAGAGAGAAAGGAAAAGAGAGAGAAGCCCAAGCAGGTTCCGCGCCTTCGGCAAGGAGCCCGATGCGGGGCTCGAACTCATAAACCGGGAGATGGCGACCTGAGCTGAAACCAAGAGTTGGAGGCTTAACGGACTGAGCCACCCAGGTGCCCCGGTACACGACAAAGTCTTACTGGGGACAGACGACCAGGGAAAGAGCCCATCACCATGATTAGCTTGGTCTACCAAGCACGAATTAAAATGTTCGACAGGACAAGCTCTACTTTTCAACAATATCGGTTCCTTCTTATTTGGGCGGCGGGGGGGCGGGGGGGGGACCAAACGTAAATGTTACTTCCAAAATTTCTGGGTCGGGGGGGTGTTTGTTTTAGTCTCTCTCCTAGGGCCGAAGGCTAACCCTGAGAACCAGAGATGATGCCTTCGGAAGGCCTGACGCCACCATGAGCAGTGTCTCCATGTCACTGGCAAGGCCTCCTCCTTTCCTGCACCCAGTCTGCTGTTGGCCTCCGTCCTCTTCCCTTTCTTCAAACCCTTCCGCCGGCTTCTATCACACATCTTTTAGCTTCATACCTAGGAAACAGCCGTAAGGGTGTAGTGTACTTCCAAAGAGAGAGTTAGGAGCACCAATTTGGCCCCTTTGGCTGTCTCCCTCTTAGTTTCCTGGTCTTCAGTTAACGGGCTTTCTTTCTCCCCGATGCCTGCCCACGACCCGCCACAGGGTATGGCTTTCCCTTCCTCCTTCCTCCTTCCTCCTCCCCTTCTCTGGGGGAGCCAAGGCTCCCCCTCCCCCCCCCGCTGACTTCCCCAGCCCTTGCTCAAGGCCCTCATCTTCCGACTCTGCCCCCTGTCACTTAGCTCCGATAGGACGCCTTCACGTCTGGCTCTCCCCCACTGTTTTCAAATGCCCACTGCGACTCCGTTCATCAGCAAACCACCCGCCTCCCCGTCTGCTTGACTTTGGGGCATGGCTCTGCTTTTTTTCGTGTACAGGTGAATATATGGACGCATTTCTGCCGGGTATATACCGAGGCACGGAAGGTGTGAATGGCTAAGTGCGCGTATATCCGGCATCAGATCAGTAAACACTGGCAAACAGACACCCAACGTGCTTCAACCAATTTACATCCCCCGCCAGCAACGTATGGGATTTTTTAGTTGCTTCTCCATTTTCCCCTTTCCGGGGGATGTGTGATAAAATCACATGATGGTGCTAATTTGCATTTCTCTGCTTACCGATAAGCGGGAGCGCCCTTTTCATCTGTTTGCTGGCCCCTTGGATGAAGGGGCCTTTTACAAAGTTCCAGATGAAGTCTCTATTTGTCCTTTGAACCGCCTTTTTCTTATTATTCTGGAGGAGTCCGTGTGACCTGGAGCCATCGGATGGAGATATCGCTGGGACCTTGGGGGTGGGGGGAGAGTCACTCCCTGCCCACGTGGCTCCCTGTCCCCAGCCACCAGCCAGAAGCGGAGGACGCATTAAAGCCATGGTGCAAGCCAAGGTTCCCTGGAACTGGGTTCCATCTGCTCCAGAAGCAATGCTCCAAGACTGCCCTCTGCTTCCGGGGAGCTGTCCTTCAGAAAGTCAGCCCCCTGTCGTGGTTGAGCACAGGTCCCTGGGCTCCTCCTCTGACCCTCCCGCTCCTGACCCGTGTGACTGATTTAACCCTCCATGCGCCGCGTCCTAAGTCTGCAAAATGAGGACAGTAGTGTACCCACCTCGTATCGTGACTAAATGAATTATCTCATAGAACACCTTGAGAGCGGCGTTTGCCACCCAGGACCCCCTCCATACACGCTATCTGTTATTATGCACCGACCTCGCTGAGGGCACAGTTGTGACCTATTTGCTTCCCTTGATGAAAAGCATTGCGAGAAAGTCCGAAAGCATCACGTTCTAGGAGCATCCTCGCTGCCGGTCTCTCTCTAGGTAAGTCACTTAGGGGCGAGTCTGTGGGCTTTGGTTTTCCCGGGGGTGAAACAACGGCGTTGACCCAAATCATCATCCCAACAACCCCGGTGGCTTCAAACTTTCCCTGGACGCTCCGTTTTATCGTCGCAACCAGGGATGGAAGAGAAAAGGCCAAGGCGTCGCACGAACGCTCCACCCGGTCCCTTCACAAAAGATCCTGTACCTGCTGTGTTCTCTCAGGCACGCAGGCCATAGGTAGGTCACAAGAAAGGGAACGGAAGGTGCCAGAAGAATCAGGCATCACACACACACACACACACAATTCTACGTGAGCTCTGTCCCCTTCAACGTTAGCTCTATAAATGGCGGAACTGGGTCTGGTTTGTGAGCCCAGCCCGCCCCGGGGGCCTGGCACAGGGCCTGGCATAACATAGAGGCATGGGCACCAGCAAGGGAGGGGGCACGCTGACCTTCACAGAAGTTTGCAAAGCTGTGTCACCCTGCAGGGCTGGCATCCTCCCGAGGGTATGTGGGCCTCCTTGAAACTCCTTTTCTAGGCCCACCCTGCAGGTCCTGAGGCCTGTTGCTTTCAGGGACGGTCTTTTTTTTTTTTTTTTTTTTAAGTTTACTTATTTATTCTTGGGGGGGGGAGGGACAGAGAGAGAGAGAGAGAGGGAGAGAGAGCGAATCCCGAGCAGGCTCCGCACCGTCAGCACGGAGCCCAACGTGGGGCTTGAACTCACAAACCTTGAGATCACGACCTTAACTGCCACCAAGAGTCGGAGGCTGAACGGCCCGAGCCACCCAGGCGCCCCTAGAGGGACAGTCTGAACGAGTCTCTACGCAGCACAGCAGAGCAGAAAGAATACCAGACGGGGACCCAGGAGACCCGGTTTCTAGCCTTCATCCCACGATTTACTCTCTGGGGGTCCTTGCCCTTCTAGAGCTCACACAAGCCCTCTGCCCTCTCCCCCTTAGGTTAGGGCCTGACAATGGAAAGAAGGATGCCGAAGTATTAACAGTGTGCAACTCTTCACGATAAAAATTCCAGGGAACCTTTTAATCATTCCTTTGTCCTCAAAATGTCTAACAATGGAAAACGGTTTTCATCATAAGAAGAAACAATGCATGCTATTAAAATGTCAGCTAATTCCAGGTCCCGTGTTTTTTTTAGATTTAGAATAAGAATAATGATAATGGCTATCACTTCGAAGCACTCCCTCCCCTTCATTTCTAGATTTAAGCACACATTCCCTAGTGAAGGGACTAGATTAGCATTCCCCTTGTTCTAAAATTGTATGTTTCCAGGGCGCCCGGGTGGCTCAGTCGGTTGAGCGGCCGACTTCGGCTCAGGTCATGAGCTCACGGCTTGTGGGTTCGAGCCCCGCCTCAGGATCTGTGCTGATGGCTCAGCGCCTAGAGCCTGTTTCAGATTCTGCGTCTCCCTCTCTCTCTGCCCCTCCCCAGCTCATGCTCTGTCTCTCTCTCTCTCAAAACTAAATGTTTTTTTTTTTTAATTTGGATTTTATGTGTCCCTACCCAACTCCCCACCTTGAGATCACGTGACCATGAGCCCCACCTCTTTGGAAGGTGCCTCAAAGCACCGAGATGTATCTTGCTGACGCGCGAGCAGAGATGCCACGGAGCCCAGTTGGTCATTTCTGCTGGAGAAACCACCTTGTCTTGCAAAGCAGCCCCGTCTACCAGAAAGGGAGCTCAACAGAGGTCTTTGAAGCGAACTGGTTTCGTGAGGGCAAGTGGGGATCTGGAGGAAGCACGCTGGTCGGACTGCCTTGGCTGGGGCAAGGACAGAATCCCCCAACTTCCATCTGTAGCTGGCGGTTTCCAGCCAATTCCCTGGAGTCGGGAGTCGGAATCATTCCAAGGTTAGGGATGAGTCACGGCCACAGCAAAAAGTGTATCCAGGGTTGGCTCACCCACCTGAGGCCCTTCCCCTGGCAAAAAGCGAAGAAAACCTCTCCGAGGAGGGAGGAAGCCCCCTTTCTCCCTCTGCCCCTCTCTTTGGCTGTCTCTGTCTGTCCCTCCCGCTGGCAGTCACAAAGTGAGAGTTGGCTTTCAGTCAGTCTGATAATGAACAGCCGGTCCCTGTTGGCAATCACCAAGTTCTTAGTGGGGACTTCTAAAATAGCAAATGACAGCAAACAGTCCTCTTCTGCCTGGAGCCCTCCATTAACCAGACTCCAGAAGTAACTAACACCAGCCGTTCGGACCCTTTCTTCGTCGAATAAGGACAAAACAATCTTCAAAAGAAAAATTAACCTTTCGTGATATCTGGGTTTCCCCTTTCTTGTCCTGTTTTGTTTTCCTTTTCTTTTTTTCTTAATGTTTATTTATTTTTGAGAGAGAGAGAGAGAGAGAGCATGAGCGGGACAGGGGCAGAAAGAGAGGGAGACACAGACTCTGAAGCAGGCTCCAGGCTCTGAGCTGTCATCACGGAGCCCAACACGGGGCTCGAACCCACAAACCGTGAGCTCATGACCTGAGCAGAAGTCGGACGCTTAACCGTCGGAGCCACCCCGGTGCCCCTTTTTTAATTGTTTTCATGTTTATATATATTTGAGAGAAAGAGAGACAGAGCACGAGCTGGGGAGGTGCAGAGAGAGAGGGAGACACAGAATCCGAAGCAGGCTCCAGTCCGAGCCATCAGCACAGAGCCCAAGGCGGGGTTCGAACCCATGAACCGTGAGCTCATGACCTGAGCTGAAGTTGGACGCTTAACCCACTGAGCCACATAGGCGCCCCTCTTTTTTTTTCGAGAGAGAGCAGGCCCACAGCTCTTGGTGAACCCCATGTTGATCTCAAGAGCTTCCAAGGAGGGAAGGAACTGGGGCAGAAGCAGAGCTCTGACCAGGGCTCGGCAGAAATGGTATTGGTTAGACTGGTAAGCTTAACCTCAAGGCCATTACTCTCTCTGGAAAACAATAGGGCCCATCAGAAAACAATTCCAGACGCTGGAGTTAGCTAAAGGGTATAGGCCACATCTGCGAGGACAGAGAGAAATACCGAGTACCCCCTGGTGAGTATTTGGGGCCATGGTGGGGTTCGGAGCTGACAGCCAAGAAAGAATTCTCGAAGACATCTTTGGTGCAGAAAGGTGAGGCTATTAAAGCGCAGGGACAGGACCCATGGGCGGAAAGAGCTACCCTGGGGTTGTGCACACTGACTGGTTATATCCTATGAAGTTCGGGGAGGTAAAATCCAGAGGAAGTTTCTTAAAGGGATCTTCCATATGCTAAGGGCTCACAGATGACTGGAGGCCTAGCGGTGGTCTAGCCAAGGTTGTTTCTTCCCTCCTCCGGCAAAGCCATTAACATTAAGACAGTAGGGATTTCCCGGAGAAACTACCCTGCCGGCCTCAAGTATTTGCCAATGGGCTGCAGGTTACAAAGAAATTCAATTTTATCTGCCATTTCCTCTGGCCTTTGTTCCCCACATCACTGTGGAAGGGAGGGTGATGTTGGGGCTCCAGGAAATTGAGTCGACAGGTTTCTGGAGATTAGACGACTGATAGGACTGCCTTTTTCTTGTAATTTACTAAGGTATTTGTAAACCGATGGAGACTGGAGCAGTTTAACCATTTGTTTTTGGTCCTTTCCTTTGTCCTCGGGCGGGAGGCCAGGTGTGCTGGAGGAAGGTCACACACGTCCCTCCTGGGGAGGGGGTGGTGCCGGCTTGTGCTCCGCCCTGAACTTGCCTTGCGGTCCCTCATCACCCCACACCTGTGCATAATACCAACGGGAGGATGGTTGGCACGATTCCTGCCCTTGATCTAAGGCCATTTCCAAGTTTCTGGGGACGACTGTAAGCAGAAAGCCTTGGAAGCAAACCTGCTTGGCCTTTTTGGGTTTTTTTTTCTTTTTTTTTTTTTTTTTTTTTAAATCGCTGGGTTTCGTCAGCAATGTCTGCTGCTCTCCCACAGAGCAGACCTCATTCCAGCTCAGAAGACAGCAGGTGAAGACAGTCGTGCGCGTGTTCCAGAAGCAGTCCGGCCCGGCTCCACGACACCCTCAGAACAAGCCCCGTTTTATCCAAGTGAATAATATGGTTTCCCTTCTGTACGTAGAACCATGATATATGGGCAAACTCTGCGTTAATTGGATAAACCAGTGGTAAAACCCCCAAAGAACAATTAACTTTCATGTGAAATACTCCCAGCTGAAATCTGGGGAAACTTGCATGTAATTAGTACTCTCTTCCAGCTCTCCAAAGTATAAAATACAATACATTAGGGCTTGGAACACTAATATCGCTGAGAACACGGCTAACGTGGGGAGTCTAATTTGGCCCTCATACGAGGATGGCAGGCCAGTTGGTGGTCTTACCTGTTCTGGCTAATTGTGTTCCGGGTGATTTAGAAACTCCACGCCCTTGACGCCGTCCGCAGGATGCACCAAATCCCCAGCGCCGGGCTGGGCTGAGTCTTGAAATCCAGATTTCGAATTCAGAAGTGACCTTAGAGGTCATGTGATCCCGTTCCCAAGCATCCTAATCAGCTCAGGACAATGTGTGAATGACGGCCTCCCGGGTCACAGCCTCGGGGGTTCAACAGGTCTTGGCTGGACCTCAGCCGTCTCAGCTAAAAATTAGTCAGTGAACACCTGTCTGAAGGCCACCAGAAGGTTCTGTGGTATAAGCATGCTTGCAGGCCACTGATATCCTGAACCTCTGATTCAACGTGCAAATTCCCTCATTAAGGGACGGGTGGGCGGCCAGCCTCTGCTTGAACACTTTCAGGAATGGCTCAGGGACGCAGCGCCGTCCTGGCTCAGGGGCTGCCTGGCCCCCCATGCTGAGAGGGCTTCTGAAGGATGTATCTAGATTCGCGGGAGAAGAGTGCCAAGCTGGCTAGCGCCCTCTGCCCCGGACACGGGTGGTGATAGTTGCTCTGAATCCCATTCGGTAGGGCTTCGTTTATGAAGATGAAAACAGCGATCCGGGGGGGCACCTGCGTGGCTCAGCCAGTCGTGCGTCCGACTCCGGCTCAGGTCACGATCTCACGGTTTTTAAGTTCGAGTCCTGCATCGGGCGCTGCACTGGCAGTGTGGAGCCTTCTGGGGATTCTCTCTCTCCCTGTCTCTCTGCCCCTCCTTTGCTCGCACTCTCATTCTCTCTCTCTCTCTCAGAATAAATAAATTAATTTTTAAAAAAAGAAAGAAAATGCTGATTCATAAAAAAGGGGACCCTTACTGTCAGTGTATGATCAAATATTAGTGGTATATTCCCAGGAGTACAGGTGCTTGCGCAAGTAGCCACACACATCCAGGGCAATACAGAACTCAGGACAGGCAGCTTTTCTTCCCGTCATGATATCAGAACTTCCTTTGTTATCCGAACAAAGGCTCGTTCAAACCCAGAGCAATCAGAAAGCCAGTGTGCCCATTGTCAAATAGCTTTTGCAAGCATTTCATAAACATCAGCCTCTCTGCCGTTCCCTCTGCCTTCGACTGCACCAACCCAGCCTGGTCACCGATCGGACTTTAACTGACCTGCCATCTGTCTAAACTCACTCAACAGAATTAGGTAATTCAAATGGTGACTTTCCCTAATGGGCCTACCTGACTCCTGCTGTTTTGAACTGAGTGGACTTCATCTGTGAAATGCTAAACGAGATAGACTGATTGGAGGGAAAGAAAGATATCAAAATGTAAAACTGATTGAGTGATCTATTTGTTTGTTGTTTAATTTTTTTTTAATGTTTATTTATTTTTGAGACAGAGAGAAAGCATGAGCGAGGGGAGGGACAGAGAGAGAGGGAGACACAGAATCCGGAGCAGGTTCCAGGCTCGGAGCTGTCCGCACAGAGTCCGACGCGGGGCTCGAACTCACAGCTATGACATCATGACCTGCGCCGAAGTCGGACGCTCAACCGACTGGGCCACCCAGGCGCCCCTATTAGTTTGTTAATGAACGCATGACACATAGAGTGAACGGGTCACATGCAACTCCCAGATGAACCAGGGCTACCTGGGCTCCTATGACGATGATGATTGATGATGATGATGATGATGATGATGATGATGTGTGTGTGTGTGTGTGTGTTCTGTGCACGAGCCTCCAAGCCAAAGGTATTACTTACTTTAGAATAAAAAGAATTATGTCTACCCACTTCCAACAGAACTGGATGATGTAGTGGCACCCGGTGTGGTTCAGTCAGTTGAGCGTCTGACTCTTGATTTCCGCACAGGTCACGATCCTCGGATCGTGGGGTCAAGGCACGCATTGGGCCCGTGCTGAGCATGGAGCCTCCTTAAGATTCTCTCTCTAAAATAAAAATAAAAATAAAAATAAAAATAAAAATAAAAAAACTGGACGACTTAGTGAATTGGCTTAAAAAAGTTATTTGAGCCTTCAGGCTAGTGGTTTGACTTTAATTTCTACAAAACACCTCTCGGGGTATCTTTACTCATCAAAGGCAAGAGAGGATGGCACTTAGGACAGCCCCGGTACCAGGTCACCCTGTGTGACTCCCATCTGTACCGGCAGCAGCAATTAAACATGTTATCTGTGGTCCGGTTCCTTCTTTCGTAAAATGGAGATCACGATAACCGTGTCTACATCTCAATCGAACGGGCGCGTTACCACGGTGAGGATGATAAGAAAGCGCTAAGAACCCAGCATCGCACGCGTGCTCGTGAAGTGTGCGTGTACGTAAAACGATATGCTCCCGGCTCATACTAACACAAGCCGTCAAATCTCGACAAAGCACCAGAGTGATTGGTAGGATGTACATCCCATCCAAAGAAACCAAACCGTTGTTCCACGAAGACTCACTCAGGTCAGGATCACGGCCTGTCAGTTCTGCTAAAGCATTTCATCCCACAGGGGCAGGGAAAGGGAGGGTAGAATGGGGCGGGTAAGATTGTGCACAGCATCATTTGTTGAAAGCTCCCATGTGCTGGTGTCTTCATCAAAATACCACAGACCAGGTGGCTTATAAATGACAGGAAGCGATTGCTTTGAGTTTTGGAGGCTGGAAGTCCAAGATCAAGGCACCAGCATGGTCAGGTGACGGCCTCTTCCAGGTTCACAGCCGGCACCTTCTTCCCGTGTCTTCACACACAGGAAGGGGCTAGGGATCTCTCTGGAACCTCTTTTTTAAGGAATCCTCCCATTCAGAAGGGCTCCTCCCTCGCGGCCGAAGCACTTCCCAAAGGCCCACCTAATACCCTCGTTTGGGGAGAGTTAGGATTTCAACTAATGGATATGGGGCCGCTGGCATTGGCAACAGAAGGATAAGGAAGGTTCCATTCCAATGCAGTCTTCAATCCTCCCCACAGCCCTGAAAGGAAGGATTCTTCACCTCAGGTTACTGGTAAACCAAGGAGCGCGGAACTCAACGTGAGTTTTATCGCTGTCCTAACTAGAAAGCACCATGCTGAGGGTTTGAGCCTAGGCCTGTATGATTCCATAGGTTTCCATTCGCTCACTTCGTAGCTATTTGTTGACTGTTTTCTACGCGCAAAGCCCCATGCAGAAGGCAGAGGAATAAGAGCCCCGCCCTCCCTGCCTTCATGAACCTTAAAAGTCCCCTCTTGACTTTTGCAATTACATCAAACTCACCAGCTATAAAATAAAATCCTATCGTAGCGTATCTGGCACGGGCACAAAGTAACCTACGTGTTTAAAGCGTGAGGACAGAGCAGCTCAAATCGAGTCATACCCACTCTACCCACAGTGTCCGTGCGTGCGCCTGTGAGCGGTGTCGAGGATTTAAAAATAAATGACATCGATTTATCATTAGGGCCTTTTTATATAAGAATGTATCTCAACAGAACTTTTAACGACATAAAATACACAGTTTATGTAGCCTTAGGTTTCTTAACAGAACCAAATCAAACCGAATAATAAAGTAAAACGGAATAATAAAACGATCAAATAGCGTAAGATCAAGTCAGAACTGATTTGGAAGCACCTTTTATAATTACCAGGCTAGAAGCGGTCTCCGGAGATTTGGCAGAACTGAATCATGAAATGAATTAAGACCATCCCAAATTATTAATACTTTTCATATGCTGTGAAAAGTCTTCCTTAATGCCTCTCTGGGAACTGGAACAAAATGTCTCAAACAGCAGGCAGGGAAAATTGAGGAAAATTAATAAATGGGATATTGCTTATTGTTTTTTAATATCCATTTGTCAAATCCTTTGAACGTTTATGGACCTTTATTCTTTTCAAAGAAACTTCAAGCGCCTTCAAGTGCACTTAATCTCTGTGAGGTCTCTGCAAGATTTCCGCGAGAGGCCTCCGTTGTACAGCAGGTGGTTAGGGACCCGGGGGGTTCGACCTCCGGGGTCTGTTCCTCCTGGCTGAACACTGCAGGCAAGTGTCTCTCCTGGTCCATGCTTCCCTGACCTCACCCGCCAGACTCAGGGAAGCAGTGAAGAATGTAGAGGTTTAGCCGACCCCTCTAGTTTTTAATGCCTTTGGGGTACGCCTCAGCTTAGGGCCTTGTGGTCACACGGGCCTCAAGGAGTCCCCTGGCCGGTGGCTGAATGAAGAAGTGGGACTCAGGCCAGGTCATTTCCGCCTCATGAAGGACTCCTCCAGAGGGCAGTCTGTGCTCTCAAACTCCCCACGGGGCTGGCAGAGACGTGGCGAGTTCTGCGTTGGCCCAACAGCTCCCCTCTGACAGATCCAGCTTCCTTCCACCTTCCCATTCAGGGATGTTACTCCCAGTAAACCTACATCCTTTCCGTCCTCGGACCATCTGCTTCCAGAGACTGCCTATCACCAACAGCGCCTGCCTAGAAGAACCACCATTAAGACAATATGGGTGAAGATTGGAGTCCAGACTTGGCACCTGGGAAGTTACCCAATAAACATTAGCTACTGCAGATATCGCTACCCTTGCTGTGTGCTTGAAGGAGAGGAGGCAGTGCTGTTGAGTGTCAACCAATGGAACCAATTCCTTCTACCAGTCAGCCATTTGAGAAGATGCCATCTCGGTGGTGCCTGGGTGGCTCCGTCGGTGGAGCGTCTGGCCTCGGCTCGGGTCATGATCTCGCAGTTCGTGGGTTCCAGCCCCACGTCGGTCTCTGTGCTGACGGCTCGGAGCCTGGAGCCTGCTTCGGATTCTGTGTCTCCGTCTCTCTCTGTCCCCCACCCCCTGCTCATGCTCTGTCTCTCTCTGCCTCTCAAAAATAAACAAAAAGTGTTAAAAATAATAAAAAATAAATAACATAACATAATATAACGTAGAAGATGCCATCTCAAAGGAGACTTCCCGACGTCACGTTATTTGACCGTGTGCATCGGTCATAGCCAAGAGCTCATATCTGAGTCACTTTCAAGGGTGTGAACCATTTATCTTTCAAGATGGTGCTGGCATGTGTGAGGGCGGTATGTGGGAAGTTCTGCCTACCTTGGGACTAGTCCTCTAGATTATCTGCTCTGCGGTCCCCAAAGAGACAGAAATCTGGCTGGCTTTCTGCAGACTCTTTGTGAACATGATGATAACCTGTTGATTTGACCTTTTCCATTACGTCTCAATTGATTCGGCCTTATCTTTACAATTGTGTCTCAGTCAATTGTCTTTAGAGCATGGGCTTATATATAACCTCTGAATGGCACTTTGTGCTTTTGAAGATGCACAAAAAATTACAGATGACATGCTGTGTTCCAGCTTCCATGTGCCAATTTACTTCTGAATGCCTTCCACCATTCTGAGATCTTAACTTCTCGATGCAGGACATAGGAATTTTTCCATTCTCCTCCTTTCCCTCCCATATTTTAAGTATTTTTTTATTTATTATAATTTCTTTAATGTTTTTTTTTTAATTTTTTTTCAATGTTTATTTATTTTTGGGACAGAGAGAGACAGAGCATGAACAGGGGAGGGTCAGAGAGAGAGGGAGACACAGAATCGGAAACAGGCTCCAGGCTCTGAGCCATCAACCCAGAGCCTGACGCGGGGCTCGAACTCACGGGCCGCGAGATCGTGACCTGGCTGAAGTCGGACGCTTAACCGACTGCGCCACCCAGGCGCCCCCTTTAATGTTTATTTTTGAGAGAGAGAGAGAGAGAGAGAGAGAGAGAGAGGGCATGAGCAGGGAGGGGCAGAGAGAGAGGGAGACGCAGAATCCGAAGCAGGCTCCGGGCTCCGAGCTGTCGGCCGGAGCCCGACGCGGGGCTCGACCTCACAGCCGTGACATCATGACCTGAGCCGAAGTCGGTCCGCTAACTGAGCCACCCAGGCACCCCACTAAGTGTCTTTTAGATGCCAAGCTCCGTCTCCAAACTTTACACCTTACCTCATTCGCTGTCCCCAAAACTCATGAGGTAGGTGTTGCATAAAGAAGCCGAGGCCAGAGAGGTTCGGCGTCTTGCCTGAGGTCACCTAGCTGGCAGGTTTCTGTGTCATTTGGGGACCATAGCTATAAGTAACAAATGATGAATGTGTGCTGGCGGGAAAGAGATTTGTTAAAAAGGTATCAAAAATTGTTAATGAACCATGAGGGCAATACTACTAAGTATTGAAAACAATAGTTTGGGGGGCGGTGTCAGGAGGCTCACAGAAATATTGAGAGGCAGAAGCCCAAGAACAATGCCCCATACTTCACTCAGCAGCTCCCCCCCGCCCACCTTGTTCTTGTGCGTCCCAAGCTCAAGTCCGGTCTGGGCACCTCTGATGAACTGGACCTAAGTCACAAGCCCGAGCCTGGGAAAACGCATTTTCCAGTACTGTCAGCCTGTCAGTGGGAGAGGGTCTTTGCCCGTCACCAGGTCTCTGAAACACCGGCAGGTGTGGAAGGCAGAAAAATGCCCTCCGCCCCAAAGATGGTCAAAGAAATTACGAATATATAAGGTTAAGGTTAACTGGCAAAGAGAAATTAAGGAAGCAGGTGGAGTTGAGTTTGCTAGTCAACTGACCTTGAAACAGGAAGATTGCCCTGGATGATCCAAATGGATCTCGCATAATCACGAGGGTCCTTCCAGGTGGAAAAGGTCAGCGTCAGAGTGATAGAGTAGGAAAAAGCCTCAACCAGCCCCTGCTGGTCTTGAACACGAAGCAAAGAGCCCACGGGCCAAAGGAATGTGGGTGGCCTCTCGACGCCGGACAAGGCAAGAAAGAGACTCTTCCCCAGGACCTGCAGGAAGGAACGCGGTCCTGCCGACACCTTCCTTTAACCCGGGGAGAGTGACCCAGTTTGCGCGCCTGCCCTCCAGAATGAAGACGTCATAAATCTGTGTTGTTGCCAGCTGTCAACTTTGGGGCAATTTGTTACAGCAGCAACAGACGACTGATACAGCAGGTACCAAGACAAACGTCCCCTGGAACGCAGAGCCAGATCTCCAAAATCAGATCTGCCTGTTGCAAAGGTGTAGGCTCTGCTCAGAACACTGTGCCATAATGATCTGCACCAGAGATGATTCAAAATGAGGGCACTGAAGGCCGGAACAGTGCCTGATGGTAGGAGAGGTGTGACATGTGTAGCAATAATCTGAGCGGGATACAGAGGATGCAGAGAGGAAATAAACCCAGGCTTCAGATATGCTGTCTGGTAGGGGACAGTGAGTTGATTCGTGCCCTCCAGCCTATATTCTGGCTCCGAGTTACCATGTAAACACGCATATGAGAAGCAAAGGTTGGAGGAAGACTTCTAAGACAAGGTTACGTGGAATTTGACCACCTCCAGCATCCAGGCTCCTCAGGGGCTCCCACGAGATCCAAGAAGGGAGACCCCCACCCAGCAAAATCGTGAACATCCTGAACATTTGGGTGGAAGGTCCTACTTGAAGTAAGTGCCCGTACGTTAACCGGAGCAAAACAAAACAAATCCATTCAAGGCGCCGAAGAAGGGGGGGGGGGAGGTGTCTCTAGAAAGTTTCCAGGGCACAGAAGGATGAGAAACGAAAATTGTCGCAGTATTGCTGCATGAGGGCGTATAAAATTCGATTGATGTTCTCTATGTTTGGTGAGCTGTTTTCTCTTTTTTTTTTTTAATTTTTTTAATGTTTTATTTATTCTTGAGAGAGAGACAGACAGAGCATGAGCAGGGGAGGAGCAGAGCAAGAGGGGGGACACAGAATCTAAAGCAGGTTCCAGGCTCTGAGCTGTCAACACTGAGCCCGACGCGGGGCTTGAACCCACCAGCTGTGAGACCATGACCTGAGCTGAAGTTGGACGCTCAACGGGCCGAGCCACCCAGGCGCCCCACCATTTTCCCTTTCTTTAAAAAATATTTCTGGGGACTTTCAGGTTGCTCCCTACCAGCCTTGTCCTCCTAGTTTTCTCCCCCCATGAGATCAGTGAAGCCTCCACTGTGAATCAAACATCATGGCGACAAAGGGGGTCTGGAAAACAGAAACCGAACTCCTGTAGTTTCAAGGAGACCATGAGAAGGGGCTTTGTACAGAAGTCGGCTTCCATTTCTGCTCCCAACCATTTGAACTCCAAGCTGTGGACCGAGTTTTTCGATCTCTGAGCTTTTCTAAGTGTCCCTCAGCAACACAGAAATGGGCCATAAATTCTGATCATATACATGTTCCGATTGGGCCGTTCTCGTGAATCTTGGTGTGCCCCTAAAATCCAGAAAACCACATCCTTTCCGGCGAACCGCTGGTTTCGTGACCTATGATTTGCCCTGGGTTGTCCTGGGTTCTCTGTGTGTGTGACCCACCCCTTCCCTATTTCCAGCCTGGTGGTGACCCTAACGCCCCCTCTCAGACCCTGGCTCCGCTCTGGCCCTGACTTCATGCCCTCAAACTGGAGCTGAATGGCGCCCCTACCCCAATCCCGCTCGCAGGACCGAGGACCAGCCTGTAAGGAGGTGAGGGGAGGGACTACCGATTTGTCTTTTCCTTCCCAGACCCTTGGAGCTCATCCAGATTCTATGGGCATCCGAGTTCTGTTTGTCTTTAGAATTTCTAATTTCTTCATCATCTTTTTACCGATTCGGTCTTGATTCCTTTCTATACTGTTTTCTCCCTGGGGGACGTGTGTTCAATCCAAGCATCTGCTTCCAGCCTCCTTTTGAAGACTCAGGCAAATATTCATTGAATTTCTGTTGCATTGTTTTCCTCTTCTCTCCATAAATTATCCTGTCTCCTCTTAGAGGCCACCACGTCTCCCTTACTGAACTCCAGGCTCCTCGTGTGCATGAAAAATCCCTCTGAATTTATCTCCATCTCCAATGCAGCCTCACCTTGATTATTTTCCAGAGTCGGCACGCTCCTGCCGCTGTCGGATATTAATGCGCTGGGTCGCCCCCGGAAACGTTTGCTAACTTTGTTCCTTCCTTGTTGATGAAAGTCTCCCTCCTGCATGAATAGGCTTCTGCCCAAGCATGGAAGAACTCAGGCAGCCCCAGCCCTTGGAAGCCCTATGCCACACACAGTCAGCAGCCCCGAGCCATGTCTCACCAACTTGTTGGCCCGTTTCCACCCATGCCAGGAAGGGTGGCTTCAAAGATGAGCGGAACGGTTCGAAGGGCCCTTCCGGCTCCGGCTGCCATGTCTGGGCCTGGGCTATCCCAGAACGTCCCCATCCCGTGCGGGTGCCCTGAGCCTGAGGCCGATGGGGATGCCCATTTAGACACGGAGTATCGTTCCGGTTACAAATCTGGGAGATAGTACGAGTGTTTTGTGATACTCACTCGGACGAGACAATGTAAGGGTCCTGCAAACGTTGGGCAGCATTCAAGGGTCAACCACTGTTCACATCCCTTGGGATCATATCCCCGTATACTCCAAAAGACACCAGAAGGAAGGATCTTCTTTTTTGCCAGTCCAAAGAGAGACTGGGTAAGGAAAGTTGTCCTTGCCCTTGCGTAACACTGAGGAGCATCTCCCTTGTGACCTGGTTTCACAGAAACCCTCACCAGGGCAAGCTAGGATGATACACACAGCCCGGAGGCCAAGGGGAAAACACCATGGCCCTTGTGTCTGCACAACGCTCTACCAATTCGAGTTGCATAATCCGGGACAGGTTATTCAACTTCCCCAAGCCTCCGTGTCCTCAATATATAAAATGGAAACAGTAACAGTCATGTAACAGGACTGCCTTCCAAAGGAAATGAGGGGATGTATTTGACTGTGGTGTTGGCTCTTCGCCTTGGCTTCTGAGCTGGTGATGACCTTCTGGGTTTGGCATTGCAGGTGGCGGTCCTGAGGGACTTTCGCCAGGACAGAGAATCTTCTAGGCATCGTGGATTTGGGCGAGGCCCCCCCCTTTGCACAGACGTGGATCCCCCCTCCAGCACCATGGTGAGGTGCGTGGCTCTGGGGCTCAGATCTCGCTCCTGCCCCTGGATGGCTGAGTGATCTCTGGCAGGCAATGAGCAAAATAATAGAACGGATAGGATTTCGAGAGGATTAAAAGAGATAATCCATGTGAGATATTCAGCAAATACGTTCAATAAATATTTATTAATATCTAAGTCCTTGATTATTTTGACACGTCATTTTCCTAGGAGGGGTGGGGGTGGGGATGGGGAAGATGAGGTTCTTTCCCCCTAAAGGAGAAGAACGTGTTCGTGTTCCTAGCACCTCTCCATGGTCAGAGCTTGGTGGACTGATCCTGTAAACTGTCAGACGAGTAAGGCAGCCACTAGGGCTCTCAGCTGACCAAGGAGGGAACTGAGACGTGGAGAAGTTCAGTGGTTTTTCCAAAGCCACATGGCCAGTAAGAGAGAGCACCCATCCATCTGACGCTTAGCTCAATGATCCATGGCATGCTGGCCCTCGAAGGAAAAGTCAAGCCAACGGGAGCCTATCCTCCAGGCTGGAGTCAAGATAATTTTCTTTGAAACCTTTAATAAAACCATTTGTTTGCTTTAGTGCCGCGTGTAGCTCCTCGCCTTCTCTGCCTGCCTCTTGCCTCCTCGCCAGAAAAGGACATCGACTCATTCCGCCGGTCTTTGAGATTCCGAGCATCGAGCAGAATCACTCTCTGAGGTCAGTCCAGATGATTATTTGAGAGACTCAATTTCCTTTAGAGAAGGCACATTGTCAGTTCAATCTACTGTGGAATTTGTAGTATTAATGAATTGAAGTATACTTTAGGGATTTCTCCCAGATGCTTATTTTAATTTAAGCTCTAGGGGTTTGACTTTCCAAAATACTCAATTTTGTTCATTATGAAAACTAATAACTGGCTTATTTCACTGCTAATTTGGGTACGAAGGTTAATTATCTATAGTGGAGTGGTCTCGAGCTAATCTAAAGTCTACCTGAACACAGCGCTGTGGCTAATTGATTCCCCCATGCACTGAGAAATGACTATTTCTTTGTGGGGAGGAAAAAAAAAGGAAGCTTCATCGACTTGGATTCTCTTTGTCTCTCTCTGTGTGAAAGGAGTGGAGTCTCTCCAAGATGGTGGGCAATCGTTCCCTTGTTAGGGTGCGGGGAATCCATGCAGTATCTCTGTTAGAATGCTCCACTCCGTTCCATCTCAGCGTCTTCCTTACTTCACAAAATGCCCCGTCACTGCTCCCACCATCGCTCCTTCAACACAAGTTTGAGGAATATGGATGCGTATGTTACACCATGCTAGCGCAGTCCTCATCAAATCAGAATGCCTTGCCTTCTAAAATACACCCAAAGTAATGGTAACAACATCAAAAACAATATCAATGTCTTGTTCTCTTTATAGTTCCCAAAGGGCAAAGGGTTTCCCGCATCTTTCTGAGAGTCCTGGGAAGCATATGGGACACGTTATTTATTCCCCTCTTTAGCAGATGGAGAAATTGAGACCCATAGAGACCCAGCTTCCCCCATGAGTCTGTGTGACGCATGGAAATCGAATACTGGTTTCCCGATTCCTAATTCTGTGTGCTTCCTACTCAGTTACACCACCTCTCTGTGATCCGTAATGTATTCCAAAGGCAACCTATTCTGAGCATTCTGTACTATTTCAGATATCCTGCAACATAATTGTGTTTCCTGCATTCCAAGAAACCCAATTTTGCCTCCGGGAAGTAAGGTAAGGAGCGCTGCCCGCCGGATCCTAGAGAGCACTCAGTCATTTGGTGTTCACCCCTTTGCCTGTGAGGTCAGCCCCTTCTCTCTGTTGGCTCTGTTCTCGGAAGAGAAGGCAGGGTGTCTGGGTCCAACTGAGGAACCCACTCTTCTCCAAGACTAAAACCAGATTTGGCCCCGAACTTCCCGAGCACATGTTAGTCTTTGGAGCTCTCTTTCCCCCGTCCACCTCTGATTTATTTAAAAATTACTTTCGAAACCAACTTGAAGCAGCTCAAAATTAATTTAAACTCCCCCAAAACTGAATTTGTCAATGTCCGCCATTGTAATTTGTTACGTTGCATTATAACCCACTACAACCCGTGGCAATGTCAGAACTCCAATGATGTAGTGTAATCTCCACGTACAATATATCATGAGAGCAGTTTCAGCTTGGATGATAGATGGAGTGAGCCTGGGAAGAATTCAAAAAGAGACTTAAATTTCCAGAATTTTTTTTCTTCCCTTTAAGTGGCTGAAGGCGTCACCCCCCCCCCCCCCCCCAGAGATTACTGAAAGTCCAAATCATTGTTTTCCCTTTCTCGCTCTGCATCAGACAGAGGTCTGCACAGGCAATTAACCCAGCATGTTGGCAGAATGGCTGAGGCATAATGTGCTTTTGCTATGGCCTTGTAGCTTTGGCCATGGCATTGCCCCACCGGTCGGGGAAGGGAGAGCAAATCTGCTTTTGCTTAAAGGTGCTAGCAATTATCTACGATCGTGGTCTACCCATCCCTTTGGCAGGCTCTGAACGTCTTGGGTAGGACCGATCCCCAAAAGAGGGACAGCCTGACCATCACGCCTGGGCCAACGCCTATCAGGCAACCTGCTGACTTAAATGCCTTGATGCTGGGCTGAAGCTCTACCACCATGGAGAACAAACAAATTCCTCTACAGTGAGACATAACCTCTAGAGCAAGCAGAAAATACAGCGCACCCACGGATACGGATGATGTCCTGTCATTCTGGTCCTTACCCGAGTCCCAGACTCCTTTAGCTAACTTCCGCTCAACGGTCCAGCCGTCTCATTTTGTGGAGGAGGAACCCCAGGGCCAGCGACTCATGTCAGGTCAACAGCAGGACCTTGGAACTGGATCTTGAGATCTCAGGTCCCTTATGGTTTGCACTCTAAACCGGCAGGTCTCCTTGGTGACTGCCTACCATGCTGATGTGTCCTGATGAACTGTGGGTTCGGCCGCAGGTAATTTGTTATTTACAATAACGTTAAAACTCGTGATTTTTTTTTTTTTTTTTTTGCCATCCTACTTGCTTTCTCGAATGAAAGAGAAAAACAGACCTGCAACCATCACATTGGAAATTACGTGTATCCCTTGGGAGTGAAATTCATGCTATGATGCTCAAACGTGTTGTATTAGATCGTCATGGAATCTAAAATGGGGCGAGAGGTCTACCAACAGTGCGGAAAGGATCAGAACATCACTGGGGCCACTGAGGACCAGTGTTTCAATGTCACAAATTGCCATGAAGACTATTCTTTCCTTAACGCATGGAATTGAGTCGATATGTTGTATACCCGACACTAATATAACATTGTACATTAATTATGCTTCAATTAAGAATACTTTTTAAGGGGCGCCTGGGTGGTACAGTCAGTTGAGTGTCTGACTCTCGATTTCATCTCAGGTCATGATCCCAGATTCATGCAATCAAGCCTCACGTCAGGGTCCACGCTGAGTGTGGAACCTGCATGAGATTCTCTGTCTCCCTCCCTCTGTCCCTCTCCTCTGCTCATACACTCCCTCTCTAAAAAAAAAAAAAAAATATATATATATATATATATATATAATTTTTTAACATTTATTCATTTTTAAGAGACAGAGAGTGGGAGAGGGGCAGAGAGAGAGGGAGACACAGAGTCTGAAGCAGCTCCAGGCTCTGAGCTGTCAGCACAGAGCCCGGTGTAGGGCTTGAACTCACGAGCCGTGAGATCATGACCTGAGCTGAGGTCGGAGGCTTAACCGACTGAGCCACCCAGCGCCCCATATATGTCTTTTCCAAAGACTACTCTCTCTGTGGTACTCTTTGTTCCCATCGCTAGGGTGGTGTTTCTCCATCTGATAACACACACGCATACATGCGTGCATACATACGTATGCACATAAATCCTGTGGGCATATGAACAGCTTGGAGCAAGCCCAATAACCCGATCACAGAGACAAGCCAGGGCCTGTCATGGGCAGAAAGGAGGACAGGGGTGGGTGCATCCTGAGCCCTTGATCATGTAGATAAGCTGAGGTTCTCACCCTCAGACAAGGGCAGCTGTCAAATAGGCAGAATTATACCCCAGGGTGGAAAGGGAGATGGCCGGAATGAGACACAACCGAGGGCCACCCCCAAACTCCCCCTGGACCTGTTATGGCCTTGATTTGGCTCCCAAGTCTCAACACCATGGCGATCAGCAGTCAGCAATGGCCCCAGAGCCACTCACGTCACTAGTCCACTTTCACTTAGCAGCTCTTGTGGTTGTCCTAGAACCCAACCCCTGTTACACGGAATGGGATGGCGTGGGAAGGGAGATTACAGTCATGTCCGGTGCACAGCCTCCGGGGAAGGACCCTTGCCATGTGACCTTGGGCTGACACTCAACATCTCGAGCATCAGTCTTCTCCTCTGCTGCTCCGCACAGTATCTGACCCGAATGACTGGTTCATAAACGCTAGCTCTCGCGTGTATCAAATCTGAAAGTTCCAGATACTTCAGATAGGCTATCTTATGGCTTGACTCTATCTAAAGAGTCTGAAGGCTTGATTGCTTCTTATCACTTCTGAATTGCCGACAGCATCTTGGCCCCACCCAAGGAAAGAGGCGATCGTTTCATCCTTGCTGAAATATTTCTAAGAGATACACTAACTCCTGATGCAGATGATGAATATGCTGCACCTGAGCAAAGCAACTGGAATTAATCACAACTGTTCAGTTTCTCGGCGACTATTATTCAACTCGCCCTTGCTGCAAGGCTCCTTTAAAAATGGACACGCTGAGCTCAAGCCCTGGGGAAAATATCATTTGATGCAAAATCAAAATTTCATCTAAAACCTGGGCAAGAGCTCCAAATGCCCATGCTTCCGGAACTTCCTAGGGTAGATCCGCCACTTAAGAGGATTTGTTCGTAACTTGTGAGATTAACAATTCAGCCCAGGGCGCCCGGGTGGCTCAGTGGGTTGAGTGCCTGACTCTCGATTTCGGTTCAGGTCATGATCCCAGGGTTGTGGGATCGAGCCCCGCATCAGGTTCCGTGCTGAGCATGGAGGTTGCTTGAGGGTCTCTCTCCCTCTCCTTCTGCCCCTCTCCCCTGCTCTCTCTCTCTCTCTCTCTCTCTTCCCCTCTCCCTTTCCCACAAAATAAATAAATAAATAAGAATAAAAGAAGAAGAAATCTCTAAACTGAAAAAAAAAGAACATAGTTGAGACACAGGAGGCACCTCAGATGTTGGTGGCGTTCCCATCTACAACCTGCCTCCCTCCTTCCAGAAGTGGAAGAAGAGGAGAAACAACCAAATCAGCAGGTTCATTTGGAGAATCCGAGACCAGAGGGTCCTGGGCTGCCTCCTCCCCTCCCGGCAGGAGCTCGGAAAAGCAGTAAGACTCTAGCAAACAAAAGCCTGCCTGACACATCTCGCCCATGTGTCTAAGGGAGTCTCAGGGTTTTCCTTTGGCTCAGAGCCCCCGCGGGGAAGGGTGGGTTTCCTGGGTGTCCAGGCACAGACCTGGCACAAAATGCCACAGAGATGGAGAAGCTATGCCAGTCCCGAGATCGCTTTCCTTAGAGAGGTCTGTTGGCAAGGTCGTCCCCTGACTGGCATCCAGGAAGCTGATCTGGGGAGGGCTCTCACCCTGCCATGTGGCGGGATGGGGTGGCTTGCGAGAGAAGGGAAGTTTCACTCGAGAAAATTCAGTGACATTTCTCTCATCCCCCGTGCTTGTTCTGGCTCCATGCCAGCTCTCTGAAGAGAAAACCCAAAGTATAGGATTAGCAGTGGAGGCAATAACATAAAGGTGTGGTTCACCCTCATCTAGCTTGCATTGTCCAAGAGTTGTGGGGTCCCCCCCTCAAGCCTGTAGACTGTCCCCCTGAAGAGGACTTAATATGGCAGCCGGTATCTCCACGGGCTCCCTCCATTCTTCCTCATGCCTCCTTCCCTTCTAATCTTCCCAGCCCTTGCTTCTTTTTAATCCATCCCTAAGCCACACCCTCCCACTGCATTCTCCTAAAAAGTGAGCCCGTCCCACGTGTGCTGTCAGCACATCTTCACGGCATTGGGTCTGAGCCAGACCTTGAGGACGCCCATCTTCTGTGGTTCTGCTCTTGGTAGAGAACAGAGTAAACATAGAAGGTGTTTGGGGAATGAGGAAAAACTGGGAAATACTTTGTTGTTCCTCTTTATTTATTTTCATTTATGTTGCGGGGGCAGGGGGAGAGACTTATGGTTCCCCCAGAATTAAGACTCCACCAATTACCATTATCAGGTCTATAAACGAGATTCATAACCGACCCAACCCACTCAGTCTTGATCTAATGTTCAAGGAGCATTTACCGCCTTGAAGTCCTCAGATGCTTTACAAAGCGGCCCCCAGCATCTCAGGGCTACCAAGACCCAGGCCCCATTCCTCCTCCCAGAGCCTGGATCTCCCCCTTCTTGGTCTCCCACCCATCCTGGAGAGATTACTAAGAAAATGTGTCCCACCACCCAGAAAACAAAAGGGGGGGGGGTCCTTTGAAGATTTCCTTTGTGGAGAAAGTGGTTCTAAATCCATAGATCAACAGATTATTTTATAGTTCTCCACTCTGACTACATTTGAAAGGGTAAAACTTAAGAGCATCCTAAGTTCTCTCCAGTTTTCCATAATCAGCACATTGGGCCTCCCATCTAGGCCTCCCTGTTTGATGGGGCCCCCCAGAGATGTGCTGTGGGAGGGTGTGGACGTTCTTGACGTCAACCTCAAAGGTAGCCCTGTGAACATCCCCAATTTCCCCTTCAGCACACACAGTAGATCTATTATTCATCAGTTCTACTAAACCTTTTCTTGAAGTTCTTTAAACTTGCAGCCTCTAAGGTAGTCATGTTTCTTAGAAGATAATCAAGTTTGAAGGCAGTTTGGACCATTGTAGAAATTCCTTATTCAAGTAATTCCACTGTGGGTCTCCCTCAGCATCCAGTCATGTCACAAAGTGCCAGAAACTCTGAAGGCGCCATATTGGACCCTGACCGGAGCCTCCTTCATCCACTCTGAGTACGTCCCATGTTCATTTCTCTCCATTCTTGAGAGCAGCCACTCCTGGCCTATTTCCTACTCCTCTCTCTCATAGAAGGACTAATACCTAAGACTTCGCAACGCGATACTGGAAAGAACGATTCCTTCTTTTTTTTTTTTTTTTTTTTGGTCTCCCTAGAGTGGCCATTGAACTTGACTTGATATTCAGTTTAATTGCTCTGAGAACATCTCTACCACAAAGGTTTCATTCACCTCCACGAGAGCCTCAACGCTCCACTTGGCCCCAACCTTCTTCATTCCACTCTTTGATGTTAGCAGGGCACTTTTATTTTCTGTTCCTTTGAATGTTTTATTTTATTTATTTATTTTTTTAATTTTTTTCAACGTTTATTTATTTTTTTGGGGACAGAGAGAGACAGAGCATGAATGGGGGAGGGGCAGAGAGAGAGGGAGACATAGAATCGGAAACAGGCTCCAAGCCATCAGCCCAGAGCCTGACGCGGGGCTCGAACTCACGGACCGCGAGATCGTGACCTGGCTGAAGTCGGACGCTCAACCGACTGCGCCACCCAGGCGCCCCTGAATGTTTTATTTTAATTACCAGCTGAAGAGGAATGCCATTCCCCCCATAATGCAATTCCATGAAATACAACGGAAAATTATTTCAAAAGACTGGAGCATGGGGTGGCATCTTTGAAAGTCAAATGTAACATGGTGCACACGCGGACTTCAGCCGTGGAACGTACGTGAGAGGAATTGGGAAAGCAGGCTGAAAACCACATGGCCTTCAGTAGCATGAAACGTGATACGCTTACCTACACTAAACACAAGTATAATGTATTACGTTGGGTGTGGAGGGAGCCTATTGCCCTTTGAGAGAGTAATAGTCTAATAGTAAGGACCAGTTGTATATGGAGCTTCACGTTTTTACGAAGTCCTCATCGACTCATGATCTCAACCCTGGGAAGAGTGACCGTCAAAGAAATGCCAGTCCTTTTACAGAGGAGGGGACAAGCAAAGCGCTTGGGGACACCCACGGTCAGTCCTATTCCTGGGTCTTGGTGCGCTGATGCCGTTGAATCGGGCAGAGGTCCCATCTAACAGGTGCCCACGCGAAGCCTGAACTCAAGCGTTCGAAGCACTTGACCGGACACACACCCATGCAAATGAGTGCATGACAATGAGTGAAATACGCATAAGGCCTGTGGATTGCCCTAATGTCAATCTCCTAGCTGTGATGCTGCAGTCATGCAAGACGTCACCGCTGTGGGGAAATGGGCAAAGGGCACAGGGGATCCCTCTGTACTATGTTTTCCAACTTCCTATGAATCAATCTGTAATTATTGGAAGAGAATTTTGAAAAATTTCATTTTAGTTGAACCTAAGTTTTTAGAAAGTGTCCTTCTTTTTCAGCAGGCTGTTTACATTTGTTTTCACCAAACTAGGGACTCTTTGCCCTTACGAATCAGGACACCTGTAACGACTGACCCATCCTTCTCCAGGGAGACTTCATCTTAGCTAATTGCGTCCGCAATGTCCCAGTTTCCAAATAAGATCACATTCCGAGAACAGAGGGGTTAGGAGGACATATCCTTTGCCAGGAAAAGAGGAGAAGAGATTCAGAGACAGACAAGGACGGAGGGAGACGTCCATGTGACGAAGGAGTCAAAAATGGGGGCGATGCGTCTACAAGCCCAGGACCACCAAGGCAACACCAGAAGCTAAAAGTTTGAAGATAAGGGACAGACTCTCCCTTAAACCCTTCAGAGGGAGCATGGCCTTGCTAACATCTTCGTGGAAGACTTCTAGACCCTAGAGATGGTACCCTTGGGCTGTTGTAAGTTAGAATGGACCCCGCTGGCGGCTACATACACACAACGACATACCGCTCCACTACGTCCGGGAAATAAGGGTCTACTTTTGTCCTAAGAAATCATTGTTTGCTTACGACTTCTGAAACTGTTACGCCAACGAACTCCCATAATGCAATTCCACGAAATCCAACGGAAAATTATTTCAAAAGACTGGAGCGTGGGGTGGCATCTTTGAGAGTCACATGTCACATGGCGCACACGTGGACTTCAGCCGTGGAAGCCACGCACGGGTCACTGCACGAGGCAGCTCCCAGCAGGGCTTGCCTAGAACAAAGCTCATCCAGAGCGGGAAAGGCCAGGGCCGGTTTACATCCTAAACCTGTTTACGCCCACAGAATCCTTATCCTCCATGGAGGGCAGCAGGGTTTGAGAGGGACATCAATTAACAGAAGCTGAAACCAAGGGGAACGACAAGATTTCTCACCATGAAGCACCGGTGAGGAAATATTTAATCTGGAGACACAGAGACGTGAATGGGGCTTTGGAGCTGTCTGCTCGGATTTCAAGAGCTGTCGTGCAGAAGTAAGATTAAATCAATTCTGCAGAAATTCCAGCTAAAACCGGTGATGGCTGTTAGACAATGGGCCAATTGGTTCTATATGAGAGAGGCTGAGTCTCGTTAAGACTTGCCTCCTTCAAATACGTCCCCAGTGGCCTTCCATGTTGCTTGAAATCCCTGCCATTCACATCACTCCTTCAGGACAGGGTAGGACGGTTCCTATGAACGATTATCTGAAAAGCAGAACACCTCAAACCATTAGCTTCTACTCACACGTTTGCACAGATTACTTGGTTTCGCAAACCACCTGTGAAAGCAGAAAGCAAGCCACAGAATGGGTCCCAAGAATGGGACGCCCTGCCATACAGCTTAGAGCCAACTGCAAAGTGGGGTGTGCTGGGGGGGGCGGGGGGAAGGATCATACTCAGTAAGAAAGACCCATCGAAAGTCCCTCCTTCAAAGTCCCATCTGCGGACAAAAGGGGATTCTGTTCCATCTTCTCCCGTTCCAAGATGAGTTGCTCTACGAACCCCTTGACCTTACACACACACACACACACACACACACACACACACACACTCGAGTGCATGTAGAACAGGTAAAATCTGAGGAAGGTCTGTGGATTGTTTCGTGTCACTTTCCCAGTTGTGATGCTGGCCTGTCGTCCTACAAGATACCGCCATTGGGGAAACCTGGGTGAAGGATGCAAAGAACCTTCCTGTACAATTCTTTGCAGCCTCTTGCGAATCTATGATTATTTCAAAGTAGTAAGTTTAAAGAAAACAAAACAAAACTCGATTTTAGGGGCACCTGGGTGGCTCAGTCAATGAGCGTCTGACTTGATTCCGACTCACGTCTTTTTTTTTTCATTAATATGAAATTTATTGTCAAATTGGTTTCCACGAAACACCCAGTGCTCCTCCCAACAGGTGCCCTCCTCAATGCCCATCACCCACCCTCCCTTCCCTCCCACCCACCAGCAACCCTCAGTTTATTCTCAGTTTTTAAGAGTCTCTTATGGTTTGGCTCCCTCCTTCTCTACCTTTTTTTTTTTTTTTTCTTTCCCTTCCCGCATGGTCTTCTGTTAATTTTCTCAGGATCCACAGAAGAGGGAAAACATATGGTATCTATCTTCTCTGTAGGACTTATTTCACTTAGCGTAACACTCTCCAGTTCCATCCACGTTGCTATAAAAAGCCAGATTTCATTCTTTCTCGTTGCCACGTAGTATTCCATGGTGTATATAAACCACAATTTCTTTATCCATTCATCAGTTGATGGACATTTAGGCTCTTTCCACAATTTGGCTATTGTTGAGAGTGCTGCTATAAACATTGGGGTACAAGTGCCCCTCTGCATCAGCACTCCCGTATCCCTTGGGTCAATTCCTAGCAGTGCTATTGTTGGGTCATGGGGTAGATCTATTTTTCCTTTTTTGAGGAACCTCCACACTGTTTTCCAGAGGGGCCGCACCAGTTTGCATTCCCACCGACAGGGCAAGAGGGTTCCCTGCTCTCCGCACCCTCCTGGCTCATGTCTTGATCCCAGGGTCGTGGGATCGAGCCCCGCGTTGGGTCCCGTGCTGAGCATGGAACCTGCTTGGGATTCTCTCGCTCCCTCCGCCCCTCTTCCCTGCTTGTGTTCTCTCTCTCTCTCTCAAATAATAAAATAACGTAACATAAAACAATCAAGAACGCGGTTTTAGTTAAATCCACGTGTGTCGTCTCCTTCGATTTTCCGCGAGTGCTTACAAACCTTTTTGACAAGCGAAAGGTCCGGTTGTCAGTTACACTTACCCAGGCCCCAGATCCCTGGAGTCACAAGTAACTGAATGGTATCCCTTGCCCCACTGTCCTTTCCTCTTCCACCCTCTCCCCACGGGACAAATGGGCAGCCGGTGGCCACCCGGCTTCGGCGGGAGGGAAGGCATGGACGGAGAAGAAGGGAATAGGTCCGGCAGAGAAGGGAAGGAGGGAAAAGGAGAAGAGAAAGGAGAGAGAGAGAAGACACGCCAGCGTTTGTCATTCAAAAAGATAAATATTTTACAGCCCAGCTTGACTGGGTCAAGCACACTTGTGTTTTAATAGTATGCCTGCAAGCTTTCTTTTTTTTTTTTTTTTAATTTTTTTTTCAACGTCTATTTATTTTTGGGACAGAGAGAGATAGAGCATGAACGGGGGAGGGTCAGAGAGAGAGAGGGAGACACAGAATCGGAAACAGGCTCCAGGCTCTGAGCCATCAGCCCAGAGCCTGACGCGGGGCTCGAACTCATGGACCGCGAGATCGTGACCTGGCTGAAGTCGGATGCTTAACCGACTGCGCCACCCAGGCGCCCCTGCCTGCAAGCTTTCAAAACAAGTGTTTACCTGTCACAATAAACAGTTAGGAGGGAGGAACACAAAACAGGGGGAACCAGGAGCTGGCGGCCTGCCAGCCCCGCTCGGCACGACTCGGCACTGAGCTTATCACCCAGGCGAGGACCACCGTCGCACGTGGCAAAGCCTCTGGGCCCAGAGGAGGCCACTTGGGGCCAGCGGGCGCCTGGTGGAACCAGATCCTCCAAGGACCCGACGCAGCCGCCGCTGGCTGAGGGCAGCCCTCGGGGGGGTCAACGGAGGGCAAAGGGTTAAGAGATGGGCTCCCCCAGAGACTTCTGGAAAGACCCTTTACGGAGAGCTGGGCCACAAAATGCCACCCACTCCCCATCCTTCTCCGCCCTTTAATCTTTCTACAGGGCTCACGCACAAGGTGAGCGAACAGCAAGGGCCCTGTGGCTACTTGAATATTTGTCACTGGCCACCGGGAGCTGGCGGTCTCGCAAAAACTCACTTCTCCGGAGCCCTTTCTTCTACACCAAGAGCTTCTGTGCCCTTCCGTCTCAGGTCATCCTCATAACCATCTCTTGGGACAAGCTGGGGAAATATTACCGCCCCCACTTATGGGAACTGGACACGTCGCTTCACGCCTGACCCTCGAAGTCCAACAACTAGGAAAGACCCACACGAGGCCTCCCACCCATAAACAAACGCCTCCAATGACCTGGGGTTCTCAGTCTCTGCTTTCAGGGATCCTAAAGAAGAATCTCTTGAGTCACTCGTTTGAAAGGCAGACCCCCAGGGGCGCCTGGGTGGCTCAGGCGAGTAAGCGTCTGACCCCAGCTCAGGTCCCGGTCTCACGGTTTGTGGGTTCGAGCCCCGCCTCAGGTTCTGTGCTGACAGCCCGGAGCCTGGAGCCTGCTTCGGATGCTGTGGCTCCCTCTCTCTCTGCCCCTCCCTCGCTTGTGCGCGCTCTCTCTCTCTCTCTCTCTCAAAAATAAATAACCTGAAAATCTTTTTTATCTATTTATTTATTTATTTATTTATTTTTAATTTATTTTTGGGACAGAGAGAGACAGAGCATGAACAGGGGAGGGGCAGAGAGAGAGGGAGACACAGAATTGGAAACAGGCTCCAGGCTCTGAGCCATCAGCCCAGAGCCTGACGCGGGGCTCGAACTCACAGACCACGAGATCGTGACCTGGCTGAAGTCGGACGCTTAACCGACTGCGCCACCCAGGCGCCCCCTGAAAATCTTTTTTAAAAATAAGTAAAATGCAGATTCCCAGTTAGATTCAGGGATGTGGGCGGTGACGCAAGCAACGTCGTGTTTAATCAAGCGGGAAGCGGACTGAGAGCCAGGTGATTCCGAAGCGAGGAGCCGCGGAGGCACAATTTGAGAAACATCGTCCCTAGAATCTGGGGCCCCGAGATGACCGGCGTGCCTCCGAGCCCTTGCGAATTCACCGGCTGGAGCGGAGCGGGGCCGACAGTGTGGCAGGTATCTGGCTAGCGAAGCCCGGCGAAATGTGTGGACAGCGGTCCAGGCTGGAATGATATTGAGGGACGTTACCGGGTTACACGGGGTAGATCGCCTAACGTGAATTCTACCCCTTCCTTTTGACTTGTAAAATGTGGCTGCCAGACCGTCTAAAGTGACCTGCGGGGTGTGCAATCCCGTTGAACAGCACAGGTCTTCGGGAGTCTGTGAGGCACACGAAAGGCAGATTGCAGCCCACGGCTTAGCAAACGGCCACCGTGCGAGGATGGCAAGGTGAGACCGGTAGCCCGAGGCAGACTCCCGGGGGGTGTTCCCTGCCGGCCCCGTCTGGTCTCAAAGGACAAGGAAGGCAAGGGGGGAAGCAGGTGGTGACATAAGCCCCCCCCCACCCCCATTCACTTCACTCCTACAGGGTAAGGGTAGCTTTGCAGCAATTCACGATCTGTCCGGGACAGTCCGCCAACCACGTGGCATTACTTGGGAGGGACCAAAGGTGAACGGGGGTCGTTAAGCAGGAGCCCGTATGTACGTGAGCTCTTGAAAGGCGATCTGAGAAGCCTGGGGGCGATCCTGAGCAGAATGGACAAGCACAGAAGGCCCTGAGGGAGGGGAGGGAAGCATGGTCAAAGTTGACATCGAGACCCGTTGACTCTGGCGGCAGTGGGAAGGATGGATTTAGAGGCGATGAGACCAACAGCGGGAAACCCGCTAGTCGGCGCGACGCTTGACCAAGTGTAAGCAGTCAAGGCCGCCGTGAGAGCAGTGCCTGGAAACGCAGAGGCAGCCACAGAATCCAGAAACCCAAGAAATTAGTTCTGGTGATTAACCGGCTGTGGGGAAGGAGGAGGCGGGCCCCACCAGGCTCTGGTGATGGGGAAGCTTAACTGGTGACTCCAGAAACAGAATCTGGGAGCTTCGGAGCAGACCGTCTGTCTGTTCACTTGGAAGGAGATGGTTAATGTCGTCGTGGATAGGACGCGCTCCGGAGAGGCCCGCGTGACTTTCACACGAATAGGTTCTGTGCAGAGCAAGCTCTGTCTTCAGTGGGCTCCAAGTTCAGACATAAGCAGGATGCTATCCACATTTGGGAAGCATTTGTGTGGCGGGTGTTCAAAACCGTGAGAGTGAATTGAAATCATAAAGGATGAAAGGGACACGGAGTCAACTTGAGAAGCCGGTGACTCACCAGCGTTCGGTCTGGAGACTCCGCATTAGTCTGCGTGTTGGCAGACCCTCATGTGACTCATGCCAATCTCCACTCCCACCATTACCACCACGGCCGGATCGAACGCCTTTTGCCTCGACCCACTGGCTCAGGGGAGCTCACGGACCGGGGACAGGAAGCCACTTCCGAGGTCCTTGGGGGCCTTTGACTCTATCGGTGCCCTGGGATAGTCATGTGTGGCCTTCCCTACGCACACCCAAGAAGAGTCAGGGAAACACATGTTCCTCTATTTCTAGAACTTATGACCCGTTTTTCTTCCTTGGAAGATCAAGTCACGCAGAAAAATACAACGTGACCGTGCTTTTTCGTGTCGTCTCAAGTTCTTAAATAGAATATAAGTTCCTAAGGACGGGGATACATATTCACATTTCTTTGGTGTCTTCCTCCTGACTCCTGCTTTCAGGGGTCAGAAGAGGGCCAGACATTTAGGAAGGTGTCTTATCTTGAAAAGGAGGTTTTAGGGGCGCCTGGGTGGCTCAGTCGGTTGAGCGACCGACTTCAGCTCAGGTCACGATCTCACGGTTTGTGAGTTCGAGCCCCACGACGGGCTCTGTGCCGAAAGCTCGGAGCCTGGAGCCTGCTTCGGATTCTGTGGCTCTCTTTCTCTGCCCCTCCCCCACTCATGCTCTATCTCTCTCGCTGTCAAAAATAAATAAAACATTAAAAATTTTTTTAAACAAAGGAAAGAAAAGGAGGTTTTAGATAAATATTTGCAGGCAAAAAAAAAATATATATATATATACACTCCATCCAAATATACTGAATGACGGTGCATGAATGAGATAATCCCTCTGTGTAGGCGATCTTGAGCTATAGCAATATAGGTATTAAACTATTAAAGTCTCCCTAGGTAAACCGAGGCTGGCGGTTGCTACTTTCACTTGCAGGGGGAGCCGCAGAGTTCATGTGACCAAGACAGCACTCCTGGGTCTCATCTTCCAACCTGTCCTTCCTTGGTCTTCCCTGATGCTCAGCCAGGACCGAGGAGCTGTCCTCAGAACCGTCCATGTGTCCTGTGCCCCCGGATCTACTCCAGCACTGCCTTTCTCCAGTCCTCGGCCCAAGGGAGCTTTGCAAAACGCAAGCCAGACTGTGTCACTTCCCGCCTCCTCCCCTATCCCAGCTCCCTTTGTTTAAAACAGCCGTCCAGTGGCTTCTTACTGCATTTGAAATAAAATCCAAACTCTCGAGCGCCCGGTCTCCCGAGTCCCTGTGATCGCTGAGCGTGACTTCAACCCCAAGATCCTTCCCAGGCTTTTCCTCTGCTTCCTGTCTTTGCTCTAGCGTCTCCTCCTTGCAGAGAATCTTCTCCAAACGGCGGACTCCGTCTCGCTCTTCAGAATCCAACTTAAAATAACACCCTCCTTGGAGGTACCTTCCCTAATCACACCTCAACCAATTTCAGCCCAAAGGACTAACTCTACCATGTATGTAGGAAAACATAATGTAGAGCTTGCATGATTAAAACAGTGGGGCCCTTGCAAATGAATGCACAGATCGATCAGTGAACCAGAACAAAAAGCCTAGAAGTCAAGCTACGTATGGGAATTCAGTATATGATAAAGACCCATCTGAAGTCTCCAGGGAAAATATGGCTTTGTAAATAAGCGGGACTGGAAAACAGGGAATATGGGAAAAGATACAATTGTAACACGTTGCATACCCTTCCCTTTCACGGGTTGTAAGCTCTGGACGGAGGGAAGCGTGTATTAATCTTCGTATTCTCCCCAGTAGACACACAATAAACTGCATGCCGTTTAGGAGTCTGAGCTCTTGAGTTGTGTTGTTTGGTTTCAAATTCTCGTTCCATCCTTTGCCGGCTGTGGCCCTGGGCAAGATATTTCATGTCTCTAATCTCCAGATTTTCCATCTGTGGTGAAGAGCGGGAGACAGAGAGGGGGAGAAACGAAAAACAAAAACCTCGTCTCTTTCGGTTGCGTTAGAAACAAATTAAATAAAGCAGGTAAAAGTGATTGGGACAGTGCCTGGGATACTGAATGTGCCCAATAAATGTTGGTAATCGTCATTACGGTGGGGGGGGGGGGAATGGCTTTGACATTGTGATTCTATTTTTTTTTTTTTTTTATTCTTCGCGTGATCATTGTTCGTTGTTGTGATTGTTTGGTGAAAGAACATCATGTTAAAAAGAACATTCCAGGGTGCCTGGGTAGCTCAGTCGGTTAAGCGTCCGACGCTTGATTTCAGCTCAGGTCATGATCTGGCAGGTTCGTGGGTTCAGGGCCCACATCGGGCTCTGTGCTGACAGTGCAGAGCCTGCTTGGGATTCTATCTCTCTCTCTCCCTTTCTCCCTGCTCCCCTGCTCATTCTCTCTCTCTTTCTGTCGCAAAAATAAATAAACTTAAAAAAAAAATCTTCAGGTAAAAAAAGAACATTCCCACACTACATTCGCTGACGATCTACAGTCTTACGTCTTTCTTCTGCTCTGAGCCTCGGTTTCCTTATTGCTTCACTAGGGAGGTTAACATGGGGGCTTCAGGGTTTTTGCCAAGAGTGGAAGATGACCGGCCTTTAAAATCAGTGCCTGGAGCATAGCATATACTTAATAATAATCGCGTCCTTCTCCTTCCCTTCCCTCCCCATCTGTCAGTCATATACTCAGTGGCAGAAGCAAGCTCAAAACTCAATTGCCTGCCCCCCCCCCCCGGGTGATTCAGGTTGGAGAGCCAGTCCTGCTGGGGGTCTTGGGGAAACTCAGGGGATCCCCAACCTGGTGCAGTGGCTGAGCGTCTCATCCCTGCAGACCTAGTGCCTCTTAAACCACAGTCTGCATTTGTAGCAGGTGACAGCTTGCCAGGGGGTCCGGCCAGGCATCCGGGTCTCCTCCGTGCCCCGGGCTCCTGTCCCAGTGCCCCAGTCTGTCCTCCGAGGAGTCCTGCTCAGAACTTCTTCCCCGTGCTCTCTAGGATCTAAGTGTGGCTTCTGAACTTGATCCCCGATGCTCACCCTGGCGCCCTCCCTCCCACTGCAGCCCTGCACAGCCTGACGGTCCAGGTGTACCCACCCCTCCCAGCCTGGAGATTCCTGCCCTCAGGGCCTGGTTCTGAGAAAGACAGACATCCAGATTCGCCCAAACCTTTGAAGATCAGCCCTTAGGCACCTGTTGGGATGAGCACTGGGTGTTGTATGGAAACCAATTTGACGATAAATTATATTTAATGTATATTAAAAAAAAAAAAAAAGGGGGCGCCTGGGTGGCGCAGTCGGTTAAGCGTCCGACTTCAGCCAGGTCACGATCTCGTGGTCCGTGAGTTCGAGCCCCGCGTCAGGCTCTGGGCTGATGGCTCGGAGCCTGGAGCCTGCTTCCGATTCTGTGTCTCCCTCTCTCTCTGACCCTCCCCCGTTCATGCTCTATCTCTGTCTGTCTCAAAAATAAATAAACATTTTGGGGGCGCCTGGGTGGCGCAGTCGGTTGAGCGTCCGACTTCAGCCAGGTCACGATCTTCGAGCCCCGCGTCGGGCTCTGGCCTGATGGCTCAGAGCCTGGAGCCTGTTTCCGATTCTGTGTCTCCCTCTCTCTCTGCCCCTCCCCCGTTCATGCTCTGTCTCTCTCTGTCCCAAAAATAAATAAACGTTGAAAAAAAAAAAATAAAAAAAATAAACATTTTGTAAAAAAAATTTTAAAAAAAGGATTGTGCAGGGAAAAAAAAAAAAAAGGCCAGCCCTTAGGAGCTGGACAAAGGGATTTGAGAAGCTCTGTTAAGCAATCCGAGAAAAAAATACTCCTATGGGATGTTCTAGGAGGTTTGCACCCTGCTTCCCGCCGTATAACCAGCCTTAGTGGAGCTCAGCGGCAAAGCAAAACAGATGAGCAAAGACTAAATAAACCAACAGGCCGGGGGCCAGAAGGTCAGAGCCCTCGGCCATTTGCATATGCATTACCAGCCCAGGGCCAAGCTCCCTGGGCTCCAAGTCGCTTAAAAATGCGGGTCAAGTCACCGAAAGGTTCTGCTTTTAGGAAAAGCAATTGAGTCCCTAGGCCCTCCAAGAGATCAAAGGACCTTCTTTGTCCTTTAATGAATAAGCTGCGAATGAATAAGAGAAACAATTGAATTCTCAAGCGACAGAGCGATTACCCCGGGGCCGCACCCCGAACCCTCCTTGGAAACGAGAAATCCCAGCCCCCAGCCGAGGCAGGCCTGTGCTTTAAAGGAGCGGGAAGGCAGCCTGGTCCCCAGCTGGAGGAGAAGACGGGAGAGAAGCAGGCACACTTTCAAGGACCCAAGTTTCTCCGAAGCCGCTGGAAGTCTGGGGCCCCCGCAGGAATTGAGGGAACCACTAAGAGTTTCACGGGGAGCTTTGGGGTTTACACTCTCACTCCTGCGTCCCCTCGGGGCGAGCGCCTCTCCCCACCACGCACACGCGGCCTGAGTTTTTCCAGGGCCCTCGGCCTGGCCTCTGGCTTTGAGGAAGGCAGACAGATGTCATTCTGGAGCCTGGGCTGGCCCCAGCGAGGGGGACGGAACCACGGGGCCCGCAAAGGGGCCTCAGGCGCCTCTCATTCTAAACTTCTCAGCGGCGCACTGGGCTTAACGAGACGCTTAATAGATGCCGGTTCTGGAGTTTTCTGGAGGTGGGTGTGAGTTTTCTGGATGGCCGGCAGCACTGATGAATATTTACCAAAGGCTCCCCGGGAACCTGGCAGTTTGCCCAGTTAGGGGCTGCCTGGAAATGTCACCCTTCCTCGTCCCTCAGCTGAACTGAACACTGGGGGCTATTTTTATTTATTTACTTATTTATTTATTTTAATTTAAACTCAAGTTCGTTAACATACAGCGGTAGCATAGTCTTCAAATGACAGGCAGGAAATAACCAAGGCTTCATTAACACCTTCACCTTCGTGCTGTTGAAGAGAGACAGGGGGAGCCTGGGTGGTTCAGTCCCTTAAGCATCCGACTTCAGCTCAGGTCATGATCTCACGGTTCGTGGGTTCGAGCCCCGCGTCCGGCTCTGTGCCTACAGCTCACAGCCTGGATCCTGCTTCAGATTCTGTGGTCTCCCTCTCTGTCTGGCCTTCCCCCACTCGCACTCTGTCTCTCTCTGTCTCTTGAAAATAAATAAATGTCTAAAAAATTTTCTTAAAAAGAGAGAAAGAGGGGCGCCTGGGTGGCGCAGTCGGTTAAGCGTCCGACTTCAGCCAGGTCACGATCTCACGGTCCATGAGTTCGAGCCCTGCGTCAGGCTCTGGGCTGATGGCTCATGATGGCTCAGAGCCTGGAGCCTGTTTCCGATTCTGTGTCTCCCTCTCTCTCTCTGACCCTCCCCCGTTCATGCTCTGTCTCTCTCTGTCCCAAAAATAAATAAATGTTGAAAAAAAAAATTAAAAAAAAAAAAAGAGAGAAAGACAGGAATGAAGAAGAGGGGAGTGGGGAGAGGGGAGGGAATCCAAATAAATACCCCAATCCCAGGACACACTATTGAAAGGGTATCTGAGCTTCTTAAACCTGCCGCCTCCCGTCTGGGTCATTGTTAAGGACCCTTCAGGGCCGGACCGCCTTCCTTTCCAGAACCTGAGAATAAAAACGGATTAATTCGGCTGTAATTCTTCACATAAGAGAAAGAGCCCTGGCTCCATGAAAGATCTGACTACGAGGCTCGTTGAAGTAGAGAAGTTTCCTTCTATTTTTTCAAACGGGATTAGATTTACATGCAACCTCTCTCAGGCAAAAGGAGGTCCAACCCTAAGGGGATTTATCCAATATCTGTGTTGAATTACAAGTCGCCGGAATTTACTTCGGTGCTTTGGGGCTCACGTCACCATGACACAGGATTCGGGGTTCCTGCATTCCATTAAAAGATGGGGAGAGAGCTGGATGGAGAGGCCTGGGGTCCATCCAGGCACCTGCTCATAGGGCCTTGGGCAAATCCCATGTCCTCTGTACGAATCAGCTGCTTTCTCTGGAACATGATGGGGTAGTCCCGGGTAGTCTCTGGATCTCCCAGGTCCACGAATCTGCATCCATTATCATCCAAGTTCCTATTTGTGATTTTTCTCCCTTGCATTAATTCAGAAGGAAGGACAGGATGCCCGGAGAGATGTATCCATTTCCACCGAATAGAATTTATCTTCCAGGCTCTGGGTGCAGGGGAGACAGAGAGGAATACGGGTTGGAGACTGCTTCTGGAAGCTGAAACAGACTAAGGAATATGGAAAGCAGTCTAAAGACGAAAGCAGATTGGGGTTCCTGGGTGGTTCAGTCGGTTGGGCGTCCGACTTCGGCTCAGGTTGTGATCTCACGGTTCGTGAGTTCAAGCCCCGTGTCGAGCTCTGCGCTGGCAGCTCGGAGCCTGGAGCCTGCTTCGGATTCTGTGTCTCCCTCTCTCTCTGCCCCTTCTTCAGTCGAGCTCTTTCTGTCTCTCTCTTAAGAATAAACATTAAAAAAAAAAAAAGACCAAAGCAGAGAGAATGGGTGCCACTTTGGGGGGGATAAGAGAGTGCATCAGAATACATCGGAGCTAATTCTGAATCAAAGCAGACAAGGCAGGGCACAGTGAAGGGCACGGTCTTCTGGAAATCTTAAACACAGTGTCAGCTCTGCCCCAGTGCTCACTAATGTGCCGTCCTAGCTTAACTCATTCGAAAAACGTCCCGTCGAACCTTCCGACGGATCTTAAGGGAAGAGTCCCCATAGATTCCCCATAGATTTCTACCATCCTGGCCAGAGAGGGTGGAAAAATTCTCCCGCTCCCCACAGCACTTCTGATAAACTCCCTTACACCATGTGAGCTTCTAATCAAGGTCTAGGAAGCTAGATTCATTAATTTTAATGAATCGCTGGAACAACCCAAACAAGAGCCTTTGCTAAAAAAAACCCTTGCCTGAGTAAGATGACAGGTATCCTTCTGAGTAGGAAAAAAAAAAATCCGTAGAAAACTAAAAAGGGAAAGAAAAAGGCATGATTGGGGGGTAAGAAATCACTTTGGAATCTCTGGTTTTCTCAAGTCACAATTTACAATCTACATTTCAAGGTCAATTGAACCACTTGATGGCCAATTTGGGGACACGGAGAGAGTTACATGAGGAATTATAAATAGGCATAAGGGTTTCTGACACGAAATAGACCCTCACAGCCACACACGGCTGAGTCTGTAATGATCTCAGGTCATTCCCCAAAGCGCGGGTCAAAGGGGCTCCTTGAGCACAGGGACTGTTGATTTAACACCGGCCTGGTGACATCCATTCTGCTCCAGCCCTGGGAACGGACTCTCAACGTGGAGATATGGCACTAATGAGCTGCGAGGGGGAAAATCAGGATTTAAAGTGGTGGCGGAAACCTGACCCTTCTCTGACAGCCCAGGGCTCTCTTCTCAATTCTGAACCATCTATCCTGTTTCAGGGACGACACCCTGTGGGTTCTGATGGGTCACGATCGGGGAACACCGGGTCCTGACGGAGATGGTCGTCCACGGGGACTGGAAGTCATCCAGGAGGGGACTTGGTCCAAGGGGTCAAAGGAAGTGCCTGAGGAACCGGAAAGTAGAATCGGTCTGTCTGTCTGTACGCCCCAACCTGACAGCGTGGGGTGGTCACGGTGAAGGGGAGGCCTCAACTCTTTCGAGCGTAGGGAAAAAATTCATCCCCACGTCAAGACGAAGCCCCCACGTGGGTATTCAAATATGACTTCGTTCGGCCACTTTCCTTCGGGCGCCGAATCAGAAGTTTAGGGAGCCTTGCCTTTGTAGAACACGTCTGAAGATTACACAGTTTCGTCCTTGCCGCCAAATGTTCGAAAGCCGGCGTAGACGCGGCTGCGTCACAATCACCATTTCTCACAGGTGCCCTGAACCTCACCGCCAGAGATCTGGGTTTAGCGGGTTACCAGCGCTTCGGTCTCCCCACTGCTCACTGGGGAACCTGAGTGGTGGAAAAGCTCTATCATATTTCATGATAGAGCTCATTCAATTCTTCTTGGGAAAGGCAGGGGAGTTGCCTCGGAAAACGATGCAGCTGGTTCCGGACCGAGCCACGAACGGCCCAGAGATATTCAACCCCCGTCCGATGTTCATTCCCTCGCTAATCCGTTTTTGTCCCCCCTCTCCATTTGGAGGGTCTCTTTCCCCTTAAATTTCCTGCTCGTCTGGCTGCGACACCCGGTGCCTTGAACATGATCCGGTCCGCCCCCGAACCCACAGCCAAACACGCACTCTCGTGTTAAACCCTACAGCTCAGTCCTGTACTTCATCAAGGCACGATCGCAGCCACAACACCTGAACATGCCCCCTAATACGTTGTGACACCCTATTACTACCGTGCCTTTATGGGCTTCAAGGGAAATTACATTTTAAATTATAGCACACAAGTATAATGGAAAATCTAATTGTAGCAATGACAATTTATTTATCAATCATTTATCATTTTGATTTATAAGGTGCCCAACTTGATTTAAAGGTAGCTAACGTTTTAAAATCTCAGGGCACCCGTACAATCAAGCACACGTTGGAAGCAGCAAACTGAACAAGGGGGCTGATTTTCTGTGCAGGCCACTCAAAGACATGGCCACCCTTGCGTGACCCTGAGCAGAACATTCAGCGAAGGGCGGCCCCCTGGGTGGAGAGGCCTGGGTCCGTGCAGACAACACGGAGAGCATGTACGTCGCTGAGAAGCAGGGAAAGCGGGGAGCCTGCTCATTCTGGCGACTTCTGTGCTCTCCTGCTGGTACGATGTCAAGATAGTTGAGCGGCTTGTGTTTTTCTCTGACTTTAGAAGCAACTTATGTAAATGCGGATAAGGAAAAAAGACAACAACACCCCCCCCCCCAGAAAGCTGCAGGTTAACATTCTAATAAAGAGAAAAGCGGGGCGGGTAGGCGGGGCGCGGAAAAATTGTTCGGAGGGAGAGATAGTGGCATAAGGGGGGGTCAGCGGTTCTCTAACCAAAAGTCAGCTTTCACGGCAGATATCTGAGATATTCATGTTACAGCTCTGAGAGCATCAGGCACCATTGAAATGAAAAAAAAAATTCCAGTTTCTTTCTCTTTTTTTGCTCCCCGAAAGACTTTCTAAAAACCAGGAAATGCGAGAGTCTCCAACATACCTCCTGGAGATCTAGAAAGTTGTTTTCATTTGTACGAGTTCCCATAAATAGCATTTGCTAATAAAATCCCCTAATTGTTTGTAATATTAATGAAATCGGAATACACCTTTGATTTGCACTGGCACCTTGGTGTGAAACCAATATCATCGGGCTTTTGTTCAGTGATGTTCTAATTTCCCCCTTCTTTTTGTGAGAAATGTCTCCTCGTCACAAGCAAGGTCTTTGTTGGTTTCGTACAAGACATGCAAATTCATCATCCTTTCTTTTTCTTTTTTTTCCAAAATGCAAGGTGCAGGTAAGGAGAATTGGCTTACCTGTTGCTGCTAATCAATTTATTCGGATCCACACAAATCTCTGTTCCGTGGGTTTTTTTTTTTTTTTTCAATTTGCATGCTCTAGATTCGTTACAACTAGAATCCGATGATTTCTAGTTACCATTCTAGTTGGGCAACTTGACCAAGAGCTGTTCGATGCCAGCTGACTTCCAAATCCAAACTACATATTTTAAAATGGGGATGAATGGGGGTGGGGGGGGGGTCCTGGGTGACTCCGTCGGTGAATCGACCGACACTTGACTTCGGCTCAGGTCATGATCTCATGGCTCACGAGTTTGAGCCCCGCGTCGGGCTCCGGGTTGACAGCTCAGAGCCTGTTTGGGGTTCTCTCTCTCCCTCTCTCTCTGCCCCTCCCCTGCTCATGTGCACTCTCTCTCTCTCTCTCTCACCTTCGCTCTCAAAATAAATAAATAAACATTTAAAATAAGATCAAATAAAATGGGGATGGGTAGGTCTTTTACAGCAAGGCTTTTGTTTTGTTTGCCTTGTTACCAACTTGGTTTGAAGGTCGAGTGAGACACAGAGTTCAGGAGTTTCCGCTCAGAAGTGGGACGGAGGGCACGTACAGAGGACGATGTCCCAGACCCCAACCAGGCACCTATTTGCAAATCAAACCGAAGGTTCTAGATATCTGGTACCCACTAGTTTTAGGGGTCCTCCGGTTATCCGAGGAGAGTTAGGGTACGAAACGTCGAGTATACCCCACAGTCCTCAGCAGCTAAATGGGGAGTTTGGTTAAACGCAGGCAGTGCCCTCGTCGTGAACACACTTGGGCTGTGCGTCCGTGCACAGGGGGGTGCGATCCGGGGCCACGACTTTCAAAGTGGCCTCGAAGATCAACCGGTTCACACAGCTGTTTCTTTGGGATGCGGTCTTAGGCCATGACCACATTCTCAGCCCGAGCCCCTTCCGACCCATTAGACGGAACCCCGTGTGGCTCTATTTTAATCTCTGATCCGCTTAATTACCTGCGCTCTGCTCGCGATCCAAGGCCACCATTGCTGTTTCCATGGGGATGAGATTTTCCATCCTCCTCCACGTTCGTTCTAAAGCCGCCCTCCTCGGCAGGCCTGGATAGTCCCACCTTCGTGGAACGTTCTTCATGCCAAGCCCAGAGGCCCTCGGAATGGACTGGAAACCCGAATCATATTCGCAGGTGTCACCCGCCTAGACAGTGTCCACATCCAGCTTTCTTCCCGGAACCCAGTGTCAGGAGGAAGAATCCTTGGAATCACCACCTCCCCGTCCTCGGTCTCCTGCCAAAGAAAGACGTCATGGTTCCCCGCAACGCACCTACCCTCTTCCGGCACAGATTTTAAAAGACGACGCTCGTAGGACGAGACAGTAAACGCCACCGAGTGGCCAAAACAACCAAGCTCTGGGCAATCAGTGTGTCTTCATCTTCGATTTTGGGTAATGGAAGCTTAAACACAGGGAAGTACGGGCACTGAGGCTCTGCTACGTATCTCTGTGTAACCTTGGGAGAGCGGTTTAACCTTTCTGGGTCTGAATGTCCCTGCCCATAACCCTGAGGGGCTTGGCAACCTCCTCTGTCAATTTCCTTCCAGTTCTAACATTCCACGATGCTGTGACTTTGAGCCACCCAAGGGATATGGTAACGGGCTACTTTCCGCCAAAGACTCGGATGTAGTGTTATGAGCTGTAACACGGGCTTCCAGCAAATTCCCTCGCTCTCCCCAGCAGAATTCCCCGTGTCCGCACTCGGGGCCAGCCCGAGGTAATATTGTAAAGCTGGAGAAGGCTGTTATCAACCTCTCCTCTTCCCCTGGGGCTGCCCCCCACTGCCCCAGGTGACTGTATTATTCACTTGTCTTGTCGTCACCCACCAGGGCTGATGCCGCATGTTCTGACCACTTCCTGCTCCCCCAAGAGCCTCCAAACCCGCCTCCCTCTCCTCTGGGGCTCAGTGTGCCTTCCGTCAATCTTACGAGGTGCTCCGTTAACATACGTATTACTCGCCTCTAAAAGATACCCAAGGTGAACAAGACGTCGTAGCTCTCTCCTCGGGAGCCTTCGATCTCAGAGGCAGGGGATCCTTGCACGCAATTATGCATTGGAACACATCGAGGACAAAAATAAAAACGAAACACCCTTCTTTTAAGAAGAGGAACGCTTCTTTTAAGAAGAGGAAAAGGGCATCGCTCCCTGAAGCGAGAAGGGAAGGCTGTGCAGAAAGGGGGCATCTGAGCCGTGACACGGGTGTAGGTGGCTTCTGATGGCACAGATGGCCAGTAAGAGCATCACAGACAGAAAGGAAAGTGGGAGCAAAGATGCCGAGCGAGGAAGCACACCGAGCGACCCGATTTGGTTGGCTTCCACGGAAAGGAAGAAAACGAATGAGGTTATCAGCAGGGCTGGTTGAAAGCCCGTCATGAACGCCCGGAAAGCCTAACTAAGGTGCTGTTGTTTTTTCCATTGGACAACAGAGAGCTCTTGAAGGTCACGGGGCAAGGGCAGGGGAAGGGCAGGTCAGACAAGCGTGAGTTCCCAACTCTCCCCCGCATCGAGCAGCTGTGGTGGGTGCACAGATCAGAGTTTTGTGTTCACAGAATCCCTCCCCAAGGACATAGCTCTGGCTGCAGGCAGACCTGTGCACAACCGAGGAAAACAGAACGAGCCTGTCGTGGGGCGCCTGGGTGGCTCAGTCAGTTCAGGGTCCGACTGCTGATTTCGGCTCAGGTCACGATCTCGCGGTTCGTGGGTTCGAGCCCCGCGTCCGGGGTTCCGTGCTGACAGCGCGGAACGTGCTTGGGATTCTGTCTAACCGTTCTCTCTGCCCTTCCCCCACTCCTGCTCTATCTCTCTCTCTCCAAAAATAATAATAATAATAAGTAACTACAGACTGAAGTCCTGAGATGGGGGGGGGGGGTAGGGGTGGGAATGAGACAAAGAAATGTAAGAATTGGAGGAAGCCCGCCCCCCCCCCCAGGCTGGGGGGTGAGAAGGACATTTTAAGAACTTCTAAAAATGAAACCATCTTAGAGGCATATTCCTAAGGGAACGAAGCCAATCGAGGAAGGCTACCCACTGTATTTTACCAGCTACGTGACCTTCTGGAAAAGGCGACGCTAGGGAGGCAGTAAAATGATCAGTGGTCGCCAGGGGGTGGGTGGCGGGCAGGGGTGAACAGACACAGCAGAGGATTTTCAGGGCAGTGCAACTCGTCTCACGATACTTCAACGGTGGATACACATCGGTGCCCGTTTGCGCAAACCCACAGGACGGACCCCACCGAGAGTGGACCACATTGTCAGCTATGGTGGGGTGATGATGGGCCAACGTAGGCTCCTCGGCTGCCACAAACGTACCAGTCTAGTGCAAGATGTTCCTCGTGGGGGCGCCAGGTGTGGGGGTGGGAGACTGGGGGGCATAGGAGAACTCTGGCTTTCCGCTCAGTTTTGCCATGAACATAAAACTGCTCTAAAAAAAAAAAAAAGCCGATCTAAAAGGAAAAAAAAATGGATACTGATATTGCGTCCTTTTTTTATGTTTATTTATTTCTGAGACAGAGAGAGACAGAGCATGAGCGGGGGAGGGACAGAGAGAGAGGGGGACACAGAATCGGAAGCAGGCTCCACGCTCTGAGCTGTCCGCGCAGAGCCCGACGCGGGGCTCGAACTCACAGACCGCGAGATCATGACCTGAGGCGAAACCAAGAATTGGATGCTTAACTGACTGAGCCCCCCAGGCACCCCAAGGGCTTTTTTTTTTACTTCAGGGATCACCAAGTAGGAGCAGAGATTGATGCACGCAGAGAACACCCCGCTTTTAAAGGAAAGGCAAGGCTGTAAAGAGAGTCCATTTTTACACACACACACACACACACACACACACACACACACACACACAAATTACGGCCAGGATCTCCAAACTTCACTTTTTCTGTAACACATCTTCTCGAAGCATGTTAGCCTGTGCATGGTAATAGGCGATATCATGCGTGGAAATAAACTATCTTCACACCGTGCGTTAAAATAAGGTTTCGTTTTCAAAACCTCTTTGCCATAATTATGGGGATTCACGGAGGCCGCATCAGGGAAGCCCCTCAAGGCTTTCACGTTTTTTTAGAAAGTCCTGAATCGCGGACCCTGAAGCAGGTGCACAAGACTGCCTGTCCCTCCCCCAACGGAAAAGCAGGGCCAGCTTTCCCGTCACACCCAGGGCCACCAGAGGAAGCCCTTCTGTGCTTCCCAAGCAGCGTCCAGGCCTGTTCTGATTCCTGCCGAATGATGCTAGGCCAGCTTGGTAACAAGGGGAAAACTTTCAGTCCGTTTGTTTTGTGGGCTCGATATTTCCCGAGGACTTATTCTGAGTAAGTTCAACTCCTGCCTGTTTTCTGCAAATTTAACTCCGGGGGTTTCTGTATTTTGGGTAGGGCTCCTGTTCACGCTTCAGTCGTGCAAGGGCAGAAACTATAGGAATTCCTGTGCTTTGGGTGAATTTTTGGAATCTCAGCTCTTCCTCTCCAATGTCATAGGGCCGGGCTACGGCCCCGCCTTCCTCCTCCTCCTCCTGGATTCTCTTCACAAAGAGAATGACAGGGGCGCCTGGGTGGCTCAGTCGGTTGAGCGTCCGACTTCGGTCAGGTCATGATCTCACGGTCCGCGAGTTCGAGCCCCGCGTCGGGCTCTGTGCTGACAGCTCAGAGATTGGAGCCCGCTTCGGATTCTGTATCCCCCCTCTCTCTCTACCCCTCCCCCACTGTCTCTCTCTCTGTCTCTCAAAAATGAATACACGTTAAAAGAGAAAATTAAAAAAAAAAAGAGTCCAACTCTTGATTTCGGCTCAGGTTGTGTTCTCACGGTTTGTTGAGTTCGAGCCCCGAGTGGGGCTCTTTCTGACGGTGCAGAGCCTGCTTGGAATTCTCTCTCTCTCTCTGCCCCTTCCCAGCTCGTGTGCGCGCTCTCTCTCTCTCTCAAAATAAATAAATAAACTTTAAAAAAAAAAAAAAGTGAATGACAACGATCAACCCCTAGGTAGACACCAGCACATATTAGGTCCGGCCTGTTGCTGGCACCGACAGAATGGAACCAGCCACGAAAGCGAGACTTCTCTAGGCCTGTCACCCATGATTCTTACACCAGGGACAGAAAGGATCCTCCTCTCGGGTTGCGGTCTTGGAACAATGCATGCCCCTTGTGCGACCATCCTCTAATTTAATTGTGTTGTAGACAGAAATTGCGGTCTGTATGTTATTCTTCGATATTTTCTTATATTTGTCTTATGGGTTAATCAACGGTCAATTTTTGCAAATGTGGCCACGTATACTAGAAATAAATATATATTCACTGATTACTGGGTACAGAGTATGCTTTTTGTATCTTAGAGAGTTTCAAAAGATGTTTATTTTTGTTTATTTTTTAAAATCTTTTTAACGTTCGTGGGCTCGAACCCACGCATCTTGAGATCACGACCTGAGCCGAAGTCGGACGCTTAACCGACTGGGCCCCGGGCGCCCCAAAAGATGTTTAAATAATCTATGTCTTTCTATGTTTCAGTCTATTGGATCTAATACTGACAGTGAGGCAAAATCTCCCAGAATCATTATGGGTTTGTCCAATTCTCCATATAATTCAATCAAGTTTTCCCTGTGTATTGTTTGAGACTGTATCATCACTTCAAGCTTAAAATCGTCACGTATTTCCAAAGAATGGTTACTTTTCACATCATGGAGACCTCATCGTTATGCCTAATTCTTCTCCTTTCCTGGGAAAGCAGTTGTCCAATGTGAATGTGACAACGTTGTCTTGTTTAGTAGCTGGCTCGTCTCTTTTCCATCTGAATACTTTCGATGTCTCCGTCTCTTTACGTTCTGGGTACGTCTCCCGTATTGTGCACTCAGATGGATTTTTCTTTTTTCATTCGACCTCTCAGCGTCTGCCTCTCAACTTAGGAGTTGAGTGCACTTACAGCAAATGTGCAAACTGATTTTTATGCCTTCGGTTTTTACTATTCTATGCTTTCTCACTGTTTTTATGCTTTTTTCACATTTCCATTCCCGCATCCTGAGACTAATCAGTTATCCTTTATACTTTTACTTCCCTCTGATACTTAGCAGTGACATATGCAATTTCTAGGTGTTCAGGGGTCAAAATTAAAAAAAATTTTTTTTTCAACGTTTATTTATTTTGGGGACAGAGAGAGACAGAGCATGAACGGGGGAGGGGCAGAGAGAGAGGGAGACACAGAATCCGAAACAGGCTCCAGGCTCTGAGCCATCAGCCCAGAGCCTGACGCGGGGCTCGAACTCACGGACCGCGAGATCGCGACCTGGCTGAAGTCGGACGCTTAACCGACTGCGCCACCCAGGCGCCCCACAGGGGTCAAAATTTTAACGTGCCTACTTGGCTAACCAAGACCCCAAGTTATTCAGTATCTCCACCCTCCTCCTAAACAGGGAGACGGACTTAGAACACACTTCATGCCGATCACCCCCTCTTCCTGTGAGACTGCAGACTGGCATTTTAATTCCTTCTTCTGGGTGGGAAGCCCAGGATCTGTGGTCGTTGGACAACGTGAGTAGCTTCCTTGCCCTTCCAGTGGGGACAGCCTTCCTTCCATCCGTCTAGAGCAAATGTCCTCGGCTTCAGTCTGATTGGACAATTCTGGTCTCATATCTTTTCCTTAACCAATCCTCTGCTCTTAAGGGAGGGACTTTACTGAGTAACTGAGGAAGTGGATGACCAGGGTCCCTGTAGGGAATGATGGATCACCACCAGGCACAGACACAGGAGAACAGCCTGCTGTCCTGGAGAGAAGGAGAGATTGCTATCTGTCAGCTCCAACCAGCAGACATCTGCCCTTCAAATAAAGGGGGAGTGGGGCGCCTGGGTGGCTCAGTCGGTTGAGCGTCCGATTTCGGCTCAGGTCCTGATCTCACACTCCGTGAGTTCCACCCCCCCGTCGGGCTGTGTGCTGACAGCTCAGAGCCTGGAGCCTGCTTCGGATTCTGTGTCTCCCTCTCTCTCGGCCCCTCCCCTGCTCATGCTCTGTCTCTGTCTCAAAAATAAATAAAAACATTAAAAAAAAATTCAAATAAAGGGGGAGTTAACTGTGCGATAGGTACACTACATTCATTCGCTTACTTATTCATTTAAATGATAGTTAGTCATTCGTTTAAATATTAGATACTTGCCTTTCATGAGGCATCTGGATGGCTCCGTCGGCTAAGCGTCTGACTCTTAGTTTCAGCTCAGGCCATAGTCTCATGGTTTGTGAGTTCGACCCCTGCATCGGGCTTACTGCTGACAGTGCTGCTTGGGATTCTCTCTCTCTCTCTCTGCCCCTCCCCGGCTCGTTCTCTCTCTGTCTCTGTCTCTCTCTCTCAAAAATAAACAAACATTAAAAAAAAATAGAGAATGTATGCTCTTCCCACATTTCACACAGGCCGAGAACGGTTGGATAATTGCCCCGCGTCACAATAAATGGCGAGGCGCAGATAAGAACCAAGGCTGTCTGGTCCCCACAACCAGCTCTGTATGGACACACATGCACCGAATCCTGTATCTGGGACGCTTCGGGAACCCCAAGGTCACAGCGCTGCCGCCTTCCAGGGATGGAAGGATCCACGAAGGTGCCGAGGAGCAGAAAGATGTCCGATGTCCCCGGGCTCGACTTCTGATCACCTACGTGACCTACATCTCAAATGTCCACATATGTAAAGTGACAAAAAGAATAGTTCCCACCTCTCAGGGTCCCGGAGAAAACCCAAATGAGAAAATCCATATAAATGCTGACCACCCGGCCGTGCTCGTAGTAAGGGTTCAATACACATTAGCCCAGGAAAAAACAGAAAGTGACGTTCACTGGGAGACCTAACGAATGAGTCATAGGGCTGAGTCAGACCAACAGAGGAAAGAGGGGGGAAGAGGTGTAATACTCAAAAGAAAAGCCAGAGCGGCCCCTGGGTGGCTCAGTCGGTTAAGCATCTGACTTCGGCTCAGGTCACGATCTCACGGTTCGTGGGTTCCAGCCCCGCGTCGGGCTCTGTGCTGACAGCTCGGAGCCTGGAGCCTGCTTCGGATTCTGTGTCTCCCTCTCTCTCTGCCCCTCCCCGCTCATGCCCTGTCTCTCTCTCTCTCTCTCTCTCTCAAATATAAATAAACATGGAAAAAACAACAACAACAATAACAAAAGGAAAGCCAGAGATGATGTTCAGAGACAAGAGAAAGCAAAGGCTAAAAACTGGGTCGAGGCAGCTCGAGAAGGAGGGGGAGGAGGGAAGGAGGAAGCTTTCCATGGAAAGGTCAGCGAGGACCTTTCTCCTACCATTTTCCGTTTAAGCAGGGAGGGTCACGAACAGGTTTTTCCAGGAATCCAGACCAGAGGTGGTGGCGGTGTGGACGAAGAGGCAGAAGAGATGGGGGAGAAGTGGATAAATCCAGGACGCGTCTAGGCCTGCTAAGCGATTCAGTTCCGGGAAGAGCGAGGGAAGCATCACCATGACAACCGGGCTTCAGTTTGGGAAAGAGGCAAGTAGAGGGGCCTAAGGGAGTAGCATAGTGGGGAGGCTCTGGGGTGCCGGTGAGACAGCCAGGTGGAGCCATCCATGGGGAATGATGGACGCCAGCAGAGGGTTCTGGGAAATTTGGGAACCACGGCAGATTTATGTCAGTTGCTGTCTCCACATCTCCATCTTTTCAAGGCAGCTTTGAATCTGGCCAAAAGAGTGCTTCTTCCAGCTTTATAAGATTTGGTTAAGGAGATAGAACAAAAACATAAGGAACCTGTCAGGTTTGTTTTTTTTTTTTTTTTTCCTGCTGCCTGGGATGCAGATGTGATGGCTGGAGCCCCAAGGACCCGTCTCTAACCATGAGGTAGAAGTCAGGCTCTGAGGCTGTTGGGGCAGAAGGATGAGTGCTTGAGTCCCGGATGGCCTTGTGGAGCTGGCAGCAGCCCTCAGGCGCCCACTTCTAGAACTCGCTGGCCTACAAAAGGGATAGCTATCAAAGAGACTCAACAGCAGCCAGGATGAGATTGCTGAGAACCACGGGGGCTGATGCCCAAGGAAAGCCAGAGAGGGTGTAGGTAGAGGAGGCCCAAGTGAATTCCCTGATACAAAGACGCTCTCTCTGTTGCGTGCCCCTGTGGAGGGGGATGAGCAAAGAAAGGGACTCTACACAGTCCCCATGACGAAGGCCTCAATCCCCCTCAAGCCAAATACTTCAATGTCAGGAAGTCCTGACAGTTAGAAACCTTTTCCTTGTATGAAAAACAAAATCTGCCTTCCGGTGATTTCCACCCGTAGCCTCCTAAAGACACACGGAATAAAATCTACAACGCTCAGCTTCAAGACAGGCCTTCCAAACTTCAAAGAGGACAGGCCTTCCAAACTTCAAAGAGGACATAATTGTTTTTCAGTCCTCCCAGATGCAGACTCATTAACTGCCTCTCAAACATTCATCACGTCAAATTCCAGATCCTTCACAGCGTTTGTTACCCTCCTCTAAATGGACATTATCGTGTTAACATCCCCCCGTGGGCACCCGCTAAAGCAGGCCAGTGAGCCCCGCAGCCCATCACCTCCCTGGACCGGCACCGTGCTCCTACTAATGCGACCAGAGTGGCACAGGTTTCTTCAGGCGCTGATCACCCCGCGGCCCATACGGAGCTTGAGGCTCTTGTTACGTCAGCTCATCCATCAAGGACAAACTTGTTGACATCTTTTTAAACGACATCCAACCTCTCTGCGGAAGTGGACAGAGAGATTAGATCCCAAAAGACAGTTCAGACATGTTCCCTGACAGTGTCGGCTTGGAAATCAATTTTAATCTCTCGCCTATTATGTCAGGATGAAGCAGCCCCTAGAATACAACAGCCCCATTAGCAAAACAAATGACACGGGGCCCTCAACCCTCCAGAGCATTTCCAGCTGCCTACCTTCCCGCCGGTGACAAAGACAGTTGGCATTAGAGTGCCAACAAGGGGTGCCGGGCAACAGAACAAGCGACTACCCTAGAAACGCCTCGTTCCAAGCCGCACTCACAGAAACCAGAAGAAACTCTAGAATTCTGTCTAGAGAGGCCTTGCAAAAGAATGAAAGACCACCGATGTCCAAATTTAAAAACCAGGGCTTCCTGGGTCCCCGCTGTAGTGGAAACTGGGTCCTGGAACACGCGCTCTCTTGGCCTCAACTCCTGTATCTACAAACACGGATCCCAGTATCTGCGTCCTGGTATCTGCTTGGGTCAGAATATCTGCTTTGTGAGAACCGGGGATGACGTCAGCCCCTGAGCCAATGAGAACCACCCGGGGATGGCAACTATTAGCATAAACTGTCTAAGCCCACCTCCCACTTGGGGCGGGGCTTGTCTCCATGGCAACCCTCCAAGCCGACTCCGCCCGGGGCTGATCCCAGCAGCCCCAGGCAGTGCTAAGGCACAAATATAGGTGCTGAAGGGCAGGTGGGGGGCGCGGGGGGCAGGAAGAACACAGGCGCTGGAACTTCTTTGGCTTCTGACCTTGTCACCTCGCCTATTAAATGGGCCCCATCATTACGGGCATCAGACACCGTAACGTTTTCTTGAAAGCGCTGCGAGGGATCTGACGGACTCCTGGAGCAGCTTTGCTTCTTCGCCACACTCCCCTGCAGTCCGCGGCCTGTCCCCGGATGAAATCTTCGGACCCTCCCCACCTTTTCTGGACTGGCCCCTCTCGGTCAGGAGAAGAGTATCAGGTCAGCGGACTAAAGCTCCAGATTTCATTCAGCTGAGGTTTCTCCCCTCCTCCCCGGTTGGGGGCCCCGTTTTAAACCCCGATGCCTGGGGCGCCTGGGTGGCTCAGTCCGGTAAGCATCTGACTTCGGCTGGGGTCAGGATCTCACGGTTTCGGGGGTTCGAGCCCCGCGTCAGGCTCTGCGCTGACAGCTCGGAGCCTGGATCCTGCTTCGGATTCTGTGGCTCCCTCTCTCTCTGCCCCTCCCCTGCTCGTGCTCTCTCTCAAAAATAAACAAACATTAAAAAAAATAAATAAATAAAAAAAGAATGTAAACCCTGATGTCTGCACTGGAGGAGCGTCTGGAGCACCGGACCATCCATTCTTCTCCAGCCCCTCCTCCCGCATCTGTCTGCTGCTTGCTGCCCAGGACGATGGCAAGTTCGCCCGGAAGCATCCAGTTTAGGTCACTTGCCCAGACATGGTTACTGAGAAGAGCGCTTTCTTTCTCTCAATGTCCTAGTTGGCACAGTCGGTGATATGGTCTCCCTACTTCTGACGCCTCTGCTGTCCAGTGGATAGAAGGATCTGGAAGAGCCTGAGAGGCAGGCCCGGTTTGACACGGTATTAGTTCTCTGCAGGGGGGACGGTGCCCAGAGCTGACTCCCGCCTTGTGGGGCAGGTGAGTGGGTTTTCTCAGAGTGGCTCCCCCTGGGGACTTCAGCGCCCTCCTCAGAGCGAGGCATTGCCTGCCGGCACCTTCCAGCTCTCTCCCCCGGCCCCCGGACTTCTGGCTGCCGCCTCTCAGGTTCTCCCTGGGAGGACCTTCCAGCCAGGATCCCTTTCATCCGGCTCCAGGCCACATCCCACATCAGGGTCCATTAGGGTCTCTAGGTGTCTCTAGAATATACAGCACACAGCCCCCTTTGGCCTGACTTCTAGAAAAGGGCCATAGAGGCAGCACCAGCCACCGCGTGGCACCTTCAGCCCTTTCTGGGTGGGAATTACACACTAGTGTGTGTTTCCCAGTATCAGGGACACAGGGCAGGCTCTTCCAGAGCGAAAGACCTTCCGCTTTGCTACCTCGAGGAGGCAGTGGGAAAAAACAAACAAACAAACATGGGACTCCAGTAGATTCTCCCAACAAAAAACATTGACGCCCCACCCGTGAATCCTCGGGAGTCACTGTTGGGCCGAGCGTCTTCACCGTGAAGGCGTTTAACAAAAATGGGTTTTTAATGTTTATTTTTGAGAGAGACAGAGAGAGACAGAGCACGAGCAGGGAAGGAGCAGAGAGAGAGGGAGACACAGAATCCGAAGCAGGCTGCAGGCTCCGAGCAGTCAGCACAGAGCCCGACGCGGGGCTCGAACTCACGGACCGCGAGATCATGACCTGAGCTGAAGTCGGGCCTTCCACCGACTGAGCCACCCGGGCGCCCCTTTTTTTTTAAAAAAAAAATTTTTTTTAATGTTTATTTATTTATTTATTTATTTTACTTTTGAGAGAAACGCATTTTATAAAAATCATGCTACGTAGAACAATTGTCACAGCAGCTAACATTTCCTGAGCAATCACCATGTGCTAGGCGCCGTGCCAGGAGCTTTATGTCTGTTCCCCAATCCCTGAGAAAATCCCGTGGGCTGGGGCCCATCGTCAGCCTCGTCCTCCAAGGTCAGCTACGTTATCTTGCGAAGCGTTCCCCGCCCCCCAGCCCACCCCCCACGCCCCCCAAAATGCCGGTTGACCCAGAACTGCTTTTCCGAGGCTGCTTCTCCGTGGTTCAGAGTCAGCCCTGAGGAACCACGAGAAAAAAGTCTGGTGTTGAAGGCCACGTTTAACTCTTACGGAAATAACTTCTACACTTTCCCCAAACTCCCCACGACGCGTAGCATCCCTTCATCCTGTCCGCTCATCTCTCGGGGATCTAAAACTTGCCTCTGCTCTTCTGTGTCCAGAGCGAACACAACCAGAAGCAAGGTTTGAAAGCCAGCGTCTGGAGCCACGGATATGAGAGCAAGTTAGCAGGGTGACAGCGAGCCACAGGAACACGGCCGTCCACGGCCGCCCTTCCGATGGTAAGATGTCATCACGGAAAGGGCCAAACGCAAACCACTAGCCTCTCCGAGCCCGACTCGTGCAGCACGGTCGGTGACACTGCCCTACCTGGGCGCGTGATGGCTTTCCGCTCCCTGCTTTTTAACACACGCACACGCACGCGTGTGGTGTCCTCACTCTGATGGACAGAACGACAAGGGGTCTTGGTTTCCATTTGTCTGTCGAGAGCCTCGCCTGTGAGGTGGACTATTCAGGCTTTACCCGAAACAAACCTATCAGATGGACACGATTATTATACCCGTGTTCAAACATCCATGTTCTAACTTACAAGCCATGGGCCGCTAGTTATGTACAGAACCCAGATAGGGAGTACTAGAAAATCAAAAACATAGAAAAAGTGATAGCAACCCCCCTGGACCCGCGGGGCTCACCCGAAGCAGGGCCGGAGCTCACGCTCAGCGGAGCTCATTCTCGTCCGACGTGGGACTCGAACTCAGGAACCGTAGATCGTGACCTGAGCCAAAGTCAGATGCTTAACGACTGAGCCGCACAGCATCCCCCCGCCCTTTGTTTTTAGAGACGGAGAGAGGGCACAAGTGAGCAAGGGGCAGAGAGAGAGAGAGAGAGGGAACCGAGGCACTAGCTACGTTGTAGCAGACGAGCCGCTTAATTCCCTTCGACCCTAGTGTCCCCGTGCGACATGCTGGGGCAAGAATGTGTCAGCGCCTTTTTAAGGAATACACGGATCCCAAGGTAAGAAAGCCATCACACCTTTGCTTCTCGTTTCTGCCACTTGTATTAAGCGTGCGGCTCCTGGGTCCACACTGCCCCATTGCGCCGACCGGATTCCCCGTTTGCCGAGCCGACCCCGCGGTCTACGACCCAGCTAAGTATTTGCCGGTGGAAAAATGGACAGACGCACAGTGGAACAAGGGAGGCGCCCCGAAAACAACATCGGTCCTGTTAAATGACTCCTTCACGGCCCTCCCTGGAGGAGAAACCACCTCGGCGACAGTCCCACTTCACAGAAGCTCTGAGGCAGAGGGTTCTGGCCACGAGCTCATACCCGTCATTTGTGCAGGTTGCTTGGGATCTGTTTTCCTCACCCCTCCCTCCAGCCCGGCAGGGGTGCCTTCATGCCTCCAACATTACAAACGACAAGAGAGCCTGGTGACCCCCACCTCCCCTCCCCGGGTCCCCGTCACCCTCTGCGTCCCCAGGTGAATGCCCCTTCACCTCCGTGAAGTCCAGAACAGCTGCTCTCCACCCGAGCCACGAAACTGCCAACAAGGCGAATTGAGAATTCCTGACAAAGAGCCAGGCTTCTGGGAGTTTCCGGACGGTAAAGCAGTTTAGTCCCCGTCATTCACAGGATCCGTGCGGCCCAAGATAACACTGGCACAGTAACCAGGGACTCTCTCTGACCGCCGACTGGAGGTGCCCGTGACAGAGCCATGAGCAAAGTGACGTCCATAAGGATTTGATGAGAAAGCAAGAGCCAGATTCTGATCAAAGCAGCCACAGGGGTGGCAAGACCCCCCTGCGATGGGCTTGGGGCCTGCCTCCCCAGCGGAGCAGATCAGGCCCGGGGCACCTGGGTGGCTCCGTCGGTGGGGCGTCCGACTTTGGTCATGCTGAGGTCACCATCTCATAGTTCGTGGGTTTGAGCCCACAAACAGTGAGGAGCCTGCTTGGAATTCTCTGTCTATCCCTTTCTTTCTGCCCCCCCCCCAAATAAATAAATAGACTTTAAAAAAAAAAAATCAACCATAAGCAAAAGGATTCTCCGAAGTTACACCTGAACATACACTAGAGATTCCTTCCTTCCTTCCGCCCGAACAGTAATCTTTATTAAAAGTGACTATTTATTCTTTAGGGCCTGACACGGTTAGCTTCTCCGGCATTTCCACCTCAAGATAAAGCATGTTAAGGGCGTCTGGGTGGTTCAGTCACTTGAGCATCCGACTTCGGCTCAGGTCTGATCTCACCGTTTGGGAGTTCCAGCCCCGTGTCGGGCTCCGTGCTGACAGCTCAGAGCCTGGAACCTGCTTCGGATTCTGTGTCTCCTCCTCTCTCTGCTTCTCCCCTGCTCATGCTCTGTCTTTGTCTCTCTCCCTCTCTCTCAAAAATAAATAAAACTTTTTAAAAAGTTAAAAAAAAAAAAAAAGAAGAAGGGACTTCTCCAGGCAGAAGGGGGGCGGGGGGTGTCACATCGGAGCCGGAGAAAAGTGCGAGGAACCCTTCAAGCAGCAGCAAGCCCCGAACTCAGTCTGGAGACTACCAATCACTCCTCACTCGGCTCACCCTGGGCCAGCTTGCGGATTTTGACACATAACTCGTGACCAGCTGCCTGCCCGGTCCAAAACATATAGTCTCAGTTTCCCAGAAAAGAACGCATCGTTCTTTAGCCTGCGTCTCACTCTGTCACACCTCTGCAGTGCCCGAGAAGTTCAACAACGTATGTGTTTTGCACTACATAACAACGAGCATTCGAATTTCCCAACGTTACCATGAGAAGTTCCGCCGGCGGAACCATCACGAGCCCACGCGGGGATCCCCAAAGTGACAAGAGTAGCAGCAACAACAGAGCAGAAAAGACATAAATTCATCTCTGATGGGGGGGGGGGGTGAGGGGGCGGGTCTCTCTGATTCTCTAAGTGTGTATTTACAGCCCATCATCCCCACCCCCCAAAAAGCCACATAAACGAACTCGATGGACACGTTGGCATATTTGGTCATCAACGGACACTTGGCTTCTTTGAAGCCTCAAAGTTTCCATCACTTGCATTGTGGCTACAAGTGTCGACTTTTCTGCCAAAGCAACTTTGGATTCTCTGCCTTTGGTCCCGATAATTTTCCTGGAAATCAGATGGGACGATTAGACTCCCTCCCCCCCCCCCCCCCCCGCAATTGGAGCTGCACCTCCGGGCTGAGAGAAGAGAACCAGAGGCTAACCTACCTTCTAAACAGTTCTTCTTCTCCATCGGTCTACACTATGCACGATACCATAGTAACATGCGTGTTCACGGAGACCTACCTTAAAGTCACTAAGAGGGTTATTGGTCCGTGTGTTGCTTTGGATTCACTCCCCCCACCCCCGACATATTCTGGAATAAGGGACTGGAGGCAGGCCCTTCATTTGGAACGTGTTCCCAGGAGCGGGCCACCCGGGTTCAACGCAACCATAACCTTCCAAGCTGTCCTAAGCAGCCCTCCTTAGGATCAGTCCATCAAGGGATATTTATATCTATCTCCCTGACCACGTTTCTCATCGGTGAAAAGTTATCCCTGGGGGTGTCAAATGCCCGGCATTCAGGGGCTGCCCCACACCCAGGCAAGTCCCCAGGGCCCTGGAGAAAGCCCCCAGGGGGGCCGAGAGCAGCTGCTGTGGGCACCTGAGGGGGATGGGGGGGGGCGGGGAGCCTCATGACACACAGTAATCTCCACATCCCTGCAGGTGACCTCAGGGCAGAGCCCGAGGGAGATGTAGGGGTTTGTGTTCCTTTCCTCCACAAACAACTGAAATTTATCCTCTCGTGGTTCTGGAGACCAGAAGTCTGAAACCCCCCCGGGGTCGGCAGAACCACGCCCCCTCGGAAGTTTCCACTAAAGAACCCGATTCTCTTCTCCCAGCCCCCGGTGCCTCCAGGCAGGCGTTCCTTGGCTTGTGGCCGGGTGGCCTCTGTAAAGACACTTGTCATCGGATTTAGCGCCCCCCGGGTAATCGAGGCCATCTCACCTCGAGGCCCTTAATGTAACTACATCTTTAAAGACTCTTCTCCCGCCAAAAAAGTAACTCTTCCTATGGAGCAAAATCCGCTGGCATTTACTGAGAGCCTCCCCTGTGATGCGGGCTAGTCAGGCTTCCCCCCAAATTAGCTCATCGGATCCTCCAAACAAACCTGTCAGCCAGACGCGATTTTTATACCCATGTTCAAACGTCCATGTTCTAACTCACAAGCCATGGGCCTCTGGTGAGGACGTCTGCTTCTCAGATCGAACACAACCAATTGTTTGATGAATCTGTGATGCTGTTCGGACAAGGCGCATGCAAGGAGACGTTCAAAGAGTGGACCCCCTGTTTCCATCTTGCGCCGGGCGGCGCGCATTACGTAGCCGGTCCTGTCAGCGGATGTGAATTCCAAGCAGCAGATTCCAGGTCCGCCTGGAGAAAGGTTTCTCCTTTCACGCAGAGCGACTCATCCCCTCCTGAGGCGATGTTCCCCCTTTCGGCACCTATATTCACGCAGACGCCAGACAAGCACACAGTGGAGAGGTTAGAGAAATAATTTACTTCTCAAGTAAAGGGTTAGAGCAAGCCAACACCCGGGACCAGCCACATCATTCAGAGTAACAATAGCATCTGAGATGACAGCAAATGGCCTCCAATGACCCATCCTTCACAACCGTGGATTCTGACCGGGGGCGGGTGCGAACCAGAATCACTTGGCTCAGAGTTTGTTCGAGATAAACGTGCCCAGGCCCTACTCAGAACAGTGACTCCAAATCTTTAAGGGTGGGACGGGTGCGTGAATCCTTGGAAACTCTCTCCTGATGACTTTCACAGGCCCCCTGATTAAGGACCACGTCCCAAACAAGGGCCGTCTGGCTCCTGTCCACGTAGACACCACGTAAAAGGAACACAGCGCTTTGTTACATGCGAAGAGAGTGCTGGTGTTGAAACTAGGTTGTCCCTGCTCAGTCCCCAGACCTTTGGTCCCGCCGGAGTTGCAACTATAGTTACCCTGCCCTAACCTCCAACATCTCAAACATCCCGAACTGCTCAACAAGACAGAAGATGACCCAGAAACTTAAAAAGAAGACAGAGCCAAGGACAGAACGGACTTCATCAAAACCGCCCTCCCCCCCAACCTCACTGCCACAAAAAAAGTCAGATGAGCCCTCTGTCAATCCATCCTATAGACCTTTTCCTATTTTCCGGCTTCTTCGTTATAATAACAGAATAAAGGATTGACAGAATCACGTTGTACAGATAAAGAAAATCCTAAAGGGTCCTCAGTGCCATCTTTTTTTTTTTCTTAGTTTGTTTATTTATTTTGAGAGAGAGAACACAGCAGGGGAGGGACAGAGAAAGAGAGGGAGAGGGAGAGGGAGAGGGAGAGGGAGAGAGAGAGAGAAAGAGAGAGAGAGAATTCCAAGCAGACTGAGCTGTCGGTGCAGGGCCCCATGTGGGGCTCAAACTCATGAATCACAAGATCATGACCTGAGCCAAAGTCGGATGTTTAACCGACTGAGCCACAGGCAACCTCCCCCCTGACCCCCTCCCCCCGCCCCCACCTAGAGACATAGCAGAGAACCAAATAAAAATATGTGGAAGTCAAGGTTAGCCAGCTCTGTTACCCTAAAACTACATCATTGCACCCAACTCCTGTTGGATGAAGCCAGAGTCCTAAAGTTCTGTCTCCTTCCAGAAAAATGCAAACAATGTTTCAACACTAAGGGCCACCTGCTGTGTGTGGGTTTTTTTTTTTTTTTTTTTTTTTAATGTGATTAGAAACAGTGCTGTTCCAAACTACATGAATCATCTCTGCGTCTAGAAATCAGCTCCTGGGGCCCCTGGGTGGCTCAGTCTGTCAAGCGCCCGACTTCAGCTCAGGTCATGATCTCGCGGTCCGTGAGTTCGAGCCCCGCGTCGGGCTCTGGGCTGATGGCTGGGAGCCTGGAGCCTGTTTCCGATTCTGTGTCTCCCTCTCTCTCTGCCCCTCCCCCAGTTGCGCTCTGTGTCTCTCAAAAATAAATAACCATTAAAAAAGAAAAAAAGCCTTACCCCCAATGTGAGGGTATTAGGAGGCGGGGCCTCTGGGAGGTGATTGAGTTTCGATGAGGTCAGGGAGGTGGGATGGGATTAGTGCCCTTCAACGAAGAGGAAGGGACACCAGTGCTCCCTCTCTCTCCACCAGGTGAGGACACAGCAAGAAGACAGCTGTCTGCCAACCGGGAAGAGAGCCCTCACCAGGAACCCAATTGGCCGGCACCCTGATCTTGGACCTCCAGCCTCTAGAACCGTGAGCAGCAAATGCCTGTTGGTGGAGCCCCCCGGACCCCAGTTGCCAAAGCCGACTTTGCACACATACGTGCACCCTCACAACCACACAGGGCAACTAGTCTTTTCAAAGAAAAGGGTTTTCTTTCCTTTTTGGTGATTTCGTCTGTTTCCCTCCACACTACAAAAAAAAAAAAAAAAAAAAAAAGGCCAAGGTTGAGGAATTTCTTCACATCTCCAGGGTTTGCTCTGGTGTCCCGAGAACGTGGCTGGTGACGCGGGATAAGGTGGTGAGCCCTATCCTGACAGCAGTTCCTTCCGGCTTATTCTAAATCCCAGCTGGGTCAACCAGTGCACAGAGCGACTCTTCCGACCGTGACTCCAGTCCCCTGAGCCTCTCCGTTAGGTTTATCAAACTCTAAAGCTGTAGCCCCGCCCCGGGGTTACCACAGCCCCCAAATCCTACTGCTCCCCCAAACTCCTACCCTGACTTCAAGATAACGGGCATAAAGGTGGCTCACCCGCTCAGATAAGGACCCTGCTCAGATTATGAGTTCCACTATACAGGGCTGGGGCTGTATTTTCAAAACTTAAATGCCTTTTTACTGCTTCGAGGACAAATTCACCACATTGAATGATAGCCCTACCGCAGTTCCCAGAAAGGTCGGGAAGGTTGTGTCCTAACATATGATTGGTGATGTCATATAGTCCAACATCCACTATCATTCCCATACCTGACTCTCCCCAACTCAGAGACTGACTGGCCGCCACTGGCCGAGCCCACCCACCCCAGGTTCTAGAAGAAAACGCGGCCAGAGGCGCAGGGAGGAATTCTGCAGGCACTCAAGTCGCCTTCCCCGCCTGCACCCCAAGAAATACTCTCCTGCTTAAATTTCTATGCCTTTCTTATAAGCGGTCCAATAACTCACCCCTCCAAGGACGGGCCAGCCTTGTTCTTTCCTGTTTGGCCAATCTCCCGCTCTGGTCCTGACTAGGAGCAGAATCCCATCCTGAAAATTGAAAAGTACCGAGGACGTGAAAAAAATCCATAAATGGGCAAGTGAATACACCATGTGATATGATACATGATTGACACAACGTGATGTGCTGTGACGTTGATAAGATGCAATATGGTCCCTGCTTAGATCACTTGCAATTCTTGCTGATTTCCCGTCCTTTTTCTAGCCACTTCTTTGGAACTCCCTCAACCCACAACCCAGACCACACGTGCGCCATGCCACAGATCCGTTTACGTTGTATCTGTGAAACTGCTTTTCTCCTCCTGCCTCTTGACGGATATAGTTCTGTCTGGTGCGAACCTGGCCTGATGAAGGAACCGGACTCTTAAGGGCGAGGTCAGGTAAGGTTAGGGCCAGTGCGGGCAGTGAGTTACCTGGGACCACGCTAAAAAAGGGAACTTCTTTTTTTTTTTTAATTTTTTTTTCAACGTTTATTTATTTTTGGGACAGAGAGAGACAGAGCATGAACGGGGGAGGGGCAGAGAGAGAGGGAGACACAGAATCGGAAACAGGCTGCAGGCTCTGAGCCATCAGCCCAGAGCCCGACGCGGGGCTCGAACTCACGGACCGCGAGATCGTGACCTGGCTGAAGTCGGACGCTTAACCGACTGCGCCACCCAGGCGCCCCTTTTTTTCTTTTTTTTTTAATGCTAATTTATTTTTGAGTGAGAAAGAGAATGCCAGAGGGAGGGGAGGGGCAGAGACAGAGCGGGATAGAGGATCCGAAGCCAGCTCTGTGTGGAGAGCAGCGAGCCCGACACGGGGCTCGAACCCACGAACCATGAGATCATGACCTGAGCCGAAGTCGGACGCTCAACCGACTGAGCCACCCAGGCACCCTAAAAGGGAACTTCTTACAGAAAATGGCAGAGGAGGAGGTAAAAAAAAAAAAAAAAAAAAGCCAGAGAAGCAGAAATAATCCAAGGCCCTAGTTCAGGAAGCCAGAAACAGATGCTACATGGGCTTTCAAAGGACATGCGGCCAGAAGCAAGGTTTGGAAGCCAGCGTCTGGAGCCATGGATATGAGAGCAAGTTAGCAGGGTGACAGCGAGCCACAGGAACACGGCCGTCCACGGCCGCCCTTCCGATGGTAAGATGTCATCACGGAAAGGGCCAAACGCAAACCACTAGCCTCTCCGAGCCCGACTCGTGCAGCACGGTCGGTGACACTGCCCTACCTGGGCGCGTGATGGCTTTCCGCTCCCTGCTTTCTAACACACGCACACGCATGCGTGTGGTGTCCTCACTCTGATGGACAGAACGACAAGGGGTCTCGGTTTCACACGTTGTCGATTTGCAGTCTCCACCAAGGCAAACCTCCGGAGAAACCTCTCCATCCTTTTCCCAACAACCCGACAGTACGTCCCAAATCCTGCCCCCCGCCCCCCTTCACCAAGCGGTGGTAGGGCAACCCCTCGGGGCTGTTCGGTATCAGTCCCCGGCCCTTTCCACATTCATCACCGAAGCGATCAGTGCCACCCTTACGGCAACCCCGGCAGGCTGCCCCGGAGACTGGAGCATTCGAGCTGTAACGTGGCCCGGGCCCTCAGCGTCTGGACGGGGCTGTCCCCGCTGGCAGGGGCAGGCCTTGGGGCAAATCAGAGAGAAGAAAAAAGAAAAGAGGCTGCCCTTTTACCTGGCTGTTGTACCAACCTGATGCAGATTTCTATGGATGGACAGTAAAAACGTTCCTAAAATGATGTGGTCATTGGAGGTCACACGTCATTGAAAAAAAAAAAAAAAAAAAACGAAAACAGATAGAAACAGGATAGTCAAGGGAGGATGATTATGAAGTTACCCACCGTCTGGGCACCTGGGGGGCTCAGTCGAGTAAGCAGCTGGTCCTTGATTTCGGCTCGGAGGGTGACCTCAAGGTTCTGAGATCTAGCCCTGCGTCCTCGGGGCTCCGTGCTGAGTGTTCAGCCCGCTTGGAATTTTTCTCTCTCCCTTTCTCCCTGCCCCTCCCCCTCCCTAATTAAAACAAACATTTTTTAAAACATTTATTTAAAAAAAATGTTGGGGGGCGCCTGGGTGGCTCAGTCGGTTGAGCGTCCGACTTCGGCTCAGGTCACGATCTCGCGGTCCGTGAGTTCGAGCCCCGCGTCAGGCTCTGTGTCTACAGCTTGAAGAAGCCTGGAGACTGCTTTGGAGACTGTGTCTCCCTCTCTCTCTCTCTCTCTGCCCCTTCTGCACTCGCGTGCTCTCTCTCTCTCTCTGAAAAATGAATAAACGTTAAAAAAAAGAAGGAGGAGGGGCGCCTGGGTGGCGCAGTCGGTTAAGCGTCCGACTTCAGCCAGGTCACGATCTCGCGGCCCGTGAGTTCGAGCCCCGCGTCGGGCTCTGGGCTGATGGCTCAGAGCCTGGAGCCTGTTTCCGATTCTGTGTCTCCCTCTCTCTCTGCCCCTCCCCCGTTCATGCTCTGTCTCTCTCTGTCCCAAAAATAAATAAAAAACATTGGGAAAAAAAAAAAAAAAAGAAGGAGGAGAAAAAAAATGTTACCCACTGTCACAGCAAACTGAAAATTGGGGTATGAATGGCAGAGATCGTGAGTGATACACCAGCCTGAGCCCCTGGCTCTCTAACCCTCTGAAAAATCACACAAGTAACTTACTTTTCCGCTTTTATAGGTAAAGAAACTAGGCTCGGAGAAGTCAAGCAACTTGCTCCAGATCACACAGTCAGTAAGTGGCCGAACCAGGGTTTGAACCCATGGCTAGTGTGGGAACCAGACTAACGCCCCTGCAAGATGTTCACATCCCAGTGCCTGCGACCTGTGTTATGTTCCCACGGTGAAAGGGCACGAAGGAAGCAGGTGGAATTAAGGTTGCCCATCAGCTCCCTGGGAGAGAGGGGCGCCCATGTGGACCCCCCATAATCACAAGACCCTTAGAGGTCGGAGATGGGGGGAGGGGGCAGGGAGCACGAGCTGAGGAAGGAGGGCAGCCTCCGAGATCTGGAAAAGGCAACAAAACTCTTCCCCCGGAACCTCCAGAAGGAACACGGTCCCTCCTCACACTTTGATTTAAGACCCATTGCGGACTTCTGACCTCCAGAATGTTAAAATAATAAATTCGTGTTGTTTTAAGCTATTAAGTTTGCGGTGATTTGTTATAGTAAGCTATAGGACACTAATAGAATCATCGAAGTCCTGGGTCTTGTGTTCATTATGACCACCGTTCATCTTCTTCGACTCTGTAACAAATCACCACAAACTTGGAGGCTTAAAAGCTGCACGAATTCATTAGCTCTCGGTTTCTTAGGTCAGAAGCCCGGATACGGCCTGGGTGGGTTCTCGGCTCAGGATCTCACGAGGCCAAAAGCAAGGTGTTCCTTTCTGTAGGTCCTGGGGAAGAACCTGTGTATCTAGTTCATTCCGGTGGCTGGCTGAGCTCAGCTCCTAGTGGGGAATCCCTCTCAGCTCCTAGAGGCTGCCCGCCTTACCTGCCATGAGGCCCCTCTTTCGTCAAAGGCGGCAACGGAGAAGTCGCCTTGCATGGAATGCGTCTCCCTTCAGAAAGGGCTCGGACCCTTTAAGGGGCTCGCCTGATTAAGGCTGGCCCACCCAGATAATCTCCCTTCTGATTCACTTAAAGTCAACAGCTTAGGAATCTGAATTACAGCTGCAAAATGTCTTTTGCCTTATAAAGTAGCACAACTGTGGGAGTGACAGCTCATCACGCTCGGGTCCTGTCCACGTTTCCGAGGAGGTAATTCTGTGCCAGGGAGGGGAAATCATGGAGGGCCACCTTGGAATTCTGCCTTCAACAACCACATTAGCATAGAGCAATTGTTTTGACACACTTGACTCCGTTTCACCCTCCTACCTACCACAGTAAGGTCTATTGCTTTTATTGGGTGAACCACACACACACACAAAAAAAAAACCTTAAAAAAAATAAACACCCAAACTCAGTATCGGCCTTCCCTGCCCACCAGTCCCACGTCCCACCAAATCTCCTTCTGAGTGTTGTTTATCTCTTTTCACAGCATTACGCAAGCACCCAGCTAGAAACCTAGTAACGGGAAGCGTTAAATTTACTGGTTCCGTCGGTTAAGCATTCAACTTCTGCTCAGGTCATGATCTCATGGTTCGTGGGTTTGAGCCCCGCCTCGGGCTCTGTGCTGACAGCTCGGAGCCTGGAGCCTGTTTCGGATTCTGTGTCCCCCCTCTCTCTCTGCCGCTGCCCTGCTCATTGTCCCTCTCTCTCTCTCTAAAATAAACCCTAAAAACAAATTTTTTTTTTTTAAGTTAAATTTACCGAGCACCAGGCACTGACCTATGAAACGTGCTTCCCCACAAATCTATGAGGTGGGTATTGATACTACTCCAATTTGACAGAGGAGTAAACCAAGGGGTGGAGAGGTTACGCGACACAATGGCTCTTTTTTTTTTTTTTAAATGTTTAATTTTGAAGGAGAGAGAGAGTGTGAGCGGGGGAGGGGCAGAGAGAGAGAGGGAGCCACAGAATCCGAAGCGGGCTCCAGGCTCCGAGCTGTCAGCACAGAGCCCGACGTGGAGCTCAAACCAGCGAACTGCGCGATCATGACCTGAGCCCAAGTCTGGTGCTTACCCGACTGAGCCACCCAGGCGCCCCAAGGACACAATGGCTCTCAGCGGTGGGACAGGGCCAGGATTAAAAAGCAGGCCGTGTGACTCGGGAGCCCAGCGCGTCACAGGTTGCTGGCTTCTGAGCTGTACCCAGGGTCCCCACCGGGAAAGGAGTGCCAGAGGGTGCTCCTATTTGCGGATCAGCTGTGACTTTGCTAACTAGGGCAATTTCTCCGATGTGGGTATTTTTTCCTCTTTACAGAACAAACGAGTTCACAGAACGTTCCAACAAACCCCGGGGAGTTGGGGGAAGTTTTGACTTGCTCAGCCATTTCTCCAAAAAAGCCAATGATCAGAGATTCCTCCGCCCCCCCACCCCCACCTCCCACCTTGTAAGTTTCCAGGCAGCAAAAGTACAGGGAGATCTGGTCGCCCACTCCCAGCAAATGACAAACCTTGTCGGGAGGGCAACGAGGAGCCTGGAAAATTCAGGGATTCTGCCCACAAATAACGTCTGTGCCTCACCCACACACGGAAGGTGGGAGCCCCCCAGTGCTCCCCCCGGAAGCTGTGGTCTCCTCTTTCTTAGGACCCCTCCTGTACAGGATCCATGTAGAATATATTTCTAAGTCTTTTTTTTTTTTTTTTTTAATGTTGATTGGAGAGACCAAGGAAGTGTGCGAGTGGGGAGGGGCAGAGAGAGGGGATTCGATCCCACAACTGCGAGGGCACCACCTGAGCCAGGATCACGCGTGGGACGCTTAACCGACGGCACCACCCAGGCACCCCGAATAGATTTCTGAATTAATCTTGAGCTATGCAGGGCCAAGCCCAGATCCCCAGGGCTGGTGAACTGTTGCCCTGTTAATCTCCCACCTGCTCAGGTGCGGGGTAGAAGCTTCCGGAGGCCAGGAGCTGTGCCCTATTACCCCTTTCATCTTCCTCGGTATCAACCTTAACAGGGGCTCAATAAAGACGTCTGTTGTTGGTAGGTTGGCATTCTTCTGAAAGGCCACAGACCTTCCATTGCTGAATGCCCTGCTTTTGGCGATTATAATAACATCTATCCAGACAGAACCATCCGATGGTTCTGTGGGGTCCCAGAGCCATAGAACTTAAGTTTCTCCTGTCTTATTCCCCATTCTTGGACAGTGGCCATGAGGGCATCTCGGTCTCACGAGAGCCATTAAGGTCTTCGTGTGATTCTGATGCCACAACTGATGATTATTCTCCCTCAGCAGATCCTAAGGGGGAAGGGGGGGGGGGTCAGGGACCCAAAGGGGTCCGTGGGATTCTTCTAGCAACCTCTTTCCAGCTGTGCATTATTGCAGTACAGCCCAAATTGGGAAATTGACACAGACATGGTCACGATTTGTAAAAAGTTCTAGGTGATTCTGAGCCGGTCTCTGCAAACCTTCCCCTGACCCCATGCTCGCTCGGAAACCCACACTACCAGCCGGGTTCATTACTCGAGCATCCTGCCGGTGATCTTTATTAACCAACCAGGAGAGAGTCCGGGCTTCTTCTGCAAAGGTCAAAATGGAAATTAATCTGATTTGTATCAATCTGCGCAAACAGTCTGCAGGCAAGCCGCTGAGCTGGCTTGGTTTTAAATGACTTGAAAATGAGCTTAGGTGGTAGCCAGCATTCCAAATTCGCCCCATTGTTATTTAAAAAAAAAAAAAAAAAAAAGGTCTCTTTGTCACATTAACTGAATTGGGCTTTTTTGAAGAAATCTGATTTTTCGGAATCATCTAAGTTTTCGGAGTTCGGCTAACATACTGTATAATTTGCCCATGCCCCCGTTGATGGTATCTTGGCCAGACATTGAACGTTTTTAAGATTTCTCGGATGCAACTTGCTAACCAAACTGGATGTGTTTGGCTCTCTGGTGGTTCCTGGTGGCCGAGGCTGCTGGTTGCCTCCCAGGATCCTTACTGTCTTTCTTCCTTACCGAGAACCTAAGTTTTCGTTGCATTATCTGGAATGCACATGTGATATGTGGAGCCATGGCTGCTATGTGGGAACATGAGGAATGGGTCACATATAAGAAATGGCAGAAGGAGCCTCGAGTCTAATAACTTCACAAAGCTGCCACTCTAGCCCCAGACCACCATATCCAGCCTGCCTTGACTCTACCAGAAAGAAAGAATATTCTAGTTTGCTCAAGCCCCTCTAATGCTGGACTCTTCTGTTACAGCCGCCAGCTCTGATCCTAACTGGTTCAGATGACAGCTTCACAAGTGCCTTTCAGCTTAGATGTTCTAGAATTCCAACATGCCCTTCCTTGACTTACCATCAACTATCAGGAAAAATTAAGCTCAGAGAGGTCAAGTGTCTTGGCCAAGTTACCAGAAGAACAGAATCTGGGTCTTTCTTCTTGAATAAGTAGGTCTTGGGTTTACCAATGCCACTTGTAATAAGAAGCTTCAAATAACCCACAAACACATTACCACTCATCTTGACACTAAATCCCCTAATGTTTTCTTCCATTTTGCTTCTTAGACAAGCACGGCTTTCTAAAAGCTAGATTATCGCAGCATATCGTGCAGTTGATAGCCCTCAATGGTATTCCCATCCATCATTCTTTTTTCTTGCGAACTGGGGTGCATTGATTGCCCAGTCCAGAGAACTGTGACAATCCATAATTTTTTTCAGAGAAATTGTGTGTGAGACTAAAGAAATTAGCTTATTTTGTCAGTGGCAAGAAACATGATGTCACTCAAACCCCCTTAAATCTAACTTCAAGTCAGGGCAAGTGTCGACACAAGAGAAATCTAAGTCCCAACCGCCAAAGTCATCCTGAGGGAAGGCCAGTGCTCTCATGCTGGCTCAGCATGGACAGTACATTAAACACATAATCCCTGTCATACTGAGACACCACCCCCCCACCGCCATCGCTGCCCTGTGGGACAAGTTGGAGGACATCTACTCTGCCTAAGGGCTCGACCTCACCACTACAGTCCTCGACTGCATATTCCATGCCCTGATGACCGCTGCTGGGTAACAAATTACTCCCCAATTCAGCGGCTTGAAACAACCAATTTCGCTCTGCTTTGCTCCCAGTTTTGTGGATCAGGAATCTGGGAAAGGCTCACCTGGAAATTTCTGGCTGAGGATCTCTCCCGTGGCTGCAATCTGATGCTGCCAGGGGCTGACTGCATACAAAGGCTTGATTAGGTGGGATATTCAAGATGGCGCACGCACATGGCTGATGACTGATGCCAACTGCTACTTGGATCTGTTGACCTAGACACTTGCACGTGGCCTGTCCAGCATGAGTGTCTCAGTGTGTCGGACTTCTTCCTTTTTTTTTTTTTTTTTAATTATTTTTAATGTTCATTTACTTTTGAGGGAGAGAAAGGGAGACAGAGCACGAGTGGGGGAGGGGCAGAGAGAGAGGGAGACACAGAATCCGAAGCGGGCTCCAGGCTCCATGATGTCAGCACAGGATCCCGACACGGGGCTCGAACCCACAAACCGTGAGATCGTGACCCGAGCCGAAGTCGGACGCTAAACCGACCGGGCCACGCAGGCGTTCCCTGAAGTCAGACGTCTTACGGGACAGATGGCTTTCCCCAGAGAACAAGACGGAAAGTTCTTGGTCTGTTAAGAGCTGGCCTCAGAAGTTGTATGCCACAGCTCCCGCTCCATCCTCTTGGCTGAAGAAGTGATTTGGTTGCCTCCGGACTCAAGGTGGAGAGACTCGCGGAACCCGCTTCTCAATAAGAGTGCCAAAAATTCACAGCCTTTGGGACGTGCCTTTGCATATCGAGGCTGGCGGGGGAGGCATGAGTGGATTACAAAGAGGAACCACAAGGAAATGGACTTTGGAAAAGTGTCCATGTCGGGGGTGCAGCTGGGTGGCTCAGTCGCTTAGCGTGTCTGACCTCACTTTCGGCTCAGGTGGCGACCTCACGGCTCACGGGTTCGAGCCCCACGCCAGGCTCTGTGCTGGCAGCACGGGACCTGCTTGGGCTTCTCTCTCTCCTTTTCTCTTTACCCCTCCCCTGCACGTGCTCTCGCTCCCCAAATAAATAAACGAAAACAAACGCGCCCGTTTCCACCGGGTTCTTTTGTTTCTCACTGTGCTCTTACGTTCTTCCGAACTGCCTTTGCCTCACCCTCAGCCTCAGAGAATTCCCTCTGCAGTCTCCAGTCCGGCCGGGCCCCTCCTGCTATGCCTCGGTGGCCCGTCATGCTTCCTCTGTGTCCTAGTACCCCCATCCCTTGTCTTCTCTCCGTGGAGCACAGTCCCAGGCCCATGACTCAGCTCCAGCGGGGAGAGCTCTGTCCTCTAGACAGGCCAGCGTATTGTCGCAAAGGGACATCGGGGCTGCACCGTGGGGCTCCTGTATGTCAAATACGGTCCGATACCTTTTTATCCTTTTATACGTCATCCATTCAATCAATACGTCTTGAATACCCGTAACGTGTGGGCATGCTGGGGATATGGACCTACCCCAGAAAGACGTGGTCCCCGTTCCCTTAGCCAACTAGCTACCTGCCCAACGAAGCAACAGAACAAGCCGAAAAAGCACTTTGCTCCACATACGGACGCAGCAAACCAAAATCAAGAGGGAAGTTGGAGTTATTTGGGGGTCATCCATAACGCGTCCCTTTCGAAGCTAACCAGGCCGGGGGTAGTGCATGAACTCCCACGTTCCTGCGACGTCCCTAGACCTAATTGCACTGTGGATTAGTTAGGACCCTGCTGGCATTTGCAGAAACAACAATTTCTTTTTCGTGGCCCAGGAAAACAGAAGTTGATTTTTGACACGTGTTCCCGACGGGCCAGTGGCTTTCCTCCGTGCGGTGATCCGGGGACCCACGGTCCTTCTACTTTGTCCTCCTGCCCAGTCCCTAAGCTCTTGTCCACACCCAGCCTGGGCTGGCAGAAAAGGGAAGAGAACATTCGAGAAGGTGCCTCTGCTTCTGAAAAAACACCAGCCACCTTTGTTCCCATTCTTTCAGCCAGCCTGACTCATCACGTGGCCACACTCAGACACAGAGGCTGGGCCAGGAAGCCCTTGCTGGGACTCCACTTATGGCAGAGGAAACACCAGGGGTGGTGGGAGAGCTGACCACACACACTCGGTCCTTTCCTCCACTCTTTGAACTGTAACCACCACGTCCTATGGAAATGGAATCAAACCCGGGTCCCCGGGTGGCTCAGTCGGCTAAGCATCCGATTCTCGGTCTCAGCTCAGGTCACGATCTCGCGGTTTTGTGAGTTCGAGCCCCACGGCGGGCTCCACGCCGGCAGAGCGGAACCTGCCGGGGATTCTGTCTCCCTCTCTCTGCCCCTCCCCTACTCAGGCTGTTTCTGTGTCCCTCAAAGTAAAGAAATAAACAAAAATACAAGATTAGAATAAAAGGAATGTAATCAAAGCCAGGGACATGAACTTCGAGGCAACCTGGACCGGGGGAGAGAAGGCACGGAAGGACCACGTACCGTATTGGATGGCTGGGGACGAAGTCTGTTAACCCTCACGTTCAATGTTTTTATGGGACTTCCTCAAGCCTGTCACGACAGAGCCATCTCCCTCACGTGCTGCCTTCCCGACATACTTCCTCAATGCCAGTAGCGAAGACAGACCCGGATTTTGAAGATCCTTCTTCCTCTTTGCTGCGTGTGTGGCTTACAGAGTGCATCAGACAATTCTGGGGCAGAAGAGATCTTCCGATGCGTTTATCTGATGGATGAGAAAAGTGAGGCTCAGCGTAGCTGAGTGACTTTCCTGAGACCACACAGCCACGGGGTGGCAGAACCCGAGGCCGAGCAAACAGCGATATGTCACAGGCACAGGGTGCCCTGAGTAAATACTAGCATCCATTTCCCCCGGATCGGCCCAAGCTTCTCTGTCCTAATTGCGTCTCCTGCTTCTTCTCCAGCCTGACAGCCCATGTCAGGTTCTGCAACACCGGAGTATCATTCTACAACCTTCCGCAGAATCTGTCAACAGAACTGTAAAGGTTTTAATTCAGCTTACACGCCACCTCCCTGTTAATTTCCCGGGCAAGGGGGCAGATCGTGGATCGTGGGAACGCCCACTCTGTCCTATTCCGGGGTTATTTGGAAGGCTCAAAATCAAATTCTTGTTTCATGTTTATCTATCTTCGAGAGAGAGAAAGATAGAGCGTGAGCAGGGGAGGGGGCGGAGAGAGAGGGAGACACAGAATCGGAAGCAGGCTCCAGGCTCTGAGCTGTCAGCACAGAGCCCGACGCGGGGCTCGAACCCGCGGACCACGAGATCACGACCTGAGCCGAAGCCGGACACTTCACCGACCGAGCCACCCGGGCACCCCTGGGAGGCTCGGACTCAAACAGTCAGATCGAGTCCTCCTTTCTACCGAGGCTCCAAACCATTTGGTTCTGTTTACCGTCCTGCCACACATTGAGGTTGATTTGGGTGGAGGCGACCATGCCGGTCGTCGCCCAGAGGGACACTCACGCGTCCCGACCATTTCCCAGGTACACCAAAACCTGGAGAACCATCTATCGGAGCCGCTGTCGGATTAACAAGTCTCCCGGTGGAACTTTCGCTACGGTTTCATTACGACCGCATCTGCAAAGCTTTGAGAGAGGCTGGTGGGGAGGAAAACCCACAGCTGTTTTTCAAGAAATTAATTTCTATCCCTGCAGTGATCAGTCCTGGTTAAGTGAGAGAATCAAATTATCTAAGTTACTTCTGCTGGGAAGGTCGGCTGCTCTGAATCCTGATGAAAAATAACACAATGGTGCTATTTAATTTAAAACCTCCGTCTGCTTCCCTTATAATTCATAATGGTTATGCCTCGCGTTTATGTAGTAGCCAAGGCTCACGAAGAACTTTGATAGCATGAAGGATTCATCCGGGGGACCCTACAGGGGAGCAAGGCCGAGCCTCTCTCTCTCTCTCTGTCTCTCTGTCTCTCTCTCTCTCTGTCTCTGTAGGGACAGCAGACAGGTAGGACCGGGCCCCCTGACCTGGCTTCCCGACTGGCTTTTCCACACAAGTCACCGCTCCCTCTGCGGTTATTCGGGGCCTGGCAACACGACGAGCCAGACTAATATATTATTACAAACGGACATCATGACATTAGGGGCCTGAAAGAGATAAGGAGTTATGGCTTGCAAATGTAAATCAATAAAGACCACGGGCTTTCAGCCATTTCTTGCGGAGAAAGAAGCCTCCATTGCTTCCAGCAGCCTGGCCGGCATAGGGCAGCCTTCTCCGAGAAAGTCTTCAATGTTGATCGAGTAGGTTCGTGCGTTACACAGACAGAACGGGCCGCGTACAAATGACAACCGACACGCGCCCCGCCCTTGGCAGTTTACAAAGCGCTTTCGCATGTAGTAGGGCCATTTGCACACACCCCCCACCTCTGTTCCTTCTGTGCTTTCTACGCTCCTGGCTAAACCGTGAGGGACTCTTCACACCCCCTCCAGGCGACACACGGGGCCCAGCTGCGCCCACCCCACGACATTGGCGCTCGCGGCAGCGGGGATCCTCGCAAGAGACGGTTGACTTTGCTCCGCCCAGCGGCTGGTCCCCGAGGACCAAACCACCAGCCACGTTGGACCTTCCGTCAGAGACCAGCTATCTGTCTCCTCTTCTGATCCGCGAAAAGAGTCCATGATACCCATGTCCGTGCTTTGTCGAGTGCCCACTTGACTTGCTTCGAACACAGCAACCATAAACCATAAACCATAAACCCCCATGTCCCCCCAGACCAGCCCAAGGTAACACAAAGGAAGAAACCGAGGCGTATGCTTGCCCACGTTCGGAATCCGGCAATGGGTAGAGTCATTCAGATCTGCCCCCATCCACAGCCCGCATACTTCCCCAGGAAAATCAGGACAGGACAGACTACATGTTCCAGCGAAAAGTAGTTAACGGATACAGGCAGGCGCCACTCCAGTCTGTGGTACCCCCTTCTTATGTGCTCCCGGCAACCGTGGTCTCTCCTGGTGGCACCGCCTCTGGGGAAACCCTGCCCTGGTAGTGATAGACTTCTCAGATGCTGGGATGGTTGTATCAATAGGAGCATGATGTCCAGACTAGGGGAGGTTACTTCAGAGGCCCCATTTCCTCTACGTATACTTGAAATATACCCAACTGAGAATACTGACCTTCCAGAACACATCCAGGGAAAAGGGACTAATTTTAGCTACATCTGAACAATCTGACTCAAGGGACAAGGACTGAAAAACAACCTGTAAGAGGAAATGTGGCACAGCCGGGATATTCGTCTTCGAGGATTTGCTGGGGGAGAAAGCAGCCTCGCTCCGTAGGAGACAAAGGATAGAGCTGAGTCGGAAAGAGCAGGCCAGTTGGGGCCAATCCCTGCGAGCAATGTGACCTCTTGGGCCAACTGCTATTAATGGGACAACATCAGCCCCTCCTCCTAGCATCCTAAGACGACTGGTGCGATAATGTATGCCAATGCTTACCCTGGGGTCTGAACGCTGTCATCTTTCGGTCATTACCAGACACGGTTCTTGCCTTCCAGGGAGAGACAGGGACAGTGGTGGGGAATGAGAGTTCTTCTCGGGACTGATTTCAGGCCAGATGGTTTGAAAAGCCAAAATAACACAGCTAGCCTAGCTTTGGGATAAGGCGTCCGATTCCTTTCCCGAGCTGCTCTTCCGCTGGACGGAAGATAGGCCTGCCCGTATTACTACGAAAGAATTTCTGAATCTCTCCCCCTTGAAGTAACTGCACATTCCCCAGAACAGGGGATCATTTGGTGTCAAAATCTCTCTACACCGACTTGCAGCTGAAACCTTTCTGCTCCACCTTCTGCGAAAATAGGCCATGTGGGATGGAACCAGCCCATTGGTGACGGGCCCTCCAAACAGATGGCTCAGGCTTCTAAGGCACAGTGACCGGAATCCAGCCAGCTTCCTGGATCTCACTTTTTAGGTCACAGGAACTCTGTTTCCTTGTCTAAAAAAAAAAAAAAAAAAAAAAAAAAAAAGGATTGGGGGAGAGGGAGAGGTGGGCACCATGGAGAAAAGCAGCCGGCCGGTGCTTCCGTGCCCATTAAAAGTGGTTTCCATTTGCCACTACGGGAAGGACACCACAACGATTGTGTGGGGTGACAGAGCTGTGGGCACCAGAGTGGGAATGACCCAGGAAATTTCCAGAATCAGAGCCCAGGCGAGGGAATGTACCCCTGTCCAGAGAGGGCCGCCCACCCCATGACAGGGGTGGCCAGCACAGACAGATGTCGGGACCAACTGGGGCATGGCCTGAGGGAGAGATACCGGCTGAGGGTCAGCCTGCGAGAAAGGCATTTGTGCCCGCGCGTCCCATCCCCCAGCCAGAACAAACTGCCAGCTTGTCCCCCAAACGCACTGGCCGTTCTGTTTTCTGCATGGGACACTTCTGTCCTCTCCCGCCCTGCCCACCCGGAAAGCTGCTACTCTTCTCGTTAAGACAAGCTCATAGATTTTCTCTTTCGTGAGACTTTCTTGGATCTCCAAGCAGAAGTAATCATTTCCCTGTGTGCGATTCCATGACATTTCATCCATACTTTATCGATGGCATGAAGGATATTGTCTTAGAGATAATTATCTCTGTGTCTGTGTCTTCCATCGGACTTAGAGCTCTTTAAGGTTAAAAGCATGGTTTCGTTGCTTCTGTATCTTCAATTTTAAACACCAAGTCTTTGCGTGACAACCTGGAGGAATCTGCTCTTTCCCTCTCCTCACTCCCACTAGCCTCTAAGCTCTGTGTGGAGGCAGCAGCTGTGTGTGGTTGGCTGCATGTCCCCAGAAGCCAGATTAGCCCATGGCATTTACTTTCTGAGCAACTGGACTGAATAGCGGAATGGATGGATGGACAGACAGAGATAGGGAGGGATGGGTGGATGAATGAATGTTTAAATGGATGGATGGTTCGATGGATGGAGGAAGGAAGGATGGATGGATGGATGAGTGGAGGGCTGGATGGATGGAGGGAGAAATGGATGGATGGATAGATGGATGGATGGATGGATGGATCGATCAATCACTCAGTCCACTGAGAGATAGATAGATAGATAGATAGACAGACGGATGGATGGATGGATACATGGATGGATGGATGGGTGGATGGATGGATGCATGCATGCATGGATAGAGGGAGAAATGGATGGATGGATGGATGGATGGATGGATGGATGAGTGGAGTGCTGGATGGATAGAGGGAGAAATGGATGGATGGATGAGTGGAGCGCTGGATGGATAGATGGATGGATGGATGGATGGATGGATAGATAGATGCATGGATAGAGGAAGAAATGGATGGATGGATGGACGGATGGATGGATGCATGGATGGATGGATGGAGGGAGGGAGGGAGGGAGAAATAGATGGATGGATGGATGGATGGATGGATGGATGGATCAATCACTCAGTCAACTGAGAGATAGATAGATAGATAGACAGATAGATGGATAGATACATGGATGGATGGATGCATGCATGCATGGATAGAGGGAGAAATGGATGCATGGATGGATGGATGGATGGATGGATGAGTGGAGCGCTGGATGGATGGATAGAGGGAGAAATGGATGGATGGATGGAGGGAGGGAGAAATGGATGCATGGATGGATGGATGGATGGAGGGAGGGAGAAATGGATGCATGGATGGATGGATGGATGGATGGAGGGAGGGAGAAATGGATGGATGGATGGATGGATGCATGGATGGAGAGATGGATGGATGGATGGATGGATGGATGGAGGGAGGGAGAAATGGATGGATGGATGGACGGATGGATGAGTGGAGGGCTTCTGGATGCAGGGATAGAGGGAGGAATGGATGGACAGATGGATGGATGATTGGATGGATAAAGGAGGCATTACAAAAATAACACCAAAGTGAGAGAGGATAAACTCACTACCAACATTGGGACAAAGGACGAAGTCTCCAGAAAGTCTCATGGCAGAGGTGCTCTCTAAAGTGAACCTTTACAGCAAAGGAGAATTTCAGCAGCTAGACAAGAAGGGCCTTGCACCCAGGAAACACAGTCAGGAAAGATGGCAACAGGAGCATATGGGGCAGCAAGGATCCCTCAGCCCCCGCAACTGAAATATGTAACATGTGTGTGACATCACAGAGAACATAAGCTGGGGACAGGTCTCCAGTGCTTGTCACGCGGGATCTCAAACGTCTCTTAAGAACATTGGAAGAGGCGCCTTGGCAGCTCAGTGGGTCAAGCGTCCCACTTCGGCTCAGGCCATGATCTCGCAGTTCGCGAGTTCGAGCCCCACGTCAGCCTCTGCTGTCACCGCGGTGCCTGCTTGGGATTCTCTCTCCCTCTCTCTCCGCCCCTCCCCCACTTACGGGCGCTCTCTCAAAATAAATGAATAAACTTTAAAAAAAGAAAGAAAGAAACCACTAGGAGCTACCCAAAGGGCTTTATTTCTTTGTTTTGTTTTAGCAGAGGCGCCCGGACAAGGCGTTGTGCTCTGAGGTTAAGGGGTTAAGTCTTCCGTGAAAACAACGCGCTGGCAGCACTATGGCGGGAATTAATCCGCAGTCCGCCACGGGCACCGGTGATTTACAAAACCACCGGGTGGGTAGGAGGTGAAAAGTACGCAGCTCTGAGGCTGAGTTGAGAAAGTGACGTTTGGACCCCGGGGCACCGCCAGCCAGTCTGCGGGCAGGCGGGTGACAAACGACAAGGGCGGGAAGGGTTGGGGGGGGGGGGGGAAGGGGGCGGGAGGGGAGGCAGCCAAGGTCACCTGGGCTTCACCTGCATGGCGGCTCGCGGAGCCCTGACCTATAAGCTCTGGCAGAGGACGGCCGAGGCCCGTCACGTGCGCGGACCCAATGTGGGTCGTGTCGTTTGGATCCACGCAATCTAGGCCACGGCGTACATCAAGGGTTTTTGTAATCGCAGCCCCTCGGGGATGCGTCCGCGTCTGAAATCCCGCTTTTGGGCCTCACCCGCACATGCGCACATGCACCCGGCTGTCCGTTCTCCTTGCAATGTCCCTTAGGCTGCAATGTCAGGGGACACCCGCTCCTTTCTGGGGAAGGAGGGACACCCAAAGCAAGGAAGCCTTTCCAGAACGGAGCCAGCCCAGGCCCCACCAATGCACCCCCTCTCACCCCTGGGACCCCTCCTATGCTCTCCTTGACCCCCGCGGCCCCCTTCCTCTTGGAGGCCACACTACTGCACCAAGGGAAGAAGGCTGGGGTTGTCCGTCCTTCAGGTGACAGATGAGGTGGCAAAGGGGAGCTTCCAGAGGAGAGGAGGGCAGAGCCCCTCCCTTCCTCCCCCTACCCACCCCCCCCCCCCAGCCTGCAGGCTGAACACAGGTCTCTTCTGCTCTGATTTGCCTACCTCCCTCCCCCCCCCCCCCCCCCGCCCACCCCCCTCCTCGCAAGGGCTGAGCCCTGCTCTCTCCCCAAGCATCAGTTAGAGAAGGGGTGTAGACAGACCGCTTTCTTCTTAACATGTATTTATTTATGTATTTTGAGAGACAGGGAGAAAGAGAGAGAGAGAGAGAGCGAGCACAAGCAGGGGAGGGGCAGAGAGAGGGAAAGAGAGAATCCCAAGCGAGCTCTGTGCTGCCAGCATGAAGCCCCACGTGGGGCTCGAACCCGCGAGCAGCGAGACCACGACCTGAGCTGCGATCAAGAGTCCGGCGCGCAACGGACAGGGCCACCCAGGCGGCCCCCAGCCAGACGGCTTTGTCTGCTGCCTCTCGCAGCCCGGTCTGCAGCGCTCTTCCCTCCACGGTGCCCACAAAAGAAAATGAAGAGGCAGCGTTATTGCCACGATTCTAATTACCGTATGCTAATTGGGCCCCCTTCAGGCTTCCGGGAGGGAGCCACTTCCCCGGGATGAAATGACAGAAGCCCTCGCACTTGCCTTGCTCTACAGAACGTTCCATACCCGGAAGCAGCCTGCACAGATACCCCAGGCGGGGAGGAACCCCCAAGATCCTGCCCGTGGGTGACCGGGTCCGCGTTCCATCAGACCCAGACGGACGTCCTTGACCCGAGTCCCTGTATACTGGGGATTTTAGGGTCCCTGAATGCGCCCGGGCCCCTAGGGCATGCAGATTTTCTTACAGGCACGTATATGCACTTATGGGGGTGGAGGGGGAGGGTTCAAAGCTTTTCTTGGTTTTTCAAAGAAACCCAGGTATCTTTTTTTTTTTTTAATGTGAAAACCATTGTCCTAGAGGGGAAAGCACCTAATTTATCAAGAATTTATTTTATTCTCTGCAGACCCTTGGGAAAAGCAATATAATAGCAAAAAAAAAAAAAAAAAAAAAAAAAAGGCAAGAAAAAAGAGGGAGGATTCGACTGAGATTGAAATTAGAACAGCGTCAGCAATCAAGGGATCAAAATTAATTCAGTTCAACCCATTTAACTCTTGCCAGGCTTGGTACCTCTTGGTTCAAACTCTAAGCAATTGTTTTTAATGTTTATTTCCGGGGGGGGGGGGGGGGGGGGGGCGTGGTTGCGGCAGGGTGGAGCAGTTCCAGAAAGAAACACAGAAGCAGAAACAGGCTCCAGGCTCTGAGATGTCAGCCCAGAGCCCGACGCGGGGCTCCAACCACAAGATCCCAAGATCATGACCTGAGTTGAAACCGGAGGCTTAACCAGTGGAGCCACCCAGGCGCCCCCAGCAACTGAAACAAAAAAAAAAAACGAAAACGAAAACAAAAACCCAACAAGCACTAAATCTTTAATTTCTTGCCTGGGCCTCTGCAGTGCTCTCCTGCTTGGTCTACCTGTATGCTTGCTTTTTATCTCTTTCTTTAGTTTCCAAGCCCGGAGAGAAGTCGAAAGAAGTGCACAGGGAACGGCCACCTACCCACCACACCCGGATTTGACCATGAACTTCGTACTGTACCTGTTGTCCCACATGGCCACCCTTCTCTCCAGCCTCTTCTTTGTCGCTGATGTGGATCTGGGCATCGTGTTTCCTTCCCGCCTCCTTCCATTTTATTCACTCAGAAGGCAGCGATCTTTTGGAAACACAGATGTGATTATACCACCAACTGGCACCTCTCCTATGTCCTCAGATGTGGCCCAAAGAGGCTTCGCGGGGCTCCAACTGGAAATACACCTGCTACAATGATATAGACAATGAAACTCAACTGTGTGTACAGGGTTGAAAAGAAAAAAAAAACGTTAGGGGCGCCTGGGTGGTTCAGTCGGCTAAGCGACCGACTTCGGCTCAGGTTATGATCTCACGGTCCGTGGGTTCGAGCCCCGCGTCGGGCTCTGTGCTGACGGCTCGGAGCCCGGAGCCTGCTTCGGATTCTGTGTCTCCCTCTCTCTCTGCCCCTCCCCTGCTCATGCTCTGTCTCTGTCTCTCTCTCTCAAAAATAAATAAACATTAAACAAATTTTTGAATGTTAAACACACAGTACATACGAATGTTACCTACGCCGCAAATAAAGAACCTTTTCAATTAAAACTCCCACTGCTGAAAAGTTAACATTTCTGCTTGGATCGGAGTTCCCCTGTTGCGTTGCCGACAAAATACGAAAATCCTTCGTGGCCGCCAGAACTCCAGATGCTTCCGATTTGATGAGGAAAATAAAAATAGCCCGCGTCTCGCCGTTGTTTTTAATAGATGTTGAGTTTTCCAAGCAGTCGTCCTGCCGAAGCAGAGCGCATCGGGGAACAACAGAATGCGTGACTCCGATGTCGTTATCAAATTCAGACCAGAATAGGCGTCTGCCCCGGAGGCGTCAGTATGAGGGTCAGAGATTTGCATCTTACAGACAGTGTATTTCCAGGCCCATGCGGGCGCTGAGGATGTGCAGTGATACAACTTGCGATTAGAGATATATTAATAGATAAGAGCATCTTGCGGGACTTTGTTGGCGTAGCATTTTTTTATTGTTATTACTGAGAGAACGGGGCGGGGGGAGTCTCTCCAACAGACACTCCGTGTGTTGCTGCAAAAGCACTTTCTGCCTCTGTTCCTCGAGCTTTTCTGTGGGCTGGATGCCTGGCCAGGGCACTGGGGGCGCCCGTCCACACCCCCCCCCCCGGGCACACAGAAGAGAGGACGATTGTGCCCACAGCCGTGGATAAGATCGATGGCAAATGAATCTGACTGGGAGGAGCAGGGAGTAAATCCACCGGTGGTGGTGTTGGGCCGGTGATCGGCCCTGACTCGCCGTAGGGGTCAGACCCTGGGGCACCCACGGGTCCACAGTCTACGCAGCTGCTTGCGAAGAACCCAGGCCTGCCTCCAAGTGTTCTGGCCAGAATGAAAACGTGTGTATGAAACATGCTCTCCCCATGATCATCCACTCTTCCTTGCTTGTTGCTAGAGCTCCAATTTTATTTTAATTTTTTCAATGTGTATTTATTTATTTTTGAGAGAGAGAGAGAGAGAACACAAGTGGGGGAGCGGCAGAGAGAGGGAGACACAGAATCCGAAGCAGACTCCAGGCTCTGAGCTGTCAACGCAGAGCCCGATGTGGGGCTCGAACCCACGAACTGTGAGATCATGACCTGAGCCAATGTCGGATGCTAACCGACTGAGACACCCAGGCGCCCCTAGAGCTCCAAACGGGGTGGCACGTCAGCTCCAAGAGCTGGATTGTGATTGGCCGAGGCCCGTGAATGTCATCCTGGTCTTTTTTCTGCCGGTTCCACGGTTTCCAAGGGTCCCTTGTGCTGGGAGTCATCTCGAGGCCCTGTATGGGCAATAGCACCAGAGAGAAGTGCATACGGGAGGCTCCCAGGAAGGATTATTCTCCGGGATAAAACGGGACTGCTTTTCCACCTGTCCCTCTGTCCTGCCCTGATCCCAGTGGGTGCGGACCTGGTGCTGCACAGCATCGCATCTTAAGATCACAAACGGACCAGGGCGCCTGGGTGGCTCCGTTGGTTAAGCGTCCGACGTCGGCTCAGGTCATGATCTCACAGCTCATGGGTTCGACCCCCGCGTCAGGCTCTGGGCTGACGGCTCAGAGCCTGGAGCCGGCTTCCGATTCTGTGTCTCCCTCTCTCTCTCTGCCCTTCCCCGGCCTGCGCTCTGTCTTTCTCTTCCTCAAAAACAAATAAACATGAAACAATTCAAAGAAACAAACAAAAAGATCACAAACGGACTCCCCCGAGAATGAGCAGTGGTCATGCTGAGGGTGGTGCGGCAAAAGGATGGAAAGGGTCAGAGTCCTTAGCGGGACGGAGCAGCCACACCAACCCCGGAACTGGCACCTCCTTGTTCCGAGAGAAAATTGAATGTACGTACAGCTGGATCTACTCCTGCCCGGGGTTTGTCAGTTGCAGCCCAGAGATCAGAGGCTCAGACACATGACGGCACAAAGAGCTTCAGTCCCATTGGGAAATAGAGTCTTTCCTCTGGGCACACGGAAGGATTACTCTTCCTGCCGCCTTGGAGTTAGCGAGGGTCATGTGACTACGTTGCCCAATTAGAGAATGTGGTTCAGAGCCCAAGCACTGAACTGCAGGCCTGAGATTCTCCGTGTTCTTTTTTGCTGCAGTGGCATCCGAGGGGGGGCCCCCTGTTCCAGCATCTGCCCGGATCACCAGGTGACGGTGGGGCAGAACCCTTCACCGATGTATGTGAGCATGAGTTAGAAACCAAATTTTTGTCAGATGAGGCCAATGGGATTTGGGGGTAGTTTGTTACGTTGGCATATCCTAGCTATGTTGAAAAATGAATATAGTTTCCATTTTACTTTTATTATTTTTTTTAGTTTATTTATCTATTTTGAGAGAGAGAGAGAGAGAGAGACCACAAACAGAGGAGGGGCAGAGAGAAGGAGAGACAGAATTGCAAGCAGGCTCCTCACCGTTAGCGCAGAGCCTGATGCAGGGGTTAAACTCACAAACTGCAAAATCGTGACCGGAGCTGAAATCAAGAGCCAGACGCTCAACCGACGGAGCCACCCAGGTGCCCCTCAATTTTACTTTTAAAGAATCAGTCTGATGTGAGTTACACACATCTCACTACGCAGTGATCAGGCTGTGACAGATCGGTTGATTCCATCGATCAGGCCACTCGACGCTCATCACGTCTTTCTTCATCGTCAGCAGAGCTTAAGTATTCTTCAGGGTCGCCGTCTTTCCAAACCCAGGGGATGTCTAACACCAGAGGTAATCGACCTCACAGTACGACTGTCTCAAGACGCTCACTTCCCCAGATTCTCCTGTAGCTCTTTTGGCTAATAAAAAATAATGGGAAATCTGTGCATAAGAGGCACGTATTAGTTTGCGAGAGCTGCTATAACAGAGAAATTTATTGTCTCACAGTTCTGGAGGCTCGAAGTCCAAAATAAAGGTGTCAGCAAGGCTGTGAGGGAAGTATCTGTCCCAGGCCTTCCTTCTTGGCTTGTAGAAGACCATCTTCTCTCTGTGTGCTCACACCGTCTTCCCTGGGTGGGTGTCTGTCTCTGTGTTCAAATCTCCTCTTTTTTATAAGGACACCACAGTCCTATCAGATTAGGTTCCACCCTAATTTTATTTTAACTTGAATTTAACGGGATTACCACTTCATTTTAACTTGGTTACCTCTGCAACAACCCTATCTCCAAATGAGGTCACATTCTGAGTTCCTTTGGGTTAAGGTTCCAACTTTATTTTTTTTCTTTCAGGGATACAATTCAACCCTGGTTTTGTTCTGTCTTTTGGTTTTGGCTTTATCTTATATTACCCACCCTCTTCATTTGTGTTTGGAATGCTGGTGTTCAGCCAAATTGTATGGAGCTAAGGCAGCCATCTTGTGGTCATGAGGGAGAAGACCAAAACTCATAGAGATGCCCCAAGAGTAATGGGCAACAATCTGGAAACGCCAACCTTCAAACTTCTTGTTAAGTAAACAATAATTGTTCTTCTAGTTAAAGCCACCATCAGACAAAGCCTCTATTAGCTGCAGCTACATTTGAATTTCTACCGAGATTAAAGACCAGATGTCCTAAGACTATCACCTCTGTCTCCAGTTTCACAGATAATAACAGAGAAGTCATTAAATACGACAGCTTCAACATTTGGTAAACAAAACCCATCTGATGGCCTTTAATGGGTTTATACTGTAGATAGAGAGTGAAATGAAATAAGGTCCAGCCTTTTTGAAAAATTAAAAAAAAACTCAACAAAAAGTTACTTATTTATCTATTTCACAGGTAAATACTGAGTATCTCTAACTTGTCAGCACTGTGGTTAAGTCTAGAAATTGTGTTTAAAAGCAGACGTGGTCCCTGCCCTCTTTAAACTTCTAGTCCCATAGGAAAGTTAACCAAATAAGCACACAAGTAACTACCAGACTGGAAAGTGAAACATTAAATTTGATCCAATTATTTAAACACATAAGGAGCTGACAAAGTGCACTCAGTGTTGAACAGCGAGCTTTCCGTCGAACTCCATCGGTATGTTTGTGAAGACAGAGTCTCGGGGATTCATTAGTTTTCATTTTCGTTCTCATGTTTTTAATGTTTATTTATTTCTGAGAAAGAGAGAGAGAGCACAAGTGGGGAGGGGCAGAGAGAGCGGGAGACACAGAATCCGAAGCAGGATCCAGGCTCCGAGCTGTTAGCACAGAGCCCGACGCGGGGTTCGAACTCACAGACCACAAGATCGTGGCCTGAACCGAAGGCAGACGTGTAACCCACTGAGCCACCCAGGCATCAGGGATTCTTTTAAAGAAGAAGAGGGAGGAGCACCTGGGTGGCTCAGTCATGAAGCGTCCAACTCTTGGTTTTGGCTCAGGGTCACGATCTTGCAGTTCGTGGGACTGAGCCCCATGTTGGGCTCTGGGCTGACGGTATGGAACCTGCTTGAGGTTCTCTCTCACTCTCTCTCTGCCCCTTCCCTGCACACACTCTCTTCTCTCTCTCTCAAAATAAATAAATATTTTTTTTTAATTTTTTTTTTCAACGTTTATTTATTTTTGGGACAGAGAGAGACAGAGCATGAACGGGGGAGGGGCAGAGAGAGAGGGAGACACAGAATCGGAAGCAGGCTCCAGGCTCTGAGCCATCAGCCCAGAGCCCGACGCGGGGCTCGAACTCACGGACCGCGAGATCGTGACCTGGCTGAAGTCGGACGCTTAACCGACTGCGCCACCCAGGCGCCCCAGAAATATTTTAAAAATTAAAAGAACAAAGAGGAAAAGGGGGTGTTCGTTGTAATTGTGTTCGTATAATTTATCAGCCAAATAAAGTATATTTGAGAGTTAATGGAGTCACCATGAATAATTGTCCCTGGAGGAAGGGGGCAGTCAAGGAGAGATGCCAGAACATCTGGGCTGCCTCGCTATGTGATTCGTCCAGTCTAAAAATCAGAATATTCAGAACACGAAGAAAGATGAAGAATCATGAGTCAAAACTTTAACTTCACACCGCATATCTCATTTTGGGGGACAAGAGAGACTGGGAAATGACTGCTTTAATGTGGCTCAGATTTAGAATTATACATTGAAAAATTCGTTTTTATTTTCCCACAACGTAAGTATGTAGACAAAAAAAAAAAAAAAAAAAAAAAAAAAAAGCTACATTTCCGGTATCCTAGGAAGTTTGTTGGAAAGACAGAGAAACAACCCATCTGGACATAGCTTGATGTGCAGAAATCGAGCACCGAGAGACAGATTGATTTGTTCCATGCCAAGCTGGAAGGAAACATCCTTCCCTGCTGTGACTTGTAAAAGAAATTGAAAGGCTGCTTCAGTATATTAAATGAGGCTAAAAACCTTGGTCAATAATTTTCTTCACAAAAAACAGAAAGGACGAAAATGATCAGAGATTGGTTCTAAATCCTTAATGTCTAGTCCCAGCTGGCAGAAACACTTTGGAAGCAATATTTTGCAAGCGGCCAGTGCCTTGGTCCAAATTGTGAGAGGATATTTTAAAAATGTATCTATGTTTCATTACGTTCTTTCCTCGTTTCTAAAACTGAGACCTGTCAAGGATGTCTGAGATGTTGTGCAAAGGAACACAGCTTCTTTTTCCAAATGGGTTTGGAACACTTTGATAGGACAGCAGAGTTTTACAAAAGAATCTTTTAAAGATACACTGGGTCAACATTGCGGGCTCTTTATTTACCTAACTATTCCGTCACGTTGAATACATCAGCACCCATATGGGTGACTTAAATTATTTTTTATGTTTATTTATTTTTGAGAGAGAGACAGAGACAGAGCATGGGCAGGGGAGGGGCAGAGAGAGAGGGAGACACAGAATCTGAAGCAGGCTCCAGGTTCCGAGCTGTCAGCACAGAGCCCGACGCGGGGCTCGAACTCACGAGCCGTGGGATCCAAAGCCGGACGCTCAACAGACCGAGGCCTCAGACGCCCCCATAGTTGTGAGGGTGCATGAATGCTTCCCCCCATCTCACACCTAAAGACTCTCTTCATCCTTCTCCTTCCAGATCAAAACAGAGGCGGGTCCTACAAAGTCCACAACACTCTCTACTTTGCGTTAAAGCCTGAGTTCGTTCTGGACTGCTTCTTACCAGGCAAATCATCTAGGCAGGTTATTTAATTTCTCCAGATCTCAATTTCTACATGGAAAATAGGAGTGATAAGAGCTACCTTGATTCAATGACAACATGGCATAGAACAGACAGTTCCTGACATTCAGTAAGCCTCACTAGAGACGACGGTTTAGTCCGTAGACCCCTGCCACCTTCCTTGCTCTCACAATTTCAGTTGACATCTGGGAGGGGTAAAAGCCAGGCTTCGTTTCTGTTTCACGAAAATCTCATTGACTATATAACGTAAGTGCTGTGTACAACTTGCGCATTTTAGATGGCGGACATTTAGAAAGAAAATGCACCTGTGTCACCATCAAGAAATTAACGTTTCTAGACTTCCAGAAGCCTCCCCCCATCAAGCTATCTCCTCAAAGGTAAGCAATGTATTGACTCCTATCACGACAGAGTCCATTTTGTCCTTTTCAGAACCTCATACAGCACCTACCCTTTTGTATCTAGCTTCTTGCCTTCAGCGCACAGAGCCCTATGTGGAGCTCGATCCTATGAACCACGACATCACGACCTGAGCTGAAATCAAGAGTCAGATGCCCAACCAACTAAGCCACCCAGGCGTCCTGAGATTAACCAATTTTATTGATGTGGAACAGCTCATTTTCATTCATGGGAGTATTTTATCATATCTGTATATCATGACTGATTTTTCCACTCTTGATGAAGATTTAGGTTATTTCCAATTTTGGCTATTTTTTTTAATTTGTTTTTTTTTTTAATTTTTTTAATGTTAATTTATTTTTGAGAGAGAGAGAGAGAGACGGAGCATGAGCGGGGCAGAGAGAGAGGAGACACAGAATCCGAAGCAAGCTCCAGGCTCTGAGCTGTCAGCACAGATCCCGACGCGGGGCTCGAACCCATGAACCGTGAGATCATGACCTGAACCGAAGTTGGATGCTTAACCAACTGAGCCACCCAGGCGCCCCAATTTTGGCTATTTTTTTAAAATGCTACTATGGACATTCTTGTCTGGGCACAGAATATACTTTTCTATTGAGCATCTACTCAGAATTGGGATTGCTGATTTATACAGTTACTGTGTGTTTGGCTTAAAGCCATACCACACCAAAATCTTCCAAAGAGAAGTTTGTTAACTGGTACAGTTAAACAATAAATCTTTAAAAAACAAAACAAAACACAGGAGAATACCTTCACGGAAGAGTTAGGCAAAGATTCTTGTGTTTGGGGCTTAAAAAAAAGCCTTGCCTACCTCTTCCATGAAAGTATTCTGTGTTTTCTCTTAGAAGATTTATTGTGTAGGGGCGCCTAGGTGGCTCAGTCGGTTAAGCACCCAACCTTGGCTCAGGTCAGAATCTTGAGATTTGTGAATTCGAACCCTGCATCAGGCTCTGCGATGTCAGCTCAGAGCCTGGAGCCTGCTTTGGATTCTGTGTCTCCCCCTTTCTCTTTGCCCCTCCCCTGCTCACACACTGTCTCTCTCTCTCTCAAAAATAAATACACATTGAAAAAATAATAAATAAATAAATAAATAAATAAATAAATAAATAATAAATAAAATAAAATAACATAACATAAATAAAATAAAAAAAGATTTTTTGTTTGCTTTCACCATTGAACCCAAATTCTTTTTTTTAATTATTTTTATTCTATTTTTTATTTATTTTTAATATGAAATTTATTGTCACATTGGTTTCCATACCACACCCAGTGCTCATCCCAAAAGGTGCCCTCCTCAATACCCATCACCCACCCCCCATCAACCCTCAGTTTGTTCTCAGTTTTTAAGAGTCTCTTATGGTTTGGCTCCCTCTTTCTCTAACCTTTTTTTTTTCCTCCCCCCCCCCCCCCGCCCCGCCATGGTCTTCTGCTAAGTTTCTCAGGATCCACATAAGAGTGAAAACATATGGTATCTTTCTCTGTATGATTGATTTCACTTAGCATAACACTCTCCAGTTCCATCCATGTTGCTACAAAAGGCCAGATTTCATTCTTTCTCATTGCCAAGTTCTGTTGGAAGACTTTTGGTATGGTACAGGTGAGGTCAAGATTACTTTTGTTTTTCCATGGGGATCAACAATTTACCCAGCCCCAAATAATAATATGACCTACCTTTGTCCATATCAGATTAGAATCACCTTTATCATACATCAAATGACCACCGTGTCTAGCCTTTTCCTACTCTCTTTGCCTTTATTTTATTTTATTTGCCTTGTACCAAAACCACATTATGATAATTACAGGAGACTGATAACAGTACATGAAAGTCTAAGTGTTCCTACTTTGTTTTTCTTCCAGATCATCTTGGCTATTCTTGGTCCTTTGTATTTTTTTTTTAATTTTTTTTTTCAACGTTTATTTATTTTTGGGACAGAGAGAGACAGAGCATGAATGGGGGAGGGGCAGAGAGAGAGGGAGACACAGAATCGGAAACAGGCTCCAGGCTCTGAGCCATCAGCCCAGAGCCTGACACGGGGCTCGAACTCACGGACTGCGAGATCGTAACCTGGCTGAAGTCGGACGCTTAACTGACTGCGCCACCCAGGCGCCCCGGTCCTCTGTATTTTTATATGACTTTTATGAGAAGCTTTTCAAATTCCATGTGATAAGGCTGTTAAGACTTTGATTGTGGTGATATTGAAATGTAGGTCAATTTTAGGAGAATTGATGCCTTTACTATTCCAATGCATTAACATGGTATAACCCTCAACTGACTTAAGTCTTTTTTTTAAATATTTATTTATTTTTGAGAGAGAGACAGAGACAGAGACAGAGACAGAAACAGAGCGTGAGGAGGGGAGGGGCAGAGAGAGAGGGAGACACAGAATCTGAAGCAGCTCCAGGCTCTGAGCTGTCAGCACAGAGCCTGATGCGGGGCTTGAACTCGTGAACCGTGAGATCCTGACCTGAGCCAAAGCTGGGCGCTTAACCAACTGAGCCACCCAGGTGCCCCTGGTCTCCTTAGTTTAAAGTCGAGGAGTTGACAGACCCGCATTCCTTCTGGAAGCTGACTGACTGATTTCGCTTCGCATAATACACTCTGGGTCCATCCACATTGTTGCAAATGGCAAGATTTCGTTCTTTTTGATCGCTGAGTAATATCCCCTTGTACATATATACCACATCTTCTCCATCCACTCATCAACACTAAAAGGCAACCGACGGAATGGGAGAAGATATTTGCAAAACACATATCAGATAAAGGGCTAGTATCCAAAATCTATGAAGAAATGATCAAACTCAACACCCAAAAAACAAATAATCCAGTGAAGAAATGGGCAGAAGACATGAACAGACACTTTTCCAAAGAAGACCTCCACATGGCTAACAGACACGTGAAAAGATGCTCAACGTGGCTCCTCATCAGGGAACTATAAATCAAAGCCACAAAGAGATCCCACCTGACACCTGTCAGCATGGCTAATATTAACAACTCAGGCATCAACCGATGTTGGCGAGGATGCGGAGAAAGAGGATCCCTTTGGCATGGCTGGTGGGAATGCAAACTGGTGCAGCCACTCCGGAAGATAGTATGGAGGTTCCTCAAAAAATTAAAAATAGAACCACCCTACGACCAACCAGCAACTTCACTACTAGGTATTTATCCAAAGGATACAAAAATGCTGATTCGAAAGGGCCCATGCACCCCCCGTGTTTATAGCAGCACTATCAACAATAGCCAAAGTATGGAAAGAGCCCAAATGTCCATTGACTGATGAATGGATAAAGAAGATGTGGTGTGTGTAGACAATGGAATACTACTCAGTGATCAAACCTTGTTTCCTAAATACCTTTTTCCAATAGAAGGTACCAGGACTTTTCAAAGAAATGACTGATCCTAGGGTTTGGATAGCAGAAGAAAAGATATACTAGAACATTTGTGAGTGTGTGTGCACATCAGAAGGTAATTAAGTGCCCCTCCCCCCAATGATACAGTATGTCAGAACGATACAGGAGACAACATGGGACAAAATAAATCATGGGAATAACATTATAGCGCAATGAATAGAAAGGAACCTGTGAATTATACTGAGATGAAATATGTAAGTGATTAGATGAATGGATGAATGAATGAATGAATGAATGAATGAATGAATGAATAGTTTTTCTTAACCACAGGCCAACTAGTAAGCATATGAAGGAAAGAAGTTAGAAAAATCACCATTTTGCAACCATCAATGTAATAGCAGACCCAGGCAAAAATCATCAACAGATTCCAAACTATTCTAATTCCACTGAGTGAAAGTAGGTTCAGGAGCAAGGCATTTATACCGTCTCAAGTTATCTCCCAGCGGATTACTCGTTAATTACAAAAGGGAAAGAGAGTCCTGCACAGTGAAGGAATCTGATAGACACCACCTTAACTGGGTGATAAAAGTTACATCAGTAATAACGGTACAAACTGACATCATAGGAGGACTCGCGATGCAATAGCGAAAAAGATGTAATATCCTCGGCGTAGGGTTCCAAAAAATCCGCGAGAAAACACTGAGATCAACTCTGCAATGCAATCAGCTTGTATGCTTCAAAATGCTAATGTCATGAAGATAAGGAAAGACTGAAACATTGTTCCAGATGAAAGAAAACTAAATGCTGTACGTGACCCTGGAGTGATCCTTGCCTGGAGAAAAAAAAAAAAAAAATTGCTATAAAGGACGACATTGACACAATCAGTGAAGTTTGAACATGGATTTTATAGTAGATACTAACATTGAATCGGTGCGGCATTGTCTTAATTTTAGAGTGGCCGTACAAAAAAAATAATCTCATTCTTAAGGAATGAATCCTGACTTATTGAAGGGTGAAAGGCCATGAGATCTTCAACTTAATAAGTGTTTCAGCAAAGGGCCGCCTGGGTGGCTCAGTCGGTTGGGCGTCCGACTTCGGCTCAGGTCATGATCGTGCGGTTCGTGGGTTTGAGCCCCTCGTCAGGCTCTGTGCCCTCAGCGCGGAGCCTGGAGCCTGCTCCGGATTCCATGTCCCGTTCCCTCTCCACCCCACCCCCGCTTGCATTCTGTCCCTCTCCCTCCCAGAAATAAACAAACATTAAAAAAAAGTTTTTTTTCAATTAACCATCACATGCAACAAAACCTTAACAAGTGGTGAATCTGGGTGAAAGGTCAATGAAAGCACATCGAACTCTCCTGGCAACTTTCTCCGGGCTAGATGTTTTTCCAAGTTAAGAGTTTGAGAAATGCTTTTTAACCGACGCTTGTATTTCTCCTCCGATTCCGCCATACTTTAGAAATCATCTTGCTCATTTTCCTTCCAAATGTGAAATGTAGGCAGTGACCTTCTTGTTATTGACTTCGAGCCACTCACAGATGGGAAATGTCCTCAACGAGAAAGAGGAGCTGGGTGGCCTGCCTGGTGTATTCCCCTTCCTCTGGGGATCTTGAACCCCCATGGCTTCCTTGGTTCCCTCCAACGCCTTCAAACAGCTAGTGTGGACTTTCGTTTAATCAAGTGGGTTTGGGTATTAAAATCCAACTATCCTAGTTGTTCTTGGCAGACAAAGTGGTCTAAGGCAAGCTATTCCATCAGAGAAGAATGCAAAAGTTGGGCTGCACCATATCTTAGCACTGGATGTTCCAGTAGAATGAACTCCCAGAAAGCAAGTCCCAAGGGCAAAAGAATGTAGTGCCCAGAACGTGACCCTGAGATCCTCTTGTGGTAAAAAGAGCCTTCATGCTTCTCTAAATCCCCAGAGACAAACGTCTGTGGGGTCTTGAGTGTTTGCTAAATGTATGAATAAAGGAGAAAATGATGTCAGCCTGGCATGCACACCAAGGGCACCATGGATGACCTATTACCCACCAGTAAGACTTTCCCATTGTGGAAAACACCGATAGTCAACTCTGGGCCAACATCTGGCCAAGAAGCCCCTGCCATCAGGAATGATGGATTCCATGACAGTGAGTCAACACAGGATCGAAGCATGGCCTCATCAGCCTGTCTTCAACGGATGAACCCTCCCAATACACCTCAAACAATCTTCTTTCCCACCAAAATGTTGTTAGCATGAGTCTAGAGTTCAGTTTTGGAGGAAAAGAGCCAATGTTATTCTTTTAATCTGTACCAAACAGTGAAACACAGGACCTAGCTTACATATCTTCAACAGAGGACTGGCCTGACAATTACGATATAGTCTTATTGGGATGCCTGGGTGGCTCAGTTAGTTACACGTCTGACTTCGGCTCATGGTCCGTGAGTTCGAGCCCTGCGTCGGGCTCTGTGCTGACAGCTCAGAGCCTGGAGCCTGCTTCGGATTCTGTCTCCCTCTCTCTCTGTCCCTCCCCGCTCACACGGTGTCTCTCTCCCTCTCTCTCAAAACTAAATAAACATTTAAAAAATTTAAATAATACAAAATATAGCCTTATAATAAATGACTACTCGCCTATTTTATTTTATTTTTTTTTTTAATTTTTTTTAACGTTTATTTATTTTTGAGACAGAGAGAGACAGAGCATGAAGGGGGGAGGGTCAGAGAGAGAGGGAGACACAGAATCGGAAGCAGGCTCCAGGCTCTGAGCCATCAGCCCAGAGCCCGACGCGGGGCTCGAACTCACGGACCGCAAGATCGTGACCTGAGCTGAAGTCAGACGCTTAACCGACTGAACCACCCAGGCGCCCCACTACTCGCCTATTTTAAATGATAATGAGGGGATAAGCCAGCTACACATAAGTGTAGTGTGGCTGCATTTTTTAAAAAGACTATATATGTGCACAGATAAAGGTTCTGAATAGATATCAAAATATTAATATCCTTTGACCAAGAGATGATGGCTTATAAAAGTTTTCTTCTTTGCCTGGCCTACAATTATAAATGTTTTCTAAAAAATGCTTCTACTTACGAATTGTAATTTTTAAAAGGGCTTCTTTCAAAAGTGGCTTTTTCCAGGGGGAGGAAGGAAGACGTAGGTTTCTTGAGGCTTTATGAGGATAAAACTCTTTGCCTGTTGTTATCGACTAGAAGGGACAAGGTAGCCCGGCCCAGAGACGAGCGTGTTATGAAGGCTTCTGTCGGCCGGGCTGGTGATGGGTGACGCTGCCCTCGGCTGGCCACACGTCACTGTGATGGACAGGAAACCAAAACCCTTTAGAGGCCGAGGGACATGCTGAATTCCCACCTTGCTTCTTACTAGCTGTGTGATCTTAAGGAAGTCAACTAACTTCTCTGAGCTGCACGTCTGCACCCATAAGCTAATGTGGTGATGACCACCATTTAGAACAGACGTGAAGATGTTCTAAACTGCTCAGTCCTGCCCACCACCCCCCCCAGCCCCATGAGGTATTTGGCATGTAGTTTGCTCCACATCTTGGTGACAAGGGAACTTGTCATAGTTACTCTTGGCTTGGCAACCAGATGGTTACAGAATATTCCCCATCCCGTGCCCATTCATTGACAGGCCGCGTCCTCAAAATTGGATGGTTTTATGCCAAAGCCTGTTCTCTTAACGCTATGCTAAACTAGCCTTCTCCTTTAAAAAAAAAAAAAAAAAGTTTATTCATTTATTCTGAGACAGAGAGAGCGGGAGACGGACAGAGAGAGGAAGAGAGAGAGAGAATCCCAAGCAGGCTCTGCATACACGGCATGGAGCCCCACGCAGGGCTCGCACTCAAGAACCGTGAGATCATGACCCGAGCCGAAACCGAGAGTTAGGCACTCAACCGACTCAGCCTCCCAGGCGCCCCTAAACTACCTTTCCTAATGTAAATAACGCTCCCCCTGTACCGGTGTTGTAAAGATTAAACCGATAATATTTGAGGAAGTATCTGACAGGGTCTTTGCAAACAATTCTCAATAAATGCTTGTTAGGGCATTTGCTGGTTCATTCAAACGTAGACGCCTACACAACAGGACAAAAAGATTCTCGAGCCGTCCAGAAGACGAGTACTTTTTTTTTAAGTTTATTTATTTATTTTGACAGAGAGAGAGAGAGAGAGAGAAGAAGCAGGGGAGGGGCAGAGAGAGAGGGAGACACAGAATCTGAAACAGGCTCCAGGCTCCGAGCTGTCAGCACAGAGCCCGACGTGGGGCTTGAACTCACAAACCGTGAGATCACGACCTGAGCTGTAATCAAGAGTCCAGCACTTAACCGACTGAGCCACCCGGGCGCCCCCAGAAGACAAGTTCTTATCAAACCGCCAAGACAAGGCGTCACTACATAACAGCATCTTTGGAACTGTCCTCTGGCCAGGAACCCCTCGCCATGACGTAAAGAAACAAAATAAAGCAGCTTCTTAAAAATTACGTTTGGGGCTTGCAGATAAGGGACCAGGGCAGCTCAGATTCCCCAAGGACGCGTCGCTGGTTGGTGTTCCTCTCTGCTGGTAACTCCAGGATGCCCTCCGGGTGACCTTTATGGTGGAGCCACCACACCCCCTCATTCCCAGCCATCCCTGCAGGGGCAGGAATGCGGCGAGGAGTCCCTGGGAGCCAAGGCCTGCAGGAGGGAGCACGCCCAATGTCATTACTGCTGGACTGGAACGGGTCCCTCGGAGAAGCACTCTGACCGATTCGGGCCGGTTGATTACCTGCACCAGCTCCACACCCCGCGTACGAAGGAAAGAACAGAGGCAGAAACCTAGCCAACATCCAACAGAAATAACGCAGCACTCAAAGCAGGCTCCTAACCACACCTACCTCTTGTTTCATATCGTGCAGCAGGCTCTCTACAGAGAACCCAACGGACGCCATCCCATCAGACTTGACAGTAATCTCTATGAGATAGTTCTCATCGTCCCATTTTATAGACAAGTAGACTGAGACCCAAGGAGCTGAAGTAACTTGAGCTAAAGGTTCAGCATTGGAATGCACGCTTCCAGCACGGGCGCGAGAAGGTCGATTCACATCGGAGAAGGCGGCTTGTCTTCCAGCAAAGCCGATTAATTTGCTTTTCACGGTCCACGGAGACCCTATTGGAAATTCTTCGGTAATGGACACAGGAGGATCCCAGTGACGTTTTCAGACCCTCCAGCACAAGGCTTAGTGTGTCAGTGAATTCTTTTATGTTTTAAGTTTATTTATGTGTGTTGATGGACAGAGCACCTACTATATGGCTGGGAAATGAACAAAAATATAAATAGAACATCGAGAGGCGCCTGGGTGGCTGAGTCAGTTAAGCATCCAGCTTCGGCTCAGGCCATGATCCCACGGTTCGTGGGTTCGAGCCCCAGCGTCGGGCTCTGTGCTGATGGCTCGGAGCCTGGAGCCTGCTTCGGATTCTGTGTCTCCCTCTCTCTCTGCCCCTCCCCTGCTCGCACTCCGTCTCTCTCTCTCAAAAATAAATATTTAAAAAAATAAACCTTTTGGGGCGCCTGGGTGGCGCAGTCGGTTAAGCGTCCGACTTCAGCCAGGTCACGATCTCGCGGTCCGTGAGTTCGAGCCCCGCGTCAGGCTCTGGGCTGATGGCTCAGAGCCTGGAGCCTGCTTCCGATTCTGTGTCTCCCTCTCTCTCTGCCCCTCCCCCGTTCATGCTCTGTCTCTCTCTGTCCCAAAAATAAAAAAAAAAAAAAATAAACGTTGAAAAAAAAAAAATAAATAAATAAATAAACCTTTTTTTAATAAAAAAAAAAAATGGTAACGATCAATCGGGAGCCAACCCAAAGCCCTTACTTTCAGATAGTTGAATCCCTTGTGTTGTGTAGTGACACGAATCGGGTCACCAAAGAAATCCCGTGGCTTTCTGCGTGCAGTCGGGGTCAAAGGACAAAGGAGTTAGGTTGTCCTGGTCTGCACCGCGTGCCCACTGTTTGCATTAGCAACTGTGACATCGGGGTAAAATACGATGAGTGGCCCAGCCTGGGTTCCATACTCACCTCCCTAACTGGAAGTGACAATGTGTGTGATCAGCACCCCCTCCCCCTGAAGCCAGTGTTCTCACCGCCGTGATGTACAGTGAAACAATCACTTCTCAAACCTGGGCTCCTTTCCCGGACAGAGAAAGGTTAGCAGGGAAAGGTACGAATTCCTAAGTGCCCGAAAGGGTCTGAAAAATGTCACTTGGACCCCCCTATGCCTTCACCGAAGAATTTTCGATGGGATCGCCGTGGACTGTGAAAAAGAAATTAATCGGCTTTGCTGGAAGTCAAGCCGCCTTCTGCGATTTGAATCAAGCTTCTCGTGTTCGTGCCGGAACCGTGCGTTCCAAATGAAACTGGTCGACATTCTGTTCCATAAACACTTTTCGTACCTTCCCATCTCCGAGCTTTGTCACCGTGTGGTTTCTTCTGCCTAGAGAGGCGTTCTTGCTTCTCCATACGTCTACTACCTGTCAGTGCCCTCCTTCCCGAGCCAACCAGGGCCAAGAAGCTCCTCTCTCCCTTCTGAAATCCCCCAGCACCGTTTGAAGCCACATGCTGGCTTGTTGATCAAAAACGAGACGGTGCATTTAAAGCAGCCACACCAGACCTCCTTCCCCTTCCGCGATCGCAAATAATCATCACCATGATTGCAATCGCAGCGGATCTCATTTCTCCCCCCCTAGGACGTGGGACGAATATTTGCTCCGTGGAGAACTGGATGCACAACTAGATGGACAGAGAAACAAAAATAGCGAATACGTTGTTCTCGTGTTGCAAATCTTAGCATGGATGTGTTGTGCATTGTTAAACATTTTTCAATTGAGACCTTTTTTTTTCTTTTTTTCTTTTTTTTTTTTTTTTTTAATGAAAATCCTCAAACGTTTGAAAGGACCCCTGCGAGGGGCTTTACCAAATCCTTCAGTGTGCCGGCGTCCCTCAATTTATCAACTGTGCACTGTTGGTCCCACAAAGAGCAGCAGCCTTTTGGGGGTCCCTTTTTTCACAAAGTTACAAAGTGCCTCAGGTTTCCGGAGAGTTACTGATCTAAGGGAAAGGGAGGAGACAGGAACAAAAGCCACGTGGAAAATCTGGTGCTGCTGGTGCCCAGAGGCGCTGGCTGGCTGGGCCGGTGGCCGCCGTCTTGCTTACAGACACGCCATGGAGCCCTCGGGGTCAGGGCAACGTATTCAAGTTCACAGGCGTCACGGTCCTTAAATGCCAAGGATCGACCCTCGCTGTAATGGGTCTGGCACCACTGGGGATCCAGTGAAGGTCTAAAACACACTAAATTAGGGGCGCCTGGGCGGCTCAGTCGGTTAAGCATCCAACTCTTGATTTCAGATCAGGTCACGATCTCGCGGTGCGTGGAATCGAGCCCTGCGTCCAGCTCTGGGCTTGACAGCTGGAGGCCTGCTTGGGATTCTGTCTGTCTGTCTGTCTGTCTGTCTCTCTCTCTCCCCCTTCCCCCCAACTCTCTCAAAATAAATGGACTTTACCAAAAATAATAAATAAATAAATCACTAAATTAAGCAATTACAGCAAAACCTCGGCTTGCGAGCATCATTCACTCCAGAAACAGGCTTGTAATCCAAAGCACTCGTGTATCACGGTGAATTACAAGAACCATTGGCTCAGTTGTGATCATGTGACGTCCGGCATCACGTACGACTCGTATTGCAACACATCACTCGTTTATCAAGTTACAGTTTATCACAAAACACTCGCAGAACAAGTTACTCGCAATCCAAGGTTTGTACTCTGTTCCCACGCTTTTACGAACGAGACAATTCACCATTTGTATTTTGAGAGCAGTGCGTGTATGTGCGTGTGAATGTGTCTGTGCGTGATTTAAGATTCTAAACATATATTCACATGTAATTCCACATGCATAATTTTAATTATATGTAGTATATATATCTTTATACATTTCATATCTATGTTTAAATTATCTTGTGATTTATTGTACGAATATATATATTTATATTTAATTATATATATTACTTCAGGTGACTTCTAATACGTTGGGATACATTTGAAAAGCTTCCACTGTGGTTGGATTAAAGCGTGATCGTCTCCTGTTTGCATTCTGACTTCACCCAGGAGCAGATACAATGTAACGGAGCGTTGAGTAAATACTGACGAGTTCTAGCTACGATGAGAAAGCATGAAGCATTTATTCAAATGCCTGTATTTTCATTTCAGAATAGATGAGAATTAATTTTCGGTCTCCTTAGATCCTGAGCGACGGGCCTTTGGTTAAGAGTTTGGGAGCAGGCTTGGGGCGCCTGGGTGGCGCAGTCGGTTAAGCGCCCGACTTCAGCCAGGTCATGATCTCGCGGTCCGTGAGTTCGAGCCCCGCATCGGGCTCTGGGCTGACGGCTCGGAGCCTGGAGCCTGTTTCCGATTCTGTGTCTCCCTCTCTCTCTCTGCCCCTCCCCCGTTCATGCTCTGTCTCTCTCTGTCCCAAAAATAAATAAACATTTAAAAAAAAAAAAGAGTTTGGGAGCAGGCTGGCTTTGATGGGAGGCGCTGTGTTGAACACACACGACCGGCCCGGGAATTGGCTAAGCTGGGATGGCCTAATGCAAGCTGCCAGCGCTAACTTTTTACAAACTCCTTTCCTGATAATAACAGGGAAAGCAGACACACGCTTGAAATTTTTGGCAGTCAAATTAGCTTTAACATATGACTCACTATTTTTTTTTTTTCTAAACCTAGAAATTCTCTAAAGAAAATCGTGTGAAACCTCTCGGAACGGGAAAGGCGTAGACAGTAGCTGGCCAGCGGGCCAGCGGGCCCTGCCTCTGTGTGGCACTGTGGACCCAGGGTCTTTCCCCCGCTGAAGTGTCATCACGCTCCCCGATGGTCGCCGTGCTGGTTTTCGTTGGTGGCCGTCACACTGTCCCCGTCAACAAACACTCTGAGCGAGTCAGGGGGACAAGATCCCTTGTTAATAAGGAAGCGGAATGATAATGAGACCAGAGAAGCCGGGAGGCCCATCGAGATTCCCAGCATCCTGAGGGGAACATTCCCTTCTAACCACTTCCTTCCTCTCATTTAAAATCATCCTTAGAGGGGCGCCTGGGTGGCGCAGTCGGTTAAGGGTCCGACTTCAGCCAGGTCACGATCTCGCGGTCCAGGAGTTCGAGCCCCGCGTCAGGCTCTGGGCTCATGGCTCAGAGCCTGGAGCCTGTTTCCGGTTCTGTGTCTCCCTCTCTCTCTGCCCCTCCCCCGTTCATGCTCTGTCTCTCTCTGTCCCAAAAATAAATAAACGTTGAAAAAAATTTTTTTTTTAAAATAAAATCATCCTTAGAGACTGTGGGTGCCTGGGTGGGTCAGTCAGTGGAGCGTCTGGCTTCAGCTCAGGTCATGATCTCGCAGTTTGTGGGTTCGAGCCCCACGTCAGGCTCTGCGCTGACAGCTCGGAGCCTGGAGCCTGCTTGGGATTCTGTGCGTCCCCTCTCTCTCTGCCCCTCCCCTGCTCATGCTTTGTCTCTTTCTCTCTCAAAAGTTAAAAAAAAAAATTTTTTTTAGAGAAAGATGCAAATTGAAACCACAACGAGATGTCTCCTCACACCTGTCAGAATGGCTGTCATCAAGAAGACAAGAAATAAAAAGTGTGGGCGAGGATGTGGAGAAAAGGGAACCCTATGCACCGTTGGTGGGATTATAAGCTGGTTTGGCCACGAGGGACAACGGTGTGGAGAAGAATCTCTTCCAAAGAAAAAGCAGAGGTGTCGTGTCATCTAGCGATCCCACTTCTGGACACATACCCACAGGAAATGACGACAGGATGTTGAAAAGGTATGTGCACCCACCTGTTCGCTGCAGCATCATTTACAACAGCCAAGACGTGGAAACAAACCAAGTGGCCAAGTGAATGCATAAAGATGTGAGCTATGTATCTACCTATATTTCTATCTATTTATCTATCGTCTATCATCTATCTATATTTCTATCATCTATCTATCTATATTGCTATGTATCTATCATCTATCTATATTTCTATTATCTATCGATCTATCTATATTTCTATTATCTATCTATCTATATTTCTATCTATATTTCTATCTATCATATCTATATTTCTATTTATCTATCATCTATCTATATTTCTATCATCTATCTATCTATGTATCTATCAATCTATCTATATTTCTATCTATCTATGTATCTATCTATCAATCTATCTATATTTCTATCATCTACCTATATTTCTATCTATCATCTACCTATATTTCTATTTATCATCTATCTATCTACCTATATTTCTATCTGTCTATCATCTATCTATCCATATTTCTATCTATTATCTATTTATCTATATTTCTATCTATCTATATTTATATCTATATTTCTATCTATCTATATTTCTATCTATATTTCTATCTATCATCTATCAATCTATATTTCTATTATCGATCTATCTATCTATATTTTTATCTATTATCTATCTATCTATCTATATTTCTATCTATCTGTCTATCTATCTGTCTATATTTCTATCTATCTATCATCTATCAATCTATTATCTATCAATCTATATTTCTATCTATCATCTATCTGTCTATCTACCTATATTTCTGTCTCTCTATCATCTATCTATATTTCTATTATCTATTTATCTATATTTCTATCTATCTATATTTCTATCTATATTTCTATCTATATTTCTATCTATCTATCATCTATCAATCTATATTTCTATTATCGATCTATCTATATTTCTATTATCTATCTATCTATCTATCTATATTTCTATTATCTATCTATATTTCTATCTATATTTCTATCTATATTTCTATCTATCTATCTATCTATCTATCTATCTATATTTCTATCTATCTATCATCTACCAATCTATATTTCTATCTATCATCTATCAATCTATTATCTATCTATCAATCTATATTTCTATCTATCATCTATCTATCTATCTATCTATCTATTTCTCTAATGGAATATTATTCAGCCATGAAAAATAACAGGAAATCCTGCCATTTGTGACAACACGGAAAGATCTTGAAGACATTATGCTAAGTGACGGAGACAGACAAATACTATATGAAATCCCTTATAGGTAGAATCTTAAAAAAAAAAAAAAAAAAAAAAAAACCAGAATGGAATAACGATTACTAGCAACTGCAACTCAGGGGTTGGGAAAGGAACGACGTGTCACGTCAGGATACATGCTTGCAGCCAGCAGATAAAATGAGACCTTGAGGTCTAACGCCCCGTATAGTGATTATAGACCACAAAACTGTTGTATAAACATTGAAGTTGCTGACAGACTAGATCTTCGTTGTTCCTGACACGAGAAGGGTTGACAATTTTGAGACGCCATAGAGGCATTAGCTAATCTCCAACTGCAGAAGGGACGTTATCAAATCAATACGTCGTATACTTTCAACTTATGCCAGCTTATGTCTCATTTATATCCCAATTTTTAAACAGCATATTAGAATATAAAAAACATCTCTCGCGTGCAGCACGATGCTTAATGCAGAAACGGGAGCAAACAGCCACAGGAAGGCAGAGGGTGTCAGGGTTCACCTCTGACTCCCACCCCACCATCTGCGACTTCACAGGGAGCCTCCCCCAAAGCTCAGAGCCCAGGAAAGAGCGCCCTGGCTGGTCCCAAGGAGCTCTGCCTTCATTCACACTCTTAGCCCTCTCCCCCGCTTACCTTTTCCCCAGACACTGTCGTTCGCCTGGTCAACTGCTGGTGACACTCCATCCGACCCCGTCATCCTCTGTCTTCTCTTCCTGCACGGTGACCGCTTCACATCCCTCCTCCTCGTGCGCACGGCGATTTTCTAAGCTCGTTCTGTGCTGGAGCCTTGTGCCTCAACAGGGCCCAGGCGATCACTTTTACCAACATCCTCTGGTAATGAGACACCTCGGACTCTCCATCGCCAATGCAGCGATCATATCTTGCAAGCAATCTCAGCCCGGAGGTACATTCTAGTGATGTAGACAGTAGAAGAGGGCCCTTCGGCTCATAACCAAATGCCATCTTATGGTTTCCTTACCCAAAGTGATTGAAATGCCAGGAATCTTCTTAGGGGTGCAGCACCCCATTAACATGCATTCCACAAGGGACTAGGGACCTACAGCTCTTTGCCTGGATTCAACCTATTTTGGGTTTCTGCACCGCCCCCCCAACCTGATGTCAAGCAGCTTGGCTTTTGCGTTCCCTGGGCCCACTCTCATTACCCGCCAATTCCTAGCCCTGTATCCTCTGAAACCCCCCTTTTTAGTGAGAGACCTGTTGTATAAATCATAATTTCCTGGATTGTTCCGGTAACTTCTTTGCCCTAACTGGAACCTACAGGACCCACTCCTGCCCCAACCTTCTTGAGTGAGGGATGCTTCCCTAGCCCCACACTCCCTCCTAGAGCATGAAAGAGAGGAACAGTCTCCCAATGCACTGCCACCACGTCCAGACAATGGTTCCAGAGCCACAAGCCTCTACATTTGCAGCTCTTGACGTCTGTTTTTACCAAGCTTGAGTTAAGACTTCACATTTTCAGCATCCATGAGCTGGCCACATGGTCACGCACATTTCTGGAGGGCGGGATCATGATTTTTCTCTTCTCTCTGTCTTGCCCACTCCTACCTCCCATCATACTGGATAATTTCAAAACCCTTGTTAAGAACCTAATATCCTGGCTTCGGGGCGCCTGGGCGGCTCAGTCGGTGAAGCATCCGACTTCGGCTCAGGTCATGATCTCGCGGTTCGTGAGTTTGAGCCCCGCGTCGGGCTCCGTGCTGACGGCTCGGAGCCTGGAGCCTACTTCGGATTCTGTGTCTCCCTCTCTCTCTCTCTCTCTCTCCCCCTCCCCGACTCGTGCTCTGTCTGTCTCTCAAAAAGAAATAAACGTTAAAAAACTAAAATAAAAATAAAAGAACCTAATATCCTGGCTTCAATCACCGGAAATTTCCAGTTTCGTAACATATTCTATCTCAACGTTCTTCAATTCTATCCTCTCTGCCTTTGTTCAGCCCGTGGCCAGGACTGCTAGCTTGCGAGATCCAAAGTCCCTTGCGCATTCTGGACACGTGGGTAGACTACAGTTCCCAGGCTCCCTTGAAGTTAAATGTAGCTGTGTGGATGACAGGGAACTAAACGGAAGGGACATGTGTCACACTGAGGCCTGGAAACCCCCCACCCATACCTCTAGGCTGCGTGGAATTAAAATGATCCCTAGATCCACCTTGGAGGCTCTGGGTTGAAGACAGCAGAGTCGCTGTTAGTGGGAGGGCTCAGATGCCATCGGGGAAAAGGTTCATGTGCCCGGTACCATTCCACGAACAAGAAGTGATCTACTGTGTTTGAGCCGTGGTATATTCTGAGGTCATGCCGATTAATCTATATCACTGGTGTATTCTCAGTGGTCAAGCCCCGTTGATTCTACTTGGGGGGGGGGCCGGGTATCTTTTGGATCTCCCCCTCCTTCCCAGACCCACTATTACCACTGCGAGATCCAGCCTTCGTATTCTCTGTCATGTGGCCTATTCCGATGGCCCCTGAGTGGTCTCTCTGCCTTCAGTGTCTTGCCTCTGACACCCCTCCCTTCATTAAGAATAAAATTCTCAAAGCAAAAGGCAGATACGTCATCCAGCACCTCTAGAAGCCCTTGATGGTCACAGACTAAATCTCATTCTGCTCAACATGGCACTCAAGGTTGCGTACGGGCTCGCCCTGAACCGCCTTCCAATATCCGTTGACTTCGGGGCCGAAGCAAATGCACGGTCCCTCATTTTTGCCTCTACTTGGGGTATTCCTTCACCCTACTCCAGATGTGCAATATAAAGAAACCCTTCATGGGGCACCTGGGTGGCTCAGTTGGTTGAGCGTCTGACTTCGGCTCGGGTCACGATCTCACAGCTTGTGAGTTCGAGCCCCGCGTCGGGCTCTGTGCTAATGGCTCAGAGCCTGGAGCCTGCTTCGGATTCTGTCTCCCTCTCTCTCTCTCTGCCCCTAACCCACTCGCATTCTGTCTCTGTCTCTCTCAAAAATAAAGAAACATTAAAAAAAAATTAAAAAAAAAAAGAAACCCTTCATGTCTTTCAATTTCTTAGAGCCCCTCAACTATGAACTATTGCCAGATCTTTCATTTGGAATTCATCATTCCTTCCTCTACCATTTACGCGGTCTGGGATTTCTGAGCTATCTCCTCCCAGTCAGTGTGCCTGTGTCTCTGCTATCAAGATAAATATTCCTTGAACGCGGAGCACTATTGCTGTCGTCTTTGTATTCTCTTGGCTGTTATGTTATTCCCAGGACATAGCACATGCTTCACAAGTGACTGTTGGGAAAAAGGAACAGCAAATCCTAAGAAGAGACAAGAGGAGGAGGTGCAGCAGGAGGAGGGAGGAGGGAAAGAAGGAGGGAAGGAGGAGGGAAGGAAGGAAGGAGGGAGGAGGGAAGGAAGGAAGGAGAGGGAAGGAAGGGAGGAGGGAAGGAAAGGAGGAGGGAAGGAAGGGAGGAGGGAGGGAGGAGGGAAGGAAGGAGGAAGGAGGGAGGGAGGAGAGAAGGAAGAAGGGAGGGAGGAGAGAAGAAAGGAGGGAAGGAGGAGGGAAGGAAGGAGGGGGCGAGGAAGGAGGAAGGGAGGAGGGAAGAAAGGAGGGAGGAGGGAAGGAAGGGAAGTGGGAAGGAAGGGAGGAGGGAAGGAAGGGAGGAGGGAGGGAGGAGGGAAGGAAGGAGGGAAGGAGGAGAGAAGGAAGAAGGGAGGGAGGAGAGAAGAAAGGAAGGAGGGAGGAGGGAAGGAAGGAGGGGGGAGGAAGGAGGAAGGGAGGAGGGAAGAAAGGAGGGAGGAGGGAAGGAAGGGAAGTGGGAAGGAAGGGAGGAGGGAAGGAAGGGAGGAGGGAAGGAAGGAGGGAGGGAGGAGGGAAGGAAGGAAGGAAGGAGGGAAGTGTTTGTGTGGGCCCTTTTCTTCCCTCTCTCACCTGCTATGGTGCCCTTGCCCAGGAAAAAAGACTGAGGCAGACCGTTCATCGTTTCGACAGACGTGTGCTAGGTAGAACTTGGCTTCCTCCCCTCTCCGGGGCCTGTTCTGCATGCTCCCCGCCCCCCATGGCATTTCCTGCTGGGGACAGGGAGCTGGGGGAGCACCCCTAGGTCATGACCTGCTGAGGGCGGGCCCCTTGCTAAGCGCTCATCTGCCCAGCGCTGAGTCTCAGCCACCAAATGGTTCATTTTCTCCCTGCAACTAACATCCATCAATTTTCTCCTCTGAAAGGCAATGCCAAGAGGAGACAATTAGCTTGAGAGCGAGAGGACACATTTTACACCGGTCTTCCCTTGTATGTTTCTTGTTCTTTCCACTTAAGACATTGTTACCCGTGATCTGTGCGCTGACACCCTCTGGATATGGGAAACCTCCATATATAGGAATGGAATAGACACTTTGATGGATGCCTTCTTATTTTTCTGTCATTCTCTTGATAACTTATCTTATTCCAAACCCTAATAGCAAGTAGTTTTTAGATTGCATCTTGCAGGGGAGAAAATATGTTAGAAATGGTCTTGCTCTGCATAATCGTGGTACCATTTCGGAGGAAAGGTATTTACTTATTTACCCAGGGAGCTGAGGAGACGGGTGTCATCGTTGGATAGGACGTGGGGGCGGGGCGACCGACTGATCGTGGTTCGTTTGTCTTGAAATGCAAATGTGACCGTTGTCCATGAAAGAAGGTGACCCTGCAAATTTCATCCAGGTGTAACATTTTGTATTGACCTCTGGGATCTTTGATGTTTTCTTTATTGATATTTTTGTGCTGTGAAGAATCGTAAATTCCTTAGGACTTCCAAGAATCAGAGTGAAATGCCAGGGATCTTGCCTTCTGTCTGCCTTCTACCGTTCACGGAGTCATCGTGTGCATCCCTACGTGGAGCAGGTGAAGTGGTCCCGGATTGCAAGCGTGCACTGCGGCCGTCTCTGCACGCAGATGTCTATACATCAAGAGGAAGGCGAGTGTGCAGAGTTAATGACTGATGCACAGATAGGGTCACAGGGCCGGGGCATCAGAACACAAGGCCATTGGAACAGCAGGTGAGAGCACGAACTCTGAGCTGTGTCCTGAAGGCTGAGTGGGAGTTGCTGGGGAAGGGGGCAGGGAAAGGGGAAACGCATATGCCTCCAAGAATCCAAGGGGATCAAAATAGCAGAGGGATAGAAACAACACTTAAAAAAAGAAAATGAAACAATGGGTGCCTGGGTGCCTCAGCCTATTGAACCTCCCACTTTGGCTCAGGTCATGATCTCGCGGTCCGTGGGTTCGAGCCCCATGTCGGGCTCTGTGCTGACAGCTCAGAGCCTAGAGCCTGCTTCAAATTCTCTCTCTCTCTCTCTCTCTCTGCCCCTCACCTGTTCATGCTCTCTCTCTCTCTCAAAAATAAGCATTAAAAAAATTAAATAAAGAAAACAGAATGTCAGACTTCTATTCTGAAACCTACCTTTGGCAAGCACTTAATGACGCTTAATTGCAACTTAATTAAGGCTGCGGCATGTCCCAGAACCCAGTGTCTGCATCCTGGGTCCACGTTCCGGCAGCCCCAGCTACTAGCCGTGACACTTTGCGATTAACCTCTTCATCCCAGTTTCTTCACCCGATTTGGAGGTAATAACGGCCCCTACCTCAGTGGGTCATTATTAAGCGCCTACAAAATTCCCTGGCACAGAGGGGAGGACCGTGGACTCTCTGTATACGTTAGTTTGTTAACTAAATAAAATGGGTTTTATTGGAAAGCCTATTAAAACGCGGTCCCTGCCTCCGGGAGCTGAGGATAAGAGTTATAACCTGATTCTGAAGGAGAGTCGCTATTCACCAATCTTAGCAATAAAAACTGAGCCGCACCTTCCGATAAAAGAAATTCGCCCTGGTTCTGAAAATCACAGCCGCTATTGAAAACTGCTAATTCGGGGAACCTGGGAAAAGTCGGTCCCCTCTAGGCTAATCTTCATTCACAGCAAAAAGTAGCAATTCTGAGGCTTTGCTTGGGTAGGAGAGAAATGACGAGCAGTGGCAGTTACATTGTGTCTCTGGTCACAGGCTGTTTTCTGCAGGGATAAAAAGCATCTTCGGTGCCCTCACTGTTACACTCCCCCTCTCTTTCGGTTGACTTTACAGCGTTGTGGATTTTTTTTTTTTTTAAATAAAACTTTTAAGGCAGAGTAAAAAATCTAACGGTATTCAGAGTCACCATTGGTTAGGTTGACTGTTAAGTAATTTTTGTAGAAATTAAAAAATCTCCTTTTTTCTCTTACGTTTTGAATCAGGTACCAATAAGGAGAGGGGAAAAAGGCTGACCCGGTCCCAATATTTGCTCTCACGAAAATGCTGGAGATTGCATTTTCTGTTTATCAGCCCCGGGGCGGGGAGGAGGACTTGAATAGTCCTACCAACGCAGCGGGAGGGGGGAAGGAATGTGAATTTCCTTCAACAAATATGGTGGACCCACAGCCTAAACCAAGGTTCCAGGACATTCTCAAGCCTCCTGCTATCACTGAAAATGCTCCGTCCAGCCTCGATCATCAGGGTTTCCAAGGGTCTCGGGGAGATGCTACCGGGCTGTGTCCGGCCCCGGGTCAAGGGTGCCTGACACGCGGGGAAAGGGTGAAACCATCCTCTTTTGGGTTTGGAAGGACAGAGATGCCTTTCCCTTTTCGTTCCAGGAACAGAGGGAAGAGGCGACAGTCACAACGTCAGGAATAAAAGACACATTCCAATCACTGCTTCCTTCTCAGGTTGGCTACTGGATTAGGACTACCGTTGAAAGAAAGAAAGAAAGAGAAAGAAAAAGAAAGAAAGAAAGAAAGAAAGAGAAAGGAAGAAAGAAAGAAAGAGAAAGGAAGAAAGAGAAAGAAAGAAAGAGAAAGAAAAAGAAAGAAAGAAAGAAAGAAAGAGAAAGGAAGAGAAAGGAAGAAAGAGAAAGAAAGAAAGAAAGAAAGAAAGAAAGAAAGAAAGAAAGCAGCCGCGTTTTCAGGCCAGTGGCCAGAGCTCTAAGTGGGTAGAACCATAATGTGTTTCGGCTGGTTACGGTCAGAAGTCGTCACATGTCCTCGGTCACCCAAATTAAAGGTCCTTGGAGTCACAGCAAATGAGCTCTGAACCTCAGCCTTCATGCACATTGGAAATTCTCACCTGCCTCTTGCCAGGAGCCGTGTTTAAACGGTCACCGCCTCCCGCGAGCCCGCTGTGGTTGCGCCCTCTTCACAGCCCGTGCCGGGGGCGGAAAAAAAAAGCACGGCAAAGCTACCCGCTCAAAGGGCGATCCCTTACAAACCACAGAGGGACACAGCCCGGACTAAAGGATACTGTTAAATATGATTTTGATTTAGTGGCTCTGATTTTATCTTTTGTACTGCGCCAAGAAAAAAAAAAAGGCGGTAATGTTTTATCAGCGGTTACATGGTGAAAGCATATTGTACACTTCAATTAGAGCCCCTTTATCTAGCTCGTCCTGCCTTAAGTGAAATGCTGCCTTGGGTTTCTTCCATCCCTAGGCAGCCACACGCAGGCCATGGCGAGGGGTCCAAGACGCTTTATTACACAGAAAGTTAACAGGAGGCTATTGTGTCAGCTGGCAGTTTCTTGAGACTTAAGGACTCGGTGGCACTTTATTATGGGAACCGAGCTCCAGCTTCCGGGACCGGCAACCCGGAGATTTTGCTGCCCGTGCTTTGCCCAGGAGGAAATTGTATAAGCCCCCGGGGGAAGCTTTGGCTGAAACCACGGAAGGCTGGCACAGCCAGATGGTGTGAACCCAGCCGCACGTCGGGCTCTTTCCTGGGCAAGACGAAACCGGCCACTGCGTGGTGTATAAGCTGATGAGATGCGGGGGCTTGGGGTAGATTCATCAATCTACTCAATAAATGTTTAAATGAGCCCCTTCTTTTATTTTAAATATTTATTTGAGAGAGACAGAGAGCTCGTGCGAGCGAGGGAGGGGCAGAGAGAGAGGGGGAGAGGGGATCCGAAGCGGGCTCTGTGCGGACAGCAGAGAGCCCAATGCGGGGCTCGCATGCATGAACCGGGAGATCATGACTTCAGCCAAAGTCATACACTTAACCCACTGAGCCACCCAGGCGCCCCAAATGAGCCCTTTCTATGCCAGGCGCGGTAGGTCCCCTGGCCTTCACGGAGCCCACTGTCTAGTGAAGAGAAACACAGGCAACAAAGGATCATAATACCAGAGGCATGCCGCAGAAGCTGTTGTCGTCATCATTTGCTCAAAATTCAACCCCTTCTCCCATTTTTTCTTGCCGACAGGTGCCAATCACTGTGTTGGGCAGAGGGATGTGCCCAACTGCATCCGCATCTTGTCCGCTCCCTTCTAAGTTAGGACTAGGCTAGAACAGAATTCTAGACAACAAAATCCAAGCAGAAGTCTAGTGGGAGACCCTGGGATAGCTTTTGCTCTCTTGAACAAAAAGGACGGACGCGGCCGGCGCTGCCCTAACTTCCGTGTTTTTTGCCTTGAACATCGGTGCGATGTCGGGTACGGGGGCAGCCATCTTGCAACCATGAGGTGTGACAAACATGGCAAAGAGCTAACACGAAAAGAACGGCAAAGCCCAAGGACAGCAAAGGCCCGCTTCCTGGTGCAAACACTGAGAAGCCGAGTCAACACCCATTGTCGCCCAAACCTGGATGTTTTGTTAAACAAGAAAAACAAAAGACTTTTTTTTTTTTTTTTCTGAAAGCCATTCTTCATCCAGTTTTCTCTACTTGTATAGCCATATTCCTAGCAGATACTGGCATCAGAGTTAAAAGATGTGCATAGGGGGGCGCCTGGGTGGCGCAGTCGGTTAAGCGTCCGACTTCAGCCAGGTCACAATCTCGCGGTCCATGAGTTCGAGCCCCGCGTCAGGCTCTGGGCTGATGGCTCAGAGCCTGGAGCCTGTTTCCGATTCTGTGTCTCCCTCTCTCTCTGCCCCTCCCCTGTTCATGCTCTGTCTCTCTCTGTCCCAAAAATAAATAAACGTTGGAAAAAAAAAAATTAAAAAAAAAAAAAAAAAAGATGTGCATAGGTTACAGACGGGAAAGGTCAAGGGAGGTCCCACTTGTTCCCAGAGGATATACTTCCTCCAATGGAATGACAATGGAACGATCAAGCTTCAATCAAAGCACGGGAGTCCTTGGGGGGTTGGGGGGGAGATCCAAGTAGGAAAACATACCCTAAGTTGAGGAAGGCGCATGTGCAGTGGAGTAGCATGGGTGTGGGGAAAGCGAAGGTGTAAAAATGATGCTGGGGGCGCCCGGGGGGGCTCAGTCAGTTGAGCGTCGGATTCCTGGTATTGGCTCAAGTCATGATCTCCCAGTCGTGAGGTCGAGCTCTGAGGCCAGCCTTGCGGTGACCACGCGGAGCCTGACTGGGATTTTTTCTCTCCCTCTCTCTCCTCCTCTCCCGAACTCACGCTCTCTCTCTCTCTCTCTTAAAATAAACTTTAAAGAAAGAAAAAGAAAAGGGACTGTTGGCCTCCAGCTGGATGTGGGGAACCTGGAACCCGCGGATTGCAAACCTAGTGGCCGGGAACACAGTCTCCTGGCCCTGAGGGGCACCCGGGCAAGTGCCCAAGTGGATCGGCCCCGCGGGGGTGGTGCAGGTGAGCACAGGACCCACCAGAAATAGATCTGTCACCGAAACCCCTCCTGGAAGAACTCCTTAGACCCATGGGAACTTTGCCTTCAGCCGCACCAAGTTAGATCGCCTCGAGACATTTTTTTTTTTAACGATACTACTCATAACAAACCCTTTTTTGAGTGATTTCCCCCAATCGCCAGGCACTGTTTTAAGTGCCTTACATGCATTAGCTCATTTCATCAATGACAACATCACAGGGGAAAACCTTCCAAAGCGAGACTTTTATGTCTTGCATTAAACCGTGTAGAGACTGCCACGGAGCGATGGCCACCGGGGAGAAGGGAGGGGGGCCGCGCCACCTGCACCCTGCTGTTTAAACCCGCTGCAGCGGGGGGGCTGAATGTGTATTCCTTCAGGGCAGAGCCCCTGGAGAGAGGGGCACAGTGGCTGAGCCGGGCTGAAGGGAGGTAGGCAGGAAGGGGACATTTATCGGGACGTGTTTTATGCCTGAGTCGGAGCCAGGTCCTTTGAAAGCCCATACGAAATTGATTGCACATTAACAACCCCTGAGCTAATGCTATCAAGAGGGTTATTTAATGGCATTACCCGGGGAAGAATCATGGCAGTTTTGTTCCTGCCCAGCGAGGAAATCCATTTTCACTTAGGACATCACCGCGCGAGTTCCGCAGCCAGCCGACCGGAAGAAAGCATGGATCCCATGGTCCCATCTGGAAAGGACACAGGCGATCATTCTGGAGGGCTGACATTTATCGGGGCGTGTACGCCTTGCCAGGCACGGCCCCCAGCGCTGTCTGTTCATTGTCTCATGGGACCCCTAGGCGGTGGATGAAAATGGCATCTCGATCCGATGGGACGAGGAGAGCGAGGCACAGAAAGGTTGCAGTACCTTGACCAAGTTTACCCAGCGGCTGAGCCTACGAAATCCAAGATCCAGAGAGATCGGGTCAACTAGCAGGGACGCAGAAGTGATACACTGAAGGGTCCCTTCCCGCAGGGGTTAATCGGGGTCATACCCCAAACACCGGACAGCCAGTATGACCCCGGCATCGGCCAGCCGGGCTGGACGCTGGTCGTGGGCCCCCACGGTGGTTGGTGGGCGTCCATTGGCCGAACGTCTGCCCTGGTGATGAACAGGGACCCAGCAGCATGACAAGTATCTTGGAGGGAAGCCACATTTCCCCAACAGCAGCACAATAATAAAGATCTAATTCTTTTTTTTAATGTTTATTTATGTATTAGAGAGAGAGAGAGAGAGAGAGAGAGAGATTGCACGGTGGGGGAGGGGCAGAGAGAGAGAGAGAGGAGAGAGAGAATCCCAAGGAGGCTCTGTATTGTCAGCAGAGAGCCCGACACGGGCTCAAACCCACAAACTGTGAGATCACGACCCGAGGCAAAGTCGGATGCTTAACGGACTGAGCCACCCAGGAGCCCCCAGGTCTAATTCTTGAAACAAACTTTGAACGAGGGTTCTTTACCTGGCTTTCTTTTATTTCATGGTGCTCATGAATGCCTCCATTCAGTAAGCAGGCATTTATTGAGCACCTGCTGTCTACCCGCCCCAGCTGTTAGGACATAGTAATCCCTGCCCGCATGGAGTTTACATTCTAGTAAAGAGAGTGAGACCTTGACCAAGAAGAGTAGCACATAGGTAAGCCCTACTGGGAGGGGACGCATGTTACACGACATAAAATAGAGACGGGGGTTTGGGAAAGCTGGGGCTGGAGGCAGGGCCCCAGTGAAAAGGTCACAGTTTAAGAATTTTTTTTTTAATGTTCATTTATTTCTGAGACAGAGAGACAGAGCATGAGTGGGGGAGGGGCAGAGAGAGAGAGAGGAAGACACAGAATCCGAAGCGGGCTCCCGGCTCCGAGCTGTCAGCCCAGAGCCCGACGCGGGCCTCGACCTCACAAACCGCGAGATCGTGACCTGAGCCGAAGTCGGACGCCCAACCGGCTGAGCCACCCAGGCGCCCCAAAAGGTCACAGTGTCACAAGGCTTAACCAAGGTGAAGCAGCCACACATATCTAGAAGAGCTGATACGGAGGCCTTCGGGGCAAGCAGTTTGAGGTGGTTGAGACCTGGCTGGCCAGGGGGAAGACAGCATCTATGGGATTAGGCTCGAGTCCCAGCTCTGTCGTGTTCGGAGCACGTTCTTGGCCTGGGTCTCACTCCCCTCGTGGCTAAAACGGGACTTATAATTGCAGGTGCCTCTTGGGTTCTCGCGGGGATCGAACGGGACCAGATGTGCTAAGTATTCAGGATGCCTGTGGGGGGCGCCCGGGGAGCCCTCAGGGCTGTCTGTGACACCGGGACTCCGTCCCACGGCGCCCAGCTCCTCGTGCTACCCCATTGCCTGAGGGACAGGGACCCCGTCTCATTTCATTCTAGATCTCCAGACCTTTGATTGGTCCCTAACACTGGGTGACTTCTTGGTGGGGACTTACGGAAGAGGGGGCGGGTGAGTGACCCAGTGGGTAACTGGAGTTAGAATGGAAGTCCAGGACTTAATAACACAAGTCACTGGCTGTTGCACTGAAACGGTATAGACACGCTCTAAAGGTGAGCGTCAGGTCAGGCATCTCCAGACCTCAGTGTTCTGGGGAAATGTAGCCAGGGAAGTGAAGGGAGCACCAGAAACAGATGCTGACCCGAGAGGAAGCGTGTTAACCAAGCCTTCCGGGTGCTTTAATGCTCTTGGACAGAGGTACGATTTGCCCAGAGTCCAGAGTCACTGCTGCCCATAAAGCAAAGAAGCCTGAGCCTCACGTACCGCTGTCCTCAAATAGCCTGGGGACAACCGGGCCTGTGCGTTAGACGGAGAAGAGAACAGAAAGGGAAGCAACGGGCAATCTCGGCTAGGAGAGAGGCCGGCCCCCACGCCCATGACCATGAGATGGCATTCTGCACGGGCTCCGGGTGCCGTGCTTAGACAGAAGTCACCGCGGGACTGGCCGTTGAGTCCTGAGCCTCTCCTGCAGCCAAATTTAGTCCAACGCCTTGATTTTATTACACTCATAGGTGCCTCGGGAAGCTTGCGTTCTGTTATCCACGATGCATATTAAGCTGGTAGACCTACGATTTCCTCCACCGGGCAGGCTCCTAGTTTTGCCTATTGGTGCCCGTTTACTTTGCTCCTTTCTAATTTCCCATCCTCCTGGCCCTGCGTCCCCCACCTGCTCCCCATAATAATTTCTATCGGCACACACACACACACACACACAACCGCCTCCCCTCTCTCCCTCCTCCGACTCCACCCAGATGGTGAGGAGCACACACCTGAGTGACCAGCGCCCCCTTTTACACCTGCCACAGAGGCGGGAAGCGTTCGGGGCTCTCGTCTTTAAGTGGAGGCGCCCTGGCTATAAACGGTCAAGGAAGCAGCTCGGAGACCCGCACGTCCTCACGGACGTCAGTGCTCGCCTTCCTCTGGACACGCCGCCTCCCGGAAGGTGGCCAAGGTCCTTACAATATCTGGGGGACCACACTATCTCTCCAAGGAGGAAACAGGAATAAAGGCTGGCGGGGGAAGGTTGGGGTGTCCGGCCAAACTCTGCCTGGCTCCTACGTGTCCTCTCCCGGCCACTGCTTACGATTTGAGGACTCCCCGTGGTGTCTTGGTCCGCTGTGCCAGACGCTGCCTGGTTCTTAGACCCCGGTGGCAAGTTCATGCTCCAGCCGAGCCCGAGGTCCGTTGCCGTCCGTGAGCAGTCTTTCCACCAAACCCAGGTGCAAGCATCTCCCTTCACGTGGAACCATTTGGACACTTCTAACCTGCTTGGTCCTCCGAGAAATCCTGCATCCGTTGGTCCTGTGGCCACTGGAGACCAGATGAACTCCCTGCCTCCTCGTCTATACCGCACGCTGGATAACACTCTCAGGGGCTCCCAACCCTTGGAGAGGGTGGTGACAGAATCCACCTGCTGCCATGAGCTCTATTTCTCCTTCACTCCGATCATTCCTTGCGAGGACTGGGGAGCAGGAAGGAAGTGAGCCCCAGGGGTAGCGGAATTCCAGGGAGGCCTGTCTTCACGCCTATCAAGACTTTCTGATAGACACCTTTCCGGAGACTCGCTGACAGACTGGCTGCTGTTTACATTTGCAAATTTTCATTAAAAACAAAACAAAACTGAAACAGACATTTTAAGGTAGGGGCATCCCTGGTGATGGGAGAGAGTCTTTGAAAGTCGCATGAAATGTACATGGCTTACCCTATGTAAATTGCAGCCTTGATTTGAGTGCCACTAGTGCGTTTAATACATAACTCATTTACTCCTCACTAGACCCCTACAAGGTAGTGGTATTTTCATTTCCTTTTCATAGATTAGGCAATCAGGGTTCTTAAACGGTGGATGATTTGCCCCAGGTCCCACTGGGACTAAGTGGCAGGATAGAGATTCAAGCTCAGATGTCTTTATTCCAAACCCCATGCACTTAACCACTATGCAGAAAAGACATCCAAGTGGGACCAGCTGACAGCGTAGACGCCCTGCCATCCCCATGAGGGCACGTGGCAGGGCCGGCAGAATTTAGAGCCTGTCTCAGTTTGAGGACAACCGACTCTAGTTTATGAGGCTTTCCCAAAGTCCCAACCACCAATGGACCAAATTCATAGGGTCAGCGGGTAAGTCAGGGGTCCCCGATTCCTTTGGGGGACGTCACACAAGTCTCCCTGCCATTCAGGAGAAATTGTGTCTCCTCCACACAGAGGTCCAAGGGAAGCCATCCATCCTCCTGGGGGCACCTGGGACATCTAGAACTGATCAGAAACTGAGATCATCTTCAAAGCCAAAGTCACCGCGTTTGGCAGCCTGGGTTTTCCAACCTCCCTGTAAGAAGAAATCAGCAGGCAGCCAGCAGAATCCTTGCTACTGGACAGAGCGCTTTCTTTTATCAGTTCTGACAAGTTCTTGCTGAGTTTTCTTTTCCAGGCTGGATGCAAAGACCATCTTTCCATTATTAGCGTCTTTGTTTAGATGAACGAGGAATGACTGGTCAGGTTGAAGCTGGCTTTCCTTTGCAAGCCCATCCTGAGCACACTCTGGCCAATCAGCCCGAACACGGTGCCAGTCTGGTGGGATTGTCTGGGGGGTCCCCAAATCTCCTCAGGAGCACTTTTACAAAGGCTCCTGGGATAGATTGCATCTGCCACTCCTTCCACGCATTACGTGTTGGTTTATACTGGTTCCATTTGGAAGAAAATCCTTCTCTCCAGGAACCTCAACTATCTCCTCGATGATAAGCTGGGGATCGTTATGTTGGATGATGCTCTCAGTGGTGGCGGGGAGGAGGAGGCTGGTGATGGGGCTAAGTGACCTGTCTCCTAAGTTCGCCGTGAAGGTCATCAAAGTGAAATATCAGAGAATGTGAACTATAAAGAGCCGAACTGAAGCGGCCTTGCCTGACAAACGGTATGACAGGATACAGCAATCCGCCGGACCGGGAGTTTGCTTGTATGCCATTTGCAAGGCTGGGCACGTCGCTTAACGTTTCAAGGGGGGGTCCCTCTCCCGTCTGTGAGATCCAAGGCATGACTTTTGCCTTTGCTACCAGCAGGGAGGTTACAGAACCCAAAGTGAGCATCCCGCAAAGTCATTTGTAAACTGTCAAGTATTGTGCAGGCATACAGCTAAATTCACCAAGGGAAGTTTCTAACACGGAGAAACCATATGGCAAAAGCCTTTGGTAACGCACATCATCTCCTGCTTGTATGTTTCTTCAGTCCAAAGGATGCTTAGATTTCAAGTTAATTGTTTTAAGTTTATTTATTTATTTTGAGAGAGAGAGAGAGAGAGAAGGAGCGTGAGCATGAGTGGGGGAGGGGCAGAGAGCGAGGGCGGGGCGGAGGGGGGGTTGGGGAGAGAGAGTCCCAAGCAGGCTCCATGCTGTCTGCGCAGAGCCCCATGCGGGGCTCGAACTCACGAACCGGGAGTTCATGACCTGAGCCGAAATCAAGGGTCAGATGCTCAGCCAACTGAGCCACTCAGGTGCCCCTCGACCGTATTTTTTTAAGTTTATTTATTTGTTTAGAAAGGGAGGGAGAACATGCACAGGGGAGAGAGCCAGAGGGAGAGAGGGTATCCCAAGCAGGCTTCTCACCATCAGCGCGGAGCCCGACGGGGGGATCCGTCCCACGAACCGTGAGCTCGAGACCTGAGCTCAAAGAGTTGGACACTTAACCAACCGAGCCATCCGGGCGCCCCTAGATTCCAATCTTAAACGAGCTGCGATGAATTTACCACAGGTCCATACTGCGGAGAACTCCAGTCACTGGCTCTTTGATGAATGAATGAATGAATGAATGATGCCAGGGATAACGAAGAGATGGCTCTATTTTGATAGCTGCAACGCCACATGATGTGTTTAAACTCCTCCATATAATTAGCTTCCTGAACCATCACCGGGCAGCATCAATCTTTACTGGTACTAACTGAGAGTATCTGAATTACCGAAAAATGTGCTCTTACTCCAAGTTTGATTAAGAATTGTGACACCCGTTAGACAGCGTTTCTGTTCATTGAGCATCGAGTGAGCGAAATGCATACAGACGCAGGGAACCGGGTCGGCACGCGGGCGAGACTTGGCCGTGCACTTGCTTTCAAGGCCAGCTTCAGCACTGCCCCGGGCTGCAACCCCCCCCCCCCCAGGTGCCCTGGGCTCTGCTGCGGAAAAGGAAAACCCTGCCAGCTTGCCTCACAGCCAGGCGGCCGTCTCTTCTCTCCTAGCCCTTCGGTGGCCAGGCTACAGCCTTCGCATCCCCCTCAGAATCACACAGTAGATGGTCCCGCTCACTCCGCCATCGGCAAAGTCAAGGGCAGTCTGTTCGTGCCAGCAGAAAAGAAAGCCACGGCTCTCTGGTTTCCTGGGCACCTCGCATCTTGCTTTCTCTACCTCGGTCCCCCCCTTTCAAGCCCCACCAGGACATCCTTCCCTGGTCAGCCCTCCGAACCTCACACCATGCGTGTGACACCTCTAGGTGACAGAACGCTACCCTCAAAGTGCATTTTCCGGCATTTCCTTAACACCGTAAAAATTAATGGACTGGAAGATTTGTGTTCAGTTCTCGAAAAACTCTGAAAAAGCTGCGGGGGGAGGAAGCCTGGGCCGGTGGTGACAACGACGGCTGGCGTGGAAGCTGACCAATCCAGATAATTGGCCACAGACCTCTAATCTCGCCCGCATCCCTCTGTCACTCAGCAGGGACCCGGCCGATCATTCCATCAATACATTTATTTTGTCAGCTGTCACTGCATGGCGCCCACACGTCTCAGCTGGGTAATGTGGGCCGAGACATGGAAACCTGCCAATAGCAGAATCATTCCGTCCCTATCACGTGCCTTTCTTGTCATATGGATTTTCAATGCATTTCTGCCTGGCTTGGCAAATCTAAGCCATGACCTTGCTTTTAGCTGCTGGGTCCCTTTAATTATTACTATCAAGTCCAACCAGCTTGAGTCAGTACATTCCCGAACTGCATTAACTCAGTAAGTTCTACCCATAAGATTTCTATTCTTTTCTGTCCAACATCCCCCTCTACACACACACACACACACACACACACACACACACACACTTTTCCTATGACTGTTCATGCACGGTTTCTCTTTGAATAACTCCACTCCTGTCAGAAGGAGAGCACTGGTTTCCTGACAATGTCAGATAACTAAACCATTGCCCGTTCAGCACCGAGTCCTGAACTTCCCAAACCGAGTACTGTTAACAGGTTCACGGGATATCGGTCATCATTTTGAGATCGTTTGGAAGCCAAGCAAACGGTCCAAGCGTGGTTTTCAGAGCAAAATGACCTCTCCTTTCACTATAACCCCAGGGGTGAAGTGAGGACGTCACATACCTCATGAGGAAGGGATCGGGAAATGGCCTGTTTTCCCCCACTGGGACTAGAGACCCCTTTGGGGGCTCTTCCCTTTCTGAGACCTTCGTCTGCTGGTCCCCAGGCAAGGGGCACTAGCTACAGTGATTTCGCTCAGAGGTGGCAGGCAGGACGTGAAGGCACGGAAGGGAAGGGAAGGGAATGGGAGCTTTTTTTTTTTTTATGTTTATTTATTTTTGAGAGAGAAAAAGAGAGCGTGAGCAGAGGAGGGGCACAGAGAGAGGGAGGCACAGAATCCGAAACGGGCTCTGAGCCGTCAGCACAGAGCCGGACGGCGGGGCTCGAACTCACGAACCGTGAGATCACGACCTGAGCTGAAGTCGGACGTTTACCGGACTGCAACTGAAGCTGCAAAGCTTCCAGCTTATCTCGAAACCATCGTCCCACTCCCGATCCCTCTCAGGACAATCAGCGCAAATGGCCCAGAGAGCCTCCTGCTTAATTCCCAATGTTTATAATTCTCTTCTCCGGCAGCATAATCGTGATTTCCCACTGGCAATGTCACCCACCGGAAAGAGTACATTCCGCAATCTCCCTTGCGGCTTACAGGCAGACATGATTAGGTTCTGGCCCGTGAGATATACATATAAGCCGTGTGACATTTCCAGGAACTATTTTTTTTAAAGAGGAGACATTCCCTCTTTCCTTCTCCTTCCTCTCCTTGTTGCACGGAACATGTGAGTGAGGCCTGGCACTCCAGCAACCATCTTGGGTTATGAGGACAGGCTCACGGCCTAGGAACGTGGAGCCAAAGGAGTCTGGACCTACGACATCCCCTCGTAATGACTTGATCATTCATGGGCTGCTTCTATTCCAGGGACTTTTTTATATGCCAGGTAAATACACACACGCCATCAGGTTTTTTGGGGGGGTTTTCTGTTATAGACGGGCCAACGCGAACGGACGTACCTGATTTCTCTGCTCCTTGCGTCTCCATTAACTCAAAGACCAGCTGAACTGAATCGCTTCCAATCATTGCTTCTCCTCTTGCATCATTTCAAAGATTCAAAGTCTCGTGATGGATTTTCCAATGATCTGAGCTTAGATCAGGTGCCCACCCTGCCTCCACCAGGGAGGAGGGGCATTGAGTGTGGAGGAAGAAGCCCCCAGAGACTCCCTAAACTGACCACGCCTTCTGGAGTGAATGATAATTTCCCAAAGGGAACTAACATTGCTGCCGACAAAAGTCCATCCCCCCCCCAAGTCCTCCGTTCCTCACGTTCCTGTTCACCAGCCGGTGGCTTCTGGGACCCCAGGAGTCATTACCGGGGCCGTAATCAGGGTGGCTGTGATTGTAGGTGCCGGGATCCGTGACTGCCAGGAAGAGACAGACACTATCATCTCTAGGTGACTCGAGCAAGGGGATAAGGAAGCACGTCTTTGCAGCACAGAAGAGGGTCTGAGGCTCCTTTGTTCAGCATTTATCGCAAGGCTACTAAATACCAGGTCTGTGCAAGATACTGGGGACAGAAGGGTGACGAGATAACCGTCCTACCTGATGCTTGCCGCGTGGAGGGAGGTGCCCAAGTTGACCAACCCAGGTCGAGAGACAGGTGGGGTTTAAGGAGCCCACCAGGGGGGGTGTAACCCCGACAGGTGGCAGGGGAGAGGCGTGGGGGGGATTATCCACGCCTTAGAAGCATAAGGGGAGTCAGGCAAAGCAGGAGGGAAGCAGAGAGGAGAGCAGACGGGAGACAGCGGAGAGAGGAAGGGAGCGCGTGTCACAGGTCACACAGTGGCCTGACTGCGCAGCCCAGAGCGTGAGGGGACACAATGGCGCAGAAGCAGGCCACGGAGGGCCCCGAGGGATGTGAGGCAGAGCCTGGAATTTACCCTGTCGCCAAGAGAGAGCTGCTGCAGCATCGTCATCATGAGCGCGGCATGGCAAAATGTGCCTTCTAGAATCATTAGAAAGACTGCTCAGTGTGGAGAACGGGTGGGAGAGGATGGGGCAAGAATCAAGCCCCGGTGGCCGGTTAGGAGCCTGTTGAAATAACACAACCAGGGGCACCTGGGTGGCTCAATCGGTTGAGGGTCAGACTTGGGCTCAGGTCATGATCTCACAGCTCGTGAGTTCGAGCCCCACGGCCGGGCGCACAGGACCGCTCCGAATCCTCTGGCCCCCTCCCTCTGCCCCTCCTCCGCTTGGGCTCTCTCAAAAATAAAGACCCATGTAAAAACTGATCTTTAACACAAATGATACAATCAAAAATAACGGGTGTCCTGAACGGAGAGGAACGTTGCTGTAGGGGGGTGGAAAAAAAAGTGCAGCAATGTTCTGGCTGGTTCTTACTTGATTCCCCCAGTGAGAGCCAAAAACATAATGTTGTAGCGCAGGCATCTCTGTGTGCATCCAGAGGAACAGAGGCCAAGTGTACAGATTGCTGGGATCCCACTTGTACGGGAGCAGAGCATCGGAAAATTAGCAGCTAGCTCAGTGCGTCTTAGACCGTCTCGTTGGGACTTCTGTGGCCTCCAACAAGCCCGCCCCATGTCAGGAGCTGGGCGGCTGGTGTTGTCAGCGGGGGGCCGCCTGGGTGAAGCGTCCGACCTCGGCTCAGGTCGTGATCTCGCGGTTCCGGGGTTCGAGCCCCGCGTCGGGCTCTGTGCCCCCAGCTCGGAGCCTGGAGCCTGCTTCGGATTCTGTGTCTCCCTCTCTCTCTGCCCCTCCCCCGCTCATGCTCTGTTTCTCTCTCTTTCTCAAAGATAAATAAACATTAAAAAAAAAAAAAAAAGCATGGTGTTGTTGGCATTCTGAACGAACGACGGAGGGATGAATGAACGCGGGAGCTTATCAGTTCCATTTCTGGATCAGGGCCGCCCTGGCTCCTATAGTTAACCATCAGGGAGAGATTTCTCTCCCCTGCTTCCCATCTCTGGCCTTTCGGTTTAAATCCTTCTTAAAAGAACCGGAAAGTGTTACTGAACTATTCCCTACCTCTCCATACCACCCAAAGAAGTCAGCCATTGTCCCCCATCAGACATGGGGTCTGGGACGGGTGTGGGACAACCGATAGCCTGGACTTTTAGGTGATCTTGTAGCCTTTTGCTGACTGCGGAGGTGGATAATTTGGGAAACATATTTTTGGAAACGCTATAAACGCAGAACGAAAGGTAAGCAGGTAGGTCCTCTTGTGACTCTATAAAAACCTTCCCTGAGGGGCACCTGGGTGGCCCGGCCAGTTCATCATCGTCCGACGCTTGACCTCAGCTCAGGTCTTGATATCAAGATCGTAAGTTCAAGCCCCACGTTGCTCTCCATGCTGGGTGTGGAGGGTACTAAAAAACAAACAAAGGAAACAAACAAACAAACCAACCAACCCTTCCCTGAGCTGTCTGTGTTCACTTTGGAGTCCTGTAAGAAGCAATCGTCCTGGTGAGAGTGAATCCAGCAAGGGAAATAATGTGCCGCAGGCCGAGTTAGTCAGCGTGTGTTTATGCTGGATTGTCCATTACGGGTTCACTCCCTTTCCATCCCGCCTCTTAACCTTCTGAAAGAAGAAAAGGAACGTTTCTAGGGTCAGTCCGCATCCAGGGCTATCAGGCAAACGCTGACCTGTCTCATATTCAAGGAATTCTAAGAATATTCACCAATGCCTCCCTTTCCTTTCCACTGTGTTTCAAACACATTCATGAACGCCCTTGGATCTAGGGTCCCTGAGATGCTGCAGGAAACTTCCAGGGGCCTCCTTGCCACTCTGGCCCACGAAACAGTGCTTGGTCACACCCAAAATGATAGCAAAAACTATTGTTCAGCCAAGAAGCATCTGTATACCACCTCACACCCATTAGGATAGCTATTATTTAAAAGAGAGGAGAGAAAGAGAGACAAAAAATAATGCGTTGGCAAGGATGTGGAGAAATCGGGACCCTTATGCACTGTTGGTGGGAATGTCAAATGGTGTAGCCACTACAGAAAACAGAAAGGTGGCTTCAAAGAACTACTATATGATCCAGCAAAGAACTGGAAACGGGCTCTATAAAAGGTACCTGGGCACCCATATTAAGATTGGGGGGAGGGGGGACCGCCTAGGTGGCTCAGGGGGTTAAGCACCCAACTCTTGGTTTCAGCTCAGGTTGCAATCTCACGGTTTGTGAGTTCGACCCCCAGGTCAGGCTCTGTTCTGATGGTGCAGAGCCTGCTTGGGATTTTCTCTCTCTCTCTCTCTCTCTCTCTCTCTGTCTCTCTCTCTCTTTCCTTCTACCACTCCAATGGTCTCTCTCAAAATAAATAAATAAGCTTAAAAAAAAAAGACCATGAACTTGGGAATCACTCAGACGTCTCCTTTAGTGGCTATGTGAAATCTCTTGGTCTGTCTTATCACCTGTCAAATGGGTACCCTAATATCACCTGTGTGCTAGCATTCCTATGAAGATTAATTTAAATATGGCCCATGGGGTCCTTAGCATCTGCCCAGCACAATGTCCGTTCTCAGTAAATGGAACCACGACCATTATAAAGGAGACGAACACACACGGGCCTTTAAAAAGTAAGGACGCGAGAACCAGCTCAGGCTCGCTTAACGCTAGGTGCCCGTGGTAGTTTGGTTACAGTTTTGAGTTAATCCCTGTCCGGGCTGAATTCTCTCCCAGGCTCTAAGATCACGGAGCATAAATGTCACTGAGCTGCCTCCAGCTACTTATTTTTGAGTTACCTGCAGACACTTGGGTTCATGAGAAACAGGAAGACATACAGATAGGAGCCATTATCAGCATCTCTTCAGGCCCTTTCCGAGCGGAGCCCAGGATCTCGGGGGCCGTAAGCACACAGCAAATAAGCCCTGCGGCCGTCAGGAGCTGCCTCCCTGGGCTGTGACTGGTGCATCTGCGGGCGACGTCGGAGTCTGATTGCTGGACGCGTCAGAGACAAAACAGGGGAGAGTAAACGGACCCAAGAAGGACAGAGCGAGGTGATGATGGATCTTCATGGGAGTGTTCGAAAGAAAGAATTCGAGAACACAGAAAATGTTCACACACACACACACACACACACACACACACACACGGAAAATGTAGCAGAACTTGACACTGTAGGAGGATCCTTCCCTCCCCCCAGGAGCTCTCTGGGACCTGGGCAGATCTGAGATACAATGCAGAGCTAAGTGTTCTTGGAACATTTGGGAAGCTTCTCAGAGGGAGGGGCCAAAGTCCTATCCGAGGTAAGGAGGTTCCCCTACGTTTTAAGGGGGGCGGGGGAATAATAAGGCCCTACACAGGTTTGCAAAGATGTCCCCAGACCAGCAGCAGGCAGGATTATCTGGGAACGTGTTAGAAATGCGAAATTCTCCAGTCTCACCCCAGGCCTACTAAATCAAACATTCAGGTGCTGGCGACCCAACATCTGCGTTTTAACACGCCCCCAGGGTGATTCTGACTCCCATTAAACATTGAGAACCTGATCCTCAAACACAGAAGCAAATGAAATATACACAAAATATACATACATTCAAAGCATGCTAAGAAAAAGTATCCAAAACTTGGAAATCAAGCAAAGAAAGCAAAGTGGGACCTTTTAGTATCCCCCTGAGGCATTATTCAGGGGGCAACCTTTCTTCAGAGGAATCTACCCCTGGTTGAATTTGCTACTTATTATCCATTGGACCCGGGACACTAGAAAGTTCTTTGTAACTCCTAGCTTCCTCTCCTAGAAAAGATGACCCCAAAGGCTGTGGGTTTTAATTCCCCTATGGGACAGTAAGCATTTTGTATCTGACTTAGCAGTCTTTTTTAAAATGTGTACTTGCTTGTTTTTGAAAGAGAGAGAAAGAACACAGACTTCAAAGGGTCATGGAGCAGTAGGATTTCAAGCTGAAATGCTTTGCAGACACCCCATCGTGGAGTGCCCTGCTCGGCATGAGTTTAGAATTTGAGACGGAGTCATCGGCGGTTTTCTCATGTCTGCTACAGTCAGATTTGTTTTACGGAGATGAGAATACCTAGCATTTACTGAGCACCTTCAAGGAGTCAGGCGTTGTTCTCAATGCTCTACCTGTGTTCGTTCATTTAATTCTTAAAGTTTATTTGTTTATTTTTGAGAGAGAGAGAGAGAGAAAGAGAGGCAGAGGGATGGGGAGAGAGAGGGAGACAGAGAATCCCAAGCAGGCTCTGCAGAGCCCAATGCAGGGCTCGAACCCACCAACCACGAGATAGATCATGACCTGAACCGAAATCAAGAGTCGGATGCTCAGCCGACTGAGCCACCCAGGCACCCCTCATTCATTTAATTATTGACCGCTGCTTACGGTATCATTACCAACCTGTTGAGAGGTCGGGAAACGAAGGCACAGAGAATTAAATAACTTCTCCAAGGCCACGTAGCCAGTAAGGGGCAAATGGAGTATTTGAACACAGGCAGTGTGGCAACGACACTGAGATGCTTGGTATCATACTTAGGACCTCACTTTTGTTACTTTATTTATTTATTTATTTATTTATTTATTCGCTTTTGTTACTTTAAACTTTCATACCTGAGCCTAATTAAGGGAACTTGGTGAAGAGCGGCTGACACATCCTTTCAAAGATTTGAAATACATTAGAGCTACCTTTCCAATTCAGGGCCTGCCTGAGTATGTTACTTTAAGAGTGTTATGGCGGGGGCGGGGCGGGGGCGGGGCCTGGCTGGCTCAGTCAGTGGAGCGTCCGACTCTTGATCTCAGGGTTGGAGGTTCGAGCCCCATGTTGGGTGTAGAGATTATTTACAAATAAAATCTTAAAAAAAAACAAAATAAAGAGTGTTATCGAACTCTCCAACAGACCCCATGTCTACTGTCCAAAACATGAGAAAAAGCGATTCTTCGTGGAGTTGAGAGTCAGTGCTAAAACACGTGAAAGGCACCCAGCCCCCTGCCTCTGACACAACACCATAGATGCCTGCCAAGCGTGATCGGCCCGTAATATTGCCCGTCACATCGGGACGAAGGCTTCCCCCAATTGTAAGGGTCTCCGACACCTTACGAGCCAGTTGGGGAATATGTGTGGAGGGGGGTGTGAATGAGCCCCTGAACTCACACTAGGCCCCCTGCGTAGATTCCCAAAGCAAACCTGACCTGGAGCTTTCAGTTGACTTAGAATGGCAGGGAATGCGCGGGGCTGCCTCTGTTAAGGAAAGAGAGGGAAGAAGTGAATAGATATGAACGCTACCTGCTAAAGACAAATGGGAAAGTGATTCCAGGGCACTCGAATTACCCAAACACACACAGGGTCCCTCCGCTCCTTCCTACCAGCCTCTGGGAACAAACTGATAGGGCTGAACGTGCCCACCTCCGCGAGGAAGGGCATCAGGCCGCCTCGTCAACTCGCTGCTGTCTCTTTCATATACGCCCGTGCTCCCAGGAACACCTGTCGCGGGAGGGCAGGGTCGGAATGGGGACACCCGGGGGCGTCCCCGCGTCTGGGAATTAAGTGCTCCGAAGGGAGTGAGCAGGGGCCGTTCTTCTCCAGCAGGAGGTCTTTCCCTGGGGTTTGTAATCATAAATCTGGAGGGAGGGAAAAAAAAAAATACATCTTTAATTTTCCCTTACCGCTAAGTGGGACGTAGCCTTTCCTTCCATTACGGACACAGACAGCACACTGCCATAGCCCGTGCGGGACCTAGGAGTCTCTCCCTAATAAAATCACAGATATTTTCAGATCACATGGTGCGTGGGTGGATATCACAAGAGATCAGTCATGTTCGTCATGACTTCAGCTTTAGGCTCATGGTTAGAGCCTAACCACAGCCAGAGTGCGTGACCCACGTGTTAATGCAGAAGCAGACCCGTTTACCGTGCCACGCATTTGTGTTGGTAACGTGGAGATAAATGGTTTAAGGGTCACTGGCTTCTTCTTGAATCCATTCTGTGTGATTTGTATTCTTTAAGAATGGGCTTCTGGGAAGGGGACCGTAGGGCTCCCAGACTCTCAGGGGTCCTGGGCTTCAGTTGGGTGGAACGAGCCTGCTGCCTACGAACCAAAGCATTAGGACCTTGCATTACAGAACACGCTCTACCCACGGGAAAATGTGATTCTTTCAGTGCGTTTCGTATAGATTTTTTTTTTTTAACGTTGATGTATTTTTGAAAGAGACAGAGCATGAGCAAACAGGGGAGGGGCGGAGAGAGAGGGAGACAGAGAATCCGAAGCAGGCTCCAGGCTCCGGGCCATCAGCCCAGAACCCGACGCGGGGCTCGAACCCCTCAACCGCGAGATCATGACCTGAGCCAAAGTTGGGCGCTTAACCGACGGAGCCACACAGGCGCCCCCTAAACATTTTTTCCACCCAATGAGGTGGAATTTGGGCGTCTGCTCTGCGTAAGACAGGATGCAATGTATTAATTAATGGTGTTGGGGGGCTGGGTACTCTGCACAGCCCATCATCTGCCAGCTCTAGGGATCTAGTTTGAACCCGGGTGTGGTCCTTTACAAAGAAACTTGAGTCTCTTTATCTTCGGGTCCCCAGTTGCCTAGCAGAGGATCTCGACTTACCTGACACGCACACTCCTTATAGCCGAACTTCAGTTAAATAAATAAATGGCTTACTTACACCTTGACATTTTGGAGATGTCAAAAACGAGAAGAAGTAGGGAGTTCTCGGTATTGCCCGTGGCAGCATTCAGTGCTTGCCTTTGAAAGCGTGACGCGGAGCTCACAGAGAGAATGAATCTGCCCGGCTGGAGAGATATGTGGGTCTACGTTTGACAAATCGATTCCCTTTCTCGAAGGAGGAGGAGGAGGGAGGCTCCCGGGGAGGGCGGGCAGCTCGTTTAACCGCCGGCAAAGCGGGGCGCCAGAGGTCTTGCAGAATCAAGGGGCCCCCCTCGCGGGGACGTTTAATGACATCCTCCCCTCCGCCCGCGGGACCGGCCTCCGCCCTCGGTCTTGCAGCCTCGGAAACATCTCGAGGCCGAAAGGCGCGGAGCGCTCTGCTAAACGGGAGAAATGCCCCCCGCCCTTGGATCCCGGGAGCCCAGACAGTAGTCGCCTTCCTCCTGTTCCTTCAGCCAACCGCCTGCCCCCCCGGGGGCCTCTCCCTCTAGTGCCCCTGATGGGAGTCACTTACCTCTTCCTTGCAGGCAGAAGGAGCTAGCTTTTTGGTACCCAGGCCCGTGACAGGCAGTATGGTTTCAAATCAACGGGAGCACCTGAAGAGGCAGTGGACCGTAAGGGTGAAGAGTGTGGCTTCAGGGGCGCCCGGGGGGCTCCGTCGGTTAAGCGTCCGGCTCTTGGTTTCAGCCCAGGTCGCGACCTCGAGGTTCGGGAGTTCGAGCCCCGCGTCGGGCTCTTTGCTGACTGCTTGGGATTTTCTTTCTCCCTCTCTCTCGGCCCCTCCACGGCTCCCGCGCGCTCTCTCTCCTAAAATAAACAGACAAACTTACAAAAAAAATAATAATAGTGATAAGAGCGTGGGTACGTAATTCTGCCACTCCGTAGCAGCGTGATCTTAGGCAGGTTTCTCAACCTCTCCGTGCCTCAGTCTCCTCATGTATTAGAAAAGGCGATTCGTTACAGTACTCACTTCAGAGGGTTATCGGAATTAAATTAGGTCATACGAACAGAGCCCTACAGAAAGTGCAACTAACTGGTAGACTTCTGCTGTTGGTATGGCGAGAAAAGCAGGATGCGGCTCCCACACGCACCTCCAGATGTGGCATGAACTTGGGATTCCAGGGGGCCTGCAGGGAAGGAGCGTTCGTCGGGCCGAACGGATGGATGGACGCCCCCGTTACTGCAGGGCTGGTGTCGTAAACATGCGGTGAGACTCTTACCTGCTATGACCTGTAATCCGGGTCGTGCCTTGTAGCTCTAGAGAAGCAAGTGGCCAGACGAAACGAGTGTGGTGGGTCGCCACTGGCTTCCTTTGGGGGGTAATAAAGGGTTAGGGTTAGGGTTACCACATTACCTTGAAAACCGGTGATCACCGTTTCTCTCCGATTTGTGACCGTCGTGCAAATATAATGAAGAGATAAAACTTGGCTGCTTTCCTCCGCGCAAACGGCCCACTCTCTGCCCGGGGTCTGGGAGCAGAGTGCCGCAACCACAGAAATTACAGGTTCAGAATGTGGCTGTGACAAGGTGACAGCGTCCCAGGCGCGGGAGTCACGCGGGTTGTGGCTGTGCCCAAGGGCACAAGGGCCGGCAGGTAGGCTCCTTGGAAGGCACAAACCAGTGCATTTTCAGGTTGCGTGAGTAGCAGGTGAACGTCAGGGCAGGGAGACGATGGGCCCTTTGCACTTGCCCTTGTGAGATACCGTCTGGCCTACTGTGCTCAGCTGTGGGCACCAAGTTTGGACAAAGATAAGGCCAGAAGGGGAGCTTCTGGGCTGGCGCGAGCCACGTCCGTGTGACTGAGACACATGCTAGGTTGTGGCTTGCCAACTGGCCAGTCCTTGGCAGAAGACAACTCGGGACGTCGCAGAAGGACAGCAGAGTTGGGCGTGTTGGTGAGTCACAGGCAGATGTCACAGGTTCAGGATGGTTTGGCCGTAGCCATACTTAGAGGCTCAGGTCTGCAGGGTCCCAAGGGTGTGATAGGAGCTGGTGGAGGTAAACTCACAGGGACCAGGGCTCAGGAGAAGGACTCTGGTCCCTAGGATGGAGGGTAGGGTGTAAGGCCGGGAGCTAAAACCAGCTGGAAGTTTTGGACAGAAGACTGGAGGTTGTAAGGCAGGAGGTGAGCTAAGACGGGGAACCGGGCCATGAGTATAGAGAGTACAGAGTAGTTCTCTTCCGATTTCAATAATATTTATTTGTATACTGATTCATTTATTGGTAAAAGTATAGCGAAGCTTCGTGAGCCCAAGACCGAACCCCAAATGAGGCCAAATAACCCACATCTACTCGTCTCTTCTTTCCTTCTCTCATTGGTCTACAGCTGGTGCCATTAAGGGAAATGGCCGAACATCTTCTTGGCTAAGCCACGCTAACTTTACCTGATCATTTCTCTCCTACCTGGCTGCAGACAAAATCTCCAGATGCCTGCCTGGTCTGCCCTGGGGCAACTTTGAACTTCTGCCCTCTCCTGACCCCAGTGTCAGTCCGGGAACGCTTGTTATTTGGCCTCTCAGTGCCCTGGTCCTGGGGCGGCATCTTTTTGCCAAGCTTCTTGGGTCTACTCGGCACGTTTTTAGGACTGACATCGATTCTGTTCCTCCGTGGCTTCCCCCCTGTTTTTTTTTTCCTCCCTATTTCCACAAAACATTAGTTTGCAAATGTCCCATTTTAGAAGGCTTTCAGTCTTTAGAAAAACCCACAGTTCCGTTCTTTTGAATCCGAGAGTGAAAACACACACCTCCGTGTTCCTATCTCCACGAGAAATTACATCCTGATGTGTCACCCCCGACATTAAGTTTGCCTGGCTCATACACCTGCGCCCTGTCAGCTGTCTAATTTCTCTTCGCAATTAGTACAACCTGAAGGAAAGTACCTTAACATCTGCTGGGTTTTCAGGCAGCTTATTATAGGAATCCAGCACCTGGATCGCCTGTAGAGTATCTGCCGAATGTTCCCCGGGAAGAGGTCTCCTGGGGGCTCGATGCGCATCTACTCATCAGGGAATTGACAGAGGCGAGTCTCGTAAATGTCAAAGGAAAGTGCATTTGACGAGATGCTTCCTTTGGTAAGTTTTAAGGGCAACCACGCTCATTCTTAGAAGGCAGTAAAGCCATGCATGAGGGGTCATTCCACAGCAAGCATTAATACATCAAGAAAGGTAGAGAGAGAGGGACGCAGAGAGAGAGACTAGGGAGGGAGAGAAGGGAAGAGAGAGAGAGAGAATGAACCCAAATCGGGGCCGAGCTCGCCGTCCTTTGGAATCGACGCCCGAAGATTCGAGACTTTGCATTGCCGAGGCAGGCGGTAGGCTCTGTGAGGACCACCGGTAAAGTAGGAGAAAAAGGGCCAGTTGCTGGTTCACATGGGCAATCGTGTGGCACACAGGCTCTGGGAAAGAAAGGCTTCTGAATTAATCCAAAGGCCGTCAAAAGAGGGCTGACCCTTCGGATTGGTGAGCCCACTCATTAGCTCGGCCCCATAAATATGAGCAATTACATAGATAAGAGAGAAATATGGGTCATAGATCACATGACGCTGTTGGAATGTAACACCCATAAAATCTTAACAACTGTTAATAAATTTTCGTCATGGACAAGTGTTCTAGACAACAAAGTTATTGTCATATCATGCAGCTGGACCAGAGTAAGCCAACGCGGTGATCTGAAAGAAGGCAGCGTAACATCTCTTCCAACCCATTACCTCGAAAAACAGGGATCGACATTTTTCTCTGATTTGTGACCACTGGACAAACACAAGATGAAACTTTGCTGCTTTCCTTGGCACAAGCCGCCAACGCGCCCGACCAAACACGGAACGAAACCAAACAAAACCACAACTAAATGATCGAGTGAGTCCCACTGTAGCTCAATTATGCCTCCCATCCTACCATTAAGTGGCTATTAATCTGCAAATGTCCTCACCTCTCTCAATTAGCCACCGTGCGCTCACAGCCAGATTCAGAAGCCCGCACCCACAGACGTCAATGCACACGGAGTTTTTAAGAGGACGCGGAACAACGCAGGGGCCCCTAAATGGTCTTGAGAATTGAATGGACAAACTGACGAATCGGCCAAGGAATGAAGAACGGAGTGGATGCAAGGACTTGGAATCCGGTAGGAGAGAAATGAGGGAGTTTGAAGCCCTGTCTATGAATCCCGCTATGAATGCCCGTCTTGAACCAGTAGGCTTTAGAACATTCCTTCTCACTGTGCGATTTACCAGAACAGCCGGACTTCAGTCCCGGGTCATTCCTGCTTCTGCAGGCAGAGAATATGCCTTCCAGTCACACACTCAGGAGGACAGGGGAGCTGTCCCACGGAGTATGGAATAAACAGATTGCACGGGGGGTACTGAGAAGCTGGCTTCTTGTCATTTAGCATGAACATAGGGCAGTGCTCCAACAGCCATGGGGTCAGAAATTATGTATTCAATATGGTTTCTAAGTTCCTGGATGTGAAATACTCATTACTGTGTATTTGAGGACTCATTGACATGTGAGTCCTAGCATCTAGAAAGATAGAAGGACAAACGATCGAGGCAAATATCTAACAGGGTGTTTTTAGTTTTGAGGCATAATCTAATTATTCTGCTTGCCATGTTTCTTTCAAAGGCATGATAAGTGGGGGGTTTTCCCCTATCCAAGTCTTCTTATACTCTTTGTTTTAAACAGAACAATTCCGATGATTATGAATGAGAATACATAGTCCCTGGTGGGATCAAGGCTTCTAATTCTCTGTTATCCCATTCATAAACCTTTCCTAGGGAAGCTATCGGTTGAATTCTAGCCTTGAATTATTCCGCGGAAACTGCATTAAAATATTGTGAGGTGTAAGGGAGAGCCCGTAATGCACATTTAGTATTCTTTCAACCTGCTGTTATATCTCACACCTTCTAATCCTTCTCTCTGGCCTCAGCTCAGCTCAGTAATCCGTTCAGTGACACCTACACATGCCTACATACCCATTCTAAATAATCCCTGCCTTTGGTGAACAACACAAGAAAGTCTTCTTCACATGCCTGCTTCCACAACAAAATTCTGTTTTTAGAGCCATTTGTTTGTTAACTGGATTTATCGTGGAGGTCGTTTTGCCACACACGCAAATATGGAATTGTTGTATCTTTTCAAACCATGAAACAGACTCTTAACCGTAGAGAACAAACTGATGGTGGCCAGAGGGGCTGGCGTGGAGGGGGGCAGGCTGGCAGGTGATATAGGGGATGGGGATTAAGGCACTCACTTGTCACGATGAGCACCGGGTGATGTAGGGAAGTATCGAATCACTATATCATACACCTGAAACTAATATTACCCTGCGTGTTAACGGACTGGAATTTAAACAAAACCTTAAAAAAAAAAACGTATTCTAATAATGCCGAATGATGACAGATGGTACCTGTGTTTTTATAGCTTAATGTACGGAATTGTCGAATCACTATATCGTACACCTGAAACTAATATTACGCTCTATGTTAACGCACTCGAATTGACATAAAAAATTTTAGAAACTTTTTTTTTTTTAAATGAATGGCTGCTTTCAAGGAAAAGTATAAATAGTATCTCATTAATGGGGACCCAGCCTCAATAATCTTGTACGTGTAACCGGAGTCTAAAAATGCTGCAGCTGATCCCTTACGAGCATAGATAATTTCCACGGTTAACATAGTCATTCTTCTGCCCTGAGGGTATGGGTGGCCCACTTCCGAAGCAGGTGTATTTAAAAGAGTTTGGTTTAAATGGGACCAACTTCGCATGAATTAGCGAATGGAATCCCAGGATGCGTTTGAGTAGCGTTTGAGTAGGAAAGGCGACTACAAATACAAAAAAAAGTGAGAGTTGAGGGAGAACATAAGGTATGTCTGGATGCAACAGAGATGGGAAAATTATTGTGCTCTACTCCTTTCCTGCTGGGAATTATCTGTCTCCCTCTCTTTCTGCCCCTCCCCTACTCGTGTTGTCTCTGTCTCTGTCAAAATAAATAAATAAACTTAAAAAAAAAAGTCAGAGTCTAGGAATGGAGAAGTGAAAAGATGGAAAGGAGGAGGAGAAAGACAGAGGTGGAAGAGAAAAGAGACACAAGGGAGAAGAACAAGATCGCCATCTTGAATGTTTTACGACATAATATATGGAAACAAAGCCAAAATCATCTGAAGCCCGGAGAGTAGAATGAGGAGTGAGAAGAACAGTTTCAAGGAGATTTTTCAGCTTTATACAAGAGAGTATTTTCAGGGGCACCCGGGTGGCCCAGTTGGTTGGGTGTCCAACTCTTGATTTCAGCTCAGGTCGTGATGGGTTGTGAGATCGAGCCCCACGTCAGGCTCTGTGCTGACAGTGCGGAGCCTGCTTGGGATTCTCTGTCTCTCTCTCTCTCTCTCTCTCTGTCCCTCCCCCACTTGTGCTTGTGCTCTCTCTCTCTCTCTCAAAATAAATAAACAGTTTAAAAAAGAGAGAGTATTTTCTAGTCATCAGCGCTAAAATGAGACATATTATATAATAACGAGCACCCTCTCAGAATTATGCAAGCAGAGGCTGGGTTACCAACCGCCCTGGCTCTTCTGGAAGACACTGCCCCCGAAACTCAGAGATTCATGTGACCACACAAATAGAACATGCCCATGGAAAAATCCATAACACAAAAAAACATACGGCCCTTTCTACTATGCTCTAAAGTCTCTGTGAACATTGAATTAGTGAATACTGAATTAGTGAATATTGAACCATTGTTCCTAGAGGAAAACCAGGTTCAGTTCCTCTGGTCACGTTTTCATCAAATAGTCAATACATAACCTTGTTTTATGTGTGTTTCTATGTAAAGACAACACATTTAATATGTACTGTTGATTCATTCACATGTTGAACTCATGTCCAATGGCCCTATAAACTTATGACTAAATAAGCCTTATCTAACACACATATTTTCTCCTCAAGGGACATCACCGCCTTCTTGCACTTAGGAACACTAGACAGTTCTTTAGAACTCTGCTTGGAGGTCAGGGAAACCACCACCAAAAAAAGCACAAAAATGAAAAAAAAAAAAAAAAAAAAGGCACCAGATAGGTGGTGAAAAGGACACTTGCCTTCGGCACGAGACCTAAAACACGAAGGCAGAGGGTTGCTTTATTAGACCCTAGCTGGGAACATGCTTATTAGGCGGTTCAAGTTCTTCACCACTTTGCATGTGTCCCTGACTGTCAGAGGTCCATACGTAATTTACTTGGGGGTCACAAATACAGATTAGCGAGTAGGGGAATTTGCCAATATGGAATCTACAAATAATTAGGATCGACTGAACTTGTGGGGAGAGGGGAACAATAATGGGCAAAGCAGACTGAACATTCTACTTCCATTCCCACAACCTCATGGTATAGAGCCGGGGTCCTTTTTGCCTGAACCACAGCTGTCAACCCCTTTGGGCACAGGCAAGGCAGGTCGCTGGCTGGGTTGTCCGAGCCACAAGGATCAAGGGGCTTTGCTGTTTGGTAACAATGGAAAGGTCTCCGACGGACCTCGTTGGGTGGCCTCATGCCGCCATTTTGCTCCTGCCTTGCCCCCCGTCTCTTCAGAAACGCCAGGGGGCGCTGTTGCGCAGAATGTAGACAGAGTAAGGCTCACAACTGGCCCAGATAAAGAAACTGAGCCTTTCGGGGGGTGTGAGGCGATTTGTCTCAGATCCAATCAATGGCACATCTTTCCACTTTCTGGCATGGCTTCCAGTCACCGTCAGCATGCGGCCTTCTCGGAAGTAAGAGGATTATTTACGCTCTCCTTAACACCAACTTTTGTCCCATGGAAACTGGCCCACCTGGAGAGCCTCCGCGGCCCTGCTCACCACCTCACATTCACACACGTCTCCAAGATAAGAAAATGCTCGTCACCTTGGGAGTCTCACTCCTTCAAAGACAAAAACATAGATTTCGCATTTTTGAAAACAGGCAGAAACATACAGACGTGAACAGGAAAAGCATTTTGATTTTTTTCCCCCAAGTTCAAACCACTGAGTGGAATTGGAGATCTTTCTAGAAGAGCGGTGGACCTATCGCGTCTTCGCCCAGCATCCTGCAAGGGAGTGTGATCGCTTTGTTAGAAATGAAAGCCATAGTTACCTTCTTGCGGATTTGAACGTAATGGCGTGTGCGCACTCGTTATTACCTCCTAGCCTTGCAGAAATTGAGGCCTTGGCCGTTAAAAGGATGTGCTACGGTGACGTGGCGTCAGTGAACTTTCCGGGGTTGGCCGAGCACTGGCCGGGGTGATGGACGAGACTAGCCAGGAGTGGCCACTGGGACCAGGGTGACGGCCCCCACCTGTCAGCGCTGAGTCTCCAGTGGGGTCAAGGCCGCTGTGTACGGAAGGCTGGGCTGGGGGCACCATTCACACCCCGGCCTGGCCCAAACCAGAATGTCCTCTGCTCGTGGGAGTGGCCCTCACATGGAACCTAGGGGAACATTTCCTCTTGGAGCCCTGCATCCCCATGGCCTTACTTGAAGAAGGGACTCCTGACTTCTGTATTGTTCCTTACACTTTCACAAAGAGAAATTACCTCTTTGGGTTATTTTACTTTTTTCTTATTTTAAACAGAGAGAGAGAGAGAGCATGCACACAAGCAGGGGGGCAGAGGAGAGAGAGAATCTTAAGCTCAGTGCAGAGCCGGACCCGGGGCTCAATCTTATGACCCTGGGATCAAACCCTGAGCCAACATCAAGAGTCAGATGCTCAACCAACTGAGCCACCAGGCGCCCCAAGAAACTATGTCTTTGTTACAAAGATACACAATCTTCTTCTTGACCTGGGTCCTGTTTATCTCTCCAGGCTCATCCCTCAATGAAATTTTTTTCATTAAAAAAAAATATCTTTTTCTGTTTCTTCAGTGAGTCGGGTTCCTTTCGCAAGCCACAGAGCCTTCACCTGTGTCCTCCTTCGTGCAGGGTGGACTTCTCCTTGCTCGCCCCCTCAGTTTCCTCTATTTCTTCAGAAATCAACCGTGGTATCACCAGGTAGGGCTCTGTTAGCTGAAATCCCAGAAACCTTAACTCAACTGGCTTAAAATAGAACAAAGATATGTTATCGCACAAAACAGGAAGTCTCAAGATAAGGGAGTTCTCGGTTTGGTGAATTCAGCTGCTCGACAAGGATATCAAAGACCCTGTTTTGGGGGTTTGGTTTTTTTTTTCATCTTTCTGTTTTATTATCCTTTGCCTGTCTTACCAGCTTCTTGATGGGCCACTTGCTGCTAGAGGTCAAGGCAAAAAAGACAAGGTCACAACAACACCCAAGAGGAAGAAAAAGGTGTGCTCTGTGTGTGTGTGTGTGTGTGTGTGCCCCCCTTGAAGAGTGAGAAAACCGGGGCACCTGGGTGGCTCAGTCGGTTAACCGTCCAACTTCAGCTCAGGTCATGAGCCCACTGTTTGTGGGTTCAAGCCCCACATCGGGCTCGGTGCTGACCGTTCGGAGTCTGGAGCCTGCTTCGGATTCTGTGTTTCCCTCTCTCTCTCTCCCCCTTCCTCCCACTCACGCTCTCAAAAATGAATAAACACTAAAAACATTTTTTAAAAAGAGTGAGAAAGCATTTCTCAGAATCCTCCATCAGGATTTCTCAATTCTCAGTGACCGGCCTGGTGTAATAGACCCTTGCCTAAATCGATCACCAGCAAGAAAGGGATTACCAGGATTGGATTAGTGAAGCACAGATTACAGGAACAGAATTAGGTCCGCTAGAAAAGAGGATGGTGTTGGGCTGGCAACCAATACTCTTTTCTTCAGGTACCCCCATCCCGCCAATTCTGTATTGCTTTAGGTGACCACATGTTGCCTGTGCCCCCCATCGTTGCCTTTCAGAAATCTGAACCCTTTTGGGGCACCTGCGTGGCTCAGTCGGTGAAGCGTCCGACTTTGCCTCAGGTCATGATCTCTTGGTTTGTGAGTTCGAGCCCTGCATCGGGCTCTGTGCTGATGGCTCGGAGCCTGGAGTCTGCTTCGGATTCTGTGTCTCCCTGTCTCTCTGCCTCTCCCCCACTCATGCTGTGTCTCTCTCTGTCAATAATATATAAACGTCAAAAACATTAAAAAAAAAGAAATCTGAACCCTTTATATCATAACTGACTGCTCACGTACATGTCAGCGCTAATGTGTTGAGCTGCTTAAAGCTAGACATGCTTGGGGCTTATACGTGCTTGGGGCTTATGGATGAATGAATGAATGAATTAATGAATGAGTGAATACATGAATGACTATACGAATGACAGCTATTGGGTGCATGGCTAAACAATTACCCTCAAATGTAGGCAATCTTTCCCCCATTCTAAACTTGGAAACACCCCCCTTACGAAGGAGGGAAAGACTCCTCTAGTGTGACTTGTAGGGAGCAGAGCCAGAACTTAACTTGAGAAAGTCCGGTTGCAAGTTGAATGTTGGATACTATAGAAATGAGGACAAGGAGGTCGGAGAATTAAATGGCCTGCCAAGCATCCAGAGTGGCAGGGCTGGGAACTTGGTAAAAATCATTTTATTAACGTGCGGAAGGCCATTTCAGATTTTGACTATAGACACACATGAATAATCCTGAGACTTTTTTTCCCCTCTACCTGACTCAAATCCTACTATGCCTTCAGCTTTTTTTCATCCCAGAAACATTTATGTAACAAATGGACCCCGATCTTTGGAGGATTCAGTTTGCAATCCTGACAAATTAAGGACCCCGAAGAATCAATTATTTTTACTTATCTCCCAGACTGAAGGGGAGGAAGCCCTATAATTCTGGAACTTTGGCTTTGAAACCTCGTGCACGCATTACAGAAAATCCAAGGGAATTAGACAATAAGGATTCTTTCAAAACAGTAGGATTTAAAGGATCTTATTACCTACTTTATAATCTTACCTTAAGGCTGTAGAAAGTATTAATTGGAGCGAAGACATCCAAAAGTCATCCATATTGTTGAAGTCTGTCTTTTAGCTCTTTAATTTGTTACATTGCCTCACCCGCAGCACATCTTTCAGATAAACCTATCCAACTCCTGACTCCCTGGTGTATATATATTCTTTTTCTGGGCACAGAGAAGAAGAAGGAGGGGGGAAAAAGAAAGAGCTGAGCCAAGGAAATCAATGGCACTTCAAATCCCATTTCCTGCCCTGATCAGTGGTTGATCCCTTTAAGAAAAGTGGGGTAGAAAACAGAGCAGGCTGGCTCCAGGCAAATAGAAAAATCCAAGCATCTCCGGAGGAGGCTTACCTGGGGCCTGCATCCCCAGCATCCAATTCTTCCTGGAAATAATATACTGTTTCTCCCCGGAAAGTGTGAAATGCTTTAAACTAAATTGGAATGGCTGCACACCCCTCTGATAAATGAAAGCTAGATGTGCTAATCGGATCCTGCTTTTCCTCCCTGGCTGGGCCCTGGGGACCCCCTTCAGCCCACTCACCCGTTTTTATCGAGGGATGGGAAATACATCTTATTTTTTATTCAGAGTAGTCATCTTCGACAACAATGTCACAATCCCGTAAAAAACGGCAGGGGGAAGGGAACTTCAGTCTTCAAAAAGGGAACAAAAAGCAACATCAACTGCTACTTTAGGGATATTGGTCTTTGTAGAATTTCCTCTCCCCATTCGTAAGAGGCTTCTGGGGGCGCTGGGCTATCACGCGATAGCCCTTGGTAAGTGCTACTTGTCGGAGGGCAATTGAGGGTACTGAGATATTTCTCAAATTGTGGTCCTTGCGTCGGTCAAAAATACACATATTCCCGGATGCCACTCTCCGATCTGTTGAATCTGAGGGGTAGGGCCCCAAAGCAGAAATGCCCGAAGCTCTTCAAGTGATTCTCACATGTGCTGAAGTTCCAAGACCGTTGGCGTCATGAATGATGATGACCGTTGGCATCATGAATCCCGAGCTTTAGGGTCAGAAAGAACAAGGTTTGATGATCCGACGGCCAGCTTAGTACACAAGGGAAATCAACTACTCTGAGGAAAGGAGACACATCTAAGATTCCTTGGCTTGCCTGGGTAAACAAAAGGTATTTACGAAGACCGGTGGCTCAAAACGCCAGCGTCACAAACATTTTCTAGGTAATAACTAACGAGCTTTATTTCATGAAGGGTCCAGTGCTGTGCTCAGTGTTACACTTACTTGCGTGGTTTCTGTCTTTCTCAACTCCCTTTATTTATTTTTTTTTTATTTAAAAAAAAAATTTTTTTCAACGTTTATTTATTTTTCGGACAGAGAGAGACAGAGCATGAACGGGGGAGGGGCAGAGAGAGAGGGAGACACAGAATCGGAAACAGGCTCCAGGCTCTGAGCCATCAGCCCAGAGCCCGACGCGGGGCTCGAACTCACGGACCGCGAGATCGTGACCTGGCTGAAGTCGGACGCTTAACCGACTGCGCCACCCAGGCGCCCCTCAACTCCCTTTATTTTATCATAACTTGGGCCCTAGGCACTGCCTTTTGAAACCTACCCATTCTGCATAGGGCCACGTGGTGGACACCACAGGATAGCGTCTGCACTGAAACATGACTTGCATTCAGACGTCCAGCCTCCGTGATTACTTGGACACAGGTCGGCAGATTCGCAACTCAGAAATAGCCACAGGGCTGACCCGAGAAAGCCTGGGATCTGGGCAGTGGGCGCTTTGACCGGTAGGGATTCCCAAGCCGTTTTGAGTCTGGTGAACACCCAGTAGAGCCGAGGCCCCCCACACGTAGTGATGAATTGGGTTAAAGGATGGATGTGTGGGTTTCTTAAGTTTGCTCTGATTGTAATGGTAGAAAACACGTTAAATGAGCTTAAGGGGATGATGGTGATGATGATGATGGCGATGGTGATGATGATGGGGCATTTCCAAGAACCCAACGGAAAGCTGGGCCACCCAACCAACAGAAAGATAGGGAGCCAGGACGGCTCTTGGGTTTTCAAAAAGTAGCATTGATTGGTCTTGGTTCTAGCACCCTGATTTTTAAAAAAAAAAATTTTTAACGTTTTATTTATTTATTTTTTTTTTTTTTGAGACAGGGAGAGACAGAGCATGAACAGGGGAGGGTCAGAGAGAGGGAGACACAGAATCTGAAACAGGCTCCAGGCTCTGAGCTGTCAGCACAGAGCCCGACGCGGGGCTCGAACTCACGGACCGCGAGATCATGACCTCAGCCGAAGTCGGCCACTTAACCGACTGAGCCACCCAGGTGCCCCTCTAGCACCCTGATTTTACTTGACTCTGTTCCCGACACCCACTCTGTCCAGAGAGAGATCCTAGTGATCCCCACGTCGGTCACTTACCCCGTGATTCAATGTGCCATGGCTTGGAGGCAAGTGTCACACAGTGTTCTAGAAGCCTAGCCCTGTGAGTGGGGTGGCCCATTTCCCCAAACAGCAATCCTAGGTAACCCCATTGGCATTTACCGTGATCAAAAAATAAATAAATAGGGGCGCCTGGGTGGCGCAGTCGGTTAAGCGTCCGACTTCAGCCGGGTCACGATCTCGCGGTCCGTGAGTTCGAGCCCCGCGTCAGGCTCTGGGCTGATGGCTCAGAGCCTGGAGCCTGTTTCCGATTCTGTGTCTCCCTCTCTCTCTGCCCCTCCCCCGTTCATGCTCTGTCTCTCTCTGTCCCAAAAATAAATAAATGTTGAAAATAAATAAATAAATAAATAAATAAATAAAGCCAAGTGGAATAGCCTGTGAGCTCACAGAGACTGGAAGCCTATGGAGGACAGGACCTATGCCTGATTCATCTCTCTCACACCTCCTGCAAGGGCTCAGTGGCTGGGAACACCAGTTTTGGACTCAACCTGCCTCGGTGCAAATTGCCACTCTCCTTGGACACGTGCCTTAACTCTCAAGCTACTATTTATTCATCTGTAAAAGAAGGGTAGTGCCAGCATCTGACTCCAGGCTGTTGCAAGGAGAAAATGTGACTACTGGCACCAACCTAGCACCAGAGGGTCCACCCTCTTCCAAGCACTACAGGGAAAATGGCAGCCCCAACCCCGGGGTGGGGGGAAGGTACAAACCTCATTAACTGAGAGCGAGCGGCATGACTGTTTTTCAACCTGAACCTGTCAGATAATAACTAATCTCTTGAAATCTAAAAGTAACATCCCAAGGGCCGCTGTCCAGCGTTTTCAGCAAGGTCCCTTAACAACGAGGTGTCCTGCATGATAAACCAGCCCCGACACCCTTCCGTGCGGCCTCCATGGCGGATCTCCTTGGTGTCTTCCCTGACGTCAGAACAGCTGCTGGATGCTCTGCTTCTGCGATGGGAATCATTCAGGTGCTTACTTGATATAACGGAGTGAGAAGTTCGTTGGAGTCTTCTCCTCCTCTACCCTCACCGCCAGCCTCTCCTCCTCAGGGCTGGGAGTAGAAACGGGGTCTGGCATCCCCCTAGAAGGTAAGATCTGTGCCCACACCCAGAAGGTGCCTGGAGAGGTCAGGACCTACCTAGGGCAAGGCTTCAAGGAGGCCCAGGGGGCTTACAGCCAAGCCTTGGGACACAGGCCACGTGGGTGTTCCGGAGTCCCATCCCTGTGGCCAAGTCTGTTGCCAACACAAGGTCTCAAGGACATTGCTGGGCGGTGCTGGACAGCACTCCCGAGGGCATCCCCCTCTGATTGTGATGGGAATGTGTGAACCCTCGAGTTCATGTACAGTCCAATGAGGGAGACGCCCCAAATATCAGACTTCTCAATGATCTCGGCTCGTTTAGATTTAGGTTTTTTTATTTAACAAGTGCGACATTTCTTGCACTTTCAACTACCCGGAGAATACACACTAATGTCATCTAGCCTCCTGCCTGTTCCCCGAGGTGGGCTTTAGCCCACCCCCTTTTCTGTGGGGGCAATTCCCTCAACACCTGCTATTCAGTGATTAGAATCGGAGACGGGACAAAGCAAAGCATGGGATCAAGTGATCAGTGATTTAACTCTTCCGGCGGCTTCAATGGCATGCCCGTAACTGTAGAATGAGGGTAGAGCTTGCCAGGTGTGAGTCCACAAACCGGCTTCAACCCACAAAAAGCCAATGGGCCCTGGGCACTGGAGACAGGACCCAGACCATGTAAGGTCCAGGAACAGAGGGGAGAGGCTCTCAGAAATGGCCCAGCAGCAGGAAAGAGAGGCAGAGAGAAACAGGGGAGCTCAGATAAGGGCCCGAATAACCAGCCCCTAGAAGGAAGCAGCTCGAGGAACTCCAGCATTACAAAAATAACTCTAGATTTTGGATACACACCCTTTATCAGATATGTCCTTTGCAAATATCTTCCTTCCCCCATTCCGTAGGCTACCTTTTAGTTTTGTTGACTGTTTCCTTCGCTGTGCAGAAGCTTTTCACCTTGACGCGGTCCCAAGAGTTCACAGTTTGCTTGCGTTGCCCTTGCCTTTGGCGATGGGTCTAGTAAGAAGTTGCCGCGGCCCAGGTCAGAGAGGTTGTTGCCTGCTTCCTCCTTGAGGATTTTGATGGCTTCCAATCTTACGTTTAGGTCTTTCATCCATTTTGAGTTTATTTTTGTGTATGGTGTAAGAAAGTGGTCCAGGTTCATTTTTTTGCACGATGCTGTCCAGTTTTCCCAAAACCACGTGTTGAAGAGACTGCCTTTATCCCGTTGGATGTTCTTTCCTGCTTTGTCGAGGATGACCTAACCATACTGTGGTGGGTCCATTCCTGGGTTTTCTATTCTGTCCCATCGATCTGTGTGTCTGTGGGCCAGTACCGCACTGTCTTGATGACTACAGCTTTGTAACACAGCTTGAAATCCAGAATCGTGATGTCTCCCGTTCTGTTCCTCTTTTCCAGGATTGCTTTTGGTATTCAGGGTCTTTTGTGGTTCCATAAAAATTGCAGGACTGTTTGTTCTAGCTCTGCAAAGAATGCCTCTGGTATTTTGATAGGGGTCACGTTAAATATGTAGATTGCTTTGGATAGTATAGACATTTTAACAATGTTTGTTCTTCCAGTCCGTGAGCATGGAATATTTTCCCATTTCTTTGTGTCTTCTTTTCTCTCATAAGTGTTCTATCATTTTCAGAGTACAGATCTTTTACCTTTTGAGATAGGTTCGTGCCTAGGTATCATATTGTTTTGGGTGTGATGGTAGACGGGGTCGATTCTCTGATTTCTTTTTCTGCCGCTTCGTTATCGGTGTATAGGAATGCAACAGATGTCTGCACGTTGATTTTATATCCCACCACTTTGCTGAATTCATGTATCAGTTTCAGCAATTTTTTGGTGGAGTCTTTCGGGTTTCCAAAAATTTGACTTCTTCCTTGCTGATTTGTGTGCCCTTTATTTCTTTTTGTTGTCTGATTGCTGAGGCTAAGACTTCCAGTGGTATATTAAATAGTAATGGTGGGAGCGGGCATCCTTGTCTTGTTCCTGGCCGTGGGGGAAAGGCTCTCAGCTTTTCCCCCATTGAGAATGATGTCAGTCGTGGATCTTTTGTATACGGCCTTAATGATGTTGAGGTATGTTCCGTCTATCCCTACTTTGTTGAGGGTTTGTATCAAGAAAGGAAACCATATTTTGTCAAATGCTTTTTCTGCACCTATGGACAGGATCATATGGTTCTTATCCTTTTTTTTATTAAACTCAACATTCAAAAAACAAACAACCCAATTAAGAAATGAGCGGTAGACATGAACAGACACTGACCCAAGAAGACATCCGGATGACTAACAGACACATGAAAAGATGTTCGACATCACTCATCATAATGGACATACAAATCAAAACCACAATGAGATATCACCTTATACCTGTTAGAATGGCTAAAATTAACAACACAAGAAACAACAGGTGTTGGTGAGGATGTGGAGAAAGGGGAACCTTCTTGCACGGCTGGTGGGAATGCAAACTGGTGCAGCCACTCTGGAGAACAGTATGGAGGCTCCTCAAAAAATTAAGAATAGAAGTACCTTGTGACCCAGCAATTACACTATTAAGTATTTACCCAAGTGACACAAAAACACGGATTTGAAGGGGTACATGCACCCCAATGTTTATAACAGGATTATCAATAATAGCTAAACTATGGAGAGAGCCCAAATGTCCATCGACTGATGAATGGATAAAGAAGATGTGTATAGATATAATGGAATATTACTCAGCCATAAAAAATGAAATCTCGCCATTTGCAACGAAGTGGATAAGCTAGGATATATTATGATAAGCAAAATAAAGTCAATCAGAGAAAGACAAATATCACGATTTCACTCATATGTGGAATTTAAGAAACAAAACAGATGAACGTATAGGAAGTGAGGCAAGGGGAGAAAAAAGGGAAACAAGCCACAAGAGACTCTTAATGATAGAGAACCAACTGAGGGTTAATGGAGGGAGGTGGGTGGGAGATGGGTTAGATGGGTGATGGGTATTAAGAAGGGCACTTGGGATGAGCACTGGGTGTGGTATGTAAGTGATGAATCACTGAATTCTACTCCTGAAGCCAATATTGCACTGTATATTGGCTAACTAAAACATAAATATAGAAAATAACTCCAAACCAAGGTCTTTATAATTATCTTAACGATCGTTAAGCCTGGGTGGCTCAGTCGGTTAAGCGTCTGACTCTTAATTTCAGCTCAGGTCATGATCTCACAGTTCATGAGTTCGAGACGCCCATCAGGCTCTGCACTGACAACATGGAGACTGTTTGGGACTCTGTCTCTCTTCCTTTCTCTCGGCCCTGCTCACATACTCTCTCTTTCTCTCAAGATAATAAACATTTAAAAAATAATAATCATCGTCAAGTTTTATGATGATCTGTGCATTATGCCAAGCACTTTACATACATTCATTTCACCTAATTCTCCCAGCAACTTTGGCAAGTGGTATTAAGAACCCCACCCTACAGAGGGGGAAACAGAGCACATGACTTAGCCAAGATCACTCAGCTGGTAAGCAAATAGAACACTCGCCTCTTGAAACAGCAAATCCTCATTTCCATCCTCTGCACAGGAAAAGCTGCCCTGGGACTTGGGCACGTCCAATCCTAACATTGAAGACTGCAACCCTGGATGGGTAGAGGGCACCACGGGGTAGAGGCCAGACCCCTCTGACAGTCTTCCCACTGTGACAGAAGCAGCAAACAGAATTGACTCCAAGTACAGTCGATTCTTGTGACTCACAGTAATCACGTTCCCTAAAGTCACCATGAACACCATGAATTAGCAAATACTGAACTGTTGCTCCTAGGGGAAATACACAGTTAGGTTCCTGTGAGCCTCCAGTCACAACTTTTTCAACAGCCACATCAATATATAACTTTGTTTTACGTGTCTGTTTAAAGACACTTTATTAAATATATATTGTTGATTCATTAACATGGAGCTCACAGCCAATAGCGCCGTAACTCTGCCCCGACAAAGCTGATCTAACACACGTGTTTTCCTTCACTCGATTCACCTTCTTGCCCGTGGGCACACAGAACTGTGAAAAACGTGGCCCAAAGTGGACCACAACAAGGACTCTTGTTCATAGCGTGAGAGCTGCTCACAAAAAGGGCGTCACCTCGTGCCACCTCACCTGGGAATGTGCGCGTTGGGCGACTCAGATTTGCCTGCCCTTCTCGATTCCTCCTCTCTCGGCTCCGGGAGACGGACGACACGGCAGAAGAACGAGAGCTGGTTTGCGCGGGCCCGGCGAACCCCGTCACACGGCAGGCGTGCCCGGTGGGAGTTCGCAGAGTCAAGTGCAGGCATGGAATCCCAACACATCACAGCCCCAAAGTCTTCATCATCCAGCGTTTTCCAGGCCATTCATTTCACCAAATAGACAAATATCTGCATTTTTGTAGATGAAATGAATGCAGAAGGAGCTATTTCCAAAGATAGATGACTGTCCTTTTTCCTTCAGCAAAGTTTAAAAAGGTAAAAATTATCATATTATGGGCACAGTGGTCATGGAGAGAAAATGAGGCCACTGCTCAACAGGGGAAATGGCTCTCCCTGCATGGGAATGTTTTAGCATTAAATTAACTCTCCGATCTCCTGCCTGCTAATAGGAAAGCTTTCACCTCTCTGTTTGGCAGGGGATCCGCATTTGCATTTAGATGGACCTGTTGTAAAGATGGCCCCGCACGCAGGGATCTCCATCCCTTACTTACAATAGCAGCCAAGTGATAAAATGATTATCACATAAGTGGTTGTTTCACTGGTTTCGAGAGGGCTCGAACCAGAACGGGGAAGGCTGTCATCTGAATTAGTCAATGAACGGAAAGGAGAGTTGGCCCACATGGTGAGCGTTCCCTGGCCCCCTTGACAAGTCGGAGGCGTGCTCTGTCCCTCTGGCAGAGGGATGCCGGGAGGAAAAGTGACAGCGTCTGTTGTGGCTGCTGCTGCTGCTGCTTCCTGGACGGAGTCCACGTTGCCGTTGCGAATTTTCTCACATCCCATTTGGGGTAGACAGCATGTGGATTGTTGTTCCCATTTTTCAAGAGGTGAGATGCAATGGTTTTCCCACGGCCATACCTAGAAAATGGCCACGTGGGAGTGAGATCCTGATCCCAACACACACTGCCCACTGCCAACAAGCCGTCTTACCATCCATCCATCCATCCGTCCATCCGTCCCTCCGATATCCTGAGCATCTAAAACAGAAGGCATGTTGTTGTGGGAATCCAGAGCACTCGGGAGCCATTCTGATTTCTGCAACTAACCATGTGACGTGGGGCAGCTCCCCCCACACTCATACATATTTTCAACCTCAAAGTTTTCACCTGTAAAAGGGAAGGGTTTGGACAAAGGTATTGGTAGGACAAGCTTGCCTCTCTTGTCTGAACGCTCTGGATCTAACATCACATATGCGCCCGTCCTCTGGACCGTGGGAGCAAAACGAGCAGCCGTTGGAGCTATGGAGAAAGTCATTCTATTCCCAGGCCCGCAGCAGTGTGTCCCAGGCTTTAGCTGCCATTTGAATCACCTGGAGGGCTTGCTAAAATAGTTTCCTGGGCCCCAGAGTTCTGATTTCGGTGAGTCCAGGGTGGGGCCCAAGAATCTGCGTGTCTAACAAACTCATGCTGCTTGTCCAGAGATGACACGTGAACTTTGAGAACCACTGCTCTAGAGATAGAGAAAGCTCCGATCACTGCTGGAAGGACTATTTTTGCACATCTGTGAAGACATATTACAGCACAAGCCCAACCAATGAAGCATCTCACCATCCAAGTGCCCCTATTGGCCAGGCGTAAAACGACCGCCGTCAGTGACCAGACCAACCCAGGGGAAAGAGGAAGTGATCTCGTAATGCGCCAGTGGGAAAATCTTAACTTCGAAGAAACTACACAGCCAAGTCACGCCAGGTCTTTGGGAAGCTGGTCATACATGCGTTGGTCATACGTCCTGTAATCAAGAGACGCGTAACATCCCTTTATCGGGTCGTAGATACAAAGATAGGCAGGCCTGGACCCAAATCAACTAAATGGATCCAGAAGAGTAGCACCCAACCCAGGGTGACCCAGGAAGACCAGAGAAAGGAAGCCCTGACTTCATAGCACTTATGCTGTTCCTCTAGACCCAGAAAACACACACACTAATCAGCTTTCGTTTCACTTGATTAAACACTGGAATCTACCCACACATCCCAGCCCAGAAGGAGTTACTACAAAGCAAACTTCACATCTCTGTGGCCAGGCACCAATAATCCCCAGTGGCGTGGAGAGCACCTGGGTGGCTCAGTCAGTTGAGCGTCCAACTTTAGCTCAAGTCACGATCTCACAGTTCTTGGGTTCGAGCCTCACATCGGGCTCGCTGCTGTCGGCACAGAGGCGGCTTAGGGTCCTCTGTCCCCCTGTCTCTCCGCCCCTCTCTCGCTCCTGCTCTCTCTGTGTCTCAAAAAAATTATTAAACATTAAAAAAAAAAGGGGCGCCTGGGTGGCGCAGTCGGTTAAGCGTCCGACTTCAGCCAGGTCACGATCTCGCGTCCGTGAGTTCGAGCCCCGCGTCAGGCTCTGAGCTGATGGCTCAGAGCCTGGAGCCTGTTTCCGATTCTGTGTCTCCCTCTCTCTGCCCCTCCCCCATTCATGCTCTGTCTCGCTCTGTCCCAAAAATAAATAAACGTTGAAAAAAAAAAAATTAAAAAAAAAAAAAAAAAAAAAAAAAAAAAAAAAAGAACCCCCAACAGGTTCGGGTAAGGAAATGGTCTCCGAGATTTCCCACGCAGATGAAATTCCCTGATACCGAGGGTCCCAGTATTGAAGGCAATTTGTTGCTCCGAAGAGAATGTCCCCTCCTATTATGGGTGGAAAAAACCACCCTCAATAAAAAGGAGTGACTTAATAAAGACGGGGAGACCCAGTCTGCCTGGGCAGATCATGCTGTTTCCGTGAACCCCATGGAAACAAGACGGTGAGGTGGGCAGCCGTCGTGGCAGCTCCCTCAGAGACCAGCTGTCCCCACCTTAAGGACAGATGCTTCTATGTGAGCAGTAAAGTAGAGGCAATTTCCTATCAGCCACGCTAAAAAATGAGAAAAGCCACCCAGCGTCCAAAACAGATTTTCTCCAGTGTATGATCTTTAGTCTCAGAATGGCATGTATCCATCACCTGTCTGCCTCCAACATCACACACACACACACACACACACACACACACACGCACGCTCTCTATCTTATTCTCCACCTCCCCTCGGTGCTACCCCTCAGTCGAGGTCAAGGACTCCGGTGAGAAAGACCTAATGAAAGAGGGAAACAGAAGAGGCATATTAACTTATGATAATGGAGTGTCCTACCCCGCTAGGCACTTGACCAATATACTCTTTTTTTTTTTTTTAATTTTTTTTTTCAACGTTTATTTATTTTTGGGACAGAGAGAGACAGAGCATGAACGGGGGAGGGGCAGAGAGAGAGAGGGAGACACAGAATCGGAAACAGGCTCCAGGCTCTGAGCCATCAGCCCAGAGCCCGACGCGGGGCTCGAACTCACGGACCGCGAGATCGTGACCTGGCTGAAGTCGGACGCTTAACCGACTGCACCACCCAGGCGCCCCTGACCAATATACTCTTTTATAGTCCTCGTGCCACGTGTTTTTCTGCATCAATTTAGCCGAGATGGAATCATGTTTCCCAGAACGTCCTTCCCTGCCCGGCTCTGGGTTAGGGCGGGCCACAGCAGACATTTGACTTGAGATTTGGAAAGTGCGCCCGGAACCAGCAGCCATAGTCTTTATTCGCTTGGAAGGTTGGTGCTGGGCATGTCTGTTTCAGTTCAAGTGTACCATCGCTCACCTCTGGGACACCTGGTTGGCACAGCGAGGCACCTTGCTGGTCATGCAGCTGATAAACAGTAGATCCGAAATCCCAGCCCCCAGTCTGGTGAGTCAGGCAGTCCAAACTCATGGGGCAGGGGCAGTGAGGATCTCCCTGGAAATGTGCCATCTTTAACTTGAAAGAGACAGGAGGTCCCCGTCTGCTTTGTGTTCTTTTAAGTAATAAAATAGGCATATGGGGCGCCTGGGTGGCTCAGTCAGTTAAGCATCCAACTTCAGCTCAGGTCATGATCTCACGGTTCGTGAGTTCAAGCCCTACATTGGGCTCTCTGCTGTCAGCATAGAACCTGCTTTGGATCCTCTGTCTCCCTCTCTCTCTGCCCCTCCCCCGCCCCACTCATGCGCTCTCTATCAAAAATAAATAAACATTATAAATAAATAAAATAGGCATATAGATAATATCTTAAGAGAACTTCAGCTCGTCATCTACAGTCCATCAATAATTGCCGATCTCGCTGTTGAGATTTTAGCGCTCGTTAGACCATCCCGCCTTGCCGGCGCTCGGAAGAGGGGGGGTAAGCGGGGGCGCCTGGGTGAGTCAGTCGGTTAAGTGTCCGACCTCAGCTCAGGTCACGATCTCGCGGTTTGTGGGTTCGAGCCCCACGTCGGGCTCTGTGCTGACAGCTCAGAGCCTGGAGCCTGCTTCGGATTCTGTGCCTCCCTCCCTCTCTCTTCCTCCCCTGCTCATGCTCTGTCTCTCTCTCTCTGTCTCTCCCGCTCAAAAAATAAACATTAGAGAAAAAAAAAAAAAAGAAGAAGATGGGGGGTGAGTGGAGAGGCTGACTGCCCCCGCCAGACACCGATGGAAAGCAAGTTAAAAGATCACTAGCTGTTTCTGTTGTTCTACCTCCACTGTGGGGTAATGACCCCTGAGAGAGAAGAGGGACGGCCAGACAGAGCGCAGAGGAAAAATGTAGATGAAAAGAAATCAGAAGGCTTTTCCTCTCGTGTTTCAAGTAGCAAATTATGCTTGACATTTGAATTTTCCCCAAGGCTCACTTCCGTGAAATCATGCCAAATTACCCCGAAAGGGCTGGAGCTTCCCGGAGAGACTTTTGACTGTAATCAAACAGGTTTCTTCCATTGTTCCAGACACTCGGCAAGGATCTAGAGCGGGGAGAGGGGCGGAAGGACCGGCGAGGGGGAGCTGGCCGAGGCACGGGGTGGTGGCTGGCTGCCTTTCTGGTCCGTCGGGGACTCACCGCCATGGAGCAGAGCGTTGGTACGGCCCCCCAAAACGCAGACAGCACCAAAGCACATATGGCTACCGTTGATGGAGTTTCCTGCGAGGCGGGCACTGGGCTGGGACCGTGTCTCGTTTGACCTTCACGACAGCCGGGCACTACTATCATTCAGCCTGCAGATAGGAACGCTGCGGTGGAAAAAGAGAAAGGAAGTTATCCCGGCCTCTTGGATGCCAGAGCCCGAGCTACAGGGGCCACCGTACTGCCTGGATGACCGGGTGCAGTTCCAGTGCCGGAAGCAGAGGAAAGAGCCAGCAACGGGGCCCCAGGTATCCTTGGATATCAAAATACCAATGGGTGCCAGCGTTTGATCCAGTCAGCCAACCACCCACTGTCAGGGGCCTCGTCTACACTAGCTGATGCTCACTGACTGATCAGAAAACGCTCATTCTGTCGCGTTGTTCTTCTGGACCCGCTGACGTCGGTGTTGGGTGGAAAGCACCTTTAGACCCAGCAGGGGCACGCTGTTGCCAGAGGCCCAAATCGGCCCCCATTGCAACACGTCCTTCTGGGTCTACTCGGGAGCTGAGCCGGTCTCCGGGGGAACCTCGCTGGCTTTGTGGGTTGCCCACAGACCGTGGTTTGTATCCCTGTTGCCACTGTACTTTGCTCTTTCCAAGCACTGCATTTATCTCCCCGTGCACCGACACCAGGGTAACCAAGGTTGCCATCTTTCTCTCAGCTGGATTGTTCCTAAAATCTCTTAACAGTTCAACTCTTGACCCCTTGCATTTCTGCCAGAGCGATCCAGACCCTTCCACGGCCTCCCGCTGCTCTCAGGATCGAGCCCAGATGCCCCACGGACTACATAAAGGCTCTGCTCCCCCGGGGCCCTACATAGGTCCACACCCTGCTCCTTGCCCTGTGCTCCATCCACTGGACGGAGTCATGTCTACAAGTCTACAAATGCATTGTGATTTCTTTGGCCCCACACCTTTGCTGGTACCCTCACATCTTCATGCAAATAGAGCTGTAATGGCGGCAAGGGACGTGTTCCAGGAAAACTCGTGCTCACTCTTCCGGTCCCATCCAATGCCACTTGTAGGCACAAGACCAGTTTATGGGTCAGCAGTCAACATAGAACAACTGACTCCACTTGGTCTCTATGACAACCTCCCGGTTCCAGGGGCTCGACCAAAGCGACCATGGGGGTCTCCACCATGAGTGACTATTGAACGGGCAACCCACGGAACCAACGAGCCATCCAGGGGTAAAGTCCACGACCAGGAAGTGATCCTCTAGCAGCATGGAACCCACAGTTAGCACCACGGAAAAAGCCAACTCTGACTCCCAAGTCACGGCACGCCAGGGAAGCGAACTTGGAAAATTATTTTTCTCGTTGTCCGAGGGAGGCTTCCTGAGATGCTTCTGCGGTCCTTACCTTCAGATTCAGCTCAGCTTCGCTGCAAAGACAGCATGATGCTCCACACAGTGAACCAAGCGTCCCTCTCTGCCGCACCCACCTTGCTCTGTGACCGTAGGCGTACTCTGTGCTCAGAGGCGTTGGTTCAGTCCGCGTGGCGCGTGCCTTTCTATTCTTGCCGGGGAGCCTCTCAGAATCCCAGACCAATTAACTGGACCTTGATACCCTTTTTAGATCCGGTCAGCCTCTTTCACGGGGGGCCTCCTGGCTTCCGGTGCCAATGAACTGTGAACCCACTGACGTTCCTCGCCCGTGATCACTTAGGTCCTCCTGCCTTGGACTCCATACTGACCCAAACCATTCCCAGGTCTCCCACTGCCCCTTTGAGTGCCAAAATTTGAACTTCCACTTCTATCTCTTAGAGGCACATCCCACGCGGACCCGTTCAGCTAACCTGTGCCTGGCACCTTCCTCTGCCTTGTGACTCCAAATATTTCATTTTAATCGCACCGTCTCCCTCGCTGCAGGACACGCTGTGGCAATCTGCAAATGCCTGGTGACATCACTCGGCTTGGCGCTTGACATCGCGTGGGTTTCCAGTGAATATCTGACTTGAACCATTAACAGTTTTAATTCACAGTGACCAACTGTGGCTACAAGCTGGAGCTCATGGCCACCAGAACCTCTTGTGTAAAATATGGCGGAGCTGTAAAGAGAGGTGTCAAAGGTTGGGTTTCCCAGGAAGGAGCTTCTACGTGGAGAAAGTTTACTAGGAAGTGTTCCTGGGATCACACCTGGGAAAGGCGAGGGAAGGGAAGGGGGTGGGGTCGAGAAAGAAGTGAGCTACCACGGAATCCGAAGGAAGGTCCCCGAAGACCCCTCGGGAAGCTGGAAGGCTCGGCGGGCACCTTCAGAGCTGTCCAGGATTAACGAAAAGGGACTGAGCTTTTAACCCTTGCGCTGGTCAACCACTGCGTGCGGGTTGCCCCAGAACGCATGTGTGATGTTGGGTGAGGTGACTTTCTTCAGCCCGAGCACGTTCCTAAGAGACAGGAAGGCTAAGAGCTATCTGCTGGCAGTATTTCCACCCGCAAAGAAATAAACCCTTCATCTTTCGAGGGGGACCTGACCGGCATATGTCGCCATCCAGCAAAGAGGCAGGCAATGCTCCCTCTTCTCCAACAAATCGACTCAGCCAGGTCAACCCGGTTCTGTTGCATGGAGGTGACTGACAGGTGTCCCAGCTGCAAAATGCATAAAGTGGCTATTCACCAATATCGCCTTCCTGTCCCTTCTCCCTTTCCAATGCCCTTGGCCCATGATTTTGAGGGTCACAGTCTCATCCCCTTTCTAACTGAGTGACTTCCATCCCACCAGACTACGTCTCCCCTTCTAAGATTAGCAGACGGCGGGTTCTCGGCCGAGGAAGAATTAAAGGCTGTCAGAACGAAGGATACTAGGGCAAGGCCAGATAGGAAACCAGGACACATTGGACTAGAGACGTGGGAGCAGGAGTGGTAGGCCAGGTGGCAGCAGGGAGGACCAGCCAGGGTCTGAGGAATGGGAGATCAATGGAGGAGGCCAAGAGCTGGGAGGAGACGGAGAGCACAGAGCAGAACATTCACGGTCTGTACTCAGTCTGGCTATGGGACCACAGACCATCCCTGGGAACCATCAATGGAGGACCATCCCTGGGAACCATCAATGGAGGACCATCCCTGGGAACCATCGATGGAGGACCATCCCTGGGAACCATCGATGGAGGACCATCCCTGGGAACCATCGATGGAGGACCATCCCTGGGAACCATCGATGGAGGACCATCCCTGGGAACCATCGATGGAGGACCATCCCTGGGAACCATCGATGGAGGACCATCCCTGGGAACCATCGATGGAGGACCATCCCTGGGAACCATCGATGGAGGACCATCCCTGGGAACCATCGATGGAGGACCATCCCTGGGAACCATCGATGGAGGACCATCCCTGGGAACCATCGATGGAGGACCATCCCTGGGAACCATCAATGGAGGACCATCCCTGGGAAACATCAATGGAGGACCATCCCTGGGAAACATCAATGGAGGGTTCTGCTCAGGGGTCGTGCCTTCCGGCCTGGGACCCACGTGGCCTCTTTCCGGACCCCATCCTCGAAGGCGCCATCTGAGACAGTGAAAGCCTATTGTGTTTTCTAAAATCTGGCTTCCTAAAACGTAAACAGCAAGTCAGGAATCAGCGAGGATCTTCAGGCGTCCTCGACTGTTGGGCCTGGACCGGAGCCCGGAAAGGAGTTGATAAGGACAGAGTAAGACGCTCCCTGAGAAGTGAGAAGCAGCCGCCTCACCGGCTTCTTCCCGGATTCCAGATCCTCTGTGGGAGGCGGGCCACCGCGGAACATGCTCTCCATCTGCACGCGCCCAGGGATCTGTCAGGTCTTGTCTCCGGGGCTCTAACTTTGCCAATTCATCGCTGGAGTAGAGGCCGGGGACGCCAGCCTTGGGGACACGCTGGATGATCACGGGATCGGACGACAGCTTCCAGCTGCACTCTTGGGCGACGGCCACAGCCTTCCCAGAGAGTCCCCACTCGGTGCCTGAGCTTGGAGAGGGCCCCAGGGCCTGGCCAAGTCTGCCCCGACACGGGACTTCTCTGTGGACAATCCTCACTGGAGCTCCCCATTCAACTGGCCAAGACTTTCCAGGAGCTGCACCCTCTTGCCGCCCGTCGTTTCTTCCTCCCCCTCTTCTGGGACACGCATCAGGCTGTGTACTGGTCTGACAGCTCTCCCTGCCCATGCCATACTGGTTTGAAGTCTTAACCCCACCGACTCATCCCCCATGAGAAAAGCTCTCGAGATTCTGACTACCTCTTGGCATCTGTTTCCCGGAGGGCCCGAACTGGTACCGTATCGTCCTGTAGGCTGGGATACTGAGATCCAGCGAGGTTGAATAACATACCGTAGGTTGTAATACAAGATGCTATAGAGCAGACAGAATTTAGGTCTCGAGGGATAAATACCCGTCTGAAGCCCAACACCTCCACCCCCGTTAGCGGATGGGCTATTTAAGACTCCAGGCGAGGACGGTTGATGCTGGGCCTGCCATCATCTGGGATGGGAGGACATGAGCACCAGAAACATGCAGGTCAGTGCCAGAAATCAACGAGCAGGCGAGAGGGTCCAGTCTGTCACCCCGGGAAGAGCGAGTCAACACAAGTGTCAGGGGATCCCTAAGACTCGCCGAGAATCATGAAAGAAAGGTCTTGGAAATCCGAATCCCGAATGACAATCTGCAAGTAAGAGACGGGACACAGAAACCCGGAAAGGGGACTGGCCACCGGAACGCTCCTGAGGAGGTCTACTGACCGGGGGCCTTCTCACCCTCGCCTGCCTATGCTGGTTCTCTGCTGGTGACATCTCAGAGCAGATGGGATCTGAGAAAAGCCAATTTCCTTCTGTGCCTTCGTTCCTTCCAGTTGGAGCAGCAGGAATCAAAACCACAATGCGGCTATCGCTGAGCAGACATTTCTTGGTTATTTTCCAAGCGACGGGACTTTCGCACGGAGCAGGCAACAGGCTGGCATTAAAGAATAATACCTCCCACCGCATCTGAAAAGTTTCCCAACATTCCTGATTGGGGCGGGGGGTGCTTTTTACCATCGAAAAAATTCAAAGAGCCGTCTCCTCCAAAATAGTGGCAATTCGGCTTTTTAGCCATTGTTCCGGGAAATGGGCAACAAGTTCTCTGATGCTGTGGATGAGGCAAGTCTTAAAAAATAAAATCTGTATTTCACTCATCTCAATATGTACAAGGATTAGGAAATCGGGGCGCCTGGGTGGCTCAGTCGGTTGAGCAACCAACTCTTGATTTTGGCTCGGGCCATGATCTCAGGATCGAGCCCCGCGTCAGGCTCTGCGCTGAGCCAGGAGTCTGCTTAAGATTCTCTCTCTCTCCCTCTGTCCCTCCCCTGCTCATGCACACGCACACGCACACGCACACACACACACACACACACACACACACTCTCTCTCTCTCTCTCTGTCTCAAATAAAAAAAGAAAAAGAAAGGGGAAAAAAAGAAAATTGGTAAAACATAGGCATGCAAAATGCTTTGCCCATTTGGTCATAAGACAATGCTTTTCTCAACACAATCTTCCTATATGTGGCGTTATACCCATCCTGACCACAATACTGGCGATGTCCATTTCACAGAAGGAAAAACTGAGGCCCGGAGCAGCATAATGAGTTGGTAAAAGACACTTGGTGGCACAGGAACCAAAACCCGGGGCTGAAGTTCTTTCCGCTCTGCCAGAACGGCATGCGGTGTGGTGTGGGGGACTCCTCTCTGGTCCCAGACGTAGAAGAAAATGAACTTCAATTGCCTTAAACCATATTGTCTGAATTTTATTTTTTATTTATTTTTTTTTTTTTAATTTTTTTTTTCAACGTTTATTTATTTTTGGGACAGAGAGAGCATGAACGGGGGAGGGGCAGAGAGAGAGGGAGACACAGAATCGGAAACAGGCTCCAGGCTCTGAGCCATCAGCCCAGAGCCCGACGCGGGGCTCGAACTCACGAACCGCGAGATCGTGACCTGAGCTGAAGTCGGTCACTCAACCGACTGAGCCACCCAGGCGCCCCTGGGGTAGGAGCTTTTTATTGAAAGGTATTGAAATGATTCTTGACTGTCAAGGAAATGAGTCTGAGAGGCTTCGTCCAGATAGAATTTCCACGGAATGGAACAAATACACAGAGGAGATCTAAGATGCTACTTAAAGAAGCCCCATGGGGTGTCTGGGGGGCTCAGTCAGTGAAGAATCTGACTCTTGGTTTTGGCTCAGGTCACGATCTCAAGATCCGCGGGACCGAGGCCCATGTCGGGCTCTGTGGTGACAGCGCAGAGCCTGCTTGGGATTCTCTCTCTCTCCCTCTGTCTCTGCCCCTCCCCTGCTCGTGCTCTCTCTCTCTCTCTGTCTCTCAAAATAAACACGTAACATAAAAAATTGTTTTCATTAAAAATAAATAATAGGGGCGCCTGGGTGGCGCAGTCGGTTAAGCGTCCGACTTCAGCCAGGTCACGATCTCGCGGTCCGTGAGTTCGAGCCCCGCGTCAGGCTCTGGGCTGATGGCTCAGAGCCTGGAGCCTGTTTCTGATTCTGTGTCTCCCTCTCTCTCTGCCCCTCCCCCGTTCATGCTCTCTCTCTCTCTGTCTCTCAAAATAAACACGTAACATAAAAAATTGTTTTCATTAAAAATAAATAATAAAGTACAGAGGCCCCTGTACTTTGCTCCTACAGAAATCAGGGGGCCAAGGGGCAGAGTCCAGATCTTGGATCAGTCAAGGAAAACCTGATCCCACGGTGGCCGAAAACCCGGGGAGCATTGTTCTGAATACAACAGCAGCACTAATAAAAAAGAAATGATTTGCAGACTCACTACAATGCTGGGCTATGCCTACCAAATGCCAAACAATAAATTATAAAACTCAGACAAATGGGTGTTTGAGTACCATCGAGAAAAAATAATTATATCCAGCCATATCCATCTGTGTCTGCAATAAACCCCAAACCAGTCTGTGCCTTAATTCTGAGCACAGAGGTCTGATTAATTGCCAGTTTCTCGAACTCTTTAAAGTCTGTTTTTAAACTCAAAGGGCTGCTATTTCAAAACATAAATATCGTGGGTTTTCGTCTTGCGGCCCCGGTAGGCCGCTATCGGTAATCCCTGATGACGTGGACGATTCCCCACAAAAGGAATCGAAGAGATGTCTTTCTGGCGAAATGAGTCGGCTTACACACGCTCGCCCGTAAATCCACCCTCTCTGGAGGGACAGTGATGCCACACTGACTCCCGTGTCAGAACACGCCGGGTTCACTGTTTTCATCTACCTCTTGTGTCCCCGGGAGCCCCGTGCTGGGCACGGGTCCTGGATGCAGCGGGACAGGAGCCAAGGTTTTCTTGTAGCAAGTTGTGGTGACAGAAGGTGTTCTCTGTTACCCGAGCCACACAAAGAGGTCTTCCCGGGATTACGGTTGAAAGGTTCCGGGGCGCCTGGGTGGCTCAGTCGGCTAAGCGTCCGACTTTGGCTCAGGTCACCATCTCCTGGCTCTTGAGTTCGAGTCCCACAGGGGGATCTGTGCCAACAGCTCAGAGATTGGAGCCTGCTTCGGGTTCTGTGCCTCCCTCTCTCTGCCCCTCTCCCATTCTCTCTCTCTCTCTCTCAAAAAAAAAAAAAAGGAATCTGTATTTTTCATGTAGTCAGGGCATGAAGAGACGTGACTTAGTGACTACCTAATGTACCAGATTTCACCTTGATATTCTTTTTCTTACCTTTGCTGCCATCCTAGTCTCGGGCTATGCATCCACACAAATTCGTTTGAAAACTCCAGACTTCATTGAAATTGAGCAACCCCAGCGAGTGGCTGTATTTCATAGCCATTTTTTAAAAAAAATATCCCATTGTAGCATGGGTTTTAGTTGAGGCGTTGTTGGATCTCCTCCTTGTCTGGGGAGGCAGTCTGGACACTGATATTTTCCCAAATGCAATTATGCTTCCTACGGCAAACCCCTCCTGGGGCAGCTGAGTGTCTGAGTCTGCGTTTAGGCTCAGGTCAGGATCCCAAGGTTACGGGATTGAGCCCCACGCAGGGTTCTGGGTTGAACGTGGAGTCTGCTTGGGATTCTCTTTCTCTCTCTCTCTCTTTCTCTCCCTCTGCCCCTCCCCTGCTTTCAAGTGCACACTCTCTGTCTCCCTCTCTAAAATTAAAGAAAAGGAAAATAAACCCAGGACTGAACCTGAATCACACAAACACGCACGCCTCCGAGCCCGTGTACGTGTCCCACATGGGCCACATGGGCGGCCCGAAGGTTGTCAGGAGCCAATGTGCAAAAGGCATACCTAAGTCATTCCACAGCTCTGACCTCAGACGGGAACAGACCAAGTACTCTCGAGAGGGACGACGTCTCCTGACTCGGGACCCAGAAACTTCTCGATGTCTAACACGAAGGCTAATCCCGCCTGGCGGGGCTTCGCATCATTCCGGTGGCCCAAGCTGTCTGGCCGGGTCTCCCCAACATCTGACCACTGCCCTCGGGTTGCTGGGCCAAAGACACGTGTCTACCCTGGGGCAGAGCTGCCCCAGGCCCGCCTACTCCATTTCTACCCCACCCTGTCCCCTGTGGTCCATCTGATGACACTGGGTCCTCTATTCCCGCCTCTCCCACCCAGTCTTCCCAGCATCTAGCTACTCTGCCAGCTCCGGACTTGTTCGTGCAGGGTGGAGACTAGCTCAGGTATGGCTGACTCAAGGCGAGGGCCCCCCCCACCTGTCTAAGCTCGAGGGCACCCCGAGGATCTGAGCTCCTACGGCGCTCCAGGTTCCGTGCTGGACCAATCGCCAACTGTGGCCTCTGGCAATCACACCCCCTCCAGGAAGTACGCGCTAATGTAACCCTCATCTCACGATCACCACAAAGGAGCCCCCCCCCACCCCGAGCAGTTCTCTTGCCGACTCGTAGGTCTTGCGGGTGGTGTGGGCAAATCAGGGATTCAGACCCGAACCTGTTCGAATCTGAAACTCACGCATTTACTATTGGCGTTTGGAGTAGCAGGACAAGGTCCACCGGACTTAGGGAATCCGCAGGAAACCTCGGGCTCTTTTCCCTAATGAGGAGAAGGTACCGGGGAGCTCCCCTGCCTCGCCTACCTTGGCTCCTTACAGGCAGAGCTCATTATTCCTGGTTTTAAAACAATTGTTCCCATGGCAACACCCCCCCCCCCAGCCTCTCTTAGCAACCAGGGCTGGCTCTCACAACTGCCACAAAGTTGGTTCAAATACAAAATCGCCGTTTGAAAGAGTTTTCGGAGGCAAAACCAAATGGACCAGCTAACCGGAGCTTAACTTTTCACAGCGCTTAGGAAAATCACAGCCAGATTTGAAAGGCACTGGAAAACAGTTCCATCCACCTGAACAATGGGTGGAAAAAAGGAAACACCCACGTTCGCAGACCAGGATACCAGTTTCGAATCTAGAAAGCGTCAATAGAGACGCTCTAAAATGTGACTTCTCCCCGACTGACCAAAGGTTCCCAAATTGGGAGTATTTAAGGCTTATAGATTGTATTAGTCCTTTACTGCTGCTGTGACACATTATCACCAATTCAGGGGCTTACACAGAACACAGACTGCAGACCTCACAGTTCTGTCTGTGACGTGGAACTCACCAGGCTAAGATCACGGTATCGGCAGGGCACATTGCTTTCTAGAAGTTCTAGGCGGGTGGCGGGGGGTGGGGGGGGGATTTGTTTTCTTTTCTTTGTGTTGCCTTTCCAAGCTTCTAGAAGCTGCCTGCTTCCCTTGCCTCATGGCCCCCTTCTTCCTTCCTCAAAACCAGCCACACTGGGCTGGGTCCTTCCCCTGACACCTCTTCCAAGGCTCTCTTCCCCTTTTAAGGACTCTGATTACACTGGCCTCAGATCGTCCAGGATAATCTCCTTATTGTAAAGTCGTTTGATTGGCAACCTTAATTCCGCTCTTAATTCTTCTTTGCCACGGTAACCAAGCAATCTCTGGGTCCCAGAGATCAGGATAGGGACACCTCTGGGGAGCCATTATTCTCATTCTTAACCCCGTGGATATGGCAGCCGAGGCAGGATTTCCTAAGGAGGAGGACAATGGTGTTTCCAATTTCTTCTGTTTCCAATTTCTCCTCCTCGTGTCCAGAAGCACAGTGCCTCCTCAGCATCATGGGTCGCTCTGGTCTCTTCCTCCCGTCTGTGGCCAGTCTTTGCTCCAAACAGCAATGGTCAGTGGTGAGGAGAGGCCCCTAGAACGAGACTAGGCCACAAGGAGGAGGGATCTGGCATTCGGGAGACGGGTCTGGACAACCAGCGGGGCAAGGGTAAGGTCGCTGCCAGGGCGGGAGGGGCTGGGACTCAGAGCAGCTGACATGTTGACGGAGGTCATCTGGGATGGACGTCGAGGCTGGATGGACAAAGCACGACCCGCTCCCGGAACACGGCTGCAGTTGTCCCACGAAGACACGTGCGGAGCAGGACATCAGACAAATCCCCACCGCAATCAATGAAAACAGAGGGGAGGGCAGGACTTACCAGGAACAAGGGGTCTCCCGGGCTGGCCGAGACCGTTCAAGAATGTGCTCGGTCCTGCAGCGACACCCTGGGGAGAGCAGGAGGGCAGGGGCCCTCGGGAGCCTCGCGCCCTGGTGGGAGAGGGAAGAAATGTGCTCCGAAAAGCGAACTCACAAGTGCAAACACACCTGTCAAAGGGCCAAAGAATTGTGAGCTGTTTGCAAAGAGTCAGAGGAGTTTGGAAGAGGTTGGGGTGGGGGCGCGCTTGTGGCCTGGGGTGACGGGGGTGGGCAAGGATTTCAGCAGGGAGAGGCAGGGAAGCAATAGCGGCTGGGAGTTACCAGCTGTGTGACTCAGGAAGCGACATCACCTCCCGTGCCTCAGTTTCCCTGTCTGAGACCGCGGAACTCTTGGGTTACCCTCAAGAGCTGAAGCAAGCCCGGGGCACAGCGCTGGGAGGGCAGTAGGCTTGCTCTGTTGCTGTTTGTTTCTGGTGTTGTTTTTTGCTGTAGGAACTTAAAACATGAGATCTACCCTCCTGGCAGATTTGCAAATGTCTGGTCCGGTATTGTTACATTGTAGGCGCAATGTTGCACAGCAGATCTCCAGAAGGCAGTTGCAGAGCTGGTGGCCTCGGGTCCGGGGATCACAGAGGCGTTCATCCGTGTGTTGGTTCTTACACTGCAGCCGTGGTTGTGAAAATACTTCCATTTTGGTGGGAAGGAGGGGAAAGAGGCTAGATGCCCAGGACAGAAGCAGGTCAGGAAGAGACCAGCTACCAGAGCTCCAGCCACTTAGGACAGGAGGAACCATTCTTTTTTTTTTTTTTTTTTTGAGAGACAGAGAGAGACAGAGCGCGAGCGGGGGAGGGGCAGAAAGAGAGGGAGACACAGAATCCGACGCAGGTTCCAGGCTCCGCGCCGACAGCACACAGCCCGACGTGCGGCTCGAACCCACAAACCCGAGTCGAAGTCAGACGCTCAGCCGACTGAGCCACCCAGGTGCCCCAGGAGGAACCATTCTTCAAATCTTATTCCGAAGGCGAAATGAAAGCCGATCGCCTAAAACATCACTGAAATCTTCTAAACGTGTTTCTTGATTAAACAATTCATCCGGCAGTTTCAAATAAACAAATCCACTCTGAATAAATTCCTTGAATTTGTTATTTGGCAAGTTGACCCTATTACGAATTAGACAACTGTCAGTCTGTTGGCGGATAAGCTGCTTTTGGAAACTGACCTCAAACTGGAACTCAGGCCCCAGATTTCCAGTCCGATCTACTTTCTTCCACAAAATATGTCTCCATACTCCGTGGTAAACACAATCAGCATGTCTTTATTAGTATGGTTAAATTTGGTTTCTTTATTTTTGGCAACTTTGTTTTTGCAAAATGCATTCTCTCCATTTTTTTTTCCCCACTTGCTTTCTTTTAAAAAATGCAATGCATCCAAGATGTTAATGGGCTCATTTTAATTTACACATATTCTACTTCATGTGAGTTAATTCACAAACATTTAGAAAGTCTGCAGCGGTTCTAGGAGGATTCCCTGTTAATATTCTTAAGGACTTTCAATGGGTATACTAAGTAGGGCTTGGTATTAACAGAAATAGCAAACAAATTAAAATTGGACTCTTGGTAACAATTGGGGAGAAAATGAATATGCACACCCTTCCGTATGCAATTGAATCTAGTTGCACGATGCCTCCTACACATTTAAGAAGAACATCTTGATTGAATAACCGTCATGCTAAGTGTCACTTAAGACTGGTAGGGAGTCACCTGACTTCAACTATATTTCTTCCAGGAATGCACAAGAGAACAGCATCAATCAAATTTAAAATAATGCAAGCCTCACTTGGCATCAATGTTAGCAGCCATCTCTATTTGCGGCTTCGGCAAATCTTCACGCGAGCCGTGTAATTTCCAAGGAATGTACATTTTATTAACATTCCAGCCTCGGAGACATCTTAAAACCCGCGCTCTGGCCTTGGAGAATATCCCCAAGATCCAGGAGAAATGTCAAAATGATCCCCGATTTCCACCGTGGATTACAACTTCAAGAACAGTGCCCATCGCTGTAAGGATAAATCTCTCTTCAGGCTTAATCTCTTTGAGAGTTCCGTTTATATTAAAAGAAAAACACTTTGTGGTGTATTTGTACATAAAAACACACACACACCCCGGGATTTAAAGCGGAGCTTTCCTACATTATCCTGTCTAATATTCACAGCGATCTTCAGTAGTAGGTATGATAATCGCCACTCAAAAGATAAGGTGCCTGAAGCTCAGACAAACTAAATGACATTCCCAACCTCACATGACTCATGAGAAGTAGACAGGCATTACATTTAAGTCTCCGGGCTCTGAGTCAATCAATAGTCAATAAGAAAGCAACAAACATGCATCCCCTGTTAAATACACAGACCCTTCTTTTTTGTACTTTTTTGTTCCCAGCTCTACCGAGAGGTAACTGACATATAACATCATGCAAGTTTCAGGTGTACAAGGTAGTGATTATGTGTCTGTGTGTATTGCAAAACGATGACCACGATAAGGTTCATTAACACAGACTTCACCTCAGTTTTAGTGACAAAGTGTTGTGTGTGCGGTAAGACCTTTTTTAAAAAAAAATCTTTTTTAACTTTTTAAAAAAATTTTTTATTGAGAAACAGAGAGAGACCGAGCATGAGCAGGGCAGGGGCAGGGAGAGAGGGAGACACAGAATCGGAAGCAGGCTCCAGGCTCCGAGCTGTCAGCACAGAGCCCGACGCGGGGCTCGAACCCGTGAACCGCGAGATCATGACCTGAGCCAGAGTCGGACGCTTAACTGACTGAGCCCCCCAGGAGCACCCCTTCCCCCCGGAAGACCTTTTAAAACGTCCGCTCTTGGCAACTTTCAACGATATACTGTATCCTTAGCGATAATCACCATGTTGTACATGACCTCCCTAGAACTCGCTCACCTTATACCTGGAAGGGTGTGTGCCCTTTGACCGCCTCCACCCGTTTCCCCCACCCCCGGCGACCAACAATCTGCTTCGTTTCTATGAGTTTGTCTTTTTTTGCGCTTGCGTTTTTGGTCCTAGCCGTCCTAACCGGTGTGAGGCACCATCTCGTTGTGCTTTTGGTTGGCATTTCCCTGATGATGAGTGATGTGGAGCACTTTTTCATGAACCTGCTGGCCATGTGAATAGCTGCTTTGGAAAAAGATCCGTTCTGGTCCACAGACCCCTGGCGGCTGGCACGCCTGCGGGGAAGTGGCAACTGTGTGCATTGCCACTAACTGTGACCTATCGCCTCTCACCTGGGTGATTTCAACAGCTTGCTGATGTATCTCCCCGCCCCAAACCTCAACATCCCATGGCGCCATGTCAGTTGCGATGACATGCCTCGCGGTCATGTCCTACCCCTGCTTAATACCCCTTAAGCGGCTCCCAATCATCGATGAGAATAAAATTCAGTCTTCTCCACAGAACTCACAGACCTTTCACCACTTCTCCCCAGCGTCTCCCAACTCGGTCCTCTCCTCCGCCAAGTTCCTCCGTGCGCTGTTTTCTCTACCTGAGATGAGCCTCCTCCCTCCAGATCTGGGAAAATTACCCAAGGCTGAGTCGAAGATCTCCTTGTGAACCCTTCCCAGATGTTCCGCCCATGACCTCAGGCAGAATGCCCCGCGCCTTTCCATCTGTTACAAGCAGTCCCCTTGTTTCCTAACTCACTCTTCCGTCCATCTCTCCAACACATGGAGCTTTCAGTGAAACAAGTCAGTAATTAATCCTCTGATCTCCCTACCAGCCCATACCTGACGTGTTTCTTGCTGGGCTACCCTAAAGTCAACAAGCTCCGCCCCACCCACCAAGGTCTGATGCCTGGCTTTGTAAAGTTTTACTGGAACACACTCATGCTTATCCATTTACGTCTCGTCCGCGGCTGCCTTGCGATACAGGGCAGAAACCGCATAGCCTGTGAAACTGACGTTATTTATGATTTGACCCTTCACGGAAAAAGTTTACTGATCCCCATGCTGGAAGTTAGGCCCGAAAAAGTCAAACTGTAGCCCTATAAAGCAGGGAAACAAATCTCTATGGGATGTCAGGGGACTGGAGCTCCAGTCTAAGTTCTGGGAGGGGCTTACTCTCGTATGTTGCGTCTGATGACATTCCCGACGATGGACCTCAGTTTCCATATCTGCAAGATAATACAGCTAGATGAGATCAGCGATTTTTATTTCTTTTTTAAATTGTTTACTTATTTATTTTGAGAGAGAGCGAGCACATGTGCACATGTGTGCACGAGTAGAGGAGGGGCAGAGAGAGAGGAAGAGAGAGAATCCCAAGCAGGCTCCGTGCTGTCAGCACAGACCCCGACGCGGGGCTCGAGCTCACCCCCTGAGATCAGGAGCTGAGCCGAGATCAAGAGTTGGGTGTTTAGCCAACTGAGCCACGCCAGCTTCTCCTCGATCAATAATTTTTAAACTGGAATGCTTTACCTAGGTGTTGTCTACAGCAAACCCTGTGTGTGAAGCAGGGAAAGACAAAGCTATTCTGATCCGGACTGGAGAGGGAAGCTGGTGGCTTAATCGGTTAAGCATCTACCTCTCAGTTTTGGCTCAGGTCATGATCCCAGGGTTCGTGGGTTGAAGCCCTGCATCGGGCTCTGTGCTGACAGTGCAGAGCCTGCTTGGGACTCGCTCTCTCTCTCTCTCTCTCTGCCCCTCCCCCGCTCACCATTTATCTCTCTCTCTCAAAATACATAAATAAACTTTAAAAAAGTTATTCAGATAACGACTGGAGGTGGAAGCCAGCGTCCTACCCCATCATCTCCCAGCCTTGCCTTGCGACACAGGGGCTCCTGAAGGGGTCTCACAGTCCCCTACAACCCCAGGCTGAAGGCCACTCTCTGAGTTCCTTCGACAGCTGCCGTCCGTGATTCCGAGTCTAAGCCACTGTGAAACCCTCCAAGATTTAATACCCTGCAAAATCAAGCTCCATCTTCCAGAAGCTTCTTCCTAACCAACCACAGCTAAGGTAGACTGGAAAGGAAATAAATAAATAAAGATCGTCAGACATTTCCCCCACTGAGCCACAGGGCAGCCTAAAGGGTCCCCTGGGATGAACTGGCACTTTATGTGATCTGTCTTGGGCATTTTATTTTATTTATTTATTTTTTTTTTTAATTTTTTTTTTCAACGTTTATTTATTTTTTGGGGACAGAGAAAGACAGAGCATGAATGGGGGAGGGGCAGAGAGAGAGGGAGACACAGAATCGGAAACAGGCTCCAGGCTCTGAGCCATCAGCCCAGAGCCTGACGCGGGGCTCGAACTCACGGACCGCGAGATCGTGACCTGGCTGAAGTCGGACGCCCAACCGACTGCGCCACCCAGGCGCCCCTGTCTTGGGCATTTTAAAACACAAAGGCAGAGTGTCAGCTTTGGGGAGATGTACAGCATGAGGGGTTGTCACTCCAGCGACACAGCACTCTGGGAAACGGTGCCGTTTCAAAAAGCATCAGGCAGGGAATAACACCGTGAGTTATTTGTTGCCCGAGCAGAACTATTTTGAGGGGCACACAAGTGCATTGGAATTGCATCAAAGACTATTTCGGTCCCTAGGTAGGGAGCTACCCAGAAAGATAGCAGGTTGGGGTGCCTGGGTGGCTCAGTTGGTTAAGCGTCCGACTTCAGCTCAGGTCGTGAGATCGAGCCCCACGTCGGGCTCTCGGCTCTCCTGCTCTCTGCACAGAGCCGGCTTTGGATCCTCTGTCTCCCTTTGTCTCTGCCCCTCTCCCTCTCTCTCTTTCTCTCTCAAAAATAAATAAACATAAGAAAGAAAGAAAGAAAGAAAGAAAGAGAGAGAGAGAGAGAGAAAGAAAGAAAGAAAGAAAGAAAGAGAAAGCAAGCTGGTCAAAGGTCCTTAGAGTTCAGGGCTCTGGAGCAGAAGTCACCGTCTTCCTTCGGACGCTCTCCATGCACCTGTGACAAGTTCTCGGGGCTCTCGGGGGCTTGGCCTCCATAGCCGTGAAATGAGTAGGTTACACCAGGTAATAACAGTGTGTCAGGCTCTGTGCTAAGGCTTTGTATACGATAACTCAGCGCTCACCTACCTCCTCTCCCTACAAGACATTCATTTTATGAAAAGTGTTGGCAATCGAGTTGCGTAACGCCCCACGTCACACAGCTGGCCAGTAGGACAGCAAGACTTTGGCTGTCCGAAGCAGTTTATCGAAATGGTGAAGGTGTGGCTCTGAAGTCAAATAAGCTTCCGTGTGGATCCCTGGTTTTGCCACCGATGGGGTGGGACGCTAGTTTGTTTAAATCCTTTGATTTCAAATTCTTTACCTATAAAACGAGTATGATGACCCTGCCGGCCTCGCAGAGTTGTTTAGAAGATCGGATGAGACAATTTTTGGAAAGGCACATACCGCGTCGTAATTATTAATGACCGCGGCACTAATTAGCTAGTACTGTCATCCGGCTAATTCCGAAACTCCGTGCCATTAACCACCGTATACATCGAGCTTCCCTCCCCATCTCTTTGCTGATAGGATTCTTCGCAATGCCACTGATGACCTATGTCACGCCCACCCCAGCGAATGGTGAATTCCTTCTCCCTCATTCCATCTGACGTTGGCTGAACACCTCTCCTTGAAATATTTCCTTCTCTGGGCTCTGGGCTGCCACGTTTTCCTGGTTTTCCTGCTACCTCAAAGGTCACTCCCCCTCACCTTCCTTTGCCAGGCCCCCCTCCCTTCTCAGACCCTCTAGAGCGAGGACATCCCTAAGGCCCTAGTCTCACACTCTTCTGTTGCCACCAGTACCCTTTCCTGAGGACATAATGTTTCGCCCCACAACTCTGAACGGGCTGATGACTCTCAACTTCCCCTCGCCACTCGGACCTAGCCTCTGAGCTCCAGCTGTCCTAATGTGTCCATTGGGATGTCTCAAAGGCATCTCAAATGTACAAGTCCTGAACAGATAGATGGTCCCTCTCTGCTCACATTGCTGGGCTCCTGCCAACCCTGTTGATAAGGGGCACCGACCGCCATCTACTCAGCTGCCCGGGCCACCGATCTAGACCCCTTCTGGGTTCCTCTCCTCCTCTTACATCCGTTACCAAGTTCATCCTTAAGTTCCTTCTGCTGTGCTTCCAAAACATACATGATTGACTCTGACATCTTTCACCACGCTCCGCTGCTATGAGCCCGGTCCAGGCCACTGCCACCTACTTCCTGGGTGCCTGTAACATCTCGTCCCAACCCTGCTATGCTTCCTTTAGAGCAGCTGAACGCAATTTAATCTGTTTCCAAAAGGCGACTGGATTTTAACCTGAAGTTTCTCTACGGACCGTGTGCCCAAGAGCTCTCGACTCCAGAGTCCAGCTCTGTCACTTTCTTTTTCTGTGTTAATAGAACGGAACAGGTACAGAATGAAGTCCGTTTGGTCATTTTTGCAAGCTGGAGGAGAATTTGAGCCAAGCTGCCATTCCGTCCGCCCCCTCCTCTCTCTGCCCCCAGTACGTGGCCCTAATCAACCAAAGCACGTACTAAGCTTTCCTGGAATCGCCAGCATCTGTCTGCTAGAAAGGATGCGGTCGTAACGACAGGCCATGCCGGAAGCCCTGGCCTGGGCAAAATGAGCCAACTGGAATCAGTCAAAGGCTTCGCGAGCAGAGAAACGTGTGACGAGCCAAGCTAACAACCCAGCATGTCCAGGAAGGTCTGGCAAACCCAATTCTAGAACAGGTGAAGACAAAGACCCAGGGGTCCAATTGTAAAGGCTGGGAGAAGTGGCCCTCAGCGTCTAAAGGTCCCTGAGTCTCTGTGTTGACACTTACTCAACGGATATTTTCAGGGTCCACGACAGACCCTTTCAAACCTCCGTGTCAAAACCCAGTTTGGATGTCACGTCCGGCCACAAGCAGCCTAAGCTTCAGACCTCATCGACGATGAGAGGTGTCTCATTTTGAGTTCTCTAGTTGGTTCGTGGAGGTAGTCTACAAACGATTTTTTTGTCTTTTTAATTCAAGTTGGTTAGCCCATCCTCCACCCACCTCCCCTCCAGCGACCCTGTCTGTTCTCTGTATTTAAGAGTCTCTTATGGGGTGCCTGGGTGGCTTGGTCGGTTAAGCGTCCGACTTCCGCTCAGGTCATGATCTCGCGGTCCGTGAGTTCGAGCCCCGCGTCGGGCTCTGGGCTGATGGCTCAGAGACTGGAGCCCGCTTCCGATTCTGTGTCTCCCTCTCTCTCTGCCCCTCCCCCATTCATGCTCTGTCTCTCTCTGTCTCAAAAATAAATAAACGTTAAAAATAAATAAATAAATAAATAAACATTAAAAAAATTTTTTTAAGAGTCTCTTATGGTTTGCCTCTCTGTCTGTTTTTATCTTGCTGTTCCTTCCCTTCCCCTCTGTTCATCCGTTGTGTTTCTCAAAGTCCACGCGTGACTGAAGCCAGAGGATGCTTGGCTTTCTCTGCCTGACTGATTTCACTGAGCACAATCCCCTCCGGCCCCATCCACGCTGTCGCAAATGGCAAGATCTCATTCTTTGCTGATCACCGAATAATAGCCCATGGTATAGACAAACCACATCCTCTTTATCCAGCCTGGTCAGTCCATGGCCATTTGGGCTCTTTTCCAAAATTTGGCTACTGTTGCTAGCCCCGCTGTAAACACTGGGGAGCTTTTTTTTTTATATCCGCATTTTTGTATCTTTCGGGTAAATAGCAGTGCAATCGCTATCGGAAGGCAGTTCTGGTTTTAACTTCTTGAGGAGCCTCCACCCTGTGTTCCAGAGCGGCCGCACCAGTTTGCATTCCCACCCACAGGGCAAGAGGGTTCCTGTTTTCTCCGCATCCTCGCCAGCATCTGTGGTTTCCTGACTTGTTCACTTTAGCTCCTCGTCTCATCAGGGAAACACAAATGAAAACCACAACGAGATACCACCTGGCACCGGGCAGAATGGCTACGGTTAACAACTGAGGAGTGATTTTTTAATACATGTTTCCAAAAAGCTTAGCCAAACCCCTATGGCGACTGTGGCCAAAAGCTACCTGCTTTCAATTTCTTGGCTTTGTTTCTTCGTCAACGCAGTCACACATCACTCCCACTGGGATCCCTTCCCCTGTTTCGGAGAGCGCAGAGGAGGCAAAGACAGATCTCTATTTCTGCGAAAATCTACTTGCAGAATTTCGAAAGCATAACTCATGCAAATGCAAAGCGAACCCTTGTCAAAGGTTTCATTCTACTCATCAATTACTGAGGGAACAAGTGAGATGTTGAGACTGGTGCAAATAGCATTTAAGGAACCAAGGCTTTGCGGGCAATTAATTAAACGGCTATTAGGATAACATTTCTGGACTAGCCACAAACCCTTTAATGTCCACCAGGGCAATAAGCTATAAACTTTGGAGTTAACTGTTCCGCAGGACAGAAATCATTTGTAGCTCCAACTGGACAAAAATCTATAAAAGTTGACACGTAACTTCACTAAATCTAAACTCTCATCAATACTAAACAATAAATCGAACAAGATAAACCCTTCTAAATTTGTGTGGGGCGGGGGCGCCTGGGTGGCTCCGTCGGTTAAGCGTCCGACTTCGGCTCAGGTCATGATCTCGCGGTTCGTGAGCTCGAGCCCCGCGTCGGGCTCTGGGCTGAGCGCTCGGAGCCCGGAGCCCGCTTCGGATTCTGTGTCTCCCTCTGTCTCTGCCCCTGCCCCGCTCACGCTCTGTCTCTCTCTCACAAATAGATAAACACCGAAAAAAAATTTAAGTTTGTGTGGGGCTGAGCTCCTGGCTGACACGGAAAGGATATGGTCACCCTCTTTTTTCCAAGCCTTGGAGAGTCCGGCAATATCTCCCCCATCCTCCCAATATCAAAAATAACCGCTCCCCCCCCAAAGGCTGGTGTCCGTATGTTTGGCACGATTACTCACATACGTGCCGAAAAGGTGTCTGTTAATGACGCATGATCTCCTTACCCTTGCCCTGCAAACCTGGAGCCCTTCAGTATGAAGCAAAATCTGTGCGGAGAGCTTCAGTAAAAAAAAAAAAAAAAAAAAGTCTTGGATTGAGCTTTTGAAAACCTCTGTGAATTTGCCCTTTTATCCCGGGGGCGCCCCGTGAATTCCTCTCTTCTTGGGGACTCCCACCTCTATACAGATCCCCGGCCACCAGGAGGTTGACTTCCTTCCCAACTGTGACAGTAAGACTCTGTAAGCCAAGTATCAACTGATTTCCGTGGGAGTGATTTGCAGGCCTTGGTTCCGCTTAGCAGTTCAATAATTGTATCAGGCAGCGTTCTCCAGAGAAACAGAACCAATAGGATATACATATATATTTTTTTTAATGTTTGTTTATTTTTGAGAGACAGAGAGAGAGCAGGTGCAGGGGAGGGGCAGAGAGAGGGACAGACAGACAGAATCCCAAACAAGGTCGGCACTGTCAGCCCAGAGACGGACTTGGGGCTCGATCCCACAAACCATAAGATCACGACCTGAGCCGAAATCAAGAGTCGGACGCTTAGCTGACGGAACCACCCAGGCACCCCAGATATACATATATTTAAAAAAATCATTTATGATAGGAATTGGTTCATGCAATTACGGAGACAGGGAAGTTCTGTGGCCTGCGGTCTGCTACCCAGAGGTTCAAAAAAGCTGGTGGTGTAATTCTAGTCTGAGGCTGACGGGAGTCTATGGTATAAAGCCCCATTCCAGGGGCGCCTGGGTGGCTCAGTCGGTTAAATGGCTTGATTTCAGCTCAGGTCATGATCTCGCAGTTCGTAGGTTCGAGCCCCGCGTCGGGCTCTGTGCTGACAGCTCAGAGCCTCCTTGGGATTCTCTCGCCCTCTGTCTCTCTCTGCTTGCTCTGTCTCTCTCTCAAAATACAGAAACTTTAAAAAATAATAGTTTAAAGCCCGGTTCTAGGGCGAAAGCTGATGTCCAAGCTCCAGCAAAAGGCGGATGAATTCTTCCTTCCTCTGCCTTTTTGTTCCATTCGGGCCCTCAACAGAATGGATGTCGCCCACTCACATTGGGGAAGGAAGTCTAGTTTACTGAGTTTGCTGATTCGGGTGCTAATCTCATCCCTCACAGACACACCCAGAAACGATGTTTAATCTAAGTGCCCCACGAGGCAGCCTAAAATGAGCACTACAGTAATATTCCTCAATGGAGGGTTTGCCATACCAAAGTCATATCCCTCTCAGATATGACATCCAGTTATGGCCTTGGTTGCCCAATGGATCTGTCCAACTACAATCTGGTGAAAAAAAAAAAAAAAAAAAAGAAGACGGATTCTTACAAACTCCTACAAAAACTATGCTGGCATAAAAAAATAAGGAGGCTCATTAAAAGTATTTCTTTCTGAACTCGGAGGGATCAAGTAAGAATCAGACCATTAAAAGTTTCCCTTTGGTTGAAAAACAACCAACCCCACTGAGGGTTAAGGAAGGAAAAAGGAGAAAAGGCTTTCTTGTATTTTCTTACACGTCCGTAAAATGTAGACCATTAAAACCACGTCAACGGTATTGCAAATAAACAACCCAAATTAAATTTCCCCTATCAGTCCACTCGGGCCTGTATAATTAATTCTCCTTCTGCTGGGGCTGAGTAAGCAATCTGTTTTCACGCAGCAGGCCAAAGAGAGTCCTTGAAATTCTGACTCGTCTACTGATGCACTCTGAAAGCTGTTTTGGCTACGTCCACTCAGAGGCCTGGACCCAAGATCTATTCTCGGACCCATCGGTAGTTTGGAGTATTGGGTACAATCCTTTTCCCGGAGGCTCTGGGACTGACCCTTCTTGTTGAAGACGCAGTTGCTGGGCTGTGCAACCTTCGGGCAAGCATCAGAAAACAGCAGCAGCCTCTTTGATTACGAGACTGAATGACTATGGGTAATTCATTACAGTAATCAATAATATCAGAATGGAGAAGAAAATTCTATAGCAGGGGAGAGGGCATAACTATTTCATCATACTTTGATTGCTGTTTCCCCTGAGGCTCCGAACACATTATGGATAGCAACAGTATTGATCAATCTCCAGGGCGTTCCCGTAAAATGTACAACTTCTGAGGTATTTGAATTAATAACACTTTATTTTTTATTATAATTTTTTAAAAATGTTTTAATGTTTTTATTTTATTTTTGAGAGAGAGAGAGACAGAATGCCAGCAGGGGAGGGGCAGAGGGAGAGGGAGACATAGAATCTGAAGCAGGCTCCATCCAGGTTCTGAGCTGTCAGCACTGAGCCTGACGCGGGCCTCGAACCCACAAACTGCGAGATCGTGACCTGGGTTGAAGTCAGATGCTTAACCGACTGAGCCCCCCAGGTGCCCTGAATTCATAACACTTTATGGAAACTTAACCCAGGGAAAGTTGAATATCCTTTGATTTGACAGGTTTTGCCACGCAGCTCTTATGATATGTTGGATTTTGAATTGACTGAAAGGGATGAGGTAAAGCAAAACAAAACCACCCAAATTGTTTCCAGCATCTGTTTTCATACGGTGAAATAACAGACATTTATGATTTCCAGGAGATCACTTGAAAACCCGGAATATTGTTTCTGATGTTAAAAAAAAAAAAAAAAGTCATTTTATTTTTCTCAACTTAGGATTCCAATTTGGGCGACATCAAGAGCTACCAAAGAAGATGCAGAAACTTGATTAAGGTAGGATCATGGGGGCCAAGGAAAATTATACGGCTACCTATTTAATCAAGGTGACAATATAATATTTGTAAATATTTTATTTTTTACTATTTATTTATTGAGAGAGGGAGAGAGAGACAGAGTGTGAGCGGGGGACGGGCAGAGAAAGAGGGAGACACAGAATCCGAAACAGGCTCCAGGCTCTGAGCTGTCAGCACGGAGCCCGACGCGGGGCTCGAACTCACAAACGGCGAGATCGTGACCTGAGCCAAAGTCGGACGCTTAACCGACCGAGCCTCCCAGGCGCCCCAATGTTTGCAAATATTTTTTTTTTTAATTTTTTTTTCAACATTTATTTATTTTTGGGACAGAGAGAGACAGAGCATGAACGGGGGAGGGGCAGAGAGAGAGGGAGACACAGAATCGGAAACAGGCTCCAGGCTCTGAGCCATTAGCCCAGAGCCCGACGCGGGGCTCGAACTCACGGACCGCGAGATCGTGACCTGGCTGAAGTCGGGCGCTTAACCGACTGCGCCACCCAGGCGCCCCTGTTTGCAAATATTTTAAAGGCAGCATGTTTGTAAGAAACCTCACCTTGTTTACAGTGAAGACGTTTTGCTCTTTGCTGTTGTTATTAGTTTTTAAACAATCAACACGAGACACGGTCAACAGAGAAGCCAGCCAATTACTCTAGTGAGGCCCCGCATCTTTACTATCAAGCCGTATAAGGGCTCTAAAACCAATTTATCATTGTAACAGAGAGAATGCCAAAATTATGAGTTAATATAGTGGTAGCAGAAAAGCTTTCACGAGTTTCCTTTTTCTTTTTTCCTTTACACAATCTTGTGGATAAGCCCGTCAAAACTGAGCAAACTTTGCCAAAATGTGAACGCATTTCGCATCCTCTTTTCAGACTCTGGTATTATAAGCCCAGACAAATAAAATCCATTTTTATACCCTCTACATCTTGCGATACATATTCGCTAAGCTCTCGTATTCTGGAACAAACTGACATTTTAGGACAAATCAACAACCGTCTATTTTTTTTTTTTTTTTTTTTTTTGAGAAAACAAAACCTAATCCCATCCCTTTGCATACATAGTTCTATTTCTCTATCTGTTTTGCTTCTTCTAGGGCTTAAACACCACTATAGTTTTTTGCAGTATAATTTACATAGTCAAATTCACCCTTTCCTACCATATGGTCCTGGCGTTCCAAGACATGACATGCGTTGAGTCGGGTAACCAGCGTAAGACAGTTCGTTACACAGATCCCCAAGTCCCTTTTACACAAGTCTCCTTATGCCTTTTTTCAATCAACCCTTCACCACACTCCCATCCCCTGGCAACCACTGATTTGCTTTCTGTCCCTATAGTTCTGCTTATTCCAGATGTTCTATAAACGGAGTCCTACAGTATGGGTGTAGCCTTTAGAGGCTGGCTTCCCTCCTTTAGCAGAATGCACTCACGCTTCATCCCCACAGTTGCGTGTCTCAGTAGATTGTTTCTATCCACTGCTAAGTAGTATTCCGTTGTGTAGATGCACAACCGTTTCTTTATCCATTTGCAAGTTGAAGGACTCTTGGATTGTTCCCGTGTTTGAGCAATGATGAATAAAGACTCTATAAACATCGGCGTGCAGATTGTTGTGCAAACGTGAGTTTTTATTTTACACAGGTATATCTAGGGGCGAGGTGTTGGGTCTTACGGTAAGTAAATGTTTAAATGCCTAACTATTTCCAACGTGACTGTAGTATTTCGCATTCTTGTAACACCATATGAAGGGTCCAGGGGCCTTATGTCTGCACAAGTGCTTAGTATTGTCAGGTTTTAACTGTTGTTACTTGGTTGGTTTCCATCGTTATTGGTGGTTCTAATAATGACACAGTGGTATCTTTGATGGTTTTAATTTGCATATCCTTAGGGGGCGCCTGGGTGGCTCAGTTGGTTAAGTGTACAACTCTTGGTTTTGGCTCAAGTCACGATCCCACAGTTCGTGAGTTTGAGCCCTGTGTCAGGCTCTGCACTAATGGCACAGAGCCTGGTTGGGATTCTCTCTGTCCCTCTTTCTTTGCCCCACCCCTGCTCATGCTCCCTCTCTCTTTCTCTCTCTCAAAATAAATAAACATTAGAAAAATAATAATTTGCATATCCCTAGAGACGAATGACGATGAGCATCTTTTCATATGCATCTTTCCGTTTCCTGTATTTTCATTAGTAAAATGTCTGTTAAATCCTTCGACCATTTTCTATTTGGGCTTCCCCCCCCACCCCCTTTTTGTTGAGTTTAGAGAGTTCTTTGTGTATGCTAGATGCAAGTCTTTTATCAGATATGTGTTTGGCAAACATTTTCTGCTAACATGTGGTTTTTATAGTGCCTTCTGAAAGCAAACGTGTTTAATCCCAATTAAGTATGACTCATCATTTTTCTTCTTGTAGGAATCATAGTTTAGAAGCATTATAGCTGAGAAATTATTGTCTCACCCAAGATCACAAAGATTTTCTTCCAGAAGTTTTATAGTTTGTGCTTGATACAAAGTATGGATTGGGAGTTGTTATTTTGCATGTGGATGTCCAGTTACAAGAGCGTTTGTTGGAAAGACCATAATTTCTCTACTGTTGCCTTTGAAGCTTTGCTAACATCAAGTAACCATAGAAGTGAGGATCTCCATCTGGAGTCTCTATTCTCTTCCACTGATCTACGTGTCTAAACTTTTGCCAATACCACACTGTTTTGATTAGTGTAGCTTTGTAATAAATATGGAAATCAGGTCGTATGAGTCCTCCAACTTTGTTATTTAAAAAAAAAAATACTTTGTGGCACAAAAACAGACACATAGACCAATGGAATAGAATAGAAACCCCAGAACTAGACCCACAAACGTATGGCCAACTCATCTTTGACAAAGCAGGAAAGAACATCCAATGGAAAAAAGACAGTCTCTTTAACAAATGGTGCTGGGAGAACTGGACAGCAACATGCAGAAGGTTGAAACTAGACCACTTTCTCACACCATTCACAAAAATAAACTCAAAATGGATAAAGGACCTGAATGTGAGACAGGAAACCATCCAAACCTCAGAGGAGAAAGCAGGAAAAGACCTCTCTGACCTCAGCCGTAGCAATCTCTTACTCGACACATCCCCAAAGGCAAGGGAATTAAAAGCAAAAGTGAATTACTGGGACCTTATGAAGATGAAAAGCTTCTGCACAACAAAGGAAACAACCAACAAAACTAAAAGGCAACCAACGGAATGGGAAAAGATATTTGCAAATGACATATCGGACAAAGGGCTAGTATCCAAAATCTATAAAGAGCTCACCAAACTCCACACCCGAAAAACAAATAACCCAGTGAAGAAATGGGCAGAAAACATGAATAGACACTTCTCTAAAGAAGACATCCGGATGGCCAACAGGCACATGAAAAGATGCTCAACGTCGCTCTTCATCAGGGAAATACAAATCAAAACCACACTCAGATATCACCTCACGCCAGTCAGAGTGGCCAAAATGAACAAATCAGGAGACTATAGATGCTGGCGACGATGTGGAAAAATGGGAACCCTCTTGCACTGTTGGTGGGAATGCAAATTGGTGCAGCCGCTCTGGAAAGCAGTGTGGAGGTTCCTCAGAACATTAAAAATAGACCTACCCTATGACCCAGCAATAGCACTGCTAGGAATTTATCCAAGGGATACAGGAGTACTGATGCATAGGGGTACTTGTACCCCAATGTTTATAGCAGCACTCTCAACAATAGCCAAATTATGGAAAGAGCCTAAATGTCCATCAACTGATGAATGGATAAAGAAATTGTGGTTTATATACACAATGGAATACTACGTGGCAATGAGAAAAAATGAAATATGGCCTTTTGTAGCAACGTGGATGGCACTGGAAAGTGTGATGCTAAGTGAAATAAGCCATACAGAGAAAGACAGATACCATATGTTTTCACTCTTAAGTGGATCCTGAGAAACTTAACAGAAACCCATGGGGGAGGGGAAGGAAAAAAAAAAAAAAGAGGTTAGAGTGGGAGAGAGCCAAAGCATAAGAGACTGTTAAAAACCGAGAACAAACTGAGGGTTGATGGGGGGTGGGAAGGAGGGGAGGGTGGGTGATGGGTATTGAGGAGGGCACCTTTTGGGATGAGCACTGGGTGTTGTATGGAAACCAATTTGACAATAAATTTTATATTAAAAAATAAAATAAAATAAATAAATAAATAAAATAAAAAAAATACTTTGGATCTTCTTTTTTTATTATTATTTTTTTTAATATGAAATTTATTGTCAAATTGGTTTCCATACAACACCCAGGGCTCAACTTTGGATCTTCCATATTCTTCGCCTTTCTATAGTAATTTTAGAATCAGCTTCACCACTTCTACAATAATCCTTCTGGGTTTGATTAGAGTTGCATTGAATTTATAGATCAATTCGGGGAAGAATTGACATCTTGACAACATTGAGTCTTCTCATCCATTAGCGTTTATTTATTTGTTTGTTTGCTTGCTTGTTTAGAGAACGAGTGTGCATGCTAGTGGGGGAGGGACAGAGGAGGGACAACTGGGAGATCATGGCCTGTCCCGAAATCAAGAGTCAGACACTAAACCTACTGAGCCATCCAGGCACCCTCCGTTAACATTTATTTATTTTATTTTATTGATCATCGTACCATGATTACCAGCATTTGGTGTCTTAAATAATCTTTTAGAGTCATACCTACGTACTTCACAATTTTCGGTGCCAGCGTAAATGGTAGGGTTCTTGAAATTTCAATTTCAAATGTTCGCTGCTAATACATATAAAAATACAGCTGTTGGTTATATAATGACCTTGCATCCTATATCTTTGATGAACTCACGTCTTAGTTTTCGGGGCCTCTTTGGGTTTTCTATCTAGGCAACCACGCCATTTGAGAATGGAGACACTTATTTTTTTCTTGCAAATCGGTATAGCTTTATTTTTATATAAATATAAATATAAATATATATAATCTGTAGAGCTATATTTTTATTTCTTCTTTTTGCTTTTTTTTCCCTTGTACTGACTGGCATGTCCTGGTGATGTTGAATTAGAACGGTTACAGCAGCTACCACCAACACTAATCACAACTCTCCATCAAAAGAACTCACTTTAACCCAAATAATTTCACAGAGAAACCCGGGAGGAAGACAACTGAAAAGTCGCTGTGTACATAAGCATTTTAGCAAACTCTCCAAGTTCATGTATAGATAGAACAGCACAATCTGTAGCCGCATGACTCTGCTCCTTCTTAATGTGATAAAAATGAGCAAGGTTCCTTAAAACGACCCCAAAATAGAGCCACTCTTTGGCATACAAAAATAGTAAGTCAAGTACATAGGTTTAAAATTATGCTCGGCAATGAATGCTTCATTATTCATTCTTACTCACAAATTACCTTGGTAAACAATGATCAATTAACTCAATGTAATATGAATTCAGGGCTTCAAGTTACCTGAGGATGTTGGAAAATATGTCCAAGATGACCTACTACAGAGCATAAATACTGTGATAAGTACATTCTTCAGGATTATCATTGAGAGGCGCCTGGGTGGCTCCGGTTGGTTAAGCATCCGACATAGGCTTAGGTCACGATCTCGCAGTTCATGGGTTCGAGCCCCATGTCAGGCTCTGTGCTGAGAGCTCAGAGCCTGGAACCTGCTTCGGATTCTGTGTCTCCTTCTCTCTCTGCCCCTCCCCTGCTTGTGCTCTGTCTCTCTCTCTCTCTCTCTCTCTAAAATAAACTAAAAAAAAATGTAACAATCTAACCTGGAGGTGAGAGTACATTTCATGCTTGTACAATGAGATATCCTGGCCTTTTCTGAACCACAGACACAGGGACCTCCCGTCCTTCATTCAGCCTCCAGTGAAAAAAAATAATCCCAGAAACACAAAACTTCAGTCGTTCAGATCTCAATTCTTCTTTCTAATGAGCATGAAATTCTTAATCGATTCGTGCCCACAAATAAGCATGCAAACAGTTTTTTTTAAAAAAAAGAACTATCAAATGAGAAGATCCGCCTTACCTATAGAGAATGGACGTCCATATTCTATTTGCAAGAGATCGCCAAGCGTGTAGACCATAAAACCAAATTCCCAGTTATGGCACACACCGATGGGAGTAAGAAACGAGAACCCAAACAAAAATACGGTATCTGTAGATTCGGAAAAAAGAAAGAAAGAAATCTAGGGGAAATAGAAAGCCAGCAAAGTTCGAGTTCTGTTGTCCCTCGGGATTCATTCTGGAAGCAAGAAAAGGTGAGCCTGGGCTTACATCGCCCTTGAAATGCACGTCTCAAGCAACATGGTTTAATTGGCTCTGTCAGGTTAGTCCACTCGGGCATCTGTGGACAGCAACCTACAAAAAGCATAATTTTCAAAAAGATAAATCTCTGACTCTGGTGTAAATATAAAATGAACATATGTCAAAGGTTTTACTCAATTCATTAATTAATGAAGAAAACAGTCGTACATTAAGACTTGCTCAAAGAACGTTGGTTAGCGCTCGATATTTAAAGACACCTTTACCAAAGAAATGTGAGGAGATGATTTCCAGGTTAGATACAAAACCATTTAAAGTTCAACAAGGTAATAAGCTGTAACACTGGGGGTTATCAGTTCAATCAGAGAGAAATTACTCATATCTCTGCAGGGACAAAAAGCTACAAGTTAACATGTCCGAACCTTTAATCGACAGTAACCAGAAGGTGCAACAAAATACATTTCCCGGGCCATACAAGATCTTCAAAGGAACAAGGCACCCGGAACATGGCCTTATTGCCAGGTCCTGAATAATTTTTCTTAACACTAAATAAAAACGGCACTATCTGGGAAATAAAAACTCCTGCCATTGTGTCCTCGGAGAGCAAAAATAGTAAAATCGATTGCTCTGGATTGATGAAAAGACATCCACTTCCCTTCACCCAAGACCGCAAAGCTACTGCAGATCAGGACCAAGGCTAGAACCCAAGATTTTCAGCTCCCCTGGTGCCCCATACACTGTATTCTAAAGGTCAGTTGGTTCTTTAAGAGCATTTCAGGACAGATCAATAAGATGAGGGAAAGAAATACGCAATGTTAACTCCCAGGCACCCATTAGAGGAAGCTGATTGGGAGGAAGAAGATGGAAGAGAGGGTCATTCTTGCTGAAGGGGAGGAAAGACAAAGTTGGAAGTCCGGAACAGTAAAATGCTCCCTCTCTGTCTCTGTCTCTGTTTCTGTCTCCATCTCTCTCTTCTGTGAATGAATGCCTCGTGCCAAAGAAGCTATAGACCCCAGACTGAAGGAGTCCCATCTGGCTAAATGGCTGGCCTGTCCAATGACTCAAGAAAGCCACCAGTAAGGGACAGATTTGGGTCAGAAAACGAGATTCCTGTATTTGGCTCTCAAGCCCTCTCTGCCCCCACCCTCCAGCCTGCGGCATGGCCAGAAGCGAGGCTTTGCTGCTCTGCTATGTTTCCTAAGGTCCCTCAAACCACCCTTCAAGTGTCTTTTTTAATGTGTATTTATTTTTGAGAGAGGGAGAGTGTGCACACGTGCATCAGTTGGGGAGGGGCAGAGAGCGAAGGAGACACAGAATCTGAAGCAGGTTATAGGCTCTGAGCTGGCGGCGCAGAGCCCGACGTGGGGCCCGAACCCGTGAGCGGTGAGATCATGACCTGAGACGAAGTCAGACCCTTCACGGCCTGAGCCACGCAGGTGGCGGGGAGGCAGACGGTGCAGGGGGGTTGGCGGGAAGAAAACGCCATGGTTTTGTTAGTTTTCCCCAAAGCAGGGCCGAGCAGAGACTCAGAGGCGTGTGCTTCACGTTTTATAAGGCCGCGGAGAAACTTCTTTCTAACCTATCAGAACATTTTAGGGAACGTAAAATATTTTTATTTTTATTTTTATTTATTTATTTTTTCAACGTTTATTTATTTTTGGGACAGAGAGAGACAGAGCATGAACGGGGGAGGGGCAGAGAGAGAGGGAGACACAGAATCGGAAACAGGCTCCAGGCTCCGAGCCATCAGCCCAGAGCCCGACGCGGGGCTCGAACTCACAGACCGCGAGATCGTGACCTGGCTGAAGTCGGACGCTTAACCGACTGCGCCACCCAGGCGCCCCCGTAAAATATTTTTAAAGAAGATGAAATCTCTGTCCATATTATGCAAAAAAAAAAAAAAAAAGGAATATGGACTATGATAAAGAAAGCAATTAATCCACACTTAAAACTAATTGCCTCACCCAGTGGGTCTTTAAATTATTCATCAGTGCTATTTAAAAATAATTGCAGTTTATGAGGAAAAGCCGTTATGGATTTCTTTTTAAAACCAAAAAGAAAGGAGTTCCTTTTTTCTTTTTCTTTTTTTTTTTTTTTTTTTTTTTATTTACGAACTCCTCCCAGGTCTTGAAACCAACCCATTTGTAAAACCAGTTTAATTTTCTCGTTACCCCCTCCCCCCCCCCCCCCCCCGTGGAATCAACTTTAACCATTTATCATACCAACACTTTACGAGGTCCCCCGAAATCGATTCCAAACTTCTAGAGAGGACCACGGCAGCGTTCTAAAAGAATCCGGGGACGCCTGGGTGGCTCCGTCTGTTAAGCGACGGACCCTTGGTTTTGGCTCAGGTCATGATCTCCCCGTTGGTGGGTGGGATCGAGCCCCACGCCAGGCTCTGTGCTGACAGCACGGAGCCTGCTTGGGATTCTCTCTCTCCCTCTCTCTCTGCTGCATCCCCTACTAGCACTCTCTCTGTCTCTCTCTCTCTCCAAAAAAAAAAAAAAAAAAAAAAAAAATACTAAAAGTGTATCATAAAGGAAAAAAAAAAAAGATTTACAGAGAACAAGGCAGGAACCCCCTGCTATGATGTGTTTCTGTGCACGAAGTTCATGGCGGACCCTTCCCCTTCATGCAAATGGCTTGGGTTTCCCACCGTATTTGGCCCACTGGCCAGGACCCTGAGCGTTGTCTCTTTTCTCTTCACTTATTTCACGCCTCCACTCCAGCTTCCTTCACTCCTCCACCTCTCCGGTTCCTCCAGGGAGCTGTGAAGTGGTGGAACTTGAAAGGATTTTGTCCAGGGCAGTGGTTTCTAAACGGTGCTCACTGGCAATCCCCCAGGAGTGACCCAGTGCTCCCCGGGTGGGAAGGGGCTGCTGAACTGACAGGGCTAAGTCCTGCTTAAAACCAAACTTAAAAGTGCCCCTCGTGGTGTATATCAGAACACAAAGCCCAGACAGGGGAAGCAACCCGGGAGTAGACCTGGCCTCCAGACTCTGGATCTAATCCAGGGACCACAACAGGAGCATGAGCCTCGGGGCCAGAATGATCTGGATCTGAATCTGACCTCGTCCACTCTCTACTCATTCGTCGTCGATATTACCTTTTTCTGCAACATATAGAAGAAGTCTTTTTTTTTTTTTTTTTCTGTTAAAAGAGGAAGTAAAAACACCAGCCTTGCTAATGAGCTAAGCCACCGCACCGGAAAATACCTCGTATCTATAATACGCACACACATACCAAGGGCGCAAGTGTGAACAGCATCTTTATCATCAGGGATGCTCAGTGAGTGTTTCATTGAGACTGTGATCCCCTCCCCCCCCACCACACACACACTCTAACAGCCTAGATCCATGAGTACCCAAACATCTGGAGCCCTCTACTCACAAGGACACCCCTTCCTTCTTGACCTCATTAAAGCCAAGCAAACAAACTGGGGGCAGGGAGGCCAAGTAAGCAGAACACGGCCTTCTGACAGTCACGATAAATATCAGTTTGTAATAGTTTAGCAAATCCACAGATTATTTGGGGGGCCTGGAGAAAAGATGGGAGCCGGGTCGTTAAATTAACAACTAGCACAACGGGTCCCTTGTTGACACCCGAGACTCATGCTCCTTCCCTAGAGCGACAAAGCCGTGATTTTCGTGGTCTTTCTTTCTCCTGTTCACAGTTGATTGGTTGTAATGGGACTGACCCTACCCCCGGCTCCACAACCGGGCCCTTATTAGCTGAAGCCTGTAGATGCCTTCCATTGTTTTGGCCACAGCGCTTGGTTCTTGGATAGACCAGAATTCCGGCAGGGCCCAGAAGAAAAAAAAGAGATGTTAGCTGGACCTACTTGGAGAAACCATCTGTCTTCAACTGGTTCTGATTCTTCCTTTGTTTAAATCTTTTATATTTTGGGAGTGCCCAGCTGGCTTAGTCAGTAGCGCATACAATTCTTGAACTTGGGGTCATGAGTTCGAGCCCCATGTTGGGGGTAGAGACCACTTAAAGTTTAAAACTTTTTTTTTTAAATCTTTGGTACTTTGCTCATCGTGGGTTTTTGCACTAATTTTTACTTGTTCACATATAGCAGGAAACTATTCCGTATATTGAATACTGAGTGTTTTGGGTGTTCATTTAAATTTTGCATCTGAGGCAAGTGGCTCAGGCTAGTCCTGGCCCCATGAGGATGTGGCATTCACAGCTGCCACAGTCATTGTTTATACTTGAAAAGGGACTTGTGAGCTGAGGTGAGGCCTTTAGGAGCTTTAGGAGGAAGCCACCATTATAGAATGCCAAGAGAAACCAACTCCCAGTTATTCAAGCTTCTGGATCAAGCTTTGCCTACAGATGGCCCTACTGCTTGAAAATTGCCAAGAACTAGTAAATTCTCTTCACACTACAAGCCAACTTGAGTTGTTTTCTGTGGCTTATCACCAAAAGAATGCAAATTGACGTAATGGCTAATTACAAGGCGTTAGCCTCTGGAATGTCTTATAGAAAGTGTTTCTAAATATCTGAGCAACACTGCCTCTTGAAACATGTGGTCCGCCAACCTGAGCCAAAGTGTCCTGGCTGGCTGAGGCCAACTTCTGAACAGCAGCTTTCACCGTAGAGTAAAATTTTAGTCCATAATTTATCAGGCCCCTTTTACAGGGCCGGTGCTGTGCTAAACACTCCTATATGTTATTTGTTAAATTCTTGTTCCCCCAAAGTGGTAGCGGGTCAAACCACAACAACTACCTGATATAGCCTCAAGATTTTAGCTATAGATAGAAAGAAATACCCGCTACGTAATAGATGCTCAAAATATAATTGAGGAATGAGTGAATGAATGAGCTAATCAATAAGTGGAAAGATGAAAGGTTAGCCATGTTTTTTTAATGTTTAGTTTTGAGAGAGAGAGAGAGAGAGAGAGAGAGAGTGCACGCATGAGTGGGGGAGGGGCAGAGAGAGAAAAGAAGTTCTGTGGCAAATCTGGTCTCCTTACTTCAAGGGTTTGGGAGGGTCAAGGATTTTCAAATGTTTTATAAACTGGGGGCATCTGGGTGGTTCAGTCAGCTGAGCATCCAACTCTTGTTTTCAGCTCTGGTCATGATCCCAGGGTCGTGGGATCGAGCTCCACATTGGGTTTCATGCTAATCGTGGAGCCTGCTTGAGATTCCCTCTCTCTCTCTCTCTCTCTCTCTCTCTGCCCCTCTCCCCCAACCCCCTCCCTCTCTAATGTTTTGTAAACTGTAAGGCACATAAACAACTAACAGATTATTAGCATGAGTTTTTTGTTTGCTTTCTTCAAACAAAAACTTACCGTCCCAAAGCCTAAACCGAATGCTAAATGTCTCTCACTCTAGGACCTGAAGCAATCATTGGATGAGTATGTTTGTAAGACACAATCAATACAATCTTAGGCAATAAGTTTATCTGACAAAGGTAAATATCACAGTGGAGAGTTCCGGGTTTTTAGCACTCTTCACCAAAGCGATAGATAAACAGACTCCTCCCAAAGTAAAGATGGAAATATAATTATTCAGTCTCTCCATGTTAGATTTGCCCAGAAATTGAAATATTGTTAGCAAACACGGATTTAAATTTTGTGCTCCAATGAATTGGTAGATCTCTTAGTTTATTGTTTTGATTTCTCGGCGTTCTACCACCGGGAAATTATGCAAACTCTTAACCATACACGAAAAGAATACTAATAATTATGGAACTTGCTGCTTAGTTTGAAGATAATTTCATGAATCTCTTTCGATCTGTTGGCACGAGGACCTGTGTGCATTTTTGCTGCCTCTGTTGTTAAGACCGTGGTAGGAGGCATGTGCTAAGTGTGCATGAAATTGTGCCACGCTGAGCCAGCTGTTCAATTCAGCAAATAAAAAATCAAGTGCAGGGGCTTTTCTGTGAGGGGCTGGTTGTTTTGCAGACTTCAGTCACCCTGGAGTCCCAAGCAGGGAGCCCACAGGAGATTGTCAACCTCACGTGCACATCAGAAGCCCTTGGAAAGCTTCATAAATGGAAACCCAGCGTCCCACCCCAGACCCGTCAGATGAGCGTCAGAGCCCAGGGAATCTTTAAATATTTCCTGCACGTGGTTTCGTCTACACTGCCAGCTGGAGAACCCTTCTGTGTCTGTGACCCACAGAGGCCAGAAGGGACAAAAATAATTCAGTCCTCTGTTTCATCGGCGTGACACCTACGATAACTACTTCCCTTTTGTTGTGTTTATTTACTCACTTCTTTTTTACTATTCTTCTTCTTCTTCTTCTTTTTTTACAAAACCTATTGGATCTGCAGCTATAATGTCAAGGAGATACAACCCCACAGGCTTCGCGTCCATCCGGAAAGTCTACATGGCTTAGACACTGAAAGAATTGAATTGATCCCGGAGTCTTACAGGGTGTCTGTTTCAAATCTCCTATCTGCATTGTCCACCGTGGTTCTTGTCGGTGAGGCTCGAACTCTCCTCTCTCTCTCTCCGGGGGCCGCAAATCGTTCCGCTAAACACCTCTTCCTACCTGATCATCCCAAACATAAAAAGGGAACGGAGCGGAGCAGAAGATATACCCCCTGGCAGACTACTGAATCCCGCTGACTCAGTTGGCTTGTACGGGAAATGGGAGGGGATGCCATTAATATCGGGTATCATACCTCTCTCCCGGGGGTATGATAATTAAATGAGCTAAGTCACGTAAAATGTGCGCACCAGGTAAATGGTCGTGCCACAGTCACCCTTATGACTGGAACGATGTTTCCCGGACCACCGAGCCCTAAAGTTTTCCGCTAGACGGAGCCTCATCTACCGTTTTCTTGCCGCAAGTGGGACTATAATCCCAGCTATGGTTTGCCCCCGGCTGTGTCAAATAAACAGATGATTCCATTTAGGATTGAGAAGGTCATACTCCCCCGGTACTTCTGTCTATTCAGACAACACCCGGGATATCACAATTATTTCTGGACACCCCACCTTAATAACGACACCGACAAACCCGAGGGGTGGGGGATCGCACCCGGGGAGGTGTTGGACACCAAGCCCACGTCCTGTGGGAGATCGTTTCTAGAAACTGGCATTCTCAGCTAGGAAAAGAAAAGCCACAGGGCTATGACAGAGGGGCGCCTGGGTGGCTCAGTCGGCTGAGCATCCGACTTCGGCTCGGGTCAGGATCTCACGGCTTGTGAGTTCAAGCCCCGCGTCGGGCTCGCTGCTGTCTGTGTAGAGCCCACTTCGGATCCTCTGTCCCCCTCTCTCCCTGCCTCTCCCCGACTTGCTCTCTCTCACGCGCACACGCTCTCTCTCTTGAAAATAAATAAAAACATTTTAAAAAAATAAATTCAATAAATAAATAAATAAATAAATAACTACCTACTCCAGAGAGGCAGGAGAACTACGGAGGGATCCTCGGGGCATTCAATTAGTGGGGGGCACCGAGCTGAACTGGGGGGGGGGGGCTCCCCAGCCCTGAGAATCTGAGCTGACGGGGCTCCAGGATTCTCCCTGAACTGAGGGCCCTGCTTCTGTTCCGGCTATAACAAGAAACGTGTGTTCACGTTTAGACAGTCACAGTCCAGCGTCGCCCTTTCTGAATACTCAGATGTGCCTGGGGTCCTCCCTGGGGGCAGAAAGCCTGCAAATTAAAAAGGAGCTTGTATAATTCACCTGAGAAAAACAACCCCAAAGACACAGATAGACGAGTAGCAAAGGCCAGTCGCCTCGGTGAATGATTTAAGGGGGTCCGGAGCTCTTACCCTGACTATCGCGATTTCTGGGAAAGCGGGGTGGAGGTTCACACACAAAAACCTGGCTGTCAACAATCCTGTGGCCCACAGAACTGGAAACTGGTCCAGAGCAGAGCAGGGACTTCCCTCCATCGGCAGAGCAGACCATTGTTCAACCGGGACCTAAATCCCCTAAATTCAGAAAGCTACTTTTCCTTAAAGCTACTTTTTATTAAAGTTGACTTTCACGGGGCGCCTGGGTGGCTGAGTCGATTCAGCGTCTGACTTCCACTCAGGTCGTGATCTCGCGCTTCCCGAGTTCGAGCCCCGCGTCGGGCTCCGCGCTGACAGCCTGGAGCCCGGAGCCTGCTCCGGATTCTGGGTCTCCCTCTCTCTCTGCCCCTCCCCCACTCACTCTCTGTCTCTGTGTCTCTCTCCCAAACATAAAGATTAAAAAAAAAGTTTAAATTGATTTTCATGGTACCGAGTTTGATGCAGTAGGTTGCGAATCCTGAATTTGCTTAAGGTTATTCCATGAAAAATAGTACAACTTTTGTTCTGTTTGATGATGATAAAACCACCGCACTCAAACACATCCTTTCCGGAAAACTCGGAGTCTAACGAATGTTTCTATTCACACTACACAAATAAAAGAGTTGGCCCGCCGCATGAGATGCGCGAACCTTACAGATGAATTCTGTGTCTCGGTGACTATGGTTTCATTCCCCAAACATACGTATGGGTGTTACGGTCTGAATGCGTCCCCCTGGAATCCATACGTTGCAACCTAACCCCCGAGTCGGCGGTATTTGGACGCGGGGCCTCTGGGTGGTGCTTAGGTCGTGAGGGTGGATTAGTGCCCTCCGAAAACGGCCCCAGAGAGCCTCCTCCCCTTCTGCCAGGTGAGGATATGCAAGAAGTCTGAAGCTAGGAGGAGAGCCCTCATTTGACCCTGATCTTGGACTTCCAGCCTTCACCACTGCGAGAAAGATTTCTGTTGCTTATCAGCTGCCCAGACCCGGGTACTTTGTTATAGGAGCCCCGGCAGACGAAGTCAGTGGCAAAGCCACTTAAGGAGGGAGACTGTGGGGCACGGGGGCTTGGCACCCCTTGCCCTACGTCATGCAACGGAACTTGGAGAGTAAACCTGCTCCTCCTCCTGGTGTGTTACAGAGGGAAACAGACAAGGGCCCCGAGGAGGGGCTAACTCAGTACATGAGGGGGAGAAGAACCAAGGCCAGGAGCGCCCAAATTAATGTCTAAACCGAGGAAGACGACTTTGGAGAGTACCCACGATGTTCCAGACGCTCTGAAAGGGCGCTCGCATCCCAGGCAGAGCCTTGGCATTTGCGAATTGAACTTGAGTTCCCAAATCTGTTTCCAAATCCTGTGGGTCACCTGGGAGGCCCGCATCTCGGTCACAAATCAGATCTCCACGAGGCGAGATAGCACCCCCCCCCCCCCACCACGGCGCAACTCCAAGGGACGTGATGGACAGCACGGAAGATATCTTCTGAGCCGTCCAACATGGTAGCCCTGTGGTGTGGTTGGGGTATCCACAGAAATCTAAGCGAGCCCCCTGCCTAGCATCCGTATCTTTTTAAAAAAAATTTTTTAAGGTTTATTTATTTTTTTGAGAGAGAGAGCATGTGCATGAGCAGAGGAGGGGCAGAGAGAGAGGAGGAGAGGACCCCCAGCAGGCTCTGCCCTGTCAGCATGGAGCCCGACGCGGCGGTCAAACTCAAGAACCATGAGATCATGAGCTGAGCCGAAACCAAGAGTCGGCCGTTTAACTGACTGAGCCACCCAGAGGTCCCGCATCTGTATCCAGATGTGGCCTCGTGGCTCTCTCTATCCGACGTCAAATACGCCATAGCATTTGCGATGTGTAAAATACTTTGCGTCCTCGTGGGGAGAGCAGAAGACCCTACATAGAAGCCCCGGGCAAATATGAAAGACAGAAACAGGGAGAAAGGGAAAAGTCGTGTTGGATAAATTCAAGGGTAAAATATCGAGTGTGGAAGTTGCTTGGAGCCACCGGAGAGTCTACAAGGAATCGACAGAAAGTGATTTCTGAAACTGTGCGGTGAGCGTTCCAGCAAGAATTTATTTTAATTGCTTTATAAATTGCTTTAATCCTATATTTAGGGAATCATTAGGGGCCTAAAAGGGTCACTTAAAATTTTCACTTATGCTTAACTAAATTTTATGGAGAAAATTACATGTTTTAATAGTATTCATAGAATTGGGGACCTGGAAAGGTCCCGAGATGTGTCCTTCTAAAATAGCAAAGGTCTGTGACTCAATATCACTTAATTCCCACAATAGCCATGTAAGATAAGGATAATTATTCTCTTTTTACAGACGAGGCAAGTGACCCTCGGAGAATTTGAATTATTTGCCAAGCAAGCAATTCAAAGGAAGGATCCTGCCTCATCCGTCTTTCCATCTCAAGGGCCCGGCGCGTGGCAGGCACTCGGCATCTGATTTCACGGGTTCCCCAAGTGTGCTTCCCCAGACCGGCAGCAGCGGCTGCACCCGGGAACTTGCGAGAAATGCAAGGTCCCAGGCCCTGCACCAGCTCTCCTGATTCAGACGTGCTGGGGACAGGGCCCGGCAGCCCGTGCTCTAAAGAACCCTTCAGGAGATTCTGAGGCACAGCACAGTACGGGAGAAGCCTTCAGAAAGGCCAGAGGAGCTGCGTGCAGCTGAGAAGGGCTGGAATCTAGGCTCCTGGGAGCCCTGAGGCCAAAGTCAAAAGGAAGGGCCGTCATCCTGCGCCAACCCAGAGATGATCTCTCTCCCTTGTTTGCACAACAATACAACGAAAGCCCAAATGATGTTTCCACATTTGGTAGCACTTAGAAGCTTTTCATCAGCGCGACAATGAAGGGGAGCACTATTTTCCCCCTTTCTGTTTGTGCAGCTGAGAGGAAACAATGTAAATCCATCAATTACTAAGACGTTCTTGACTCAGGACGAGCACCCAAGTTTCAGTTACTTATCTAGAATCACAGCCTGTCTGAGATGAAAAAGGCCTAAGAAAGCATCCAGTATGTGTGAGCCGATTTGCCCCCCTTCCCAGATACTGTTTCTTTTCAGGAGCTGCGTCTGGATTTTCATAGATAGCAGCGAGAAAATACACAGCTTTCACATCAAGCCCATCATTTCGTGGCTGTGATTGCTTGGGGGGAAAGCCAAGTCGTTCCGAAGTGAAATACAAAAATGGGACGATGGCAACAACAGTCGGGCCATCGCCCAGGGGTCGTGCAGATACGGCCAAAGTCGCCCAGGTATACACGATGTTTGGTGATTAGCTAACGATCCCCACGAGGGTCCTGGCAGGAAAGAGCCTTTCCCCCCACCCCAGACGGGTGAATGCAGAGACTCCAGTGGAAGGAGTTTTTAGGGAATTGTGGGCAGGGTTGAGGGGGAAAAGCCGTGGTAAGACAACGGGGCGGTGGGGGGATGGGGAGCTGCAGGGAGATTCACGGGGCTGGTCAGAAATGCCACCAGAGACCTTTGTAGATCTCAGAAGAGTCACGTAAGCACCTCACTGTCTCCGTCTGGAAAGTGGGAAGATCATTGCTACTTGGCAGGTTTATTGGGAAGACTGTGGATTACCCGGAACGGTGCTGCTGCTCAGAAGATACTCGGTACTCGATGCTAAGGGAAAGAAGCCAGACACGAAAGATCACACATGGTATGATTCCACGTGTGTGAAATATCCAGAACAAATAGCCATGGAAAATTAACCATCGATATGGGTTGAATTGTGCCCCGCCCCGTTCAGATGAAGTCAACCCATCTTAACGGTTAACTTTGTGTGGTTATAATGAATAATGGTTGCGTGAATTTTATCTCAAAAAAAATAGGGGGAAAGTGACAACTAATTATTATGATCATTATTGTGACCCTCTGGTCGTCTCAGGTGACATATTTCAGGCTCAGGGGTTAGCACGTAAGAACACTTGTCAAAAGTTAATTTTTTCAAGGGCTCTGATTTAGCCTCTTCTGAGCACAATTCCTTTTGCTTGTTGTGGATAATGTCCACTCAGTCCCAGTACCTTCAAAAGTACCTGGAGGTCCAGAGTATGAAGGCTTCATGGGGACATTAAGAAGGCAATTAAAATGCTTGTTGAATATACTGACTGTTACCCCCCTGGGGCGAGAAATGTATACAGTGTAGCATGCTCTAGCAAGGATAAGCAATAACACAGTGACCCAGGCAGTGAACTTAATGTCTGTTACCTCCTAATTAAAGACATGTGGATAACCCTTTAATCAGCTGGGAGTTTCCTGCTCCGGTCTATGCTGGCCTCGTCCCCACCGAGTGTTGGCCCAATTCTGCTGAGCCCACCCACTCCTGGGGGACTGAAAACACTCCTGGGCCTTGTCACTCCGTGCTGTGACCAGTGCATATGCCTTGATCACTGTCTGCAGCCGGACTTGGGTCACTGCAACCTCTCAGAGTTCTCTTTGAGCACGGACTTTCACTTCCCTCCACCATTGCTCTGTCACGCGGGAGATACCGGTTTCGTTTGTGAACATCAAGGATGGCATCTGTTTGGCCCTGGGCTCCCCGTTCGAAACCTGTGACCCGGCCCTAAGTCACCGTGGTTTCTGCCCGCCCCACTGTCCCTCCTACAAAAATGACACAGCTCTGTAGTCCCCGCCCTCCTGTCTCTCTGTGTGTGCCATCCAATCACCAAACCCATTCCTGACGCAGGAGATCGTGTCCATCACCTTGTACTAGGCACAGCAGGTGGCAAGACGAACCCCACAAGTGTAATGTCACCCGGAGGACAGCCGAATGCTCCAAACACCAGGCGAAGGGGTGGGGGGGGGGCGGAATTCAAGATCAAGGGAGGCTCTTATTCAGGGCCGGCCACCAGCACAGGGCAGGGAACGTTCCAGTCTCAGAAAAAGGCAGCAGCTAGGTGGTTTCAGCCCTTCATGGTCTCCCAGCCAGGATCAAATCCACACGGGGACCTGGGAGACCTTGGTTATCAGTGAGAGAGAAGAGGGGCAAGGTGGCATTACACCTGCCCTCATCCTGATGCTCTACATGGTGGTCCCGCCTCTCGGAAAATATTCTGGAGACCCCGAACACCTTTCTCCCAGCCTCTCTTCCCCGCCCAGCTTGCCCTTCGCTCATCTTTTTCACTCCGCTTTCTACATTTCCACCTTTATTAGTGACCTATTGCTGTTTAACAAACCATAAAAATTGAGTGGCTGAGAACAACAATCGTTTTCTGTTCACAATTCTGCAAGGTGCGCTGAGCTCAGCTGGCAAGGGTTTGAGCCCGTCTCGCTGGGGGCCACTCAAGCATCGGTGGTCATATAGGAGCGCCTCTAAAGCTGGACGGTGTAAGGTGGCCCCACACAGACGCCTAGGGCTCCTGGGGGCTGTTGGCTGGGGACATTCAGTTCATTTCCATGTGGCTTCTCCAACAGGAGAGCTCACGTTGCTTACACGCTAGCAGCCACATTCCACGAGAGCAAGCCTCACGTTGGCTGAAGTCCCATCAGCCAAAGAAGTCACGTGGCCAAACCCACAGTCGGTGCGAGAGGGCAATGCACAAGGCAAAGATACCAGGAGTTGTGAATCACGGAGGGGGTGGGGTGGGGGGCATGGATTTTACAATTTCCTTCACCATTTCCAGCTATCAAATAAAGTTGGGGGAAAATGCCAGGGGAGACAAAATGAAAATTTAAGTCCTCAGACATGTTTAGGTACCTACTGTGTGCCAGAGATTATGCTAATTGCCAGAGAAACCAAAGTAAGACAGGGACTCTTCCGTTAAGAAATTCACAGTCTAGGGGCGCCTGGGTGGCTCAGTGGGTTAAGCCTCCGACTTCGACTCAAGTCATGATCTCACGATTCGTGGGTTTGAGCCCTGCATCGGGCTCTGTGTTGACAGCCCAGAGCCTGGAGCCTGCTTCGGATTCTGTGTCTCCCTCTCTCTCTCCCCCTCCCTCTCTCTCTCTCTTTCTGTCTTTCCCAAAATAAATAAAGAAACTTAAAAAATATTCTAGCTGGGACGTATAAGAAAAAAAAAATCACAATACTGTGTGATAGCAACTAACCACAGGTGTAACTGACACTATAGAGGAAGTTTTTGCCTGTGTTGGGGTCATACCTATGCTTAAAGCCCGACGGGGGTCTCCTTGTATTTAGAATAAAATCCAAAATCTTTATGTCAGCCTAGGAGACCTAACACGAACCCCTTGATTCCCCAACTTCCTCTCCTGCCTCTGCCTCCAGAATCACCCCCCTCCTCCCGCCAAGATCCAGCCACGCCGGCCTTCTCGTGGGCCTTCAAACACCCAAAGTTCATTCCAGGCTATGACCTTGACTGAGCCCTTCCCTCTTCCTTAAGCACAAACCCCTGTCCTCAAACACCCAACCTCAGCACATCTGTCAGGGTCCATTCATAGGAAAACAGACACACCAGGTGCTTCAACGCAGGGACTGCCATCCTGGGAGATTAGTTACAAAGGTGTGAGAAGAACCAGAAGTACAAATGGGGAACGTGAGGCAATCCAGAGGTTTGCAAACCACAGAAAGGTGCCACCATCCCCAGGGAAGGAGAGACCAAGGGACGAGGTGGCATTAACTGGGAGGTGGGGCCCCCAGGCAGGAGCTGAAGTGTAGAGGAAGGGTCCACACCCTGGAGAGACATAGTCACTGCAGAGTTGCCCCCCTAAAGCTGAGAGGGAAGGGGGCCCACACATCGATCGTCTCTTTTCCTACCCTCCAGACCCCTGCCGGTGCCTCCCAAATCAAAGCCTGAAGCCAGAAGCCAGTGTGAAAGGGAGCCTGGGAGTTGTAGTTTACAGGGGTCCGTTCCTTGCTATGCAGAGCAGAGGTGGGGGAGGGCGGGCAAGAAATTGGACAGCAAACTGGCAAATGCCCTCCGTGTCACTGACTCCCGCTCGCCCTGCAGGCTCCGCTTTGGGTCACCTCCAAGGAGCCTTTCCTTGGGAACCCTTAAGTCAGTCTCTCCCCATCCCCTATGGCAAAGCCGGCCGGCTCATTCCCTGCCCAGCCTTCGACTGTCGGGGATGCATTTGCCGAACCCACAGCCAGATACTATTAGAATTGCTAAAATCCGGAACACGGACAACGCCGAACGCCAGCCGGCACGTGGGGGGCCGCTGGAACTCTCTCGCACAGCCAGTGGGAATGCAAAATGGAACCGCCACCTCGGAAGACAGTTTGGTGGCTTCTTGTAAAATTCAACGTGCTCTTCCCCCTATGATCCGGCGTCACGCTCCGAAGCCGCCCAATTCTGATCTGTTCTGGGTCGACTGCAGGAAAGGCTGCGTGCAGTCTGGACCCGCATGCAGCTCGCGCTGGCACACACGTGGGGACAGCTGAGGGGTCACCACCTTGCCTCCTCCGCCTTCACCCCCAACCCAGAGTTAAAAGAAATATGACTCTAGCTCTAGACGCTTCGCCATTGGCGGTGGAAGTCACGCGGCTCCTACCTGGTTCTAGCCCAGAGCACGTAGGTGTCTCATCCGGACATCACGTTCCAAGGTCAGTCTTGGCAAAATATCCTGATCATGATTTGAGCAGCTTGGATGAGTCATACTTTTTTTTTTTTTTAATATTTGAAAATTTTGTCCATCATCTGAGAAAAAAAAATCAAATGCCAACTTCAGATGAAAGAGTGAAATGTATTCCTTAAAAAGTTAAACAGAGAGGGGCCCCCCGGGGGATTCAGTCGGTTGAGCATCCGAATCTTGATCTCGGCTCGGGTCACGATCTCACGGTTCGTGGGACTGAGCCCCGCGTTGGGCTCTGTGCTGACAGAGCGGACCCTGCTTGGGATTCTCTCTCTTCCTCTCTCTTTGCTCCTTCCCTGCTCCCGCACGAGTGCTCTCACTCTCTCTCTCTCTCTCTCTCTCTGTTTCTCGAAAGTAAATAAATCAACTTAAAAAAAAGGGAAGCACAGAGTTACCCTACGTCTCAGCAATTCCACTCATGGGTGTATTCCCGAGAGATTGAGGATTTACGTCCGCACGAGGATTCGTACACGTGTGTTCAGAACAGCACTATTCACAATGGCGAGAGGTGGAAACAGCCCGACTGTCCATCAAATGATGAATGTCAACAAAATGGGGTGTATCTATACAGTGGAATATTACTTGGCTATGAAAAAAGAGGGGAAATGCACCGAATATATACTACAGCATGAATGACCCCCGAAAACCATGCTAAGTGAAAGAAACCAGACACAAAGAGCACGTGTTATATGACTCCACCCCCATGAGAGGTTCAAAAGAGGCAAAGCCACAGAGGCAGAAAATCAACCGGTGTCGGCAGGGGCCAGAGGAGTGGGGATAGAGAGACCGCTCACGCGTGCAGGTTTTCTTTGGGGGGCGATGAAAATGTTCTAGAATTAGATAGTGGTGATGGTTGCACAGCTTTGTGACGATACCCTCCCCCCCCCCAATAACTGATTATATTCCTATGAAACGGTGAATTTTGTGGTGTGTGAATTATACTTCAAATTACAAATCTTTAAGAGGCAGGGGCACCTGGCAAGCTCAGTCAGCAGATGTGCAACTCTTAATCTTGGGGCCATGAGTTCGAACCCCACTTTGGGTGTAGCGACTACTTTCAAAAATTGTTATCCTACTAATGTTTTAAATTTTTTTTTTGTAATTTTTTTTAATCTTTACTTGTTTTTGAGAGAGAGAGAGAGAGACAGAGTGCAAGGCAGGGAGGAACAGAGAGAGAAGAAGACACACAGAATCCAAAGCAGGCTCCAGGCTCTCAGCTGTCAACACAGAGCCCGACGCGGGGCTCGAACTCACGAACCGTGAGATCATGACCTGAGCCGATATCGGAGGCCCAACCGACTGAGCCACCCAGGCGCCCCGATGTTTTAAATTTAAATAACGTTTCAGAGTTTATAGAATATTTTAATGTAACTAAAGGAATATGTCATTAAATCCTGGGTTAAATTCAGACTCAGTATTTATCCACCATCGAACCAATTTTTGCGTCTTGCACAAATACTCCCTCAGCAAAAGAGTGTACTCATTGTTTGAATAAAAGAAATAGTATACCTTATTTTACCCCCATGCTTTATAGTTCTCAAAATACCTCCACTTAAAATAGTTGATCTTCACAAAATTCCTCGGAGTAGAAAAAATAGAAACAATTCTTCCTATATTTCAAATAAAAAATGGGGGCTCCAAGAGGTTGAGATGGAATTTGAACTAGGTCTCCTGGCTTTTAGCCTTCTACACAACCAGCTGTCTACCGGGTGAATCAGTTGGGGCTGATATAATAGCAATAATTTGGCCAATTCAGCAATGCTGTTTTGTTGTCCAGCTAGAACCTTCTTTTCTTTCTTTCTTTTTCTCTCTTTCTTTCTTTCTTTCTTTCTTTCTTTCTCCCTTCCTTCCTCCTTCCTTCCTCCCTCCCTCCTTCCTTTCTTTCTTTCTTTTTCTTCCTTCCCTCCCATCCTTCCCTTCTTTCTCTTCCTTCCCTTCCTTCCCTCCTTCCTTCCTTCTCTCTTTCTTCCTTTGAACCACTTGCTAACAAAAGCACATTCCAACAGGAATGCTCCTAAGTTAATCATTATTTTTTCCAACATGGAATAGAAATATTCCAATGACTCGTTTTACGGACAACACATCCACAAGTGAAGTAGGAAAATGACCCCTGGTTCTCCTCGGCATCAACATTCTTCATCTAACTTGGGGGCTGGTGAAAGGAACAATCCAAATGACAGCCCTACCTTAGTTTAAAGCTAGGTTCTCTTTTCTGCTTATTATGGATCTTTGATAAGAAATACAATTGCTGAGAAGTCTGTTTTGCTTGCTGTTTGCTATGAGCATTGTGAGACCTTTCCTGAATGTAACCCGCTGTGTAGTAGAATGGGTTGTAAACCTTCCTAAATGTAGTCTGATATGTAATGGAATGAGTGGTTGTACATAAACTAACCGGCGTTTCTCGCTTCTGTAAACCTGCTTGCTTAGCACATTCCTCACCTATCCCCTTCCCCCTTTTTTCCCTCCCACCACAAGTAACGGACAAAGCCTTCCCGCCAAAGGACAGACAAAGGACGCCCAATCAGAAAACCACAAATGTCCGTACTTTAAAATCGACTAATCAGGCCCCTCATAATTTGAAACCTCACCTATGCTGTTTGTCCCTGTCTATAAAAACGCTGTACCAATCCTGATCGAGGCCTCTTAGCGTCACCGGCAACGAGTGCGCAGAGGTCCAGGTTCGAACCTGCAATAAACGCCCCTTGCCGCTTGGCTTTGACTTACGACTCTGGTGGTCTTTTGTGGGAGGTTTTGGAACTTCGGGCATTACACTGGGTTGGCAATGGGGCACATACCTGGACTGCATCCTTGTCTCCAGAAACAGCCCAGCGAAGGCAGGCGAGCCTCTCATCTCCCCGTTCGGAATTACAGGAAGGAAAAGAAGATTTCGGATCGCTCGCAGGCATCCCACCCCAAAGATCATATTTCCCTTTGTGTTTTCACAGCCGGGAAATCCCTCTTCAAATCTAAGTAAATCCTTCCTTCTCTTCTCTAAGCCCCTCATCTTGTTCTGTTTTCCAGGAGGAGAGAGGACAGCTGGGTTCCTGAGAAAACACAACCCCCGAAATCTGCCCACCCCAGCAGGCGGGGATTTCAAAGATGTCAGTGTCAGACATCTGAGTGTTAATGACCTTCCGGTGGCTCCCACATCGATGGGGATGGGTGCGAAGCCAAGCTGGCTCAGTGTGACAGGACGAGGAAGCAGAAAACAGGCCACGGGCTCCCCAGAAGGTGCTAACATCACCCCAGATTCTCACATGTTGCTCATTACCATCCCAGCGCTCTGCCCTCAGCGCCCCCCGGATCCCCACACCCAGACAACCACGCAGCCCAACAAACACCCACACACGCAAAGAGAAACTCTGGGTTTGCCCACCTACCCGCTCCCTCAGCTCTCCCACCCCCTCCTCCCCACCCGGATCCATTTATCTCCTTGGCTGTTAGACCTTCCCTCCTCCCTTAGTCCAAAATGGAAGCTTCCTCCCTAAAGCCACCTGTCTTGTCCGTTGCCTCGCCCAGAGCTGGGGTTCTCAGGGCGGCTTTGCACAACCAACACGCATTCGTGTGGCCCGTGGTATTCCTCCGCGGTTGACAGGGACCGGGAGAACAGAGTCTGTCTGTGTTACTCGTCACTGCCAGGAAGACCTAGGAAACGGCAGATGTGGAGCAAACATTCCGTATGCGTTTGGCACCCCCGACCAAGGATGCAGAAGAAAACCTCGAGAGTTGGTTACTGGCCTTGTCTCAAAATCCATCACAGGTAAGAGAACATTTAGCTGGAGTGAGATCATAAGTATGGGCATAGTAATACAAATATACAGTAAAAGATGTAGGATCAAATTATATAATAAATATAATGACCTAATAAATACAGATCATAGATAGAAAAAAACTAGACCATAAAAATCCAGTCTAGTTAGCCAGAGACAGTTCTGGACCCCAGCTGCTGGGGAGCTAAGGTTGTTGGAGAATTAGAGCTGCACAACCCTGGTCCCCAGGCTCCTCTTAAGGACCTTTATTATTATTATTATTATTAATGTTTATTTCTGAGACAGAGCATGAGTGGGGGAGGGGCAGAGAGAGAGGGGGACACAGAATCTGAAGCAGGCTCCAATCTCTGAGCCGTCAGCACAGAGCCCGACACGGGGCTCGAACTCACGGACCGCGAGCCGAAGTCGCATGCTCAACCGACGGAGCCCCCCAGGCGCCCCCTAAGGACCTTTAAAATCTCCACCCCGCTCCTTCTTCTGCAAATGGACCACTATGGTGAGCAGTCGGGTCCCAGGCTCCAGGCCTTCAGCCCCTGGGGCCCCACACGGAGATCTAGATTAGGGACGGGCAAAGAGCCTTGTAATAAGGGGTTCTGACCCTTCCACAGGACAGAGGGGCCATAATCCCTGTAATCCCATACACAATGCCCTCAATTCAGGGGAAACTCCCCAGAAAGCCACCAAATCTTCATATGTCACCAACTTGGGCAATCACTTACGGTTTTGCAGTTAAATCGGCTCAGGGGTAACTGAGCAGCCAAGGGCAAAAATGTGCTTTCAGCCATATGGCAGGCAATTCCCAACGATGTCAACAGAAAATTGCACGTGAGTACCCGCGAGGCAAGGCTCGTCCCTGGGACGGGTTCCACGGTTTCACTACCATAAAGGGAAGCAGGAAACTTCCTGCGGGAAGTTCCTGTGGGAAGTTCCTGTGGGAACTAAGGACGGTGGTATAAAGCCATCATTTCCGGACGCACGTAGACAGACTTGGTGGGTCGGGTTCACAGTTCATTACAGCCTATTCCTCCACTCTGTCCAATTTCTGGGGGGAACAGAAGACAGAGCCTGTCTTGCGAAAGCTTCATTTTCAAATTCCCTTTTGCGCCTCGAGATTCTGCTCGTAGCAAAGAGACACTCCAGAATCGTATCTGTTCTGAGCCAGGGAATGCAGATCCTCGGTCTGCTGACAATCACGTGGAAGAATGCGCAAGGTCTGAAGTACAAAATCCACCATCGTAAGGTCTGCGGTCCCGAGGTGACTGATGAGACAGAGAAGTAACTCGCTGAACGCAAGACGCACACAGCACGCCTTCTATCAAGTGTTGGCACTTGTGCAACGAGGAGGCGAGTGGACGCCCAGCGGCCCCTTCACCCAGGTAGAAATGGCTCCGGGCCACCGGATAGCAGCCGGTGCATGTGGCAGCCCGGGCCGGAGCCCATCCAGCACGTTGCTGAGAACATGTGACACCCCCGATGACTAAGAGTCATCACTCCTATGTCACGACGACCCTGATTTTCACTCCGTGTGCATGAAATAGACCCCGTAGCCTCAGGGCCGGTTCCATCAAAGGCTGGGTGTAGATTACAGATTCAGGGAGGAGGAAAGACATTGCATCTTGCAGTTAGTTACTCCCGTGGGCTCTGCGGATGGGATTGTCCCATCAATTTCATAAGCAGGAGGGAGGCCAACTGGGGGACAGTTGGAAGGGAACAGAGAATTCATAGGAAAAAGGCAGAGGCTTCAGAAGAACCCTTCACTGGGTTCACCATAGCATTGTTTGCTGGGGGAAGAGTGAGCTAAACCAGGGAGGGGCGGGGGGTGGGGGAGGGGGGCGGCAAGCAGAATAATCTCCACAATAGCAAAAATGAGAGCTCACCCGCTTGGAGTGCTCCCTGTGCGCGAGGCACTCAGCCAAGTGCTCGATGCACGGTCTCGCACTGCTGGTGGATTTCAACTCCCCACCGTCCCCGTGCGGTAGGTGGTACCGTTACTCTCATTCCACAGACGAGGCAAGTGAAGTTATATAGTGTAGAGAAGGTGGTATAAACCGAGAGCATCAGCCAGGAGCTACCGGTGGATGAGTCCACCCGCCTGGTGGCCCGCGTTAGCAAGCTCTAATCGCGGTCACAGAAAAAAAAAAAAAAAAAAAAAAAAACATTTATTGAGCAATGACCTTCCCGTAGTCCATGCCACGTGGGACTCTTATGACAAGCCTGAGGTACGAGCACCGGGACAGAGGCTCAGAGAGCGTGTTGCCTCCGCTCACGTCGCCGGGAATCGGGAGAACCACTCACTCAAGGCACCGTTCAAGCTCGGGCCGTCTGCTTACAGAGCTCAGCTGCCTCCCAGAGCCGGGCTGCTTAACCACTGCCCGGTTCCTCCGTTCTTGAAACGCTCGTGCGTTGGCCATCTGGGGTTGAAGCCAAGTCCCAGAGCCTTGAGTGAGCCCCACAGGGGAATGACGGAAGACCGTGTCTACACTGGGAAAGACTGTTCCCGTGAGTGGCCCGGCCTGGCAGGGGCAGGGATACCCCGGATTAAAGGGCAGGGCAGGGGCCGAACCATCAGATTGAAAGGAGTGAGCAGGAGGCGTGCCGGGGGGTGCCCACGTCACGGAAGCGGATTGAAGTGAAGCAGAGGGCCGGGCGGTCAGGTGGCACACTTAGTCCCCAGAGGGCATCAGTGGATGCCCGGGCTGGAGCTGGGGCTGGAGCCGACACCAGGGCAGATGCACCTTGCAGAACTGTCAGGGTTCACTAACAGCTCGCTTTCTGACTTCTTTGCCAATTTAGGAACATTCCTCGTTCCAGCTCTTTTTGCCTTTCCTGCTTCCATTTTCCCCTTCCGGTAACAAGACAGGTGCAGTCCTAAGGATGCTTTAGCGGCGCGACGGATAAGAGAAAGCCTCTGGTTAATTTTTCCACAGATGAGGATGTGACATTGCTGTCGCCTCAGGGAGCAGAGGGGGGCTTGGAAAGGTGCTGAGTAAATGGAAAGTCTGCGTATGACCCGCGACGCTGCGCAGCCCGCGACGTCTTCACGGAGCAAGGCTTTGAAGCAGGCTCTCCTGCAAGCGTTTGCTTCTTTGCCAGAACAGAGCGTTTGAGAGCCAAGATTAAGCAAAGATCTTGACCGGACGGTTAAACGCAGTCGGTGCTCACGAACTGGGGAGCCGGGATCACCATAAGGAGAAGGTGGCCACTGCTCCCGGGAACGTGGTGGGGGAATTTGAAATCTCCACTCACGGAATGAATGGCTTCGGGTTCCCAGGGCGGACGCGTGCGGTAAGCTAATGACCGCTTTTCAAATAAGTCGCCCCCCCCCCTTTTTTTAAATGCACCTGCCACGCAAACCATCCCTCACCTCATTCAATCAGGCGCGGGTGTTTCAAAGGGCACCTCGGAATCCGGCGCGGCCCAGGGCCTTCACCCCTGCCTCCCCGTTGCCTGGTTTCAGCCCAGCGGCCAGAATGATGCTTCGAAAGCGGGACCAGCTCGTGTCGCTCTGTGTCCCAAATCCTCCAAAGCCTCCCTTTATCAGTCAAAGCAAAATCCAAAGGCCCGACTCAGATTTCCAAGACTGTCTACTCTCACCTCCTTACCTCTGATCTCTCTCTCTCTCTATCTCTCCTTCTCCTCCTCCTTCCCCTCCTCCCCCTCCCTCTCTCCCTTCTTCTTCTCTGTCTCTGCCTCTCTCTCTACCCCTGCCCCTTGCGCTTCCTGAAACAGACTCCCTGCGCACTCCGTTTGCATTCACTGCTCCCTCCCCAGAGAACGGCTCATCGCGACCCCGGTTTCAGCATAATTTCTTCCTTCTCCTCATGGAGATCTGGACACAAGTGTCCCCTTAGCAGTGACTCCTTCTCTAGCTTCTATAACAGCCCTGCTGAAACCAGCACAGTTCTCCCGCCCCGCCGACGCGCGCAGGTCCGGATCTCTTTGACCCCTTGCTCTCCTCCGCATCACTCACCTAACACTGCATCCTTCTGTTGTTTCTTTACCCCTGGTACTTCCCCCAAGAGGGCCAGGCTTGGTCCATTTCCTTCCCTGCTAAATCCCTGGCGCCTAAGGACAGGGCCTAGAATATGGTTGATGCCCCCTGAATATCGTTGAATTATTTTTTTTTGGTAATTTTTGATGTTTATTTATTTTTGAGAGAGAGAGAGACGGAATGCCAGCAGGGGAGGGGCAGAGAGGGAGGGAGACACAGAATCCGCAGCAGGCTCCAGGCTCCGAGCTGTCAGCACAGGGCCCGACGCGGGGCTCAAACTCTCGAGCCTTCGAGCTGTGAGATCATGACCTGAGGCAAAGTCGGATGCTTAGCCAACTGAGCCACCCAGGCGCCCCTAAATATTGTTGAATTATTTTTTTTTAACGTTTATTTATTTTGAGACAGAGAGAGAGAGCATGAACGGGGGAGGGGCAGAGAGAGAGGGAGGCACAGAACCGAAGGCAGGCTCCAGGCTCTGAGCCACCAGCCCAGAGCCCGATGCGGGGCTTGAACTCATGGAACATGAGATCGTGACCTGAGCTGAAGCCGGACGCTCAACCGACTGAGCCACCCAGGCGCCCCAATATTGTTGAATTATTAATGCCTATGCCCGCCACACAAAAGGTGCTTGAAAACTTCAAGTTCTTGGGGCGCCTTGCTATAAGGACTGGCCATTTTATATTTTCTGTATTTACCCAAAGACCCTCCTTAGTGAGTTCCCCAGGGCAGGAGTTATGTTTTTTTCACAGGCAACATACAATGGTTAGCACCTATCAAGTACTAGGCCAGCCCTTCATGGTATGGAGATAAGATACAATGTTGATTTAAGGCTGCTGCCACATTTTTGGGCAAGGTGGGCCACGCCCATAAGGTTGTGTAGTGCACAACATGCACAATGGTACATAACAGTCCTGCCATGGTGATCAATCAATGACCAATTCCAATCGGTCATACCTTCCAATGCCTCTCTCCCCTATCCTTTTGCTGCACTGCTGGTGACCTAGTCTGTGTCTAATTAAATAATCTCCTTGGATTGTTGTTTTATAGTCGTGTGATGGCCACATAAACGTGCCTGGCAAGGACTGCAATTGACCAAGGACCTTGACTGCTTGCCTAACCTGTTCCGCACCAATGACTGACTGAGCATAGCGGTCCCACCAGGAAGCTCGTTGTCTAAGGAGATACACAGGCCTGTTCCTGGGAGATCCGTACTCCCCCAACGGCCGACTGTCTCCAGGCCTCCTCGGTAGCTTTTCCAAACCTTCCCAAGACTACACAGCGGTCTGGGATGCTGTCAGCCCGCCCTCCCTCCTTTGCTCATGGTCCGCTGGCTCCCCCGGGCTTCTCACAGGTGTTTCCGCTATAAAATCCCTGCGCGTGTAATCCTGTCTCCACTTCTGCTTCCCGGACGACGGGGCCCAACACCCCTTTCTCGCCGTGCCGCTCTAGTCTCAATGCCCTGCATGGCCCCCAAATGGAGCGAGCTTCCCAGCAAGAAAATTCGATCAGGTTTCTCCCCTACTCCCAATTCTTAGCTGGCTATCCATCACTCACAGGAGAAGAGCTAACCTGCCGACGTGACATATGAGCGTATGAGGCCCTTCGTGCGCGAGTCCTTGCTGACTTTTCCAGCCCCTCTCAGCCTCCGCGCCTTGCATTTGATGTTCCCGCGATGCCAAGATGTCATAGTTCCCCCCAAGGGCCGTGCTTCCCCGGGCTGCTTTATTCTTAACACATTTTCCCTCTGCCCAAAGAGCCACCCTATGCCAACCTTCCATGGCCCCTACACGCGTGCACACACACACACACACACACACCCCACTGTGTGTGTGTCCGAGACCCCACTCCAGTGGCGTGCACTCCATAGAGCCCTGCACATGCCTGCCGGGCTGACTCACGTCCTGAGCTCTAAAATCTGGAGAAGATTTTTTTTTTTAAATGTTTCTTTATTTATTTCGAGAGAGAGACAGAGTGAGGGAGAGCAGGGAAAGGGCAGAGAGAGAGAGAGAGAGAGAGAGAGAATCCCAAGCCGACTCTGCACTGGCAGCACGGAGCCCGACACGGGGCTCAAACTCATGAACCCTGAATCACGGCCTGAGCCGAAACCAAGAATCAGACGCTCGACTGACTGAGCCCTCCTGGTGCCCCTGGAGAAGCTTCTTTCCAGAGCTCCCCATAGCACAGTGTTTAGGGGCCTCCCCCTCCCTTCTCGGGGGAGTTCCTCAAAGGAGCTCCCACTAGGAGGGGACCCCTTCTTCCAGGGGCTTCTTTATTATCCCAAACCACAGGTGACTTCCCTGGGCCCCGGACACCTTATTCCATATGGCCAGGCCCCCTGCACCACAGCTGTGTGAGCCAGATGTGGGCGTGTAGACTTTGAACCGGTTTCCCTCCCAGGAATTTGGCTTTTGAACCACGAAGAAGTCGGGCTTTCTTTGGGTGGCGGGGTCTGCCGTATCATCATCTCCCGCCATTCGTGGGTGACAGGAGAGCAAAGTCGGCACATGGGAAGGAGCAGAGATGGAATGGGGTTCTCGCGCCCTTGCCCCTTCCACCTTCCCCCCCTGTGCTATGGTGAGTCACCCGCTATCCTTACGGGAAACTTCTCTTTTCTGTGAAGCCAGTCTGGAAAACACAAGCCAGCTTTTCCACCTGTGCATCCAAAGTGCCTGGTGTATAATAGATACTCAACAAATGTTTGGAGTAGAATGAATGAATGGATGGATGGATGAATGAATGCACGAATGAACGAAGGGGGTGGGGAGAAAGTCCACGGTGGAGGGCAATGCTCCCTGTCACTAACAGAATGGGACCCTCTGAGAGAAGTTCGAAGATAGCCCTCAGTGCCGAGGTATCAAACCGGTTTTAAGAGACCCAGAGAAAGAGAGAGAGAGAGTCACGGTAGGTGTCTTAGTGATAGCATTCCATACAGGTGCAGGAGGACCGGACAGGGAATTCATAACTTCCAACCCCACCGGGATGTCGTGGGGCCGGCCACACTGCCAGCCAGCAGATGCTGCCACATGGCCCCAAGTCCGCAAGCCACGGCTGTCTGTGCAAAGCCCTTGCAGAGAAACTGGTCTCGAATATCTAGCGTTGTTTCATGCTTGTCTGGGGCCTCTGCCTTCAACTTCAGTGATGTGGTCCTTTTGGGGACAAGTGTCTTAGCAGGCAAGAGTGGACAGGCCCCTGGAGGTCTGGAGGTCTCATTCTAGCCCTTCGCATTGGGCAATGCTGGTCCCTCCCTCCCTCCCCCACCCCAAAAAGGCCACACTCCCAAGAGGCGGTTTCTCCCACCGCATCAGCTCGTGAAGACGTGCCTCGTGGCCACCGCCCCCTCCAACTCCCCTGCAAAGTCCTCCCTGGAGTCTGGCTCCTAGTCAGCGCTCCATACAGATGGCTGAGTTGGCCTCAGCCTCAGTTTCCCGTCAGTAGCCTGACGTTAAATTGGACCGGAGGTTTTCGGAGGTTTTTCCTAATTCTGAACGCCTGTGATTTTTTATCCGTCATAGCACAGTTCGGGGGCATAGCTTTGGGGCATTTCTCGGTGTCGCCCAATCAAGCCTGTGCCCAAATCAAAACCTGCCAAGGAAGCGAGCATCCCAGGAGGGCTAAAGGAGCAACCCTGGGGACAGTGACAGTAATGGCAGTGTTCTTGTGCGGAGCTAATGGTCGTTAGCTGGTCTCCCGGGGTCCCCCGAGTACCTCTGCTGCTAATTAGGAAGAATGTAGCAAGAGGCGTCCCGGTCCCCAGGGCTCTCGCTTCATAATTTCTCATGACTCCTACTTCTTTGGGGTGGCGGCTCCAACCCATTAGTGTAGGCTACTCTCCTTATCTCTGATTGATGGCAATAAAGAGGGACAAAGGCAGCGAGAGGAGCCAGCAAGCCTGGGTCCCCAGGCTACTGCCTCTGGTTCCATCTCCGAATTGTGAGTCCTTATCCCCGGAAATCTGCCAGCAGAATCTGAACCCTCACCTGGAGTCCTGAACTTGACCCGTCGTCCTCCCCTCGGTGCTCCTGAAGGGCCTGGGTCGGTCCCGGCACGGAAACCAGACACCGGATTACAAACAAGCGATTCGCCACACAACGAGGGCTTTCATAGATCCGGAGAATTGTTGAGAGCACCTGACTGTGCTAAAGAAGGTCAGGGGAGAGGAAACTTCTGCTCAGGGCTGACACCTTGATCCTCGATGGAGACCAGCCCCAGCCCATGTCCATCTGGGTTGTCCCCACTCCACACCCCAGCTGCCTCCCCCCACTCCCTGCGGCCCTTGTAGACTGAGGGCGAGCTCGCCTGGGGCCTGAAACTGAATGGATAATGACAGTGCGATGGCTATTCTCCCTCCCCGCCCCACCCCCATTTCCCCGGAGACGGGCCATTCTCTGGACTCCACCAATGGCCCTCTAGCTCCCTTGAAGCGAACCAATAGGAAGCACCAGAAGGATGCTGCAGGGCAAGAGGAGAGAGAGAGAGAGAGAGAGGTCAGAAGGTGTTTCCCCCCAGCTCTTGCCCTGCTGGGTGGGTGGTTGGTTCCTCCCATGGCATCAGCCCTTGGAAGCTCCTAGAACCACTCCCTTCTCCCGAGCCTTCGGACCAGGGTGATGACGGCTCCCTGCCAGCCATCCTAGGGCACTTGACTACCTCCCTCTGGTCCGCCAACCCAGCCCACATCTGTGTAAATAGCCCCGTTAGCGCAGTCTCCTTGGCCTCTCCTTTGGAGTGTGCCATCTGTTTCCTGCCGGGACCCCGGCTGAGACAGATGTTTACATAAATACTCTGAGACTCGCGGATTTAGATCAATCCCAGAGTTATTTCCCTAGCGGGTGCGACATTTTATAGAGGGTCTCGTTTGTAAACTTAAGGATCTTACACATGAATATCTAAGAAACCCTTTTTTTGGTATCTTCTTCCCCCCCCCCCCCCCCGGCCTCCCCCTCTCCCCCCCGAGGAGGTTTTCGGGAAGCTTAAAATCCCTTGGCATTCCCTCCTCCCTGGATTTCTGGTATGGAATCACTGCTCAAAATGATTTAGTAGCTGCAAACACCCCAATTCGCTGGGTACGGATGTGTCACTGAGACGTTCAGAGCCCCGTTATAATTGGGCACTGACCTGCCTCTCTGCAGCCCCCGAACGCCGCCTCACCCCTCGATTGGTTCTGGTGCCTTCCGCTGCCATATCCTGTCCCGGCCGGGCACCGTCCACCTGCCTTTTCTCCTGTTGTTACCTGATACCCCTCCTCCTCCTAGCTTTCCACCCATTTCCTGCCGTCTCCCTCCTTTGAGTTCCCAACGCATTCTTATTTTTAGAGCAGCGTCAGTAAAATCGGCTTTCTGGGGGCGGGGGGGGGGGGGGGGGCGTGTACGGTTCTAGGACTTTCAGCCCATGTATAGATTCGTGTCACACTACCATCACGATCAGGATACAAACAGTTCCGTCTCCCACAAAAACCCCCCGTGCTATAATCCCATGAGTCAATTTCTCATGGTAGATCTCTTTCTTTATAGATGTACCTGCACATATACGCAAACGCATATCCATATGTTCGTGTGTGTTTGGCTTTAGAGTCGTGTCCTAGCCTAGGTCCTAGTTGGAAAGCGGGCAGGAGGAATTCTCCCTTACCCAGGGAGGATCAACCACAAGTTCTATTCGGGCCTTCAACTGATTGAACGGGGACCACCCACATCGGGGAGGACTCTTTGCTTTACCCTGTCTACCAGTTTAAATACTAATCTCCGGGTACCTGGGTGGCTTAGCCAGTTGAGCGTCCGACTCTTGATTTCAGCACAGGTCATGATCTCACGGTTCCTCGGTTCAAGCCCCCCGTTGGGCTCTGCACCAACAAGCACTCAGAGCCTCCTTGAGATTCTCTCCCTCTTTTCTCTCTGCCCTGCTCCCCCGCTCACATTTGCACATGTGCTTTCAATCTCTCCCTCTCTCTCTCTCAAAATATATAAACACACTTAAAAACATTTGAAGACAAATAAATATTAATCTCATCCAAAACTGTCCTCACAGACCCACCCAGAATAACGTGGGACTGAATATCTGGGCACCCTGTGGCCCCGTCAGGTTGACACATAAAATTAACTATCACGATCATACAAATGGAATCACATAATACGTACACTTTTGGGACTGACTTCTTCCACTCAGCGTAATGCATTTGAGACCCACCCAAGTTGTGCATATTAATATGCACATTAATATTCTTTGTTATTGCATTGTAGTGTTTATTGTGCGGACGAGCACAGTTTGCTTATCCATTTCCTCATGGAAGGATATTTGTGTTGTTTCCAATTTGGGGCCCTTATGAAAACAGCTGCTACAAACATTCACGTACAGATTTTTGTACGCATATTAAGTTGTCACTTCTCTCGGACATCTGGGGGTGAGATTGTTGGGTCACGTGATGAGCATATACTTAACTTTAATTAAAAAAAATTTTTTTAACGTTTATTTATTTTTTTGAGACAGAGAGAGGCAGAGCATGAACGGGGGAGGGGCAGAGAGAGAGGGAGACACAGAACCTGAAGCAGGCTCCGGGCTCTGAGCTGTCAGCACAGAGCCCGACGCGGGGCTCAAACTCACGGACCGCGAGATCGTGACCTGAGCCGAAGTTGGACGCTCAACCGACTGAGCCACAGGGGCTCCAATTATATGGCAAGTTTTTAGTTGAGTGTAGTCATTCTTTCCACTTAATTCCTCTTTTTCAAAATTGTTTCAGTTATTTAGAATCCTTGGCCTTTCCATATAATTTAGAATAAGCTTGTCTGTATCTATTAAAAAAAAAACAAACTTGCTTGGATCTTTATTGGAATTTCAGTAGATCTTGCCTTCCATTATGATGGTGAATAAGATTGGTGAGAGTTGACATCCTCACCATGTTCTTAATCTTGTGGGGAAAACCCTTAGTTTTTTTACCCTAATGTAGGATGCTTAACCTTTTTGGTGGATGCCCTTTATCAGATTGAGGAACCCCCTTCTACTCTTGGTTTGCTGAGACCTTTTTTAATAAATAGATGTTTTATTTTGTCAAGTGCTTTTTCTGCATTGATATTGACCATGTGTGTTTTTCTTCTTTATTACGTTTGATGGATTTTGAATGTTGAACCCGCTTTGCACTCGTAGGGAAACTTCACTTGACTGCAGTGTACTTTTCCTCTTATAAATGGCTAAGTTTGATTTGCTAATACTTTAGGGGGATTTTTACATCCATACTCATGAAGGATATTGGTTTGGAGTTTCCTTTTTTAATATCATCTTTGTCTCGTTTCATATCAAGGTAATCCTGGCTTCACCAAATGATTTGGCAAGTATTCTCTCCTTTCTTATTTCTAGAAGAGTTTATATAGAATGGATATTTCCTTATGTTTTTGGTAACGTTAGCCAGGGAAACTCTCTAGTCCTGGAGATTTCTTTCGCAGGGTATTTTTAGCTATGAATTCATTTTCTTTAATAATTAAGAATTCAATTTATTGCCTATATCTTGGGCGAGTTGCGGTAGTTGGTGATTTTCTGAGGAATTGGCCCACTCATCTTTTAAGTAAGAGAAGTGCCCGCAACCCCACGTGCGGGTTCCCTCATGAATGCAGCTCAGACTCCAAGCCAATGTTGATGACACCTCTGTCGGCTGCTGCCATGTTGACCTGGTCACAAGCAGCACCGGTGACTGGCTCCCAACTCTGCTGCCGTTGTTTTCCTTCTCACCAGCTTGGGCTGAACCCTAAACCGGTTTATACAAGCAGACCACAAACACTCGGTGAACCCCAAATTGTATTTACCATAAGAACAGTCATGAGGGGTACCTGGGTGGCTCAGCTGGTTAAGCGTCTGACATCGGCTTAGGTCAGGATCTCGGGGTTCCTAAGTCTGAGCCCAGCATCAAGCTCTGTGCTGACAGCTTGGAGACTGGAGCCTGCTCCGGGTTCTGTGTGTGTGTGTGTGTGTGTGTGTGTCTCTCTCTCTGTCCCTCTCCCGCTCGTGCTCTGTCTCTCTCAAAAATTAAAAAAAAATTTTTTTTAAATTTATGAAATGAAAAATATAAATAAAACGCTGGGAAAATAACCTGAAATTAGGCACTGGCTGGAACGAAAACTTCGTACTTCCGTTGCAAGTGTAATGAAGTAAAGAAGCATCATTCGTTGATTGATCTGGCGATCGCTTTGTGACGTATATCGATGTTGAATCGCTGTGTCGTACACAACATTATGAAATGGACAGAATACCGCATGTCAACTGCATTTCCATTAAAAAACAAAAAAATCACTTGGAGAGCCAATCTGACCAGGAAACACTTTGGGGAAGAAGGAAGACATTAAGTGGGTGTGACAAACAGGCAGCAAGACAGACGCCGAGAATGAAGACACCCACAAAACAGGAAGGGGGCTAAGCGCTCCTTGGCCCCTGGCTCTACCCTTAACCAAGCTCCATGCCTCATCATGCCAGAAGTGACACACGCTCAGGACTGCCAGGGTCAAGTTCTCTGCCAGAAGCTCTCCGGAACGTCTGGCAGAGGAACAAGCTTGAGAGACAGTCAGCAGGCACCCACATGCCAAGAATCTTCCTTGACCACGAGCCTTCTCACACCTCAATCTCTCATGGTCTCCCAAGGAAGGGTTGCTTCCTCCTCCCTGGAAGAGGTGGGATCATGGGGCGCCAGGTTGGCCCGGTCGGTGAAGGGTCCGGCTCTTGATGTCCACGCGGGTCATGATCTCACTGTTCGTGTGTTTGAGCCCAGCGCTCCGCACTGACAATGAGAAGCCTGCTTGGGAGTCTCTCTCTCTCTCTCTCTCTCTCTCTCTTTCTCTCCCTCTCTCTCTCTCTCTGCCCCTCCCCTGCTCGTGATTTCTCTCTCAAAAATAAATAAATATACTTAAAAAAGGCAGGCGGGGGGGGGGGGTAGGATCGACAAATAACTCTTCAAGTCAGGGGATAAAGGGGTGTGTGGGCCACCTACCCTAAAGCACCTCCATTCACACACTGGGGTCAAGGCTCACCTCTGTGCCCAAGTGCTAGCTCCTTGCCGTTGGAGGAAGGGGAGTGGGGGAGAGCTGCCAAACATATTCTTGATGAATTCTAGTCATTAAGCTAGAGAATCTATTTTCTGTTAGAGAGTGAAGCAGAACAGATTTCACATTTTCGAGCGCACACCCTCAGCATTCTGTATCAGATAGCGTGCTAGGTACTCTGTGTGCCGAATGCACGTTACCTCCCTTGATTATGACAACGGCTTCGGGAGGATGGTAAATGTATCCATAATTTACAGGTAGTGAAACAGATTCTACTTAGCGAGATGAGATCACAGAGCTGGAAAATGGGAAAAGCGGAGTTTGGAGGTAGGCTTGTCTGACTCGAAAGCCTGCTCTAACATGCTAAATGTTGGGACGACGGCTTATGTGGCCTGAGAAAGGGTAGGTTACGTGCCAGAGGCCGTCGTCCATCCGTGTCCATGAAACTCGGGGCAGTGACCCGTAAGGTGCGAAGGGCAAATAACTAAAGGAAAATCATGTGCAAATGAAGAGCAGGGAGGTGTGGAGGATGAGAATTTGACACACACAAGAGGTTTGGGGAAGGGTTTCGAGATATCATTACTTAACATCATTACGCTTCATTATTGATGCTTCACAGAGCCAAATTTTTATATTTACTTGGGAGGTTTTATTTTTTTTTCAACACCGTCTCCTTTTGATATAAAAGTCATGCTGACAAAACAAGATTGATTAAAGTTTCTAATTATCTGTCATCACAGCATGACCAGTGGCAAATGGAATGCATTTTCTTGTTCCTCCCAGCATAAAAAAAAAAAAAAAAGGAGTTCCCTGATGCAAGACGCAAAGATCTTCTGGTTCATTCAAGTGCTCGGTACAAATCTGCACGGCAGGGCACTAACACGGGAGGATGACGTCGCATCGTCTCCCAGCAGAGCTGATTTTGCATCGGAAAGACCATCAGCCGGGGCCAAGAGTAAGAACTGTAGAGCAAGTCTCCAACGCAGACATCTTAGAGAATAATTACTCTCTCCCTGTCTTTAAGTTTGGTACCAGATATAACTCGGTTATATCTGCCCTTCGGATGGTATCCATTGAACAATCCTGCTGAAATCCTCTGTGAGCATATTCCTTTGCTGCCTGCTGTAACAAATACACTCTTGGAGCGTGTGGATGGCTCAGCCAGTTAAGTGTGTGACTTGATTTCAGCTCAAGTCGCCATCTCACAGTGGTGGGATCGAGCCCTGCGTAAGGCTCTGCACCGACCGCACAGAGCCCGCTTAGGATTCTCCCTCTCCTCTCTCTCTCTCTCTCTCTGCCCCTCCCCTACTTGTGTATGCGTACACACACACACACACACACTCGCTCTCTCTGCTGCCCTGCTCTTGTGCTCTCTCTCTTTCCAAAATAAATAAACAAATAAATAAACAAGCTTAAAGTTAAAAAAAAAAACTTGCACATTATTAGTGCCTTCACACAAAAGAAATGTATTTTATTTATTTTGAGAGAGAGCAGAAGAACGAGCGTAGGGGAGGAGCAGGGAGAGAATCCCAAGCAGGCTCCACACTGTCAGCGAGGAGCCCGGTGAGGGGCTCAGACTCAGGAACCGTGAGGTCATGACCTGAGCCGAGATCACGAGTCAGATGCTCAACTCACTGAGCCGCCCAGGCGCCCCAGAAATGCATTTCCTATTCAAATGACTGACCAATGCAGGTGCTTCTGGTGGGTCAGCAGCCTTCAACAAGGTGTTCAGGAATCTGGGTTCCTTCTATCTTGTAGTTGGGACATCCTATGAGGCCTCAGAGTCCCCACAATCCAATCGGTGGGTGGGGTAAAAGCCCGACCCCCGGTTAAACTCTTCAGGCTATAAATGGCACTTCACCCATAGTCCACGGCCAGATGTCATGATGCCAGTGGGAGAGAATGCATTTTCTCTCCTCCCTGGGGGAGGAGGCTTTGGCCACAGTGAGTCATCTTGCCACTGATATCCACATACTTCTTTTCTTCCACGTGTGCAAATACCTACCCCTCCTTGGCTCTCCCCGATGACAGCACCCAGTGCCAAGCACAGGAGTGAAGAACAGCCATTTCCACACAGTTTTGGCAAAGCTCCTCGTGGTATGGTATGTCACGCAGTGAAAATAAAGCTGTCTATCCTCTGTATCCTCAATATACATGGTGGTGACGAGGCAGGGACCAGAGAACCCAACCACTAGTCATCATCATCATCATCATCACCACCATCACTATCATCATCTTCATCACCATCATCATCACCATCACCATCATCATCTTCATCACCACCATCATCTTCATCACCATCATCATCACCACCACCATCATCACCATCATCATCTTCATCACCATCATCATCACCACCACCATCATCACCATCACCATCACCATCATCTTCATCACCATCATCATCACCACCACCATCATCACCATCATCTTCATCACCATCATCATCACCATCATCACCATCACCATCATCATCACCATCATCATCACCACCACCATCATCACCATCATCATCACCACCACCATCATCACCATCATCATCTTCATCACCATCATCATCACCACCACCATTATCTTCATCACCATCATCATCACCACCACCATTATCTTCATCACCATCATCATCACCACCACCATTATCTTCATCACCATCATCATCACCACCACCACCATCATGATCACCACCACCACCATCATCATCACCACCATCATCACCACCATCATCATCATCACCACCACCATCATCACCATCAGCATCACCACCATCATCACCACCATCATCACCATCACCATCATCAATAATAAAAGAACAAAAGTCTCTCACTCCTCTCTCCTGAAGGAAAGCCAGCACACTCCAGTTACATCCTATTTTCTAACTTTTGTCCACCCGAGCTACAGCCTTAGAAGCTTTCAGCTCGCCTTCCAAGTTATTCCAGACAGCGCTGTTTTGTGTGTCTGTCACGGATCTCCGATACTGGTGTCCTCAAAGCCCACCACCCACACGCCAAGTCAACAGCACATATTTATGGCTTCTTCTGATGGTGACCCCTGTCCTCAAGGGGAGCCTGGAAGTGGAAAGATTGCTTCCGAAGAAAGCCTCCATGCTCTTATGCTTAGCAGAATTCTGAAAAGGACCCAAACTGGTATTAGAAGGAAGTCATTCTGGGAATGGGATGTGCATTTGGCAGGTTAAGGTAAAAGAGTTTTGTTTATTCTTTTCTTGGAAACAAAGATGCGGGTGCCTGGGTGGCTCAGTCAGTCGAGCGTCCGACTGTTGATTTCAGCTCAGGTCATGATCTCACGGTTTGTGGGATAGAGCCCCACGTGAGGTTCAGCGCTGACAGTGGGGACCCTGCTTGGGATCCTCTCTCCCTCTCTCCCTGCCACACCCCCTCTCTCTCTTTCTCTCTCTCTCTCTCAAAATAAATAAACTTTAAAAAATGAAACAAAGAAGCTATGAAATTGTATTCTTTCTTTCAGTATATAGTTGGTAATTTTGTCTATATTCAAGGACTGATTTAAAAAATGCAATCGGGGGGCACCTGGGTGGTTCAGTCGGTTAAGTGTCCGACTTTGGCTCAGGTCATGATCTCATGGGTCGTGGGTTCGAGCCCCACATCGGGCTCTGTGCTGACAGCTCAGAGCCTGGAGCCTGCTTCGGATTCTGTGTCTCCCTCTCTCTCTGACCCTCCCCCGTTCATGCTCTGTCACTCTCTGTCTCGGAAATAAATAAACATTTAAAAATAGATATTAAAAAAAACTAATAAAAAATGCAATCGGGGCACCTGGGTGGCTCAGTTCAGTGTCTGATCCTTGATCTCAACTCAGGTCTTGGTCTCAGGGTTGTGAGTTCAAGCCTGGCTTCGAATTCTGCAATGAGCACGTAGCCTACTTAAAAATCGAATGCAGTCAACTTGGTAGCAAGTCCTCTAGGCTCTATATGTCTATATCGTCCCTTCTGAGTGGTCTTAATAGCCCATATTTGTATCCCAGCTATGTTCTTCTTTGCAAACCATCTTCAGAGCCCCTAACCCCTTCTCTTGACTTTCTTCATTGTGCCAAAGCTTCCTTACACTACCTCCAAAAACCTAATGCGCTTCCAAAGGTATCCATTACCAAATCTGGTCAGTAAAATGGAAGGTCAGAGTGGTCCCACATGGGGTCCAAACTATGGGATGTATTTCAGGAAGGGCATGCAAGGAATCTGTGTTCGAGAATCACGGGTGAAGATTTGTCAAAACAAAGGTGGGAACCTGGGGATATGGACGTTCATTATCTTTCATTTTCTGAAAAAAAATCATTGAGGAAAGCTCTCATGTATACTTGTGAACCCACCAGTTTAAAAAACAAAGACTTGGGGGCACCTGGGTGGCTCAGTCGGTTAAGCATCCTAGTTCATTCGGCTCAGGTCACGATCTCACGGTGTATGAGATCCAGCCCTCCCTCAGGCTCTCTGCTGACAGCGTGGAGCCTGCTTGAGATTCTCTCTCTCTCTCTCTCCCTCTCCCTCTCTCTCTGCCCCTGGTCCACTCACACTCTCAAAATAAACCAATAAACTTCAAAAAATAAATAAGTAAAGAGCTACACATCCATTAGAAGGTCCCCCCCCTGCACCACACTGCTGTAACAGGGTCACCGCACCTCTCCACCATCGCCCAGAGTCTCCAGTCACCTGGGGGTTCTGTTCCCATGGGTATCTTTATACTTCTTTATACTTTTACACTGTGTGTAGCATTATCTCCTACATTCTTGCACCTCAAACAAACGATACGCTGTAGTCCCTCTTATACAACTTCCTTTTTCCCCTCCACCTTGTAGTTGTAAGATTTATCCACGTTGAAAGACACAGTTCTACTTTGTTCATTTTCTGCTTCCGTTCGGTGGTTCCCTCTGTGAAGATACCACCATTTGGTTGTCCATTCCCGCGCCATTGGGCATTTACTTTGTTACCAACCTGCCATGATTGCATAAATACCTGCTATGGCCATTGTTGTATATGCTTCCTTGTCCCACTGATATATTTTCAAGAGTTTCCCGGTGATTTTGCTCGACCATCCGGGTCAAGAACTGAGCCTCCAGGGCAGGAATTCTCAGAATATGGTCCTGGGACCGGCACGCATTTGTACCACCCAGGGCACCTGTCAGAGATGCAAATCACCGGGCCCCACCTCAGATTTCCTAAATCAGAAACTGGAGGGACAGGGGACAGTATACGTTAGTTTAACAAGCTTTCCAGTTTTAACAAGATTCTGATGCTTGCCAACGTCTGTAAGTACTGCTGTTTTTCAACGTTTATTTATTTTTGGGACAGAGAGAGACACAGCATGAACGGGGGAGGGGCAGAGAGAGAGGGAGACACAGAATCGGAAACAGGCTCCAGGCTCTGAGCCATCAGCCCAGAGCCCGACGCGGGGCTCGAACTCACGGACCACGAGATCGTGACCTGGCTGAAGTCGGACGCTTAACCGACTGCACCACCCAGGTGCCCCAGTACTGCTGTTTTAACTCAGTGTAATGATGCCCCTCGTTTTGCGTGATCCGTGACCTAAAATATCCAAAGTGTTTATGCAATGGCCACAACATTGACACAGATACAGAAACTCCCGCTGGCCGCTTCGAAGCAGTCGTTTTAATGCATTTTAATGAAATATACTAAGGTCAGGGGCACCCGAGTGGCTCAGTCCATTCAGCACCCCACCCTTGGTTTCGGCTCAGGTCATGATCTCACGGTTCTTGAGACAGAGCCCCATGTTGGGCACTGACAGTGTGGAGCCTGCTTGGGATTCTCTCTATCCCTCTCTCTGCCACTCCCCCACTCACACACACACACACTCTCTCTCTCTCTCTCTCTCTCTCAAAATAAGCATTAAAAAATAGAAATATGCTGGGACACCTGGGTGACTCGGCGGTTAAGCGGCCGACTTCGGCTCAGGTCACGATCTCGCGGTCCGTGAGTTCGAGCCCCACGTCGGGCTCTGTGCTGACAGCTCAGAGCCTGGAACCTGTTTCAGATTCTGTGTCTCCCTCTCTCTGACGCTCCTCCGTTCATGCTCTGTCTCTCTCTGTCTCAAAAATAAATAAAAACGTTAAAAAAAAATTTTTAAAAATTTTTTTAATTAAAAAAAAAATAGAAATATGCTAAGGTTTAAGGAGGAGCTTTGAAAATCCGGAAGCATAATCCAAATTAGTAACGGTCGATGCGGTGTATGTTTGGAAACACTGTTGTTACTCTCTAAGTCAGGACTCCTGCCTCTCCAGACAACACCCAGAGAAGGCAGAAACACAAAAGCGTAAAGTCATTCCAGTCAAGTGTAAGTGTTTAAAAAAAACAACAACGCTCAAGAGCATCTGAGGCATTAAATGTATTTCTGAATGAGTTTCAGTATCATCACCCATATGGCATGGAATTGTTTCCTCTGTCTTTCAATGTGTGCTCCTGCTTGTGTTTTGGCTGGCTGGGCCAACTTCAAACCCCATGCTCTCGACACAAACAAACAAACAAACAAACACAAAGTCATTTATCTCTGGGTTTGTTGGTGAGGCATGGCAGCTTTCTGGAGCGAGGTGGAGCGGTGAGCATGGGGTGAGAATCACCCATCCATCAGACACTGGGGGAAGTGTATCAGCCGGGTTAGCGATGGGCAGTCAGCAAACTAGGCATGGCCCAGAGCCCGATGGGCTTAGCCTTTTCTCCTGGCGATCCAGAAAAACTGCTGCTGCGGGCCTTCGGTGTCACTGGGTATTTCCAGGAGGTGAATCCGTATAACTTCGGGTCATGTGACCAGAACACAGATACAGAAATCCAAAAATTGCCAATAGTTTTCATCCGGGGTAGGGTCTGGTGCGAAGGCAGGGAGGGAACTGTCAAGAATCAGACACGCTTCCATGCTTACCGAGAGACCAGAGTTACCCAAAGGTAACTACGGATCGGAAGCTCAAGTCCTAGGACAAAGCAGAGCAGACACGAGGCACAGGGAGTCCGTTAGCAAAAGGGACATGGTGTGACCCTGGCTTCAGGTGGGACCCAGGTGGGGCAGCCGTGAGACATCCTTCTAAGGATCAGGGCCGCCCAAAGAATAACTCAAAGGCAAGTCCTTGGATGGAGAAGTGGGGCATGTAAGTACATCCAGGGTCGATCGGCTTAGGCTCAAGAACATGGGCACGTAAGGGGTGGGCCAAGTCTGTGTGGGCCATCAGTGAGCCCAGACGTAAGGGGCTGGGGAAGGCAGATCATGGGAAAATAAGGGGCGAGGCAACAGAGAAGGGAGAAGATAAAATAAGTCAAATGTTTAGTCTATTGGCGTATGCCTCTCTTTTCCCAAAAGGTATTTTCTTAAGATTTCTTTTTTTAATGTTTGTTTATTTCTTCTGAGAGACAGCAAGCAGGGGAGGGACAGAGAGAGAGGGAGACAGACAATCCCAAGCAGGCTCTGTGCCATTAGCACAGAGCCCGGCACAGGGCTCGAACTCACGGACGGTAAGGTCAGGACCTGTGCTGAAGTCAACAGTTGGATGCTTGGGACACCTGGGTAGCTCAGTCGGTTAAGCAGCCGACTCTTGATTTCAGCTCAGGTCATGATCTCCTGGTCCGTGAGTTTAAGCCCTGCATCAGGCTCTGCACTGACAGTAGGGAGCCTGCTTGGGATTCTCTCTCTCTCCCCGTGTCTCTGCCCCTTCCCCCACTTGTGCGCTCTCTCTCTCTAAAAATAAATGAATAAACTTTATTTTCTTTAATGTTTTTATTTATTTTTGAGACAGAGAGAGACAGCGCATGAGCGGGGGAGGGGCAGAGAGAGAGGGAGACACAGCATCCGAAGCAGGCTCCAGGCTCCGAGCTGGCAACACAGAGCCCGACGTGGGGCTCGAACTCCCGGACCAGGAGATCGTGACCTGAGCCGAAGTCGGACGTTTAACTGACGGAGCCACCCAGGTGCCCCATAAATGAATAAACTTAAAAAAAAGAGAGAGAGAGAGGGGCGCCTGAGTCCAGATAAACTCTGGCCCCCAAGGCCAGCACCCACAGTGTGAGAGAGCAGAGTTCACTCAGTGGAGCCACACAGGATGGACAGTACCTTCTCGAGTCACACTCAACCCCCGGGAAGGCACGGTCTCGGGGAAAAAAAATCATAGGCTCAGAAAAAATAAGGAGAACAGAGTCCTGGTAGGAAGTGTTCTGCCTTCCACCCTGCCCACCATCTGTAGGGACAAGTATTGGTCCCGGGGTTTGGAGACCCCTCAAGTTTGACAAGCCCGGAAAGGCTAGGGCTTCCTTCGCAGATTCCTAAGTAAACAACGGTGTAACTCACAACGCAAACTCTTGCTCATTTGCAAAGCAAATTTATGCAAATCCACCGGTGGCCAGAGGTTGGTTTTATTACCCATCCCCCGCACCACTGTCTCCAGGGACAACACCAGAATCTTTGGGCCACTCGGCGTTTGTGGAACTGAACTGAACCCGCATTTGAAACAAAGTGTTTGCGGACAACTTTCGGAGTGCCAGGCAGCATGCCCCAGGAGGAGAACAAAGGTGAATTAGACCCAATTTCTGGAGGAGGCAAGCACTCGGTAGGAGAAACAATGTGTCCGTGGATGACTCCAGACTTCGGTGGTCAACCCCGAAACATTTATGTCACGTGTGGGGTCATCCTCGCCCCCCTAAAAAGAGCTTCTGATTCTGTAGTGATTTCACCAAAGCGTTCGACAGACATCTGGAAACAGGGCCATTGCAAAAGATGGATTTATTACTATGTGGTGGCCTTCAATATCATACCGTTTGCTTGGGAATAAAACCAATTGTTTTGTTTTGTTTTTTCTTTTTTGTTTTTTTTTTTTAATTTTTTTTTTCAACGTTTATTTATTTTTGGGACAGAGAGAGACAGAGCATGAACGGGGGAGGGGCAGAGAGAGAGGGAGACACAGAACCGGAAACAGGCTCCAGGCTCTGAGCCATCAGCCCAGAGCCCGACGCGGGGCTCGAACTCACAGACCGCGAGATCGTGACCTGGCTGAAGTCGGACGCTTAACCGACTGCGCCACCCAGGCGCCCCTAAAACCAATCGTTAAATTGGGTACATTGTGGACTGGATTTCGTCAACGGGATACTGAGTGGACACTCGAACAACCACGTATTATCCTGAGCCCTGGGCCAGCTACTCTATATGATTCCTCTCTAATCTTTTCTATCACTCATACCCACCGATTGTCAACATGGGCCCAGAAATGGGAATACTTTGTTCATTCATTTAAAAAAAAAAGGAAGGGGGAGGGGGGGGTGTTGTCGTTGACATACACCATTCTCTTTCGCGTGCTTCTCTAAAAGCACACTTAAATTAAACAATAGTTTTGCTTTCTACGAAGCCAACTTTGCCTGGGTCTCCTGCGGAGGAGACGGGAAATGGCGGCAAGAACCCCCAATGTGTCTAAGGCCATTGGATGGGAAGTTATCCGTAACGTCCGCCATCATTTTGCTTATTAGTGAATAAGCACGGTTCACGCCAGAGGGAGGTCTGGGTGGAAATGACAAACACCTTCAGATGGAATCCCTGTGCTTCCAAAGGTAGAGCCACAGTCGGCTCCCCCTCTGGCTCTGACGAGTCACGTGTTGCATACGCACAGGCTCGGGGCGGGGCGGGTGGGGGGCGAGTCTGGAGGGGAAGCAGAGCCAAGAGTGGACACTGGACCCATTTCCTACAGCGGCTGCAACAAATTATCACCGAAGAGGTGACTCAAAACAACAGACACTTACTCTCTTGCGGCTCTGGAGGCCCGAAGTCCAAAATCGGTAGCCCTGGGCCGAAATCAAGGAGATTTGCTGGGTGGGAAGGCTCCGGAGGAGAATCCGTTCCCTGCCTTTTCCAGCTTCCGGTGGCTGCCAGTGTTCCTTGGCTTTTGGGGCCACATCATGCGTCTCTCTGTCCCCACCTTGTCCGCAGTGTTTGCTGTCTCTCCCTCTGCCCCTCTTGGTTGTGCCAGCATTCGGGGCCCCACCCAGAAACTCCAGGACAACCGCAAGATCCTTCATTTAGTCACATCTGCAAAGACCCTCTTTCCAAATAAGGTCACACGTACAGGTTCCAAGGAGTAGGGTCTGATCCCCGTGGGAGCCATTATTCTGCCTACCTCACCAGGCCCCCCATGAGGTCGGCATGACGCTGGTTCTTCTCCGGAAATTAACCCACGCTTGGCTTCTTCCCTTTCTCCACCTCCCCCCACCACTCCCCAATCGTTGTCTCTCCAGAGCCAGACTCTCGCCATATCTCCAGACTTCCCTGTTTCAGGGGCAGGAATTGGGAATTGGTTGAGCTGGTCCTTAACAAAGTACCATAGACTGAGCAGCTTAACCAATGTCCATTTATCGTCTCGTAGTTCTGGAGGCACAAAGTCCAAGAACAAGGTGTCGGCAGGGTTGAGTCCTTCTGAGGGCTGTGAGGAAGGATGGATCTGTTCCTCGCTTCTCCCCCAGTGTCTGGTGGTGCGTTGGCAATCTTTGGCATTCCTGGTGTAGTAGGTCTTTGCCTCTGCCTGTTGTGTGGGGCGGAGTTTTCTCCTTTTTGTAAAGACGCCATTCATGGCGGATGACGGATCCCCTCTACTGTAGTATGACCTCATCTCAAGTACATTGGCAACAACTGTCTCCCCTAAATAAGGTCACAATCTGAGATACTGAGGGCAAGGGCTTCAACGTGAACTTGTGCGGAACATAATTCAAGCCAGAATAGTGTCCACGGGCCTACTGCCTTCTTACAGATTTCTCTGCTGCCAACCACCTTTCTCGATTTCTGTCTGTCCCCAACATCCGGACATCCTCTCTGTATCTTCCTGACTAAGACAACCCTGGTGCGTGCTGTCGGGTAGACGGGCTCAGACTGCTTCCCTGGCCTTCCACCAAATGACTATCGTCTTACTTGTGCCTTGCCTGTTGGCCTGGAATTCCTTTCTTTATGTTTATTTATCTTTAAGAGAAAGAGAGAGAGTGTGTGTGAGCAGGGGAGGAGCAGAGAGAGAGGGAGACACAGAACCTGAAGCAGGTTCCAGGGTCTGTCCTGTCAGCACAGAGCCCCACGTGGGGCTCAAACTCACGAACCATGAGATCGTGACCTGGGTCGAAGTCGGAGGCTTAACCGACCGAGCCACCCAGGCCCCCCAACCCCGGCCTGGAATTCTTTACAGCACTTGAGCTATCGTGCTAAGACAGTGTAGGCATTCAATAAACAGCCATCGAGTTAGTTGATTGATTCATTACCACCCAACAGGTGGGATGTACTTGCAGATTCGGACATACTCACATTGGCACCAGTGCACGAACGTAAGCCACACTCAGCCACCCCTTCGGACCTGACATTACCCAGCAGTGAGATAACAGATAAGTGGCTAAGAATCCATAATTCTACAACTCATCCATCATTCTCCTGCGTTGTAGGCCCAGGTTACACATGGGAGCAAAGGAAGAAGCACAGAGCTTTCTGATAAATCACTAAAGAAGACGAGCATGCCTAGTCCCTAGCTACTCTCAAACACTCCCGTTAAGAAGAACAGAGCCTAGCGCGCCTGGGGGGCTCAGTCGGTTAAGCGTCCGACTTCAGCTCAGGTCATGATCTCCCGGTTCCTGGGCTCGAGCCCCGCATCAGGCTCTGGGCTGACAGCTCGGAGCCTGGAGCCTGCTTCGGATTCCGTGTCTCCCTCTCTCCGTCCCTCCCCCACTCATGCTCTGTCTCTCTGTCTCTCTGTCTCTCAAAAATAAATACACATTAAAAAGAAAAGAAGGCCACCTGGGTGGCTCGGTCGGTTAAGCATCTGACTTCGGCTCAGGTCATGATCTCACGGTTCATGTGTTCGAGCCCCGCGTCGGGCTCTGTGCCGACATCTCAGGGCCCGGAGCCCGCTTCGGATTCTGTGTCTCCCTCTCTCTGCCCCTCCCCTGCTCCCACTCTGTGTGTCTCTCTCTCACACAAATAAATATTTAAAAAATTTTTTAAAGAAAGAAAGAAAAGAAAAACAGACCCTGTCTCTTTGTGGCTTCAGAGTCATAGAAAGTCAATGTGATAGAACTCCACCCAGGAAAACTAACCAGAAATGATGTTAGGCAGCCCACTTAGCATTCAGGTCATGCTTAGCCCCATAATTGCCCGGATCTACCTGTCCATTTTCCCCCTCCTGACCCTGTCCTTCCCTTCTTTCTTCTTAGGTGACACTTCTCATCTTCCTCCTCCATTTCTATTTCAACGCCATCGGAAGCACCCCAGAAATCCTCACTGAAACACAGATAAACGTGCCGTGAAACATACAAGGTCGTTATCCGTTTCTGAAGTGTCACCCCACACAAAATGCCAGGAGCCAACTGAAGACAGAGAAGGAGGAAGAAGTTTCGTTTCCTCCTCCTCCCAGAGTTCCTTATTTCTTCTCTCATCTCATTTTATCACGAAGTATCGAATTCGCGGATAAGACCATTTCTCACCTACGTCAAAGTTATAAAATCTCCGCGTACGGGTGGCCGACAGACACGAGAAGGGGCCCGACATCCCTCACTCGTCATCAGGGAAACGCAAATCAAAACCACAGGGAGATGTCACCTCACACCTGTCACAGTGGCCAACATCAACAACCCGGGAAACAACAGGTGTTGGCGAGGACGTGGAGAGAAAAGACCCCTGGCGCGCCGTCGGTGGGAATGCAAACTGGGGCGGCCACTGTGGAAAACAGTGTGGAGGGTCCTCCAAAGGTTAAAAAGTAGAACTGTCTTATGATCCAGCAATCGCGCTACTGGGTATTGGCCCTAAGAATACAAAAACACTAACGCAAAGAGATACACGCGCCCCTTGGGTGATTGCAGCATTATTTACAACAGCCAAATTATGGAAGCAGCCCAAGCGTTCACTGAGAGATGAGGGGAGAAAGAACTTGTGAGAGATCTACATGAATACATACACACGTATATATTCAAATATTATGCAGCCATTAACAAAAGAATGAAATCTCGCCATTTGCAACCACGTGGAGGGAGCTAAAAAGTATAACGCTGAGCAAGGTAAGTCAGTCATAGAAAGACAAATACCGTATAATTTCACTCCCATGTGGAATTCAAGAAACAAAACAAACGAGCAAAGGGGTGAAATAGGTGATGGGGATTAAGAAGGACGCTTGTTCTGGGGCGCCTGGGTGGCGCAGTCGGTTGAGCGTCCGACTTCGGCTCAGGTCATGATCTCACAGTTTGTGAGTTCGAGCCCCGTGTTGGGCTCTGGGCTGACGGCTCGGAGCCTGGAGCCTGCTTCCGATTCTGTGTCTCCCTCTCTCTCTGCCCCTCCCCTGCTCATGCTCTGTCTCTCTCTGTCTCAAAAATAAATATAACCATTAAAAATTTTTTTTATTAATGAAAGAAGTGTGCTTTTTCTGGGGAGCACTGGGTGATATATAGAATTGTTGAATCACTATATCATACACCTGAAACTAATATAACACTATGTGCTAATTACCCGGGAATTAAAATTAAAAACTTAATTAAAAATGTTATAAAGTCTCTGGGGCGCCTGGGTGCCTCAGTCGGTTGAGCATCTGACTCTTGATTTCGGCTCAGGCCATGATCCCAGGGTTGTGGGATCAAACCCCTTGTCAGACTCCATGCTGCGTGTGGAGCCTGCTTGAGATTCTCTCTCCCTCTCCTTCTGCCCTGCCTCTCTAAAATAAAAAAAAAAAGTTATAAAGTCTCTAAAAAACTGCAAAGTCCTCAAATTTCAGATCTAAACAACTTCAATGAATCAAAACTAGCATTGCATTGAACTCCCTCACTGATTTTTTCCAGGAGTCACTTAACTCAAGGGAAAAACACTTAAAAGAGGAAATATCTCACACCCATACATGTGATCTGGTAGCTTTAAGTTAGCCCAAGTTTACATTCCATGAGTTGTGGCTGGAGGAATAAAGTTTTTGTCTCTCGTCCCTCTTGTTTTGTCTTTCAACCTTCTTGTTTTGTTTATATTTTGTATCCATTCTATTCAGCCCCGCCCCCTTGAACCCTGTCTTCTATACTCAGCTTCAAGACTATCCTTTGCACTAATCGACTGCTCATAGAAGTTTGAACTGCAGCAAATTGGCTGGAATCCACTTCTCTGGAACTTTCCCAAAGCACTGTCTCTTTAGCCATTCCCAACATCTGAAATCTTAACAGGTCCTATTCTTCTGTCTGTTGTGTCTCTAGGCCCTGAGCCTCCAGCCTGGCTTGTTTAACTCACATGACAGCCAAGCCCAACCCAACTCAAGGTGGGGGGCTGGGAGGGTAGGATTGGGGAAATGTCCAACTTCTTCCCAAACTGTCCTATTCAGTCTACAAATGGTTGTTGACCAAGAAGTTAAATAGCAAAATCCAAGGGAGGGGTATTTTAACCTTATCTGCCATGGAAGGACGGTAGGTGCAACGCAGCACAGGAGAGGGGTAACCACAGGCATCCAGCTGGGTGCAGGGAAAAGGCACCTCACCCACGCATGGGGAGACAGGGTGCAGAAGGTCCAGGATGGCTTTCCAGAGGAAGAGACATCAATTCTGAATCATAAAAGAAAAATAAATATCTCGTCTCTTGCTCCATTTTCCATTTTTTGAAAGCTTCCACCCGAAGTGGCCTTTCCCTTCTGTGATGAACAATTCTTTTTTGTTTTTTTTTTTTAAGTTTTATTTATTTATTTTGAGAAAGAGGAGGAGAGAGAGCATGAGCAGGGGAGAGACAGAGAGAGAGAGAGAAAGAGAGAGAGAGAATCCCAAGCAGGCTCCGCACTGGCAGCACAGAGCTTGATGAGGGGCTCAAGCTCACGGCCCGTGAGATCGTGACCTGAGCCGCAATCAAGAGTCGGACGCTCCACCCGCTGAGCCACCCGGGCGCCCCTGTGATGAACAATTCTATGGGTTGATATGGCTAGGCTTCTGGTGCCCAGTTGCTGGGTCCAACACCAGTTTAGATGATGCCCTGGAGGCATTTTTTGGTGTGGTTAACATATAAACCAGGAGACTTTGAGTAAAGCAGATTACCCTCCATGATGTGGGTGGGCCTCACCCAGCCAGCTGAAGGCTTTAACGGCAAAGAGTGAGTTCCCCCAAAGTAGAAGGGATTCTGTTTCAAGACAGCAACAGAGAAATTCTGCTTACGTTTCTGGCCTGCTGGCCTGCCCTACAGATTTTGGATCTGGGAGCCCCTACAATAGCATGAGCTAATCTACAGAGAGAAAGAGGAAGAGAAGAGAAGAGAAGAGAAGAGAAGAGAAGAGAAGGGAAGGGAAGGGAAGAGAAGAGAAGAGATGAAAGATAGATAGATAGATAAATAGATAGAGATGATAGATCAATCAGTCAACTGATTTCCTCTGAGTTTGGCTCCCTCTAGAATTACAGAATTCTGACACAGATATTTCAAGACGAGAAACAGCAACACGCCGTGAGGCAAGGGCAGGGAGAAAGTGAAGAACCCACCATGTCAGGCTTTCTGTGGAGTGCCTGTTCAACCACCAAGGGACTCGCTTCTGAGGCAGCTTCAACAAGTCTCTCCTGAAAGAACAAGAAACGCCCTGAGGCAGGTCCCCGGGGGCCCCAGAGATATACCACTAAATGCCACGATCCCCGGGGAGGGTGCTCTGAGGCTGATCCCTTGGGATCTTCATTCTCCTATTCAATGGACTGACTGAGCCAGAGGAACTTGGAAGTCACGTGAGCAAGAACACTCGGGAACCTGGGCAACCGTGGTGTAAGAGGGAAGAGAAGCCACCCAGGCCACCCATGGAGCAAGAAAAAAATCCCTCCACCCAGGACGGAATACGAAAGGCTCGGTTCTGGAAGGCTCTGGGTTGGTCCTCCGTGATGTTCTTTCAATACCCTCATCTTACTCCCCAAACTGGATGTTTGCCTGATCAGGACCTGACTGTGCCATTGGACCTTCCTGGTTTCAGGAGCTTGATTCTCCAAAAGAGGCCACGACAAATGGCTCCAGAATCTCAGTAGGGTCCCCCCAGGCCACTCGGGAGTTGACTCAAACTTCCAAGAACTGTTGTATGAGGTCAAGAACTGCTCCCAAGAGGGGCTCACGAGATAGAGAAATCAGGGTGGGCTCCAAAGTCAAGAAGGTCTAAGTCATGCTTCAAAAAAGGGCCCCACGTCGGGCTGTTGAGGAACACGATGAAGGACAGACACATCTTAGGGGGACAATGGCAGCGTGCGGGGGAAGGACAGGACCGAGGAGAGCCGCTTGCTGGATGACAGAACCCGAGGTAGGAAGACGTTGGAGGCAAAAGCTGTCTCAGCGTTTAACTTTCCCATGAGCCTCACGTTCCTCCGGACCTCCTTCTCTGAGCCTCTCCGCGTACCTGATTCTGATCACTCTCAGGGTGACCTTGCTGAACACTGCCCGGCTGCAGCCTCACGGTGGGGCATGGTGACATTGTCCCAACTCTAACCCTGACAGCTCCTAAAAAGAAAACCTGGTTCTTGGGGCGTCTGGGGTGGCTCAGTCAGTTCAGCGTCCAACTTCAGCTCAGGTCATGAACCCGTGGTTCTTGACTTCAAGCCCCCACGTTGGCCTCCCTGCTGCCAGCCCAGAGCCTGCTTCAGATCCCTGCTTCCCCCGTCTCTCCCTGCCCCTCCCCTGCTTGCACTCCCTCTCCCTTTCTCTCTCTCTCTCTCTCTCTCAAAAATAAACATTAAAAAAAAAAATCCTCACCCCCAGCTCTGGGCTGACTTCTCCTCTGGACATTTTCTCCTGAGTTACCAGCCGTCGACAGCTGTCGCAGCAGCTCACATTCTAAAGGCTCATCATTTGCAGTTTTAATAGAGATGCAAATCCGGATTATGAAAAGCACTTCAAAGGGGAACCATCCACACGTGCGTGCGTGCACTCGCACCCGCACGCGCAGTTTGTGAAGTGCCCGTTTGTAAAATAAAGCCACACCCGCTGAGCTGCGGCTCATGCCGTCCCCAGAAAGCGGGGCCACTCCTCTGGGACGGCGTGCCCGGGTCAGTGAATCAGGCCGCTCGCAGCCCGTCGAGGACGCGTGGCCCTCGCAGGACGAATGAAATGGTGGTTTCCGCCCGTGGCTAATTTCCCTTGTCGGGGGAGCAGCTCTTAACGGGGGAGCTCTGTTAACACGGGAAGGACCTCGACCGGGACCGGCTTCTCCGCCTTCAGGTCCACTTGATCTTAGCCAAAAGGCCGAGAAGCGATCACCTTCAGGTTCAAGTGTGCCCCGGGCTGGCTGGCGGGGGCTGGAGACTCCGATTCACCCACCCGAGCCGGCCACAGCACGGATCGTGCGCCCACTGTGCCTGGGACGCGAAGAGGAAACCTCCCCCGCCCCGGCGCGCAGATTGGAAATCACACGGTCTGTCCCCGGACCTACCGGCCAGATCCCGGCAAGCGGGGTTTAAAGCTTGGAGAAGACGCTGGATCCAAGAGCAGCCCGGGCCCGCCCCGGGGACTGGTTTGCGCTTCGCGGGAGCCAAGAGCAAGGGCGTGGGGGCCCAGCGGCCAGTGGCTGTCTGAGCCTCCGCGGCCCCAAGTCCCCAAACCCAAGAAAACCCGCGCTGCCTCGGCATCGAGGCCCGGATCCGGCGCAGAGTGCGGTCCAAGGAAAGGGTGAAATTTTTCAAGCAAACAAACTCCCCGCATTCCTTTCTCCTTCCTAAACAACTCCCCCGGCCTTCCGGGGTTCTCCAGGGGAGAACACCGTGAATGTTCCAAAACAACAATTCCCGCGGCCCCGATCTGTTCTCTAGCCTCCTGTTCTCTCTCTGCCTCCCACCAGCACCCCCCCCCTCCCCACCCCTGGAATCCCACTGTCCAGCCCACCATGCCAGTGCGTTTCTAGCTGCCCTGTCTCTCCCTCCCCTGCACTTGACCTCTGAGTTGCTGCCCCTGAGCCGCGGACCACCTTCTCCTTTCTAATGCGGCCCCTTCCCGCAGCCTGCCTCTGTTTCCCCTTCCTGCCTCTCAGACTGCTCGTTCCAGGCCTCCCTGGGGGGGGGGGGCCTCCTCATTTTCACCCCAGGTTCTCTGTGCGGGGTCCTCTCCTGCCTCTGCTTCCTGCCCAGGCGGGGGTAAGTAAGCGGGTCCGACTTGGGCGGCGCATTGGCACCTGCGGTTCCCACACCCTGCGGCACCCACCTCATTCCCAGTTCCCGGGTTTGATGTTCCAGTTGCCCCGTGGGCACCGGCTGGCCGTCTGGTCTTTCTCTCCTTGGAACTGACGTGAATGGTGGAGGCGGCCAACGTGCAGCCCGGGGGCTGCTCCCTCCTTGAGCCTGCCATGTGCCTCCCCAGCTTGTCCACACTGGGGTGAGTTCCCTCCTCCTGAAACTGTTCCTCCCCTGAAATCTCACCGCCTGTCCTCAAATATCCTAAGAAAGGCCGTCCCTGCTCGAAGGGGAAACGACACTTCCCACGCCCTTTCTACTGCCTCGCGGACCAAATTCGGTGATTGTTTTACCTATTCGCTGTCCGTCTCCATTGCTCTGTGGCCAGAACGTGAACTTCCTGAGGGCAGGTGCCTCGTCCCACAGCTCCCCCCACGTGACATTCGGCACAGACCTCTTCTTCGAGCTCCAAATCCACGGGCCCGATGGTCCACTCGGCGCCCTCTCTGGAGGTCTCACAGATTAAGTCCAACAGAGCACGTCGAGACCCCTCGTCTGTATTTTTCTTCTTTTTTTTTTTTTTAATGTTTATTTACCTCCGAGAGAGAGGGAGAGCGCAAGCAGGAGAGGGACAGAGAGAGAGGGAGGCGGGGAATCCCAAGCGGGCTCTGTACCGTCCGCCGTGGAGCTGGACGCGGGGCTCGATCCCATGAACCGTGAGGAGCACGACCTGTGCTGAGATCAACGGTTGGACGCTTAAATGACTGAGTCCCGCGGGCGCTTTTTTTTTTTCCTGTTCCTTCTTTATCTTCATCACGGTGAATAAATGGTGCCAGTCACTAAGTCTAGGACCCTCCCTCTTTCCCACCGCACCTGCTCACATCCGCTTCGCCATGAAGCCCCGCGAGCGCCACCTCCAGGATGTACCCCCAAACCTTCTCTCCGGCTCCACTCTACACCCCCACCCTTATTAGCCGCCGTCAGCTCTAAAAGGGAACGGCCGTCCAGCCACCATCCCTGAACGCACTCACCCTCCCCGGAGGACACAGAATGTTCTTTTTCTCTTAGATTTTAACCCTGGTGATGTCATGCCCACGCCTCCAAGCTTTTATTTGCGAGCTGCTCGCATGACCTCCTACACATTTCAGCACGCACGTCCCTTCTCGTCCTTCTTAGTCTCAACCTTCACCAACCATTCCCCGGCCACACTGGTTGTCTTCTCCTTCCCGGGACACCCAGAGGCCTTTGCGGATGCTAGTCCCTCTGCCTGGAAGGTGCTGCCCCCTCGTCTGCAAGGGGCTAGCTCCCTCTGTCCTGGAGGCCCCAACGTAAATGTCACCTTCTTGGTTCACTAAGTTGGTTCTTCCCCCACCGCCCTTCTTCTGTGTCCTTCCCTGCGGTCTCATACGGTTCTCTCCTCCACCAAACAGTAAGGTCCCCAATCAGTTCCCAAGACTGTTTTATCTACAAGGTACACCCAGATCCTGGCATAACTTACAGGATGTGTTAAATATTTACTGAACCACGAGAAAAAAGAAAGTCTGGAAGGGAAGGGAGGAAGGAAGGAAGGAAGGAGGGAAGGAAGGAGGGAGGAAGGAAGGAAGGAGGGAAGGAAGGAGGGAGGGAAGGAAGGAAGGAAGGAAGGAAAGAAGGAAGGAGGGAAAGAAGGGAGGGAGGGAGGGAGGGAAGGAAGGAAGGAGGGAAGGAAGGAAGGAAAGAAGGAAGGAAGGAAGGAAGGAAGGAGGGAGGGAAGGAAGGAAAGAAGGGAGGGAGGGAAGGAAGGAAGGGAGGGAGGGAAGGAAGGAAGGAAGGAAAGAAGGGAGGGAGGGAAGGAAGGAAGGAAGGAAAGAAGGGAGGGAAGGAAGGAAGGAAGGAAAGAAAGAAGGGAGGGAGGGAAGGAAGGAAGGAAGGAAGGAAGGAAGGAAAGAAGGAGGGAGGGAAGGAATGAAGGAAGGAAGGAATTTTACAAGTACTTTTAGACCACATACAAACTTTGTCTTTCCCCAGCATTATACAACCCACCAGGCATCCCAAATCCCCTGTCACAACGGACAGGGTCACCATTCTCTGTGTTGTCCAAGTAAACACCTCGAAATCATTTTCGTTCCTTCTCTCACCTCCCCTACCTGGTAGACCACCAGAAGTCATCATCTCTACCTCCAAAACATATCTCAAGTTCTTCCCTCGCCCACCATCCCCCCCCTCCCCCCGCTTGGTCACTTGGATACAGCCTTTGTGATGTCTCATCTAGACCATTACACGAGCTTCCCGGCTGGTCCCTACTTCAGACCAGCTCTCCTGCCAACCAGCAAGTTCTAAAATAGAAGCGTGATGTCTGCCATGCCACTTCTCTCAGTAACTTCCAACGGCTCTCCGCTGACCACAGAATTCTTTGCCATGGCGTTCAGAACTCTTGAGATTCTCGCTCTGTTCCATATCTCCTGTCTGATCTCCAAGGGGTACCAGAGATTATCTCGGCCCCCGCTGTCACTGACACCCCATCACCCTCAATTTTAGGCACGCCACCAGCCCTCACGTTACCATGTACTCACTCTAGAATCACATTTCCTACCTCCAAGGCCCCGACTCATAGCCAGGCTTGGTCATCTCCCCATAAGTGAAGCCAAAGCTAAGCACGTTTGCATAAACTTTAAATCAATGACCGGACTTCTTTTTCTTTCTTTTCTTTTCTTTTTTTTTTTTTTACAATTAAAAAATGTGTGTTTATTTTGCACGAGCACAAGCAGGGGGAGGAGCAGAGAAAGAATCCCAAGCAGGCCCCTCTCTGTCCGCGCAGAGCCCGACGCGGGGCTCGATCCCACGACCCATGAGATCGTGACCTGAGCTGAAATCCAGAGTCAGACACTTAACCTACTGAGCCACCCAGGCGCCCCTCACTTATTGGATTTTGTGTGTGTGCGTTTTATAGCACCTGAGCAGCTGGACCAGCTCTACATCGAGCGGTTACAAGGCACCCGCCTTTCTCTGTCGAGAAAGGCTCGCACACCATAGAGAGCAGGTTCTACCATTATCCCTACCAAGAAAGTAAGAAACCAAACTTCAATAAATGGAATTACTTTTTCCAGGTCACCCAGTTAGCAAACACGAGAGGTGGGAACCTAACCCGGGCCCGTCGGACCCCAGAGCCTGCTTTTATTTAAAGCCCTCTTTGGTACAGCTTCGAAAGGCGGACGTCCCGTCTGATTTTTCTTTAATGTTTGGCATCCAGGCTACGGTAGACAACCAATAAGTGTTTGTTGATTGAAGGAGAGAGAGTGGAAAATCATCAGGCTTCCCGAGGCTCACAAGGGAAACCGGGAGACTCCTTTGCAATTTGGCTGAAGTAACTATTCAGTCAACATTGAATCAAATGTGAATTGAATTGAGTTACCCCAAGTAATAGAGCTAGAGATGTCTCCCGAAGTGAAGACAGAAAACTCCCTTCTATATGACTTTGCAACTTATCACTGTCAGAAAGGCTGCGCGGGGAGAGCTGGGGCTGAGCTGGCATCCGCAGAAGAGTCTGGAAAATAATCAATTGAATTCAAACCACCATACATCATGGACGTTGAGAGCCGGAAAGGGCCTGGGAGATCATCGGCTTCTCTTCCTTCATTTTGCAGAAGAGGAAAATAAGGCCCAGCAGGGGACGTACCACCCCCTAAGTCACCCAGATTTGTGGAGCGTTAGTAGTAAGGACACGCTGGAACCATCCCTTTCTCCTCTGTAGATTAAGCCCATTGCTTTTCCAGAACACAGCTTTCAGGTGCCAAAATGCCTACCTACGTTATTCTCTTTTTTTCTAAGTGATTTTTAGATCCATATCCAAATTTTTTATTGCCGTGTGTGCCTACTTAGAATAAATAATGGCGACATGCTTTTCTTTATAGGATTATCTGCTTGAATGTTTCACTTGAATTTGGGAAGGGGGGTGGCTAAGGTAATTGATAGCATCAGCCAGCAAATAAGAGCCATCTGTCTATAGAACTTTCACTTTCGGATGTAGAATGTGACTTTTCTAGCCATCGGCCCAGCAGACCATAATAACCCTAAACCTTTCACTGTTTTTTTTTTTTTTTCAACGTTTATTTACTTATTTTTGGGACAGAGAGAGACAGAGCATGAACGGGGGAGGGGCAGAGAGAGGGAGACACAGAATCGGAAACAGGCTCCAGGCTCCGAGCCATCAGCCCAGAGCCCGACGTGGGGCTCGAACTGACGGACCGCGAGATCGTGACCTGGCTGAAGTCGGACGCTCAACTGACTGCGCCACCCAGGCGCCCCTAAACCTTTCACTGTTAAGATAAAGGGAGATCAAGTCCAACCCAGGATAGAAAAGGCAGTGTGCAGATATCAGGTGAATGGCGATATAACACCCTATCGGCTAGGGGGCTATCGAATGCAATTCACACAAAACGTGGCTCAGACAAAGAGAATGTACGTCACCTCATGCAACTGACAAGCCCACAAAGAGGGCCGGCTTCAGGTGGGGTTTGCTCTAGCAGCACAAATGGTGAGCCCACGACCCAGTTTCTCCTGCCTCGCAACTGAGTTTACAAGGTGCCCAAAGCATAGGTGACTGTCCTCAAGTTGCTCACTGCCAATGAGGGAGACAGATCTATTATGATCGTCTTCTAGAAACAGCAATCTATGCATGCTGAGTCGACTTCCTCACCACCTGTTCACCCCTTGGCCCATTATGAGAGATATTCACTGAATCCTTGAGAGGATAGAAAGAGGTACTTCCCCAGACTGGGCACAGCACTCAGCTTTCCTTCTCAGATAGCTCAGGAGGTGTGTCTGACTCCTTGAAGAACCAGCTAAAGGTAATCTGGGAAGTAGGGGCACCTGGGTGGCTCAGTCAGTTGCACATCCGACTTCGGCTCAGGTCATGATCTCGCAGGCCGTGAGTTCGAGCCCGCGTCAGGCTCGGTGCTGATGGCTCAGAGCCTGGAGCCTACTTCCGATTCTGTGTCTCCCTCTCTCTCTGCCCCTCCCCCCACTCATGCTCTCTCTCTCTCTCTCTCTCTCTCTCTGTCAAAAATAAATAAACATTAAAAAAAATTTTTTTTAAGTAATCTGGGAAGTAGAGTGGGGGAGGAATTAGTAAGCACAAGGGCAAAGAGATTATACTTGTGGGTTGTAGAAGGAGATTACTGAAAAGTCATGATAGAGAACAATCCAGAAGTAAGGAAGGCAGAAGTAGGTAGTCCCTGGTAATAGAAGGCCATTCATATAGGGTGGAGAGACACTAAGCAGATGAGGGCCACTCTTTAAGGAATTAAAACCAATGTGGATTGGGGGGTTTCCAGCATCCAGGACCTGATTGTGGAGGGAGGTACACAGCACAGACAGAGTTTCTGGAATGAGGAAAGAAGCTGGAAATGGTCTCCTCTCTGAATGAAGCCACATTTCAGAGATAGGCCCAGGAGGGGGGCCCACGAAGAAGATAAAGAACAAATACAGGCAGGAGTTAGGTATCACAGAAGAAAAAAACCAGTGTTAACCACGATCCCTTCCCTGAACTGATGCTCAAATTTTCATTTTCCAGGAAGTACCTTTTTGTGGAGAAAGGCTCCACATATTTCATCAGAAACACAAAGATGTCTGTGACTCAAAAGTCGCTAAGAATCACTGGTCAAGAACATAAGTGCAAAGGGAGGCATGACAAACAGTTTTAAAACCCCCCGACAGCCAGTTGTATGGAAGACAGAAAACAGAAATGTCACGTCATTGGGGGCCCTGAGAAAAGCCGTGTCAACAGTAGGAGAAAGGAGAGATTGAGATCTTACCACAATGGGCTGGAAAGTGAATAGGAATAATGAAATAGAGGCAGCATGCCCAAAATACTGTTTCTGGAAGCCTGGCCATAAGAAAGAGGTGAGAGATTGGGATGGGAACTAGCAATGAATACTGAAGTCTAGAGGGTCATTTTTAGAATGTGGGGGAGTCCATCATGTTTGTGGCTTGAGGGAAGGAATCCTGGCAGTAAGTACTAGAAGAATAAATCAGGCATTTTTGCAGGCCCAGAGTTCTGACGGAATCTTTCGAGCCTAAAACGTATAGGTTTCCGGTCCCAGCATTTGGCGGAAAGCATTCCATAGCCACACTCATCAACACCAACTTCATGCTTGGTCCAAGAGAGGACAAGGGAGCATCCTTCCCACAAATTAACTTTTTTTCCTTTGTCCCCTCCAAATCTCTTGCCAAGGAAAGGCCCACCTGAGAAGGCTGTCTGCAGCCTAACATTCCCTTCTCTTTTACCAAAGAGACGTGCTATAGAACAACAAAGGCAAAGTGTTATAGTCCATGAGAGAGGAACAAGTTCTTAAGATACACAGACAAAATGTTGGTCTACACTGAAAAAAAAATCCCCAATTTTTTCTTCTTGATACCCCCAAATAAGGCATTTGGCGAATACGAAATGTGTACGTTTGTATTCGTCAGCTATTGTTGAGAGAAGGCTGCATAACAAACCACCCCAAACCCAGTACCTTAAAACAATAATCATCCATGTTCACCCTTAGTGTTCTGTGGGCTATGAATTTGCTGATTTAGGCCAGTCTCCATCAAATGGCTCTGTCTTAGGCTACAGGTTGGGTTGATATCTACTCCACGTGTGTTGTTTCTGGGATCCAGGCTGAAAGGGAAGCACCTACCTGGGGAAAATCCTTCCAAGGCAGGTCACCAGAGCACGGGAAGTGAGCAGAAATGCACAAGGCCCTCTCTCTAGTGGGAGCTGCTGCCAAGGCAAATGGAAAAGGCCATAAATACATAAATCTAATATAAGGAGGGTGTCTAACTGTGAACAATGGATTCAATCTATCACAGGGTAAACCAGGTATGGAGAGAATAGTCAGGATTTTCGTGCATGTTAAAGATGATCGCTTGCCTTTTTCAACCCCCAGCACTCCATAGAGTCAACCTCGATGATCACACACACACATACACACACACACACACGCACACCCTTAATGTAGTTGATGTTCACAATCCTACCCCCTGCAACGCATGTGCCATCATGGAAGCCATCTTCTTCCATGGCTAATATAGTGGTTAATATAGTGGAAAGAGGCATGTGCTCAAAGTCAGAAACTCTGAGTTCTAGTCCTGATGCTGCCACCAATGGATGTAGCCTCTTGGGCTTAAAATAGAAAAGACTTTAATGAGTCAAGAGGCTGAGCTGCCATGGCCGGGGCTAGGATGTGAGAAGGGGAACAGAGTACGAAACTCTTCACTGCACTAGTTAGACTGACAGTCAAGAGTCTACTACACCAACCACTGGAGAATTCGAGATGTTGGATTTAATAAAATATTAATCCTCCAAAGAGCGGAAGAAAGTCTTGGGCCTGTGACCTTGCTCCCAGGGCATGCGAATGGGGGAGAAGGTGACAATAGATCCTGCACACTCTCTGGGAATGGCAGCCCTGATCCTGAGAGTCCTTGAGGAGCAGACGCGGCTTCTAGCCCTTTCTGTTGGATATAGCAGAATCAGGTCCATGTCGAAAATATTCACCTGGGCCTTTGGAGGACAGTTTACCTACAGGCGGGAGCAAACCAAAGTGTCCCAAAGCAGAGCCATATAAAAATATTGTAGCATATCACATGGCTCAGATGTAACTTTCCATGTTTTCCAGAAAAATCTAGACTCTCTCTTTTGGAAGGTGCTGAACGCACCTTCATTCTATAATAGAACCTCCTAGCCTATGTGCCTGAGCACCTGACCCCCTACATGAGTATTGCTGGCGTGCCAATATACTGATCCTTTGGGTCCTTTGTGCAGCCAGGCAGAGCCTGGGAACCACGTTGCTCTCAGACCCGTGGCCCCTGGCCACATTTGGTGTACTCGTTCCCCCGGTGCGCCACGCAAAATATCATCACTTTCTACGTGTGCCCTGACACAGAAAAGGTTGAGAAGCATCCATCTGTCTATACATGCAAAAGGTTAAAAACTTCAAAGGTATCTTCTAACATAGGCTGAAGAAGTAGAATTCTCGGCCTGGGTTCCCAGAGAGAATTAATCCCTAATGCCAGAAGGCATCCATTGTATGCAGCAAACTAAACTCTTCTGATCGTTCAGAAAGGCACTGGCTATGTCCTGCTCTTGGAAGAATGGAGAAAACGGTCACTCAAATCACCTCCTGTGTTCTGTGGTTCACATGAGGAGCCTGGCGAGAAAAATTATCGGACTGATTACTGTTTACCTCTGTGGACCCTAACTGGTTTTTATTTTCGGCCTTGTGTTGGAAAAACAAACCAAAACTAGCTTCTAGTCAAGTAGGCTCACCTTCGTTCAAATATCTAATTTAACGCGCTAAACATCGCACCGCCATAGATATACGTGAGACTGCATGAATTACTCTCCTCAATGGTTTGACATTTTTGGCAGATGTTTCCTTTGATCTGAAATGGGCGAATGGGAGTCTTGCCTTCGCACAGAAAAAGAAATGGGACGGGAATTGTTCCCGAAGGGGTAGTGGCTCACCTCATCACCAGCCTCTTGACCCCTAATGAAGCGCTCTCCCTTCCTCTGCTTTCCCTGTCAAAAGCACGCTTTCTGATGATTTCCCATTAAATGCCTCATCCCCATTCACTCTCCAGAGAGCACTTTTGAAGCATCGTCGTTCTCTTACCCAATCACTTAGCATGGTTGCTCGGTGAAATCTGCGGTTTGGAAACCTTCTCGTTGCTCCTAACCATTCCATTTCTTGGATTCCTGGGGATGTGTGCACCTGATAATCAAGAGCTATTCATGGGAAGTCTTCATTACATTTGATGCAGATAATACCAATTTGCCTCGTGAAATGCCACTCAGGGTCTCATTTTTTGAACGGAGACGTTGATTTACTTACATGTTCGGAGCACACACAATAAGGCAGAGAATTAAAATAATGGACAGCAACTAATAGAAAACAGCTGTGACTCTGAAACTTGGGTGGTGCCTTCTCCAGTCTTGAAGCAATGCTGGGAGAAGAATGTTTACCAGTAACGGAGAGAGCAAAAAAAACAAAACAAAACAAAACAAACAAACAAAAAAAACCCGGACAAAATAAACAACAAATTCTCATGGAATGAGGGCAGCTTCCCAGCTGTAGCCCCTCGTAGCATCTCGCGGTGCAACCAAAAATGAATCCACAAAGACTGCTAAGCTAGGTTGGTTTTATTTTCCCTGGAGACCGGGAAGAAGATGGCAGGAGTGGAATTTAGTCTTCGTAAAATGTTTTCTGAACAAGTTCAGGGGCTGTGTCATCTGGCGGGGCAAGTCGCACACCAGGTCTGAGGTTCTTGTCATAAGGCGCGTGCCTTTGACTTGGTGACAGAAACTCATCACTCAGATCCACACCGAGAATGTAACAAAATCCAAGGGAGATGTACCAAGCGCTCAAGGCCGAACCTCAGGAATCCCCTTCTGGTGCAGGGCAGAGGATTGAATCTGCTGTCCCTCCGTGTCCAGAAGGAGCCGGAAGTGGTAAAGACCACCGTGAGCGGTTGTTTTTGGCATCTCGTGTCCATCCGTGCTGGAACACTGTTCTGGTTCCACCGACCGGTTTTGACGGAGTGGCCATCGTGTTTGAAGAACCTCTTTCCCTCTTGTTCTGAGTTCTGAATTACACTCTGCCAAATGAGCCTAATTCCATTTTTGTTGCATTTCAGCAGATCACATTAAACAAACGGATTCAAATAGTTTAGGGTGAATGAGCGGAGGTAAAAATTAGTGTGTTTTTTTTTTTTTTATAAGACTGACCACCTAGAGATCCAGGCCTAAGTAAGGGGATGCCATAGACGGAATGTTTGTGTCCCCCCAGAACTCAGATGTTGGAACCTAATCCTCAATGTTGTGATGGTGTTTGAAGGTAGGGCCATGGGGAGGTGATAAGGGATTAGTGCCCTAATGAGAGACCCCAGAGGGCCCCTTGCCCCTTGCACCATGTGAGGACACAATGAGAAGGCAGCAATCCATACCAGGAAGCAGGTCCTCGTCAGACACCCTGCTGGCACCCTGAACTTGAGCTTCTTAACCTCCAACTGTGAGAAATTTCTATGATTTTAAGCCACACGGTCTGTGGTATTCTGTCACTGCAGCCTAAACTAAGACTGGGGCAGGGACAGAGAAAGTGAAAAGCTACCAATACAGAGAAGAGGGGCTTTAAGAACAAAGGTGGTCAAGGACACCTGGAGACCCCATCCCATCTCCCATTTATCCTAGTTTTCTCCCTCCTCGAACACTCTTCCATGGCCAGTAAGAGCCAAGAGTTTGGAAGGAACCTTCTGGGTTCTCTAGTCCAACTCTCTATTCAAGATGGTACCCGCTATACCTGAGGTTCTTAAGTCATGAGAAGCTTTTTAGAATGTGGATTCCTCAACCTTGCCCCCCAAGGATTCTGATTCAATAGCTCTAAGGATGACCCCCAAGAATCCTCACGATTCACAAGCTCCCCCCAGATGACTCCAGTGCTGGCGATCTGCTGAACCCACCTCGGGTGATGCTAACCACAGTTTCCGTACGGTGCCATTGCTTCAAAAACCCTAGGAGTGAGGTTTTCACTTCCCAGCAGGCAGTCAACGCTCAGACAGAGCGGGTTATTATTATAAAGGTCCTTCTTGTCCTTCAGCCCATTGGTTGCAGCCATGAATCCAAGGGACCATGTGTGGTGATTCTCCCCTCTTGAATGATCCTCCAGAGATTAGAGACCATTCATTGGTCCCTCATCCTGAGACTTCCTTCCTCCTCTCCCAGTTTCTTTCAATGGCTCCTCACCTCAGTCAGAATGAGCTTTGCGCCCATAACCATGCCCGTGACCTGACCCACACCTGCCTCTCTGCGGCCTCCTCCCTCTCCAACCCTTGCCCCGAATGTGAAATTTCCACCACCCCACAACAGTTGTTTGCACATGTTGAGATCCACGTTTCCACACCTTTGCTCGTGGTTTTTCCTCGTGTGTGTCTTATACTCGTCCTTCCCCTCCAACTCCTTAAAGTGGTCGCACGTCAACACCCACCTCAGGCCTCCTGACTTCTAAGAAGCTTTCATAACCATCACAGGATGGGTTAGATGTGCCTTTGGTGTGATTTGTACCTCTCCAGCCTACCTCAGGTATGGCACTCATCAGCACCAGCTTAGAATGACCTGCTTTTTTCGATCTCCAACCGTAGACTCAAGGCCTTAGTCTTACTGACTTTCGTGTCCTTGGCCATTGACCCACAGAAATGACTCCATGGGTGTTTGTTCAGTTGAATCAAATCCTCCAGGGCTTGAATGCAGAAGACAGCCCTTTGGCCTAGCATCACCCCTCCAACCCTTCATCACAACTCTTTTGTTTTTAAGTTTACTTGTTTATTTTTGAGAGGGACAGAGAGAATGCAAGTGGGGGAGGAGCAGAGAGAGAGGGAGACAGAGAATCCCAAGCAGGCTCCACGCTGCCAGCGCAGAGCCCCACGTGGGACTTGAACCCATGAAACTAAGACACCGGGACCTGAGCTGACACCAAGAGTTGGACGCTTCACTGAATGAGCCGCCCCCCCCCCAGGCGCCCCCAAAGTATTTTCAATAGTGGTAAAAGCTACAGGAAAACGTGAAGGACCGGGAGGGGGCTCGAAAGCGGGGGGCATAATCTAAGTGTGGTGGGTCTGGTCCACGGAGAGCGAGGGGGCTCTGAGGTCTTTGCACAGCACTGTCTTCTACTCTGAGTGCTCTTGGGAGCCATTCAGGGTCTCGAGGAGAAAAGATAACACGAACCACCTGACACGGCAGGACAATCACTGTGGCTTATGCTCTAAGATGGGGGGGGTGGACACAAGAGCCCATTGCGTCCCAGGCCCTGAGACGTGCAGGTGGAACCTGGGCCAACAGTTCTGTTGTTCCCGTTTTACTCCGAAAGGGTAAGTAAGTTGCTTGCAGCCACACGCTCAACAAGTGGCAGATCTGGGATTCACGCCAGCTCTCCAGAGTTCCCAATCCCTCCCCCGCTCCTTCTTCCTCTACAGAAGTGCTACCTCTCCCCAGGACCTTGGGAGGGGGAGCTGACTCGTGCACAGGCAGTAGAGACAGGATTTGGTGGGCCAGGGGACCAGGCAGACGCAGCCACAGCTGATGAAGGGAGAGGGCGGTGTGTGTATCTCCTCTCCCCTCTGGCTCAAGGACAGACCAAAAAGAGGATCCTTTCTTAAATTTCCATTTCGGCACCCGAGAGGCGTTGACCTTTCCAGACTGAAATATAGGCAGGCACGGGGAAGGAAATAATGACAGAAACTAGAAGCAACATCCGAACAGGTAAGTCCACTCCTGCGCACCCAGCTTCTAAAGACCCTCGCAGACTCTTGGAAACACGGGCCCCGGGTTCCTTCCCCTCCGAGCCTCACCCGCCTCTCACCCACGTGGACCCTGGGCCTGGCTTCTCGCCTCAGCCCCTGCTCCCGAACCCGCTTGATTTCCTTCCTGGCGCTCATCACGCCTGGAGTGACTGTAGCCACGTCGCCCTGGTTTGTCTTCGGCTCCTTCCAGTAGAACAGACGTGGCCCGAGGTCAGAGGGCAGGTGGCGCTCACTGGCGACACGTGGTCAGCCCTTGCCATGGACTTGTCACACGTCAGGCATTCCACAGATGCTGGCGGACTGCGGCCACTTTGGCAACCCCAAGGCAAGTGGGAGACGTCCGTCTTCATCCAAATACGCTTTTCTCGTATCTCGCGGGTTCCATCCGGTCTTCCTAGGTCTTGCCCAAAATTTGATTAAAATCCAACGAATGCCTCAGCGCTTTAGGCTCGGGTTACCCTCTCAGACCACTTCTGGCGTCTTCCGGAATTGAATCCATCAGGAGAAGCCCTAACATCTCCCCCTCCCCGCATTCCGTGGAAAGACAGGCTCTGAGCCATGGTGGAGTCCCCTCCCCTCATGCCGTGGTGGTGCCACCAGATGAGACAGCTCGATCGAGATGCCCCCAACACCAGGCTTGGCGCTCCTCTCCCAGGATGGCCCGGTGTGAACAGAAACAAGAATTGAATAATACAAGAATCAAATAACAGGAGAATCACAGACACCTGCTTCACTCACTCCTTGATTTCCACATCAATTCACCAACTCGAGATCTTAGAGGAAAAATGGTTCCTTCTCTCACAATACTTCTTTTTATGATTTTTTAAGAAGGGAAGCACTTTCCCTTTATTCTTTGAGTTGTTTATTTTAGAGAGAGAGAGAGAGAGCATGAGCGGGGGAGGAGCAGAGAGAGAGAGGGAGACACAGAATCCGAAGCGGGCTCCAGGCTCCGAGCTGTCAGCGCAGAGCCCGATGCGGGGCTCAAACTCACAAACCGCGAGATCATGACCCGACCCGAAGTCGGTCACTCAACCGACTGAGCCGCCCAGGCGCCCCCTCCCTTTATTTTTTTTTTAAGTTTATGTATTTATTTTTGAGAGAGAGAAAGAGAGTGTGTGTGCACCAGCAAGGGAGGGGCAGAGGGAGAGAGACTCTTAAGCAGGCTCTCCACTGTCAGCACAAAGCCCGACGCGGGGCTCGAACCCACGAACCGTGAGATCATGACCTGAGCCAAAGTCGGACACTTAGCCAACTGAGCCACCCAGGCACCTCAATGTGTGTGGGTTTTTCTCCACCAGCAACCAGTTCTCTGACTCTCTGGGCATCAACTGGATGTCTTACAATCAACTCCATTCTGACTTCTGCAGTTAGTGTGGACCCCACAGGTTAAGAGCGTAGCCCCCCAAGGCTGCCCCCACTTCAGACACCAGTTAAAAGTCTCAGGCCTCATCTACTTCTTTTTTTTTTTTTTTTTTTTAAGTAGGCTTCATGCCCAACACGGAGCCCCACGTGGGGCTTGAACCCAGGACCCTGAGATCAAGACCTGAGCTGACATCGAGAGTCAGACGCTTAAGCAACTGAGCCACCAGGTGCCCCTGGCCTCCTGCACTTCTGACTCGGCCACACATCAGGGGTTCCTGGGGCCCCCCACCCTTTGGAGATTAGCGTTTGAATTGATGAACTGGGGTGCCTGAGTTACTCACTTGGTGAAATGGTCCTCCCCAGTGCACGTGAACTTCTTCCAATCCACTGAGGGCTGGAATAGAATGAAACGGTGGAGGAAGGGGTAAGTCCACTCTCTCTGCTTGGGGGAAGACATTCACCTTCTGCCCCCAGACACCAGAGCTCCTGGTTCTCAGCTTTCCGACTCAGCTCAACACGGACGCCAACCCACTTTACGGATGGCAGATTGTGGGACTCCGCGACCGTGCGAGCCAATTTTTATAATTCGCCTCCTCTTCCATATTTCTCTCTCTGTATTCTATGGGTTCTGTTTCCCTGGAAAACCCCGACTGGTGTAGGAAGTTACAAGCGTGTTAGAAGCTCCGTGCCAGGAACTGGGGGCAGCCACCAAAGATAGATTTCTTGTGTAGGTATCGTTGAGCCCGATTCCATTCCTGGACAGAAAAAAAGAAAGTGAGGCCAGAACAGCTGTCTTGCTCACGTTTACACGGCGTGGCTGGGCCAGGAGCATGGAGTCTGAGCCCACATAGTGGCCACAGTTATGACACAGTTATCCTGCCTGCTGCCCAGCAGCAGGGAGCATCGTCGGGGATTCAGGTCCGCTGCAGAGACCCTGGCTCCCAGCCACACTGCAGAGGCAGCTGGCATCCTGATCCTGAATACGGTGAGGGTAGAAAGACCCAAACGTTCCCACCTGACCTGGGACACAGGTGGGCACCACTGAGTCCAGAGCTTTGGCCTTGGCCAAAGCTTTGTGGGTCCTGCCCCAGGGTCCCGCTTCTTCCCCAGCCCAGTGCTGTCTCCCTCCCCTTCCTTTCCAAGGGTCCCCTAACCAACATCTCGCACCCTCAACTTTGCCCCAGCCTCTGCTTCTAGACAACCCAACCCACGACGCCCTAGTCTCCTGACTCCAAATCCACCGTTTACTTCCCCGAACAGCACAGATAGGCTTTTTTAAAGCCTGCAGAAAGAGACCCTCCACACATCGACGCCTGAGGCAAACAGGGCAGCGGATCACAAGGTTGCTGTTCTGCCAGAATCTCTCCAAGGGAAGCGCCGGGTGCCGGCAGCCAAGCCCCTGGAGCTGCTGCGATTTATATTTAATGTGCAAACGCTCTGAGGAGAGCCAAGCATGGAAGACAGATCAAAACATTTATCCTCGCCGTGTCTTGGAAAAACTTATTAGCTGGCTGTACACCGATATTCAAGAGGCGCAGAAAAAAAGGAAGCAGAGAAAAGGAAGCAAAAAAAAAAAAAAAAGAAAAATCTGTTGCTACCAGATAAATAGAGAGAGCCCCTCGGAGCGCCGGGGTGGCCGTGGCCACCATAATATATTGTTATGCATCACCACCAGACCACTTGTAGAGCAACCACGGACCATGTCTGACATTGCCTTCGCTGACCTTTTCGATGTTGCCCAAGCACTGCGGAGCGGGTGTTTCTAGAGGAATTCAAATAGAACGTACTCAGGCAGAAAGGATTTGGCTGTGGGCAAACCCTATCAGTCTCCTCATGTTTCCCCTTGTCATTCTCATGTAAATTGCGACTCTTTATTAGCATGGCCGGCCTTCCGGCAGGTGCATGCGGTGCCAGGCTAAATGGCAGGGGACCGCATCCGCCTGCATCGAGAGTCACCCGCTAGCAAGGACACCAGCGCAGGGCACCGCCCAGGGTGGGGACAGGGGGTGGTCCCCAGGGCGCCATGGGAAAGCACCAAAGGGGCGGGTGGGGGGGGGGGTGAAGCTCAACCAGAAAGGAGAAGCTTCCCTCTTCAATGTCTAAGTGTACGATACCACATGGTTAGCGGCTATTTGGTAGAGCAGGCATCTAGAACACGTTGACCTTGCACGACTGAAACCCCATACCCTCTGAACAACTCCTCATTACCCCCCTCCCCAGTCCCTTTTCTGAGTTTAAGTGTGTGTTCGCATCACACACACACACACACACACGCGCGCACAAAGAAGCACAAGGAAAGTTTTGGAGGAGGTGATGATGTGCATGCCTGTTCCCTTGACGGCAGCGATGGCATCGTGGGTGTCTGGGGACACCCAGACTTACCAAATTGTATCTGGGTATTTTTTGTGTATCAATTATATCTCAATGGAACTGTTAAAAAAAAAAGGTGTATGAAAGATGATTCTAAGAAGGCTGGTTGTATATGAGAATAAGGAGGGTGTTAAAAATTAAGTGAAAGAATGTGTTTGCCACAATGTGGTACACAGAATATGCGTCGTAAATGCACCTGCGTACAAGGTATTTCTCAGAGTGTTTGAAAAATACAATAAAATCCTAGTTTTAATTTTTTTCAGGTTTTTTTTTTTTTTTTTGAGAGAAAGAGAGAGAAAAAACACAAGTGCGGGAGGGACAGACAGAAAGAGAGCGAGAATCCCAAGCAGGCTCCGTACCATTTGCTCAGAGCCCCCTGTGGGGCTTGAACTCAGGAACCACAAGATCAGGACCTGAGCCAAGATCAAGAGTGGGACACTTAACCAACTACACCACCCAGACATCTCTAAAATTCTGGTTTTAAGATCAAGGAGTTGGGGGGACACCTGGGTGGCTCAGTTTGTTGATCATCTGGCTCTGGATTTCGGCTCGCCCTGATCTCATGGTTCATGAGATCGAGCCCCGGGTCAGGTTCCACACTGATGGTGAGGACCCTGCTTGGGATTCCCTCTCTCCCTCTCTTGTCTGCCCCTTCCTTGCTTGGACTGACTCTCTCTCTCCCTCTCTCTCTCTCTCTCTCTCTCTACTTAAAAAAAAAAGAAAGAAAAGAAGGAAGGATTAAACTATGGAGTGAGTTCTTTGCTTTTCTTTTTATAAATTCCCGCAGACAGATAAGCCTGCCCACTGATCACCTCCATGCCCCTGCCCTCTGCCTTAGGAGACGGGGGAGCCCCAAGGAAGGACTGAGGAACTACTGGTGGCCGGAGGTACCCACATTGGTTTACAAAATCCTTTCTGGCCTTTACGTCACCTAAGAGCAAGGCCAGGAGGACCAAAAAAGCCAGCTTGGTAGGACCCATTTAGGGTAGTACCTGCCCATGGAAGAGCTCCAGGGGTGGGCTTAGCAACCACGGCCTCAGGCTTCCAAAGCCTTTCCCTTACTCCTGCTCCCTGCTTACCTGGCTTAAATACAGTGGTTCTCAAAGCAGGGTCCCCAGTCCAGAGGCATCACCATCACCTGGGAACCTCAACGAGCCCGATATGGGGCTCGAACTCACAAACCACGAGATCACGACCAGAGCTGAAGTCAGACACTCAACCAACCGAGCCACCCAGGCGCCCACCAGCAATTTGTATTTGTACAAGCTTTCCAGCTGATTCTGGTACATCCCAAACTAAAAACCACCCTTCTAATAGAAGCTTGGCCTATCTCTCTAGCCTTATCTGCATCCAGCCCAGGGATGCTTGCCCAGCTGGAAGGAGGGAGGAGAAGACTCAGTTCACCACTGTCATCCCCTGAGGGGCATATCTAGCAGGGAGGAGCCTGTAGGAAAACAGAGTTAGCAACTTAGGGTTCCCGAAACACGGAACCAAAAAAATCAGAAGAGAAGGCTCTCGTGGGCTGATTCATTTCCCGAATCAGCGCTTACAGAACAGTAGCTAGAGGTCGTAACATGGAGGAAACTACAATTACCTGGCCTCCCCCGAGGCAGGTGAACAGCCTGAGGAGGTAGCCATGTGGGCGAATCTAAGAACTATGCAGTTGAGAGACCAGGTGTGATTCGGCATGGAGAATCCTTGGCTGGGCCATCACAAACCTGGCCGCTGGCCAGAGATGGAGAAAAGCACCCAGGCATCTACAGGAGTGAACCAGAAAAGACTGCGCAGTACCTCTGCCAGGTACCTGGGCAGGGCTCCAATCCCAGGGAGTAGCAGAACTAACAGAGACGCAGCATCAGAACAGGACGTGGAGGAAGGTGGGACTCCACCCAGCTAGCTGACGGACCCCTGGCTGGTGCACCCTGCCCAGTGAGGGCTGGCTCAGGGACCGACGAGCCTTCACTTTGATAGAAAAAGCATCAGGCACTCCTGGGAGGAAACGCTGGGGAGACGAGAGCTGAGGGGTCCAATCCAACCTTGCAGAGTTGAAATAAATTCAAGGTCTTTTCTTCCCCCAGGTGAGGGATCTCAGGGGTTCCCTGGGGCCGATGCCACTGACTCCCTGGGCTACAAAATGAAAGAGCCGAAGAACAAGGCAGGAAAGGTTTCCAAGACATCAGGCAACTCTGAGAGAACAATATTTCGTCAAGTGAAGAGTAAATTAATAGAAAATAAAGGGATTATATTTCTCCCAAAATACACACAGTTCTGAACATCCAGGCGGGGAGGGAAACTGGTGAAATCTGTTTGGGGTTTGGCAACATCTCATGCGTTCAGGAGTGAGGTGTAGCACTTCAGGGAACAGGTTTTTCCTATTATCTTTCTTTTTTTTTTTTTTTTCCACCAATAGTCAAGGGATGCAAAGATTTTTAGAGGGAGAAGACCTTAAGTCATCCACACGAGAAACCAGAGGCTTAAGGAAATTGACGGGAATGGTTTCACAAATAAATGGTAGCGAAACTTAGAGTAGCTGAGAGCCAGACCAGAGACAGTTGTGCCAATATGCATTCTTTCTCCTCCGCTTGCCTTCACGTGATACATCCAGGAGCCCTTCAAGACCACTGTGGGCCACTGAATCCACAGATGTTAGGTAACGTGGATATTGGGTAGAGTGGAATCCAGTGGGTCCATCCTAGTCTTGGTTAGACAACATCCTCACACATTATGGGAGCTAAACCAGGAACGGAAGTTCCATACTTGCCAAGTCTGTGTCTTCCGACTCAGTCTATTACCTGAAAGACAGGGTCAAGGTCTGGGAGTGAGGACCATTAATTAGTGACTCAGAATTCTGGCCATGAGATGCCAAAACCCCATTAGCTACTGAAATATACATACATAATTACATAATGATAAAAGGATCAACCCACCGAGAAGTTACAACAATCTTAAATGTGGATGCACCAAGCAACATAACCTCAAAATATATGGATCAAAGTTGAACAGAGGAAATAGACTAATCCACAATTAAAGTTGGAGACTTCAACACCCCACTCTCAGCCGTTGATAAAATTACCAGATGGAAAATCAGCAAGGATATAGAATTGAGTGACACAATCAACCAGTAGGATCTCATTGACAAATATAGAACACTTCACTCAACATCAGCAGAATACATTTTTTTACCAAAGGCCTGTATAACATTCACCACAATTTATGTTTAAAACGATGGCGGGTGCAGTACACTTAGGTCTATCGACTTGCCATTTATTATCTATTTGTCCCTTTAGTTCTTTGTGTCACTCTTTTTCTTTTCTTTCTTTTCTTAAATTTTATTTTAGAGAGAGAGAGCACCCAGACAGAGGAGAGGGACAGAGGGAACAAGAAGGAGAATCTCAAGCAGGCTCCACACTCAGCTCAGAGCTCAATCCCACAAACCTGGGATCATGACCAGAGCTGAAATTAAGAGTCAGATGCTCAACCAACTGAGCCACCAAGGTTCCCTACCATTTTTTTTTCTTTTTTTAAATGTTTTTAAATGTTTATTTATTTTTTAACGAGAAAGAGAGAGAGTGTGTGAGCAGGGGAGGAGTAGAGAAAGAGGGAGACACAGAATCTGAAGCAGGCTCCAGGATCTGAGCTGTTAGCACGGAGCCTGACCAGGGCTTAAACTCACAAGCCATGAGATCACGACCTGAGCTGAAGTCCGACACTTAACCAACTAAGCCACCCAGGCACCCCTGTCTTTTTCTGATCTTCTTGTGGATTAACCTAGTATTTTGTTGTTTCCCTTTTATCACCTATTTTTGCATATAAGCTATATCCCTTTGTTTTGTTATTTTAACAGCTTTTCGATTTATCACAGTTTACCTTCAAGTGACATACCATTTTACAAATAGTGTAAGAACCTAATAATAATACACTTTCTTTCCTCTCTTCTTTGTGTTACTGTTGTTGTGTGTATATATATATATATATAATGTTATATGCTTTATATTATATATATTATAACCCCCAAACTATATTATTAATTTGGTTTGAAACAGTTAATTATATTTTTTAAATATTTAAATAATAAGGGAGCATCTATGTGGCTCAGTCAGTTGAGCCTCTGACTCTTGATTTCAGCTCAGGTCATGATCCCATGGTTGTGGGATCAATCCCTGCCTTGGGATTTTCTGCATGGAGCCTGCTTGAGATTCTCTCTCTTCCCCTCTACCTCTCACCCCCGCCCCACGCCCCCACTCCCTGCCGACATTGTGTGCTCTCTCTCTCTCTCTCAAATAAAAACAAATTAAATAATAAGAAAGCATTCTTACATATACATCCATGTAGTTACCATTTCTGGTGCTCTCCATTCCCTACATAGCTTCATATTTCAATCTGGTATGATTTTCCTGCTTGAAGACTTCCTGTAATATTTCTTATAGTGTGAATATGCTCATGATGAGTGATTGCAGTTTTGTTTATCTGAAAGCTCCTTATCTCACCTGAAAGATTTCACTGGGTATAGAATTGTAGGCGGGCAAATTTTTCTTTCAGTGCTTTAAAAATGTTCCCCATCGTCCTTTCGCTTGCATTGTCTCTGTTGAGAAATCTGATGTCATCTGTACCGTTAATCTATTTTTACTTGTAGTATATTTTTTTCCTCTGGCTGCTCTTGAGATTTTCTCTCTATTGGTGGTTTGAACGATTTGATTACACTGCATTACAGTTTAGTTTTGTGATATTGCTTGTGCTTGGAGTTCATTGAGTTTCTTAGAGCTGTAGGTTTGTAATTTTTATCGTATTTGAAATTTGGGCAATTTTTTTTTCTTTGAATGTTTTAAACTTACCCCTCCTCTCCTCCAGGAACTCCAATTGCATGGATATTAAGCTGATCAAAGTTGCTTCACATTTTTCCTTCAATTTTCTCTTGATTCTGTGACTCATTTTGGATCGTTTCTATTTGTGTCTTCAAGTTTACTAATCATTTGTTCTGCCATATCTAACTTCTGTGAATCCCATTCTGTGTATCTTTTTTTAATCTCAGACATTATGGTTTTCGTCTCTGCACAATGAAGTACATATATTCCACGATGCTACTTAACTTCTGGAACATGCGGAATATAGCTATAAAATCTACCTTCCCGTCCTTGTCTGCTAATTCTAACATCTGTTCCATTCTGGGTTGCTTTGATGGACTGATTAGTCTCCTCATTACAGACCACATTTTCCTGCTTTTTTGCATAATCTTTTGTAGTATGGCAAACTATGTAAATTTTGCCTTGCTTGATATTGGATGCTTTTGTATTCCCACAGCTACTTTGGAGCTTTGTTTTTGGATATAGTCAAGATATTTAGGAATAGTTTCATCTTCTGTGAGCTTGCTTTTATCATTTGTTAGGCAGTTCTGGAGCAGGACTATTATCCCCCACTCTTGAAGCAAGATCTCCCTGAGTATTTCAACTCTATGCTCTGTGCATCATAAGTTTTCCAGTCTGGCTGGTGAAAATAGGCACTATTGCTCACCCCAGGTGAACCGTGGCACTATTGTCTAATATTTTGGGTTTCCTTCCACGCACGTGCTCGTCAGTACTCTGCTGAACACTTGAGAGGGATCTCTGCAAATCTCCAGGTTTCTCTCTTCGTGTAACTCTCTCCCCTTTGGTAATCTGCCCTATAAACTCTAGCCACCTTGGACTCCCTGGACCCTCAGTTCCGTCTTCTCAGCTCAGGGAAACTTCCAGTCTCCTCCTGGGGTCTTCTTCCATCACCACATGGAAACCCAAGACTGTAAGCCGAAGCAGTTGTAGAGCTCGCTTCATTTGTTTCTTATCTCTCAGGGATCACTATTCTTTAAAAAGAGATTGCTTTATATATTTTGTCTGAGTTTTTTGGTTGCTTGTTACAGAATCATACATCCCACACCTGTCACACCATCTCAGATGGAAGCAAAAGTCCTACAGGCATTTATCTGGGGCAGGAGCCCAGCCACAGGGATTTTGGCAAATATGTCAGAGCTAAGAATTTATCATCCAGAAGGAATGTTGTGTTTGGAAAGCTCTCTGGGTGCCCAGAGTCAGCAATCTTATCAGTCATTTTTAATCCCAGTGGTGCTGCTAAAATGCACATCAGTAGTTTCTCCTTGTGCTCATTCTGGCTGAAGAAGAGACAAAAAGAAAAGTTCAGAGTGAGTTTTATTTAACATGGAGTGTGCTCATTTAACAAAAATTAAAAACAGCCCATTAACCCAGTTTTTATTATACGTTAAACTTAATTTATTACAACCTTCATATAGTAGAAGAATAACATCATAGCTTTCCAAATAACTTAAAATAATGGCATTAAGGATGACTGAGTCAAAATAACCCTTATCATTTACAAAGCAACTTCATCAGCATTATCTTTTAAAATCTTTTCTCACTTCTTTAGAACAGATGCATGCACCATGGCTCTTAATGTTTATTTAACCTCAAATTTGCTCAGTTAGAGCTAGGACTCAGACTTAGATCATTATTTAACTATAATGGATAATGTACAAACAGATTCTAACTTTAAAAAAAAATTGATGTCATGGGGGAAAAGTTGGGGTCTGTTCTAAATTAAGATCAAAGAAATAAAATAAAATGCAAAGTATAACTCTTGAGTGGATCCTGGTTCAAAGAAAAAGCTGGTGAAAGACACATGGGAATGTGTTGGGAATTAGATGATATCAGAGAATTATTTGAAATTTTAAATTTCACAGGCGTGGTCATGATGTCATCTGTAGGGGAATATACTTATTCCTAGGACACATGTGATGAAATAATTGGGGGTAAGATATCATCATCTCTACAACTTGTAAGTGGTTCTGGAAAAACTACCTGTGTATATTCACACATATATATAAGTAAAGCAAATAGAACAAAATGAAAATAATTGTTGAATCTAAACTGGCAGGCACACAGGTATTCACTGTCAGTGTTTCTGTATGTTTGCAAGTATTGATAATAAAAAAAGATAGAGGGATCAAAATGCAACATTAGACTCTAGAAGGGAAGAAAAAATATCTATAGATGCACAAAGAATAGCTATAGAGGAATCCCCGCTGACCACGGGAATCCCAGGACCATGAATCTTCCTTTCTTGCATCAACTCCTAGTGCCATTTAAGATTCAGGTTAAGTGACATTGGAACTGCTTTTACCTTAAACTGGAAACCTATTTAGAGTATTGTTATGGGGCACCTGGGAGGCTCAGTCAGTTGAACATCCAACTCTTGATTCTGGCTTAGGTCATGATCCCAGGGTGGTAGGATCGAGCCCCACATTGGGCTCCATGCTGAATGTGGAGCCTACTTGGGATTCTCTCTCTCTTTCCCTCTGCCTCTCCCCATCTCTCTCTCTCTCTCTCAAAATAAATAAAGAAGCTTCAAAAAGTTATTAAAGATTAATGTTATTATTAGCGATTATGTAAAATTATACATGTGATATAACATATAACATAGTAAGATTATAAGATATTGAATATATATAAATAGAATCTTCAAACTAAAAGGAATGAATATTGGTAGATTTTATTTTCCTTATTTTGCTAAGGAGACAATGAAGTTCAGGGTGTGGAATGACTTTTCTGATGCCACCCTACTAACAGGTGTCAGAGCTGGGATTCAGACCCATACCCACCTGGCCCCAGAACCAGAGCTTCTGGTACTACACCTTGCTGCCCTCTGAGGTCTTCATTGTCTGGTCATCTGTGTATGAACGTTAAAATAAGAAAGAGTATGGCCTTGTTTGAATTCATCTGGAAATGTGCATGTTGGACAACTCAAATCTTTCAGTGTTCTGTGCTGTTTGGGAACGATCATAAAAGTGAAGCGAGCACTGATTTGGGGGTTACAAATAAATTTCAACAAGTTACAGGATGCCTGGGTGGCTCAGTCAGTTGAACGTCCGACTCTCGATTTCTGCCCAGGTCATGATCTCGCAGTTCGTGAGTTCGAGCGCTGTGTCGGGCTCTGCACTGACCGTGCGAAGCCCACTTGGGATCCCCTCTCTCCTTCTCTCTCTTGGTGGTACTCATGCTAAATTCAGTCTGTTATGCTCAACAGTGCTTCTCCATAGAAGACACTCAGTGCATCGTTGATAAATAGTGGAACGTAAAGTTGATACTCTAAACCCAATAGACGGTGCTTTATAGGCAAGACAACAGAACAAAGATAAACCAGACCAGATGGAGGTTGCCTCTAATTCTTGCCTTCAACGATCCAAATCAAAGATGAGCAAACACTCTGAAAAATGTTAAGGCTCATGGCATTGCCTCCAGACCCATGGTGGAAGGGTGGGCAAGAACACGCATTCAACGGTCGCCAGGTAGTTCCTAAACTACAAAATAGGTAACATACCTATCGAAATGGCAACTCACTGTTTAAAAAATCAAGACAAGTTTTCTCAGGTTCTGAATGGTGCTTAGTTCCCCGTTCACAAAAGGCAAATATTACACACCGTGCAGCCGGTTACTGTGTTATGTTAACGGGAGGTAAAATGCATACAATACAAACTTCAGTGCTAGTCCTTCGGTCCACAAATTACACCACCAGTGAACAATCACGTCCTTTCAGAATCCATCGGTGATTGGCCACCGGACGTCTGTCCTTCAGTTCACGCTCGGACAGCAGCGTGTAGACAAGTTGCCTCCTGATCTCTCGGGAATACACCCCTGTGACATCTTCTAAAAACGCATAAAGAAAAGAAGGAGTTGGCCAACAGAGATCAAGGTGCCGCAAAGTAACAAGAAATGACACCAGTGGAAATGAAATTTGGGTCTAAGGCAGATGGACTTAGAGAAAACCGTGCGACTGCTGACACTGTCTCTGAGACCCTAGACACGCAGCCAGAAGAATCCAGTTATGGCAAACTTATCGACATCAATGAGGAGGAATTTACCAAAAAAAGCGTGAGGATGTCCCAAAGGAAATGACGCTTGCAAGAGATTTCACATTAAAGGAAAGTTCAGAGATATCTCATGACGTTAATAACACAAAGAATGGAATTTGGAGAGTTGATTCAAGCGCTGAAAGGGGAAGGATGGTTCACCAACACGCTCACCACTGTGTAAGCCGAGCACCGTCCCGCTCTTGATCTCAGGGTCATGTCATGAGGTCAAGCCCCACATTGGGATCTGCTCTGGCTGTGAAGCTTACTTAGAAAACAAGCAAAAGGGGCGCCTGGGTGGCGCAGTCGGTTAAGCGTCTGACTTCAGCCAGGTCACGATCTCGCGGTCCGTGAGTTCGAGCCCCGCGTCGGGCTCTGGGCTGATGGCTCGGAGCCTGGAGCCTGTTTCCGATTCTGTGTCTCCCTCTCTCTCTGCCCCTCCCCCGTTCATGCTCTGTCTCTCTCTGTCCCAAAAATAAATAAACGTTGAAAAAAAAAATTTTTTTTAAAAAAAGAAAAAAAGAAAAAAAGAAAAAAAGAAAAAAAAATGTGCCTTCCTGTGGAACAAGCAACATATCGATGGAGCTCCAGAGAGTTGGGACTTTCTTCCATAAAAATTCGTATTTCTGACATTATCAATAAGAAACAAAACGTGTAACTGTTTACATTTAAATCGGTCAGCCTGTGACCAGAAGTGGTCAGGGACTCAGAATTGCATCTGACAGTGAAAACCCCCGACTCCCCTTGTGACACGTCAAGGTGTCCCCAAACCTGGGCGGTCAGGGCCGTGGCTCCCAGCCAGCCCGCCCTTCTCGGTGGTCAGACAGCATTTTTCTATAGTCTTCTTTTGCAGCCTCAATGCCACTTAGCTGTCCTAGGCAGCTAATAATTCAGCCATCCTTGTTGATTTTTTAGAGGACTTAATTTTTTTTAATATCCACATTTAATTGAGATAAAGCTCTCACCCTCTTCAAGCCCAGTCTACCCATTGCCCAGAATTATCATCTCCAAGTAGGACACGGTCCTTAAAGTCCCCAATACTCCTTACTTCACTGTGGGGTGGGGCAAAAGACAAGACCGGCTCTCAGCAGAGGGACACATGGTGTCTATTTCACCTGAAAACATGCAACACAGCGGAGAACCTGGGTGGCTCAGTCCGGTGAGCCTCTTGATTTCGGCTCAGGTCTTGATCCCAGGGTTGTAGGCTCGAACCCCGCCCCACCCCAACTGCCGCATTGGGCTCCATGATTCTCTCTCTCTCTGTCTCTCCCCCTTTCTCTTTCCCTCAAATAAATAAGTGAATCAATCAATACATAAAAGAAAACACAAAAGACAGAACCTTAAAAGCCCAGTTTAGTCCCCAAGTGTTCATTAAGCACCTACTTCTCTAGGCACGTTGCTGGAAGCGTGGGGCACAGATGTGCAAACAATTCTACCTGCCCTAGAGCTCACGGGCACACAGCCAGAGGGACAAGTGCACAAATGATAGAGACCCTACGAGGCTCTGAGGGAGTGCAATGAGGGAGTCGTTCCTTCTGTGAAGGAGTGAAAGGGAAGGTCCCAAGGGAGATGAGGTGACCCCCAGGCTAGCTATTCAGTGACAGCTCCAGAAGCAAGGCACAGAGGGCGGAGGAAAGCCTGGAGCCCAGGTTGCCCGGTGGGAATGACTGGGCATTGACGCTCACGGGCAGGATGCTGCCCTGATGACCTGGGACCTCATTTGTTCTTGGTCAAGGGAGACTCTTCCGTTCCTTCAGACGGAAGTGAAGCCTGGCTTCAACCAATTCCCACCTCAATCACCTGCAAGCTCTCGATCCCACCCAAACCCCGTCCCTGGGCTCAAAACCATAGAAGAGAGGGAAACGCTGGTAAGAATACGCCTGGAGAGAATAAGGACCATGTGTGTGTATGGGTGTGTGTGTGTGTGTGTGTGTGTGTGTTACTGCTGTGCTCCCATCAGGCAACAACAATGCCTAACAGATCATTGTCGCCCCGTCAGTGTGTGTAGATATAGTCACCAATGCCCTTAAAGGGGCCTTTGGTTGCCCGAAGGAAAAATCTAGAAGTGCTGCTAACAAAGAGCTTAAACCTCCCTTCCGCAGTGAAAGGTGGCTTTGATTAAGGCGCTTTGGCAGAGGATTTTTTAAATAATAGATTTTCAATGGTAAGAGACTGAAAGTTTCCACTTGACAGGCTCGGAGAATTTAACCGGGGGCTCAGGCAGCTGCGAAAGGTATCACTGGGTCTTTGCTCCAAGGAGGACTGGGCCTCCAGAAAATAACATTTGGCCGAAATCAAGGAGAAATATAGCTTTTGAGGGACCACCTGCGGCGAGCGTTGGCCAATAAACGTGGGGAACAGCAATATCCGCTCACCGGTTTGAAGTCATTCCCTGGCCCGTGCAGTCATTTCCCACCAGGCTCCAACCCAGAATTCTCTAGGGAAGTCAAGTGCGGCTCGGTGGGGCTGTGGGGTTGGAGGCAGGGCACCTCGGTTCACATCTGGGGTGAAGCAGTGAGAAAGGCACAGTATAGGTGCAGACGACCAGTGGATCGGGGGGGGGGGGGCAGGAAAAGCCACCGGCATGCCCTGAGAAGGGGTGGGGGGAGTCCGGACTTAACCGCAGGATAGAGGCTCCAGGTGTGGATAATTCGGTTAATAGGGATGCCTGGGCAAGTCTGGGACACTCAGGTTACCTGCCCGCTCCCCCTAGGATATCTCCTAGCTTGCCGATTTCTCCTGGTGGCCTCGGCCACTTTCCAGTTATTTGAGCCTCCGTGCACCGGGTCGTGAATCCACGCGCAAGTCTTCCCGGGCTCACACCAGCTTTGTGGCCTAAATAGTCCGCCTGCCACCTGCTAAGACCGACTACCTATCCCCTGCCTGCCCAGCCTCATCAGCCCGGATCCCCTGCTGCAGGCACCAAATGGGATGCCTCTTCTCAGCTCTTTGCTGGGGCAAGAACTCGCTAACCAATCTCCACACCCCACCCCCTGCACCCCAGTAAGAAGGCAGTGCCTCTGGAATCCCACTGGATTGTTCTTCTTTTCTCACTCCATTAAAAAGCTCCTGATCCTTGGGGCGCCTGGGGGGCGCAGTCAGTTAAGCATCCGACTCTTGGTTTCAGCTCAGGTCATGATCTCGTGGTTCGTGAGATTCAGCCCAGGGTCGGGCTCTGTGCTGAGAGCGCAGAGTCTGCTTAGGATTCTCTCTCTCTGTCTCTGTCTCTCTCTCTCTGCCCCTCTCCCGCTCACGTGCACTCTCTCTTTCTCTTTCTGTCTCTCTCTCAAAATAAATAAGTAAACATTTAAGAAAGAAAGTGCCTGATCCTTGTTATTCAACCATATCTCGTCTCCTCCATCAGGAGGTTTGTTCCCAATACGATAAGCAAATTGTCTTGAAAAGTCCCCCAAATAGAGCGTGGCCGTCTGAAAAGGGTTCGCTCATGCAACAAATGTTTCTGAGCTGTGTGCGAAGTGTAGGAAACGCAATACGGATTAAAAACAAAAGAAGAGACACAGAATATGGCTGCTGCCTTGTCAAGCTCAGTCTGTGGAGGAGACATCCACTCACCGAATTATCCTGTGGCTGATGTGAGTGCAAACTGCGGGGGGTGGGTGGGGGCACGGAGGGAGGAAAACTCACTTCTCTGAGTGTTTTTAAGAACAGCCTGGTGGAGCCTGGGAGGCCAAGAACGGCTTCCCTTGAAGAAGTGTCATGTGTGTGAGGCAGGAGTAAGTGACAGTTATCGAGGCCAAGGGGCAGGGATGGGAGGGCAACATGGCGGGCGGTGGGTGGGGAGTGCATGCGGACCAGGGGAATAGACAGCACAAGGCACTGAGAGGTCTCCAGAGTGGGAAAAGTACAGAACGTGCGAGGCAAGACCACGCGTGGCCTCTACCGAGCCGGCGTGTATGGGAAGGGTCTCGTCGTAAGCTGGCCCCAAAGATGGCTCCCTACTGAGGCAGTCCTCCCGGGACTCATGCCCTTGGGGAATCCCCTCCTCTCGAATCTCCGTGGGCCCTGTGACTCACTTGGGACCAACAGAACACAGTGAAAGTGACTGTGTGTGACTCGACTGCGGGACCTAAGAAGGTTTATGGCTTCCCCTGGGAGATCTTGGAAAGCTTGCACGGTCCTAAAACTGCCATACCGTGAGGAAGCCCGGGCTAACCACATGGAGAGGACACAGGAAAACGGAGTGATGCCCAGCTCGCCCAGCTGAGGTGCCAGACACTTGAGTGAAGAAATTATCTTAGACACCCATCGCAGTTGACCCTTCGGACCGTGTGACAGACCCCGAGTGAGAGCCCAGTCCACCCATAGAACCATAAGAACCAAAGAGAGTCTGCTTTTAAGCCACTAAGTGTTGGGCTGATACAGAAATCGGTGTCTAGAAGTTGGATGCTGTCCCTTCCCCCCCCCCCAAAAAAAATCTAAAATAAGGCTCAAGACGTGAAAATGTTCGTGTCGATCAAGAGAGCTGTCGTTTCATGTCCTGAGTCGTGAATGCTACCCCCAAAGGCTCGGGGCACAATGCCTGCTGGACAGAAGTCCGGCCCCTGTCTGCCTGTTGAATTTCTTTTTCTTTTTTCTTTTTACCTGTTGAATTTCTAAGCCTTTCATTTGTTTGAGTCCGGTGCTTCCCCGATGCACGCTGACAGCTCGGTGTGTCCTTCCGAGCGTCACTGTAAAATTGTAACCAAGCTGATTAATAAGGCGTCTGTATTTCCCTTCACTGCCATTTACGAGAAAACGGCAAAAGTGGGTGGCGAAACATAGCCCTGTCAGGATCCTGCCTTAACAGAAATAAAGAAAAATGGGCGACTGTCAAATCTCAAGTGTCCTATATCCAGAGGACCATTCCTCTGGCATCCCTCGACATCCCGTAATGCTCCCGTCAATGAAAAAAACACAAAAACGAAAAACAACAGTGTGATGGGCAGATGGCTCTTCTGGGTTTGTTTTCGTCTGGCGGGGTGATGACCAGGGTGAATTTTGAATTCCAAGAAGGCAGTTAGTTACCCGCGGTGTTTCCGCCTTCCCAACTGGACGACAATTTTATTCATCGTTCCAGCCAGACTAAAATGCTCAGAAAGTTCTCACGTTGGTCTGTGAAAGCGTTCTAGCACTATTCGTAGAGATTGTAGACTGGTCTGTCTCACGACCTGATTCACTTATTTCTTCATGCAAAAATCTTCTTTTGAGGGTCTCCTGTGAGCCAGCTACTATGCTTTATTAAGCCACCTTTTTCCATCGTGGCAGGTGACTGCAGTCTTAGGCGTTAGACCTTCATTTACTTTCAGTTCTGAAGGCGCTACGTCTGAGCCCAGGTTTGGGCACCTGACGGTCTGTGCGTTTCTATCACTCAGGTGTCCCGACTGGCGTTGGTGTCTTTCCTTCTGGAAGCCTGCTATTCAGTTCTTTCTTCCACTCAAGAAGTATTGCCCGTCCTGGGGCTCCTGGGTGGTTCCGTCACTTGAGCATCTGACTCTTGACTTCGGCTCGGGACATTATCTCAAGGTTCACGGGTTCGAGCCCCTCATCAGGCTCTGCACTGATACTGTGGAGCTTGCTGGGGATTCTCGCGCTCCCTCTCTCTGCCCCCTGCACATTCTCTCTCTCTTTCTCTCTCAAAATTAACAAATAAACTTAAAAACAAGAAGTACTGCCCATCCTTTTAATAATCTCCTTTCCATTGTTTAAATTAGCTGAAGGCTCTTTTCACTGCTTACGGCTAAGGAACGCCACCTGATACATCCTTACTTACAGATCAGCTGCCGATGAGTTTTATTTTCTTCAGGACCTCAATTCAGCTGCAGATAAAACAGAAAAGCCTACTTTGCGTCAGTCTTTAAAAAACAAAACAAAACAAAACTTTCCAGTTTTAAGGTCACTTATATGCAATGAAGCAGTCACTTCAGTTCATATTAGCCTTAAGCCTTCAATGGCTGCCATATGCCAGGCCTATGGAAAAGTCCAGTTCCGGGGCACCTGGGCGGACTCGGTCAGTTAAGCGTCCGACTCTTGGTTTCGGCTCAGGTCATGATCTCACAGTTCGTGGTGTCGAGCCCCACACTGGGCTCTGTGCTGACAGTGTGGAGCCTGCTTGAGATTCTCTCTCTCTTTCTGTCTCTGCCCCTCCTCTCTCTCTCTCTCTCTCTCTCTCTCTGAAATAAAGAAAGAAAGAAAACTTTAAAGAAAAAAAAGGAAAAGTCAGTTTCAGAAAGCTCTCAAAGCTGCTTGTGCACATCTTATCCAACGTACTAAGCTATCAACCCCTTCCTGTGAGAGACTATGGCGTCTTGATTTTTGTATCCTCAAAAATAGTGATTGCTAGGCGTTTGTGCTTCAAGGGCGGTAGAGACGGTCTTTGAGACCCATTGGTACACATATACACTGCCACTAGATGGGTGGGAGTCCTGGAAAAAGGTGACAGTGTCTTGAAATGTTGAGGAGGATTTGAGAACTAAACCCTAGGTCACATCAACATTTAAAAAGAAGAAAAATGGGGGAAGGGGGCAAGATGGCGGAACAACATGAAAGTTTCTTTTGCGTCTCTCGTCCCTGAAATGCAGCCAGACAAGAAGAAGAAAAACGTGGAAAGAAAAGCCAGCAACAGAGGCAGAGAAAGCAATCCGAGACGTAAGAACCAAGCACGTTCACACAGAAGCCAAAGGGGACCAGAATCTGAAGGACTGTAGTCAACAGTATTAAATCCAGGCCAATCGTACACTGAGGGCAGTTCAAAGAACTGGGCAAGAAAAAAAGCCACTGGTGACTCAGAAGGTCGTTCCCAGCACGGCAATGGGAACCAAAGCCAGATCGCCCTGGTTGAGGAGCTGAGTCAGGGCAAGTCCTGTTTTCATGGTGGTGGCAGAGAAGGAGAAAGAATGGGCCACGCTCTGTGGCAAAAACAAGAGAGAGAGGCTGGAGAGAGGCTGTGACTGCTCCTTGCAAAGGAACAGAGCAGTGCATGAATAATTATTTTCCAAATGAAATGTCCTATGTAGTGCCTAACTCTCTGAGTACCACTAAAGCCCAAATTCCATGTTACGATAACAAAAATAATCAGTGTCTGTGCAGGACTCCGTGGTTCACAACGCATGGGCTAGCGCTCTCTCTCTCTCTCCGGTGTATAAGCAAAAGCGATCTACTCAAAACCCCAACCCAAGAATAGTCTTATATTGAATCTCCGACGAACTAAGACTCTAAAACCCTTCCTTTGATCAGGGACTGAGAGCACTTGAGAAGAATACTGTGGTAATCCTTCTACTCTCCGCCCTGGGGAAAAAAAAAAAAAAAAGTACCAAGCACTGATGCAAATAGCAAGTGCTTCTTTGTGCTTTGAACTAAAAATCGCACAATGCCGGGGGAGCAAGAGAAGTGTCCACGTGAAGATTTTCTCTAATGGAGACGAAGACAAAAACCCACTTCGTAATATGATCAGTGGGGCTCAGAAAGTAAAGCCAAAGTCATGTTCATGTTATCTGGATGCCCAGACTTCTGGCTCTGGAGTCATGCATTTAGTTTTTAGCTTTTTTTTCTTTTTACAAGAATTTCCTCTTGCTCTTGGATGTCGAGAGCACCCATCCTTGGGCAAATGACGTCTATACCCCATCTTCACTGTGCACTAGCCGGTCAACTTCTTGAGCGAGGGGACCTCGTCCGTCCAGTGTGTCACGTGTCACAGCCTTAGCTTTAGACTTAGCTTAAAGCCCTCATTGTTTCTTGCCTGAACCAGAATGTTCCCTCATAGATACCCCTGCCTTTATTCTCTTCCCTTAAGCAGCTCTCTATTGCTACGGAATGAATCCTCACAAAATGCAGTGTCTTGAAACAATAGTAATCCTTTCTCTTGCTCTGAAATGTGAACTTTGGCCAGGGCTCAGCAGGGACAGCCCCTCTCTGTTCCATGTGGCATTAGATGGGATGGCTCACCTAGGGGCTGGGCGGTCCACTTCCAAGATGGCGCCCTCACAAGGCTGGTGAGTTGGTACAGGTTGCCAGCTGGGAGGTCAGCCCTGTCAGCTGGGGTCCCGCATTCCTCTTCGTGTGGACCTCTCCACAAATGCTTGGGGATCCTCACGGCGTGGTGGCTGACTTCCAAGAGCAAACATACCAAGAGAGCCAGGTGGAAGCTTTATTTCCGTCTCTGGTCTGGCTTGGAAGTCACTCGCATCTTAAACCTGCCCAGACACTCCTCAGCTCGGTGAAAGGAGGGTCAATGTCATCTTGTAGGAAGAGCCTGTGGGATGGCTGATACTGCTTCAGCCATTTAATACAATGTGTCACATTCTCTAACCACCTTTCTCGATGTTTCCAGAATGTTCTAAAACACAAATCTGACGGGGGCACCCCTCTGCCTGAAAACATCCAAGGTTCGCCTTTACTAAAATAATAAACTCTACACTGTTAGCAGAGGGTGCAGAGATGATGAAAGGCAGGAGAGGCTTCCGTGACCTGGTCCCTGAATCTCTCCTGCTTTCACCTCTCACGTGGTCCTCCAAGGTCACACTAGTCACCCCTGTTCCTTACTTGTTCTTCTGCTATCTCCAAAAAGACATTTCACCTATCTGATCAGGTGCTTCCTCACCCGGAAAGGATGAGTGACCAACCCCACTGTCGTCCCCCAACCACCACTGGGGTTAAGGTACCCTCTGCCTTAGGTCAGACAGACATCCTCCCATTGACGTTAGCTTTCTCCATTTAATGTAACCATTTATTTTTCAGCCTGTCCTTGAAAATGACCTCCTGGAGAAAACACACCTTGTTTTATTTACATATATATGTATACATCGCATACATATATTACACGTATATGTATACATCTCAGAACCTCACAACAATAATACCTATCACTGTATTAAAGGATAAAACAGACACACACAGAATAAGTAATCCACTCAATATCACCAAGTGACACAAGATAGAATTTTTTTAATGTTTCTTTATTTATTTATTAATTTTGAGAGAGAGGAAGGAAGAGAGAGAGCAAGCAGGGGAGGGGCAGAGAGAAAGGGAGAGAAGAATCCCAACCAGGCTCTGCACTGTCAGCTCAGAGCCCAAGGCGGGTGTGGATCCCATGAAATGTGAGATCACGACCTGAGCTGAAACCAAGAGTCGGATGCTTAACCAAGTGAGCCACCCAGGTGCCCCTACAGCTAGAATTTTAAGCCGGAGTCTTTCTGGTTCTAAAGCCCTCTCTCCCCACAGAAAGTGATCGACACGGTTCTTGAATAGACCACTAAGGTACTACGAAGACACAAATCAGGCTCACGGTTCCTTCAGTTCTCCGAACGAACGAAATAAGTTTGAAAGATAAATGTAAAGCCACCATAAAAACAGGCAGTAATCAAAAAACAAAGGGCCACAGCTTATGCCATAATCCTTTTTGAAGATCTAGGAGAAAGTTCTAGGAATTAATGCGTCTTGTAGCCATGTCCCCCCAGAAAGCAGAACAGACTGAAGATGGTCAATAAGCAAAAGCCTAGAGTATCTCACAAATCCCTCATTATTTCTAGAGAGGCAGGCTGAGGGATGTGTACCAGTCAGGGGAAAAGATGCAGAAAAAGCTTCAAAATCAGAAGCCCTCCTCCACAATCTCAGTGTCTCACCTTTGCTTTCCCCTGGCGGAGAGGAAAGCTAGAGAGGGAATAAAGAATGATTATAATTGCTCAAAGCTAATTACCTTCAGCAATAACAGGGATTTCGAATTGCAGTAAAGACAATAAATAAGACAAGCTATCCAGAGGGAGGGAGAAAGTTAGAAGAGGAAGAAACACCGAGAGACCTAGTTTTGTCCCCCTCTTCCCGTGATTTGAAACATGGCGGCTGGAATCACTGGGTTTCTCCTTCTGTAACTACCACGGGCTGGGAACAGAAGCCAACCGACCCCTGGGGAGGAGGGGTGGGGAAGTTTAAGAGAAACACTGGAAACAAATGTCTGTTTACAGTGGAATTTTAGAATTCTACCTGGAATTAGGAAAATGGCCCGCAGCCCAAGAGTGACTTCCGTGACCACCGTAGGACAACACTTTTAAACAAACTTGCGAGAGGGAAAGCAGGAATTGGACCACCCAGCCTAACGCCCACATGCCCAGCTTGTTCTCCAGCACAACAGCAGAGTTGAGTAATTGTAAGAATGACCCTCCGGCCAGCAAATCTGGCCCTTCACAGAAAAAGATTACTGACTCCTGATCTAAGGCATTTGCAAAACAGAAAACAAAAATACGAATGGATGGGTTAAAAGAAAAAAAATAACATAAAATAAATACCCATCTACGATAATATGTAAGACAGGGTAGGTGATTCAATTGAAAGTGTTCTACGGTCCCTTATTGTTTGAAGAGAAAAGTCACTGGTTCATTTTGGATGTTAAGTTTTTTAAGTATATTGAAATTTTAAGAACAGTGGCCAAAAGAATAGAAATAGAGTGAGATCTTCAAAAATAATAGAGGGGAAACATGAAATTTAAAAATACCATTGATTCCCGCCCCCCTAAAAAATGGGGTGCCCGGGTGCCTCGGTCAGTTGAGCACCCTACTCCTGATTTTGGCTCGGGTCATAGTCCCAGGATCATGGGATCGAGCCCCAACATTCTTTCCCTCTCTGACCCTCTCCCCTGCTCATGCTCTCTCTCTAAAATAAAAAATACAAATACAAATACCATCGATCCACAAGAAGACAGAAAAAGAAAATCAACAAAGCAGAGAAAAGGCAGATTAAACAGAGAGTGAACATGGGCTTCCAGAAAGACATTTAAATATACCCATCATAAATGTACACAGACAGACTAATATTCACCAGCTAATAGACAGAATGTCAGACTTCGTTTTTGAAAAAAAACAATGATATGCCAGCATACGAAATGAGAATTAAAAATACAAAAAAAAAAAATCTGTCATAGCTTACCGATATCGAATGAAAGAGACTTCAAAGCCAAACCACGCTGTCGTGAATAAAGAGGGTTGCTATCACATTCAAAGGTTTGCTTCACCAGGATAATGCGGCAATTCCTTATTTGTCCTGATTAACAGCACTGCCTCATTTATAAGATTGAAATTAACAGAAATAGAAGAGAAACCGTCAAGGCCATCAACGGAGTGGGAGTGAAATATATCTTTCCTAGGAAAAAATAAAGCATATAATCAGGGAGCTATAGAAGTTTTGAAGTACACAGCGAACGAGTTTCACCTAACGAATATGTCATGTATATCCCTATAGCAAACAGGGAAGTCGTATTCTCAACCACTCAAAAAGCATTTATAAGGACTGCAATGCCACAGGTCAGAGAGCTCTTAAGACTTTTCATAGAACTGGCATCAAATAGACCACGTTCAGCCAAATCCAATTAAGCTAGAAATCAACAATAAAAAGATAGGTTTAAAACCAACGCATTTGGGCATTTCAGAAACACAGTTCTAAAAAAAAAACCTTTTTGTTGTGGGAATTTCCAAGCATACATATAATCAATCCTCTGTTTGCATCACCACCTTTGATTATCAATGTTTAAACACATGCATACACACACACACACACACACACACACACACTCTTTAAAATAGCTCATGGGCCAAGAAATCATCATGGGAGCATGACGGGAACATTTAAATACCTGAGACTAAGCCCTAATAAAATCATATACATCAAACTGTGGCATGCGCTAAAGCAATACTCCCAAGGTTAATTTATCATCTTAAATGCTTATATTAGGGAAGAAAAACCCAAAAAGTAATGATCAAAGCATCATTTAAGGAGTTAGTAACAGAACACAGGATCGACACAAGGGAAGGAGTAGGAAGAAAATAATAATACATACAAAGTAAAACTAATGAAGTCTAAAGTAGCTGTAATAGAAAGGATCATCAAAGCCAAAAACAGGTTACTTGAAAAGCCTTAAAAAGTAAGCCATCTTTCACTGAGAATACTTAAGAAAAAGAAGGTACCATATAGTGATTTATCAGGTATAACTCAAAGAGAAAAGACAAAGGTAAACAGAAGGTGTGTTATACATAATAGGAGAATGCTGTAAACACGCCAATACCAATGTATATGAAAACAGAAGAAACGGACATTGTTTTGGGAAAACGCTTATCAAAGTTAACGCAAGAAGAAATAGAAGACCTGAATGCTCCAAAACCACCTAGAGATGGTACCTTATCCAGTAACAAAGAACAAACTCATGGAATAGGTAGGCTTTTCTATTCAGCCTGCATAAAGCCATGGCACCTGCTCACCAAATGTGGTAACTATTGGGAGACTCAGGGGAACCTACACAACCAGATTCTCCAAACACCAAGCAAACAGGTCCTAGAACTACATGAACCCAACCCGTAAGTTCTCCAAAACCACAGAGCGAGTCGTGGACATTTAAGGAGCTTCCAACAAACTCTTTGTGAAAGCTGAGCTTCACATCAAAGACAGGTATCCAAAGGGAAAGAGGCAATCTGTCAAGTCACCCGGATGAGGAATTAGTCCCACCCCCCTGAGTTTTCCTGGAAATCCCAAAGCAGATCTAAAAGTGCCTAAAAGTTTCCCAAAGATGTGCGACGTATCCCCAACTGACAGGGTTTACGGTTCTCTGAGCTGCAGGTTTGAACCTTCCTTAGGTTAAACATTTTCTTGAAGTTTATTTTGAGAAAGAGACAGAAAGCACAGGTGGGGCAAGGACAGAAAGAGACAGAGAGAGAGAATCCCAAGGCAGTTCTGCACTGTCAGCACAGAGCCCGACGTGGGGCTCAAACCCACGAACCTCGAGATCGTGACCTGAGCCGAAGTCGGACGCTTGAATGACTGAGCCACCCAGGTGCCCCATAACCTTCCTTAGGTCAAGTTTGTCGTGGAGAACACTCGCTGTCCCTTCTCTCGGCTCTTAGCTAGTTTCTTAGAGAGCCTGTAAGAGTGGCTTTGCGCTGTCAGAACAGAAACTAATTTGCAGCTTTGCAAAGGAGCACACCCAGGCACGCGCGCACACACACGAACACCCCACAGCTCCTCTGTCATGTGGAGAAGGAAAGAGCGATCCCCAATTTCCCAAGGGCGCCTCTGGGTGCTACTTAATCCTGTGGCATCTAGTGATCCGGGGAGTGGACACAGAAGGAAGGAAAAGCAATCGAGCCCTGTGCTTTTCCTGCTTGACTCCGCCCCATCCACATTTAGTGCAAGCTTATTACCATCATTTGCTTCTCCAGTGAATGCAATTAAACACACCTCCATGCCTGATCCGCTGGGAACCTGAAATGTTGCTTACAAATTACCCACCTCCCTTGGCCATTAGCGGGCCTGTACGAGCCCCAGTGCGTTCTAACAACCAGAGAGGAACGCGGAAAAAGCGAGGGCTTGGAAGGGTCGTGAACCCGAGGTTTGTGTCCTGCATCACGGTGGTCCCCACCTCACAGTCCTTCAGTAAAACTGAATCCTAACATATGGCTACCCATGTTTTCGTGGAAAACCCCAGTCCCTTTGGGGGCGCCCGGGTGGCTCAATCGGTTAAGCGTCGGACTTCGGCTCAGGTCATAATCTCACGGTTCATGAGTTCGAGCCCCATGTCAGGCTCTGTGCTGACAGCTCAGAGCCTGGAACCTGCCTTGGATTCTCTGTCTCCCTCTCTCTCTCTGCCCCTTCTTCGCTTGTGCTCTGTCTCTCTCTGTCTCTCAAAAATAAATACACACTAAAAAAAACAAACAAACAAACAAACAAAAAAAAACAACCCAGTCCCTTTGACTCACTCACTGTCCCGGATTCAGTCACGCCCTATCCCGGATCCACGATTGCCTTGCCTTCTGTCTGAGGGGGCCCTGGGTGTGGCCAGAAGTGCCTGCGGTTCTGAAACAAGGTCTCTGCTGCTGCTGTCATCGCCACTACAGACGCGGTGCCCATGGCGACAGCTGCTGCTGGTCCCTGATGTCACGAGTCAGGTGGCATCCTGCCTCACACCTGTGCCGTGCACCTCGGCTTCCCAGCCACCGTTCTGGGGCTTTTGCGTGGCCGCTGAGTGCAGGATGCACCCCTAAGCACCCACACTTAGCCTGAAAATGCAAGGAAAGCTTTGCGCAATGGGACGTGATGTCGGTAAATAAATTCTTCCTCCTTTCTCCTCTTGGCAACGTGGCCTCTCTGAGGGCTACCTGAGAGCCTGCGGGGTTGCCCTACGGTAAAGCTGTCGTCACTGGGCAACACCCTCTCCTACGTTTGTTCCCCACTTTTCCAGCCCCACTCTTGATCTCTGGGATCGCACTCCCCAATAAAGTGTTCGGCCTTCTGCTCTTTTCTTTTTTTAATTTTTTTTTTTTAACATTTATTCATTTTTAAGAGTGAGAGACAGAGTATGAGTGGGGGGAGGGGCAGAGAGAGAGGGAGACACAGAATCCGAAGCAGGCTCCAGGCTCCGAGCTGTCAGCCCAGAGCCCGACGCGGGGCTCGAACCCACGGACTTCGAGATCATGACCCGAGCCAAAGTCGGACGCTCAACCGACTGAGCCACCCAGGCACCCCCGGCCTTCTGCTCTTAAACCCTAGGCTCTGTTTTCTTGTTTGTTTGTTTGTTTGTTTGTTTGTTTGTTTGTTTTAGGGAACCCAGAATGAGATGCCATTCTTGAAAAGAAAATGCATTTTCTCCTTTTCTCTTTGTGCCGCCTCCTTTAGGAACTGGAACTCCTGTTCTTTGGCTGTGGGGCTCTAAGCAACCTTGCCTGGTCCCCACCTTGTACTAAATCTATCAAGGCACTGGCAATTGATTGTGTACGAAACAAACACTCAGCTGCAACTTTTACAAAGGCACTTTCTGCTGGAGGATTTCACAGCTCTGTTTTTGTTTTTGTTTTTTCTTTTTCTTTTTTTTTTTCACATAGCCAGAAAGCAAATCCTGACGAATCCAAATCCATTTGCAAGCAAAGGGTGGTTCAATAAAGTCAGAGGCAAGCAAGAGGGAGGAGCATCTGTCTTCAGGGTGGGTTTCCATCACAGATTAAAGTATGTTAGCATTCAAATATAATAACTTAGTTTCAGACGGTCGGCTGGTTTCTCTCGACTTCATTGACAAGAAAAAAAAAATTAATTGTAGAATTCCGAGTGTTTAAAAGCGATTTCTCTAATCGCACACAAGAGTGATGTAAAAAGGAGATATAAGGAGAAAATGTAAAATGGTGTTAGTCCACTAGGTATTGTGTTATGCTTCCCATTCCTGGATCAAAAAAAAAAAAAAGGTTTCAAAAAAAAAAAAAAAAGAAAAGGAAAAACACAAACAATAGGACTATTGTGATGTAGTTTTTCTATTGCTGGTTAAAATGAAACATTTTTACATGAAATATTCATTGTTATGTTTTTAAAGGCTTAGGATTTTAATTAGCAGAGGGAATGACGGGAAGATTTCATATTCCCTAGTGGCTATTCTGCTACCTTAGACTCTCCCCCTTCACAATCGGGAGCAGGGAGCTCTTGAAATGCCTGTTGGGGTTTTGAAAAACTACATCTTGAGATGTGAATTTTTCTATTGGAGCATTTCAGCCTTTTCATAAACCTCTCTGTTATCTTCTTTTGGAGATGCTAAATATATAGCACAAAGATCGGTTCTAAAATGAAATGTGAAAGGCACCGCAGGCTTTATATAAGCAAGCGTGGTCGCGCATTGGCCATTCATCCCGCTGAAACACCTGTTTCAGCCACAATTCGAGACTTTTCAAACAGACTTCCTTGGGCATATCAGGTCTCACAAAGATGACAACTAAACGAATGTGCTGTCTCGTATTAGATTCTGAATTGGCAGATAGACATATATCCTTCGTTCATTCAAAGGGATGAATAGAAACATTTATGAGCACTCTGTCAGTCACCGGGCTAATACATTTTGTATACAGTGTCGCCTCTGATTCTGTGCTAGTTAGGATAACGCTAGCTGCTGTAACAAAGAAACCTCCAAATCTCAGTGGACTGTCACACTCTGTCCCCTAATTATCTACAGTAGGTGTCCCCGGTTGACAGGTGGCTTTCCTCCACCTAATGAATCCAGGACCCGGTTTTTTCCTTGCCATGGCTCTATCGTCTGTGCTACAGGATTCTGGAGTGTTCATCGTCCGGCTGGCAGGCCCAAGAAGTAGGGAAAGCACACCCATCCCTAATCACTTCAGTTCACACGGAAGACGAATCCAGACATCACCCGGATGCAAGAGAGAGTCCGCAAATGTCGCAGCTGGCTGCATGACCCCTTCCCAGAGACCCCTTCCGCAAATGTCGCAGCTGGCTGCATGCACAGAGGGAGCACACATTTTAGGGGATAACTAACCATCTCCCTTCCTCCCTCTCTCCCTCCTCTCTCCTCCTCCCCCCCCCCCCCAGAGCTGTGAACCCACAAACAAACCCTATGAATTAGGCATAGTTTTTCCATTTCACTCACGATGAAACAGGCTTTTGCAAATTTCCTAAAGTCTCAGGGTAAGCGGGTTGGGATAATAACCCAGGTCTATAAGACTCTAAAACCCTGGATTTTTCTAACATATCATGTGACATGTAACAAGTATTTGTACAGCTTTTTCAATATACAAAGCACTTGGGGCTTATTGGGAACTGGTGTGTGAAACAGCACCCCCCCCCCCACCGGTTTATATAAATAATGTATTTCCCACAATTTTACCCATTGATTTTGAATGAATTAGTGTATACCCCTGGGGACTTCGAACATTGATATATTTGTTTATTCCTGACGGGTTTTTTTTTTCATGTTCATTTTAGACCATAGCCTATTTTCATAGTATAATTCTTAACATGGCAGAAATTGTTTTAGAAGATGTATAGATTTGGCTGTAATTTCCATGGAAAGCTTACTCATAATTTTTTTCAACAACTTTGGCTTGGTTTGTGGTCCACCAAAAATAAAAGTGATACTTGGAACTGCTTCTGCCTGGGTTCAGTGAATTAATGTGGTTAGTTCTGGTTTATAGTTAAGTTGAATTCTGATTCCTAGTAAAAACAAAGTCGCATTTCAAGTCAAATAGCCTGTTATACGTTTTATTTATTTATTTTTTTAATTTTGTTTTCAGCACAGAGCTGTTTCCTCCAGCACTGAGGCAGTAAATCTTGGGTCAGATGAAGATTTCTTCTTTCCTGTCACAGTGCCCCCTCCAGCTCTTCCCCTGATGCATTTCATGTCTATTTCGTCTTCCATGGTTTAGTTATATTGACTGTTCAGGTCATCAAAATGGTGTTTCTTTTTGTTTGTGGGGGAGCCACAACTAGGAAGTAAGCATGAAGGGTGTTCCAGTCACCTATCTCTGCAGAACCACCCAGCCTAAAAGCTAGTGACATAAAACAACCATTGTGTTACGTCTGTGGGTTCTGCAGGTCTGACATTTGCGAAGGACTCTGTGGAGACACTTTGATTCTGCTCCCTGATGTCTGGGACCTCAGCTTAAAAAGACGCAAAAGCTGGGGGTGAGTTGACAGCTGGGGGCTAGACCCATCTGAAAGTCTCCTCGCTCACCTGCTCAATGACTGATACTGACCAGGACCTCAGATGAACTCTTGGCTGGGCCATCTTTACCTGTGGCCTCCCCATGGGTCCTGAGCTTCCTCACGGCGTAACAGCTGGGTGCTAAGTGTAAGTGGCCCAAGAGAACAGGGCAGGATGACCTATTGGACACATCACATGGCATCATTTCTACCATAGCATTAGTTGGGCGCAATCACAAAGTTCTGCCCAGGTTCAAGCGCAGGGGACATGGACCCCACCACTCAGCAGGACGGGGTGGTCAAAGTCACACGGTAAGAAGGTGTGGGGTAGGAGACATGTTGGAGACCATCGTTGGAAGGTACAATCAGCCACAGGAGGTTCAGGAGACAAACCCAGGAAGGTGGGAGCTGTCACCACATTTCTCTCAGGCTGCTGCTACTCAATAAATCACTGCAGGTGTGGCCGGAATCAATGGAGGCCAGACCAGATGGTAACGCGTTATTGGACTTTACGAAAGGCTCGGGATTAACCAAACAGAATGACAATACAGAGAAGTTCATTTTATAGACCAGACGTAGCTGTTTACGGATGCACAGAGCTGGCCCCTACAGAGCAGGCCCCTCCATTCCAAGCTTCTGGAACGTCAGCCCCCCCCATCCTCCCTCCCACGGCAATGCCCAGGCATGTGTCCCCACCACACAAGGTCCAGAAGACAGTTCTCCAAGGCTCGGGTAAAGTCTGGGGTCTCCCTCTCAAATCTGCCCTCCCTATCCCAGGCTGAATGACAACGGAAACATCCACTCCTTCAAATGTATGGCCCTGTCTTTCATTACTGCCCAATGCATCAGAACACGTTAGTTTGACATTAGTTTATTTCTCAGGGCAGAGTGCGTTTGATACTGAGCTTACCAGATGTGAGGCCTCCGATGAATGGCCCAGGCTGGGTTTCAGCCATGGTGGTCAGGGTTCTATGAGCTATCCTCCCGCAGAAAGGGTGCGAATGTACCTTCCTATGTCTTCTGACTTTCTCTCCCAATTTCTTGTGAGCAAACGCACGAAAATACACGCACACACAGCTTCCAAGCACATAAGCACATCTGATACTCGAAATTACCTGTTGGAATAGGTATTACTATCCCCATTTTGCAGGCCATGAAACTAAGGCTTAGCCGGAGTTATGAGCCATGCCCAAACGTCTTTAAACCAGGATTAACAAGCCAATTTCTAAACTCCTTTGTGTTTTTTGCCTCAGACCGCACTGGCTGCGCGGATTCAGAAATTCTCATTTTGAATCTCATACACAGAAGTCAATATTTCCTACCTGATATTAACTCATTCATCATTTCCTTTGCAGTCTTTGCTTCGGGTTGTAGGTAGCTCCCCACCACCGCTCTCCCTCCTCCTTCCCCACCCCTCCCTTTGAGGCCATCAATTTATTTTCGATCATTATCGCTTTGGCTTGAATCTGCACCGGTTTCCTCTAAGTGATAGAACACCCTGTATCCCAAAGAGAAATGCCACTATTCTGCAAAGCAAGCCTTTGAGTCTCTTTCTAAAGAGAGTTCCTGCAGTGTGGCAGATTTTAATGACCCCCATCTCTCATGCCTGCATTGGGTCACCTGAGCCACACTGCTCAAAATGATCCAACCATCTCATAATGCAGGCCGTGGCAGACTCAGGCTCACCGCAGGGTACCCGGCCTAATTCATTACACCATCCAAAGCCATAAATCACAGGATTCTCCCCCTTCCCTCCCTTCCCTCCCACCAAAACGAGAGCTCACATGAAATCTATTTACATGGCATGATTATTCAATTAATTTTTTCATTACGCTTGCCAGGAAGCATTGCCAGGATTTCTAAAACTGCCCTGTGTGTTTGCATTACTGATGACGGTGGCCCGTGCTCCTTAATTTAGCGATCCTGGCCCCTTGGGAGGTCATGCTGAGCCATATGCAGACTGGGGACCAGGGAGGGGGTGGCTGCCTGGTGAGGAACCTGAGTGCCCGACACGTGTTTAGGATAATCACAGAGATATTAACAACTCTCCGTGCTATCCCTACGGCCCCATCCCCACTGCAGTGTTCTTCACACAGGCGTGCAACTGTCATCCTCAGCAGCCGAGGTGATTACAGGAGCCCCTGATTGTTCTGTCTCTTTGACCCCTTCCAATCTATCCCCCACACAGGCTGCCCTAGTGATCTCTCTCCAATGTGAATCCGACTTGCTCTTATACATCAGTGCTGCCTGGAGGTCCATGGGACAAAGTACAAACTCCCAGCTTGCTCTGCATGTGACACCCAGCGTGATCTGGCCTGACCCACCTGGCCGGCTCAGCCCATGCTCCCTAATCCCTCGGCCACATAAATACCTCCAAGGCGCTCACAATTCCTCAGCCAAACAGGCTCTCCCTGGCACCCTGGCTATTCTTCTGCCTGAGGTGCCTTATATTTCCTGACCACCGCCCCCCCCCCCGACAAATTTGTACCCACTGTTTAATACCCAGCTCAAATGTCACTTCTCATGGGAAGTTTTTGTGGCTCTCACAAGGCACCAGCAATCTTTTTCTGTGACGTCCATAGCACATTGTACATGCCTTTCTCGTAGCCCGGACCTGGGATTTTATTTCTCTTTCCCATGCACGAGTTAGTTAGATCAGAGCCCTGCTCATTATTTCCTGTTGCCCTTCAAGACAGGGACTCTCAAAATGACAACTTTGGGGGAAAAAAAAAAAAAAAGATGATTTGAAATTCACCTAGACCTCTTGAGAAGCCCCAGAACTGATATTTTTAACAGCTTGCAAAGTTGCTTCTTTTGCTGCTAACTTGGCCAAGTCTGTTGATCTGGAGTTAGAGACCTACCATCCCAGCACCTGCTCTGCCTCAGGAAGTGGTCTAATGGTTGTTTCCCGAATGAATGGAAAAACGTGTGCCTGTTAGGCCAGCAGAATCACAGAGCAAGCAGTGCTCTGCCGAGGAAGGCACAGAGCAATGGCCACCCTTTCTGTCCCCTGTCCCTTTGAGGCCAACACTGATCTGAAAGGTATCCCGGCGCTGTGAACTGTTAGAAAAGAAGTGGCTGGAGTGTGGATTTGGGTCTCACCTAAGTGCACTTGGACTTCTGGCTCTAAGCACAGTGCATCCTGGCTGCCCTTTCCCATGGACTCTGCAAGCCACAGTAGGATAGGGCGGTTACAACTCTGGTTACAGAGCATTTAAGGATGCCTCTGGAAGCCCAGCCTTCTCTTCCCTTGTTTGGGCCCTGGGAAGCCCTTTAGGATCCACCAGCCCCCCCCCGCCCCACCCCCCAGGCTGTAACCAGAGTTGTAAACATCACCTCCCATCCTACTGTGGCTAAAGTCAACCCCCCTGGACTGCTTCTGCCCCCTTTCTGGAGCACTGATGCCTTGGGCGGATTGTCTGTGTTTCCCAAACCGACCTCCCCTCCTGGTTTTCTTAGAGAAGGCAGTCTCTAGCACTTAAGTGTCAGACTATCTGACTCCAAAGGCTATTTCATTAGCCAATCCTTTCTCCAAGTGGTGCCTTCCAGCAGGGCCGGAAGTAAAAGTCCTTGTGTACCTACTCTGCATTTGAATTTGGGAAAAACCTGTAGAGAAAAAGTAAGTATGGCAGTCCCCCCCATCCACAGGGGATATGTTACAAGACCCCCAGTGAGTCCCTGAAACCATAGTGAGCACCAAACCCTATATATACTATGGTTTTTTCCTATACACACATACCTAGGGTAAAGTTTAATTCATAAATTAGGCATAGTAAGAGGTTACCAACAAGCACGGATAAAATAAAATAATTACAGCAATATGCTAGAACAAAAATTACATCAACGTGGACTCTCTCTCTCTCTCTCTCTCTCTCAATATATCTGATGATGCTGTATTCACGCTTCTGGTGATGATGTGAGATGCCAAAATGGCCACGCGGTGAGATGGAGTGAGCGAATGTTGCAGGTGTCCTTGCATAGCCTTAAGCTACTTACTGACCTTCTGAGGACACATCAGAAGGAGGATCATTGGCGTCCTGACTGCAGTTGACTGCGGGTAACTGAAACCACAGAAAGCGAACCCACAGGTAAGGGGGGGGGGGGGGCGGTGCTCATTACCAGGGCTGAGGCAGCAAAAGACCCCGGTGTTCCTAATCAAGTGGGCCATAGAAGGATCCAGGGCCAAGGATCCCTACTGAGCTTCTAGCCTGGGAAGCTCACTCCGCCTGGGTCCTGTGCAGGTGGGGAAGAACTCAGCCAACCCATTCATTCAGTTGGCAGGATAGCGTGAAAAGAGCCAGCTGCGGAAATTCAACCTCACACGCACATTTATTAAGGTGATAGGGGTCAGGGGAAGAGGGAGGAAATTCAAAGGCATCATAAGGTAAAATTTGTCCTCGAGGGAACGGGGTACAGTAGGACTCACAAACACAGAATTACAATAAACCTGAGTCTCACTGCATTCCGGGACCTAGAAATGTGCTAAAAATAGGGGGTGAAGGGCAATTAGCCCCAGTGGGCGCGAGAGGTGTAGGGAAAGACGTCCCTTGAAGGATGAGAACATTCCATCCCTGTGGCCTCAGCCTGCGTGAGAGTGGCTGGCAGGGGATGGGTGTCAGGAGCAGACAGTTCCCTCCCCACCACACAAAGGTGGCAGGTGATTATTTTGTGTCCCCAGGCAGGAGATTTATTTAACTTCCTTTTGGCGGAGACCAATAAATGTTATCGCAGTCCCTGCTGTAAAGTTGCGAAGTCCCTTTTAAAAACTCAGGCTCTTAATTCACCCCATTGCCTACCAGGGACCAGGAAGTCTTCAAGGGATGGGCAGGGTGGGGGAGGAGGCGGGGCTTTTATCAGCATGGATCGTGTCCCTTGAGGGGTTTCCTGCTCTTCCTTTCCATCTCCCTCCCCTCTCTCTCTTCCCCTGAAAGCTAGCCACAAAAGATACATGGGACCTTTGGAACGTGTTGGATGGTTTAATGGAGGTCTTTCTGCTTTTCTCCCGCCAGGCTTCCCCACACCCCCAGTCCCCGCCTCCCCCCACCCCACCGGAAACACTGCCGGGGCAGCAGCCATTTTCCCTCCTTTTGGGGGGATTAATGGTAAATCCTGTCACTGGGCCTTTGACCGGTCTTTAGCCACTCTTTGGGACTTTTTAGCAGACTGAGTCAAGAATTGACATGCTAGTTGATTCTGTGAAAGAGGCCACGTGACCCTCCTCTGCCTGTGCCCCCTGAAGAAGAAGGAAAAGACTGGAGGCTTTTGTTCCCTTGGTATTATTACTAAAATGAATATGTGGTGGGCTTTTTGGAAAACTCGAGATATTCCAGAAAGTAGTGAAAACAAAGTCTTTTGAAAAGAAAAACCTGGGGATCCCACAACTCAGAGATAATTATAAACATTTTGGTACAGTTCTTGACGCACATAATTTGCAATTTGTGACTTTTGCCCTGCTCTCACCACCGAGTTTTCATACGCAGACGATCATCTAGTACTCTTCTGTTGTGACAGAAAATACAACTCAAAGTACCTAAGCGGAAATGGGCGTTTATTGGCTCACGGAGCTGAAACTGCAGGGAACAGCACGTGTCATACGTGGTGGAACCCAAAGAGTCAAACTGTGTCCCTCAGACCTGACTTCTCTCCACCTCTGCCCTGCTTCCCTGTATTACCTCCATCTCAGTTTGCCTTTCTCCTCATGACAGCAAAATGGCAGTCAGAAGTTCTAGAATAGTCTTCCTCGGCTCAGAGCAAGTTCTAGAAAAAGTCCACTATCATTAGATCTGGTTCAGTCCCCTGCTCAGGTCTGAGCCGATCTGGGATGATATGATGCTCTGATTGGTCAAGACTTTGTCACACGCCCACTCCCGGAGCCAATAAGAGTAGGTATGTAGAATGAAGCCGCGAAGGGGTCCTGCCAGATTCCATCTTGACCCAAAGTGGCCCCAGTCCGTGCACATTGATTTGACCCCCAGGTTTCCGGAGGTGGGCCGGAAAAACTCTTTTGTCAGCCCTTCAGCTTTTATGAAAGTCAACTAAACATGTGAAATAAAACCTGCTTTTCTTATCCGATCGTCTAGGCTACACAGAGGCGAAAGTCACTCATTTCACTCGTTCAGCCAACATTTCATGAGCTGTTTATGTGCCAGACATTATTCTAGAAACTTGAGGCTACAGACTTTGAAACGAAGGATATAAATCTGCTCTCGGATAGCGAAGCAAAGCTTCTGCCCTTAAAGAAATCGGAACTAGGTGCATTAGCCTTACGGAGATGGAATGTTCCTAGGTAAAAGCAAGGCGTAGCAGTGAGCTACCTGACTTTATTAACTTATCCAGAGAACTATGTCAGTCAGAAGAGGGATGTGATCACAGAACATAGAAAAAAAAAAAAGGAAAATGAGAGATTCATTTTGTCGGTGCCCATCATAGCTCCTCTGTTATCCTAGGAAGTCCACAGGAACACATGAATTGTTTGATTTCTCTGTGGACGGAGATGCATCAGAGCCTGATGATATTAAACATTCAAATCTGCCACCAAGGCCCTTTGCTCTGATCTCTTATAATCCATGCAACCTTCTGACAATTTGGCTTTATATGCAGTTTTTCCTACATGGAGAAAATGTGCAGATCAGCCCAATGTGAATGCCTGCTCCTCTTGTACGTGGCACTTCCCGCTGTAAATTAGTGAATTGACGTTTTGATTTATATACATGAGATTCTTGTGAGCTGGGTTAATTTGCACCCTGAGAAATTGGCCCACTTAATATGCGGAGAGAATCAAGCTTCCAAGCCCCCGAGGCTGAGGGTTGGATTCACGAAAGCGATACCATCCTGTAGAGCTACCCGATGACCAGCCAACCTGCTTAGCACAGTGCCTGGTACGTAGAAGTTGTCCAACAAATGCCTCTTGGCTTAAATGGGTTTGGTCTGAATGGATCTGATTTAATTAACATTGGGAGAGAGAGAGGCTCATGGACTGGCGAGGTCACCAGGAAAGGTCAGTTGGGGCTCTGTGAGTGAATGAGACCATCCAGAAATAACGGGACCATAAGGAGTTGGGGGGGGGGGGCGATGCTGATGGCAATAATTCAGGGAACTACCGTAAGGAGAAGCTGGAAGAAGAAGGCCATCTGAAGGTCATTCAAGGAAGAACATTGAAGAGTAGGGCATTTGAAGGTCACTCAGAGAAGAAGCCTGAGTAGGGCTGAGATAAGGTAATGAAATACCCCAAGTTCTCGTCTGTTCCCTCTGTCTGTGCTCTTTCCGTGGATTGTGTATATCCCTGGCTTTAAGGACTATTTATAGATATTATCTAATAATAATCCAAACTCCTACGCCCAAGTGACCATTAGCCATCTATAGTGAGATATGTAATGGAGCTCCTTAATAGACTCGAAACAGGACTCTTGACTCTTCTCCTCTAAACCTTTTTTTCCCTTAGTGTCCTTGATGTTATAAAAATTTTTTTTTTCAACGTTTATTTATTTTTGGGACAGAGAGAGACAAAGCATGAACGGGGGAGGGGCAGAGAGAGAGGGAGACACAGAATCGGAAACAGGCTCCAGGCTCTGAGCCATCAGCCCAGAGCCCGACGTGGGGCTCGAACTCACGGACCGCGAGATCGTGACCTGGCTGAAGTCGGACGCTTAACCGACTGCGCCACCCAGGCGCCCCTCCTTGATGTTATAAATGGTGCTCCAGATGTTCAAGCTGAATATCAGGGCATCCCCCACAATCTGACCACGTTCTTCACGCACCTTCTCCCCCACATCAAATCTGTCACTACTTCCTGTGCCCGTCTCTCAAAAATAGGTCTCAAGTTCATAAACTGCCCTCCACCTCCACTGCTCGTAGTCAAGCCACCAATATTTCTTGCATACAGGCGATCTTCCTGATTGTATCTTTGGTGCCTCTGTTCCTTAAAAGCACACCTTGGTTCATATCACTCCCCTGCCTAGAAACATTTAATGGCTTTTCCATTGAAACTAAGATAAGGGGCGCCTGGGTGGCCCAGTCGGTTAAGCGTCCGACTTCGGCTCAGGTCACGATCTCACGGTTCGTGAGCTCGAGCCCCGCGTCGGGCTCTGCGCTGACAACCGGCTGGAGCCTGCTTCCGATTCCGCGTCTCTCTCTCTCTCTCTCTCTCTCTGCCCCTCCCCTGCTGGCACCCTGTCTCCCTCTCTCTCAAAAATAAATAAACGTTAAAAATTTTTAAAAAGAAGAGAAAAGAAAGAAACTAAGATAAAACACAAAATCCTCATCATGGCCTAAAAGTTACACGTGAACTCATCCTGAATAACCTTCCAACTCCTTCTCTGCCACTAACTTGTTATTGGCTACGACTCAGCCACACTGGCTTTTTTTTTTTTTTTCTTCTCTCTTGTGTGAACATACCAAGCTCATTCCGTTCTCAGGGGCTTGGCACTAAGCTATCCCTTCTGCCCCTAGAGTCTATCCCAATCTTTGCAGGACGGCCAGCTGTTATTTGGGCCCCACTCTTATGTCTCCTCCTAACCACCTGTAAGGACCTTATTAAACTCCCCAGCTCCACTTACAGCCACACTGTAACACATCACCTTATTCCATGCTTCCCATGACGCCCTCTTGCTAAGCTGCTAGTTGCCCTCTTTCCACTACCCACTCCCACCACTGTGTCTTCCAGAATCTATAAGACTACCTGGCGTTTACTGGATGCTCGGTTAATATTCATTCGATAAAAGATGAATAGGTAGGCGCACCTAGGTGGCTCAGTCAGTTGAGAATCTGACTCTTGACTTTGGCTCAGATCGTGAGTGATCTCACAGTTCGTGAGTTCGAGCCCCACGTCTGGCTCTGCACTGACAGCACAGGGCCTGCTTGGGATTCTCTCTCCACACCCCGCTTCTCTCTGCCCTTTCCCCACTCGCTTTTTCTCTCTCCAGATAAATAACATTTTTAAAAAAGACGAATGAATAGAAGGTAAGGATCTAAAAGGAAACTCTATGGGAGGAGGAGTTGGCAAGCAGCCTGCCCCCGTTTCGCCACAATATATATTTTCTCCACCAAGGATCCCCGTTTTAAAATCTGGTTCCATTTACAGTATTTTATTTTGCATTCGAGGACCCGAATACTTGATCTGCGGTTCTTCTTGACAGCCCCAGGAGTCATGCCAAAAAGATGAAAAATCCACCCATCCTGCTGAACTACTAGAAAGATGATTTTTTTGTGCATGCAAACCCAGTATTTACGCTGGAATACCGAAACGTGATTCTGGAAGAAAAAAAAAAAAAGTCACCAGAAGATACAATTCATTGCAATCTAGTCCCGCTTTCTATTTTTCACCTTGAGCGGACAACTTGAACTGTCTGAGCCTTAATATCCCAGCTGTAAAGTAGGCGTACCAATACTAGCCTCTTCTTACCTACCAGGTCTGGTTTAACTCATAAAATGGGAAAAATATATAACCATGGCTTCAGGTTAGAGATTTTAGAGTTTATAGAGCTCGTGAATTTTTTGATAGCTTTGGAGAAAAGAGTGAATTATTATTTTTACGGCCATAATTCAGAGACAGTTCATCACGTTATATAACTTTGAAAAGAATTGTTTTTTAACCAGAGGAAGAACATGTTTACATTATGGACTGTTGCGCTAGTAATGGGATCCGTCGCCACAGCATCAATGAAAAGGAAGACACTAGAAGGAGAGAAATGGGAAATCAATTTATCTACTTTTCCAACCCAACATTTATATGCTGACACCGAGCGCTGGCGGTTATTGAGTCAAGTATCAGATGTTTATGCAATGTCTCAAACACTACAGGCTGCCAAGGTTTTCTTCTGCAAATTCCAATTGCCTGACTTAAGTTCCAAGTAGGATTTCTTTCTTCTGCTACACATCCAGGGTATTGCATTGAATATTTTCCACCTGCGTTTAGTAGGGGGAGCTAAATGACCTCAGAGTTATGTAAGTTAGAATTGGTTATTGCTGCAAATAACAACAACAAAAACAACAACAATTGACTAATTCGCTCAAAAACATTGGGGTTTGTCTCTTCTAATAAGAAATCTAGGAGAGGGCAGTCAGGCTAAACCCATATGATAACTGGATGATGCCATCAGCGAGTGTGCTCTTTTTTTTTTTTTTTGAAGTTTATTTATTTTTTTGAGACAGAGAGAGACAGAGCATGAACGGGGGTGGGGCAGAGAGAGAGGGAGACACAGAATCCGAAACAGGCTCCAGGCTCCGAGCTGTCAGCACAGAGCCCGACGCGGGGCTCGAACTCACGCACCGTGAGATCATGACCTGAGCCGAAGTCGGACGCTTAACCGACTGAGCCACCCAGGCGCCCCAATGGTGCGCTCTTAAATACTTAATCACCATTCTGCAATTCGACCTAATTTGCATGTTTGTCAATTTCCATCGTGTGCCTACTTCCGCCACCTTTGATTTTAAGCTACCAACGTGACAGAACCAAATGCGGACTTCCAAAGAGATACTCAGTCGCATGCCGTCATAAAGTATTTCCATCATACATTTAATAGATGTAAATAATCTCCAGAGTATAATTAGATGATGGTGACGCATAATAGAAGAAGGAGGAAATTATGAGTTTGGTCATTATCCTCTAGTATAATTTATCTTATTTTATTGTGAGTATATATGAGGCCATTTTTAGCAATGGCTGTGCTTGAACAACAGGTTTGCAAAACTCCTGGAAATTGAAGCGTCAACTCTTGCAAACGGATGCAAGTCATGTCCAACACACCACTGAATGCAGGTTGTTCACGTTCTTTTGCTCTGCCGTCTTCAGTGTGCAGACAGACCTTCATCTCCATGCTTGGTGCCCCATGGTCACAAAATGGCTGCTGACCTTCTAAGCCTCGCATGTGCATTCCAGGCAGGAGGGAGAGAAGGGGGTAAAAAGCTTAAGTGGCATGCCAGTTCTTAAAAAAGTACTTCCTAAAGCCCTACTGACCGGCTTCTGGTTACAAGTCATTGACCAGAATTGTGTCAAATATGCCTAGATGAGTGACGGCTAGTCAGAAAGGATTCACGGGTGAAGGCTGGGTTGGCCAACCAAACGAGTCTCCCATGACCATAAAAATATATTTCTAGAACTCCAGCGTTCAAGATACTACGCCATGCTCAGCACAATGATGCAGAGATGAAAATAGAGCAGTTCAAGACTCGGTGCCTGCCCTCGAAGATTCTTGGAAGATAAGACATGCACGCACGGAACTATAGCCAACAATTGCAGATGAATTCTCCTTTAACAGCACGGCAAGAGCCAGGCATTGGTGCAGGAGCTAAGGACCTCTGCACTTGGAGGCAGGCGTCACTCTGGACTGGGTGGCCCATTTCCACAGAAGCGCTCATCATTGCAGAAAGAGGACTCGGGTCAAACAAGTAACAGCCGCCAGGTTTATAAATTCTGCTTAATTTGAACCATTCGTTAGTGTACATGGATATGGCCTTTGTACACTGCTCTATTTCAGTTATTTTAGCTAATTGCATAGGAGACTTAAATTCGCGTTGAAATACACGGACCAAAATTAAATTACTCTCTCTGCAATGACCTACCTGCTTTTTCTAGGTAACGGATAATTATCATTTTCCTAAGCTCAGTCCAAACTCTTCAAAGCCCTCCGGAATCACGTTACTGGCATCGAGTGGTTTTTCAAGTGCTCCGTTTTTTAAAAACTCTATCTGCCTACCCAAGAAAGGATACCACTGAAACGCTTTAAAGCGCCATGTGACACGTAAACGATGATACATAATCGAAATGATGGTGATAATACTCGTTGGAGTATTATTGTCATTTCTCTGGAAATTTCCATCCTCGCCAAGGTTGAATTATGTCATGCCTGCGTTTCTTCCAACGTTCCAAGCTTCCCCTTGCACCCGGACAGCGCGAGGGACCCTCACTCTTACCGTGAATGGATTTCACCTAAGTGAACAAGAATGAAGGTTGCTCTCGGTTGCTGTGCTATACAAGTCTTCGGGGCTGTGGAATCAGCCCATCAATTTTACCTGATGTAAAGGTCATTCTCTTACTGCCTTTTAGTTTTGCCCTTTTAGCTCTGTGTGGGTCACCATTGAATTCCTGCCTTAAAAATTTTTTTTTAGCATAATGGCCTGTCTGAAACAGTGATGGGTCTGGAAAGTTCAGAGAAATTCTTGCCACAAGGTCCTTCAGGACCTGGGATAGACAAATAGTAGCATCCTCCTCTCGCATCCAGAAACCTTTCTCTTCTCCCCATTGCCCTGTGTCTTTCCCCATGTAACTCGCGTTGCCCCAGCCAAGAATAATATGTTCATCAGCTCTTGCCACAATAAGCCTACAAAACTAACTTCCCTGAAACACATTGCCTTCCAGAAGCAAGCATTTCTTTTCCTAACTCCCAAATCTGTGCAGTTTCTGGGATGGCCCAGCATGTGGGCCAGCCTAGCTTGGCCGCAGACTTCCGGTGAGGTTCGGGTCTGCCCGCGTGGCTCCACCTGTCTTTGGATAACAAGCTTCCCGGGCCATTGGTCTTTTCATGACCGGCTTCAGGAGGGCAAAAGGCAAAGAGAAACACACAAGGCATCCTGAAGGCTCAGCCTAGGGCCCACCATGGCCAAATGTGTTCGGTTGCCCGTTGGCCAAACCCAATGTCGGTGGGAGGGAAATCTACTATCCTCACTGCAGTGGAAAGTAAGTAAAGTCACTTTAAGAAGCAAAACAAACCAAAAAACAAACCAAAAAAAAAAAAAAAAAAAACCCCAAACAAGCAAACAAACAAAAACCAATGAACAAAGAGAAAAAGAGAGACAAACTAAAGAAAAGACTCGTAAATAGAACAAACTGGCGGTTGTCTGATGGGAGGTGGGGGGTGAGAGGGATGCGTGAAATGGTTTAAGGGGATGACGAGGTAGAAACTTCCAGGTACAAAATAAATAAGTCACAAAGACAAAAAGTACAACATAGAGAATATAGTTAATAAGACTGGAATACGGCTCTTTGATGGCAGATGGTAATCACATTTATTGCGGTGAGCGCTGAGTCACGCATAGAATTGTTGAATCATTAGGGGCGCCTGGGTGGCTCAGTGGGTTAAGTGCCAGACGCTTAATCTCAGCTCAGGTCGTGATTTCCCGGGTTCGTGAGTTCGAGCCCCACGTTGGGCTCTGCACTGACAGCACAGAGCCTGCTTGGGATTCTCTGTCTCCCTCTCTTTCTGTGCCCTTCCCATGTTCGTGCTCTCTCTCTCTCTCAAAAATAAAATAAGTAAACATTTAAAAAAAGAATTGTTAATCATTATGTTTTATACCTGACACGTAACCCTGTATGTTAACTATATTTCATTAAAATAAATATAAAGTCACTCGGCAAAGGGTGGGAATGAATACAGAGGACCCTTGAACAGCTTGAACAGCTGTGCACCCCCACCCCTTGCACAGACAAAAACCCCCCTATAATTTTTGACACTTCTAGAACGTGACTACTGATAGCCAACTGTTGACCCAAAGCCTTACTGATAACATAAACAGCGAGTGAACACGTATTTGGTATGTTCTCTGTGTTATATACCGTATTGTTACCGCAAAGTCAGCTAGAGAGAAGAAAATGTTATAAGAAAATCATAAGGAAGAGAGAGAGAGAGAAAAAAAAAGTATACAGCTGTACCGTATTTATCAGAAAAGGTCTGCACGTCCGTGCACCTGTGAGTTCGATCCGCGTCGTGCTGTTGAGGGTCTGCTGTCATTCTCATTCAGAGAGGACTTGAATTGTGACTAGTGATCTCGTAGCTCACAGACAGCCTTCCCCTTTTAGCATCATCTGCTTCCCCACGAGCAATTCACAAGGGATAGTTTTGCAAAGAAGCTTTTCTGGGGACTGACTGTTCTCTTGTCCACGAGTGCACATTGAATGCCCATAAAACATCCCACTAGTCACCGGGGCGGGGGGGCGAAGACAGGGGTGCTGTTCTAAAGAAAAACTCAGTAATGGGAACAACTGGCAAAACCACACTTGGTTGGGTTGGCTGGCAATGCGAAGTAATTCGTGATTAAGAGCCAGAATGCAACCCGCTAGGCAGGATTTTGAGAGACACAAGGCATTTTCAAAAGGAGAGGCACATCTGAAGGAGGAAAGGTTCTGTACGGGAACAAGCATTTACCTCCATCATCCTAACTTTTTGCAAGTCTTATCTCCATTTATTTAGTCATCTCTACACCCAACGCGGTGCTGGAACCCGGAGATCAAGAGTCGCATGTTCTTCTGACTGAGCCAGCCAGGCGCCCCTCATCCTAACTTTTATAAGGTGAAGCGTGAGTGGGCAGTAGGCTGGTTGTATTTCAGCCCTGTTTTTCTATCTCTAATTTCTAACTGTCTTTCCATGGTTTGATTTGTTCATAATAATAATAATAATAGCATGCCACAAATGAAGGTTTTCTTCACAATGCTTTTTGTAATGCAAACATTCACAGCCGCCGAACAATCAATCTGTCTTATAGATTCAGGTTTCCATCTTTAAGAGCAGAAATACATTCCCTACAGAGACTAGTATCCGTGGCCGAAGAAATATCCCCCAAGGAAACAGTAACTGGGAGATTTCATTCCGGGCAAGAGGAGACCTTGACCACTCAGTTCTGTGGTCTCCTGGCAGGTTGCTGGATGTGTTTTATCCATTTCAAGTGAAAGCTGGAGGAGCAGGCATTTTAGCTCTGAGCTGGGCTGGCTCTCGTTTCTAAGTTTTGCATCCCGGATCCAGGAACTCTGGCCATTGGTCTGAATTGGATTCTGAGAACTAGATGTTCACTGAGCCTTCCCTTGTTTTACAGATGGTGGACGAGGAGCCCAGGGGCGTTATTCAAATAGCATTGAATAAGATTGGGACTGAAGTCCGGGTCTCCCGATTTCCCAGTTGAGGGCAAGTTTCTGCCAGTCACCTCCTGGGTCCTTCTCGGGCTCCTAGAGCGTTTCCTGTCAGCCTCTGTGAAATCAACTTCTCAGAACCAGCCTAGGAACCTTGACTTCAGATAGAACTTGTTTCCTCTCGTAACTCCCGCTTATTTGCTGGGTGTCCTTGGGCAAATCGCCTGGCCTCTCTGTGCTCCTCTTTCCTTCTCTGCAAAATGAGGCTAATGCTACCTAACATGCAGTGTCATTGGAGGAGTAGATGAAACAATGCGTTGCACAGAGCCTGACAGAGCAATAAAGAGTCGTAACAATTAGGCGACAAGTGACTGAGGCCCGGGGAGGGGGCGGGGGGGGGTACGTGTGCACAGAGCACTTGGTGAAGGGCTGCGGCATGATCTTGCCTGAGACCCGGCTGGGCTCCTGGAGGTTGTCTGCCTTGGGACAGCAGGACTCAGTCTGCTCAGTGAGAGAAGATACAGGCAGCTCCCGGCCCTGACAGACACCATGTTTGGGGACTTGGAGAAAGGGGACAATAATTCCCCTGCAGCACACCCTCGCCCACCCTGCTCAGGCTGTTGTCATTAATATAATGACAACTATTTGGAGTGGAATGCGGAGAGTGGTAACAGATCTTGAGATTCAGAGATTCCCCTGAGGAATGGGGAGAGAGATTTCCCAAAAGGTAAATGGAGCTGTGTGCCCCGTGGAGCCTGGAAGAATAAGACGCCTGCTAGAAAGGACCCGGCAGGTGGGGCACCGCTGGGGAAGGAGAGTGGGCCGTCAGGACCCTGCAAGCAGCCTGGTGGGCAGTGGGAAAACTATCCTGGACAGTCCGTTTCCTTCTCCAGCGTCTCCTGAATTACTCCCGAATCCAAGCGGCCGATCCGATCCAAGCTTGCGGGGTAATACGATGGAGAGCAAAATGTCAGGAGAATAACAAGAAGCAAAACCTGCCTGCATCGTCCTGGAGGTAAACCGTGGGCTCTACCCACACACCCACCTCCCAAGGGTAAACATGAGGTATGACAGTCAGCGCTGCTGAAATCCAGAAGGCAGAAAAATATTGTTCCCCGGTCTCGTGGTTTGAGAAGGTCTTCTTTTGCCCAATGGAGTCCGTCCTCCATATGACTGCAGAACCCTACTGGCGCCTGTCCTTTGCCCCCTCTTTTCAAATGGCACCATATGTCCCACCGGAAATAAGGAAGAACGCTTTGTTCAGTCCTGTCCGTACCTCTCCACGACTACACAAAGAACGGAGGGAAGCCTGGAATTACCACCTGTTAGGATAGCACAACTCTGTCTTAAGGGAGAGTTGCTATAACCTTATTAAGCCTCAGTTTCCCCAGCTGTAAAGTAGACCTGATAGCTCCTACTCTTAGGTTGTCACAGGGCTTAATTACGTGAGCCAAAGTTCTGGCTTTGCTGACAAACCTGTGCACCTGCCACATGGGAGGGGTTAATGCTAGTTTCCCTCTTCCACATCTTAGTTAACGCCCACCAAGGTCAACTCTCTCAGTCTACCTATAAAGAATGAGTGCTTCCAACAGCACTATGACAGAAGCTCAAAGCTGGGGGGCCCCAAGGAAAGATTTGTCCAAAAATATCTAATAGAGGCTCTTCAGAAAGGATACTTGGCCAGGACACCGTTTATAGGAATAAGGCACAGTGTTATTTCCAGAAAGAAAAAGTCACTGATTGGAAAACCAAAGTAGTTGGACGTTGTTCAAGTTCCCCCAAACTGGGTTGATTTCTACCAAGGTGCGGAGCCCTCGGCAGACATCTATTGTGAGGGATGGATTAAAACAGACTAAATGAGGCCTTAAAGGAAAAGCAGCCCCAAAGTAGTTTCCAGAAGGGGGTAAGCAGCCTTACCACCAGGGCTCAGAGACAGGGAGGGCTCCCTGAGGGTCGAGGGGGCTAATGGAAGGACAGCATATGCCCCAGGCTCTGGAGCTCTTTTTAAGAAACTGTTTGCAGAGTGACCTTGGTATCTCCAACTTTACTGAGCCCTGACCGCATGCATGCCAGTAGGCTGGGAGGCTCAGGCCATGACTTCACCCCAGGCCGGCCAGCACTGCCACGGCGGGCAGGTGGCTCCAAACTCTGGGGATTCAGCCTTCAGGCGTCTGTTTTCTGGAACTACTCCCGATGGGCTCTCCTGTGGGCCTCAGCACATTGTCCTCTCTGTGGGTCTCTGGAGGTTGTCAGAACACAAGCTGGTCCTCCTTGGCTGCTGAGCCCAGGAAAGGAAGGAGCAGAGGAGTTATGGACGTGGCTTTGAGGGTTTTTTTCATCATCTGAGGGTTCAATATTTAGAGCAATATTGATTCGATTTATCTAGTGTTGTAACGTTCCATTGGTTGCTAGGCAACAGAGTTCTTTCTTCTCTGTTTTCCGGGTGGCTCATGGGAGTTTAACTACCAAAGAGATTACTTTGTGTGTATGAAACTAAATGGACCATAGGTGCCATACTTAAGTGGAGGAATACTGTTTCACCGGGCAGTGCTAAGACCGCGTTTCCTATCACATCTCGGTAATTGCGATTCAACCCCCAGAACAGGGCCATTCATATTCACATTCCCTTGCAAGATACCCACTGAGAACAATTTAACACAAAGTTGGGCTGATGCATAAAACCCTGGGCTGTGTGCTCACCATTCCACCCTCATAAGGTTCTAACCCACGCTGGGGCAAGAATGGACTTATCCCGCCCCATTCTGGTCCCCTCGACACCCCACTGTAATAACCAAAAACAGCAACCTGGATTATGAAGGGCAAATTACGAAGTCTGCGCCTCAATCCTGGCACGGCCGGATCTCTCCTCCTTTCTCGGATCCCATCTTCTCCCCAAACTCACCCCGAAATCGCCTTCCCTCGTTCGGAAGCTCTTTTGTAAGTCCGTCATACGGATGTTCGCTGTTCCTTTAAAATCCCCAAGCAGAAGCAGCAGGCAACTGAGGACTGTCAGCTTGGGCTGTATGGTTCAGTGACTTGGCATTCATGACGTTTATTTTGGAACCTGCCTGATGGCCTGACCTATTTTAGGATCTCTGCTTTAACCATACCTTCCGCCCCCATTTTTCCAATTAGAAGTAAAGACAAAAGAGATGGGGGAGGTTGGACAGGAGGAGAGGGAGGAACGTGGAGCTCAGCAGTCTAGTTGTGACATCGGCAACTGCCCAAGCCGGCCATGGCGTTTCAGACACTGTCGGAAAGGTGATCTCCTGGAAAGCCGTGTCCCCGAAATGGGAGGAGGTTCCGGAAGCACTCCTGTGCTCAGGTTCCCGGGTGCGGCCACGATACACAAACCAAAGGCCACATTGGGTATTCTTCAGCGTTTTCCTCTCCGGAAAGACCTGTTCGGGAGAGGAATGATCTCGTTCTTCCAGAGAGAAAAGCTATCTGGAAGTGGGGGGGAACGGCGGTGGTGATGAAGCAAATGCAGGCAAGTAGCCAACTGTGCACATTTACGGAGAGTAGGAACGTAAAACAGATGTTTGGCAGGAAAATAAACCATTGCCCTGGGAGCATCATCATCGGCCTCTGGAGAATAGGGTTTCTCAGATCCAGGCAAATAACGCAGTGAGTCAGTGAAAGTTGCACACCCATCATAACCAGCTCTGAGGACCCAGCTTCTGGGTCGCCTGGTCCCCTGTCTCCACATCTTTTTTCTTGGCTCTGCAATAGCCAGAATACCTCTGAATAGATGTTATTCTGTCTCTCTAACCAGGAACGAGGTGTTCTCACACCAGAGCTTCTTCCATGCCATGGAGGGCCGGAACAGCGAGACCTGGCCCCCAAAAAGGGAGGCGGCAACTCTCTAAGCCTTCTCCTAGGGGCTCCAGTAGAATAACGCTGAGAGTTATACGAAAGCAGGGGACCCGAGCCACTATGCGGAGACCCTCCCAAAATAGTGGTAACCCTCATGGAGCCCATGGTGACGTGAGGGTCATTTGGGATGGAGTACCCATGGCAGGTGCTGCTGCGGGCAGCTCAGGAACGCTTCGATGGCTATCGGAAGACAAACAAAACAGTAGAAACAGACCCATACATACCGAGAAGGAACCGACGGTTACCAGGGGGTAGGGCGTTGGCGGAAAGGGCAAAATGGGGGGAAGAGAGTGGAAGGCACTGGCTTCCAGTCACGGGGATGGAAGTCACAGCGTAGGGAATATGGTCAAGGGTGTTGTCGCGCTGTATGGTGACAGATGGTGGCCACACTCGTGGTGAGCACAGCGTGATGGCTACGCTAGTCCAGTCGCCATGCTTACGCCTGAAATTAACGCACTCGGTGTGTCACCTAAATTTGGATTAAAAAAAAAAAAAAAGATTCTGTGCTTGAATCACCTGGTACCTTCGGGAGGAATGGAAAGAATTTAGAAAATGGGGGGCCCCAGCATGGCACAAGACGGAAGTCCGAGGTGTGATGTCTCCCGCCACTGGGATGGGGTCTAGGAAACGTGTCCATGTCCCTTACAGCCAACGGAACTCAACCCTACCTTAAGGACGCCGTAAACATAAAGGGCCACACAAGTCTTGAGAGAAATAAAATAGAGGAACAAGCATCCACCATGATGAGCCATCAAAGCTGAACACAGCGATAAGTTCGCACAGCGATAAGTTCCCTCAAAACGGAGCCCACAGAGCACATCTCATAATAATTTATTTACATCAGTAGCTTCGGTGACCTGTGAAGTTTATTGACAAAATCAGAAACGGTCCTCTTTCTGGGCACTCCTCTTTGCCTTTCGGAATCTTCTTTTAGAATTTCATGTGACAGGCAGACACTGATGTCTTTGGGGTTCCAAAATATTATTTTCGAAAAGCAAGCCCAAAATATCAACCTGTCAGACATTGTCTAAAGTTATTAGCCCGGCTGGTGGATGCCTTGCGGAGGCTGGCTGGAAATTTGGCCAGATATTTTTTCTTCCTTTCCTATTTCCTTCTTTTCTTTACTGACTGCGTTTTCCTGGGACTGGGGTGCACACATTTATAATTAGAGCAGGAAAATGGAGAAGGAGGAGATTGGTGTTCTTTCCCTATTCCTGGAAGTGTTTGTGCCTCTAGCTTAACCGTGTTACATATTGAGGGTCTGGAGAGAATATTGAGGAAGGAAAGTACAAGAAGGAGGAAGAGGGGGAGAATGAGGAGGAGGGGGAGGAGGAAGAAGAAGAAGAAGAAGAAAAGAAGGAGTTCCCCGCAAATTATATTTCCAGTTCTCAGACCCAGAAGGTCATTGTGACAGAAATCGCTTGCCCCTCTGTCTTTCTGTCCTGCTGAAAGAACAGACCTTTTCCTACGTGGAATCACGTCAAACAGAGGAATGTTGTGCCTTCAAATCAATTAGGACAAATGAATTCCTTAGTATAACCTACCAGCAAGCACGAAAAAACTAAAGGCTGCAGAGTATTAATGTGCTGATTAAAAAGAATGATCAGAGGGACGTCGGCCGATGGAACCTAGACCCAGGTGGCTTTGAAAGACACCCACCCTTCTGATGGTTGGATCACAGCCAACCGGTTAGTAACTGCTTGGTTGCTCAACTGAATTCAGCTGGTTTGTTGTGAAAATGACCCACGCTCTGCCTAGCCGGCATCGTCACTTTGGAACCAGTTTCCCGGGTGCAATCTTCACCGTCAGCCTGAGCTCAAATGGTGGGGTGGGTGACTACCACCGGTTTAAGCTGAGCCAGGGAAGTTGGTTGAAGGAGAAAGTTCACAGAAAGCCCGGCAGCCAGGAGAGGATCAAACGAGGGCTGCAGGGCGACAGCTAACTCCAATTTAAGAGGGAAACTGAATTGAGACAGTGGGACTGCCAGAGAGAAAGCCACGTGATTCCAGAAAATTCCATCTTAAAACATGTCATAGGAGCAGAGTTCTTCCCAGGCCCCAGTGCTCAGGATGCAACCCTAGAAAATGGGAAGGAGGAACCAGCGAGGCGGCCTGATCTCTCGTGTGGGGATCTGGTGAGGCGGGAGTATTAGTCAGTGGCACCTCAGCGCTCTCCTCCACACGGAACGCCATGTCTATTTCTGTAATCCGGAAGTTTTCAGGAAAAGCGCTCCACTGACCTTTTGTGAGGTCCAGGAGAAGGGCGGAGAAGTCTGCTGAGAGCTGGCTGCTTATTCTAAACAGCTGGGATCGAGGAGGAATGACATGAATGTAGACGTCCATTTCTGGCGCCGGGAGAGGCTCCAGGGAAAGGCAGGGGCAGTGGCTCTTTTCCAATTAGTCAGAGAAGCTTTTGATGACAACCCCAGGAGTCCCTTATCCCAAAATATCACTTGTCACCTGCGCACACCCGCCCACAAATGCATCCTGGATGAGATGGATGGGTGGTACCTAGTTCCCACTCTCCTGCCGGGTTCCCTTGACAGGCTGCTCCAATGATTTAGGGCACCATCGGTGGCCCTGATCTGATTCATCACTTGGTGATTCATCTTTCCCAACAAGCCATGGCTCCCGTTTCGTAACGCCCTTCCACTCTTCTCCTTTGAAGAGAGACAAATAGGTGATGAAAGCCAGGCTGGGGAACAGAATTCCAGCTCTTTCCTGCCAGAACTAACCCGTAGTAAGAAGAAGTGAACAGGTTATCAGATCAATTTCAGGGAAGACTATGCATATTGACAAAACAATGCCCTTTTGCATTTCATGTGTCGCTTTTAATGTTTTGCACATGGGCATAAGGCCCATGAACACCCATGGCAACATATGAACAAGTAAGTGGATTTTCTATCTGAACATTATGATTATTTAAAGGTAAACACATTTGGGGGTGGGGGGCGGCGCCTGGGTGGCTCAGTAGGTTGAGCATCCAACTCTTGATGTCAGCCCAGGTCATGATCCCAGGGTCATGGGATCAAGCCCCATGTTGGGCTCCGTGCCGAGTGTGGAGTCTGCTTTAGATTCTCTCTCTCTGTCTCTCTCTCCCTCTGCCCCTCTCTGCTCACATGTGCTCTCTCTCTAAAATAAAATAAAATAAAATAAAATAAAATAAAACAAAATAAAATAAAATAAATAAAGGTAAACACATTTTTTCTTTTTTTACCATGAAATTTATTGTCAAATTGGTTTCCATACAACACCCGGTGCTCATCCCAAAAGGTGCCCTCCTCGGGGCGCCCGGGTGGCTCAGTCAGTTGAGCGTCCGACTTCAGCCAGGTCACGATCTCTGACGGCTCAGAGCCTGGAGCTTGCTTCCGATTCTTTGTCTCCCTCTCTCTCTCTGCCCCTCCCCCGTTCATGCTCTCTCTCTGTCTCAAAAATAAATAAACGTTAAAAAACAAAAAACAAAAGGTGCCCTCCTCAATACCCATCACCCACTCTCCCCTTCCTACCACCCCCCATCAACCCTCAGTTAAAGGTAAACATTTTTAAGGGAAATTATATTTTGACCCTTAAGTATATAGACCTATCAATATACTAAATGGCGCATTTCTTTTCTAAAAGGTATTACTTCCATCTTGAATTCTGTTGCATATTGTCTGTTTTGGCCATTAGAATTGCCTATGCTTCTTATTTTTACAATATTTTTAAGCAATGTTTATTGTGTTTTTATAGCAAAAGCAATGCACAGGCATTATAGTGAGCTTAGAAAAAATGAAATTTCCGACTAATATAAATGAAAAAAAACCCTATCATACTACCACCCAAAGATCATCATGGTGCATAACTTGTTGAATATTATATATTTATATATAACGTACCTATTACACAAAAAACAGTGACACCTGGGCGGCTCAGTCAGTTGAGCGTCTGACTTTGGCCAAGGTCATCATCTCATCTCATGGTTCGTGAGTTCAGCCCCACATCAGGCTGGCTATTGTCAGTGAGGAGCCTGCTTGGGATTCTCTCTCTCTCTCTCTCTCTCTCTCTCTCTCTCCCTCTCCCTCTGCCCCTCCTGCACACAAGCCCTCTCTCTCTCTCTCTCTCAAAAAAAAAAAAAAAACTTAGAAAAAAAATAGAAAAAATATATATACATACATGAATTAGTATCATCTAACATACGGGTGACACAGTAACATTTTGCCTTTGTCCATGAATGGCCTTCATCCTACCCACCCCCAATCAGCCTGTGATGCCCATCGATCCAGAAGGAGTTTCTTAGGAAAAAACAAGCACGGAGCTAAAGCAAAATTCAGCTTCTGGAAATCAAAACGAGGACTTGGCCGCCGACAATCCCTTGCAATCCTGGGCAATTTTCTTAAGTAAGTTTTGTCTACATCTTGTAATCTCCTCTATCCCCACGTATCCCCAACCAACTGTTTTAATCATCCAGATTAGAGAGCTTCAGTTAAGAGAGGTCCAGAGGGAAAGAGGAAACGGGAAATCCCTCCCTCCAGTGGAGGTGGGCCAAATCCCACCCCCAACCTCAGCCTGAGAAGGGCAGGCACATAGACGGATGAAGGTACCATGAAGAGTAAAGGAGATCGTCTTAGTCTCTTTAGGCTGCTATAACAAAAATACCAAGCCTGGGTGGAGGGACAAGGGAGCTCCCATTAAACAGGGTAGGGAGACACCCCGGGGTGTGGCTCTCCCGGGCCATCCTGGGTTCCTGAATAACAAGGCCACAGAGTAGTAGAGGGCCAGATGGGCTGCCCAGGGATTTGGCAGTGCAAGGTGGACTGGCCTAGGCCCCCCAGACTAGCAGGCTAGATGGAGAATGGGGGCAGGAGCTCGGAGATCGTTTTTTGTTTTTTTTTTAATGTTTATTTTTGAGACAGAGAGCAACAGAGCATGAATGGGGGAGGGTCGGAGAGAGAGGGAGACACAGAATCTGAAACAGGCTCCAGGCTCTGAGCTGTCAGCCCAGAGCCCAACGCGGGGCTCGAACTCACGAACCGTGAGATCATGACCAGAGCCGAAGTCAGACGTTTAACCGACTGAGCCACCCAGGCGCCCGGAGATCATTTTTTATACCAAAGGTATCATACCACTGACCTTTTTGAGCTCATAATATTGATTCAGGTCTAGGTCAACTGGGCAATGTCTCTGAACAAAAGAAAAATCCCACAAAGGGCAAATAGTTGGTAAATTTCCTAGGTCCTTACATTTCCTAGAATATTTTGCTTCTCCCTTCATCCGTGAATTAAAATTCAGCCAGGCTTAAAACCCATGGATCTAAACATTTCTCCTGTCAAAACCCCTGATTATCCCAACATCTTTTGATTATTTTTTCAGCACCTTTCGGCATTTCGTGTTAAAGGGTGAAAGCCTGAAGCTGACCTTATTTTTCGTTCTCTTGAGGGCACTTTTATTTCTTTTCTGCTGGATATTTGTATTATTTTATATGGCTTATTTTAATTCTTAGAATTAAAAACAATTTTTTTTTTCCAGGCTAAGAACGTGTGTGTATTGCCTGGGATATACAGTAAGGCATTTCAATCTTTAAATTCAAAGTTTTTTTCAAATTCATATAGATTCCTTAACTACACTTTGAATTGTTACATTTTATTCCATTTGTTCTGTTTCTTCCCTCTATAAAACTTAATTTTATCTTTGTTTTATGTCCTTCATCTCTTTCTAATTCTTGCTTTTATCTACGACTTCTTTTCCCCTGAATTCTGAGAGAACTTCTCAAATCTGCCCTCCACAGGACTGAGAATTGTGATCTTGGCAATGTGCATCAATTTATTTCATTTCTTCTTGTAATTCTCCTTTCTCCTTTTTGTCTTTTTTTTTTTTTTTATCTCCGCTGGCTAAATCTGAACCTCGTCCCATTAAACCCTTCACCTGTCCTACGTCCTTCTTAGAGCTTTGTTTCTTCCCTCATCAGGACCGCGCCTTCTTATAACTATTGCGGTCACCAAATAGTTTTCTAAAAGGTTCTTTTTGTCCTGGCAGTATTTCCAGAACCGTATTTCCCCATGGAGTCCACTGAGCGATGCTCTCCTTTCCTTTCCCTGCAGCGTGTTTTCCAACTGGGCTGTTACTTTGTTGTAAAGTTCTCAGTGTGAAAATACAAGAGTATAATTGGGGTTTCTCCGTAGATCCCGCGCGAAATTCTTTGGGCCCTGCTCACAAGCCCCGTAAGTGTCAGGAGAGCCTCTTCTTTAATCTTACCCTAGAGGGAACATTTTTTTAGGATCTGATATGCATTTATCTAGTTCTAACTTTGGTTTTCTCCCATCCCCACGGCTCAGCCCTATAATATTGAGAAATGAAATCTATGTTTACTGATTAGAAGGTGGAGGCAGTAAAAATGAGACCCAAAGTTTACAATAGCTCCAACAGAATAGATACACATTTCTAACTTACTTAAGAATTCGAGAGTTCCTACGCAGCACCTGGGTGGCTCCGTGGGTTAAGTGTCCGACTTCGGCTCAGGTCATGATCTCGCGGTCCGTGAGTTCAAGCCCCACATCGGGCTCTGTGCTGACAGCTCAGGGCCCGGAGCCCGCTTCGGATTCTGTGTCTCCCTCTTTCTCTCCCTCCCCGCTCACACTCTGTCTCTCTGTCTCTCAAAAATAAATAAAAGCATAAGAAAGAAAGAAAGTAAGAAAGAAAGAAAGAAAGAAAGAAAGAAAAGAAAGAAAGAATTCTTGACCGCATCTAACAAGGGAAGCTGGAAATGCAGTCTAGCTGTGTGTTCAAGAAAAAGGGAATACTGCTTTTGGTGAACAAGCCCCCCGGAGTGTTGGACACCAGGACCACCGGCACATATAGCTGTGTAGACGGTTCCTCTCTCCCTGTCAACATTATTTTTCTTGGTTGCAGAAGATGCAACTCTCCGTCCTCAACTACTATGACTTCTCCGTCTCCTTGCTTCCTGGCTATTTTGAGGAAGACATTCCACCCGTCCCAGTCTGAGCCCCTGGAAGGCAGGCTCCCCAACCAGGCCAGGCAGCCGGAAGACATGCTGGAAATTAATCAGAGAAAATAAACAGGAGAAGAGGAAGTGTCCAACGCAAACTAATCCCTTTTCTTTAATTACTTGGGAACACACTTGGGTCTTTCCCTGGCGGCAGAGGCAAAACAAACCAATCTCACTGAGCCGGCGTACCTCTAGTTCAACAGTTCTCAGAGTGTGGTCCTTGGGCCAGTGGCAGCAAGGTACTCATTCAAATGAGTCATCCGGGTCCTCATTAAAATGGCAGCATCCGGGTCCTCATTAAAATGCAAGTCTTCAGGCTCCACTCCAGACCTAAGGAAGCAGAAACTCTGGGAAGGAAACCTGGCAACCTGTAGTTTAACCAGCCCCGCAGGTGATTCTGTCACTACTGCTCTTGGCCGTGACCCGGACCATAGCACAGTACCCGTTGTCAGCTCATGGCCCTCCATTTTAGTCGCAAGCAAAACACTGTCGGAGGTGTATTTGGAATTCTAATCTTGCAAAACTGAAAGCACAGAGCGATGAGAGTAAAACTCACTCTTCTGGTTGGACTCACCGGGAAAACTTGAAACTTAAGCCTTTCTGCGTAGGAAGCTTCCAGCACTCACGAACTATCACCTGTTTGTTTTCTTTGGCACTAATTAGCTAATTCTCTGCGCCAGGTCAAGATGACCATCGGTAATGAACACGGAGTCATAAAATATCTGATGGGAAGGGATCTCATGGGTCATCAACTCCATCTACCCATTTTATAAATTGGAAAACTGAGGTCCGGGAAGAATAAATGGGGCGTCCAAAGCCCCACCTCAGGTTGGAGGGAGAGCCACAGCTAGAACCCAAGACTCCCCATTCCTGATCCGGCTCTCTTTCTGCTAACATCATCTCATGAGATCCTACTTGTAAAGCCATCTGAAACACACCCAGTGTAAAAAGGGGTTGTGTTACATTAATATTGAATTGGGTCCAGATAATTTGAATTCCAAATCTTAAAGAGCCAAAGTTAAACGTGTGTGCAAATTTGTTCTGTAAGCCTTGTCCAAATGCAAATAAAAAATGAATGAACAGTATTGCCTTAGAATTATAGAACACTCCGGAACATTGATATTGATATTAAGAAGTGCAATGAAAAAGCATCAGACTGCAGCCTCTGATATCTCCTTTTCACGGTTTCCCCTGAAATGCCTGTGATGTCATAAAAACCTGAGAGAAATGTCCACCAAACGTAGGGTCGGTATTTCTGAATAGAGGAAAACGGTGTGCAGGTGCCTATACCTTATTTCACAGAGAGAGAGAGAGAGAGCCATGCATCGTAGAAGAAGGTGGGGAGTCCGAAACTTTCTCTTTCTCAGTCCAACAAGAGCCACACACTGTTCCAGACCTAGAACATTTCAGAGATTGGGATCAAGGGAGATGGGGGTGGGATCGTGTCCCGGGTCACTCACTGATCAATGGAGACGAGTGCCCCTGGCTTGGTTTTACTGGTGGTCTGCTGCCCGGGGCCCAGTTGGAGTGGAAATGGCAGCCCCACAGAGCTGGGGTGGCCTCTTCCCGGGAAGAACGTTCCTCCCGGCTTATCGTTTAGGGATGTCAGCTGAAATCGACTTCTTTCTGCTTTCACTTTATCACTGGCTTCGCTGGGTCATTGAATGGAGAATCTTTTTTTTCTTTTAACACCTTTCTTCATTATGTAATTCGCGTGCCAAACAGTTCACCTATTTAAGGTGCACGGATCAGTGGTTTTAATGCCCTCACAGATCTGTAGAACCATTAGCACAGTTTCAGGACCTTTTCAGCACCTTATAGAGAAACCCTATACTCCTCAGTTATCGCATCCTCAACAACCATTAATCTACTCTGTCTCTACAGATTTCCCTGCCCTGGAAGTTTCATAGGAATGGAATCATATATAGTCTGTGGTCTTTTTGTAATTGGCTTCTTCCACTTAGCATCGTGTTTCTATGGGTCATCTATGCCGAAGCAGCGTACCTTTTTTTTACAACAGAATACTATGCCATCACACGGGTCCACCACCTTTATTTATCTGTTCGTCCCTTGATAGACATCAGGGCGTTTCTTCCTTCCAGCTCTTATAAATTTTCCAACTGCGCGTATTCGAATTGTCACCTAGTCCAAGGGAAAAGAAATTCTGAGTAAGGGAATTACCTTCGTAAGCAGCCACTTTTACACTGTTCAGCGTACTCCACAAATGTTGGGCCCCTCAACAATGAAAACCAGGACAGGAGCTACTTTGAGGTCGCTCTGAAAAATATTTGTAACAGTAGCAATGAGAAGGCTACGTGTTCCAAAGCCTTTTGACGTTACCCAGGTAACCCTTATGATAGGGCTACGAAGCCTGTACTGTTAGTCCTGTTTTACGGAAGACATGAGCTCTGAGGATTCAGAATCACCCATCGAGTGAGTAGGAGACGGGTCAGAGAACCTATCATTCTGTCGCTAGTTACGATCTATTTTCATCTAATTTTTAGAGGGAAGAAATCCCTGTAGGAACGTTGTCCTACAGTAGTGGGAGACTTTGGCATTTCCCGGTTCTCAATCAGCACATCCCTTCCCTTCTAAATGCCAATTGCTTTTTTTTTTTTTTTTTTTTTTTTTTTTTTTTGCTTTTAAAAATATATCACCTTTGGCCTTTTATCGTCGTGTTTGTGTGAAGGGTTACCCCCTCTGTTAGCTGCTCATAGCAGAAAGACTGGACCAGAAGTCCTCTGAGAAATCTGCTAGCCGTAAAGGTTCTGAGGGATTTCTTCAGTGATACACAATGATCCTACCATTAAAATAAGGTTTCTGGGGGACGCCTGGGTGGCTCGGGGGGTTGAGCATCCAACTTCAGCCCAAGTCATGATCTCACGGTCTGTGGGTTCGAGGCCCCCGTCGGGCTCTGTGCTGACAGCTGGGAGCGTGGAACCTGCTTCGGATTCTGTGTGTCCCTCTCCCTCTACTCTGCCTCTACTTGTGCTCTGTCTCTCAAAAATAAACACACAAAAAAATTAATAATGTTTCTGGTTTTTTCTAAGTTCATTTATTTATTTTGTGAGAGTGCATGTGAGAGGGGCAGAGGGGGGTGGGGAGGGAGAGAATCCCAAACAGGCTCAGCACAGAGCCCAACACAGCGTTCGATCTCATGACCATGAGAGCATGACCCGAGCCAAAATCGAGAGGCAGGCGCTTAACCAACTGAGCCACCCACGTGCCCTAGTGTTTCTGGTTTTCTTATCGGTGACTCCCTTTCCATGAGACTGGGCAAGTCCAGTAGAAATGCTGGCCCTGGGGGCTCATGCTGGGGAGATTTGGAATGGCTGGAAGCCAGGGGCCCATGCAAGTGAACACCAAGGAGGGTCGTGTGTCTGCTAAAGGAGTGCCATCATGAGAAAGGTACCCGCCAGAGACAGGAAATGAGTAAGAAGTCAGGAGCCAAGGACACCAGGCAGAGGTTGTAACTGGAGAGAATGTCAGATGCATCCAGGGGGCTCATGACCAGGCCCGTGGATACGTCAGGGTACCTGAAGGCTTACTGATAGGGTGTCCTTCCTGGTAAAGGGCACAGTTGTCCAGCTGAAGAAAATCATGGCACAACCGAACATCCTAGACGATTACTAGTCTAGTTTTCTGAGTTGGGGTTTTAAGGGTATCATTATTACCAACTTTAGTGCACAATGGCTACCTTGTGGCCTGAATAAAAAAAGAAAGAAAGAACCCGTCTAACTGTCCATCCTTTGGGAAAAGTTAAACTGTGAGTCCGTACAGCGGCTGGTCGAACTGTTGGTTCTTCAAACGGTGGTGGAGATCCATACACCTTTCTGAGAAGACATTCGTGATGCGGTGCCGATTTTTGTCGGAAGTTGTAAAAAGAAAAAAAAATGTCTATAAGAAAAAAAAGTTCGTAGATACAGAGAACAGATGGGTAGTTGCCAGAGGGGGAGGGGGAGGGGTGGGAGAAATTAGTGAACTGTTTTGTTTTGTTTAAATAAATGGAACAATTTGTATATATTTTAAAAGGTCACAAGATGCCATGGATATTATGCCATTCGTGTAAAATTGTGTGTCGATATGTGTGTGTTTACGAATGTGTGTATGTACATAATTTTAGGTCTCTAAATATAAAAGGAGTGTTGAGACCTCTTGCAACTTACAATTATATTTACCAGGGCACCTGAGTGGCTCAGTCGGTTAAGCATCCGACTCTGGATTTTGGCTGAAGTTGTAATCTCACGGTTTGTGAGTTTGAGACCTGCATCAGGCACCGTGCTGGCAGTATGGAGCCTGCTTGGGATTCTCTCTCTCTCTCTCTCTCTCCCTCTCTCCACCCCTTCCTAGCTCTCTCTCTCTCTCTCTCTCTGTCTCTGAAAGTAAATAAATTTTAAAAATATATATATTTACCAAAATTAAAATTGCTTTCAGAATAAGTGGATTTTTCAGTGATGTTTTTTAACTTTTAGCTCTTTTCTCTATTATTTTATCACTATTCTTATCCTTAAGACTTACTAAATGCTCAAAATTCATAAAATAGTCTGCTTTAAGATAACACTATTTATTGTGCACCCACCAGTTATTACATGATTTGTCTTTTTTTTTTTTTAATTCTTTTTAAGTTTATTTAAAGAAAGAGACAGCGTGAGCGGGGGAGAGGAAGAGAGAGAGAGAGAGAGAGAGAGAGAATCCCAAGCAGGCTCCCTGCTCTCAGCTGCAGAGCCAGCTGTGGGGCTCAAACCCACAAACCATGAGATTGTGAGCTGAGCCGAAACCAAGAGTCGAGGCACAACCGACTGAGCCACCCAGGTGCCCCACGTGATTTGTCTTGTTGGAACTTTGCAGCAATTCTTGGAAGTATAATATTTTTTACCTCCATTTTTTAAATGAGGCAACTAACACTTTGATGTGTTAAGAAATCGGCCCACGGCCACACGGCAAGCGAACGGCAGAGCTGGGACAGTAGTTCGGGACGGTCATGCTCTCCGTCATTGTACTGAGCTGCTGTGAAAAAGGCAAACAACTCGGGCCCTATCCAGGAAGGACTTAGCACGACATCCGCGAGCGCAATTTCTCCGTGCTATCTATTCTCCAAAGCCGTAATGAGCAAATCATCGTGAACGCAGATCAGGCTTGACAAGAAATGTTCGGCACTCACAGGCCTGTTCGAAATCGAATCGCTCGATCCTCTTTATATACCGATATCAGATACTGAGGTGTAAACATGTCTGTAAATTGTTCGACTTTCTTCCCATGGAGACGCAGTATCTGTGCCCCCTTCCCCTGAAGCTGAACTGGTCTTAGTGACGGAACACGTAGAACACACTAAAAATAATACCCTGCCAAGGCTTTCATCTGGCTCACTGGGCCACTCCCTTTTGAGTCTGGAAACACCTACGGCCACCCCGACTGAAGAAGCTCAGGCCACGAGAAAGTGGTCCAGCTCACAGCCCCTGCTGAGAACCCGGCCAACGGCCAACATTGACCGCCACACGCTCCAGCGACGATGCCTCCGTACAAAACGTAGCCTCCAGATGACAAGCCACCCCCAGCCACGGAGTCTTCCCGGCTGGAATGGAGACCCCGTGGGTCAGAGACAAGCCACCTCTCTCTAATTACTGACCCACACGTTTCATAAGCATAATATAATGGTTGCCTCGTGCCACCAAGTTTTGGAGCGGTCCACTGTGCCTCAGTGGTCGTCAGTGTGCACATCAGCTTTGATGTCGGCCCGTTCCTTTCACGCCTGTCCGTTTTGCTGAGCTCCTGCCAGTTGGACTGAAGGCTTGGGGGTTATTCGGCCAGGAGTGACGGGCTCTGATTTCCTTTTCCATAAAACTAGCACAAGCTGCAAGCTCCCTGAAGGCAGGAATGAGTTTGTCATTTTGACAGTTGTGTTTCAACCACAGCCACGGTGCCTGGAGCCTACGGGCAGGCTGCTTCGGTTATCTATCACGTTCTTGAAGCCACTCTAAAACGTAGTGGCTGAGAACAGGGTCAGCAAATTACGGGCCGCAGGCAAATCCAGCCTGCCAACTCTTTTTGTAAATAAAGTTTTATGGGAACACGGCCACGCTCATTTATTTACATATTGTCTACAGCTGCTTTGGCTGCAGTGGCAGAATTGACCGGTTGCCACAGAGACTATGAAGCCCTCCTTCTAAACCTAAACTATTTACCATCTGATCCTTAACCGAAAGTTTGCCAGCCCCTGGCTTAATGCAGCGATGATTTATTATTTCTCTCAATTCTGCGGTTGGCCGGGCTTGGCCGAGCAGGGTTTTTTCCTCCTCTGCATGACCACTGAGGAGGCTGCTTTCTCCTGAGAGCCAGCCTGGTGCTAGAACATCCCAGGTGGTCCACTGGCGCGTCTAAGGCCTTAGTGCTCTCGGCTGGGCATCTTGGTTTTCCTCCGTGCAACCAACTTCTCTCTGGCTTCTCAACGTTCATTCGTCTATCCCAACTGTCTTCACTGAAACTTCCAAGAAGGAACAGAAGCAGAAGCTACCAAGCCTCTCAAGATCCAGGTCCAGAACACCCTTGCGTTCTGTTGGCCAGGGCAGGTCACAAGTCAGTAGAGATGGAAGGAGAGCGACCCTCCACTCCCGCTCGGAAGGAGCACCTTGGAAATACAGCGAGAGCAGAAACTGTGAGTGGCCATCTCTGGATCTACCACATAAAGCACGCAACCAATATTCGCTGAGTGAACGCAGGAGAGCCCACAAAGGCACAACAGTAGAAAGAAACGCTTATCTACGGAGGGAGGCCAGGTCTCCACGAGCTGTCGGCACTAAGAAAGTGCCGTTGGAGCTGAAGAAATGCACAGGTTCTGGGTGAGCACAGAAGGAGAGAGACACCAGGAACACAGTCAATGAAGTCATTTGGGGACGGGAGGCTGCAAAGGGGAAATGGAGGGGAGATCAGATACCAGATCTGCATGCCAGGAGACACCAAATATCCTCAGAACAAATACGAGAATCAGACTCCATGGGTCAATGTCAGACAAGAGCTAGCACAGTGACTGACGGGGAAGCAAAGGAACGGACTTCTGTGGGTTTCCACAACGTGCAGATGAACGTACGGGATGGCCTTCTACCATATTGGTGCTGTGTCAGACCAGATGGCTGAGCTCGTGGATGTGATGGCCCAGGCTCATGAGTTGTGTCACAACAACATCTGACAGAAAACAGTCTGAACTTAGCTAATAGACTTGGAGGAACTTGTTACCACTCGAGAAAAGAGCATAGCATCTTCAGCAACAGCCAAAAAGCATTACCTTCCAATGGTAGATGTAGGGTTGCAACCAACAGGGCCAATGACTCAGCTGGCACAATGACGACCCTTGTTCTTTATCTCACTTAATTCTGTGAGGAGGTTAAAATGTCCCCCACTTTACAAAAGAGGAAAACTGAGGCTTAGTGAGATTAAAGAGCTCTCTCAGACACATGTGGTTAACATACAGAAGGGGCAGGATATGGACCCAATTCCGCTGGAGTCTAAAACAGTCACGTTGCTTCCCCGTGGAATACAGAAATTGCCATGTAAGGAAAAAATAAAAATATGAGGCTCTGTCTGCCTAGAGGAATGTGTCTCAAAATATGTCCCAAGCAAGACTAGTATTCTGAGATGGTCCCCCAAAATAATGACCCCGAGGTAAATAAGCATGAGAGCTGATATAAGGTAGGGTCCCCTTTTGAAAGTCACACGATCACTCACGTAATTAGACAGAAATCCGAATCTCTTTACATGTACTGTCCAATAATATCCTGAGAAACTAGTGTTTTTAAGGAACATACTTTGAGAACACGCCTGGGTGGCTTGAGCTTCCCACGTCGGCTCAGGTCCTGGTCTTGCGGCCATGAGATCGAGCCCCGTGTCGGGCTCTGTGCTGACAGCTCGGAGCCTGGAGCCTGCTTCCGATTCTGTGTCTCCTTCTCTGTCTGCCCCTTCCCCGCTCACTCTCTCTCTCTCTCTCTCTTTCTCAAAAAATGAATAAACATTAAAAAAAAAGAAAAGAGAACATACTATCTAGGAAGAAGCAGCAGTCAGACAGCACTATTTTTATAATCTCATTAGATATGTAACCGTTGAGAACACATTTTTGGCAACCGCTAGAATTTGGAGTACCCAATGAAGGCTGAAATGGTTCTAAGACAAATAAAAAGAGGCCTCCTTCTTCGCAGTCTAAAATAAGCTTATAAACCTTGCTGCCACACTAAATTAAAATATTTAAAAGCCCTAATCAGGTTATTAAAAAATAGACCCCGCGGGCCTCCCAAGAGTGGCTGTAGGTCTCAGCGTTAGAGACACAACGTTGTCCCGGAACCTCTGTACCACTCCAGCCCTTTGCAGAAACAGAGAGCCAATCCGACCCAGTTCATCTGGCCTGTCGTGGCTGGCTAGGGGTTAACTTCTCCTGCCTGCTCTGTAAGGCTACCTGGAAAAGTCAGCCTCTTTCTATCTTGCCACGTTTACGTAATCCCGGTAACTTAGAAAGGACGGGGTAGCTACTGGTGCATTGCCGGTGGAAATGTAAATGTTGCAGCTGCTAGAGGAGGCAGCATGGAGTTTCTCCAAAAATAAAAATAGCATTGCCATAGGATCCAGCAATCCCACTTCTGGGTACGCGCCCAAAAGAATTCAAAGCAGGGGCTCGATGAGATATTTGCACGTCGGTGTTCACGGCAGCACTAATCTCCGGAGCCGGAAGGCAGAAGCAACCCGTGTCCGTGACAGGCGAACGCACGAAGAAAAAGTGACAGATACATCCGATGAAGTATTATTCAGCCTTTAAAAAGGAAGGAAATCCTGACACCTGCTCTGGCGGCTGGAACTCGAGGGCATGATGCTTGGTGACATACGCCAGTCACAAAACGACATACCATACGATGCCACTCACAGGAGGTGCTTACGGTAGCCAGATTCATAGAGACAGAATGCAGCGTGAAGGGTGCCAGGGGCTGGGGGACAGGGAACAGGGAGTTCCTGTTTTAAGGGTAAGAGTTGGAGTTGCATAAAATGGAAAGCGCATGAGACGGACGGAAGTGACTTGTATTTAATAGCATCAAACTGCATGCCTGAAAATGGCTAAGGTGGCAAATTTTGGGTTGTGTATGGTTTAGACAATAAAAAAAAGAAAGAACTGATGTGAGGGCTGGATTGCATTAACTTGCATCTAGCAAGGGAAAAGGGAGCCTTTCTAACACAGAAACTGAGCCCTGACCTCTCCATGCTCCTGGCTAGAATCAAACGAGGACAGCATGGGGACCTTCCGCCCAGTCCCCGGAACGGCTCTCCCAGAGGGAAGAGGCAGGTGAGTCCATACCCATGGCAGGGGCCACGCGTTCGTCGCCTGCCACCCAATCCTGCATTCACACCAGGCAGGGGGCAAGGATCCCACACGTCTAACTTACCGCCGGCCTTAAGGTCCTTCTCCTCCCGCAGAAAGTTTCACGCTGAACAAAAGAACCAGTTTCAACAACAACAAAGAATCGCTTCAAACCTAATGAGGATCAGGTATTGAAACAAGTAGGAAACCCCGTCTCCCCTTTCTGTTTCCTCTTTTTGCCATGAGAACAAGGCTGGGCTCATGACACCTGGCTCTGGAGGGCACCCAGGACGGGTCGGCCTTCGACAAGGGCTGGCATTCACCCGCCTCTGGGTTACCTGGTCCGCGAAGCCTCTTAGACCCTGTAAGGTTTGTGTTAACGCATCTAGGTGGTTCAGCCTCCAACTCTCAGTCTCAGCTCAGGTCTTGATCTCAGGATCATGAGTTCAAGCTCCGATCCTACTTAAAACAAAACATAACAAGAAAGAAAGAAAGAAAGAAAGAAAGAAAGAAAGAAAGAAAGAAAGAAGTGATACAAGTAAATACACCTTTTCACTCAAAGGCTTTGTTTTCAAGAGATAACTTCTGCACAAAAATCTATATGCATTAGAATACGGATCTCAGAATAATGTCCAATATTTTTAAATTTTTTTAATGTTTATTTATTTTTGAGAGAGGGAGAGAGAGCTCACAAGCTAGGGAGGGGCAGGGGGGTGGGGACAAAGGATCGGAAGCAGGCTCTGCTGTCTGCACGGAGCCGGATGTGGGGCTTGAACTCACAAACCACAAGATCATGACCTGAGCCAAAGTCAGACGCTTAACTGACTGAGCCACCCAGGCGCCCTGAATAATGTCCAGTATTGAGGAACTGCAGATAATCTAAATACCTGATGATCTTAGAATAGCTAAGTAAGGTATGAGAAATTCATTTGATGATATATTATACAGTCACTAACAATAATTATGAAGAACGTGTCACATAGAAATTTTCTAGTAAAGCATTAATTAAGAAATTGAGAATTTACATTTACATCTATACTCTGATTATAAGTATATAGTGTATAGAGATCTACTGGAACAGAATGGAACATTGAATATTGTTATCCTAATAAGGGTGGTAGAATTATCACTGACTTTCCTTCCTTTTTAAAGTATGTTGTTTAAATTTCAAATTAAACATTATTAGCAGAATGACTTAAAGGCCAAGAAGCACCACCAAATTTACCATCAGTCTCCATCATAAGACCCAATTTTCAAAGACTTATAACTCAGATCTTTCGATATGTATGGATCATACAAGCAGAGAGAGAGAGAGAGAGAGAAATATCAAGAAAATACATGCCTTAAAAGATTCACATTTCAAATACTGTGTCCTAGACTGAGCCAGCTCACTGCCAGGAAGCACAAGAATGTAACGATGTGAGAGTGTGGAAAGAAAGGTTGGTGGTTCGTCCATACGTTGAACAACGATTACCACATAACCCAACAATTCCACTCCTAGGTATATACCCCCAAAGAGCTAAAACAGATGCTCAAAACAAAAAGTTGTACACGTGTTTCATAGCGGCACTATCTGCTGTAGCCAAAACGTGGAAACAACCCAAATGTCTAAGACCTGATGAATGGATAGACAAAATGTGGTATAGCCATACCATGGAGTATTACCCAGCCACGAAAAGGAACAAAGAACTGATATATACAACACAGACAAACCTTGAAGACATTATACTCAGTGAAAGAAGCCAAACACAAAAGGCCACGTGTTCTGTGATTCCAACTACATGAGATATCCAAAATAGGTAAATTCATAGACTGAATGGAAATCAAGTTGATGGTTGCCAGGGGCCAGGACAAGAGAGAAACAGGACGTGACTGCTTAATGGGCATGAGGTCTCTTTTAAGGGTGATGGAAACTCTTTGGGACGAGATGGAGGTGATAGTTGTGTGACGTTGAGAATGCACTAAACGTTGCTGCATATACACTTTAAATCGCAAAAATGGTGACATTTTTGTTGTGTATATCTTACCACAATTAAAAGAAAAGCAACACTGGGTCCATGCCCTCCAGCTCATGACCCCATCGCCAGGAGGTAGGCTGAAATGTAAGAATAGTTGCTATAGTTGTATCCACAACGCCCAGAATAACGCTTGGCACATTGTGGGGCCTGGGTAAATACTTGCAGAGAGATAGGAGGGAAAAAAGAAAGATAAGAACTGAGGAAGGAAGAGAGGGAGAGGGTAGCCTGGCACGTATGTCTATTGAACTAAGCACCTTACTACAAACTGTACCTTAGAACCACACGTTCCTTCTGGATAGTTTCAAGGTTATATTCGCATCTCCTCCTTCTGGACTGCCTTCATGAAAATTTTAACATGCTGCAGCCATACTCTCTCCCTGGAAGCGCTGGGCACTCGAGTTGAATAGACAAGTTGCTTTTCCCCAGAGACACAGAAGACAGCTCTAAAATGCAGTTGTCAATACTGAGCCAGGTATGACTTTAAGCAAATGACTCACCTACTCCTTGACTCATCCATCCATGGATGGAGACTGTTCTTTGACAATGACCTTAATACCCCTTTTAGCCCTGGTGCAACTCCCAGTCTGTTGGTTAAGAACAGCCTCTCTTGAATCTGGTTCTAGCCCTGACTCCTTGTGCACTGCTAGTGGGAGGGCAAACTGGTACAACCACTGGGGGAAACTGTACGGCGATTCCTCTTAAAATTAAAAATAAACATGCCATTTGACCAGAAATTCCACTACTGGGTATTGACCCAAGGAAAATGAAAATACGAATTTGAAAAGATACATGCACCCCTGTGTTCTTGCAACATTATTTACAATAGTTAACAGACATTTGGAAGCCACCCAAAGGTCTATTAATAGATGAATGGATAAAGAAGATGCGATATACGTGCACAGAGGACTATTACTTAGCCATAAAAAAGAATGAGATCTCGCCATTTGCAACGACATGAATGGACCTAGAGAGTATTAGGCCGAGTGAAGTAAGTCAATCAGAGGAAAACACATACCGTATTATTTCACTTAGATGTGGAATCAAAAAAACAAAACAGAACGAAACAAAACAAATGAACAAACAAGCAAAGCAAAACAAAAGACCCTTAAGTACGGAGCACAAACTGGTGGTTGCCAGAGGGGAGGTAGGTGGGGAGACGGGCACAATAGGTCAAGGGGATTAAGAGGTCCAAACTTCCAGTTATAAAATAAATAAGGGGTGACACAGGGAGACCACACCTATCAAGGTGAGCACTGAGTCATGTACAGAATTGTCGAATCAATGTTGTACGCCTGACTAATACAACATGGTATGTTAAATATACTTCAGTTAAAAAGATCCAAACTCCTGGGGCGCCTGGGTGGCTCGGTTAAGCGTCCGACTTCAACTCAGGTCACGATCTCTCAGTCCGTGAGTTCGAGCCCCACGTTGGGCTCTGGGCTGACAGCTCAGAGCCTGGAGCCTGTTTCGGATTCTGTGTCTCCGTCTCTCTCTGCCCATCCCCCGTTCATGCTCTGTCTCTCTTTGTCTCAAAAATAAATAAACGTTAAAAAAAAAAAATTAAAAAAAAAAAAAAGATCCAAACTCCTGATGGTGCCCTGGGCCCTTTATGACCTGCCTCTGTCTCTTCTTGGACCTCATTTCCACCCTGCCCTTCTGTTTCTATTGATCAACCACACTGGCCTAGCTCCGTCCTTCACCTGGCTGTTTTCACTAGTCATTCTTTCTCCCTATATGCTCTCCACCTTCTTGGCTCCTCTCTAACTTGCTGATCCCAGCCTAAATGTTAACACTTTGGTGAGTCTTTCTGTCACTCACCCAAATTATATGACGTCATCAACTCACTGTATTTGAAATATCCGCATAAAGCTTAAATTTTGTCTTAAATGATTACTTATTGGATTACTTATCCTTTATTTACTTATTTGTGGTATATTAGGGTTCTCCAGAGAAAAAGAACCAATAGGAAATAGATATAGACGATGATATATAGATAGATAGATAGAGACGATGATGATGATGGATGATAGATATAGATGATAGAAATAGATGATAGATAATAGATAGATAGATGATAGATAGATAGATAGATACAATGATGACGATGATGATAGATATAGATAATAGAAATAGATAGATAATAGATAGATGATAGATAGATAGATAGATAGATACAGACAGATAGACAGATACAGACAGAGATGTAGGGTTATTATGAGAGCCTGGCTCATGTGATTATGGAGGCTGAGAAGTCCCACAATCTGTCATCCACAAGCTAGAGACCCAGGAAAACTGGTGATTCAGTCCAAGTCTGAAGTCCTAAGAGCCGGGAGAGCCAAGGGTGTAAATCTCAGTCTGAGAACAGAAGAAGATGAGGTGAGACATCCCAGTCCAAACAGTGAGACACAAAGAAAGGGCAAATTTCTATTTCTTCTGCTTTTTGTCCTGTTCAGACCCTCCATGGATTGGACGATGCCCACGTGCTTTGAGGAAGATAGATGTACCTTCTTGAGTCTTCCAATTCACATTCTAATCTCATGCAGAAACACTTTCGCAGGCATACCCAGAAATAATATTTAACCCACGTGCAGTCGAGTTAACACATAAAATTAACCATCTCATTTGGATTATTACCCTTTTCCTGCAGAGCCCTTCAAGTCCCATGAGAGCAAGAACTTTATCTGTATTATTGACTTCTGTATCTCCAACATTCAGGACTATGCCTGACACACACAAAATGCAACAGTTACCTATTGCTGTGTAACAAATTATTCCAGAGGTGTTACCCTTTTCCTGCAGAGCCCTTCAAGTCCCATGAGAGCAAGAACTTTATCTGTATTATTGACTTCTGTATCTCCAACATTCAGGACTATGCCTGACACACACAAAATGCAACAGTTACCTATTGCTGTGTAACAAATTATTCCAGAGGTTGTAGCATAAAATCACAAGAAACATGAATTTTCTCATACAGTTTATGTGTGTCAGAACTTTGGGAGTTGTTTTTGTTCAAGGTCCCTCCTGAGACCGTCACATAGTGTTATTTCTATGATATCTTCTTGGTTACATAGTTTAGTCCTATTCACTCTGGTAGAGGACAACGTCCTGGTGAATACCAGGAGGCCATCTTGGAAGCTGGCTCCCACACGAGGTGTTCAATTAATATACAGTTGACCCATCGAACAACATGCAGGTTTGAACTGCATGGGTCCACTTATACGTGCGTTTGTTTCGGATAAATACCATGCAGTACTATAAATGAATTTTCTCTTCCTGATGATTTTCTTCATAATATTTTATTTTCTCTAGCTTCCTTTATTGTAATAATACAGTATATAGTATGTATAACACATCAAAATATGTGTTAATTGACTGTTAATATTATTGGTAAGTCTTCCCATCAACAGTAGCCTATTTATTAGTAGTTAAGTTTGGGGAAAGTTGAAAGTTAAGTGCAGATTTTTTATCGTGTGGGGTGTCGGTGCCACGAACCTGTGCATTGTTCAAGGGCTAACTACCTGCATATTGGTGAACACTCATGATTCAATAGTAAAAAAAAAAAAAAAAAAAAAAGTCTAAGTTCTTGGATTTACACTGTGGTTCTGACACTCGTTAGCTGTGTAGTTTTCGCAAGGGGTTTGACTTCTCTAAACTTCAGTTTCCACATCTATAAAATAAAATCGCTTTACATATTAAATCACATATTCGATGCAAAAGCACTTAACATGATGTGAAGCATATAATAAGTGCTCAACAAATGCTGGCCACTTTTTACTATAGTTACTATAAATTCTTGGCCATAAATCTCCTCCTTAACACTCCTTGTGAAGATTCCTTATTCAAGGAGAGAGAAACTCACTCATCTAGAGAATAATGGTCAAGTCATTTTACCTGGGTGAGAAAAAAAAAAAAAAAGATTGCCCTGAACGCAAGATAAGTGGCAATAGACATTTTAAGATTTACTGGGAGGAAAATATCAAGGCCGCTGGAGAAAAGTGGTATTGGGGAAAATTGGATCAATATGGCAGCTGAGCACATGCTTTGGTCACTCTTCCTACGCAGGAAGAAATAGAAAATCAATGTGATCACCGGAATATGAGAAAGTAAAGTGTGCCATCAGCAGACCAAAGGCTTTCGGGAGTTCATAAAAAAAAAAGAGAGAGAAAGCATATGGGCACTGTAGATAACAGAACATATTTGTGTTGGTCACTGTCCCCAGTTTCTTGACACAAAACTCCTAAAACCCTTGTCAATTCCCATCCATACACTCCCAATAGGAGGGGCTTCAGAGAGCCTCCAGATGAATGAACATATCCAGACAGGAAAGGTGATGCACCCCAACGCCACGGGGACAGAGACTCTGTGCTCAGGACCCTCCCAGACTTTGCTTTACGTACCTCTTCATCTGGCTGTACATCTGTATACTTGATCACGTCCTTTAATAAACTAGTAAACATACGTTAAGTATTTCCCTGAGTTCTGTGAGCCCCTTTAGCAAATTAATTGCACCCCATGAGGGGATCAATGGAACCTCCAATCTATAGCTGGTTGGTCCGAAACACGGGTGACAGTCTGGGCTTGCCACTGGCATCTGAAGCATGTGTGTCTGAGGGAGATGTGGCGGGACAGTCTGGAGAACCGCGTCCTTAACCTTTGGGACCCGATGCCATCTCCAGGTAGATAGCGTCAGAACGGGGTTAAATTGTAGAACACCCAGTTGGTGTCACAGAGAATTGCTTGGTGCGGGAAAACCTCCACACATTTTATGGCCAGAAATGTCACAAGTGTTTGTGTGAGTGGTAAAACAAAACACCAAACACACCGTACATGGGCTGAACTGAGGCTTTTTCTCTACGACAGAGAGGAAAGACTGTATTTTTCATTTTAGGCACAACCACATGCTTGTTGGTGGTAATGTCAGATGATAAATAAAACCTTCCTCCGAGGGCCTGGAATGCATGCACTTCCTCCCCCCCCCCCCAAAAAAAATGTTAATATGCGCGTTGTTGTAACCGTTTCAATACTAGGAATCTATCTTAACGATATAGGCTAGAACGTGTGCCAAAGAATCACCTGTGAGTGTCTACGTGGGAGTATATTCACCAAAACATTGTCTTGTAATTGCAGAAAAATTAGAAACACCCAAAAGGTATAGGAATGGTCATTACTAAAGAAATTATGAACAGACTCTTAAATACAGAGAACTGGCAGTTGCCAGAGGAGTGATGCGTTGAAGAGGAGAAGTGAATCAAGAGTACGTCTGTCGTGAGCCACCTGGGTGGCTGAATCGGCTCATGATCTCACGGGGTTCAAGCCCCGCATCAGACTCTGTGCTGATGGCTCGAAGCCTGGAGCCTGTTTCGGATTCTGTGTCTCCCTCTCTCTCTGCCCCTCCTCCGCTCATGCTCTGTTTTTCTCTCTCTGTCAAAAATAAATAAACATTAAAAAAAATTTTTTAAATCAGGTGAAAAGGGCAAGTTGTGGAACCGTGGGCAAAGCACGTAACGCCCTTTTGTAAAAATAAAGTCACGCACATATGATTAACCATAAACGCATGTGTGTATGCACGTGGGTGTAGAAACACACGGGAAAAAGATCAGAAACTTAAAAATCAACCTGTTGAAAGTGGTGTATCAGTCAGAGTCCAGTCAGGAATCAAAAGTCACAAAAGTGACTTCAACACAGAGGATGTAACAAGAAGGCGTCAACTGGGTAACTGGAAATTACGACCAGGGTAGCAACAACAGGAAGCAGCCACCACCTCCAGGGCTGCAGGAACAGAGAGAAGAAACTGGAATTATTAAAATGTAAGAGAACTTAGAGGAGTAGCCATGGGGCCCCCAACCCCTGAGGAGGGGAGAACGGCCAGTTGGTGCTGGTGCTTCTGAGGAGGCATAATGAAGCTCATCTGCAAGAGCTCGAGGAGCTGCAAACTGGATTCAGCTACTACTACCAGAAGAAACCACCACTCCTGGGTGGCACTAACAAGGATGGAAGTCCACAGGGAGCAGACGGGAAGTCCTCCGGGCACAGACAGGAAGTCCTCAGGGCACAGACAGGAAGTCCACAGGGCACAGACGGGAAGTCCTCAGGGCACAGACAGGAAGTCCTCAGGGCACAGACAGGAAGTCCACAGGGCACAGATGGGAAGTCCTCAGGGCACAGACGGGAAATCCTCAGGGCACAGACAGGAAGTCCTCAGGGCACAGACAGGAAGTCCTCAGGGCACAGACGGGAAGTCCACAGGGCACAGACGGGAAGTCCTCAGGGCACAGACGGGAAGTCCTCAGGGCACAGACGGGAAGTCCTCAGGGCACAGACGGGAAGTCTTCAGGGCACAGACAGGAAGTCCACAGGGCACAGACGGGAAGTCCTCAGGGCACAGACGGGAAGTCCTCAGGGCACAGACGGGAAGTCCTCAGGGCACAGACGGGAAGTCTTCAGGGCACAGACAGGAAGTCCACAGGGCACAGATGGGAAGTCCTCAGGGCACAGACGGGAAGTCCTCAGGGCACAGACAGGAAGTCTTCAGGGCACAGACGGGAAGTCCACAGGGCACAGACGGGAAGTCCTCAGGGCACAGACGGGAAGTCCTCAGGGCACAGACAGGAAGTCCTCAGGGCACAGACATGAAGTCCGCAGGGCACAGACAGGAAGTCCACATGGCACAGACAGGAAGGAGCAATTCTCTACTTCCTCCTTCCACCTGCAGTCCCCCTCTAGCGCACCTTCGACCGAGCCTAACAGAGCCACATGTGGTTTTCACGATTCCTGCTCCAGGATCACAAAGCCGACTAAATACTGGAGTCAATGACCCCATGGAGAATCAGAATGATTCCGGTGGTGCAGGGTCTTCCTGAGGTGGTGTTGACAAGGCTTTGAGACTCGAGGCAGATGCTTTTGCAAATTCTCTGAGATGTAATGAGCAATTAATTTCGGTGATGAGTGAAATGCCGCTGAATCCATGGACCATTATTCAGAAGCAAGGTAGGGCTGGAAGCTAGTAATTCAATTACTAAAGGTAGCACTTCTCCACTCAAAACAGCACATATTTCCATTTCTGTGGAGGAGGAAGAGTCTTTTATGTTTAATTTTCATCAAGCTGTGAAATGCGGTTGTAGCTGTGGGTATCTCATTGATGCCAGCCATGCTCAGGAGGCTCTGTCTCCCCAGTGTCTTTAATATCATGTCCCCACAGTGTCCCCCATAGGCAAGAAAGATCACACGGCCCAAACGAGAGGCAACTTTTTACTTAAAAACTTCCCAAAGAGTTGTCTTTATTCACAATTTTTCGCCAATTTTATTCATCCTATCTTCTCAGAAAGCCCCCTGCAATATCAGTAATCAGTAATCAGTATCAGATACTCATCAAAAGCATGTCTAAATAAAGGCTTCAAGGGAGCCAACCTGTCTTTTTCATACTAAGCTAATGGATTATGGTGTGTGTGTGTGTGTGTGTGTGTGTGAGAGAGAGAGAGAGAGAGAGAGAGAGAGAATGAGACAAGGTTTGTAATTTTGCTTTTCCAAGACACCCCAAAAAGCCAACTGAGACTTGAAAAAATAAAACAGCTCTTACAAATTTCCCTTAAAGCAAAGAAATCGATGTGCATCAGAATAATAGTCTATGAGTCAGCCCCTTGAGTTTCAGTCCATTGGGTTAGGTCCACTTGGGTTGTTTGATGGTTTGGGGAAAGCAGAATAATGGAAAATCTAGTGCTAGCCACACCTCCAAGCATAGAACCAGTGAAGAACTAAGAAGGGAAAAGTTTCTCTTGTTCCTAATCTTTGCAAGCTGACATCCAGAGAAGTGAAACAATCTACCCAGAGTCCTACAGCTGCTAAGAGGCTGAACTGGGCATAGACTCCAGGTTTCCCAGTTCCCTGGTCAGTGCTACGTCTAGTGCCCCACAGGGATTTTGCATCTTAGTGAATGCATACGGAACAAGAATATGAAATGGTCACCCTGAGGTCCCTTGGGATCAGTAGACTACGTGTTAAGAAAGAAATAGTTGAAGATGCATTGAGAATACGATTTAAAACCCAAAAGGTAAATCCAAGGAGTTAGAGATGGTTTCCCAGCTATTTTCAAAGACTGGGTCCTATTAACTGGAGATCTACTGACTTCTTTCTTGAGTTCAGGAATGTAGTTCAGTGTCAGAAAATGTGATAGAATAGCTGTGCTTAACAAAGTACTCAGCAAAGTAAAATTCAGATTAGAGGGTCATAATCTCGTGGAAAGGAAGAGAAACTAACAAAATTGCCTTGTTTGGAAAGGAAGGGAGGACACTAGCAGCTTTGCAGGAGACGAATTTTGGGGAAGGAAAGTGTCTCAGAGGGATTCGTAGGTTACTGGCTGTGTTGCATGCGATATAAACTGTGTTGGTTAGGGCAAGGTGAGCCGGTGAAACAAACCCCCAAAGGTCAGTGTTGACCATCATTTCTCACTTATGTAAAATTCTAGGGCAGATGCTCCCAGTCAGTGGAGAACTGTTCTCCACATGGCGTTCGGGGACTCAGGCTTCTTTTACCCTATGGGTCTCCCACCCTCTCAGCCCTTTGAGTTTTTGCTTCCAGCTGGTGGAAACAGAATAAGACATTGGAGAAAGCACGCCCACTCCTTTAAAACTCAGACTCAGATATGATACGCATCCTTCCCATCCACATTCCAATGGCAAAAGCACGCCACTGGGTTCACAAAAGCTTGGAAGGCTCAGATCTCTATGTAGGATCGGCCAGATGTGAAGAGGAGACCAAATTGTGGTCTGCGGCTAGAAATCGCTGTAACATCCTTTCCCCCACTCCCCCTAGAAAACCTTCATTGATGCCTGCATCCCTTCTTAAACTTCCGAGAGGCTGGATCATCTGGGGAGAACTTGAAATTCTGTGACTGGAGGGGGGTTGGGAAAATCAGTCTGTCCAAGAGACCAAGGAACAAGACGGTAGCTGACATCTGGCTCACACGTATGTGCAATGCACACCCGCTGGACACATTTGTGTGCACGCGTCTGTAGCGGCTCTTCCAAATGAGCCCGGACTGGAATTCAGAGCCTAGCAATTTCAGGGACTGGTTCACTGGAAATTGGTTATACATGAGTTGCCAAGCAGTCGCGTAGGGGTTATAATTTTGACAGGAGAAGGAGGGAGAACCTTTGTCCAAGTTCTCCTGTGGAGAAGTAGGTGGAAAGGAGGGTAATGAGTAGACTGACATGGGAGCTAGCCCACCCAGGCCACCTGGATACGTTTTGAACCCCTAGAAGGAGAGGACATAGGACTGGAAGCTGAAGAAGCTGTTTCCATAAAGGTTGTGTTTCATAATACATGGTAGGATTGCACTTCCTGGATCCCCTTTATCTGAGTCTAGCGATGTGACTGGTTTTGACCAATGAACCTGGAGTGGAAGTGATGTATGTCAGCTTCAGGGCTGAGCATTGAATCCCTGGTGAAGATCTGCCCGGTCCTACGTTCCTTCTGTCGCAGTAACCTGCAATATTCAAGATGGTAACCACTCCGTCGGCCTGCGCCCTCGCCGGATTAGATGAACAGGGCACCACTCCCGATCTGCAACGGTCACGTAGTCAGAGAACAATTAACCTTTGCCGTTTGGGGCCTCTGGGATTTTAGAGTGTTTGTTATTACAGCATAAACTAACCTCATTTGCCTGGCACAAAGATCCTTGCGAGACTGTGGAATAAAAATGTGCCGTTTTCACAGCAGAAGACAAACTGTAACACAGGGTAGATGAATGGGCATTCCCTCTATTTTCACATCCGAGGACTGCTGTCGCTACTCTGCTGTAGCGACAAAATGTGGTATTGTCCACCATACCCAGCAGAGTGGGAAGACAATAATACCCTTGAGGATTGAAAAACAGGTAAAACCACCATCTTTGAACGGGATGATGTGACTAGGATGTTTCCACTGCTCATTGAGCTCACTGCAGCTTACACACTTGGACGGCTGCTTCCAAGCACGAATTCCAGTGATCCTTATCTCTGTTTCACTTGTTTCTAGAGGCAAAGACCCAGGAGAGGGCACCCAATTGGCTGAGCAGAAGTCATGTTTCATACACAAGACACAACAGGTGTTGGCGAGGACGCAGACAAACAAGAACTCTCGTTCACTGTTGGTGGGAGTGAAAACTGGTGCCGCCACTGTGGAAAACAGCATGGAGGGTCCTCTAAGAGTTAAAAATGGAACTACCCTATGATCCAGTAATCGCACTGCTGGGCGTTTATCCCCCAAAATACAAAAACACTAATTCAAGGAGATCTGTGAACCCGTATGTTTGTAGCAGCGTTATTTACAATACCCAAACTATGGAAGCAGCCCAATTGTCCATCGACAGATGAACGGATAAAACACACACACACACACACACTGGAATATTACTCAGCCATACAAAAGAATGAAATCTTGCTATTTGCAACATCACCCATGTAGCTAGAGAGCATAGTGCTAAGTGAAGTAAGTCAGTCAGAGAAAGACAAATACCATATGGTTTCACTCATATGTGGAATGCAAAAAACAAACAAATGAGCAAAAGAAGCAAGAAGAGAGAGAAAGACAGACCAAGAAACAGACTCGTAAGTCTAGAGAACAAACAGATGGCTAGGTGGGGCGTGGGTAAAATAGAGCAGAGGATTAAACGGTGCATGATGAGCACTGAGTAATGTATAGAACTGTTGAATCGCGATATTGTGCACCTGAAACCGATATGACACTGTATGGTAACAGCACTGGAATTAAAATTAAAAACTTAATAAAAAGTAATAAAGAGACGGGGGAAGGGAGGGAAATCACACGTTATAACATAGCCACCAAGGAGCCAAGAGATAGAGGGTTTCCATTTTCCATAGACAGTGCCCTTTGATCTTCCAACATCACACTCAGTGAGAGAGTTCTCCAACACAGGAAATGGCCTGGATACTAGAAAGCAAAAATAAAGATGACAAATATGTTCACAAAGGGATTCCGTAGGTTTGCTTTGACCTTGACCCTGCCCCCTCCCATCCCTGCTCTATTTTTTTCACAGTTGGAATTCTCAGCCTCAGATTCTCCTACCATAGGATTTTTTTTTCCTCTAACAGCCTTTGTGGTTGAAAGGAGAATTCTGTATTTGCAACGTACCGAGGAACAACAGAAGATCTTTTGACTGGGAATTTCATGACCCACCTTAAAGAGCCCATTGGGTTCAAACTATGCCAACGCGTAAATGCCTTCTTGCCATAAGGTGGATACTCAGTGCATCATTCTGCCCTCAATCCCTTCAGCTATAGGCCAAACAACTTTGAACAAGTCAACTTTCTAAACCCTGCGTCTTCGCACCTGTAAAGGAGGGTTAACAATCTCTGTCTTACAGGATTGTTGTGAGAGTAAACATAGCACATGTAAGAGTGGCTGGCAAGGTGCCCGGCACATAGGAGGGTCTCAAATATGGTAGTGCATTTATCCTCTCTAAAATTGTATAAGCTAGTTAGAAAGACCAGACGCATCTTTTCTGTGGGCTGAGAAGGAGTTTTCAAATCATGCTTTTCGTGAGTTTTAAAAATGGATTCATCTGCGCAAGTCCCCTTTGCAAACACATGGAAACCCAAAATGTAAAACAAATAAGGCCAAGCTGTTCTGGCTGAAGCTGGCGAGGAGCTGGAAGCCTGGCCTGCTCCAATGATCTACATCACCTCATACTGTCCTTGCTGTATCGACATAGCGGCCCTCCCACCCTCCGCTGAATTGGAGGGCTCCGTGAGCATAGGTAGAAAGCCATCACTTACCCCAAACATTTATTCTACAGAAAGGGGGAAAATGAGGTTCAGAGAGAAGTAATTTGCTCAACGACTCCATAAGAAGATTGTCACCTTTTGGAAGTCAGTCGCTGCTGATACTTAAAAACTCATCTGGATGATGGATAGATAGGTTATAAAGCAAGTACAATAAATGTTAATTGTAGAATCTAAGTGTGGGTATATATGGGTGGGCACTGTAAAATTCTTCCAGCGTGGCAAAAATTTCTAGCATACAATGTTTGGGGAAATCTAGAGGAGAAGCCTAAAACCTCGTGGTCAAGAGGTGAATTGGGTTTCTAGAAAGTAAAATGGTCTCAAGTTCACAATTAAATATTTATGTCTCTAAATTGTGCAATCATGTGTGGGTAGATTTCAGATTCTTTCCTTGGGAACGCCTGAACGGCTCGGTTGGTTAAGTTTCCAACTCTTGTTTTCGGCTCAGGCCATGACCTCACGGTTCATGAATTGAGCCCTGCATTGGGCTCTGCACGGACGATGTGGAGCCTGCTTAGGATTCTCTCTCTCCCTCTCTCTCTGCCCCTACCTTGCTTGTGTGCATGCTGTGTCTCTTTCTCTCTCTCTCTCTCTCTTTTTCAAAATAAATACACATTTAAAAAAAAAAAAAGATTTTTCCTTATCAGAACATCCAAGAAGAGACTAGCGCATATGCTGGCTATGAATTTCTCTTGGAGGCCAAAACTACCAAAAGAAATGTGGAAACACTTTAAACAGAGTGAGTTTACAAAAGATATCACATGAGTGGCTTAGAAAAGCTGCAGTTTTTGGACAAAAGAATCAACTGATTCTAGAAAAGTAGCCTTATTTGAGGAGAAGGAGATCTTTCATAGATTTATATTGATAATTTCTACCTGAAGTGTAATCTTTCTACACATCTGCACAGCAGACAAACAGACACACGCCAGGAGTTGGTCAGGAGAGGCCAAGGGAAGAGGTCCTAAGACCACACTGTGAGTGGATAAGGGAATAATGAATATAGCAGAAAGGAAAGAAAGAGAGAGAGAGGGAGAGAGAAGGAAGGAAGGAAGAGGAAGGGAAGGGAAGGAGAGAGGAGAAAAGGAAAAGAAAAGAAAAGAGAAAAGAAAGGAAAAGAAATCAGTAATGCTAAAAAGTAACACTTTCCATGCAAAACAACAGATTTCAACAAATAGCTCTCCATTTTCGAGGCGGGGGGGGGGGGGGGGAAGAGTGATGGCCCTAAAAATAGATCAAGATGATCCCAACTCAGAGTCCCTGGAGGAACAAGGAAGGTGAGTAACCTTGAAATCTTAATTAAGGAAATAAGTGGGAAAACATTTCTCAGATCTATTAAAGGGACCTCAGCAGACAAATGGAAGGAATTTGCAGGATTCCGGCCATAAGTGTCCCTAAAAGAAAAACCCAAATCATGCCGTTCTAAACAGGGTAAACAGAAGGAAAGACACAGAAAGAGAACAGGGTGCCAAGAGGAAAGGATGATGAATTGAGAAGGAGCCGGCAACTAGTATAGAGGGAAGGTAGCAGGATGTGGAGTCCGCAAAGAGTTGCCACTTTGTGGCCATGTGGCCTGTTTATCCCACCGTGTTTTCGTGGCCAGTTTACTCTATATCATTATTCAGCCCATCCAGGAAATGGGGGGTAACTGTGTCTGCCTCTGATAATAGTTACAGGAATTGATTTCGAGATAACCCATAATGGTGGTTTTCATACCCACTCAGGGGCTGCCATCGGGAGGCAAAGGGTAAAGGGGGCTCAGAGACAGGGGAGCCTCCCTGTGCCAGCTCTCCCTCTCCCAGTCAGATGACTCCAATTATACCAGCTGCCCGTATTTATCTTTTTCCTAAGACTTTGGTTGCAGAGAATCCGCTGTAGTGGGGAAAAGCGTGAAAGCTGCTAACCAGGGGTGAAGGGAGTTGATGCACAGAACGTACAAACCCATGGGGTTTGAACTCTTTCCTGTTTTCACCAGATGCTCACCGGGCCTGGAGCTGTTCTGAGCACGAAGGAGACAGCAGTGAGCAACACGATGGGGAAGACAGTAAACACAAGAACTGATAAATACGAAGTGAGGTCAAAGGATTGGGTGGTTGAGGGTGTTCTTTGAACAGGGTGGTTAAAAAAGACTTTGCTGACAAAGTGATGCTTGAACAGACCTAAAAGGAGGGGCTGAACCGTGCAGGTGTCTGATGGAAGAATGTCTCAAGCCCAAACAACGGTAAGGGATAAGAGAGATCAAGATGGGATCTATGAACGAGATGGCATAGGGCCTTGCTGTCCATGGAGAGGACAAGGTATTTCCTTCTGAGTGAGCTAAGAAGCTGCCAGGCGGGGATTGGAACAGAAGAGGGACGTGATCCTGTTTGCTTTTTAGATGGATCATTCTGGTTGCCGGGCGGGAGAAGAGACCGCAGAATCAGAGTGGAACTAAGAACGGAGACGGCGAAGTGGAGATGTCGATGGTGAGCAGTGCTGTATCCGGGACGTCTTTTATTTTTTTAATTATTTTTAAGTTTATTTACTTATTTTGAGAGGGGGAGGAGCAGAGAGAGAGGAAGGGAGAGAGACACTCTCAAGCAGGCTCCGTGCTGCCAGCATGAAACCCAACGTGGGGTTCGAACTCGAGAACTGTGAGATCATGACCTGAGTGGAAATCAAGAGTTGGATGCTTAACCAGCTGAGCCACGCAGACACCACCCTAGATGTATATTTCAATGAGACGCGGCAGGATTTGTTGGTAGATTGAACATGATGTAAGAAAGAAGGCTCTAGGGCGATCCTAATGTTTTTAACTAGATGACCGGTGGGATGGACTTATTGAGGTGAGAACAGGGGGGACGTAATACAGGGGAATTGGGGCGGGGAAAGAAGAATCGAGAGCTCTGCTTCAGTGCCTTTAGCTGTGAGAAGTCCCCTTGACTTGGGAGAGGAGACATCAGCCAGACAGCTGGACACGTGAGCCTGGGTGTAGGGGGGAGGCTGGTCAGAGCCCATCTGGATGCTCCTGAGTCCTGGGGGCAGGAGGGGCTGGAGACATCTCTAGGGAATAAGGACAAATGGAGAAGGGGTCAACAGCAATTATCAAAGACTACTCTAGAAGTATAATCTTTAGGGGCACCTGGGTGGCCCAGTCGCTTAAGAATCTGCCTCCTGATTTCTACTTAGGTCATGATCCCGCGGTTCATGAGATGGAACCCCGTGTTGGATTCTTCGCTGGCAGTATAGAGCCTGCTTGGGATTCTCTCTCTCCTTCTCTCTCTCTCTCTCTCTCTGCCCCTCCCCACATGCTTTCTCTCTAAAAAATAAATAAATAACTCAAAAAAGAAAAAAGAACTATACTCTTTAACCTATAGCACCGGACCGCACACTAAAAGGATGACGGTTACCTACGTAGGTAACTTAAATATTGCACTGTGTCATTTTACCGTATGAACTTGAACAGATAAGAAGAAAAGAAGAAAACAAATGAAGGTGCAGTTTCTAAGACACAGGAGTACAATAAAAAGTAGGGAGTAGGGAAGACGGGAGGGAGGGAGTCTAAGTCCATCTCGTATCCACTCTGACATCTGGGTTCAAAGCAGAGTTGTAGGTTCACATGTATCAATAATAGAAGAAAAACCCCCACCACAATTTGATCTAAATAGGTTTAATTGTGAAACAATAGGAGATGGGTGGGGAAAGTGTCCTTCTGATTATATTCAAATAGAGATAGAAAAGTTCCAGGTATTTAAAAGAAATGCTATTTGTGATGAGAGAAAATAAAGAACTTCATTAAGTAGAAAATAAGACAGGTTGAGGGAGAAAAGGGTAAATATGATTATGCCATTAAGCAGTAATAGGTTGCATGCAGCTCCTAATTTTAAATATCCTCTATTCAGCAGCCCTGAAAGAGCCTTTCCCAACTTTTAATTAAAATGTCTTTTAACACACAGAAAAATTAAAATTCACAACTCCATGGAAAACCGGAACCAATAGCCAACCAATGTCTCCATCGAACTGGGGAGAATCTTCCCTTCTGAAGAAGATATGGAAAGAGAAGGGGAAACACGACTAAGGGCTCACTGGGGGTGAGAGCAGATATATATCCTTCCCCCCTTCTCCCCTATTTGCTGTCTGGTTCAAGATCTGTGTTATCTGAAACCTAGGCAGTATCTTTTCTCCTGTAAGAATGCTGATTTTTTTTTTTCAGACCATCAGAGTACAAGTCCCCTTCCTCTGAACTCGACCACTCCTCGCCCAAATTGGGAGCTCTTTTCAACGTTCAGTTAGGAGCCCCACTCCCGGAAAATAACTGGCCATAGTAGATGAAATGGCTGTGAGAACACGGGGGTTCGAAGCATTCCAGAAGGTAACAGCTTGGGGAGGGAGGTTCCCAGGTAGAGCCATTAAAGAGCTAGCTGTTGGAGCAGCGTATTCTGGGAGGGATGGATTTCACTTCCTACGCGTGTTAAACCACAGGCTGCGGGACTGAAAGCGCCCTCCTTCGCTACCAGAACCCCCCTGGAGAAAATCTGCCATACGTTGGGAATTGGTCTCGGGAGCTGCGTTCGCCGAGTCTCTGAGAAGGATGTTTGGCCCGGTGCAAAGTGAACCCAGTAGGCAGTGCACATATCCAACTATTAGGAAGAACCGTGACAAGACGTGTCTCCCTCTGCCAAGGATAAGAGCCACCACTCCCCCGCCCCCCACCAAGTAAACATAATCATCATCACCATCGAAGACCTAGCGAAACAAAAATGTCGAACCAGTGGGAAAGAATTTCATTACTTGGACTCAAAAGAAGAAGCAAATTACTGAAATACAGAAGGGAATTTCAGAAAACTTCTTTTCAACAGGCCACATCTGATCTCTATGTCCCAGGAATGGAAAGCCATTTAAAAAAAGAAAGAAAGACAAAGAGCAGACAGAGACGAAAACGCAGCAGAATTAGAAGGGAACTACGTGAGATGAGACCAACTCGCTGAGAAATCTGAAACGTCGCTGGGCAAGGAACATCACTGCTTTGTTCAACATGACATCACCAAGGCCTAACACAGCGCCTGGGATCACCCGTCTATGTTCCAAAAGTTGCCAGGAGCCCAGCCAAAGCACAGCAGAACTGGGAGAAATTAATTGCTCTGTGTGTGTGTGTGTGTGTGTGTGTGTGTGTGTGTGTGTGTGTTATAAACCACCGAGTTTATGGTATTTTGGGGATAGCAGCTTGAATGCTCTAAGCCATGGGAGGTTACTACATGACTCCAGCCTTATTAAGGCTGTGCCCTGAAGAGTTAAGTTAATGGCACTCCTCCAGATTCGGAGAAACATTTACGGCCATTTAAAACCATTAGGATCAGTACCCCTTTTGGTTTGGATATATGTGTACTTGTCTTCCTCTAGTTCAAAATGACTCCTTATGCTATCAGTATCTCTCCATCACATTCGGTAAGGGATGTAATAATTGTACAATACTTTTTCCTGCTCAAAGTGTTTTCACATCCATTATGTCATTAGAGCTCCGCTGCAACCCAGAGAGGTAGATCGGGTGTCCTCCAGTGTCCATTCTGAAGAGGTAAGTAGCAGAAGGGAAGAGAGTGCTGTGGCTTTCCAGCTCATAGAAGGAAAAAGACAGTAGATTCATGTCCCTCCTCCCAACGTTTGGCTCCCCTTCCGGCCACGAGTCAACTTCGGGACACAGTGTTCAAATCGAGCTCCTGCCTCGCAGAAACCTTAGCCGACAAGCATACCAAGGACTTCCTCCTAAGAGATGGCGAAGAAACTTCTAGAATGACAGGCGGCTAAGACCCGTGAAAACTATCAACAGAAGCATAAGCGATATTGGTCACCTTGGGGAAGTGAGGCACGCAAGGGGTAAGGAAGGATAGCTCTGCATCATTGGCAGGTTCTAGTTCTTGGCCTGGGGGCTGGTGCGCGGATCCGTTCAAACCGTGATAGTTTCTGGGACCGAACGTACCCTTAGGCTTTGGGCGCTTCTCTGTGTCAAGATTATGGGTTCGATAAAAGTGGGAATTATTTTAAGGCCCGGATACCTTTCTGATTCCACGGTTGCCTTTTCTTCTCCGTCTCTTGGTGTTTTGTATTCTTTTTCTCTCCTCTCCCAGGGTGAATCACCCTACTTGTTAAAACTGTACTAGAGCAAATGTTGGTAAATGATGTGCCTGGTGGTAGTGATTAAGTCAAATCAAACACATTTGTCACTGAAGAGATGGCCTCCAGCTGTTTATCTGGGAAATATAATTGAATGCTAATGGGATAAACACCAAGTTGCCAGTTTTATTTTCACTAAAGGTGTGGGCTCAAATAAGAGAGGGTGAATTTCTCTACGTTTAAAATACCAAGAGAATTTTTTTAAAAAAATACACAAAACCTCTTCCAAATGTGACTCAGCTGCTTTTGTCATCATTTTGTGTCACTCCCGCCAAAGAGAAACCAACAAGAAGATACTCTTATTTACGTGGTACGAGTGGTGCTTTAACCCCAAACTTGCTATGCTCTTGACTTGTGGAAAAACCTATGCACGCATTTCCCACTGCCTTCGCTCAGTTAGCGCGGCTCGGGGATTCTTGTTACATCCCCGTCCTTGAACCATACTCACTATCGAAGAGCAGTTATCGAGAGTTGGACAGAAGTGATAATGGGCTCTGAAAATATTTGTTATTGAACAGCCCGAAAAGTAGATGTATGGTAGAAAAGACTGTGGCATTGCAAATGGAGGTGAAAAGTCTGAACGAAATTGTTTTGCGAGCAAAAAGAGTCCCGACGGCATTCTCTAATATTTCCGGAATATCCTAAGCAGTCTCCAAACTGAATCACAAACTCGAGCCTCCCGCCCGCCCCCACCCCGAGGATGCCTGCCATCTCAGAGAGGTTAAGTACACTCTGAATAAACAGCCAACACAGACTCAATGAAGACACCAGGAAAATGTGGTTCATTTTGATCAGGCATCTTTGGGCTAGTTGGTCTTCCAAGTTGCAAAGGTGTTAAGGGGCAGCTTCCACCGTCCCTTTTTTGGATGAAATCATGGACGTGGAGCAGTTAAGCAGCATGCCCAGGGTTCCAAAATGGGAACCCAGGTTTCCAGGACAGTTTTGTGACTCTCTGTGCAGATAGCTAGAAACCACGCAGGTCAAGCATTAGCATTGGTGGTGTAACAGGAAACAAAGTAGGTTTGTATGCAGGATGCTGGCATAGCCATGGACCGTCTTTTAGGAATGGACTTGGCCAAGACCCAGAGACCGAACAGATCGACAGTGGCAGGGACAGTTGGACAGGGTTGCAACGGAATGAACAGTCAGTCCGTGCAGGTGGCAATTGGTCCCTGGGAAGTCTGGCAAGAAGCCATATCATCGGAGGTCTTTTTTTTTTTTAATTTTTTTTTTCAACGTTTATTTATTTTTTTGGGGACAGAGAGAGACAGAGCATGAACGGGGGAGGGGCAGAGAGAGAGGGAGACACAGAATCGGAAACAGGCTCCAGGCTCTGAGCCATCAGCCCAGAGCCCGACGCGGGGCCCGAACTCACGGACCGCGAGATCGTGACCTGGCTGAAGTCGGACGCTCAACCGACTGCGCCACCCAGGCGCCCCTCATCGGAGGTCTTGAAGAAAGGCAGAGTCCAGGATCTGGGAAGTCCATCAGTAGGTCATGGAGCCAGCTTCCAGAAGGGCTGCAAGTATGCTGAGCACAAGAGACCTCGAAGAATTCCAGGACCATCCACGCTGAGAAATCAGACAGATTCTGTTTCACGCACACATTCAGCTCCTTGCTTTTCTACTCCCTCCTTGTGTATCGTTGCCTATGACCCATCACCTCCGATCACTGGGAGAGGTTTCCCCACGGGCAACACTTTTCAGCCTCTCTTTGAATGAGAACCAGAGAAAGACACCATTAACAGACATTTTGTTGTTGCTGTTCTGTCAAACCGTTCTTACCTCTTCCCCTCAACTATATTTCCATGCGAAATTCCTTAACGATACACACAAAGGGGAAAAAAGCGGGTCCGCATGCATGCTAATGACACTGTGTTCGTTTCTTCTCAAGCGCAGCGTGCTAACGGAATCGTGTTACACTTTTGTTTTACTCTGCTGTATTCTGTAGCTCAGTTGTCATGCTCTCCCTTGGCAGGCACAGCGGAACCAAAGGGATTATACACTTAGCATCTGGAAATATTCCACTATCATCGTAGACCAAAATCTGTACCCTGCCTCTTCCCTCCTGCGCCAAGCCAGTAAAACGAGAAAGAGAAGGCTGCGTTTGCACATCCAGAACAGCCCCATCAGAGGAAGCCAGCGGGCTAATGGGAATCCCATGTTCTACGAGCCGGTGACTTATTCTGGAAGCGAAATCTGCATGTGGCCGGTGAGGGGGAGAGGACTTGGAAAGATTTAGGTGACAGGCTTTTAACACTGTCGGGGGGGGGGGGGGGGGTGGGAAACATTCACATCCTCAAGCTCAGGAATACAGCACCTTCACACGTTTCTCCAGAAAGCGGGGCGTAACTCCAGACCTGTCCTCAAACCCTGGGGAGTCTGCCTGCCACTGCCCGCCCCCTGCTGACCTCACAAAAGGCCGGGTTTCCAACTCCTGCCTCCCCACGGCTTTCTGCAAGCCAGGGGGCCGTGGGGCCATTCGGGGATAATCAAACCCCCAGAAGTGAAATTGTCCTGGGCAGGACATTACCTTCATGGCTCTCAGTCTTTGGATCCAACTACTTTTGGATGCTCGGGCCCCACTGCAAAGCTACCCAGTTAGAATCTCCGAGGACGGGACCCAGGCATGCCTGGCTGTTAATAGCACCAGACGTCAGCTGAGCCCCTGTCCCCACCCTGCGCGGAACAACAGGTCCTCAGCCAAGAATGGTTTGCGGATTCATTTATTTTTACGTCTCACTCTGCCATCTGCGACAGTGAGTGATTTCTTCTTGGGAGAGGTTTCCATCCCAGAGATATTCCGTGGGAGGACATCTAATCGTAAATTAAGAGGGAGAGAATGCAGAGGTCCTGTCTCCATACGGAATCCGTTAACCCTATTACCGGTCCTTTCCCACCTTGCCTCAACTCCAGCTGACTCGTGCCCTTTGGGAAAAGGCAATAGCTTTACCAAAATATCGTGTCCAGGTCTCGGGTGTTCACATAAATAGAATTTTCCCTACCAAAGGAGCGCCGAGATTGTAGGAGCCTTGTAACATATGCGCACGTGGGTCCAAGCCAAATGCAAATCACGCCCTGGCCCTGTTTGGAGAGCTGGCTGTGTGCAGGGGAAAGAACCCAAGCCAGGGAGTTCGGAGACCACGGGCTGTTTCTGCTTTGGCCACAGTAGCTCCGGGAGTCTGGGCAAGCCACCTCTCCCTGGGGCCCCGGCGTCGTCACCAGTGAAACAAAGTTGTAACAAAAGTAGTTGGCCCACCCGTAGGTGACTCTTCACGCACCCACCTTCCCTCGTGCCTGGCGGCACCTACTCTGCTCCGTCCTCAGACCGGCAGCCTCAACCAGCAACATCCGGGGAGCCTGTGGGTGACGCAGAGCTTCGCCCCTGGTTGCCGTCGACCCCAGTCGCTTGACCTCGCGTCTCCCCGTCTGGCAGGCCCCACCCGGCCCTAACCTGTGCCACCGTCCCGCCGACCCCAGACCGGAACTGGAGCCGAAAAGAGAACCGAACCCCTCCAAGCCAGCATCCTGACGCTGAGCTTTGATTCCCACGTCCTGGGCTCCTCTGGAGCCCGTTCTGAAACCCAGACCAGCACCTTGGCTCATCCAAACCCGGTCTACCTAGAATCTCACCTTTTCCTTTGTTTTCTGCTGGAGTCCAGCTGCTGGACACCTATGGCATATTTCAGGCCCCATCTTGGACAGAAGCCCTAAACCTGAACCCCAGCCCGGTCGGTCACTTTGCATGTTTCCCACTGAGAAGCATTACTTTTTTTAAGTTTATTTATTTATTTTGAGAGAGGGAGAGAGAGAGAGAGGCAGAGGGAGGGGCAGAGAGAGAGAGAGAGAGAGAATCCCAAGCAGGTTCCCTGCATTGTCAGCAGCACGGGGCCTGACACCGGGCTCGAACTTATGAACCGTGAGATTGTGACCTGAGTCGAAATCAAGAGTCGGACGCTTAACCGACTGAGCCACCCAGACACCCCTGAGAGGCGTTCTTGGTGCCAAGAACCTGCAGGGCCGTCCCACTAGGTGAGCCCCGCCCCCTTCCCAGGTGCCCACTGTGGCTCTCTGCCCACCTGCCAGCGGTGCCTGGGAAGCAGCCAGGGATTGCCTGGCCTTTCTTCCACCTGACCCCGCAGTCCCTGCAGCTGGGTTCATGGCTGTCCCTAGCAGGCAGGCTTGGTGCTGAGTCTCAACCTCTTCTAGCCTGGCTCATCCCCCACACGCTGGGTAAATGAAGCCCCACCCACCATGCCGAGCCTGGCCCTCCAACCTGTCATCTCCATTCCCTTTAGAAAATGCATGTGCTGCCTTGACTCGGAGGGACACCCATTCTTGCTGCCACCCATGCCCCTGGGGCTCGGACACCGTTGAACATTCCCACCGCCACTGAGCACTTTATTTCCTTCCTTATTTCTTTTGCTGCTGTACCAAGTTACCACAAACGTAGTGGTGTAAACAATGTAAGTTTATCTTTATTTATAAGTGAATCTTTATTATCTGGAGGTCAGAGTCTCCCCGAGCTAAAATCGAAGTGTCGATTCCCCCGGAACCCTAGGGGGAACTCATCCCTTGTCTGTTCCGGCTTCTAGGGGCTGTCCGCATTCTTGGTTTGGGTCCCTCTTCCAGCTTCAAAGCCAGCAATCACATCACTCTGACCTCTGTTTGCTTCCTCACATCTCTCTCTCAATCTCTCTCTCTCTCTCCCCAGACACCTCTTTCCTTATGAGGACCCGTGTGATTATACTGGCCCCACCCCAAGCCAACGCATCTACAGTTCCTTAACTTACTCGCCTCTGCAAAGTCCCTCTTGCTATGTAAGGTACCATACCCACAGGTTCTGGGATTAGGTTCAAGTTCTCTGTGACCTTGACATCTCTCTCTCCAGTTCTTTCCCCCTCCCTGACCATTTTGCCTTAAGGATCAGTGGATCTTTGTGTCCCTTAAATGTTGGTTCTCCCAGAACTTCACTCAGGTCCTGTTTCTACCATACACACTCCCTGTGCATTCACACCGTCATGAGTTAGGCCTTTCACCTATAGATTCCCAAATGCAGGTGCCCAGCTCAATCCCTTTCTCCTGAGATTCAGATCTATACATCCAACGGTCAGGCTGTGGTCCTCTGCCTGGGCAGATGCCAAGACCAGTGTTCCCAATGGGTGCTGGGCCCCAGAACCAAGTCAAGAGGGGCCAGTGTCAGAGCCTTGACTGGGGGGACCTCTGGGGGTTGTTCTGCTCCCCTTTGGAACAACGTTTGAAGAGACAAGCTCATTCCTGCAGCAGAAAGAAACACGGACAGGCAGAAGGAATAAGCCACCCTCAACTCATTCATCTTCCTCTCTTTATTTGTCCAAAGTCCCACTTTCCACATCTTGCTCTCCTAGAACCTTATCCACGAGAATACTAACAATTAAAAATGATACAGGGAAGGAAGTACACCAGACAACAACGGGAACGACCATCCTTTGTTGAGCAGTTGCCAGGAATTGCGTTAAGAATAGTACAGGAAAATATTTTATCTCATTTAATCCCCATGACGAGCCAGTGAGGTCTTTCTCATCTCCAATGAAGAGAACGTGGTTTCGGTGGTTAAGTAACTCACCAAGTTCATACAGTCAAGGAGAGACAGAGCTGGACTTGAACCAAGGTCTGGCTGACACGATGTTCGTGCTATTAACACTGGCTTCCCTTCTTCCACAAGGCAACACTCACGTTTCCGGGTGTGCTTTGTCCTTCCGTGGTCGCTCCAGAAATCTGTAGGTCTAGAGAGGAGAAGCTCTTGCTGTCAACTAGCACACATGCTACCATTTCTCAGGCTCGGGGGTCAGATTATCCAAGAGGGTTGGAGTCATGAAAGTGCCCCGGGGACAGATTGCCTGGGAACTGCCTGCCCCGTCGCCCCACGGCCCCCGGCACGCCTGTGGATAATTTGCTCTGGTTGGAGGAAATCATTGCTGGCTATTGATTCTGGAAGCAGCTGAGACACAGGGAACAAATGCAGCCCAGTAATAACGCGGCGAGGGAGAAAGCCGAGAGGGGAACCCACGCGTTCACTTCACTCCTCAGCGGTCGATAAGCTGTTTCTTGAGACTCATTACTCTTCTGCGCCTGGATCCCAGCAGCGTGGGCGTCACCGGGAGCTTCCTCACTGCTGCGTTGTCCTAATGGATACGGTCTGAGTTTGTACAGTTCCGGAGCGATGGTAGTCTGCCGGAGGAGGTCACGGCGAGGCTGTGACCACTGGTTGGCCCGCAAACTGGCCCTGGGCAATTGGAGGCTACTCACCCCCTCCCCTGTCCTTAGAATATGTATTCAGCCCGCCATTCCCACCGTGGGGTTCGGTTCCAAGGATCCAGCCTTGAGAGGTAAGGTGTTGTTGAGAACCTTCTGGACTGTGTACTTTAAGGGACACAGTTCAGTACTCAATTCCATACAGGCTGCTTCATGAACTTTTAAGATGGGGCAGGCAGGTGGAGACCTACTCATCCTGTGGCCGCCCAAGACAAGTCTCATACGTGTGAGTCACACATATATGTGTGTTACAGCACACAAATGCTGCTTCTTTTCGTTCAATCAGTTAACAATTGTTAAGAGCCTACCATGACCAAGGCAGTACCAGGCACTAGAGATATAATAGGAAACAAGACAGACAAGGCAGACACACTCTCTGCCCTTACAGCTAACAATCTGTTGTCATTTCATTTCAATGGGGACACTTGGCAACCTAGAAAATGCCCAGGAGGAAGGCAGGCGGGAACAGCTCAAGAGAGCACATGACAAGATCAGCCAAAATATCGGTAATTTTTGAAGCTGAGCGAAGAGTACATGGTGAGCAGACGAGCATATTGTTCTATTTTTGTGTTTGGAAACTTCCATAAGTCATGTCAAGAGTTGGTCGTGAGGAAAACAAAGTAAACGTACTGTGTGTTGCCCAAAAGGCTAATGAATACCCCTGAAATTGCCTAGCGCTTTTGAAACCAGTGTGGTCCCAATCAATCCTCACAGGAGTGGCGGAAGGTAATCAGGGGGAGTAGTGACTACCCCTGCTTTACAAACGAGGAAAAGACTAGACTCCAAGAAGCTCAGAGGCAGGAGAATTCACATCTCCATCCTAACGTCTGACTTGATTAGAATCCCATCCACCACAATACAGGTCAAGGTTACAGGGGGATAGTTCTGAGTCTAATACGAACAAGAACTTTTAACCTCTAGAGATGGTATAGGCCTCCTTGAAAAGTGGTGAATCTCTGGCACTAGAAATGTCAAGAAGGTGGAAGCTTCTCCCACTAGAAATGACTTGGGGAGATTTCTGCGATAGGTGGGGTCATAGATTGAGAGCATCAAGGGGGCCCTTCAACGATTAATTCCAATGGTGAAGGAGATTTCAGAAGGCTTCTCTGGATTCCCTTATTGGTTCTTTTCTCGGGGGGGGGGATATGGCGGAGAAAGGTCATCCAGGTTGCACTTTGGTCACCACTTGTATATTAAGAGGGAAGAACGCCAAATAAAAGCAGCTCCCATTTAATGAGCAGGAACCCTCCGCCATGCACCTGCTGAGCGTATCTGCGTTATCTCACCTCATCTTCGCATAACCCTCATCGGTAGATACCATAATTATATCCGAGGCACGGGGACGTAAACTAACATCCAGCTGACAAAAGATTCTTGGCGGGAATCTCGACAGCAACCCTTGAGTTTATGGAGAGAGACGGCCCGCTCCTGGGATGCTCTGCTCCCTTTCCCTGGCTTAGAATTCTCTAGCACCCGGGGAGGCCAGCTCCAGACAGACAAGGGCACTTAGGGAGTGGAAAGGAAAAACAAAGGCACCTGCAGAGCCAATTTGTGAGTTGAAATTCAACTCCAAAACCTAACCGTTTGTTCCTTGAGCTAAAGTCCTGGGCTTTGATCACAGCCCGGGACTGGCCTCGGTTCCCGGCAGGGAAAGGTCAACATTCTTGGGGAAATGCAAACCTATCACTAATGGTCTAAAATGGCCCGGAATGGAGGCATAATTTCTTTGGGGAACGAGCCCCCTGTAAAGGTAGAAGGTTGTTATTTTTACAGCCTGAACGCACGATCTTTCCAACCGCAGTCAGAACCCTTCCTCCCGTACTGACGGCACCCGCAGGGCAGATAAAGAAAGAAACACCAATTTCCCAACCGAAACCCCTGCTCGCTCTGCTTAAGGGCTTGGTGCCTCCCCCCAGCGCGGAGGTGAGTGTCACCCACTATAGTTTTCGCCTGAAAGGGAGGTGGGTAGGTGAGGCTGAGAAGGTATAATTACAGGGGGAGGCTGGAGCATCTCGGATTGTGACACCCGGCGAGCCTTTCTCTGCCGACTGTGCCTCTGAAAAGAGCCTTCCCCGCCACCTTTATCAAAACCGCTGTCAGGGGAGCACCCCTGTTATTAAATGCTCCTCGGCACGTCTGCACGGAGCATAATCACAGGTGGTAGGCCTGGAGGGGAAGCTGTGCACCAAGAGGGGAGGAAGAAAACACATAAATGAGGTGTAAAAATTCGATTAGAGACATAGGGAAGGGGAGAGGAAATCAGGACGTGGACGGGAGGGACAGGACGCTGAAGTCTTCTTTAGTTCTCCTGGGGGTGGGTCGGAGTCTTTTTGATTTTCATTCCTTGTCGGGGGTTGGGGGGGGGGTGAAGGTTCTAGAAAGGTAAGAAACGTGTAGTCCTGGCACGGTCACATCTCCCAGACCCACCTGCTACAAACTCCAGTGGAGTAATGGAACAATAAACTAGAAAGAAGAAAGAAAGAATGAAAGAAAGAAAGAGAGAAAGAGGGAGAGAAACATTGGAAACATGGGAAACATTGGAATCACGTTGGGGGTTGGGGGAAAGTGGCAGGGATCAGGCACCCCCTTTCCTCTTAAAGCTCCCTCAGATGACGGGGCGCCTGGGTGGCTCAGTCCGTTAAGCATCCGACGTCGGCTCGGGTCATGATCTCGTGGTTTGTGAGTTCGAGCCCCGCGTCGGGCTCTGTGCTGACAGCTCAGAGCCTGGAGCCTGCTTCAGATTCTATGTCTCCCTCTCTCTCTGCCCCTCCCTACTTGCTCTCTCTCTGTCTCTCTCTCTCTCTCAAAAATAAATAAAGCTACCCCAAACGATCATAACATCTAGTCACTACTTTGGAACCACTGCCGTGGAAGAAGCAGGGTTCGTGTTCTGTTTCCCAGGAACATCCCCCCCGGCCCCGCCCCCCACAATCTAACCCTCTCCAACCTTCCACGCACAGCTCAAATGTCACCCCAGGAAAACAACAATCCCTGAGCCTGCAGTGACTGCACAGTAATGAGCCAAGTGGTCTGGGGAACACATATGAAATAAGACAGCCTCTGCTCGGTTCATATGCAGTGAGGGCGAAAGCTTGTGTCCAGTACAGAGAGGAGCTCAATAAATATTTAGGAGATAAATGAATGAATGAATGAATGAATAAGCGAATGACTTCACAATGGTAGACGGTGCTTGGGAAAGTGACAGGGAGGTGACCCAGGGAAAACAAAGGAGCAGGTGTAATGTGCAAAGTAGGGAATGCCCCATAGGGGGACACTTTATAAAGGTGGCAGCATTTGAGTTGGGCTTTGAAGGATGGGTCCTAGTGATATTTAACGTGTGTTCGGAGCTTTAAACTTGATCAATGTTTTACATGCATTAACTTATTTAGTGACTTTTCATAGCCCTTGAAGTTGGCATTTTGATCCCGACTATAGAGGTGAGGAAAGGCCAAATGACTTCACCAAGCTCAGGATGCTAGTGAGTGAGGAAGCCCAGGACCCTAGTCTGGAATTAGCTGACCCGCAATGACATGTCTGAGGGATCACGCTGTAAGTCACTTAGGGGCCAAGAATGCCGTATAAGAGCCGTATTCCCAGCATGTGATTTCTAGAGGGGACGATGGGTTTGTTTGGGTTTTTTTAAAAGGGAATCTGTCTTTTAGGAAGACAGTCGTGAATCCCAGGATAAAGACAGGCTTCTGAGCTGCGGTGTTGGTAAAGGTGTCCCCAGAGACCCCGGAACCCTCAGAGCCATTGGGTGGCATCTCTCTTGAGGCCCTTGTCGCATTCTCTGGAGTGTTCCTCCTGTACAAGCTTGTCTCCTCTCCTTTTCTATATGATAAACTCTTTGGCCAGAATCTGGCCACATTTCATGTGTGAACCTCTCTGAAACCCAGCCAGGGTGGATCTTACAGCTTCTCCAATTCAGAAGGCCTTCTTTAAGAAAAATACTATAAAATCATAAATACCAGATTAGGTAGGCGGTGAATGTGTCTCCAGAATGAAGGAGGAACTCAGGGCGAAATGCCAATTTTAAAGACCGACGAATAAAACCAGAAAATTAGTGTATATTTTTATTCCTCAACTGCCCAATACCCCTCTGAAATACTTTCAACCTCTAATTTTGGGGGCCACGTCATGTTTATTTGCTTCTTCATACAACGAAAATTTTGTAATACCTTTCTTTTTAAATTTTTTTTTAATGTTTATTTATTTTTGACAGAGAGAGAGACAGAGAGAGACAGAACATGAGCTGGGGAGGGGCAGCGAGAGAGGGAGACACAGAATCGGAAGCAGGCTCCAGGCTCCAAGCCATCAGCACAGAGCCCGACACGGGGCTCGAACCCACAGACCATGAGGTCATGACCTGAGCCGAAGTCAGGCGCTCAGCCGACGGAGCCACCCGGGCGCCCCTGTAATACCTTTTTGGAAAGTAAGCATGGTTAGACAAAACTTGTTCGGGATTATTAAGAGTTTTGAGATGCTTCTTGGCACATCACAACTTTTTAACAGTGATGTAATATTTATCAAGTTACTTCTGATAAAGAAAACCAAAAGGGCTGGGGGCATTTCAAGCATTCTCATTGAGGAGCAAATCTTAAGTACTTGGTGACCTTCATTCACAATGTGTCATAGACGTCCGCATTGCCGTGGTATGTTTTAGGTTACCTAACGGGAAGGAAATTCTGTTTCGTCTAAGCAGAGATGGGATTCGGTCCTCGATTTTCAGCTTTACTTGTCTGATACTCAGGAGAACTTTCCCCAGAGGAGATTATGGCTCTGTACCCTTCAAACCTTGTTCCTCCTACATCACCTACTTGCTTCTGGTTCTGGGCTCTGTGGGGTCCACTCCTACCACTCTATGACCCTGCCCTTGCCCTAGTTGGTCATGACACCAGGTAAGTCAGTACCATGGAGGTTAAGAGTATTCTTGGAAGCCATACCCACACGAGGAAGGCTAGCGAGAACCGAAATATGCTTAGGAATGTCAGCCAACAACACACATCTGTGCCACCGAACTCAGTTCCCAAAAGGCCACTCAACTTCCTCTTCCCGTTGAGGCAGCCCCCTTCAAGAACACCCAACACACGCGTGAGGAAACATGGAAGGGAGGCCAGAAGAGAGACAGGTAACAGTCGTAACCGATTACAGTTACCATATCTTAGGTTCACGAATTTAGCAAAACATACAAGCATACAAACACGTTACCAGGGTTTGTCCGTTGCCTTAGGAGGGACCCAGGCAGGAAAGGGGCTTAAAGTTTAAGCTTCATAGGGCACCCGGGTGGCTCAGTCAGCTAAGCATCTGACTCTGGCTCAGGTCATGATCTCACGGTTCGTGAGTTCGAGTCCCACACTGGGTGAGCTCAAGCCCCCACTTTGGGTGAGCTCCGCTTCTCTTTCTCTCTCTCTCTCTCTCCAACCACCACCCCCCCCCCTCTTGGGATTCTCTCTCTCTCCCTCTCTGTATGCCCTCGCTCACTTGCGTCCTCTCTCTCTCTCTCAAAAAAAAAAAAAAAAGCTTAAGTTCCATCAAAGTGAATTTACCTCTGGATACATTCCCATGCTTTGCAGAGAATAGGTACTGAGTGAATAAACGCTTTTTTCCCCCCAATTTTTATTTACATTCTTGTTACTTAACATATAGTGTCATATTGATTTCAGACGCAGAATTCAGTGACTCATCACTTGCCTACAACACGCAGTGCTCATCACAAGTGCCCTCCTCGCCCATCCAGCCCATCCCCCACCCACCTCCCTCCACCAACCCTCAGTTTGTTCTCTGATCTGAAGAGTCGCTTACTGTTTGCTTCCCTCTCAATAGGGAAGCCCGGGCGGGGAGCCGGAATTCTAGAACATCCAGACAACTGGGAGTGAGGCACAACTTGTGCCCTAGAAGGTTCGGCCAGGCTCAGAGCCCTGCCCAGAACTGAGTGCAGTTTTCCAGGACAGCTCTGCCTCACGCAGGGCGGGCAGAGTAAACCCATCGCCTCGCTCATTCCAGACAGTCTTCCTCTATGAATCCCAGCTAAAGCTGCTTTGTTGTGGTGTTTTTCTTTCCTTCTCTCTTCGGCAGACTTCTCGTGACATTGACGCATACCAAGATCTTAGTCACCTAAAACCTTTTTCTAAATTTCCACACTGGCTAAACCAGTTCTCCCAACAAGCACGAAAAGGCAGAGGAAGGGTGAGTTTGTTCTCTTTGCTTGGGCTGGGCCATGCATCGTCTCCTGCCCTTGGACGCTGGTGCTCTTGGATGTGGGGCCTTTGGACTCAGACGAGATTATACCACCAGCTGTCCTGGTTTTCCAGCTCACAGATGGCAGATTGTAGGACTTCTTGGCCTCCATAATTGCATGAGCCAATTACTATAATAAATTTCCATTCTATTCTATTCTAGTCTAGTCTAGTCTTATAATCTCTCCTCTCGGTCCATCCCTCTGGAGTGCCCTGGCAAATACAATGCAAATGCACAACTCCACTATCCCAATTAAATTCCATAGACTTATGTTTAGCCCAGCACTCTGGCCTCATGAGATGGACCCGACTCTCCCCATTGTCACCTACCAAACTGACTGCTGCTACCCTTTCTAGAACACCCAAGTCACTGATTCCAAACCATGGAATGGGACGTGATCCTAAGTGGAACCCAGCAGCTCATTCTCCTGAACCCCCTCTCTGGCCTGAGGTTAATTTGTTAAGCAACATATTTGGGGTCCAGAAGTTCAATCTATTTTTAAGCCATCTGATCGGAATGCCACCCAACCTGAATTTAAAGCTCTCGGGATATCCAATGCCTTGCTACAATCTGTGTGTCTTCCCTACTTTCACAATCCAACACATTCAGGGATCCCATCAAAAGAATTAAATGAGGATGGTTTAAGATCCCTTTGTTTCTTAGTGCGTTTGTGTATTTTTCCCGTCGCCCATCATTTCTCTTGCTAGAAGCTCGTGATGCTGGCTTAAAATTGTGTACTTACACGGCATTTCCCTTGAGCCTCTGACCCACAGCTCTCTTCGGAGAGCAGGACTCTTTGCCATGGGTAAGAACACATCTTGCAGCGTTTTTAGAGGTCAGCGATTTCCAGAATGTATTTATATGCAATTACTAATGACACAATAATGCCCTGCACTTGATACGAGGCCGTGCAGTTTACAAGGCTGTGCTGTTTCTTGTACAATCTCATTTAACAAAAACCTATCTTAGAAAAAAGGCAAGAATTCAACTTTAGGGAAAGAATAATGAACTCTAATCATTAAGGCCCCGCCCATGCTCTAGGACAGCTGACTCTGAAAAGCCAGTGAGATTGTACTTTCCACTTGAGCATTCTGAAGCCCAGGTAATATAATACCAGGATGCTAAAAGCCATCATCTCTATGTTGCGGTAATCATTGGAGCAAGGAGAAAGTTCTATGAGGCATTGATTCCCAACAGCATGGACAGCCTCTGTTATGACTTGGGATATATATTGTAATCGCATTCAGAAACTCTGGGGATGGGGACCACGAACCTGGGTTTCAACAAGCCCTCCACGCAATTCTGATGCATGGTCACATTTGAGAACCTGACCTAATAGAAGGTCGGGAAATATTTAGTCTGCAGAAGACACACGGGATCGCCATCAGCAGGGAACCGGTGCTCCGTACTATTGAGGGTGCAGAGTCTCAAGAATTGGACCCCAGTAAGAGGTCTGAAGGGTCCATCCACAGACCGCTCTTGCTGAAGGCACTACTACTTAGGGAGGCAGTAACGAGAGTCATGTGCACCACCTGGGGATATGTGGGAGTGGCTGAACCAGCCCTGCCTGCTTCGGTTAGCTGGGACCCTCTGTGCCCCCACAGGCAATGTCACAGAGCAGAGCACAAGCTGATTCAGCTCCTCATGCTGCCCGCCCCCCACGATGGGTATACACTGTGCTGGGTCCCCACCCAAGGTGTCTGTCTCCCCCTGAGCTTTTAAGTCAAGGAAAAAACTCGGGTACGTAGGGTGACCAGTGGTCTCGGTGGGCCCAATCCTGGGGGGGTCTCCCAGGAGATGAGTCTTTCAGGGCGAAACCTGGAGATGGCCCCGGGCCAAATCGGGAGAGCTGCTCACCCAACTGCGAGGTAGATCGCCAAGAGGAGATCAACCAAGAGACAGACCGGGGCTGCTCCAAGTGTGTTTGCCGCCCCCATGTCTCGTGAGCCCTCTCTCATCTGGACATTCACTCCATCTCAGTTTTGTTCCCAGCCCCTTTTGAATCCTCTGCCCCTGGTTGCCATCCTTGTTCTCACTGGTGCTTGTCCTTCGATTTCCCCTCTTGCATTTTGAGTAGATCCTTTGCTCTAGCTCTGGCCAATGCCGCCGGCCTCACTGACAACCCCGGTTGTCAGTCATTAGGTCAAGCACTCCTTCTCCCTCCCACATGTCCGCCAGAGGGATATTTTGGCACCTGCAGATGAATCCGGAGGTCATGGAAGAGAAGCGATTCGATTCGGGTTCCTTTACAAGGAGATGCATGCATAATTAACTGTTCTGCTGTCCAATTAGGAGTCTCGCCAACCAAGTAACCTCTTACCCCTACCTCCAACAAGTTTGCGTGTATGGACATTTATCCAAACTGAGTCCTCAAGGAGATTGAAAACTGTGAGTTCGGCGCTTGTGTCTTAGAGTTGTCAATGAACCGACAGCGCGGGACTCGTGAAGCAGAGTTGTAGAATCAGGATCTCATCTACCCTTCCCTGAGGGCCTCTGACATATGGTAGGAAACCAGGTCAGAGACTAAGCAAGCAAGGGAGCCTCAAGGACCTGAGATGAATGATGGGGGCGTGGGGGTCTTCTGAAGCTGTGACTGTGGAAACAATCAGCACACCTCTCAAGCAGAGGGCACTCTGGGGCCCGTCACATTTTCCAGCCTACCGGCTGGCTTACATTTCTAAGCAGTCTTAACCTGTAAAAGGACTTTCCTAGGCATGATCTCAATAGGAGCCCACAACTCTGATACTAACCCTACGAGACAGAGAAAAAGGTGCCATTGTCGTCCTTCTGACGAACCAATGAGGCAGCGAAGGAACAAGAGACTGACTACCCCGGCACCCAAAACAACCATTTACGTTGCTCACAGATTCGTGGGTCAGGGAGTCTTGGCCGATTATGTATTTATTAGAGACAGAAAGAGACAGAGTACAAGCTGGGGGAAGAGCAGAGAGAGAGGGAGACACAGAATCTGAAGCAGGCTCCGAGCTGTCAGCACAGAGCCCGACGTGAGGCTCGAACTCATAAACCCGTGAGATCGTGACCTGAGCTGAAGTCAGACGCTTAAACGACCGAGCCACCCCGGGCTCGTCTTCTTGATGGAGTAGGGAAAAGTCACATGGCGTGGAAGTGTGTGAGATGAGAGATTTTTCTGGCTACCTTTTCTACAGTGCAGAACTTTGACTTCCAGAATCCTATTCCTTTGTGTTTCCCAACAGACAATACTTCCGAATACGTACCAAACATAAATGGTGGGCATCCACTCACCTGAGCAGAACCTAAGTGCTTTGTACACAGCTTATAGGCATCCCTTGTATATTTTCCCCCAAGAAAACAATTAGAGTTTAATGCCATTTGGGGCAATTATAAATACACAAGTTGATAGTAAATTCTTTTTTTTTTTTTTTTTTAAAGCCAGCAAAACATACATTCAGAATCAGCTCGTTTGGGATTTGTAGTGATTTTAGAAATAGGTTTGCAAATCAAATTATCAATTCAACAAAATTGGAAGGGGGATGTCTAATCTACTTAAGAAAATTAACTCTGGGTATTTGGCAACCACTTTATCAGCATTGTTTGTGTGTAAACATTGTGCTTATCAATGATTCTTATCTAGTCATTAAAGTAGGCCTTGTCGTTGGCTAAGCCTTTGTCATAATTCTACCATTTTCGCTCACTAGGGCTGGCCACCCTCCAAGATATTCCAATTAAGAGTTTATTACTCTGTCACACTTTCAGGGGCCTGTGTCGACATATAGTTAAATTCTATCTAGAGGACATATCCTAGGCTATAGCTGCTCTGCTTCTGCGGGATTTTTTTTTTTTTTTGGTCTTGTTTTTCTAATGAAAATAATCTATTGATCCTGCTCGTAAGAGGAACACACAGCTCCAAATCATTACCTCCTGGCAGTAACTAATTTTTGAGTCTTCTCTGCTTGACCACACTCCTTAATGGCAGTTGAATAAATATCTAAGACGCAGACTTCTAGTCCTTTCTGAAGGATAGCCCCTTCCAACAAGGAGGCCGAAATCAATAAAAACCAACAAATATTTACCGAGCGCCACGCTAGGCGCTGAAGGCCAAGCCAAATGCCATCAGGCTCTCTGTCCTCAAGCCCACCACACGGCAGCCGTCGGTCCTCACCTCTCACCTTCTCAAGTCACAGCTCCGGGGAACAGGGATGGACACGTGACCCAAAGACAGCCAGGGCGGCCCACGGCTGTGTCACCGGGCTCAGGCAGATGAACTGGTCCAATCCGACGCTCACCGGATTTCTCGCCAAAAGACACGGAAGCTTTTGCCGACACGGGCGATAAGCACCGGGGCAGAAAGGTCATATTGATTTGAGGGACCGGAGCCGACATCGTTCTTTCCAGAAAAAGTCAGTCTGCAGAAGGAGTCGCGTTGTGCAAACCGGCAGCACGTGGCCACCAAGACAGACAGAGGTGGGAAGAGGACAAAACCCCAGTTGCCTTTCTGGTTCCCAGCCAGAGTTCCCAAACGGCTGGTTCTATTTGAGTTTTTTTCCTTGGATTCTGGGATCTCTCCTTACAATACAGTAAAGAACTTTTGTGTTTGAGTGGTTTTGCCTCCGTGCTACGCCTTAGAACCCAAAGCCCTGAAGGACCCTCGTGTCCTCGTGTGTTGAATGCCACGCGAGTGGTGTTCACAAGTCATGCAAGCAGTGTTCATCTGACAAAGAAATGGCTTTGGGTTCTAGGTGAGGATTCCAAGGAAAACGTTGAACACGACTTGAAACAATCCATGGAGAAGTGGCTCTTTCTGAACCACGAGACCCTTCTGATCTTAACAAATCACGCAAAACAAAAACTCCTGACAGAAGTGGCCAGGAGTGGTTGTCTAGGGAGAATTGGATGGACGGTGGGGGGCAAGAGCCGGGTGGGGACTTAATTTGGACTATACGTCTTTTGGACCTTTCGGGGGTTTGTGACATACACGGACTGAAAAAGTAAAGAAGTAGGGGTGCCTGGGTGGCTCAGTCGGTTGGGCATCCGACTTGGGCTCGGGTCACGATCTCACCGTCTGTGAGTTCGAGCCCCGCGTCGGGCTCTGTGCTGGTAGCTGGGAGCCTGGAACCTGCTTCGGATTCTGTGTTTTCCTCTTTCTCTCTGCCCCTCCCCTGTTTGTCTCTCTCTGTCTCTCAAAAATGAATAAAGGTAAAAAAAAAATTTTTTTTTTAAAGAAAAAGTAAAGAAGCAATTTAATTGATTTTTCCACAGAACATGTCACTATAAACAAATCAGTCCGCATTCCTGTCTTCTCCTGAAAACAACATCTCGCCCCGGAAAAAGGTTTTGTTTCTTGACCTGGCTCCTAGGTCTCCCCATTTATCCAACCCTGCTGCCTACTACCCACCTTCCAGAACCCTCCTTTCCGGCCACTCTGGTCTCCTAATCTCATTTTATTCTTTTTTTAAGTTGTATTTATTTATTTTGAGAGAGAGAGAGAGAGAGAGAGAACACAAGTGGGGGAGGAACAGAGAGAGGAGAGACAGAATCCCAAGAGCCCGATGCGGGGCTTGAACTCACGAACTGTGTGAAACCATGACCTGAGCTGAGATCAAGAGTCGGGCACTTAACCGACCGCACCACCCCGGTGTCCCTAATTGTATTTTTGAAAACAGTAACAATGCTCTTTTACAGACACATCAATATAATAAATCAAATTAGGGCCAATAAATACATATTTCAAAAACCCTGAAAAAAAAAACCCCAACCAGACACAAATGCAAAAAAAAAAAAAAAAAAAAAAGGCAAATACCATATGATTTCACTTGCACAGGGAATATAAAAGAAAAATGAACAAACAAAACAACGCTCTTAAATGCAGAACACAAACTGGTGTTTGCCAGAGGGGAGGCGGGTGGGGGGTGGGCCCAAGAGATAAAAGGGATTACGAGGCGCAAAATTCCAGTCACAAAAGAAATAAGTCACGGAGATGAAAAGTGCAGGCATAGAGAATACAATCGGCAATATTGCAATAACGTTGTAGGGTGACATATGGGGACCACACACATCGTGGTGAGCAGCGAGTGATGTATAGAATTGTCAAATCGATAGGTCACACACCTGAAACTAATGCAACACGGTATGCCGATGCTACTTCAATTTTGCTTCTGTTGCTCCACCCACCTCTCTGTACTCTTTCCGACACCCCCATTACCCTCACCCCACTGTTTCCCCCAGTGCTATAGATCCTACAGGCCCTTGGTCAGTTTTTTATGCCTTTCCAACTAGTTCGCTTTTCCCAGCCCCACCTGGGGAAGCCCCGGCCTATCCTTTCTCTTCCTCCCCGTGCTGTTGTGATCTCAACACGCCCCAGCACCGAGCCTTCCCAGGCCAAAGGAATGAAGCTAAAAGACAACAGCACAGTTGGGACAGCACCCGGTTTTCCATAAATGTGGATGCAATCGGAAGATTCACGGATGCCAAGTTAGACAGCTGGCGTATCGTCAAAAAGGCACTGACATTGAATCCCGCCTCTATTGAGGGAGGCATCATAGCCAAATCGCCTAACCTTCTGAGCCTCGTGTCTAGATCAATAAAGTAGAGGTAATAATCCCCATCCCTCCGGACTATGGAGAAGCGTAAAGGGAGGCAAATCGCGGGAGACTCAGGCGTGATGTGGTCATCAGCGGCTTCAACCATCGTATCAAGTGGCCACCGATTCATTATATCGCTATACACATTTTCACGGGTAGATGATGGGTTTTTGGAAATCAAAGACCACGGCCCACTTCAAATTCCCAAACTTAATATCGTACATTGGAAGTTCCCGGTAGATATTAATGGATCAATCGGAAGCTGTATACCGAAAACCTTTATTAGCGCACACACACACACACACACACAAAATCAGAAGACTCGTGTTCCGATTCACTCTGCTACATAAATCATTCACTGCGTTTCCATAATCTTTTCAAAGAGCTAGCATAGTCAATTTCCAATTATCTGTGTCAGTGGGGAACAGGAATAGTCTGAATAATGAAACCCACAAATAATCCATACATTTAATTTTAGTAGTTGCTTCCAGCCAGTATGAAAATTTCCCACTGTGAATATGTCCACTCTTCCTAGCCCCTCCTTTCTCGCTGGCAGGGGCAAATATTGCCGAAAGGCATCGTCAGCAGGAAGAAGGAAAACCCAGGGTCTAGACAATGTGCAGGCTGGCTAATCAGCCTTCAGATAATGAAGCCTGGCTGCTCTTCATAGGAAGCACCTTCTGACACACCGCCAAGAACACAGTGGTGTCACAGGACCTCACCCTGAACCCCGACCACAGCAACATCCTGACCCCTCATGGTCACCGGCTCTGCGTGACCCTCGGCTGAGATCTACTTCAGTCAGCCGATGTCATGGAATTGACATGTGCCGGTTACACACATATGTGGGTGAGCGTCTCATGCATGTGTGCAAGGCATTGATTGTGACTTTGAAAAATGAAACAGACTCAGGAAGATAGAGGCCCGATTGGAGAACCTCTCCATAAGGCCACTACTTTCTGGCCTCTTGAATGCGAACGAATAAAAAAAAGAGGTGCCTGAGTGGCTCAGTCGATTGGGCATCCGACTCTTGGTTGTGGCTCAGGTCATGATCCCAGGGTCGCGGGATCGAGCCTGACACTGGGCTCTGTGCTGAGCGTGGACCTCCTTAAGATTCCCTCTCCCTCCCTCTCTCCCTCTCTCTCTCTCTCTCTCTCTCTCAAATTAAAAAAAAAAAAATCTTGGGGCGCCTGGGTTGCGCAGTCAGTTAAGCGTCCGACTTCAGCCAGGTCACGATCTCGCGGTCTGTGAGTTCGAGCCCCGCGTCGGGCTCTGGGCTGATGGCTCAGAGCCTGGAGCCTGTTTCCTATTCTGTGTCTCCCTCTCTCTCTGCCCCTTCCCCGTTCATGCTCTGTCTCTCTCTGTCCCAAAAAAAATAAATAAACGTTGAAAAAAAAAAAAAATCTTGAATGCAAACATACTTGGGTCCAACATCTCAGGTGACTTTCTAAAGGATAGCCAAGAAACAATCGGTTATTGCTTTAACCTGAGTTAATGTGCTTTCGGGCACCTGGGTGGCTCAGTCACTTAAGCGTCTGAATCTTGGTTTCGGCTCAGGTCGCGGTCATACAGTTCATGAGTTTGAGCCCCGCGTCGGGCTCTGCACTGACAGCACAGAGCCTGCTGGGGATTTCTCTCTCCTCTTCTCTCTGCCCCTCCCCGGCTTGCTCTCTCTCAAAAAATAAATAAACATAAAAAAAATTTTTTTTGAAGTTAATGTGCTTTAAAAATACATATAAAAGGATGAATTTATTTCCTCTAATCCCCCCTGAGTTGGAAGCCCTTAAACCCAAGGTTGCCAACGAGTGGCCTGGGTGCTGATTCTGGCCCCAGAGTGTTTCGCCTTCCCAACGTGGGTGGTCTCCAGTTCACCTTCACCTCTCCCTGCCCCCCCGCCCCCCCCCCCCGCTTCTCCCTGACACTGAGGGCACCTGTGTCAATTGCTCTCGTCACCTGACACCCAAGTCCTGCACTAGTTTACATTCTCCACCTGCCTCCTCTCAGCTTTTGCACTTTTATAGTTTGGGGTCTACTGTGCTTTCTAAAATTGCAGCAGAAATAGCTCCCACCCCACCAGCTCTTCTCACAGTGTGAGAAGATACCCCCCCCCCCATCAAGAGATGGGGTCCACGTTCCTCCCTCTTGAAGTTGGGACTTCCAGCCGTGGACTACAGCAGGGGTGACGCTTCTGTCACCACCGAGGCCAGGGCAGTTGCCACTCATGGGGGCCGGGAGCCGGCTCGTACGGGCAACCAAAGCCAGTTGGGCCCATCTCATCCCAACTGTGTTCAGTGGCTTGAAATGGGCCACGGCGGGACTGTTTACACCACGGAAATCAGCAGATGTTAAAAATCAGGGCTTCTCCATCTGGGAAGCCAGTTGGGGAACATTTCCCAGCACGCCGCCCCCCTGGTTCTCTGCGAGCCCAGCCACCATGCTGCGAGGGGGTCTTAGCAGCCAGCGGAGACCCCCCCCCCCCGGAGGAAACCAAAGCCCTGGGCCTCAGCCCCCACTGAGCTCCCAGGGGACCGCCAGCACTGACTCACCAGCTACGGGAGGAGGCCCATCTTGAAATCCGTCCCCAGCCTCCGGCCACATCATCCGAGCTGACGCCACGTGGAGCAACGACCAGCCTTCCCCGCCATTCCCCTGCAGACGCAGGCACAAAATTGCAAGTCCACGAGCCCCGTTAGGGTTTGAGACGCTTGCTCAGCCGCGCTGGTGACCAGACCGCAGTTCCTGGCACCGAGGAGCAGCTCACTCCGCCCCGCGTGGGGCCTTTCACCTGTGGCCCGCCAACCTTGCTCTCCCTTGCTGGTTCCCCCCTGTTTCACATCTTACGGCCATCTCCTGGCATTGGGGCTGACACCCTCCCCTCAGAGAAGTCCAGGATCTCTGTCCCTGGCTGCCCACAGCAGCGTGAGCTGGGGCCGGTCTGAGACTGGAGTCTCTTGCTCTGGGTAACCCTCCCCGGGACGCGCATCCTGCCAGCCAGGCTGAGGCTGGGGGATGTCACTCTTCCGTACCCAGAACTGTCATCTGGAATGCCTTGTCCCTGGGTGTTGCCGGGCACCTGACATTTTGGACACTGCTTAGTGCTACCTGAAGAGTCTCCTTCGCTTTCATAATTACTGACTCTATCTCACTTGCCATAACTCGCTCTCACACCTTTGTGGTGGCAGGACAGGGCTTTCTAACTCGCCATTGTGGTCCCGCCCGTGGCGGGGGTGGGGGTGGGGGTGGGGGTCCTACCACGTCTGAGAGACACACAGTGAGTAAGATTATATCCCTGCCTGCAAGGACCACAGTCTACTGAGTATGTGCACTGGGGCAACTGGGAAAGACTTCCCTCAATCTGGGATTTCGAGTCAGACTAAGAGTTTACTTGGGAAGGAGAGAGAATGGGGGGGGGGGGTGGGAAGAAAAGGAAGAGGATGAAGGAGAAGAGAAGAGAAAAGGAGAGGAGAGGGGAGGGGAGGGGTGGAGAAGAGAAAGAGAAAGAGAGAGAGAAAGAGAGAAAAAGAAAGAAAGAAAGAGAGGGAGGGAGGGAGGAAGGAAGGAAGGAAGGAAGGAGAGAGGGAAGGAAGGAAGGAAGGAAGGAAGGAAGGGGGTAAAGAGGGAGGGAGGAGGGGTAGGAGGGAGGGAGGGAAAGAAGGAAGGTTAATTAACTCCAGGCAGAAGGGAAAACATGGAAAGAGGCAGACTGGCACAGAGCAAGAATCGGGATGTCATTGGCACACAGGTAGAGGGCCAGAAGATGACTGGGGGTCAGCGGAAGGCTGCAGCTCATTCCTCGGGCAATGTGGGGTTACTGCAAAGAAGACAAAAATGACACGATCTGATTTGCACTTCCTAAAAATAGCTCTCTCGGAGACACAGTGGGAAAGGGCTCAAAGGTGGACTTAATCGCCCATCAAAGGAGGCCGATCTGAGGGCTATTTCTAGGCAAGAGGTGATGAGGGCTAAAATGACGGGTGACAGTTGACAATAGAGGAGAGAATGTACTTACAGACTAGAAACCACAGCATTTGCTGAGCGCCTGCGTCTCGAGGCTAGAGGAAGGTTTCCAAGGATGGAGGTGTTTCCCCCAGAAGCATAATAATGGCAGTGGCAGCAGGGGCAAACACTTACAAGGCACTTCCTATGTGCCAGGCGTTAAAGACTTTGCTGTATTAACTCATTTAATCCTCACTTCAGTCTTACGAAGTAGATACGATGATGATGCTGCTGGTGCTGACAGCGGTGCCCATTTTACAGATGAGCGAACTGAGGCACAGCGCCATTAAACCACCTGCCCACTTTCATCGCAGGGCGAGAATGTCAAGTCCTTGTTCTTTAGTGATTACCCGGCCCCGCCTCCCCCGGGGAGGACTTGTGGGAAAAGGATGCCCAGGACAGTCAGCAGGGTACGAAGCGGTGGGTCTGGTGCCAGAGTGGGGGCAGCACAAGTGAGGAGTTGAGGGCACCTCCGGACCCGCCATCCGCAGAGAGGCCCCAAGGAGCAGCCTCGCCTCCCTCCCCGCCCAGGGCCCCCCTTCCACAGAGCCCGCTCACAGACCCCACGCCTGGCTCTGATCACAGGCCCTGGCAGGTGCCCCCGGGCCTGCCTCCGGTCCGAGCCCGGCCCACGGGGGGCCGTCGCGCTGTTCTGCCTAACCCAACTGCCACACACTGGCTGCCACCCAGCCGCCCCGCCCCTGGGCAGCCCTGACTGATGGGTTCTCCGGAGCTCAGCCCTTCTAGAAGTGGTAACGGCCCGGCCAGATGCTCTCAGACAGCGTCCGACACCTCGCTCAGCTCTCGCTCCCCGCCTGCTTATCTGAGGCGACTGCCCCGTGTGTCCGGTGCCCCTCCGGCCCCATCCCGGCTGACCCAGTGTTGCTCAAGGCCATCAGGCCCCCGGATGAAACCAAGGCTGCGGGAAGGAGGCCGGTGACAGCAGCGCCTGAGCAAGCAGCGATGTTTCCAGCGTGAGAGGAGGAGTAATGAACGCTGGCAGAAGCAGAGTCGCCGCAAGGGCACGGAGACGTTTTGTTCCCCGGCTTCTGGGTGGGTGAGATCCGAGGCGTCGCCACTCCTGTCGTGCAGGCAGCTGTGCCTGTCAAACCATCTGCACCGCAGAATGCCAAGCGGCTCACGCGGGGCTCGCATCTGCTCGGGGGCGGGGAAGCCGAGGCGGCTGCGACTCCGGGGCTGGGGACACAGCGCCACTCATTCCCGCCAGCCTTCCCGGCGGGGCCGCTCCGCCACCACGCCAAGCCCAGGAGCTCCCGATCTGAGGCCATTCGTGGGCGGTTGGCCCTCCCTGACGAGGATCAGTGCTTTACATAGACGGGATTCTCGGTGAATTTCCACTTCCTTTCACGACATAGCTTCTAAATCACATTACAAACCCTCAAATGTTTTTATTTTAATTTTTGAGAGAGTGCAAGTGGGGGAAGGGCAGAGAGAGGGGGACAGAACACCCCAAGCGGGCTCCGCGCTCACAGGAGTGAGCCTCTTGTGGGGCTTGAACTCACGAGCCTCGAGATCGTGACCTGAGCAGAAGTCAGAGACTCAACCACGTGAGCCACCCAGGCGCCCCCACATCACAAATCTTAAAGCATCCAGGGTACCGGCAGCAAAGGGCTGGGCTTTGTGGCCTCCCGTGAGCGGCCGTTCTGGGTGTTTCTGAATGGCACCAGGGATTTGACCTCTGTAGGTGCAGCTTCATTCGGAGCACGAACGAACGAACACTCCTTCCCATATGCCTTCTTTAGGGTCCTGCCTTCCACCCTCGTGGGAAAGTTTAACGACCTACAGCCGATCGCAGGCTATTCTGGACAACAAAAATTAGCAGGCCAACGTCATTGCCAACGAGGAAAGTGATAGACCGTGTCTGTGTATTGGAGTGTGGGTAGGTGAATGATAGACCCATCGATTGGTTGATCGATCAGTAGATATATAAAAATCTCTACCCAGTAGGTCAGGCCTTACCACTGGGGAAGGGTAAAATGGGGTCACGTGACAATGAATCCAAGCTCCCCCGACTTACTCCAGAGGAAGAGTAACCCTTGCCAAGGGATCCTGCGGTTATTTCTGGCAGCCCACAGACGGGGTACGGTCCCTCAAGGGCTGGAATGTCACCAGTTGGAACGAATGCAGGTTCCCAGGTGTTTCCTCGGGAAGCTCCCAGAGTTGCCATTTCTCAGCCCGGCCAGGGGTGCTGGGCGTTGTGTAGACGCCTCCAGAACTCCACTCAGCATCCCCGCTACCGCTCAGAGACCAGTACCAGTACGTTCTTCTAGAACTCTGCCACTAAAGGTGTGGTCCCTCGCCCTGGTGCAACAGAGTCACCTGGGAGCTTGCTAGTAATGTTCGGGTCCCGCCCCCCAGAGAGTCTTTTTTAATGGAGATGGTCTGCCTCTCAAATTTTAATGGTTAAAATACACATTTCGGTCCTGTTAGGTCCGTGTCGGGGCCTGGGATTGTGCATTTCTACACATTCTAGGGCAGAACTGATGCTTCTGGTCCGCAGACGAGTCTTTGCAAGAATGTGGAGAACAGATTTCTCAGCCTCTGGTCCTGGACCCCTCTCCACTCGGAGGCCTCAAACCCAGTAAAGGGCATTCGTCCCAGCATCCCAACCAGTCTCTCCTGACACCAGCAAAAAAAAAAAAAAAAAAAAAAAAAAGTGAATCTTTTTCCAGCATAAAACTATACACAGAGTTCAAACTACGCCTGTAAGTCCTCTCAGGGTCTCAAGGAAGCTTGCAGAAAATTAGAGGAACGTTTAATCATCTCTAAAGAGTTAAGCCACTCGTTGGAAATCCGAAGTCTCAACCCAAACACAGTTTGGAATCGGCTCACGCGGGATGGATTTTAGACACAAAGTCGGCACGGGCTTCCAGGCAGCAAAAGTGGGAACTGCCAGGGGCACGGCTGACAAATCGTGTCCGTCCTCACGTTCGGTGACCCTAAAGAAAAGCTCATGTCACCTCCGTGCCCTCCTTCTGCCTCTCTAGCCCGTCCGTTCCTGGTCTTGTACGAAAGTCCCTGATTCCCACCCCACCACCAGCCCCGCTCACCCCAGCGCCCCATCTCCCATTTTGTTCTTTGGAACCGGTCAGGGCGGGTAATCTTTGTTGTGAGAGAGGCAGAATGAGCAGCGAGAAGCTGGAACCGGCACTCAAGAGAAGTGCGCAGCTGAGCGTTCGGGCGCTGGAAAGTGCAAGTGTCCTGGACGGAAGGAATTCCGGAGGGAGTCTAAGATCCTGTTGATGGGACTGCTGAGCCGGTGGCAGGACCGGCGGAGAGCAGCCCTGAAGACGGACCGGTTGAGTTAGGCTTCCTCAAAGTGCAAAAGCAGTTTGCAAGCGTATTTGACAAGCTGTAGGGCAAAGGCACTGATCAATCAGAAGGCCGCACTGGCCCAGGGTTCTGGAGCCCCTCCGAGGAGCTTGGGGACGTCTAAGGAGCTTTGGGGGGAAAGGTTAGGGGAGCCAGGATGGGGGTGGGGACAGGGGTCCTCCAGGGGAGCCTCGTTCCTCTGTTGAAAGCTTCCCTCGTTCCCACCCCTACAACTGAGAACGTGTCTCGCGTTTGCCAATTTTCTGAGGCAGATAAAAAAAAAAAAAAAAAAGATTGGAATCCTGCCTCTAAAACCAAGAGGAATGCAAACAAGAGTGCTTCGTGTGGATCCAGGAAAGATTCTAGGAAGGATGGTTTTTGAGCCTTAAGAGGGAGGCAGCAAGGATTTGTTCAGAACTCACGGTGCCAGTCCCGCGACCGATCTCCCCAGGAGGTGTGGGTCTCCTTGATGTCAGGCTACATGTGATCTTTGACTTGGAGACGTTCTTCTCCACACGGCTGAGTCCACTTTGCCCCCACCTGCTCCCCTCTCTCCGCCAGTGCCCAGAACCAGTGCTGCCCAGAGGCAAAAGCCTCACCTCGGTCGACATGGCGTACTGGCTTCATCAAGGTCGCTCGGAGTCTTTCAAAGCATAAGAAAGGCTAGTTACTAAAACAGAAAGTAATTTCTGTTCTCATTGAATGAGTATTAAAAATGCATTGAACAGCTTTATTGAGATACAATTCACATACCACACAATGTGGGATTCAAAGTGTACAATTCGAAGACTTTCAGAATATTCGGGGCTGTATAGTCCCCACCAACACTCAATTTTAGCGCATTTGCAGCATCCCCCAAAGAAACTCCACACCTATTAGTTGCCATTCCGTCACCACGCCCATCCCTTCCAGCCCCAGGCAACCACTAACCCACCTTCTGTCTCTCTATATGTCCTTGTTCTAGACATGTTAGGCGAATGGAATCATAGGATACGTGGTTTTTGTGCGTGGCGTCTTTCACTCACCTTAACGTTTCCGAGAGCCATTCATGCCGTAGAATCTATCAGAACTACCTTCCTCTTCGTGGCTGGCTAATAGTCCATTGTACGGATATAGCACATTTTTTTTTTATCCATTCATCGGCCGATGGACATTTCTACTCTCTGGCTATTATGAATAATCTGCTACAAACACTCACGTACAAGTTTTACGTGAGCGTATGCTTTCATTTCTCTTGGGCATACATCTAGCGGTAGAATTGCGGAGTTATATGGTAACCCTGTGTTTAGCGTTTGTGAGAGAATGCCAGACTCTGGAAGAATAGCTACTTCTGAATTAAATCAGTCTGAAGGAGCACGCTGGCAAGGGTGTCCTTGGCTTTTCCTCTCCAGAGTCCTTGACCTAACCCAGCTAGGAATGTTGGGCGTGCCTTCATCCGTATCTATGGTTTTCCTTGTCTCCCACCCTCACCAAGTGTCAAACTCCACGGAACGAAAATTGCACCTCTCCTGGACTGTGGTCCCCATTCAGAACTGACCCACGGTTCCCTCTACTATATAGACCCTCTTCTCTGCTCCCTCCCCATGCCCCCTCCCCCCACCGCCTTCCCCTTTCCTGTTAGGAAATGGCTTTCCTTGCTAGTCCCAGTGAAACACAGGACCCATCACGGAAACTTAGTGACATCTATATCCATACTTTGCTCCTTCCCCTCCGTCCCGGTGGGTGAGCTCCCCCGGGGCTCTAGGAGGCTATCCTGCCATGTAGCACCTGAGAGCAGTAGCTTCCTCAGAGCCTTCGCCCCATTGGTTATCTTCTCAGTCTCCTGAAACTCTCGTTCCCTCCCCACCCCGTCATTCATTTTCATTGCCCTTAAGTAAGTTCAACTCTCTGTCATTAAAAAAAAAAAAAAAAGAAATAGTACTTGAGATCCAGCCCGTACATGGGGCTCTGGGCTGCCATCAGGGAGCCTGCTTGCGATTCTCTCTCTCTCTCTCTCTCTCTCTCTCTCTCTCTCTGCCCCTCCCCCACTTGCACGCACATACGTGCACTCTGTCTCTCAAAATAAACATATATATGTACATACATACACAGTACTACTTTTATAGTAACTCCTTCACACTAGGGCTCCTCCTTTAGCTCCTACCCCATTTCTCTGCCGCCCTTTAGAGGTAAGGCCACGGGAAAAGATGTGCAATAACTTCTCCATATCCTCTCTCCCCACTCACTCTTCAACCCACAATGCCACCGAAACATCCTGGCAAACATCTCCACTGCCCTGTCTTTTGATAAAGCCAGTGAATGTCTTTTGGTCCTTGTTTGATTTGACCTCTCTTCTTAAACTCCACCCTTACTGTCTCGTGATCTCCTTCCCTGGCCTTCTCGACAGACCCCATGCCCTGCTGGCCATTTTCTCTTCCCTGTCACTCTACAGATGTGCATCCATTCTTGTTTGTTCACAGCTTTGAATTTTGCCGCAATGTGACTGCAACATTCAAATGTGTCTCTGCAGCCCTACCTCTCCCTCAGCTCCAGACCCATACCTCCACCTGCCTGTCCCACATCGCCATTTGAATGATGAAGAGAAAGCTCAAATCTAACTTGGCAAAAGGCAAACCACTTGTTCCTGCGTCCCACAAAAAGAAAAGCCTGCTCCGTGCTCAAGCCTCGCCTCTTTGCTATGTGTTTATTATATCTTCCTCAATATAAGCTCCTTGAGGATATCTATCACTCTCCCTGGCCAAGTGAAGATACTCGGTTAGATGGATGGATGGATGGATAAGTGGTTGGATGGATGGATGGATGGATGGATGGATGGATGGATGGATTGATGGGTGGATGGATGGATGGATGGATGGATGAATAAGTGGATGGATAAGTGGATGGATGGATGGATGGATGGGTGGATGGATGGATGGATGGATGGATAAGTGGATGGATAAGTGAATGGATGGATGGATGGATGGATGGATGGATAAGTGGATGGATGGATGGATGGATGGATGGATGGATGGATGGATAAGTGGACAGATAAGTGGATGGATGGATGGATGGATAGATAGGCATATGGATGGATGCTGAGCTCACAAGACTCCATGTCAGCTTTTTCTTTACGTGCTCTCCCTGAACATTCTCATCCACTCCACATTCAACTCTTGCTCTGGGCTGAGGGTCCCCAAATCTATATCTCCAGTCCAGCTCTCTCTGGACCACATGGGTGCCTTCCATGCTCTTCGGCTGCCTTCTGGACATCTCCAATCATATGCCTCACAGTGGATCAACCTCAAATGCCCGACTAAAACTAGCCCTCTTCTTAATCTCTTATCCAGATAAAGATTGCCATTATGTATTCAGGTGCCAAGGCTGGGATTCTGGACATCAACCTTCACTCCTTCCTCTCAAACACTACCATGCCCTTTGATCCCATGCCAGATCTATATACTACCTATATGTCGACACCACCCCCATCAGTCCTCACCAGGGACACTGCAACTGCTCCAGTGCCCTCTCTACCTCTGGCTGTGCCTCGTGCCCTCCACCTCCAACCTGAGTGGTATTTCTTCAACTCATATCTATGGTGTTACACCGCCATGGGGATGAATGAGGATGAAGTTCAAAGCCCTCGGTCTTTCATGATCCGCCTCACTATTCCCACAGGACATGATACTCCCACTGTTTGGGCTGCTTTCAGGTTCTTCAATGCACCACGCTGTCTCTTGCCTCCGAGCCTTTACCTTCTGCCTGAAATGTCACGGATCCACCCTCTTCTTTCTGCTCTCTTGCTTTTTCATGCAGGATTTATTGAGGGCGCCACTCCTGCCAGAGAGCCTTCCCTCATGTTCCATGCCATCCTCCAGGTCTAGATTAGGGACTTCTACCTGCTACCATCAAATTCAGTGCCTCTTTTATTACCCCCAAAGCATTGCATTCTATTTGCCTTTTTACACGTCCGTGAGCTCTCTGAAGGCAGTGACAGCGTCTCAAACATCTCTAAATCCTCAATACTGAGAACAGAGCTGACACAGAAAAGGCATTCAAATATGTGTAGATTGATGGGTGGAACCTTGTGGGAGTACAGCATATATTTTGGAAAACCTAATAAGGGCTCCAGGCATTTTTGACAGGATAGAGTGATGAGCTGGGTTTAACAAGATAAAACTTAATTGGAACAAATGTAAGGTTCTGCCCTTGGGTCCAAAAGGCACGTGTGCAGGAAGAGGGAACGGCGTGTCGTTGCAGTTTATGCGAAAAGCCTGGGGAGTTAGAGTTGTCAGGAAGCTCAGTGTGGGTCAACAGTGTGATCTGACTGCCAAAAAAATTAACACCATCTGAGTTCACACTAGACGCGCAGCTTCTAGAGTGAGAGAGGTGATGGGCGTATTCCCATCGGACCGTGCTGTGGATCTGGGTTCGTTCTGAACTTCACGTACCAGGAGCCTGGCTGTAGCAGGGGCCGAGGCACAAGGTCAGGTTGGTGAAGGGACCTCAAGCAAAAGCCCAGTGAGAATGGAGGGAGGATCAGGGTCTGGGCGGCCTCCAGGAAGCATGTAGGCTCAGACTAGTTATCTCTAAGCACCCAAAGCCGCACGGCCTATTGTAAGGAATTACTTTCTGACCCCATAGGACTGTCCACAACGGACAGCTAGGGAGTCTCCTTCCGATGGATGCATTTGAAAATCCCACAGAATCATCTTTTCAAAGCACAGGCGTGGTTATGTCACACACACACACGTTCACCCTCACGCTCCCTGTATCCCACACTTTTCTGCCCGACTACCCAAGCCCTACTCAAACCCTGGCTTGAAACCCCTACAAGCTTCCCAGTGTCCTTGGGATACAAAAATACGATCCTCCGTGCGGCCTCCGATGCTCTGCTCATTGCTGGGCTCCTCTCCTCTCCCTTCTCCCCCCTATCCTTCTCCTTGCTCCCTCTTCCCCCTTCATAACCTGTCACCAGACTCTCCTGCCTCAAGACCCTAATCCAGGCAGTTCCTTTTGCCTGGAATGCTCTCCCCTCCCTTCTTTCACCTAGTTCTTGCCTCCGATCCTCATAGGCACAGGCTCTGCCCCTTCAGAGAGCAGATCATTGCCTTTAGTCCAGGCTGTCTCAGCACCAGGTGACTCCCTGCTTCCAGCACTCCGGGCAGCCTCAGAATCTTACATCTTTACATGTGTCACGTTGCTTGACGTCTCCCTTACTAGACCGTAAGCACCAGGAGGGGGGCGCTGCCTCTGGGTTTGCTCCTCCTCTCTTGGCCTCCTGGGCACTGAACACAGGGTCTGGTGAGCACAAGAGCTGAGTCAAATATGTGCTAAGCGAGCAAACGAACAAACAGACGAGACAAGCAATACGTTAATTATTTGGACAAATGCTGGGCGGCCATGAAAAGCTTCAGGTGGGCGGTTGGACTGATGGACCTTCAAGGCTCTTTAGAAGGCCCAAGTGCCTGATCGGCCCTGTCAAAAACCGCACCCACACTTGAAGGGACCTTCAGATGTTAGCATTCATTTCAGTTTACCAAGTGTCTGCTTCCCATGAGTCTACCCTTCTGTTTCTGTTTCTTTGTTTCTTAAAGTAGGCTCTATGCCCAGCGTGAGCCTTGAACTCATGACCCTTAGGTCAAGAGTCGCATGCTCTGTGGACTGAGCCGACCAGGGGCCTCTCATCTGCCCTTTTGTAAGCCACTTCTTTAAAATCTTTTTTGAAGTTTATTTATTTGGCGAGAGAGAGCGCGCGCGCCAGTGGAGGAGGGGCAGAGAGAGAATCCCAAGCAGGCTCCACGATGTCAGCACAGAGCCCCACGTATGGGCTCAACGTCACGAATCATAAGATCACGAGCTGAGCCGAGATCAAGAGTCAGACGCTGAACTGACTGAGCCACGCAGGTGCCCCTGTAAACCAGCTTTGATGCGCTTGCCTGACCCCACCTAATCATAAAGACATTTGTGGGTTTGTCTCAATCCCTCTATGCAAGGAACTTAGAATCCATGCGGGGAGATTTCACAGTCTCCTTTGCACCCGCCCCGCACACCCCAACCTACAACCAGGTACAACACATTTACGCTATTTACTTGGCACTTCATTATGCCGTGTCTCACTGAGTCTTGTCTTTCGATTAGGAAAGTGTACGCGCATTGTCACATCATACAGGTCACACCCTACCGTAAAGAACTGCACGGGTGCTTTTTATTATACGGGCATTCTGTTGCATCAGATGGTTCGAAGTAGGGAGACGACAGAGGCTCGGGACCATGAGATCCTAGCTTATGAAGCCACCCTGTTTTGTGAATTTGACCCGCACACGCTTTAATGAATTTTGAAACTATCCTCCTTCGGGCTGCCAATTACAGTCAATTTTCACTCATCTAAAAATCATAAACAGCAAATTCAATTGAACATCATTCATTTAATACTCCCCTGTGGGCTTTCCATTTTTCCCCTCCCCAAGTTCAGACCCTATTGAACGAGTAAGTATAAATTCCCAGGAAATTGTAACTTTACTTTTCTAGGCTGAACTTCATTTCTATCCCGAGCCCCCGTTCTCCCCGGTAGCCGAAAAGGTGATCTTGCTAATGCACAGTGAACTCAGTTAAGTTAGTGTTCACCCCACCCCGGTTCCCGGACACGGTACTTGGACTCCAGCATGTCACTCTCATCAGATTTACGAAGTCAGCCTTCAAGATGAAGCATTCTGCCAAACCCTCCATGCTGAGGGTCACCCCTCCGTGCTGACCTCGGTTGAGGTGTCCCTGACCGGTGTCAGATGTGGCCTGGGTTAGGACTCTGTTCCCCGGCAAGTAACTGTGGTCCCGACTTGCCGTGAGTTACAACCGTGCTTCTCAAAGTCTGGTCCCCACACCAGCAGCACCGGCGTCCCTTGGGGACTTTGCTAGAACTACAGACCCTCAGGCTCCACTCCAGCCTACTGCGTCGGAACCAGCAATCTGTGAGCCAGCAAGCCTCCCAGGTGGTTCTCCCGCATGCTCAAGTTCGAGAACCTCTCCAAGGGAGTTTCTTGTCCTCGTCAACCATGAAGTCTGGAGGCTGGCCACTGCCAGCCACACTGAAGAAACACCATTAACACTCTGGTCCCCTGTAGGCGGAGGTGGCAGGGGAGTGGGACAGCAATGGCTGCTGGGTCGGCCAATCATCAGTTTCTGCCCCAGAGCTGTTGTGCTCCACACGCAGGACCCCCTCTGGGTGTGCCACCCGCCTTTGGAGTCCCAAAGCTCCTGCTCTTCTCACCTTGCTGGCTCAGGGCCACCAGGAACTTGGATTCTCGTCCTCCAGCCCAGATGCCACCTGCCATTATCCTTGCACGACGCCCTGGTAAGCTGTTCCTGCGAAGCAGCCGCCCCCTGCGGGCTCAGGTCCTCAAAGTCATCGGGAATGCTGTCACCCGTCTCCCTTTGGCAACGGGGCACAAGGACGGTTGCGGAGGGGCAGGGTGCAGTGCCAGCTTACCCTCCTGGCTGCTTTACAAACCACCTCCGCCACCCCAGGGACCAGGAGTCCCCTCTTTCACAGTCTCATCTTAAATAGACGGAACGAACCCTGGTACAGCATGGATTCTCCCACATCTCTCTGACATTCGCCAGGATTGCATCTCAAAAGCCGTGCGTTGGAAGTCTTTTTTCCTCTGACTCTGTTCTTGAAGCAATGGAAGCCTCAGACACAGGGGTCTGTAGGAGCTGGGGGTGGAGGGAGTGGTTCAGAAGAGAAGAGAGAGGGGGAGGGAGGGCGGGAGGTATTGAACACTTGACAGCATCCTGTCAAATCCGGAATGGCTTCATAAACAGTAGCTGCTGTTTTCAAAAAAACATCTTTGGAAGGGAATATTGTACAAGTGTTGGAGTGTGTCGGTGGGGGGTGTCTCCCCTAACGCTGCGTCTACAATGTTCAAAATAGCAGTCTGCAAAGAAATCTCTCCCAAACCCCGTTATTTTGAGAGGACTCTAGCGGAGTGGAAGGAATAGTGGGGTAAGAATTGAAAGAATTGCATTTTCTATCCCGATCTGTCACCTCCTCGCCGGGCGATCAGAGCCGAGTCACTGCGTCTCTTTGGATCTTGGGTTACAAAACCTATAAAATAGAAGTGAAGACACCTGTTCTGCCTGCCCGGTGTGTATTCTCATGCCCATTTTACAGATACTGGTGGTAAAGGGTCAAAGGAACGAAGGCACAAAAAAAAAAATAACTTGAAATAAAGCAGCGGTTATGCAAAGGAACATGCATAGAAATGCCACGCTGTTCCATCTCATAAAACAAAGGGGAGGTCATTATTTGCATTGATAGGACCCATTTTTTTTTTTAACCACATTAAACTCCAATAGCATTTCAGATTCCCCCTGAGGTTTCTCTATAGACATTTCAAAGAGGCCAAAGCAATAAAGACAACAAAATGAAGAGGTTAAGGAAATAAATGAAAGACCGCGGAAAAGTTTGTTTCCCGCGTAACTCAGCAGGTTATCTTAGGGCAGGTGTCCGTACTGATTTTCTGCCCGCTGCATCTACCAATTAGTGAAAGAGGCACGTTGACGTCTCCAGCTGTAACGGTGGGTTTGTCTACCTCTGCAGTTCTGTCGGCTTTGCCTCACGAATTTTGACGGGTTATTTGGTATATACACTTTTAAGATTGTGACATCCTCTTGGAGAATTGACCTCTTCATTGTGATGCCACGGGCCCCCTTTACCCCTGGTAATTTTCCTTCTTCTGAAGTCTGCTTTCCTCAGAAATTAACATAGCTGCCCCCCCCCCCCCCCCCCCCCCCCCCCCCCCCCCCCCCGCTTTCTGCCCACTGGTGTGTTAATTCCGTGTATCTTTCCTGGTGCCTTTTTTTTTTTTCATTGACCTTTTTTAATGGAACTATAATCGATATACAATGTTTCACAACTTTCAGGCGTACATCGCGGTGATTCAATGATCCTATACGTTGCTCAAAGCTCACCAGGGTAAGTGTGGTCACCATCTGTCACCGTACAATGTTATGACAGTATTATTGTATTATATACTTTTCATCTCCGTGACTTATTTATTTTATAACTGGAAGTTCACATCTCTTCATCTGCTTCTCTTACTTCCCCCACTCCCCTCACCCATCTCTCCTCTGGCAACCTCCTCTCTATATTTAAGACTCTGTTTCATTTTTTTGTTTGTTTGTTTTGTTTTTTATATTTCACATATAGGGGAAATCACATGCATTTCTCTTTCTCTGGCTTATTTCCCTTAGCATTATACCTTTAAGGTCCATTCATGTTGTCACAAACACCTTTGTTTTTAACCTACCTGAGCCTTTATATTTAAAGTAGATTTCTTTTAAACAACATAATTGAGTCTTGGGGGGGGGGGGGGGTTGTCCACTCTGGCAAAACTGTCTCTTTCTTTTTAATTTTTTTAATGTTTATTTATTTTTGAGAAAGAGAGAGAGAGTGTGTGATCGGGGGAGAAGCAGAGAGAGAGGGAGACACAGAATCCGAAGCAGGCTCCAGGCTCCAATCTGTCAGCACAGAGCCCTACACAGGGCTCCAACTCACGAACTTCGACATCATGACCTGAGCCGAAGTCAGATGCTTAACCAACTGAGACACTCAGGGGCCCCCAAACTGTCTTTCAGTTGGTGTATTTAGACCACTCACATTTTTTTCCAGCCAATGGACATTTTTATTTTCAAGGTTCTTGGAATCCATTGCCACATTTTTCCCCCAAAGAGTTTTACCAATTAATACACGCATCCACAATTCAATATAATAAGTGCCTGCCACCAGCCGGTTCCTGGGAATAAATAAATGTCAGGTCCTCGTGTAAATTCCAGTTTCTCCACATCCTTGCCAGCGTTGGGTTTGTGTTTTCTTTTCTTTTCTTTTCTTTTTTTGACATTTATTTATATTTGAGAGTCAGAGAGAGACAGAGTATGAGCAGGGGAGGGGCAGAGAGAGAGGGAGACACAGAATCCGGAGAAGGCTCCAGGCTTTCCTTGGAAAAAGAGTCTTTGTAGACATAATTAAGTAAAGGTAGACCATTCACATTTAAAGCGGTTATTCATAGAGTTGGGTTACTGCCCCACTTATAACGATTTTAGTGTTTACTAATCATCACATCTGTTTGGAGTTTTTCTTCCTTTTTTTCTACCTTCTCTGGTTCACTTGAGCATTTAATATGATTTCATCTTATCTGACTCTTCAGCCTATCAATTCTACTCTAAAATAAAAATTAGAGTGGCTTCCCGAGAGTTTCCCATATACATTTTTAACTATTCTAAACCCCCCTTCAAATCACACTATACCACTTCTCAGGTAGTACAGGCACCTTGTCACAGAGTGTGCCCAACTTGTCCCTCACGTCCTTTATGACATCGCTGGCATTCACCTCTGTCCCCTGCGTGCTGTGCTCATCCCAGTGCTGGACTTCCTCACTCTCAGGCAAGTACACACTCAGCCTCCAGCAACTCTTCAAAATTGCCATTTAAGTGTCCCCGTTTGTGGCTCGCGTGGCTGGAGTTTCAGATGGACAGGTCTTGACAATGACCCTCTGGGCTTGCCTTTCTCTCCAGATTTCAAGGGGACAGTGTGCAACCTCAGTTCTCCGAGGGGTCCGGGAAAGTCATTGATTTTCAGCTTGTGCCACTTTTTCTTGTGGTAAAGGACAAGAGCGGTGACTTCCAAGCTCCTCCAGTGTCGGGGCTGAGCTAAGAGAAGCCTAGCAGATGATTCCACATTACAGAGGTGATAGCTGTGTTTGCTGGGTTTTTTTATTTTTTTATTTTTTTTTAATGTTTATTTATTTTTGAGAGAGAGGGAGAGACAGAGTGTGAGCAGGGACAGGGGAGGGGCAGAGAGAGAGAGAGAAAGACAGAAGTCAAGTGGGCTCAGGCTCTGAGCCGTCAGCACAGAGCCAGACGCGGGGCTCAAACCCACGAGCCGTGAGATCATGACCTGAGCTGAAGTCGGACGCTGATCCGACTGAGCCACCCAGGCGCCCCGAGTTTGCTGGTTTTTTTTTTTTTTTTTCTACAGCATCCAGCACCTTTAGCTCAGTCACGCGCCATCCAGCTGGCCAGTTCTGTACTAAAGACAAAAGGCGGTTCCTAACTCAGATGCAAGAGATCGCTCCATGTTCCGATCTGATCTGAGGAGCCCCTCGGGCACAGTGTTACTTGCACAAGGCAAGAACGAGCACGCCCCTGCCCCGTGCTAGCTTACAATCTTAGCGACACTGCTGTGATTGTTCCAGGATGTGGCTGATGCTTTTCTGCGCACAAACGTCAATCGCCTACCGTCCATACGCAAGCAGGGACTGCAGTGCAGGAGCAGAGAATCCCAAAGAATCGCTATTAATTACACTCTCATCCACCCAACAGCTCACCAGAATTAACCCGCTCTGTCCAGGGGAAAAAAAAAAAAAAAAAATTAATCAAGGATTTGATTATAACACGGCCTTTTAAAACCCTTAGCAAATTGTTGGTTTTAAAAAAAAAAGAAAAATTCTCATTTTTCCAGAACTCTCTCAGTCTGAGCTCCCTTGCCCGGCAGCACCACACAATGAGAATGATGCTTGTGCTGATGATCCCGCAGCACTACAGGATTCTGGAGAGCTTTTGAATCATCCAAGAAAGATTAGATTATGTTCAGTAGCGATTTAGCATTAAGTGCATCTTACTTAGACTGTGTTCCACATCGATGGGATCTGACGGTTCACGTGAGGCACAAGGTGACTCTCTTCTTGCCTAGAAGCCAATTCATTTTAGTGCAACTTGAATTACAAAGGTTTACTAAACACCTAACCGCACACCCTGCACCAAGGGTACCCGGGAAGGGTATTTTCCATCTATTCGGGGAGCTCACAATTTCACGGTGAAGGAAAAACAAACAAGCAAATAAAGAAACAAATGAACAAAACAGACCACACACACCTTATAACCCCAGGGCTCAGCGCATGCAAAAAAGGGATTGAATGAATGTTTACTCAATGACCCGGAGACAAAGCCTGCCTACAGGCACCCAGACCTGAGCAATCGGGGACTGTGATTGAGCTTAGCCACTGAGGATTCTGAGGAATCTGGCTGTCAAGAAAGCAGTCAAGAAAGCATCTAGCCACAGGGAAGGAGATGAGAACTTTCAGGAAATGGAAAGAAGCTCGGTATTTCGGGAATACGTGGGTGGAAAATGCCAGGAGATGATGCCAGAAAAGCAAATCACAGAGGGCCTTGAATGTCATGCTGGGAAATCTGGGTGGTTTCCCCGTAGGCCATGGGACAGCGGCAAGAGCTCTGAGCACGCGTGTTTGGGTCGGCGTGCTTTCGAAAGATCGCTCCAGAAGCACCCGGGAAGGTGGACTGGGGGAGAAGGGGCGATCGGAGACAACGGAGTCCAGTCGGAAAGCTACCGCACAAGTTTAAGCAAGAGATAAGGGACCGGGGTAAGGGAAAATGGAAATAGGTACGAGGTTTGGGAGACAATCTGCAGCCAAGAGCCAGTAGTGCTTGGCAACTAATTGCACGTGACAGGGACAAGGAGTTGAAGACAGCTCTGAAGAGTGTGCAGAGCTATGTTCCCCACCCCCACCCCTACACACCTAGTGACTTAGCAGCTCCCACCAGGATCGAGGGGTGGAGTCTATTCCTCTACTCCTTGAAACCGGTTCCGGCCCCGCCCTGCTTGGGCCCCCGAGCCAGAGCCAGGCTGATGTGGGGGAAGAAAACGCTGAAACCGGGTAACTCAGTGTGGGTTCCCCCAGCAACAGGCCTGCCACAGAGATTCAAACGTACATAATCCCGTGAGGGGGTGATCTCAGGAAGCACAGGTAGGAGAGCAGGAAGCCCGCAAAGGAAACGTCATCAGGCAACTCAAGCTTAATCCTGCCGAGCCACTTCGGGAGACACCCCAAGTCCCCCTGCCCCCGGGGGTGAAGGTCTGTGGGTGTTGCTTGGGGATTGCTGGGGAGGGCAGCCAGAAGTTCCTACGGCCTGCCTGACACATGGGTGGGGGGCGGGCAGCCTAGATGGCCCCCCGATGGGAAAACTCTCAGACAGCCACCCAGGGTGCTTTCATTTAGGGCCACCGTGCCCAGAAACGCCGCAGGCCACGGGAACGTGGGCAACAGCCAACCGTGTCTCTGGCACCAGGAAAACGAGGACAGGAGTTCAGACGGGGGAGCGGAGCAAGGAGGAGGACAGAAGGGTGGCCGGAGGAAGAAGATACACGGTCCGAAGAAGTAAGGTTGAACTCTGGCTCCATCTGGGGAGCGCACGCTGGCGTGAGCAGAGGAACCCGAGGGGTGGGGGGCCGTGAACCCCTCAAGGGGTGTGAGGCACACGTGTCCACACACGCACGCAGCAGAGTGGAGTCTGCCATTGGTCTCAGTGTCCTGAGTCCGCAGGCGTGGGCTTACCCACCTGCCTCCCCAGGCGCGTTCTCCCTGACCCCCGCTGTCCCAGCCCAACCCACGACTTGCCCTCATTGCCGATGTGCTGATCTGCAACGTGCTTCCGCCATGAGGACCAGACTCGTCTTGGTCACTCGGGCTGATCTCGCAGAACACCTTACACGACAATAATTGCACGTGTCTCTCAGTTCTTGGGCTTCGACAATAATTGCACGTGTCTCTCCGTTCTGAAGAACCGGAGAGTCCAAGATCAAGGCGGCAGCAGACCCAGGGTCTGGAGAGAGCACTGATTTTTCTTTGTTTTCGGACAGACGTCTCCTCCTTGCAGCCTCACGTGGCGGAGGGACCGATTTCCTGCCTCTGTCTCTTCTTCTAAAGGCGTTAATCCCATGACGGGGGGGGAGGGGGGGGGGGGGGCACCTCCGTGACCTCATCTAACCTGTTAAAAAAACAAGATCCAACCAAGTAAATTTGAAGACTTGAATTGGCTTTATGAAGCAATTCATCAGTCGGGCCGCATCCCACCCAGCAAGTGGAGAGATGCTCCAAGCAGGTGTACAAAACAGAGGGTTTGTAGAGGGCCAGACATTCGCAGCCAAAGAAAGGATTGCTTCATCGTCCTTTTAGAGTGAGAGGAATGCAAGGTGGTTTTTTTTTTTTAATGTTTACTTATTTTTGAGAGAAAGGGGGGGGAGGGGCAGAAAGGAAGGGGAACAGAGGATCCCCAGTGGCTTCTGCTCTGACGGCCTTGAACCTGATGCGGAGCTCAAATTCACGAACCTCGAGATGATAACCCGAGTCGAAGTCGGATGTTCAACCGACTGAATCACCGAGGTGACTCTGGGAATGTAGCATATTTGATCCTGCCGATGACCTCACAAGTGCAAGAAAATTTCAGATGGACTGCCAAAAAGTCTTATTCCTGGAGAGATTGGAGCTGTAATTAAGTCTCGGTTTGCTGTCGTGGAGGGTTAATGACTCCAATTTGGGCTTGTTTTTTCTTTTCTAACAGACCCTAATCTTTTTTTAAATTTTTTTTTTTCAACGTTTATTTATTTTTGGGACAGAGAGAGACAGAGCATGAACGGGGGAGGGGCAGAGAGAGAGGGAGACACAGAATCGGAAACAGGCTCCAGGCTCTGAGCCATCAGCCCAGAGCCCGACGCGGGGCTCGAACTCACGGACCGCGAGATCGTGACCTGGCTGAAGTCGGATGCTTAACCGACTGCGCCACCCAGGCTCCCCTAACAGACCCTAATCTTACCTCCCAAAGGTCCCGCCTCCAAATGCCATCACCCTAGAGACTGGGGTTTCAACATATGAATTTAGGGGACACACACTTCTAGTCCATAATAAGCCCTCTCCTTGAACACCAACCACCTTAGCTGGATCCCTCCCTCCTTACCTAACTCTTGCCAAACCCGTATTTCTGAAGTCAAGACGCTGCCCTGAAACGTTGGTGCCACTCAGACTCCTGCAGGTGCAATAAATCCTCTATAAGCAAAGCCTCACAAAGTCACCCAACTTTGAGAAATGTTGCTCTCGGGAGATTCCTCCCGTAGCCACACAGGCCCTGCCTTTGGGGGTTTTTCCAGAAACTAGAGGCAGCTGGATGGAGCCAGAGTTTACCTGAGTCTCTTAGGCTCTGTCATTTGAGCAGCAGGCTCTCCCTCCCCCATCTCCACACCCTACTGGGACCAGTCCGGCTGTTGGGTTCACCACGTCTAACCTCCGAGGGTCTCCACCGTGTCCGTCTCCAGTGTGGTCTAGCTGTGCGCTCCTTTGGTTCCTTGGTGCACTCCTCCATTCCGCCCTGGGTCACCAGCACCCACCCTGTGCCGTGCCAGGCACCGCTTGGGATTCAGGAGCAAGAGGGCAGAAACCCCTGTCGTCTGGAAAAGGCAGTGCACTTTTGCAGACAACAGGGAGAATGCACACAACAGCCTTTCTCACTTTCTCACCGCGAGAGCTCTGCAGCTGGCTCCGAGTAATTGCGTCAGGGTCCTTACCCAGCAAAATAAATAAATAAATAAATAAATAAATAAATAAATAAAAAATAGAAGGCTTTCTCCAACCCAGGATTGCAGGAGACAAAATGAGGGGGGAAACCAGTCCTTGACTTGCTCACGCTTCCCAGCCCAGGAGGGGTTCCCGGCAACACGAGCTGGTAAAGGAGGAGGGTCCGGCTTCCCAGCGCCCAGAATCTGAGCACAGATGCTCCAGTGGGAGGCTGCTTTCCCGTGGAGAGGCTCTGGTGAAGTGTTCGCAGCATCAGAGAGCTCTCAAAATGCCCAGTGTGACAAGCGGCCGGGTCTTATCTGAAGCGCCATGTGCTTGGCGTGAAGTCTGGCGGGGCCTGATTCACAGGAACCCCTGAGGGTGGTGGACAAGGGCGTTTACAGACCTGCGTGCTCTTTTCATTGTTTTTTTCTTCTCTCCCCAGAAAAGCAGAAGTGAAGAGGTTTAGGGGGCCTCAGCCGGGCCCTTTCCCCATTCTCCTGGCACTCCCGTTGGTTCTGAAGCAGCCCTCGTCCCTGCCACTGTCCAGCAGCCAAAGTACGAGGCTCACCGGGGCGGCAGCCAGTGTTTCCAGGCTCCCTTCCCTGGAGACAAAGAGGGCAGGCCCCTGAACAAGCAGGCAGGCTTTGGCCAGAGATCCTACAGCGGTTTCTAAAGCCACAAGCAACAAGAGAGCCCCCTTCGAGCCTGGGACGAGGGCTGCAGCCAGCCGGGATCCATTCCCCTTGTAAACGAGCAGAGCCCAGCCCCTGGAGAGGGGGCTCCAGTTGGCTTATCCTGTCCCTTAAGGTCCTGGATTTCCCCACCTGCCACCTCAGCTCTGAACAGTATCATGCTGGATTCACCTACTCCCCATCCCTGGAAAGAGATGTCCACCTCAACGATTGAACAAAGGTTATTGAGTGGCAGTGGAGCTTGTTCCTGGAGAACAGAGGAATTTGCAACCCGGGACATGCACGCTTGGGGAAACCAAGGCACGTTTGGAGAACAGAGCGGGAGAGCGTCCTTGCACAGAGGAAAGGAGGAGCTGGGAGGGAGGGGTTTGGAACAAAAGCTGATACAGGAGGGAAATGAGAGCTACAGGCGGTGACGGTTTCTCATTGGCTACTGGCTGCTGCAGGGCGGAGAGGAAACCCTTCTTCCTGCGGGATCCAGGGAGGTGGCTGAGAGATCTCCCTTCCTGGCTTCCCCACTGCCTTGGGAACGAGGTTTCCTTCATTCACATGCACACAGCGCCAAACACGGGTGCAATGATGGTCCGCGGGTCCTACCTTCCCTTGAAGATGCCTGCTATGGCACAATGTCTGCACTGAAGGTCCCGCCACCAAAGACCCAAGTGGGACTTCTCTGACTGTAATAGCAAATGCGCTCCTAAGGCCCGGCCCTGCTCCAATCCCTTCTACACTGTAACTCATTTATTCCTCACCAACACCCAGCAAGGGGAGTGGGGGCACCTGCCCCGCTCACAGATGTGGGAAATGTGCAGCTCAGTTCTGGGCTTCCCCAATGTCACAGCTAGCTAGCACGGGGTGGGTGCCCCTCTGCTGTTCCTCATTCCCCACCAGGGGCTCTATGCCCTGCACCCCAGGACAGCGAGTGCCAGGGCCCTCACCTTGGACTCTAGTTGCTATGGGTCTGAAGTCCGCGGAGGCCTCGGGGGATCCCCTTGCTGAGCCCACAGAGGTCCTGGGATGAAAGGAACTATGGTAAGCGTCAGCATGTTTTTCTTGTTAGATCGTCCGTGCTCGCCTTTCCACGCATGCCCATTTCAGTCTTTCCTTTTCCTTTCCAGACCCCAGGAGCCAGAAACAAACACACACAGTCTTCACATCGATGTAAATAACCATTGGTTTTATTGAACCCATCTGCTCTGGCTATTGGTGGAAATCACAGCTCTGGAGTGTTCGCCAAGCCCCCCTTGGGCATCAGGTTTAGCTGCTTTCCTCCCCGGGCACGTCCACTGTGCTCCCTTCCAGAAGGACCCGCACTGCAGAAGCTGTGGGCTCATTTTCTTGGTATCCTTAGAGCCCAAAGTCTAGCTGTTTTCTCCTCGCTAACAATCACGTTGTCTCTCTTTCCTCCCTCCCGTCACCCCAAAAAGCTGCTTCCTTCCTCCTTGTCCCGCAGACTGCCCAGCCCCATCGTTCTGTCCTGAGACCTTAGGTTTGAAGGTAGACAGAGCCCATGCGAGCTGGAGCCACGGCCTCTGGTGCCCGCCAGCCCCACCCTGGCCCCCGTCCAGCTGTATGTTGCTTCTCCCCTTGAACTGAGCACCCTTCCCTTGTAAATAACTCTTAACAATTACAGCTCAATGTACCAGGCGTTTGTTATGTGATAGATGCTGGACGCCTATGCAAGTTTTATTTTGTTTACCCTCATAACCACCTCCAGGAAACAGAGGCACGCATAGAGGTGAATCATCTACACAAGATCATACGGCTGGGAAGAAGAGGGGGCCCCTGGATCTGAACCCCGCAGTCTGGGTCCTGGGTGAAGCTTGTGTGGCTGATCCTTGGTCTTCTGGTTGCGTCGCCTTTCGCTTTCTGGGTTTTGGTGGGTTGTCTTGGCACCTTTTCCTTATTTTCTGTATCCCCAGTGTCACTCATGATTTGACCCTAGGTTACAGTCAGTGGCCTCATCCTTACTTCCTCTCCTGTCTCTTGCCCCCTACCTCCAATCAGTCGTCAAGTCCTGCGGATCCATTCCTTTCGGAAATATTTAGTGAGCACCTACTATGTGCCAAGCACACAGTAGGGGAACGTGATCGATGGACTCCCATGCAGGGGGTTCTTTCTGTCCAGTCGCTGTGCCTCTTACCCCTCTATCTTCTACCCTCCGCCCTAGCCCTCATTCAGGCTGATTTGCACACTCATCGGTGGAATCGCCCCCCACCCCACTCCCCGCTGTGCATTTTGCCTTTCTCTGCACGTGGCTGACAAATAAATCTTACATAAGCCCACCTCAGAGCAGGTCTTAGCTAGTGCCTTCGCCTGGAGCTCAGACTCCAATATTCTCTACACGATAGCATGCCCAATCCCCAGTTCTGGAGCTCTGGGCTCGCCTAGACCTGTTGGTTCCTACTTGTCCAAACATTCTCCCCACCGCACTCCTGCATTCAGGGAAAAGACAGCATTCCTCGGCGGGCGACCCGCTCTGAGCCCTGCGTTGAGTCACTTCGTGTGCTCCCATCGAAATGCACCTTCCCCTGACCTTCCAAATCAAAATCTCCGAAGGTGGGATCCAGGAACCTGCCTCTGAACCGTCTCCCTGGTGACCGGCATGCGGTCCACGGTCTGATACCCACTGGCCTAGGGGACAGTTCGGGAACTACACATCACCACTCCCCGCGACCTGGCTGTCCTGCCAGGCCGGGGTTCACTCTGTTCCACACAAGGGACCCACATGCCAACCCTCCCACTAGGTCTTCATCTTCAAATCCTGCCCATTCTTCAAGGCCCGTCTCAGGATCTTCCTATAATTCCCACCCGCCCCTCACCCCCTCTGAAATTGATCCGACTCTCTTCTTTTGCTATTGGAACCATCAGAGGCTCTGGGTGTTTCCATTGCATTTGCTATTTTTTAGTTGGTTTGTTTTTTAATTTTTAAAAAACATGTGTTTATTTTTGAGAGACGGAGACAGAACGCAAGCAGGGGAGGAGCAGAGAGAGAGGGAGACACGGAATTCAAAGCCGGCTCCAGGCTCCAAGCTGAAAGCACAGAGCCCGACGCGGGGCCCGAACCCACGGACCGCGAGCTCCTGACCTGAGCCAAAGTCGGCCACTCAACCAACCGAGCCACCCAGATGCCCCTATGTTATTGTTATGTATGTGCCAGACTTAGCTCCAGGATAAGACTGTAAACATTTCAAAGAGCTATCTCTTAATTACCTGACCAGGATGTTCCAGCACAGCAGCCAAACAATCTTTAAAAATGTCTCAGTATGTCACTCTTTTGCTCAAAACCCTCCAATGGCTCCTCGTGGCATTGGGAGTGAAAGTCACAACTCTTGTGATGCCCCTTAAGGCCCCATGTGGTTTGGTCCCCTTTACCTTTGTGACCTCCCCGCCCACCACTTGCCACCTGCCAGACCTCCGGCATGCTCCTGCCTCAGGGCCTTTGCACCGGCTGTTGAATCTGCCTAAATGCCCTAACTCGGTATAGCAGTGGCCTACTTCCCTACCTCCTTTTAGAATGCGTTCAAGTGTCACTTTCTCAAAGTGACTCCTACACTCTTGTTACTCCGCTGTACTTTATATTTTGTCCATTTGCTGTAAGTGGATGCATTTAAGATATTGACTGCTTCTTATCATCACCCTCCACTGCGCTGCAGCTCCTGGTGAATCTTCATTTTGCTCACCGCCATATCCCATGCACCCACAACAGGGCCTGGCAAGAGAAGATGCTCAGTGAATATTTGTGGAATGAATGAATAAAATAATGAGTTGGAAGTCCTCAGCCCTGGCTTAATGCTTTGCTTATCATAGGTGTTTAATTATTGATTACTGATGGGAAGACTTCAATGCCGATCCCGTCCACTTTCTGGTGACAGCTGCCCAGGACAAAGAGGTACAGACCTCAGTCTCTCCGCTTGCATTTTTCGGACCAAACCAGAGTCATGGATGGACATAGTCAGGAAGAAGGCACGTTCACGGCTTACTTGGCACCCTGTCCTCACGTCCATCCGAGCCAGGAGGTGGGCTTATTTGCAGTAGGCTCCCTGCGCATGCTTTTGAAGTTCAGGACGCCATAGCTGCCTGTCCCATCCCAGGCCAGGGCAAGGGCAGGGATGCTGGCCTCCATGTTGCCCACAACTAGGCAGGTATCTAGGTCCTGCCTTTCTTCCTCCGTTTATAATCAACCAACCACTCGTCTGCTTTCCAGGCTCACCATTCCCTGGTATCCCTACCTCCCTGGTGTGCTCCTGCATCTAGAATCCCAGCCTTAGCCCCGTCCTGTGGACTCCAGACTCCTTTGAGTTGGCCTCTCTTTTATTCTGAGTCCTACTGTTATTCGGCACCCAGCATCTCACCACCGCATGGACTTGGGTCCTGGGAAGCTGGAGGCAGGTGAGGAAGTGGAAAGCGGAGTTGCAGGCCCGGATGGGGCCCACCCCGTGTTTCTCACAAGCCCACGCCAAGAATCGGGACCAAGAACAAAGAGAGTTTGGTGCCCTGGTGGTGGGAATGCAAATCGGTGCAGCCAGTGTGGGAAACGGTATGGGGGTTCCTCAAAAAAATTAAAGATAGAATTACCATATGATCCAGTAATTCCGGTAATTTCCCGGAGAAAATTTCGAATTCGAAAAGATATATGTGCTGCCGTGTTCATTGCAACGTCCTTTACACCAGCCAAGAGACGGAAAAAGCCCCCTGGGCTTGAATAAAGAAGGCAAAGGGACACAAAGAGTCAGCGCTGGGGGGAAGAGAGGCAGAGAGAGGCCTCGGGGTCACGGTGCCACCTGCATGTACGAGTTTCCTGTTTGCTGCCATAACAAAAAGTACCACTAACGTAGTGGCTTAAGACAGCAAGGTTTCTCATCTTACAAGTATAGAGATCAGAATTCTGAAATCAGTCTCACCGGCCTAAAGTCAAGGTGCTGGCAGAGCTCTGGTTCCTTCTGGAAGCTCCAAGGGGGAAATCGTTGGTTTGGTTTTGTTTGCTCGTTCAGCGTATTCAGCCTCCCACACCGCCCCAGCTTCCAAAGCCCCCCTCACCGTACCATGGGGCCCGCTTATCCCTTCCTAGCTTTACCTGGGAAATCCGTGTCCAGGTGAACCCCCAGGGCAGAGGGGACGCGAGGTCCCGGGGAATCTATCAGTGAAGGGACCCGTGAGCAGGGACCTCCTGCTCGGGTTTAGGAAAGTCTCCCACGGTCACTTGCATTCGCGCTTTGGAAAACCTTCTCTGGAAGTACTTCCTCGCCAGTCCCCGCTCTACACTGGTTTCTATGTGATCTGGACGGAAGAGGACGCCAACCAGCCACACCCCTCTTGACGTTGCAATGGAAGGCCTCTCGGAAGAGGTGTTATTTGAAAAGACCCCTGAAGAAGGAGACGAACTATGGGGCCGGGGGGCGGGATGCTCCCAGTTGAGGGAGAAGAAACACAAAGGCTTGAAGAAAGAGTTTAGCAAGCTGAAGAAACAGAGGGAGGCCAGCATTACGTGTGACCTTGGCGCCACGAGAGGACTCGGGGGGCGGGGCTTCTAAGAGAAACGCAGAGCTGACCATCCTATGCGCGGTGACGCGTGCGTACCGAGACTTGCGTGTATGGTATCAGATACTGTTTCAGTGCTTTATTTACATCAGTTTAACTCTCAGAATTGTGCGTGAGTAGGTACCCTTCTCCCCGCGTCACAGCTGAGACAACCGAGACACAGAGAGGTTAGGTCACTTGCCAAACATGCAGAGCTAACAGGTGGTGGAGGCCGGAACTCGAACCCAGGCCATCTGGTTGCGCAGTCCCTGTTTTAAGCACGGGGGCTGTACTTCCTTTCCTGAGGACTTGACACAAAAAGATCGTTCTGGGTGTGCTGGGCGGGGGGAGGCATGAAGAGGTGTACAGAGGATCATCACACCCGGTACGGTACTATATGATGGATACGTGTCTTTGTACACTTGTCCCAACCCATAGCACGCACACCGCCAAGACAACCTATGGGTGATGACGACGTGTCCATGGAGGGCCATCGATTGTAACAAACACACCACTCCAGGGGGGCATGTTGGTGATGGGGAGGCCAGGCATGGGGGAGGCCAGGGGGGTAAGTAGGAAAATCTCCGCACCTTCCTGTTAATTTTGCTGTGAACCTTGTAGCGTCTAGGTAAGACATGTGGTGCCAGGCCTGCGGCGGTAGCAGCAAAAACAGAGGAAAATGAATGGAATTAAGAGAGATTTGAGATCTGGAAGAAATCAAGGCTGATTCCTGGGTTTTGAGCTCGAGCAACAGAGTGGATGGTGATGCCTTTACTGAGAGAGGAGCAGGATTGGCGGGGCTGGTCCCCAAGCCCGGTATCCTTGCCCTTGGGTAGTCTCTGAGCCCGCGCCAACCCTCAGCCCCACTCTAGAGAAGGGCCAGCGCCCAGATGCCAAGGTTAGCCTGCACTGGCGGGCCCATGCCAAGAACCACAAAAGCCTCATTTTATTTAAAACACGGGGCTTGGCAGAATTCCCTACCTAGACAGAGACAACCCATTACTTCATCTCGGGAGCTGCATTACAGCCTCTGTTTTCATGTATCTATTAGCCAGGCCTCTCAGCCGAAAATCCAACCATTCCATCAATCACTCCCCCCACCCCCGCCCCTCGCCCCGAGGCAGCAGAGGCCGGGATCCCACAGTGGACATCCGACATCCCAAGACGTTTGCAACTGGGACCAAGCCCCAAAGACTTTCCTGTTTGTGCACAGGGGGCCTCGTTGCTTTATATTTTTAATTAAAAGCAGATTTTTATCAAACCCCCCAAAATCTATAGGGGGAACTGTAATTTTGCTTCCAATCTTCCTATTTAATACTCCCCTAATGCCCATAAAAAGCTTTGGAGTTTCAGCTCATGATTTGAATCTTTACAGATAATTAGCTAGTAGGGTGACTTGGAGAGAGAAGCAGGTATATATTTTCACAACTTGGTCGGGAGTGGGTGGGTGAACCGTGGGAGAATCATCCCCAGGCAGTCTTGGGACATCTCCGCTCCCGAAACATAAACACGCAATTCATTTAAAGGCACAATCATTCAGGCTCCTTAATTGCTGCCATAAAAACCGCTTTCCCCTCTCACTTCTGAGGCACCTTATTCTAATGCCTCTTGGCTCTCCCCGCCTCCACATACCCCTGCACGACCCCCACCCAGCGTTTCACTGACCCTGCTCCCCGGCACCGTGGCTCCCCCCACTCGCCCCTCACTCCCCATGGACAGGCCTCTCCTGTGTCTCCCTGCCCTCCTGCTCCTCCCCCTTCTCCATTTCTCCCCCTTTCAGACCCGGCGACTATTGTCACCACCTTCTCTGTGGGTCAGGAACTGTGTTTTCACATATGTACTTATAAGCCTTACACTAATCACAAGAAATAACAGCGTTACACACACACACAACCACACATGTACTCATTCACACTATACACACACACACACACACACACACACACAAACATGCTTTGACATTGAAAGAATCTGAGGCTCCTAGAGGTTAGAAAATTTACTCAAGCCCATTCATTTCAACTTTATTTTTTCTCCTTTTCCACTTCTTCACATATGATAGATAGATGATAGATAGATAGATAGATACACAGAAGGACAGACAGACTGACAGAAGGGCAGATATTAGCATAGTTAGATAGTAAAAGGTAGGGAGACACACAAAGACATAGGTGATATAGAAATAGATGGATAGGTGGATGGATGATACATGGATGATGGATGGATGGATAAATTATAGACGGGTAGGTGAATGGACAGATGGATGGATGGACAGATCTACTGATCAGTTGATAGATGATAGATGGGTGGATGGGTGGATGGAAGGGTGGATGGAAGGGTGGATGGAAGGATGAATGGATGGATGGATGGATGGATGGATGAATAAATTATAGACGGGTAGGTGAATGGACAGATGGATGGATGGACAGATCTACTGATCAGTTGATAGATGATAGATGGGTGGATGGGTGGATGGAAGGGTGGATGGAAGGGTGGATGGAAGGGTGGATGGAAGGATGAATGGATGGATGGATGGATGGATGGATGGATGAATAAATTATAGACGGGTAGGTGAATGGACAGATGGATGGATGGACAGATCTACTGATCAGTTGATAGATGATAGATGGGTGGATGGGTGGATGGAAGGGTGGATGGAAGGGTGGATGGAAGGGTGGATGGAAGGGTGGATGGAAGGATGAATGGATGGATGGATGGATGGATGGATGGATGAATAAATTATAGACGGGTAGGTGAATGGACAGATGGATGGATGGACAGATCTACTGATCAGTTGATAGATGATAGATGGGTGGATGGGTGGATGGAAGGGTGGATGGAAGGGTGGATGGAAGGGTGGATGGAAGGGTGGATGGAAGGATGAATGGATGGATGAATGGATGGATGGATGGATGGATGGATGGATGAATAAATTATAGACGGGTAGGTGAATGGACAGATGGATGGATGGGTAGATCTATTGATCAGTTGATAGATGATAGATGGGTGGATGGGTGGATGGATGGATGGTTGGATAAATTATAGACGGGTAGGTGAATGGACAGATGGATGGATGGACAGATCTACTGATCAGTTGATAGATGATAGATGGGTGGATGGGTGGATGGAAGGGTGGATGGAAGGGTGGATGGAAGGGTGGATGGAAGGGTGGATGGAAGGATGAATGGATGGATGGATGGATGGATGAATAAATTATAGACGGGTAGGTGAATGGACAGATGGATGGATGGACAGATCTACTGATCGGTTGATAGATGATAGATGGGTGGATGGGTGGATGGGTGGATGGAAGGGTGGATGGATGGATGGATGGATGAATAAATTATAGATGGGTAGGTGAATGGACAGATGGATGGATGGGTAGATCTATTGATCAGTTGATAGATGATAGATGGGTGGATGGGTGGATGGGTGGATGGAAGGGTGGATGGAAGGATGAATGGATGGATGGATGGATGGATGGATGGATGAATAAATTACAGACGGGTAGGTGAATGGACAGATGGATGGATGGGTAGATCTATTGATCAGTTGATAGATGATAGATGGGTGGATGGGTGGATGGATGGATGGTTGGATAAATTATAGATGGGTAGGTGAATGGACAGATGGATGGATGGACAGATCTACTGATCAGTTGATAGATGATAGATGGGTGGATGGGTGGATGGAAGGGTGGATGGAAGGGTGGATGGAAGGGTGGATGGAAGGATGAATGGATGGATGGATGGATGGATGGATGGATGGATGAATAAATTACAGACGGGTAGGTGAATGGACAGATGGATGGATGGGTAGATCTATTGATCAGTTGATAGATGATAGATGGGTGGATGGGTGGATGGATGGATGGTTGGATAAATTATAGATGGGTAGGTGAATGGACAGATGGATGGATGGGTAGATCTACTGAGCAGTTGATAGATGATAGATGGGTGGATGGAAGGGTGGATGGATGAATGGATGGATGATAAATAGACAGGGGGAAGAAGTGGGACTTGAGCAGCTGGCAAAAAATTAACCAAATACTTCACCTTTTTGTCCATCTTCTCATGAAGCCTTCTCAGTAACATTTCCCCCCTCCACCTTTCATCTCTGTGCTAGCTTACTGCTAGTTCGGTGAGAACTCCAGGAGGTAGGTTTTAAAGGCTGGAAACAAGAAAGTAACGAAGAGGCCACTTGACTGCCCAGGTGTGAATCAGGACACATGAGATGGTGGGTGTGAAGGCTGTTTCTTGAAACACAGTGAGGCTCTCAAAGGTGGGAAGGTGTCAGAATCATCCATAACTGAACAGAGTTCAAGGGCCCAGGGAAGGTGGCTTATACCAGTGGTTTTCCACCTCACTGTGCATTTGAATCACCCAGATGGCTTCTCAAAATGCAGACTGTTGATTCGGTAAGTAGGGCCCGAGAATGCACATTTCCGGCAAGTTCCCAGACGCTGCTGCTGCTGGACCAGGGACCTCCCTCGAAGGACCTTTGCTTCTCGCAAATTCTTTGTAGTGATCAAAGGTTAATTTGGCTGTTATGGTGATGTTCCATCATGTCTCTTCTAATTAAACTGTGTAATCCGGCACATTTGAAAATGAAGGAAACAATGGTGGTTCGATTGTTTTCGAGGTCAAGTCAAGATTTCAGAGGATGACCGATTGGAAATGATCCACTGAACTCCCCACCCCCCGTGTTTTCTGACACCATCTGGAACTCTCATCCCTGCCCGCCACGGTCCTAACCCACCGGCCTCCTCGTCCTGCATGATGAGAGCAAAATCTTGTCTGTCTTGCTTTCCATTGGAACTCTGAGCTAAAACTCTGTCTGGAATTTGTGTGTGTGCGCGCGCGCCCGTGCGTCTGTACGTGTATATAGACTCACACAATGTAAAAACGTGTGTGAGTGCTGCGCCTGGTGAACGAATGAGCCGGTGAATGGATAGGTTGCCCTGTACAATAAGACTGCCATGAAATGGGCAGGAGAACGGGCTCAGAGATGGCCCACCTGGGCTGGAGGCCCCGCTCCACCATAGAGACTGGCTGTGCCACTCAGGGCTCAGAGCCCTGAGCAGGAAATCTCTGATACACCATTGCTCCTTATCCTAACAGGACCCCCTTCCCCAGGCGGGGTCCCTTCTGTAAGTACATTTAGCTCCTCGACGGAAGGCATCTGGCCTCCCCAGCCCCGTGCTCATTGCTGGCACCAGCTCAGAAGAGCCCCAGTGAAGTGGGAAAGTCCTTCCAGCAGTGTAAAAACTACTCGTATTGATCTCCCCCTTACCGTAGCCTCTCTCTCTCTCTCTCTCTCTCTCTCTCTCTCCATTCCTGGTGTTTCTTGCTTTTCTGATTTTACACACCCTCCTGTAGGCTTCACGCTTGACACGAGATCCCCTGGACTTTGCAAAGAGAGCGTGTGACCCTCCCCACTGTGTCACATTCAACATTGTTTCTCGCAGCCGGGAACCTAATTGACAAGGCCCAGCGCGTAATGAGAAAGGGGGTCCTTGGGTTCAAAAGTGATCAGGAATGTCAGGACAGGGACAGTGGAGCATGAAAGCACGTGCAGGACCCTTGACGTGTGGGCTCCTGGATAAGTTTCTGCACAGAGCAGAGAGACTCTGCATCCTACCCGCCGCCCCAGCTCTGGGGGAGTTCTGTCCTCATCTGACATTTTGTCTAAGGCCCTTACAGGGTGGCCCTTGAATTTATCTCCCTCCTGGGCGTTCTTCGGTTTCCAGCACGAGCGTTTCTTGCCCGCCAGTCCTGTGGGGTCCCTTTGAAGTAGCTTCTCAAGTGGCCCTCCCTGACCTGATAGAATACTCAAACAGGTGGCTAGAAGAAACCCCTCAGGGGACGGTTCGCATCCCTTTCCTTCCCCGCCTCGCCTCAACCGCTGACTCCTGGCAGAAACGGTGTTCGTTCTCCCTCCAGAGCAGTGGGCATCGTGAAATGGACTTGAACGGAGTTGCTGGCAGGTGCCCACCGAGACGGGCATTTCCTCTTCAGGTGAAGGAAAACAGCGAAGTCTTGGGAACCACACCCCGATTCTCAAAATGGGTCAGCTCATTATCGGCAGGCATTCTCAGAGGCCTCAAGGGGAAAATAAGTCAAATACAAAACGGCTATTAACTTCCCCAAGTTGCAGACCAGCTGGGGAAATTAGGAAAACTAATAGAAAAATAAATCTTGCGACCCTGACACCGAGGCGACTCAAAAATGGAAAAGAGGAGATCAGTCACAGGGGAAGGGTCGTTTCCCTCGGACAGCATCTGTCTAGTGGGGCTGCATTCCGGATCCCCCTAGGGAAAGGTTAAGGAGAATTAAAGAGGGTTCTGGAATCGGGTTGCACCTTAAAATCAAGCAGGGAGCTTTAAAAAAATGTTTTTTTAATGTTTTTATTTTTGAGAGAGGGAGAGACAGAGACAGAGTGCCAACAGGGAAGGGGCAGAGAGAGAGGGAGACACAGAATCTGAAGCAGGCTCCGGGCTCTGAACTGTCAGCACAGAGCCCGACGCGGGACTCGAACTCACCAACCTCATGAACCGAGAATCATGACCTGAGCCGAGGTTGAATGCTTGACGGACTGAGCCACTCAGGTGCCCCTCAAGTTGGGAGCTTTTAAACCAAAACTAAAGCAAACCTGAGCCCAGGCACTACCACGGGCAATTCAAAAGAATACCTTCTCTATGAAAAGTTACTTTTGTAGCTTTTTACATAGAACATTTTAATAAAATGCAACATACACAGAACACTATGCTCAAGGTTCACAAATCTCATCCAATTTTCATAATTAATTAATTGGTCAGGACCAATCTTGCCCTCCATCCTCTCTCCGCCCCCCAAAATACAATTCTTTTGAAGCAAATCCCAGATGCCAACTTCAGAATGTTCTCTTAAAGATGGTTCTGTAAAAAAAAAAATAACCACAATACCATATCACACCAAAAAAATTAGCAAACAAACTCTCTGTAATAGTAATTCCTCAGATAATCTGTCAAAATCTAATTTCTCATTTGATATATGTTTTAAATTTTAATGTTTATTCTTGAGAGAGAGAGAGAGAGAGAGAGAGTGTGAAAGTGGGGGAGGGGCAGAGAGAGAGGGAGACACAGAATCCAAAGCAGGCTCCAGGCTTCGAGCTGTCAGCCCAGAGCCCGACGCGGGGCTCGAACTCACGGACCGCGAGATCATGTCCTGAGCCGAAGTCGGACGCTTAACCGACTGAGCCACCCAGGCGCCCCTCTGTTTTGTTTTGTTTTGTTATTTTGGAGAGAGAGAGAGCATGAGCGGGGAGAGGGCAGAGGAAGAGAGAGAGAATCTTAAGCAGGCTCCACACTCAGCACGGAGCCTGGTGAGGGGCTCAATCCCACAACCCTGGGATCGGGACTTGAGCTGAAATCAAGACTCGAACACTCAACCGACTGAACCACACTGGCGCCCCTCCTTTTTTTTTTTTTTTTTAAATGAAGAAATGAAGACAGGTGTCCTGTGCAGCTTGCCGCGAGAAAACACATTGTCCCCTCTTTTCTTAAACAAATGTACAACACCACACTCTTTTAGCTTTTTTTTTTTTCTTTAAAGAAACTTTGTGTCCAATGTGGGGCTTACATTCAAGATCCTGAGATCAAGCCACATGCTCTGGCGACTGAGCCAGCCCCACACCCCACACGCTCTTAGCTTTTTTCACCGATTCCTGGAGCTTGCTATCCCTCTGTCCCCCACCCCCCACCCCCGCTCTACAGAGAGGCTCACTCCTTTCCACAGGTGCCTGATACCCTATCATGGGGATGGGCCACGGATCGTTCTGGGCTGTTTCTAGTTTTTCGCTGGTACAAATAGAGCTGAAGTATGGAAACTTATGTGTATGACTTTTATTTTCTGCCTCCCTGGTGGATCTGCAGGGCAGCCAGGGTTGAGAACTTCTGATCTAGAGAGAAAAGCAGGCTGTTAAGAGACCTAAGTCTGGGTCCCAGCTCTGCCCTTAACGTCCCCCTTGGAAAAGCTGGATAGTAAGATCTGGATAAAACATCTGGATAAGCTACCCCACAGATGGTGGAGAGAGTTGAACGAGCTAACGCAGGCGAGGTGCTTAAATTCATTCTCAGCACATTTTAAGAGGTTCGTGTGGCTGCTGTTGTTGCCGTGAACCTTTAAATGTCTGATACGGCTTCCCTGCCCGGTTCCTCGGCGGTCCCGACCCCCTCAGGATGTCGGCACAACAAACTCAGATCATCGCCGCGAAATTTCTTGAAGCAGCTCTAATCTCCCGAGGATGCAGAGAAGGGGTATTGTCTTCATCACCACGATCCCCGAGGGGGGTGGGGGGGGCACGGGGCAAGCGGTCACTTCAGTGTGGTGACACCCTCGTCTCTGGAGCTGCCCACCCAAGGCTCCCTGACCCAACCGAGTCAGTGAGACGACCTGTCAATTCACTCAAACCCCTAATTTCATCGATTTTTTATTTTCTACTAAATTGACAGACTGAGTACATTGACCACATCGACTGGCTGTTTGGATACCATTTAGACCCAGCTTGAGTGGAGCTAATCACGAAGAGGGAAATGATTATTATTGACATTGCCGCAATGATCAGACACCCCGCAAGCTGGGACCCTCCCCGTGTTTACCTCTTCCTGTTGTTGCCGGGTCCAGGCTCGGAGAACAAACCCACTGCACCGCATTACAGAGGAGATCAAAGCAGAGGGCAGAGGGGGAGCCGGGGCTTTGAAAAGGAGCGATCGATACAGAAGTGTGCGTTATTGTTACTACTCAGTTCTGCACGTGTGGCAGAGCTAACAGAGCCAAGGGGAGTTAGAGGCTCCCCCAGGAGGGTGAAGGATGAATGGCCCCCAATCCCCGGAACCGGTGAGTGTTACTTAACTTGGCAAAAGGGACCTTGAAGATGTGATTAAATTAAAGATCCTGAGAGGGGGAGATTTTCCTGGACCGCGTGGGTAGGCCCAGCGTACCCACCGCCGTCCCCATAGGAGGGAGAACCGGAGGGGATGTGGCCACGGAAGGGCAGCAGAGCGGGTGACGATGGGAGCGAGCGGGTGCGGGGACGGGAGAAGGCCCAGAGGCCCGCAGTGCAGACAGACTCCGGAAACTGGCAAAGGCAAACACAGGGATTTTCCTCTAGAGACTCTGGAAGGAGCCAGCTTTGCCAATGCCTCGATGTGGGCCCCGTGACCCCAGTTGGGGGCTTCTGGCTTCCCGAACCGTGAGAGAGCCCTCGGGAACCAACACGCTCACACCAGTGGTCTCCTAGCTGCGATCCTCAGGGCGGGAGGGGCGCCGAAGGACTAAAATGGATCCAAATCCGTTGTTCTCAACGTGGGTTCCATGTAAGATTGCACGGGGCGGGGCGGGGGTGGGTAGACAGCAACCTGAAACAGAGGAAGTTGATAGTTGCGCATCCGAAGCACAGAAAACATTTGGCTCAGTGCCTGGCACATTATGAAAATACGACGCGGTCGTGGAAGTGGCTGTGGTAGTTATCACCCTGCTCCGATTCCTTCGTTTCCCCGATGACAAACCACTGCTCAGTGCTGTTGAGTGACTCATCCAACGGCATCCAGCTCTTAGCAAGAGGATCAGTAATAATAGAACCCGGGTCTGTACAATCGCGGTGACTACTGTAGCCGGAACCCTGGATCTCCCCCCCGCAATGGTTAATGCCACCAGCTGCCTTACGTCACCGTGGCCTTAACTGTCGCATGACAATACCGTGCCTTACGTTAAAATCAAACTTCCGGGGGCGCCTGGGTGGCTCCGTCGGTTGAGCGTCCGACTTTTGCTCAGGTCATGATCTCACGGTCGGTGAGTTCGAGCCCCGCGTCCCGCTCTGTGCTGACAGCTCGGAGCCTGGAGCCTGCTTCGGATTCTGTGTCCCCTCTCTCTGCCCCTCCCCCGCTCATGCTCTCTCTCTCTGTGTGTCTCAAAAATGAATAAACGTTAAAAAAAATTTGTTAATCAAACTTCCGCATAAAGGCTGTTTTTATCTTATGCTTTATTTTAAGCTTATTTATTTATTTTGAGAGGGGGTAGGGGCAGCTAGAGCTAGGGAGAGAGCGAACTCCAAGCAGGCTCCACGCTGTCAGCACAGAGCCCAACACGGGGCTCGAACTCACGATCGTGAGGTCAAGAGTCGGGCGCTTAACCGACGTAACCGCCACCCAGGCGCCCCGATTTTATGCCTTGTGTTTCCGAAGCCATTGCCAACTTCCAAGGGAGGGGGCCGGCCAGCCTGGGAGCTCCGCGCGCCGCCCATCACCTTGGCGGGCCCGGGTGCCAACGGGCGATGTCGGATCAGAAAAGGGGGGCTGCGTCTGGTCCTCCCCCGCCTCTGTCCCCAGCAGCCAGAGACATGAACTCGGCTCTGCCTGCTGAGCAGATTGTCGAGGAGATGGCGGGGCGGGGCCGGGGCATGGGGACAGGGACAGCGAGGCAGCGGCAGAAGCAGCTGCTGGCTCATTAAGGGCACTCGAGTGAAATCTGGGCCACACGGGCCCAGCCATATGCTCACGCGCGAACCACAGCTGTCTGCCGCCGGGTCTCCTCGCAACAGCAGCAGCAGAGGCGACACATTCGCCCAGCTTCTGGAGGCGATTCTCTTGCTGCTCAGTGGCTGCTCTCACGTCCCACCGAGGAGGCGGCCCCTGGGCCGGGCGTCAGGCAAGAGGAATAGGGCTTGGAGCCAGGGCCAGTCCTGCGAAATTGCACTGCAGGAGAACGAGAAGAGGGAAAGCAGAGGCGAGCCAGTGACACACAGCCCGTGGTCACGGCCACCCCCAGCGCTCTCCGTGACCTCGCTTACGGAGGCGTGGCTTCTTTTCTAAATAAAGCTCCTCCCCTGCGTTCGCTCGAGGCTCTCGGCCACCTCGTTCCTACTCAGCCCTCCAAGGCTTCTTCCCACGCTTCCAGTCCGCCCAAACGGGATGAGGTAGTCGCTGGCCCCTTGGAACACGAGCTTCACGAGGGAAGCGGCTTTGAGCATCTTTTCAGGGCTCTGTCCCCATTCCCCGCGGGCCTGGAACACGGCGGGCCTTGGAAATACCTGTGAAGGAATGAGCGCCACTGGTTCAATACGTGCTGGGTACTGAACACCGTGCCAGGCGGCGACTGGGGCGCGAATTTCACCCGGTTTCTTTTTTTTTTTTTTTTTTCAACGTTTTTATTTATTTTTGGGACGGAGAGAGACAGAGCATGAACGGGGGAGGGGCAGAGAGAGAGGGAGACACAGAATCGGAAACAGGCTCCAGGCTCTGAGCCATCAGCCCAGAGCCCGACGCGGGGCTCGAACTCATGGACTGCGAGATCGTGACCTGGCTGAAGTCGGACGCTTAACCGACTGCGCCACCCAGGCGCCCCAAATTTCACCCGGTTTCTATTTCTCTTTGTGTCTAACCCTCACTTACAGGATGTCCATAAGTCTAAAAACGAAGACAAATCTCCACAATGCCCTCAAGGATGTCTCCGACGGGTTAAAATAGAAAATAACAAGATTTCCAGACTTTAAGAACACCCTAGAGGCGCCTGGGTGGCTCCGTCGGTTACGCTTCCGAACTTCGGCTCAGGTCACGATCTGGAGGTTTGTGAGTTCGAGCCCCGCGTCGGGCTCTGTGCTGACAGCTCGGAGCCTGGAGCCTGCTTCGGATTCTGTGTCTCCCTCTCTGTCTGCCCCTCTCCCTGCTCGCGTTCTGTCTGTGTCAGTCTCTCAAAAATGAATAAATGTTTAAAAAAAAGTTATTTTTTAAAGAGCACCCTAGATAGCATTGGGTTAATAACACGTTTGTTGTCGCTGACCCAGAGTACAGCTCGGCGGTTAGCGGTTATTCTCATGTTGCTATTTTTACAAAGATTAATAAAACAGCCCTCAGTGTAGGAGACAAACAAGTAAACAGTTACCATCCAAAATGAGAGGGGCTGTCACAGAAGTAAGGACAAGGACCTGTGTGGCCCCAGACTCTCTCTCTTAAAACGTATCTAGAACCACAACCTTTGCACGTCATATCCACTGGGCCTATTCTAGTCCAGGCCACCCACATTCTCAGATTATTTCAGTGGCCCTCCTGACTCTTCTCTCTTCCCCCCCCCCCACGCCCTCCCCCCACTCCTACCGTCTATTCTCAACCCAGCAGCCAGGGATCCTGCTAGAATGTAAGTCGGCCCTTGTCGCTCCTCTGTTCAAAATCTCCAGTGCCCGCCCCCCCCCCCCAACTCTCTCCAAGTGAAAACCAAAGTTACGGGGCAGCCGGGTGGCTCAGTCAGTTGAGCATCTGACTCTTGACTTCGGCTCGGGTCATGAGCCCAGGGTTGTGGGATTATACCCAGCGTGGAGCCTGCTTGGGATTCTCTCTCTCTCCCACTGCCCCTCTCCCCTGCTCACTCTCTCTCTCTCTCTCAAAATAAAAATAAAAAACAGAGTTACTACTGCCATACCATGATGATTAATTTTACATGTCAGCTGGGCCACAGGGTGCCCAGACGTTTAGTCAAACCGTATTCTCAGTATGTCTGTGAGGGTGTTTCTGGATGAGATTAACACTGAATCAGTAGACCGAGTCAAACAGATGGCCCTCTCGAATGCGGGTGGGCCTTGTCCAATCAGTTGAAGACATGAATGGAACCGAAAGACTGAATAAGAGGGAACTCTATCTGCCACGCTGACTTGAGCTAGGATGTTGGTCTTTTTCTGCTTGGGACTCCAACTGAAAGATTGGCTTGGGTCTCCAGCTTGTGGATGGCAGATCGCAGGACTCCTTAGCCACCATAACTGTGTGAGGCAATTCTTCACAATTCTTTTAGTTATGTATGTATTACCTATATTTATATTATACTATTACATATATTAATCTCTTCCGGTGTAGATGCAGATATAGATCCTAATGGTTCTGTTTCTCTGGAGGACCATGCCTAATACACCTAGAGGCCATGGGTGGTCCGCCAGCTGCCCCGACCCCAACCCCCTCCCTTGTACCACCGTTCCTCTCTCTCCTTTCCCCCTCTCTCACCTTCTGTTCCAGCCGTGTTGTCTTGTTGCCCCCCAAACATGAGAAGCCCTCTTCCTAGAATGTTCTTCCCTCCAGGATACGAGTGCCTCACACTTTCACTTCTTTCTGCCAACTATTAGATGACTATGAAGCTTTCCCAGATGCACGTACCTGAAATAGTGCACGCACAAACACACACGCACGCCTTCCCACTTTATTTCCCTTAAATTGCTTTAATTTTCTCTATAGCATTTATCAATATCTGCCATACTGCATGTTTACTCCATTTTTTTAAGTTTACTTATTTATTTTGAGAGAGACAGAGAGAGCCTGCAAGGCGGAGAGGGGCAGAGGGAGTGGGAGAGACAGAGAATCCCAAGCAGGGAATCTTCCCCTGAGAGCGCAGAGCCCGACGTGGGGCTCGGGCCCACAAACCATGAGATCACGAGATCATGGCCTGAGCCGCAATCAAGAATCAGATGCTTAACCGACTGAGCCCCCGAGGCTCCGCAGCGTTTACGTGTTCTATTTGTTCAACACGTGTCTCTTCCAACTAGAATATAAATTCCTTGAAAGTAGCAAGTTTGCTATACTCCCAAAACCTTGACGACTACCCAGCATCTAGTACCTAGTAATGCCTTATGCCTATTTGTTGATTGAATTAATGAGTAGATGAGAGTTTTAAGTTTGACTTTAGAAGGAGAGAAAGGCATTCTACGTAGATGTCAACAAAGGACATAGAGACAATTGGTAGAAGATTAGGGTTTGCTGAGTGCTGCTTACGAACTAGGCAACAAAGAATTCAGGGGTTTGCCCTCTAACAAGGACCCAGAGGACAGACTCTCCATGCTGCAGATTAAAGGCTGATCTTTATGCTTTAACAGCCTGCAGAGCAAAGAGCATATGTGACATTCTGGTCTATAAATTAAGGAGCCCAACCAGGATATAAGCTTGAGGTGAGTGAGTAGCCCTATGAAGGGCCAAGCCTGTCCTCAAAAAACAGCTCTGGGTCAGCTCCAGCACCGAGATAAATTAGAGACAGAAGCCCTAAAGTTCAATGCCAATGAGAACAGCTGCGATAATTTTTCATTGGAAATAGCCCACCAGAGCCGTAAAACCTCAATGAAGAAATCAAACAGAGAAGGTCTAGTTTTAAGCAATGTGACATCCCGGTAACATCTCCAAGAGAAGCTGGGGGGTAAAGTATTGCCCCACGTAAGTAAAGGGGCGGTCCTGCGATAGACGGCTGTCAGAAGAAAGGCGAGAAAGTTCAAGTTGTGGTGCACCTGTGCACCGGAAGAAAGGGACAAGGGGCTGGAGCCGGGGAGAGGTGGCTCCAGGCTGCGCTAGAGTAGCAAGCAAATGCGCGACCCAGCGCTCGCTAACTTCCGCCAGCCGTGACACGGGGGATTAACTGCTCTACCCTGTCCCCCAGGGTAACAAGAGTCCAGTGAGAAAAGTTTGCATTAGACACTTGGAGAATGATAAGCCCCACGTAAGTGTGAAATAATAGCAAGAAGCCATCAGCAAGGAGTGTCGCGTGAGATGTCCCACGGATGTAAGTTAGGTGGGAGACAAGACCAACTTCCGCCACAGCTTGCCCCCCTCAGCCACAAAAGGGCTTCCTGCCCGCCCGCCTGCCTCTTCCGCCCATCCTAGTGTTGTTTCAATCGACACTACATTGTCAAGCCCGGCATGGACAGCAAGACGTCTCCTGGAGCCCTGTTGACAGGTGCAACGAGCCATCACAGACTATAAACATCATGCATGTTTGAAATGACGTATGTTCCAGGTTATTTATCACAGCATTGTTTATAATGACAACAACAAAGATTGATAGAGGCGCCCGGGCAGCTCGGTCAGTGAAGCATCCGACTTCGGCTCAGGTCGTGATGTCACGGTTGGAGAGTTTGAGCCCCGCGTCGGGCTCCGTGCTGACAGCTCGGAGCCTGGAGCCTGCTTCGGATTCTGCGTCTCCCTCTCTCTCTCTGCCCTTCCCCCATTCGCACTCTGTCTCTCTCTCTCAGAAATAAATAAACATTAAAGAAAAAAAAGATTGGTAACAGTGTCAGGGTGGATTTCAGCAAATCAAGATACCTCCAAAGGATGGAATTCTGGGCAACAATTCCTAAACCCCAAGAAGCTCTTTGTGTACTGAAGTGACATCATTGCCAAAATAGATGAAGTTTAAAAAAAGAACAGAATGGTAGGTTTGTTACTATTTGTGTAAGAAAGGGAGAGGAAAGGAAGATATGGGAGGGGTTACTTGGATTGCACAGAATATCTCTGAACGTATACCCACGAGCCAAATAATCTTGTTGCCTCCAGGGAGAAGAACTAGGCAATGGAGGGGTGAATGAATGAGAAAAGAGAGTGGGCAATTGACTATTCACTCTACGTCCCCATGCCTTTTGAGTTTTGTCCAACATGAATGCATTTCCTAAAAAATTAAATTAGAAATAAAAGGCCAATATAAAATACATTAGACGTGCTCATTTGTGGAAAAATTCAAACACAGCAAAGTATACAGAGAAAATAAGCATGACTTCATAGTCTCATCACTGAAGATGGACATGACTTCTTTGGAAATGATCATTATTGTTGTTTGATATATTTCTTCCCAGTTGGTTTTTTTCTTTGCATATTTTGCACAACTGAGATCAGTTGGCCTATAGATTTCTATCATACCCTAACATAATAGCATCAGCATTCTCTCACAACACTAAAATGTTAACAGAAGGATTGTTTCAGCGAATGATCTCTCCTCCGTCATATGCACGTACCATGACTTAACCAGCACCCTTAAACATTTAGGTAGTTTTCAATTTTTGGTGATCATTTTTGGGCATTGATCTCTGTGTCTCTGATTGCATCCATAAGCCGAATCCCTAAAAATAGATTTGCTGGATGAAAGGGTACGAATATTTTTGAGTTTCTGTAATATAGATTGCCAGAGTCCCTCCAGGAACCTTGTATATGACAGCGCCCTTTGCACGGTGACCCAGGACCACTTGCCGTCATGGTAAGATGCCAGAACTTCAAGAAAGATGCCCTTCTTTCTCCAGCTTTGGATCAGAAATCAATACGAAAGGACGACCTCTCTGAGAGCCTGCAGACGTAAATTATACAAGTTTGCTGCTTGTTTTCTAAAACCATCTTTTCTGGATTCCCGAGGAAGATAACCAGACTTGGTAGATATTCGTAAAGAATAACACTCCTCCGAGCATTTTTGGAAATACTTGCTGAGAGAAAACCTTATTTCATAAGGCAACTTTCTCTACTTACAATCAGGCACCCCCAGCTTTAATTTAAGCCACACAACCGTGAGCCAAAAGAATTACCAACGGTACGTGGAGTTCAAGTTGGTTTGAGAAGCAAGACTTCTGGTATGAATGTGGCGACCACTTTGCTCGTTTTACTTCTTCCCCCACTAGGAATCACACAAAAGCAAAAGGAGAATTACCAACTGTGCAACTAGTTTCCACAGAATTCAGAGACGGAGATCATCCAGATTCCAAAGCGCATGGAAGGGCCCCCCCAGGTTGGCTAGGACTGGGCTGTGAATTGGGGGGAGCGAAAAATAAGAAGCAATAGGGGTGACAGGAGAGCCCAGTGGGGACAAATTTCAGAAAGTGCTACTTAATTGTAAGGGCTGCTTCCAGGGACTGGGGGAACAGAGCTGGTGACTTAGGCCCTCCGGGCCCCAGCTGGCGCACGGCAGCAGAGAGGAGGCAAGACGCACAGAGAGTCACGGGCTGGGCCATGGCCAGGTGGCGATCTGTCTCTGGGGAGCAGAAGAGGAAACATCAGGCGCTGCCTGGGCCCCTCCCCTCACACGACCTTCTAGCAAACAGCTGACTCAGAAAACCCAGCCTACGCTGTGATGAATTACATGATGAGGGACAACAGTGGGACTAGTGGGGGTAGTCATTGCTGGATTAAGGATACGGATGCAGCCGACCCTTGAACAACACAGGTTTGAACTGCACGGGTCCAGATACATGAGAAATTTTGCACAGTAGATTCACTACAATACTTTAAATGTATTTTCTCCTCCTTATGACTTTCTCGATAACATTTTCTCCTCTCTAGCTTACTTTATTGGCAGAATACAGCATATGATACATGTAACGTACAAAACGTGTGTTCGTCGACTGTTTATGTTAGTGGTAAGGCTTCCTTCTGGTCAACGGTAGATTTTTAGTAGTTAATTTTGGTTTGGTTTTGGTTTGTTTTTAAGTCTATTTATCCATTTTTGAGAGGGGGAGAGAGAGAGAGAGAGAGAGAGAGCACTAGTGGGGGAGGAGCAGAGAGAAAAGGAGAGAATCCCAAGCAGGTTCCACACTGTCAGTGCAGAGCCTGACACGGGGCTCGATCTCACAAACCGTGAGATCATGACTTGAGCCAAAATCAAGAGTCAGACGCTTAACCGACAACCACGCAGGCGCCCCTGGTAGTTAAGTTTGTGAAGAGTTTAAAGTTATACGTGGATTTTCGACTGCCTAACTCCTACATTGTTCAATGGTCAAGGTGGCAGTTATAGTATGTATAACATCATATAGATTATAGCTAAAAACAACAACAACAACAACAACATAGTAATATAATAATATAAATATAATATATTTAAATAATAATATAAGTATAATAAATACATATTAATAATAAAATATATATATAATAAATGAATATAAATATAATACTAATAATATTAATAATTCAGCACCCACACAGAGACTCCATAAGAACAACTGTGGGCAAAAGGCAGAAAAATCATCGATTTCCAAAACTTCACAATGAAATGTGGCTGGCGAAACTCAGGAGAGAAGCAGGGGGGAAAAAAATGGAACAAACATCACAGAAGTGAAAACGAAACACCAAGGGACAAAAGAAGACACTGCAGAAAACATAAACAGGGACGTGGAGACAGATTTGCAAAACTGGAAGAAAAGCCACAAAATAAAACAGGGAGTCGCAGCCCGGGAGAGGTACGAGCACAGGTGTAAAAGACAGGCAGAGGAGAGCCGATATTAGATGCCCTTAATAAAAAATAAAGTGAGCCAGCACGATGAAGGAGAACAAATATTTAACAATACAACTCAGGAAAATTGTCCCGAAAGAAAAGGCCTGACGCTGCCCGTTGAAGAGGAACACCGTGGTCAGGGAAATCGAGCAGGGAGAGTCAACACCGAGGCATCTCCTGGCATAGCCGTGGGACTAAATTTAAAGGTAAAGAATCCTTTGCTCTGGCATTTAAAAGTTCGATTACAAGAGGAAAAAAGAAAAACAAACAAACAACAGGCTGACTGCAGATTTCTCCCCAGCAACAGTCAACCCTTGATGACACTGGAGAAAGGCCTAGAACTCCCCAGGGATTCGACCCTTGAGCCAAGAATTTTCTGTTTATCCAAATTACCTTGCAAGTCTAACTAACGACCCTGGACAAACAGTTGTGAACCTGCACAACCCAAGGATCGCTGGCCCACAGCCCTTCTTGAGGAAACTTCTAGAGGATAAACTGTAGCCGTGTAAGAAATCTCTAAGGCTCCAGAGCAAAAGAATTGGCCGGGTCCTCCACACGCGTGAGCTCAGAGCGAAAAAATGAAACACACACACGGATTTGGGTGACAGAAGACAATGTGAGTGTCACATGCCCTGACAAGCTAGGAACGAGGCAGGGTAACAACAAAGTGGGCGAGAGAGGCCCAAAAAGGAAATAGGTCTGCTATTTGCCTCATGGGTAACAGAGGACAGAGGGAGAATATTATATAAAGCTGCCAAATCAAGTAACCGAGGTGGAGGAGAGGTAATAAAAGCCTGTTGACAGTTCAAATATAAACTGCAAGAAAGATATTGTTATTGACCAAATTTAGAAGAAGACTGAATTAAGGAAAAGGAAGGAAGGACAAAGGAATAGGAAACATTTTAGGTTTATAAGTGTACATACTAGGAAACCATTAGATGCTGTGTAGAAAAATCGGGACTAAGAGAATTAGATAAAGCTATAATTAATTTTGTGAAAGTAACAACTAGAAAAGTACCAACCCTCTTAAATATCAGAAGTACACACACACACACACACACACACACACACAGCAAAGATCACAGAGTGAAACACTTAAGAAGAAGCAATTATAGGTCCTCGAGAAGGACACATAAAATATGAAAAACTAAACCCAGGCAGGCATATCAGTATGCAAATGAGCCTCAATTATTTTTAAAAATAAAAGTTTTTCAGGCCATATGACAAAGAAAATCCAAACTCCAGGCTCTAAAGAGACATATGGAAAACAAAGCAATTTTTAAAAATAAAAGCCTGGACAAAGGTATGCCAGGCAACTACACGCAAAATGAAAGCCGGGTTTACGATATTAATATTAGACAAAGTGGCAGTGAGACCAAAAAGTATTTAATGATACAGAGAAGGGCCCTTTTTAATGCTAAAGGGTGCAATTTGCAATTAAGATAAAACAGTTATGAATATTTATATATCCGATTACCTAGCAGCAATATTCCTAAAGCAGAAATCACCCAGACATACAGAAAAATAAACAAAAACCTGCCAGCTGCAGAAGACTTTAACTTCATTCTCCCAGTCCGTGGTAGGGCAAGTCAGCAAAATAGAACATAAATCTCTGGCCCTTCACACCCAACCCAGCCACCTCTGGGATGTATCCTTCAGATATCCTTATATGCACACAAAACGACATGGGCACAGGCCATTTATTTCAGCATCGGTTTGCAAAAAAAAAGCACGGCTCTCTTTACACCGATAAGGGACCAGTTAGATATGATGGTATAACAATTCGGCGAGCTGTCCCACAGAGAGAAAAAACAGAGAAGAGAAAGGATGAGGCTCTGCACGTATTCATGGAAAGAACTCCGATAGGGGCGCCTGGGTGGCTCAGTCGGTTAAGCGGCCGACTTCGGCTCAGGTCATGATCTCACGGTCCGTGGGTTCGAGCCCCGCGTCGGGCTCTGTGCTGACAGCTCAGAGCCTGGAGCCTGTTTCAGATTCTGTGTCTCCCTCTCTCTGACCCTCCCCCATTCATGCTCTGTCTCTCTCTGTCTCAAAAATAATAAATAAATGTTAAAAAAAAAAAATTAAAAAAAAAAAAAGAAAGAAAGAAGTCCGATATATGTTTATTTCAAGTTAAAAAGAGAAATCAGGAAAGTACTGGAAAGTGTGTGTGGTTCACTGCAAACCACACACACACGTATACGTATACATACAGGAGGCTGGGTATAAGCATGACTGCATTACCCATGTATTTAAAACCCACAAAATCAGGGGCGCCTCGGTGGCTCGGTCGGTTGAGCATCCGACTTCAGCTCAGGTCATGATCTCATGGTTCCTGAGTCCAAGCCCCTCATCAGGCTCCGTGCTGACAGTGCAGAGCCTGCTTGGAATTCTCTCTCTCCCTCTCCCTCTGTTCCTCCACTTGTCTCTCTCTCTCTTTCTCTCTCTCTCTCTCAAAATAAATAAATAAACTTAAAAAACAAACAAACACAAAATCATATGTGCAGAAGGGCCCTCGCCATAGTTCCTATCTACTACTAGGTAAAGATTCAAATCTGGTTCCGTGGTCCTTCAGTTCACGTGAAAATCAACACAACAGACCTTCTGCTTTGTTTACACATGTTTATCAGTCCCCTTCGCAACATGAATCTGGGCCCAACTAAACAACCCATAGCACAACAGCCCGTGGCATCCCCTTAACCAAGTCACTACAGAGCCAAGTCTTATACTCGAAGCCTCTGATCCGGGCTGGCCGATGTGGCAATGGCTTGAGCTGTGGCTTGCTCCAACTGAGATGTGCCGCGAGCGTAAAATACACCCCAAAGTTCAGGGGCTTTGGATGGGAAGAAAGAGCGTAAAACACCTCGTTAATTTTGGACATTGCTTACATGTTGAGATAATAATATTCTAGGTCTTTGGGGTTAAGTAAAGGACGTTATTAAAATTCATTTCCCCCGTTTCTTTTTTACTTTCTTAACTGGGCTACTGGAACATTTACCGTTACATAAGTGGTTCCGTGGACAGCACTGCTTTTGTGGGGGAGACGTCAGCAAACAAGCCGGAGGAGTGAGCTGATGCTGGAGTAAGAAGGAACCCTAGAAATCTCACTGACTACGACAGTGTTTTTTTCTCAGCCATAATGCGTGTGCAACGCGATCAGCAGGGGAATCTGTTTCTGTAATCGGCGCAGTACCCAGGCTGACAGAGGCTTCATCCTGCCTCATAAGCTCCTCGTCACTGGGACCACGGGAAGGGAACACGGTGAATCACGCATTGGCTCTCAAAGCGTCCTCTTGGAAGGAGGACACACATCATCAGTGGTCACATTTCATCGGTCAAAGTGAAGCCCTCGGAAATGCCTGATTTCACGGTGGGCGGGAGAAAAAAGGCGGAAATACACACACAACAGCGTAAGTGACCATGACCTCTCACCGTACGTCCTGTACAAGGCTAAAGCTGGTGTCGAATTGCCCACACGTGTTGACCCCAAATGACTTGATACTACCTTTCAAACTTCCGAAGGGTTGACTTCCATTCAGAAGGAACCTGATTTGGGGGAACGCACGATGAAACGAAGCCCTGCTAACTCATCTCTTTTGACCTGCTGATGTCGCCACTTAAATACTTAACCCGCTCGACCGTAAAGAGACCCATGGCCGCGTTCGGCAGCCCGTTTTATAAGAATTGATGTTGATGGGGCACCTGAGTGGCTCAGTCCGTTAGGCGTCTGACTCCCGGTTTCAGCTCAGGTCATGATCCCACAGTTGCGTGAGTTTGAGCCCCGAGTCGGGCTCTGCCCCGACAGTCAGCGCAGAGCCTGCTTGGGATTCTCTCTCTCTCCCTCTCTCTCTGCCCCTCTCCTACTCGCGCTGTCTCTAGCTCTCTCAAAATAAAGAAATAACGTTTGTAAAAAAAGAATCTATGCTGAGCCAAATCTGCTTCATGCTTTGTACTCTCATTCAGAGCTACGCAGCATACGTTTCCTCAATCTGTCACCAAATAGCTTTCAGATATCTGGAGACCTCTACGGCTTCAGAAGCTCTCCAGGCTACCTATTTCAACTGCTCCTCATGTAAAATGGTGCCATATCTCCTCATCGCCTTGCTTCTTTACTAGAACGCAGTATTCTTCGGCCACACATACCACCTCCTTCACCGACAGGAAGCCACGCATTTAGGTCCACCGCTATGTGGTTTGTCTGGGCTCAGCCATGTCACAGCCAAAGAGAAGCTTTAGATGGGATTGCGGGGGCTCTTCTCAGATCGTGTGATCTTCCCCTCTGTCAAAAGGGTGGGCACATCCACACCGGGACTCCGCCTTCCGCCTGGGCCCCAGAGAAAGGAAATGCAAGGAGCAGAGACCCGCAGACCCACAGCGGTCCAGCTAAAACATAAGCAAGAAGTTACTATCTGCTTCTGTAAGCCACTGAGATGTGAGGCTGTTTATCGCATGGGCAAAGCAGGCCAATCCAGAAATAACCCCAAAGCGGAAAGGTGGGATTTTTAGGAACCGCCCCACTGACAGGAGATTTTCTTCCAAATGATGCTTCACAGTGCGATACCTAATTTCATTTATTTCGTGAATATTTACATAGCAGTGACTATATGCCCAGAACTATTCCAAGCATTTTACGCAAATTCATTTACACGATCATCAGTTGCGTTCCCTTATTATCCCTGTTCACAGGTGAGAATACTGAGCCAGAGAGAGTTCAAGGTCACACGGCAGGTAAGCACCAGATCAGAGTTCAAACCCAAGCTATCCAGCTGCAGAGCCCACGTCCTTGACCGCTATGTTAGCCACTATCATAACCATTAACATTTGTTGGGCTTTGTGACACTAAGCACATCCAATCCTATGTGATTCCCCTAACACCTCCAGGAAGCCGGGGAAACGAAGACTCAGAGATGCAAAGTCACTGACCCAAGGTTACCGTGTGACTTGATGGCAGTAAAGTCCATGCTCTATAAAGACGAGGCTTTTTCTATAGAGAAGGAACCTCCGAATACTAATGGAGTCAATCAGTTGAAGTCTTCCTGTTCAGATCTGGCGGGAGGCACAGGTGTTATCAACCAAATCTTACCACCTCTCTATTTCCAAGACTTCCCTTCGTGCTTATCACTGTCACTGTCGCTGAAACATATTTGCTGGCTGCCTACCCAGGAAAGGCATGGTGCTGGGCTCCCTTGCCCCCGTTATGCTAATGAGGGTGAAAGATGAAATGAACACACCCCCCCGTGGATAGGGAGGCATCCGGCACCCCGGTCGGGAGGCTGTGGTTTTCACAAGACTGTGCAGCAGCGGGCTGCCCCAGACAGTAGCAGGAACAGAAAACACAATCTTCCCATCCTCCTCCTGTGTCATTATCGCCAGGGAGGGCCTCGGCATTAGAGGAACGGTGTGAAATGGACAATTCACACATCTTCAGAGTTTCTCAACAACGTCGGTGCCCGCCGCTGCCACAGCCGCCTTGAAGTCTTCTCACAACAAGAAAAGTATTAGACACGGACCAGTGGGGAAGCTCGTGGAAACAGGCATGTGCCCGTGTGTGCGCGCGCACACACGCACACACACACGCACACATACACACACACACGCATACTGCCTACACCCCTTTCTCTACTCCCCGGAAATGGCAAGGAATATGGGGGCGGGGGGGGAAGGGGCGGGGAAGGAGGCAGCAAACATTCGAGGAAGGGCTCCTCTTTCCTTGCGGGGATCATCAGGAGAGCAGGGGACGTCTGCAGCCCCAGGTAACAGGCCGATGGCCTCAGGGGAATCTCCCTTCTCCAGACTCTGCCTTCAGAGTCAGACCACTTCTGGAACCAGGCCCCGTGGCACAAGGCCCTCCCAGACCTTGTCTGGTACCCTGGCCCCCTGCAGACAGCATGCAGCCAGGGAGAACAAAATCCCGCCTTGATCCCTGCCTGAGCAGCCCTCCTGGAGCCTGCCGGTCCCAGGTGAAGGCTCAGCCCCTCCCACACCTCTGAGCCACTCTGGCCTTTAATTAGGAACAATTACGGAGCTCAAAGTTCCATACTCTGAGCGTTGAGGCTTCAGGCAGTTCTGCCTAAATCCTAAAACAGAGCTGTTTCTCCACTGGCACCCATATTAGGGTTCTCCAGAGAAATAGAACCAATTATATATATATATACATATATACATATATATATATATATATATGAGAGAGAGAAAATGAGATGGACTTATGCCTAGGATTATGGAGGCTACATCCCACGATCTGCCACCTGTAGGCTGAAGAACCAGGGAAGCCAGTGGTGTAGCTCTACTCTGAGATCTGGGGACACTGAGAAGGTAAGTCGAGGTCCAAAGGCAGGAGAAGACCAATGTCCCAGCTTGGCAGGCAGGCAGGAAGCAAAAAGGGCTAATTCCTCCTTCCTCTGCCTTTTGGTTCTATACACAGGCCCTCGACGGATCCAATGACGCCCCCCCCCCCCCCCGTGTTGGGGAAGGCAATCTATTTTATTGAGTCCACCCATTCAAGTGCCAAACTCATCCAGAAACATCCTCACAGACATACCCAGAGATCATGTTTAAGATGGACACCCTTGGCCCCGTCAGGTTGATATATCATATTAGCCATGACGGCACCTCTAGCCCAGGCCACAACACCCTGTTCGATAAACTGCCTGTAACACCAGTTCCTCCAGGAAAGAGACCCTCCATGTTTTTGCCAGTGTCTCCTTTCAAGGCCAAGTTCATCGTCATAGAAATCCACCTGATTGCTTCTTGCTCAGTCACTGCCTGCCTGCCTGTCACTGTCATCGCGTTCGGTCCTGTTCTAACACATTTCATACTCTAATAAGATTTTGAGGCTGTATGTCCCCCCACCAAACCCTACAGTCTCTGGGGCAAGGACCATGTAAGTTCTGTGTCTTATTCATCTGTGTATCCCTAACACGCAGCCTCCCCGGAGGAGGCCCCCAGTCAGTAGTGGTTGAATGGACCTCGTTCACCAGCCATGGTGGTCTGGCACTCCCAGCCGGACGGTTAAGATGCAAAGGGCTGGAAGGCTCAGATCAGCCCAGGCGAGTTACCGTCAGAAGCCAAAAGACACTCTCGCCTCACAAAGCCCAGCTGAAAGCGACTCTAAGTTTTGCCATTTGCGGTCCCTGTTGCTATGGGAATAGAATGCCTCGTATGTGGCGTATCCACGTAAGAGGAATGTGTCTTCCAAGCATGACCTTGAGTGGCATTCCCACATCTGGCAGCACCAGAGGCCACTACAGGAGCCCTTGAGTGTAAAAAAGGGGGCACACACCTCCTCTGCCCTTCTCTTTATCCCCTCCCCCTCCGTCTGTCCCCCTCTTCTCTCTCTCCCTTCCTCTTAAGCCCAAACACTCAGATAACCAACTGGCTTCTCAGAATCTCCTGTCCTAAAGATCAGCGTCTCGTCTGTGCAAAGGCGAGTAACTAAATCCCCCCTCCCCCCTCCAGGTCACGGGGATACTTTGGACAATTTTGTCTGCTCCGTAACGGCGGGGTCCACGTTAACGCGGCCCCTCTCACTGGCTGTGGCCTGGATGGCGGACAGGGGTAGCAAAGAAAGGAAGCAAACATTGACGGAGCAATTACTCCGCGTCACTCTGTCCAGGGGGGGCTCTTCCTCAATTTGCTGAGCCGTGCCAGTCAGGAGGCATTACTACCTCCATCTTTATAGATCAAGCAGTTGAGGCCTACTGATCTCCAGGAGCGATTAGGGTGTGAACCCAAGACTTGACCGTGACTTAGATTCTCTGTATCCCCCTCGGGTCCCCGAGTTTCGTCTCACGGATAATGAGGGATCAGCATCTCCAGTACTTTCCCCTTCTAATCCACCTTCAGGGCTTCAAGCAGGTTATCTTCCGTTGAACCGTTGACCCCCCCCCCTCCTTCCCTCTGTATCGCGGAGATACTCAAAGGGTTGGGAGGGCAACAAGCGAGGGGGAAGAAATCAGCCACCCCGCATTGTAGGTTCCTTGGTCCTCGTTCGTTGGCCGGTGTGGGCTCATGTTTCCCACCTACTGGCCACGTCGGAAAGCTCTGATGTGCTCTCTGTGCGATTTGGGGGACACCGCCTCCCCAGCCCCATTCTCTTGTTCTGGTCCCTATTTCCACTCTGCCCTACGTGAAGGCAGTGATTCTCAGAGTGCGGTTCCGAGGCAGCCGCTTCAGCCTCACGGAAGAACTTGCTAGAAATATAGTTTCAGGCCCCTCCCTGGCCCCACTGAATCAGCAACGCTGAGGGTGGGGCCACCCACCAGCAAACTGTCTTTTAACAAGCGCCCCAGGTGACCCCCCAGCACTCCCACGTTTGCAAACCCCTGATTTTAAAGGCTGTTCTCCGCCCTACGAACGCGGTACCTCTTTCCAGCCCGCCCTTTTATTTCCCGTAGGACCCAATTTGAGAAGGGTGGCATTTCAGTGGCAGGTGAGATTTAAACACTGCTAAAACTGACATTTTTCCTCATTTCCAGCTCTGTCAGATACCTGATTGCAATTTTATAATACTCCAGAGGCAGCCCCCCCCGCCCCGTCAGAAAATACCAATGCGAAATAAGAGCAGATTATTTTAAAATGCCTGTTGGCACATTGATGCCACTGGCCGGTTTATACTGACTAATTAATCCTGATTTGACCTGAATTAATGCCTGATCCATGTAAAATGATGGAGATTTGCTGGCATGCAGTAAATTCGAGAATTAAGACCCAAAGGCATGTGGGAGAGGATTCGGCATCAGACAACCGTGAGGAGTAAAGTCCTTCTTCAACGGGTGCGTTCTTTGAGGGCCAGTGTTTCTCCCTTTCTCCTCCCCACCCCCATGCCTCCTTCGAGGAGAAAAAAAATTGCCAAGACTCGAGCATATTGTCTCCCCGTCTCCCCAATAAAGGTAAACTGACAGGGCTTTCAATGAAAGGCTCTGCATGATCGGAATTAAATGTCAAATACGATTTTCTGTTGGCAATTCAAAGCGTTGGTGTCAAAACCGTAACTGACAGCACGACTGCAGATTAGTATCTGTCTGGAATGGTGGCGTCACAGTGAGGGGAAGGTTTATGATTTAGTAGATTAACACAGCTCACGCTACCACTTACGAGAGAATTTGTTCAAGCCGGAGCCGATTAGATTGTGACTGCTGATGAGCGGGAGAGCCCCTCCCCCGAAGTTCAGTCGGGCGCTTGATGGCTCCCCTTGCCCCCTGTGGGGGTCTGCCATCGTTACGGGTGACAGGCAGCAGAGGTGAGTGGGCCACAGTCTGCCAGCAGCCAGGCTGTCTCAGGAGCCACCCGTGACGTGTGCTGGCGATGTCTCAGGGAAAATGGAGTTCTTATTGATCCAACCAATATGAAAGGGCCTTCCAGGTTGGAGATTTGATTTATTTAGCTTCTGCTCCTCACGTGGGATGGAGGGAGGAAGCGGGGGGGGGGGGGGGGGCCTGGGGGGGGGGCTTCCTGGCAAGTCATTGAATCACGCCCTCCACCACTAGGTTTCTTCCAGCGCTAGGGAACGCGCGGAGAGCAGGGCCCAGAGCGGTCGGCAGTCTTGCCCGAGATGGCAGAGCTTGGGAGGAGGGAGAGAGGTGGTTGGTTCGTCTGGCTCGAGGCTCACAAAGTGACAGACACTGTCTTAGGCACTCTTATCTCCAACGTCTTGAGCGACAGTCACAAAGACTTTGATATTCAGAGGCAAGTGTACTCTGGACATGGGCGAGGGCTAGATCCCGACCTCTCCACTCAGCGTTCTCTGCGACATCTTACGAAGAAGCATCCCTAGAGCAGATACTCCAACCGAAAAGGGGATAAAAGGGCTCTGGAAACCACGCTTCCATCTCGCACACACTGCATGTCATTTCTGCCGAGTGACAGTCCATAGGACCCAGATAATAAAATAAAGAAAATGGATGCTCTGTGTCTTGACCGGCCGTAAATTGTAACCGGTCTTCCGCAAGCCTGATTTAAGAGTTTCATCTCGCACCGACCATGTTTGCTCTTTCTTTTTTTTTCCCCCCCTCTTGTCCCCACTCCTGGGGAAGAGGGAGGAACGGTGAAAGCCGTCAGTTCAGAGCAGCATTTATATTATCCAACAACGGCAGGATGCGACAGCATAGGAGACTCACAAGATAATGTTGAGACTCTGGTTTTAGAATGTTTACTCTCTTCTGGGTGAACTCTGACATCCAAACGCATTAATGCGGTGCCATTTGCAACTCTCATGCCAATCTCTATCCTTGTAAGTATCAGAATTTTAATGCCTGCTTCCCTGTTTGAGTTATGGTAATTTATTGTAATAGTGTATTTTGACCTTTTCAGTATTTTGTATTTTTATTGGATAGCTGTTTCACCTCTTCCCTCGAGGGTTAGCCAGGCTGAAAATGAGAGAGAATGGTAAGACCAACCAATCAAAATACAGAATATTAAAAAGGTCAACACACAAGAGCAAACTACTAATTTGGCAAACACACGAGCTCAAAGAGAATAAAGGCTCCAAACAGCATGGTGGCCAGAGCAAGGATAAGGGGGCAGAAGGAAGCTAAGGGGGTCCTCTCAACCTATAACCGAGCAGTTAGTTCAACCACTGAGTGTAAACTCGTCCGTCATCCCAACCAAAGGAGAGGAGAAAGCCAGTGCATCCTCCAAAGGGTGTAAACACCATTTCTGTTTCCACCTGGTCAATGCAGATGGCAAAGAGAGGCGGTGGGGTTGAAAGGTCCGAGCCCAGAGATGCCAGGAGACCTTCAAAGAAAATGTAGAATAACCAAAGGATGCACCAAAGACACCATGTTTAACCCCCTACCTACACGCCGATGAATGTGTCCAGAGTCTGGGACGGGTGTTTATCTCTTTCTTTTTGGAAACTCTCCAGGGAGGGAAGTCCTCAACCTCCCCGTGGACTCTTCCTAGTTGCACTAAACTAAAGAATAATAACAAGCATAGCTGACTATCAAGGTTAATCGGATCATTAAAAATTCAAAGCATACTACCTCAAGTAGACTTCCGGGTCTAGTCTACCGGAAGCCATGGCCATCCAGTAACCAGGAAACACACTGAACCAATTACCAGGGTGTGGCCCCTCACCCGCTGAAACTCACACTGTTGTTAGCAAAACACAGCAACATACACAGAAGGTGTTCGATATCCCAGGATGACTGGCACCAGGAAAGGGACACTTGAAGGGAATCCAGGTGAAACAGGGACCAAAACTCTCAGGGTAAAGAGGGAAACGATTTTGACTGCCCTTTCACCTCGAAAAATAAGATGACAATTTATGAAGAGGTCATCTTGTTTTGTTTTCTATTCAATAAAATGGAGGTTAAAATTCTAATCATATTCTCAAAGTACAAAGGATTAAGGGTTGACTGGGAAGTCGGGGCACAACTCTCTCAGCAAAATTTTATGTTAATATAGATACATTGCCCTTCACAGCACCTTGGGAACAATCACAAAAAGCACAACTTTTATGAAATATTCAGAGGACTATTTTATAAATATTCAGGGCACTAATATAAGTGCCCCCTCTAAATTCTTTTATAGTCCAGCTTTTCTCTGCCTTAACAGCTCGATCTATGATTCCGTTGGCTGATTTCCTAGTATTCAGTTGTAATCTGGGAGATCCTTGTTTGTTGACGTTTTCAAGCAATCTGAACCATCCCACTAGATCACGTCCGTCAAGCTCATGAAATCCTGTGTTGTTTACAAAATTTGCAATTTCCACTTGCTTTTGATTTACACTGTGCTGACAAAACATCTGAAAATCATCTGCAAAACTGGCCAAACATTGATGTCATACAGGTTTGTGTTACACAGAGTTATGTTTGAGTTGGGTCTAATTTTTAAAGTCTGCCAAGTGAATATTTGATGGCTGTTAATTCCCTGTGTGAATTTTTTTTTTTCAACGTTTATTTATTTTTGGGACAGAGAGAGACAGAGCGTGAACGGGGGAGGGGCAGAGAGAGAGGGAGACACAGAATCGGAAACAGGCTCCAGGCTCTGAGCCATCAGCCCAGAGCCTGACGCGGGGCTCGAACTCACGGACCGCGAGATCGTGACCTGGCTGAAGTCGGACGCTTAACCGGCTGCGCCACCCAGGCGCCCCATTTTCCCTGTGTGAATTTTTAACGACAGGTACTCTCACAATGAAAAACTCAGGCACGTGGAGCCCAGGTTTATCTAAGCGCAAACCAGAATATTTTCGACCTAAAACACTCCGTAACAGACACGAAGAAAAGGGACTGCTGAAGTATATCCAACCATTAACACTTTGTAGTCCGACTCTTAGGTATGGCGGGCCCAGCAGGTTACGTCGTAGGAGAAGAATTTTGGGGTTAGAAACACTATATAGATTTGCAATGGCTGTTCTTTAAGAATATTTAATACGTACCATACTCAGATTACACTGTTAAATTAAAAAACGCTCTCTCAAAAAACACATGTTGCACATGATCCCTGCTTTTAGAAAAACTATCCTTTATTAAACATTTACTGGGTACCACGAACTGTACTTTGCACTTTATATGCCTTATATTATTTAATTCTCGTAACAGCCCGGGAGAAAGGCATCGATACCTACAAGTTATAGGTAATGAAATAAGACCCAGAAGTCAAGCAACTTGCCCGAGATGAAATGTGTAATTAGTGGCAAAGACTCAGTCCTGACCCCAGGCTCAGACTCTTAACCTACTCCGTCACAGTACATAGGAAAGGCTTCTAGAAAAACGAAGCTACTGGGTAAGATCGTGAATGCCTGTATTTGCTTCTTTGTAGTTTGCCACATTTTCCACGTTTTCTAAATTAAAAGTGATTGATTTATACTCAGAGAAAAGAAAGCTAGTTTTTATTGTAACAAGTTAAAGTTCGAGGAGCATCTGGGCGGCTCAGTCGGTTGACCGTCTGACTCTCGATTTCAGCTCAGGGCAGGATCTCACGGGCCATGAGATCAAGCCCTGCATCGGACTCAACACAGAGCCTGTTTAGGATTCTTTCTCTCCCTCTCTCTCTCTCTCTGCCCCTTCCCATGCTCATGCTCTCTCTCTCTCTCAAAGTAAGTGTATAAACTTAAAAAAAGAAAAAGGTAAAGTTAGAGACTAGAAATCACCATGTTGCTTGTAGCCAAAAGGCAGAGCTTTGTAGAGAAACAGGGAAGAAAGTCTGGCTCAGTTACAGCTTGAGGGAAGTCTCCCAGCTGGCAAGCAGCCTTCAGATGGAGGGTTTGGCACATCCTGTAAGTGCCGCTGACATAGACACTGCCCACTTGACCTACTGAGCAGCTTAAAAGAAATGGCGTGTGTGATAGAAAAGAACAGTGACCAGTCAGAGCCGGAGACAAGGACGTCTCCCACATCCTATGGAGACCCATAGAACTGCCTGTCCCCTCGCCCCACGGGCCCCACCTACAGCCCAATCCTCCCTCTGCTGTGAGGCCGACTCTGTCCCAGGTCAGAGCACTGAGACCCACAGGAGGACTGCTAACCTCTCCAAGACTTCAGCTCCCCAAGAATGGGGCCCTGCCTTCCCGCGGGCCTCGGAGACTGCCTGGGGCTGTCCCAGCTACCTGGGCCTCCTGAAGGCACCCGTGTGCCAGCAAGGCCCAGCCCCGCTCCAGCTGGGGCTCACAGCACAGCCAGCCATACCTTCAGGGACCTCACCGACACCGCCAACCTGATGCGTGAGCCGTCCTTGTTGTTGGCCACCACAGCCTTTCAGCCAAGCTACGCATTCACGGTCACAGTCTGTTCCCAAGTCTTTAACCCGGGCTTTGCACGGTGTGCTACAGGGAGCTGAGATTCTGTTCTCTCTGCTGCCAGAGGGGCAGATAGACCCTGGACCCTGCCTCTCTCTCAAGCAAACGGAGTGTACCAGGGCATGCACGATTGGGGCAGCATGGACCTCGAGCCGCCCTGGTGGGTTTTCTTTGTCCCCACACACCATCCTCTTCCCTCTCCGACCTCCTGAGCTCCTGCTTTCTCCCCGGTAGCTGAAAAAATTATAACGGCGTTGCTTGTTTACGGTGTATCAGGCGCTCTTACGATTGCTTTACATCTAGATAGCAATGACATGAATTACAAGTTCTCTGGGCCTCTTTTGCTTCCCCTGAAAAGCGGGGCAGTTTAATGAGACCCTCTCCAGTCTTCTCTGGGAGCTCCCGGAATGAGGGCCAGAATTAGCACGGCCTCGTCGCCTTACATGGTTTGAGAGGACGGCACCTTTCAAGGAAAGGAGATCGATGTAGAAATACAGAGGAACGCTTTCTCGAGGATGCAGTGTTCAAGCCCTTAACCTGACCTTGAAGAAAGAAAAAAATGTGTTGGGATTTCTAGTAGAAGTGGAATAATCAGAGGAGGAGTTGGCATCCGATAGAGGAAGGACGTTCATGGCGCAGTGGCATCCAAGAGCTCGGGATGGAATTGTGGAAGATGGGCCAGTTGGGAAATCAAGTCCAACAGGAAGAAAACAGCTTCCGGGGAGTTACGATCCCAGACCCGGGTTCAGCAACATGACTGGGCCTCTCCACACAACACTAACCAAGAGCTAATATATAGTATTTATTCGAGAAAGATGGTTCCAGGGTAAGGAATGAGATTTAGTTACCATAACACACATTACTTCTTGGAGCTCCCAGATCCCCTATGAGAAAAGGCATTTTTCTTTTTCAATATACGTCTGATGTTTGCAATCCGTAGGGCTATTGTCAAATGGTTTCCACTTACTTGAAAAGACAATTTCTCTGCCTTGAGGTTTTACCTATCAGATCTTGGTGCTGGCAGCCATTGCTGTGGCATTACACCAGCTACGGAATTATGCACAGGGACGACAAACATCACCTGTCATCCTCGCCCAGAAGTGGCTCAACATACCATATCCCACTTCGCAAATCGTGTCCAAAACAACACGAAAATCAAGAGTCCTCTCTCTCTGAGGATCCATGGAGTTTCCCCTCTTTTTTCCAGGCTAAACAATCTGTAATTATTACCTCTTTCTCTCTTTGGTGGGATAGATCATCAAATCAACTTTTGTTCTAGGAATTTTTTTTTTCCAGCTAATTGATAACCTCCCGCCTCACAGGTACCGGGCTTGGCAATAAGGGTCTTTTTCTTTATACTAAGATAGCACCTTGCTCTAAAGAGGTCTAAGCATTTGCAAATACCGACTCATTATTTATTGCAGGTATTTCGCTGAGTTCGATCGTTCTAAGTTACAGAAAAAGTAAAATCAATAACTGTTTCTTATGTGATTACTGTCCATGCAGAGCCTATGCATTTCCGTGCATTAGTCATACTCCAGTTATGGTCCGAAGTCACTACTGACCAACCGAGAACTAGTAGTATAATTATGGGAGGGTCAGAAACCCTGGGGGGCTGTGAGCTTGTACCACGAATCTCCGCTTTCTCATTTGTAAAATGACCAAGTTGTGGCTCTCTTAGGTCAGCAATATTAGGCTGTTATTCTATGCCATGTGGGCAATCTGCTCCACAAGCAGACCTACATCAGGCGCGGGGAAGACAGACACGCACGTCCTCTGCAGAGAGCTGGTTGCTGTCTTTCTCTTGCCCCTCTAAACCAAAGCCAGTTCCTGTCTTGATTCCTCTAGGCAGACTTATCTGACTCCTCTGGTTCGCGTTGAACTTGCCTCAAATGAACCCTGGTCCTATTTTAAAACTGTACTCCAGCAGGGAGCATATACTGCCATGTGTTTTCTGAGTGCTCTTTACAGCCCGTCCAACAAACTAAATTGTGAGCACTTAACGAAAGTGCTTATGTGTTCAAGCCCCGATCCCCCAAATCAGACCATAAACACAGTAGGCAAGAAATCCTTTGTTACTTTTCTGTTTATGTTACTAGTAATAAATTATGAAAGAGACCCTTTCTGAAAATCTAGGGGCCCAGAATATACAATTATGCCAATGGGCTCTCACTTACAACCATGCAACTTATGTCCAAGCCAAGACCTATTTTTAGTCTCCTTTCCCCGTTCCATTGTCTCCTTCCTGCTCTCTCCCTCCACTTCCCTCTAAGTATGCTGGCATTACCACTATGATGCTCCTCTTTGAAATTCCTCCTTAACACCTCCCTGCATGAATAAGCAAGGGGCATGTGGTGTGACCAAAAGGATATGAAACTTCAGACCAATACTTCCAGCTGTGATGGAAGAAAAGCTCATCACACAATGAAAATCGGGGTTGGAGGGAAAGAGCTCTTTCCCCTTCTCATCAAGAAGATGCCAGATCACTGGCTATTCCTGGGGACTATGTCTTACTCCAGACCTGATGGAAAGGACAGAAGGAATGAGTCCTACCTATTTTATCAGTAAAGGATATCTAGAGAATTCTGCCTCTGGCAATCTGGTGTGCCAAGATATTCTGAAACAGCCTTTTACTACCAAGCTAGTCAGATGTTGGAAGAATTACAATAAAAGTAAGTGCATTGCTGAGCTCACAAGAAAATAAGGAAATCCCCAAGGGCAAGAAGAAGGAGGAGGAGGAGAAGGAGGAGGAGGAGGAGGAGGAAGAGGAGGAGGAGGAGGAGGAGGAAGAGGAGGAGGAGGAGGAGAAGAAGGAGAAGGAGAAGGAGAAGGAGAAGGAGAAGGAGAAGGAGAAGTTGTTTTGTAACATCAGACTTCCAAGCAAACACTAGAGTTGAGTTGCCTTGGGAAAATGTTGATTCCAAGAATCTAGAATTTTGGAAATGAGCAACCACTCCTAAGGGTATAAGAGCAAGCTCAGTGTCCACGCAAAGCAAAGAAGGGGAACCTAAGAATCCTGCATTTACCAGAGGATGCCAAGGGCCACACCCTAAGTGAAAGGGATACAAAGATGTTAACAGCACATTTCACAAGCTAGACCGAAAGGATGAACATTGTTCTCTAGAACCCACGGAATATTTACCAAAAAATAAATATGTACCAGCCCACAAACAACCCTCAAAGTATTTTCAAGAATTGGGTATCCTGTAAACCGTATTTGCGTACTATCTATATTCTTTTGCTACAGTACAATTGAGATAGAAATCAATTTTTAAATTAACTTAAAATAATAATAAATCGGAAATTTTAAAAACATGTTTCTCCATAACTCATGAATCAGCATAGAAATCATAATAGAAATGTTTAAATATTTATAATTAAATAAAATGAAAATACCATCTATCAAAACTTGTGGCATACAGATAAAGGAGTAGGTAGAAAGAATTTATATTCAAATTCTGACATCAAAAAGGCAAGGCTAAAAATTAGCGAGTTAAACTTCCAACTTAAGAACTTGGGTGGAGTAGGGGGTTGGCAGACAAGAATATACATCTAAATAAAGGAGAAGAAAGGGATAACAAACGCAAAGGAAGAAAGGACAGACATTAATGCAACAGAAAACAAAGACAAGTAGAAGGAATGAACAAGTCCAAGAGTTGATTGTGTGAAAATATCAATAAAGGGGTGCCTGGGTGGCTCAGTCGGTTAAGCGTCCAACTTCGGCTCAGGTCATGATCTCACTGATTGTAGGTTCAAGCCCCGCATCGGGCTCTGTGCTGACAACTCAGAGCCTGGAGCCTGCTTTGCATTCTGTGTCTCCCTCTCTCTCTCTACCCCTCCCCAACTCGTGCTCTGTCTCTGTCTCTCAAAAATAAATAAATAAACATTTTAAAAAGTTAAAAAAAGAAAAAAGGAATGATCAGTAAGATACACAAATTTCTAATGAGGCAGAAAGAGAGAAGTCACAAAGAAATAATAGAAGAAATTTTTTAAATGACATAACTAAAGATAGAGTAGAAGTTAAAAAGGATAATACGAGAATATTATGGAAAACTAAATTGGGTTAAATTAGCATGATTCCAGAAAGGCAAAACTAATTCAATATGTAAAAACCCATTTATGTTCATCTTTCTTCCTTCATTCATTCACATCAATTCAGAGCAATTAAAGTCTCACTGTAACGTCACATAGTTATCTCTTTTCTTTCCTTTCCTTCTGGGTCCACTCAACCCCAGCCAAAGGAACCGCATTTGGGGCCTGGGTTTCTTTTCCACAGACTGAGAAATTTCCCACGGGAACATTAAACACCTTCACGATGTGGTATCCCAACCTCTTGAATGTCTAATCTTTCCAGAATCTCAGGGAATCATAAGGAAACAAATATAATCGTGTGGGGCCCATTTCCAGAATGTTGAGAAAAATCACTTACTCTCCAAACCAAATGCAACCATTAACTTACAATCTTAACATCAATTCCCAAGCAGATGTAACGTTTCCTAAACCCAACATCTCATCGAATCTACATCCAGGCTGTTACCACCAATCATCCGTAAGGAGCTCGTATTAGTTTGATCAAAACAACACCAACAAACCAGAAAAATGTGAAGGAGGAGCCAGAAAATCCCATGGGGTTCACCTGTGATGGAAACATGCCAGTCAGTCAGCCATGCCAGGTATCCAAAGTCCACCATCTACAAAGGTAAGACTCATTTGAAGGAAGCGTCTCATCAAGACACCAGATTTGCCATATCCCGACAAAATACCTCTTGGAAAGTGAATAAAGGACCAACCTACCACATCCTTCCTCAAGACCTTTCTTTTAAGGTTCACCCAGTAAAGCTTATTTCTCTCGACAGTTTGTGCAGGATTCCTTCCTTTGCCTCCCCAGCCCTGCATACGTGGTGCCGTAAATTTCCCTGAAGGGGGCTTAGCAGCAGCTCCCTTCCGTCAAAATCTGTGGCCTCGTATCCTTCCCTAAACCCAGGGGCACACTATACCCTTCTCTCTGTACTTCTCCAAATCTGAAGGCTCTCAAGGCTTGCTTGCTTGTACAACATTTCAGTTTCTGTGGCAACTGCCTCTTCCTTCCATTCTGGAATGCCTCAGCTTTGCCTCATAATGTCATCCTCCAGGGAGAACATCCCCCTTAGTTCCCATATCTGTCCCAGCTGGAGTCACCCACTTAAAAACTTTCTCCTTTTAAAAATTTATTTATTTAAATGCAAATTTAAATACAATGTTTAACATACAATGTATTCTTGGTTTCAGGAGTAGAACCCAGACTCCCACTGCTTGAACCCGCCTACTACGTATTTCTAGGAACGTCATCGCTGAACGGGAAAAAAAAAAAAATCAAGAACAAAAACAAACACAAAACTAAACAAAAACAGGACAATAAAGTGAAATTGGAATCTGTTAATACTAAATCATGCCACAGTCCAAATACTAAAGGCATTTTACACCAGAAGACTGCCGATTTTAAAGTGAGCTTTTTCAAGAACCCAGAAGTTTCCATCCCTGCCAAGCCCAGATTCCTACTAATCAAAATCAAGGCACAAACTCTCTCTTTGAGTTTTGCTAATGAAAACCAGAGCTCCTCTTGACAACGCAAGTTTCTTCTGGAGGCTAGACCAAAACCCCCAACTTCTGTGCGTAAACTCACCTCCGTCTGCTGGAGAACAAATGTTGGCTAACGTCATAGGTAAATGGACCGGACCCGGACACCTTGGCCAGCACTGACCGTGGCTGCCTTCATCCCCATCCCTACTGTATTCCCAGGGGAGCCCAGGGCTGAGGATTTAGCTTCAGAGCTCCATTTGGTCAAAAGCCTGGTGATCTAGGCTGAGCCCCACATGGAATTCGAAAGGTCCTCTAGTCTGTCTACCTGAAGGTGTCCTGTGGAGCCCTGAGCGGCAGTGTTCCACGCCCCTTCGCAGACATGGCACATGGAACAGGCCAGGGAGGGGCCCCACTTGGCCTTTGTTTGTTCGTTTGTTTGTTGAGAGAGAGAGAGCACGGGCACGGGTAGAACAGAGGGGCAGAGAAAGAGAGAGAGAGAGAGAGAGAGAGAGAATCTTAAGCAGGCTCCACACTCATCACAGAGCCCCACTCATCCCACGACATTGGGATCATGACTTGCACTGAAATCAAGAGTCAGTGCGTGACCAACTGAGCCACCCAGGCATACCTCCGCGCCCCCGAACTTGGCTTTTTTAAGGGTCGAGCTGCTTCTCAGCCTGGCCCTCCAAGCATCAAAACAGCAAAAGTAATGGAATAAAGCCTCTGACAGCCTTCCCCTCTCAGGAGTTCCAAGGAAATAGAGATGAGATTACGGCCACGAGCATCTGTCCAGCTGATTATTGGTGCCAGGGGTGACAGGCTGCTGTTTACTGATTCATGGCGTGGTAAGTAGCAAAAGGAGACAGCACGGAGAGCAGAAAGCTGTCTATGTTCCTGGAGCCGTGTTCTCCCGATGCAGCCACTTGAATCAAGCCACATGCACCACAGGCTGACTCTGATCCTCAGTAACAACTGTTTAAAAGCGGACAGAGGCAAGGCTTCCGGATTTGTTGACTCGTGTTGTTCTTGGGGAAGCAGGGGGAGTTAAGGGTTCTGTTTCCAGTATTTCCCATGGGAGGCTGTTTCCAAAGGGACACAAATCATTCACTGGAGGCAGGATACGTTACTAGTAGTTTGGGGTTCGTGGCAACCCACGCCCGGGCCTTCCAAGAGGTGTGGGTCTAAACAGAAGGCATCTTTTTTTTTTTTTTTTTTTAACTCATATCCGCCAAAAACGAATGCTTCCTCCTGGCTTGTGAGAACTAACAGTACTCAGATGTAATGATCACATATCCTGAAAGATTGCTAAATGCTCCGGGAGCACAGGAGGAATTTTTAACAGAGAAATTCCGGGAAAGGACCCTGACACTGATAAGAGAAGCAGGGCTGGAAACCTGGGCTCAGGTCGTGGTGTTGGCCTTCACAGACTCGTGCATTTGTTCAACAGGTTTTATGTGCCCGGGCTGCTCTAGGTTCTAAGGACAGAGCGAGGAAAAGTCCTTCCTCAGAGCGCAGGGTGCTTCTGCAGGTAAGACTGGCCTTGTGGGGGCTCCAAGCTGTGCGCAAACCATGCCCGTCCCCATTCTAACTGCTCCGTCAGAAAAGAGGAAAAACATCTATTCTACTTGTGGTCAAGAGACCATCGGTTCCTGGGGCGCCTGGGTGGCTCAGTCGGTTGAGCGTCCGACTTCAGCCCAGGTCATGATCTCGCGTTCTGTGAGTTCAAGCCCCGCGTCGGGCTCTGTGCTGACAGCTTGGAGCCCGGAGCCTGTTTCGGATTCTGTGTCTCCCTCTCTCTCTGACCCTCCCCTGTTCATGCTCTGTCTCTCTCTGTCTCAAAAATAAATAAACGTTAAAAAAAAAATTAAAAAAAAAAAAAGAAAGAGACCATCGGTTCCTATTCTGGAAGCACCCAAAACTAAAGACTGTCACATTTCAAATTAGTAGAGAAGCCTTGGTTCCACTATTGCCCTCCTGGATGAGTGCTCTCTGCAGCAGCCCCAGCAAGGCAACAGCGACCTGTGCTTAAATACCCCCAGTGACAGGGAGCTTGCTCCTTTATTAGAAGCTCTTCTCGAGTGACCTGTGACCCTCAGGACGCTGAAGTTGAGCTCAGTTTGGCGTCCTTGCTGCTTTCAATCATTGGGTTCCCCCTTGGGAACCATGCAGACCAGGACTGACCCCTCTTCCCCAAGACACCGAACACATGTCCGGAGCCCTCCCTCCTGGCCAAAGACCATCCGCTCTCTGATCCGCTCGCCACACAACAAGGGCCAGCTACTGAGGCTCACTGTGTGCCATTGCGGTTGCCAGATACCTTACCTCTGTGTTAACTGCCGTGTCCATCCTATGAGGATGGTATACCCATTTCATAGATGGGAAAACTGAGGCTCAGAGAGGTTAAGTAGTTTGCCCAGAATTGCTCAGCTAGTACGGCAGAATATGGACTCAAAGGCATGGCCTTCTGACTCCAAAATCCACCTCGAGGGCTCTCTATCCTGGTGGTTCTCTTAAACTTCAGTTTGTCCATACAATTTGTAGATCTGCCCATGGTCCGTCTCCCTCTAAAAGCACACCCACGCTTGCCTTCGCATGTCTGTCTCAGTGTTCACTGTTCCCTTATAGCATGAAGCTATTAGTGGGTAAAGGACTAGGAGAATTATAAAATGGGTATTTACAATAACCCACTGTGTCCTACAGATGTAAAACAAAGACTTTCACTTGACCTATGCCACCCCCTTTGATTCCGCTCAACAAATTTTGGATGCTCCCCGCATCACACACGAAACTAGGCACAAGAAATACAAAGATGATCGTAAAAACTGGCCATCCCTCTCAAGGGAGACAAGAAAGTAAATGAGTAATCATGAGACATGAGAGTCTCTGGATGAAGAGCCCTAGGGTCCTGGTAGAGGGAAGAGGAAGTCCTGCGAGGTGCTGGAACGTGGGAGCGAAAGTTAGGGAAGAGTTTGCAGGTGAGGAGACCATCCTGCGTGCTCGCTCTCAAGGAACAAAGCTTTTTAACTAAGAAGTTGAGGGTTGAGAGGGTGAGAGTCCAGGCTCATTCCAGAATAAGCAAAGCCATTATCACGAAGTGGCCTCGTGTCATCCAGGGACACAAAATTTTCCAGTAAGACCAATGTATCAGATATACTAGGGGGAAGATATACTGGGATAGATGGGATGGGATAGACATACTAAGCCTTGGCATTTAGACTGAGCAGATAGCCATCAAGAAAGAATATTTCTGGGGCACCTGGGTGGCGGAGTCGGTTGAGCGTCCGACTTCGGCTCAGGTCACGATCTCGCAGTTTGTGGGTTCGAGCCCCGCATCGGGCTCTGTGCTGACAGCTCAGAGCCCGGAGCCCGCTTCGGATTCTGTGTCTCCCTCTCTCTCTGCCCCGCCCCCACTCACGCTCTGTATCTCTCTCTCAAAAATAGATAAACATTTAAAAAAACAAAAATAAGAGGGGCGCCTGGGTGGCGCAGTCGGTTAAGCGTCCGACTTCAGCCAGGTCACGATCTCGCGGTCCGGGAGTTCGAGCCCCGCGTCGGGCTCTGGGCTGATGGCTCGGAGCCTGGAGCCTGTTTCCGATTCTGTGTCTCCCTCTCTCTCTGCACCTCCCCCATTCATGCTCTGTCTCTCTCTGTCCCAAAAATAAATAAACGTTAAAAAAAAAAATAAGAAAATAAAAGAGTATTTCTACGTTAGAAGCCAATCTGTGCCTTACAAAGATATCTCTGATGACTTTGTTGTGAATTCTAGAACCCCCTGTGCTTGCCATAATGCCAACCGAGATCACAATTACTCTTTTTCAGCCATGTTACGTAGTTCACTCTCAACTAACACTCCTTTTCACATATGGCGCTGTCAGCCTACGTCTTTCCAGCCGGAAGCAGTTGAACCTGTGCTTGGGACCTCACATTTACCCAGCGTATTGATTTTGTTAAAATCGGACCCCGCACCCTCTCATTTGCACCCTTCGGGATATTGATTTTTATCTCCATCATGCTTACTAGGCTGCCAGCTTCAAGTTGTACATTAATTTAATAAACCTCTTTCCAAATGTTCATGCAAATCACAGATTAAAAGGAAAAAAAAATCATAAGGCAAGGGCAAAGCTCCAAAGCATGTCACTAGACACTTTCCACCGGATTAACATTTACTTTTAAATCAGTCCCTTTAAAAATAAAAGCTCTTTAATCAGTAGCTGCTCCACTCACGTGTCCTTTCTCTTGCCAGACGCCGTGCTGTCAGCATTCTGGATGAAGTCAATCGCGCAGAACTTGCCCGTGGTGAGCCCACACTGGCTGTTAGGTCTGTGGTTTCACCTTGTAGGTGCTCACACGCCAGCCCTCTGATCTTCCACCAGGCTTTCTGGAAGCTTCTTCAGTGGCAGACCCCATCTTCTTTCTTGGTTGGAGATCTGAACTCCGTTTGTTGGTCTCCGGTTTTCCAAACCACTTAGGTTTTCCGTGGTTCACAAAGACCACCCATAGCAGTTTGGGTGATCTGATCTGACGAGTTTCTTTCAGTAACATGGGCTATAATTTCCCGGCCTGGAATGCCACAAGTGTCCGTTTCGTCATCTAGAAAATGGAGACTGTAACAGCATTACCCCGTACGGTGGTTTGCTAATTAAATGGCATCATGCACTTAAAGGGCCGCTGTCTAGCATGTAGGAAACATTCCCCCCAAATTTGTAACGAGCCACCACATCGTTTCCTCCTGACAGCACCTCCAGTTTGATTGGCCTAAAAACCCACCTCTTCCAGAAGCTGCATTTGCTCCTAAATTTCCTAAATCTTTACACGATGTCACTATTCTCACAGTCACTGAAGCCTGACACTCAAAAGCGTCTTTGATCACCACTTGCCTTCTCGCCCACATCAATCGATGTTAAGTCTGGTAGGTTTCATCCCTGCAATGCTACAGACACCAACCCCTTACTTCCATCCCATGGTCACTGTGACGGGTCGAATGGCCGTGTCGCCTCAAAGCACATGCATTGAAGCCCTTAATGCCCAGTGTGACTTATTTGGAGACAGGTCCTGTGAGATGATAAAGGAATGATGAGGCCATAACGGTGGGGCCCCAATCCAACAGGGCTGTTGTTTGTGTAAGAAGAGGAAGAGACCCCAGAGATCTCTCTCTCTCTCTCCGCCATGTCAAGGCACGGTGAGAAAACGGTCATCTACAAGGCAGAAGGATCTTCACTGACAATCAAAGTGGCTAACACCCTTGGCCAGTCTGAGACTTGTCAGCCTCCGGAAGGGCGAGAACTAAACTTTTGGTGTTCAAGCCACTCTGGCTGTGGTTTTGTTATAGCATCCCAGGCAGACTCAGGCAGCTACCATATTTAGGTCTTCCCTACTCCCGACCTGCTTTGCACCAACAGCCTCCTGACTCTTGCCCCAACTCCCACCTTTCTCCACTCCATCCAAGTCCAACCAGGCCCGACCCTGCTTAGCTTCTGAGATCAGGCGAGATCCGGCACGTTGAGGGTGGTACGGCCGTAGACTACCTTTCTCTACTCCAATCCACCTCTCCCACTACTCCCAGCCTCCCAGTACTTCCTGACTTCTGCCCCTGCATCACCAGAAACTTCCCATTGTTTGCCAAACTGAGCATAAAGTCACCAGCACTTTCGAGGTATCCCAGGTAAGCTTCACATTTAAGCCCTCTTTATGATCCCAGGCTAACCCTGGAAACTCCTGTTCCTCGTTCCTGATATGCCCTCTGCTCTAGCCAAACAAAACTTCTCATAGTCCCTGAGAACATCGTCGATCATTTGCATTTTTTGACTGATCTCTGCACCCAAACAGAAAGACTGACTGACTTAATAGTGACATAAACAAGTAAGAGTTTATTATTTTCATATAGTAACTCCAGAGGTGGGAAGTTACTTCTCTTGGTTTTGTGGCTCAATAATGTCACCAGAGATCAGCAATTTTTTTTCTTTCCTCAAGATGCAACTATGGCTGCCACGGCTCCGGACACCAAATCTGTGTTCCATGCCTGAATACAAGAGAAGGAGAAGAGAAGAAACAAGGCAATCAAGCCAGTCCCGTTTAGTAGAAAAAGTCAAAACATTCCCAGAGTCCCCGTAGATTCCCACATCAACTCATTGGCCAGGGTACTATCACATGGTTACCCTTCCTTGCAAGAGAGCCTGGAAAAGTGAATATTTCATCTGAGCAAGGTATGCATGACAATACCCACAACAATATTGGGACGCCGTTAGCAAAAAATTAGAAGGCAGTCGATAACTGAGTGGGCGACTAGTCTAGCCACAGTACCTGGCACTCAGGTGAGGTGGGAGAATTTTTGTCTTTATTTCTCTTCACACACCTACCAAACTCTCCTGTACATACTTTGTGTTCAGTAGGCTGATTGTGTTACCAGTTTATGATTGCCTACAAATGGTTCTACATTCATTAAGTACCCGCTGGTCTCTGTTAGGTATACTGGGAAAAAACAAGAGTAAAAGAAATTATATTTGTCCTCAAGTCAGACCAAGTGCCTGCTGCTGAATTACTTCCCCAAAACACAGTCGTTTTGGGGGTCCATTTCACACCCTCAGCACCAACACTGACCTCTGCTCGGCGACACCTTTCTTCGTGGGAGAGTATGCATAATAACCCTCGACCGGAGCTTGGCCGAATTGCTCTGACGTCTGCATTTTTCTGGCTTGACTGGACAAGATTTTCCTATAGATGAGTCGAGAAAACTTTGCTATGAAGCAATATAATGAAACGTTGCAAAAAGAACATTGAAGAGGAGGCGGCAGCCATCAGATATGATGCTACAGAATAACGAATGATATATAAGTAATATTTGAGTAAATCCGGATTATCAAGGAGTGCACAGTTTACATATCTATAATCACTGATAAGATACATTATGTGCAGGGGCGTTTACATACAGATAGTGATGGGTCTGGAATAGAAAGAAGGATGAAAATAAAAGCAAAGAGGGTTTTAAAAAAAAATTTAATGTTTATTCATTTTTGAGACAGAGAGAGAGACACAGAGTGCAAGTGGGGGAGGGCGCAGAGAGAGAGGGAGACACAGATTCTGAAGCAGGCTCCAGGCTCTGAGCCATCAGCACAAAGCCTGACGTGGGGCTCGAACCCACAAACTGCGAGATCATGACCTGAGCCAAAGCTGACGCTTAACCAGCTGAGCTACCCAGGTGCCCCAACAAAGAGAGGTCTTAAAAATATATTTACCCAGGGGCGCCTGGGTGGCTCAGTCGGTTAAGCTTCCGACTTCGGCTCAGGTCACGATCTCGCGGTCCGTGGGTTCGAGCCCCGCGTCGGGCTCTGGGCTGACGGCTCAGAGCCTGGAGCCTGTTTCCGATTCTGTGTCTCCCTCTCTCTCTGACCCTCCCCTGTTCATGCTCTGTCTCTCTCTGTCTCAAAAATAAATAAACGTTAAAAAAAAAAAAATATATATATATATATATGTATATATATATATATATATATTTACCCAAATCTTCCTAGTGGTAATCTCTGGGCACTACATTATAATTGGCTTTCTGGTTTTGCTTGTCACTATCTCCCAGATGTTCTCAAACGAATCTGCTTCACTTTTATAATAAAAAGAAAAAGCGGTTGTTTTTGCTTTTCTTAACTTTTGGGAGTTTTAGGGGGCCAAGCAGCCTTCAGACGCTTCAAGTGATGATCTGAATTTGATTCGATGAGACAAGGGCTAGTGAACTTAAGTGGCCACAAATTCGAGAGAGCCTCTGTTTATGACCTCAAACCATTTGCAGCGCAGGAACGAGTCACGAATTTTTATTTGCAGCTTTAGAAACACCAGGGGCAAAATATAAAGACAGCGTGAGCCTGGAAGTAGGTGGTGTGCCACAGAAACTAATTTTCCACGAAGGTCTGCTTAGGCGTTTCATATCTTCAGAGACTCCCATTCACTGCCAAGTGTGACCCCAAAACAATGAAGCCATTCAGCAGGGAGGAAGGATCTTTAATGTCGTGAATGCTGCCACCTGTACTTTGAGCCTCCTTGACTAAATCAACACTGGAAAGCTCATGGCTCTTCTGCTTTTGTTTCAGTAATGGAAAGGCTTTACACAGGATGGACTCACCTCAATTCGATGACAATGCCCATGACATTCAAGTGATTCCTCTTTTACATGCAGTGCTGAGCCAAGTGTCTGCTTCATCTCACGATTCACATGACAAAGCAGAAAAGGTTGGGAAGCCCTGGACGGGCTGAGCCAATGGCACCTTTGCTGCTGGATGCAATGTCGCTCCCAAAATTAACCCCCGGAAATCTCAGCAAAAGCACGTCCTGCCCTTTGGAAGCCTCCGGTTTTGACAAGTTACTCTTTCCATTTATGAGGTGCCGTGATTACGACTCACATGATAGGTGGCTGCAAAATAAGGACACTGGCCTGAAGGCATGCTGTTGCTTTTTAAACTAAAAAAAAACACATGGTGGAGGGGTGAAAACAATACTTCTGATCTGGAATATACAGCGACGGAGCCCAAGTAGTCAGAAAAAAGATCTTGAAGGTATAAAATGCAACTGATTATGTCAGTTTCTGGCTGCATTAGACATGTTCTGAGCTCTAGATTTTCTTCCAGGTGGTCCTGCCTGGATCCTAAGACTGGGAAGGAGGCAGGGGTTCAAGATATGCGCTTGATCCATAAATAAATACAGTGATGGGGCGCCTGGGTGGCTCAGTCGGTTAAGTGTCCAACTTCAGCTCAGGTCACGATCTCACGGTCTGTGAGTTTGAGCCCCGTGTCGGGCTCTGGGCTGACGGCTCAGAGCCTGGAGCCTGCTTCCAATTCTGTGTCTCCCCCTCTCTCTGCCCCTCCCTCGTTCATGCTCTGTCTCTCTCTGTCTCAAAAATAAATAAACGTTTAAAAAATAAAAATAAATAAATAAATAAATAAATAAATAAATAAATACAGTGCATTGGGTTGTACATCTCCGGAAAGTGAACTTTCCGGGAGGACGGGGGTCTTAACGCTACGGAAGGGTCAACCACACAAAGATTATTGTCAACTCAGCACTTACTAGCCCTTTTGAAGGTCTCTCGACTTAAGCATCACTTGAGAAAAGCATTTCCCAGAATCCCCTTCCCCAGATGGTGCTGAGTTAGAGTTTCCCAAGGAAGGACAATCATTGGAAGAGAGATTTGGAAGCCCATTATTTTCTGAGGGCAGATGAATCAGGACAGAAGGTCAGACAGGAGACTCCCAGAAGCTTCCCAGAGGACTCTTTTGAACCCCCCATTGTGATACGCCAGGCTAAAACCATTGGCTGTGGATTACCACCAACTTCAGTTCCCTATGTCTTCCAATATCTAAATAAATCTCTAAATCCTACACTAAAATTACTTGTACCCAGAGCACAGAGGGCTTTTTAGGCAGTGACGCTACTCTGTATGATACGATAGCGGTGTTTATACATTATCGTACATTTGCCAAAACCTATAGATCGTACAAGACCAAGAGTGAACCCTAATATAAACTGCAGATGTTAGAACTTCCTGGGTGGCTCAGTCGGTTAAGCGTCTGACTCGATTTCAGCTCAGGTCATGGTCTCGCGGTTCATGAGTTCGAGCCCCGCATCGGGCTCTGTGCCTGGAGCCCGCTTCGGATTCTGTGTCTCCCTCTCTCTCCGTTCCTCCCCTGCTCATACTCTGTCTTGGTTTCTCAAAAATAAATAAAAGTTTAAAAAAAAATTTAAACTGCAGACGTTGGGTGACAATATGTCAATGTAGGTTCACCGATTGTAACAAATGCGCCACTCTGGTGCGGGGTATGGGAGCCTGTGGGGGCGGGAGACAGGGGATATGTGGGAACTCTCTGTACTGTCTGCTCAATTTTGCTTTGAACCAAAAATTGCTCTTAAGAAAAAAAAAAAAAGCCTATTTTTTAAAAAAATTCTTTGGGCCCAGGATGCATAGAATAGCTTCTGTTTTCCTCACCAAACCTGATGAACCCACGGATGTGTTCATTGAAGTAGATGGAAATCTTAGGCAGAACCATTTGAAGACCATAATAGAGGTGGAAACCAGACTGTGAATTAAAATATGAAGAATAAATCAGAGTTGTTACTACATTCTGTCTAAATTTATAAAATTGCATTTTTTTAAATTGTTTTTACGGTTCCGACATTTTCCCCTTTTATCGCGTCACGTTATGCTGGGCTACGTGATGGTACCGTGTTTTACGTCATCTTTTGGAATTCAGGTGGATCTCTCTCTCCACGTCCCTCCACATTCAAATCTTGCTGAGCGTGTACGAAAGCGCTCAACACGGGTCCTGGCTCACAGTAGGAGCTCAATCAGTGTTCATTTCCTGTGTTATTAGGCATCTGTCCTGTACCTGCGCTAAGGGATCATCTCTGCCTTCAAGGAATTTGCAATCTTCTTAAGAAGACAATACAGAGAGAACAGCTGAATAACAGAAATCCTAATAGTTGAATGTAGCAGTTTAAGAAACATCGCACGGTTATGCGTGGTTATAACTGCCAAAGAGAGGATCCTGGCAGAAAAACAACAGAGTTAAGAGGTGGCACCGACATTCTTGAATGTGTATCGTCTTGGAAAACCTTGTGCGCTTTGGAAGACCAGCCAGTGAGAGCGAGCCAAGGAGATGGAAAACTGCATTTCCTTCCCAGCATTCTCCTCCAGAATCTTTTATATCCAGTAGGATTCTCCAGGTTGAGCGGAGCCAGATATCTAAGTGGATTAATTGTTATTTATAATAACATTTTGAACCATGAAGCACGGGTGACCTCCCATCACCCGCTCTCCACTAAATTGTGCAACTGTAACAAACAAATAAATGGGATTTGCCTCCCTGCCAAGGATGTGCTGCAGTCATCCATCCGCCACGGTCATCAATTAAAGGATTAAATAATGAATGAACTGGCAGAGTTCAACTATAATCTTCAGACCCAAACTCCAAAGATGCTCCGTGAACAGCAGTATGGGATTTATGGATTTCATGTTCCTTCCCCTCGCTCCACGAGGGTGCACACGGCCACGAGCACCCTTGTGCACGGTCACCAACATGCACACATAAGCACGAACACACACACACATTTGCACACCACCACCACCCCCATACGCACACACACTCTTGCCCGTGGCTTCTCTTGCCACTTGCGTGGTTTTCTTCAATTAGGTAATGAACTTATTAATCATGGAAGGAAATGTATTTATCTTGGAGGGAAGTTGCTTTAATCCTTTGGTTTAGACCAGGATTGCGCTGGTCGCCTTGGCCAGCAGTCCCTAGCTGGAGCGAAGCCAGGAGACGAAGACAGGCACTCAGAAAACATCAAGCCAGCAGACGCTCAGCTTGACATGAGAGGCAGTGCCTTGGGAGAGGGGCTGTGTGGCACCCAGAGGCTTCCAGCTGCCCCCGAACAGCCACCTGGGATGCATTTGCTCCAAAGGCTGGTAAAGCCTTAAGTATGCATGAGTTCAGCAGAGATCTAAAGACACGAAACCCATCCATAATGTGATCCTGAGAGCTTGTTAGAGATATTGATTAATCATAGCGGGTAATTTACATTTATAAATCCTTTACAATGGGGCAGGCACTGTGCCAAATACTTGCCATGGATTATCTCACGGTAAGCCTCACAATAACCCTGCAATGTAAACACGGTGATTAACCTGGTCTTTGAAATGAGAAACTTGGTGCTCAGGGAAGTTGAAGCAAAATCACATAGCTTGTAGGTAAAGTCGAGGTGAGGTCCAAACCAGTCAGATGGATTCCAGAGCTCGCTTCGTATCACACCACATGCCTAACTCCCCTCATTGCTTTAGCATTCCTAAACTTCTGAGACCCATCGCATGGAGGAAAACACCCATTACCATATTCTCCACAAACTCTCCCTTAATAACAGAATGAGAAACAGGCTAAGTATATACACACGCACATATACACGTGCACACACACATACATGTGCAGCAAGGAGGTGACCGCTGCGCACACACATACACACGCACACAAATAAGTGTGTGCACATGCATCCATACGCACACACGTAGCCCAGGAAGGTGACCGAGGGCAATGCAGAGGGCACCCTTAACTCTCTCTCTCTCTCTCTCTCTCTCTCTCTATGCCCACCAGGCAGGATGAGCAGATTGAATCGAGCTTCCGAGCAGTCTCTTGAAGCATCCCTACTGTCCCCCACACCGTGACAGGAGTCTCAGAGGCTTGTTACCGCCCCAACACTAGACAGGTGACATCATCTGGGAGTCCCCAGCATCTTACCAACCTGAAAGTTCATGACACAACGTACGCAGGCTACATACAGCCCGCAAGCGGGCAGAGAGTGCCCATCGGAGCCCACGGATGAGTCACCCGCCCTCAGCAGCCTGTCTCGGAGCTAGCCCAAGGGAGCAACGATCAGGTCTCACGCTTGGCAAACACACAGCAGGGGCCTGTAGCGAAGATAAAGCCGATCCACTGAAGCCAGGTCGACGCTGCGCATACCCCCCAGCCCATGCGTTTCCACCCCGGCACCGGGACAAACAAGATCACCCAACAGATCCGCCCCCTTCCCTTTCGTCCCTGACAGCCGTGCTCCTACGACATCAGTCCTGCCGGATTTTCTGTGGCTGGCAGTACTGGCTGAGGCTGGCACCACGCAGAGGGGTACGGAAGGGAACTCTGTGTCTTTCTAGGAATGATCGCGGCTCCCCAGGCCCAGGGGCAACCGTGTTGCCTCCGGCCCCTCGAGGAGCTTGCCTTTGTCTTCCAATACTTCCAAAGGCACATGTGGCATCTGGAAACATTCCTGTGCCTTGAAAGCCACCTGCTGCCTGATGGAGGCTGCCCGCACACTAAGGCTACGCTTCCTCTGTCGTTTTCTAAAAAACAGAGTCTCCTCCTCTAGTCTCCAAATAAACTTCTCTCCCAAACACAAACGCTGACATCCAAATGTCTGGTTTCTCGGGGCCTCTTATCTCAATTCACTCGCTGGGGAAGCCGAGTCCGGTGCGGTGTTTTATCAAAGTCCCCGCACCTCCCCGAGGCACCAGCTGAAAGGAACACAGCCTGGCTGAGGTCAAGAGAACCAAGGAGAGAGGCAGCCCCCTCCGGGAAATTACGCAGTCCACCGCGGAGGAGACTATGGGACAAGTTGACATTTGTGCCGATGCTAAGCATGCAGCTGGGCAGAGCTGAGCCTGGCCTTGAGGCGAGAAAGGTAGGACTGGGTCTCCCTTCCAATGTTGTGATGCCAATCTCCACGCTTCAAACAAAAAAAGAGACTGTATTTTTTAAAATTCTAGGTCTCTGCTGATGTTAAGAAAGGATGGGACACTCTGCCTTAAGGACACAAGGCCGGCTAGGGCCATTGTCTCTTGAATGGAGACAGAAGCAACAACGCCCGAGATTCAGACGTCCTTGGCACATCACCTCTCTGCCAGGGAAGCCTTGTGGGAGCTCCAGCTCCGGCAAGAGGTCATTACCTGGACAGAAGAGCCACAGGGACATCTCGGCTCTGTGCTGTGACCCCTCACCACTCCCTGGCTTGCTAACAATGCTCAGTATTTCCTTGCGACTCACATTCTCTTTTCAGAGAACGACTCCCTAACCCCACCCCCACCCAGAGCCCGCAAGGGTCCTACTCGTCACAGCCAGGACTGGACATCGGATTCAAAACCACTCTCTGGGCCCCAACTAGTTCAACTGTAGTCTTCAAGAGGGACGCCTGGGTGGCTCAGTCAGTTAAACATCCGGTTCTTGGTTTGGGCTCAGGTTGTGATCTCACAGTTCATGAGTTCAAGCCCTGAGTCTGCTCTGCACTGATAGCACAGAGCCTGCTTGGGATTCTCTCTTTCCCTCCTGCTCTCTCTCTCTCTCTCTCTCAAAATAAATAAACTTAAAAAAAAAAAAAAAAAGAAGCTGTACTCTTCAAGAGAATTTATCTTAAAGATCCAGAGCTTCAGATAAGCAGCCAACACTGGACACTAAGACAGTGGTCACGGATGCAAGTTCCAACTTTGCCACACGTTAGCTATGCAGCTCTGGGCGATTACTGTAACTACTCCATGCAATCAGATGCCTTGAGGTTCCCCGATCTCCTGACTAGAGAGACCCTCTTTCTTCAATCAGCACGTGTCAGACTTTCTGTTCCTGGCAAGCAAATGATGCTCAGTTAGGTCTCAGAGTCTCCTCTACCATCCGTGCCACATGGAATTAGCTCGGCCTCCCGTCAACTGGGGCCACCGTCACCGCACCCCCTTGGGGACGACGGGCTGTCCGCAAAGCTCTGATGTCCTATGACTCCTCTTTCTCCAGGGCTCTCCCTCACTGCTCCGCCCACAGCCTTCCCCTTGCCGTCTGTACTCCCCGTTGCAATCTCTCCCTGGTATATTAGGACGAATTTGAACATAGTAAGTGAACAGAAAAACAGAAAAGTAGCCGGCTTCAAGTCAGTGTGCAGTCTGGATCATTTCTGTGGAAATGTCCCATAGCAAGGGCAGTGAGAAAAGCCCACTGAGTTCTGAGATTAGCAGTGAGTCCTCAGTGATGGCATCCATCTTTCCAGGTTTTACTGCAGTTTATAAGTCTACCTACATGGCCCCCAGTTTACACAAATTGGCCCCAAGGCAGTGACTCAAACTCAAGACACAAAACGGCAAGACGGGGCTGTCACTAGGGGGATGACCTCACCACGTCCTTCCAGCCACTGCCAAAAACCATTATCCTAGGGACACAAAGTCATCCTGGTCACCAACGACAACCTTAGACGGGAAGAGAACCAGTGTGGAAGAAACTCAGGCTCGTCAGCTACTAAATACGTCAAACAACGATTTGATTTTGCTCACGATTTTGTGAGTCAGGAATCTGCAGGGGGCGTGGGTGGGCAGTTCGCACTTGGGACCTTTTACACCATTGGGTCAGATGTCCGGGGCACTGTGGCCATGAGGACTTGACTAGACTGGATGTCCTACATGGCTCACACAGAGGGCTGCTACTCCATGCTGCTGTCAGCTGGTTGCTCAACAGGGTCTGTAGACGTGGTCCCTCCTGTGTAGTTGGACCTCTTCTGTGGGGGTTGTCTTCCCCAGAATAAGTGGCTCAAGATACCAGGCAGAGGCTAGGTGGTTCATACACCCTAGCCGCAGACGCCCCTCGGCATCATTTCCACCATATTCCGTTGGCCGAAACAGTCACAAGATTCACCCAGATTGGAGGAGAGGAGACATAGGCACCCAGTGGGAAAAGTATCCAAGAACCTGGAGACAGTTTTTTTTTTGTTTTTTTTTTTTAATTTTTTTTTTTTCAACGTTTATTTATTTTTGGGACAGAGAGAGACAGAGCATGAACGGGGGAGGGGCAGAGAGAGAGGGAGACACCGAATCGGAAACAGGCTCCAGGCTCTGAGCCATCAGCCCAGAGCCCGACGCGGGGCTCGAACTCACGGACCGTGAGATCGTGACCTGGCTGAAGTCAGACGCTTAACTGACTGCGCCACCCAGGCGCCCCATGGAGACAGTTTTTAATGGCCATTACGTGATTATCCCCAGTGCGAAACTGGGAGCTTACGATGATGACTAAATTGTCAAAAAACACATCTCTAAAAATGAATGGAATGGGAATTCAAATTCCCAAGAACCTGTCTGGTTCCAAACCAAGAACCCCTTTGGTGGGGTCACAAGTGCCCAGTAAGCTGGACAGTCCTACATTCTTTGCCTTCCAATCCAAGCAGGAGAGGGGAATATATATGCATTCTATTTACAGAAACTACAGAGATTTTAGAAACCCCTCATTTCTTTCTTCCTTCCTTCCTTCCTTCCTTCCTTCCTTCCTTCCTTTCTTCCTTCTTCTTCTTTTTTTTAATGTAAGCACCAACAGGCCACCTGACTGCCTTGCCTCCCTCAGTTATTCCAACAGTTAAACTCTGCCACCCCCACCTCCATGTTGCCCCCCGCCCGGGGCTGTGGAACTTAAGGCATAAGGAGGTGATGCCACCATGCTGAGGGCCAGAACAGAAGAGAGCTCTCCAACCTGTCATCACTCTACCAGTAAATAGTGTCTTCCCAAAGGCTGAAGCCACATCGCTCTCTTGCTCTGAAAGGATGGACGGAGCGATTGAACTGGAAGTTCTAATGCGTGCAAGGTCCTGGGGTTTGAGAGCCGAAGGGTCACTCTGACTCCTCCAATTGTTCATTTTGAAGACACTCCTCAGAGATATTTCCTGCTTGTCCATCTGGAATGACGAGCAGTGATAAGCACAGACGTTATGGGTATCAAACATGAACACCTACATCATCTGAACCGCTCGTTGGAAAGAGTTCTCATTTCCAAATGATCCTTCAAGTGACCGTAACAGATTATAGACTTAATTGCATCCTGTGCGTAGCCACAGAATGTTTCAGCTGAGTGGCTTCTGTTGCCAACGGTTCTCCCTCGAGGAGGAAGGAGTTCACGCCCTCCCGAGTCATATGTAAGAACAGCCTCTGGCCAGTCTGAAGACCAGGCAGTACTGAAAAAGCCCTCCAGCACAGCAGCTGAGCACTGGTTTTGAAGTCTTATAGCTCTGCATTCAAATCCTCCTCCTGCCCCTGAATCAGGCCAAAACTCAGCCTCTTCACGCCTCGGGTAGCTGACTATCAGATGTAGATTAGAAAAGCATTTTCCTCATTTGGGTTACTGGGAGATCACGTGAAGTGACACGAAATGGCATGAGCTTCACACAATAACTACCACCTGGTAAGCACCGAACAGACGTTAGCTATTACGATTATACCAGAAATAACTAGAACGTTTGGGGGTAATGCTGAAGCCCAAGCTGGAAGGAAAGAGGACGAGTCAGGCTTCAGGGGCCTCACGGCAGTTCTAGGCAGTCAAGGAGACAAATCCCACGAGATCAAGCAAGGGAAAGAAGATGCACAAAATCGTGCAGGATCTGGCACTTGGAAAGATTAGAGTCAACAGAAACCACAGATAAGCAAACGCCCTCTAGTACCGTGCCAGAGGCTCTTGTGGCTCTCAAAAAATGTTCCGAAACATCGGACAACCCAACGTCCACATCCAGAAAGAAAGACTTGTGAGGTCAAAGAGTAGCTGGTGTCTATAATACAGGCAGATACAGACATTGAGGAGAAGTATCATTTACTGAGCACCTACTATGTGCAAAGTGTGGCATAGCCACTTCTGCAGACATTATACCATGGACGCCTCACGCTACACGGAAGAACTGGAACCCTTGCCTCTTTTTGTTTAAAGGTAAAGAAGTCAAGGCTCGGAGATGTTAACGTACTCAAGGTCATGAGTCAGGACGCAGGGGCACTGGAGTCTGAAACCCAGCTAACTCTGAAATTGCCAATTTTTTACTCACTCCATCTTGAAGTTTCAGAGAGGACGAGCAGGTGCTGAAGGGCTTCGAGAGATGGCTGGCTCCTCTGCGGTGAGGAAGCGTAGAAGATTGTCCTAAGGTCCCGTGTCGCAACTGAAATATCAGCCTCTCATGTTTTCCTTCAAAATCCCATTGTCTGATCCCAGTTGCCGTTTCCTGCCAGAAAAGCAAAAACATGAGGATTCGACTCTGAATCCGTCGTTTCCTGACCTTTGCACTTACTTCCTCCGCAACCGTGATTTTCCACTTCCAGTCGAGCTCCTGAAGGAGTGGCCGGGCCTTCCCTTAAGCGGTTTGTTCCGAGGAGGCACTGGATTGGCGGTGCCCGAAACAGAGGCCCCGGTCAAGGAAGAAGGAAGGTTGCCAACTGGGCAAGAGACCTTAACGAGCGGAAACGCGATTACAAAGCGTTCCTCCAGATCGGAATTTGCATACAATGAAATACACACTGAGGGAACCCATTGAATAATGAAAGCTAGGTCACAGGCATGATGTAGAAGTGACCTTAACACAAGGCGTCTTTATCGCCGGGCTGGCAAGTCAGTCGCGATTTTTCGTTTCCAAAAGTGGCATTGCTCTAGATTACACGTTTGTTTGTTTGCTTATTTTTTTTTTTATTTACTTATTTTGAGAGAGGGAGAGAGAGCACAAGCAGGGGAGGGGCAGAAGGAGAGGGGGGGAGACAGAATCAGCGTGGAGCCCAACGCGGGGCTCAAACCCACAAACCCACAAGATCATGACCTGAGCCGAAACCAAGAGTCAGACGCTCAACTGACTGAGCCACCCAGGCGCCTCTCTCTGTTACATTCAGAACCGTGGTTGGGGCGCCTGGGTGGCTCCGTCGGTCAAGTGTCCGACTTCGGCTCAGGTCATGACCTCGGGGTTCGTGGGTTCGAGCCCCGCGCCGGGCTCCATGCTGACAGCTCACGGCCTGGAGCCTGCTTCGGATTCTGTGTCTCCCTCTCTCTCTGCCCCTCCCCTGCTCGCACTCTCTCTCTGTCTCAAAAATAAATAAAACATTAAAAAAAAAAAAAAAAAAAGAACTGTGGTTTGTCCCCTGGAAAGCAGCTGAACATCTTGTCCCCTGTACCTAAGACACGTGATGACAGGGTTCACGCACACTCCTCATCCAGCGCCATATGTGGATTCAATCTGGAATGATTCTTTACAGGGGGATTTGAGTTTAGCATTGCATGGGAAATGCCTGTGTCAAGAATTCAGTAACATGTTAATGCACTGTGTCGAAACAACTATGCTGGTAAAACACTTCTCATTTCGCTCCATCAGAGAACAATAGTATCACACACAACTCAGCATTCGCCATCTCATCAGGTTTCCAGAACATACTGTGATCAGTTTACCTGCAGTCATTGCTTCTCTTGTCCTGCGTGAAAGGCTGGAGCTTCCAGCATTCTGGATCCACTACGGAAACCTTTTTCCTTCGTGCATCTTTCCCAAAGGAACTCTGTTTCGGGTATGATTATATAATCCCAGAGAGAAGCTTGCCCGTCGACCCCAAACACGGCCTTCTTCAAATAATGAAATGGAACCCTGGGCTTATAAATAACGCGCACAAATTCACCTAGGTGGCAATCGGTGGAACCGAGCTTAGAACCCGCTCGCTGACTTATAGACACACGTGGGTAAAGCAAGGGTTCAGCTAAGGCAGGGCAAAATTCGAAGGGGAGAAAATGAAAGCCAAGGTGACATCTGGTTTTTAAGTGAGAGAAGATATATATAAAAAAGCAAGTGGCCCACATAAGTACTCAATAGCTATTTGTCAATTGAAAAATAAATAAATAAATAGGGGCGCCTGGGCGGCTCAGTTGGTTAGGCAGCCGACTTCGGCTCAGGTCATGATCTCGCGGTCCGTGAGTTCGAGCCCCGCGTCGGGCTCTGGGCTGACGGCTCAGAGCCTGGAGCCTGCTTCCGATTCTGTGTCTCCCTCTCTCTCTGCCCCTCCCCCGTTCGTGCCGTGTCTCTCATTTCAAAAATAAAAAATAAACATTAAAAAACCACACAAAAATAATAATAAAATAAATAAAATCAGTGAAGTGCAAAAAAAAAAAAAAAGGTTTCATCTGGTTTGTATCTGGTTTAATTTGCGTGAAAAGAAATGCACAGTTTCTCATATTTAAAAATAGACCCTTTTAAGCAAGCAAGGAAAATAGTATGCTCTTGGGGATAGGATGAGAATCTCTAATTTTATACCAACTCAACATACGAGATTTCAGATTGATATCTTATGAAGCAATACGTAGCAATGTATCATTACCTCAAAGTTCACATTTGTAGAATCTGAAATGTCTAAGTAACAAATTATAAAGGGCATCAGTAACATGCAATTTTGAGCATCTTCTGTTACCTTCTGAGGACAAATTCTACCCTGGCACTTGCTGCAAGAGAAAAGGCTCTTGTAGAAGTCAACAGCCTTTGAGTCGAATCCTAGACTAGCCACTAACCAGCTCTGTGGTCACCGAAGAGTCACTTAACATTTCTGGGTCTCTGTGTCTTCAACTGTAAAATAAAAATGTCTGCTTATGTGATCTCCATAGCCCTTTCTTGATCAACAGTGCATGATTTGATTTTTTTTTTTCTCCCCAAAAGACCAAGAAGAATAGAGACAGTGATGGATACGACCATAGCTCTGAGGGTGGCTAGAAGCCTTGCTTAAAGGAAGAAGTCAACAGCCAGGGGTCCCACTGAGAACAAGAGACATCCTGGGAATTCATGTCTTCTTTGACATTCTCCTTCCCCCTCCTTCCCATCTCCTCCACCCCTTTAGGGGATCCCATGCATTACGGGAGTCGGGACCTCTGGCCCACCTTTTATAATCAGGGCTCTTTCCCAAGGACCTCTGGTTTTTCCCTACCTGTCCCTCTACCTTCGTGACTTGGAATTTCCGGGACGTCTCAGCGTAAACACCTTTCAGAGAAGGCACACATTCAATTTTGCAAGGGGAGGAAGGTAGCAGATAAGACTGCAAAATCAAAACTTCAACTTAGGGAATGCTGTGAAGGAACTTGATGGTGGATAGGAGCCAATATGTGAGAATTACGCCGGGCCGGGGGTGGGGGGTGGGGGCGAGGTGCTCTCTTCTGCTTTTCGGGAGGTCCCAGAGCTTCTCACCCACATATGACTTGCAGCCAGCCTTCCAGGTTAGGAACTTAGACGACTGTGAAAACAGAGCTCCAGCTTCTTAAATGGATGTGTGTTTTGGGGTGGGTTGGCTCTAATTTCCTTTCCCTGACTCTTAAGTGGGTTGTCCGTATTTCTTCCCAATATAGTCTTTCTCCCACCATGTCAACCCTCCCAACCACTATTCAGTGCTTTGACATTTATTGCTAATAAAAATAATACTACTTATCATCTGAAAGTTAGTAGTATAGTTTGAAAGTCTTATGTACATTTATTTTTCCTTGGATTTATGTCACCCTCTCCTCCAAGCAAAGAAGAAACAAATAAAAGCACTTTGTCAAATTTATAACCTACTCAAATGCAGAGATTCCTGAATAGGAAGCAGACCAGGGACACTTGGCCGAGATTAACTTAACTAGAAAACCAAAACCTTACCTATGGTGCTTTGAAGAACGATGTCAGTCTTTGAAGATTGTATCCACACACAAAATGTGAAAAGTGGATAACTCGGGCAAAATTACCTCAGTAACGGAGGACTTCCAGATTTACCTTTTCCCAGAAATGCTCAGGTAACAAAGGCGAAGGGGGTTTTCTGGCCTCAATTATGTCCGAATAATTGTTTCAATTCTCTGCTTCCTTTTGAGTGTGAATATCCAGGCTAAAAGGCTTTAAAAAACAGGCCGAGAAGGTTTCCCAGACGTGAAATAGATTTTACAAAAGAAACTTCTGGCAAGTTTAATGTAAGTAAATCAGAAACATATGGGCTATGTTTCCCTCAAAATACCCATGGGTTTGAAAGCCCAGAAAACACATAAAAAGTAGAGGGAAACTGTTTCCCAAAGCTAAGCTTATTTGAGGAACTTCATGCTGTACCAGAAAGCCTGGCTCGGCTCCCCAAAGCAGAGGATGAAGTCAGTGGTCAGGAAGTCCCCCAGCCCCTACCCTATTGCCTACGCCAGTCTTCATTGCTGAGGATGATGTGACTGATGGCCCTATGACCTGTGCCTGTGGGTGTGACTGAGAAAAGCATTGCTCAGTGCTTCCCATACTGAAGACATGACTTCATAGCTCCTCTGCAACCATCTGCACTGAATGTTTACACAGCCTGTGTCTGTTCTTGAGGGCTTCGCATGCTAAACAATCGGGCTGGTGGTAAGCGTACGTTTACTGAACGCTTCAGCATGTGCCCCGTGGGAAGGATAACAAAGAAATGGACAGTCAGATGCCGGCCCAGGAGGTGCATTGTAGACGCACACTCGGAAGGGACTTTGCGATTCCTGAGTTCCTCCCTCCAGCCTGTGTGGCAATTCGGGCCACCACTTCCAGTCCACACAGTGGGAGGAAAACTGAGAAAAAGAAAAAACAAACAAACAAACAAACAGCTTGAGTATGGAGAGTCAGAGAACCTGAGATCAGGTCCCGGTAAACATGACCTACGACCTGTCAACTGACCCCTCAGAGTCTCGGTTTCCATCAATTAAAAGAGAATAATGGTCAAATCAACTATAGGCGTTCCCTAGGGCACCTCTATAAATATTATGTCTCTTCCCCACCCAGGTCCTTAAATAAATAGAAAAACAAAACCAAGAGGACGATAGAGACTAGAATTTTCACCTTTATTCCCGAGGGAAGCCAGGTGAGACGACAGAGTGGAATGAGAGATAAACTGGGCTTCCACCCGAGCCCCAGAAGGAGGCAGACGGGTTGCTCAGTCTCAGGCCACTCTGGGCTGGGGCAGGTGTCCACACGCTGGGGGGATGTCAAATTAAGGCTTAGGGCTTGAGGAGTAGAGGAAATCTCAGACTCTCAGTAGACAGGTCACTCCCAAAAGGAAATAGGAGAGCCAGGCTCAGCTCAGCTTGTCCAGGTTATTCTTTCCAGACTCCCAGTCAGATAGCTCCTCAGCTGCCATGAAGAGGAGTTGATGATCGGGCAGAGAACATCCAACGGTGACTCATAAGATGCGTTTTCTTCACCCAAATGGAAGTATTAGGAGAAGCCTGCTAAACAAGGGAAAGCATGTGAAAGCCTTCTACGCTTTTGCTCAATTCATCCAACATTTATGCAACATCTACTATTTCCTCAGTCCTCGCAAACTTAGTTTAAATAGGACGTCGTTCCTTATTTAAGATTACAGTCTGGTAAGAGAAAGAGACAAGGAAGCCAAAAATGACAGTACACAACGGATGTGCTAAGTAAGATACTGAAGTCTGTACAAAGTGTAACCAAAGTGCAGAGAAGGGACATCTAATTGAAGGGACGGCTAGGTGAGCCTTCTTTGTGGAAATGACATTCGAGAGCTAAGGTCTAAAGAATACAAAGGAACCAAGTGGTGAGAGAAACCAAGATTTGGGGAGACCTTCAAGGCACAGAGAAGCCCAGAAGAAGCCACAAAGGAAAAGGATGGGACATTTCAGAGAACTGAAAGTCATTCTGCATGATTGTAGGAGAATTCATCTTAACGTTAACAGGAATAATCAGAAAAGAGCATGACAAGGGCGCCTGGGTGGCTCAGTCAGTTGAGCGTCCAACTCTTGATTTTGGCTCAGATCATGATCTCAGGGTTCATGGGACTGAGCTCCATGTCAGACTCTGGGCTGACAGTTCAGAGCCTGCTTGGGATTCTCTCACTCCTCCTCTCTGCATCTCTTTCTGTCTTTCTCTCTGTAAATAAATAAATAAATGAATAAACAAAAAAGCAAAAAGACATGAAAAAAAGATGTGAGATGTATATATGCACACATATACACACATACACATACATATAATGGAATATTACCCAACCATAAAAAATAATGAGATCCTGCCATTTGCAAAGAAAGACACAGATGGACCTAGAGGCTTTGTGAAATAAGTCTGACAGAGAAAGACAAATACCATATGATTTCACTTATATGTGGAATCTGAACAACAAAGCAAAAAACAAAGGCAGAAACAGACCCATAAATACAGAGAACAAATGGGTGGTTGTGTGAAGGGGAGGAAATGGGGGAATGAGCAAAATGGGTGAAGGTGAGTGGGAGATACAGGCTTCCAGTCTTGAATGAGTAAGTCGTGGAGGCAAAAGGCACCACATAGGGGAGATGATCAATGATATTGTAACAGTGTCATATGGTGACAGATGGTAGGTACACTTGTGTTGAGCACAGCATAAGGTATACACTTGTTGAATCACTATATCACACACCTGAAACTAATGTGACATTATGTATCACCTGTACTTCAGTTTTAAAAATTAAAGGACTTAATTTAATTAAAATCTCTGACATCTGAAAAATTTCTGATTAACAAAACGGGTGTATGTGTGTATGTGCATGTGTTATAAGTGGAGACTAGAAGAATGCATCCCAGAATATTAACAATGGCTATACCTGGCTAATGGGATTGTTAATTATTGTTTTTCACTTATCCTTATTTTCTATCACAAACATTTATAATTTTTTTTTTTTTTAGAGTGAGAGAGAGAGAGCAGGGGAGAGGGGCAGAGGAAGAGAGAGAATCCCAAGCAGGCTCCACATTCAGCACAGAGCCTGATGTGGGGCTCAATCCCATGACCGTGGGACCATGACCTGAGCCAAAATCAAGAGTCAGATGCTCAACTGACTGAGCCACCCAGGTGCCCCTACAAACTTTTTTATGAAATTACTAATAACTGACATGATCACAGGAAGTTTTCCATGTAAGTTACCCTTTCAAATGTTCCCAGCATTAGGTTCTTTTGTATAATATTGCTGGCTCTTTGCAGCAATCAATAATCGGGTCCCATGGTTCCAGGTTACGGGGGCACTCTTCCTGCTTCTCTACCACCACACCAGAGACCTTCCAGACGATTTGCAGTGAACATTAGGTGAATACAGCAGTACGGTGCCTCCCTGGTTCCCATTGGCAGGATTCATCCAGTTGCAAGCTCAGGAAAGAGGTCAATTTCTTCATTCATTCATTCATTCATTCACCAGTGTTTACTGGGAGAGACCCTGTCCTTGGTGCTGAGAGTAGAGCCACAAAACAGACTCATCCTGGCGGCATGTAACACACGGAAGAAAAGAGCTACGAAGACTCACGTTTCACTCCTACAGAGAAGACTGCGTGTTTTTGCACCTTCCTGCAGACACCGTTGCCCTATTTCATTTCCTTTGTGTTTCCACAGTTAATATGTCAAGATCAGCCTGATACACTTGTTTTTGGATACATGAATATTTCCCTTTTATTTCACATAAATACGGTATATACAAAGCAAGCCATACACATTCCTCTCCATTTGATCTTTCACTTAAAAACATATCTTGAAGGGGCACCTGAGTGGTGTCTGACTTTGGCTCAGGTCATGATCTCACGGCTTGGGAGTTTGAGCCCCGTATTGGGCTCTGTGCTGACAGCTCAGAGCCTGGAGCCTGCTTCGGATTCTGTGTCTCCCTGTCTCTCTGTCCCATTCCCACTCACACTCTATCCCTCTCTGTCTCTCAAAAAATAAATAAATGTTAAAATAAAAATAATTTTGAAAAACATACCTTGAAGATGACATCATAGCTGGATAGATATGGTAGATACTTGATTTTGCATATAAGCAAGCATGACTACGTTTCTAGAAGTAAAATATGCACCTGGGATTTTGATAGACATTACTAAATTGTTCCCCGTAAACATCCCAATTTACTCTCCCCCACCCCCAGTGCCCCGCTGTCTAGTACCCTCCCTAACCCAACATGCTATCAAACTCTTGACTGTGGCCCAACCAGTACGTAAAAGGCGTTAGTTCATTTTTGTTTTCATCTGCATTTTTATTGTGAGTCCAGAATATGCTTGCACAGGATTAAAGAACCATTTTGCTAAAAGCCTGTTTATTACTACCACACACAATCTCTTTAAGAGACAAGGACTTGTAGTCCAGGAGAAAAAGGAGTCCAGCACTCTCCAGGAGAAAAAAAAAAAAAAAGTACAACAGTGTGCAGTACAAATGTGTTCGCAACCACAACTGTGAAGCAATTGACTACGCTTTCCACCTATAACCTGAGCATTCAAAAGCTGCTTTCTGAGACTACGACAGAGAAATCACAGAGGGGACAGAAACCAACACGCAAGGGCTTGCTATACACCAGGTCCCAAGCTCTATAGACACTCTCATTTAATCCTCCTAACATTTTTAATCCACGAGGCTTGGAGAGGTTAAGTACGTGCTCAAACTCACGTAGATTATGAATGGCAGAGAAAGGACAGAAGCCAGGTCCTAAAGCCAGCACCCATTTTTGGTGCATAACACCACACCACCTTTTGCTCCGCTAAGGTGTTTGAAGGGCCTGCCTTCTGAGATTCACAGGCTAAGAGGCCATCTTTTGACTTTCATCATGACCTTCTACACAGAAGTGTACTAGGGTAGTGCCTATCTCTGGAGCCCAAACGTAGACCTCGACAAGATTTCTCATGCTCCCAGCCTCCCCTGAGACTGACCTGTCACTTGAGACTCGACACCGAATTAACTTGCTGAATTATTGAACATACCCAATTATTAGTACCAGGAATCATTCAGAGATTTAAATATTATTTATAAGACCCCCCAAAATGGCTGGGAGTTGGTCTATGCGTTGCAAAACTGCGTCATTTAAAGCCGGCGAGGTAGCCCAGGTGATTTCTCAGCGGCATGCTGGTGAGTCACGCTGGGAAGGAACACAACAGAACCCCACAGCAGTGCCTTGAGAGAACCACATCTGACAACTGCAACCTCCAAACAAGAATTCCAGCCCTTGGTGTCTCCCGACCTCTCATCAGAGTCCCTAACCGTCCGATGCAGAACAATCGGAGGACAGCGTCTTCCTCCGACGCGGGGGAGTAGCTAGAGATTAGTTCAGGCAAAGCAACCCCTTCCCACGTAAGGGGTAAAGAGCCCATCAGAGGAAATGTTGCTCCGAGATTTCAAAACATCCACAATGTGTGCTTCCCAGCAACCTGCCCACACGTGTGATGCTCCCTGTGGGGGATGACGCAGGGTGTGGTCTGGGGATGATGCACTGCTGGGCCACCAAGACGAGATAATTACGGAAATTGGGAAATAAGCATTTAGGAACTTTTCTAGCAATTTGGCAGAGTAATTTTATGTCTGTGGAATCTAATAATAAAAAAAAAATTGGGGCTTGCAAAAAAATTTTATTGAAGCCATTAAAATGAAGAAGTGTTTTGACATGTGACAAGTGCTCACACGACAGGGTCGCAATTACTCAGGATAAGGAAGCCCACGTGCGCTCTAGCACATAACGAAGGGTTTCCAGGGTCCCCTTCGTGGGGAGGGCCGCATGGGGCATGGTGCCTGCGTGCTGGATCAGTAGAACCACAAGTCCACCACTGCAGGGCTTTGGCCAAAGTTGAAACTACCCCCAGGACTACCGTCACACAACTGTTGCAAATGGAAGTTGTGTTTAACATTTGCAAAGTGGTAGTGGCACCTGGGTGGCTCAGGTGGTTGAGCGTCCGACTTCGGCTCAGGTCATGATCTTGCGGATCATGAGTTCGAGCCCCACCTCAGGCTCTGTGCAGACAGCTCGGAGCCTGGAACCTGCTTCGGATTCTGTGTCTCCCTGTCTCTCCCTGCCCCTCCCCCGTTCACACTCTGTCTCTCTCTCTCTCTCTCAAAAATAAAATGAAAACATTGAAAAGTTTTTTTAAAAAAAGAAAGAACTGATTTTGTACTTTAAAAAAAGAAGACTTGGGGTGCCTGGGTGGCTCAGCAGGTTAAGTGTTTGACTCTTAGTTTGGGCTCGGGTCATGATCTCACAGTTTATGAGTTCGAGCCCCGCATCAGGCTCTGTGCTGACAGTTCGGAGCCTGAAGCCTGCTTCAGATTCTGTGTCTCCCTCTCTCTTTGCCCCTCCCCCACTCATGCACGCGCACGCATGCTCTCTCTCTCTCTCTCTCAAAAATAAATAGACATGAAAAACAAGTTTAAAATGTGCCAAGCGGCTTCTTTGGAGAGAAACTTCCATTTGCCATTTCAAGAGAGGTCAGAGCCAAGACCTCCGAGAAAATAATTGAGGAGTTATGTCACATACTCCAGAAATCCGTATCGAAGACATGGGGATAGCCTAATTCCAGAGAGCTGTCAAGAATTCCCGAAGGACGTGCTACGTGAAGGAAGCCAGACACAAAAGGATAACTATGTGTGACTCCACTCAGAGGCGGTACTTAGACTAGGTAGATGCATAGAGACAGAGTAGAAGAGTGGTTCCAGGAGCTGGCGGGGAGAGGTAGGTGGGGAGCTAATGTTTAATGGCTACAGAGTTTCTGTTTGGGACCATGAAAAACTTCTGGAAATGGATAGTGGTGATGGTTGCATAACATTGCGCATGTACTCAATCCCACAAAATTGTACGCTCGAAAATGGTTAAAACGGCACCTAAACCTACTATAGCACTGTATGTTACCTATACTGAAATTAAAATGAAAGCTGGCTAAAATTTTACAGATGGTTCCAATTGTAAATGTTGTGTACGTTTGACCACAATACATAAATAAGAACTCCCAATGGGCCATCTGAGTGCTAATTGCTTATTTCAAACAAAAACAGAACAGCTTCCAATAAAGCAGCCTCTCTCTGAGGCCTGAGTGAACACCAAAAATTAATTAATTATTTAATTAATTAGTTAATTCAACTACAGAGTTCATCCCATTTGGGTCTGGTTATTGCACTTGTAAACCAGAAAAATACCTTTTGCTCCTGGTGAGAGACTCAGGAGTAAAACAAACAAACAAACAAACAAACAAACAAAAACAAAAAAACAAAACAAAAAACCCACATTATTTAAAAATGCAGTCAAGAATTCTGCCAGGATTAAAAACCCCCTGTGATTCTCTGCATCAATAGACACTCTTAATTTATCCCATCTTATTGAAATTGTCCCCACTCCCATGCAAACTCTGTCTCCTTACCTACCACCTGAGCTGATTCGACTAATCAGATTTGCTCGGTCAGACCACCAGCCTTCGTGTGTAAACCTGCAAATGCTCTACGTAGTTCAGGAGGGTATCATTCCATAAGACATATTCTATTCTTCATTTAAGATCTATACGAGGGGCGCCTGGGTGGCGCAGTCGGTTAAGCGTCCGACCTCAGCCAGGTCACGATCTCGCGGTCCGTGAGTTCGAGCCCCGCGTCAGGCTCTGGGCTGATGGCTCAGAGCCTGGAGCCTGTTTCCGATTCTGTGTCTCCCTCTCTCTCTGCCCCTCCCCCATTCATGCTCTGTCTCTCTCTGTCCCAAAAAAAATAAATAAACGTTGAAAAAAAAAAAATTAAGATCTATACGAGTCTCCAAACCAGCTCTCAACAAACTATACTCCATAAATTTTAATGGTTTTATATTCTCTCAGGACGCTTACATCTTTCTCCATCCTTCTGAATCACGATTAGCCTAGATGTTCTCCATGTATCCATTCGGCAGCCTCTCCTTGTGTCTGTAGCTTCTCGCTTGGCAATCCCATCCACCCTCTCAAGTTTAGTAAACGCCGTCTTTCTCACTATGAGTCTGAGCTATTTCTCCCCAGCCTCAGGTCTCCATGTTGATTTCCTACTGAACAACTCCACAGTGGTGTCCCACAATCGCTTCAAACTTGGCGTGATCGAACATTTATCACCTTACCTCCCAAACCTGATCCTATTCCTGTGTTAGGCAGGCGTTTCTACAAACGACACCACCTCCATCCTCCCAGTGACCCAAGCGTGAAACCTTCCTGGACTTCGGTGGGATCCCTCTAAGTTATCCCCCGCCTTCTGGTTTTCTTCCCCTCGACCGATCTGGCACATTCCCTGATTAAACTACTCCTCAGCCCATCTGAGGTGTCAGAAACCAGAACAATAGTTGGTCATTCTCTGCAAAGACTAGAAAGTTCCAGGGACCTCAAGTCACACAAACCAGAGGTCAGTGAAAGCATAGGTACGGAGAGCTAGAATTGTCCTGGGATTTAATAATGGGCACCCAGAAGCTGGAGATGCCCCACCAAACTGCTAAGCCTAAAGACATTACCCCTAATATTTACAGGGGCAGCAGCAATTATAATATATCCTCCCATCCTATAAGATGGAGGTCAGCACCACTGTCAGAAAATGTTGGGTGAGTGAGGGACACGTGGGTGGTTCAGTCGGTTGAGCATCCGACTCTTGATCTCAGCTCAGGTCTTGATCTCAGGGTCCTGAGTTCAAGCCCTGCATTGGGCTCCACGCTGGGCATGAAGCTTACTTTTTAAAAAAAATGCTAGATGGGGGGCGCCTGTATGGCTCAGTCGGTTGAGCATCCAACTTCGGCTCAGGTCATGATCTTACAGTTCGTGAGTTCGAGCCCCACATCAGGCTCTGTGCTGACAGCTCAGGGCCTGGAGCCTGCTTCAGATTCTGTGTCTCCCTCTCTCTCTGCCCCTCCCCCACTCACGCTCTGTCTCTCTCTATCAAAAATATTTTTAAAATTTTTTTTAGTTTTAACAATGCTAGATGAGTTGGAGACTTTGCAGGATAGGATGGGGGAAGCTCTTCAATCTCTCATCATGTATTGAGCATCATTTATGCGCCAAGCACTGTACTAAGGAGCTAGAGACACGGAGAAGCAAGCCACGTCGGAATTCCCAGTCCAAAGAGAAGACACAAAATTGTAACACAGGGTGATCCTGTTTTGCTACAGATAGTTGCAGGACATCGGAGGACAGAGAGAAGAGTCCCCAGTACTGTCGGGAGCTTGGGTGCAGGGCTACAGATTATGGAAGCCTTCACAGAGGCTGCTACCTCTGAAGTTTGAGCTGGCATTTCCAGGACAAGGAAAGATCACTCTAAAGGAGAAGAGCCCTCCAGGAAAAAGAACCACGAGTGCAGAGTGAGGACAGGAGAGCACATGGGCTCTGAGGAAATAGCTAGTGTTATGGCATGGCCATGAAGGGCGGTGGTGGAAAATGATGCTAGAGAAACATTCAGGTCCAGGATCACACAGATTTTTGTGCTATAAGCTAACCTGGACCCTTGACCTTCTCCCGGGACCGAGAAGCAAGGATCACAAATCACAATTAGCCCTGAGAGTACGAACTTACATGTATGTCATCTGTCAATTCTTCTTGTTTTGTAACCCAGGAAAGGAGTTACAATAGGAAGCAACAATTTGCCCAGGGCGTTCTGATGATCCTCGCATATTACACTCGCTCATACAATAAAAATCCCACATGCAGAGTCTCTGCTGAGAGCTAAGGCTGACCGTGGAAAATAGATTCGGTGACGTGAGGGGAGTGAGGATAAGGTAAAGCCCCTGGTCCGGGGCACTCCTCTTGAAAGCAAGCCTGAAGGAAGCAATCGGCATTTGCAGAAAGAATAGATTGCACACAGACTTAATGAGGAAAAATAAACACCTTTCAAAGGCAAGCGAACACTCCCTGTAAGTCATTCCGAGCCAAATGTGCCAAACCCCAGAATGTGCTAGCAGCACTTACGGTCCTAATATCCCAACAGCCGTAAGATAAACAATTAGCCTTCGTCATAATCAAGAACAAATGGTCAAACACAAGCACACAACCTCTCATCTGAACGTTTTAAAGGGTCGCTTTGTTCTTCTCAGCTTATGTGTTTGTTGCAGGGGCAGCAAAGGGAATTCTCAGCACGGTGAAGTTTTGCTGATGCAAGGAGCTTATGTTGATTAAATAGAGACCGTGGGGGTACAATCAAGCGTCAACTTTAGACCCGGATGGAGCGAGATTTGAATGACAGCTCACTCACTTAGTAAATATGACTTTGAACTGATTTCCTTGCGTCTGTGAATTTCTCTAAATTGTGTGGCACAGCGCCAGGCACAAAGTAGACGCTCAGATATTCACGGGTTCCATTCCCACCTGTCACGCTCACGTGAGAGAGTGTTGGCAAAGATAGCCATAGCGATTCCCCTTTCTGTATCTATGTCCCTTCCCACACTGGCTTTGGGCTTGCCAAGTGGCTTGTTTTGACAAACGACACGGAGGAAATGTGGCATCTTGAAGCAGACACCTGAAAAGTGTGCACTGGAGTTTTTTCCTCTTTTGTTCCTCTTGGGAATCTTTAAATCACCACCGTGCAAACAAGCCTGGGCTAGCCTGCGGGATGATGAGAGACATGCGGCCAGATCATCTTAGTAGCCCAGCCGACACGGAGCCGACCGCCAGACCTGTAAGGTTGGCCATCATAGAACAGCCAGCCGGCCCATTCTAAGAACCACCCCGCCAAACCGCTAATCATAAGAAACAACAAATGCTAATTTTGGAATGGGTTGTTACGCAGCAAAAGCTGACAAATACACTCCTTAAGTGTTCAGAGCCCCCTAGTTTGTGGTCTCAGGTCTCTCCATACTCACCATTGGACATCAATACATCAACATAAAAATGATGTATCTCAAGACCGTAGCCCCAGAAGGGTCTCTCTTGCCTATAGACATTTCACCCCTACATCTTTTTAGGACCTCAAGTCCAGGGCTAGCACTAAACTCACTGTAGTCCCCAACAAAATAAAATAAAATGTTTCTCTTCGGCTCTGTCCTCAATATGTAAAACATGAAGATTGCTGTCCACTATTCCTCCTTCACATCTTTTACACCCAATCGGTCACCAGTTCTTGTCAGTGCAACCTCTTAAACACCGACCGGCTCCTTCCCTCTTCCTTCTCCCTGTTATTTCTACCCCATGAAAATCTCTTACCTTGGTTCACCAAACTATTGCAATAACCCCTCAGCAATTTCCTGCCTTCAGAATCTTCCCCCACCGAGGTCACTTCCATGAACTCCCCTGCTGGAAGCTCTTTCACATGTCCCTGCTGTGTATGGGATGATGCCCAAACGCCTTAACCTATCACATATGTCTTGCCCAAACAGTGGCCCCTCCACTGCCACTTCCACCTTCTGTCATATCCCGTGACACTTCAAGTTCCCCAGGGAGCCCCAGGGAGGCCTTTGCACCTGTTGTTTGCATAGACATGGCACGTCAGTCCTCCCTGTCCTCTTTTGGAATTTCTACTCATCATCAGATTCAACTCAGAAGTCACATCTGGTGTATAAAGCCCCCTCTCATCCTTATCCCCAAAGAAATCAATCTCCTCCTCTTCCAGACTACCACTGGGCTTTGTACATTCCTTGAATGTTGACTATTACCACACTATATTTTAGCGAACTGTTAATAGTTCTCTACTCCCCGAGTCTCCAAACCTTTCCACGACCCTCCTTATTGCAGCCTGGGGAACAGGATCCAGTAGACAATGAGCAATCCCCAGGGCACCTGGGTGACTCTGTCAATCGAGCTTCTGGCTCTTGATTTTGGCTCAGGTCATGATCCCAGCATCGTGGGATCAAGCCCCACACCAGTCTCCACACTGAGCATGGAGCCTCCTTAAGATTCTCTCTCTCTCTCTCTCTCTCTCTCTCCCTCTGCCCCTACCCCACTCACGTGCAGTCTCTCTCTCTAAAATATAAATAAATAAATAAATAAATAAATAAGAGCATTCCCCCAGAAGTTCATCTGATGAATGAAATTTTAGCACCCTTCCCTTCTCTCTTACAATATGCTAGCTTCATGGGTCTGTCACTAACAACTTCCAAATGCAAATATGCTCATTTTACAAAGTTTTGAACAAAACTGTTAACACAAAAATAAAATGTCCTAAGATCCTTGGATTTAAGATTGCTTTTGCTATTTGTAGTTCCCAGTGAATTAGATGATGCAACCTTGTTCTGGAAGGCCATGTACGGCTCTGGCCCAAAGGAAGAGGTTCTAAGAATCAGGAATCTGATGACTTTTATAGCAATCTTACATTCTGATCAAAGAGAGGAGTAAGACATATGAAGGCAAGCAGTAGTTTTGGAAACTACCATAAAATTCTGGAGGCACCATATGAAATATGTCAAATCCCTTCCCCACTAGGGTGATATCCTGGCACGAGCCCAGACATCATATTCTAGAGGGTTGAATTTCCTCTAGAATTAAGTTCCATAATTCTACGGGCCTGAGTCTATGGCAATGATTCCTAAGCCTGCCTACGTATCAGTGTCACTTGGAAAGCTTCGGAAAGCCACCGTTTCCCAGGCTCTCTTCTCAGGGATTGTGATTCCACCAAGTTGAAGAGAAGTCTGGGAATTTTGTAGTTTTCAAAAACCCCAACAGGTGATTCTGATACAAAGCCCCATTTCAGAGCTGGGCCACCGTATAGAAACTTGACCCGCTATCATTTTTCAGCTATATCTACCCACTACGGAGCAGTGTTTTCCAACGGGAATAGGTCTCTAATTTCATAACAACGGTTAAAGGAAATGTAGGATTCACTTTACGTAAAGTCACCTCAGGGGCACTTTCCTGGAACACATCTATTGCCCAAATATGGAAATTACCTGTAGAGTTTTGTATTTCAATATCTGTATTATCACCACGTTAAGCATGCAATTTGGTATAATCTTGGGCAAAACACTTTCCATATGAACGTATCTAAGTTTTTTTCCATAAAAATCAGTGAAACAATAATTATTTCATGTGTAAATATTTACAGCCACTGCCCAGGGACATATCTACACTGCAGAGTAAGATAAATGTCTGTGGCAGGATAAAAATGTACCGCCTGGGTGGCTCAGTCGGTTAAGCTTCTGACTTCGGCTCAGGTCGTGATCTCACAGTTCGTGAGTTCCAGCCCCACATCAGGCTCTGTGCTGACAGCTCAGAGCCCGGATCCTGCTTCAGGTTCTGTGTCTCCCTCTCTCTCTGCCCGTCTCCCACTCTGTCTCTCTCTCTCTCTCAAAAATAAACAAACATTAAAAAAAAATTGTACCATCCACACATAGATAGACACTGGTTGCCTACCCACCCTCAGTGTTATTCTTGCCAGCAGGACCTATCGAATTCCAGGCAATGACTCATCATGAGTCCAAGTTAATTGCCGACAATTCTATTTCCCTTGGCAAGACGCTAACTTTGGCAGTCCTTCTTGAAGCTAGGGATGGCCTGTGATCTAGCACTGGACGCTGAGATTGGCAAGCCAGCCTGTTGATGGGCTTCTGGGAAATAGTTTTTTCCCTCCTTGACAAAGGGAGGATCCTTTTTTGTCACCCAGACCCATGCTTCCCTTCTTGAATGTAAAGGACTAATAGCATGCTGACCGTGATGTGTCAAGTGCAAGGCCCAAATGCCCATAACCAGAGATGACGAGAAAGAGGCTAAGATCTTGACGGCATTAGAGAGTCATTGGTCCAACCACAGAACTAACAGCAGACCTCTTATTAGGAGAGACAAGTAAGTATCTGTATTGTTAAAACCACTGTGAGCCTTGATTTCCAGTACCTGCAGCCAAAAATACACCCTAACTGAATCAATTTCTGGTCAAGGTTAAGTATAATCTGCAGGAGGCAAGTAGGCATACTGGGGGTCAGAGTCTCGTGCCATAGAGTGGAGAAATAGCCCCAAGGAAGAAGTATTTCAGTAGCTGCTCCAAGGATATGCAGAAGACAGGAGGAAGGGAGTACAGGCATTAACAGCTTTCCTGGAGAAGGTTTGAAAATAAGAGAAAGAAATAAAGAGGTTTCAAGTTTATCATTTGACATTCTAGTAGGGTTGTCTTTACAAGGGAAATGGATAAGATTTTTTTTTCCCCAAGATCTAAGTCAAAAACTTACAGGAGTCACCAAAACCTTCTTCACACACTCAACTACTTTTAATTCGCACTCCCCACCTGGAAGGCTCTGTCTGTGATCCTGTGTCCTGCCCAGGGGCACCACCGGAGAGGTCATATGACCATTTCAGGTCATATGAACTCCCTCTGGCCCTCGCCCTGGCTCTTGGTCAAAGGCTCTGGGTCCCTTTGACTCTGGTGGTGGTCACTACGAGCAAGCTTATCGAGTCCCCCTGGCTTCTGAAAGCCATGCTACCAGGAGATTCTCACATCTGGAACTGGTTTCTGGAAAACATCAAGAAATGCAACACACACTATATCTCCTCTCTCTCTGGTTCTCATTCTCTCTGTAACACTTAAGGAAATTAAAAAGAACCTCTTGGTATATAACACATTGGCACATCAAAGTCCCCCAAGGAAAATATTTGAATTTCTTCCATCTATTTTCCTCGCCCGTTCTTTATGCCTCTCAATGAGAAGAAAGGTAGAGCTTACATTTTATGTCAACACAAAAGGCCTCCGTTTGTGTGCATTACTTATTAAAGTATTCAGCGATTCAATGTCAAGGTATGTATTATACATACTTTTTTTTTCTAGGCCATTATCAGCTTTCTTACAACACTATTATTCTTCAGCCCAGCTAATGCTTCTGTCAAAGATTTAGCAACAAGCATGGAAAATGTCAAACAGTGGGGAAGAAACCTAGCTGTTTCCACAACTGCACAAAAAGCCCAAGTTGTCTTTTATGGAAAAGCTGCATAATTCTGCCATGAACACCAACGGATGTTTTATCAGGGGACAGAGTAGCGGGGTAGTTTATTTGTTTTTCTCTGCACACCTGAGTCCATTTCCTCTGAATACATTGCCTTTCTTCTCTTGCCAATATACTTAATAAAATAGGGCCTATGTTGTTATCATTTTGCCCTCTTCCCAGGAGGTATCTGGCTTGGAACGTGACAGAAATCAGCCGAGGGAGTCAGTCCTGTTCTGTCTGTGGAGCAGTGTGATAAGATTTAAGGGGCACTAAAAGGCTCCTCTGGAGAAAAATATTTCCCCAACCTGCTTACCAGGGTGCCTGAAATTACAACCCTTCTGCTTTTAAGGCACTGAGAGCCTCCATTAAAATGCAAATATGTGAGGTGAGTTATTTTATCAAACTATCACATCTTAGCTTGAATTAGTTTATGGCTTAATTCAAAATCCTGAAGTGATGGGACACAGGGCTGTTAAGTTTGAATGTGAGCAAAGATGATACAAAGGTTTAGGCTTTAAAATGTGTTGCCTAAGAAGCGGGCCCGGGTAGCGGGACAAAGTGAGAAAACAGAATATAGTCTGATGGCCCCAAAAATGAGGTCCAAAGTTCATACGGAAGGGCCTGTGCTCTCGACAATCCTGGCTAAGCCACAGCCACATGGCCGGTCCATGTGGTTGAGAAGTTGTCATCCTCACGCTTCAAAGAGAAACTCGAGGAAGGGTCAATATGCATATGGCTTCCTTCCCCCCAACTTGAATTGGGGTCCTCAGTTGGATTTATTTACCATTTCTTTCCCTCCCGAGCGTGCTCGGGACTCTTACCCACTCCCTCCCCAGAAGTTTCAGAGGCTCCAGAGAGCCTATTGTGGACACAACCAGTGCTCGTCCATATCTCCATTTCTTCCCCTTCCCACCCTCTTCAAGTCGGTCATGGCTGACGTGGGCCAATGGCATATAAACAAAAACGGTGTGTCTTACTTCCAGGCAGAAGCCTGTAAAAGCTGGCTCACGAGTCTCCACGCGCCCTTCTTCTGCCACGGTGGGCTCTGAAGCATGGTGAACTTGAGTAAAGAAAGATGCTACAAGGCCAAAGCAGCCAAGAATGGCGAACACAGAGAACAGCTACCTGGGAACGTGCTCAGACTTATAGATGCTCGTAACCGAGCAAGAATCAGCTTCTGCTGTGTTAGATCACTGACGTTTTGGTGCTATTACTTCAGCGTAGCCTAGTCTGCCCTGACTGATCCTTACCCTGTGGATCACACCTCAGGAGATATCATCAGCCTCCCCGCCCCGTTACCATACACTTCTCATTCCACAAATGTTTACTGAGCACCTACACTGTTGAGCAACTGTGCCAGACGATATTATAGGTAAAGGGATTTAGCAGCAAAGACGAATAGGAAACACAAAGTCCTTGGACGCGAGGAGGTTACATTCCAGTCAAGGAAGAAAAATTGTAAGTCAGTTTATCTGTTAGGAATAGGTTTTGTAGAGGATAGCAGAAAACCCAAATAATATCAACTTAAGCGAATTATACGTGTAGTTGCTCTCAAATAAAAGAAGTCTGGAGGTTGGCACTCCAAGGCTCACAGGGCGGCTCTACAATGTCATCGGGGACCCAAACGCCTCCTATCTTTCTGATCCTCCATCCTTGGCACTTGGCCTCCACCTTCCAGAGCACCTCGTATTCCAAAATGGCTGCCAGGGCTCCATTAGTTGCACCCTCATTCCAGCAGGAAGAAAGAGAAAAGAGGAAAGGCAAGAGGAGGTGTCTCCCACCTGAGCCAGGCCCGGTTAGAGCGCTTTCCCTGAAACTCTAGTCCACAGGTACTACTTATGACTTATTGGCTACTCCCACCTTCAAGGGAGGCTGCTAGGGAAATATAATCCCAGCTGGACATATTTTTGCCACCAAGTAAACAGGGTTCAGGGCACCCCAGGTGGCTCAGTCGGTGGAGTGTCTGACTCTTGACTTTGGCTCAGGTCACGATCTCACAGTTTGTGAGATCAAGCCCCATGTCTGGCTCAGCACTGACAGTGCAGAGCCTGCTTGGTATTCTCTCTCTCCCTCTCTCCCTTTCTCTCTCTCTGCTCCCCCCCCCCATTCTCTCTCAATACATAAACTTAAAAAAGAAAAGAAAAGAAAACAGAGTTCTATTAGTAAAGAAGAGAGTAAGTAGGCATAGAACAGTCTCTTCCATGATAGATAAACAAACCAGGTTTAAACTGGTGATAGGTATTTTGAAGGAGAAAAAAAAATGTGATCAAAAAAATAAAAACAAAAGAAAGAAAGAAAACAGTGTAGCTTTACCCAGGGTAGGGGAGAAGGCCAGGTGGCGCTGGAATGATGAGAAAAAGTCCTTCATGGAGATAGCTGGGGAAGGGAACCCCAGGCAGAGGGAATGAGGAGGGACTGATTGCCAGAGCATCGAGGAAGGGAGCCCCCAGTTGGGGAAGCAGGGGGAGCAAGGAGGATGTGGTTGGAGATGAGGGCAGAGAGGCAGGGAGAAGCCAGGTCATGAAGAACCTTGCGAATTTCATTCCGAGCGTGTTGGGAGACAAGCAGGGGCTGAGAGACAAGCAGAAAGTGACATTACCTGAGTCTCTCTGAATCCTGTCATTCTGGGGGCTGTCTTGAAAACTGGTTTGTAGGGGCGCCTGGGTGGCGCAGTCGGTTAAGCATCCGACTTCAGCCAGGTCATGATCTCGCGGTCCGTGAGTTCGAGCCCCGTGTCAGGCTCTGGGCTGATGGCTCAGAGCCTGGAGCCTGTTTCCGATTCTGTGTCTCCCTCTCTCTCTGCCCCTCCCCCGTTCATGCTCTGTCTCTCTCTGTCCCAAAAATAAATAAACGTTGAAAAAAAAAAAAGAAAACTGGTTTGTAGAGGGATAAAAAGGGTGCCCAGGAAGGAGGCTGATTCAGACATCCAGACAAGAGATAATGGCGCTAGACCCGTAGTAGGAGGAAGAGGCTGTGCTAAAAATGCCACCACAACCAGAAACCATGAATTTTTCCTGCTGCAAAAAAATTGCAGCAAGAATGAAGTTTCGTTAAACCCCATTGGCCTTGATGGGTAACTTTTGCTTCCAGAGTTTGGCTGCTCATCTGCAGCCTTAGAGAAAGCTGGGCTTTTCCAGAATCGGAGTCTTGCTCAGAGAGTATGATTGATGGGGGCCAAGGGGAGGCTGAGAAGGAAGGTTGTTGAGACAAGTCGTGAAGTGGGGGACACTGGACTCCTAGCGGGATGCAAAGGGAAGCAATAGAAGACACCCCACCCTGGAGTGAGTCACTTCTTGTTCCTCACCTGCGGCTAATGCCTGGCTCCCGCCAGCTATGGGTACACGGCTGGGCTATCTGCCTGCCACTGGGTGACCTGTACCACCTTGGTCTCATCTCTCAGATCACCCTTGGCCTCATACTCTGCTGCCCACTGGTTGGTCCCGACCCCACCTCACCCAACCCCAGTGTGGGGCTCTCGAGCATCTCAGAAGAAAGAGAAAACTTGACTTACAGAGTCCAATGGTTAAGCATAAGGGCTGAAGGCAGACCGTGAGTTCGAATCAAGTTCCTTTACACTCAGCTGTGTCACTGTGAAAACTTACTCAACGCCTTCCTGCCTCAGTGTCTTCATCTGTAAAACGAGGCTGTTAAGATCTACCTCAGGAAGCTTGGGTGGCTCAGACAATTAAGCGTCAGGCTCCTGTTTTCGGTTCAGGTTATGATCTTGCAGTTCATGAGTTCGAGCCCTGAGTCAGGTTCTGTGCTGACAGCGCGGAGCCTGCTTGGGATTCTCTCTCTCCATCTCTCTCTCTGCCCCTCCCCTGCACGCACTCTCTCTCTCTGTCTCTCAAAATAAATAAATAAACTTTATATATTTTTTTTCAACGTTTATTTATTTTTTGGGGGACAGAGAGAGACAGAGCATGAACAGGGGAGGGGCAGAGAGAGAGGGAGACACAGAATCAGAAACAGGCTCCAGGCTCTGAGCCATCAGCCCAGAGCCTGACGCGGGGCTCGAACTCACGGACCGCGAGATCGTGACCTGGCTGAAGTCGGACGCTTAACCGACTGCGCCACCCAGGCGCCCCAATAAATAAACTTTAAAATATATAAGACCTACCTCCTAAGGCCCTTGTGAAATTCAGACGACTTCATGAAAAGCACTCAGGAGATTACACAGCACACAATAAACCTCCCAATTAAAGTTATTCAGTGTTTTCTTATCATCTTGCAGCACGACTCAGAGTGAATCCCACTCCCTCCTCAAAACCCCTCCCCACCCCAGCCTCCATTTATGCAACTTTCCCCGGCTCATCTTGGGTTTGCTATTCACAACACGGAGTCTGCGTCTTACGACACGCTGTCCTGTTCTCTAATTGTTGGTATCGCTCAGCTTGGCACTTGAACCCACGCTAATTACTGTATGCTAATATATAAAATCACACCCCGTCCTGATCCTTCACGTGCCTGTGCCTTAGCGCTTCTCTCCGATTCTTGGAGGAGATTCCCGCAAACCAATGGTAGCCCCCACCCCAGCACCTTCACGCTAAACGGTGCAGCGCTAAACAGCGGGTACAGATGTCTTAAGTACCGGGTCCTGACAGAGGGGTTTCCATCTGGAGGACTCCGGTAATCCAGCGCGTCAAGGAACCTAACGGGAGTGGAGGGATGCTTCGGAACGAGAACCGACATCTAAATCTCTGGTTAAGCCAACCGTTCTCTGGGCAGGGCCGATGCTGTCCTGAGGAGAATACTGTCTTGCATTATCTTCTTAAACGCCTCCAAATGCCTCAGGAAGTGGTCTGACCTAGTCAAGGTGAAAAACTACAACGTTCGGGGCACCTGGGTGGCTCCGTCGGTTATGCGTCCGACTCTCGACGTCAGCTCAGATCATCATCTCCCGGTCTGTGGAATCGAGCCCTGGGTTGGGCTCTGTGTTGACACCGCGGAGCCTGCTTGGGATTCTCTCTCTCCCCCTGCCCCTCCCCGGCATGCTCTCTCGCTCAAAATAAATAAACCTTAAAAAAAAAAAAAAAGGCAATAAAAAATAAAAACTATGACTTTAGCCTCATCCTCAGGCCTCTTGGTCCAGTGGGGGGGTAACTGGCCCTCAAAACAAACTCTTCCAGACCCTCGGCCCAGGGCGTCTCCCCCGATAAGGAGGAAAATTTCCGAGAGGAACTTAGGGGCCCGCTGGGAAGCTAACCTGCACACAGCCAGCTTTAGCTGAAGAAGGAGCCCCACACAGTCCAATAAAGAACTTCTAGAGTGCAGGGCAGTATGCTTGGCCGCCAGAGGCCTCGTCTCTGCACAGCCTCTGAACACAGCCAATACTGCTAAGGAGGGGTGCGGAAGAGAGATCAAGAAGCAGAATCTGCGGCCAGACTGCCCACACTCCAGCCACAGCCCGACCGCTCACTGGCTGCGTGACTTTGAGTTCCTTTCACTTCCCTGCGCCTCGAATCCTTCATCCGGAAAGTGGCCACTAGAACAGCTTCCAATGCTTACTTGTTTTAACGAGGATGAAAGGGTTTTAAATGATCATAGAGCTCAGGACAATGCCTGGCTGTAAACATTATCCAAGTGTTTGGTAAATAATTTTGAATTGCATATCGTATTTATTCGTGTGTGTGTGTGTGTGTGTGTGTGTGTGTGTGTGTGTGTTGAGCATTCTAGGACCTGGGAAGGTAAAAGAATGTCTTGCCTTTGAGAAACTCACGGGTTTTTTTTTAATAAATAGGCTGGATTTAACAGCTCTGGGAAAGGAACTGGTCAAGTTCCTGCAAGAACTGAAGACAGACAGGGAAGGAAGGAAGGAAGGAAGGAAGGAAGGAAGGAAGGAAGAGAGGGAGGGAAGGAGGGAGTGAGGGAGGGAAGGGAGACAAGAGAGGGAGGGAGGGAGGAAGGAAGGAAGGAAGGAAGGAAGGAAGGAAGATAGAAGGAGTGGTGACCTCAGAGGTAACAGGAGAGGCCAAGCCGGCATCTGTAACTGAGTAGGATACCAGGTGCAAGGGGGAAGTTGAGTGATTCTCGACCTTACCTTGCATCTAAATCACCAGGGGTGGGAGGAGCTGCTAAAACCCAGATTCCCAAGCCTCCCCTCCAGAGTTTCTGATTCAGTAGGTCTGGGTGAGATATGAGAATCTGCATTTCTTTTTTTTTTTTTAATATTTATTTATTATTTTTGAGAGACAGAGAGAGACACAGCATGAGCAGGGGAGGGGCAGAGAGAGAGAGAGGGAGACACAGAAGCAGACTCCAGGCTCCGAGCTGCCAGCACAGAGCCCAACGTGGGGCTCGAACACACAAACCAAGAGATCATGACCTGAGCCGAAGCTGGACGCCCAACCGACTGAGCCATCCAGGCGCCCCAAGAATCTGCATTTCTAGTAAATTCCAAGGTGATGCTGATGCTGATGCTTGTCTGGACACCCACTTTGAGAACAGCTGCCTTCCAGAATCAGAAAGAAGCATGGGCATAGACCCAGGACTATGAAACGCCCTGGCACTCTCTGGGGAGAGAAAAGTAGATTGGCATGATTGGACCCAAAGTGGCAAATGACAGCGGTGGGAAAAGGAGACAGGAGCTGTTCCCACAGCGAAGACACTTGGGCGAATCCTGTCCACTTGGAGGTGCTTTGGAAGTTTACGGCCTTGGGTGACATGATCAACTTGTAGCTCCAAAACTATCATTCTGGCATCAGTGTGCAGAACGTACTAGAACAGAGGGAGACTAGACAAGGGAGAAGGGCCATTAGAAGCCAGAGAGCAATAACGAGGCCAGAGCTGGTGTGGCTGCAGTGTGGGAGGAGGAAAGAAACAGCAGTCTTGGGGCACAGAACTGAGCAGATGGGCAGAAGCCTGTATGGGATGTGAGGGAGAAGGAAGGACTAAAAGCTACTCCAAGCTCTTCCTCTCTGATGCAGGGGTGGAGGAGATCCTATCGACTGACAAAGGAATGCAGGGGACAGAAGAGATCTGGGGAGAAGAGAACGTCATAAATTCCATTTACAAGGTCTCTGTGGCATCCAGGGTGCCCATTAGGCAGCTAGAAATCCAGGTCTGGAGCTGAACAAAGAAGCCAGAAGTACAGCTGGGGGGCTGGGCACCTCTGTACGCAGGTCCAGGTTCGATCCAGGCTGTGGTAAGATGGCCAAAGCAGGCGTTGGGCGGGGAGGGGGGCGGGGATTAACTGAGGAAAGAGCCAGCACAGAAACTTGACCTCCCTATTTCAAATGGGCTTGGCGATGGAAAAGCAAGAAAAGAGACAGCGAGAAGGAGGAAGGCGCGTAGAAGTTACAGCCCAGCAGGACTTAACAAAGAGTCTGTAGCATCCTGGTGCCAGCGATGCCATGTCTCCAGCATCACAAAGTCTTCTGACCACACCACGCTGAAGGGCAGGTGTCGGTGCTGATCACTGTCTGTTCCCAGGTCCATTGGCTGTCCTTCCCCGTTCAGCCCCAATTCCGCCAGTTACACCTCCCAGGCTCCTTTGCCCAGCGGCTTCTGGTTAATTTCTGCCAAAGAGAGGCACTGGCAGGAGGCTGGAGGGAGGAGAGCCTTCCTTCCCCCCTCCTCCTCCCCATCTCTGCCTTCTGTGGCTCCTCGTCAGACCTGTGCTTACGGTTCCCACCAGGCACCCAACACCTCACAACGACTTGCAACTTCCCGAATGGATTTCCCTCTATTGAACTGGCTGGTGAACCCTCAGTAGCCCTGGCCGGTGGCCGCTTGATAAACATATGCTAATGCATCACGTTCTCTCCCCCTAACTCATTTCAGTCTTCAGAATCCTATTCAGGCCAGGATTATCCAAGTTGATATTAACAAAGCCTTCCATTGAAAAGTTAAGGGGAAACATAATTTTAAAAGAAGCAGTGAGGGAAGATAAAGCTAAAATAAATAAATTGTAAAACATAAAGCAGGAGAATGATAAAGTAGTTTCAATGCTGTTTTCTTGATAAGACTCTGAAAATAAACAAACTTCTGACAAATATAATTAAGGGAACATTTTTAATTAGAAATGAGGAAGGAGATAGAACAAAAATGGAGAAAATAGATTTTTTCCTCCAAATCCAATGAGGATGTTGTAGGCTAATAAGTGGAAATCTTCAATGAAATGAATAATTTCTACAAAAATATAGATTACTAAAAATAACTCAAGAAGTATAAATCTAAACAGAATAATAACCAAGGAAGAAATTGGGGAAGTTATCTGATAACAACCTAAAAAATGTACTTGGTCCCAGCGTTTCCACAAGAACAATTTTCACACTTTAAAGAAGCAGATAATTCCGATGTTGTATAAAACATCCCGAGTGCTAAAAGAGATAAGAGTACCTTTATGTCCATTAGGCAAGCATGATCTTCTTCCTAAAGCCTGATAAAGGTAAAACACACAAAAAGAAAATTATAGTCACATATCACAGTGAATATGAATAAGAAAACTTATGCAAAACCCTCCCCTCTAAAAAGGAACGTGTTTTACTGTATTGCTTCAGATCTTTAGAGGCAAGATAAGTTCTAGGGTTTTTTTTTTTTTCTTGTAACCACTTCACTGAGACATATTTCTTACGCCATAAAAAACGTGGAGCACCTTACAAATGTGGGGGTCATCCCGGCACGAGGAGCCAGGCTAATCTTCTCCGAATCCTTCCGATCTTAGCATGTGTGCTGCTAACACGCCAGCACAAGGGATGATAACTTTATAAGTTAACTTGGAAGAGACTACAAAGGATGGACAGCTTGTACATTTTGAAAGTAAATAACCATTTGGCAAGGCTAGGACTCAAACCGAAGGGAAAGTATCATCTGGAGAAAAGATTCACAGCAAATACGGAAAGGGTTCATTTCTCTGTTATGTAAAGAGTTTATGTATCTTGACACCAGAAACTTAAATCCCTAATATGTAAACTGGCAAAGAACTGAAGAAGACGATTCATGAAAACAGAGATGCTATGAGTGAACGAGCATGTGGGGAAATGTGCAACTTCGCTTATAGTCGAGCAAATGTCCACCCAAATAATGCTGTAGCATCTTACGGCCACTACCTTCGAGGGACTTTAGAAATTATTTGGTATTAAGCATAAGAGACTCTTAAAAACTGAGAACAAACTGAGGGTTGATGGGGGGGTGGGAGGGAGGGGGGGGTGGGTGATGGGTATTGAGGAGGGCACCTTTTGGGATGAGCACTGGGTGTTGTATGGAAACCAATTCGACCATAAATTTCATATATTGAAAAATAAATAAAAAAATAAAAAAATAAAAAATAAAAGAAATCATTTGGTATTACAACACCGCGGTGAAACTAGTCCCCTCACGCACCGTTAGTAGCCGTATGGCCTGGTATCATCTCTTGGTAATCCATACCAGGAACCGTCTTAAAACTCCATAATATATCCCTTTGTCCTAAGGGATTTATGAAGAATATAAAAAATAAAGGTAGAGGAGATATTCATGGCAACGTCACTCTGACAACCAAAGTAAGTAAATAAAAGATGATCTAAATGCAGCAACAGAATTATTAAGGAAGGGTTGTAATTATTGTTCTTAATTACAATAAAAATCACCGTTTATCAACTACCCTCAGATACATCACTTCTTTGAGTCCTGAGCAGTCTCAGGAGGCAGGTAGGAATTACTAAGTAAGAATCAGAAAAAATACGTGGTTCGCCTCAAATCGCACAATCAGTGGCTTTCGAACAACCGCTCCCAAATCCCATGGTCTTTCGATGTTAAGGGATGGGTATGAGCCTCTGCTCTGAGCCTCGGTTTCCTCATCCATGAAGGAAGGATGATGCAAATACTACAGAGTGATGATAAACTTTAAACGAAGCTCTTACGTGGCTGTGAAACTCTTAGCACGGGGTGTAGCACACAGCCAGGACTTGATTATTAAGACTAATACTGTCTCTCTGTCTCTCTCTGTCTCTCTGTCTCTCTCTCTCTCTCTCTCAAAATAAATAAACATTAAAAAAATAAAAAATAAAGGGGAGCGCCTGGGTGACTCAGTTGATTAAGCATCCAACCTCGGCTCAGGTCATGATCTCGCGATTTATGGGTTCAAGCCCTGCATTGGGCTCTGTGCTGACAGCTCAGAGCCTGGAACCTGCTTCGGATTCTGTATCTCCCTCTGTCTCTGCCCTCCCCCGCTCATGTGTGCTCTTTCTCTCTCAAAATAAATAAATAAACTAAAAAAAAGAAAGAATACTGATAATATAAAATTGTACCGATTCAATATGATTACAGCAATGTAAATAAACATCGCAAGTACACAAGGCCCAGACAGAATAAAGAATAATGAAAATGGGGGCAGCGGGAGCGAGGCAAGTGTATAAAAAAGCACTTTTCTTTGAGGTATTTTGGTTTTAGTACAACAGGTAGAAATCTGGAGAGAAACAAAATTAGAAGATACAAAATCTCCTCAAATGAATTGGCATTTGGAGGGGATCCTAGTATGAAATCTGGGATCCCTGTATCTACAACATTTGAAATCCTAAACTCAGCACAAGCGCCCCCTGGAGACACCATGTGGTATGTGGGGACCGCTCGCAGATGCCCTGTTCCACTGGCCCAAGGGACCAAGGACACGTGTATTGGCCTCAATAATATACTAATGCTAGTGATTGGATTCCTTAAAGATGAACTTTTTTTTTTTTCTTAAAAAAGAGACTCAGAAGCATCTCAAAAAAAACCTCCAGGTAGTTGGGAATGGGTGCCAGTCCACTCCTGATGAACAGCAGCGTTCCAGGGGAGCGGCTTGGCAGTGAGGAAGGTCACCTTCAGGACCCAGCAGAATGTTGTTACTTCTCCCTTTGGTCATGTGACCAGAATCTCCCCTCAGTGAGCAGGATAGACTGAGCCAGCATCAGCTTCCAGCTTTAAATCTGCCAATGGGAATAATTCCAACTCCTGGAGAGACAGGTACCAGAGTAATGAGGGAAAGAGCTGGAGGCATGCCTTGGCTTTTCCTCCCAAAGGTCAGCAAGGTCCGAAAATTTCCACCCATTACAAAGGCATACATGGCAAGTTATTCTGTTGTCAGTTCCTGCATTCACCGGCTTGTGAAGGACAATTAGGATTAGGTGTAGCTGAGGGATAGAAAGGGAATCCATCCAGGCCGTGGTCTTGAGCTTGATTCATGAACAACTGTCTACATGAGTCAGAACTTACGCGGCTAGTATATGAGCTCCAAAAAAAGGAGTGACACGTTCAGCAAAGGATATAAATGAAGAAGGGAAATGTCAGGGGATGACCCAGAGCCCGGCATGACCAGAGGCTGAATCCCACCGAGCTCAAACTCCTATGTCCACGTACCTACTCCCCTTGGGATGCCAAAGAGGCACCTCAAATTTAATGTCGAACACCAAGGTCCCAGTCTTTGCCCTCGCCTGCTCTGCCAATAGCCTTTCTGTCTCAGGTAAGAGCAACGCCATCCTGCCAGGCCCTCAGACTCCTCTCTCTCTCATATCTCACATCCAATCCATCAGAAAACCCCACCCATGTGCTCGTTCTACAAGATATATCCCAATTCCTCCCCCCTTCTCCTCACCATCACTACCACCATCCCAATCTAAACCAGCACTGTCCCTTGCCTATCTTCCTGTTAGCCTCTTAACTGGTCTCCCTACTTCCACTTTTGTACCCCACTCACTCTGTTCTCAACACGGCAGCCAGAGGGATCCTCTGAAAATCAAAGTGACATTACACCTTAAAAAACAGATCAATCAAAGAACTAATAAATTGGATTTTGCCAAAATTAAGATCTACCCTTCAGAAGACATTGTTAAGGGGCACCCGGGTAGCTCAGTTAGTTGGTTGAATGTCCAACTCTTCGTTTTGGCTTGGGTTGTGATCCCAGGGTCCTGCGATCAAGCTGTGCATCAGGCTCCATGCCGAGTGGGGAGCCTGATTGGGATTCTCTCTCTCCCTCTGCCCCTCTCCCCAACTCACTCTCTCTCTTTCTAAAAAAAGAAAAAAATGAAATAAAATTTAAAAAACAAGCGACAGATCAGGAGAATATTTGCAAAGCATGTATCTGACCATGGACTTAAATCCAGAATATGTAAAGAACTCTCAAAGTTCAAAAATAAGAAAATAAGCAACACAATTTAAAAACTGGACAAATGATTTGAACAGACACTTGATCAAAAAAAGATATCTGGATGATAAATACATCTCAACACGAATAGTTGTGAGATAATGCAAATTACAACCACAATAAAATACTACTACCCTGGGAATGCAAGCTGGTGCAGCCACTCTGAAAAGCAGTATGGAGTTTCCTCAAAAAACTAAAAATAGAACTACCCTACAACCCAGCAATTGCACTATTAGGTATTTATTCAGGGGATACAGGTGTGCTATTTCGAAGGGACACATGCACCCTCATGTTTATAGCAGCACTATCAACAATAGCCAAAGTATGGAAAGAGCCCAAATGTCCATGGATGGATGAATGGATAAAGAAGATGTGGTATATATATGTATGTGTATATATATATACATACATATATATACATACATACACACACACACACACACACACACACACACACACAATGGAGTATTACTCAGCAACCAAAAAGAATGCAGTCTTGCCATTTGCAACTACGTGGATGGAACTGGAGGGTATTATGCTAAGTGAAATTAGTCAGAGAAAGACAAAAATCATATGACTTCATTCATATGAGGACATTAAGAGACAAAACAGATGAACATAAGGGAAGGGAAACAAAAATAATATAAAAACAGGGAGGGGGACAAAACAGAAGAGACTCATAAATATGGAGAACAAACAGAGGGTTACTGGAGGGGGTGTGGTAGGGGGGACGGGCTAAATGGGTAAGGGGCACTAAGGAATCTACTCCTGAAATCATTGTTGCACTATATGCTAACTAACTTGGATGTAAATTAAAAAATAAAAATCAGGGGCGCCTGGGTGGCGCAGTCGGTTAAGCGTCCGACTTCAGCCAGGTCACGATCTCACGGTCCGTGAGTTCGAGCCCCGCGTCAGGCTCTGGGCTGATGGCTCAGAGCCTGGAGCCTGTTTCCGATTCTGTGTCTCCCTCTCTCTCTGCCCCTCCCCCGTTCATGCTCTGTCTCTCTCTGTCCCCCAAAAAATAAATAAACGTTGAAAAAAAAAATTAAAAATTAAAAAAAAAATAAAAATCAATTTAAAAAAATACTATTACCCAGCTATTAGAAACAACTAAAGTTAAAATAACCAATCATGCCATTATGTTGGAAGGATGTGGAGCAACCAGATCTCTCCAACTGGTAACAGGAGCGGAAAATGGTACAATCACATTGGAAAAGCATTTGATGATTTCTGTAAAAGTTAAACCTATATCCACCATATGATCTAACCATTACACTCTTAGTCATTTACCCTAGAGAATGGAAAGTGGATTCCCACGCAGAGACTTGTACAGGAATGTTCAGAGCAGCTTCTTTTTTTTTTTTTTTTAAGAAAGAGAGTATGCAAAGTGGGGTAGAGGGGCAGATAGAAAGAGAGAGAGAATTCATACTTGGTACAGAGCCTGACTTGGGGCTCAATCCCATGTCCCTGGGATCATGACCTGAGCAGAAATTAAGAGTCAGATGCTCAACCAACGGAGCTACCCAGGCGTCCCAGAGCAGCTTCATTTTTAATAGCCAACAACTGGAAATGATCCAAACCTCCAGAGAAACCAGATAAAAAAATTATGGTATGCCCATACAATGGAATAACACTCAAGAATAAAAAGGAATGAACTATTGACACCACATGGATGAACCTTAAAATAATTATGCTGTGGGAGAGACCAGGCAAAAGAAGAGTACATATTGTATGATTCCATTTATGTAAAATTCTAGAAAAAAAATCTATAATGACAGAAAGCAGATCACCGGCTACTTAGGGACAAGTGACAGGGAAGGAGAAGAGGAGCAAAAGGGAGAAATCACAAAGAAGGATGAGGATATTTTGGGGCATACAGGATGTGTTGACTGCCTTGATTTGGGGGATGGTTTCACAGATTGTATCTATCTATATACATACATATACATATATAAAAAATAGATTATATATATTATAGATCATACATAAAATAATATTACATTTTAGGTATTATATTTTCTAAGTTCTATGATATATTTATTATCATATATATCATTTATATATTATATTATATATAGATTATAATACATTATAATATTATATTATAATATAGTTATATTATAACCTAGATCATATATAATTCATATACAATATATACAGATTGTATATTATATAAAATTTTATATATGATAATATGTATGTAGATTTTATATACTTCTCTATGTAAATGTATTTATAGAAGCACACACATGCCAGAAGTTATCAAATTGCCGCAGGCAACAAAAGTAAAAGTAAGTAAATGAGACCTCATCAAAAGTAAAAAATATCTGTGCATTAAAAGACCCAGTCCAATCAACAGAGTGAACATGCAACCTACAGAATTAGAGAAATATCCATACATCTGATACAGGATTAGTATCCAGAATATATAAAGAACTTCTACAATGCAACTACAAAAAAAACTATATATATTATATATAAAATATATATAATTTTATTTATTTTACATTATATATATACATATATATGTATATATATATGTGTGTGTGTGTACACACACATACATACACAAATAACCTGGTTAAAATTGGGCAAAGGACTTGAATAGACATCTTTTCCAAAAAGGTATACAAACGGCCAGCAAGCACATGAAAAGGTGTCCAACATCACTCATCATTAGGGAAACACAAATCAAAACCACAATGAGATACTACCTCATACCCATTAGAATAGCTACTGTTTAAAACAATGTAGAAAATAGCAAGTGTGTTTAAGGATGTGGAGAAGTGAGAACACGTGTGCACTGTTGGTGGGAATGTAAGATGCTGGAGCTACTATGGAAAACAGTGCAGTGGTCCCTAAAAAAATTAAAAATGAAATTACCATCTGATTCAGCGATTCCACATCGGGGTTTATACCCAAAAGAATTGAAAGCAGGGTCTCTAAGAGATATTTGTACACCCATGTTCATAGCAGCATTGTTGCTAACACTTAAATCATGGGAGCAATGCAAGAATCCACTGACACATGAATGGCTAAATAAAATTAATATATCCAAATAATGGAATATTATTCATCTAAAAGCTGGAAACTGTGACACATGCTACAACATGAATGAACCTTAAGGACATTATGCAAAGTGAAACAAGACAATCACAAAAAGACAATGTATGATTCCATCTGTAGGAGATAACCTAGAGTGGTCAAGTTCATCATCAAAAAGCAGAATGGTTGGGGCGCCTGGGTGGCGCAGTCGGTTAAGCGTCCGACTTCAGCCAGGTCACGATCTCGCGGTCCGTGAGTTCGAGCCCCGCGTCGGGCTCTGGGCTGATGGCTCAGAGCCTGGAGCCTGTTTCCGATTCTGTGTCTCCCTCTCTCTCTGCCCCTCCCCCGTTCATGCTCTGTCTCTCTCTGTCCCAAAAAAAAAAAAAAAAAAACGTTGAAAAAAAAAAAGCAGAATGGTGGATGCGGGCAGGTAAGGGGAGGGGCAAATGGAGAGTCCTTATTTAATGGGTATAGAGTTCTAGTTTGGCAGGGTGCTATTGGTTGTACAACATGAATGGTCTCAACACTAATGAATTCTACATGTAAAAGTGGTTAAGATAGAAACTTTTATTATGAGTATTTTACCATAATTCAAACATTTTTTAATGATCAAATTGTGCACTTCAAACATGTGGAGTTTACTCTATGTCACTTTTATCTCAATAATGCTGTTTTCAATTCATTTTATTTTATTTTTTTTAAATTAAATAGGACCTGGGCGCCTGGGTGGCTCAATTGGTTAAGCGACGACTTCGGCTTAGGTCAGGATCTCGCGGTTTGTGAGTTCAAGCCCTGCGTCGGGCTCTGTGCTGACAGCTCAGAGCCTGGAGCCTGCTTCGGATTCTGTGTCTCCCTCTCTCTCTGTCCCTCCTCCACTCATGCGCTCTCTCTCTCTCTCTTAAGAAAAAATAAACATTAGGGGCGCCTGGGTGGCGCAGTCGGTTGAGCGTCCGACTTCAGCCAGGTCACGATCTCGCGGTCCGTGAGTTCGAGCCCCGCATCAGGCTCTGGGCTGATGGCTCAGAGCCTGGAGCCTGTTTCCGATTCTGTGTCTCCCTCTCTCTCTGCCCCTCCCCCGTTCATGCTCTGTCTCTCTCTGTCCCAAAAATAAATAAACGTTGAAAAAAAAAAAGAAAAAAATAAATAAACATTAAAAAAATTTTTTTTAATTAAATAGGATCATATCCTTTCTCTGCTCCAAACTTTCCGTGGGCTTCCCATCCCATTCAGAAGAAAAAGTCAAAGGTGTCAGAATGAGGCCCTAAGATGATCTGGCCCTGAAACCAACATACCCACCCCCACCTTCTCCCCACCCCAGCTACCCTGCTTTCTTCCTGTTTCTCAAACTCACCGGGTACACCCTCAGGACATTTCCAGGTCCTGCCTACTTTGCCTGGGAAGCTTTTCCAGGCTGAGGCTCTCTGTCCTCAGCTCTTTAAAGTCTTTATTCAAATGTCCCTCCCCCTCCCAGTGGGACCTCCCCTGACCTGGTGTTTACAACTGGAATGCCTCCCCATGCCATAGGTCCCCAGCCCCCTTTTCTGAGTTATTTTTCTATTTAACACTATTTCTACGATCACTGTTTAATGTACCACATTTTACTTATGTATTCTAACTGTGTTTCTACCCACCAGCATTAAGCTCAGAGAGACAGGGACCTTTTGTGGTTTTGTTCATTGATTACATCCCCCCGCAACTGTCCGGTGCCTGGCACATAGTAGGTGCTTGATAAATTTGTTGAATAAATGAATGAATGAGTGAATGAGTAAAGGAAGGAAGGAGGAACATTATATGACCTTGACAACCAGGCCTAAGGATCCTTTACGAGGGCACCCGACCCACTCTATATAGCGAGACATCTGTCAAGCTTTATGATTTAAAAAGCACATTGTTGGGGCCCCTGGGTGGCTCAATCAGGTAAGCATCCGACTTGGCTCAGGTCATGATCTCGCAGTTTGTGAGTTGGAGCCCTGCACTGGGCTCTGTGTGAACAGCTCGGAGCCTGGATCCTGGTTCGAATTCTTTCTCTCCCTCTCTCTCTCTCTCTCTCTCTCTGCCCCTCCGCCCCCAAAACTAAATAAACATTCAATAAATAAATAAATAAATAAACAAACAAACAAATAAATAAATAAAAGCGCTTTGCACAGACTCGACCCTTTCTGACCCTCACGACGGTGCTCTGGTATGATGTCCTTGTCCTTGTCTTTATTACATAGAGGTGGAAGCTCAAAAAGGCTAACTCGTTGAAGATCAAGGGGCCACAAATGGCAGAGCCAGCATTTAAACCAAGAATTTGCCACCAGCCGCCGAACCCCATGCTGCCGCCCTAAGCACGTCCATTTTTTTCAACTTTCATAGTCTTTCATTTCACTCATAATGGCATTGCTGACAGATTTTAACAGTTCAGTAGTTAACCCTTGTGCCATAAATTTCTATTTGTCACACCCAAAACTCGATACTTGAGAAGGCTACCCTTCTGGTTTTTAAATGGAAATTGATGAGATCGTGTGCAGGAGCTGCAAACCCTCTCCTGAATCTCTCCATCTACCTTGAGGCAAAAATAGAAAAGTCAGAAGCACCCAGAGCTGCGGGTCTTTGCCACTCCAGCACGGAATCGAGCGATCGTATCCCGGCATCGCCAGGCCCTGGCACCCCCACACTTAGAAGGTCAGAGGCTTGGTTGGACAGCCACGGCGTACAAAGAAAGGAGTCCAGCTGGAGACACCCATTTGTGGAGAGCACTCTCCCCTCGCGGCTCGAGGTGGCCTGATGTCTCCGAGCGTCCAGAAAAGAACACAAACAAACAGATTTTTATGAGGTCTGTAACCCAATTGACAGAGGCGAGCTCTCTCAGCCTGGAAATGTCCCTGCTCTGAACCAGTTGCCTTGCCAACAAGCCACATGTTTCCACTCTGCAGAATCCAATTTCTGAGCAACGTGACAGTGACAGGCCCAGAGACATGATACACAATTCCAAGGTGCCTTTGAACACCTGCTGAATAGGGAAGAACAGTGTAGGTCCCTGGAAGTACTTAGCAACATGGGACGGATACAGGTCATGCCCGGTTTGTGCAACAGCCCCACCTACCCCACTCCACCTGGCTCCGACAGCTTGCAAATAACAGATAAACCAAGGCCAACCCAAGTGCTTTATCGCCAGCATTATACGCATCGCAGACACCTGCATGGGATTCGCTCTTTAAATATATTAAGCGATTTAATCCGCATGAAAACCCTATGAGGGAGGTATCATTATTAGCTAATGAGGGAATGGAGATAGACATAAAAGGGTAAGTAATTTACCCTCATTCACAGAGCCAGGATTCGAACCTAGTCAGTCCTCCTCCAGAGCCCACCCCCTTAAATACTCTGTTATACTGTCATTCTCTACTATTCCTTAACTGGTGAAGCTGAGAGTTGTCCTAGTTATCATTGCTGCGTAACAAAGCACCCCAATAGTTTATAAGGTGAAACACCCATATTATGACGCTCATGGATAGTGTGGGCCAGGAATTTGGACAGGACACAGTGGGGATAGCTTGTCTCTGTCCACAAGGCCTATCTGGGGCATCAGCTAAAACAATTCAAAGCAGAGAGTAACTCAACAGCTGGGGATCATACCATCCGAAGGCATCTTCACGCACATGTCTGGCAGTTGATGCTAGAGTCCCACTGTCACCCCAGATGAGTGTCTCTCCTGGAACACCTATGTGGGGCCTCTCTGTGTGATCTGAGCTTCCTCTCTGCGTGGTAGATGGGTTCCAAACAACTGTCCCCAAAGGTACAAAGTAGGTCTGTCAATTTCTTTTTTTTTTTTAATTTTTTAAACATTTATTTATTTTTGAGACAGAGACAGAGCATCAACGGGGGAGGGTCAGAGAGAGAGGGAGACACAGAATCCGAAGCAGGCTCCAGGCTCTGAGCTGTCAGCATGGAGCCTGACACAGGCCTCGAACTCACGGACCGTGAGATCATGACCTGAGCTGAAGTCGGACGCTTCACCGACTGAGCCACCCAGGCGCCCCTAGGTCTGTCAATTTCTTAAGACCAAGAGCCAGAAAGTGGCACAGTATCACTTCCACCGTATTCTATTGGTCAGGAAGTCACAGAGTCCGGATTCAGTGGGAGGGCACACAGACCCTACATCTCAAAGAAGTCTGGGGTCATCGTTTAAATGGACCGATGGGACCATTTGGTCCGACCTCTTCAAGCTGTAGCTGGACAATCGAGCTCAGAGATGTTTAGTCATCTGTCCAAGATCACATAACTTGGAAGTGGTAGGGATAGGCCAGCAACCAAGTGCTTTCATGCCCTGTCCCTCTACACCTCTGCTTCTCACTTGACTGTACATTAGACTCACCTGGGGAATTTTTTTAAAATGCTGATGCCCCGGTTCTACCTGCAGAGATTCTGATTTTTTGGGAGTGCAGCCTGGCCATGGGGGCTTTTAGAGCTCTCTAGGGACTTGCAGCCCAGGCATGGGCTTTTTTAGAGTTCTCAGGGGAATTTCACCTGCAACAGTGTGAGAACCACGCTCTGTGCAATCCCCCAAGACGGCTCCATGAGGATAACACCCAAGACTGTTTCACCATGGCTCGCCATTTACAGAATCTTAGCCTGCTGTGGGGACATTTCCACAAAGAACAGATTTATGAGACCTTCACCTGGTTCACAAACTTCATCCTGAACCATCTGTCCTCCTCCTTCTTGCTAGCTATCCTTCTCATTTCCTCAGCTCCTGCCTCTCCTCCCCCTCAAGTACCCCTCAGGAGCAACACTTTTCTTTGAACACTCAACTCCCCAACTGAGTCAAGTCCACTCTTGGCCATTATTTGCAAAGGCCACGAATTTGGTTCTGCCACAGAGCCTGCCTGGGATTGTCTCTGCCCCTCCCCCCACCTCTCTCATAATAAATAAATAAACTTAAAAAAATAAAAATAAACAGTTGATTCTGTGAATCCATTAGGCAATTTTGTGGGGAACAAAATCCATCCACCTGATCATTTCATGGAAATAACTGGTCAGTTGCATCACATGTCACACGTGGTAGAAAACTGCCCAAACGCATTGGTCTAAACAAATATTTTCAGTGTTTCTCCTTAGATTTAGATCCTCATGAAGGCCGAATAAAAAATTTATAAGAGAGGGAGGCTTTCTGGTGTCGCTACTCTACTGGATTTACTGATTTATATTAGGTCAGAAGATCTCCATAGTTTTATCATATGCACGTACCTTCTGAGAATACTTTTATAAAATATATTTATTCTTCACTTTACACAGAGGAGTCTTTCCAAACTTCCCAATGTTTTTGTAAATTGGACTCTATTGTAAACATTCTGAAGAACAGGTATTTAAAGGAACTCTTTATATTATTATACTATTATATACTATATATATTATATAATATTATATACTATTATTATTATATATTATATATGTAATAGTGTATTATACTATTCCCTCTGCTTTTGTGTATGTTGGAAATTGACTACGATAAGATTAAAAAGGAAGGAAGGGGGAGGGGGAGAGAGAGAGAGAGAGGTAAGAGAAGAACTGGTCAGTCTTTTTGTTTTAAGTTTATTTATTTATTTTGAGAGAGAGAGAGCCTGTGGCGTGAGTGAAGGAGGGGCAGAAGGAGAGAGACAGAACTCTAAGCAGGCTCTATGCTAACAGCATGGAGCCCAATGTGGGGCTTGAACTTACGAACCATGAGATTATGACCTGAGCCAAAATCGAGAGTCAGACACCTAACCAACTGAGCCACCCAGGTGCCCTGGACTGGTCAGTCTTCAGGAATTCTACGGTAGAGTAAAAAATCTTTAGGTAAGGTAATATGAATAAGACACTCCTTTCAAAAGTAAATCTGTATTATTTCTATGTATGTGTGTATTTCTATGTGTGTAGTACGAGTGTGTGTTTTCAAGTTGTATACATGTACGTGTAAATATACATGAAACACATGTGTGATATATGTGATACATGTGAAACATACATATCATATATGTTTTATAAATTCTAAGTTCCCTAGTCTGGCATTCTAAAACTCTAAAGCGATTATTCTTACAAAGCATTTGTCTCTTTCAGTCTTGACTTCTCTCTGTCTCTGGGTCTTACTGTTGGGCAAGTGAGAGGTTCACATCCACCTTGGTTTGTAAAAATCCCACCTGCTTTATAGGTACAGTAAAACCTTGGATTGCAAGTAACTTGTTCTGCGAGTGTTCCACAAGATTTCTAACGAATTTTAATTTGATAAACAAGTGATGTCTTACAATACAAGTGGTACGTGATGCCAAACGTCACATTATCACAACTGAGACAATGGTTCGTCTCTCTCTCTCTCTCTCTCTCTCTGTCTCTCTCTTTCTCCCTTGTTGCAGACTTGTGGGTGATCATCTCCCATGCTCAGATGCTCGGCCTCAGGCCGCAGTGTTTGACATAAATCAGTGATGTTTCAGAACGTTGGAAGGTGCCCACAACTAGGACTAGTGTATTTTTTTGTGACGTCAAAGCACCTGTGGACAGTCCTTTGCTTTTCCAGACAAGAGGAAGCTTAGAAATGCTTTGCTTCATTCTAGGTCAGACTGCCTGCAGATAGAGACCCTTTCCTCTGCTGCCTGATTGCCAGTTACATTAAACACAGTATATGACAAGAGTTTATTAATACTGTACGGTAATCAACATCCATGCGAGCATATACGATGGCCCCCATGCAGAAAAAGATTCCATTGAGCCAATAGATAGTGATTCTGTTAGTGATAGTGACAGACATAACAATTCTCTCTCTTGTCTCCCTCGCACCAGCCACGAAGGTTTTCAAAGATAAGTGCAGGTTCATTCGTTTATTTTTCTTGATATTTTGTATTTTCTTTATTATTTTGTATTGTATTACAGTATTGTAATCATTTTTATGTGAATATTTTTGGGTTATGGAACGGATCGTCTGACTTTCCATTATTTCTTATGGGAAAATTCGCTTTAATATACAAGTGCTTTGGATCGCAAGCACGTTTCTGGAACGAATTATGCTCGCAAAACAAGGTTTTACTGTATACGTGTATACTTCACGACGTAGTCTGGCTTTGGGCGGACACAGCGACTTTCTACACAGCCTGAGATCACTTCTTCCACCTGTCCTTCCTCTACGTGGGTGACCCTATGAACTCCCAGTCCCGCTCCAGTCCATGGCTCAGAGTTAATCAGTTCTTCCTTCGTGCCCCGTTCACTGAGGTAAATTCCACGAGGCACTGCTTTGTTTATGAGGCACTCATCTGTGTGGATTCCCCGGGACTGGAGAGACAAGACGGGGAAGGCACCACAAGCCCGAACACCAACAGGCGAGCGCAGCCCGGAAGCAGGAGCACGCATGATGTCAGAAACAAGAGGAAGGCAGCATTCTGGAAAGCCACCGAGGACACCCTGAAGACCCGGGATGGCGTCTCACTCTTGCGATTTTATTTTTATTTGCTTCTTCCTCTCTGCTGCACATAGCTAGCTGGGTGGGCACTTAAAGCCCCGTGGTCAAAACTCAACAGCCGGTGACATGATGCCCTAACTCCTAATCCAGATTCTCTTGACAGAATTCTTTTCATTAAGAGTATGAACTAAAAGACCCAAAGGCAAGGCTTTATCCTTCATCCCTAAGCATATTTTCCCCAGAATACTTTAGTCAAAGAGAATCCAGGCCTCTTCAGCTCCTTTGTAGGACCATCTGAGGAAGAAACGCAAAGGACCATTTCCCAAAGGGGAGAGCTGCGTTACATGAACCTGCTATAGCCTCCTGGCCTTCTTTCAAATACTTCCTTTCCACCAGAAATATCATCACTAATGTCACACATACACACACACACACACACACACACTTTTTTTCAGTATTAAAAGAATAAAGGAGTTTTTTTTTTAATCGGTCAACATAAATGTCCATAGAATACTTTCTAGAAAAATCTCTGGGCAGAAAATGACATAACTGTAAATGTTGCCTTTGTAAGCTGCGGGACAGTCATTTTTATATATAAGTAAATAAGTAACAGAGTATAGTCCACGAAGGATAGAAATCAGATACTGGCCTGGTTGAAAGCCAATGCTTAAGTTAATAAAAAAAAAAAAATTATCAGAAATACCAACTGGAGTGGTTTTCTTTAAAGTGAAATGAGCACAAAATGGAAATGGTGTAGAAAGTCTCAGCCCTTTCTTTCCTAGCTCTTTATTTACTACTCGCCCAAGAAGATGCCTTGAATTAATGCATCCTATGAGCCAGTGGTAGATTATATTTTCTCAAAATTTCCATAATAATGATACCCATCGCACATGTACTTCTTGGCACTCCTACTGGGGTGGGGGGGGTGGTCTGTGGTCCCTCCTCCTGAAATCTGGGAGCATCCGCGACTACAGAGGAAGCGATGCTTTGTGGCTTCCAAGGCTAGGTCAATAAAACACCTGGCTCTATTGGGATGTTTGCTCTTGAAACTGAGCCACCATCCCGTGGGGAAGCCCAGGCCACACAGACAGCCACGTGTGGGTGCCCCCAGCCAACAGCAACAACCACTCACACGGACACGCAGCGAGGAAGCCTTTGAGATAACTCCAGCCCCAGCCATCATCCGACCGCAAACTCATGACAGACCCTGAGCACGAATCCCTACCTGAGCCCAGCTAACCTCCAGGAGCACAAGAAATACTAATAAAGTAATTGTTGTCATGTTAAGTCCCTACATTTTGCGATAGTTTATTATGTCGCAGTAGATAATCGGAACATATCAATTGTAAAATATCAGCCATACGTGATGGAATAGCCTGCACTCGCTAATAGAAGGTATTAGAAGAAAAATTAATTTCATCGAGGTGGGCTGTCCACGCAATGATGAGCCTCTTTAAACTTTAGTCCTTTACAGTATCCAGGGTAGCCACACATGCATCTTCTGTTTTGATCTTGAAGAGCTCTAACAAGCTTAATAAGTGAGAGTTTAGACTCTAGAGCCCGACATACCTCGATTAGAATCCCAGGTTGGCCACATTCTGGCTGTGTGACCTCGGGCACGTCACTCCAAGCCTCTGTTTCCACATGTGCAAAATGGGGACAATAATAGCATCTGTCTCAAATGGTTCCTACCAGTGCCAAATGGGCCGATGCACACAGCATGGTACCGAGCACAGAATAAATGTCCAACGAATGCGAGGTCCTTTTAGGGTGGTACTTGATGATAAATGATAGCACGTTTCTCAAAACCAGCGTGTAATACATTTCACATCCTATATCTTCTTATAGCTCATAAGGGGCAGGACCTATAATTATTCACAATTAAAACAACCAGTTCAGACAGGGCATTTGACTTGCCCCGGATCACACAGCCTTGGGGGGCAGAAGGGAAGTCCGACAGGTATTTAAACCCTAGTCCGGCTTCCTCACCTCTCCCCTTATCATGGCAACTTCTCCCCAGTGGCTTTCCAGCCTATGATGAAGCACTTCCAACTCTGGGGAACTCACCACCCACGGAGGCAGCCCTAAGGATCCATTTTCCATGGGCTCTGTCTGTCACATGCTTCTCCTTCTATTGAGCTGGAATCTGTCTCCAGGTAAGGGCCCTCCGTTGGTCTAGCTCTGCCCCGCAGGGCCCCCAGAAATAAATCTGCTCTCTCTCACATAACGGCCCTTGAATTGTTAAAGACCCAATCATGGAACCCCCCACCAAGTCCTCTTTCTTCCAGACCCGACCTCCCCAGATTCCTTAGCAATTCCACCTCCAACACTTGATCGCAAATACCCCTTCCCACCGGGGCTCCTTTCTCTGCCTCAGGCTTGACAAGAGGCATAGACTATTGATGACCGGAGAAGCTTTCTTCCTGCCCCTGGAGGCTTGTAATACATTTAGGCTTTCTCAGGATGACACATACTCCAGGAGTGCTAAGAATCACTGTCAATCTCTCTGGCCTCGTGAAGGACTCTGGCATTTCACCACGTAATCATTCTTTTTCCTCCCAAGGGGCTGCCTGCTTGAGGAAACTGTCATATTCTCTAGCCAAGGGGAGCCAAAGCGTTCTGAGGCAGATAAGTGTGCCTCTGCCATGGGGTTCCTTCCAAACACCCTTCTGATGCTTGTGGTAAAGGAGCTAAAATAACGTGCAGCCATAGATCCTGGCTTCATCCCAGCTCTCCCAGACGGTACCAGCCTTAGAGAAGAGGGAAGTATTTTTGTCAGGATAGGACAGGGTATGTTATGGTGACAAAGAGCCCTAAAATCTCTGGGGCTTAGCAATAAAAATTCATTTCTTATTCATGCGGATTTCACCGGGGATCTGGCAATCCCCCCAGGGTACTTTAACTTTCCAGTGGTGATGCAGGGGAGTTGCCTCTCATAGCTACATCTCAAAGACATGGCCTCCAAGATACTGCAGCAAGGGAAGAGCCAGCTCTTAATCGCCTCAGCCTAGAAGCATCATGGATAACTTCCGCTTACAAGTCATTGGCCAGAGTCAGCCACATGGCCCCACCTAACCTCCACTTACAGGTCATTGGCCAGAGCTACTCACATGGCCCCACCTACCTTCTTCTTATAGGTCATTGGCCAGAGCCAGTCCCATGCCCTCACCTAACTTCCGCTTGTAGGCCATTGGCCCGAGCTAGTCACGTGGCCCCAGCTAACAGCAAGGGAGCTGGGAAATCTGTGGATGAGCACGTTCAAGGAGTAGTGAACGTCCTGCCACGCGATCTCAGCGGTCCTTTGACCCTGAAACACCTCCTCCCACCAACCCTCGGCGAATCACTGTGATACCAAGCTTCTCACACCCCTTCCTGATGACTCAGACGTTCCTCAGCTGCCATGGTGTTTGATGGCTGCTGTCACCAATGTCACCTTCTGGGCCCCCGCATGATGGTTTTAATCGGCAGCTGCAGACAACTCCCTCCCATCCCTCTCTGCTGCCATTGACTTCCCTGACACCCTCGTCATTTCTTTTCTGAATGTGTCATCACAGTGTCCTTAACTGGCCTCCACCACGTCTCTCTGCCATACCACTGTCCTTTGTCTTTTACAGATTCAAATCGGACTATACCCTTACTCTGTTTCAAATCCTCCCATAGCTGCAGTGCCAACAGGATAGATCCAGTCTCCTGGTTTTCCTGAAAACCCTCTTACAGCGTGGTCCCAAAGACCCTTCAGCCTCGTCACCCAACGCCCCACTCCTGTGTTCCCCACGCGCAAGCCACCCCAGATTCACGCTCGCTCCCCGACGCGCCATGGCATTGCCCTGAGCGCTCTTTCCAGTCTGCATCAGCTCTAGAAACTCCATGATAACGTCTCCAGTTCTCTTCAATGAACTATCTTTCCCCTGCTCCGAGTTCCACATACCATGTTAGTGTGCCTCGATTGTACTTCCCAATTGGTGTGTCCCCCGCCTCCACTGTGGGTTTCTCGTTGGCAGTGGCCTTGCCTCATCTCTGTCTCTCCAGCAGATGGAATAATCCCTGGCCCAGGGTACACCTCAGTCAGCATTGAATAGACCCCTGTTACGAATTATCCCCCTTCCATCTCACACTGCTGAGAAAGACGTCATTGCTTCATAGGCTGCCATGTTTTTATTCCAAAATACTAAGAGAAATAGGATATGGATAAAATAATAACAATAAAGCCTGGGCCAGGGGTTTGAAGGAGAACGTCAAATCCCCTAGAGTTTTCGTAGCATCTTGAAGACCAAGAAGCTCCAGGGGCACCACTTTGACTTTCTGGATCGTTCTGAAGTGGCCTCTCCACCTCATTTGGAAAATCCTATGAGGATGGACCGAAAGTAAATGGCTGTTTTATTAACCCAGCATCGAGCTATTGCAATGCATTTCCCCTCCTGAACAGAGAGATTGCATGCTCTGAAAGGACAGGAAAGTGTGCATGAAAGCCCTGGTTATTCAGAGGAGGAGCAGGGAGAGACTTAAAAACCCTCCAGAAAGCCTTCAGCACTGTAACTAAATGTTAATGTTTAAAGATATACCAATATTTCAGGAAGCCATTGGTAGTGCCACACTACAGCTCATTCTAGTTTTAAAGAGAAATATTTGACTTGGAGGAATGGACCCCATGCTGGCTCCAAGATAAACTTGCCTAGCGCTCTCAGGCCAATTTTAATGCTAAGAGCAGCTCCACTGGAGTAAAAGTTCATTTTTGAGAGCCAAGCTGTGAATTATGCTACAGGCGGAGCTGAGCAGTTGGTCTTTTGCTGATGAAGGCAGAAGCCTGAATATGATACAGAAGTGGAGGGGGGCGGGGGGTGCAGCCGGGGACATCCAAGGGGGATTATCGCAGAAGGTCAGACTAATTAAATCGAGAGAAGTCACCAGAGAGCCGGAGCTCCCACGCACGCCATATTCAAATGCTCTGACACATGCAGGGGTTGATAAGAAAGAGAGGGTCTGAATTGCCACTTTTCATCTGCCTGGAAAGACAACAGTCAACCAAATAAAACTTTTTACTATTGGTTTAAGCCAGGTGGGCAGGGAAGAGTTGAAAGTGCCTCCACGTCCTAATTCTGCAGTTGAATCAGAGACAGGGAGAGTGAGGAGAGACAAGAGCCAATCTCTTGTCTCTCTGGCTACTCATTTAACGCACAGCTGCCGCGTGCCTACTGTGTGCCGGCATAGCCCTGGATGCGAGGGATAAGACAAATGAAGAAACGCTCTTCGCCTTCAAAGAGCTCACAACTGATGACCGTTTGTGTATCGATATTATGCAGAGTGACCGAGGCTCCGCTAGAGCTATCTCAGGATTGCAAGGAGCACTTTAGGGAGAGTCTAACTGTCCAGGTAGTATGAGAGCTGGCTCCATAAAGGAAGCAACACACGGTGTCGGGAGTGAGTCAGAATTCTCCAGTCCGTGGGTGGAAGAAACGCAAGTGGGGCAAAGGCCGCAGGACACACTGAGGTCAGGAGGCTTAAGACCATGATCTTTTGAGAGGTTTGGAAGTACAGAGCGGGTGGGACATAGAGACCAGGCCAAGGAATGCTGGAGAAGAGACTGATAAGGCAGGCGGGCATCAGACCCTGGAGGGCTTTGAATGCCACGCAAAAGCATTTAGAATCCGCCTTGTAGGCGACGGGGAGCCGTTGACGATTTGTAAAGGTGACAGGATCCCAAATGTATTTGCGAAAGACCCCCCCGGCCACAGGTGGAAGATGGAAAGTCATCTAGGGAAGGGTCTCTTTTCAAACGTGCCAGCAACAAATGCCCCAAGAGGTGCGTCTAAGCAGCAGCTTGTCTCTGGCCCCTTTTTTCCTGCTCATCCTCACAGTAGAGGTACTGTCGAACAGGCAGTTCCTGAAAACCTACTGTGTGAACCCGGCACCGTGCTGTCTGTTCTCAGAGCCCGGGGGGGGTGCTGAAGCCGGCTTATCCCCACTCATGCTGGCTCTGTAGAGCCAACTGCACATCTCTTTCTGGCTTCAGTGACATCCCGTTGGTAGCTTGAAATTGGCCATTGTGGGAGGCTTTTTACACCTCGGAGATCTGTAAACGCTACAAACCAGGGCTTTTTCTTTTCCGAAGAGCCATTTATGAAACATTTTACCAGCACACCACTTGAAAAGATCCAGCCCCAGCCCTCCACCAGAGCAATCTCTGCTTAAAGAGAACAAACCAATACGTATGAAATGCAAGAACAATGCAGTTTGAAATTTAGCACCCACTGAAGAAGGAGTCGTGGGGCAGTGGGGAGGAATGGGGGCAGGGGGAGAAAAGAAACCAAAGGCCTTGAGTGCCACAGCCAGCTTCTCCTCGTCTCAGATTCTGTCGCTCTCATCCAAGCTGGAGGTTAATCAATTAGGCCCCATCTGCTGGTAATTCTGTCCTATATGGTGTCACCTCCAAATATAGTTCTCAGAGGTGACAGGAGACCTCAAAACCAAGCATGTTGTCAGAGGACTGCAGACATAGAAAGAGCCTCGGGGACAGACTCCAGCCCAAATTCCACTTTATTCATCCATAAAACAAGAAATCCATTAGTAGCGACTTAACTGAAAACTCACAATGAGTAACAGCAAGGTGGGAACATGATTATAGCTCCCCCCTCAGCTCAGCATACACACGAGTGTCCACATCGTGTTTACATTTGTAAATGAATGTCCCATGAGGACAGCCTGCCCTTTCTTTACACCCTTCAGGAACACATTTTGCACAGTATCATCCAAGACCGACATAGTCCTCAGTGTTCGTGGCAGTGCCCAGTATCCAAAATGTTAACTGGAAGGAAATTCACTCAATAACAATATAAAACCATCAGATCAGGAAATACACATTCAGACCGACTTCCAAGGCTCTATGTGAGGAGTCTGGCCACAGGTCTGAGCTGGGTTCTAGGGCCTGGGACGAAGCTGGGAGCGAGTGATGCGAAACAACACGTGAAATAAAGGCGCTCTGAAGGTCAGCGCAAGGGGATGACAGCAGAATCAAGACCCAAGCAGGTGGTCCTAAAGTCACATCAGCCAAAAGGGCCAGACGGAGCAGAGGGATCCAGAGCAGTTGGTCCAGGGAAGAGTAAGAGGGTCTAGAATGGACGGAAGGAAGAAAAGAGGGACAGCTTCAAGAGTGTCCCTGGGCCATAAGTCTCAGCTACTGATATTTTCACTAAATACCTAGAGCTTGAATTTTGGCTCCCCTGAACTTAGATCTTATGCCCCGAAACTATTTTCTAAAAAGATTTTGCGGGGGCACCTGGGTGGCTCAGTTGGTTAGGCGTCCGACTTTGGCTCAGGTCACGATGTCGCAGTTTGGGATTGCGAGCCCTGCGTCGGGCTCTGTGCTGACAGCTCAGAGCCTGGAGCCTGCTTCCAATTCTGTGTCTCCCCCTCTCTCTGCTTCTCCCATGGCTCGTACTGTGTCTCTCTCTGTCTCTCAATAATGAATGTTAAAAAAATTAAAATAAATAAATAAATAAAATGTTTTTAAAAATAAATAAAATTATTTGGGGGGCTAAAATAGAACCACCAGCTTTTTCCTTTGCCAAAGCAAGGACAACAATAACAAATATGCTAGTGCCAGTTCACAAAATAATATTTAAATCCCCCAAATTTAGAAAGGGCAAAGTCTCAGGGGTGCCTGGGGGGCTCAGTCAGTTAAGCGTCCAACTCTTGGTGTCAGCTCAGGTCAGGATCTCACGGTTTGTGAGTTCGAGCCCTGTGGCCAGCTCTGTGCTGACAGCGTGGAGCCTACTTGGGATTCTCTCTCTCTCTCTCTCTCTCTCTCTCTGCTCCTCACTCGCTTGCATATGCACACGTGCACTCGTCTCTCTCTCTCTCTCTCAAAATAAACATTTAAAAAACTTAAGAAAGAACAAAGTCTCAGAATAAAGGACATTCATTTGCATTGACTGCATATAGTTTTAATGGTGAAAGGTTGAAAGCTTTTCCTCTGGTATCAGGAATGAGATAATGGTGCCTACTCTCACCAGTCCTATTCGACATAGGACTGGAAGTCCTAGTCTCAAGCAATCAAGCAAGAAAAAGAAATAAAAGGCATCCAAATAGGAAAGGAAGTAAAACCTGGTCTTTTTTTAAATTTTATTTAAATCCAAGTTAGTTAACAGCAGATGATAGGATCGTATATATACAGAATCCTAAAGAGTCTACTAAAAAACTATTAGAACTAATAAATAAAGTCAGGTAAGTAATAGGATACAAAATCACCATGCAAAATCAGGTGTATTTCTTTTTTTCTTTTAACAATTTTTTTAATGTTTATTTATTTCTGAGACAGAGAGAAACAGAACATGAGTGGGGGAGGGGCAGAGAGAGAGGGAAACACAGAATCGGAAGCAGGCTCCAGGCTCTGAGCTGTCAGCCCAGAGCCCGACGCGGGGCTCGAACTCACAAACCGTGAGATCATGACCCGAGCCGAAGTCGGTCGTTCAACCAACTGAGCCACCCAGGTGCCCCAATCAGGTGTATTTCTATGAAACTATTCAGATATTTCTAACAATGAAATATCTGAAAAAGAAATAAAACACTCCCATTGACAATAGCATCAAAAACAAAATAGTTAGGAATACAGTTAGCCAGGGGGCGAAATATCTGGACACTGAAAACTGTAATACAGATGAAAGAAACTGAAGAAGACACAAATGGTAAGATATCCTGTGTCTGTGGATCAGAAAAATTAATATTGTTAAAATGCCCATACTGCCCAAAGCCATCTGTACTTTTAATGCAATCCCTATCAAGATTCCAATGGCTTTTTTTTTTTTTACAGAAATAGAAAAACAATCCTAAGATTCATATGTAACCATAAAAGACCCCAAGTAGCCAAAGCAATCCTGAGAGAGTGAAGCTGGAGGTACACACTTGCAGATATTAAACTGTATCACGACGTGATAGTGATCAAAAGTATAGTACCAGCATACACACAGACACACAGACAAATGGAACACAATCAGAAGCCTGAAATAAGTTCTTACATATATGGTAACTAATATTTGGCAAGAGAGCCCAGAATACTCAATGGGGAAAGGACAGTCTCTTCATAAATAGTGCTGAGTAAACTGGATAATTACGTGTAAGAGAATGAAATTGCACCCTTATCTTAAACCCCTCACAAAAATTAACCCAAAATCAATTAAAGACTTAAAGCTCCCAGAAGAAACTGTTAGGAAATGTCCTTGCCTTTGGTCTTGGCAACATTTTTTTGGATGGGACACCAAAAACACAAGTAACAAAAGCAAAAATAAATGGGACTCCATCAAACTCAAAAGCTGCTGTGCAGCAAAGAAAACAAATCAACAAAATGAAAATGCAACCTACTGAGTGGGAGAAAATATTTGCAAACCATATATCTGATAAAGGGTTAATATCCAAAATATATAAGGAGCTCAGACAACTCAATAGCAAAAACCAAACAATATGATTCCAAAACGGGCAGAGAAACTAGATGGACAATTTTCCAAAGAAGAAATACAAATGGCCACCAGGTACATAAAAAGATGCCCAATATCACTAATTGTCAGGGAAATGCAAACCAAAACCACAATGAGATGTCGCCTCACACCTGCCAGAATGGCTCTTATCAGGAAGATAAGCAATAACAAGGTTGTGGAGAAAAAAACAACCACCCGTGCACCATTGGTGGGAATATAAATTGCTACAGCCACTGTGGAAAACAGTATACAAGTTCCTCAAAAAATTAAAACTAAAATCATACATTACAGCAACTCCCCGCTAGAGATTTATCCAAAGGAATTAAACTTAGGATCTCAGAGAGAACTCTGCAGTCCCATACTCATTGCACCATTATTCACAGTAACAAACAAATGGAAACGATCTAAGTGCCTATTTGTGGACGAATGGATAAAGAAGATGTGAGATATATATATTATACAGAGAACATACATATTAGAATATCATACAGTCGTCAGAAAGAAAGAAAGGCTGCCATTTGCAATAACATGGATGGACTTCGAGGGCATCATGCTAAGTGAAAGAAGTTAGAGAAAGAAAAATAACATATGACATATATGATCTCACTTATATGTGGCATTTTTAAAAAACCAAACTCGTAGAAATGGAGAGTAGAACGGTAGTTTCTAAGGGTTGGGGGGAGAGGGGAAATGGGGAAATGTTGGTCAAAGGGTACACATTTCCAGCTAACAGATGGATAAATTCTGTACAGTATGATGCCTGTAGTTAACAATACTGTATTATACAGTAGAAGTTGCTAACAGAGTAGATCTTAAACGTTCTCAACACAAAAGAGAAATGGTAATTACGTGAGATGATGGGGGTGTTAACCAACCGCACTGGGGTAATTATTTCACAATACTTAAGTTATCGTCACGTTATATGCTTTAAACTTACACAATGTGATATGTCAATTATATCTCAGTAAAGCTAGGGGGGAAAGCTGCTAGAGATTTCATAAATAGAAAGTTATTTATTGGTTCTCTCTGTGCAGGTGGATATAGTAAATTCTTAAAACATGACGCTAAGGCTCAAAAAGCTCCTAAAGTTTTAGGTCTGTGCTGTGCTGGCACTTGAGTTTAAAACTTGGATGGATATTTGACATCTCCCCAACCACAGAAAGAAGGGGGGGAAATGGCATCCCAGGGCTCATGAAATAGAGCCCTAAAATGTCATTTACGAAAAGTGCTTTTTTGGATTACCTAGCCCAGGGCTCACAAATTGGTTTCATCGCACACATATACACCATCTGAGAAGGGGTGGCTGCCTGGGGTCAGGGGGAGAAATGAGGCTGCGTCCAAGCCCAGAGGGGGAAATGCTGTGATAGAATTCCTTACCTCTACCGCGGGCTTGGGGAAAAAAACAAACAAACAAAACTCCCTTGTCACGATCAGGGAAACCAAGGCAGTGAAGTGATTCCTCCAGTATAGCCCCTGGTCTCCAGCCCCTCCATCCCGTCCGCTACCCACCCCACCATGTTGTGTCGATGGACTAACCTCATTCACTTTCTTGGCTCTTGTCTTCTTACCAGTTCACACGGAACTTACCGAACCCCAACCCCGTGTGACACCTGCCAGCAATCCCCCATCTCTAGTCCTTTCCCTCCAAGCCTTTCTTTCTCCTTCTCTAATAGGCTGGAAACTCAGTCTGTAGCGTCCACCTGCTCCATGAGGCCCTCACTGGGAATTCTGTTTCTGGAACTTTCAGCGTACCTTATTGGAGCCACTGTCTGGTGGGCACGGTTGTTTTTTTTTTTTGTTTGTTTGTTTTTAATTTTTTTTTTCAACGTTTATCCACCTTTGGGACAGAGAGAGAGCATGAACGGGGGAGGGGCAGAGAGAGAGGGAGACACAGAATTGGAAACAGGCTCCAGGCTCTGAGCCATCGCCCAGAGCCCGACGCGGGGCTCGAACTCACGGACCGCGAGATCGTGACCTGGCTGAAGTCGGACGCTTAACCAACTGCGCCACCCAGGCGCCCCAGGCACGGTTTTGAAGGGACGCGCCTCGCCTCTTTGACTTGGGCCGCGGTGCACGGACCTCCACCGGCACTTACCGCCCTGGACTTAACTAGCATTTGAGTTGTAGCTGTTCCTGTATTTACGAGCCATAAGGTCCTTTAGAGACAGGGGCTGGGCCTTTGTATGCTACACAGTGCCTAACATAAGGCACAAAATAAATATTTGTGAAATGAGAAAACGAGAGGATGTAATCAAGTCTCCTGTTACTCTTTTGGACTTGGGAGCTTTACGCCCAAAGTGCACGCTTTTAAATTTTTTTTTTTTAACGTTTTATTTATTTTTGAGACAGAGAGAGACAGAGCATGAATGGAGGAGGGGCAGAGAGAGAGGGAGACACAGAATCCGAAGCAGGCTCCAGGCTCCGAGCCGTCAGCCCAGAGCCCGACGCGGGGCTGGAACTCACGGACCGCGAGATCGTGACCTGAGCTGAAGTCGGAGGCTTAACCGACTGAGCCACCCAGGTGCCCCCAAAGTGCACGCTTTTAAATCTGAAGGAGAAAATGCATTTCACCTCCTCTACGCGATAGAACGCAGCCCCCCACCCACGCTGCTGAAGTTTCCACACCATTTGCCCACGTAGTCTCCACGCATGCACCCCACAGCCCTCTCTGCTTAGCGGGGTGGTTTTCCAATTTTATTTTAGCAGCAGAACTCTGGGGTCAAATGACAGATTCTGCCAAACCCCAAAGATAAGACAGCAAAAAGCAATGAAATGAGGGCACCAGGCTTACACTCCCCTTTGCCCCTTTCAGCAACCCCTGACTCGCCCACACTGCACCCCCAAGTCCCCCCCACCCCCAGATCCCTAGGCCTCCCACTTGCCTCCCACTTGGGCCTTCCTCTCCTTCCCTCCAGCCCAGCCCCCACTCCACTGCCAGCTGAATATTTTAACACTAGTCCGGCCTTGACATCCTTTTAATCTGTCACTCTTTGGTGCCATGAAGGCCGATCCCTCCTGGGGGCTCCCAGACACGGACGCAACCAGCCACACACCCAACCTACGCCGCCCTTCTTGCCTCCACCTACATCACTGGCTTCAACTGGATCCCCTATAGACACCATGCTGTCTTCGCTGTGGGGACTACCTGAGTCTGGGCTGCTCACCCAACAGAGCCCTCCTCACCCTCTCCCTCTCCAAGGGGTCCATTATCCACCTCACCCCCACCCCCACCTCCGGCCACTTCCTTTGGATTCCCTCGCCTGGAGCCACCTTTCACCCGTGCCAAAATCCGGAGTCACCCCCAAACACTCCCTCTCCTCGGCCTCCCCCTGCACATCCAGTCCACCAGGACTTGGCCTCGGGAATGTATCTTAAACCCGTGCCCCTCTCCTCCTCATGGGCACGGCCTTCTTTTGGATTCTTCCTTCTTTCCAGGATTTCCGGAAAACTTGCCAGATGGGTTTTCCTGCCTCACTAATCCACTTTGTCCCAAGCTGCAGGGCCATCCATCCAAAACACAGTGCCTCCCACGGCCATCCCAAATCTTTCAACAGCTCCCACTGGCTTTGTGTGAAGGTCCAAAGGTGAACACAAAAGGCTATTCATGCTCTGTCCCTCTTCCTTCCGGGATCTCATCCCCTACCGCGGCCCCAGGCTCAGCCAGCGGTTTGGTCTTCCCAAACCATCACCACTTTCCCATGGGGCCATCTCTCTCATCTCAGAGCAGACGGACATTCGGCCAACATGAACAGAGTCTGTCGTTAAATACAGAAATGCGTTGGAACAATGCGGTAAGCAGCCAGAGGTCCCAGCCCCAGGCGTCTCCTGCTCCTCCCACCCTTCTACCCCCCACCGCCAGCAAAGGAAGGGTGGATGACGAGCCCAGCAAGTGGCCAAGTTGTTAAAGACTTTGGCTCTCATCCCTGCACAGACCACCCTTCTCCTCAGCCCCGATATCCTATAATTCTCCCTCCTCCAGCCTACCCCTCTCTGCGTTCCCACAGAAACTTCTGGGTGCTTCTGTCCCACAACTTGTCCTGCTATATTGTGATTTCTTACTCACCTCTCTCTCCCTCCCACTCAACCAGGAGCTCCTTGGGAGCTAGAGCCACATCGCAGATGCTCAACTAGTGTTGGGTGGACTGGACCCTCTAGCGATCCAGAAGAGTCCCACCTCCTGAAAGCTCTCCACTCTTCCGGTTGTGGTGCTCGCGATTGTAGACTTCTGCACACCTAGCTCTCCCCAAGACTTGCTTCGTGCAGAGCTAAGCACATACTAGGTGCTGAATAAATGCTATTTCTGAGGCTAATATGCATGCTCCCCTTCCCCGCAGAATGAGGACATAACAGCCCTTCTTAGCTGAAATCAAGAGATCCAGCTGAAGCCAAGTAAACCAGGAACTAGCTGCCAAAAACAGCTAAGCACACTCATCCGCACAGCTGGTGAGCCAAGAACCACTCGCCCCAGCTCTGCCTTGTAAAGGGGGAGCACTTCACAGTCCCCCTCCTCCACCCCTCTGGAAGCTTTTCCTCCTGCCCTTTGTGGAGATCCCAAATCAGACAGCCCAAAGCCAGCTAGAGAAAGATAAAGGAGTAGATCAAACAAGACTTCTGTTTCAGCTACGTGGTGCTGTGTGTTTTTTAAAAGGAGAGAGAAAACAGAATCAAAAGAATGTCTTTTCGCTTTCAGAGACAAGCACGAGCAAAATCGCCCAAGCTTCCCCACCTTCAGCAGATTTCTCCTAACAAGCCTGGGAACACAGGGAGAGGGTGGATGAGGGTGGATGTTGGAGGGGAGGGAGGAGGGTTGGGAAGAAGGGAGGGAGGGAGCAGGGAGAAGGGCAGGAGGAGGGAAAACAGGGAGGAGGGGAGGGAGAAAGACAGGGAGGAGGGGTGGGAGGAGGGCAGGGAGGAGGGGAGGGAAGAGGGGAAGGAGGGGGCAGGGAGGAGGAGGCAGGAGGAAGGCAAACAGGGAGGAGGTAGGGAGGAGGGGAGAAAGGAGGGAGGGAGGAGCAGGGGAGGAGGGCAGGGAAGAGAACAGGGAGGAGCAAGTGAGTATGGAGGAGGAGGAGGGAGCACAGGGAGGGAAGAAATGCAGGGAAGCATGCAGGGAGGAAAGGAAGAACACAGGATCAGCAGCTACTACAGGCCAGGCCCTCGGCCAAGTGCTTTGCACGCGTCCTCTCCCTGAACCATGAAAACAGCCCTCCAAGCTTGGTATGATTCGGTCTCAAAGCAGAGGGAACTGAGGCTTGGGAAGTCCTCTGGTTTGCCCAGTGGCCGAAGGCTCGCAGGAGGCAGAGCTGGAAAGATAGGCCTGGAACTCTGGTTCTGACAGGCTCCTGGGCACTGCCCCCTCTCCCCCTCCCCTGGGGTTTGCCCCAGCCTGCAGCACCTCCGAGGCCTGCCTGCCGGCCAGCCACCCTCCCCACCGTGTGCCTGGCGGAGTGGGTCCCCGCCCACTGTGGCTTCTGGTCCTCGAGGGAATTCGCTCAACACCCGCATGCGCACGTGTGCTTTTCACAAGGTCAGAGCTGAAGATGAATAGTGGATGGGGGGGATTCAGGACCGCACCGTCTCCGTGCACCCAAAGCAAGTGGAGAACTAGGACGGCCCATGGTTGGAGCGTCTGTCCCAAATGTCACCTACGCTGGCCAGGCCTCCCCTGGCTCCCCAACTAGCGCTGCCCTCCCCCATCCCCCACCTCTCTCTCTCTCTCTCTCTCTCTCTCTCTCTCTCTCTCTCAGACCCACCTTTAGTTTCTTTCTCCTTTCCCTTTACCGCATTCTGGAATGGCTCTTACCCACGTGCTTCCTCGCACGGCATCTACCTGCCCCAATAGAATGGAAAGTCCAGCTGTGCCCTAGGCAAGGCAGTCTGTCAGGTGTGTGGCCTCCTCCAGACCCTTCTTCTGGCACGCGTCCCCATCACACAAGTCACAGTGTACCCTGCCTGACACACATATGTGCCGTGCTACCGAACGTGAAGCTAGCCTCCAGATGGTCGTGGGGTCCCAATTCTATCAGCATCTGTCTCTGAGAGATTCCTTCAGAAGCCAAAAGCATCCGTCCGGATCCCAAAGAGCTGCCGCAGAAGGGGGTGAGGGGTCCCCTGCAATCGGCTGCTCACCAGGCATGCCTGGTGCCCTGCTCTGCCTGCGAACGTCTTCCATCAGATAGAAGGAGGCACTGCCCCCGTGTCTCCACGAACCGGTCTTTTGAAGATCATAAGTATTTGGCCACAAGTTGAGACCGGTTCCCAGGGGAGGGGAGGCACTCTCAAGACTGCAGATTCCAGAGCCCTGAACTTCTGATTCTGATACTTCGTGGCCTTAATTTTGAATGTATTACTTCCTTCCCCCTGCAAAGTAAAAAGGAACTAAAGTCATCGTAACTGGGCACCTGGGTGACTCAGTGGGTTAAGCATCAGAGTCTCAGTTTAGACTCACAGTTTGTGAGTTCAACCCCTGCATCAGGCTCTGTGCTGACAGCACGGAGCCTGCTCGGGATTCTCTCTCTCTCCCTTTCTCTCTGCCCTCCCCGCATCTCTGTCTCTCTCAAAATAAATAAATAAACTTAGAAGAAGAAGAAGAAGAAGAAGAAGAAGAAGAAGAAGAAGAAGAAGAAGAAGAAGAAGAACTGAAATCCTACCTAGGAAGATGATGTAATTCTGGAAGTATTTCTTAGAGTTAATCAAAGGTTTGTCCCGCAAAATACACAAAATCAAACAAAGTCTACTAACATCGCTCTTTACTCTTTTCATTCCCTCAAGGGCTGGGGGTATCATCCACAATGGCACTGGATTTCTAAACTGCATTTCTCTCCCAAAATACATGAGCTGTTTTATTTGTCTGGCTTATGCAAGTGCCAGCCACAGCAGGATCCTCCTCTGTGTTTTCACCTAAGCAGCCAAGAGAGAACTCTGCCCTGACGTACCTGCTCCCCACTAAAGAACACTTTCTCGAATGCAACTTGACAACCCAATTCAACTCAGTCCACAAGCATTACATTTCCATTCAGTAAATTTGTGCCTCTCGGTCCACAATTAAGAAGGAAATATGGTGCGTGTACCCCCTACGTGTCCTGGCAGGAAGAAAAATGTTTATCGCTGGCTTAAAAGGAAAACTCCCAGCAAGCTAAGACCCAAAAGTCAGACCACGAGTAAAGAGTTTGCCCTTCTGTAAGTGGTTTCTGCCCCTGCCAAGCGTTCCTTCGTCCTGCTATTCACCTGGGGGACCTTCCCAGCTGTCTGCCTTCTATATGAACGGGAAATTCAAGGGTAAGAAGCTGCTGGAGTGACCTAGATGCAACTCCCGGCCCTAACTCCAAGACACTACCTGTCTACACCCCATCTGAGCACACACCCAGAAGCTCATCTCTCTCACCAGCTCTTCTGTTGGGGCTGTTGTAAATTCCACTGCCAAAGGCAGTTCTCCTGGCAGATGTCCACAATAGAGGAAGTGGCTAGTGTTTCTCTGGCCTGACCAGGCTGCGGGTCCTCCCGCGTGTGAGAAGTATCTGCCTTCTCGGCTCCACCGGCCAGCACTCTGCATGTGCCTCTTCCTCCAGTCCCCTCCTTCCCCCACCCCCCTCATCTGGGTCACGTTTCAAGTGCTTTTGGTTGCTGTGGCGCTTGCCTGCGAACGTTAAATATTCAGCAACCTCTGGGCTCCTCCGTGCTTTTGTGCAAATAGGTTGGCTTTGAGCAAAGAACAAGCTGATCTCAACTGAAGGGAGCCACACGGCGAGCCAGCAGAATCAACAGTTCAACTGAAGTTGCAAAGGAAGAAGGCTGCCTCGTCCACGAGACCACACGCCGCAAGGGGAGAACCAGGGTGCACCTTTGCAGGGGTAGCCTGGGGCAAATGCCAACCTCCCTGGGTCCGGGTGTCCCCTAAAAGGAAGAGATTCGCTCCGACCTGATAGGGGTGTTCCGGGAGATGGCATGGGAAGAGGCATGTGCTTGGCTCAGTGACTGTGAGCTCTGTTTAGCAACCAAAACACACTGCTGAGGGGAGACCTGAAAATTATCCAAAGGAAACCTCCATCTGCAGATATTTCCAATCTGGAAGTTCAGAAAGGGATGCATATGCATATGTTTTCCATACACACACACACACGCACACACACACAAAGTTAGCCTGTATTCCTTTCGTATTCCTTGGACTAAACAGTACCTACCTTAATAATGGTAATATGGCTGCTGCTAATTGAGCACTTACTATGCGCCAAGCGCTGTACTAGGCACTTTATCTACACGCCTTTCATCTTCAAAACAGCCTTTGGGGAAATGACTAGGACCCCCTCGCAGAGATGGGCATCTGAGACAGAGACGAGAAGTAACTCACCACCGAGTGCACAGTGGTTAGCGGCAGATCCCAGAGACCAGCTTCTGGGCCGTCTGACATTCACAGCCTGGGTCATATCGCCGCCCCCCCCGCCCCCCCCCCCCCCCCCCCCCCGCCCCATGCAGGTAGGTCTTCTGCTTCCCGGACGCCGAGTGTTGTGGAAAAGGGCAAAAGTAAGTTTCAGTTCAGGGAGAGAAGGTGGACTTCTCCTCGTTCGAGCAGCCAGTCTGCACTGACAGCCCGCACGTCCTAACAGAGCCGCCCTGAATCCTGTCCTGCCTGGGGAACCCCCCTCCCCACCATGTGGCAGCCCCCCCAAACTGCCCAGGGCTCTCTGGTCCAGCGGTGTGACCTCTCTCCGGCGCGCAGAGACAGCAAGTGTGCTGAGGGAGCGTGGGACACCCTCAAAGCACAGCCACACGCCAGGCCTAATTAGCTTAGTTTTACCTCCGCTGCTCCTCCCAGCGGTGTCCAATCCCTACAGCCAAAAGGCTAAGAACCTGGCTGCCAGCATCTCTGCAGCGGCTTCTCAGAGCCTGTTCGTAATTCATTTTATAAAGGGCCTTGGCTCCCCAGGTCCATTCCATGTGCCTGATTCAGGTGAGATCATGACAGGAATCGTTGCCAAAGCTCGGTCCAGTGGAACAAGCGCTCGCTGGCATGTGCCTGTGTGTGCACGTGTGTGTGCGTGTGCGTGTGTGTGCACGTGTGTGCGTGTGCACATGTGTGTGCATGCGCACGTGTGTGCATGTGTGTGCACGTGTGTGCGTGTGCACATGTGTGTGTGCATGTGTGTGCGTGTGCACGTGTGTGTGTGTGTGCACGCGTGTCAGAGAAAGAGAACGAAGGCTCCTTAACACACCAAAAAGCCAACCAGTGAGGTTCTCGGGCTTTTGAGATCCTGGACTGGCCTGAAAGGGTAGATTTTCTTTCAGTCATTCACTCGATGAACTGAGTGCCTTTTGAGTGTGTCAGACGCTGCCCTGGGCACTGGGGACTTAGAAATTACCCAGACACGTGATCTCTGACCTCCAGGAACTTACCATTGAAGGCGGAATCTACACATGGAGATGACAGCACAGGTCATTAGGGCTGTGAAAGGAATTAGTATAAGCTGCTACGTGAGTACAGAGAAGGAATATCTCACTCAGTCTTTTAGACTCAGTCTTTTTATGCAGCTCAGCAAGATTCCATAAAAGCCACCAAAAACTCAGAACTTAGCACAGAGCCTGGCATGGTGTAGGCACTCAAGCCAATATTTTTGGATGAAAATGAGTTGACCCTCTGGAAACTAAGTAAGAATTAGCTAGTCCAAAAGGGGAGGTTCATATTTGTATCAGCTAGGAACGCGTTTGCCTACATCTTGTAGCTTTAACGACTGAGAGTTTATTTTGCTCACAGAATAAGAAATCCAGAGTTAAGTTGCAGTTGGTACTGGCCCGGCATCTCGGGGATGTCAGAAGTAGCATCTCGGTGATTCTCTTGATTTTTTCCTCATGGTCACAAGATGGTTCCCCTAGCTCCAGACATCACATCTACTTCCAAAGCACAAAAGAAGAGTGTGGCATAGCATCAATTTTGGCCTCTCTTTTTAAAGAACATCTTCTGCCCAGATTCTTGCCCACATCTTGGTCAGACCTTGCTCCGTGGTTTCTCTTAACCACCAGAGAACCCAAGAAAGGTAGGAATTTGGGGCTCCATGGTGAAGGCAGGCATGAGAGATAGAAGTTGGGATGATGGGCTTTAGATGAGCTAACCACCAGAGTCAGCCATAGCATTCCCAAGTTCATTTTTCTTCAACACTGCCTGCTTTCATCTACTACCCATTCGGTCCATTAACATTTATTCTGTGTCGTCTTTGTTAGCTTCCACGTGAGGCCCAAAGTCTCTGCCTTCAGATACAGACACATCACGGTTTTGTCTTAGAACGAGCAAATTGATGGAAATGGGCCCAGAGAAGGTAGGGAGAGCTTTTTCTGGAAAAGTCTTCTGCCTCTTCATGTGCCTTCTCCCTCCCATCCTCCTCTCTGTCCGGTTCCTCAAGCCCTACCTACCCTTTTTTGTTTTTATTTTTAATTTTTCTAAAATACGCGTATCATAAAAGCCACCATTTAACTAGTTTTAACTAGAGTGTAGCTCAGCAGTGCTATGTTCGCATTGCTGTACGACCAACCTCCAGAACTCTTTTCATCTCGTAAAACTGAAACCAGTACCCGTGAAACAACAGCTCCCCATCCTCCCTCCCCCAGCCTCAGGCAGCCACCTTTCCACTCTCTGTGTCTGTGAATTAGACTATCCCAGGTACCTCAATAAATGGAATCGTGCGGTACGTGTCCTTTTGCAACCGGCTTGATTCACTTAGCATAACGTCCTCGAGGCTCGTCCATGTTGTAACAGGTATGAGAAATCCCTTCCGTTTTAAGGCTGCATAATATTCCACTCTACCTCTGTACCGCGTTGGGTTCATTCACCCACCCCTCAACAGGTAAAACGTACCTGTTTCAATCAGACAAAAGTGCTTCCTTCCACGATGACCGGAACGCTGTAGCCCTCGGCAACCTTTTTCGGTGTTGTTACTGTCTCTGTGAAAAGTAAAGGAACATGTGTGTTGAAGCTACTGACACCGTTTCCTGTTAGTCAAAGGCATATCTATTCTTCATTAATGTACGTCATGTGTCCAATGAATATATTCACAGTCCCCACCTCCAGGGGCTGGTAATCAGACGGTTTGCAAGTACGTGCTCATACCTGCTGTTAAAATCCTCCCAATAGAGGGGCGCCTGGGTGGCGCAGTCGGTTAAGCGTCCGACTTCAGCCAGGTCACAATTTCACGGTCCGTGAGTTCGAGCCCCGCATCAGGCTCTGGGCTGATGGCTCAGAGCCTGGAGCCTGTTTCCGATTCTGTGTCTCCCTCTCTCTCTGCCCCTCCCCCGTTCATGCTCTGTCTCTCTCTGTCCCAAAAATAAATAAACGTTGAAAAAAAAATTAAAAAAAAAAATCCTCCCAATGGAATCACCCCGATCCCCTGAGTGACCCTGCCTCTCCGACCCATGCCCCGAGAACCCCCCACCCCATCATCTTGAAGTCAAAAAGTCAACGTGAACTAGTTGTTTAGTGTTTTTAATACCCACGCTACTTGTATCATAAAACCGTTGTGATAATTAATTGCGATAACACCTATAAAGTACTTAACATAGTGCCTGGAACCAGTAAATAATAAAATTTTGCTCTTACTACATTCTGATTGTTGTAGGACACTTAGAGATGATGCACTCTAAATCACGGGCAAAGAACTTGACAACACTTTTCGGGAAAACATTCTCTCCGAACACTGTTTCAACCACTCGGCTTTGGGGAATTTGTTCCTGGCCTAAGACCTCTGTCTCCTCTACACTGAGTGGGAGTATTTGCTAGAAGTTCGAGGGGACACCCCGCTGGCTAGTGAGAGGAGGTTCTGGGCGGTGGGCACGACCGGCCTGGCATCCTGACTTGAAGGCTGCGAATCCCTGTGAATCTCATTTATTTCTCCAACGCTCTCTGTTCTAGCTTGGCCATTGTCTAGACATAGTGGGGGGAGGGGGGGGTGGGGGATGTGAAAAAGTAAGAATTTCTTTAGGGCTCACCGATTTTTCTTCAGCTTTATGAACAGTTACAGTGGGTGGTGTGTTTTGTCTGTTTTGTTTTGCTTTTCAGTAGGAAATTTTTCTTACCTCCCCCAGGCCATCCACACGCCCATGCGCCCTGTGCAGCCCAGCGTTTAACCGTGGTCACTGGTGATACCAAACCTGCTCACTTGTTTGCCTACGCGATGCCAAAACCATCCACTTGGCTCAGTGTTTCATACTCAGCCAGTGGTCTCGATGTCGTCCCCACCCCTGCCTCTCAGAACAAAGACTCAGCCTGTGTGTCTCAAAAAGGACCTTGAGGGGCACCTGGGTGGCTCAGTCGGTTGAGCGTCTGCCTTCGGCTCAGGTCATGATCTCACAGTTCATGGGTTCGAGCCCCACGTCGGGCTCCACGCTGACAGCTCAGAGCCTGGAGCCTGCTTCGGATTCTGTGTCTCCCTCTCTCTCTCTGCCCCTCCCCCCTCCTCTCTCTCAAAAAATAAATAAACAGCCACAACAACAAAAGACCTTGAATTCAAACTCGAATCTGCCCGGACTCATCTTTGCTGAAACCGTGACTTCCATGCCTTTCGCTCTCTCCCTCTGTGCTGCTGATTAAAATTTTAAAGTTCCCCCAAAAGGGGAGTCAAATCCATAGAAGGAAACATGTCACAGAAATGAGTCGGGAGGGTTCTGCCAGCAGGTCTAACCAACGAAAAATGCTACACGTCAGCCAACGCATGAGGGTGGCCTTGGTGTAATAAGAACAGAGAACCTTCAGCCCGAGTGACACCGTGGTCTGCCCTGCACCACCGTGGGGCGTAAGTAACGTGCCTGATAAAAGAGCAGGGAGCCTGGAATGATCTGATAAGGAGCAGGTCCCACCGCGGAATCTTAAACAGAGCAGGGACATGATCAGAATGGTGATCGGGACTCCCTTCCACGGGCCGGTGGAGTGGAGAAGGAGAGGACAGCCGGGACAGACACTGCAGCAATCCGCCTGAAGGGGACGACGGATCCTGACCTCTGTCGGGCGACAGCCAGAAGAGATGCTGCTGACAGTCTGCAGAGGAAACTTGTAGGGAAAAACCAAGACTTGAGGACTGTCTGAAAGCGGGGTATGGAAGTCATTGGAATCAGAGTTACCAGTGCCGGATGTCTCCTGTAAGGAACAAAGAGCGCAGTGGGACTCACAGAAGGTGTCTGAATCGGGGCTCTCAGAAAACAGTTGAATGCAAGGGGCCGGAGCCTGGCATCTGAAAAGAGGAGACAAGGAGCTCTCTGAACTCAGGCTAATGAGAATATAGTCTGCTGTCTGAGTTTGGAGTAGCAAGTCTAGCCCAGTCCCCAGCGGTAGTAACAGCCCACAGGCGATGAGACAAAAATGGGTAAACGTGGTAAAAACTTGTCTTGAAGGCAATGGGGTCCTGGTGCCAGCTCTCACCAGGAATTTTGCACATCCATTATTGAAAATCAAGGTATATGCACTTACAGGGGCTCCTGGGTGGCTTGGTCGGTTAAGCGTCTGACTTCCGCTCAGGTCACGATCTCACCGTTGGTGGGTTCGAGCCCCGCCTCCGGCTCTGTGCTGACAGCTCGGAGCCTGGAGTCTGCTTCGGATTCGGTGTCTCCCTCTCTCTCTGCCTGTCTCCCCAAAATAAGTAAACATTTTTTTAATTTTTTTTTTTCAACGTTTATTTATTTTTGGGACAGAGAGAGACAGAGCATGAACGGGGGAGGGGCAGAGAGAGAGGGAGACACAGAATTGGAAACAGGCTCCAGGCTCTGAGCCATCAGCCCAGAGCCTGACGCGGGGCTCGAACTCACGGACCGCGAGATCGTGACCTGGCTGAAGTCGGACGCCCAACCGACTGCGCCACCCAGGCGCCCCTTTAATTTTTTTAAGTTATATGAACTTGCAGTTAAATAAACTATATTAAAAACAAAGGCAATAAGTCTTTAAACCTCATCACTTCCTAATTATTTTACTTCATTTTGCTGTTACTACTATCTGTGCTCTTGAGGTCGTTTATGTGGGTTGGATCGATAGTGTGCCAATGCTATGGAACAGTTAGGAAGAGGCATCTCTTCCTAACTCTGCGTTTAGTGATGTCACTTTAGTCGCTGGCAATCAGACGCGATGGGATATTTACACCATGGAAATTGGGAAATGCTGCATATCGGCCCGTCCAGTTCAGGCCCTGGGAGGCAGCCTCCGGCTGGGGTGGAGGCTGGGCGGAAGCCGGGCACAGGCGGGGTGTTTGTCCTTCAAGTAAGGGCCATGCCGCCCCAGGGCCTGCCTCCGCTAAGGCAATACTCAGTCCTGGGAAGCCTCCTCTATTGCCACGCAACCTCTGGCTTTTGGGGTGCCAGACTTGGGGTGGCAAACGGACCTTCCGTGGCTTCCATTTGGTGTCCGCAGCATCTCCAAAGTCTATCCAGGTATTTCTTTCATTTGTAGTTTAAAGAACCTTCCTTAGGCAGTAGTAGATTTCCTGCTGCTAACCGGGCAGCTGCAAAGATTCAAGCCCCTGGGTTCAATTAAATTCCCAGAGATACGTGGTCAGGGCCTGTCAAGAGACGGCAGACACCCCCCAGTCCCTACACCTTGTCAGTTCATACCAAGTGGCTTTCCCCAAGAAACCTGGTTAACTGTCGTTGACGGACAAAGGAGTCACCAGAGGGCAGCTTAATAGGCCTTTTAAAAAGTTAGGTGGAGGGGCGCCTCGGTGGCTCAGCCGGTTAAGCATTGGCCCCCTGATTTCGGCTCGGATCACGATCTCACGGTTCCTGAGTTTGAGCCCCGTGATGGACTCTGTACTGACAGTGAGAAGCCTGCTGGGAATTCCCTCTCTCTCCCTCTCTCTCTGCTCCTCCCATGCTGGCGCTCAATCTCTAAATAAATAAATAAATAAATAAATAAATAAATAAATAAATGGGCCCCCGGGTGGCTCCGTCGTGAAGCATCTGACTTCAGCTCAGGTGAGGATCTCCTAGTTCGTGAGGTCGAGTCCTGCATCAGGTGAGCTCATGTCCCGCTTCAGGTAGAACACGAGCCTCAGGTGAGCCCCCGTTCTCAATATCTCTCTCTCTCTCTCTCTCTCTCTGCCCCTCACTCACTTGCACCCTCTCTTAAATACATAAATAAATAAATAAATACATAAATAAATAAATAAATGTTAGGGGGAGCTGTTCCAGTCTCAGGAGAGGATTCTGGAACCCCAACCCCACCACCCTCACTGAGCACACCCCTCCATCTTCCCTGCTGCCTCCTGTTTCTGCACTCACAGCTCACCTCCCTGCTTCCGGTTTGGCGCCCCCCTGTGCGCCCTGTCTGTCCTCCACAGGGCGGGCACCAACAGGCGCACCGCCCCCGGGGTGCACAGTCAGGGCCGGTGCACCTGGCCCCCAAGGGCTCTCTTACTACTGTCACCAAGCCCCACCCACATGCCCCAGCGAGTCTTATTCATAGCGAGACCTTCTTCTCAGCATTTGCTTTGGTCCGGCACACAGTAAGCACTCAATAAACGGTTGATTGAACAAATAGACGACATCCGAGCCTTGGCGTGTTGGCACTCGCAAGTGTCTAGTCTCGAAGAAGAAGAGGTCAGCGGTTTCAGAGCGGCTCCCTCACTGTGTGGCTTCAGGATTCTCCCCAAAGTCACAGCTTATAAACCTTCTCTATGTATTAACTTATTTAATCCCCACAAGCACTCTATGAGGAACACACTGTTGTGGTTATTACTGTTATGACTTTTTTTTTTTTATTATTATTAAGTAGGCTCCACGGCCAGTGCAGAGCCCAATGCGGGGCTTGAACTCACCACCCTGAGATCAAAACCTGCGCCGAGATCAAGAGTCGGACGCCTGGGGCTCCTGGGTGGCTCAGTGGGTCGTGCGTCCTGACTTGGGCCCAGGTCACGATCTCTCGGTTCATGAGGTCAGCGCAGAACCCACTTCAGATCCTCTGTCCCCCTCTCCCCGTCACCACCCCCCTCTCCCGCTTGCATGGACGGACTCTCTCTCGCTCTCTTGCTCTCTCTCAAAACTAAACAGACTTAAAAAAAAAAAAAAAAGTCAGACGCTTATCTGACTGAGCCACCCAGGTGCCCCACTTTTTTTTTTTTTTTAACAGAAGGGACAACCGAGGCACAGAGAAGTTAAACAATTTGGATAAATACAAAAATCAAGCTTCGCGATCTCACACTTAACCAGCAGGCTATATGGCACACCAGTAGCTTAGCACAAGGCCAGACATGCTCTAAATGCTCAAGAGACATGGGCCTCCCGCAGACCACGGCTTTGGGGAGCCCCAACACTCAAGTCACTTTCCCGCATCCGGAAGAGCGCCCTCCCTGGTGGATCTATCACGCAGAGCAAAATCTTCTAACATCTGCGTCGCTTCTGGCATCGCTGGGGCGTGTCGTTCACAAGGGGGAAGCAGCTTGGGGTGTCATAAAAATGACCCCGAAGGAGGATGACAGGACAAGGCCAGCGGCACGTCTCCAGAGCTCCGTCTCCCCACCTGTGAAACCGAGCGGAAATAAAGGCGCAGACTACCTCACCGTGTTGTTCTCAAGCTTAAATGAGGTAAGAAATGTCAAAATGTTTTGTAAATTACGGAAGCTGTTAAAGATATGAGTTCACAGGGGAAAGCGCGGCGGGGAGCGGGGAGCGGGGTGGGGGGTTCTGGTGTGAGTGGGGGTGACTGTGAGGTTGTTCAGAGGCCCACCCCTCCCCACACTCCTCTCCCTTCTCCTCCCCTTCGTTCAGCCGGAGCACAGGGCCGAGGAGCAGCCTGCAGGTCTATCGCTATGTACAAATAAAACTCAAGGTTTCTGTGCTGGGAGTTGCTACGGACCTGAACGTGTGTCCCACCCCACTCCCCACCTCATTTCCTATGTAGCATTAAATCCCAATCCCAAAGTGATGGTATTTGGAGGTGGGACCTTTGGGAGGGGATTAGGCCATGAGATTAATGTCCTTTAAAAAAAAAAGAAAAAAAAAGCCACAGAGAACTTCCTAGCCCCTTCCGCCGTGTGACCCGTAAGGAAGGACACAGTGAGAAGACCACCATATATGGACCAGGAAGCAGGCTCTCACCAGACCCCAAATCTGCCAGCACCTTGATCTTGCCTGCACCCAGCCTCCAGAACTGTGAGAAATCCGTTTCTGTTGTTTCTAAGCCACCGGGCTCTGGTATTCTGTTACAGCAGCCCAAATGAACAAAGACGGGAGTTTTATTACGAATTATTTTAAATTGACATGATTTTCAAAAGCAGTTCCAAAAGCCATATAAACTATTTCATCCTGGACACCACCATGAAAAAAGAACTCCAAAAAACTAACACACACACACACACACACACACACACACACACACACACACACCCCTCAAACCCTTATTTATAACTAGAACCAATTCCTACTCACTCCATATAGGGGGGTTTGCTTGTTTGCTTGTTTGTAATGCAGAGCCATTAGTTGCTTGTTTTATAGGGTTTGAATTGCTAAGAAAAGCTTTTATGGGCAGATAGGGATGGGCTTGGCAGCCTGACTTCACAAGGCAGACCTGAACATTTGCATTTTCTGGCTTTTATCGGCCTAAGTTCACCAACTAAAGTCCTAGTCAACAAGCTTTTTACATTTGAATAGGTTACAAAGTGTTTATAGGTCTGAGCCCTTCCAAGACAGTAGTTAATTGGCCTCCCAAACAACAGCGGGAGAGTCTCATTATCCTGATTTAACAAAGGGAGACACTCCATCCGGAGAAGTTAAGGGACTGGATCCAGGCCCTTGCGCTGAGTCTGATCATCATTGTCTTCGGTACCCTTATTGTAGTCACTGATTTTTAACATCCTGGGAGGGCACTGCAACAATCTGTCCTTTTCCTCCAGGAGCTCATAGATCAATAGACCTTTGACGTAACCATTTCTCAAAGAGCTAAGTAGGTAATAAAACATAAATATTTATTGAAAGCAATACTCTGGTACCTCAGGCCTTCATCCTTCATTAGAAGAAATCAAAGGAACCAAATCCAGAACCATGAGACGTCACCCCTGTGCTGGGTCTCAGTTTCCCCATCTGTGGTAGAGAGAGAGTACCAGCTGACCAGGTCTTCCTTCCTAAGGTCACTTCTTAAACAGGTGAATTCCCAGGCACCTGCATGAAGTGTTGGGGGGGTGGGGGTTGGTGCGGGCAGGATCGGAGTCTGCGGAAAATGTGGGAAGTGCCGTTCTAACTAAGGATCCGACAGCAGAGGATGGAAAGCTTCAGGGATAAATGTGGCGACGGCATTGTCATTGTTGGATGTGGCCCTCACAGCTGCTGACCCAGAAATATGGTTTATTTTTAGAAGTTTGGACAAAGCCAGAGCCCGACAGACCACTTATCGCATAGAATTGAATCCAACTAAGCGCCTTGAATGGATAGCAACACGGTCACCTCATTAGGACTGTGACGAGGTGCCTTTTTCTACCGGACACCATCTGCCCAAACGTAGTCAGAAGGGCATAAAGATGAGGAACGGCCCAAGCCAAACTGCTTGGGCTGCAGACGACCTGGGACAACGAACGTACCTTCCAGTTTCCTCATCTGTAAAGTGCAATTAACACGCGGCAAGGATGAATTTCGAAAACATGATGCGAAGTGAAAGAAACCAGACCCAAAAAGCCACGTCTCCCATGATTCCGCTTACATGAAGTGTGCAGAGTGGACCAATCCACAGAGACAGAATCCGGATCAGTGGTTGCCGGGGGCTGGGGGGATGGGAAGTGATTGCTTAACAGGTACAGGGTTTCCTTTCCGGGTGATGAAAGTGTTCTAGAACTAGGCAAGTAGCGATGCACCACATTGTACCACATTGTCAATGCGCTAAACGCCGGGAAATCATACACTTTACGATGGTTACGATAATGAGTTTTAGGTTATGCATATTTTACCACAATTTTTAAAAATGCAGTGAACAATCGCTTGTCCCCAACCCCTCTCCCCATCCAGCAGGGAGGGGGTCCGGACCCAACGATGGCAATGAAAGTGGTGTCTGGGTGGGCAGGCGTCAGCTATTATGCCCTCCACCAAACAGGCATCTTCGAACCAGACTGATTGCTCATATGCCCGCCAGGATATCTCCCTCCATAACCAAACTCCCCACATGCATGTGCCTTATCCCGTGCATTCTTTTCTTCTTCTAAACTACCAGAAAACCGAGGCTCAGAGAGGCTCAGAGCTTGTAAGTGACAAAGCCAAGTTTGAATCCAGGTCGGGGACCAAAACCTAAGCTCTTGCTATTATAAGACGCTGCCTCCTGAGAGCAAAGATAGTAATGTTTATGAATATACATGTACTTTCTGCACTTTCTACACTTCACTAAAGGCTTCCAAACTCTTTACCCTTATTCTCGTAATAACCCTGTGAAGTAGGTGTTATCTCCAGAAATGTGTTTTGGGATTTGCTTTGTTTTTATGCACCCTGGATTGCGAGCCAAAAATGTTCCCATCAGATATGGAAATCCTGACCCCCTCCTCACCCTGAGTCCCCAACTGAGCTACTGCACATTAGCTCAATTAAGTGCATGTTTCTCTCCTAAGGAAAAGTCTGAAAGAGAACAGAAGGGGGGGAAAAGGCTACAGACAAGAAACTCATGGGAGCATGATGTATTAAGACTTCTTTCATTTAGTTAATATTTATCGAGCATGTACTATGCATGCTTCTAGGCATATTTAGGACAGAGTAGATAAGGTGGATACCTGACTTCTGACCTTGTGAAACTTGGAGCCTAATGCAGTATTTGTTATTTAAACCAGAGGGATTACCTAGAAAGCTTTTTAAAATAGAGATTCCAGGGCCCTGCCCCCAGAGATTAAAAAAAAAAATTTTTTTTAATGTTTATTTTTGAAAAAGAGAGACAGAGTGCAAGAGGGGGAGGGGCAGAGAGAGAGGGAGACACAGATTCTAAAGCAGGCTCCAGACTCTGAGCTATCAGCACAGAGCCCAATGTGGGACTCGAACTCACAAACTGCAAGACATGACCTGAGCTGAGGTCAGACGCTTAACCGATTGAGCCACCCAGGCACCCCCGCCCACAACTAAATCTTATCCCTCAAGTGCTAATCACTCCACGTGGGAACAGGAAGAATCCCATAAGACATTGTGGTTCTGCCATCATGAAGTGAAAACAGTTGCCTGTACCATCAAAGCCACCATTTGGAAGAACTCCATTACCACAGGATTCTGTACCTTTCGGCAAAAAAATTCAATAAAAAACGAGACGCACCCTCTATGTATTTGTACTATAAACCATAACCATCGAATCAACTTGAGAAAGGAAAAAAAAAAAAAAAAAGCAATCCTGATTCCAAAGAAATTGTGCTAAAACCTGCAATGCCAAGTTAACCAGAAGACATTTCTCTTGTAAGGCCGTGAACCTGTATGTGCCTCTAATGCCTTATAAATAAATAATGGACATAAAAATAGCAATAATGAACTTGGAAAAATACTAGCTAATTTACACCATAATAGAAATACCCAGGGATCTTTAACAATTGAAGGACGGATGCCAGCCTCCCTAATAAGTACACCGAGCCATATGATTCCACATGTGAGTGTAATTTCTAAATTGCAGTGTACAATTCAGAAGGGTGTATGCTCTCTGAAAGGCAAAGAAGTATTTATATGAACGCTATTACTCAGCGGCATCATCCCCTGATGAGAAAAATCAAAGGAATTATTGGAACAATGTATTCCTTGAGGCCCAGGAGCCAAACGTCGCAGGAAAAGGCTATCATTAATTTTTATGCAGTTGCAGAGATCAACCGATGCTCTGTGCCACACGAAGCACACAGAGGTGCGAGCCTTTTGTGTGAGTGGCCTCTCTCCCTACACCCTGTGTGGCTAAGAGAGCTGCCACCGCTATGCATCTGTGTCCCGGAAAAGCTCTGTCCCGAGGCTGGCTGTTGGTTGACACTGGGAATGATGGGGTCAGCTGCTGCGGATGGGTGGGTCACCACACACCAGTGTCGCCCCCCAAAAACCCAAATCTGATATCATCTGATGGAGTCTGAGTTCCTCATTCTGACCTGTGGGATCCTCCACCCACCCGGGTAGCTGTATTTTTAGCCATTTTCACTACTCTTCACCTATTTTCTTATGTTCCATCTTAAACTCCAACGCTTTTGAAATACCTTGAGTCTTCTAACGTATCTTGCTACAGTGGTTCTCAAACGGGGACAGTTTTGCCACACATACCCTCCCACACACCTTGACGGACACTCAGAAAGCCTCAAGACATTTTTGACTGTCCCAAGTAGGGATGCTACAAACTTCTAGCAGCTGGAAGTCAGGGATGCTGCTGGACATCCTGCAGTGCCCAGGACAGTCTCGTACAAAAAGGAATTATCCGGCTCCGGTTGCTGATAGGGCCACCGTTGAGAAACTCTTCCTTGGTAAATTGTACTAATGGCCCCAAATCTTCACCTGTCCTTATGTCCGTACCCTAAGCCCTTTCATTTTGCACTGTTCTCCCATCACTGATACACCTGCACCCCCACCCCTTGACTCGATTCAGCCATGTGACTTGCTTTAGCCAATAGAGTGTGGCAGAAATGACGGTGTACGTGTCTCCTCTTGTCTCTTGCCTCGGCCAGTGCCATGATAAAGATATGCTAGTGATCCAGAACCAGGAGAAGGATGAGAGACACATGGAACAGAGCTGGTTCCCAACGAAGCCCAGTCCACAGGCAAACCCTTGAGAAACAATGATCATTGTTGTAAGCCCCCAGGTTTGGGGGTGATTTGTTTTGCAGCAATAGCTAACTCTTACATACACAATGCTGCTTTGTGCTTTTGTACCAGCTGCTTAGAAAGCTCCCTACCTTCACCTCCATCTTACTTGGAAAACTGCTACTAATCTTGCAAAGTAAAACTCAGGGATCCTGAAATCCTTCTTGGATCCCCTGCAGATAAATAATCAATACCTCCTCTTTGACACACTTTTACCGTTGTACTGTGCTATGTGTATTAACTTGTCTTTCTCTCTCACTAGATAGTGAACTCCTCAAGGGCAGAGGTTTTCTCTCAACCCTCTGGCCCCAAGGCAACACAGCAATTAGAGTGGACATTCAGGAAATATTTATGGAATGTGAAGGGACGGACTAGAAGGCTGGGGGAGGGTGATTATCAAGGATATTTATCAGCTTTGGCTCTCACACTGCAATGTGCCTGGAACCTAGCCCAATCCCTGTGACAAAAGGAGAAACTGTTGGCTCCAGCCTGCAGTCTGGATTTCCCTGCCAATCAAAGTTGTCATGGAGAGGAACAGCCTCTGCCATTACTGTTTAGCACAATGAAACTGTTTAGAGGAGAGCCTTACCTTCAGGAAATTCCAATGAGCCTGTTTTATTGTTACCCTCCAACAGTAATGACTCCCATGGGATTAAACAGAGTGTAAAGTAATTGCTAAAACATCCCCTGCTGTGGACAGAGAAGGCTGAACAAGACATAATGCTCCCACTTCACTTGGGAGGGAGGGGAGTCACTCATGGAAACTAAGTGTGGTATTGGAGCCTCACAAGGTAGGAAGAGGGAACCAAGGGAGGAAAGATACAGGGTCATGCAGAAGAAAGAGTCCAAACTTGGGAAACAGACCATCTTGGGTTGAAATCTCAACCACACTTCAGGTCACTTCATGCCTCTGAATCTTGGTTTGCTCCTCTGCAAAACGGGGATATAAAACACATCTCCTCTGAAGATTGTAATGATAAAAGAGATAACACAACACACGTGAAAACCTGGCGCAAAAAGGCTCAGTAATTTTGGTCCCTTCTCCTCCTGTGGAAGTTTGGAGTAAAAACATATCAGAACAAATACATAAAAATTAAGGGACCCCAGGGGCGCCTGGGTGGCGCAGTCGGTTAAGCGTCCGACTTCAGCCAGGTCACGATCTCGCGGTCCGTGAGTTCGAGCCCCGCGTCAGGCTCTGGGCTGATGGCTCAGAGCCTGGAGCCTGTTTCTGATTCTGTGTCTCCCTCGCTCTCTGCCCCTCCCCCGTTCGTGCTCTGTCTCTCTCTGTCCCAAAAATAAATAAACGTTGAAAAAAAAAAAAAAATTAAGGGACCCCAGCCAAGAAAACATAAGCTCCAAAGAGATCGTCTTACCAGAAAATCGAGTAGGAAACAACTCAGTGGGAATTAGAGGGCACTAGAAACCTCCTTCCCACCAACAGAGAGCCATGTGGCTGGATTCTGGCTGGGAGGCAATAATTCTCAACTGTGTTTCTCTTGCAAAGATGGTTCCACGAACAGATGACCTGAACAGTCAGAGAAGGGTCCTGTGCTCGGAAGGGTTTTGTGCTTGGTTTAATAGCCTACTGTTACTATCTTGAAATTCTTTATAATATTTGAATGACAGGTGCCAGATACTTATTTTGGACTGGGTCCTGCGATTTGAAAGCCAGTTCCATGCTCTGGTCCTTCAGTCGGAATGGATAAGGGGTGGGATATCTTTCATCTGAGAATTCCTGTCTGCTGAAAGACGTGTGCAGCTCATAGGGCTCAGCCCACTGGGAAATTCCAGTCTGAAAGTCCTCAGAGCTATCACTACCATATAAAAATTCCTGGGAGAAAACACTCTTCCTGCAGACCAGGACTATCAGAGAAGGCGCCTTTCACTGCAAGTAACAGAATGTGGGGTCAAGAGTGACTTAGATGATAGAGATGAGGAATTATCTACATGGAAACCTGGTAAGAAGCTGTACCAGGATGATTCAGCCTCTCTGTGACCCTCGTTGCCTTGACTCCGTGGTCACAATATGGTGGCAGCCATTCTAAACACAAGTCTTGCACTGAGAGAAGGAAGGGAAAACAGAGGTCTCTTGCCATATCTTCCTATTTTTGTTAGAGGAGGCCATCCTTTCCAGGAGTCCCCAGCAGATGATTCACTGGGTCTCATTGTGCAGGACTGGGACAGATAACCACAGCCAGCTGCATGGAGGCCTGCTGGGCAAGTATAAATCTGCCAACAGGGAATGAGATGACTGTGGCTGCCTTACTGTGATCTGCACAATGGTGGTTCCCATGACCAAGGAGGAAGGAGGAACGGCCAGCGGACCGATGGCCTTGGATTAGGTGTCTCCCACTTCCATAGCTATCCTCACTTCTGAGAAGCTGACGGGAGCCTGCCTTCTCATCACTTACCAGAACTCACCATTCATTGCTGCCAAAACCCTGCTGGGGAAGGGTGTTGTAGGGGGGATTAGAACAGTTCATCATCGCACGAGGACAACTCAAAGAGGTCTCAGGCCACCAGTTTCAAAAACACTCAGAGAAACTATGTTCTCGAATAATTTCTGTATTTACTCTGAGCCCCAGTTTTCTCTCCTGAAGAATGAGAACACTAATGCTTACTATATAAGGCTGTGGAGAGGGCCAAATGAGATAATTCTGTAAAGCACTCAGTAGATGTCAGTTCTCTCTAACCCAGGCATTCTAGGTAAAGAAACAGAGCCCAGAGGAGTTAAAAATGTACCTAAGGTAACAATGTCTCAAAGTGGCAGGTGCTGGGCCCGTGCTACCTCTCTGCTCCTGGAGTATTTTCCCACCCAGAACATTCCAACACTTTTCCTTTGAGCCTTGATGACTTCTAGGTGTTCAAGGGCTTCTCACTAAAATGCAAATACTCCTGGAAAAGGGACCACCATCATGAGCTAACTCCTGCTGGAGGAAGGCTCTTCTGGCAAAGGAAGGCCTGGGTGGGAAAAAGAGAGTGAGAAACAGGCTGAGAGGCCCCACAGGGGACTTCCTGCTTTGCAATTTTGTCTCCAAAATCCCACCCAAAAGAGTCAGGCGTGTGTCACCCAGGGTGTCACGACCTCAGAAATATTTGTATTTTCTCTGAGCTGACAGAACAAGGGTAGAAATGTAATGTAGAATTGTGTTAAGTCCTATTAAATTAGAGCAATGTTCAGATCCTGGCATGGAGCTTTAGATAATAACAGTTTATTGATTTGTGAATTGTGTTCAGTCGGAATTAGGCCTGTCAGCATAAAGCCGGGTTTTGGCAATGCGATCATTTTCAGCGACACAGCATTTGAATATCAATATCAATAACATTTACCTTTAGAGATGAAAAAAAATAAACACCTGCTACCATGACTATCAGGAATCAGGAACCTCCCAGTATGAGGCGTTAGGTGGGAGGGTCCACAGGTCTGTGGCCCTCCCCTCCAGGCCTAGGGCATCAACGTTCTGGGGTAAATACAGACGCCACACCACAGCCTTACTACTGAAATGGTCTCCCCAGGGGCCCCACCCCAGGCCCACATTTCACCGTTCACAAACTGTATTCTCTATTGTTTTAGTCCGTTCATGCTGCTACAACAAAATACCATAGTCAATGTGGCTCATAAACAATAGGCATTTCTTTCTCTCGTTCTAGAGGCTGGAAGTCCAAGATCAAGTGTCTGGCAAGAGCCTGCTTCCTGGTTCACAGATGGTGGTCTTCTTACCGTGTCTTCACGTGGAGGAAGGGGAAAGAGAGCTTTCTGGTACCTCTTTTATAAGACACTAATCCCATTCATGAGTGCTCGGCCCTCATGACTTAATCACCTCCTAAAATCCCCACCTCCTAAGGCAACCACATTGGGGATTGGGTTTCGTGCTGTGAATCTGGAGGGGGGACACACTCAGTCTATAGCACCTAGCCATCTGCCTTCACCATTAAATGAAAAGTAGCAAGAAATCTACAAGCTGTGATTTGAAGACGCTTGAGAAGCCAGTCCCTCAAACGTTACTCTTCCCTGACGTTAAGCCTGGAATTCAAACCTTGATTCCCTCATTGGCGGTGCACATATTATATTCTATTTCAACCCCTACTGGTTTACTGCAATTCAACTCTGCCACTAGCCACTTGAATTTAGCACAGAATTAAGTCCTCAGTCTTCCATAAGATTGTCTGTCCTCTTGGGGCGCCTGGGTGGCTCAGTCGGTTAAGCGTCCGACTTCAGCTCAGGTCATGATCTCACGGTCCGTGAGTTCGAGCCCCGCGTTGGGCTCTGGGCTGATGGCTCGGAGCCTGGAGCCTGCTTCCGATTCTGTATCTCCCTCTCTCTCTGCCCTTCCCCCATTCATGCTCTGTCTCTCTCTGTCTCAAAAATAAATAAACGTTAAAAAAAAAAAAAAAAAAAAAGATTGTCTGTCCTCACTTTCAGATACCAGCCAGACCTTGGCTTTCCATGCTTGCTTTTCCATGCTTGCTTGGCCATGCATGCTTTTAACCGATGGCTACAAATTTGGGGGTTCCCACGACCCCCTCGGATTTGATCATTTGTTAGAATGACTCACAGAACTCAAGAAAGCATTACACTTATGATTACAGTTTTATTATAAAGAATATAAATCCCAACCGGGTAAATGAAGAGACACCTAGGGCGAGGTCTGACAGGGCCGTCTATACTCCTCTCCCGGTGGAATGGGAACACTTGACCTTCCCAGGACATCGATGCATTCACCAACCGGGAAGCTCCACTGAGCTCTAGTGTCTAAGAGTTTTTAGTGAGAGGTTTCATGATGTCAAGATGATTGATGAAGTCACTGGACATGTGATTGAACTCAGTCTCCGATCCCCCTGCTGCGTGCAGGTCAAGCTGGCTCCGAGTCCCGACCCTCTAATCGCATGGTTGGCCTTTCTGGTGACCAGCCCCCACCCTGACATCCTGATGCTACCCAGGAGCCCACCATGAGTCATCTCATTAGCATAAATTCAGGTACGACAGGAGGAAGGGCTCACGAATAACAAAGACAGTCCTGTCACGTGGGAAATTCCAAGGGTCTTAGCTCCGTGCCAGAAACCCAGACAAAGACTAGACAAATTTGTTATTATATAATATACACGTGCTGCCTTTGGAGCATAAAAATAGCCAGGCAGGTAAGCCATGGGACCCTTGAGTCCGTCCTTTTCCCTTTCAAGAGGAGACTTTGAAAGAGCCAGTTTCCTTTGGTTTTTTGTTTCTAATTTCTTTTTCTTTTCCTGAATCAGTATTTCTTTTCCTGATACCCAAACACAGTGATTCTGGATCACTGAAATTTCACCCGGCCAAAATACCAGACTGGGACATCTCACCCCTGGCCCCAACCTCCCGACCGCAAACACATCTCGGTATCAACCACTAACTATTGTTTCAATGACATTATAAGCCCACAGACATTTGAAAATACAGTGCTCATTTTGTATTCCTCACAGTCAGCACCTATTAAACTGCCAAGAACTTATCTGGTGCTCAATAAATACTTGTTCAGTTTAATTAGCTGGTTAATCTGAATATTAGCTATAACGTATCCAATTCAGAAAACCACAAACATTTAATGAGCATAAACGGTAAACCAAGCTCTTGAGAAATAACAGTGAATAAAGCATAGTCTCTGGTCCCCAGGAGCTGACTATGGCGGGGGGAAGACAAAAAGAAACCTCACATAATATTCTCATTATAAAATTTAAATTCTAGGGGCGCCTGGGTGGCTCCGTCGGTTAAGTGTCAGACTTGGGCTCAAGTCGTGATCTCGCGGTCCGTGAGTTCGAGCCCCGCGTCGGGGCTCTGTGCTGACAGCTCAGAGCCTAGAGCCTGTTTCGGATTCTGTGTCTCCCTCTCTCTCTGACCCTCCCCCGTTCATGCTCTGTCTCTCTCTGTCTCAAAAATAAATAAACGTTAAAAAAAATTAAAAAAAATAAAATAAATTCTATAATAGAAGTAATAGCAAAGTGCTGTAGGAACCTCCGTAATGATGATGTTTGGGTTGCAATGCGTGCGTTGTGGGATCAGGAGGGAGGAATGCAAAGGAAGGAATTCATAGAAGAGAAGGTGCCCGAGCCATCCTTAATTGGAGGAGTTAGACACCCCTGGAAGAGCAAAAGTATGTTTCGGGCAAAGCAAAACCGTGGGGGGAGAAAGGATGAGAGTACAAAGGGGACACGTAGAGTAATTTTAGGATGGTAGGATTATTCCGAATGGAAATGGGGCAGGAAGTGCATTTTATTATGCATTTGTCAAAACCCATAAAGCTTTCCATCACAAACAGTGAACTTCAATGTATGCAGATTTGTTTTAAGTCAACCAGGAGATGGGGAGATCTAGGATGAAACACAGACTCTGACAAAAGAATCGAAATGTTTTACAAATGTATGAAGGGGGTTAGGGAAAAGAAGGACTGATCTAGGGGCCCCTGGGTGGCTCGCTCCATGCTCTCTCTCTAAAGTAAAAAATAAATAAATAAATAAGGGGTGCCTAGGTGGCTCAGCCAGTTAAGCGACGGACTCTTGGGGTCGGCTCAGGTCATGAACCCACAGTTCGTGAGTTTGAGCCCCACGTTGGGCTCTGCACTGACAGTGCGGAGCCTGCTTGGGATTCTGTCTCTCTCGCTCTTTCTGCCCCACCCCCGTTCATGTACGCTCTCTCTCCTTCCCTCTCTCTCTCTCTCTCAGAATAAATAAATAAACTTAAAAATAAATAAAAGTAAAATGAAATAACTGAAAGGATGCGTGTCTTAGAAACCAAACAGGGACTATGGGGAAAGGCCAAGTGGACAGACCGCGATTGTGGTATGAGCCTGTCAGTAGATCTGGCTGCAAACAGCCATCGAGCAAAATGAACTCTAGTCCCCACCTCAGGAGAAGCTGGGACTGAACAGGAAGCAGTGGCAGGCGACATACACCAAGCCCTCTCCGATGCTGTCATGTTCAAAACGCCCTGACATGGTCGAGCCTTCCCATTTCCACATTCAGTTTGAAACCATTTCAAACGTGACGATAGACTTCTCCCGACACAAAGCTCTTTTGAAAAATGATCGTGTGACATACAAGAAATAGAAGGTCCCCATCCATCTCTAATTTCAGCCTTGAAATTAGAATTTGCTCCTTCAGGGAACAATGCTCTTCACATGTCCAAAGCCAGATCGACAACACGGGCTATGAGTGATGTAATTTTTTTTTTTTTAACATTTATTTATTTTTGAGACAGAGAGAGAGAGAGCATGAACAGGGGAGGGTCAGAGAAACAGGGAGACACAGAATCCGAAACTGTCAGCTGTGAGCTGTCAGCACAGAGCCCGACATGGGGCTCGAACCCACAGACCGCGAGATCATGACCTGAGCCGAAGTCGGACGCTTAACCGACTGAGCCACCCAGGTGCCCCTGAGTGGTATAATCTTGCAATCACTCCTGAGCAAAGCTATGATACAGTGGTGAGGAAGACCGGCCTTGACAGATAGGCAGGATGAGTTACAGAATCCGTTTTCACACTGGCAGCGTGATGTTCTTGGGCAATTCACCAAGCTTAACACAGCCTCCCTTTCCTCCTGTAGACAATAAGGTTTAAAAAATAAAAATAGTGACTTGGAGCTCCTGGGCACTTGGTAGGTGGAGCGTCCAACTCTTGATCTCAGAGTCTTGAGTTCAAGCCCCACGTTGGGGGGATGGGGTGCCTAGAAGGAATAGGCCACAACAGGGTAATTGTGAGAACTGAATGAAAGACCATGCCTGGCACATACTGAGTCCTTGAATAAATGTTACCTTGTGGCAGTACGGTAATCGTAAGAGTTGCCTCCTTAGCTTCGTGTGTATAGTGACTCTGGATGGAACTAGCAAAATTTCTCGAATTATTGCAGAAATGTTCTCAGTCACATAGTCCCTCATCAACTTGCCAAGACTGCATAATATTTTGCAGTAAATGAGTAATAAAACATTGAATCAATTCATTTTGTCACTAGTTTACAACTTTAGGAAAAAGGAGGCTGATTTACAAGACGGAAAAAGTGAGTCAGTTATTTTTTTATTTATTGTTTTTTCAGACGGCTGGTATTTGTAAAGTCTCGTGTTGAGAGGAAAAGTCAGTCTCCCAGCTGTGGTTTTTCCAAGGACTCCCAAAGGAAGCGAAGGTGACACCCACTGTGATGTCACAGACTTTCTGAAAAAAACGTGATGCCCTTGGCAGGCCCAAGAGAGAGGAATGCTATAGGCGAGACTGCAAGGTTTGTAAGACATCAGCAAAAACAAATCCTGCCTATTTAAAGGATGACATTTGATGGAAGCACAATGGAATTCGCTCTCTTTGTAGCAAAAATTTAAGGGCAGTTACCTTGCAAGGAAAGAAAGAAAATGTAATTAATTAATGCCAGTTGGTTTTGTCCATAATGAAGAAGACACAATGGGCCACCATTCACCTCCTCTGCATTCAGAAGACACGTCTCATGCAAATACACCATTTTCTTTGAGGTTATTAGTTCGGTGATGGATTGAAACCAGGAACCTTGAACATAGCAAAGAACATTTTCTTCTAGTTCCTTTTACTTGGGACTAGGACATATGCAGCTGGGTGTCCTACATATTGTGGGCAGCTCAGAACTGTTGATGATTCTGACCTTGAGACGCACGATTTAGAAGAGAAATTAATTGTAAATCTTGAGTGTCAGCAGTACTTCTAAATATTATAAGGGATGTCAGAGACTGAGCAGGGATTGAAGGCCCCTCAGAAGCTATGCAGTTGTGGGCACCTCGGTCTCAGGTTCACCGTCTTCTAAGTGGGAATATACCGGCAGGGCCTCCCCCTTAAATTAAGTATTTAATTTAAATATTAAGTGAGAGGACATCTGTCAGAGTCAGGACAGGGCCTGACAAGATATAAGACATCAATACATCGTCTGCTTTGTGATATCTGTTCTCTTTGTCAATAATTAGCAAATACCCCTCAGTGGTTGCCATAGGGGAAGTACAATTTCTCCTCTACCTTGCAGGGTCTCTGGCTGGGCCTAAGAATTAAAATGGCACAAAACAGATGAACAGGAGAAAAGCATGCAAATTCTATCCAGTAATTTTTGTACCCACGCGGGAGCCTTCACACGCACAATGAAGGCCCAAAGAAGCAGTTAGGGCCCAAAGTTTCTATGTTAGGTTGGACGAGGAGTAGTAAATTGTGAAAACATGACAAAATGCAGAGATCTGGGCTAGCGTAGTTAAATGCGGAAAAGTGACCAGGAACGCAAGGGTTAGTTCAACCAGGTGTGTTTGTACAGATTCCTCTCCACCTTGATTCCCCGTCTCTGGTGATAAGAATGTTTCTTTCCTCCTGGCACAGGATTGGTACCTTTCCCAAGGGAGTTTTATCTCCTGCCTTCAAGAAGGAAAAGGAAGGTCAGAGTGCCCTTTTTACATCTGTTATTCTGCAAGTGCCTTTAATTTAAAGTACTCAATATGCCAAAGCGGCTTATTCTGGGGTGGCATATTCGGGTATCCTACATGGCCTTCACATACTTGGGGTACAACCCAAGTCAAAGGCAACACGATAGTAAGAACTGCCTTGTGAGATAAGAAGTCTTATTCTATCTACTTCACCGATGAGGAAACAGGTGCAGAGAAGCTGACTTGTTCAAAGGCACGCAGAACCACGACTTGAACTCCCTTTGACTTTAGAGCAGTTCTCTACACTTCTGAACAACTGCCTCTCTCAGAAGAGGCACGAAAGTCGTTAGAAGATATGCTCCCCACCACCCATAAAACCTCCAGGGCAATGAAGAAAGGGTGACTTTGGGAAAGGAATAGGGTATCCAAAGCCATTCGGAACCGTCTCCATGAACCCCTTCTCCACAAAGGCAGCTGATATGATTCCCATGGGATCTGAGACTCCCACCCCCAAAGATGCACAGATAACATTGGTTCCAAAGCTGCCAAGGCTACAGAAGAGGAGGGAGACCCAGAAGGAAAGAGCAGAGGCTGCGCCTGGGACTCAGCTCACCTCTAGCCTAAAGACGGAGGGAAAGGGGCGCCTGGGTGGCTCAGTCAGTTAAGCATCTGACTTCGACTCAGGTCATGAACTCACCACTCGTGAGTCTGAGCCCCGCGTCGGGCTCTGTGCTGACAGCTCAGAGCCTGGAGCCTGCTTCGGATTCTGTCTCTGTCTCTCTGCCCCTCCCCAGCTCATTCTCTCTCTCTCTCTCTCTCTCTCTCTCTCAAATATAAATAAACATTAAAAATTAAAATTAAAAAGATGAAGGCAAAGACCCGAATAATCATTGTAATACATGTATTTCATTATGGACTTTTCTCAAGCCATATTTTTATCTGTTTACAAAAGTAATACATATTCATTATAATAAGCTTGGAAAACACATAAATAAAAAGAAAACAAGTCACTTATAATACCACTACCAAACACCACCTTTAAGAATCTGGTGCATTAATTTGTTTTGCTTTATGTAAATGCATACATTAATGGCCAAAAAAGAAAAAAGAAAAAAAGACATAGTCCTGTTCTTGCTATATTATAACCTGCTTTTCAGGTCATATTTCACCCACCTTTTCCCAAAGCGCGAGTCCCACAATAGCTGATTTAATGGCTGCAGACACATATCCTCTTTGTGCATGTACTAGAACTTCCTTAAACAGTCTCAAATTCTGCGATGTCAAGGCAGTATCTAGCTTTTTACTACTACAATGCTCTTTGTCCAAACAGATTTAGCCCAATCATGATTATCTCCCTAGAATAAATTTCTAGAACAAGATGCGAATTGCGGCCTCAGTCATTGAATGCAAACAGCGCTGTTAATGCACTTTAACAATCAAAATGCATCTAGATTACAGCAAGGACAGGCTTATTCTGTCCTTTCCTACAGGGCCTGCTTTCCTTCCAAAAATGTCCCCTTCTCCTTCTACCTTCCTGTTATGTTATTAAGAGAACAGCCCTAACTCTACCATTGGTTTATCCGGGAAACAATGGTGCCCACTCCCCAGATAGCCCTGGATACAGCTGAGGTAATCCGTGGGCCAGATTTTATCTAATTTTGTAAATTCGTATCCTTTTAAAGACAGGATTGCTTTCTGAGTTGCTGACTCAAGGGAACATTCCTTTGAAGGTAAAAGATCTATTAACATATAAAAGAACAGTACACCTGGGCAAATCACCCATCAACTCAGATAATCTGTCTTCCTGAAAAACTACTTAACACTATATAAAAGTTCACTGCTAAAATCCCAATGGGTTTGACCTATTTGGGTTCCTTCAGTGATGAGAAAGGCTCATTGATCGTGAAAACCTGAAAAGCCTGGGATCTTAATAAGGAAAGATTGGAAGCCACTGACAAAGGAAGTTGTGATTGGAGTTCGGGATCAATTCAGTTCCAGCCTGTTTGAGAAAAGCGAATTTATGGCAGAAAACTATGATTAATTTCAGAATAAACAATATAATGACTCGAGTGCGTTATTAGTGACTAGAGAGAGGAAAGCACACTTAGTAGAAGATGACTTATTCAGGCATATAATTCTCTCCTAAGCTCAGTAAAGTTAAGTGTGGCAAAAATGCCAGAAACAGCTTTGCAATTGGAATATGCAATTTAAAATAAGTAAAGATTACTCCCAGGTAGTTTATTGCTTTAACTACATCGAGGCATGTCCCTATAGCAGACAGTATAATGACTCCCATTTCATTTTTGGTTTGTGCCAAATATCTTCAGTTAGTTTTGCTTTATTGGCTTCATGCAATTTATTGCAGCACTAGAATACGATTGTAATGCAACTAGTATTTCAGTTTTATCTTCCACTGGTAATTTTTCTTCTTTATGGTGACTATACTGTCTGCATTAATACAAGCCATAGAAATTATACAGTGCGCAAACTTGTTTTCAGCCGGTCCCTTTCTCGTGAAGAGCAGAACCCTAAGAGCCAACTCCCATAACATGGTGATAACCAAGTATTTGCCAGAGGAGAAGCAACGTGTATAACAGCATTTCCAACTCCATGAAGTGATTTATTCGACCAAGAATTACTAGAAAGCCTAATTTTCCCATGGATTCAAAAAGAGGCAAAAAGTTTTTTAAGACCTTCTAAGTACTCTTTTTCTTTGAGAGAGAGAGAGAGAGAGAGCCCACACATGAGAGGGCCAGAGAGAGAGAGATACTCCTAAGCAGGCTCCATGCTCAGTGAAGAACCCAATGCAGAGCTTGACACGGGGCTCGATCCCAAGACCCGGGGATCAAGACCCAAGCCGAAATCAAGAGTCAGACACTCAACCAGCTGAGCTGCCGAGGAACTCCTAAGTATTCTTAAATGCAAACCCAGTGCCAAAGGTGGTAACATTTGGGGAAGACGAGAACCCATAAGATATTCTTCAAAACTACGTTTATTTAGCCTGCTCTACATTTATTGATTTGGTCAAACTTCGCACCACTGTAATCTGCTAGGGAATCATTTAACTATTTCCAATTTGCTGGAAGTTGGCTAAGAAATGTGCCAGGTAGGATTTTACCTAGAATTAGACCAGATCAGTAATATCCATCATCACATTAAGGGCGGTTTTCGATGAAAGGAAGAAAGAGGACTGGGTTTTCCACTCCTGAAAGCGCCTTATTCTAGGTGTGTTTGCAGAGCTGTATAAGAAAGAAACCAAATTCGGGGCGCCTGGGTGGCTCAGTCAGTTAAAATGTCCGACTTCGGCTCAGCTCATGATCTCACGTCCCGTGAGTTCAAGCCCCACATCCAGCTCTGTGCTGACAGCTCAGAGCCTGGAGCCTGCTTCGAATTCTTGGGTCTCCCTCTCTCTGCCCTTTCTCACACTCTGTCTCTCCTTCAAAAATAAATAAACATTAAAAAAAAATTTTTTTTTAAAAGAAAGAAACTAAATTAAATCACATTAGTCTTTTAGGCCCTGCTGAAAACATCTCTCTCAACCATTTTCTTTCATCCTGCCTAAATTTTGCTGTAAGTAATCTATCCCATAGACTAAGTTATATATCTTTAAGAGTACCCTGTTAAAATTCAGATTTCCCAGCATAGCACACTATTACCAGTCATTACTTCTTAATAAAATGAGTTTATCAAATTAATATACAAACACAGCAGAGCCACAATGGAATAGCATATGGGATGGTCATATCTTGATGGAGGAGGGAAAGTCCAAAACATGAGTTCTGCACACAGTAATCTCAGGTAGCACAGTGTAGTCGGGGTCCAACAGTAGCTGGGAAACAGCCCCAAGTAGTGGGTTTCAGTGGGCTGGAGTGCTGGGAAATCACAGAAGGGTACAGGAAGGGAAAATACAAATGAATTTCAGTAAAAAATAATAATTCCAAGTGTTGGTAAGTATGTGGAGAAACTGATACTCACAGCAACGTTATTCACAATAGCTAAAAAGTAGAAGCAACCCAAATATTCATCAATACTAATGAATGGGTGAAGAAAATGTGGTACATCCCCCCTAGAAGGGAACACTGTTCAGCAAGAAAAAGGAATGAAGCACTGATACATGCTACAATAGAGCTGAGACTTGCAGACATGCTAAGTAAAAGAAGCCAGTCACAAAAGATCGCATTTTGTATGGTTCCACCTGTATGAAATGTTCAGAATACGCAAACCTATAGACACAGAAAGTAGATTAATAGTTGCCTAGAGCTGGCGGATAGGGGTGGTGAAGAGTAACTACTTATGGGCATGGAGTTTCTTTTGCGGGGGATGAAAGTATTTTACAATTAGATTATGATGATGGTCGCACAACCTTGTGAGTATCGTACTTGAATTTTGTACTTTAATAAATTAAATGGTATGTACATTATATCTCAATAAAGCTATTTAAACTATTAATTGTACCTAGACTTGACCCAGACTCCTCATTCAGTCTTATTACCCATACTTCTATTTTTTTTTTTTAACTGTTTTTTCTTTTCTTTTTTTTTTTTTTTTGAGAGACAGTGCAAGTGGGGGAGGGGCAAAGAGAGAGGGAGACAGGCTCTGAAGCGGGCTGCAAGCTGCCAGCGCCATGTAGGACTCCAACTCAAGGAACTATGAGATCACGGCCTAAGCCAAAGTCAGATGCTTAGCCGAACGAGCCACCCAGGTGCCCCTATTACCTATATTGCTAATTAACTTCTAACCAACTTATTCTGAAACAGCATAAAAATGGAACCTAAAACTTAAAATGTCAAGGCTGTAAACCCAAAAACCAAGTAGAACTGGATTTGAATCCGAGTTCCACGACTTCGTGGACCTCTGAAGTAGACAGTTTGCCTAGACCATCACCGTTGATTCTTGCCCTGACCGAGCATCAAGTACCAGCCTCCCAACCTATTTACCATCTCATCTTGCTGTGAGTAAACACATACGTCTTCAAAATAAGTTCCATATTTTAAATTTTCATAAATAAAATTCTGGGATCCAAAGGATAAAAAAAAATCATTCACCAGGGACAGATTAAGCATCTTTCTGAATGTCATCCAACACATCTAAGCCACCAGAAGGATGGTGACCTGGTCTCTTAATTTGAATGTTTGGGAAAAAAAAAAAACAACTAAAAACTTGACAAAATTAGGGAGCTGACATCACAATTGGAACACAGAGGAAGCGACCTCAAAATCCAAATTCAAAGCCTCTCATTTGCCAAAAATTCATTTTTAATGAAATTTAGATTTAGCCTTAATAGATTTGGTGGCACAGGTACCCATAACATAACTTCTGTAAGACACTGTAGAAAACGAAGTAACTCCTGATAACTGAGTTAGTATTTTGGAGCTTCCAGTCTGGAAATCACCCCTCCATGTTTCATAGAATCCTGAATTCTCTATAGCTGAGTATAGGAATCTCCTCCACCCTGGCCTGCTTCCCTTCCGAAAACTCCGCATTCTCCTTCTACCTACCTGTTATGTTATCAAGAGAACAGCCCTAACTCTACCATTGCTTTATCCAGGAATCAATGGTGTCCACTCCCCCAGATAGCCCTGGATATAACTGAGGTAATCTCTTGGCCAGATTTTATCTAATTTTGTATATTTGTATCCTTTTAAAGACAGGATTGCTTTCTGGTTTCTGGGTTGCACCTTCAAGACAAAGTGTAGACATTTACCCCAATCCTTACTGACAGTTCTACACAAAATGACTCTAGGTTATAGATCCCTTGGACTGAACACAAAGTAGAGTCTACCCCATCTTCAAAAAGAGCTTCTGTCACCCATCTAAGATTACAAACTCATTAACTTGAAGGATTTATTCTCAGAATTCTATATTGTCTTTCTTCTCAGTAAGCCTCTGAAGAAAGCATCACGCATGAAGAGCAAAAAAGGTTTTAGGTGCAACTTATCCACAAGAACAATTTTATACTCCGCTTCTTGTATATGATAAATCTTCTTGAGAAGTTAGTTATGAACAATGTAAGACTTCATAACACACTTATTAGTCTATCATCAGCCTTTGATTCTCTGGACAGGGACTGTCTTTTCACTAAACTTGATGATCTTGGCAAACATCCCAGATGATTAACATTGCCCAAAACCCGTATCATAATACTATTGCCAGAATCAGAATGACTACACATGATCTTAGGTCAGACAAAATTCCATTTTTAAACAGGATAAAATAGGGCTTTCTATATCCTATTTCATTTTAATTTGTGCATATTAAACAAGTTGATCCTATTTCAGATGCATAGGATGCCTGCCTTCCTACCATAGTTAATAGGAAGATGAACGAGTTACATGAACATGGGCCGGGGGGCGGGGGGGGGGGCGGGTAGCAACTTTACAACATGAAAAGACTTAAGACCCAACTCAAACTGTTGGCTAATTACTGTGAAAAAGAACAGTTCAAATTCAGCTATGCCAAAAAATTTTTTATTTGATTTGGGCAAGAATCCATCGATGTTCAAATGGACAACACTACAGAGCTTCATCCATCATATTATTGCATGCTATAATCTAAGGATCTGATTTTTAGCTAATTCATCCTGGTGGGCCTATGTGTTTCCAAAGAGGCTTCACCTGGGTCCCCCTGCAGGTCACTCCATGTCCAGGTTGCCAACTAGAACCATGACTTTGCAATTTTCCTTGCCACAATGTTCCCTTCCTTGTTCCGTGGTGTGGAATTATAGGGCCTTTAATGAGAATGTCTCCAGGCTTCCAAGTATATTTCTAGCTTCTTTTTAAGGATGATGTTTTTTGTCTACAGACTCCCCTGTGGCTTACCACCATGCAAACCGGAGATAACCCCTGCTTCAGGACAAAAACACAGGCTTCAACAACCACTTTTCTGAATAGAAAGTCATCTTTGTTAATTGGGATCTAAGTTACATATCTACTGCTTTCCTGGATAGTAGTACAATAAACCCATTCAGCTTCATGCACTGAAGCTGACTCTACATGATCAATTAGAAAAGGAGAGATTGGTTGGTTGCTTGGTTGGTTGGTTGGTTGGTTAGTTGTCTACTAATTATTTTATGGGTATTGGATAACTCATGGATTCACCATGAAATGGAGAACCAGATTTCAGTTTCAGTGTCCAGAAACAATTCCCAAATCACACCTCAGAACTGAGTTGATGAGGAAACCATTGATATTGGCCCTGATATCTGGACACTTTCATTGGCTTCTGTCCCTCTTTATCATCAGGAACACCAATTTGCCACCACTGCTGCTGCCTCCTGTACTCAGAAAACTCCAGATCCCTGATTTCTTGTAATTTTAGGACCACAGGTAAAGTCTGACATGGATACAACCAACTGGCAGGTTCTGAGGCCCATGCCTGGGCCCTAGTTTCAAGGGACACTAAAAAAACAAATATAGACTATTTTTAGGGTCTATGCAGGATAGTTTGGGCCCCAAACCAAGACGCAAAAAAGGAAGCATTCCCTAAGCCAAGAATGGGATTCTGTTGCTGCCTGACCATGATGAATGACAAATATCTACTACAACTATCATTTGGAACCATACTTCCAAAAGTGTCATTATAAAACAACTAGTATTTAAGAATGAGAGTTTAGGCAAAGAGCAAATTAGCTGTTCTTTTAGGTCAACAATATCGGTGGTTCCAAAATCTAACTATCCATGAGAATGATTAGGGTGACCTTTGTTCAGGTTTCATACATGGAGATTCTAAGTTAGTAGTCAGAGTCTGGGCCTTGGAATTTATATTTTTAACAAATTCCTCTGATAATTCAAATACAGTATTTAATGATTTGGAATCCACTTGTTGAAACCTGTCCTTATACTCTCAGCCCCGAGAAAACAAACACGGACCTGCATTAGTTTTGCTCCTAAAGTCCATGAAGTCACCACATAAAAAGTCCATCCTCGTATTCTATAGTTACTATGGAAGACACCAAAATTAACAGGTAATGAGTAACTTAAGTGTGGTTTATCTCTATGATGAACTCTTATAAGGAAATTTAAAGTGTTCGTTATGAAGAGTATGTGATGGCATGGGGAAATACCCATTATACAGCATCAAAAGAAAAAAGCATAATAGTCAATGTTAAGTTGTGTGTATGTGTGTGTGTGTTTGTATGCAATGTGCTCTCAACCATGTAAAATAAATGTACGCATAAGTGGCAAAAGCGAGATTAAATGTGTGCGCTACACTCCCCCCTTTTCCACCCACCAATGGAAAAGAGGCCAGAAAAGCTAGGAGGATTTAAACACAGAAGCTAAGTCTGTCAACATAATAAAGATCTGGGAGAAAGAAGGAAGTAAAGAGAAAAGGCTTCAGTTACAAAAGAGAGAAAATGTCTTTTGAGAAGTGGCTGCGACTTATCAAACTGCTCCGATCAGGACTTTTTTTCAGGGAATCCTGGAACATAGGTTTTGTCTTCCCTACTAAGTGTAGAAGAGAAAGCATGTTGACCAGGGACAGGGTGTCTCAACCTCAGCACTACTGACATTTTAGGCTGAATAATTCTTTGTTGTCAAAGGGGAGCTGACAGGGAAGTTGTCTTGTGTATTTCTAGCTTCTTCATACTACATACTACATACGACTAGCATCTGCCCCTCCTCCCCATTTCTGACAACCAAAAATGTCTCCTGACATTGCCAAATGTCCCCTAGGGGGCAAAATTGCCCCTGGTTGAGAACCACTGCCATGGAAGTAGCTAAGTACCAACCTGGGCAAACTGAGGAGCAAACCCTCCTGAGAACACAGCCAACTTGGAGCAAGCAGAACTGAGAAAAGGAGGAGGGAATAATAGTGTCGGTCACTTTGTTGGTGCCCAGAAAAAGCCTCCCCCGAAGCCAGACTTAACTGGAGTCTTTCCAGGAGTTTATAAATACACCCGACCCTGCTTTGTTTTTGTGTTTGCAAAAAATCACCCTCTCTAATGCCCTTTAAGTTTTTTTTTTTTTTTTTTTTTTATGCCCTTTAAGTTTTTGAAGAGAACCAAGCTTAGTGGAGAAATTGGAAAAAAGAGAATCAGAATGTCTAAAAACACCCTTGGCTGGTCGGAAGGATGAATCATCTACCCAGGGTTTCAGGTGGTAAAATGGTCACCTGAGAGAAATCAAAATCCCAAGCTGGCACCATTTGCAGGAGTGGAGTCCAAGTTCACAAGCACTGACAGCGTGCGGGAACTGCATAGTGAGAATGTAATATATATATATGATATATACCTCATATATATCATATATATATGTGTCATATATATATCATATATATGTGTCATATATGTATCATATATATGACACATATATATGATATATCTATCAGCCTAGAACAATGAAATTTGAAAGGCATATGTGGAATCATCTGGTTACAGCACTTCTGAAACCCAAGGTCATGAGTAACCCAAAGAAACTCCATTCCCATTCAAGACGGGCTCTTATTTAACAATTCTTTCATGAGTTGGGGCACCTGGGTGGTTTAGTCAGTTAAAGATCTGACTCTTGATCTTACCTCAGGTCTTGATATCAGGGTCAAGGGTTCAAGCCCAGTGTTGGGCTTCACACTGGGCATGAATCCTACTTTAAAATTTTTTTTCTTTTTTTTTAATGTTTATTTCTTTATTTTGACAGAGAGTGAGAGTACAGAAACAGAGGAGGAGCAGAGAGAGAGGGAGAGAGAATCCCAAGCAGGCTCTGCACTGCCAGTGCATGAGATGCATGAGACCATGACCTGAGCCAAAATCAAGAGTCAGACCCTCAACCGACTGAGCGACCCAGGAGCCCTCAAAAAGAAAAAAACTCTTTAATGGGCTGAGATCCCATGTTGATAGGTAAAGTATTTCAAAGTAAGTTGTGCATTAGCCTTCCATGCAGAAATTGCAAAGGAGGTAGGTTTTGGGTTTGTTTGTTTGTTTGTTTGTTTGTTTGTTTGTTTTGAGAGAGAGAGAGAGAGAGAATGAGTACACAAGTGGGGAAGAACCAGAGGGAGAGGGAGAGAGAGAATCTTAAGCAGGCTCCAGCCCAGTGTGGAACCCGACTTGGGGCTTGAACTCATGACCTGAGTCAAAATTGAGAGTCAGATGCTTAACAGACTGAGCTAGCTACCCGGGTTCCCCTTGAAGGAGGTAGGCTAGAACTAGTTAAATGACTCTTAAATTCCTCACCCACATCATGGAGAGGACTTGGGGATTGGTGGATTTCTTTGGAGAGAGTTGGTGTGCCAAGACCCACTTTGCGCAGTGAGGAGAGAGAGAGAGAGGAGGGAATGGCAGACACGTGGGCTAGTATCTGATTCCCACCTGTGCAAGAAGCAGTTTGGTAGGCTGTGGACAGACAAGCCATAGGAAAGACAGATGCTTCGGGTTCAGCCTGTTCCCCAGGTTGTGTTGGGGTAAAAGATGCACGTGTATTTCCCATGGACTGAATGTGGGCCATGTAGAAGAGAGAGTTGACATAAGGTTCACAGAGAGTTGATATAAGGCCTTCACATAAATAGACCTGAGCAGAGAGAAACTGAAGGTACCACTGGACCCGAGGAGGTGTGAAAAGAACATGAGACAGCTGAAGGCATGTGCATCACCCAGATGAAGAGAACAGATGGGAAAGGAAGTCTCAGAAGAATCCATAAACACACCCAAGGGAAACAAGTCAACTTTAAACACTCAGATAGCACAGAACCATCTAATCACACTACCATTTGGTTAGGAATGTTCACCTCTCTTCATCTTTCCTCCAGTCCCAGGGGATCAGAAACCATTTTCACTAAGCCAGCACAAAAGAATTCGGGAAAGGAAGGAAGGAAGGAAGGAAGGAAGAAAGGAAGGGAGGAAGGGAGGGGAAGAAAGAAAGAAAGAAAGAAAGAAAGAAAGAAAGAAAGAAAGAAAGAAAGAAAAAGAGAGAAAGAAAAAGGCAAGGCAAGAAGGAAAGGGAGAAAGCGAGGGAGAGAGAAAGGACTCAACCATACCCCCTTTCCAAAATAACCTGCTGCAAGAGACAGTCAAAGTCTTGGCCTTTTAATGAAAATTTAAATATGAAGTATTACGTGGGACTGGACATAAACTATGCTTTCAATGTAAAGTGACTGTAGAACTTTCTAGTTCCTACAAGAATATAAAAGGCATGGGGCCTGAACAAATTTACAGCTGAGGGCAGTTGAAAAACTAGTCTGACTGACAAAATTTTAAAAGATGGCAGAAATAAAAGTAAAATTGGGATACCTGGCTGGCTAAGTCAGTGGAGCATGTGACACTTGATCTTGAGGTTGCAAGTTCAAGTTCCATGTTGGGTGTAGCGATTACTTTAAAATGAAATCTTAAAAAAAAAAGGAAAATTGGTTTCTGATGACATACTTCTCCAAAGTACTAGTGTATTTTACAAATCATATGAGGAAACTAAGCCCCATGAGAGAGAGACAAGAAAGGCAACAAATTGCAGAATGTACTTTCTTAAGAAATTTAGATAATGAATCAATCTCTAAAAACACATCCTTAAAATAACTGTTTTAATTTTTAAGTATAAAGGAATAGAATTTATTATACAAGACTGAATATTATTTAAAAAGAACAGGAACAGGGGTGCCTGGCTGGCTCAGTCAATAGAGCATGCAACGCTTGATCTCAGGGTTGTGATTTTGAGCCCCACATTGAGGGTAGACTTTACTTTAAAAAAGAAAAAAAGAACAGGAACACTTGAAAAAAATCTAGCTAAGTAGAAGTTTGAAAATGAAAAATATAGTCCACTAAATAAAAGTAATTAATTGGAGGGTAGTTTGAAGAGCAGACTAGACACTGGGGAAAAGAAATTCAGTGAACTGGAAGATAAGTCTTAGGAAATCATCCAGAGCTTCTTTGAGCAAAGATGCTTGTGTCCCATCACCAGTGGGTTTTCTCAGGATCTATTCCTTCACAGGTTCCCCCTGCCTTCTTACCAGTTCATATCAGCCAGACCCTGTACCTGGGAGGAGAAGTATGCTGTTTCCTCCCAAAGGAGTGACTATATTTCCTCACTTGGGCTACTCTATGACCTGATTGTAACTCATGGTCAGAAAGAAATGAGAGGCAAGACCTTAAGGAAGAAAGACAAGAATCAACTTATGAGATTTGGTAGCTTTTCAGGCAGGAGAAGTCTCCTTTCCCCTGCAAAGGAGAGTCTGCTTTTCCAGCCCAGAGTTATAGGAGAATCTGGAGAACCCAAGATTCTCAGGCTTGTCTATCCAATTGTCCTAAGGCCAGAACTCATAGCCCTCTCCTCTCCTGGCCCTGCCTTTGGCATAGACTTGGTGGGGTCGTGTTTTCACTGTCCTGTGTAGTCTGCTGTCCCTACCGTCTTCCCTGCAGCTGCAGGAGATGAATCTCTTTAAAAACTGCCTTGGGGGCTTTCTGACATTCACAGTGTGCCTGAGTTGACAGTTAACTGAATCGAGCCTGCATTTTCTATTTTCAGGGCTTCTGTATCAGTCAGAGTTTGATCCGAAAAATAGAACCACTAGACATGATCTAGAATATGGGATTTATTACAGGGCTTCAACCTCTTGCAGTTGTGTGAGCTGGTGACATAGTCTCTGCATGGCTGTTGCCTCTGCATCCAGTGCTAAGACTAAAAAGCAGGCTGGGCAAACAGTCCAGCCCAGGAGACAGAGAAGCTGAAGGAGGAGATCTGGTGACAGCTGGAAGAGCTGTGGGCTAGCAGTTGCTTCATACCCATGAGAGGAGCCAGCAGAACAGCGACAATATTTGTGAGCTGCAACAGTGCCTGGTATCCCGTTATGGTCTGAATGTCTGTGCTGATGTCCTCCCGCCCCTTCACATGTTGAAATCCTAATAATCAACGTCATGGTATTAGGAGGTGGGCCCGTGAGAGGTGCTAAGTTCATGAGGGTGCAGCCCTCATGAATGGGATTCAGTCTCTCATTAAAAAAAAAAAAAAAAAAAGTGAGTGGAAATCCACAGAGCTCCCTAGCCCTTTGCACCAGGTGAAGATACAATGAGAAGTCTCTGACCTGGAAGAGGGCCCTCAGTAGACCATGACACCATCTTCTTGGACTCCTGGCCTTCAGACCTGTGAGAGATAAATTTCTGTTATTTATAAGCTACCCAGGCCGTGCTATTTTGTTACAGCAGCTCAAGCGGACCAAGACACCTTCCGATTTTCAAACAAATATGGCTGCTTTCAAATCTCACCTGGGTCTTGTAGCCCAAATTAACCAGACTATGTAGAAAAGGGGATTCTGGGAAATGTAGTCCCAGCTTAGCTCAGGTGACACAGAACATATCCATCCCAGCTCCTAAAGCAGTTAACAAAAGTCAACCAACACTGAACTCCTTACAATTACCATTGTCCCCGTATGACTCAAATGTTACTACTGCTGTATTAATAATGTTTTGCCCTCCACTTGCCCCTCAGGCCTCTGTCATCTCGATAAAAGTCTAGTAACTGGTACTCCTAGAAGTCAGGAGTCATCATGCCACTTACCCCATTGCCCTGACCATAGAGTGATTCCAGTTCCAGAATTCATTCTGAAGCTCTGGTTTCTAGACCACTTTGGCCTGGGTTTCCCCTGGAAAGTGGACCATTAGACAGGGGACTTGTGTGGAGGTGGCTGATTTGGAAGGCAATCCCAGGGATAGAGGTGGTGGGAAAAATGGAAGGAAAGGCAAGATAAGGGTGAAAACTTGAGTTACTCACCACTGTGGGAAAGTGGGGCTTGACCCAGTGGGGCTTGACCTACCACTGTGGGAAACTGGGGCTTTCAGAGAAGCCATTCAAGATGTGCCTCAGAAGTGACCACAGGAAAGATGCACAAAGAGATTATTTATGGAGAACGGGAGTATTTATCTACCATCTCCCAATCCACATTGGACAAAGTTTGCACCCTGGGGTGTTATCTCTGTCTTATTTTGGGGACACAAGTGCATGAGTGCCAAGGGGTTCTGTAGGCATCCATTACCATGGCCCCACTGCTGAACCAGGAACATCAGGTTTCACCTGCACAGAGCTGGTGGCTGTGGCAATGGCCAAAGTGGAAGGTGAGGAGTGAAATGGAGCAAAAGTGGTGTCCAAGACTAAGAGGAAGAGGAGAAGGAAAAGAACATACAGGAAGGAAACAGAAATACAGGAAGCTCTGGTCCTTCGGGTAATGCCTACTCAGGTGAAAAGCAGAGGTGCCACAAGCAGAGGGTCAGTTCAACAAGCAGTCCCCACGGACCCTCAGGCCATCCCAGAAGCAGTTTGATGACACATGGGAAACCAGTCCTGGTCTCCAAACGTCTCCCCAGGATAGCTAACCCCTTTGCTCTCCTCAATTAGGCTAAACTCATCCACAGCCAAACCCCAGAGGAAAGTAACCCGCATAAATGAAGGGTCATAATGATAAGGAAAAACATCAGATGTCAACGTGGCCCATTTATACCCAGTTTATCGACTAAAGACCAACAGAGAGAAATAAAGAGAGAAAGAGACTACTTCTGCTAGGAAGCAAGGGGTAGGGGGTTGGTTCCATAGAATGGCTCAGAAGAATAAAAGATCTAAATGCCCTCACCAGTGAATCATGCCAAGAACACTTCGTCATGGCTTGAACTCTTCCCTGACAGATTCCCACTTCCGACTTTGTCTCTGAAGAACAACGTGGGTGAAAAGGAGGGGGGCTAAGAATGGGTTTTTTTGAGAAGGCTGACCTAACACAGCCCGCACATAGGAAGAGATTCCCTTTTCTCCTGCAGCCACCTTACAAACATTTCCAGAGAGGGCAACAGTTCCTACAAGAAGCGTAATCCTTATCAACACGGCAAAGGGGCTATCAAAGCAGCAAAGATCACATGGCTGTTAAGATAAAGGTTTGGCAGTTCCAGGGTGGGCTTATCAAGGTTTAGCAGTAAGCGAGTTTTGTTGCTTCGACTGCATTTAAAAAGTTCATTGATTTGTAGCTAATACCAAGTTGTCATAGTTTCATGAGTAACAGCTTGTGGTTTGCCGAATCAAAGCCTTTTCCTGAATCCATAATAGCAGATTCACTGAGGTGGCCTGAACAACTGCAGAGAGGGGAGAAGCCCAGAAAGACACCCAGGTAGAGGGAAGGAGTGTATTTGGTCAGACTGTAAGTGGTCTGTAAAAGAGGAAAAATAAAACTCTCCTTCCCAAAGCAGCAGAAATCCAGCCTTTAAAAATTCAAATTGACTTGTAGAGAGACTATTGTTTTGAAAAAAATTATAGATTATGTGTATACACACATGTAAGAAATGGGCTCTAAGGGGGGTAAAGCCAAATTGAAGATTCTTAAAAAGCTTATCAACGGAGTTACTTTCCATTAGGACAGCTTTTCCACATTGTGAGCTTGGCACAACTGAGTATTTTTCTACAACCAGGATCTTGGAAGAGTGACGTGTCCTTTTCTTTTTTCCTTGGGGGAAGATAGATGCACACAGGCAGGCACACACACACAAACCCATTCGATGAGCCCTGACCCCACTAAAATGTATTCTGATGACATCTTAGTACTATATTAGACTTTCATAGCATTTTCTCAGCCTACTCCAATGGAACTTCTAAAACCCATGTTGGGCTGACAGAGCTGTTACTTTTATCCCCTTTCAGAGGAGGAAAGGATTGAGTCTTAGAGGGAGTCAGAACATGCAGCCCGACTCTCCCAGTGGTGCCCAGGGCAGACATGACTAATTGATCGAGGAACTCTCTCCCAGGAAGCTCAAACTAAGCCTCAGAATCCTCTCCACAGCAGACCTCCAGAGCCCCTATCAATTGCTAGATGACATGAAAGATAAAACCGATTTGCCTTCCTGGACCCAAGTGACCTGCCCAAGGTCATAGGACTGCTTCATGGTACAGCCAAGACACAGGTCTCTCCTTTCAGTGCTTCCTTAATGAACAGTAGAGCACTTTCTCCCCCATGAGGTGGGCTTGCCCTGCCTACAGGCTATATAGCTACCGGGGCTTTTATTTGCCTCCCTGCACACAACTGCCAAACTCCATTCATGCTCACTGTTTAGGAAGCTTAGGACATAACAGAGAGCTCCCATGAACTGTGAAACTATATACGTGGCCCACGTTCTATTTCTCTCAGATTCTGTTGCTCTAGTGATATACAGCCGTCGGAATCTTTAAAGATCAGTGTTCTTTAATATTTATCGAGCCCAAATAAGCAAATAAGTAATAGAATTTCAGAGCATGATAAGTGCCAAGAAAAAGATGACGCAGGGTAAGGGGCTAAAGAATGGTGGAGGTGGGGTGATCAGTTAAGGTCTGTGGGAGGAGGTGACGTTGGAGCAGACACTGGAGTCAAGTGAGGGCCATGGCCCTTGAAGATCCGGAGAGAAGGTGTTCCACAGAACAGCAAGGGGAAAGCAACAAGCTGCACGTGATTAAGAAATAGCATGGGGAACAATGCGGGATGTCACCAAAGCCATGGTAGAGACTTGCAGTTTTATTCCAGGCATGATAAAAAGCCTCTGTGGGGTCTAAAGCAGGTGAGTAGCGAAGCGAATTCAGTTTTAAAAGATTACACGCCCAGGGTGCCTGGGTGGCTCAGTTGGTTGAGCATCCAACTCTTGATTTTGGCTTGGGTCATGATCTTTCAGTTTGTGAGATTGAGCCCCACGACTGTGTGAGACCGGCTTGGGATTCTCTCTCTCTCTCTCTCTCTCTCTCTCTCTCTCTCTCTCTCTCCCCCCCACTCACGTGCCTGCTCTCTTTCTCTCTCTCAAAATAAATAAATAAACTTTAAAAAATAAATAAATGAAAGATTACATGACCAAATGTTTGTTTTCAAAGATCACTCTGGCAGCAGTGTGAACAATGTACTCAGTTGAAGGGTTCAAAACAGTCAAGAAACAAGCTGGGGTCACTCACCGCAATACTCCAGGTGGAGTTGTCCAATCAGAAGTTAGAAAGACAAGTCTGACAGTCAGAAGACAGTAGCCAATGGACAAAGGCTGATGTGGGCGTCAGCAGCTTTTGTAGGTTTGGGTCCTTCTAGAAGCAGATGTGAAGACCGGATCACACGTGCATGAGATCTATATGGGGGGCAATTCCTGAAGAGGATAAAAAGGAGGAGGCAAAGAAGGCAGAGAGGGACTTCAGGCCATAAGGAGGTCTGGCGCCTTTGAAGGAGTGGGGCAAGGAGGATTGGACAGAAGAGCCTCTGATGACAGTACAGTTCCAAGAAAGGTTTGGCCAGGGCCCTGGGGAGTCTTCATGCCAAAATCGCCATAGGACTGGTCCCGCCATGTTTAGCCATTTACTGAGAACAGCCTGTGGGAGGCAGCCTCAGCAGGGAAGCAGGAGTGGATCCAGAAGCACAGCAGCTGGGGCCATCAGTCAGCCATGCTCTGCCGGCAGCCAATTTTCACGGCCACCAGAGCAGTCAGGAGTGTGGAAGGACCCATTCCCCCCGCCTTTTCAGGGACTTAGTTCCTATATCTCCATCCTGTCCATCTAGTCACAAGCATGCTTGAGGAAGTTGTATCGTAGGAAAACCTTCTCTTCGCGATCTCCAATCCTCCAAACAATGCTCTTTCTCTTCCCCCCACACATCCAAGTTCCTACAAAGAGTTACCCTCCACAAAAGATGCCTCCACTTTCCCATCCCTCTTTAGTACTCTTTGCTCCACTCTTCTCTCTCTCCTGCTCTTTCCAAAGCCCCAAGCTTGTCTTGTGAAGGCCATTAGCGGACCTCCATCTTGTTAAAGCTGATCGTAGAGACTCTACAGTTCTCTTCTTCCCTGATCTCTTGGCAGCATTTGATGAGGTGGATTACTCACTCCTTCTTAAAATACTTTCTCTCCACTGGTTTCTGTGATGTCACATCTGCAGTATTTTTATTCTCCTTCTCTCACTCCCTGCTGGTTCCATATACCTTCTAAACCTTCTCAGTCTCTTTTCCTTCTGCCTGGAAGAACCTATTGTCTTACTATATGTAATGGTGGGAAGTTACCTTGAAGTCTTTCATCTTCTCTCCTATGGGGCTTCAAATGAAAACTCTCTGCTCAGTTCTCCAGGTTTTACCTCCTCGGAAATCACAAATCTTTTCTTGCAAAGGAAAAGCGTTTGCTTTTCCTATTTTTTTTTTTTTTTTGGTAATATATTTTCTAAATTTGTTTAGCTTTTTAAGCTCTCATTGATTTTTTTAATTGATATAATTAGCATATGATATTATATTAGTTTCAGGTGTCCAATATAATGATTCGACATATGTATATACTGTGAAATGATCACCACAGTAAGGTTAGTTAACATCTGTCAACACACAGAGTTATAATTTTTCTTGTGATGAGAACTTTTAAGATTGACCCGCTGAGCAACTTTCAAGTATACAATGCAGCATTGTTACCTATAGTTGCTTTGTTATACAATTCTAGGACTTATTTTTTTTTATGTTTATTTATTTTTGAGAGAGAGAAAGAGTGTTTGTGGGGGATGGGCAGAGAGCAAGGGAGACACAGAATCCAAGCAGGCTCCAGGCTCTGACTGTCAGCACAGAGCCCGACGTGGGGCCTGAACTCACTAACTACGAGATCATGAGAAGTAATGCTCTTTCTCATCTGAAGTCACTGAGCTACCCAGTGCCCCTTTTCTAGGACTTATTTAATCTCATAAGTGGAAGTTTGTACTTTCGACCATCTTTACCTATTTTGCCCACCTCCAGCATCCCCTCCTCCCCACCTCTGGCAACCACCAATCTGTTCTCTAGGTCTGTGAGTATGTTGTTGTTTTGTTGTTGTTGCTGTTTTTAGGTTCCATGTATAAGTGATATCACACAGTATTTGTCTTTCTGCCTGACTTATTTCACTTAGCCTAACACCCTCAAGGTCCTTCCACGTCGTAACAAATGGCAGAATTTCAACAGCTTTTTATTATTATTATCATTAATTATTCTGCTAGGTGATACATTTTAAAAGCAAGGCTAATCTTTACCACCTTTTTCTTAACTGTGTCTGCCCTCCCCTGAACAATGGGATGCCTCACCTTGCATGAGTGGAGGGTGCTGGGGCAAACCAAATTTTTGAGAGTGAAATATCTCAGCACCAAACTGTCCATAAAGCCTGTCCACCTGTGTGTGTCTCAGAGGTATAATAAACTGTTACATACTTAAAACTTGTGATTCCCCACCCCCACATATCCAAATCCATATCACCTCTAGTCTCCCTCAACCAGAAGAATGGCTCCTCCATTCATTCAGTTGCTCAAGTCAGAAATCTGGGAAACGGCTCTACCAACTCCTGCTGGAGATGGGGAACCAGATCTTGCCCATACTTCTCTGTCCTTTCCCCAGTGTCTACTTCGCACCATCTCCACTCTACTGCCCAGCTCCTAGCCGTCATTATCTCTTCTCTGGAGAGCTGCAATAACCTTCCAACTGGTCCCCCTGCTTCCACTCATGCTTCTTTCCAATCCCATCCCCACACGGCAGCCTGAGAGGTCTGACAAAGCCCATCAGGTCCTGCAGACAACTTACTCTGTATCTCTTCAGTAATTTCCCATTGTACTTGCCATAAAATACAAAATGCTTGACATGGTCTCCAAGGCTCCACATGTTCTGTGTTCTGCCTCCCTGTCTAGACTTACAGCAAGCCACTTTGCTCCTCAAGCTCCGAAACTGGCCTTTCACCGTCTCTGACTGTTCCACACACTTTCCTCCCTCTGAGCCTTCACACATGCACATCTTTTCTCTCTCCTACACCCATTCCTTTGCCTTCTACTCAACTTTCTGCCTGAGATTAATCAAAGGGGCTTTTCCTGAACTTTCCAGTCCAAATCAAATCCCCAAGTTACTCTCGTGGCACCCATTTCTTTTCCCTCATGTCGGTGATCGTTATGTGTGATTATAAAGTCATGCATGAGAATTAACTGTTAAATGCTTCCCTTCCCATAGAATTAGGGGCAGGGACCTTGTGTGTTTTGCTCATCAGCTAGCACAGTCCCCAGCATGTAGTGGGGACTCACTATCTGCTGAAGGAATGAATGAATGGATCGTGTAGGATAAATAGAATAAGAAAGCAAAAAGGAAGAAGATAGAATCTTGGAAAAGGTTACATGTAAAAAGAGTGGGCAAAGGAAAAGAAGTCAGCAACAGAAACGGAAAGATCAGGAAAGAGGTAGAATCAGAAGAAAATGAGATTTGGGATCTCTAAGTAACTACCACTTGGAAGACAGGGCACAGAGTTTTCACTCTGTGCCCCAGACAGAAAATGCCCGTGTGGGCGAGGAGCTTCTGGAGTTAGCAGACCCTGCTGACATTAGTGTAAAATGTACAGGCACTGCTCGGCAACATGAAAACTCAACATACGCACACCTGTAGTACCTGCGACTTGACTCCTCGGTGTTTGCCCAAAAGAAGTGTGTGCACATGTGCACCCGCCAAAAAACATAGACACGAATGCTTACTGCAACCCGATTCATTCCAGTTAAAAACTGGAAACGACCCAAATGCCCATCAACAGTAATATGAACAAATTGTGATACATTCATGCAATGGAATACTAGATAGCAATGAAAATGAATTAGTCCTGTGACACACGGTGAGTTGGATACATCTCACGAACTTACTGTTGGACAAAGGGAGTCAGACAGCAAAGAGTAGATGCTGTATGATTCTCTTTGCGTAAAGTTCTAAACAAGGCGAAACTAATCTAGCAGTGCTGGAAATCAGAATGGTGGTTACCTTCAGGGAGATCATGTAGTGACTGAGACGAAGCACGAATGGGGTTTTGGGAGACGGTATGTTCCGGGATATGATTACCCGGATTTAGTTTATGCCTATTCGCTTGACTCACGCATGATTTGTGCACTCCCTGTTTGTTACACTTCGATAACAGTTTACTTCGGAAGACAACTTGGTAGTCTTCTATTTAAATTGCTTAGCAGCACTTAAAATAGATTATCACTGAATCTTTTCAGGAAATGGAAGTGTTGGTGTGTATGCCTCTGAGTGTGTATGTATGTGTGGGTGTTGAACACTGAATATTCTTCAGGAATGCAGTCAGGTGAAAGGAAACATCAGATTTATTATGCTCTCTTAAATGACTTGGCTACGTGCCATAGTGTTTCCATAAAAGTTTCTCCACTCAGTGAGAGTCAATCTACTTGTATTGTTAGAAGGATCTTACGGAACCCCAACCTATACCACATCTATCAAATTCCATTTTACCCTCTCCTTTTATTCAGTAAATCATTCAATCACTGAGCATTTTCTCCGCACCAATCCCTGTGAGGCGCATCGGGGATTCAGAGAAAACTCTATACGTCTCCCTTCTTATCTCTATTTTTGGGACCTGAGGAATCCAGCAGGGATGCTTGCCAAGAGCATCCAAAGCCACAGGAACAGGATCCGGGGCGAGACTGTGTGAGGTTTTCACCTAGAATAGCTGGAAATTGTGTAATCAAAGGAGCGAGGGAAGCCAGAGTCCAGTGGAAAGGAGACTTGGTACAAGGAATCAGAGATGGCGGTCAAGTTGACCTCAGGAAACAGACGCTGAAGAGATCAGGCACAGGTCAGGAAGTAGATGGAAAGATGGCCCAAGAGATCAGTGGAGAATCTAGAGCCTTGGTGGGAGGGATCCACCCTGGGTGCTTGGATCAACAACAGTGCATTGTCTCTCCAAATTGAAAAACAATATGAAACTGACTAAAAGTCTGGCTGCTTTGTGTTATCACCACACACCAGCGGTCCTAAAAAATGTTAGTAAAGTACTCCTGCCTAAGAATGCTCAGTACAGAAGTGTTTGAAAGGAAACAAAATGTTTAGGGGCGCCTGGGTGGCTCAGTCGGTTGACCGTCTGACTTCGGCTCAGGTCATGATCTCGGGGCCCGTGAGTTTGAGCCCCGCGTCGGGCTCTGTGCTGGCAGCTCAGAGCCTGGATCCTGCTTTGGATTCTGTGTCTCCCTGTCTCTCTGCCCCTTCCCTGCTCATGCTCTGTCTTTCTCTGTCTCAAAAATAAATAAAAACATTTAAAAATTAAAAAAAAAGAAAAAAGAAAACAAAGTGTTTGTACCATTATGTCTTAATTTTATTTTTGAATTGTTCTTGGCTACTATATAGAATATAATTGATGTTTTGTATATTGATCTTGTACCATGCAACTGGGAGCAGCCTAAATGTCCCTCACCTGGAAAATACACGAGCGGGTCTTAGTATATTCTTACTAACTGTATAGCAGCGAAAGCCATATCAACCAGTACTCTCCGTACGGCCTTGGGCAAGTCCAAAGCATAATTTTCAATTGCACTGTAACCTAATGCCACTTACACAAAGTTTCGAAACATGTAAAACCCTACATGGTGTACGGATCATTGTAAAAGCCCACAGAGTACATGGCATGACCAACATGGGAGGAGAGTAATGACCCCAGGAGCCGGGGGGAGAGAGGAAGGCGATCAGAACGGGTGCACAGGACACCGGTGTTTTGTCATTTTTTCAAGCCTAGAGGTGGAAACCGCACGTTCATTATTTTTATTACCTGTTCTTTTCCCACGTGTCAGGAAGATCTCATAATACAAATAAAATGTTTGACCCACACACAAAAAAATACTCCTGCCTGCCAGGGAGGACTGTATCTGCCTGACCCTTCATCCTCCAGTGCGGGCGAAAGAGTCAGAAGAAAAAAAAAAAGCTGACATATGTGAAGGTGTCAAGAGCCCATTGCTGTTGGTGGCCTGAGACGGGCAAAGAGCCAGGTGAAAAAAAATCTGGCTTTCTGCGGAAGAGGCTCTTGCAGAATGTTATCTGAAGGCAAGACGCCATGTTCTTAATGCTGATGTAGGGTAAAAAGGTTACCATCCCTGTGACAATGTGCTCCAAAACGCCGTGCCCAGACCTTGTCACACAGAAGCAGGCAGGGATGACTCAAGTCTAAAGAGCTCTAAATCCGGGAAACAGTATGCCCGTTATAAGCAGGCACCGTGACATTTTGGAATATGGGTTGGTAAGGCTCTCCATGTTAAGTAGGCTTTACAAGTTGTTATTACAATCACGTTAGCGCAGCACTACAGCAAACGTCCCACGTCCACAGATGATTCTTTCCAAGAAACCTATTGGTTTGCTTTTCTTCTCTTTTCCTTCTGAATAGCAGCTGACAGACAAAGGGGAGCTGGCCTGGGCCTTTGATGCCAATGCCAACTGAACAATAGCCCTGCTTGTGGCAATCGCCCTCTTTGTTCAGCCAGGAGAATGCGGAGGCTGTTGCTCATTGGATCTCGTGCATGTGGGTGGCCAGAGCAAGGTGCATTTGGCAGCCAGATGTAGATTCTGGGTGGTATGAGCTGACTGTCCACATAGCGAAAGCTTGGGACTTGGCTGGGACTCCCCTGACCAGTGCAATCACGGAGACCAGATGGACTCGTCTTCTCGTCCTTTGAAGATGGTCCTTTATTTAGCTACAGGGAAGAAGCAGCCAACCGTCTGACCTGGAAAGCGTTCTCGGGCAGCCCGGTTCTTTTCGTGCGACATCTAAGAGAGAGGGAAAGTGTGCTGTTGAAAGGAAAATTTAGGGACAGCCTCCGCAAGCCACTGAGGACTCTGCAAAATCGCACGTACGAGTGGGCACCAGAGGTTCAATTAACCGGTGGGAGCTTCCCATTTATTTTCCTAGGGCAGTTCCACTTAGAAGGCAGATGACACTTCAGGGAATTTGTCACCATTTCCAGGGGCTTCTGTGCTGTTGCTGCTACTGCTGTAATGGCTACTGCTGCCAACAGAACCCCTTCTCCCCACCGGAGGGCTCCTCCCTCCAGCCCACCCTCGTAGAAGGGCAATCTGGACACGGCCAGTGGGCTGGAGCCCAGGGGTTTTGCTTGCCATGCCCGTTTGCACAGCTCTCAGGTGGAGGTCCTGAGATAGAATCACAGTCCCATGGGGACCCGGTTGCGGCCAAGGTGAGTTGCAGTTCAGAGGGTTCCATGCTCTGCCCATCCTGGGTCACAGGGTTCCTCTAAAATGAGCTAGAGCTCTAGAGCTGGGCCCTCCCACCTAACAAATCCTTTGGGAATCCACCAACCACCTCGCGTTTTGAGCTCTGTGTCTCTGGTGTGGTTTCCACACTACAGCCTCACGCTCTCGCTGGCTAACCCCCTTTACATAGTCTCCCTAGCTGCATGGTATTCCCACTTTGGGTGAGGGCTTCACCCCTAACCACAAACTCTTTGCCCATAGAGCCGGCTCTGGGATCCTACTCACCAGCCACTTGGGATGGAGGTGGAGGTCTGGGGGCACAGGGCCACCATGCACAGTTGTACAAGTTGTTCACTGCACAAGGTTTTCCAGCCAGGATGATGAATGGAGGCTGAAATCAGGTCCATAGGATCTGGACTACTTTCACTTCATCAGCGCCTAATGAGTGCAAATGCCAGTGCTCGTTACTTTTTGTTTCACTTGCTCAGATCAGCACACTCTTTTTTGAAGAGCTGTTACCCTCTTAACTTGAACCTCATAGTTCTAGTTGGAACTACCAATCTAAGTACCCGAGTACCCAAACACCTGGCCTCCGGAGTAGATGCATGGCACAAGCTGGGACAACCAGAGTCCTTCCCAAAGACTTTCTGCTAAGGGAAAAGAGTCTTTTCTCAGTGGGGGCCAAGGTGGCAGAATGCGAGTCCAGAAGCACCAGGGGCTGAATTTCCCACCATGTGGAAGAAACTGGAGTATAGTAAAAGATAATGAAGCCAACATGTAAGGAAACGAAGAGACAAGAAATGGAGAGAGTCCCCTGTAGGCCCTGACTCAGGGCATCGTTGAGGCCAGTCGCACAGTCCTCCATCCCAACCCTGCCTTCTCCCAGTTTTCTTTCACGAGCCCACAAATCTTCTCTGGGTTTCCTCTAGTCTGTACTGTTTCTATTGCTTGCAACCAAGAGAGCTCTGATAGACACGTGTCCAATAAAGATCTTCTTAAATACCAACTCTGCCGGGAAAAGAGAAACTAACATTTATATAAGGTCTAATATGTACCCACCATGAACTCGATGCTTTTATATATTATATCATTTTAATTCGCTTACAAACCAGCAGTAGGGAATATTAATCTCCTCGCTTTTCAGATGAGGAAACTGAGGCACAAAAAAGGTTGAGGAACTTTCCAAAAATCACAGAACCTAGAAATCTTCTACGAAGTTCAGTCTTCTCTGTACAATGGGACACAAAAAGCTTTGAAATATTCGCCACCATCTTATGAAAGAGGCTTCCCCACAGAGATAGCCTCAGTATCAATCATGCTAGAAATCCCAGATTTATCACATTTTATTTATCAGGTGTTGAACATTTGAGTTGTTTCCACATTTTAGCTACTCTGAATCATGCTGCTATGAACATTCATGGACAAGTGTTTGTGTGAACATAAGCTTTTAATTCTCTTGGGTATCTATCTACCACCGGAACAGATGGGTTTTATGGTAACTCTATATTTAACTTTTTGGGTACCTGCCAGACTGTTGCCCAAGTGTCTATACCATTTCATATCGCCACTAGCAATGTAGGAGGGTTCCAATTTCTCCACAGCCTCACTGAAACTTGTGATTATCTTTTTTTATTATAACCATTCTAGTGGATGGGAAGTAGTCTCTCATTAGGGTTTTGACTTGTGTTTCCCTGGTGACTAAAGATGTTGGGTATCCTTTGATGTGCCTATTGGTCATTTGTACATCTTTGTAGAATTATCTTTTCAAGTCCTTGGGCTACTTGCCTTTGCATTATTGAATTGTATGAGTTCTGCATATGTTTTAGGTAAAAGTCCCTTACAAGATACATGATTTTCAAATATTTTCTCCCATCTTTGGGTTGTCTTCACACTTTTTTGATAGTGTCCTTTGAAGCACAAAAGTTTGTAATTTTGAAGTCCTATTTAACTATGTTTTTTCTTTTGTTGCTTTTGCTTCTGGTGCCGTACCTAAGAAACTCCGTCTAGCTCAAGGTCACAAAGATTTACTCTTTTATTGTCTTCTAAGAGTTTTATAGTTTTTGCTCTTACATTTAGGTCTATGATCCTTTGTGAGTAAATCATGGCATATGTGTGAAGAAGTGGTCCACTTCATTCTTTTACATGCAGATATCCAGTTGTCCCATCACTATTGCTGAAAAGACTATTCTTTCCTTACCCAATCGTCTTGGCACCTTTCAAAATCAATTGACTGTAAACATAAGAGTTTATTTCTGATGTGTTTTATTTCATGATTTACAAGTCTATTCTTATGTCAATACCACCGGCTCAATTAATGTAGCTACTCAGTAAAGTTTTGAAATGAGGAAGTGTGAATCCTCTAAATGTGTTGCTTTTCAAGATTGGTTTGGCCATTGTGGTTCCCTTGCACTTCCATATGAATTTTAGGATCAAATTGTTAATTCTGCAAAACTGGAAGTTGGGATTTTGAAAGGGTGTGCCTTGAACCTGTTGATCATTTTGGGGAGTGTTGCCACCTTAACTATGCTGTCTTTCAATTTATGAACATGGATTCCATTTATTTCTATCTTCTTTAATTTTTTCATTGATATACAAGCCTTGCATTTCTTTTTAAAATTTATCCCTAAGTATTTTATTCTTTTTAACGCTCATGTAAGTGGAATTATTTTCTTAATTTCATTTTGGAATTGTTCGTTGCTACTATATAGAATATAATTGATATTTTGTGTATTGATCTTGTACCATGCAACTTTGCTGAACTCCCTTATTAGTTCCAATAGTTTGTGTGTGCATTATGTGTGTGTTTATGTACATGTGTATTCCTTGGGATATTTAATATACAAAATCATGTCATCTGCAAGGAGAGATAATTTCACTACTTTCTTTTCAATCTGGTTGCATTTTACTTCTTTTTCTTGACTAATTGCCCTTACTGGAACCCCCAGTACCATGTTGAGTACAAGTAATGAGAGCAAACATCCTTGTCTTGTTCCTGATGTTAAGGTGAAAACTTTCACCATTAAGTATGATGTTACCTGTGGGTTTTTTGTACTGTACGTACTTTATCAGGTTCAGCAAGTACCCTTCTATTCCTTGTTTGTGAAGTGTTTTTGTCATGAAGAGGTGTTAAACTTTTTTCAAATACTTATTCTGTGTCTATTCAGATGATCAGTAGTTTTTGTCCTTTATTCTACACATATAGTATATTACAATGATTGATGTTTGGATGTTAAACCAATTTTTAATTCCTGGGACAAATCCTAGCTGGTCAAAAGTGATGTGTAATCACTTTTATGTGTTGCTGGATTTGATTTTTTAGTATATGATTAAGGATTTCTGGGTATGTATTCATGAGGCAAAGAGGCCAATAGTTTCCTTTACTTGTGCTGTCTTTGCCTGGTTTTGGGTAAAGTTAATACTGACCTCATAGAGTAAGTTGGTAAGTGTTCCCTTGTCTCTGATGTTTTGGAAATGTTTGTGAAGAACTGATACTAATTGCTCTTTAAATGTTTGATAGAATTCAGAAGTGAAATCATCTGAGCCTGGGTTTTTCTCTGTGAAAAGTTATTAAACTACTAATTTCATCTCTTTATTTGTTATAGGTCTATTCATGTTTTCTACTTCTTCTGGAGTCATTTTTAGTGTTTGTGTTTTTCTAGAAATTTGTCTATTTCATCTAAGTCATCTAATTGGTTAGAATACAGTTGATCATGGTATTCCCCTATAATCCTTTTTATTCCTCTAAGGTAAGTAGTGATGTTTCCCTTTTTATTCCTGACTTTAGTAATTTGAGCCTCTTTTTTCTGGCTACTCTAGGTAGAGATTTATCAATTTTGTTGATCCTTTTAAAGAATCAGCTTTTGGTTTTGTTAAATTTCTCTATCTTTATTCTATTTTCAATTTCATGACTCTCCACTCTGATCGTTATGACTTCCTTCCTTCTGTTTGCTTTAGGCTTCATTTATTTTTCTTTTTCCAGTTTCTTAAGGTGAAAGATTGGGTTGTTGATTTGAGATGATTCTTTCTTTTAAATATAGGTATTTACAATGGTAAGTTTAGCTCTGAGCACTGCTTTAGCTTAATCCCACAAGATTCAGTATGTTCTGTCTTCATTTTCATGGCTCTCAATGTACTTTCTTTGCTTTTTCTTTTTTTTTTTTTTTTCTTTCTTTCTTTCTTTCTTTCTTTCTTTCTTTCTTTCCTTTTTCTTTTCTTTTCTTTTGTTTTTTCTTTTGAGACAGAGAGAGTGCACATGAGCAGGGGAGAAGGGCAGAGAGAAAGGGAGAGAGAGAGAGAGAGAGAATCCTAAAGAGGCTTCACATTCAGCATAGAGCCTGATGTAGGGCTTGATCCCAATACCCTGAGATCATGACTTAAGCCAAAACCAAGAGTCGGACACTAAAGTGAGTGAGCAACCCTGGCATCCTTTTTTTTTTTTTAAGATTTTATTTTAAAGTAATATCTACATTCAACATGGGGCTGGAACTCATGACCCCAAGATCAAGAGTCGCATGCTCTACTCACTGAGCCAGCAGGGTATCTCTCAATGTACTTTTTCATTTCCTTTGTGATTTTTCTTCATTTAGGAGTATGTTGTTTAATTTCCACATATTTTTGAACTTTCCCAATTTCTGTTATTGGTGTTATCTAATTTCACTCCATTGTGATTAAAGAACATACTTTTCATGATTTCAATGCTTTTATATTTATTGAGGCTTTTTAATGGCCTAGTATATGATCTATGCTGGAGAATGTTCCACAGGCACTTGAAGAGAATATGTTTTACTGTTGTCGTGTAGAGTGTCCTATAGAAACCTTTCAGCTCTAGTTGGTTTATATTGTTGTTCAAGTCGTTTATTTCCTTGTTGGGTTTCCACTTAGTTCTATCTGTTACAAAAAGTGGGCTATTGAAGTTCTGAACTGTAATTATTTGAATTGTCTATCTCTCTTTAGTTCTATCAAGTTTTTGCTTCATGTATTTTGGGGCTCTGCTTTTAGATGCATATATACTTAGAATTGTTAAATTTTCCTGATGAATTGAACCTTTTATCATTATAAAGTGTTCCTCATCTGTAGTAACATGTTGTTTTGAAAACAATTTTGTCTGTATTAATATAACCACTACACCTTTTTTATAGCTGCTGATATACCTTTTTCCATACCTTTGCTTTCAACCTATTTGTATCTTTGGATCTAAAGTGTGTGCCCTAAAGGCAGAAAAGATTTAGATCTTGTTTTTTTTTTTTTATTCAGGATGACAATCTCTGCCTCTTGACAGAATTGTTTAATCTATTCACATTTCATGTTATTACTGCTGTAGTTGAATTTACATCTGCCATTTTACTTTTTGTTCTCTATATGGTTCAAGTCAATTTTGTTCTTCTCTCCTTCTTTCTCCTTTCTTTTGCATTAATTTAACATTTTGTAGTGTAATATTTAAGTTCCTTTTAATTATTCTTTCACCATATATATTTCTGTTATTTTCTAACAGTGGCTCTATGGCTTACCATATACATCTTAACTTATCAGAATTTACTTCAAATTTATAGTAACTAATCCCAGTGGCATATAAAAACATTACTCCTCTATAGCTCTATTCCATCGTCTACATTTTTATGCTATTATTGATATGCATACTGTGTCTATATACATTACAAACCCAACAATACATTTCTATAATTATTATGCTACATAGTTTTATGTCTGTTAAAGAAGATGAGAGAGGAAATGAGAACAAGTATTTATAGAGCTTGTTACATGAACCTTCTTACTTGCCATTTCTGATTCTCTTCATTTGTTCCTTGTGCATTCAAGATACCATCTGGTGTTGTTTCTTATTCTTATACAGCTTTGCTCCCACTTGCCTCCTTTGTGCTGTTATTGTCAAATATATTACATTTTTATATGTTATCAACATGAGAATACAAGTATATGTGTGTGTGTATAGTTTTATACAATTGCTCTTCAAATCAATTAAGGGAAGAAAGAAGAAAAATATGCATTTATGCTGTCTTTTATAATTACATAATTACCTTTATTGGTGTTCTTCCCTTTTTTGTGTAGATTTGAACTACTGCTTGGGGTTACTTGTTTTCAGCCTTGCAGAACTTTCTTTAGTACTTCTCATAAGACAGGCCTGGTAGCAATACATTATTTTGGTTTTTGTTTATCTGAAAATGTCTGTATCTCACCTTCATTTTTGAAAGATAGTTTTACTGGATGTCAGATTCTTGGTTGACAGGCTTTTTTCACTGAGCACTTTGAATGTTTCATCCCACTACCTTCTGGACCCCTTAGTTTCTGATGAGAAGTCAATTGTTAATCTCTTTGGGACTCCCTTGAACATGAGTAGTTTTCTCTTTGTCTTGTCTTTACCCACACCTAGGGTAGAGCTTCTACCTTGTAAGTGGAGGCTGGGTGGAGGAAGAGAACTCTAGACCTCTCAGTTGCTCTGGCCTAGATTAGTGCTTCTACAACATAGAGCTAGGGGAAGCAGGAAAGGATGAGAAATTCTGGTGGCCTGCCCCTTCTAGGGAAAGACACTAGGCCTCAACCAGGATAATGTTCTTGGCTGCACCCACATAGAGTGGAGCTTCTATCACACTGAGCTGAGGGGTTGGTTGGGAGGCAGGGAGAGGAAGCAAGCCATGGCTCAATGCCATAGACTGACTGTTCTTAATGTGATTTTGTATGTTTTCTTGAATAAATGTTTCTTAATTTGCTGTATGCCTTTAGGACAATTTCCAGAGTCCTCAGTTGTTGGGTTTTTTAATTTAATTTTTACTCATTAATGGTTGTTTTCCTGGGTGTGAGGATCCATGGAGCTCCTCATACTGTCATACTAGAAGTTGTCTCCAATACACATTGTTTTGAAAGTTGCAAAATTTTACATCCTTCTTTTTTCACTTGGCTTAGAAATTTTCTATTTTATTACAAACTCTTCACAAATGTCATTTCTAACTGTTGCACAATAGTCCAGCAAGTTGGATATACCAACTTTAATAAACTTTTTATTTTAGAACAGTTTAGATTTACAGAAAAATTGGGAAGACAGATTTTCAATATATGCTACGCTCAGTTTTGCCTCTATTAACAACCTATATATACTCTACAATTTGCTTTTTGTTTGCTTCTCGTTTTACACTGTTTAAGTAATGACATGGTGAACACCTTTGTGCATAAATATTCTTTTCTTTATTATTTTTCTTAAGTAGGCTTCACACCCAGCATGGAACCCAACGCAGGGCCTGAACTCACAACCCTGAGATTAAGACCTGAACTGAGATCAAGACCCAGATGCCTAACCAACTGAGTCACCCAGGCGCACCTGTGCATAGATATTCTTTTGTATTTTTGGTTATTTCCTTGGTGTAGACTATTTTTCAGAGGCATAATTATGTGGTCAAAGGGTTTTAGAACATATTTGATTCCCCCCAAATCGAAGTCCTTAACTTGGGTCTATTACCAAAATTCTATTTATCATCAGAGTTTCCACCCTACACGTTACAATTTCTAGTTTTGTTCAGGTAAGAGATGTGTCTCTTAAGCATAGCCCCTGGCAAAGGATAACCATGAGGCTAAATGGTTTGCAAAAACTGATTGAAGTCATAGGTACAATGATCTTGACACTCCCGGCCAATATGGCCAGTCACCCAGAGTGATCAGTCTAATCATGATTAAATACATAAAAGGGCAGTTAGCCTTTTAAATTTGACCACAAGATAGAGAACCAAACACAAGTTACTTAAATTTGGTTCTATGTGGTGGCATGTTGACCTAGACAAGTGATTATCAAGTGTGATTCCCAGACCAGCAGAATCACTGGCCTACAGAGGTCAGATATTGAGGGCTGACACCAATAGTGAGATGTAGGAATCAAAATCTTCAAACCTTAAAGTCTGACATGCTTTGCCTCACATCTAGCCCCAAGTGCTGTCTGTGTGTGTCTGCTGCAAATATTTTGGCTTTCTCCAATTGATAAAGGAAAGGACGGAGGAAGGATGTAAGATTAACATTATGATGACCATTTGCGAGTAATCTGACATGGGAAAAGGAGGTAATAAATCACCAATATTATACAACCACTCTTTGGTATTTAGGCCAGGCTGACTCTGGCTGGAGGGAGGTTGCTAAGGCTCAGAACACATAACATGCAAGTTCAATGTTCTCTCTGAACTGGGGTTTGAAAGAAAGGTCTTGGTACTTGCTTGGCCTGTTCACCTCTGGCCTCAAATAACCCTTATTATACATAGATTTGGGCTAGAGATGGGAAAATTAGAAGGCTCCTGAGACTCATTTCTTGCACTTGAAGGCTACAGAGGCTACCATAGCGCCTGAGTAGCCACTGGCCAGTGGCCCACAATGAGTGACACTACGATAGCAGGGAACTGTGGTCATACAGTCTAGGAGAGGCATCCTCACAGAGGTCATGAATGTGTCTGAGGCTCCACAGAAAGACTGCATAAATAAGTTTTCCCTCACCTACCCCAGTAGTGCTAAGAGATACAAGTGTCATGGTCTCAGAAACAGAGCTTAGCTTGAACGTCCTGTGTTTGTTAAAAAATCATATAGGTGCTGGGGAATTTTAAATGCTTGTCAATGCTTCATAGTATAAGGGACCAAGCCAAACTCTGGCATTTGAGAGGTTTCCCTGGAGTTCACAAGCTCTAACTTCTCCCTCACTATGGTGCATTTAGAGTGGGGATGGGTGGTTGGCTGTGGGGCAAGCTGATGAGGCCAAGGTCAGCCAACCCATGCAATGGTCTTGGCACTGTCTCCAAGTACTGACTACTGGAGGTTGGGGAAGGGAAGGGGGAAGGGAGGAGCAACAGAATTAGTCATACCCAAGTCGAAAGGTAGGAAACTGGAGGCCGAAAAGGCCTTATAACGTGGAAAAAGATAAGTCATCTGGGGCCAGAGGGAAGTTTAGTCCCCCTTTCCGAATTAAAGTAGGGTTCCCTGTCTGATCTATGACGGAGGGGTGAGGAGGGAAGAATGTGGTTCTCTAGAAGACCTCAAGAATGGGAACCCCACTTCTGGATGTGCAAAGTGCAAGCGTTTGTCTAAAATGCCCAGCTCCGGCTCCTGCCAGAACTTAATAATAATTATAAAGCACTATCCAAAAAAGAGGAAAATGCACCTGCATTTGTAATCCCAGATTCTTCCCAGATTTTACCAATTTGGGGGTACAAATGATGTTACATTAGTAGGTAATCCCGGCTGTATCTAGTGCCAAATCCCACCTGCATAGCTGTCAGACTTCTGACCCTGTTGGCATTCCCCTCCCCATTAAGATCCCCCCGGGAGTGCTCAGAAGGTCTTCCAGGTCTGGCACACTGCCTGAACCCTGCTCCAAACTGTGACCTCAGCCTTCTCCTTGGGCCAAGAACTCTGGCAGTCCGCTCATGGCCGCCCACAAAGAGATCTGTTCTGGGACACCCTGTTATTCTACCAAGAGGAGCAAATAGCTCTTTGTCACTTGTCTGGTTTGGTCTGGGGCCTGGAAGAAATTAAGATATCCAGGCAAAAGAGCAATCTGGAATTCAGAGACCAGACGGGTCAGTACGTACTGCGTTTTTATGGGCACAAATATGTACTATGCAAACTGGCATTCCTAATAATTGCCTCTGATAAATAACAGTATGCTACAGTGCACTGTGGTTTCATCTTAGCTTTAAAATTAAGACACGTAATATAACTCACACGTGCAATTTTTCAATTTTTCCCTTGCAGTTCATCTTCTCAGATTGTCAGAGATGATAATGATTATTGTTCGCTTGGGTAGCTCTGGCCTGGCGGAAGATCACAGAAGGAACAGACTAATAATAACATTAGCCCTTTACACTGGGTTCAGGGAGCAAAGCAATGCCTGTGGCCGAGGCTGGGGGTCGGGTGATCATTGTGGAGGAGCTGTTTTGGAGACACTTGTCCACATTCCTAGAAAGAGAAAATTCCATCTAATAGATTGATCAACTCCCATGGTGGTATTGGTGAGCTATTTAAAAAAATTTTTTTTAAATATTTTCTTATTTTTGAGACAGAGAGAGACAGAGTGGGAGCCAGGGAAGGGCAGAGAGAGAGGGAGACACAGAATCTGAAGCAGGCTCCAGGCTCTGAGCTGTCAGAAACCAATGCGGGGCTCAAACCCACAAACTGTGAGATCATGACATGAGCCTAAGTTGGATGCTTAACTGACTGAGCCACCCAGGCGTCCCCCCACCTTTTTTTTTTAAATGTTTATTTATTTTTGAGACAGACAGAGACAGAGAAGGAGCCAGGGAGGGGCAGAGAGAGAGGGAGACACAGTTGGTTAGCTATTTAAAAACATTTTTGGAGAGGGACACCTGGGTGGCTCAGTCGGTTAAGTGTCTAGCTCTCGATTTCAGTTCAGGTCATGATCTCACAGTTTGTGGGTTCGAGCCCCACATCAGGCTCTGTGCTGATAGCATGGAGCCTGCTTGTGATTCTCTCTCTCTCCTCTCTCTCTCTGCACCTCCCTGCTTTCACTCTCTCTCTTTCAATCTCAAAAAAATAAAATAAACATTAAAAAAAATTTTTTTTTGCTTTTTAAAACTTTATTGAATTTTGGCTTAAAAAGTAATGCATAATTGTTTAAACAACTCAAATAATTCCAAGGCATATAATAGGCTCTCTCTTTTCCCCTTTAATTCCACCATTTTATTTGCCATTTTTCCTTCATTTATTTAAATACATGTGAACATAGTCACATTTTTAGGGTTTTTTTTTTTTTTTTCCATAACACAGATCTAATCATTAGATACTGATAGGTATGACTCTTGTGCCTGGAAAACAAACACAGCAGTGTCCAGAGTTGTAATAAATAACCAGAGCTATCATGTCAAAACATGGTAGCTGCTGTGTGACAGGCGCTGTCCTCAGCTCCTTGGCTGTCACCTCATTTAGTCGTATAGCAAAGTTATGGGATAGGTATTATTATTCCCATTTTACAAATGAGAAAACTGAGGAGTGCCTGGAGGGTTCGGTCGGTTAAGTGTCCAACTTTGGCTCAGGTCATGATCTCACAGCTCGAAGGGCTCGAGCCCCGTGTCGGGCTCTGTGCTGACAGCTCAGAGGCTAAAGCCTGCTTCGGATTCTGTGTCTCCCTCTCTCTCTCTGCCCCTCCCCTACTCATATTCTCCCTCTCTTTCTCTCTCTCAAATATAAAATAAAACATAGAAAAAATTACAAATGAGAAAACTGAGGCTAAGAGCAGTGAAGCCCGGCCATGGGGTCTGTGAGGACAGAAACCTTGATTTTTGTTCCCCACAGTCTCCCAGCACCCAGCATGGTGGCCGGCAGGTAGCAGAGCTCGATGAGTAGATTTCGGCTCTGCCGTGGTTGTGCGGGTCCGCGTGGACAGCCAGTGGTGGAGTAGGGCGTGAACCCAGCTCTCAGCTACCACATAACATCGACAGCCTTGAGGTAGTAGCACTGGAAAGAGACTAGAGAACTTTGCACGTCGATCTCCCCTTAGCCCAGAAGACTCACAAGCAAGCTCCCCCCTTCTGAGCCTGCCCAGACTAGGGGCGGGGTGGGATCTCCCGGGCCGGCAAGTGGAACTATGGCTCTGGTAGGGTTTCTTCCTCAGGGCCCTGCCCACAGTTTTATTCTAACACCCCCGTGAAAATGATTCTTAGTGCTCAGAATAGCTACAAAGGCAGGGATGCCTGGGTGGCTCTGTGGGTTGAGTGTTCTGACTCCTTTTTTTTTTTTTTTTTTTAATGTTTATTTATTTTGAGAGAGAACACGAGTATAGGAGGGGAAGAGAAAGAGAGGGAAAGATAGAATCCCAAGCAGGCCCCATGCTGTTAGCACTGAGCCTGATGCAGGACTCGATCCCACAAACCATGAGATCATGACCTGAGCCCAAATCAAGAGCCAGAGGCTTAACTGACTGAGCCACCCAGGTGCCCCAAGTGTCTGACTCTTGATTTGGGCTCAGGTCATGATCCCAGTGTCATAGGATCGAGCTCCACGTTGGAGTCTGCGCTGAACATGGAGCCTGCTTAAGATTCTTTCTCTCCTCCCCTCTCCTCTGCTTGAGCTCTTTCTCTGTTCAAAAGAAAAAAAGAAAAAGACTATCTACAAAGGCAGACAAACAGCAAAGCCTTCTGGAGACTGGACGAGGATCAGTGCTTCTGCCTTGCTGATTGAGAAGAAACCAATGAAAAAGTGAATCGATGAACATGCTCTGGACAACCGTGGACTCTCAGGCACATTCACTAGAGTATCTCAGCTTACTCCCTGAATGGCAGGGTGATTTTGCAGATGAAGACACTGAGGCTCAATGAGGTACAAAGACCGTCCACAGCTCTAAGGCGGTGGACCCGCGTGGTCTGCCTGCCCGTTCAGGCTTCTCCTACAGTCAGCATTCAGGAAATGCCATCATGTTTCACTCAAGAGCTCAAGGCTGCCGTTTGTCAGCTCACAAGGGTGCACTGGGTCCATTTGCTCTGCCGTTAACTCCGGCCGCTGCTTCTCTAGATCTCAACAGCTAGAAGCTAAAAGAGCATAAGAAGAAATTAAAGATGCATACATGAGTTATTTTCCCACTATGATATTTCAAGAAAATAACGCTCCCAAGAACATGCCTGGTTTTATTTTTTGTTTGTTGGTTTTGGTTTTGGGAGCAAAAGCTTTGGAGAAAAAAACCCCATAAGATTGGGAGCAAAAGCTTTGGAGAAAAAACCCCCGTAAGATTGAAATGGACTGAAACCCAGAGAGGAGAAAGGGGCTGGCTGAACAGAGGAGGGGCAGCCTGCTTCCTGGAAGGAGCATGGTTGGAAACAAGAGCTTGTGATTTAAGGCAAGGAGGAGGGAACTCAACTGGCATCGTGACTGGGCAGGGTGCTGGGGAAAGAGACAAAAGCAACATCCAAGTGGCCCCAGGTTGCACGGGATGAGGGACCCGAGAGGCTGCATGACCCAGAGGAAGAACGGAGGAAGGCCCCACAGGAGCAGTGTGGGACGTGAGAGAGCTCTAGCAATGCAGGTGGGCTCTCTGGAAATTGGAGTCATGGGTGGAGGGCTGGAGTCCTGCAGTCTGGGCGCCGAGATCCGCCAGGAGCTCCCGCATGCACGGGAGGCTTGCGAGGAAGGCGACCTTTCCCGGGACCTGCCAGATAGCAGCATTTTCACTATTGTCACGTCAACTTACACCCCGCTTGTAGCTGGGGACTGAGAATCCTGGCAAAGAGAAGGCACACTATTTCCGTTTTGTTGTTGTTGTTGTTTTGCCACAATTGCATACACTGCCTGAAACTCACTCATTAAAAAAGACCAACATCTTAAAAGCTGCATGTGAATGTTTCTGAGCTGAGTAGTTGTTTGAGGCTTGATGGTACATTTTCAGAGCCAGCCCCCTAACAGGCTTCCCGCCTGTCCTTCTCCCACCCCCTCACCCCTCCACAACACACATGGGCACAGCCAGCACCTGACATGACTGCCCCTCCGGTTACACTTTCTCATCTCCCTCCTGTCGGGCCTTGTCCGAATTAAGTGAAACCCACTGGTCCCAAGGACGGTGCTGTGCTGTTCCTCTACTCAGCAGCTTGTTAATACTGAAGAGAAGGATTACATTTGAAAGCAAGTACTGCCTTTATCTTATTGTGATGCTGTTCTCTGATTCTCCTGCACTGCTTTGAATAATCAGTATTTGGGGGTGGGGGGAAAGAAAGAAAGAAAGAAAGAAAAAAAACGGTTAACCTCTCCATTGGCCTTCAGCGTGGTGGCTCCAATGAGCTGTCACAAACAGCGTTCCGTAACAAATGAGATTATACCTCTCTTCATTATCCACCCTTTTCAGCGCATACAGTAGCAATGCGGAGACCTTCAGGGATCACGTCAACCAAATCCCAAGTTAGAGATGTTTAAATTCAAAAATCCACACTCCGTTGCACCTGTTCTTTCCCGGCTACCGTGGTGAATTTGGGGTTTACATAGAACTCCTTGAAAATTTATTTTAAAGTAAATGGAGGCTTGTTTCACGATTGAAAAGTTATTTCAACATGCATCCGAGACAGCGTGGCCGCAAATGGAGTATAAAGGCAAGAGGATCCTGACTTGCGATTTTCGTTTTAGCCTGGCGCATTCAAAGCAGTAATCTACGTTGTGCCCAGCCAAGTGGTGAGAGACTATGTTAGAAAGATTAAAGGATTATTTTTTTTAATCCACTGGAACTCCAGCCACGGCCCCTCTCTCAGTAACATTAATAACTATAATGGACTGAATTCACATACCTCTTTTCTTCAAGACTCTCAAAATGTTTTTGCCAAATGGAACTCACCAAATCGCAGATGAATTTAAAGAGATCACCTGGACAAACTCCTTATATAAAGAGGAAGCTTGAGGCCCAGGGAAGTTCACTGACTTGGTCCGGGTCTTGCGTCCACTTTCTGACAAGGCAGAGAGCTCAAACCCAGGCCCTCAGGTTTTTCGGCCTGGGGTGTTCTTCCCCCAACACCCTGGCTCCTCAAAATATGGTCGTGGATATGCTGCATCCACTTGTCAGAGAAGCAGAGTCCCAGGCCCCATCCCAGAGCTGCGGAATCCAAATCTGCATTTTTTAAGGTTTTTTTTTTAAGTTTATTTATTTATTTTGAGAGAAAGAGAGTGTGAGCGGGCGAGGGGCAGGGAGAGAGGGAGGGAGAAAGAGAGAGAGAGAGAGAGAGAGAGAGAATCCCAAGCAGGCTCCACACTGCCAGTGCAGAGCCTGACATGGGGCTCAATCTCACAAACCATTGAGAGCCAACATCAAGAGTGGGACGCTTAACCGACTGAACCACCCAGACGCCCCTAGATCTGCATTTTTAACCAGAGTCCTCAGTGTCTGTGTGCATATTAAAGTCCCAGAAGCCCTGCTTTACATCTAACTGTCACTGTCCACAGCACTATGACCTTTGCACTTGACATCAGGCCATTTTCTGGACATGCCCAAGAAAGTACAATAAAATAAGTACAGTAATGGTGTGGGAAGAACATTCTTTACTGAAAGAAAAGTGTTATAGTGACATCTGATCATAGCAAGGGAAGAAAAAGTTCAGAGGAGGATCCTTGCGGAGTTTTCGTGGACATCTTATGCTGGGCACCTGCAAAAATAGGGTCCTTGTCCTGAACAAGCTTATACTTGGGTAGGAGACTGAAATCTAGAGCCTGGGAGCAAAAATAGACCATTCAATTCTAAATCAGGATGTAGAGTCTAGAGAGAACGTCCAGCGGGTCACCCCTAACTTATCTTCCTTTTTGTTGCCAAAGAGAAATTTCTACTCTGCGATTTTGACTGACTCTCAGGCTTCAGTGACCCACTACTGCCTGCAAGATAAAGTGCAAAGTCCCCTGAATAGCTCCTGGGAGCCCCTCTTCAGCCTCAGCACTCTCTTTCCCATCACCCCTTTTCATGCCCCTATGCCCCAGAAACACTAAGTTACTTGCGGTTAGTTCCCTAATCTGCCTGCCTTCATTCATCCCAGAACGTCTGCAAGAGGCTTTCCCCATGAATGCATTTTTTCTTCTGCATCCCCTTATCTGGCTACTTTTTCTCATCCTTATGGTCTCTGGTGACTGTGCTCACATTATGCCCTGAGTTATAGACTAAATGTTTGAGCTCTCCCAAAATTCCTGTACTGAAGCTCCAACCCCCAATGTGATGATGTGATGGTATTTGGAGGTAGGGCCTTTGGGAAGTAATTAAGTCTAGATGAGGTCATGAGGCCTCAGGATGGAGTTGACACCTTTCTAAAATGGGGAAGAGATGCCAGGGCGCTGTCTCTACAGCATGAGAACTCACAGCAAGAAGGCAGCTCTCTGCAAGCCTGCAAGGGGGCTCTCGCCATTAACCAAATCTGCCAGCACTTTGATCTTGGACTCCACAGCCTCCAGAACTATGAGAAGTAAATGTTTGTCTGTTGTTTAAGCCACTCTGTCTGTGGTATTTTGTTAAAGCATCCTGAACAGGACTGAGATACCCGGTGTTCATAACTACAATGCTCGCTGATTTTTACTCATCTGTCTTCCCACAAACAGCAGACTCCACGAGGCTGGGGAACATGTCTCTCATTCAATATTCCAGAACGTTGAGCCCAGCACATAGAACACACTCCATAAATGCTTGCTGAATGAAAAAGAGTGCATGTGAACAAATCTGTACGTGCAGGAGATAGAATTTGAGCTGAGCCCCGAAAGGTTTTAAAGGCTATGGAGGGAAGGGGCACGTGGGTGGCTTAGCTGTTTGGGCCTCTGACTCTTGATTTCAGTTCAGTTCATCATCCCGGGGTCGTGGGATCGAGCCCTGAGTCGGGCTCCATGCTGAGAGTGCAGAGCCTGCTTGAAATTCTCTCTCCTTCTCTCTCTGCCCCTCTCCCAGTCATGCTTTCTCTCTCTCTCTCTGAAAATAAATAAATACACTTTAAAAAAAAAAAGGTTATAGAGGGGCGCCCGGGTAGCTCAGTCGGTTGAGCGTCTGACTTCAGCTCAGGTCATGATCTCACAGTCTGTGAGTTTGAGCCCCGTGTCAGGCTCTGTGCTGACAGCTCGGAGCCTGGAGTCTGCTTCGGATTCTGTGTCTCCTCCTCTCTCTGCCCCTCCCCTGCTCATGCTTTGTCTGTTTCTCAATAATAAATAAACGTTAAAAAAATTAAAAAAAAAAAAAAAGGCTATGGAGGGGAGGAAAGGTATGAGTGTAGACACAGAAACAAACATGGTGGTGGGTGCATGAATGAATGCATGGAGAGGACAAGGGAAGTGAGGAGGATATCAAGGATTTGTCTAAGACAGTGAGAAGAGAAAATGGGATTTGAGGTCGAGAGAAGGAAGTTGATTTTTTATTGTTACTACTGGCAATTTTTAAATTATTTTACCAATAAGTATAATATAGGTACAGTAAACTACATGTACATTCAGAGTGTGCTTTGATTAATTTTCACATACATATACTGTTCTAGGCTGAATTATGCTGTCTCCTTGTCAAAATTCATGTTGAAATCCCGAACCCTCCAGTACCTTTGAAATGTGGCTGTATTTGGAGATAGGGTCTTAAAGGACCTAAATAAGTTAAAGTGAGATCATTAGGGTGGGCCCGAATCCATAATGACATCATTATGGTGTCCCCATAAGCAAAGGAGGATAGGACACAGTCCTAAGAACAGATCAGGCACAGATACACACAGAGAGAAGACCACGTGAGCACACGGGGTGAAGACGGCCGTCTGCAGGCCAAGGAGAGAGGCCTCAGAAGGAACCAACCATGCCCACACCTTGATCTGGGACTTCCAGCCCCCAGGACCAGGAATAAACCTCTGTTGTTTAAGCCCCCCAGTCTGTGGTGTTTGTTACAGCAGCGTAAGGAGACTGATAACACATGCCATGGAAGCACCCTCCAGATTCAAATCCAAAACATTCCCAGCACACCAAAAAGGAGCCTGAATTCGACTGCAGTGACAGTTGGATGTCATTTTTGGCTCCTAAGCGGGAGACTTGCCAAGGCAAAATGGAATTTTGGGAAGATCAGAGTAGGAAGAGGAGACTAGGATGAGCTGGCAGTGGGCATAGTGAAGATGAGTAGGGGAGAGAAAGAGACGGTGGGGGAAAGATCCAGAATCTCGCTGAAGCCAGGAAATCCACGAGAGGGTGGCGGTGAAGGAGATTAAAGGGCATTTTATTTTTAAAAAAAATTTTAATGTTTATTTTTGAGAGAGAGAGAGACACACACAGAGCATGCATGGGGGAGGGGCAGAGAGAGAGGGACACACAGAATCTGAAGCAGGCTCCAGGCTCTCAGCTGTCAGCACAGAGCCCCATGTGGGGCTCAAACCCACGGACCACAAGATCATGGCCTGAGCCGAAGTCGGACACCTAACCGACTGAGCCACCCGGGTACCCCTTAAAGGGCATTTTAAAGAGCTGGGAAAATAGCAATGGGGAACGAGGAGACTCCAAAGTCTTTGTCTAGGAGACTAATGTGAGAAAGTATTGATGACCAATGTTGGATGTTTTGGGGGAAAAGGTCAGCTGGCATGGGAGACCATGAGTGCCACACTGGGTTTGGGTGGATATGACATGCCCAAATGGTTTAAGCACAACCCTGGAGCCTAAGGGAAGCCAGGATAGGACCGTAATGCGACTGGGTTTAGAGACGTGGACTGTGTGTGGAGAGGAGGCCAAAACGAACACAGTAACAAAATAATAATACCAGCCAGCGTGTATTAAGTGCTTACTTCCTGGAAGGTGTTGCACTAAAGGCTTTTCCATAGGCGACCTCATTTACTCCTCACAATGGTCCTTGAGGGAACACTCTGTCATTATCATTGTTTGACTAAGAAGGAAAATGAGGCACAGAGAGACGAAGTAACTTGTCTAAGGCCACACAGCCAATAAATGGTAGATCTGGTTTTGAACTCAGGCACACAGACACCAGTTCACCCAATTTAGTGCACTTGGAAGAAAGAGAAGGCATCTGAAGAGAAGACCGTCTGACCTTTTTGACCTTTTCTTTTTTTTTTTTTTAATCTCCCGGTCTCCAAACAAGCTAACCTCATTCTATTCCATTCCATTGTTTAAAATGCCTCAAACTCAAACTATGGTGCCGATGCCTTCAGAAATGGACAAGGTTTACCTTCAATAAGTTTCTCCTGATGCCTAACCTCGAACACCCTGGCTGTATTTTAATAAAGGACGCTGCCTCCCCTCTGTTCTGCTGCCCCGGGAGCTTGGGTCAGCTGCCTGGCTTTATTATCATCTCACATCCCTGAAAGACAGTATATTTACTGGCAGCTGTTGCAATTACTTACAAATGTGAACTTCTTACCCTATTCCCTCGCTTCTGGCGGAAGCTCCTCCTCCACGGTCACTTCTCTCTGGGACCGCTCTGCTTTCTTCATGTCTCTGGCACGTGGAACCCCAGGATAGCTCATAGTCCCCGCGGTCTAGAGGAAGACAAGATTACATTTCCATGAATGTGCTTCCACGCCTGTTTTGCAATTTCAGAGTTGTCCACAGGCCTGAAGAAATATCTTCTACTGAAGCAAATAAAAGACACTGACAGGTGCAAAACTCTGAACCAACAGGATTCAGCCAAGAGGGTCTCTAGGCCTTTCTCTTCATACGATTTTGTCTCCTCTCTTACTGTGTTCCAGATTCATCTCTCTGTGAGTTATTTTTTAAACTTTTTTGCTTCTGATAATTGTGCCTTTATAAAATAGCCCCTCATGTGCATCCAGCAAATGTGCAAACTGTTTCATAATTAAACAGAGTTCTGTTCCCTGAAACCTGGCATGTGTGGTTAAAATACATGATTTGCGCGGTGTTTTAGTGGAATGTGTGCCTAAAGGGCCAGAGCCCCATTCAGGACCAACAGCTGAATCGAGGCTCAGAGCAGCCAAGCATTATGTGTGAAGACCTACATGGCCACTATCAACTTATTGTATTTAATTTTGACTAAGAAAAATCCATTCCTTTCAGTGACGCAGCAGGATTCTTTGGAAAGACAGAAAAGGGCCATTTGGGGGAAAACAAAATGCTAAATCTAGAAATATTCTGGATTCCTAATTGTTGGTTTTCTCCCCCAAGTCATCTGAGAGACATTTCTTGTTCCATAGCAGGTGTCTGGCCATGAATATCATAACAATTGATTATCATGGCTATTTACAGGTATGACTAGCCTATAGAATGTTCATCATACCAACAACTACTATGAAAAGGAATGAACTGCACACGCGTGGGACTTTATGCTCCACAAGATAATTTCCTCTGGTTAATTTTACTTTAGACTTTCCCAATGACACTGAGGCAGGCAGGGTAGGTTTTAGCATTCCCATTTTATAGGTAAGGACGTTGAAGCACACAGACAGATGAAGTGTTTCCAAAAAATATACTCTCGTCAGTATATTTAAAAAACTAGGGGCGCCTGGGTGGCTCGGTCGGTTAAGCGTCCGACTTCATCTCAGGTCATGATCTCGCGGTCTGTGGGTTCGAGCCCCGCGTCAGGCTCTGTGCTGACAGCTCAGAGCCTGGAGCCTGTTTCAGATTCTATGTCTCCCGCTTCCTCTGACCCTCCGCTGTTCATACTCTCTGTCTCAAAAATAAATGTTAAAAAAAAAAATTAAAAAAAAAAAAAGAATGAGGGAACTGAGTCAAGTAGTGCTGGGAGGTTAAATGCTATAAGAACTAAAAAATACATCCACTGCTACGGATATCATTGGTGACCTTGAGAATGGGAGCCAGAAGCCAGAAGTGCCATGGATTGAAGACAGAGCGGCAGATGAGGATACGCAGACCATAAAATGGACAGCAATTTCAGTGTTTGGTTTTGAAGCACAATTAATGTCTAAGGCACATGCAATCAAAGAATGTAATGCAGGGTGCCTGGGTGGCTCAGTCAGTTAAGCATCTGACTTTGGCTCAGGTCATGATCTTGCTGGGTTTGTGAGGTCGAGCCCCACGTTGGGCTCTGTGCTGACAGCTCAGAACCTGGAGCCTCCTTCAGATTCTGTGTCTCCTCCTCTCTCTGCCCCTCCCATGCTCATGCTCTGTCTTTCTGTCTCAATAAATGTTAAAAAAAAAAGAATGTAACACAAATAATGAAAACCTGTTTTTAGTTTGAATTTGAAAATATGCAATGAGCAAAGCAAACTTTGTTTTCCAGCTTTCCTCCCCTTTTTCTTCTGCTACCTTCTCCTCCAGACATCCAAACTACTCTCAATCCAGTGTGACTTTCCAGGCTGACCCCATGTCCTCTGGCCAGTTGACTCCCTGCCTCCACCCACTCCTTAGCCCCCCAAAACTGCTTGGTAAACTAATTCTCACTGGGCTGAAAATGAATGGTAGCTGCTGTGTGTTAACCCTCTGGGTTTGCTTTTTCACCAGGGACAATTCCCGAACAAGTCTCAAAGACTGGGGATATAGTTTAGGAAAGACAAGTGTGAAGTAAGGGACTGCAGTGAGGAGATAATATTATGGAGTGAAAATAGCACTAACTTACTAGATCATCTCAAAGAAGTTGTGTCGTCTCCCTGGGAGCCCCATTTTTCATTTGTCAACTCTGGGGCTGAATTATACCTCCAGGCTGCAGATTATACCTTCCAGCCCCTTAGCAAACCTAGAACCAGTCAATGGCATGGCTCCTTGGGCATGCGAAGAAAGGAAAGAAGGAATGCTGAGAGAGAAACAGGCATTCCTCCTGCCTCCAGGAAAATGGTTTAAAGTTAGGTTGAACTAGAATTGAATCAATTGAGCTGTGTAAATCACATCGTATTTTAAGTGCTCAGAAAAGTTTTTTTTTAATGTTTTTATTTTTGCGCACGTGCGAGAGAGAGAGAGAGAGAGAAACAAGTGGGGGAGGGGAAGAGAGACAGAAGGAGACCTAGAATCCGAAGCAGGCTCCAGGCTCTGAGCAGTCAGCACAGAGCCTGACACAGGGCTCGAACCCACGAACCATGAGAACAAACCTGAGCCGAAGGCGGACGCTTAGCAACTGAGCCACCCAGGTGTCCAGAAAAGTCATCTTAAAAAAAAAAAAACACCTGAAGGCAATCTTCAGTAAAGTGAAGAGTCCTTTTGTAGAAGGCATAAATGCCCCTGGATTTATCCTTTAATCACCTAGACGTTCATTTATCAGGATTCCATAAAGCACTAGGTACATTTGTGCTTAATAACAATGTATACTAAAGAAATGGTTGAGATGCTCTGATAAAGATGAATGCTTGACTTCCTCTTTTAAATCTTTCTTCCACTGCATTTCACTTTGAAAACCACTTTTCCCTTTGCACTCCAGCTTTTGAAATAGGTCCTTACAAAGTCACTTCATGCAACAGACAGTGGAGGAGAAGTGCTGTTACCAGAAGCGGGATATGACACGCATCCAAAATACTCCTTCTAATTAAGAACCATAGTCTGGAGACAGGTGGATGGTGTGTGAGAGGGGGAGCAGCTCTGCGTCTGAGCTCTGGTTTGGGGAAAGGCATTCCAGGAAACTCAGAGGCTTCAGTGTTTGTCCTCCCTGGCTTCCAGTCCCGAAGCTGGCCGGCACTCTGGCCCTCCATTATACTCACCACGTTCTTCACTTGGAGAAGACAAGCTGTCCAAGTTAATCCATTAGGTAGCCTTCTGCGTTAACACCAAACACATGGCACTCCATGCTTCATTAGTACGGACAAGGTGTTCCGGTCACTGTGTCCCTGTGTAGAGCATGCTGGGGTGGCTGCCGTCAAACAAATGCCTTCATGTCTTGCACCTTCCTTAACACACGGCCTCAGCCCACAGCCGCTCTGCTCACTCAACGAACCTGGACAAAACCTTCTGATCTCCTGCCAGCAGCCACTTCTGGCTTGATTAATACTTCCGTCTTACTCTGTGCCAGGCCAAACTGAGCTGGCCTCCTCCGGGGTTTGCTGCCCATCCAGAAGAGTGAGAGCTGCGCAGCTGGGCAGATCTGTCGGCCCAGGGCCGGCACTCAAGACGAGATGATTAGGGCAGATAATGATGAATGAAGCACCCCCAGGTGAAAAATGGCTTCTTTGGAATCCTTATTGATCTGCCAGCTGAGGTTTTTTTCATGTGGAACCTAAATTTGACATTTCAAATTGAACCTGACTCTCGTAATTGCAGACCTGGCAGTGATTTTAGGTGGAGTCTAGGACATGGCCTAGATAGGGAAACTGAGGCTCAAAGCATGGAAATGACTTGCCCAAAGTAACACAGAGAATCAGTGGCAAAGCCAAGGCTAGGACTCAGGTCTGATGCTCAGGTCAGTACCCCAGGCTGCAGGACCACTTCCTTCTGCGGGACCCAGGTTCTATCAATGAGCTAATGTTGTATCCCTTTTGGTATAAAAGACAAGATCATGCCATATTAATTTAATCTGGACCTTGGCTCCAAAAAAGGCAGTCAAATGAAGATGGACAGCAGGAGGCATGGTGCTTGGAGAGAGGGGAACCAGTCTTATAAGGAGTAGCCAGCCAAGAAACTGCCACTCTCACCCTTAAATGCATGTGCTGGTGAAAGACCCAAGATGGTGCCTCAAATGCAAAGGCTCCTTTTGGAAAGGGTTCACTTCTGTAAGAGGCATTTCACCTTGGAATGTATTTCTCCAAGAAGTGAAGAATATGAGAATGAATGAAGGTCCACCAGGGGGACCTGACAGTCTGAGGGAATGGGGAACAGTACCCCCTGGAAATCCAGTAAAAGCACATGGGATGGGAAGAAATACAAATTGCCTGGAAGCATAGTAAGGCAAGTCCCTCCCACAGAGTATGAGACGTCCAGATTCCCCAGTTCAAATGCAAGCCACCCTGGGAGCCCTTACCAGCCTCATCTCAGTGACCAGTTAGCACTCTGGTGTGCATTACCAACACAGGGTTCCTAGCCCTCAAGTATATGGGCCAAGGAAGAGGGCTTCATGGTCAAGGCTCCACAAAGACCCACTCTGTCTGCTCCATAGTCCAGACCACCAATTGTGGAGCTCTGACACATGGAAATGCATCACATCATCTTCCCATTCTCACCAAAGGTTTTTGGACCCCCTTGCCAAGAGAGAGGACCAACTGAGAAGAATCACCAGGAAGCCAGCCATACAATGAACACAGTGCTCATTTGTACCTTCAAAGCAACATATGCTATGTACCAAGTACTAGTGCCAGGCACTAGGCTACAAAGTTGACTGAGGTACAACTGTTATGCCCAGAATTCGTGATCCCCAAAGACCACCAGGGAGCCGAGTCTGATGCAAAAGCAAAGAGCCTTTATTCGAGCTAGCTCTAGCTCAATCTCTTACCTGCACCAACGCAGCGGTGAGATGCCGTGGAGAGAGAGCGAGTTTCAAAAGCACAAAGGTTTTATAGAGATCATGGCCTTAGCCGATTGGCTGGGGAAGGGTCGTGGACTCAGCCGATTGGCTGCCAAAGTGTGGTCCCAGATCAGCAATTATCAGCGTCACCTGGAACTTGTTAAAAATACAAATGTTGGGCCTGGTGGTCACAGACCTACTGAATCAGAAACTCTGGGGGTGGGGCTCAGCAATCTGTGTTTGAACAAGTCTTCCAAGAGATTCTGATGCACCTGAAGTTTAAGAACCACCATGTCTGAGGGTCTCTAACATGTTTGGCCTCAGCGTATACAGAACGTTTCTCACTGGTCATCTATTAACCATTGGCTGTCAGCCTTGCTGTGCTATATAAATACCTAGCACCAAACACCATCCCCAGAGACTCTGATTAATTGGTTTGGGGAGGGGTAAAATGCTCCCAGGTCATTCTAAGCCAGGACAGGGTTGAGGGCTCCTGCCTCTGGCCCCTACCTGAGAGAAGCCCTCCCTCTTCTACTCACACTTTCCACGCCTCTCACGGAGCACCTCAGACTTCGGAAGAAGGCATCAATCGGTAAGTTACTTAAGGGGAGGAGGTGTGTTCTGAGGTTTGAGCAGGAACTTTCTGCAGCCATATCGGGGACATCGTCACTAGTCAGCCGGCCTAGGTCTGCTCTTTCACAACCATGCCTAAGCTGGGCACATCTAGCTGGCAAGACAGATGCCCACACAGGTAACTGTAATGAAATGGGTTAAGGGCTATACAAAAGGAAGGTAAAAGAACTAAAATTTGCTACTAGCCTACTCCAATCCAGGAACTTTAATCTGTTCCCTCATCAACTTATTCAACAGACATTTATTAAATGTCTGCAGGAGCTGTGCTAAGAATACAAAGATTAATAGAAAGGATCTTTGCCCTTGAAGGAATCACATACTACAAGGGAAAGATAAATGGGTAAATAATATGTGAAAGGAAAATGTTAGAGTTACTGTTTTGGAAGCCTGTGAATGCACAAAAGATATTAAAAGGAGTCCATTCTTAACCATCTCCAAGTGTCTCAAGTTTTAAAGAAAAAGACTACTTTTACTCATATGTACTGTATGAGTCCACTTAGATGAAGTTCTAGAACAAGCAAAACTAATCTGCTATGAAAAAAAGCAGAGCAGTAGTTGCCTTTGGGGGGACGGTAGTCCCTTGTCTAGGAAGGGATATGACAGAATTTCCTTTGGGGATTCTATACCTTTTTAAAAAATGTTTATTGGGGCGCCTGGGTGGCGCAGTCGGTTAATCGTCCGACTTCAGCCAGGTCACGATCTTGCGGTCCGTGAGTTCGAGCCCCGCGTCGGGCTCTGGGCTGATGGCTCAGAGCCTGGAGCCTGTTTCCGATTCTGTGTCTCCCTCTCTCTCTGCCCCTCCCCCGTTCGTGCTCTGTCTCTCTCTGTCCCAAAAATAAATAAACGTTGAAAAAAAAATTAAAAAAAATGTTTATTTATTTTGTGTGTGTGTGCATGTGTATGTGTGTGTGTGTGTGTGTGTGAGAGAGAGAGAGAGAGAGAGAGAGAGAGAGAGAGACAGCATGAGCAGGGGAAGGCCAGAGAAAGAGGGGGACAGAGGATCTGAAGCGGGCTGACAGCAGCAAGCCTGATGTGGGCTGGAACTCACAAACCGTGAGATCATGACCTGAGCCAAAGCTGGATGCTCAACTGACTGAGCCACCCAGGCGCCCTGCGATTCTATGTCTTGATAGGGATTTGGTTAGATGGATATGTGCATTTGTCAAAACTCATCAAATGGTACAGTTAAGATCTGTGTGTTTTGTTGTTTGTAAATTTCACCTTAAAAAGAACTCTAAACAAATATTGAACTCTAGATAATGACATACATGGTGAAGCACTTAGGGGGAGGTGTACTGATATTTGCAACTTATTTTGAATTGCATCCAGAAAATAAGATGGATTGGACAGATTGATAGAGGAATGCATAGATAAACGGAGATGTGTTAAAGCAAATATAGCAAAATATCACTTATAGAAGCTAGGTGGTGGGTAGGCAGGTACATAATATGTAGTGCTTTCAATTTGAGTGAGAGTTTAGAAATGAAATATTAGGGGAAAAATTCATCTTGAAAGTTAAATAGGTATTCCCTGGGCAAACAGGATGAGAGATGACTAACCTAATCCCATGTCCAACTTTCCAACCCTCATCTGCCTTTCTGTCTCCTGTATAGAGTCTGGAATAGCTACCATATCCACTTATCCCTTTGCTGCTCAGGGTAGCCACGTGGCATAGTTCAGGCCAATGAAGCATTAAGAGAACAACTTTGCTGGTCCTTCTGGGAGACCTTTTGCTTATTTGGTGCTGTCCCTTCCTGACTTGAATACAAACGTGGTACCTGGAATTGCAGCAGCCGCTTGCAACCGTGAAGGCAAATCTGAAAGAATCAGACTTCTGCCTTGACTTTATTGAGCCATGGAACCAATGTCAACAACAGCCCATCTCCAGACTTCTTGCTGCGTTAGAAAAAGAAATCCCTTTTTGTTTGAGCCGCTGCTGGTTAAGTTTTCTGTTACTTGCAGGTGAAACATTCTGAGCACAAGGCAGAAGCGTAAAACAGCCTGGTTTTCAGGTAAGTGCAAGCAAACTGAGGCCCTGATGCAGAGTCTGGGGAGGACAATTACAGAGCAGGGGATGTAACCGTAGAGGTAGGAATAGGCCAGACCCTGCAGGACTGTTTATGTCATACTAAGGGCTTTGGATTCTCCAAAGGAAGGAAAGCATGGGAAATAACCTCATCAGATTGCATTTGGGATCAGTGATTCTCAAATTTATTTGAAGATCAGAATCATCTGGAGTTAAAAATGCAGATTCCCAAGCCCCATCTCCAGCGATTCTGGTGACAGGAGATGTTGTTGTGGCCCTGCCCATATGTTCTCCTTTAGCTGCAGCTTCTGTGACCAGCTCCATGCACACAGATGGCTTCCTGTCCCGATACCTCTGTGATTTTCTGCCTGATGGCCTTCTTCGGTCACAGAAGCATGTTGTATGCACCCAAGTGTCAGTGAGTTGATGCTTCTAAGAGCAGCCTTCAACCAACGAGCAATTCGAGCTGATGGATGACCACTACACCTTTCTTGTCTGTTGGTGGGAGAATGACGAAGTGTGTGTCTCAAAGTCTCTCGGGTCCCCTTGGGATTGGTTCCAGTTATCCACAGTGATAACCCTCTCATTAACATACCTTTTATTGGCTTTTCCTTCCTTCCCTGTCTCCTTCCTCCAGATCCCACCTCTCAAATAAACTCCTGGCACCCAAATCCTTGTCTAAGGCTCTGCTTTCAGTAGACCCAAAGGAGCTGATTCTGAATGCCGGCGGGGGGCGGGGTGGTCTGCATTTTTACCATCATGGATCACGAAGCACTCAGGTATGTGGACTCCATCTCAGCCCCTCTTCCACAAGTACCTCTCCATTTGTAGATCAGAGTGAAATTCTTCAGTGACAAGCAGATTTTTCAGCTGAGTTGAGACCAAGAGATTTAGCAAATTCTCTAGCTAATTCAGTTAATCTGTGAAAAGTTTCCAAACATAAGCACTTTCCAAAGTGAGACCTAACTACAAATCAGCTTATGACATTGGAAATGACAATCAGGAGGTTGTCAAAACCCCACTATATAAATAAATAAGAATGAAGAATCGGGAATGTTCCTCACCTCATAACACTCAGAATAATTTTGTGTCTACATTTATTAATACTTAGCATTTATTTATGTAGTCGGTTTCATTTATTCATGTGGTTGGTTAGGTGTTTACCTTCTACTGAAAAAGAGGAAAACTAGATCTTATCAGCTGAAGCAATCATTTTAATTGTATTCAGGGACCAGGTAAAAGCTGCTCCCTATTGCTTTAACGTTCCCTTACTAGGAGAGGAGATTGGTCCAGTATTTTGATACTACTATTTGCCCTCAAATTAGGATGCAGGGAGGAAGAGCTGGTGGGGAAGAAGCAGACACAGGAGGGGACAGAGCAGGTTGTTGGATTTCTCTGATGAGGTTGTCTCAAGGCCATGTGCATCTGGCCCTCCTTTTCAAAAGCCCCAGTAAGGTGACCAAACCAGGAAGGATAGTGTCCCTCTATTGTAAGCTGTGGCTCATGAACTTAAAAAAAAAAGCATCATTTAAAGATGTTTCCAACTGCAATTCCAAGGAACCAATTATTCGCAACCAAGAAGGCTTTTAGGCTCGCCTGGAATACCAGCTCACACCACATCCCTGTGCCTCCAGGCTGCCCCAGCCTCGTGTTTGCTAGAGCAGCCTGGTCTCCGTGCTTTTGTCAGAAGGAATCACGGCACCGTTACCCTGCTGTTGTTATAAGGGGCTACGCCTAATGCCGCTGAACACAGACAAGATGTTAGAGGGAGTCTTCCCATCAAAATCTTCAAGAATGAGATGGCTCTCTTCACCTCTTCCTGCTTATATGTAGTTTCACCTGCTGTTCTGGAGGAAAGGAAGACAGAAGCTGTCAGAAGGTAAGCATGGGCTATGGGTACAGCTGCCGACGGATGGGGGATAAAAGAATGCAAAAATACCACTGGATCAGCTTTTCTGTAATCCTAACAGAAGGGACGTGGGGGAAGGTCTGCATTTCTACGCCTTGGATTAGCGTTCACCTAGGGTGCTTTGCTGTCACTGGAAAGTGAGTTTTCACTCAGAGGAAGCATGCAGTGTCAACCCGAAAGTCTCAGGAAAAGCTTAGGAAGAGGGTACTTTAGCATTACAGGAAAATAAGGAATCATTCTATCCATATCTCTAATTACTAAGAGAAAGTTTACTTCATTCACTGAATCACTTTTATTGCACACCAACCACAAACATTTCTTTCTCTTTTTTTAATGTTTATTTATTTTTGAGAGAAAGCACAAGCAGGGGAAGGGCAGAGAGAGAGGGAAATACAGAATCTGAAGCAGGCGCAAGGCTCTGGGCTGTCAGCACAGAATCCGAAGCAGGGCTTGAACCCATGAACCGTGAGATCGTGACCCGAGCCTAAGTGGGACGCTTACCCGACTGAGCCACCCTGGCGCCCACAAACATTTCTTCGACAGTCTACTTACGGTGTGCCAGGTGCTTTTTTGGGTAGTACAGAGACTCCAAGGGGTAGAGACACAGTCTCAGCCCTAGAGAAAGCCACAGTGTAGTCGAAGAGAAATGAGGGGCTGGAAGATAAATAACAACCTGAGCATGCAGATGCTATGTGAGAAATGGCCACGGAATGGGTCAATAACATTAGTACAAGGTTCACATAGCTATCTCTTAATAATATGACAGGCATGCCCCTTCCTTAGGATATGTTATTACTGGAGGAGTACAGAGAAGGTAAGAACTTAATTGCCTAAAGTAATTGTGATGTTTGCACATAAATGCATAATGATATTATTGATCCTGGATGCAAACCGTTAGCAGAAGCAGTAGTGAAACCTGATGGGAGTTCGCACCTGGCAGCTTTGTTTCTCTAGTCACCAAAGAGCCACAGAGGGAACCCGGAAGTACCTACGGCTCCCAGGATGTGGCAGCGAGCGAAGGTGCTTACCAAATGGAATTAACGGTACTAGAAGATCAAGAAAGTTTGAGCAACTGTATATAGCAGCACCAAATAGGAAGGAAATTGCTGCTTTTATCTCCGGCCATCAAAGTGCCTCACAAATCAATATTAGAAGCTGCATTTTATAAATTACACCATCACGGGAGATGTGAACCAGCATGAAGGGGTGGGGGGATGTTTCTTTCTTTCCTTCTTTCTTTCTTTTTTTTTTTTTTTAAGAAATCTATTCATCGTGAAATTCAGGAGCTAGTATTTGGCCCCCAAATAATTGTTCATATTAAAGCAATGAATACTGTTTATTTACTACAATTATGAACACTATGTCAGATTTATTAAAAGTTTTGATTAAAGCATTTTTTTAAGTTTTGATTAAAGTATTTTTAAAACACTGAAAATAACAATATCTCCCAGAAAATAATGAGTTTCTTCCTGTTAGCTGTCGAATTATTTACTCCCATAACTGAATAATAACAGCACATCAAAGCCGGCAGGAGCAATGAAATGATTTGTGAACATAGGTTAACAAATTAGTGCCTCATGATGTGTAATTGTCTAATTAGAGTAAAAATGCTAGTCTTACCTAAAAGACTGACAAGAGTGTAAAACAAGAAGGAACAGGTAAAAAGCATCATGCGAAAGATTAGAATGCATGTAAGCATGCCACTTTTATGCTTACTGCTCAAGAGAGGCCAAGACCATCTTCCCAATCTTACATGTTCAACGTACACACACTGGTTCAACTATGGTCAAGACAAAGAACAAACAATCAGGTAACTGCGAGTTCATTACGTTTTCAGGGGGGGATGAGAAGCTGTCTATATGACCTCAAATTACTGAATTATTTCTAGTTTTCATAGGACAACCACCAGCATCTCAGGCATATAAAGACATCTAAGAGAAAGTTCCTTTGAATCCTTCTTTAGCTCATGTCAAAACGTCTACAGTTTTAAATGTAGATTTAGGGGCGCCTGGGTGGTTCAGTCGGGTGAGCGTCCGGCTTCGGCTCAGGTTATGATCTCAGGGTGCATGAGTTTGAGCCCCGCATCGGGCTCTGTGCTGACATCTCAGAGCCTGGAGCCTGCTTCAGATTCTGTGTCTCCCTCACTTCCCACCCCTCTCCAGCTGGTACTCTGTCTCTCTCTCTCTCTCTCTCAAAAATGAACATTAAAAAAAAAAAAGCAGATTTAAAAAGAAAAAAAAACCTCAGAGGAAATAAGGAGTATTTCTCTCTCTATAATTAAGCATTTTCCTCTTTTTTAATGTTTATTTTTCTGAGAGGGAGAGAGAGAGAGACAGCATGAGTGGGGGAGGGGCAGAGGGAGAGAGAGAGAGAGAGAGAGAGAGAGAGAGAGAGAGAGAAGGGAGAATCGCAAGCAGGCTCCGCACTGTCACCGCAGGGCCCAACACAGGGCTCGAACTCACAACCGTTAGATCATTAGATCATGACTGGAACTGAAACTAAGAGTCAGACACTTAACGGACTGAGCCACCCAGGTGCTCCTAATTAAACACTTTCTATTTACCTTCCATTTATTCAATACTTATGTACTAAGCACCTGTTATGTGCCAAGCAGAGCATTAGGTTTTTGGAGAGACATGTAGATGCATAAAACACGGTTTTTCTTTCGAAGAGCTTTCTTTCTAATTCAAGAAATAAGATATACAGTCTGTAAGGCTGTAAACCTCAGGTGGCAGAGATAAAGTGCTGCCAGATTTCGGGAGAGGCACTGGTAACTTCCACAGGGGGAAATCAAGAGCTTGATCCTGACCGACGGCAAGTGATGGGAAGGCTTTGTAGACAGAGGAAATAGCCTGCATGAAAGCGTATGTATCTCGGTGTTTATTCTGCCACCAGTTGGGAAGTTTAATTCTAATTAGATCCCGGAAAAGAAGCCAGCTCTGTGCTTATTTCCATTGGCAGTGGAAGCTTGGGCGGCTAAAAAAAATCTGCCCTCACAACAGCCAGTGAGTTAGTAACATAACACAGCAGGGGCTTGGAGGTTCCAGAATTCTTTTAATCCTCAGTGAGCATTTAAACAAGTAAGCCTTCTAAATATATACAAATCTTGTATTTGAATGGATTTGGAAAAATGAAGCGGCCTGTGAAACGCGCATGACACTCTCTCAAGTCTTGAAGCAATGCTTGCGCTACCATAGGACAATTTCGGTCCCAGTTAGAGCTCTTAGGAACAGAGCAAGAACTCCCTCTCTCCTTCCCTGGTCCCCTCTTCACGAACGCAGCCTCCCTGCAGCTTTGGGAAGCAGCCTCCAGTTGCTGGCTCCACACAGAGGAAGGATGTGTCCAAGGAAGTTTCCTGCTTTCCCTGCTCCTTGCAAGGACTGCCCGGTGCTATTGGGCCACGTGCCTGCACATGTTAAGTGTCAGTGTTAAAACAAAGATCAAGGTCTGGTTATTAATCCAGGTCAGGGCAAAGAGGAAGAAACTATCAGCAAAGAGAAATGATTTCTTTTTAGGGTTTTGCTCTGAGGGCGAAATTTTGTTTAATTAAATGAGACCCTCTGCCCCATTATTGATGAAGGCACAAGGGACCCCACGGTGAGTGAGGTGCTCGCCATTAACACACAGTCTCAAACTTAAACCTGGTTTCGTCATTCATACCTTGCATTCTGGCCACTGTTCATCTCTCCAGCCTAGCATCATTAGCCAGTTTTCTTTTCAACGTTTACACATAAAAATCGTTAGACACACCTTGAAAAAATGTATTTTCTTACATGTTACTTGAGGAAATAAATATGTGAAGGACTTGGAAGTGATTCAAATGGGGGCCCTGACGTAGCCAAGCGTTTGTAAAATAAGATTCTGTCATTGAAAAGGAAGACTGGAGGGGGAAGCTGGCGTGAAGTAACACTGTCTTTAGGGGGTTGGGGGGAAGGGCCAGGGCCGTTACCCTACGGCACCACGATTACTGCTAGGACTGCCTTTATAACTGGCTGATGCACTCCACTCTGGAAAGGGCCTCGCAATATGTCTCCCAGAAACTGGATGTTCCTTTGAGGAGGAGGAAGCCTGCTCCGGTGAAAACCCTACTGTCGTTTCTGCAAGCAGGGGTACTCCGCTGGAAACGTCTTGTGAAAGTCACTTAATTTCTCTGGCCTTCAATTCTCATCTAAGAGGAGAATATTGAACTAAATGAGCTTTAAGAAGGGAAACCACAAAATCTAGTGTAAAAACTGGGACAATTTTTCCAGGACGAATGTTAAACTGGACAGGATGTGTGTATGGCAAACCAGGATGCATGAGTACCCCATCTCAAAAGTCCCCTTGCACTCCGGAGCCTGTGATTCCCACGGCCCTTCTCCTACCAGTGGCCCCAAAACTTTCCATGACACCCTCACATTTAAAGGGAAAAGAGACACAGTAACATAACACAAAATAGCTAATTTGGAAAAAGTATTTTATGTTATTATTATTTTTAATGTTTATTTAGTTATTTGGAGAGAGAGTGCACGCAAGCGGGAGGAGGGGCAGAGAGAGGAGAGAGAATCCCAAGCAGGCTCCTTGTTGTCAGGGCAAAGCCCGACATGGGGCTTGAACTCACGAACCATGAGATCACAGCCTGAGCCAAAACCAAGAGTGAGACGCCTAACCAACTGAGCCACCCAGGTGCTCCCGAAAAAGATATTTTAAATGCAAGTCTATTGTTGTTAGAGAAGGTGTGAGGCCTAAGTAACCTCATGTCAAAAATTAAGAATCACTTGAAATTGTTTAGGAAGGGGTATTGTATAATTTCCTAGTTTCTTTTGAGATTTAAAAAATATATATACAGGGTGCCTGGGTGGCTCAGTCGCTAAGCATCTGACTCAGCTCAGGTCATGATCTCTCAGTTCATGAGCTCGAGCCCTGCATTGGGTGAGCTCTGCTTCCTTCTCTCTCTCTGCCCCTCCTGGTAGTATTCTCTCTTGCTCTGTCTCTGCCCCTCACTCACTTGAGCCCCCCCCCAATATATATATATTTATAAAAAAAGAGAATATATATATATATATATATATATATATATACACAGAGAATATATATATATAGATACACACACACACACACAGAAGATACATTCTAACATCTATCCATCTAATCTGTACATAAATTTATCTGAAATAAATCTTTTTGTGTGTGTGTCTTAGAGAGACACAGAGAGAGATTGCCAACAGGGGAGAGGGGACAGAGGGGGAGAGAGAGAGAGAGAGAGAGTGAGAGAGAGATTGAGAGAATCCCAAGTAGGCTCCACACTCAACATGGAGACTGATGCGGGGCTTGATCCCACAACCCTGGGCCTGGGATTACGACCTGAACTGAAATCAAGAGTCAGTCTCAACCAACTGAGCCACCCAGGTGCCCCTAAAATTTCTGTAATAAGCAAAAATATACCAAAATATTGTCCAAGAACAAAGCAAGACTAGCCACAGTTACGGTGAAATGGGCATTTTAAGCTCAATTTTCAATGTTTTCCATTAAATTTCTAGTGTGTGACATAAATTATATTGCTCTCAATTCTGATATAATTTCTTAAAACCTCAATCTAAGACTTTGTCTAAACTGAGAATCTAGAACGCACAACACTTTCCATAACAGGTGCTGAGAATAATGTATGCTTCTGGCACCTTTAATTTCTAGAGATCTAATGTGGTGGATGGAGTAGTTGCTTTACAGTTGGTTTAGGAGTTCACTTTTGGGAATCTGCAGTCTACCGCCCACTAAACATTTCAAAGTGGGAAGTTTAATGATTTATCCTCTGTACAAACTGCTTTTCTGATGGTATTATTGTTAGAATAAAAGACTCGCTTTGAAAAGAAAGTCTGGGAACATCTGAAAATCTCAGTATAAGGAAGAACATTCTAAGAGCCAGAAGTTTCCAGCAGTGAAATAGACCTATCCACCTGTAAGGGGGGAGCTCCCCATCAGCAGAAGCATTTCAGTGGGAATTGGGTGGCTATCCCTGAGGGTCACAATGGAGACAATTTTTCATTACAGAAGAGGCCAGGTGAGGTGACCTCTGAGCTACTAGCCAGTTTTAAGCCAGTTTTGTGATCTCAGGGCTCACGGGATCCTGACTCTGAGTAAGTAGCTAAAATAACATCTAACACTGTCCCATGATACAGCACACTTGGTACAACAACATTTTCCCTCAGAAAGCCACATCTTCCCTCAGAAAGGACTAAGTGTCCTGTGTGTGCTCACATTAAATCGCTTTCCTGCTGCTTGGCTCAGAATGAAGCTGACTTTTATTTTGACTAAAGCAACGTTAATGCATCTGGGAGAAACAAAAAACTCTAATAACACACCTCAGGTCTATGAAAAGAACACACTGCTCCACAGCCAATGCGTAGCACACTGGCACACGTAATAAAAATTCTACCTCAGCCATTTAATATTTAGTGAAAAGCCAGAGGAAGTAAAATCGGAGCTGGATTCAGTTCAACACCCGGGTCAGTGGTGCAATGTGGGCAAATGATGAGCGTTTCCGTTCATTTACGTTGGCAGATTTCCAAGGCTGCTCCACATCTGTACGGTTAAGCCTCTGCCGGGGGCAGCAGGGCAGAAAACATGCCGTGCTCTTCACCATGGCACGGTCTGCTTCTGGGCGATCGCGCGGGGCTGCTGACTGGCCCGAGCATTCCTTGCAGCCAGCTCGGCCATTCAAGGAAAAACCCATCACCGGTCTCGAACTTCAGAGCTATGCACAGAGTGAAACTGAGCAGGAAGAGGAAGCAACAGACAGGAGGGTGAAGCAGTGAGCTAGAGGTGATTCCACAGTGTCTGGGGACAGTAGATGGGGTCTGCCAGAGAAATCAGCTTTGCAGAGATAACTCGGCCTTTAAAGAGTGCTCTGTTTTCCTTTACGGAGCTGGATACTAGAAATCCATAATGTGTGTTGTTTTGAAACAGGGACTGATGTGAACGCCAGTTATCTTCCTCTTTGATCATAAAATAATTACATCTTTAAAAAAATTTTTTTTGATGTTTATTTATGAGAGAGAGAGAGACAGACAGACAGAGCACAAGTGGGGGAGGGGCAGAGAGAGAGGGGGACACAGAATCCGAAGCAGGCTCCAGGCTCTGAGCTGTCCGCACAGAGCCCGACTCGGGGCGAACTCATGGACCGCGAGATCATGGCCTGAGCCGAAGTCGGATGCTCAACTGACTGAGCCACCCAGGCGCCCCAATAATTATCATCTTTTTAAGTGACCTCCGACATCTTTAGGACTAGTCCTCCTACAAATGTTAAAAGCAAAGGAAAACAAGTTTCAACTGTTCCCTTTGAATCTTATCTCTGAAAGCGGCTAAGTCAGTCTGTAATCACCTAAAATGTGGCTTGAAAACTAACCAAATAGAAGATAGGCAACAAATTAACTCCACAAGAATGAAATGTACTGAACTGATAGCTTAATTCAAAGTCAAGTACAAGTATTCTGATTTGCAGTCTTTTGTGGGAGTTGGCTGGCAAGATAGATATAAAGTAGCCATTATCAGAGGACATGCTCACCATGGCTGTATTCTTTATAGATACATGGTGTGACCATCACCCACATCATTTTGTCCCTAATAATAGAGAGATGGGATCCAAAAGCTTAAATAAGCAACTGACTGTCAATGTGGCCTTGAGTAAATTATTTCACTTTCTAATCTTTGTCTGCAAAGCTGAGGTAATAAAACCTATTTAACTTAGTTACTATGGTGATTAAATTTTATAATTAACCTAATTATTGGCAAAATTTCTGGAGTGTTTAAAATATACCAGGCACAAAGGATCTAAGGAGACATTTCTCAAATATATACAAATGTCCAGTAAGCACTTGAAAAGATATTCAGCATCATTAGCCATTAGGGAAATACGAATCAAAACCACAATCAGATATGACCACACATCCACTAGACTGGCTATAATCAAAAAGGTAATAAAAAATATTGGTGAAGATGTGGAGAAATCAGAACCCCATAGAATGCTGGTGGGAATGTAAAATCGTGCAGCCACTTTGGAAAACAGGCTGGTAGTTCCCCAACGTTTAAACACAGAGTTATCATATGACCCAGCAATTCCATTCCTAGGTATAGGCCCAAGAGAAATGAAAACATATGCCCCCACAAGAGCTTAAACATGAATGTTCACAGCAGCATTATTCACAATAGCCAAAAAGTAAAAACAACCCAAATATCTATCACCTGAACGGATAAATGAAATACGGTGTTTTCTTACAATGGAATATACTTTGGCAATAAAAGGGAATGGAGTACTGATACATGCTACAATATAGACGAACCTTGAAAACATTATACGAAGTGAGATAAACCAGTCACAAAAGCCCCCATGTGATTCTATTTACATGATAGGTGCAAAATAGGCGAGTCAATAGAGACAGAAACTAGACTAGTGGTTGCCTGGGGCTGAAAGGGGGTTGGAGGCAGAGTTTGGGAGGTGACAGCTAAGAGATACAGGTTTCTTTTTGGGGTGATGAAAATGTTCTAAAATTTATCACTGTGATGGTTGTGCAACAAAGTATGTGAAAAGCCATTGAATTATATACTTTAAATGAGTGAACTATACGGTATGTGAATTATATCTCAATAAAGCTGTATTTTTTGTTTTGTTTTGTTTTTAAATCTTATTTTTATTTTTATTTATTTTTTTAAATATGAAATCCATTGTCAAACTGGTTTCCACACAACACCCAGGGCTCATCCCAACAGGTGCCCTCCTCAACGCCCACCACCCGCCCTCCCCGCCCCCCCCCCCAAACCCCCAGTCCACTCTCAGTTTTCAAGAGTCTCCCATGGTTTGCCTCCTTCCCTCTCCAACTTTTTTTTTCCCCTTCCCCTCCCCCATGGGCCTCTGCCAAGTTTCCCAGGATTCACATAAGAGTGAACACATATGGTATCTGTCTTTCTCTGTATGACTTATTTCACTTAGCATAACACTCTCCAGTTCCATCCACGCTGCTACAAAAGGCCACATTTCATTCCTTCTCGTTGCCAAGTAGTATTCCATTGTATATATAAACCACAATTACTTTATCCATTCATCAGCTGATGGACATTTAGGCTCTTTCCACAATTTGGCCATTGTTGAAAGTGCTGCTGTAAACATTGGGGTACAAGTGCCCCATGCATCAGCACTCCTGTATCCCTTGGGTAAACTCCCAGCAGTGCTATTGCTGGTCATAGGATAGATCCATTTTTAATTCTTTGAGGAACCTCCACAGTTTTCCAGAGTGGCTGCACCAGTTTGCATTCCCACCAACAGTGCAAGAGGGTTCCCGTTTCTCCACATTCTCTCTAGCATCTAGTCTCCTGATTTGTTCATTTTAGCCACTCTGACTGGCATGAGGTTATATCCCAGTGTGGTTTTGATTCACATCTCCCCGATGAGGAGTGACATTGAGCATCTTTTCATGTGCCTATCGGCCATCTGGATGTGTTCTTTAGGGAAGTGTCTATTCATGTCTTCTGCCCATTTCTTCACTGGATTATTTGTTTTTTGGGTGTGGAGTTTGGTAAGTTCTATATAGATTTTGAATACTAGCCCTTTGTCTCATATATCATTTGCAAGTATCTTTTCCCATTCCATTGGTTGCTTTTAGTTTTGTTGATTGTTTCCTTTGCAGTGCAGAAGCTTTTTATCTTCATGAGGTCCCAATAGTTCATTTTTGCTTTTAATTCCCTTGCCTTTGGGGATGTGTCAAGTAAGATATTGCTGCGGCTGAGGTCAGAGAGGTTTTTTTCCTGCTTTCTCCTCTAGGGTTTTGATGGTTTCTTGTCTCACACTCAGGTCCTTTATCCATTTTGAGTTTATTTTTGTGAATGGTGTAAGAAAGCGGTCTAGTTTCATTCTTCTGCATGTTGCTGTCCAGTTCTCCCAGCACCATTTGCTAAAGAGACTGTCTTTTTTCCAGTGGATACTCTTTCCTGCTTTGTCAAAGATTAGTTGGCCATACTTTTGAGGGTCCAATTCTGGAGTCTCTATTCTATTCCATTAGTCTATGTGTCTGTTTTTGTGCCAATACCATGCTGTCTTGATGATTACAGCTTTGTAGTAGAGGCTAAAGTCTGGGATTGTGATGCCTCCTGCTTTGGTCTTCTTCTTCACTATTACTTTGGCTATTCAGGGTCTTTTGTGGTTCCATACAAATTTTAGGATTGCTTGTTCTAGCTTCGGGAAGAATGCTGGTGCAATTTTGATTGGGATTGCATTGAATGTGTAGGTAGCTTTGGGTAGTATTGACATTTTAACAATATTTATTCTTCCAACCCATGAGCATGGAATGTTTTCCCATTTCTTTGTATCTTCAATTTCCTTCAGAAGTTTTCTATAGTTTTCAACATACAGATCTTTTACATCTTTGGTTAGGTTTATTCCTAGGTATTTTATGATTCTTGGTGCAATTGTGAATGGGATCAGTTTCTTTATTTGTCTTTCTGTTGAAAAGCTGTATTTTTTGTAAAAAGATGTGCCAGGCAGTTTGCTAGGCACTCAGTACATAATGGATGCGAAATGTGGATAGTATGTGCTTCATAAATACAATGCAAACACATAATGCCTCATTTACCTTGAATACAGAGGGAAAAGAACTTTTAAAAGAAATACAAGTGCATGTGAAATATAAAAGCCTAAATTAATGTGCTAATTAGGAATAAAATAACCATAACTAAGGCATATCAGCACATAGTATCGTACTGGGATATCATTAAACTGTACTTGAGTGTACAGTAAGGCAAAGCCTTTAGTGGCAATAATCTTTGGTAATACGCTATTGAATCATTGTGTTATTTAAACAGAAAGTGAAGGCCATTATAAACTACACCTGAGAATCAAAGACAAAGAGATAAAAATGACAGTTTCTTGCAAGAGAAGAGATCTGAAGAGGAAATCCTGCCTCTACTTCTTTACCTGTCTTGGCTGTCTATTTCGAATGCACACGGTCCCTCTATTTTCCCAAATTGCATACTTCCCTGGTCCTTAACCTTTCCCATTCTCCTGTTAGCCCCAGGAAGCTATCATTTTATAGCCTAAAAGCTAATGCGACCCTCAGAATTATTGATGAGCATGGGCTCCTTGCAAGAAGTCACCATGTGCATCCTGCTGGAGTGGGGCAGAGTGAACAGCCTGGGGAAGGACACTGACACCTGCCAGAGCTTTTAGTGGCATTCTTGTCCAGGCTTGACATTACAGATAGAGTAAGGCATCCTGGAGTAGCCCATTAACACGTGCGAAGGCAGATCTGCCAAGTATTTCAAGGGGCCATCGTCCATCTAGTATGTGTAGTTCTGGTGTTGTGTCGACACCAAGTAAGGACCAAACCCTGGATGAGAAGCTTGTGTGGATGCACGAAAAGTTTCCTTAAAAATGATAGAAGAAAAGAGGTCGCGGTGTGGAGGAGACCCATCAACAACAGCAACAACAAAGAGTGGAAGTGAGAGATAAGAAAGGAGGAGAGGATGGAGAGAGGGTATAGAGAAGTCTGTTAGGACATTTAAAAATCACCAGAAAGATGGCTGCCTCAGTCAGTGGAGCCTGCAACTCTTGATCTCGGGGTTGTGGGTTCGAGCCCCATGTTGGGTGCAGAGATTACTTAAAAATAAAATCTTCCAGGGGGAAAAAAATCAAATTTGCCAGAAAGAGAAATGTTAACCTCAACCACCAGAGAGAAATAGACCTCTTTTAGGTACATCCCTTCCATAAAATGAAGTGGTGGCAAGAGAAAGTATCTTAAAAATTAATGCATGTTAAGGAAGAAATAAGGTGGTCAGCAGAGGACAGGATGGCACTTTGAAGTGCTAAAGAGGTAACAACTAGACATAAAAGTATTCACGTTGAGAGGCGCCTGCGTGGCTCAGTCAGTTAAACTTCCGACTTTGGCTCAGCTTATGATCTTACAGTTCATGGGTTTAAGCCCCGGGTCGGGCTCTGTGCTGACAGCTTGGAGCCTGGAACCTGCTTCGGATTCTGTGTCTCCCTCTGTCTCTGCCCTTCCTCTGCTCATGCTCTGTCTCTCTCTCAAAAATAAATAAACATTAAAATAAACTATTTGTATTGATATGACAAGGGGGTGGGATTTGTGTGCCCAGAAAAAGGCCATGACAAGGACTGATGTACAGCAGTGAGAAAACAGCAGTAGGAATAATAAAGGGTCAAAAGTGAACCAGGCAATAAGAAAGGCCAAAATTGACTGCACAACAAATCTGGCTAACAGAGAACAGTGCAGGAAGACAATGTAAAATCAGACTCAACAATAAGAGTAAGAAAGAGAGCAACTCTGACGCAGAAAGAAGCAGATTTAAGTGAAATTCCAAAGCATTTCCTTAAAGGCTTCCATGATTTTGAAGAACTGGAAAAACATAAATATTTATTCGGGCAGAGCAAGAACTTGAGCACAGAATACAAATTCTAAGCCTAAAACAAAACCAAAAAGAAAAGTTTTCAATTCGCAAACTCATTTGTGTTCCTTCTTTTCATTCACTAATGGTTTTCTTTGTTTGGCTTTTGCAAGGGGCCACCGCTTTCCCACAGCAGCAGGTGATAACTGGTCCTCATGTTCCAAGAATGGCCCACGAAAGTCTGTTTAACTATTAAAACTGTACATTCACAGTAATGCTGGGAATCGGCCTGAGTTCTGAATCCTGGGAGAAACGAGTGACAAGAGAACAGGGGAAGAGAAGCAGAGAAAGGAAGGGCCAGGAAGAGAAAGGGGAAAAGCAAGGAAAAGAATGACAAAGGAGGGTTTCCTCTTGTCTTGAGCAGATGCCCCACTAAGTGTTAGGAAGCTATGGGGCTCACACTCAAGCTCCAAGTTGCCTGCTGATGCCCTTTAACCTTTTTAGGCAGATGTGATTGAAATTTTAAAAAGTATGAAGGAGGGATATTTTGTAGCAAGGTTCTTCAAGGACAGATATTCCTAGTCATTCCTTCTTACAGCCTCCTTCCTCCTGTACTTCTCTGAAGGATCCAGTGTGGGTTTTTTGTTTTTTTTTTTAAACATTTACCTACTTTTGAGAGGCAGAGAGAGACAGAATGCGAGCGGGACAGAGGCAGAGAGAGAGGGAGACAGAATCTGAAGCAGGCTCCAGGCTCCGAGCTGTCAGCACAGAGCCCGACGTGGGGCTCGAACCCACAAACTGAGCTCATGACCTGAGCTAAAGTCGGACACTTAACCGACTGAGCCACCCAGGTGCCCCTAAAGGATCCAGTGTTTTGATGTGGGACTTCCTGAGGGTGTTGGCATACAAGGGTAGGGGCAGTTGTTCATAAATTTGAAGCTTATGAGATAAGAATTACCTAATAGAATAAAATAGTTTCTTTGATTGTATATAGAGAAGTGGTATTATAAAGTATAAATGAAATACAGATGGAGACTAGTTAAATCTTTTAATATGGAGAAGTACTCACAATGTAACACAGCCCAACACCCTGCGTCCATTGGGTGAAAAATTGTGTGATATACTCAGAGATCTGTAAGGGATGTGAGAATTTAGGGATGTAGATACATGACAGAAGTTTAAAATTTTTTTTTTTCAACGTTTATTTATTTTTGGGACAGAGAGAGACAGAGCATGAACGGGGGAGGGGCAGAGAGAGAGGGAGACACAGAATCGGAAACAGGCTCCAGGCTCTGAGCCATCAGCCCAGAGCCTGACGCGGGGCTCGAACTCACGGACCACGAGATCGTGACCTGGCTGAAGTCGGACGCTTAACCGACTGCGCCACCCAGGCGCCCCTACAGAAGTTTAGAAAAAACATGGAGAGTCATCTTGGAAATTAAGGTATGGAAAGAGTCAGGCAATGGAAAAGATATAAAAAGCAAAAATGGTGAGAATTAAGTCTGACATTTGCCTAGGCAAGAAAACAAGATTAGTCAAACTATGAAAAAGAACTACTCATAGAAAGAACACAGAAAGAAAATGAAAAAAGGCTACAAAACTCCCACTGATTAGACAATTTGAAAGACAATTGTTAAAAACTAAAGTAAAAAGAATAAAAGGCTGAGACAGAAAAAATGACCCTCAAAAGGACACAAAAAGTATTTAAGTTGTCAAGGTATGTATTATAATTATAGGAGAAGTAAATACATCTGTAAGAAGATTAGAAGAGATTTTTTTAAGGCATAATTTCCCAATAAAGGGCCTGCTTATTGGTGACATTTCAGGGGGGAAAAATATCTCCAAAAGGACAATGAATGATCATATGGTGAGTTTTGGTTGAATTTTTTTTTTTTTTTTTAACGTACTGCTTCCTCCAGGGTCATTATGCTTCTAAATTGCATAGATAAAGAAAATAGCTACAAATGAAAGTTTTTGCTTAGTAATGTTCCTTATTTTTAGCTGTTCAGAAGTTATTTTTATTCACCTTCAAAAGCTCAGCAATTTTTTGATTTATGATAAACAGCATTGAATTGAATACTTTATTGCATGCAATTACTGACACCTGCACCTAGAAGACAGAGTTAACAAAATACAGAATTAACAAAACCAAGTTCAAGCCCCAGCCCCGTCACTTAGGAAGAACGTTAAGCAAAGTAATTGAAACCCTATTCCTTCACTTTTTTATAAAATAAAAGTCTTGAACGGAAGAAAATTTATGAACTCTTAAGTCCCTTCTAGGTATGTTTATTATTCTCTAAAGGGTAAATTAATGTTTAACTTACTCTAAATTATTATTGCAATCTTGTCTTCAGGATGGTTTTATAAATGCCTGATTTTTCACTAAGATTTATTGACAGCCTAAAATAATCCAAAATTTATAGGTAAGAAGAAAGAGGATAAATGGATTATGGCTTCAGAGGCAATATTTCTTCCATTATATGGAGGAAAATAGTTGGATATCATTACAAAACTTTAAGCACAGAAATTACATTAAAAACATGCAATTTTATATTATTTAATATGCGATATATGTTAGTATATTAACATATGAATAGCTAATTAATGTTAATAACAAATTGGTATTAATCATAGTTAAAAAGATGCATAAATGTGAAATAGTCTCCACAGTGACACTATGTGATTTTTGCTCCCATTATCATTATTTTACAGATAAATGTAAAATAATTTACTCTGAGGCTTAGACGTATTAAGTATCTTATCCAAGATCATACAGATTTTAAGTAGAGCCCAAAGCCATTTACTGCCAAAAATGGGATATCGTTGTATATACAATAATATTTTGTGACTTGCTTTTTTAAAGTTAACGCATCCTATGATTCTTTGTTTATAAATTCACTTCAATAGCTTCCTTTGTAGGGATTACATGGTATTCCATTGAAGGAATTACTGTATTTACACATTTTCTTGTTTGAAGGCATTTAGTTGGTTTCCAAGTTTTTACTTCTTGTGTGTGAATCCTTGTACACATCTTTAAATATTACTCGGAAAACATTTTTAGATATAGAATTGCTAGGTCAAAAGCCATTGAGTATTTTTAAAACTTTTTATATTACTAACCATGTATTTCATTTTATTCTTTTACATGTAGTTTCGCTCCTTTGAAGTGATCTAAGAGGTTGTTAATTAAACCCTCTGTTGTTTGTTGTTAATACTTCCTTTTGTGGTTCTTACTCTGCCACTTAAAAGAGAAATTCAAGTAGGTGAAGAGATATTTCAGTACTTCCCAGGAGATAAAAGGATAGGAGGAGAAATTTTTGTTTTCCTCATCTTTTGTGGAAAATTACAGAAACTGACAGAGAAAGTACAGGAAAGAAATTGATTCCCTCCATGGGTATAGTACTGGGACTGAACAATACAGAAGAAAAATGAAACATTAAGCCTAAGTACTTTGATACCAAGCCTTCTTATAACTGGAGAAATCTTGCTGTTTGCCCAATATTTTTTAAAATCCTAGATAGTCAGAATAGAGGTTTCCTGGGGCAGGACTTGGGTTAGGATAAAAATGCATCTAGCTTAAGATCTGTGTACTTTATAGTGTGCATGTCACGCCTCCAAACAAACCATCTCAGATTCTTGGCATCACGTAAACCAGACATCTAGGGTCAACGGGATTTTCATTTCACTTCCAGGTATTTTTACATGCTTTTACTATCATTTAAATCTACTACATATTTAGGCAGTAAACACATAAACACAGTAAGTCAAACTCTGGCAAGCTGGAAGACTTGTTTTTCTTCTTCTAAGTTTGGATGAATGCCCCATTTTAATCTCTAACAGATATTTAGGTAGCCTCCATTTTTTTTGCTATTGTGACTCCTTGTACATAATTTTTTTGTGTGTATCTTTAATTATTAACTGAAGATAAATTTCCAGGAAGCTGCCTTTCAGTGATCCGAAGAGGAGATGACATATGCCACCCTAGTGCTAACAGTTCCTCAGAAGTTAAATGGGGCACAACATATCTCAAAAGAATAAGACTGATCAAACACTGTTTAGACCACTTGAGCCACCTCAGAAAAAAGGGCTCAGAATAGGGGCGCCTGGATGGCTCAGTCGGTTAAGTGTCCGACTTCGGCTCAGGTCATGATCTCACCGCCTGTGAGTTGGAGCCCCGCACGGGCTCTATGCCGACAGCTTCGAGCCTGGAGCCTGTTTCTGATTCTGTGTCTCCCTCTCTCTCTGCCTGTCCCCCGCTCAAGCTCTGTCTCTGTCTCTCTCAAAAATAAGTTAAAAAAAAAATTTTTTTTTTTTTAAAAAGGCTCAGAATATAGCACTATCTCATCTTTAAAAAGTATTGGGGGTGGGGCGCCTGGGTGGCTCAGGGGGTTGGGCATCTGACTTCGGCTCAGGTCAGGATCTCCCAGTTCATGGGTTGGAGTCCCCCGGCAGGCTCTGCGCTGACAGCTCAGCACCTGCTTCAGATTCTGTCTCTCTCTCTCTCTCTCTCTTTCTCTCTCTGCCCCTTCCCCACTCACACTGTCTCTCTGTTCTTTCAAAAATGAATAAATTAAAACAATATATTGGGGGTGCCTGGGTGGTTCAGTAGGTTAAGCATCTGATTCTGGATTTCAGCTCAGGTCTTCATCTCAGGGTTGTGAGTTCAAGCCGCATGTTGGGCTCTATTCTCAGCGTGAAGTCCACTGCATAAATATATGTAAATAAGTAAACAGGGGAACCTGGGTGGCTCAGATGGTTGAGTGTCCGACTTTGGCTCAGGTCATGATCTTGCGGTTTACAAGCTCCAGCCCCGTGTCAGGCTCCATACTGACAGCTCAGAGTCTGGAGCCTGCTTCAAATTCTGTGTCTCCCTCTCTCTCTCTGCCCCTCCCGCCCCTCTCAAAAATAAATAAAAACATTAAAAAATTATTAAATAAGTAAATAATAAAAAATATTGGAGTGTGGGGCACCTGGCTGGCTCAGTCAGCAGAACATGTGACTCTTGATCTCAGGATCATGAGTTCAAGCCCCACATTTGTCACAGAGCTTACTTTAAAAATACAATAAAATAAATACAATATTAAAAAAATACAATAAGCTATAAATACAATAAATTGTAAAAAAAATACAATAAAATAAAAAATACATATTAAAAAATTTTTAATAAAAAATATTGGAGTTTCGAGTAACCCAAAAGAGAATAGTAAGCATGCAGATATTGTACTTCTCCTAAGCATAGCCAGCTAAAATTTCCCTTTGTAGAAAGTCACTCTCAGTCTTCACATTTTATCGGACGAAACATACAATTTGGGGACTTTTTCAAGATCTTAGATACTTTAGAAAAAGCGTTTATCTAACCCCTGATAAAAATAAAAATGCACTTCTCATGATCAGCTACATGATGATACATAAATCAAAATCCAAGCTCTTTTTTGATTTGGGCTGTATTGTACAGGCAGTATTTTTGTATTGCTGAATAATTACTTGTTTGCAGGTGTGTTTGCTTTAATATTAGACAGAACTGCTTTCTCTCTATCCTTCAAAAACCCATCCCTTTTGTTTTCTAGAACATATATTTTGGTTGGCAAAGCAACTCAAGCCTCTGCCTGCATTCGCATTTCTCCAATGCCTCAGTACAATAGTGCAGACATTTGTTTGTGAACACAATCTTGTAAGATATCTGTATTTTTGGTTGGAATCCAGTTCATCTGTTACAATTTAGTGATGTTCTAAGCTTTTACTTCCATCTCTTAGACCCTAAAATGACTTCATGTCTTGGCTGAGCTTCAGAGTTTCAGCATACACAGACAGATCCAGACTTTCTCATTCCCCTTACCATGCTGGGCTGTTACCAGCAGTTTCTGGGGCATGAAAAACATCTAAACTGGCAAACTTCAGAAAAAGCAGGGGTTTTTTTTGTTTTTTGTTTTTTGTTTTTTTTTTTTTTCAGGAATATCTTGCTTCATTGTGACAAAAGGCCAACCTGTTCCCCTGTCTAAAATATGCAGTGGAGTTATTTTAGCTTCCGGAATTTTCCATTCTGAGTAAGATTTTATATTGAGAAAAAGGAAAAAAAAAAAAAAAAAAAAAAAGAAACCACAAAAAACAGAGTCCTATCAACTCTCCAAAACTTAGTAATTGTGTGGTACTGGATCCTTGCAATCTTTACCTAGTTAAGTGCTTAGAATGCCCTTAGTCAAGCTTATATCTCTCTTCTCCCCCCAGTCAGCCTGGCAGAAAGGGATTCTTCTTTGCAGAAACTAAACAACCCCGGGGGGCGGGGGGGGGGGGCGGGGAGACCTGTATATGCCAGCATTTATAGGCCCTATCAGTGACAAAGCCAGCCAGCTTGAAGCTTCATCGTCCTGTGATGCTTTCCATGCATCAACCTTCTCTGGAAACTAGTATTTCCAAGTAGCTAATTATTGCCATATTCTTTAATATGAACAGACAGCTAAGGAACCAGACATTTGGAGGAAAATCTCCAAAATGAAAGACAGAGACCAAAGTGAACAACAGTTGGGGGGTGTAGGGATGGCACAGGGATAAGGAAAGTGATAGAAAGAGTCACAGAGTAGGAAGAAAACTTAACAACTAAGAATAGCCTCAGAGAGGAGCCCATACAACACATGCACAAAAGAATGTCCCCTTAAAAACGGGACAGACAGCAACAGACTTTAGAAATTAGAAGGGGGAAAGCAAATTCAGTACACGAGTTTGAAGACAGATTGAAGAAATCTTTCAGAAATTAAGACAAAAAAGACAAAGAGGTGAAAATATGAGAGAAAAGACAAGACAAAAATAAGATCAGTTCAGGAGTTTCAACACATGAAAAATTTAAGTTGCAGAAAATGAAGAGGAGGAAATTATGAAAACCAAAACCCCAAAACATCCCAGTTTAAAAGGGCTGAGTTATTAGGCACTACGCTGAATAACAACAGATGAGAAAACATTCTGTACCAAGATATATCATTGTGAAATCTCAGAAGACAAAGTATGAGGAGAATATTTTAAAAGCTCACAGAGATTAAAACAACGGTGAGGTACTATTATACCGGCCAGCATCCAGAGCAGAGCAGTCACTGACAATACCAAATACCGACGATTTGGAGCAGTAGGAATTCTTATTCATTGTTGGCGGGAATGTAAACTGGTACAGCCACTTTGGAAGACAGTTGGGCAATTTCTAACAAAATGAAACGTACTCTTACTATATGATCCAGCAGTTACACTCTTTGGTATTTGCCCAAAGGAGTCGAAAACTTAACATCCACACAAAAACCTGCATATAGAAGTTTACAGCAGCTTTATTCATAATTGCCAATACTTGGAAGCAATCAAGATGTCTCTCAGGTGAATGGATAAACTATAGTACATCCAAACAAAGGAAAGTGATTCAGTGCTGAAAAGAAATGAGCTATCAAACCATGAAAAAGACAGGGAGGAATCTTAAATGCATATTACCAAGTGACAGAAACCAATCTGAAAAGGCTACATACTGTATGATTCCACCTACGTGCTACTCTGGAAAAGACAAAACAAAGGAGACAGCTAAAAGGTCATTGCTTGTCAGGGGTTGTGGGGGAGGGGAAAAGAGGGATAACTAGGTGGAGCACAGAGGATTTTCAGTGCAGTGAAAATATTCTGTATGACGCTGCAATGACGGACACGTGTTATTATACATTTGTCCAAACCCACAGAATGTACGACAATCAGAATGAACCCTATGAACCCCATGTAAACTATGGATTTGGGGTGATATGATGTGTCAATGTAAGGTCATCAGTTTTAACCAACTCTGATGGGAGATGTTGATAATGGAGAGGCTAGGCATGGGTGAGAGCAGGAGGTATATGGGAAATCTGTGTGCCTTCTCCTCAATTTTGCTGTAAAACTTAAACTATTTTAAAAAAAATGAAGTCTTTTTAAAAAAATCTAAAAAACAAAAACCTTACAGAGAGGAAAAACAGACCTCATATAATGGGATTGAAAATCCCAATGGCATCAGAGTTCTCCATAGCAAAATTGGAAGCTTAGAGCAAATGAAATAATGCCTCAATATCCAGAAGGGAAATGATTTCCAACCCAGAATTTTGTTCCCAGGTAAACTACCAATTCAATGTGAAGATAGTAAGGCTATTTTTAGCCGTTCAGTAATTTTAAATATTTGTATCCATCTTATCCACTGGATGATATAGAATTAACATATGATCTAGTAGTTCACTTCTAGGTATATACCAAAAGAATTGAAAACAGATTCAAACAGATACTTGTACACCAATGTTCATAGCAGTGTTGTTCACAGTAGCCAAAAGATGGAAACAACCCAAGTTTCTATCAACATATGGGTGGATAAACAGAATGTGGTAGAGAATTACAATGGGATATTTTTCAGTCTTAAAAATAAATGGAATTCTGATAAATGCTACAACATGGATGAACCTTGAAAACATTATGCTTAGTGAAATAAGCCAGACACAAAAGGATAAATATGTATGATTCTTCTTATATGAGGTACTTAGAATAGGCAAAATATAGAGAACAGAAATGTATAGCAGAGATTACTAGGGGTTAGAGGAGAGGGAATAGAGAGTTATTGTTGAATGGGTACAGAGTTTCTGTTTGGGATGATGGGAAAGTTCTGGAAATGGATAGTGATGATGGTTGTACAACATTGTGAATGTTCCTTTTTTAATATTTTTATTAAAAAAATTGTTTTAATGTTTATTCATTTTTGAGAGACAGAGAGAGACAGAGCATGAGCGGGGAAGGGGCAGAGAGAGGGAAACACAGAATCTGAAACAGGCTCCAGGCTCTGAGCTGTCAGCACAGAGCCCAACGTGGGGCTCGAACCCATGAACTGTGAGATCCTGACCTAAGCTGAAGTCGGACGCTCAACGGACTGAGCCAGCCAGGTGTCCCAATGTTCCTTTTTTTAAAATAAATTTTTTAACGTTTATTTATTTTTGGAGAGAGAGAGAGAGAGCGCGAGCGAGCACAAGTGGGGGAGGGACAGAGAGAAAGGAAGACACAGAATCTGAAGCAGGCTCCAGGCTCTGAGCTGTCAGCACAAAGCCTGACACAGGGCTCAAACTCACAAACCATGAGATCATGACCTGAGCCGAAGTTGGACGCTCAACCGACTGAGCCACCCAGGCACCCTGTGACTGTTCTTAATGTCACTGAATTGTACACTTAAAAATGATTAAAATGGTTAATTGCATGTTATGTATATTTTATGATAAAAAAAAGTAAAGCTTGTAAACGGAAGACAGTGTGGTCATAGAAGTCTACTTGGCATTACCATATATTCAGGGTTTTTAAGAGTAGTCAGCCGTTAATATTAGCATAGAATATCTCCTGAGTTTTAATTTACAAAATATAATAACATTGCGTAAGGCGAAGGAAACAATCCTGTAGTCATGTGGGCTCAGTGGAGACGTCTAGGAAGGTACACTAGCAGGTTATTATGATGGGGGAAAGACTGGGATTGAAGAAATTGACTCTACTCACAGCTTTAAACTTTGTAGTTCATTGCTTGTTTTCCCAATCTGTAAAATGGGATAAGTAATAGCTGCTATCTCATTCAAACTGTTGGAGTAAATACAATACTGTTCATGTAGTACAGTCAACTTCCTGGAAGATGTTTTACACGATCTTCACATCTAGTGTCATTGTGTTGGGTAAATTGACAAAAAAAAAAAAAAAAAATGTCTTGAGTGTTTTGCTTAAAACCGGAAAGCTATTCTCCCACTCCATACAGAGAGATATGGAGTGTTGTTTGCGTGGTAGGGGTTTTATTGAACGACTCAGGATTTTGGATTTCACAGGCTTGTTCTAGTATTTAACATGTCTTTTATTAGTCAGTAAGAATCTCTTATTGTTTGGAAAGATGTTTGGATAGCCAGAAAACACTTCTTCAAAGTTCTAATGAGATGACAATATTCTGCATGTGCACGCAGAGAATGAGGGAGAGACTCCCAAGCAGGCTCTACACTCAGCGTGGAGCTTGACACAGGGCTCGATCTCAGGACCACTCACCACCTGAGCCAATTATCAAGAATCAGATGCTTAGGGGTGCCTGGGTGGCTCAGTTGGTTTAGTGTCCGATTTTGGCTCAAGTCAAGATCTCGATCTTGTGGTCTGTGGGTTCGATCCCCTGCATGGACTCTCTGCTGTCAGCACGGAGGCCACTTCAGATCCTCTCTCCCCCTCTCTCTGCCCTTTCCCTATTCGTTCTCTCTCTCTCTCTAAATAAATAGACTTAAAAAAAATTAAAGAATCAGATGCTTAACTCACTCAGCTACCCAGGTGCCCTGAGATGACAATATTCTTAAACTCATTGAGCCCATTTCTTCATCTGTAAAATGAAGATGTGCTCTACACCTTGTCTACTTGACAGGCTTGTTTTGAGGATTTGATGAGGACCTTCTATTCATTTATTCATTTGGTGAATATTCACCATGAGCTTATGAGCTATGCGGCATACTGAGAATATAATGCTCAGCAAGAGAGAGATGGTTCACACCTTCCCAAAACCTCCTGTTAAGTGGGATAGCTAACGTATATATGAAGCATAAAGAACATTGCCTGGCACCTCAGTAGATGTCAATAAATATTAGTCTCCTAACTGTGATGGTTAATTTTATGTGTCACTTTGACCAGAGTATGGAGTACCCAGATATTTGGCTAAACAGAATTCCTGCTAAGTCTGTTAAGGTGTTTCCAGAAGAGATTAGCATTTGAATTAAACTGAGTGAAGCAGATGGCCCTCCCCACTGTGGGTGGCACCATCCAATCCCTTGGGGGCCTGAAAAGAACAAAAAGGCAGAGGAGGGGAGAATTCGCCCTCTGCCTGACTGCTAAACCTGAACATTGGTTTTCTCCTGCCCTTGGACTAGGACTTACACCCCTAGTTCTCAGACCTTCAGACTTGGACTAGAATTTATACCAATACTTTCCTTGTTCGCAGGCCTTTAGACTCAGACTGGAACAATACCACTGGCCTTCCTGGGCCTTGCGCTTATAAATGGGGGACCACTGGGACTTCTCAGCCTCCAAAATTGCATGAATCAATTCCTTATAAATAAATCTCTTTCCATAGTGGGTCGTTTTTGGTAAGCAGAACCGGGTTATACATATACCTGGTCCCTTATTTAGTAGGGACATAATGCGCAGATTTATGGCAATCCTAGGCCATTGCTACTCATTCTGTAAACCCAGCAGTCATTCTTCTGTTCTAGAATATAGAACTTGAGTGAGAGAGAGCAAGTGATTCAAATGATCTTCCCTAGAGAGCCGGGAAATGCAATTTTATGCCCAGACCAGAGATGATTCAAAAGTTTACCAAAGTCCTGGGAACTTAAATTGTCGGCAGGGATAATATTGCTGTTCATCACTGTCTACTTATTTTCTATTTAAAGAGTTTTATCTCTCTAGTAGAGGGGGTTGGTTTAATAGAGTGTCAGAGGAAATGTTGAGTGAATGTATTGATTGAATGTATGATGATAAATGGGGGCAACTTATCTCCTAATCTTCCTCCAGGTTTGCCTAGCTGAGGGTGAATAAAATTATTTTTAATATAGCCAAGAAGGTCTTTTCTCATTGCCTTGGGATTGTGGTATCATACATGTGCCGGAATGACTTCTTTTCCGGAAAAAAGTAAGAATTTGTAGATTGGCACCAGGTGGAAGATATTTTCACACGTTTCTTTATGCCAGAATGTCAAGTTCCATCATTCAGCTAGGAACAATTAAGTTATGCTAGGATAACAGTTAAGGAAGGAAACAAAGAAATACACACACCGTTCACATATCAAATATGACCACAGTTTACAGAGAAGACGGTCATAATACCTCAAGGAGGAAAGCAAGGATCTTCATTAGCAAAAGCAAGGAAAGGTTTCTGTGGCACTGCCACACATTGAATGCAAAACAGAAGCCACCTGAAGGGACAGGAGGCATGAGACTTCAACAAAGCAAATACATTTTATGTCAGATGGCATCCTCCCAGATGAAAGATTTCTGGAAAAAGTGATACAGAAGACAGTGTTCTTAGTATTGCGCACCACTCCCTTTTGCTTGCTTGAGGCAAATGCAATGCTGAAAAGGTTTTTACTCTGATGCTCTAACAAGAAGTACACTTCTGTCACATCCAGAGTGACTGATAATGCTCAGGCCTACCCATTACTCCATTCAAATAATAGGGTTTACTTGCTTTTAAGGTCACTTGCACTATAATGTTGTTATTGTCCTTCTGCTCTGCAGTCTTATTGTCACAGAGGATTGGGAGAAAAAGAGAGGGGTATTGGGCAGCACTCATTCATGGGCATAAAGCCACTGTCACTCTTTCCCTGCGGTTTTAAATGTTCTTGCCCGTGACAGACATCCATGGAACAGAGGGGTCAGTGGGAAGTTGAGGCTTGGGTTTTTCCAGAGGGATCCAACAGCAACAACAACAGAAATTCACTCCTGGGGATTTTTTCTTTGAGTTAAAAACCGGGTGGAAATACTTCAAGAACATTTGTAACTCAAGAAAGCTGGTGGTGCTCGAAATAAAAACACCATAGATTACAGAGTGGTAGGAGAAGGTTTTTAAACCAGAATTTCACTAAATTTCTAATTTCAAATTCCATTAAATAGTCAGCCACACCTCAAAAGCGGTCATAAAAAAGTTCATTCAAATCTGAAAACAAAGAATCACTTCTTTCTAGAGGATGTAGTTTAATCTGTATTCTGTCCCGTCACTTTTATAGAAGGAAACACATGGCCTCAAACTTTGCTTTCTGGCTATGATAATTTCCTATTATAGGTTTGTCTTTAGTTAGTTTCCAAAAATCTCATATGCTTAAGGTTTTGGAGCCATGTAAATTTCTGTTCTATAGCCTCATTTTCACAGATTGGTAGAAAAAGAGAGATGAACTGGGTAGCCTGAAAAAAATAAAGGCTTTTAATGAATCTGAAATAGTTTGGGAAATTCTAAATTGACTATTGTTGTTGCTGTTGTTTTTGTTGAAACAACGAAATGAGGAAGCTTAAAATAGTTTGTTGTTTTCAAATAATTTTTTTGTTGCTGTCAAGTAAGCTCTATCACCAATGTGGGGCTCAAACACCTGACCCCGAGATCAAGAGTTTCATGCTCCACTGATTGAGCCAGCCAGGTGCCCTGGGAAGCCTCAGATAGTTAATAAAGCACCGGACTCCTGGGTTCTAACACTGTGTAGCTGTGTGACATTAGGTAAGGCACCATACTTCTCTGGACCTCTATTTATTTGTAAAATGGTATCTTCGACTACAGCATCTCTAACTATATAAATGTGTGACATATATGTTATATATATGTATATATGTTATATCTATGTTATATATATCACACATTTATGTGATATATATATATCATATGTAAATATATGTATCATATATATGATATATGTAATTATGTATAATTGAATAGGAGAACTATGTTTGTGTGTAAATATACATATCTCCTGAAGCAAGGGTACATAGCAATCAATGTAGTCTCTGGAGCAATGTCCTGCTTGCCTCCTGGGCTGATTCTGCCTCCTTTGTTTAATTTTAATTTTTGAATTCTAGGGTCCAATCGATGATTATCTGTTGCATTCACTTATCCTATCTCTTGACCCTCCCTTGTTCTATAATTTCCCAAACTTTTTTGGTTTGTTTCATGCTACTGACAGTTTTGAAGCGTTCAGGCCAGTTGTTTTGCAGAATGTCCCTCATTTTAGATTTGTCTGTGTCAGGGTTAAACATTTTCGGAAGGCATATTATATGCATATTGTTGTATCCTCAGTGTATCACATCAGAGGCATGTGATGTCATAACTGGTGATGCAGTGTTTGATCATTTGCTTAAGGCAGCAGTTACCAAATGTCTGCAGTGTGAAAATTCCCCTTCCCCATAAAGTCTCGTGAGAGTGACACTGAGACTTTAGGAATATCCTGTTTCCCAAAGGTTTTGGCACCCATCACCAATGGTGGCTGTAAAATGACTGTGTTTTGATAGTCCTCTATAAAGGTGAATTGGGATAACTCACAGAACTCTGGCAGAATGGAGGAAAGAATTAGTCAGTCAGTGTGGACTTGACCACAGATAAATCCTGGCATGTGTGTTTGTATTTGTGTGCAGTGAAGGTAGAGGTACAGAAACTGACATGCTGTTAGAATTTTAAGCACTATTGGGGCACCTGGGTGGTTCAGTTGGTTAAGCGTCCAACTTTGGCTCAGGTCACAGTCTCACAGTTGGTGAATTGCAGCCCCACATCGGGCTTTGGGCTGTCAGTGCAGAGCCTGCTTCAGATCCTCGGTCCCCGTCTCTCTCTGCCCCTCCCCCAGTGGCTCTCTCTATTTCTCTCAAAATAAATACACTTCAAAAAATTATAAATTAAAAAAAATTTTTTTAATGTTTATTTATTTTTGAGAGCGAGAGACACACAGAGCATGAGCAGAGGAGGGGCAGAGAGAGAGGGAGACACAGAATCCGAAGCAGGTTCCAGGCTCTGAGCTGTCAGCATAGAGCCCAATGTGGGGCTCGAACTCACAAGAACCATGAGATCATGACCTAGGCCAAAGTCGGATGCTTAACCAACTGAGCCATCCAGGTGCCCCTATTAAACATTTTTTAAAGCAGTATTAAGTGAAGACTAAGGTTGGAGTCCCTAACATGGGGAATACAAGAAAAGTAAACTTTTATCAGGTGTTGAGTGGAACAAACACACTCTACTGTTTCTGTCTTTACAATTTTTCCATAGTATGAGACAAGACCTAAAGCTTGAGAAGAATGGCACATATAATACAAATAATATATAAAATCTTTCTTTTATTTTAAATGTTTATTTATTTTGAGAGAGACAGTGGGGGAAGGGTAGAGTGAAGGGGGGAGAGAGAATCCCTAGCAGGCTCCACACTGTCAGCACAGAGCCTGATGTGGGGCTTAAATTCACAAACTGTGAGATCATGACCTGAACCAAAATCAAGAGTTGGATGCTTAACTGACTTAAGCCACTCAAGTGCTCCTCCTTCTTACTTTTTATGGTGAGTTACCTCTTCCTTCTTTTTTTTCCCCACCTTATTTTGGTCCCATTATATATTTGGTTGTAATATCACCTTATTTCTGGTACGTGAGATTAAGTTATTATTAATAAGAAATGCAATTAGGGGCACCTGGGTGGCTTAGTCAGTTAAGTGTCTGCCTTCAGCTCAGGTCATGATCTCACAGTTGGTGGGTTCAAGTCCAGTGTCTGGCTCTCTGCTCTCAGCACAGAGCCCTCTTGAGATCTTCTGTCTCCCTCTCTCTCTGTCCCTCTCCCAATTGTGCGTGCTCTCTCTCTCTCTCTCTCAAAAAAGAAATAAACATTAACAAAATTTTAAAAATGTAATTAGAAATTAATAACATAGAAGCAAAAGTTGGCAATAGATTTCACAGGTCAGGAAGTGCTTGATTCCATGTGATCAAACCAAACTAACAAAGAATCTGAGCGTGCCTCTGTTTTTATCATGAAGAAATGTACCACAATGTGTTTCTATTTGTTTTCTTCACGTTTCTCTGATTCGTGGCACTTATTTTCAACAAAAGCAGAATTCTATACTAATGTGTAAGACTAGTTATTAATGGCAGAGAGAACAAAACAAATATTGCAATAAAGAGAAAACATTCTGCATTGAGGAGCAAAAATAAATAATAATGGCAATAACCATGATGATGATCAAGAATATTAATGAGCTTTGATAAAAGATCCTGGAAAGCAAGGTATTCTAATAAGAGTACAATACTGGAACAGAGAGCATGGAAGGTGAGTTGTGCAGGAAATTACATCTGAAGTGGCAAGACCAATCTGGCGTAGGAAATGAAGAAGTAAGACCATGGAACAATACATCCCATGTATTCAAGCAATAGACGTTAACGAAGTCAGAGCAAAGATTTTTTTGCTCTGCAGAATTATACTAACATATGTCTTCTTTCTTATCTTTGTGCTTCTCTAATTTATCAGATGATTCGAACTCAAAGCAGGCAGAACAATGTTTTACTATGATGTCAGTGTGTTAGGAAAAAGAGCCAGAAATCTGAAAAGTAAGCTTTTTGCAAATACAAAGATGTCATTGTTGCTGCTGTTGGGCTTCTAGAATAACTGTATGATTGTTAATTATGAAAATAGATAATAATAGTGGATACAATTTGTCTTTGAATAGGAGTGCTATGCCACTAAAACATGCACAATAGAGATTATAGGAACAATCCACAAAGTGCAGGATATTAGAAAGACTTACTTTTAAGCTGCAATATAGCTAAAATATACTGTTAAGAACCCAAAAATATCTCATGAATGAATATTAAAATAGTCATATTTTATTGGGTTTGTATAAAACTACCTACAATTGGGAGAACCTTTTCAAGCCCTTTTTAAAAAATACTTTTGCAATTTGCTGGAGCAGTGATTTCCTTTCTTTTTTTCTTTGAGCTACAGTGGCTAATCTGATTTTGGTGTTTCAGTAATTATGCCAATTAATGTGTGCTGAGAGTAATTTCATTTGTTGAAATGGATACCAGGTGAATATGTAATTAGTAGAAGGTTGTCTCTTTAAGATTTTGTGTGCAATTTTACATTAGCCACGATAGGGAAGAGTAGAGTCTCAAATATAAATAATTTCTAGTTAGTGATCAAAACGATATCCAGTTTATATCCTGACAATTGAAATTAAATTCTGATTTCTTCCTACCTCTTCCTACCAATCAAAGACACATTGTAGGGTGAACAACTGTCCCAGTTCATGGAAAATGGTCCAAGTTTTGGCACTGAATGTCCTCTATCTTGAGAAACCCTTCGATTCTGGGCAAGCCAGGTCAGTCACCTCATATCCACATCTTATTTGAAAAGAGATATGATACTTACAAAGTTTTATTTATAATAAAATTTAACATATAGAAAAGCAATTTAAAAAGAAATTTCCATCTATATTACTACTAAAATAAAGCAACAGTATATGTTGTTGTGTTCCTTCTAAACTTTATACAGACTTTATAACAGTTCTAAAAACAATTGTTGTCACAAGGTGTGTGCAATTCTATGTTATTAGTTAATAAAATCGATATCCTTACAATATGGATTTTAATAAATTCATAAAATTCCATGTTATAAAGTACTTAAATATAGGACATTTCATTTGTTTCATTGCAGGACATTTGTTGTTTTTATTTTTTTCTCCCCTATTATAAATGATAATGCTGTAAATATCTTTGTGTATGTAATATTCATTTTTTAAATTAAAGAAATAAAACCTATGGTAAAATTATATTGACAACATATAAACAGTTTAAAATATCAATATTTTCTTCTAGTAACTAGTTTCTTATCAATTACCCTGCTACTTAAGTAACTGTTTCATGAAAAATCCTGGTAATATGAGCCCATCCTAGAAACTGGGTGACATTCTTTATTTGAATAGTTGAAACAGTATGTTTATTTGTTTGTTCTAAATATCAAGAAATTTTTATCAAACACGAAGATTTTCCTTTTTTTAGGATCTTTCAAAAGGAAAAAGGCACTTGAAAAAAAATGAGATCACTGATAATCATATTTCATAGGAAACTCTCCTGTGTTCCAAAATTGAGAGAGGCACTGAGAAGTTCAGAAATGCTACCAACTCATTTTTAAACACAGATGCTTGGTAGGAGTCTATTTTTAAAAAAAAAAATTTTTTTTTTCAACGTTTATTTATTTTTGGGACAGAGAGAGACAGAGCATGAATGGGGGAGGTGCAGACAGAGAGGGAGACACAGAATCCGAAACAGGCTCCAGGCTCCGAGCCATCAGCCCAGAGCCCGACGCGGGGCTCGAACTCACGGACCGTGAGATCGTGACCCGGCTGAAGTCGGACGTTTAACCGACTGCGCCACCCAGGCGCCCCATGGTAGGAGTCCATTTTAATACTAAGTATGGCCAAATCAACTGTCCTTTGAGGCTTCATTTTAGGATTTCTGAAGTAGATACATGAAAATCCAAAAATTCAAGTCTTCATCTGTACTGCAAGACACAACAGCCCAAGACTACAAAATCTAAACTCAAATACGGAAAGGATAAATCATCAAACCACTTAAATTTATTGATTACCCGCTACTTCCTACCCAGTCCCTATCCTATAGAGTTTACCAAGTGATAAGAAAAAGTCACAGGACGTGTATATAATAACGAAATAATAAAAGAATAAGTTCTATAACAGTGTTGTAAGAAAAGGAGGTCCTGTCTCCTTGTGCACCTGTGTTATTTACAATGACAAAAAAAAAACTACAAGCCACTTGTAACATCATTCTAGACATGTCTCTCAGGCAAGAGAAACAAAAGCAAAAATAAACTATTGGGACCCCATCAAAATTAAAAGCTTCTGCACAGCAAAAAAACAAAAAAACAAAACAACAACAAAAAAAACAACCAACAAAACTAAAAGACAACCTCCTGAAGGGAGAAGATATTTGCAAATGACATATCCGATTAAAGGGTTAGTATCCAAAATGTATAAAGAACTTCCACAACTCAACACCCAAAAAACAAATAATCCAATTTAAAAAATGGTCAGAAGACATAAACAGACATTTCTTCAAAAACATCCAGATGGCCCACAGATACATGAAAAGATGTTCAACATCACTCATCATCAGGGAAATGCAAATCAAAACAACAATGAGATATTACCTCATACCTGTCAGAATGGCTAAAATCAAAAGCTTAAGGAACAATGGGTATTGGCAAGGAAGTAGAGAAAAAGGAACCCTTGTGCACTGTTGGTGGGAACAAAACTGGTGCAGCTACCGTGGAAGACAAAATGGAACACAAAAAATTGAAAACAGAACTACCCGGGGCGCCTGGGTGGCTCAGTTGGTTAAGCGGCCGACTTCGGCTCAGGTCATGATCTCGTCGTCCGTGAGTTCGAGCCCCGTGTCGGGCTCTGTGCTGACAGCTCAGAGCCTGGAGCCTGTTTCAGATTCTGTGTCTCCCTCTCTCTGACCCTCCCCTGTTCATGCTCTGTCTCTCCCTGTCTCAAAAATAAATAAAACGTTAAAAAAAAAATTTAAAAACAGAACTACCCTATGATCCAGTTATTGCACTACTGGGTATTTACTCAAAGAATTCAAAAACACTAATTCAAAGAGATATAAGCACCCCTATGTTTACTGCAGCATTATTTACAAGAGCCAACTTAGGGGAGCAGCCCAGGTGTCCACTGATAGAGGAATGGAAAAAGAAGATGTGGAATATTAGTCAGCCATTAAAAAGAATGAAATCTTGCCATTTTTAGTGACCTGGATGGATCTAGAGTATATAACTCTAAGTGAAATAAGTCAGTCAGAGAAAAAGACAAATATCATATGATTTCCTCATATGTGGAATTTACGAAACAAAACAACCAAAGGAGAAAAAAAGAGACAAAACACAAAACAGACTGTTAAATATTTTATTTTATTTTTTAGAGAGAGAGAAAGAAACAGAGTATGAGCGGGGGGAGGGGCAGAGAGAGAGGGAGACACAGAATCCGAAGCAGGGTCTAGGCTCTGAGCTGTCAGCACAGAGCCTGACATGGGGCTCAGGCCCAGGAACCATGAGATAATGACCTGAGTCAAAGTCAGACACTTAAACAACTAAGCCAACCCAGGCGCCCCTCTTTTTTTTTGTTGTTAGTTTATTTATTTTTGTGAGAGAGAGACAGACAGACAGACAGAGAGACAGAACACAAGTAGGGAAAAGGCAGAGATAGACATACACACACAGAATCAAAAGCAGGCTCCAAGCTCTGAGCTGTCAGCGCAGAGCCTGATGTGGGGCTCGAAGTCAGGAACTATGAGATCATAACCTGAGCTGAAGTCAGATGCTTAGCTGACTGAGCCACCCAGGCACCCTGGAAATGTTCTATTTCTTAAGCTACTGAGAGAGTGCATGATTGTTCACTATATTAATCTGAAATCTATAATACTATTTAAAATATACAGAAATTAAAATACCATGTAAGTAGAGAAGAGACTGTTAATTCTGAATGGAAGTAGTGATTGGAGTAAGTTCTTTGGATGAATTGGTTTTGATGGATAAATGGCTCTTGATGGGTAAGGAGATATTCAGTGAGTTCGGACGGCAGGGAAGAGATTCTGGGCTGATGCACTAGCATGGGCAATGGCATGCAAGTCTTCTAGGCAAGAGCTTAGCTTAGGATACATAGAAATATGCTGTAGGAAAGGAGGTTGATGACATAACTGGGACCAGACCACAAAAGGCCTTGAACACAGAAATGTAAAATAACTGTTATGTTCTATTTTATTACTTGTATTTTTTTTAAGTTTTATTTAAGTGATCTCTACACCCACAGGGCTCGAACTCATGATCCTGAGATCAAGAGTTACACACTCATCTGACTGAGCCAGCCAGACACCCCGATAATTATTATGTTTTATAAATAGAAGGTTGCAATTAGGTCTGGGCTATAATTTATTATATTCTTCATGCAATTCCAAAGGATTGATAATTTTTCAACCAGGATGTTCTCTATTCTGAATCTGGTCATTTTAGATCTTCATTGTTCTTCAAATAAAAATGAAAACAGGGTGCCTAGGTGGCTCAGTCGTTAGAGCATCTGACTCTTGACCTCAGGGTCGTGAGTTCAAGCCCCATGACTTGGGTGTGGAGCCTACTTAAAAAAAGGAAAACACGGGGTGCCTGGGTGGCTCAGTTGGGTAAGCTCAGGTCATGATCTCACAGTTCATGAGTTCAAGTCCTGCATTGGGCTCTGCTCTGATGGCACGAGACTGCTTGGGATTCTGTCTCTCCTTCTCTCTGCCCCTCACTTGCTCGTGCCCTCTCTTTTTCTCTCTCAAAATAAATAAGTAAACTTAAAAAAAATGAAAACAAAAAAATCACAATTCATCACAAGTCATCTACCAAATCCAATATAGAAATTGTTCCTCAGGGTTATGATTTGTAATAAATACAGAGATCTTCCATTAGTACCTTTAAAAAGTCATTTAGGGGCGCCTTGATGGCTCAGTTGGTTAAGCGTCTGACTCTTGATTTCGGCTCAGGTTTGTGAGTTCGAGCCTCATGTCAGGCTTGGGGCTGACTGTGCAGAGCCTGCTTGGGATTCTCTCTCTGTTTCTCTCTCTGCCCCTCCCCTGCTTATGCACTCTCTCTCTCTCTCTCAAAATAAATAAGTAAACATTGAAAAAATTTTTTACATTCATTTAAAGTTTTTTCTTGTGATTATCCATCATTTCCCCATCTGACCACGTCAAGTAGAGCCATTGCCCTGAAAAGGGACAGGAAGACTGGCTAATTTTGTGAAAATCTAACGTTCATTAAAATTTGTCAGAACTAGGGCACCTGGGTGGCTTAGTCGGTTGAGGGTCTGACTTTGGCTGAGGTCATGATCTCATGGTTTGTGAGTTCAAGCCCCACATTGGGCTCGCTGCTGTCAGCCTGTCAGTGCAGAGCCTGCTTTGGATGCTCTGTCTCTCTCTCTCTCTGCCACTCCCCCTCTTGCGCTCTCCCCAAAATAAGTAAATGTTAAAAAAAGTTGTCAGAACTACCTTTTCATAAGATCATCATTTGGTTACCAGCAGATATCTTTCATTGGCTTCACACGGCAATGTCTGAAGGCTATGGGTTGATCGATGTGTCATTCATCACAGGCACCTGTAGAGAGGACCAATGTTTACTGTACAATATTATGGAAAGCAGCACAACATTCAGCAAGTTGAACCACACATTTCATCCCCTCACTGTTTTTGAACATTGAAACTGCAGTTTGAAAAACAACTTCCAATGCAGAAAAAAAATTAAAACAGCAGGTGATAATTAGGGCAAACTTACAACAATGTTCTCGCTGATGGGCTGTCAGTTAATGCAAGCTATCACTTCTCCCCAGGAATACTTATTACTAAAAACAACTTATGAGGGTTAAAGAAGGGATAGTAAATGTGTTATTCTCCTTGTTTGCTCATTTGGAAATGGCATAAAGATAGATCCATTAACCAGCTCTGTACCTTGTCTCAGGGCAGATTCACATGCAAAATAACTGAAAGTTATAAACGACCAAAACATAAACCTTAAGCTGCCTTGAGTTAAAAATCAATCTTCCTAATAAACTAAATTCAAATATTATATACTAGTATGTGATATCAAGAAGGATGTATTCATAATTGCCGTGTTGGCAGAGTGCAAAGTGCAAGACATCAGAGGGATATAAAAATTTAGTAATTTAGAAAATCCGGTACCAAAAATATCTCTCGCTGCATGGAATGCTCAGAGTTTAGTTCAGTCATCAAGCTAGAATAGTATTCTCTGACTAGTCAAGGTTGAATGTTCAAGATATAGTTTGAGTATTAATCATTGTTTCAAATAAAAGATTGCACAACTGGAGAGGCTCTCGTGCGTTAAGTATTTTATTCCGGAACACACACGTAAGTTTTTCCCTTTGTGTTTTCCAGAACCACTTGAGTGTCTTCCCTACTAAACAAGCAACCTCTTATGGAATTGTTTCTTTAGCTTTCCTCTTTATCAACTACAATCTTTTGGCAAAGAATTCACCTAAGCTTTTGCTGATATGAATCATGAGCTCATTCAAACTGCCCATTACAAGTTTAAAGCTTTATCTTTCATTCTGCTCAGTAAGAAATCTGATGATACATTATGGTTTATTTTCATTTACTATACAGTGTTCCATTGTGTGTTCACACTGTGTAGTATTGTGTGAATAAACCATCGCTTGTTTATCCATTTTACTGTTGATGAGCATTTGGATAGTGCCATTAATGCACGAAAAAATATTCTCTAAATACTTCTATGTATACAAGCAATACCCCCCACACTTACCCATAGCATTTTATATTTTTTGAAGTATAGTATATGTACAGAGAAGTGCATATATCATAGTACAGCTTGATGGATTTTTTACAGACCGAACACATGTGCAACCAGCACCAAGCCCAAGAAACAGAACATGATCAACTCCTCAGAAGCCCTATATATGCCCCGTCCCAGTCATTAGACCCCCTTCAAAGGTAACCACTGTCCTAACTTTTATAGCATAAATGAGTTCTGCCTGTTGTTGCACAATACATACTCTTGTGCGTCTTGTTCTTTCACTCAGCATTATATTTATGAGCTGCATGTATGTTACTGCATTTGGAAGTAAATTGTTCATTCTCAGTGATGTACGGTATTCTATTATGTCAATACATCACCAATTATTTACCTATTTTACTGCCAGTGAACATTTGGGTCATTTCCAGTTTGGGGGTTACTATAACGCTCTGAGCTGTTGAATAGATATGTTTTGATATATACATTTGACATGGGTATATTCCAAGGAAAGGAATTAGTGGGCCATACAGTGTTCATATGCTCAACTTGAGTAGATATTGCCAGTTTTCCAAAGAACTATATACACAGCATTTGATTTCTTGAGGAATCATTCTGAGGAAGGCATTTCAGCATAACCATTTAGAGAACAGGTTATGGAGTCACCCACACCAGATTCAGCTTACCATGAAAAAGCTCTGCTACCTATGCTTACCCTTCTTAAGCCTCAATGTACTCAACTGTAAAATAGGTATAACAAAACCTTTCTCAAAATTCGTGAGAATTAAATGAGATATTATAACTTAGAACAGTGCCTGGCACACAGTAAGCACTTAGCTTATTATACGGTGGTTATTAATCATTACAACATTAATCATGTTGCTCTTACAACATAGATGATATGGAGAATTAGAAACAGATATGAGCAACACAATCCACAAACAATTTTAATTCTCTGATGGAAGAAAATTGAAACTCTGACCCAAAAGGCATTACCAATTCCAGTGAGCATTGCACTTGGACCCTGAAAAAAAATCATTTAAACATTATCCCAAAATGCATTTGCAAATTACTCTTGCCAGAGGCAAGGTTCTTGGATGCAGTGCATTACCATCCATTTTTTTTCCCTACCAGACATTACTCTTTAAAGACAGGACTGCCAAGGGCTACTCTGGAAAGTCACTAATATTATACTTTTTATTATATTTGGCAATTTCACACCTTCCTCAACCCAACCCCCAAAGTCGTGAAAAGTGACTGTAATTGCAAGTTCTTAGTTTTCAATGAAAATTATCAGTATCTAAAACATCTTCCATATTCCTAAAAACCCTAAAAATGAACCCAGATCCTTCCTTTAATGAAAAAGAACTTGCCCTTTTTTTGTAGGAGCCATCTTGATAAACTCAGCGTGGATTTCAGTAGTTGCTGGGACAGCATCCTAGAGGTTAACACAAAAGTTACACTCTGTACGGAGGCAGTGTTTTAGTTAATTGCTCCAGAGGGCAGCAAACTCAGTTATGCTAGGTAGGAAATTTTGGAAGGTGGAACCGTGTTCCTAATACATTGAATCAGATCCTATATGTATCAGCCACTTCTCTCCAGAAATTAAAGCACACCATTTACTTGAAAAAGATATTTTTTGAGAAGGCCTTTCAGCTAGACCGTGAAGGGAACTTTTTGAACATCTAATTGAAACTCTTTGATTTACAGATGAGAAAAATAGTCATTTAAGAGTCTTGCCTAAGGTCAAATGCTCTGTTCCCTGGGCAGGCAGAAAGCTCAAGTCTTATCCACAGTTCATTGGTTGCTCCTCTCTATTCTTGCAACTTGTTTCCCACCATCCTCCAGTCCTGCTCCCCACCTCCATTTCATAAAGACCCAGAAAAGGGGATGCCGAAGGGGTGTGACTTATGGGAATGACCATTAAATTGTCATGATGAGTGAGGCTGCAAGATGAGTGAGGGTTGCCTGCCAGAAAGTAAGGTCCAAGGAGGACCTTCTATGTTTTGGGTTCCCAGCATGTAAAACCGTGCCTGGTACACAGCAGGCCCCGATGATTGTTAAACGAAGAAATGAATGAATGAATCAACCAATCTTGGGTGCATCAGGTTGTCATGTGATTTCCTTTACCACCTCTTTCCAGTAGTACCAATAAAACTACTGGAAAAATTTAGTAAAGAACAGAAAAGATGTGCAAAGCGTCTAGTACCAAGCCCGACCCATTGTGAGCAATTTAACAACGTAAGCTTATTTCCTTTTCTTCCTCCCCAAGTGTAAGCTACTGGAGGCTAAGGGGTGATGTGCCACATTACTTATGTGCCAGACACAAAGTGACGTGGGTAGCTAACACGTTGGTGAGAAAGAGCTGTCGGCGTCTTTCTGATCCGTACAGATCAATGCCAGTGCCCCGAAAAACGCACAGCTATTTTACCTAGAGAGGCTGGTCTCTTTTGTTGATCGATTCTGGGCTGCAGTCAACTCTTTAATACAACTTTTTATAAGCATCAGCTACATTTCTGCGAAAGGAGGGGCAGTGATAGGAAAAAGAGAAACCCCCTCCGCCCCCCACTAAAGGAAGCCGACCTTGGTAGGGACTGCATTTTGCATGTCCAACGGGTCCTCGGGCTGGGGCAGCCCGGTCCCTTCCAACCCCGCCCCCTCGCCCGCGGCGGCTGCCGAGGTTCAAGTTCGGCCCCGGGCGCACCGCCTTGCGCTTCCCGCTCCGCAGCCGCCCGCGCGTCCCAAGAGCCCCCGCATGAAAGCGAGGAGGGCCCAAAGGTCACACGGGCGCGGGGTCACTCGGTCACGCGTTGTGTTACCACGTGGGAGAAAAGTTTCCAACTCCGGCCGTAGGGCCTCTCGGGGTCTCCCAGCGGAGCCGAGGCCCGCCCTTTGGCACCCGCTCCCTTTTCTGTCGCCTTCAGTCGTGCCCCCCTCCCAGTGAAGCCCCCCCCCCCCACCTTGTGTCCCTTTTCAAAAATTCCTCCTTCCCTCGCTGCGCAGGTCGCCCAGAAAAATACTCTGGGAGCCTCCCAAGTAGGCTGTCCGGGAGCCTCCGCCGGGGCCTGGGGTAGGGGGTCGAGGGACAAGTGTCCCGAAGAAGCTGCGGGGCGCGCGGACCTTGGAGCGCGGAGTAGACAGGGGACAGCGTCCCGCACGCGTCCGCGGTGCTGTCGGCAGGATCACCTCTCGGCTTCCACACCCTCGCGCGCCAACTCTGCCGGGCCGCAGCCGACCCCACGCGGGCGGCCCCCTCCACGCCCCCGCCCCGCTCCCCACTCCCGGCTCCCCTCCGCCCCCAGTGCGCAGGCCCGGCCGCCCCAGCGCGCATGCCCTGGGCTCGCGAGCGCGGCCAGCCCCCAGCCTTTAGCTTTCTACACACTCTACAACTGGGGAGGGGGCGGGGGCGGAGGGAGCCCAGCGGGCCACGTGATCCAGCCGGCCGGGGCCGCGGGGGCGGGAGCGCGCGCCGAGCGGGGCGCGGGGAGGGCGGGGGCGCGTGCGCGCGCGCGCGCGTGCGGGCGGGCGCGGGGCTGGGCTGAGGCGGGCGGCGGCGGCGACGGTGGGCCGGCCGCGGAGGGGGAGGAGCGGGAGCTGAGCTAGGCGGGCGGGCGGAGGATGGGGCCGTGCCCGGGCTCCCGCTGCAGCCGCCCGGGGACACGCCGTGCACCCTCCGGCTCGGGGCTCTCGCGGCGGCGGCGGCGGCAGCGTTAGCGGCGGCGGCGAGAGCGGCGTTCCCGGCGCTTCCCGGCCGCGCTTCTCCCTCGGGCTGGGCGAAGCGAAGAGGCAGCGGCGGCGGCAGGAGGCGGCGGCAGCGGCGGCACATCGGTGTCTCTCCCGCTGGAGATTTCTTTCTGCTTTCCTCGTCGACTGACTCACCCCCCTCCCTTTTTTGAGGAAGGGTGACCTCTTCTCTGGGACTGGAAAAAATTCTTTTTTGAGGGGAGTGTGTGTGGGGGGGTGGGTGGCAGCGTCAGGGTCTGCTTCTTCTCTTCTTTGATCTCCTCTCCTCCCCCCTCCAGGACCGAAAAGCGAGCCCCACAACTGCTCCAGCATCCTCCTTCCCTTCCTCCACCTCCCTCTCCTTCCACCTCTTCCAGTTTCGCCCTCTCCCCTCCCAATTATTTCATTATTATGCTTCCCTCTCTGGGGGGTCTCGTCCCTCTCAGGTCGCTCGGAAGCCGTGGCCTCCCTTGGAAGCATATCTTAAAAATTTTGGAGCCTGGGAGTGAGTTTTCTCTGAGGCGTGTGTGAGAGGCGGCGGGGGTGTTTTCCTGCGCGAGGGGCGGGTGAAGTTCATTGCCCCCACTTTCCCGCGACCTTTTCGGACCCGGTTTCGAATCGGGGGGCCGGCGTTTTCGGGGGGCTGGGGGCGCGGCGGAGAATGGCCGCGGGGAGGGCTCCCCGGAGCCTCCCAGTCTCTTGATCAAAGCATTCCGCTATTCTGATTTATTGCCTGCTTGGTGAGTTATTTTTTTTTTTTTTTTTTTTTTTTGCCTCTAAAGGAGACCTGTGTGTTCAGCCATTACTTTGCTCGGCGCTGCTCACAGGAATCTCCGACCCGCGGTGCTGTGGGGAGCCCCGCACTTGGGCTCCTCGCCTCTCGCCCTCGCTCCCGTCCCTCCTCCCTCTCTCCGCCCCTTCCCCCTTCTCTTTCTCCTCTCTTTCTTCCCCTCTCTCCCTTCTTTCGGCCGCCGTCTCCCCCGCGCCCTCCTCGGGGCGGAGGGAAGCCGAGGAGGGGGAGGGAGGGGTTGGTGTCAATTTTTTTGTGTGGCCGCGGCCGGAGCCTGTGGCGGGCGGGCGGCGAGCGGGGAGACCCCGGCGCGGCAGAGCCATGGATGGCCCGACGCGGGGCCATGGACTCCGCAAAAAGCGGCGGTCGCGGTCGCAGCGAGACCGGGAGAGGCGCTCCCGGGGCGGGCTGGGGGCCGGCGCGGCCGGCGGCGGCGGGGCCGGCCGGACCCGGGCGCCCTCGCTCGCCTCGTCGTCGGGCTCCGACAAGGAAGACAATGGGAAGCCCCCGTCCTCCGCCCCGTCCCGGCCCAGACCCCCGCGGAGGAAGCGGAGAGAGTCCACCTCGGCCGAAGAGGACATCATTGATGGATTTGCCATGACCAGCTTTGTCACTTTTGAAGCGCTGGAGGTAAGGGGGACCCCCCTCCCCCCCGGTTTCCCTTTATGCACGACCCCACTCGGCTGCGCCCTGCTCCGCTGCCTCCCCCGCCGCGCTCCGGTCCGTCTGGCTGTCTGTCTGTCTAGGCTGAGGTCTTATTGTTGGGGGGGAGCTGGGGGGCGCGGGCAGACAGGCAGCGGGAGGGAATCGCAGAGCCGTGCCTGGTCTCCTCGTTTTCTCGTTCTCGCTCGCCTTTTCCCTGCGCCCCTTCCCTGCACCCCCTCCTCAGATGGGCAGGGAGAAAGGGGTTCAGGCATCACAACAATGCGCCCCCCTCCACGGATAGCTCTGCCCCTACTCCTTCCTCCTCTCCCTCCCCAATCATGGCTTCTTGGCTGGTGGAAGTCTCTTTGCTGGGTTTGGGGCGCCTGTGGACGCTTCTCTGTGTGCTTTCTACAGAACCATATGTCCGTGTGTGTGTGTGTGTGTGTGTGTCTGTATAGTATATACCTTTCCTGGTCCTGGGTGTCCTCGGGACTGGAGACTGATGGGGTTTTGTGGTTTCTTTGGCCCCCTCCCCTGCCCTTTTTTTTTTTTTTTTTTTTTTTTTTTGGTGAAGCTGGGGAAGGGGGCGTTTTCTCTTGGTTGGGAGAAAAGGAGGGAGGAGGGGAGAGAAGAGAGGAAAGGATGGAATATCTCTATCTCTGTGTATTCTGTGTGGGGCTGTATTGCAGAAAGGGTTAATTATATATATAATATCATCTATACACATACATATACACACGTGTGTGTGTGTGTGTGTGTGTGTGTGTGTACGTACATGAGCAGTTTGGTTAAAGGACATAAAAAGGTACACCAGGGAGGACTGGTGGGAGGAAAGAATAAAATCCTAGCTGGTATCTATCTGAAGGGCTTGTCACCCAATTGTCCCTCTCCCTTTCCTTTTTTTTTTTTTTTTTTTTTTGGTGTGTGTGTGTGTGTGTGTGTGTGTGTGTGTGTTCTCTTTTTCTTCCTGATTGGCTTTGTGTGTATGTGTATGTATGTCTTTCTTTATTCCTTGGGCACCTGCAGTGTTGATTTCCAAATGCACATTTTCCTGCCAGCTACTGGCTCCTGGGGGTGGGAGGAGGTGGGTAGAGGGAGACTGTCCAGGGGCCTGGGGGAAACTATCTTTACCTGCAGAGATCATATTTGGTGCTAGCATCAGTCATTGGCCTTCACAGATGTAACCCCCCTTTCCTCCCCCCAACCTCCCTGTCCCCACCCCCAACACACCACACACACAGAAGGCTTTGAGATTCTGCAGAGTTGGTCCTGCTTTCTTAAGCACAAAACCCAGATAGGAGTTGGTTTCTAGTATTTCATGCACCTGGTGTGATGGTTTGACGTTCCTGAAGGAAACTTTTCCCTTTCCTTCTGGTTTTTTCGCTGTTATTATGGTATTGTTTGAGATGATCGGGTGTAAGCTTTGTTAATGACAGCTTAAATCTCACATGCAGTAACCGTACAGGTTTAGATTGCTGGTTCTGCGTGTGTGCTTGGGTGTCAGGTTTAAATATTTTTAAAAAGGAAGCTTTCCTGTCAGGGTTGTTCTTTTCTGTTTGAACTGCTTTTTGGTTGGGCCGCTGGTGGTGATGGTGGTGGATGGGGGCCAGTGGTTGGGGAGGAAGGGAGATTGGTGGTGATGGTATTGGTGGCCGTAGATTTTGATGTTAGTGATTGAATCAGTTACCCTTTGGTTCTAGAACTGGTGATTTATTGGCTAAAGTGGATCTTACACGATTATTTTGAGTGTTGAGGCTCACCACTTATTAGGATAATTCTAACTGTGGCTTTAACTTTGCCAAGGTGGGAGGGTACTGTACAGCGTGACTTCTTTCTCTCTTTCTGTCTTTCTCTTGTGCTTTGAAATAGATATTGAAATGGCAGCATGTATCCTAATAGAAAATGCTGCCGCGAATTTGGTTCACCATTGCTTTCTGTGATTGTGTTAGGACATTATTTGTAAGAGCTGGTTACAAGTGGTTCTGCTTTCTGCGTGGTCCTCCTGGGTTGCTGTGTGGCCCCTTACAGTAAGTAAGCAAGAGGGGCCTGCATTTTCCCATGAACATTTTTGAAGGCCAAGTAGAGAGAGGTATAACTTATGCAGTAGTTTTTAATTTTAATAAGTAGATATTTGATTGGGATTGTGAAATTTAGTCCATTTGGCTTTTGAGAGAAAATGTACCCATTCTAGTTTCTTTTGGGTTTAAAAAACTTAAGTTTTAGGAAAGGTCGAGTTCAAAGTGTAGCATCAATACCACTCCTTTCCTTACCGTGATTGTTTTTTCTGCTACTTTTCTAGATCAAAACCCAGGTTACTTTGGTTAGCTGAATCATTTACGTATCTGTAGGTAGATCTAAAAGGCCTAACTTTTTAAAAAGCTTCTTTAAAACTTTTCACAAAGATTTAAACACACACAGTAGTAGAGACAGTAGTATGTATAATAAACTCCAATATACCCAGTGCCCAGGTTCACTAACTACCAACTCATGTCTCATCTGATTTCATCTGTATCCCATCTACACCCCCTTCCCAGATGGGATATGAAAAATAGGTAAATATTCCTATATGTATGTAATGGTAATGACTCAAAACAACAACAACAACAAAAAACAACAAACAACCCAGAAAACCAAAACCCCACCAGAAACTCTATAGTAGTAGCATTATCACACCTAAGTAAATTAACATCAGTTCCCTAATGTTCTCAACTATCCTATTAGTATTCATTCACATTTAAGAGGCCTGGCTTTTGTAGGAAAGATGTGAATAAACTTTTCATACCCAGAACACACAGTGGGGAATAAAAATCATCATATATGTCTGGTTCTATGGGAAAAGGTAGATCTGTTTGCTGCTTATCACATTTGTGTCCCTGTTGGATGGTCAGACGTATGTGTATAACGATCATTGAAACCTCTGGTGTCCTCCTGTTCTCAGTTTACAAGATTTAAACTGAACTGTCACCAAGAAATGTGAGGATTTATTAGGAAATCGGCAACTAAACTATGAACTTGGACAGAAATATATGTTAGTGGAGTGCTTATAAATGTTAGGAATTATTATCGATGCCAAAAGTTACCATAGTACGTAATATGGTTTTGTGTCTTGTGTTTAGAAATGAAATCAATTGTCACCACGTATCATCAAGGCTGCTGCTAGTAGGATGTGATAAGAAACTAGAAATCTTGGCTTGCACAGCTAGGCTTGTAGCTTATGCTGGTTCAGAGCAGTAGCTGGCACACTGTGCTGTTGCATACTTAGAGTGTTAATGGACTCGGTATTTGACTCTGTGATTTTGTCCTGAGTAGCTCATTTTGACTTTCCTTTTAAAAAAGAGGCTCCTAAGTTCTGAAGAGTGCTGATAAAAACTGTTCCAGTTCAGCTATGGTTTTACTAATGCTGGAGTAAAGGCAAGAAACTTGCCTAATGAGAACTTGCATTTTTATGTTGATTATTTTTCAGTATTGTTTGATTTTTTATTTAAGGTGATGAAAGCTGTAGGGGTAGTTTGAGAGGTCCCAGACTTTATAGGCAGGGAAACCGGCTGAGGTACTTTCATATTCTGCAGGGATACTTGTCTCAAGTAATTGTGCCCTGAAGTTCAAGTATATGATTGTGAAGAGTCTTATGATAGAAGATAAGAGGGTAGGTGAGGAGGCTAAAGTTGAACATGGTGTTCTTTTCATTATGCATTTGAGAAGCAGAATTACCATTTCGATACCGTATTGTTTATTTGAATATTCTTTGAATGATAGGTTGAGAGTGAACATCCAGATACCATGCCTCATTTTTTTAAAAAATGGCTTTCAGCCAACAAAGTATAAATGGAAATTTGGGGTTCTAGTACTGTCTGTACACTGATGTGCCAGATAATATTGCCTTTCTGTTTTTATTAGGGTTTCTTTCTGTGTAGTCTTGATTAGGAAACCACATGAACACCATGGTTGAAAATTTCCCTTTGCAAACCCATCATTTCCCCCCTCTGTTATGCATGGGTTTTAAGGGCAGCCTCTATATGTACAACTGACCAAAGATGAAGTTGGTGGGATTAGCAGACAGAAAGCCAGTTGGGAGTTTTGCAGGCTTGTGAAAATGAAGGAAGAGTTACTTCTGCTGGTTAGAGGATCAAACCAAGACTCTTATGTGGTCTTCATTTCCGAGTAGTTTCAGGGCTTACCTAAACAGTGGTAGCATAAATAGGCTATACAGAATTTGAAGTGCTTACGACATGCCATGTTAGTAGGCTCTTATTAATTTAGTGTGGTCGAATCTCACTTATTTCAGTTGCTTGAAAAACATTAATCATGTTCCTCGTATCAGTCAGCAAATATTTATGGAGTGCCTAGAAAGAGTGCAGGGAAACCTAAAATATATATAGTACCTTGAAGAAGTATGCAGTTTAGTTGATAAACTAAGCCCAGCACCTTTAAAATAATTTTGAAACAGGTGCTCGAATGTCTAATACCAACTAAGTGCAGTAAGCATTCAGAGTAGGAGTAAGGAGATAGGCTGAAGTGTTTGAGAAAGCTTCTTGAAGAAGGGGCCTAGAAGTTTGAAGTGATTTGGATAGATAGGGAAATGGGGGATGGAGAGAGACTCCCAAGAAGAAGGAATAGTGAAGAAGAACAGCAACAAGAGGATTGAGAAGGTGCTATTTGATGAGGGCTTGGGGGTAAGGAAGAACTGGTAGAAATGAGTTACAAAATTGTGTAAGTAGGTGGACACCTGTGCAGACATCTGTTCCAGGCTTGGCCCTCCTAACTAGTTGAGTGAGTTTGGGAAGTTACTCTCTAAAAGCATAATTTTCTTCATCCCTTAGTTGAGAAGTTTAGACTAATTTTAGAGCAAACGTACCCAAGTTGGAAGGGAACCTAGCTCTGCTGGATGTTCATAAGTGGTGTTCCAGATCAAAAAAATGTAATCTACCCTCAAGTAGTTTTGGAACCTGATGGGCAAGACAAAATTAAACGGGTGGCTTGTTCTGCCAGAATTAAAAGCCTTTTCATTATACGAATGCGAATTTTGAATATCAGAGAAGACAGTGAGATGTGCTTTATTTCCTTGACCACAGGGCGCTCTTTCTTACTCTTGACATTGTAACCCCTAATCCAATATGGGGAATGCTGCAAAGCATCTCCAGGGTCCTTTCCAGATCTTGGATCATGGTGATCTCTCAGTCTAGGGTGAGTGGGCTGGTGATAGATGACTTGGAAAGTCAGGCTCAGAAGTTGGAGTGGAGGCTGCTGCTTAAGTGTGAATGGCAAGGGGAAGGGGAGATGTAAATAATGATGGTTAGTTCACTTCTCCTGCTCCCTTGTCCTGCCTGGTGTCAGTGCTTTCATTGATTGTTAGCAACCCCACCATGAGGTGAATGTTGGTGAGTGATTCTCATTAATAGCCCTTTCAGTGTGATGGCGGCCCTGATGCCAGCAGTTCTGATGCCACCAAGCTGCCCCCCAGCCAGTGTGTTTTATTGTCTCTTGGTCCTTTCGGTTTCCTGTATTGCTGCTTTTTAAGCAAGCTGGGAAGGAAGGTTGGATGACAAAGGAGGTTGACAGTGATGTTAAAATAAAGGTTTTAAATTATCTGCCTTTGGCTCGTTTATGTATGAACTGGTAGTTCAAGAGAGGTCAGAACCCTTCTGCTGTTACACAGCCAGGGAAAGCTGTAGAGCTCTGTTTTTGGTGGATTTTTCAGTTTCTATCTTAGGAAGTTTGGGATGGGACTACAGAGTAAATGGGTCAGTTCTAGCATTTCACTTCTGAAAGTATGCCTGGGATCTAGGATCTGAGGAGTTTCTAAGTGGTGAGAAAGTTTTCCTAAAAGGAAGAGTGGCAATAATGTGCTTGGTTATGAATTCAAGTATTTTACTGTGTGTACTGAATTTGAATATTTTACGGTACAAAGCAGAGCATCAGTGAGATGAGGTTGAAGATTGTGATATGGTTCCATGTGGCTTGTGTTACTTGTTGAGATTGACTACTTCACTTCTTTTTTGGAAGTAGATAGGATATAAATGAATCCATAAATTTAAAAAATGAATCACAAAGTTAGTGATTGCCTTTGATCCTCTGACAGTGTTCTCTTGAAAAGGAGTTAAAAAAACCTGAGCATTCTGTATGATTCAGCGTTGAGGGTGATAAAGAGATTCTGAGACTCTTCTATGCAAGTCCTATATATACTGTGAAAAATAAATGGCGATTATTTAGTTTGAGAGAAGGTTAGGATTAGATATGTCCCCAAACAGAAAATAATAGTTGAGGTCAGCTGTTAAGAAATAATTTAGGTCCCAGTGGCTATAAGATTGGGAAGCTTTTGGACAGAGGTCTATAGCATTTCTTGATAGGAGGGTATGTGCGTGTGTGTGTGTGTGTGTGTGTGTGTGTGTGTGTGTGTGTGTTTGTCTCCACATGCAGAGGGTGGAGGATGGTGGGTTGGTGGCTTTACATTTTATTTTTATTTTACCCCTATGCTGTGATTAGGCAAATACTTTAAATGTAGACTAACTTTGTGAAAGTGCCTCGTGTTATTTTTTCTCCTCAGGAAACCACACTTTTTTTTTTTCATGGTTAATATTAAACCTAATATTCTGTAGATATAGGAAAAAAGAACTTAGTGCTGGGATAGCAATTGGTCATTTGAGGAAGTTCTGAAAAAAAAATCAAGTAGATTTTGAAGTTGAGATTTGAAAACTCTCAGACAGTTGAAGTTTGGAAGAGCAAGATGGGGATTAATTTGGTGAAACCCAAGACAGGAAGGGATCAAAAACAATGTAGGGACATTGTTAGCTAGGTCAGAACCATTTTTCTTACATAATTTGTATGTGTTCCATGAGTAGATGAATGCAGGTTTTTTTGTTTTTGTTTTTGTTTTTTTTTTTTTTCACCTGGAAGAGGGGCATAGAATTTTATGCTTTTGAGACCCTAAATTTGTCTTTGTTCTTCCAGGTCTGAGCTGTGTTCTTTCATTTTTTTCTAACCAGCCTACAGGGTAAGGGGGTATGGTGTCATTAAGTTACAATTGTAAGGTTACAAAGAACAGGTCCTCTTTATGCTGTTAGTAACTGAGGAGGGGGAGAGTGGGTTTCACATAGTCTGGGTTTGTTTGCTTGCTTAGGAGGAGACTAGGCAAGTATAGGCTTCTTTCTGTGGCTCAGTCATCTTCAGGTCTCTGGTTCCATCCTTTGCAAGGTGACCTGTAGCCTGCAAGCATGTGTCTTGCTGCTTTCTTTGCAGGTGTTTATTGCACAAATTGGTGCATATAGCAGTCTCATCATGGGATCCAGTTAGATTCAACTATCCATTGCTTGTCCCCTTCCTTCCCTCCCTCCCAATTTCCCTCCCTTCTTTCTTTTTCCTTTATGAGGTAGAACTATCAAAATTATAAATGCAGTTACTAAAAGCTAATAGATTTAGGAACTTGTGGATGAAAGGTGAACATTTTAATATTCCACACTTTTATCATTTGAGTTTCACCTGTCTGAAGGACTCGGATGTGAGGGAAAATTGCTTGCCACAGTTTTCTGGGCTATTTCAGCTCCTCATTCTGATTTCCCATTCATATCTGAGCTCTGGTTAGAGTTTGCCTGAACAAACACCACGAATTACCAACTAATACAAACAAATAACATTTTAAAAGACTTAACTGTCATTTTGGCTTGCTACTGTACCTCATGGTGCCATATCTCCTTATACCTTTATTGGAGTCTTGGAAAGCCCAAGTGCAGTAAAATGGAGTCACAGAGGAGAAAGGAAGAGCCCACAGTTTGTAAGTAACAGAAAATGGCTAATACAGGTTGGGATTCATTTTTGCCAGAAAGCCTTAAAATTGCAGGTACTTTGTGATTGGTATTAACTGAGGCATTTTAAAATGACCAGGGCTGGATACAGAAGCATGACCCGTGAAGACAAATTGTGACTCTTGGTTATGTGGGTGAAATCTGATACTTTACAATGGCAGGGAAGTCTGGGATAGGGTTTAAGTCAATGCCAGGGTCAAGTTGTGATGATACCAGAGCGATGTCGTTTTCCTTGTCCCCACACCTACCTGCCACTGTAGCACAACACCAACCTCCCAACCTTATTTCAGGTTTCTCTGTAAAGTTTCTGATGGCAGTGATATTTTAGAGCTTGAAAAGAGAAATTAAGAGAGTCCAGTATCTCAGTTATCCCTCAATAGTTATACTGAAGTAGACATTTTTTGGTTGTTTGCTAGGGTCCCTGTTCAGTTTTGCTTGCTGGCTAAAGGTTGTTGGCTAAAAGTTGTTCAGTGGCTATTTTTCTGGAGTAAAAAACTAAGTAGAACAAGAAATAAGGAAGAATGAAAATGTAAATCATTGGTGAGGATTAGATTATCACTTGTTTTCCGGCCACAAGCTAGAAATTCCAGTGTTCTACCTATTTTCTCTGTACCTGTTCAGTTGACGAAAATACAAGGGTCCTGGATTGTGTTGTTCTAATAAATGATTTTTTGTTGTTGTTGTTCAAGTGAAATTATACTTTCACTGGGGCAAAAGGGAAAGCAGGTGTTTGGTATTGTGCATTGCTGTGAATTGCAAAGTTTGTTCCTTGCTCATTGGTTATGGTGATCAGTTTGATTACTTGTCAGAGTTACATTTTGAGATTAATGTGCAGAGCTACATCTTTAGGAGGTGTTATCCTAAAGTTAGGACTCCAGTTTTTTTTTTTTAGAGCAGTCTTTTAATCCATTTCACTCCAGCCATTGTTGGCTGCTGTGCTTTCCAAGCTGTCAGTGGCATTAGAGGCACAGATGTTGTCTTTAGTGATGTAGTTCTACCTCTCATTTTGCAAATGAAAACACAGCCCAGAGGGGTTAATTGACCTGCTCAAGATCACACTGGGAGTTATGGCTCTTACTGTTACCCAGTGAAACTAGGAGGCTGCTTCTGCTTAGTAGTTGGATTCCCAAGGATTGGGAATTTAAAAGAAGGTTTTTAAAAAACAAAAATAATAATGCAAACGAGGATGAATGCTTGTAAAGCTTCCTATTTTTTCCAAGAAATTTTCTGAACTCAGTATCAAGAACCTTTTAAAAGCATTCTGCTTCCCCCCAGTGTATCACCCTGGAATTCATTGGCCTTTCTCTGTGGGTACATTAGTCTTTTCTAAATTCTGTCCTCCTCTACTCCCCATAATGAGGACATAAATGAGAAAGTAAATATTAGAGTGATGATACAAGAGTTTCTCATTCTTGAATGTCCACTGGAAAGATGCAATAATTATTTGGGATATAAGATGAACTTAATGTGGCCTACTTAAAATTTTAACATGTTTTATTTGGATATAACATTTTCTTCAGCCCAGTAATCCAGAGAAATTCAGAGCCACTTAATAGCATTGGTGGGAGAATATTTGAAGTGGATTTAGGAGTATAGTTGAGTTGAAGACTCAACCAAACTTTTCTTCTGAAGAAAAAAGACTCAAAATATTAAATCCATATGACGTGTTGGCTAAGGCATCTTGCCTGTTTATTGCTGAACCAGAAAATTTATAACAACTGTTTGTCATGTGTATGTATTTATAGCCATTCATATAATGAAAAGAAGTTTTCATGAGATTGTAATAACATATCAAGATGGATGTAATTAAAACAGAAGCAGATTGACACCCTGAATTAAATGCAAACCATAAACCAGGATACCTGAGCATTGTGCCTTACATATTTGCTAAAGGGGCAGTCAGCCAAATATGCAAATAAAAAGACATTGATGAATTTCCCTGGATGTGTGTGTGGTTGCAGAGAACCCAACTATTTTATTAATCTTTTATCAAGCATTGTTTAGGTTTGCAGCAGCAATGGAATGTATTAATTTGGCAGACCAAATAGCTTAGGACCAGAAAGTAGGAAATAATAAGGAGAAGACATGATTGATATACTGCTATAAATAACACATGCGACTGACAGAGGGGCTGAGTAATCTTTAGATCTGTGCTTGATGTCATTAATGGAGTTGTTAAACCAGGATGTTTGAGTCGAACTTCAATCACTGAGGCTACCTCCCATTTAAAATGCAGACCTGTCTCTAGTTACACTCTGAACTGATATGTTGACAAAATTGGTGTAAATCGAATTTTTGTAAATTGGATCAAATGCACCGAGGGAATCTTACTGTGAAAAGTATGAGCCTTTTTTTTTTTTTTTTTTTTTTTTTTTTAAATCAAGTATAGTGCTTCTCTGCAGGGAAGGTGGGATTTGAGTAGAGTGGGTCTCTTTAGATGGGCATTGCTTTCCTTGAGACACTTTCCTGCATGTGTTCCCTGTGTTCCTTTAAGAAAGTGACTCTGAGGTTTGTATTTTCTGTTCAGGTTTCATACCTCACTTGGTTGGTGCTTCCAGAAATAATTGGTGGTGATTTGAACAAACCCAAACCATTCAGATTTCAGAGGGTAGTTTTCAAGTGCATGCTAAGGAGGGCTTGTGGCTATGAATATGGAATATGATTTTCATGTCTGTTCCATGGGGGAGTCCAGGCATGTCATAACCACTTCAGAGTCATGATTGTATAGAAACACCCTAGCTATAATTTTTCAATATGGCAGTTCAGTTTTAAAATTGTAAAGATGCCAAATGCAGGGCTGTATTGTTATTAGGGAAGTCGGTGACATCTGTTATATCTTGTTAACCAGGGGAGGAAAATGCTTTAATCAAAACATCTAATTATGTCCTCTCAACTGATGAAAGATCTTTTGCTAAATTTTTGGAATTGGCCTTAATGGAAGAAGCTGGCCTCTCCAGGAACTGTGAAGTAAATTTACTCTTTTTTTGAAAAATTCTTATCCTTAACCATGGTGATATAGGATGTTTTCATTTTGTCAAATTGTTCTTATACTGTGTGTTGAAAATAGATATTTTCAGAAGTTGTCTAAGCCGGCATGAAATTTTGTTTTTTTCCTCCTTCTCACCCCCATAGCGTGTGAGGTCCCAGAGGGAGTTTAAATATCCAGATGTGAGCCTAGGAGGATATGTGGTGGCTCAGAGCCACCTGGGGAGGGAGCAAATGATAATTACAGGTGAGAGGCAGGGGATAATTCAGTCTCTGTGCTGGGAGGTGCGATTTCACACCTGAATGTTGAAACCTGCTATGCCTAGACAGTTGTGTTGTTTTAAAATTAGTTTTATTAGTCTAATATAGAAATGGACCAGATTGTTCCAGGTCACTTTTAGTCGAAGGAATATAACTGTTGTTAAATATTGATTCCAGAAGTATTTCCTGTGTTTAAGAGTAGTTTCACACAGTAGTTGAAAATATCAGAAACTGTTTAACTCATCCTATCTGCACCACTTCTAGCTTCCGTGATCACTTCGTAGAAAATTGTTAAATATTTTGGTAATGCAGCTTACCACTTCGAGTCAGACTTCAAAGCCTATCCAATAATATAAAGCCATCCCTTTATATTTCAGCCCATAGTTAATTTTATCTGCAGCTATTTTGTTTCCAGAATCACTGATGATAGTGATGATGATGATGATGATGATGATGATGATGATGATAAAATTTATTGATAGTCTTAATGCTGGGATATGGATTAGGTCAGAGAAGTGCTTTATGCCTTAGCTCTGAGAAGTATTTCATCTTTCTGAAATGATTTTCCCATGGATTGAGATCTTGGGGCCAGCCTAAAGAAGTTTTTGAAGCATTGACCATGACACAATGTACTCTGTGTTTTATTTGGGATCTGGTGGGAAGTTCAAGTGCTATTAATTTTTTCTTGATCTGTTATATGTTCTATAATGGCTTATTGTGTGTCCCCTGGGAGTGTGACTGGAACCTTGGAAAAGACAGCTAGAGTTTTTTTAACTTAAATTTCTAATATATTGTTTTATTTTCCTCTGTCCTCTGCCTTTAGTCTCTGTACTCTCCCCACATGCATCATTCTTGGGATATCTGAGGCTCTCAGGATTGCTGCTTCCTTTACTCAGTAATCCATGCATAGTAGGTACTCAGTGCTTATTTTCAGTTGACCTGGTTATACAAAAATTCCATGAAAAGACCTTTTTGAAAAGGGAGCCACTATTTACTGAGTATTTACTCTGGGCCAGGCATTGTGCTCAGAATTTTTCATTCATCATCTCATTGGAGCTACCTTGTGAAAAAAAAACAAGTGATTTCCCTGTCTTACAGTTGAAGAAACTGAAGCTCAGAGAGGTTAAGTCAACTTGCCCAGCCAAGGTCAGTACAAGAGAGGCAGGAAATTCAGTGGTTCAAAGTCAGTAGAAGAGAGGCAGGAAATTCAGTGGTTTATACCTGGCCCAAAGCTTGTGCTCCTCACCCCTTTCCACCTTTCTTTTTAATGCAGATTCGTTTTGTGAGAGAGTCCCAAATGGGTCTTTGGTAGACCACATTTGTTCCTGGCTGCTGAAAATTGTCTTGATTACAAAGGAATTTTCTAGATAAAATAATAGCATTTAGGGAGGGGAGAGGACCTCACCATTTTTGGGGAAATTCTTTATTTTCTTTTTAAGTGTTGGAGTTTACAGTAGGTGGCTGCTACTTACACCGTACAACTGCAAGCATTTTGTGGTTCTCCCTCTCTTTTTTTTCTCTCTCTCTCTCTCCCCCAACCCCCCCTTCACTGTTTATCCCTGTATTAAAATCTGACCTTTTCCCAGGTCACTTTGCTTAGGTAGATTTTAAGCCTTTGTCAAAGGCAAGGGTTCAGGCTTTTGTCTTGTGTGATTTTGGAAGTAGCACTTCCCCTGGCAATGTATCTCACAATAAAACAGACCTTATTGCTAGGTTTTTGTTTTTGTTTTTAACTAACAGCTACTCCATTTTTCCTGATGGAAAACCGTACTAAATAGTTCTTTGTGTTTCTTGATATCTGTATCTTGAAGATACCTGGTGACAAATAGTGCATTATTTCCTCAGTCATTGTTTCCTTTCATTATTCTCAGCACAGTTGTGAATCGGTCTCCCCCTTTCCCCATTCTGCCGTGTAGAGGTTTGTTTATGTTACAAAGAGTATGCTAATGAATGTGACTTGTTAGATTTGTTTCTTATGGAAATCCCAACTGTGATTAGAGTACTTTATTTATTTATTTATTTATTTATTTATTTATTTATTTATTTATTTAGTGAAACCCCCTCCTCTTCTCTGGGCCAAGATGGGCCTCGCAAGTTCTTGGTCCAGGACTTTAGGATTCATACCTGGCTAATTCCTTGAGAAGTAGTTAAACACACATACTCACGGCCTGAAATTTCACAGGATATCTGGGTGAATATGAAGATCAGTCAAGTCAAACATTTCTCTGACCGGTCTCTTTTTTGAAGATAGGCAGTTTTTTCCCCGGAACTATCATGCTCTGAGACATGCAGTATTGCCCCTCTTTCCCAACTCCTTTGGTGAGAGCATGGTTATCCTTTGCACATTCAAAATGGAAACACAGTAGATTTCAGTTTTTAACCCAGTTTGTGATTGTAGGGGAGACCCAAGTCAAAGCATATCTTTTAGAATTTAATTGTAAAAACCCAGTGTAATGGGAACCAGACCTTTAAGTCCAGGGTTTTAAAAGTGATCTCTTACACCTGAATTTTATATATGGTAAAATATGAGTTCTGTATTACCTCTAGGGCCTGTTTCAGATTGTGAGCACTCACATAGGAATTGTGTGTTTTTTAACTTTTCCTTGTGTTATTCCTTGCCCCTCTGGTGGTTTATAATTCCCCGTCGTGATGTTTTCGATTAAGGAAACAATGTGGAGAAGGACTGGTAGAAGATGGGTGTCGGCTCCAGGACAGTGAGTGCCCTCTATTTACTGTTTACAGATGAACGTTACTTCAGCATTTTTGTTATAGATTTCTACATCTGCTGCCCATATTTCATCTGTACCCTTATTTCATTTAATATGTGTACCTGGGATTAAGGACAGAGAAATATGTGTGCTCAGGCTGATTTTGAAATTACACTGTTGAAATACAGCCCATATGGCCATTGTAAAATGGTTAGTACTGCATATAATTGCCTTCCCAATGATGTGCTTTGTCATTACTTCCATCTTCCAAGAAGCACTCCTGTAGTATGCTGACAGCAATGGCGTCATTAGAAAACATATGGACAGGCAAAGGCATTAAATTGTCTTTAGTTTAAGGATTAGATTACAGTGTTAGAGGATGGGTCACCACACTTCCAGTTGAACTCTTGTTCAGCACTGCTAGTCTGGATGCTGTAGATTGCAAAGGTCCTGTTGACTTGTCTGCAGAGTGTTTTTTATATCTTCCCTGCAATTTTGAGGAGGTCTTTTAGCTGTTCATAAGACCTCATCACAATATTGTAGCCAGTTGGCTTCTCTGGAGTGTTTCTTCCAACTGTTCATGCCTCCTGCAGAGTTTTTCTCTAGGACACTCTCTCCACCTCTGTTTTCCTGTGTGTAAGGTCATTAGATGAAAAAAGAGACTAAGTAGTGGAGTCAGGAAGCCACCAGGTGGCTGCCATGTTGCCCAAATTTATATCCTCCATTGTATAACATCTGTCTCCTCATGGGTCCTGACCCCACTGTCCTTCCTCCCTCTTCCCCACTTAAAAGCAGTGAGAGGCAGGTCCTAGAGGCCCAGGGACCATGTGACAGCACATGGAAAGAGACACCCTTCAACCCTTGTCCCGTGGAGTTGGAGTTTTTTTTTCCTGGCCATCCGTATGTGTCTATTATTTGGTTGTAGATATTTTAGGGATGCAGCGGTTCTGGGACATAGTATGCTTTGAATTTGTAGTGTACTTTATGCAGCTGTCAGTGACTAGTAAGTGAAATCACAGAGTGGAAAGTCACTCATCAAATTTAATGTTTCTCTTTGGAGTTTAACAGAAATAATGTGGACTTGGAGAGTTTCTGAGCAATAAATGACTTTGGAGATCACTTGGTCAGTGGTTTTTGGGTACCTCAGGGGCACTGAATCAGCTGAGGGGAGGCCCGGACCTCATTTAACCAGAACTCCATCTTTACCTGTTGTACATATTAGGGTAAGATTCTCTTTGGGAAGTATCTGGATTCTTTCATTTATTCTTCTATTCAAGAAATGTTTATCAATGCTTCTGTGTGTGAGGCAGGCAGTATTGTAGGCACAGGGGATGCTGTAGTGACTACGAGAAATAGATATCTGCTATAAGAGAGGCTATATTCTAGCAGGGTGGGGGACATGCTATAAATTATGAACACAAATATATTGGGTGCTGATGGGTTTTTAAAAGCAGGATAAGGATAGGATAGTGAGAATCTAATATGCATATGCAGCTGTGCAATTTTATGGAGGGTAGTTTAGGTGGGCCCTCTCTGAGGAGGTGGTATTTGGACAGAAACCTGAAGGAAGTGAGGGAGCAAGAAATGTGGATGGTCAGGGGCAGAGGATTCAAGGAGAGGGAAGCATAAATGTGAAGGCTTTAAGGAAGGAGTGGCTTGGTGTGTGGGGAGCTCAAGAAGGCCATCGTGGCCAGAATGGAGCAAATGAGGAGTGGGACAGAGATGGGGGAGGGGCCTGTAGGAGCTTTTAAACCAGTGCGATTGAAGAAGTTTAAAAACAGCTGAAAACAATTGTCCAAAGCTCTCATTTCCCAGCTCAGTAAAGTCTTTGAATTTTCCCACGATCACCCAGCTGGTGTTAAAACAAACCCAGATCTAGAACTCACATGTTGTATTCCTTCATGGAAGCTTTCCATTGTACCTTGCTGCTACCATTCCAAGACTTCTGAGCCACGGGGCATCTGTTTTGGAGGCCAGAAGACTTGTGTCTCCTCTCCTGTTTATCGGTATGCTTCTTCTAAAAGACATGCTTCAAGAATATATAGAATTCCAGGGGTGCCTGGGTAGCTCAGTGAAGCGTCCAACTTTGGCTCAGGTCATGGTCTCAAGGTTCATGGGTTCAAGCCCCACGTCGGGCTCTGTGCTGACAGCTCAGAGCCTGGAGCCTGCTTTGGATTCTATGTCTCCTTCTATCTCTGTCCCTCCCCCACTTGTGCTCTGTCTCTGTCTCTCAAAAATAAATAAATGTTAAAAGAAAATTAAAAGAATGTACAGAACTCCAGGACTCAGTCATCATTAATTGGGAAATAGCTGTGTTCTTCAGTGCCAGAATCCACCATCATTTGAGTAATTATTTGAATAACAGCAATAATGGCTAATATTTATTAAGGGTTCATTGTACCTAGAACATTATCGCATTTAACCCTCACAGCAACCCTGTAGGTAACATATTACTCATTTTAGAGATGAGGAAACTATGGTTCAGAGAATTTAAATAACTTCTCTATGGTTGTGTTGCTAGTCTGATTCCAGGGTATGCACTGCCTCCCTGATGAGGTGGAGGGGGTGCACTGGTCTCTGATAAACTTTTGCTGGAATATGCTCTTCCCACCCCATTTGAAGATGGTTCTAGAGCTGAGCCCTAGAAGTATTAGACTGTCTTGTCACAACCCCCTTTCATGTCTGCACATATTTGATTATAAAGAGGATTTCACAGCCAGTCTGGCTCAGTCCTGGCAACTCTGCTGATTTTAGGTGGATTGCTGGTTAAGCAGATACCTTCAGTCTTTCTGAGCTGAATTTGGAGCATTTTTCAAGACCTGTGCTGTGAAGTGTGTTACAGAATTTAGGCCAGTGTTTTCAAGTCTGCAGACCCAATTGAATTGGTCTTGATTTTTTTCTCCTCCAGTGAAGTAAAAGCCTCAGACACCACTAGTGACTATCTATACTCCTTAGGAATGTAAAAACCATCTTTTTAGTATTTGTGCTTTTGAAGATCAACATATGCTGAGCTTGCTATAAAATATATTTGTGTAAAAATGTGTATGTATGTGTATAGAAAGCATAACAATAACGAATACCCATGGACCCACCACCAGCTTTAACAAAACTAGGCATTTTACCATACTTTTCTTAAAATGGCAGGTTACTTTAATGTGTACTGTGTGAAGGGGAAGCGAGTGAAGAGCAGGGGTTTCTCACTTGGCTACACGTTAGAATCCCCTGGAGAGCTTAAAAAAAAAAAAGTCCTCATACCCTTGGGAGGGTAGAGGCAGTCCCTACCCCATCATCAGAACTTTAAAAAGCTCCCTGGGAGATTCTGTTGTGCAGTCAGGGTAGAGAACCTGTCTGGAGGAAGGTGTCCGTTTTTCTTCACTGGGTTTTCTCAGGTGCCCAGTACCAAGCCATGTGATTAATGAGCTGTACTCCCAGCCTTTTTTTTTTCATTTTTCCTGTTGAACTTTTTAATGTGGTCTGCTCTCCAGGATTCTCAAGGGTGATGTCCTCCGGTGCCCCTCTCCTGATACTATCTTCCCCCCCCCCCCCAACTGGGGATACATTTACATATTTGTTAGAAAGGATTTAGTGATTAGGAGTTGAGGCATTAGAGAGGGAACTCAGAAATTCAGAAGTGTTGGGAGCTGTGGTTGCAAGTGGGATGAGCTGAACGTTATTATAAAACTTAGAAGTCAATGGGGACACAGCGTTTCATTTAGAAAACTTGGAGGCACATGCATCTTTATAGGAAGGCTGTGAGCCGTCTGGTGGTAGTTGAGGGCTTTTTTTTTTTTTTTTTTTTTTTTGGCCTGAGTCACAGCTTTATCGGTACTATGTGGGTTAAGATGTATAGTAAGGTATGTTCTGCCAACAGAGTGGCCAGCTCTGTGTGGACACATCTGAGACTGTGACTGTGACATTTTCAGAAGTATTGTCAACTCTTGATTATTTGGGGCCTAATTATCTCCTGTGGGCCTTAGCTTTCCAGGGCACCCACACCTCATCCGGTGTGTCAACACCCTCATTCGTTCGATAAATGCTTATTGAGTTTCTCTCTGTGCCAGGCACTGTTTTAGCCACTGGGGTTTGTAAACAGAGCCCCTGGCTTCAAGGAATGTCTTTCTGTAGGGGACAGGGGTGTTACATTCTGGTGTCATGTTTTCCCCTGGCATGTTTAACAGAGAAAAAGGTGTGGTGGAGCTGTAATTCTCCTTCATTAAGAGCTCTAGGGAACCATTTGGCAGGTAAGAAGTTTGCCCTCTCTCCCTGTGACGTGGTTCAGTCATTTTGGTTACAGATGTTTTCACAAATGTATTCCTTCAAGAGAGGCTGAATGCTGGGACATTGAAGTTTGGAGGGACTTTTGGAATCCGTTGAATTTTATTAGTTACCAGCTTTAAATGAGGGGAATGACAGCTCAGGTCACCATCTTGCAGTTTCTGAGTTTGAGCCCTGTGTCGGGTTCTGTGCTTTTCAGCAGGCTCAGAGTCTGGAGCCTGCTTCCGATTCTGTGTCTCCCTCTTTCTCTGTCCCTCCCCCACTCACACTCTGTCTCTCAAAAATAAATAAAAACACTTAGAATTTTTTTTAAAAAGTGAGGGGAATGAAATAGACCTACAGTTTAAGATTCAAGCTTAGGGAAGATCCTGAAGAAATTACGATACTCCACTCTCTTTCTGTTTCAAGTGGAATCCTCTAATCCACCTGTGTTCTCCCAAATTCGAAGGTAAGGAAGGTAGAAAGGGAAAGTTTATTTCTAGGGCTCTGTACTGGGCCAGGCTCTCAGGTTACTCTCACTGGGAAGACCTAATCAGAAGTGAAGCTTAAATCTGTCACCATCTTCCACGTGGTCAGGGAATCAGGCACTGATGAGTATCTTTGGATTCCTGATAGAGGGAATGCATTAGAGATGATTTTTGGAGTCAGTCAGTAAAATGGATCATGAGAAGAAAATGTAAATAAAGTTTGAGGGAAAAAATACTGAAAAAGAAATCTTACAGATTTTGGGTTAAGTGGAGGAAGAAAACAGTGGTAGGATGTGATTTCTTTGCCTGGATCATTGTCTTTACCAGACATGGTTGTTGGCAAAAATAAATCTCCTCATATAAAGAATGCTTTATACCTGTAAGCTCATTGAAAAGAATCATCTGGAATAATTAAAAAACCCAAATATATATAGTTTTATAAGCTTTTGGATTGCAAAAGTAGACTTTGACTTCAGTGTGTGAAAGGGTGGGTGGGAAATGAAATTTTTTTGTTGTTGTTGCTCAAAGGATAACAACACTTTGTTTTTCCAGTTTAGGCTTTTCTGGTGGTTTTAGAAATCTGTGCGTCTCCTATCACCGTGTGTCCAGGTGGATAGAGTCCAGTAGCATACCTGCCCCATAGGGACTTATTTTGGAAATAAGGGCAGGTACTTCTGAGAGTTTACAGAAGTGAAGATTTGCACCAAAACATAGGGAGAGGTATAAGATGTTTCTGTTTCTCCTCTGATTAGGAAGGATATGAAAGTACTTAACTGTCAACTTTATCTCCACTGTCAACTCAATATTGATGTATCCGGTAATAATAATGGGAATTAGCATTTATTGCGTGCCTACTGTGTATGCTAGGTATTGTTCTAATTGCTTAATTCAGTTTGGTAATCCTCACCTGGCGGTCTGGTGTGGCAGGTATGAACCCTGTTTTGTAGGAGAGGAAACAGCTGCAGAGAGTTTACACCCCAGGTCACAGGGTGTATTAGTGGTGGACCCCATACATTGTGGCTTCAGAGCCTGACTTGAACTACTGCATCACTGCACCACGGGACTAATAAATACATGCTTCTCAACTGTTTTATTCTGACGCTTTTTTTTTTTTTTTTTAAATGGGGCTTTTGACCCTTTCTTAATCCCCCCCCCTTCTGTGCATGTTTTCAGAGGTGGTCTTACTCCCCCTTAGGGCTGTCACCTTATCACAGATGAGAAAATGTAGATCTAGAAAATTATGTTATGTAACTGCTCTGTATGACCTAGTGCGTTAGTGGTAGGGCTGGGATGTGGAACCCAAGTTGCCTAATATATAGGTCACTGCTTTTCCCACTGCACTGTATTGTTTCCATTAAAAATTTTTTTCTAGCTGAACTAAAAATTTATAAATTTAATTTGTGTCACTCCTGTGGGTGAACTAAATTAAAATAGCTAGGTACTGTGTGCTTTCACCCTAGGGAGGAGGGTGGTAGACACATTTTAGAGACTAACATTTGCCTGTGGGGTTATCTGACCTACTCCTGAGGACGTCTTTCTGGCCTTTGGGAGGTTTACTTAAAAGCGGAGGAAGGTGTTAGAGGAAATGCAAGAGCTGGCCTCAGACTTGAGTTTTACGTGATCTGAGGATTCATAGAAGGGCAAGTGTTTGTTTTTTCTTTTTTTAGATTTAAATTAGTTGTATCCCGCTGGACGGTAAAGTTAAAAAGACCTAAATGAAAAAAGAAAAAGACCTAAACGCAAGCCTTCTTTAGTTACATTTCCTTGTGTGGCAAATAAGATTTTAAAAGGAGGGTGGAAAGAGCCACCTTGAATCTTGGTGTTTGGCTTTTTGTTTTTGTTTGTTTTTTTTCTTTGGGTCCTGTGATTCCTTTTGTTGTAACCTCTTTCCTTGGCTAATGCTTTGTTTAAAAACAAGTGCTCTGGTATTCTAAAACAAATTATCCAGCAGGCTCCCTGATTGTGCTCTCAGATAAAAGACCCCAGGGTAGTGCTCTTTCTATCTTTGAATTGCTGTTGTCTGTGCATGCCCAAAAGCAAAATTCAGTTTTACTGCAGTGCTTCCAACCCAGATTAATGTGGTTGTCTAAAACTAGGGAATATGAATTTGAAAGCAGAACTGTGGATTGTGTTTAACCCTTCAAAGGTACCTGATGGGAGTCAGGTCTGTAGTGGGTAGCAGTTTTGTCTGGGGTTAGAAACTTGGGACTCCAGTTGTCTTCGAGTTTTTAGCCAAGTGACTTTGGTCCTGTCGTTAACATTTAGGGAAATCTAAACTCTCAGTGTCACAATGATGCTAATGAGAGTAGGGGCAGACTCTCAGACTGTGGAAAAGCACAGGTTCCGATTTTGCCAGTGACCCCAAATCCCATGTGGCCACAGATGAGTAATTTGATTTCACAGTTTCTAAAATTTTAAGGAGGTTCCCAGTACAAGTAACTTAGTGATTATAACTTCATATCAGAATTCCTTGTAATTCTGGGGAAAACATTCACGAAAGCCTCAGCCAAGTATTTTATGTATTTGATGAGAGCACCCTTTCTGTTAGTAAGGCTTCTATAAAACTTTTCCAAATAGTTACACTTCCTCACCCATTTTGGGTATGGAGAATGGGGATTGGGTGGTTTCAGGCTGTTGGGAACCACAGGTTCTTCTTGCCTTGTGCGGTGGTTTTGAAACCCCCGGTTGTACATGTGCATACCCCAGGGTAGCTTCTTAAACATACAGGTTCCCGGGTCCTGTTCCTCATCTACTGAAAGTTAATTTCTGCTGTGTGGCCCTGGCACATGTTTTTGACAACCCCCACCCCCAGGAGTTCTTTTACAGCAAGTCCCCTGCACAGAAGTTTTGGAATTGCTATTTTAGAGAATATTTTTCGGTGTTTTCTTGGGGCAGCAGTAATGGTAGCGCTTTAAAATAATTCCTATGCAGCCAAACCTTTTCTGAAAATAAAACACTCATGCCTATTTGGCTTTTAAATTTTACATATTGTGAAGTAGAACATATCCTAAAATAAGTATCGTGTGCAGCTCAGTGAATTATCACAAAGTAAACACCCAAGTAATCAGGACCAGGCAGTAGAACATTGCCAAAAATATTTGATTTTTATTCTTCAAATTTATGCTTCCACCCCTTCCTTCTCTTCAAATCCCCAAAATTAGGCGAATAAGGAAAAGTTGATAAAACATTGTAATAAGGTACAAATGAAAAACATTCTGCCTTTCTGTACTAGCTTCTTCTTAATTTTTCTCATTTCTGTAAGTTTTGGTGATGTTAAGTTTGTATTATCTTTGTTTTGATTCAGCCTTTATATCAGTTCCTGACAGTGACTGTCTATTAACGCTTAGAGCATGTGTCAAGATTAGGCTCTAAGGTCTATCTTTTCTGAAATCTAATTCACTGAAAATATTCTCATGATAGTTTTGAAAAATGTAAAATGACAGATTTCCAGCCCTGGCAGTTATGACTCTGGTAAACAAATGAGTCTTGTCATGACTGCGCCGGTCGCCTGGTAAACATGCCTCGCTGGCCAAATGCCTTTTATCTTGGTACTTGAGGAAAGGTGGCCTCTTAGTTAACAACAAAAAAGAAGTCCTTCCTTTCTCTCCACCCCAGAATAATCTCTCTCGATCCATTCCATTTGGAGCACTTAAAACCAAAGGTGATGAAGTGCACTGAGGTTGTTTTTTCCCTTTTGACACTTTAAGAATCATTAGATTCTTGGTGGGACAAGTTCTGTTTAACAGAAAGCTTGCTTGTTTTCTTTGGAAGGGGATACTTACTTACCCTATAGGGACCTGCAGCAGGCCCTGTGTGGGAGCTGTGTTGGGGTGAAGGGAGAGAGCTGCAGTCTTGGGCCGCAGGCCGTAGTGACTAATAATTATGTGCCAGCAGCTGCACATCTGTCCTTCCCCAGCAGACACGTGGGTTCTGTGGATGTAAGAGCTGCCGCCTCCCCCGCCCTACCTCACACTCCCCCCCCCCCCCCCAGTCCTGGTTATCTCCAGTATCAACTAAACAGGTGACAAGACTCCAATCACCCTGCCTGAATGGCTTTCCATCTTTCCAAAAGTACACCAGAGGCTTGTTTTGTTACAGTACATTGATTAAATAAATATTCCTGTGTGCACAAAGGAACTGAAATCTGTTATGGCACTCTGCAGTTATCTGTCCATTAGTAGCAAAGAAACTATGGCCCGTTTTCTCCCCTCCCCCCTCCTTTTCTCCTCTCCACCAGGCAGATTCTCAGAGGTGCAAGTAACATAAATTATCTGACCTCTGCTTTCAGGCACGTGTGAAGCAGGAGGGGTAGTGTCATGCACTTTGGTGCCGCATGCCATTGGGGTAGTGCCCAAGGTGTATGGATAATAGAACTTGAGTGATTTAGATTGGAAGATTCTTTCTTGCTTTGGGGTTGTGGGACCTTTGTCTCTCCCCTTCAACTCTTAGCAGAAGTAGATTCGGGAAGGTTAGCTTGACTTTTTTGTACAGGGGAGGATGCTTCTGGTGTTGAAGTAGTTCTGTGTGTGGTGTCAGATGTGGAAGCCACAGAGCCTCTGTGAGGCTCGGTCCCATTGTGTTTATTTGTGTATAAGTACCCTTGAAATGGCAGTGACCGGAGGGACCCACACCATTTGGGCAGATAGCCATAGTGACGGTTAAGGGACAGGAATTGTAGTCACAGTGGGCTGGTGGGTTTCCTTTAGTTTTTCAGGATGGGGGTGGGACTTGCCAAGATGAATCATGTAGACAAGAAACACGGCTGAGTTAGAAAGTGTTGTTTGTAATCCTTTACCTGTAAGCTGTCAGGCATCCCAGTAACAAGGGATGCTTAGTGCGCCAGTTGTGAAGTGACCAGTGCTTTCCCTTTCATACGAGGCATCATTGAAAGGGTCTGGACGGGGAAAGGAGAGGGTAGGAGGAGAAAGAATGAGACTGGAACGTAGGAAATGAGGCTTGTGGAGAAGACAACTACAAACATGATTTTGGTGTGAAGGAAGTGTTGTGTGGAGAGAAGTGTGACCACAGGGAGGTGTTGAAATGTTAGCAACTCCTAACATCTCCCGCTAAGAGGTGACCCCTTTGACAGAAGTGGAACGGGTGCCCTTGTGTAGCTGTGACATTAAAAAAATTGCGAGGAGCCTTGTAGCTGTGTGGCTGGCAGGGACACGTAAGTGGGGAGAAGTGTTAGAATGTAAAATCTCTTAGTGTGTGTCTCTTCCAACTGACTGCGGGTAATTAGTTGGAAATGACATTAACCTAAGCTTAATTGTAATTTTGCATAGTAACAACATACCAGCTGTTCACTGTATTCTTTCCTGGTGGTGTGATTTAATTATTTTTTGCTATCTTTTAAGCTCTAATTTTATGTTGTGTTTTCCTTTAACCCCTCCTTGCTGCCACGGCCACAGCCCCCACAGTTGAGCAGTAATGTCATTTCTGCTGCTTTGGTGCCCACCCAGTGCTGAGGGCTTGGATTGCTCTTGGTTTTGCAAATCAGTTGGCGTTTTAAAAGGCCACGTTGGAAAGTTACCAAGATGAACATGGGTGATTGGAAACCTTGTTGTGGTTTTAGGATCCTCCAAAAGGTTTTAGCTTATGAAATAAATAATATGGATAATTCCAGGCCTATCAAAGGTGCTGAAAATATCAAGTGAACAAGCCGAAAGAGAACTTAATTACTGAACAGTGATTGCTCTGATATAACCAATTATTGGATCATTAAATGTTTATTACCTTTTATATGCTCCTTTCCCCCATAAGGGCAGTTTCTTTTTTTAAGTCATTAAAACAGAAATGGGATTAAAAAAAATTCTGCTTAAAAAATTTCCACGAGACTGAAGTATTAAAAAGGTCTTGTGTGATCTGACAGCTGAATAGCCTGTTTTTCTTTGGTCTGTTGAATTAGTAATTAATGAAATGTATTGCCTGAGCAGAGAAAATAAGATTAGTTTTGCTTAGAAAGAAAACAAAAGCAAAACATTAACCCATAAATGCAGGTTCATATTAAAGTGAAAAAAAAAAAGTATGAAAAGAGTCAGTCTCTTTGGAAGATAAGATGCTCAGTGGTAACACTCATTTAATTAATTCATTCATCACTTTCTTGAACACCAGCATAAGGTTTCGAAGGAGTGGGGTTATGTAAATATAGGGGAGGCCTGTCCTCATGGAGAATCACGGTTACCAGAGCAGTTAAACCAGATGCTTTATTGTTACTGAAATGTCAAGAGCAGTTGCGTTACTAGGTACAGGTACATTCTGTAGGGCAGGGGTGGTGGTTATGAAGACAGAATTTATTTTTGGAGGCCACGGTGTTGTGATTAAGAGCAGGGAGAGGGTGGTTATGAAGAGAGACGTTGCTTTTGGAGGTCATGGTGTTGTGTGGATTAACAGCAGGTTCTCTGGAGTCCCATTACTTGGGTTCACATCCCAGCTTTGCAGCTTATTAGGTTCGTGTCCTTTTACCTCAGTTTCTTCATCTGTAAAGTGGAAAGATAATAATACAGGGTTGCCACGAAGATTAAGTGAGTTATTAGGTGCTATGACAGTGTGTGGCACATACTGAACGTCTTGGGGGGGGGTGGTGGGGTGGTGTCAGTGCTGGTGTCATTTTTATGGGCTAATGCAACAGAATTCTTTCTTAGGGGAAATGGTAATTTAATTGGATGCTGAGGAACAGAAAGATGTTTCAGGCATTTCTTGTATTGTCATGTGTAACCACATACTTAATTTATAATGCCTACAATAATGTGTGCTTATGTAGCACCATTGTCAAAAGATTACAAAGGGCATTTATAACAGTTTATTCTCAGAACAGCCCTCTGAAGCAGGAAGACTGTTTATGCACACTCTCCAGAGGTGTGAAAGGCTGAGGAGAGCAGGGCACTGCCAGTGACTGTTCCTTAATTGAGGTGTGCTTGGAGCCTGGATTTATTGTGGCTAAGGTAGACCAGTGGAGAGAGGCAACTTTTTAATCCTTTCAGTTTTACTTTTAGTTCTTCGTTTAAAAAATTGTATTTGTGAACAAGCGTGTTGGGTACGTAAATTACCAAGATGTCTTCTGTGGTCTTTAGCTGCTTGTTTGTTCCTAAGGTATTGGGTCACAGACACTTGAATTTAGAGGAAGTTTATGATGATAGTGGACATTTGTTGAGCACTTACTGTGTTCCAACCACTGTTAATTGTCGTAACACTGAAGTTGTCACTCTTATTGTCCCCATTTACAAATGAGAAGTGAGACACTGAGATAATCAGTAACCTGCCTGAAGTAGCACTGCAGATCTTGGGCCATTTCCTTTTTTTTTTTTTTAAGTTTATTTATTTATCTTTGAGAGAGAGAAAGTGCAAGTGGGGAAGGAGCAGAGAGAGAGAGAGAGAGAGAGGGAGGGAGGGAGGGAAGGAGGGAGGGAGAGGAAGAGAGGGATTCCCAAGCAGACTTCACACCCATCAATGTGGAGCCCGATGTGGGGCTCAGACTCATGAACCATGAGATCATGACCTGAGCTGAAGTTGGACACTTAACTGACTGAGCCACCCAGGCAACCCTCATTTTGATGTGTATGTTTTACCACAACCTGTTTGAGAAAAGTGGATGATCTCCATTTTATAGGGAGCGAGGGAAATAGTATATGAGAAGCTAATGGGGTATCTTGGTGAGCTTTGCTTGGACTGAAAACTTGGAGGTGGCGATTTAATAATAAGATTTAGTCCTCAAACAAGGCACTTTACTTTTGGGTCTCCAGACCTATAAAATGAGAAGGTGACATTCTGTCCAGTGGAGTCACACAGTGTTAGCTTTTGGAGGAAACTTTGTTTGAATCTGTACAATTCTTTGAGTCTATATAATTCTTGTGTACTTTGGACTCAAATAGGCTTATGTGTCTTGGGCCCACTACTTACAAGACCTGCCAGCTTACCTCCCTTGTCTCAGCATATTTTATTATTTATAACATGGTGTCCTAGTTCCTCCTCTCTTCAGGGTTGTTTTGATGATAATGCATGTAAAGTACTTAGCTCTAAACCAAGGGTAGGTGGGATTCTCATTAATTGGTTCAAATCAGGGGTCACACAGGAAGCTGGGCCTGGGGGAGAACTCCAGCATCTTGACTCCCCTGAGCCCTGCTTTCCTTCAGCACACAGGCCATGTTACTGGGTTGAGGAAGATCTTACCGTGATGAGATGTCCTGACTTCTCAATAGAAACTATCAGCCTCATCAGGTTGTCATCTGTATGAAATATAGTGGCTTTAATCAGGAATTTGTTGTTTTCATGAGATAATTTCCTAAAATAACCGACGATGGTAGACTGAGCACCACGAGGGTAGGGCACCTGCTGCCTGCAGTTTTCACCTTGTACTGTGCAGGGGCTGGGATACCTGGGGTCGAGCATCATTTATTGTGTGAAGCAAGGAAGGAGTGAACAATCTCATTGAGCTGTAGAAAATGGGAATGAGAAGGGGAACGGGAGTTTTAAAATTTCAGTTTTGTAGGAAAGAGGAAATTGAGGCACCTCTTTGATCAGGTAGGTTAAGCCTACTTTCTTAATCACTGGGTCTTACAAATTGGGCATAATTTGCACCTTGAAGGTATTGCATATGTTCTTCTGTTAAGAACATATTTTTATTGTAAAGCAGAATTTTATCCACGTCAAGAATGTCTTCTAAATTAGAACATATTCATTCCTTTTTTGTGGTTTGTGTGTAGAGTCAAAACTTGTCAGGAAGGTTTAACAAAGGCTGGGCTTCTAACGTTGTGGGGTTCTCACTGGCAGCTGTAAACTTGCTGTAAGCTAGCCACGAGTACGTGTCTGGTTGTGAATCACAGCATGACCTTTCAGGGAAAACAAAACAAACCGCCAAACAACACTAATCAGTTTTTTTTTTTTTTTTTTTTTTTTTTTTGGTATCAGGATCGTAAACTCTAACTCTTAACAGTGTGTCAGGCCACTTGGAGCAGTTTGGGCAATTTCCTTTCCCTGTTTTCGTTTGTGCAACACATGGATATATATATATCCTTCTTTAATAACGTATTGTGGAAAAACATTAAAGTTTGTCTTCCACTAACTTAAGGTATATTGGTGGTTTCCTAATCATCGTGGAACTTTATAAAAACATAGATTTCTGAGTACCACTTAAATAGCCACTGAATCTGAATCTCTCAGAGAGTGAGACCCAGGAATCTCTTCTGAAGAGCACCTCGAGTGATTCTTTGATTAATCATATTTGGAAACCACTAAGACACAGAATTGTAATATTGTGTGTGTGTGTTTTTTTTTATTCATCCATTTATTCTTACCCATTTATCCATGTCTTATAGACTGTTTTTTTTTTCTTGTTTTTATTTATTTGTTTTGAAATATACAAGCGGGGGAGGGGGAGAACGAGAGGGAAGGAGAGGGGGAGAGAGTGAGAGAGAGAGAAAATTCCAAGCAAGCAGGCTCTGTGTTGTCAGATGCGAGCCTGGCGCTGGGCTTGATCCCAGGAACTGTGAGATCACTACCTGAGCTGAAATCAAGAGCCTGATGCTCAACCAACTGAGCCGCTCAGGCGCCCCCATTTATACATGTTTTCAGTAGATGACAATTGGTCACTCATGGGACATGATTTTCTTAAGAACTCGGTATAGAAACCAGAATTAGGACACAATCCTTGCCCGCTCCCACAGTCTGGCTTAGAAGTTTTTAACTTTTGGTTGTGCTTTAAAGGATTCACAAACTTCCCAAAAGTCACGGGCAGGAGATTTTGTGTACACACGTTTTTCTAGCTTTCATCAGACTCTCTAAGGGGTCAGTGACCCATAAAATGTTAAGAACCCAGGTCTAGTGCTTGTACAGCTGTTCAGCTGTTTTGAAAATGGTGGAAGAGGGTGATGTTTCTGTTGCCACCTACAATGTTTTTGACCTTTTGAGAGGTAATAACAGTTTGAGAATTGCGCCTGTTTTCTGCCCTACTGAAAATATTTGAAAAGAAGAACACATAGTGTAACACCTGGATTGTGGTCAGAAGAAGACCAGGGGCTATGGAAAATATCTCTTTGGTGAACTGCATCAAAGTTAAATGTTCGAGAGAGGCTCACAGTGAAGCAGCCCAGTGGTCACTCTCGTTGAAGAACCTCTTAGCCAGGATAGCATAGGCAAGGTGCACCCCACTCTTCTTACAGTTTATAATTAGCTGAATTATCAATAAAAATTTCCACCCCATGGATATACATAAAGACTAACTTATTTATGTTGAGTCCTACCCCCAGCATGTTCATTGAATTGCTTACTTCCAAAATAACTTTACCAGCTATACTGCTGGTTCATCCTTAGCTCCTAAAATCCCGACGTAACCCTGTTTATCACAGAACGGAATTAGATATTAGAGAAGTCCATCGTGAACTGCTGCAGAAGGTTTACTTAGCAAAATACTGGAACACCCCTTATGTATAATATTCTTATCCCTAAGGATAATTTTGTAATTCAATTTTAATTAAGGTTCTACTCTTCTCTTCTTGTGTCTTCATATGCTTCTTTGAGGAACAAAAATTCTTTAAATATTGAAGCTCTGGTAAGGCTACATTTTAGGGTTGGATAGATTTGGATGAACAGGGCAGTCAGTGGAATTAAATGTTATTAATGGGTAAAGTTCTTTGTCCATTTATTTGGATATTGTTCTTTTGGGGCCAGGAGGAAGTTAGAGACCATTATTGTCACTGAAGTCTTACAGTGTTTTTGTAGGCCGTTCAAATGTCTGTATTAACCTGTTTTGTACTTTTATATATAATGTCTTGCATTATTCATTATTTTTCAAAAAGTGAATATTTTATCTAAGTAGATTTTAACTTAATTGGATGGTGGTTATGTGTTCTAAGTCTTTATAGTCTTGCCATTGTTTACCATACTGAGCACATAATAGTAAATATTTGATTAATTGGATAGGTTGAATACCTTTGAGTCCTGGACTCTCAAGAGACCAGAAGATGGACTAAATCTGAAATAAGAACTTGATACATGCTTAGAAAGATAGGAATGTAAAAATGGGTTGGCAAGTCTGTCCCTTAGGCTTATATTTTATATTCTCTTGTTTCTTTAGTGTTCATAGAAAGCTGAGCCAGCTTATATATTTTTTAGTTCTTTCAAATCTTAAGCATTCAGAATTCCACAGTTACAACAGAATTTTATGTATGCACAACAATTAATGTTCATTTGGCAACTATTTAAATGGAGTGAAACTTGAGAGTTTTTTAAATTATTTCTTTTAAAAAGAAAGGAGATCTCACCCCAGACTTGATCACTAAAAGATATCTGCTAAGTAAACAGATGTTACCCTTCACTTGTCCTAATCAAATACACTCTTACCAGCTATATTTGGGTGGAGGGAATATTGGAGGCTTTTAATGAATGTTTGACTATTATCCATTTATCTTGAAAATCAGGATTCTTAGGCTTGAGGGAGAGGGATCAGAATGGTGAGTGGATTCATCACAAACTGTGCTGTGTGACAAGTGGATCTAGGAATGTTTCTCGTGCAGAAGAGGTGGTTCAGGGGATACATGGTGGCTGCCTTAAAGCATTTACAGGGTTGATTTCATGAAGAGGGGTTTAGATGCAGGTGGCCACTCCTCCTCCCATGGGAGGTACAATTAGGCATTCCATATAAAAAGAATACATTACTAATAGTGCTCTCTCCAGGTCTTGAATTCCAATTGCTGAAGGCATTCAAACACACTTATCACTCACCTGGATTATTGTGATGGGAGTTAACACCAGGAATTAGTGACCTTCCCAAAGAAACTATGATTATATGACTTTTAAAACAGAGTGTTCTAGAATAAGTCTACTCATGAGTAGTTCAAAGTCCCTATCTGCTCCTTGTACATTCGTATTCTTTTTAAAGGACTCTGTCTTAGGTGCTGTTTACTTAATTTCATGGTCGTCTTGTGTGTTGAATTGGAACAAAACTAAGTTTATCCACTCCTCCAGGTACGTAGGTCTCATCTCACAGTCTGAGCTCTTAAAGGGGAAGGTCATTTGAGAGCAGCATCTTGGCATATTCTTTATTGTCTGTGTGTTTGCAAATCAAAATGGGAATTGAGTTCACTAATTTGGCATAAGCATGTTTTCATTTGAAATCACTTAAGTGACATCTTTAAGGAAGCTATTCATGCTTTATTTACCATAGGGTTCCCCCACCTCTTTCCTTTAAACACCACCACCACCACCACCACCACCACCACCGCCGCCGCCGCCGCCACCACCACCAACAACACCCAGCCAGTTTCAAGGCTGAAAAGATATTTTGTGATGGCTGCAAACATGCCTGCGAGTAACAGTTTGGTCTTCAGTTACACCTCACTGTTGACCTAGACGGGGGCAATGTGGGGCAATGCGTTATTAGAGAAAATGGATATTTTGTAAGATGAGGGTTTTTTTTTTTTTTTTTTTTTTGCCGGGTGGGTGCGTGGGTGGGAACAGGGGGTAGAGTTGTGCACGTGGATCACTAGTACTAGAAAAGCTGAAATGAGTTCTTCAGCTCTGAAATACCAGAGGGCACTGTGGATTGATGTTCTGGCCCTAATTCAGCGTCCCATCTCTTCACATACTTGGCACTGATTTGTTCATCTCAGAACTGAAGTCTTAAGGATTAAGAGGGGAGAGAATAGAAATGCATCATTTTCTCTGCCAAAGGAGGTACTTAAACTAGGAAAAGAGGAGGGGACGTTAACAAATCAAGCCTTGGCAAGGAAATCTGTCATGAATCAGCAATGACTTGGAAAGCCTCTGTAGCCTTATTTTACAAAACTAAACATTTGCCACTACCAACACTTGTCTCTTACTTACCTTTAGGATCAGCTTCAGGTCCCTCTATGGAGGGAATGAATTCTTTTTTTGCCCATTTTGACAACATTAGGTAATTAATTTACAAGGAGCTCAATTAGACTCCGGCCCATACAGTGTTGTGCATGGCCTTTTTAAGAGCCTTTGTTTTGATGCTAATTGAACTGGTTGTAGCAGAGACAGCCAAACAATTTACATTTATCTTTGGCAGGACACAAGGGCTCTCCCTTGGTATGGACAGCTGTATTTTCTTTTTTCCTTCTACCAAGTTTGGTACTAAAGTGCTGTGTGCTTATTTTAATTTTCTAATTTAAAAAGCTTTGAAAATGACAAGAGCCACATATATTGTAGACAAATTGGAAGATTTAGATAGATAAGGAGAAAATAAAGATCATGGATAATCTTAATACTGAGAGGAAACTAGTCACAACCTGGCATTTGTCTTTTTGTAATTTCTCCCCATATAAGGAAGTGCATGCATCTGTATACATACATGTTTATTTATTTATTTTTTTTATAAAAGTGGGATCACACCATATAAACATATTGGTAATGTCCTTTTTTCTACTTAGTAAGTTGTAAATACCTTGACATTTCATAAAAGATTATTCTGCATTTAATAGCTGCATAGTAGTCTGTTATGTGGATTTACCAAAACATACTTAACCAATCTGTTATTATTGGATACTGAAGCTTATTCTGTTTTTTTTTTTTTTTTAATATTATAACCAGCGTTTGACATATATTCTTATTACTAAGTCTTTGTTAGGTTCTTTAATTATTAGCAACAGGCAAATTACTAGATACTGAGTTACTTGGATAAGGGCATGCATGTTTTTAAATTTTTTTTTGATGTATACTGCCTAATGGTTGTACCATGTTTCGCACTGACATGCAGTACATGTGAGCTTTATGTTTATTCTTGATACACAGAGTATTGAAAGCCTTGACTCAGGGGTGGGTTAAATCCTGATCAATAATTTTGCTCTTGCTCCTAAAATTTAGATCAGCCTTGTATATTTTATATTCCCAACATTAGGTCAGTGTTTTCATTCATTCTTGTTTTCTTGTTTTGAAGAGGTATAGAATAAAAAAAGCAAGTGGCTGCTTCATTAAGACAGAAGTGGTCTGTTTTTCCCCAGGGAAGACTCTGAAGCAACTTTTTCCGTATGAATAAGAACTGACCTAAAGAAATAGACTAAAATCAAAGCAGGAAGTGGATAGCTTTGCCCAGTGTATGAAAAATAAATTTGTATTTTTTTTTTCTAAATGGTTATTTATTTTGAGAGAGGCACTCGTGTACGTGAGAACAAGTACAGGGGAGGGGCAGAGAGAGAGAGAGGGAGAAAGAGAGAGAGAGGGAGAGAGATTCCCAAGCAGGCTCTGCATGCTCCGTGCAGACCCCAACGCAGGGCTCGATCTCACGAACCTTGAGATCATGACCAGGGCTGAAATCAAGAGTCAGATGCTTAACCTACTGAGCCACCTAGTCACCCTTGTTTGTACCTTCTTGAGGTGGTAAAGTCCATGCCTAGGGGAGCAAGATGATAAACTCTAGCATCTCCATTAAGGGTAGCCTTGGAGAAGCCATCACAACATTTTGTCTAAATTTTAGAGTATCTGCTGCATTATTTTGTAGTCTTCTTACTTGTTTAAACCGCTAGGCTATGGGGCGCCTGGGTGGCGCAGTCGGTTAAGCGTCCGACTTCAGCCAGGTTACGATCTCACGGTCTGTGAGTTCGAGCCCCGCGTCAGGCTCTGGGCTGATGGCTCAGAGCCTGGAGCCTGTTTCCGATTCTTTGTCTCCCTCTCTCTCTGCCCCTCCCCCGTTCATGCTCTGTCTCTCTCTCTGTCCTAAAAATAAATAAACGTTGAAAAAAAAAATTAAAAAAAATAAACCGCTAGGCTAGAATTCTCAAGAGTTGGTGTTGAATCCTATTTGCTGTATTTGCAGTGTCTGAATGTTGGACATGCCGTCAGACAAATACCAGGTGCTCATTGCTCACTGAATGAATAAAAGGACAGATATGCAGAAGAAAGATTGACATTTTGCTCAGGAGCAAGTTAACGATCCAAGCAGAAGTTGGAGTTCTCTCATCAGTGTCTTCCCCAGATTCTTACAGTACTAGGATTGCATGTTTTTCCCAGGGTGGCACTTGTATGATTGTATTTAAAATCAATAGTAAAATTCTCATTTTATCTATAGTACAGCTTCCCTACCCCCTCTTTTTCTTTTCTGGTAACATCAGCCTCAGTGTTTGTTGAATTCAACACACACTCAACTCACATTTCTTTTTTCCTTTCTCTCTTTCTTTCATATTTTCACCTCTCCAATTTCATTTTCCGTTGACGTTTTAACTTAGTCCAAGCAGTATTGCCATCTGGATGTCAAAATGCATTGAATTGACCTCTTATCTGGAGATCCAAGTGAAGGTCTCACCTGCCCAGGAAATGAGGGATTTAACCAGGAATGGAGACAGGTAAAGCAGAGGCTCCTCCCAAGGCTCAGGTGCTGTCGGTTTCCAGCCGGTGCTTTGGTTCGCGGTGGGGTGCAGATGTGCATTGTTTTCCCGTGGAAAGCAGCTCCTGAATACTGTTTCTGTTGGGAACTTCTCATTTTGCCAGTGCCAAATAATGTCTGCAACAAAAGTTGGCTTCAGGGCAAACCAGGAGAAGGAGGGAATTAAAGAGAAGCTTTAACATTCCTGTGTTTTAAATTTTTCCTGTGACTATAGCCTTTTCCCCTTCTTAGTGAATTACTGCAGAGTTTTATTAAAATTTTAAGTTCTGGAAATTAGACACCATGGTAGTTAGGCCAGCATGGGATACTGTACTCTTAGGTTCCATAATATTTCATAGTACATCTCTTTATTGTATGTTAAATGATAGGGAAGTATAATAAAATGTGCCTAGAGAGTACTTATCTATTTTATGTCCTGTAACATTCAGTACTTGATGCAAATGTAGCAGATCTCAACTCAGAAAGGAACAAAACTGGTTATAGCTCAAGAAAGGGATGACAGCTTCTTTGTTGATAGCATAAGTTCACCAGAATCATGGGATTTGAGACCGTAAGGGGCCCTCATAACATCTAGTCCAATTCTTGCTTTTAAAGATGGGGAAAGAATTAGCCACTGGTCCCGGGTCATTCAGCAGGTGAGGGGGAGAGCTGGGGGCTAAACCCAGAACAGAGCACCCACTCTGCTGTGTTTTACATTATCTGACCATGGTGGAAACATTTAGTCAATCTCTCTTTATTATTTTATTTTTCTAAGATTTTATTTTTAAGTAATCTCTACACCCATCATGGGGCTTGAACTTACAACCCTGAGAGATCAGAAGGCACATGTCATTCCGACTGAGCCAGCCAGGTGCGCCTGGTCTAATCTCTCTTTAAAAGAGCATACTATTTGATGTTTTGTTGGCTTGAAACATGTTGTTGTGCCCAAGGGCTCCCAAAGGGCTGCTTGTTTTCCTGGTGGCCCAGGTTATTCCATGCTTCTCTGAGGGCCGCTTGGGCTGTGATGGAAATGAAAGCTGTGTTGGGACGGTGCTTAGAGAATTGTCTCTGATGAACTGGCTTCTTACCTTATAAAGAACGCACAGGAAAGACAGACAGGGAATTGTCATTTCATAAGACTGTTGACTCTGGACGGAGAGAAGCCCGGGTGGCAGATGGTCACAGCCCTTTGCAGCTGCGTTGCTGTCGTTGCCATCTCTTTGCGGCCTTAGATAACCGGGAGTCTTCGGTTCTTTATCTGTGTTCCTGGATTCACAGTATGATCTGGGTCAACACTTTACATCTTCAGCCTCAGTTTCCTCTCAGGAAATTCCAGGGGGGTTACATGAATGATTTCTAAGGTACCTTTCAGGTCTTGCATAATCATTCTGTGAAAATGAGTATGTTTATAGAAGTTTATCCACAAGATTGAATAACCAAACATGGATTTCTAGCGGTCCATTTTATTGCTGTTTTGATTGGTTTTCATGGGAATTTGGAAAATGTCTACAGACTTTACTGTGATCAAGCTGCTAGCAGTTATTCACAGAACACACACCAGGTGCTCGGGGCTATAAAAGAAATAGTGTCCAGCCTGAGGGAGACCAGAAAGGGTTCTTTATCTCCCAGGCTGGGGATGGAGGGCATTCTTCCCTGCCACTGGATTTAAGCTCTTTTGAGTGCAGGGCCTTTGTCTGTCTTTTATAGTGCAGGGCTCAGTAAATATTGGTTTCATGAATGAAACAATGAATCCACTTGTCAGTCTTGCTTGTATTTGCCCAAGATGTCCCACTGAGATTCATTGTTTTCTTCAACTTTTAAATGCTGTTAACTTGAATACCTTTTCCAGAAAGTATTCTTCACCTTCCATGGAAGATTGCTGAGGCTAAATGAAAAATCCATAAATACTACATTCCTTTCTTGGAAATACATTTCAGTATCAGCATATTGAAAGCAATGAGATGTCTGCCTTAAAATAACTTTGTTTGACCCAACGTTTCCCAAATGTATTTGAACTTGGAATCCTATCCTTTCCATTCCTCCTGGAATCGTTGTTAATATCCTTGTAGAGCTCTAATCTGTGAAAGAGAAAGTTGGATTAGCGAGTAGTAATAGGGAATAAATAGTAGCAGCAACATTGGTTGAGAATAATTAATTCAGCACTGATGGAGCATATATGTTAAGCACTGCTTCTGGCGGCCCTGTGTGAAATCAGGTTAGACGTGTTGGTTTTTTTTTCTTTTTCTTTTTCTTTTTGAAAATGACTGTCTGTGCTTCATTGGAGATTGAAGGTTAGGTGATAGGAGATTAAAGGAAGTTGTAAGTGACCTAATAGCTATTTTACAGTTACGAAACTTGAAGTTTTAACTGGTGTCAAGGGCTACCCTGCCAGGTACTGCAGGGAATAATGATGAAAGGGGTCTGTGTCTGCTCCTTCAGGAGCTGGCTGTCCAGTGGAGGAGACAGACATGTAAACAGATGATAGCAGTAATGTACTCAAATGTGTAAGGAGCAGAAGTAGGACAGAGGAAGGAATGGTACTTTTCCCCAAATTTAAAACAGACTTGCTGTTTATACGATAAGCCAAAACCAAATTGACTGGAACCCCTCTGGATCTTCTAGACAAAATTCTGCTTATACATCCAGACTGTAATGACTAACTAGGCTTCTCCATGCTTTCCTGGTTCCAGAATTAATCACATCATCTGTAATCCCATCAGAGCCTTGCTTACACCCGTCTTGGGCTTTATCACAATCTGCCTTGTATGTGAATGACTTGAGGGCATAGAGGATCATCTTTGTCCCTCCATGTTTGGGCCCAGCTTGAAGCAAATAGGGCAGTGCATAGGGCAGTGCGTATCAGCGTTCTGCTTAGACTCGGGGCAAGGCATTGGGGCTGTGAAAATTACTCACTGTATGGAAATCAGTAAATAAAAACAAGTTTCATACAAGCCATAGATTGAGAAGGTGGTAGTGTTATTAAGAGTATGGCTCCTTTCCATAGCTTTTTTCCCCCTATGATGCCTAAATGTGACTTAAATTTCCAGAAGGCAGTACATTTTTGTAGGAGCTCAGCAATTCCACGTCATGAAGTGTTTTTATTTCATGTGAACATTTTGTAGTCTTTTTGTTTTTTTCAGGACCTTCTCCTATATTCTGTATTTCATCTGGACTGTCCTAAGAATAAGTTCAGTTTTTGGTACTCTGTTCCCCACTAGTGGTTGTGTTTGTTGCCCAAAGTCAAAGTGTTGATGGATGACATTTCCTGTTAAAGTATTTGCAGCCATATGCAATGTGGGGCAGAGTGATTCCCAGTATGGTGCAGTGGAAATAACTAAACTGGAAGTCAGCCTGACTCGCTTTTGTAGTAAGTAGTTCATTTTCTTTTGTGACCTTGGGCAAGTTTCTTAGCCTTCCAATAACTGAGGAGGTTGGACCAGAATTAGCACAGCCTCTTCTCATGCTGACATTCCATGATTCTCTGGGGGAGGATTCAATTCCATAGAGGTTTAAAGTGGATACATTTGTAGGTTAAATGGCTTTGTTCATTGAGGTTTTTTTTCCCCCCTTTACTCCGTTTTGGAGCAATATGACTGCATGTCACGGAGGAAAACCAAATTACCTAGAATTCTCAAAAGACCGCAGTTCTTATCCTATTTTTTATTTTGAGGGGAAGGGGAAAAAAAGGCAAAACAAGCTTGTCTATATCCGCGAATTAAGACAAATTCATCCATTTTTTACATACACAGTGTACATACCTGTATTCAGTGAGGTGCTGCAGACTCTTAATTGAAGAGGAAATACTTGGTTGGGTTTGCCATCATAAATCTAGGGAGAATTCTGTGTGATCTGTTTTGAGTATTTTCATCTAGAGTTGAGACAAAAAGTTGTCTTGGGTGGAGAGGCTTTGTTACAGGAAGTTGGCTTCTAGTTTTATGATGAATGTACTGTGTATCCTTGGGTACCTCACTGAACCTTTCTGAATTTCAGACAGAATGCTATCATTCTGATTATAAACAGCTCTGTAATTAGACAATTCTGGGCATTTGTTTCAGGTTCCTTCCTGTTCTTTTCCTTGAAAGATTAACAACATCCCCATTTCTACTCCCACACAATCCCAGACAATTGTTGATTTGTGAGGGAAAAGAATTTTAAAACACTTTAAATGGTACACTCAAGAAAATTTTATTAGTTGTCTATCGCTGTATAACAGTATTGCCGCAAGCTTCAACTTTTTGTAGCGTAAAATAACATCTGTTTATTATCTCTTAATTCCTGTGGGTCAGGAGTTTGGGCAGAGCTTAGCTGGGTCCTTGGCACAGCTGCCATCAGGATGTTGCAGGACTGGGACTCATCTGAATGCTTGTCTGGGGAAGGATATCCTACCAGGCTTGCTCAAGTTGTTGGTGGAATTCATTTCCTTGCAGCTGTAGGACTGAGGGCCTTGTTTGCTTGCTGGCCGGGGGCTCCCTCTGCTCCTTGAGGCTGCCCACATTTCCTTGTCACGTGGGGTTACCCCACATAGCTGCTCACTTTCTCTTAGCCAGTTAAGGAGTATAAGGCAGATACAGATATTGTAGTCTTCCGTGCTGTAGTCGTGTATATGTAATCATGCACATCTGTCATTTTTGCTGCACCCTACAGGTTAGAAGCAAGTCACAGGTCCCTCCCACACTCAAGAAGGAGAGAGGATTGCACAAGGGTATGGACACTGGGAGGTGAGGATCATGGGGGTCACCTTAAGAGTCTGTCAGCCACACATATGAGAGACAGAAGCCATGTTGAAAATTTTTTGTTTATGTTTTCCTGTGGATGTATGCTAAAACATTGTACTTCACCAGAGAGCCTCAGTAAACATGGATCAACTGAAAATCCTACTCAGATCAAGCTACCTGCCCGCAGTGTTTTTGTACCGTGCTCTTTTTTAATTTGTCTAATTTATTTTACTTTTTGACTTCACATACTGGTGAAGGCAGGGTTTGAAGCCCATTCATCTTTTTGCTTCCCTGCCCAGCACAGCACATGCAGGTATTAGGTGCTCAGTGTTTGTTTAAGGATTGTAGCAGCATTGAGTTAATTCGAAGAAGGTCTCTGCCACAGACTGAATTATGTCCCCCTCAAATTCATATATCATAGCCCTAACCCCCAGTGTGATGATATTTGGAAATAGGGCCTTTGGGAGATTTTTAGATTTGGGTCAGATGATGAGGATGGGGCCTTCAGTGATGGATTAGTGCCCTTATAAGAAGAGGTACCAGAGAGCTTCCTCTCTCTGCCTCCTCCTTCTTTCTTTCTCTCCCCACCTCGCACCCCCATATGACTTTAGGGCACAGCATGTAGGTGCCTGTCTACAAGCCAAGAAGAGAGCACTCACCAGAACCCGACCATGCTGACCCCTTGATTTTACACTTGATCTTAGCCAAAAGGCCGAGAAGCGATTGACCCCTTGATTTTAGACTTCTGGCCTCTAGAACTGTGAGAAAATAAATGTCTGTTGTTAAAGCCACCCAGTCATGGCACGTCATCCTGGCAGCCCAAGCTGATTAAGATAGTCCCCCCACATCACCCTTTTGTTCTGTCTAGAGAGAGAGATATACAAAGGTTACAGAATGGCAGTGATCTCCTGGCAGCCACTGAGCCAGGCAGAGTGGTGTTTAATTTCAACCATTTCTATTTTGTTTTCTTTTCTTTCTTTTTTTTTTTAATGTTAATGTTTTTTAGAGACAGAGAGCATGCCCTCCTGTGCACATGTGTTGAGCAGGGAAGGGGCAGAGAGAGAGGGAGAGAATCACAAGCAACAGTGACAGACCTGGGGCCAACCCCATGGCACCAAACCTCTATGTGAGGCTTCATCTCACCACCATGACCTTGAGATCACGACGTGAGCTCAAATCAAGAGTCAGATATTTGACTGAGCCCCCCAGGTGCCCCTCAACCATTTCTATTCTTTATTGACTTTCAGTTGTAACTAATTGTGGAGGGCCCCTGGGTTTTTTCTTTTTTGTTTTTTCCTGGGCAAAATGATGATTCAAAACATGCTGCCTTTGGTTTTTAAGTGTTGTGCTGCCAAACAGGAACACCTAATGGAACCAAAATGTTGCTCCTGAAAAGCCTTGATGGTGGGAATTTCTATAGTGAATTTTTAATTTCTTCCTGAGGCTTACTTACCTTTCTTTTTCTTTTTCTTTTTTTTAACTTTAACAATTCATTTGTTTTTTCTTTTGGGCTCAGTACTGCTCCCCCAGTTTTCTGCCTTTCTGACTTTGGACAGCTTGCTTCTTCTCTGGGTTCTTCCTTAATGCAATTGGGATACTCATGCGTATCTAAAAAGAAGGAAATAGTTAAGGAAAGCTCTAGGCACAAAATTTGAGCTCACTGAATGACAGTTTGACTAACCGTAGGAGAATGACTAACATGTGACATTTATTTTTTCAGTTTCGTTCGTCAAGCGAGCAGTGGCATGGTGTAATACGTTATTGATCTCAGTGAGTAAGAGAATTGGGGAAAGGAACCAAGAAAATCTCACCATCTTCCTTCTGCTTGAAAACAAATCTTGAATTCTTGAACAGGGATTTTTTTTTTAAGTGTTTTTAAGCCACATAAAATTTTTTGTTTTTAATAATTGCCGTCAAAATTATCAAGCACTGAGGGCCATATTTTGATCTGGCATTTAATTATAATGGAAAGACTCACAAGTGATTCATAGGAAGGATTTAGAATTCTATCCCTTTCATGTTATAGGAGACTGAAAGCATCATACACTGACTGACATACAATCATATGGAAGAGAGGGAACAGGAGTCATAAATCTTACCTTTTATACAAACTCAACATTTCCAGTGATTTCATTGAAACAAACACTAAACAAATTAGACCTATGAAATCCACCTTAGGGTCAGGCTGACCCCCAGGGCATGCGACATCACTCTGCACTGAAAGGCTTAGGAGTCCTGCGTCAGATCCTCAGTGTTCAAAACTCAGCTTCTGAGTTAAGGGAGGATTGTGTCGGTTTTGGGGCCTGGAGGAAAGATGGAGTGGAAAGGAGACTTCCAGCCTGGGGCTCCTCCTGTTCTCTCTGGGTTTAGGGTCTGTTAAAACACATTTAGACCTCTGATTGGCAACATGCAAATAAATAGCAGTGGCCCTAATTGAAAGGGAGGAGACCAAACCCGGACCAAAGGTCAGGACTTTACAGTGATGACTAGTGTCCTGGGGGTGTGAACTGAAATGGTCTGGTTCCCTCCCCCCCCCCCCCCCCCCCCCCCCCCCCCCCCCCCCCCCCCCGCCCTTCCCTCTTTCTGGGCTTGGAAATCCTGGAAGGAAGCAGGAACGGACCATTTACTAAACTAAGATGTGATGTGAATTGTTCCTGGGTGGACTGAGATTTCAGAGGAGGGGAACACCCTCCAAGCCTTTTTTACAGTAGTATATTACAACCTGACTGCTACCTGCAGTTTGCCAATTACCCAATTATGACACAAATTTGCACATTTTTTTTTTTAAAGTAGGCTGCTACTATTCTTCCTTATACAAGGATTTTAGTCACTGTACATCTTGTGTCTTTAAATAATGTATTAGGAACATTTTCAAGTCTGTAAGTGCTTTTTTAATGAGAGTGTGAAGATTTTAATGGGACTAGATTGCTTTTCATGACATTTCAGAGTGACTTAATTGTAACAATGTTGAGAGGCTGTATTTTAAAGTTTGCTAAGTATGTCTGCTGTGGATTATAGTCAGACACTTAAAAGGATGGATGGATGGATAGTGGAACCAGATAGCTTTTTCCTTACTACTTTCCTCCAATTATTAGCTCTTTGCAAATATTGTTGCACCAAACCAGGCACAGGGCAGGGTTCTCGTGAACCTTTTAATTTTAAAATAGGAACGGAGACTAATTACTGAAGCTAGCTGAGATAGTTTCAGAGACAAGTTCTTCCTCCCAGGGCATTTCCGGTTTCCTTTTACAGAGCCAGGAGGCCAGGCCATCTTTCCTTGTCTGTATTCCCTGTTAGTTCCTGAGCTTCCTTGTCTGTTGGCTTTAAAAAAGGTACCTATCTTGGGTCTCATTTTTTCAGATATTTTAGTGGGTGTTCCTAAAATATTGTCACTTCCAGATAACCATTTACTTTTTTAATGATAAGAATTTCAGACTCTTTGTGAAACTTTTTTTCTTGTCTTCAAAACAAGAGTTATTCAGAGGTCTTTTCCTGCACAAGTGTTCTTAGGATTCTGGAACCTGTAGCCAACTTTTCAGATTAGATCAGATGGTTGGTCAGACAGTTAGTTTCCCAAACTACTCTTAGTGAGTTTGTATTGGTTTCCCAGGATCAGGGCTGCTGCAACGAAGTACTAGGGGCCCGGTGGCTTGAGGCAGCTGAAATCCATTCCCTCACAGTGCGGGAGGCTGGAAGTCTGAAATCCAGGTACCAGCAGGGCCTTGCTCCTTCTAAAACCTGTAGGGGACAGGTTTGCCTCTTGGACCTAGCTTCTGGCGGTTTGTGGGCAGTCTCTTGTTTTCCTTGGCTTACAGCTGTGTGACACCAGTGTCGGCCTCTGTGGTCACATGGTATTCTCCCCGTGTGTGTCTGTCTTCACACGGTCATCTTCTTAGGACATGAGGCATATATTAGATTAGGGGCCCACCCTGCTCCGCCGTGACCTTGTCTTAACAAATTACACCTGCAGCAACCCTGTTCCCATAAAGTTCCGTACCAAGGTGCTGAGAATTAGGGTTTCAACATACTTTTTTTGAATGGACAGAATTCAACTCATGACAAGATTCTGCTTTAACGAGCACGCAGGAGATTCTGATGCAGCCAGTATTGGTTCTCAAAGTGGGGTTTCTGGCCTATTTACACAAAATTCATCAGGAGCACTAAAGAAACTGTGTACATATATGTATACAGATGGTTTAAGGAAGAAAAAGAAACCCAAGACTCATGTACTCACTACCCAGATTAAGAAGTAAAATATTGTCAGTACCTTCAAAGGCCTTAGAAAGTTGTAGGTTCTCCTCTGAGGGGGTAGGTAGGTCAAGGAGATTTAGAATAGCAAGGAGTATTAGAATTCAGGGTTTTTGGGTTTTTTTTTTCCCCTTTATCACGAGGTATATTTTTAAGTTGGTTTAGAAAACTTAACTTTGGAGTGGAATGAGTTTTTTTTTTTTTTTCTGTTACAGAAAAGATTCAAGAAAAGGCGTGACTTTTTTCACAGTGTGGTGAAATAGTTATTAGCTCCTCTTATTTTTGGGATGGTTTCCTGAAAAAAAATTCTCACCTATAATTTTCTGAATTAGTTTAGACCTGTAGCTGAGAGAGACTTAACAGTGGTGCACACTTGGATTAGTGGGAGGAAGGTGTGCATGTGTGATGTAAGGAACCTATTATTGATTATGTTCCTTATAGTCCTTTCTCCTGGGAATTTTGTGAAGCTTACTATCTGCTAGATAATTTTAAGTTTGAAAATGCCTTGAGTTCCTTGGGGGAAGCTGTTACATAAATGTAAATAAATTATGCAGCACCTGAATTTGGTTGTTCATCATTTTTTATAGTGTGTTTTAATTAAGAACTTAGCACTATTTAAGTTGGATGGCTGGGGAAAGATCTTAATCGCTCACACATGGTTGAATAAGTAGGCAGGAAGGAGTATCATTTAGGCTGGAACCCATGAAGGAATAAATGAACAGGACCTCTTCTGGAAATCTGTCATTTTCCATGATGCTCACTGAGCTAAAGCTATGGATTAATGTCTCCTCCCCTGTGCTTACATGGTGCTGTTAGAGAATCAGCTTTTTTTTTTTTTTTTTTGCCTGTTTACAGACTTTCAGATACCTTGGACCTCTCTGGTTTTCCGTCCAGAATGAGTGGGAGACCTTTTCTTTTTTAAAAAAAAATTTTTTTTAACACGTACTTATTTTTGAGAGTGAGAGAGACAGAGCATGAGTGGGGGAGGGGTAGAGAGAGAGGGAGACACAGAATCTGAAGCAGGCTCCAGGCTCTGAGCTGTCAGCACAGGGCCCGACGAGGGGCTTGAACTCACAGACTGCAAGATCATGACCTGAGCTGAAGTCAGACGCTTAACCGACTGAGCCACCCCAATGCGAAACCTTTTCTTATAAAAAGGAGTTTGTCTTGCTGTGTACCTAGCTGTCTAGGTACTCGAGGAGCAAGAAGGTACTTGACAAACGACTTTGACTTCTGGTATGCTGCATTTCTAAAACTGGCCAGAGGAGCTGGGTGCCAAACTACCTCCTCTTACCTGTCACACAGAGCTTTGTTCCAGTGGGTGATACCACTCCAGGACTCCTGAAGCGTGCAGCTAGGAAATGGTTGCCAATACTCCTGGGTCCCGTTGTGCCTCCTTGGTTTGCTGTGTTGTCAGAGTCTCACTGTGTGCATGTTTTGCCTTATTGCTCTGTGAACAGTCACCTTATCTTCCTTCTGATGGCTGACCTCAAACTTGCAACCTTTCTCACTCAGTCATCATATCTTCTAGCACCTGGTCTATGCTGATTGTAGGCACATGTGAATTACACAGAGTTTTCAATGCTGTGGAGCTATATGGTGGAAGACAAAGATTAAAAAAAAACAAAAAATCAAAACCAGTAGCCAAATACTTATAATTGGATGAAGGGTAAAAAGGATAATCATAGACTCTTTGAGAGTATGTACTGAGGGGAACCTAGCCAGTCTTGGGTGTTTTGAAGAGTGACATTTGAGCAAAGTCAAATGGAGGGTCGCTGAGAATTAGCAGGGAAGGAGGAAGGGAAGGGAACATTGTCTTCTAAGAAGTATACTGTGAAATTATTATTTGTTTCTTTCTCTTCCCCACATGGTTTTATCCATCCAAAGTGGGCCAGTAGTGTTGTGCTTTGTCAGGATGATTAACTCATTAAATTGGGCTCTTGGCATGCTGTCTCTCTAAATTGTGTTCTAGTAACCTTTTTGGAAACCTAGTGCTATCTACAGTCCCTTGTTTTGTGGCTGGAGTTGGCTCAGGGCTTGGGAAAGATACACTTGCTGAAGGAAGTCTTTCTCTGCACTCTTCCTGTCTGTAAGAGACAAAGTGTTAATATGTCATACTTTTTAGATATAATTTCTCAAACTTCTGACTTCAGAATCACCAGGAGCCTGTTAAAAATGCACTTTTCGTAGCTTTTCATCCCAGACCTGCTGACTTAGAATCTTAGCAGTAGGTCTCCCTGGCCATTGTCACACACTCTATAGAGAGCCACTGCCATGATGGTATGGATTACCAATGGGTCATTCAAACCTTAAAGAGGGGCTTTTCATCATCGTATTTAAAAAAAATTTTTTTAATGTTTATTTAATTTTGAGAGAGGGGTGGGGGGGGGGGCAGAAAGAGGGAGACACAGAATCCGAAGCAGGCTCCAGGTTCCAAGCTGTCAGCACAGAGCCTGACATGGGGTTCGAACCCACAAACCATGAGATCATGACCTGAGCCAAAGTCTGGCACTTAACTGTCTGAGCCACCCAGGTGCCCCTTCATCATTTTAGCCCCACTGGGCCCTGTCTGATTACCCACCATCTCTCACCATCAGGACCGGCTATGTAATTGGCGGGGCCCAGTGTGAAATGGATGCACAGAGCCCCTTGTTGAAAAATTAAGAACTTCAAGAGGGTGACAGCCGAGCATTAAGCCAAGTGTGGGGCCCTTCTGGGTCATGACCCTGGGAAACTGCACAGCTCTGGGAGACCCAGGAAGCTGGCCTGCCACCACTTCTCTTTGCCTTTTTAAAGTGAACTGCTTATTGCTCCCTGTGTACTATGCTGTTTTTTGCCTTTGTCCCCTGGCTGGCATAGTGTGAAATGCAAGTTTTCACCTCTTCTGTCTCACCCTGGCTTACCTCACTTCCTGGTCCTGTGCAGATTGCCACTGCAAGACCTTGTCCTTTGAGCACCCGCTCTTCCTCACCCTTGGATTCCCTGCCCTAAGCTGGGGCTCTGCTGCTGTTTCCTCTTAAGTTTGCTGAATAAAATACTTTCGTCTGAATGCTTTGCTTAAAGCCTTCATAAGGTTAGGGACCACTGGGAGTGTAGATTCAGTTCGGAGTGAGGTGTTGGAGGCAGTGTTGTCCCCAGGAGCATTAGGTGAAGGGCCTGCGCATGACTGGTATGAGAGAGACAGTGTGAGGAACAAGGAGGAAACAGACTTAGGACATATCTGGCAGCTTGTATCCTCCACATTTGACACATTTGGTAGTTGCTACCCTACCTCTGGTAACCAGGGTTTCATTTTTGGATCTCTCGTTGACCTCTGAGTTCCTGGGAACAACAGCTTGCTTTCTCTCTCTCTCTTCATTCCTTTATGTTTGTTTATTTTGAGAGAGAGCGAGCATGTGTGAGCAAGCAGGGCAGGCACACAGAGGGAGAGAGAGAGTCCCAAGCAGGCTCTGCACTGTCAGCAGAGCCCAATGTGGGACTCAAACTCACGAACCGTGAGATCATGACCTGAGCTGAAATCAAGAGGTGGAGGCTTAACTGACTGAGCCACCCAGGCGCGCCAAACAACAGCTTTTTCTAAGCCGCTTATGCTCAAATGTGCTGGTAGCGAAACCTGTGGGAATGTTTCTTGTGGTAGGAAGGTGACCATTTTGCTCAGTGGTTAATACTTGAAATGAGACATTCCTGGATTGTTAGAGCTACTATGTTCTGGAGAATTCCCCAAAGCTGGATGCACTTGGTAAATGAAGTTTTGACTCCTGTGGGCTGAGAATCAGGCACTGCCTGGTATATGTAAAAGGACTGAGGATTCATAGAGGCAGCTATGAATTTAGGCAAGAGGTCTGTGATGCCTCTTCATGTCAGAGATGGACAAGCAACCAGAAGTTCAGAGAACTGAAGCAGCATATTCAAGGTTGATTTAGATATTTAATGTGTGAGCTGGCACTGGAATCCACAAATCCTGTTCCTCCTGAGGCCTCAGTAAATATTTGTTCAAAGATTGTTCTGTTCTTACTTTGAGGCTTATCATCTGGCCTTGACCTGATGGAGTTAATGGAATGAAATATGTGCTTCTCTTTGAAATTGTTTTGAAGAGTTGAAGTGGACAGATTGTCGAAACAGTGCTGTCTAATTGAAACATGCGAGCCACATATGCAATTTAGAAGTCTTCAACAGCCACATTAAAAAAGTAAAAACCAGCTGACATTAATTTTAGTAATTTAACCCAATATATCAAGTTTTAAAGCGTTTCAACTTAACTGTTTACATATACTTATAGAGATATATATATGCATATATAAATATTGAGATACTTTCTTTTTTTCCCTTGAAGGTACTGTACTGCATGGTGCAGGTCTAGAATATGCTAGCCTACACATTTAATTTTTATTTTCCCTTCCTTTCTAGGCTGCTGTAACCCATACTGGTTAACACAGGAGCTTGTGATTGCTGTGAGGGGGGAAGCTGGAGGGTTTGGGATGTAAGCTGACTTGTTAGCTTTCATGCACCAGTTGAAGGAGTCAGACAGCCTCAGAATGCTCCATTAGGGGTTTGCTATAGACCTCTGTCTTTCTGCTGGGCATCTGAGGTAGCGTTTGCAGCCTCTTAGGGGACAGAAACCACCTTGTCTGGAGACATGTGCTGTCAGTGAAGAAGAATCTCTCTGCTGTTGAGTCAGCCTTGGCTTTGACCTCCTGTCTGCACAGAGAGCTTACTGCTGAATTTGACCCCTGCTCCTCTTAAATGGAATCCAGAAAGAAGGTGTGGGTTTTGAGTAAGATTACTAATTGTCAACCAGTGAAGTCTTACTTGTGCCATTTAAATTAAAATCTAAGCATCAGGTAGATAGTATAATCATTTCTTAGCCTAGGTAGATCATAGAAACTAGCAAATTAAGGCAGCAAAAGATCCACATGCCTACTTGTCAGGTCTGCACTTATTTCTGAAGGAAAGCTAGCACATATTTGGTCCACAGGGTATGGTTTGAATGGAGGTTTTTCCTTCATTTTTAGATCACTGCTCAAAGTCCACTGACAGAATACAGGAGACAGCCTTGATTAGATTAGGCCAGATTGGATTAAATCGAATGGTTAAAGCCTTTGGAGCCTCCAGCTTGTAGGAGACACCATAATGGCCTTCATAGCATCCCTAAATCCTATTAGGTAAGTTAATCTTATTGAAGAATTTAGGTCTGCATAAAGCAGCATTGCCCTTCTACTCTCTGCGGTGGTCTCTGGCTGTTAAGGTGAACTGACAGATACTAACTTTCTTGGAATAGGTTGGTTTTGTTGGTTTGGGGCAAGTTATCCTAAACGCTTTGAGAGTAGATACCTCTCAAAGGTGGAGACAGAGGTGTTTGGTAGAGACAACATTCTGTGGAGGAAAATAGTCTCTTTGGCTTGGTGTCTATTAGTGTCTGTGCCAGGGATGTTTTTAGCCCCGGTTGGGGGAAAGAGAGTCAGGAGAGATGTGTCTAAATAGTTGTAAAATCGGCTGCTGTGTCATTATGGCAGGTGTGGGGGAGGATGGATGGGTGGGAGCTTTATTTTTTAGCTTTGTGAAATCATCCCTTATAGCCCATATCCATTTTAGAGGTTGTCATTAAGAATCATGTGCTGAGTATAATATAGTATGGTTGAGACACTATGCTAGATGTTGGGAATAAAATAACCAATCTTGGAACTTGCATCTTTATCTTGATTTTCTGGGTGTGTTTGTAGTTTTATTATAAGGTAAGTGAGAATTGGCTCTTGCCTGTTTCCACAGATGCAGTGACCGTATTTTTCTGAAGCAAAATGTCCTTTTTGCCACAGGATTCTTTCCAATTTGTGGATTTATGGACAGGCAGAGAGCTTTACAAAGGCATATAAATTATTATGTCAAATTTTATTATGAATACATTGTCTTTTGGGAAAAGAAAAAAATGCTAGAAATTGGGACTGTCCAGCTGTGAGTATATGCTTTACTGCACCCACAGAGAGGACTGGTAGAACTTGGGAGGGAAAAGGTAAATTTGACTTAGGTCTTCACTAAAGGTGGTTTGGTTAGACACTGACAGCTTTAACCCACAAGTGATTATTACATACAGAATTGCCCTCCAGAGCAGGGGCAGTTTTTTTCCAGGCATCTTTAAAAATAAGGGGCACCTGGGTGGCTCAGTCCGTTAGGCGTCCAACTTCAGGTCTTGCTCTCATGGTTTGTGGGATCGAGCCCCGTGTCGGTCTCTGCGCTGACAGTGTGGAGCCTGCTTGGGATTCTCTCTTTCCTTCTCTCTCTGCCCCTCCCCCACTCACACTCTCTCAAAATAAATTATAAGTTGCATAGTGCCTCAGCTAGGGGCTGGGCGTCTGCGGTTAAAAGATCCCGTTAATTAATGCAGAAAGTGAGGCATGGTGAGGTATCTGATGGTACATCTGGTGCTTGGTGAATGACCGTAGGAAGATGCCTGCATCCAAGGGGCTGAGGAGACACTATGACCTGGGGACTTCCTCTGCTGTTGTGGAATGGGGACTTCACCTTCTTGATAGAGCCGAGGGGACTTGTTAGCTGTTAATCACTCCCCTGTCTGGGCTCTGCCTATTCTGAGGCCAAGAAATGAGTTAAGCATGGTTCTTTGTTTCAGCATTTCTGGTGAGGCAGCCCTGCATCTGTGTCCTGTCCAGAAAGACTAAAGAGAATTTCAGGGGTGGGCCAGGCATGGAGTCTGACGAACAGTTAGGATAGATTAATGGTTTTGATTTGCTTTTAGGAAGAAAAGTACAGCGAGCCCTTTAGATGAAGATATCTCTCTCCAGCCCTCCTCTGTGTCAAGTGTACGGTGTTCTCTTCCTGTATGGCACTTGTATTTTCAAGAGCTAGGGTCATTGACAGAACGCTTCTCACTCTTGAGTTTCAGAGCATAACAGAGTACACATGTCTGAAGCCAGAAATGTAATTTTCTCTGAGTGTAATAAGAATGACTTAAATTTTCTGTGTGTGCATGTACATGCTCATGCAATTGTGGGTTTTGTTTTCATGCTCCTTGAGGAGAAATACCCTCCTTTTTACTTTTATTCTTGATTGCACATTTCTCAGGGTTACTTTTGTTAGGAAGCAGCTGGAAGAATGTGTGCTCATTTTGTCCTTGTGACCTTTACTCCTGTGCCCCTCTGACCTGAGACTCACCCTGCCTGCCCTCTCCTCTGCATCAGCCCAGCTTTGTTCATGTGGGTCTCTTGTTCTCGCTCAAGGAAGGAGACATCCTTGCTTCTCTCTGTCTCAACTTGCTATCCATTTCAGTGGAGGCAGTTCCAGATGGGAAGAGGTTAGGGAGGGAATTTGAAGCAGGGGAAAAATTGGATCTGGTTAGGAGAAATTTATAAAACTTCTGTATTCTGTGCTAATAGTTCTCAGATGCTTTGGGATTACAACATGAAACGTTGGTCTGGAGACCTTTGAGAGCTGCTCTTACCAGCCATCAGACGGCCTTGCCTGCTTTTCCTCCCTGTCCCATCTCTGCTCTTTCTGCCCAGTTTGCGTGAAAGAGCCCACTAATTCTTTATAATCCCACTCTTCTCTCTTTTAAAGTTTTCTTGATGTGCTTCCCACCCCAGCTGATTCCAATGTTGCTTGGGCTAGCTCCCAGTCTTGCTGAGTCCCTTTGGGATGGAGGAGAAGCCATCCTCCTCTCCATAGTGTGTCGACATGCCCAAAGGGAAGGAGCATACAGATCCTTCCACGTCCTGCCCCAGAGCTTCACAGGAAGCAGTAATAATGCTGAAAGCTTATTGATTACTTAAAATGTGCCCAGCACTGTGACAAGCACTTTACATGGATTATCCCTTATCATGCTCAAACCAGCCCAATAAAGTATGTGTGCTGTCACTGTTTCCATTTTACAAATGGGAAATGGATGCCCAGAGTGGCTCGATAACTTGCCACTCTGTACACAGCTGGAATCAACAGGCAGGATTAAGATGGGAACCTGGCATCCGGATTCCAGGGCTCATGCTCAGCTCCTCAGGGAAGCTGGGAGTTCCCAGCCAGGAGAGCCTCCAGCTTGCCTTACCTGGGGTATCTCCCCTTTTACACTCACCTAAACACTTGCGCTCTTTATGTTTTCAGTTCACTAACTGAATGTTCTGGATTAGTTTTTCATGATGGCCACTGTGTGTTTTAAAGAACCAGAAATAAAAGATGTTAAGAGGTGGGCTTTTATAGCCATAGCGTTCCTCATCTGTGCAGTCAGGTAACAGGACTCCTGGCAAGGAGATAAGGCCATAAGTGCTCTTGCTTTGGAAAGATTAGTTAATTGGTAGAGGTTGTGTTTCTGTGGTTAATTTGTGTTCCTGTCGCAGTAATACGTGAGCATCCACAGGCATGGAGTGTGCCGTCCAGCAGCCCCATAAAACAAGGCACTCTTCAGCTCTAGCACCAGTGGGTTCACCTGAATAACAATAGGGAAGCTTGTTGACCATTTGGCACTTCACAGCCCAGTAATTAGAAACTGTAAAACAATAATACAGACATGAAGCAAATCCTCCAGTTAATGAAAAAAAATCTACAATCCTGCTTTGTGGCTGAGTGCAAAATCACAACCGGCTGCTTATACAACAAAGCAAACACTTCAGGATTTTGGCAGCTGTTTTACACATATAAAAAGCTCTAGGCTCTCTATTAATTTGGGGGCTGTCATATTTGTTAAAAACTGAAAACAACAATTGCCTGACTTTCTTGTTTCTTATTAATTTACTGCAGTGGTTCTCAAATTATGGTCCCCAAACCAGAAGTAGCGGCAACATCTGGGAACTTGTTAGAGATGCAGATTTCTTGGGGGGGCATCCCAGGCCTATAGGATTAGAAATTCTGGGGGTGGGGCTTAGTAAGGTATGTTTTAACAGGTCCTCTAGTGATTCTGATGGTACTCTGAAGTTTGAGAAACACTGGGGAGTGGATAGAGGAATTGGGGGGATGGGGACTGGAGTCCCTTTTCAGCCCCACCTATAGGGGATCACTTTGCTTCTCTCACCAGAAGGGAGACAGCTGGCCCCAGAATATGTAAAGTTCCCCTGCTGCCGGCAAGTAAGCTGCGGGGAGGTGTCTCAGGGACTGGATGTGCCTTTGGGGGGCCTGGTTGGAAGAGGAGGCTTGGACTGTGGCTTATTACCCATTTGTAAGGAATAATTTCAGTATTTCCTTTGCCATCTGGGTGGTGCTTTTGACGTCAGCTCTGAAAGGCCCAGATTTACCAGACAGAGACGTGGGGACAAAAACAAAGACCATCTGATTTCTCAGGCCAGGCTTGCAGTGCTGCCATGTAAGGTGCTCATCTTTGTCAGCAACTATCTATCATTAAAAACTGAAAGTTAATGGGGCGCCTGGGTGGCGCAGTCGGTTAAGCGTCCGACTTCAGCCAGGTCACGATCTCGCGGTCTGTGAGTTCGAGCCCCGCGTCGGGCTCTGGGCTGATGGCTCGGAGCCTGGAGCCTGTTTCCGATTCTGTGTCTCCCTCTCTCTGCCCCTCCCCCGTTCATGCTCTGTCTCTCTCTGTCCCAAAAATAAATAAACGTTGAAAAAAAAAAAAAAAATTAAAAAAAAAAAAAAACAAACTGAAAGTTAAGATGAGGTGAGGTGGTGGCAGGACAGATTTCTTCTTTTCTATGTTCCCTCCCTTCCCTATTTCATGTTTTTGCCCACAGCTGTCTTGGCAGATGAAATTTATGTGATAATTTTCTTGGGGCCTCTTGACAAATGGCCCCTCTGCCCCTTCCCTACTGTATGGTGACTGCAGCACTGACCCACGTTCATCTCAGAGTCATTAGAAGTCTTGCACAGCTGACCACGGAGCTCTTGGGAAATAAGAGCTTGCCACCAGAGTGAAAAGGGGTTCTCGACTGGTGTTACCACAAAGGCTCGGGTTCCTAACACTCCTTGAATAGTGTGGTTGACAGACGGTCTGCCTCTTGGGGACAAGACCTGATACAAACAGAAACACCCATCCTACAGTTTCCTGGTTTTTATCCAGATTTGTTTATTATGCTCACATTTTAAAATGTATTTTGTTTACAATTTTTCTGCCTTTCCATGTTCCCTTGGAGGGGGGGCGGAAAGCAAAACGAAACAAAATGAGGGGCACAGGACCTGTTGGTCAGTTGGTGTTAGTATATCCTATTCTTTGATTTAATCACCCAGTGTAGCACAGGAAAGCGGCAGGGATAAAAGGGTAAATGACACATAGCTCTGTCTTCCAGGACTGATGAAGAAAAGAACTACCCAGATCTTGGGTTCACTTTACTCCCTGTTTTTGAATGGGAGAACTTGTTTGAAAACCTGAATTTGGTGTTGGACCACAAACCCAACATCAGGCTTTTTTTTTAAATTTTATTTTTATTTATTTTTTGCGGGTGTGGGGGGGTGGGTGGGTTTATTATCAGAGGTGCTTCAAATAAAGAAAACTTCGAAGCCTGAAGCAATCAGATATTGAGATACTAGAATACAGAAGCCTACAGTCACACTAAAGCAAGGTCTTGGCTATTCCATGAAGTCTTGTGTCACTCAGACATCCAAGGAAGGAAAGCTAGTTGCCAACATATCGGAAATTCTGGTGTAAATGTCAGATGTTTGGACCACTTGTTATTGTGAAGGCTTATTTTGTATTTTATTTTATTCTAAGGGATCTGTGGCCTGCAGGCTCTTAGGAAGTGGGAGTTGCTGATTATCCTTCCATGTGATATTCAGGGCTCATGGAGAAGTCAGAGGCTCACACTGGAGCATTTGGTTTCCTGGTCATCAGGAAAGATGGTCCTTCTGCCAGACTGGGAGGGGGGAGAAAGGGGGCAAAGATGAGCTAATAAGCCTTTAGCCCCTTGTATTTTCATGAGTGGTGCAGCCTTTCTATACTGGGACAGAAAGACTGACCTACCGTCCTCCCCAGCCTGCCTGCCCTTCATTTTGCTTTAATTAAATACACAACTGATGATGTCAGCCTGGCTCCTGGCTCCCTCAGCTTCCCCCTTGGAACAAAACATCCGGGCAGACAGTTGTGACAATTAAAGTCTGAAGACCCAAGCTTCGTTTGTTCTGAGGTAATTAAAATAAATCTGCCTAAACATCTCCAAATGCAGATAAAACTTAGTGCTGATTAGAGGTGACCCTCTAATAAACCTGATTTGATTAGGCAGAACCACTGGGGTGCAGGCAAATATTTGAGATTCTGGCCAAGCTGATTATTCCATTGACCTTTCACTTGGGAAAGAAACCTGTTTGATTCTTTCTATCCCAGAGTACATGAAAACTATTACCTGTGACACTTAGGTGAAATAAACCGGCAGGACTTGTGGACTTGCCCTTAAGAGTCGCAGTCAGCTACCACCTGGGACATGCTTGCTTCCTGGCAGATCAATGGAGAATGGATTTTGCCGGAGGTTCTGGCCTGGAACGCTAATTAAAAAGGACGTTCTAAAATGTACCCAGGCATGTTCTGATAAAGTCTTAACAGATGTTGGTGGCAAAGGTTGTTTTTTAAAGTCACAGTTTTTCTTTCAATTTATTAAGGTACCTTTTAACAGTTTGTTATGTATAGGAAACTGTACCACACTAAAACTGCTTTCGTGTTTATATCAAGACCTCATTGCCAGTTTGGGAGAGATTTTTTAATTGCTTTGTCTTGCTCCTGTAACACTGGGTACGTGTCTCTTCTTAGCATTTGTCACATTGTACTGTAATTTCGGGTTTACTTCTTTTGTTGTGTTTTAGAAAGCAGGGAAATTATCACATTCTCCTTGATGTCTGCCCAGATGCCTATCACATGGGTCAACTATAGGGCTTGGCAAACTATAGGCTACAGGCCAAAACAGGCCACTACCTGTTTTTGTGTGGCCATGAACTAAGAATTATTTTTATATTTTTAAATGGTTGAAAATAAATCAAAGGAAGGATATTTAAGTCATGCCACATGAAAATTGTGTGAAATTAAAATTTCAGTTTTCATAAATAAAGTGTTTCTGCACTACAGCCATGTTCATTCATTTACATTATTGTCACTGGCTGCTTACGTGCTACAACAGCAGAATTGAGTAGTTGTAACAGAGATCATATGGCTTGAAAAGCTTGAAATATTTACTATCCGGCATTTTGCAGAAGTTTGCTGACCCCTTTCCTATTATATACTAGGTATATTATAAGTGTTTATTGTTTGAATTATTTCACATATAAATCTGAGTTTTCAGGTAGAGTTATTCTGATCCTGGAAGTGTTCAGTGAATTTTAAATGAATGACAGTTATTTCTCCTATTATCTCTTTGTAATCTTACCTTAGGTCTTAGTGGTCCTGGTTCATCTCTGAGAGCTAGACAATTACAATTGACCCTTGAATAATGCAGAGGGCTAGGGGCGCTGACTGCAGTGTAGTAAAAAAAATTCATGCATAACTTTTGATCCCACCCCCCTGCCAATTTAACTTGTAATAGCCTATTGTTGAATAGCCTACCTTACCCATAACAGAAACAGCTGATTAACACATATTTTGTATATGTGTTATATAGTATATTCTTACAGTAAAGTAAGCTAGAGAAAAAAACGTTAAGAAAATTCATTTACAATACTGTAGTGTACTACAAAAAACCAACACACACAACCCATGTTTAAGTGGACTTGTGCAGTTCAAACACATGTTCAAGGGTCAGAAGAGTTTTGTTAATACTTATTAACTTTCCAGGTTCTGAACCTGGTGTATGATATAAAGAGACACCATGGGGCACACGCAAGTTAAACTGACCGGGTCTTGCAGTAAAGACATGGCATGACTCTTTATGTATTCATCTGTTCCTCTTTGCTGAGGCCGTTCTCTTTGATGAAAGAGAATTTCTATAAACCTAGGGATATCATGAGCAAATTACTGTCCGGTACTGTATAATACATTAGTTCATGTAGGCATCAATATCTTTCTTTGTGGGCTCTTTAGCTCATTAGCAGGGAGATTCATTTAAAAAAAATAATAAATCCATGGTTTAAAAAGTAAACACTACAGAGCATGATAGCAATTACCAAGTGTAAACAGTGTGGTCTTTGAGAACCACTGTGAAATTGTCTAGTGAATTAAATTATTATGCTTTTGATAGTCATGTATCCACTTCCATTGACTGTTCAGGATTTTGCTTCAAGGAGGACAGATGAGGTATAGGTAAAGTTTATTTTTAAGACACTACTGTTCTTAGGTAAAACAAAACGACAGTGTGACAGATATACAGTGACTTGAAATCTGGCTTTTGTTTTGAGCCAGTATCTTTAAAATGACCAGTGCCACAAATAATAAATTCATTCATATGCAGTAGAGCTGGTGGGTGTTGGAATTTTACAGAATGAAGTGAGAACACTAACTTATGGAGAATTTCTACATTGAAATATTATGTAGTCTACTGGAGTTTGAGGGAGAAGATGAATTTGGCAGAAAGGAGAAGGAAGGGAGGTTAGGAGATACATAAAAAAATATGGGTCTGAACTTTCCTAGGAGTCTGAGGAAGTGATGTTTTCCTCAGAATGACACCACTGTACTCACCGTTTGTGTCCTCGCTATGAGATAAGCACTTTTTATATATTTGTGCTAGTTTTAAAATAGCCTGGCATAGTATGTAGTAGATAATATCCCTATCTTACAGGTGGGAAAACTGGAACTTTGGTTAATTGGCTTGCTTGAGGTTTTGTAGTTAGAGCCAAGTTTCAAACTCTATCTGAATGACTCCAGGTATTAATGTCATTTCTACAGACCTGCTTCCTCAGAGCTTGATTCTCGGAGATTTCATCATTGAAATTATGCACTGAGAAGGTGTGTAAATCCAGCCTGAAGCCATACATCATTGTGTGAATAAATTTCTTCCCCATTTCACCTGCTTTATCTTTCTTTCCCATTACTTTGTACAACAGCTTTGATTTGTGAGCGTCCCTTGTCGCCTTCCGTGTTAACCCTGTTGATCAATATCAAGTTGATTTTGCTGTGTAGTGTAGAGGAACTTTAGGTAGGGGATTGTGTAACAAAACTCCTACAAGACCAATAACCTCTCCCTCCCCAACTAAAAAATGAGGTTTGGTTTGTCTTTGGTGGTGTGTGCCCCATCCCTCTGCCCTGGCACTCCAGGGTATTGTAAAAGGGAGAATTTGAGAACAACATTCCAGGCATAGAGCCTCCACATTCCTTGGGTTCTGTTGGAGGACTTCTTGGCAGCATTCAAAGAAGCCTGTGTTTTCCTATTAATTTTCCATCCCAGGCCACCTGCTTCCGCCTTCCTGCTGTTTTCCTTTTGTACCTATGTGGTTGGTGCTCCTAGGGCTTTCTACATTGGCTTTCATCATTTATACCACTGAGTTTTACAGGAGCTTTTCTTTTCAAATTTTGATGTTTGACACTGTTACCAATTTTTATTTATTTATTTTTAATATGTTCACTTCTGAACCTTTTTAGACTTTATGCTGGCAGCTTCTAGGAGAGAAAAAACAAACCAGGCACATTTTATGTAGAGTCAGGAGGCAGAGGGCAGAGGGTATACAGTTGATGGAAACCAGTGATTATTGATTTCTCAGAATGCAGATCCTAACTGTTGACAAATTTAGAATTTGCCTATTTTGGGGTCAGTAAGAGGTTGATTCTGGAACAGATGCTGACTTGGATATGGCTGATGTAAAAGCAGGGGTGAGCCACTGCAAAGGAACCTCATCAGTTCCTTAACCTCAGTTGCAGAGAGAGAACGCCCCATAGCTTTCCGCCAGTGGGAAGCTTGCAAAATCAAAGCAGTTGAACAAGGAACAATCCAGGAATGCCCTGTATCTTATACATGGATGAGGTTGGTAGGAGCTCTGTTGCCCCTGCCCATGGGTAATTCTAGGGTATCTGTGGAGAATTCAGTGCATCAGGCAATCTTTCTGATCTCTAAAAAAATTGAGGCGATTAGAAAGGAGTGCAGACTGCAAGACTGGGAGGTTTGATTTGTGAGTTACGAAGATTCAGAAAAGACCTTTTGTGGAGAGTGAACTTGCCTTATCATAATATTGTGAAAATTCTGAAGACAAGTAAGTCAATTTAATGAGAAATATTAGAAGGGAAAAATCTTAAAGTGTTTAATTTGAAAACTGAAAGCTTTGTCCTTTCCACAGTGTTTCCTATTCTGTGAACTAAGATGGTTAGGGGAGGTGGAGCGAAAGATAAACCCTTCCTTTCTGCAGCTTCTGGTGATCAGTTCCTTCTCTTACTCTCATAAACACCAGTGCTGTTTAGTACCTTGCACATCTGGTGTTGGTAGGTTCTTTTGTTTACATCATATGACCTGCCTCCACACATAAATTGTGTATAAACTTAACCAGGGTGACAGTTGGTGTGATACTTTTTAAATCTCTAGGGCCTGAGGCCCAATGACCAGGGGAATGAAAGCTACACTCTTTAAAAATCCCTGACACTCCTGGGGGCGACTGGGTGGCTCAGTTGGTTAAGCGTCCGACTCTTGGTTTCAGCTCAGTTCGTGATCTCATGGTTCATGGGTTTGAGCCCTGTATTGGGCTCCATGCTGACTGTGTGGAGCCTGCTTGGGATATTCTGTCTCTCTCTCTCTGCCCCTCCCCTGCTCATGCTCTCTCTCTCAAATATATTAAAAAAAAACAAAACAAAACAAAACAAAAAAAACACCTTAGGAGCGCCTGGGTGGCTCATTCGGTTAATTGTTCGACTCTGTTTCAGCTCCGGTCATGATCTCATGGTTTCATGAGTTCGAGCCCTGTGTTGGCTCTGCACTGAGCGTTGAGCCTGCTTGGGATTCACTGTAGCTCTACCCCGCCCCTGCTCACACTGTCTCTCTTTCAAAATAAATAAATAAAACTAAAAAACAAACAAAACCTTAAAACCCATTCCCCAAACCCTGACACTCCCATCGTGTTCTCATGGTTTTGCTAAGGTAGTGTTCCACCATGTGAGAGAGATGAGGGTTGTATATTCTAGAATTATGAACAAAGCTTACTTGGGAATGATGCAGCATGTGTGTTGTGTGTTTGATGTGAAGAGGTCTGGGCTGTGTCTGTGTTTGCCATGATCACCTATAATGGTGCTGTACAACCACTCCGTGACAGTGTTATTTTAACTTAAAATAGCATGAGGGTTAGGAGAAAATACCTAGTATATCTGAAGGGGTATTCTCCTGGGCTCCTGTAATTGCAATGATTTGAAATGCTTTCACAGATTTGTAGGAGAGGGTAATTTTTCTTCTTTATTTGCTCCCTTTATCTTGTTTTAAAGCCAGTATTACCTCTCCTCCAACTTCCATATATGCTTCTCACCTCTCTCTCTCTTTCTCTGCCCCTCTCCCTCTCCCATCCCCTCTTCCTCTCCTCCTTTAAGAAAACCATCCCTGGTACGAATCAAAGCCATTTGGAGCTTTTCTTGTTTTTTTATTAAAGGTTGACTTGACTTTAGTGCTGTGTAGAGCATGGGAAAAGTCAGGGCCATTTGGTAGTTGCTCCCTGGAAGGGTCAGCCTTCTTATGACAAGTGGGAGGGCCATGGGCATTATTTTCCAGGTGCAGGTATGTTCTGAGTGTTGCTGGTGGTGGCAGTAACCCCGGACAGCAAGGTCTTCAACACTATTGACATATGGGCTAGATAATTCTTTGTTGTGTGTAGAGAGCGCCCTGTGCATTGTAGGATGTTTAGCAGCATGCTTGGCCTCTATATTGGTAGCTCCCCACCTCTCTTCTCTGCTCTCCAGGCTGACAACCAAAATGTCATTGCCAAATGTCTCCTGGGGACAGGATCACCTTGGTTGAGAATCAATAAGAAAGGGTGAAGAAAGGGATGCCCTCCAAGCAGAGGGTAGTCATGAACCTCTCAGGGCTGGAGCCTTCATTTAGGTGCTTTGGTATATTAAAAGCACTTCTCAAATATCAGTGATAAGGACACATTTAGATAGTTGTAATTCCTGTGTAATCCATAAATACCATTTTAGCTCTTGCCTTCAACTTTCCTAGCATTACAAGTATACTGTTTTCCCTTATTCTTTAAAAAAATTTTTTTTTAATGTTTATTTTTGAGAGAGAGAGAGAGAGAGGACACAGAGTGCAAGCAAGGGAAGGGCAGAGAGAGAGGGAGGCACAGAATCTGAAGCAGGCTCCAGGCTCTGAGCTGTCAGCACAGAGCCTGACGTGGGGCTCAGACTCACGAACCGTGAGATCGTGACCTGAGCCGAAGTCTGACACTTAACTGACTGAGCCACCCAGACGTCCCTGTTTTTCTTTATTCGTAAAATGAGAAGGTTTGCAGTAAAATTTAGTAATGTCTGAGGTCTCTCCCAACCCTCTCATTTTATGATTTTAGTTATAAAAGAGAAATATTATGCAATTATAGGACTTCAGAGCTGAAAATTTATTTGTAGTCATTTAGTCCATTTCTATTAGTTCTGTCCAGTGTGATTTCCACAAACAGATCAGGCCAGGAAAAATATTTACTTTTTACAAGTGGATGTTATTAAATGCTACTATTTAGAGAATTTATCAGAACAGACTTTTATAAAAATGATTACTTTTGTTACTGACTGATTGGAATTCAGGTGATTGCCTGAACTTTAAATATGTCTGTTGTTTGCAATCAGGCTTTTTAATATTGGTGTTTATTTTAAATAGTTGATATTACATTTATTGGGCTGGCATTCCTATTGCCAAACAGTGTTATGCTCTGCTACCTTGATGAAGGAAACTGACTCCTCAGAGTTCCTTCGCTGATTTATTGGGATTAAATTGGTAAATCTTCTATTCTAACTGCTTTTTAAGCATCATAAGAGTAGATTTTCTTTTTGGCCTGAATGAGAGGTGGTTAAGAGGGAAATCTAATACCTTTTATGGGTTTATATGCTTCACATGTGATGTGCCCAGCCAGAAATAATGAGGTACACACCAGATGTGAAGGTACCAGCTAATATAATTATGCTGAGGATCATTTTCACCATTTGAGGGCTGAATTACGTTGAACTCATTTCTTCATCTCTAAAAGGATTTGGTATAGTTGCTTAAATTTGAATTGGGAACTGAGATGAAGTACCTGTGCTTGTGTTTTTAATTAACTAGAAGAGTTGGGTGGTGTGCACCTTTTGTACTTCTGGAGCTTGATAAACAGTAAAGCCTGGAATATTCAGATTCATGGCAAGGCTTAGATGGATGGGGAGGCGATATTCTAGTGGAAGCTAATAGCTGAGTTTGCTTTCTTTGGGCTCTTGCCTGGAAAACCAATCTGAAAGTATCGTGGTCAGACACAATGCTGTTCTTAAGCCTTATTGGAAATAATAGGTCTCTTAGCCTATGCTAAAAGGTAATTTTGCATACATTAAATATTCAACAGAGGGCTCGAACTCTGCTTACTTTGGCAAACAAATAGATCCCAAAATGAATCACACAGATTGTAATGTGGAACAAATTGAAATACTTGAGGGTTTGGCCTAAACTTGTATTTTACCTTCCACGTCGTTATAGTGCCCTCACAAAGGAAAAACCTCTGGAAATGGCAGTGAGAAGGCAGTATTATCTCAAACTGCAGTTGTGGCTCTGGACCTGGTCTGGGGGCCTGTCTTTCCTTTTACTCCCTGCTGTGTAAGAGCAAAAAGAGAGTACTTAAGGTGTTTATTTCACCCTGGAAGATTTTTATAAAGAGCAGTTTTTAATGAAGCATGGCACATGGCATCATTATCATTTCTAACACAGAGAACTCATTTTCAATTTTGCTATCAAAGAAAAATGACAAATAGAGAATGCAAGAAAAACCAGATGGACTAACTGTATTAGGAGCTTAGTATGCATATTTTGTGTCACATATTAGCATTCATTAAGTCAAAAGGGAAAAAAAATGAGTTTTGCCTACATGCATTAAACCAATAAGGCTGGCAGAGTTCCAAGCTAGCTCTTGTGGATTAATTGTTTTATAACTGTTTTAATTAAAATTGTTCAGTATATGATTAACCTAAAAGTTTTAATTTCCACAAAACTGTTGAACAAATGAGACATTAATATTTTACATTAACCATGGTGATATTGCTGTGGTTTTCAGAGTGGCTGCTTCTTCACGTAAACCGTGGCAAGCAGTCGGTGGAAAGTGCTGTCTCACGCTGCTGGGAAGACTTGGAGATCAGGAGTAACTTAGCAAGAGGGCCAGTGTGACAGGGTTGTCCTGGTATGCTCCAGATTCTGTAGGTGTGCCTTTATGTGGTCTCCCCCGCCCTCTCCCCCTCCTTGCACTCCTCACACTCCTCAGTCTAGAGCTGAGCCTCAGACGTAAATTGTCAAGTGGAGGAGGTTAACAGTATAATGTGGCAGAAATCAACTTACTATGTGCTTCCTTCTATTAGACTTCACAGTAGTGTTGCTGTACCACACGAAATGCTTGGATTTGAAGGGACTGATTGGTAGGGCCTGAGACATTATTGACATTAAGTTTTATGGTTTTAATTTAGGAGATAGGTACGAGTGTTAGTTTTGGACTCAAAGATAGGAAAGTCTGGATGACCCATCACCTTTATTTGCTTGCAGTTTTTTAGGTTGGCACCAGGGTGACGTGGGGAAAACATGTCCCAGTTTGCAAATTGTAACACTGAGGCCCAGTAAAATTTCACTGGGCGTGGCTGCGGCTCCCTCGGTATCACAGATATGCATGTTTCTGGCTCAGTCCCTTCTCTGCTTTCTACCTGTGTCCCCATCTTAATGTAGTTCAGCTCATTAAGAGACTCTTCTCCCTTCCTGTAGCCCTGTCACCCTCATTTCTCTCTGGGGGTTCAGGTCATGATACTATATAAATTTAAAGTAGTGGTGGCCTTTGAATGTCATGGGAGGGAGTTTTAAAAGATGAGGTTCAAACTGCTTATTGGAAATGATGTTGACAAAACTCAAGCCGTCCTGACTATCGAGATAGTGATAAATTCTTTAGGGTACCAGGTTGGGCTCTCCTATTAGGTTTTATGACACTTGATATAAGATCTTCTTTGCATTTTTTGGTCTGCAGGAGTCTGGGATATAGTGCCTGAGCAACAAAAAGATTTTGGCTTTGACTTCCATAGTCAGGACGAGATGACGCTATGATTTGTCCAGAGTTCAAGCTGCAGCCCTGACTTGATTTTCTTTACCTTTCCCTATTGTTTCTTTCCCTGTCCTTTCTTCCTAGTGTGATAAAGTTCCCCGTGTTCTCCTTCCCTTCTGTTCTGTGTAATCATTCTCTGTCCTAAATTCCTTCTGTTTACCTTTCCGGGCACCAGCTTCTGAATAAATTATTCATATAGTCCAGTCTTTTTGGAGTAGTTAATAATCATAAATTTTATGGTTGTACAATTGGTTGTACAAGTTGCCATATTTGCCAGAAACCAGCTTCACACAAGTGATTTTGAGATAAATGGTTTATCAGGCATGTTGTTATCTGTTCGTTTCTTTAGGCACTCTTGAGCTCTATTATTGCATGAAGTTAGATCATTAGAAATGCGCATACCTGGACCATATTATTTTGATTCTTCAGAGAATTACCATCGAGGAGTTAGAGTGCTATGTCCTTGGTAAACGAAGAATAAGAACGTTCAATTTAAGAATTAAATATTCTGTGTTTGAAGAATATTTCTGACTTTTGCAAAACCTTAAAAATAGTCTGATATCTTAATCTCTCTCTCTGTCTGTCTCACACACACACACACACACACACACACACACACACACACACACACACAGAACTTCTTTGGGGATTTGGTGCCAGGAAAATACTTCTTAGTTCTGACCAACATACGTGCATTCCTTTAAATCTCAAATGTTTGTTGAATGAGTGAGTAGTGCATAATTAGGTAAGGGTTTTTATGCGTTTTCCAGGAAATTCCATGTTTAATTCAGTAACCAGCTTTAGATAGCCCAAGTCCTTGGTGATCAAGTAGCGTTACTCTTTTGCTTGGTGATTACTATTTTTCATCTACTATTAACAGATTTTGCTTTGATGAAAAACTGACTTCTAGACCACAGTCCATCTAAACTAGAGATATGAGTAGGTACTTCACCGTGTTCCCATGATAAGGGGAACAATAGGAGTCAGGCATCTGGTTCCTGCCCTATGAGATTTGATAATTCTTATTTTTTTTTTTTTTTCAATGTTTATTTATTTTTGGGACAGAGAGAGACAGAGCATGAATGGGGGAGGGGCAGAGAGAGAGGGAGACACAGAATCGGAAACAGGCTCCAGGCTCTGAGCCATCAGCCCAGAGCCTGACGCGGGGCTCGAACTCACGGACCGCGAGATCGTGACCTGGCTGAAGTCGGACGCTTAACCGACTGCGCCACCCAGGCGCCCCGATAATTCTTATTTTTAAGACAGTACATGTTTAGCAAGATAGAAAAGGGCCCAAAGCAAGATTTTTTTGACACTGAAACTGTAGGAGTAGGGAGATAGTTGGGGACTTGCTACTTTTATTCTGTCTCTCTTCTCTATTTCATTACCTTTATGAATATGCTCTTTGCTCCCCTGGGTCCCATTTCCAACCCAGTAGCAGTAATTACTGTTGGGCTAAACCTCGCAGCTGTGAGGCCAGCTATTTTCTTGACCATCTCTGCAGCCTGGCTTCCACTTCTAATCCTCCATAAAAATTAATGCTTGCATTGCTCTTCACCAGCTACATGGCTACATTTTTCTCATTTGTTTTTCTGATGCAGCAGCAGCCTTCCAAAAATACCACCAAGTGTAATAATCCTTTTGCTGTTCAATACATCTTTTGTCTGAGGCTTAGTTACTGTCGCAGTTGATGGCATGACAGCTGATGGCAAGCAACAAGTGAATGTTTAAATAGTGTGTAATTCAACAGATGTGCCCGTCCAGGTGATTCTCCCAGTAGCTTGCCACACAGTGGGCGGAGGGTGAGCAGTAACTGAGTGTATAGTGGGTTGTTCCAGACATTCTCTGGTTTTGGCTAGCTTGTTCTTGGTCATTATAGTGATAGTTCTTGTGATTCTGTTTGGTTCCTTTATTTTGATACATGTACACTGTGTGGCTTCCATTTGGGAGATGTTTAAATTTCAAATATCAGAGACAGTTATGATTGTAGTACAGCTTTAGTAATTTCCAGTGGTCATCACAAAGTGATATTTTCTGAGAGTCCCAGGTGTGTGAAACGAATCTTCCAAAGTGCACATATAGTACTCCATGCCCTCAATCAAAGCACAGTAATTGTGGCTGGACCACTTCCAACATTACTCAAGGAAGGAAGGAGACTCCTACCCGCTGTTACTATACGGTATCTAAAACATACAGACCAATACATTTTAGCACATGGCAATCTTTCTGAAGATACGCTGTCAATCAACATAAGTAAATATCTTCTCTCTCTTCCATGAACCTAGCAACCAATTTGCTTATAGTTCTTTGCAAAACTGTTGTTAAATTACTTTGTGGCTGGTTATGTCACTTGGCTAGGAAAATGGTACTGGAATTAAGTCAGCTTTAGCCCTATGCTGCCCATCTTTTCTAACTTATGGTCAGCCATATGTTTAGACCAGATGAAGTACGAAGTTATGAGTGGATACAAGCACATTCTTGGAAAAGATACCAAAATCATGTTCTACTGAAAGTTTGGGTTAGCTTTTTCCCACCACATAGGGATATCTTCATACCTATTGCAAGGACCTTCATTTTTATTTCTGATCATATAAATAATAGTAGCTTGTTGGTAGTAATGATTAGCATAAAAATCAGATTGTGAGAGGGGAAGATTTGCTTATTGAGGGACACATAGAGGGCCCTTGAGGTACTGTAATATTTTGTTTCTTAACCATGACTATGGTTACAATAATGTTCCTGTTATTCTTCTGGAAAATGGACATGTTTTATACCCTTTTTTGGATGTGTACGATAGCTCACTATATATGTGTATTTGCTGGATAAAACTGGAAAATACCCAAAAGCACAAAGTAAAAATGGTATCTCTAATCCTACCACCAAGAGTTCATCACTTTTCTTTTTTGGCATCTATCTTCCCAGTATTTTGGGGGCACATACATCCCATTATGTTGTATCCATTCCCATGGCTTCAGAGTTTAATTAAAACACACACACACACACACACACACACACACACGTAGATGTACCTAAACCTGACTTTTAAAGTTTTTTATTTAAGTAATTTCTACACCCAGACTGGGGCTTGAACTCACCACCATGAAATCAAGAGTTGCTCTTCCGACTGATCTAGCCGGGTGCCCCTAAACCTGACATTTTATTTATTGTATTGTAATATTTTGGCATGAGTGTTCAAGATTCCGTAGACTTAATTTTAACATCTATATAGAGTACCATTTCTTGGATGTATCATAGCCCATTTATCCAATTCTCTACTTGACATTTAGGCATTTTCTAATACTTAAATATTATAAATAATATGTGCTTATCTTGTAGGTATTTAAAATTAGGCTAAATTGGACTCTTTTTTATTTGGTATGTAGACATTTTGTAAAAGGCAGATTTTGTTGGACAAGGTAACTCTGGCTTCAAAAGCAACTTGAAAGCTGACATTTTTTCCCCCTTAAAGAAAATTGAAAAAAAAAAATCATTTTTTCCTTTTATGAAGTAGGTATGTGTGGTGTGTGTGAAGTAGGAAATTGCTTCAATGTTTTTATACTCTTTGGTTGGCTGTGAAGTTAATTTATTCATTCAATTATTGAATATTTATTGAACACCATCTGTATGCCAGGTGCTTTGTTCTAGATCTGAGGATTCAGAGACAGAGACCTGGTTTCTGCTTTCTCAGTGAGGTAACCTAGTGAGCAGTAGGACATGGGTGTTGTCAATCCACGCTCTTAAGTATATAGATCCAAACGTTTCTACTTGGGTGACTTTGCTGTGATTTATATTATTAAACAGGTGGCTTAGGAGCTTCTATACCAGAGAGGCTACTACTATACTCTCCTTCCCTAAACCCGTCTGTGGCCAAACTGTATCCTGGAATTCAGAGCTTTGTGGGCAAGCCTGAATAGGGCAGAAGTGGAAATGACCTTTTCATTCACAGTGTGGGCATCATTGAGGATGGGCTGTGCATTAACTCCTTTCTGGTATAACCAAGTTTCTGTCCAGCTGTAAAGTTCTGTGCTTTCTGATACTTGGGCCCCTGGAGCTCCTAGTAACTGAATCTTTTCTCAAACATTAAATTTGTAGTAGTAGGAAAAAATTAGATTCTATCTTTTTGAGATACCAGCTGAACTTTGGAGTATAAATACAGACTTAAGAATAAAATAAAGGAGAAAAGTGCATTTACTCAACCCAGGAAATCAGATGGAAATTGAGGTTGTGTCTCTGTTCATCTTCTGTAAGCAAAACCAGTAATGAAATGATAATTTTTTTCTTTCTACCTGTGCCTACAAAAAAAAAAAACCCACAAAAAACAAAAAAAAACAAAACAAAACAGAGCCGGCTTGGGATTCTCTCTGTCTGCCCCTCCCCAGCTCATTCTCTCTCTCTCTCAAAATAAATAAGTAAAGTTAAAAAAAAAAGGAAAAAGAAAGATAGTTTTAAGCTTTCTATTTGGAGAGAACTATCTATGGCTTGAGGCTTCAAGTTAGGAATATTTTGGCATTGAAAAACCTGTAGGGCCCCGGAAACATCTGACATCATTCATGATCAGACCAAGATGAAAGAACATTTATTTTTTAGGTAGTGTACTGAATCCTGGAAGTCTGGTGGCTGTTAAGTCCTTTAGCAGAAAGGTTTGCAGACAAGTGTCTTCCCTTAAACTCTAGAGCCTAATTAATTAAGATGTGTGACTGTCTATTTCTTGGTCCACTTGTTCTTCAGTTTTACCATCCTCTGCATGGGTCCCTGGAAGGCTCTGTGTGTGAGTGGATTCTGGTGGAAAAAAATTCTAGATTATAAATGGACAGTCCTCGTCCTAGCATTCATTAACCTTGGACAAATCACTAAGAAGCCTGTTTCTTCTGTAGAATGGGGTAATAACATTTGACTAGCCTGTTTTGTAGTATTGTTACAAAGATACTAGGTATTTAAAAAAGGGATGAACGGAATGCTTGAATTTTGGGTGCTCTGTGTTGGTTGGAGGTAGGGCAAAAGGGGGTGGAGGGTGTCATTACCACCTTGGATTTAGCAGCCTGGTTTCCAAACATGTAAGTTTGAGATGGACCTCAGGATTTTGATTGATGATAATGAATGATGTAGCCATGAATAGGTTAAAGTTTAGAAGATGCTATTGGTCCTATAGGACAATTAGATTTGTCCCTGTCCCTTAAGGTAGCTGCTCATTTGGGTGAGGCAGCATTTTGTGTCGAAAATACTACTTACTTAGGTATTTTATTGTCTTTTTTTTAAATGTTTATTTTTGAGAGAGGGCACACACACGAGCAGGGGAGGGGCAGAGAGAGAGGGGGGACAGAGGATCTGAAGCTGGCACCATGCTGACATCAGAGAGCACAGTATGGGGCTCAAACTCAGAAACGGTGAGATCATGATCTGAGCTGAAGTTGGATGCTTAACCAACTGAGCCACCTAGGCACCCCATGGTATTTTATTGTTATTTTTATTTCATTTTCAGTGTCCTCCAGAAAAAGCTTTGAGCTGGTTTACAAAAACATACGATGTGACAGAATTAAGATAAGATGAGGAAATTGGGACAAAGAGAAAACACGCATAGAGAAAATAGGATAAAACCATGTTGAGGCTATTGGGCAGAAACATATAGGATAGGTTCTTATGCAATATGTAGAGGTGGACCACATACCTATTTTCTCAGGGAACAGAATAAAGAAGGAAATATTTGTAATTTTCCTAAGGTATTTCCTCAGTGGAGAGGATGGGGCCTTGAACTGTACTTTTCAAAACACACAGCAGTTATTTGTGAAATAATTGTTTTTATACCATCTCTCAATGCAGATTAATAACATGATGACAAACCATGATTCGGGGAAGGAGTGACCATAAGGGGTCAAGATCCCGTGTTCTGTGTAGGCAGCTCTGAAAGGCTGGCTTGAGCTAAGGACAGCATATAGAACACGTCAAGGAGTGGACAAGCTACCTGTCCTCAGGCAGTCCACAAATATTCATTGCCCCAGCTGGGAGCTGGCTTCACTCCCTGAATGGTTTCCAGTGATGTTGTGGCATAGTCCATTGGCCAGGAGCCCAGAGACCCAGAGATGGAGATGCCCATCCTATCTTAAGAGTTGAGAGTCTTCATAAGCTCTTGGCATTTCCTTCTCTTTCTTGGTTCTGGTTTGTCTTTTGCAAGGATCAGACACATGAATTAAAGTTCTTTGCTGGAGAAGGCAGCTAAATGCCAGTTGTGACTTTTGGGTTCTAGCTATGCTGCAAACTTCTGGGAGTTCATGGACTACCAGTAACTCGTGTTAGCCATTGAGTGACCATTCAGTGGCTGTTACTTCAGTTTGTAGTTCATGGTGAGTGAATTCAAACCCATCATGTTTCTAGAGTTGGTTCCTAGATCAAATTGTTGGTAAATGCTTTCATTAGAGAATTCAGCTTGAGCCCTTTGCCCAATTTTCTGTTTCTCTGTTGTTACTAGCTGTAGATACTAAAAAAAAAAAAAATCCTCAGAAGGAATGCGTGTTTTTAGAAACAGGGAGTGTATTCTGTGCTTTAGTGGGACACAGAAGGAGACTGTCTGGTTAAGGCAGGAGATTGTGGCACTAAAAAAGGAAACTGGCAGGCCTATTCCTGGCACTTTCAGTAAGAAAAGAAAAGAAAAGGAATGACAGGTTGGCTGGGGATTATATTAAAGGAAGCGGTGTTCCTCACCTGACCTCATATTCCCTGCATCTAGGATTGGTGTGCCTATGGCAGTCATTTTTGGCAGCTGAAGACAGACTTGGTCTGCTTTCTGCCATATATTTAGGGGTCTAGTGGAGATACAGAAGCCTGTTAAGGAGCAATCATGGCAGACTGATTCCTTTACTTTTAGTCAGAAGCCAGTTCTACCAATGTCCACGGCCAAGTGTGTGTCCTTGTAAGTTGCTTGTGTCAAGAGGAAAGACTCTCATTAAGATTTTGGAAACAAAAGCAAAAATAAACTATTGGGACTGCATCAAAATAAAAAGCTTCAAAAAAGCAAAGGAAACAGTCAACAAAACTAAAAGGCAACCTACAGAATGGGAGAAGATATTTGCAAATGACATATCTGATAAAGAGTTAGTGCCCAAAATATATAAAGAACTTCTAAAACTCAACACCCAAAAATGCAATTAAAAAATGGGGAGCTGAACAGAGATTTCTCCAAAGAAGACATACAGATGGCTAACAGACACATGGAAAGATGTTCATCATCACTTACCATTAGGGAAATGCAAATGAAAACCACAATGAGCTATCACCTCACACCTGTCAGAATGGCTAGAATCAACAACACAAGAAACAGTAAGTGTCATCAAGGATGTGGACAGTTGGTGGGAATGCAAACTGGTGCAGCCACTGAGGAAAACAGTATGGAGTTTCCTCAGTAAGTTAAAAAATAAAACTATCCTATGATCCAATTACACTACTGGGTGTTTACCCAAAGAACAAAAACAAAGGGATACATTCACCCCTATGTTTATTGCAGAATTATTTACAATAGCCAAGATATGGAAACAGCCCATGTGTCCATAGATTGGTGAATAGAGAAGATGTGTTAATAAAAATGGAATATTATTCAGCCACAAAAAAGAATGAGATCTTGCCATTTGCAATGATGTGGATGGAGCTAAAGAGTACAATACTAAGCAAAATATGTCAGAGAAAGACAAGCCATATGATTTTACTCATATTTAGAATTTAAGAAACAAATGAGCAAAGGGAAAAAGAGAATCAAGAAACAGGCTCTGATCTATAGAGAACAAACTGATGGTTACCAGAGGGTAAGAGTGTAAGGGGATAGGTTAATAGGTGAAAGGGATTAAGAGGCGCACCTGTGATGAGCACTGGGTGACGTATGGAATTGTTGAATCACTGTACTGTACCTCTGAAACTAACATAACACTATTTGTTAACTAATAACTGGAATTAAGACAAAAACTTAAAATCAGAAAAAAAAAAAAGAATTTGGCCCTAATATTGGGTCAGAATAAGACTGTATTTGTGTTGTTTTTGTCCATAGTTTGCATTCCTCATAGGTAGAAAGATCTTATAATTATAGGCTAACTGCACCAGCTGATGTGTACTGGGATTTGATGTGGCTTTGTTACCTCAGAAGTCACATCAACTGTTTGACATCAGTTCATATTCCAGTACATGCTCCTCAGGCAGAAAGGGGATTGATATGGAGTATTATGCCAAGAATGAGAATCTCATGTTGAAAGCCTAGAAGTCTGAAGTCAGAAGGATTTAGTGGTTTTGATTTGTTAGAGCATACTTTTCTTCATAGATGCTCTTAGTACCAAAGTAAGTTCATATTTTTCCTAAATATGAAATGTTCTTAACATGCTTAAAGTATTATTTTATACATTTGCCACCAGGGCAAAATAGAATTAGTCAGTCTTATTCCTATTTTGTAAATAGAGAACCCAAGGCATACTTAAAGAGTCGCAGAGGTCATCCATTGTATCTGGGACATGGCTTAGAATAGTACCATTTTAATCAGTTTATTTATTGAGCAAAAAGGAGCCAGGCAACAGTGGAGGGCATCATGAGATCAGTTGTATGGTGCGGGCAAGCTGTTTTAGCTGAGTTCTTTGCTCATAGGTTAGTTGGCTCTGGCAAGAGCAGCTGAACTGAGTTCTCTGTGGTGAAGCTGAGAGGGACAAGAATGGGCGTCAGGTCAAAGGGTGTCTGTGAGGACAGACTCCGATGATTGTGTAGGACATCCTGTACATTTGGGCTTCTGCATATTTTAGTTGGCTGTGTTTGTTCTTATGTTAGTCTCAGTGTTTTTTAACCCTGTGAGTGACAGTTGACACTGTTATAGGACTTTAACAGGAGAAACTGGTCTGACCACAGTTTGATCTTGATAATGCTTTCACTTTTGCAACAAGACAGAAGGGAGTCCTTGCTTCTCTGTTCTGGGAGCCTAACCAAATCTAATAAGAAGTCTCTGGTAGCTCTAACCTGTTTTAAGTAGTCCAAGTGTCAGGCTGACCTTTTCTATGTATGTGGCCTGCTTCCTGGATGTGAAGCCAGTTTGGATGTTAGAACTTTTTAGAATGGAATGAAACTTGAAGTTTGCTGTTTGTTTTTATTGTTGCTTTAAAAACAAAACAAAAAAACAAAACAAAAACAAAACCTAAAGAAAAAAAGAAAAGTGAAAAAAAACCTTCTAACTGTATCCTCTGCCCCTAGGACTGGTGAAACTTCTTAAGACTTTTAACGATTTCATCTAGATACTTAAATCTCTCTAGGATGACTGTCTTTCTCCTTCTGGCAGAATCTTGTACTTTGATCACTTCCCAGGGTGGCGTTTTGGTTAATATTTGACTCTTGCACCCACAGCCACGTGATATGTATATTTGTATGCATATATGTTCACATCTCAGAGGATTGGCATCATCTTGGCAGATCTTTAAGAGTTGGAGGAGTAAATATTTGTAATTTTTATTTCATATTTTTGCATACTGTTCTCTCATCGGGGGAAGGTATGTTGGTGAACTAGAGATGGATAGGAAGACTGAACTGGAGGCTAAAACCTGCATACCTGAGAAATTGAGTCAGCCACGCCGGGACCTAATTTTTCAGTGTTCTGAAATATCTCCAGTTATTCTGAAGGATGCTATCACATTCTAAAAATAAGGTATTTTCAGTAACATCCATGTGAACTTTACTCTCCAGCATCAGAAGGGAAGTAAAGCATAGGGAAATCAAAGAAACTAGTTTTCACCCTTAAGTATGACTCTGGGATTATCTAGGGTGGCTTTTAGAGAAATCTAAGCCCACATCCTGGGATGCTACTAGCATCTCTGGACAGACTCTCTCCCCTTCCTTGAGATCACTTTCCTTATGTTCTTTATGCATGTAGAGAGTTGTTGAGGGAAGGTTATATTCTGGTTTCCTGTTTTGAAAATGCAGATGTTTCTAGAAATAACCAGAATCTAAACTGAATCCAGAGCCTTCTCGTAATTTTTTTTTTTTTAATGTTTATTTATTTTTGAGACAGAGAGAGACATAGCATGAACGGGGGAGGGCCAGAGAGAGGGAGACACAGAATCTGAAGCAGACTGCAGGCTCCGAGCTGTCAGCACAGAGCCCGATGTGGGGCTTCAACTCAGGACTGCGAGATCATGACCTGAGCCGAAGTCGGCCACTCAACCGACTGAGCCACCCAGGTGCCCCTCTCGTAATTTTTTAGGCCTCGATCTGAAGTAATCTGGGTGAAGATAAAAAGGTGAGGTCTCATACTTTACAATTTGGTTGAAGTCAGCTGTGTCAAGGTATCTTGACTTAAATAAGTGTTAGGATCTACATATTAGATTGGTAAGATCTTTATGTGTTTCTGTAGCCATAAACCCATTTTGGAGGAAAATGAAGGATGATTTCTTTCAGTATTCTGTGAGAATCTCATTTCTTTGTCTATTTTTTTCACTGGGTTGACTTTGACTTTTATTTTTTAGGTCCAAGTTGTTAATTCCGAAAGTATTTTCTTTTATTTATTTATTTTTTAAAATTTACATCCAACTTAGCATATAGTGCAACAGTGATTTCAGGAGTAGATTCCTTAATGCCCCTTACCCATCTAGCCCATCCCCCTCCCACACCTCCTCCAATAACCCTCTGTTTGTTCTCCATATTTATGAGTCTCTTCTGTTTTGTCCCCCTCCCTGTTTTTATATTATTTTTGTTTCCCTTCCCCTTTGTTCATCTGTTTTGTCTCTTAACGTCCTCATATGAGTGAAGTCATATGATTTTTGTCTTTCTCTGACTAATTTCACTTAGCATAATACCCTCCAGTTCCATCCACGTAGTTGCAAATGGCAAGATTTCATTCTTTTTGATTGCCGAGTAATACTCCATTGTGTATATATACCACATTTTCTTTATCCATTCATCTATCGATGGACATTTGGGCTCTTTCCATACTTTGGTTATTGTTGATAGTGCTACTATAAACATAGGGGTGCCTGTGTCCCTTCGAAACAGCACACCTGAATCCCATGGATAAATGCCTAGTAGTGCAATTGCTGGGTCGTAAGGTAGTTCTATTTTTAGTTTTTTGAGGAACCTCCATAACTGTTTTCCAGAGTGGCTGCACCAGCTTGCATTCCCGCCAACAATGCAAAAGAGATCCTCTTTGTCTGCATCCTCGCCGACATCTGTTGTTGCATGAGTTGTTAATGTTCACCATTCTGACAGGTGTAAGGTGGTATCTCATTGTGGTTGATTTGTATTTCCCTGATGATGAGTGACGTTGAGCATTTTTTCGTGTGTCGGTTGGGCATCTGGATGTCTTCCGTGGAGAAGTGTCTATTCATGTCTTTTGCCCATTTCTTCACTGGATTATTTGGTTTTTGGGTGTTGAGTTTGATAAGTTCTTTATAGATTTTGGATACTAACCCTTTATGTGATATGTCATTTGCAAATATCTTCTCCCATTCTGTCTGTTGCCTTTTAGTTTTGCTGATTGCGAAACTATTTTCTTACTGTGCTTTGTATATGGCAGCAGATTTTTACTTGGAAAGGAGAAGCAAGTCCATTGGTTTTCATGTGTAGATGCTTTTCAGGAATACACAACTTCTCACTGTTGGTTTTAATAAGAAAAAAATCACCGTTGATAGTTTTGATGTCTGTTTATAGAGATTCCTTGAGAATTGTGAACTGATAGAAAATTCCCCTAGAGAGAAAATCTGGTGTATTTGGACATCTTACTAAATGGAGCTTTTTTTCATATAAGGGCTTCAGAAGATGCATAGGCTGTCAGAGCTGGAAAAGTTTACATGGTCTCTGAATATCACTCTTTATAAATACAAGGAGCCCAAAGCCCAGAGTATCTGGTCCCCCAGTTAAGTTAGTGGTCCCTCACAGGTCTCCAGGCTGCCTGTCATTCTGCCTTGACTACTAGTGATAACTGGTTATTTCCAGCAATGAATCCAACTCTTAAGTTGTGCAGTCTTCTGAGTCTTCAAAGGAAAGCTAAGCTGTGTTATTAAAGTTCATGCTGAGTATTTTTTTACTATATTATGATTGTTTGAAAATTGGTCATTTGTGTGTTATTGTAAAACCAGAGCACTTAACTAGACCTAGCATCAACCTAGCCTCTGCTAAGTCATAGTGCATTATCGACTGTTTCATGTAGAGGTAGAAAGAGAAAGCTGTTTTAAGAGTCAAGAAAAAGGACTGTGTCTTGTCCTCAGCCAGAGGCCCACATGAGCTAAAGGAGCAATTGAGATGGGTTATGGTTTAGGGAAGGGGTAACACTCAGGTGGTGATTGAATCTAGTTTAGAATTATGTTTCTCAGAACAGCTGATTTTTATTTTGGTTGTTTTCAACTATTTTTTTTTTAAAGACAGAGTCTTAAAAATTTTTTTTTTTTTTAACGTTTATTTATTTTTGAGAAAGAGCGAGAGACACAGAGTGTGAGTAGGGGAGGGTCAGAAAGAGAGGGAGACCCAGAATCCGAAGCAGGCTCTGGGCTCTGAGACGTCATCACAGAGCCTGACGCGGGGCTCGAACTCAAAAGCTGTGAGATCATGACCTGAGCTGAAGTCGGCTGCTTAACCGACTGAGCCACCCAGGCACCCCTGTTTTCGAATGCCCTTATAGCCTTCCTGGGGAAATTTGTTTTTGGGGAGACATTGCCTACATTGTTTACTCCTCTAGGGTTAAATGTACTTGACCAGCTGTTATTAATTTTATAGTTGTTAAATTACATTCTTTGCCTAGGTTGTAAGTACTGAAAGGGAACTTAGAAGCAGGACCATTTGCAAGTCATGTAGCTTTGAGCATGAATGGTGGGTTTGATAAGAGTAGCTTTCAAATGGTCTGAGATTCTGTGCTGAATTTTGGAATTAGTGATTTACACCTGGGGATCTTTGTCAATTCTCTGGGAGAGCCTTCTCTGAGACCCTGGGCAGCTCTTGGGGGTGAGGCTGGCAGTGATATTGATAAATTGCTTTCAAAATGCTTACAGCCAAAGGACAGTGATTTTGTAGTACTCTTCTAAGTTCTCAGACTGACCTCTGAAATCTGGAAGAGCGAATCTGGAGGCCAGTATTCTTTAGGGCAGTTATAAGAAGGGGGAAGGGGCTCTCCCCTTCTCAGTCTGTGTGCAGGCGATTCTTGGAGGAAGCCAGGCCTGTGGAGCCAGACTAGAGTGGAGACAGAGAATAGTACTGCTGGCATTTCCATCCTCCCCTGAGGCTGCACAGAATGTTTCAAGGGGAACCAAGAATTATCCCTCCGCTGTCCACAGCCTCTTGAAGCGGCTTTTGCGTGTTGTAGATGGAACCAATGTGTGCAAAAGTGCAATTTATATTTTATTTGGGTCTCAGCATCAAGTTGTCCTTTTTCAAATAATTTTATGGTAATTGGTTGTTTCTCTGATATGATTTCCATTGCAAGGTGAACAAAAAAGGTGACAAAATGGGGTTATTACCTAACCAGATTGCCTCGTGTACAGACAAGCTGAACTGGTGCTTTGCCCGAAGTTGGCTTGGAGTTTTCAGAAACTCAATTGCTGCCTTTATAAGGCTGTGCCTGGGGTTGTATTTCCAATCTCTCTCAACTTTTGTTCCCGTGGAAGGGAGGAAGTGGAACTGTGACAGATATATTGCCAGATAGCACACAATAGCACACAAAACGAGAAAGACATGGCGTGAGCCATTCACGGAGACAGATTTACACTCTGTGTTGCCCTCAAACCATAGATCCATCTATTTCAAAGAAACAACCTGCCCACTGTATTATATTTCAGACAGGGACACAGCTTACAAGAGAGATGCTGACTCCTTCTGTTTAGCTTTTGCCAATAACGCTGCACATTTTGCTGTCGTCAATTACTTTTGTGGGGATGGGAAAGTTTATTTGGCAAAGGAAAGCCTGTCTTTAGATGAGAAGTGGAAAAGGGAGGTATCAGGGGAGAGTATTTGGCCACGCTGTCGCCGTAGTGAAGCGTATGTGTATAGTTTTGCTTGTTTTTGTCACTGTGCAGCCGGCTGTATTATCAGGCATTGGAGGTATTATACCTATTTCACAACAAGAAAAACAAAGCTAGAGAGGTTATGATTGACCCAAGGCCAGAATGTTTGACATTCACAGTTTCTTTTTGGTTCTCTAGAGATATGTCAGTTTCTTTCTTTCTTTCTTTCTTTCTTTCTTTCTTTCTTTCTTTCTTTCTTTTTTTTTTGATGTTTCGTGGGAGATAGCTTTGCAGAGTGGTAAATAGCATAAATTACAAAACTTGTCTGCCATGGTTCCCATCCAGGCTTAGCCAAGCTGCACATAGCTCTGCACCTCAGTTATTTTACTAGTAAAATGGGGATTGCAGGCCTTACCGTAGAAGGTAGGTCTGAGAATTAAATTTAGTTAATATGTATATAAGGTACTTAGAATGAAGTGTTCAGTAATCTTAGCTATTACGTTTTTTAAATGTGTTTTGCTTTCATGGAAAATGAGTGGTGTGTGCTACCTGATAGGTTGTTTTGCAGAAATTTCAAATGTGAAAGAGTAACTCTGCTTGTGTTAAAATTTACCTTCCAGATTGATAGGTTTAAGGAATAAAAAATACTTTTGGGAATGGTCTAAATTTGGAAGAAATCTGAAAAGAGAGAACTGTGTGTGTAGGTTTGCAATTCTACCTTATGCGATTTGTAAAATATGTTATTATATATCTTTTCTTAGTAATAATTTATTCGGGGGAGGAGAAACAAATTTTGGTTATATCCATCCTCTCTTATGAGGCAGGTATTTTTGTTTTTGTTTGTATTTTAACTGGATGAGATGGTTAAGTTCCCTTAGTTGGATGAATTTAGAGATATGAGAAAATACTTTTATTTTTATGACACATAAGGACCCTTGAATGAAGTCACTTACCTTTTCTTGATTAAACCAGTTTCTTTTTTTCCTTTTAACATTGTGTTTTTTTTGTTTTTTTGTTTTTAACATAAATATCACATGTTTTAGTCAGATATGTTTCGGGATATCAATCATCTTTTTTTCTGTTATGTTGAAAAAATAAAATTGCACATGTGTGTTATTCTCAGAATGAAGTGGGTTCAGGCACACTGCTTTACACTAAGTAGAAATTCTTAGTAGTCGTTCTTCAGAAGAGATGCATTGATCAAGTCAGTTTTTGATTCATTTGTGAATACCTAAGTAGAGTTGTATATGAAGGGGTTTTTCAGAGTTGGCTTCTGAGCATTATAGCATTTGTTTTAGTGTATATAGTCCACATGGCCAGTATACTATCTGATTCAGTTTGAGTTCAAATAAAGTCTGGTATGAACCTACTTTAAACAACTCCTTAAGGTGACTAATCTCAGACCTGTCTCTCTGTTTCTCTCTCTCTGTTTTTTTTTGTCATTGTGCTTTTCTTTTATTATGTTTTTTTTTTTTAACTGTGGTAAAAAGCACATTACATTTCCAGCTTAACTGTTTTAAAGTGTATAGTTCAGTAGTGTTAAGTGTAGCCACATTGTTGTGAGACAGATCTCCAGGACTTTTTCATCTTGCGGATCTGAAACTCTACACTCCTTAAACAACAACTTCCCCTTTCTCCCTCTCCCTACTCCCAGAAACCCCGATTCTACCTTCCATGTCTATGAATTTGACTACCTTAGATCCTCAGCTAGATGGAATCATAATATTTGTTTTTTTATTACTGACTTATTTCACTTAGCATTATGTCCTCAATAAGTTTCATCCACGTTGTAGCATGTGACAGGATTTTTTCCTTTTTAAGGCTGAATACTTTTCCCTTGCAGGTATATAGCTCATTTTGTTTATCCATTCATCTTTTCGTGGATATTTGGGTTGCTTCTGCCTCTTGGCTCTTGTGAATAGTGCTCCTATGAATATGGGTGTGCAAATATCTCTTTGAATCCGTACTTTCAATTCTTTCGGGTGGATTGCTGGATCATATGGCACATCTATTTTAATTTTTTTCCAGAAATCTCCAAGCTGTTTTCCATAGTGGTTGCACCATTTGACAATCTTACCAGTGAGAGTGGTTCCATGAGAACAGGGCATCTGTGAAGGTTAGGATGGCCCGTTTCAAGCTTGATCAGGTGTTTGGAATGAGCCTCACCAGTACTGGTTAATCATTCTTGTTAAGGTAATACTGCTGGACCAATGCAGAATGTTGGTCTGGGTTATTGTAAGACTTAGGCTGTGGTTTCTGGGAATGATCTTAGGCAGATCACCTCAATACTCCCACCCACCGTTGTCATCTGTCAAACGAGGAAATTGTTCTTCTCCCTTATCTTGTGTGTTCCAGAATCCTGTTGTTCCTCATAGAATTCAAATATCTAGAAGATATACTCTGTATAACTTCGTGTAATTATTTGATAAACATCTCCTGTTTTTCTTTTTTTTTTTACTACCCCAGGTACTAAGTGATAAGGAGGGAGACCTTGGTGATTAAGAGTGCTGGCAGTGAGTCAGAATGTCTGGGTTCAAATCCTTGCTCTTCCATTTACTAGATATGTAAACTTGGGCAGTTTAATGAACCACTGTGCCTTGGTTTCTCCATCTGTGAGTTGTAGATAATAGTATCTGTGTCCAATTTTGTGAGGTTTAGATGAGTTAATGCATGTAATGTGCTTTGCATGGTGCCTAGCACATAGTAAGCAGTAGGTGTGAACTCTAATTGTTATGTAGTATCTAATCATTATGTAGTTACCATGGTGCTAAATGGTTTGGGTCATCTTCCATTATTTGTATCCTACATTTGGATAACTTTATACTTCCTGAGGATGTTGTTTCCTTATGGTGTTTCTCTGTAGGTGGGAAGGATACCCCCAATGTACAGATGGAGAGACTGAACAGCAGCTGTTCTGTTTTATATGGCTGGGATTAACACTTCAGTCTCATGATTCGAGCCCAGTACTTCCTTGCCTGGCACACTGTCCCAAACTTAATGACTATAAGGCCTCATGAAAATGGGTTTTAATGTTAAGATCTGGTAAGAACTATTCCTTTACTTTTTTTGTTAGCAGTCAGCCTTCCAGGTTGACTTGAACTAGGATCATTTTGGCTTCTCTGCAGAACAGGATCTTGCTGATTAATCCTAGTGGCAGGGAAAACATTGGGTGTCTACATCCTCTTCGAAATATAACTTAGTACTAATACTAGCTTCTTTGGTATTTAGTACAGCTTCTTCAGAAATAGGGCTTATGTATTTAAAACTTAGATGGTCTTTTCAAAGGTGGGTAGATCTGGCATATGTCTGCCTTCTTGTAGGTAGTAGCCATGCTGCAGTTACTCAGCTATTGCAGTTCTGTTACTTGATACAGAGGCAGAGGGGAGAAGACTTCTCCATAAAAAAAACAAAGCCTGTGCTTAAAGAGTCCTCAGGTCATGTTCAGCAGATGATGGTGACGTGTTGGAACCTCCCTAGGTCTCCATTTCCCCAGCTAAAAAGAAGGGCCATGGACCAGGGGATATTTAAAGCCCTTTCAAGTTGTAAGAGTCGGACATCTTGAGACTGGAAATAGCCTCATAGGTCCTAATGACATGATAAAGATACTCTTTGAGGAGAAGCGTTTTATAACTCTGTGTCTTGGGGAGATGGAGGCATGGGGAGGTGATTGGGGTGTTGGCAGAGCAACTGGAGAAAGGAGAGACTAGTGAGGAGGCTGTTGTAATGGTCTATATGGGAAGTGAGCAACCCCATCTAGAGTACCTGGGGGGGTTGTCGTAATCTAGGATAGGGTCAAGCCCTTCTCTGAAATGGCGGCGCCATCAGACCAAAGGAGCCTTCCCTGATGACTCTGTTGTGGCCCTTATTAGGGACAAGGCTTTCGGCCCTGGCTCAGAGCTGCGATGGAGGGATTGATGGATCCATGCCCCCTTCTGTTTTTCGCTAGTGCTGTCTTCACACCCTGTTGCCATTTATGTTTTTTGATGAATGATTAATTAGAAAAATAATCATTTGTAAATTGTGAGTGAACTAGACATTTGGCCCTGCCTGTAGGGAAATGGTGCCTCTGAGCCGGACGTAGCTTGCAGTCAGTACATCAGAACAGCAGTATTCCCAGACCAGTGATGAATTTACATCAAGTTCCTTTTCAGCATGTTAATGACTGTTACAGCCGAGTAACTAGCAAAAAATAATAGCAAATGGGAAGAGTAAATATTTAATGCCTCTATATCACTTTTAGCTTACAGTAAAATATGCATTTTGATTCAGGAGGGGAATGAGGGAATCTTGGACATTACAGGCAATATTAGTTTGTCTGAGTTTCATTCTTTGTTTCCTTTTCTTTCTCTGTACTTAATTAAATTCAAAAGATAAAGTGTGAGTTGTTGCTGAGGTGGATTTCACTAGGGAAGTGGGTTTTCTGTAAGTTTTAGGTCACAAGATGCTTCTTTCCTGGCAGTTTGAATCTATATGTCCGGTCAGCATCATTGATTAAATGCCTGGTGTGTATAGAGGCCTGTACTATCTCTAAAATATAGCTTTCATCATGTTACTTCCCTGCTTTAAAACTTTAGTGGCTCCCCACTGCTTCTAGGATGAAAGCGGGACTCAGTAGCCTGGCTTTTAAGGGTTTCTGTGCTGTGACCCCAGCCTGCTTTCCAGCCTTACTCCCTCAGGCAACACCATGTGGACCTTTTGCTTAAGCCAGAGTGATTGACTCCTATCCCTGTAAGGTGCCAGAGGTTTCCTCACCTTTGCACCTCTGCTCAAAGCATTCTGGGGTATGAAATGACCTGTCTTTTTCTCTGTCTAAAGCCTACCCTTCCTCCTAGGCCCAGTTCTGGAAGATTCTCTGACTGCATTTATTGGATAGGAACCTGCTCATTTTGAAATACAGGGAAAATTGAAAGTGGATCATAATTCTGTTCCCTCCAGTTTGCCACCTCTCTACCGTAGGGAATTTAGAATGAGTTCGCTTCTCCCCCACTTTTTGCTTGGCTGTTTTCTAATTTTAGAAGATGTCCAGGTAGGCAAGTTGTTGACTATAGAAAGTTCTGAGGATTAGAGCTGAATATAGTTGGGAAACCAGACCCAAGGATAGTGCTTTGTTTTCTGAGATCAGAGAGTTTTGACACAGAAGTTTCTAGCAGAGGTTGAATTCACAAAATGAGGCTGTACTGGTGGAAGCATTCAAAGAAAGGGTTTAGGCCTTTCAGTCTGTTGTTAAAAGAGTCTTGGAGTGTTGAGTTCAGACCCAGATACAGTGATAATATTCAGAGAAAATGATCAGGATGGTGAGGCAGGCCTGAAAGCGTGAAGGCTGAGTGGGCAGAAGAGAACAAGGGAGGCTGTGTCCTCTGTTTTCAAATATTCAAGAGGCTGTCTTCAGCAAAAGAGGTGTATTAGACCTCGTGTATGGAAACTTGGGGTGAGAACAAAGACTGCTGGAGGTAGGTTATAGGAAGACAGATTTCAGATCAATATAAGAAATACTTTTCTCATAGTGTTGTGAAAAAATGAAATGGATTTCCTTGGGAGACGGTAAGTTTCTCAAGTGTGAAGGGATGTGAACACAGAAGGCAATAATACTCTAAAGATCTGTGGATTCACAGTAAAGGGACCACAGGTACTGGAATGGAGGACCTTTAGAATAGGACATTTTCTTCTCTGGGGTAAAACCTTTACCCTGGGGTTTCGGAGAAAGATTCAGTAGTGGAAAGAAACAAGTGCCACTGTGTCCGAAAATACTTACAAATCCTGACATGCATCAAGAAATAATAAGTATAGTCTTCTGAGGCGATATTGAAAGGATGATGAAAACGGAATGAAATCTAGAATGGGGGTTCTTAACATTGGGTTAAGGGCCTCGAGGATAGTGTTTAAGAATGAGGAGATATTTGCAGAATTTCAGGAATTCATAAACAGTTTCAAAAACATTCAGTATTAACCTTTATATATTTGGGAAACTGTAAAAGATCTATTGTTTTGAAAATATTTATCATAGAGAAATAAGAGTACAAGATTGTCTTGGCACATGAAATTTGGGTTTGTAATGGCTTAAGAATTAATACACATGTCCCCGTATGCAAATTTTAATGCCTGCATGTATTATTCTGTAAAGAACATCATAGCTTTTGGAAGAGTCTCAGAAATGGCTGACTCAGAAAAGGTGAAGAATTAACTCGTCTGGAGTACTGGTTCTCAGGTGTTTGAACTCAACCCAGTTAGGTAGGGCAGAAATTCCTTATATCACCCTTCCCATTCAGCATCAGTATCAGCAAATATTAGTATGAGCCATATGTACTTTTTATTTTATAAAGCAGTATCCCATAAGCTTAAAAATGTAATTTTATTGGACTTGTCTTGATAGTAGATAGCAAGACCATAAAACCACAAATGAAGATTTACTGTACAAGTAATTTTTTTGGAGGTGGGCTTGTTATGTATATATATATCTACTTTAGCTGTATATGTATCTACTTACGGTATCTCCACATTGTGAGATTAACCAGATTATCTTCAACAAATCAAAATTTTTTTTTTAAATTTTTTAATGTTTATTTTTGAGAGAGAGTGAGAGAGAGAGACCACAAGCGGGAGAGAGGCAGAGAGAGAGGGAGACACAGAATCTGAAACAGGCTCCAGGCTCTGAGCTGTCAGCACAGAGCTCGACACGGGGCTTGAACCCACAAACCATGAGATCATGACCTGAGCCGAAGTGGGATGCTCAACCTACTGAACCACCCAGGTGCCCCCCTAACAAATCAAATTTCTAATGGTAAAACTGAACTGATAGTAGTTTATAATTGAAAATATAGTATAAGAATAGTAGTATTACAAACTATGATTGACTCGAGACAGCACTGATGTTACAGTGACTTCTAGAGTACAGTGTGAGCTTTGAGAGTTGTAGTGTTGGTGTGTGAGTGTGCCAGTACTTGGCAGCATCGTAGAGTAGCCTGAGTACTTGGGACACCCAGTTTCTAGTTCTTTGCATACTCTGGCAACTTGCTGATTTTAATTTATCAAAATGGATTTCACGAACCTTCTAACTCACTTATTAGGGAACTACTAAGAAGCTCTTGGTCATATTAAAGAAGATGTGAATTGCACATTTGCCTTTGAGAACTTAAGAAAGGTGTGTAGGTTTATAGATAAGTTATAGATCTTAATAAGAGTTCTTCTATGGTTACAGGCCCCTACTTTAAGGAACACCAGTCTACCAGGTCAATTTGTAGTTGCAAGTAAATGATAACTAGGTAGTTTGAGGGTTAATATCCAGGAGACTATCCAAATAAAGGCTTTTTCTTTCTTTCTTTCTTTCTTTCTTTCTTTCTTTCTTTCTTTCTTTCTTTCTTTCTTTCTTTCTTCTTCCTTCCTTCCTTCCTTCCTTCCTTCCTTCCTTCCTTCCTTCCTTCCTTCCTTTTTTTTTTTTTTTTTTTAAAGATCAACCTAAATGCCTCTGATAACCAGATACCCTTTCTTTTCAAATACTCCTTTATTTACCAACCCCGTTGAGCCTGGCCCTAAAGTAAGATCAACAGCTGTGCGTGACTATTTTTTTCCCCTCTCCTTTGCTGTGCTCCTCCTATCACATTGAAATACCCTGGCACTTTCTTCCCTTTTTGAAAACACAAAAGAGGATTAGGCCATATAATGGACTATTTATGTGTCAAATTAAACGTTTTACTCTGAGGCTGTTTTTGAGTTATGTGAGCAGTAAAAATATGTATTAAGCTGCCAAGCCTTTTAAAAAATGCATATTATTTAGCTGATAGCCTGTAACAGTCTGATGGACCCATAATGGTGTTTTGAGTAAATACACATTTGAACAATTTATGAAACTTATGTTTACATGTGTATTAAACAGCCTGGGTAGGGAGTGACCAAAAGTTATTACCAGTTGACAGCTGCTGTCTGGTGACCAATTTGAAATGAATTGGTGGATTCCCTTTAGTGTGGAGTAAACAGGTTTCCCTGTCAGGGGAACAGGCTGTGTAATCATCAGTGCGTGAGGTCCTAGCGCTGGAGGTCTGCATGTTGGTTGAATGAGGCACTAGAGGAAAATGTTTTAGCTCCATAGTGAGCCACACCTTGGATTCACCTGTATGGTCTATTTTATTTCATTTTGTATGTTGAACTGTATAATTATGTTCACAGAATATAGGCAGAACAAAATATATTTGCAGAACAAAATATTCTGTCCTTGGGAAGAGGGACCATGTTTATTTCTTTGGCATCTACTCTCTACTGTAGTGATCCTGAAATTTATGATTGTTGTGCCTCTATCAGTAATAGTTCTTAAAATATTTTTTAAATGTTTTTATTTATTTTTGAGAGAAAGAGAGAGAGACAAAGACAGAGACAGAGTATGAGTGGGAGAGGGGCAGAGAGAGAGGGAGACACAGAATCTGAAGCAGGCTCCAGGCTCTGAGCTGTCAGCACAGAACCTGATGTGGGGCTCAAACTCATGAACTGCGAGCTCATAACCTGAGTCAAAGTTGGACGCTTAACCGACTGAGCCACCCAGGTGCCCCAGTAATAGTTCTTTTTATATTTGTTCACTTCTAAATTGTATAGATATTTATATACATATATATATATTTGTGTATATATTTACATATGAATGTGTGTATTTGTATATATATTTATACATATAAAGCTAACACAAAAATAGAAGTTTAATGGAGACAAAAGAATAAGTACACATAGATGATCTGAATTTCTTTTTGTACCTGAAAGAGTCCTCTTGAGCACCCCTGGATTTCATACACCTTGCACTGGAGGTGAAGGCTTGTGTCTTGATACTTTTGGGTGGCGGAAAGGGCATGATGCATTGTGAGGTGTTAACGTTAAAAATAAAAGCTATTTTATCAGCAAAAATGGGTTTATTCAGGAACAAGAGAATTGTAATTCAGGACAAGCAGGCTATGGCAAGCCCATAGGTAAGTCCTACAGAGAGAAATGTTATTTTATGGAGAAGAAGGAAGGAATTGGGAGGTGTTGTTTTAAAGGAAAGTCCCTTGGAGAAAACCAAGAGTTCAGGGTTTTGATGGTTTCTCATTGGTTGAGAGGTGGTCACTTTCTTATAGGAGATGCAATATGTTCTGTACCTCTTTCTCTGTTGGAGCCTGTAATTGACAATTCCTTCTGTAATTGACATGGAGTGGTATGGCCCACCCTGCCAGCCTCCCCTTCCTGAATCCCTGGTCCACTTTAGTGAGGTTTCCTCTTACTGATTCTCAAAACAGGTGTGACTTGGGCATGATGTTCATAAACTTGGGCAAGTCTTTTAACTACCTTGAGCCCTTGGGCCCTATCTGTAAAATACATGGGGCTGCCCATGGGGCTATCCTAAAGATTTCTTATAGTAAATGTCAGGTATCCACTTAAGTGCTTGCCAGAAAGTCACCTCCTCAGAGAGACTTTCCCTGAATGTGTGTACAAATAGTTCCTTCCTGTATTCAGTTATTCTGTAATGCCTACTCTGCTTTACTTCTATTAATTTTTTATCATATGAACTCATTGTTTTCTCTTTACTGAATTGGAAGCTATTTGAGGGGAGAGACTTTTTTTCCTGTTTACTCTTGCATCCATAGCTCAGACAACAAAGCATGACACACAGTAGGTACTCGATAAATATTGGTTGAAAGTTCAATGTTGGTCACTTAGTAAGTTGATTAATAAAGAGAGGCTATTATTGCTTTCACTGAGTGCCACACATATAGCAGATGCTCTGGGATAGGATTAATGATGCTCTATGAATGATTGCTCTCAAGTGGGATCCAAGGCTGGAAGTATTTTTCCTATAGGAGGATGGATTTTTTTTTTTTTTTCCCCTCCATTACAGCCAGCATTTTTCAGGCTGAGGTTAGAAATGAAGTTTGTAACCCTGGATCTGGGCCAAGTAACTGACCCCTGTGTGGTTCTGACGCCTCACCTTGGCCTCATTAACTCCCTGCGGTGACCCAGTGTGCCATCTAGCTGAGGACCAGGCCAGTGGTGACAGCAGCCATGTGGATGTGCCTCAGGGAGGGCAGTGGCATTGCCAGTCACCCCTAGTCCACCTGGAAACCACCTTCTGACCTGTAGAAAACTGCTTCCAGGGGAAAGGCAGAGTATTGCAGAGTCTTGTGCTTATTCCAGGTCTATAGAGAGAACAAACAATTTTTAGCATGGTTGAGAGAGGGGGATGGAAGAGAAAGAACCACGTCTTTAGAGGACACTTTTCTTGGCTGCTCTTTGCAGTGAAGAGTTGTTATAGAAACACCTGTCATTTTAAAAACTTCTCATATTTAAGGCCACACTTCCAATAGGGCTATGAAATAAAGGCATGTGAAGTATCCTACAGTGCTGATGTAATTGGAGACCTGAATGAATAGAAGGTTGGGAAGTGCTAACATGTATGGGCCATTACGTATGCAGTTCAGTAGCGTGCAAACATTAAAAATAGCATTTCTTGATTCCTTATGTCTTTCTACTTGGTTCTTATCTGTTATTTTTGTAGTGGATTGGGATATGTGTTCAACTTTTCCTAAAAGGAGAGATGGAGAAATATTTCCTGGGATCAGCTGATACAGCTCTGAATGTGACCATTTTAAAGGGTCATGATAGATATCAGTCTGGGTTGTGTTGTAGGTGAGGAGTGGGGGATGGTTTCTTTATCTTCTTTTGGTCTGCATCCTCCAACAACCCACTTATTAAAGGAAGTTTGTGCTGTGCAAAGTGAGCTAAGAATAATATTCCAGGCTTGGGTGAAAATTTACATACAACAGTCTTATAATGATACCCTGGAACTTCTGCCATTCAAGAGTTTGGTGGGGAATGCCCTGCCCGATGGACCTTTTTTTTTGAAGATGATCTCCCTCAAAGTTAGTTTAAAAACATCAGAATCCTCCTCACTTTAACATAGAAAGGTATTTTTTTTCCTTGTGACATTTTAAAGGGATGTGGTAGATGGAAATGATGGGAAAATCATTGTACCATGAAAAAAGTGAGAGGCTTGGAGTTGTATAAACCCTAATACAAACCTTGACTGTGCCAGTAATGATTTGTGCTGTCATGAGTGAGTTACTTAAATTAAGCTCACGAGCCTCCGTTTCTTCATCTGAAAAATGGAGATATTTATTTCATACAGTTGTGGAGACTTGATGAACAACAGGATGTGCTTGGTGTATTTTTGACGTTCAATAAATTTAGCAGCTCATTTCTCCCTTTTGGGGGTAAAGCCACAGGAAGTTTTTGGTGAATAATTGAGGTCCTCGGTGCTAAGGGGAAATTTAACTCATGCTTTTTTGTACAGACATGGGATTATAGAAATAAAAGAAAAGGGGGTAATTTTATTCCTTTGGCCATATGCGTTAGCAGCACTTTTCTTGGCTTTTGACAACATCAAAATAAAAAAAAAAAAGACTCGTGCTGCCTGTGTGTGTGTGAGTGTGTGTGTGCGTGTGCATGTGTTATTTCTGGCTGTTAATATAATTCATTGCTTGTCACAGGGACTGGAACCTTTCACCCCTGAAGATTCTTGCAATTTCATGTGCTAATCCAACTGGAATTTGTATCTCACAGACCCAGAGAGTGTTGGCGTCAGAGGAGATGCTCTGGTGCAGGAGCTCAAAAGAAGAAAAAGGCAAAACTTAGAGGACTTGGGACTTGCTCAGAGTTGTGCAGCTAGTTAGTGACAAAGCTGGCGTTGCCGCAGATCGTATTTGCTCCTCATTGCTCCAGTCCTGGGGTTCTGCAAGCTGTGTTTACCAGACCAGCAGTAGCACCTGGGAACTTACAGGAAATGCTCATTTTTGCCCCCACTCCCCACTTTAATAAGCCTTCAAGGTGGTTCTGATGACCACTAAAGTTTGAGAACCACAACTCTGGTTTTTATACTATTTGGCAGGGAGATTTTCTGAGTTTCATGGACAGCACTAGGTCTTTATTTCACCTTTCAGATGTTTTCTCCTGCCACTTAGGTGTCTCCTTTTAAAACAGTTTCATTTTTGGTGATGGCTTCCTTACACTGAGGAGCGATTGCCGCAGGAACACTTCTGTGAAACTGTTGTTTGCTGCTCTTTTATTCCTTGCTGCCAAGTAGCCGTTCTGAAATTTGTCCATTGAAAGCAAGCCCTGCTTTCTGGGTCTCAACTCCTGGAGATTCTGGTTAAATGAAATAAAGATGGGGAGTCTTTAATATTTGAAAGTTGTCCAGGTGATTTTGATGCCCAGCCATGTGTATGGAAAACTGCATTAGAGGAACAAATGATCAGAATGCTCATTAAAGTCATTAGGTTTTCCTAAGTGGTACAGTTGACCTTTGTTGTTCTGTATTTGGGTGTTCAGTGGACAGGAGCTATCTAAAAGAGGTAATTATAGTTGCAGTGCTGACCCTCAAAGTTGAAAGTAGATTGAAATTCATTACTTAATAAGCTGTCCTCACTATTTCTAGTTTCAGTATAGGTATGGCAGGGAGAGATAAAATTACTTTTTCTTGCCTTGCAAAAAGACAAATGTCTTTGGAAATAAACGGGGTTTAAAACATATACTTTTTTTATAAAGCACAAAAATTTTGGGTGCATTCTGGGTACATTTTAAGCACTTCCAGAAGTGGGTATCCATGGGAGAGAAGGTGGTAGCCTGTGTTTTGTCATATGCATATATTATTTCTTTGGCCAATTTAAATACATTAACAAAGAAACAATCTAATATTTGTGAGTTGACAGTATGGATGTAGTACCATATTATGTTATTTTTCAGCTTATTTTAGCTTATGAGATATAAAGCAAAGTACACGTTAACAGTTTGCAAAATCCTGCTCTGATATTTGATTAGGGTCAGGTCCTGATTTGGATGAATTTGATGACACTTGAGTCAGATCCAACCAAACATTGTACTTTTTTTTCTTTTTTAATGTCTATTTTTTGAGAGAGAGAGAGAGAGGGGGGGGGATAGAGGATCCAAAGCAGCACTTTTCTTGGCTTTTGACAACATCAAAAGCCGACGGCAGAGAGTCTGATGCGGGGCTTGAACCCACGAACCATGAGATCACGGCCTGAGCTGAAGTGGAACGCTTAACCGACTGAGCTTAACTTACTGAGCCACCTAGGTGCCCCCAGACATTGTCCTTTTTAATACTCATTTTTAAAAACAAAGGGCACCTGGGTGACTCAGTCAGTTAAGTGTCTGAAGTCGACTTGGGTCATGATCTCACGGTTGGTGGGTTCAAGCCCCGTATCACACTGTCTGCTATAAGCACAGAGCCTGCTTTGGATACTCTCTGTCCCCTTCTCTCTGCTCCTCCACCCCACCTCTCAGGGGTGCGTGCACTCTCTCTTTCTCTTTCAAAAACAAATAAACATACCCCCTCCCCTAAGAAATATATTAACCAAGGTATTTCACTGGGCAAATTAGCATTACATTAAAAAATCTATTCTTGTAAAACTAGATTGATAGCAGAGATTAATAGGCGCGATGTAATTTTTATAATATTTTGTCATACCTTAAAGAACCTGCTTTTTGATAATATTTTGTCATGCCTTAAGATCCTGCTTCATTTTAAATGAAACATTTTAAAATCATTTTTTCCCACCGGTGGAATAAAACTAACATGTTTTGACCAAAATTACCCTAATTTTGAATATTTTGAAATTAGGTATGGAAATTAGACAGTGCTAAGACTTCTTTTTTTTAAAAACCATAATTTAAGTGTGGTTTCTCTGCCAGCAGCTTCTGCATTATGAGCAGGCTTACAAAAGAAGAGGCCTCCTTGACTCTCAAGGTTTGCTTGTTTGCATTCTACAAATAGGAAGAGACCCTTTCTGGCATTTTGCCTTATAGGCCCTAGATGAAAATGTGTTATTACCCAAGCCAACAACAATTTTAAAATTGCTGGCCCTGACATTATAACAGATCTGTGGATAGTGAAGCACAAGCATCTGTCAGATCAAGTGTGAAGGTTTGCATTTCCGTATACTTTCTCCAATCCCAAGAACAAGTTTAGTTTTGCCATTCAGACAGACTTGAGGCTTCTAAAAATCTGTGCTGACTGGTGTGCACTTTGGCAGCCGCAGAGGGCCAGTTGGACCTTTGATCTTCTTGTCTGGGTCACCCCTCTTAGGGAAAGGTCAAGAGACTGAGAGACCCTTCCCCAGGTTGGTTTCCTTAGTTATGCCATACTTTGTCAACAGCTGCCAACAGTGTCTGAGCTGGGCTTCTTTCCCTCCAAAACAGACTCCATTTAGGGCACAGAATTTTTTCAGACTGGTGTATAAGGTTTTTACAGAGTAGCAACAGGGTAATTAGGCTCATTGGTGTCACCATGTGAAAACCTCTTCTTTAAACATTCTGAATGTCCTTACCCACATGTCTAAATGTGGGTTTAAGAAATTTTTTTTTTAAAGTTTGAGAGAGAGAGAGAGGTAGGGGAGGGGCAGAGAGAGAGAGAAGGAGAGGGAAAATCCCAAGCAGGCTCCATGTTCAGTGTGGGGTCCAACGCAGGGCTCGATCTAATGAACTGTGAGATCGTGACTTGAGCCGAAATCAGGAATGGGCCACTTAACTGATTGAGCCACCCAGGTGCCCCTAAATGTGTCTTTTAGAAATGCTAACAGATAACCTGGAATTCTTAAGACTGCCTAACCATGTACAGAAGGAATGAAGACTTTCCCGAATGTCTTTTAGTTGTTTCAATTGGAGATGCATGAAGAATGACCTCCATTCTGCCTAAGGAGTCTGACCTTCTTGTCACTGCGTGTAACATTAATTTCTTAATGTGTCCAGTGTGTAAAAAGGATTTTTTTCCTACTGTTTTAGCTGTTGGCCTGACTTTTGCATTTTCATTGGTAAAATATGTAGGTCTGTGCTTTGAGTTGAAAGGCATAGATTAGTAAACATCCCTGAACCAGCATGGCATATGCAGTTAACAGTCACAGAAAACACTGCTCATGGTTAGTTAATATGTAAACTTTTATTTCCAACATCTAAAAATTGTTCAGAGTTCTCTTTAGTTGTCTGACTTCTGAGGGGTGGTTAGGAAGGTATAGCATATGTCTTTAGGCAGAAACTGACAGTGATTCTCAAACTTCATTGAACATCAGAATTACCTGGAGAGTTTATTGAAATGCAGATTGCTGGACCTCACCCCTGGTTTCTGATTCAGTGGGGGTGGGGGTGGGGGTGGGGGTGTGGCTGGGGGAGCAAGATTTTGCTTTACATGTTGCCAGGTAATGCCACTCCTGGTGATCGAGGAATCTATTGTGAGAATCACTGCTTTAGGATGTAGATCTCACACTCTTTTTTGCCAGGAAAAGACAGCTGAATTGCAGAGGGGCCCTGTTCTTTCCTCCAAAGCATTGCCTCTTCTAAGCAAACATTAAAGGAAGATTTATATACCGCATCCATGTGGTCATGCACTGAGCTAGGTGCATAGGGCATAAATAAAATGGCCTCTGTCCCTGGGAACCTCACAGTTTAGAGAGGGGATTAACATAAGAAAGTCTGTAGTCCTGATCCCTAGACTTGCTGTGGTGGAGATGTCAGGGGGTGGATCAGCTCTCTAGATTTGCCAGGAGGGGTGGTCTAAGCTGTTCTTAGAGCACCTCAGTTTTATTCCTGTGGGTGTGAGTGAAAGAAACAAGAATGTTCTGCAGCAAACCATTTTGTTCACTCTCAGATGAGCTCCCTGTCTTCTTTGACTCCCTAGGCGGGCGTCCTACACTGTATATTCAGGACCTCCAGGATTGTCATTGTCATTGTCAGCTCTCCACCCCCAGCTTTTGTAGAAGGCCCCTCCTACTCTCCCTTTTCCTTTTACATTTTAAAATTACAATTTCAGATACTGTCCACTGTGGCAGCAGGATTTGTAACAAGACCAAGTTAAGTGATCTTGGTTGAACTGATTTATGAGACAGCTTCAAAAATTCATGAGGCACCAGGGGAACTTTCTGTAGCTCCCTCAGCATGCAGCATTTCCCTTCACCTCTTCACGTAGATCAGACATTTTGTGATAGTGCGGCAGTTTGAAGCGGAGACTTCTAGATCATGTCCCTGCTGATTAAGACACTAAGACACTCCTGAGGAGTGAGGGGAGGGAGAGCTGAAGCCCTTGTTTCCCTAACTCTGGGTATTGACTTTGGGTAAACCAGTGAAAACCTGGTAACTACAGTTGCGGATAGAACTGTCCAGAGCAGGGTTTTCTCCATGGGTGATCTGCTGTGTCCTTCTAGTGTTATGAAGGAAGATCTTGGTCCATTAATAATAGTCCCACAATCTTAAGCTCAGTGAAATGAAGTATGTGTGCAAGTGTATGTGTGTATATGAAAGCAAGAAATCAAGCAACACATGGGGCGCCTGGGTGGCTCAGTCAGTTAAGGGTCTGACTCTGGGTTTCGGCTCAGGTCATGATCTTGTGGGAGCCCCACATGGGGCTCTGTGCGGGCAGTGCAGAGTCTGCTTGGGATTCTCCCTGTCTCCTTCCCTTTCTTCCCCTCCCCCACTCTGGCTGTCCTTCTCAAAATAAATAAACTTAAAAAAACAAGCAACACAGTTAGTTGTTCCTTCTTTCTGTGAATGCCTTCTCTAGACAGGAACAAAGGATATGGCTAAAAGCAGTAACCGGTTACAGTGCCTTCCCCATTTTATTGATCGTTCATTTCTCGTCTCTGACCTTATTAGCTACTTATTGATCTACTAGAAAAGCAAATAATTTTCCCTTGATAGCACTTAGGTGAACTGGACTTTAATGACTTGTCTCCCAAAGGGTTTTTAAAAAAGTATTTACCTACTAAGTGGAAGTTGTCTACTATCTAATGTTATAATCTGTGACTTTGGGGACCCTTTCTTGGGAGGATCAGTGATGTCACAGGCTGGCCTCCTCATTTTGGCTACTCCTGTTAAGACACCACACATGCTCTGTGGACTGCTGTAATGGCCTTGTAGCACACAAAGTTTTGGAGTCGACACAATGTGAGATCCCACGGGAGGTGACGTATTGCTGAGTCAGTTCTTTTTTTTTTTTTTTTTTAACTATTTATTTATTTTAAAGTTTATTTATTTATTTTGAGAGAAAGAGAGAGTGCAAGTGAGGCAGGGGCAGAGAGGGAGGGGGACAGAGGATATGAAGCTGACAGCACAGAGCTTGGTGCAGGGCTCAAACTCAATGAACCATGGGATCATGACCTGAGCTGAGGTCAGACGCTTAACCCATGGAGTCACCCAGGCATGCTGTTGCTGAGTCCGTTCTGATCAGCACCTGCCAACGTGTCAAATAACTAAAGACAGCCAGAACCACTTTGTTGTTAATAAATTTTGTTTTGAGATTTTAATTCATGATTTTGGGCTCAGATTTGCTTACAAATAAGTTTTGAGTTCTTACTTGCTCTAAAAATGCTTAATTCTCTCCTATCTGTGCTTGGGGAGAGAGAGGTTTTGGATTTGGGGTAGATATGTGTCATAGGGAAGCAGAGTGGCACAGATAACATAGGAGGTAAAATGGTTTTCTCAGCATTGTAGGTGTCTTTGACTATGTTAGTTTTTTTATGTTTACATTTTCACGTTCCCATTTTACTGCTTTTGATTATACTCTTGTTGGTTAAGATTAAATTTGTGTGCATCTCCTAAGATTATATGCAATGTGAGGCATGATGTTGGAAGCAATAGAAATAGAACTTGGAGAATGGTCCCTGATAATCCGTGAATAATATAATCCACGTAGAGGTAAAAGCAAAGATTGACTCTATAAATTGTGGGATTAATGGGTGTTTTTGTCCGTTTTTCTTTTTTGCTTATTTTTTGAGTAGGTGATACAGTCATATGATTCAAAGATCAAAACCATATAAAAATTTTATAGAGAGATGTCTCATTCCCATCCCTGGACCCATATACCCTATTCTTCAGCTTCCCATAACTGTTTTATTGGTTTCTTATGTATCCTCCATAATTTCTGAAAGCAAATAGAAATATACTTGAATGTGTATTACACAGCGATACCATAAACATCATTCCGCATCTTGCTTTTTTGTGATTATCAGTATATCTTGGAGATCATTCCATCTCAGTATGGAGAGAGCTACCTAATTAATTGTCTTTAAAGCTGCCCAATAGTCCATTATATGGTTGTACTCTTTCATATTTAATCGGTTCATATGTAATGACCTTGGGTTATGTCTAGTTCTTCACTCTTACAAATGATGCTGCTTTGAATAATTTTGATTATATGGCATTTCATCCATGTGTATGTATACATCTGTAGGATAAACTCCCAGGAGTGAAATTGTTAGTCAAAGTATATGTGCATTTGTCATTTTGATAGTTACTGCCCAAATCCTCTGTACGAATTTGTATTGGTTGTACCAATTTATATTCCTGTTTAAGAGTAGGGATTTCCCCAAGCCTTGGCAACAAGATTTGTGGTTAAACTTTTGAATTTTTGCCAATCTGATAAGAGAAAAATTGTATCTCATAGTGGTTTCAGTTTGCATTTCTTATTAATAATGTTGAGCATCTCTTACTATATCCTAGATCTGATCGTATTTTCTCTTTGTGAACGGTCTGGTCATATTCTTTGCTTGTTTTTCTGTTGGCTTTTTGTTATTTTTTGTATGTTTTAAAATAACTGGTCTATTTTGGAGTATTTTTAGACTTACAGAAAAGTTGCAAAGATTTACTGTTTCTTTTTACCCATTTTGCTGTCATTAGCTCTGTTAATTAAGTTAGGTGGTGTAAAGAGGTCCAGGTCTCCTGGAATTCTGGGCTTGTCACAGGTATGTCATCCCAAAGAAGGATGCAGATCCAATTTATGATTCTTAAGCTGCCTCAGGGGATGTTCTAGTTACAGATGTGGGAGGTTCCTCCGAGCCTCTGACTAGCTTACATTGTTGGGGCATACAACGTAGAGCCTGTCCTCCGATATTCTTCTTTTACTTGCGAAACTTATTAACTACAAGGGTTATTGAAGTGAAAACCTTGCCTCGAGTTTATATTTCTTGAGATTTACTTCCAGTTATAAATGTGGTTTTCAAATGACTGAATCTTTCATAGACCAGGTTTCAAGCACATTAAATAGTTGGTGATTTCCCCCTTCTCTTCATCACATGCTAATTGGGAGAATGAATAGCTGTAATTTTTCTGGAGCATCATGCTGTCATTTTGTCCTGTGAACGAGTTCTCCGAGTACAGAGCTAAAACGTGGGGGCAGAGGTGCCGGTGCCGTTCCCATGCGGAGACACGCGTGGATCTTTGTGTCCCGCAGGGGTCGGCCTCCCCTGGAAGTTAGGGGCACTGGCTCTAGAATAAGACCTCCTGGCTTCAGATTCCTTCTTTGCCACTGCTAGCTGTGTCACCTTGAACACATTACTTAACTGTTTTGTGCTTTACTCTCCCCATTTGTAAAATGGGGATCATGATAGCACCTGCCTCATTGAGGTGGTAATGAGGACGGGATGTGATAACACGTGTGAAGTGCTTAGCACAGGCCTGGAGCCTGATGAGTTGCCAATAAATAAATAGTGGCTCAACAGTAGTGGAGAGCAGTGATTTCAGAGACCATCGTTGTGTGGAATTTGACTTCGTTTACCTTGTGAGGAATGTAGCCTGCAGACAGGGATGTCATACATGCAGCCAGTATTTGAGTACCTGGCAGTGCGAGACGATAATTAACATTTCTGTCATGTCTTGCAGTTTGGGAATTTTACAAATGTCATTTACCTCAATGAAATCTCACAAAGTAGCTCTGAGATATGATTATCCTCAGTTTATAGTTGAGGAAATGGAGGGTCAAATGCCTTATCTGATGAGCTCACCATCACAGACCTCCTTGCAGGTGGAGTTGGGATTTGACTCCAGGCCTCCTGACATTGACTCTCCAGATGCTCTCTAAGAAGAGAGTGTCAACAAAGGAAGAATCTGGAATGGTTCCCAGGTGTCCCTGGGTTTAGGTCATACTCTTCTAGGGCAGCAGAGCTAGAAGGAAGCCTGAGGTTGGCCCACCTCTTTGTGTGACTAATGAAGGCACTGCTGTGCTCGCAAGGGACTCGGGGACGCGCATGGTGCTGGCAGGCAGCTTTATGGAGAGGGCAGGGTTCTCCTTGGCTGTTCCTGGGTGGTCTTTGGGGGCTGATTAATTGCTGGCATGGAGGGGGTTTATTATGGGAAAAGTAGATAAATTCAGAGAGGGGAGGACCTGTAACTTGAGAAGCATGCGGTTTTCCTGGGATATTTTCCTAAGAGCACAAATAAAAGGGCTGTAGTTTAGTATTCAGATGTGGTTCCAGTTGTGCAAGGGCAAAGAGAAAGAGGCAAAGGCAGGGAGACAAGGAAGGAAAGTGAGTGAGTGATTTGAAAAAAAGTCAGTGAGAGACCTTTGTGGGCACATCGATAGTGTCTCCAGGGCAGGCGTTTGAACTCCGGGGAACTTGGTATATAAGGGAGAACGTCTTTAGCAGTTCTAGGACCTGAAGCAGACTGGGTGGCCTTGGGGTGTGTCACCTTTTCTCCTGGGAGTGGAGGGAGGGGTGCAGAAGCTACCCCATGGTATTCCTCTCAGAATTGCACTTGGGGTGACTTCTGCTTCAGGTGGGAGGTTATTCTAGGCACAGCCGGAGTGGACCGGCAACATCAGTCTCCTTGAGGTCTTGCTAGAAATGAAGATTTGGGAACCCTACCCCAGAACTGCTGAGTTGTAATCTCCAGGGGGTGGTATTCAAGAATGTGTATTTTAGCGAGATCCTTAGGTCATTTGTCTGCATGTTAATTTATGGAAGCATTGCTGTAGTCTAGAGGCTTTCCATCTCCTCCTTAGGGTTCTATGCTGCCGGGATTAACCTGCTGTTCACGAAATAGGTACTGAATTCTTGTTTTGTAGGCACAATACAAAGGTGGACTCTAGTGTGGATCATACCTCTCCGGGAGCAGACAGTCTAGATGAAGAGACAGGATTGTCTACAAATAATTAGTGTAAAGATAGTGTGAAAGGCCAGGAGCAGAGGCACCCAGAAGGCCTGGGACCGTGTGGAGGATAAATGTGTTTCTGTGGGGGTGTGCAGGGGCAAGAGGTGTGCATTACATCAGTGTACAACTTCTGTGTAATTCTAATTTGTGGTCTGTCGCTTCTTTGCAAGCCTGACCGGTGGCCTGACTTGGGCCAGCGAATGGCCATAGCAGTGTATTACTGCCTGTAGCCTGTCTGAAACCTGTTCAGCATGCCACCATCACTTGACTGCTTTATTGACTCGATAAATACTTTAAAGATTGCCAGGGTAATGAAGATGACTCCTGGAAGGACATCCCCACCATCTGCTTCTGGGTCTTCTCTCACCTGTGTTGCCTCTTCTCAAAAACCTGCATGCCCACACTCTGTAAAAGAAAAAAAATTGATTTGTCACTGAATTTCCATGCCTCAGCCTGGGAGAAATGTAAATGTTGTACTGGCCTTTAGTACTCTGCCTTCAAGCCTAGATTTAGAGCTGATCATTATACTTTTAGAGTAGGTTAGGTATGAAAATAGCAGCAGGTTGAAGAGTCAGAGGAAACTGTTTGCTCTCATCTGCTGGTTTGGTCAGGGTGGAAGTTCGAATATTAATACAGTCCGCTTAAACAATAAAATAACTCCCAAGGAAGAGGAACTATAAACTTTAGTAAATATCAGAGATGTTAAATGCTAAAAATAAAGGCTCTTTGCAGTTGTTTGGCTCTTTAAAGAGAGTGTTTATTGGTCAGGAGGGCTGGTGTGTTTGGTCATGTTTTGCTAGCTTTTTTTCTTTTCTTTTTTTTCTTGGTATGCATGTGTGTAAGTGCATCAGAATATAAATTAGTTAATTAAGTAGGACAGTGTTTCTACAGTGTGAAATAGTAACCTGGCTAGCCAACTTAATTAAATCCTTTGTCATTTTCCTTTTGAAACAAGTTTCATCTTGGGAGGTCACTATGTCCTGGCTGTTGTACTTCTGAAATGTACCTTTTGACTCTATCCTCTCCTTTGTCTCCTTTTTCTCCTGTCCGGCAACTTGCACTGACTTGTTAGCTGACTTCATTCTCTCTCCCCCAGCTGTCCACTGTGCCACGACCACTAGAGACTTCTATCAGAAATCCCAAACTCTGTATGTTCCAGCTAAAGTCTAAGGAAACCTCCAGAGGCTTCCTGTTGTCTGTAGGACGAACTGTTTTTCCCAACTCCGTAGTGTGCCATAGAAGACTCTTTATAGTCTGCCTCCAAAATACTGTTTCAGCCTCATTTTTAGGCTTACTCATCCCTGGGTCCATCCAGCCCACAGACCTATCTGCTATTTCCAGTACAAACAAAATATCACCAATAGTAGCCTTACATTGGTAGGCGCCATTCTAAGTGTTTGGCGAGCATTGTCTGATGCCATCATTAAATTCAACACCAGAGACTTTTGTCATTTGTTCAAGGTCATGCACCTTGTGTTAGAGCTTGACGATTTTGATAGTCTCGCTTCTGGTCCCCGCTTTTATGTTTCTGTGCCTTTTGCTTATATGTTTTCTGTGCCTAAAATGTCTTCCTCTTCTGTCTTCTTAGACTTGGAAACTTAGGTGTTAGGCATTCCTAACAAGGTGCTTCCACAGATCTTGGTGTCTGTCTCAGTTGAGCCTGATAACATCCTTAGCAGTAGTACCATCTAGTACTACTAGGAGGAGCTGGTCCCAAATCTTAATTTTTTTTTTTTCCCATTTCCCCTGCAAATAGTAGGTGCCTAATAGAATGAATGCATGGATGGATGGTCATCATCAGTGTCTGACTCCTTTTGTGATTTGAGTAGAGTGTCCTTGGCCAAGTTTAAGGCTTCAGAAATTGCTGTGTGGAAAGAATGCATGTTATTTTAGCCATATCAGATTGTAGCCAGGGATAGTCCAACAAGCAAGGATCAAACGCCAACAAAGTTGTTGGTGTTTTTATTTGGGTCCAAATGGAATATCAGAAGAATTTGGAATGGGCCTACTTATGGCAAGTTACTTATTTCTTCAGAGTTGATTGTCTGATTTGTAGCTGTATTAGTTTGCTAGTGCTGCCATAACAAAGTACCAGAGACTGGGTGGCTTAAACATAATAAATTTATTATCTCACATTCTGGAGGCTAGAAGTCCCAGACCAAGATATTGGTGGGGTTGTTTTCTCCGGAGGCCGATCTCCTTGGCTTGCAGATGGCTGCCTTCTTGCTTGCTGTGTCCTCGCTTGGTCTTTTACTGTGTGTGCAGTGCACGTTGTGTCCAAGTGTCCTCTTCTTAAAAGGACACTAGTTACAGATGACCTTTGGAAATTGCATGTATAAGTTTGACTCCCTCCAAAACTTAACTACTCATAGCATACTGTTGACTGGAAGCCTTACTGATAACAACAACCAGTTGACACGTGTTTTGTATGTTATATGTATTATATACTGTAGTATTACAATAAAGTAAGCTAGAGCAAATAGTTATTAAGAAAGTCATAAGGAAAACACATTTTTGGTACTATATTTAAGTGGACCTTCACAGTTCAAACCTGTGTTGTTTAAGGGTCACCTGTAGTATTAAGGCCCAATCTAAAGAACTCATTTTAATTACCTTTTTAAAAGACCATATCTCCAAATATGGTCATGTTTGGAAGTACTAAGAGTTAGGACTCCAACATAGAAATTTTGGGGGAACATATTTTAGTCCCTGGCAGTGTATTATGGAAGTTCCTCTACTTAACCCCTCCCCTTTCTGCCTTTTCCTTTTGTTTTCTTCCTTCTGGCAATTGTGTTTTACCAGAGGGCTGTTGGGAGGAGAAGCAAAGATAGAAGAAAAATACATTTATTTTGGGTGAATTTCGGGAAATAGCTGGTGGGGGGAATGGCTGAATCCATTGGTGAAAATGAGATTTTGATATTGCCTCTAGATGTGTATTGTCCTGGCACATTCTGTTCTGGTTTCCCGGGCAGATGAAAGCTGGCTGTGTGTTGGAAGGCTGGGGAAGTGTCTATTCTTATATTAAGTGGAAAGGGAAATTGATAATCCAGCTTTTTTAGTTGCCTGGAAAAGTGAGAACTCTATCCTTATCTGAATTTCAGCCCTTCTTCCTAGAAGTAGCTCAGGGACTTGGTGAGCACACTGAGGGTAGGGGGCAGCCCTCTCCCGTGGCTGACAGCCTGTGTGGCACAGAAGCAGAAGCTGAGAAAACATGTGTCACCTTGAATTATGGAATTTGTGCGTCCCAGCTACGTTGTTGTTCCCCAGACCTTTTGTGAGGGGTTTTTCTTTATCCTTGTTTGTTAATTCCTACCCTTGTCTCCAGTTCTCAGTTGTGGCTTATGTCTTTTCTTCCCTTTCTCTTTGTGATTATCAAGTAATTTATTAAATGGAGACAAGCTTAACTAGACATTAAATAATTGCAGGTGTGCAGCTGAATTGAGCTGCTGTCCTTTAACTAGGAACTCACAGCTGTTTGTGTTGTATTGTGTGATGAGATTACACTTTACCTCATTTGGTTACATGATCTCTTGCATATTGTAAGGTGCAAGAATGTTGAAGCTTCTGCTTTAAGCAGTACACAAAGGCTGGTATGTTCTCAGGAAACCAACATAAAAGGTACTGGGAGGTCAGGTCTGGAGTCTTTGCGATATTTTTTTCCTGGAATTTTTTTCATTTCCTTTGCCTTTTTCTTGATAGGGAGCACCTGATTTGCTCCTTGACTGTCAAATATGATCAGTTATCACATCTTAAAACTGTTTTAAAAAAACAAACAAAAAACTGTTTTTTATATTGTTAAAGCAGGGCTTTTCGGTTTCCTTCAAAGGAAGAGAGAGATCAGCAGTATGTTGGACAGATTAGTTCCTTAGTGCTTTTATTAGACCTCATCTGCATGCTTCTTTTATACAAATTTGCCTCATCAGTAAGAAGTGTAACTTTTACAAATGTGAGATTTAGTCATGGGTTAGGTTGTAGTGCCATCAGTTTGCTTTCTTTGTCTGGTTTCATAATTTATAATAGTTGCTAGAAGTAGACACTACTTTCACAGTATCTAGCTCAACACAGAATTTAGAGAAAGCTATTAATAAAGGATTGCTTGAGTAAACTAGGCAGTAAGCCTAATGGTTTTAATAACCAATATACATGGATCTACTCTCAGGACATACAGGTATAAGAAATGTCATGCTGCCACTTGACTGCTTTGTGACCTTGGGCATCCTACTTAAATGTCTTAATCTTTGGTTTCTTCATCTAGGTGGTTGTGAGGATTAAAGATATTTGCATTAGATATGTGCATGCACACAGCGTTTGCATGCATGCAATGTGCCTGGCACTATTCTGGATACTGGCTACATTTGTGAACAAAGCAGACTAAGTTCCTGCCCTGGTGGGATTAAATTCTAGATCTAGTTTTTTTAATTTAATTTATTTTTATCTTAGAGAAGGAGGGAGAGAGAGAGAGAGAGTGCGTGAGTGGAGGAGAGGGGTGGGGGGGGGGAGGGAGAGAGAGAGGGAGAGACTATGAATCCCAAGCAGGCTCCACAGCCAATATGGAGCCGGACGTGGAGGCTCAATTCCATGACCCTGGAGTCATGACCTGAGCTGAAATCAAAAGAGTCCAACGTTCAACTGACTGAGCCATCCAAGTGCCCCATATACTTTAGACTGTCTACCAGGGAGAATCCACTTGGTGGGAGAACATGATAGCTACCATTTGTGAAAAAAAAATTTTTAACTGAAATATGTAGCTAATAATGGTTTCTTTATTTGGTACATTTAAACACTGTTTCAATCTAGTACACGTCTGGCATATAGAGGGAGCCTTAAAGCCCTTCCCATAATTTTTCATATCATCTACAGCTGTCTGTATTTATGGGTTTGTCTATTAAAAAAAATTGGTTAGAGTCTCTATCTAGGCTAGGGATTGTTGGTCATGGGATGCTGACTTCTCTGGGAGTTTGCTTTTAGGCTGTCTCTCAGGTTCCAGAAGGGGACTCCAAGAATGAGTTCTGAGTGACATGTTTGATCCTTTGAATCTTTTCATGGAAGTGCAGTTTGTTCAAGTAAAGTCTGGATGGCTCAGAGACTACACTGTGATGTTTAGCTTACCTAACCCTGTCTGATACACTCTTTGCTAGTGTCTACAGAAACATAAGCAGAGAAATATCCCAGGGTTTCAGACTGATTAGCTCTCTTAAACTCTTATTCTTAATGGGTGACTGAAAGAAAAAATATTTTTGAGATTTTTCTCTTTTTACCGATGACCAATAGAAACAAAAAGACACTGGCCATCTTTCAGAAGCATTGTAAACGTATTCTGATTGTGGGCTTCTGGAGTTCAGACGTGGAAGGGTGTTAGTGACCAGATGTCAGTTCCTTGGGGACAGGGGTGGTGGTTGTCAGTGAATCTAGAACTGTATCTTGAGAGGAATGGGCAGTGGCTTCTGTAGGGACACAGAGATGTCCGACACCTGTCATGCACTATGCTGAATGCTGGGTCTATAGTATTTGGAGTATTTGAACCAGGGCTAGCCCATAATGTATCTGTGTTGTTATGAGAGATCTATCCGGTTGAGAGCTGTGAACCCATCATATGGTTGCAGTTTGCATCCTTCCTGTGTTTCCTCTTAGGGAATAAATAATATATGATAATGAAAAAAAGCATGTTTTTGTGGCTTTTTTTAATTGAATTTTGATTTAGGACCCTTTATGTTGTGGGTGTTTTTGAAGGTTGTGGAATTTGGTTGCTTATTGAGAATGCTTTGAGAAAATTGGATCTCTGACCTACAACCAGTCCCACATTGAATTCCTTCCACTTATTGCTACAAAGAAATACACATTTTTGTTGAAGCTGAGGGAGGGGTGTTACCTGCTTGTTTATCAGAGCCTCCAAAAGTAGCTCAGACATCCCTGATGCCTCAGCTGATGTCCTTGCTCCCTGGTTGGGTGTTTGTGTCTGAAGTACCTTGCTTCCTTGGCTGTGGGTTAGGTCACAGAGCCCATTGCTATGGAGATTATTGCAAAGGAGCAGACTTAGCAGGATTGCACAAGGCTAGCCAGTGGCTGGGTTTAGACTACCTTGGAAGAATTGGCTTAAGGGCAGAGAGGAAAAGTTTAGAAACCTTTCTTCCTCTTTGGTGGCGCTGATGCCAATGAAACCAGACTGAAGTTCTTGTGCCTTTTTTCAGGAATAGGGTCATATAGCTCATTGGACTTAAATTAGTTGGTGTGAATTACAGGCAGGGGCTTTATGTAGGTGCCATGTGTAAATCATTGTGCTGTCCAGGTGGAGTTAATTTTTTTTTTTTTTTTTTTGAGAGAGAGCGTGAGAGCTTGAGCACGAGCAAGGGAGGGGCAGAGGGAGAGAGAGAGTCTTAAGCAGGCTCCACACCCAGTGCAGAGCCTGACATGGGGCTCCATCTCACAACTGTGAGGTCATGATCTGAGCTGAAATCAAGAGTCGGACGCTTAACCCACGGAGTTACCCAAGTGCCCCAGGTGGAGTTAAATTTGATATCAGAAGAATGAGTTAGCCTAATGGAGGGTAACAGTGGGTTATTAAGGTGTTCTTCAGTACAACCAGAAATTTTCACTCCATAATGTTTTTACTGTAACTTCTCATTCTTGGTGTTGAATCAGGCCCACATGGCCATTCTGATGGTTTGGAAAAGTTTTCGCCCATGAGAGTGGTCTTCCTAAAGATGGTGAATCAGAATCATCTCATCATTGCAGGTAAGGAGGTACTTTTGTTCTCCGAGTTTGCTGCAAGCATGTGCTGACTCAGAGAGGAAAGGGCAAAACCAGACATTTTTCTTTCTGTTGAATCTTTTCATGATGAGGGTTTTGTCCTTTTAATAAAATAAGCCAGAGCTCTAAACTTTATTAAGTGAGAGGTCTGGGGCAAAGGAGAAATGATGCAAAATGCTCTCCTGTTTCTTAGAAAACTTTACTGGTACCTTTTGAGCTGTGTCCATTGACTCATTGTTTCAGAAACATCACACAAAATGTCTTACTCCTTTTTCTAGTTGGCTCTCTTTAAACTTTTCTTAGGGGAACCTGGGTGGCTCAGTTGGTTAAGTGTCTGACTCTTGATTTTGGCTCAGGTCATGATCTCACAGTTCGTGAGTTCAAGCCCCATTTGGGGCTCTGTGCTGACACTGTGGAGCCTGTTTGAGATTCTCTCTCTCTGCTCCTCCCCCGCTCACGCATGCACTTTTTCTCTGTCTCTCAAAAACAAATCAACGTAAAAAAAATAAAATTTTCTTCAAAAAATGCCAAAACTTTTCCAAGGCAGCTAAATAAACCCAAATATGGAATGATCTGAAATGACTTAGACAAAGCAAATGATTCTGACTTTCCCAGCCGGGGGACTTTGTCTTCTTGAAGGCCAGCCCTCTAAATTATGGGAAGATCCAAAGCAAAATTGAGTTAAATAAGTCCCCTAATTCCCATAAGTAATTTCTAAATTATCCTTTTATATACCTTACTTGTAATGCAGCTTGCAAGTGAGTATCACTGTGAGAGCTACAGTTTGTTAGGGTTTAGATCTTAATTAGCTCATGAGAGTGCATCCTTTTGAAGTTGTATACAACAGGTTGTTGGCTAGTTTTCCAAAAGCAATTAAAATGCCCACTGTTGTAATTAAGCGTGTTACTGATTGTATGTTCTAGTTATAGAATGTATTTGACAATTAAAGAAACTGAGAATGAGGCTTTTGGCTGGGCTCTTTGGGATGTAGTAGACTGACTGCCACCTTAATATTCTGTAAGGAGAGCCAAGTGGTGTGTACGGGACGTACATCATAGGTCATGTCTTAGACCTTTGAGTATTTATTGTTACTCCATAAGTAAAAGCAACTATAGGTTTGTTTTTGTTTTTTAATTGAAGTATAATTAACATAGTGTTATGTTAGTTTCAGGTGTACAATGTAACGATTCAACAGTTCTATACATGACTCGGTGCTCATCATGGTAACAGATTTTTAGGCAAGTGCTAAAGTTCGGGAGTGTGAATTCCTGATTATATACTACTGTATATACAGGAGACAAAAATCCAAACGTCCAAATTACAGTCTCTAGCTGAAAGTCCTTTTTATAAAGCATTGCCTTATCTTTTAAGAAGGTTTCTTGACTCTGACAGTGACATCTCCATTGCTGTGATCAAATTTTTTTATCTGGTTGTTGAAAGGGAAGTTTGGAAGAAATGCCGCCAGGTACAAGATGTGGTTTAATGTCTGTTTCTGAACTGCGTACAGCGTGTAGAAGTTGTTAAACTGCACGCCCACGATGGCACAGTGAGATTTGGTCTGGCCCATGGGAGAAGCTGTGATGGTCAGGGCTGGTCTTGATGGCAGATACAGTTCTTCACAGTTTCCTTTGCATGCTGCATGGCTTCTATTCTTTCCTTTCTCCTGTTGACCATTTTGGACTGTTTCTTTGTTCCTTAACACCAAAATGGCATGGTGACTGAGACCATGGGACAAATGAGTCATTTATTGGACAGGTGAAAATCAGTACTTAAAGTGAAGTTGGGCTTTTCTCGTGTATTTTATTTTGAAATACATTCAGCACTCAAAGGAAAATGGACCATTTAGTTTTGTGATTCCATCCCTTTGCCTTGCCTGTTAGTGCCCTCCCCCGCCCCCCCATGCAATTAACATGAAAATGATGGTTAAAAATGAGCTTAGCATTTAGAGCTGGGCGGGAGGAAGGCTTCATAGCATGTTAAAATCAGAGAAAAAGAGAAAAGGGCAAGTGTTTTGTGATTATTACTTGGTTTTGAGGAATAGTGAAAGGATTGAGTCTTATAAATGTACTTCTTACCAGAGTTATTTTAAGGTTGTGATTAATGATAAAATTATTTTTATTGTACAAAAAATTAGAATTATTAGAGATACACTATTTATTTATGGCTCTCTAGATATATCTGTGTTAAACCTATAATATATTAGTATGAAATAAATTTAAAGGCTCGTGAGTCTGAGGACACTTGCTTTAAATTCATTTATACAGGTACTTTCTGTGCTTCCTTTGTAACAAGTTTTCCATAATTTATTTCTAGTCTTGTAGAAATACAGGAGAAAAAAACCAACCAGATTATTAGCTTGGTTCCTTTGAGTTTTACAATTTTCCCATGTACAGAACAAAATAAAACCAGTCTTTGCTGAAGTCCTATGAGATAAGATTACTGGTTCTGAGGTAATGACTATCTCCAAAGTGTACATCTGTATGTAATATGTTGTATGCATTATGTGTGGTGTTTTATAGTTAAAATACAACATAATCATCATGAAATAATGCACATGAAATGAGACGTTACAATAAGATGAGCTTGGCTTAAAAAGAAACAAAGAATAAACATGGAATTTCTAAGCAGTTTTACTTGTAGGTCTAATGAGTCTAATTAGTCTTACTCATAGCTCAGATGTCCGCTTTGGTATGCTTTACTGCGTAAAGTCGTATTCAGCCTCCCAATTCAGAGTAATTCCCCTCCTTTGTGCCCCATAGCGCCCCATGCTTCCCTCATTGTGGCACTTCCTGATCTATATTGTGTATTCCTCCATTTGAGTATAAAGTGTTAGGACATGAGCAGATAATTATGCTTTTTATTTTGCCTTTTATTTTACTTTTCCCCTCTGAATTCCTTTTTAAAAAAATTAAAATGTCATTGACACACAATAAACTTCAAATGAAGTGTGTGACGCGTTAAGTTTTGACCTAGTATATACTCGTGAAAGCATCCCACAGTTAGGGTAATGAACATATTCAGCACCCTCAAAAGTTTCCTCTTGCCTTTTTGTAATACTTCCCTCCTCCCTCTTTCTGCTCTTTGTCCTGATCTGTTTTTTTTTTTTTTTTTTATCACTGTAGATTACTTGGCATATCCAATAATTTTATATAGATGGCGTCTCCTACAGTTTGTACTCTTTTCTTTTGTCTATCTTCTTTCACTCAGCATAATTATTTTGAGATTCATCCATGTAATAGCATGTATTGATAGTTTCCTTTTTATTGCTTAATATTCTTCTGTTGGTTGGATATATTAAAGTTTGTTTATCCACTCATCTCTTTTCGGGCATTTCCATTTTCTGCCATTATAAATAAAACTATGAATACTGGCATGTGAATATGCCATGAATATTGGCATACAAGCCTTTGTATGGACCTCTACTTTCATTTCTCCTAGGTAAATCCCTGGGAATGGAATGTCTGTGTCATATGACAGGAATATGTTTAAATTTATAAGAAACTGCCAAACAGTTTTATAAAGTCTTTGTATCATTTTACATTCCTGCCAACAGTGAATGAGAGTTCTAGTTCCTTCATATTCTTGCTAACAGTTGGCATGATAAATATTTTAAAAATTTTAGCCATTCTCATAGGCACGTAATAGAACCTCACTGTGGTTTAAGTTTGTATTTCCCTAACGGCTAGTGATGTTAACTGTCTCTTCATGTACTTTTGTCCATATAGCTTCCTTTGAGAAGGCTATGCTTAAATTTTTTGTCCTTTTTTTTGGAAAGGTTGTTTTCTTACTGAATTTCAAAAATTCTTTGTGTATTCTGAATTCTTTTATCAAATGTATGATTTGCAAATATATTTTACCATCTTACAGGTTTGTCTTTCCGTTCCCATTAAGAATGTCTTTTGAAGGGCAGAAGTTTTAATTTTGGTGAAGTATAAATACCAGTTTGTTATTTTATGGATTATATTTCTGGTGTCTTAGTTAAGAAATCTTTGCCTAACCAAAGTCACAAAGATTTTTTCCAGAAGTTTTGTGGTGTTAGATTTTACATTTAGGTCTGTGATTAATTTTGAATTAATTTTAGTATGATGTGAGGTATGGATGAAATTGATTTTTTTTATATGGATATTCAGTTGTTTCCACATCATTTGTTTAAAAGACTATCTTTTCTCCATTGAATTGCCTTTGTACTTTTGTCAAAATTTGATGTTTCTGTATGTGTGGGTCTATTTAAGATTCCCTATTCTATTCCAATAGTTTTATGCTTATCCCTTCTTCAATAATCATACTGTCTTGCTTATTGTAGGTTTATATTGTCTTAAAATCGAATAGTAAGTCTTCCAACTTCACCATTTGTCTACATTGTTTGTACTACCTAGCGCCTTTGCCTTTCCATGTAAATTTCATTTTTTTTTTTTTAAAAACGTTTATTCGTTTATTTTGAGAGACAGAGAGAACCAGCTGGGGAGAGGGGCAGAGGGAGAGAGAGAATCACAAGCAGGCTCTGTGCTGTCATGTGGGGCTTGAGCCCATGAACCTTGAGATCATGACCTGAGCCAAAATCAAGAGTCAAACACTTAACCGACTGACCCCCGGCCCCATCCCCAGTACCCCACCATGTAGATTTTAGAATCATCTTGCTTATTATCTGAATATCCTCCTGGGATTTTGATTGAAATTGTATTAAAGCTGTAGATGAGTTTTGGGAGCATTGTTTACCATATTGGGTCTTCAAATTTATGATCATAGTTATGTCCCTCTACTTATATTGATCTTTTTTGATTTCTTTTCATCAACATCTTGTAGTGTTCAGCATACTTGTCACATATATATTTTATAATTATTCTTTTTACATAGCTTTCATTCATAAGATTCAGAGACTTCTCTTTGGTGCTTTTCATGTTTATATTACATCCTTCTATTAATAACTTCTCTGGTGTTAGCCTTCAGTATTGCTTAAGTTTTCCAAAGGCAAACTTTCTAAAGTTTTCCAAAGAGGAAGCCAAATGAAATTTGGAGTCAAATCTGCCATAGGAGATTATTGACTACCTAGGTTACCCTGCTTGGATTTAACTCTTTGGCTTATATAATTTCTCTTGAGGCATAAGCCAAAAACAGTGATACCATATAATTCCAACTGTGGTTAAAAGAAGGATTTTAAATGGCTGAAGAGCTGACCACTTTTTATGCTGCTTATATTGAGAGGCCACTGGTAGTTTGTGAAACACTGTCAGTGTTTCTTACCCAGAAAGCAGTTGAGGACATATTTTAGGTTGGGAACAGAATTCACAGGCTGGTGGAGTGCTGTAGCGGAAGGATTCCTCAGGGATCATCAGTTCACAGAAAGGGAAAGAAACAGTCGGTTACTTGGTTTCCTTGGAGAAACATCTTCTCAGTGAGCTCTTCCTGAAATGCATTCTGTTTCCATCGGAATCCAGATTCCTAGCCCTTCCCACTGAGCCGATTATGTCCGTTGAGCGTAGGCAGTCAGAATGGAGAGGTGAAGGGTCGGTGTTAGAGCTGAGGTGGCTGTTGACCAGAGATGATGCTGTGCCCAGTGGGACTGTTAGGAGAACTTCCTGTGCGGGACAGATGCGGGTGGTGATTGCTCACATACACTAGTGGAGTTACCTTCTGCCAAACACTATTCTAAATGATTGATGTATATGAACTGGTCTGATCTTAACAACCTTGTGAGGTATACATACTGTGATCATTCCATTTTGTGAGTGAGCAAAATGAAAGACAGAGCAAAATCAGGAATTTTTCCAGTAGGTGATGGAGGCGGGAGAGGAATCTAGGCAGTCTGGCCCTAGAGTACACATTTGTAGCCACTACACTTGTTTGTCAGGTGGTCAGAGAGCATGTCTGTTAGGAGATCCTGTAGGTGAATGATCCCTAAAAACCTCTCTGCTAGTCTTGGGGACCGTGGGGTTCAGTTTTCTTGAGTTTTAAAATAAGAGAGACTTCTGTCAGTGATAAGATGGACACTTCATTTCTGAAGTTCTAATTTAAAGCTCTTTGGAACATACAGGTTTTCAAATAGAAAATGTGTGTGTGTAAAAGTTTCACTGCTTTAAAAGTCTTCCTCTCCCACAACTACATAGTCTCTGGTTTAAATGTTTGTTTCCCAAGTCTTTTCCCAAGGAAGGACATACTCAGGCTTATATCTAAATGGAATTGAATGGGCCTTTCTTTGATTTATAATGTGGCAGCAGGAGACTGTTTGGCTATGCATACCTCTACGGGGCCAGGTATAAGCAGTTTTAGAGAATCCTAGCCACTAAAATAAGCAGGTGTTGGTGGGCAGAGGCTATGGGTGGCTGCCTGGCTCTGGCTGGCAAAACATTCCTGGGTGGCATTTGCCACCAGTTCCCTGGGTGTGGGCACCAGAGAGTGTAGGGGAGGAGTTGGCCTGATGAGCTCTGTGTTTGTGGCACATTAGGGAAACTTTATAGTGTTTTAGCTGCTCTCTCTTGGGTGGGCATAGAGCCATGCATGGCCCTAACTCTTAGAGGAAATGGGACAGAGAAGTGGACAATGTTCTGGACTGTGTGAGGATGGAGACCACAAGGAAGGGATGGAAGGGAGCAGAATAAAAGGGAAAAGCAGTGATTTTAGATGTACTTTGCTTCGGGTTTTCCAGCATCAGGGAAACCATGCACCTCCAGCAGTGTGTAGAATTTGTGCTTTGGGAAGGAAGTAGGTCTTTTTGAGTGTAATCTGGAGTGATTCCTTCTTGAAGGAGGAAATGAAGATGATTGAGAGGCTCTCTGTCTCTCTCATACATACGTACATATCTTATTTTGCTAATTACAGGGCAGTTGGATAGACCTCATCCACTGTTTTAATCTTTGGGTGTGAGTAAATAAGAGAGACATACTGGGTAGGAGGAGAGTCTTTTTGTCCCTGCTAACAAGGGAGGCGAAAGGTGGCATTTGAACTTTTGACTCTTCAATTTAAATTCCTAACCATTTATTGGGAGCCTATTATGTGCCAGGTACATCACACAGACATGGGATATGGCATCTAAAGGCTAACTGTTGAAACGGTTTATGTTGGTCTGGATATACTTCCACTAATCTGTATTTGTCATATAAGACAAAGATTATCATTGAAATTTATATTAAAGATTATCCTTTAAAACTATTCAGCACGTTACCATTCTTAGAATGTGGGGGCATATTGGGATCTTTAGTGGGTATATTTGTTTCCTGTGTCCTGTTGTAACAAATTACTATAAATTTAGTGGCTTAAAACAACACAGATTTATTATCTTGCAGTTCCATAGGTTAGAAGTCCAACATGAGTCTCCCTAGGCTAAAATCAAGGTGTTAGTAGGGCTGGAGGCTTCTTCTGGAGGTTGGAGGGCAGGTTCTGTTACCTGTGTTTTTCAGCTTCTAGAGGCTTTTGCATTCCGTGGTGTGCGGTCCCTTCCTTCATCTTCAGAGCCAGCAATAGCAGATTGAGTCCTTCTTATGATGCCATCTCTCTTTTTCCCACTTCATAGTCTTATCCTCCTCTTCTATTTAAGAACCTTTGAGATTATATTAGGCCCACTTGGACAATCCAGGATCATCCCCTTATTTCATTTTATTATTATTAAAAAACATTTTTTTTTTTTTTTTTTTTTGAGAGAAAGAGGCAGAGGGAGGGAGAGAGAAAATCTTAAGCAGGCTTCATGCCTAGCATTGAGCCCGATGCGGGACTCCATCTCATGAGCTTTGAGATCATGACCTTAGCTGAAATGCTTAACTGACTGAGCCACCTACATGCCCCCAGGATAATCCCCTTATTTTAAGATTTGCTGACCAGCATCCTTAATTCCATCTACAACCTTAATCCCCCTTTGTCCTGTAACATGATACATTCATAGATTACAGAAGTAAGGAAATTTGACATCTCTGGGGAGCCTTTATTCTACTTTCCACAGTAGTGCCGAGTTTTTCCAATTTTGCTGATTCCTCTAGTCAAGTGAAATTGTATAATGACCCTTACAGTCCTTTGCATAATGGATTGTAACATGTGAATGTGTCCTGTGTATGTAGTGGCAGGAGGCGTAACGTTCATTGCCTTAAAGCCTCATACCTCTTCATTGGGATAAAACCCCAACCACCTAAACATGTAATGATCAATTAGTTTTGTAGAATCTCCGTGTTGGAAAGAAGCCGCTTAGTTGGCCTGGCTTGAAGATGCCCTGTTGTGTCTCTTCTACATGAGTGTCCCACCTTTGCCGACATGGGATGGCCTGGTTTGGCAGATGATGTTGTCTGTGAACAGCTCCATTTTCCTGGTAGGAAGTTCCTGCTTTATATTGAGGGGAAGTCTGTCTTTTTGCAATAGAACCTATTGGTTCTTTCTTGTTTTACTCTCTGGGGGTCATATTAAATAAATCTAATTTCCTCTTTCATACTTGAAGCCCTTGAGATTTGTTTTTAAAGACTGCTATCGTATCCCCCAAGTATTCAGACTAAAAATTCTCACTATCTTCAACTGGGTCTCACTTGAAACTGTTTTGAGACTTTTTTCCATCCTGGTCACTCTCCTTAGTATGATATAGCACGAGGCAGTGGGGACTGACTGAAGGATGATTTAATAGGAGCCTTTAAATGCCTGGGGAATTGTCATACAGAGGAGGCTGGTAAGATCTTTGCCATCACCACGGAAACAAGAGATCACAGGCTTATATTGTGGCTAAAGAGATTTAGGTGTCAGGAAACCTGTCTTAACCTCATGGATTGAGATAGTGCAGAGGACTGCCATGGGAAGTTGAGGGATCTTTTGCCCTAGAAATGTATAAGGCAAGCCTTTAACCTCAAAATTCATTTATTTTGTAGAAGAGATTTTGCTTTTAGTTAAATGTTCTGTTTAAAGTATTCTTGTCATTGCTTGTCATCTATGCCTGATGCCCGGATTTCCCTCCTGTGTTGGTTCATTGGATGTAAGGCATCATCATCATGACTGCTGTTAATCACAGGGGGAAGGAATATGGTTCAGGGCTTTATGAAGGAAGGGAAACAGTGGCGTAGCTCAGGATAATTAATAGCAAGTGGAGTGACAGTTTGATTCCCTGGTAGGAACCCTGGCATTGTTGAAGGAAAAAATCACTTTATTCTTTCATAGAGAGAGGCAGCTGTAATTCTGGTTGGATAGAATCCAATTAAAAGGAACTGACATGCAAATTGATGATCAGACAGTGTGAGCATAGAAAAAGTCCAAGAAGAGTTCTGTAAGAAGTGGCAGCGAACAGTGTAAGTGATTTGGCACGGTAATATGCATAAGAAAAATGGAAACATATGGGTTGGCTACCTGAGCAATTATAAGTCTGGAATCTCAGCCAAGAGGGAGGAGGAGATTGGTTGGTTTGGTGGGTTTATAGTTACTAAACTTTTATTTTTTTTTTTTAATTTTTTTTTTTTCAACGTTTATTTATTTTTTTGGGGACAGAGAGAGACAGAGCATGAACGGGGGAGGGGCAGAGAGAGAGGGAGACACAGAATCGGAAACAGGCTCCAGGCTCTGAGCCATCAGCCCAGAGCCTGACGCGGGGCTCGAATTCACGGACCGCGAGATCGTGACCTGGCTGAAGTTGGACGCTTAACCAACTGTGCCACCCAGGCGCCCCTATAGTTACTAAACTTTTAGACATTTTGTTTGGAGTTCAGGCATACATTTTAGGAATTACAGCCTTTCACAATAGAGTGATTACACATCAACCCTTGAAGGTTATAGGTTTCCAAATTGGTGGTGGTTAAATATAATATTCCCAAGAATAAATGATGGGAATCCAAGCCTGGCTCTTGGAAAGAAGATCTCATGGTACAGATATACGTCACCTGACCTCATGCTGTGTCCTCAAAGATTGCGTGAGAATTGACTCCTAAATTTAGGCTGAAATAAGAGAGCTTGCCATTTATAGTAATGCTATTATGAATCATTTTCTAAAGTGAAAAATCCTTTTTATAACCAAAGTCATGCCCAGTTTATCTCTTGAGTAAATTCATAAGTCCATATATTAGGTTTGCTTAAACAAAGGTATTTTTCTTTGAAATGAAATAATTACAGGGACACATAGCAGTGAAGCTTTAGAATAACAGGAAAAAAAATGGGCATAATTTTGTAAGAAGTCAGTATATTGCTTTTTAGGGAGGAAAATTCTGCTTAAGAAGTCAGATAGCTTCTGCTGCTATTACAGGAGGAGAACGCTGCCTGGCAGATTGCAGGGAGATTTATTAGGATCTTTTGGGAACTGCAGCAGAAATGGCTATGAAATGTTTTGAAGAAGGGGGAAATAGGACCACAGCATTTACTAGGCTTGATTCAGAGGAAAACCAAAGAAGGTGAAATGGAGTTCACCCTGAGCGAGCTGTGGAAGACTGAGAAGCTCGGGGGATACTTGCACAGACAGCAGCAGCAGCAGCAAGAAGAGACCAGACAGTGCTCTCAGCACGAGAGCACCCAGTTGTCATGCTGGTCGGCGGCAAGGAACGTCACCAGAGGGGATGCAGAATGCCAGGGTCAGTTTTTGTTGGTTGAGGTGCGAGTAGTGGACTGCATGTCCTGTAAGCCCTGTGAGGTTTAGCCTCCAGCCACCACGCGCTCTCCCTGTGGCTGTCACCATTACTTTGCACCTTCCTGGAATGCTCTTAACCTCAGGTCTCCCTCCCTCACTTGGAGTTTCTACTAGAAGCACCTTTATCAGGGAGACCTTTCCTGATTATCTAAAGCAAGCGCTTTCTCTTCCCTTACTCTGTGTCATTTTTCTTCATTGCAGTCATTTCCCTCTCAAGCATGTGCTTGTTAAATGTTTTTCCCTTCTCTGTCCATCGGAAGTAAGTTCTATGAGAGTTGAGGCCCACTTTGTTTCTCAGCACTGTATTCCTAGCACCTGATTCCACAACCATTTGTGAAAGCAATTTTTAGGAAGTCTCTGTGCTTCTCACGGTTATAAGAGCTGGGAATGAGAAGGGGAATGGAGGACTCTGTTGCTGTCCTGTATTTCATAATATACTATATAATTATAATAGTTATAAAAGCCTGAGCACAGAATGCTGTGAGCTTTGAGAAATAAGCTGGGGATAGTCCTTCCAAAACTGAATCCAGAGTAATACAGTTTTTTTTGGTGGTCAAGACAAGGAGAAGGACATTGTAGGCTGACAAAAGAGGTTGAATGAAGTTGGAAAGATTTAAAGATGGATTTTGTGTTTGGACGTCCTTGAGTAAGTCCAGTGTGGCTGTTGGAGCACAGGTGCATGGTGAAACATGACAGACAGGACTAGGAGGTGTGAAGACTGTTTGGGAAGAATGCTTGATACGTAGGTTGACATCTAATTGGGTGAGTTTTTGAAAGGAGTTGGGACCTTTTGGGAAATGGTGAGCCCTAAACTCTTTTTTTTCCTCCTTTTCTCAAGTTTTTATTAAAATTCCAGTTAGTTAACATGCAGTATAATATTAGTTTCAGGTGTAGGATTTAGTGATTCATCACTTACATACAACACCCAGTGCTCTTCCCCAGTGCCCTTCTCAATACCTCAATCACCCTTCCCCCCTTCCCCTGCCCACATCCTCTCCAGCATCCCTCAGTTTGTTCTCTGTAGTTAAGTCTGTTTTCTGGTTTGCCTCTCTCTCTTTCTGCCCCTTATTTCATCTCTTGTATTTGTTAAATTCCATATATGAGTGAAATCATATGACGCTTGTCTTTCTCTGCCTGACTTACTTTGCTTAGCATAATACTCTCTAGCTCCATCCATGTCGTTGCAAATGGCAAGATTTCATTCTATGTATGTATATGTGTATGTATATGCATATGCATATGCATATGTATGTATGTGTGTATATACATATATATACATACATGTTCTATCTATATGTGTATGTGTGTGTGTATACATATGTATATATCTATACATGTTCTGTCTCTCTGTACCACATCTTTTTTATCCATTCATCAGTCGATAGACATTTGGGCTTTTTCCATAATTTGGCTATGTTGATAATGCTGCTATAAACATTAGGGTGCATGTATCCCTTCAAATCAGTATTTTTGTATTCTCTGGGTAAATACCCAGTAGTGTAATTGCTGAATCGTAGGATAGTTCTCTTTTAAACTTTTTGAGGACCCTCCATACTGTTTTCTACAGTGGCTTCACCAGTTTGCATTCCTACCAGCAGTGTAAGAGGGTTCTCCTTTCTCTGCATCCTCACCAACACCCGCTGTTTCCTGTGTTGTTAATTTTAGCCATTCTGGGTACACCCGGATGGCTTAGTCGGTTAGGCGTTTGACTTTGGTTCAGGTCATGATCTCGTAGTCTGTGAGTTTGAGCACCACGTTGGACTCTGTGCTAACAGCTCCAAGCCTGCGGCCTGCTTCAGATTCTGTGTCTCCCTCTGTCTCTGCTGCTCTCCCATTCATGCTGTATCTTTCTCTTTCAAAAATAAATAAACATTTTTTAAAAATTTAAAAAAAAAATTAAGTCATTCTGGTAGGTGTGAGGTGATATCTCATTGTAGTTTTGATTTATATTTCCCTGATGATGAGTGCTATTGGAGCCCCAAACTCTTTAAGCAGGAAGCATGAATACCCAAAAGATAGTGGATCAAGGATTGATGGCAGTGGAAAGGGTGTACAGATAGAGGGAGGATATAGAGCAGGGGTGGATATGATTTTCCCAACTTAAAATGCAGAAAAAGTTTGGGATCCCACACTGAAGGACCCAAGAGTGAAAAGCAATTCTGTTTGTTTACGGATGCCTAGGATATACTATGTATAGGTGGTGGCTGAAGATCAAAGTCTAGTAATTCTTGGAGCTGTTCAGTTTTTTGTTTTTTGTTTCTTGTTTTTTTTTTTCAGTAGAAGTAAAGCTGTGTCACTGGGACACAAGGAGAATAAGATGCTCTTTTAGTTCATAGAATAAAATGCTTAATTGGAAAATGCCTTGGCATACAGATGAGAATCGTCATCCAATTCGTGTGTTTAGCGGCTCTATGACCTTGGAAAATTAAATTTACCTCAACTTCTGTTTTCCATTCAAGGATGGACTTTTGTTCATATGCTTACATTGTTGATGTGTGAAACAGTATATTTGAGCAATTAGATTAAAATTCCCTTTACAAATATTGGGTAATGTTAGGAGTCCTTTGCTTTGATATAAATGCATCTGAAGACCATTGACTGGTGAATGGATAAAGAAGATACGGTGTATATGTACAATGGAATACGATTCAGCCATCAGAAGGAAAGAAATCTTGCCATTTTCCATGAGGTGGATGGAACTAGAGAGTATTATGCTAAGCGAAATAAGCCAGGCAGAGAAAGATGAATACCATGTGATTTTACTCATATGTGGAATTTAAGAAACAAAACAGGTGAACGTATGGGAAGGGGGGATGAAAAGAGAGGGAAACAAACCATAAGAGACTCTTAATGATAGAGAACAAACTGATGGTGCGTGGAGTCAGGTGGGTCGGTGATGGATGGGCTACATGGGTGATGGGCATTAAGAAGGGCAGTTGTTGTGCTGAGCACTGGGTGTTGTATGTAAGTGATGGATTACTAAATTCTCCTGAAAACAATATTGCACTATATGTTAACTAACTAGAATATAAATAAAAGGAAAAAAAATACATCTGAAGAGAATAGAACTTAAATATTTTCTCTCTCTCTCTCTCTCTCACACACACACACACACACACAGAGAGAGAGAGAGAGAGAGAGAGAGAGAGAGAGAGAAAAGAAAAGAAAAGAAAAGAAAAGAAAAAAATGGGAGAAGAAATGACACAGAGAGAAACAGATCTGGAATTGCTTTTTACTGGAATATGGTATCACCAAAGTGTCAGAGCCACTTACTTACAGTCTGAGAAAAACACGACTGTTCCAAGAGGTGGCCTGTGCAGTTTTTAAAGCAGACATTAGAGGAGCAACTTTTTTGCTGCTGATATTCTACATGTCAAAACATGTTCTGTTTCAGCAGTTGGTGAGAGCGAGTGTAGAGCAGTGCAAAAGCAAGAAGGAGGATTTGATCTGTGACATGTGCTCCTGCATGCTAACCTGTGGGTCACAGCTGTCTGCATTCCCAACGGCTGGGTATCAGACAGTTGGATACTTTATCCCGGTTTTTACTGCCTTCATCATTCACACCACTCCTGCGGGGTTCCCCGCCTCTCCCTTCAACCGTGGTCATTTGGAGTTGCCAGATTGTAGTCTTGTGTATATATGGAATGTTACATAAGCTGTGTGATTCTCTGAGACCTTTTTAGGAAATTTGGAAAAACTTATATTTTGGAATGTTTTCCTCTCTTTGAGAAGTGGGGAGGAAAGGGATGTTTTATAATGATTGCTTTGAAGTAGGCCCATTTGTAGAGTATTAACTCAGGCAAAGGACAGAATAGCTTTGTGGTTAACATAAAGTTCCCAGAGTCTCACTGCCTAGGTCCCAGTTCCAGCTTTCCCACTTTTTAAAAATTAAAAAAAAATTTTTTTCTTTTAATGTTTGTTTATTTTTGAGACAGAGACAGAGCATGAGCAGGGAAGGGGCAGAGAGACAGGGAGACACAGGATGTGAAGCAGGCTCCAGGCTCTGAGCTGTCAGCACAGAGCCCGACGCGGGGCTTGAACTCACGGACTGTGAGATCATGACCTGAGCCGAAGTCGGATCCTTAACCGACTGAGCCACCCAGGCACCCCCCAGCTTTTCCACTTAATAGTTATGTGACTGTGTGAGAGTTACTTAGTTTCCCCATCTGTAAAATGGGACTAGTAGTAACACCTGCTGTAGGGTGCTTGGGAGGACTACAAGAGTAAATATATGTAATCCATTTAGATCAAGGACTGGTGAACAATGTGTGCTCCCTAAATATTAGCTCGTGTTAGTCCTGGCTTTCTCATGGCCATTGGCGTTTCTAAGGATTTGCAAGAAATCCTCAGATGAATCCTGGATGAAGCCAAACCTTTTCTGCTTGCTGTGTCAGAAAGAGACTTATTGGCAGAGTGCTAGAAATGATTCAGTGGGTAAGTAATGGACTGTTGAGCTCCACACCTCAGTCCACTGGCATTGTATAAGAAGCAAGTCATTACATTCTAATGGTAGTTTAGTGAAATGGATGAGTAGTCTCAGTCTACCTCCTCAGGCAGCGACCGAAGTCAAGCCAAGCATCCTGGAATGTCTGGGAACCACCTGGAGAGAGGATGGAAGTCTGCAGTACAGTTGTAGGGGATGGATGAGTGGGACCCAAGAGGGAACTACAGAAGCAGTGTGACTTGTGTTGATTCCAGCAAGCAGAAGGACTCTCCAGGGTATTCCTGAGTATACACAAGGGATCCTGTTAAGCTGGAGAGCAGAAATCACTCAACAGGAGTCAGACCACCTGGACAAACCCCTGACCGGCCACCACCAACATTGTCACATCCCTGTGGATGAGTCACATTTTCCTCTCTGACCCTCAGTTTTTCTGTCTGTACACTGATTACATGATTTCTCGACTCCTTTTCTCTCCTGGGCTCCGTGATTTCACAATTGCATTGGCTTTCAAGAGCTCTGCGAGGTAGGGAGTGCTGCAAAACAATCTGCTGTTAGACCTTGGCCTGTGCAAGTCTTTCGTTTTGTTTTTTGTTATTTCAAAGAAGTTCCTGTTCAAAAGACTACGAAGCATTTCATCATTGGTCTTGTGAGGGAGTTGTCTCTTTAATCTCTCACGTTTCCTTTTTCCCTACAAGTGATATCCACAGGACTGCTGTTGTCTTGTGCTGTCTGGATCAGCACTTTTGCAGAGAAATGAAAACAGTGCACTTTTAAAGGCACAGAAGGCAAAAACTGTAGCATCAGGATTCAAGGTTACAGAATTGGTTAACTTTCTGGTTTGTTTTGCTGAGCTGAATGAAAACGATTTGATTGAATGTTACTGCTTAGGGATAAATATTAATAACCACAAAAATCCCCTGGTGGTAATTTTTTATTCCTCTTTGTGAAGAGTTTCAAATTATGGTCTAGGATGTGGATTATTATTGTCAACTGAACATGAGTGTGAGGAATGTGGAGTCACTGGGTAAAGGACTTGGTTTGAGGGGAGCCTGATTTGGGACTTCATCCCCTGACCCTGGGATCCTGTCCTGAGCGAAAATCAAGAGTTGGATGCTCAACCAACTGAGCCACCCAGGTGCTCCTAGTCTTTTTAGTTCTGGCCATGCTAGTGGGTATAAAATGGTATCTCCTTATGGTCTTTAGTGTTTATTTTCCTGATGACTAATAGTGTTGAGCATTATCTTTTTTTGTGTGGTGTTTGTTCAAGTCTTTGACCATTTTAAAATTGGGTTGTTTGTATTTTTGCTACTGATTTATAGGCTCTCTTGACTATTCTGATACAAGTCCCTTGTCAGATATATGTAATAAGAATGTTTCTCTCAGTCTGTGGTTTGCCTTTTCAGATTTCCTACTGATGTTTTTAGATGAGCAGAAGTTTTTAATTTTGAGGAAGTCTTATTTATTTTACATTTTCCTTATGTGTTTTGTGTTTTTTGTGCCTTCTCTAGGAAATCGGCGTACCTTACAGAAATATTCTCCCTTGTTTCCTTCTAGAAGCTTTAACTACATTTTGGTTTATGGTCCATTTCAGATTTTTGTGTGTGTGTAAGATAAGAGTAAAGGTTATTCCCCCTCCCCCTTATGTTTATCCAGTTCTACCATTATTTGTTGGAAATAATGTTTATCCAGTTGTTCTAGCATTATTTGTTGGAAAGACTTTCCTATACTCTGAATATATTTGGTGCATTTGTGGAAAATCAGTTGCCTGTTTTAAGTTGATTTCTGCTTCTGTTTATGGACTCTGATTTCTGCTCCATTGATGTATCTGTCTATCCTCCCAGTACCACACTGTCTTAGTTACTCGAGCTTTATAGTAAGTGTTGAACTGTAGTAGTGTGAATCCTCCCTCTTTGTTCTTTTTTCCCGAGATTGTTTTGACTATTCTAGGTTCTTTGCTTTTGCATACAAAATGTTACAATCAAATTGTCAGATCCTTAAAAACAAACACCTGTAGTGCTTTACAAAATCCTGTGATGCCTATGCCATACTCCATGCCAGTATAAACCAGAATCTTTTGGGGGTTGAATCCAGGCATCTATCTGTTAAAAGTCCTAGGTTATTCCAGGTGCAGCAAAGGTTGAGAACTGATGTGCTAATGGGGTTTTGGTGTGTGGTACACCAAAAAAGAAATTCAGTAGTGAATTCCTGGCATGGAACTCACCCCAGTGGAATGTGTGTGCAGGAGTTGAAGCGGGCCCCCAAATGGAAGAGGTTGTCCATGATTATGGAGAAGGAGGGTGTGGTTCTCAGAGGACTGTGGAGACGGAAGGAGAAGCTGTGTAGTCTAGAAAAGCCCTCCCCGCATCTCGCGTGGACCCCCATAGCTGGAGTGCTGCTTTTGGCTACCATTCCTGATTATTTAGGATATTCTCACCCTAAGCCTGCCACAAATGTAGCCTAAAAAACTAGTACCTGCAACTTGAAAGCAGAGGAATGTTTGTTCCTGGTTGGTAAAGCATATAAATTGCATTATTTTAGAGAATAGCTCTCCCATGGATTAGGGAAGTGTTTGCGAAATCTGCATAACAATGAACAGAGTAGGCACTTTTTTGAAGGTTCTTAGTCTTTTTAAATTTTAATGTCTTTAGGCAAACATTGATTCCTCCATTCTTCCCATGGGTAGGTATATCTGTTAGAAGTGTCGCCTCCCTAAAAGGCTTTAAAGAAAAAAGGGACAAAAAATTGCAATCAAATAATGTTGCTCTTTGGGAACATGTAAGCTCTGTGGGCTGGTAGGTGCTTGCTTGTGGCTTTTCTTTTTTTTTCCCCAAACACATTTTCCTTCTTGAAGAGAGAGGTTGAACTATGCAGCTGAGTCCCTCTTTCTGAGCTACAAGCTCCCTAAACAGCTGTAGAGAATTAATTTCAGTCAGAGCTGGCAGAGCTTTGATCTCAACTTTCTGCTCAGTGTTATGGAAAATCCTCTCTGGAAAATAGCCGGTATCTACCTGCTATGGGATGTTACAAAATTCAGATGAACATTGGATGTTTGAGTGTTTTCCTAGGAGAAACGGCACAGAAAATCCTTCTGTGAGCTAGATTTTACAGTGCGCACAGAAAGCAAGCATCGGTGATAAATTTATATTTTTGTGTGTGTGCCATGTTGATTGTACTATTTTCTTGTTCCTCATGGAATTCAAATATAGCATGTCCAACTCCACACCTCACATTTGTCTGTTAGGGGTGAGACATTTTAGCCAGGAAAGAGCCTTGATATTAGCAGCTTCTAACTCTTTTAGAAACCTATGTATTCTCCATGAGGTGGAGAAGCTGGTGGGCCCAGGGTGAGAGAACCCTTGCTTGGCTCTTACCATTTTCTTCCAATAACTATTATAAAGAAATAAGAGCATTCACAGATTCCTCTGTAAGAAATCCCCTTTATTCTTTCTTTTTTCTCATTTTTATACCCTTATTCTAGGATTTATCTGTAATGCACTCATCACTTTGATGGTGGTGTAATCGTAACAAATAATTTTATATTTTGCTTAATGTTACAAAAAGCCATTTCTGTGTAGCTATATTATCTTCATAGTTAATAACTTAATGACTGCATAATATCATCAAATTGTGCCATGATTTATGTTTTTCTAATGTTGGAAGTTTTCAATTTTGTGCCATTCTACCACAAAGAACTTATTTGTGCATAGGATTTCCTCTTCCCCCTTAATTTCTTTGACACATTTTCGGTTGTAGAATACTAACAGGGTGCCTTTTTGTTTTAAGGGTTTTATCCGTGTACAGTTTACACTGTATACTATCATCAGTGATATAAGGGTCCTTGTCTTGAAAATTATCATTATTTACATTTTTAGCGATAAAAAGCTACAAGATATCTTTCAGAACTGTGTCACTAGGAAGGCGGCTGTACTTACCCTTTATTTTGGGGCACTAGTTTGAACCTCATTTATTTTTCTGTTTTACCGGTTTATGGATTGGAATTTTTTCCCTTAACTTGCATGAAGTTTTTCTGTTACCTAGATTGTAACCCTTGACAATGTTTGTCATGAATACTTTTTGCAGTTCTTTTTATTTTAGTTTTTCATTATAAAGGAGTTTATGAAGTTGAATTTTTTTTCTTTTTTTACTTCTTCTGTTGCCTGAAGGTGAACAAACTTGTCATCCCTTTGAGAGATAGGACCCCAATTCTGTTTACCCCTCAACATTTCCTGTGGTTTAATTAAAAGACGTTTCTGAGATCCATCTTCGTTTCTGTTGATTCATGTGTCCTCTTCTTACCTGCAGTGCTATGAGGAAAGGTGGGTTAAGTCAGGAGCTGGCTTTTTTCACAAGTCTTGGGGGGAGAGGAATAGAAACAGCCAGAATTCCGATCTTAGCTTCCTGTAATGTCTACAAGTCTGTGTTTACCCATCTTTAAAGCTGGGATGAGAATAACAAATGTACAGAGAATTTTTTTTAATGCACTTAAGCCTTCTCTTAAGCACTGTTAAGAACCTCAGTTAGAAGTGTTTAAAATACCAAATAGCTGTAACCTTTGATTGGTATGTATGCATCATCATTTCTAGGGTTTTTCTCAGTAGTTGGAGACCACATGGGATCATTGCTGTTTTCTGAAACAAACCACAACCCTCTGACCTGTGGATGTTGGGGATCTGGGTATGGGGGGAAAAGCCCTGTAAATTGAGGTTATCTGTCAGACATATGCAGTATGTGAATCAGATCTGAGTACTTGGTGAGGATTTTGGGGACTAGGTAACAATGACTTCAGGAAATAGAAATACTGGAGGCAGTGTGGATAGTGGTTAAAACACATGAGCTCTGACAGAACGACTTGTTTAACCCCAACGTTGCCACTTATTTATGTGACCTTGGCTAAGTCATGTAACCTCTCCAAACTTAATTTCCTCAGTTATAAAATGGGCGTCATATTGATGAGTTGTTTAATAAGAAAATGTATGTGAAGTGCTCAACATGGGATCCGACCCATACCAAGTAAATTGTAGCTGGTGTTATTATCTGTATGAACAGTTACCATTTGTGTAACATTTATGACCTATGGAGAGCCCTTTAACATGCTGTTTCTCATTGAACAGCCTGGTTTTTCAGATGTTCCACTGGCTTTTTATTCATAGCCTCAAGAGGTTGTTCCCTTTAGTTACCCGTACAGCTTATGTACACTCAGTTGGTATTTGTCATGTACTTTCATGCCAGTGTCTTCTTATCTAAATCAATTTCTAAAGCTCTGTGTTAGTACAGAGATTGTATCTTATTCAAGTGGGTTGTTCTTGTACCAGAGCTGGGCCACAGAGTCTGGACCCATTGCTGTTGGAGTGGTCACTTATTATTTAAGTGACCATCTCTAGCTTGACAGGGCCACCCTTTCCTCATGTGTGAAATGGATGACAAGTTTCTTGTGAGGACTACTTTCATCAGTGCAAGGGAAAGTACTACGTATAGCATATTACAAATTTTTCCCCACACCTCACTGTGCCTGGTGTAGTAGTCCCTGCTTAGAAGGTGTATGTTCACTGGAGCTAGGAGGCTCCCAACTGGGAAGGCTGTGCATCCAAGCCTTACCATGAGAATCAAGATACATCCATTTGAAAAGTGCGGATTGTTCTCTGGAGGCTAGTTGTCCTGCAGGGTGCTACGACCGACTAATTAATACTGTGGTAGTTGCCTTTGAATGTTTGCTTCTTGCAGTCATAAAGGTGGGGCATAGTTACACATGGGGACTCAAAGCAGGTTCAGTGCTTTAATCCTACCTCGAGGAAGCAAGCTTAATCTGTAATAATTACATACTGATTTTGGGTGTGTGGTCTCTGTGGTCAGCCTGGAAGCCTGCACAGGAGGCCCAACAGTCCATGAACATTGGGGTATCGGCTTGGCAGAAGACTGTAGCAGAATCAACCTTGTTTCCCCGTGGAATTTTTTTTTTCCAGCAGACCACAGGTATATTTCTGTGTGTCCTTGGTTTACATTTTTTTCTTTCCAATTTGATTTTCAGACATGACAGTGCCAAAATGTTGGCTGTGGTCAGTTTCAACAGGTAAGACCCAAATACTAGGTATTCACTTCTCTCTAGAGTAAAAAATAAAGTCGTTCTATGGAGAAAAAAAAAAAAAGAAGCCGAAGTATTTAATAAGAATAATAAAGAAACCCTGCTTTGTTCGTTTTGGAAAATGGCACCTTTGTTAATCCCCTCAGAGACAATATTACGTTCTGACAGTATCTTTGAATAGTCAAAGAAAGCATGATGTCTCAGTTTAAATTTATTTTTGCTGGCACAGTTTTTATTCTGTAAGACTTGTGCTTTTAGGAAGAAGATGTTGTTTCTTACGGAGAAGGAAAGAGCCTAGTGGACAGAGAAGGTTGAAGGGTGTTATCTCCTTGAATGTAGAGTGGAATGTAATTTTTACTTAAGGATGTCTCTGTTCTAGAAGAACAGCCAGTTAAGCAGCGTGGTTTTTGCTAATTATTAAGTGCATGTGTTTTCATCTGGTCCATTCCATCAAGTCTTGTTTATGCCTTTGGGATTTGGGGAATTGGCTTGGGCTTAGGTGAGGTACACAGATGACATGTGTCATTTCTCTCCTGAGAGGGTGGAGATGACAGCTTCTTGTACATAATCACTGTTGGGGACTGGGGCACAGAAGTCTTTGGTGTGCCCCTCAGTGTAGTTGGTGGGTGGCTAATTTGATGAAAGAGCCGAGAAGGAACTAGTTTTTTAAAGCTATAATATAGTCCCCGTGTGATTAACCCTTTAGTGGCCTTTTAAATACAGAAGAAGCTTGCTTTAGGATGCTAGTCTCCAAGAGTCTGATTTTATGAGGTCTAGAAACATGATGACCAGTTGTTTGTATTTTGGTCATATTCCATGAGTGTCCCCTCAATCTTCGTGGTAGAGAGAGGTTTGAACATGACCCTGAAGAAAACCTTGCTCTGAGAAGAGAGTAGTCAAGGCTATAACTTCGACACAATTAAAAAAAAGTATTTGGGTGGCAAAGGAGAGCACCCCATTGGGGTATTTAAAAAAAATTTTTTTTTTCAATGTTTATTTATTTTTGGGACAGAGAGAGACAGAGCATGAACCGGGGAGGGGCAGAGAGAGAGGGAGACACAGAATCGGAAACAGGCTCCAGGCTCTGAGCCATCAGCCCAGAGCCCGACGCGGGGCTCGAACTCACGGACCGCGAGATCGTGACCTGGCTGAAGTCGGACGCTTAACCGACTGCGCCACCCAGGCGCCCCTGGTGTATTTTTTAAAAATGAGATGTTGGGGTGCTAGGGTGGCTCAGTTGGTTGGGCGTCTGACTCTTGATCTCGACTCAGGTCATGATCTCACAGTTCATGGATTCTGGCCCTGTGTCGGGCTCTGTGCTGATAGTGCAGAGCCTGCTTCAGATTCTCAATCTCTGCCTTTCCCCTGCTCACTCGCTCGGTCTCTCAAAATAAATAAATAAATAAACTTAAAAAAAAATGAGTTGTTAACTTGTTAGAGGTTTTGTTGTTTTTGTTTTGTTTATGATATCTGTGACTCTGCTATGTTGTGTAGATAGTACAGTGTTAAGGATATGCCTCACAGATAAACTGCTGTGAGCATCCCCAGTGTGGGTGTGTTGTCGTTTTCTTGCCCAATTCAGCAAGGTGTTCCTAGACTTGGGTACCAGGGAGTCTCTCAACATCCAACATTGTTAAAACACACTTCCTGCCGTTTGTTTATCTTCTTTGGGGGTTCCCTTAGTAGCAAATCCCAAACCACTCACCTTTTCCAGTAGTATTAATGTTCTAAGAGGGGCTATACATTATATTAAAGTCAGGGTAGTTCTCCACGGGAAGGCTGGTTTTTAAATGAGACGTATTCAGCCTCTTTTTAGCTGGTGTTTCATTACCAACCAAGGATTTATAATGCAATAGCTCTGAGGCAGAGCTGGTAAGAATGCCAGCTTCGCTAATATTTAGAGTCATAAAATTCTGGATATTGGACAAGCTCTTAATTACTCTGAATCCGTCTTTGTCTTAATAAAAGTTGGATTGTACCCACTAAAACAAGATGGCTGTGTTTGCATTAATCTCCAAATGTAGGTTAATACCTTTTTAAAGGCTGTCTCTTAGACAAGAGACTTAAAAATTAATTTCCCATTTTCAGCTTAAGATGAAGAGCTCTTTTGAGAACAAACTGAGGGTTGGTGGGGGGTGGGAGGGAGGAGAGGGTGGGTGATGGGTATTGAGGAGGGCACCTTTTGGGATGAGCACTGGGTGTTGTATGGAAACCAATTTGACAATAAATTTCATATAATTAAAAAAAAAAAGATGAAGAGCTCTTCCACGTGTGGAGTTTGAAGGGTGCCATTTTTCTGATGTTGTAGATTCAGCTGCCAGTAAGAACTCTCTGTTCCTATTTAGGTTTTTTTCTTTTCTTTTTAATTCTTAGGTAAAGAAAAAAGTCTTTCTCTTCTGGTGCTTGGGGTACTTGTATTTTTTTTTTTTTTTTTTTTAATTTGCTTCAAAGGAAATAAAGGTCTGTTTTGTCAGTGGAGTTTGAATCACTGGAGATGAGAGGCATCATGAAGGGCTAGATAGTGGGAATCTTATGATAAAGCATGGCTTCAGAAATTTGGATTTTGTACATATCATTGCTATCAAGCTTGTTATTTTAACATTTTTCATCCTGTAATCTCTAAGCACTTTCTTAACGGGGAGTTTCCCAGTTATGGTAGGTTCTTACTTCTTTAAGTACAAGATAGAAACTTCTTTCACTTTTTTTTTTTTTTTTTTCCTTTCCATCTCTAGAGTATCTAGTGCTATGTAACCACTTAGCCACCACTGATTCCGGGATTCATTTCTGGGCTGCAGATGGTCAGTGAGATTATAAGGGCTCTGAAAAGATTTTTATATAAATTGAGGTCTTCTCAGTTGAAAGTCTCTGTCTGACACACTAATTTCTCTTTCCTGGTTTCAATGCAGGAGTATCCAATGTGCTATATTAAATCAGATTCTACTCTGATTATCAGTGGGGTTTGGGTCACAGGGAATCAGGGTCAGTTTAAAGAGAAGTGGAAACCAACATAATCAGTCGAAAGGGAGCAAGTCGTGAGAATCTTCCTCTTACTTTATTAAAGCTACAGGTGTTAAAAGCCTTGTTTTCTTGTAGTATTTTAGTCTATTGGTTTTATAGACATTTTATGATTAAGTATTTATGTAATAAGAACAACACATGGCGTTTTTAACAATACAGATTTCCAGGCATCTCTCCCCAGACATTCTTATTCAGCAGTCTGTGATATAGGTCTCAGAAATCTGATTTTTATGATCAAGCACATTTGATACTCAGAAAATTCCCATTTTGTCCTCCAGAACGTCCACTTCTTCCTGGAGATACTTTTTTCTCCTTTGTCATGTCTTTGACACAACACAGTAGGATTTTGGCGGGGGGGGGGATATGTCTTCCAATAGAACCTTTTGCAAAAACTTTATGGAGGATGTCCTGCCAAAGCAGACACTTCAGTACATAGTTTTTGGGTTCATAATGATAAACAAATGAAGAACAGGTACCTCACATCTGTCATCGTGAAAGACAGAACTGGGGTGTCAGACCCGAGGTTGAAGGGAGGTGAGCGCTGTGCTCTCCTCAGATGCTTGCAGACTTATACTGTGGAGGACGGGGTCATGCTTCCAGTCGTTCCACAGAGCAGACCTGGGACTAACAAGTGGATATCATGGGTGCTGAACACAAAGAAATAGGTGCAATGGGGGTGGGGGGACCAGGGGACTGGCAGCCTTCAAGAGATACTGCTTTTACCTTCTCATTATTTGTAGCCTGTGGAACTATTATTTTCCCCCAAAGAAATCTGATTTAGACTACCAGTTAATAAGAGAAGAATTCTTGGATGTGCACAGGTGGGAGCCGGCTGAGGGGCACGCGCAGAAGCCTGTCTTGTCCCCAAAACTTGTAGGCCCCTTCACTGGAAGCCGGGGACTCCCCAGAAATGGCTGCAGACAGCCCTGCAGTGTGGGAAGCTCTCTGCAGCGGAGGTGGCCGTGCAGTTTGTGAGTTTGTGAGTTTGTGAGCTCCATGAGGGCTGGGCCTTAGGAAGTTCACTGCTGTCGATGGCTGGCGTTGAGGTCTGGCTCACAGGGTAGGGCTGACTGCAATGATGGTCAGATGAAAGCTGGGGAGGAGATTTGTATCTCACATCCAGTGCTGACTGAGAAGATTTCTAAGGTCTTTTCTGACCTAGAAAATCTGTGATATCTGCTTCGAAAATTCAGTCTTAGATCTCGGCGTGGATGACCCGTGTCAGAAATACAGTGAAATTCTCTAGGCCCACCAATCAGGGGACCTGCTGGCTGATGATTTGACTTGGGTGTCTCCTGTGATTTTCAGTTGTTGTGGTGTGCTCCTGTTCTCAGTGAGAAATGAGAAATGAGAATTTGTTGTAGGTTTACGGCCTAGATTATTAATTGGGATATTTTGTGAAGCCTCTGAAGTGTTATCACTTTATCTTTATCCTTGCCTGTTATTATGCATGAGAAGCATTTGAATTATTTTAGAGAAGATGTAAATTTGCTTGTGTTACCCAGTGTCAGCTTAAAGCTGATTAGCATTTTGCGTCACCTTTGCAGCTCATAAATCATCCACTTCCCTTCTCAGTGAGCAAGGCAGCACCTGCTGTAGACCCAGCCACTTCTTGTCCTGTGATTTAGAGAACACTCCAGGCTCTCTGTGGGCCCCTTTGTGGTTTTGTCTACAGTAACTCTTCACCTATGTGGGAAATGAATAAAGACTCTTGGTGGATTATTCCCAGAGAGGTCCTGTGGGGTATTCTGGACAGGAGAGGTCGTCAGACATACAGTCCATGAGCCTGGTTTGGCCACAGGTATGATTCATTTGGTCTATTTGGTATGTAAACAGTTGTGGAGGCAGTTTCCAATATTGAAAAACCAGGAAATTTCACACAAAAATCCAGATTTGGGATTATTCTTGGCAAATTAGAAGGTCTAGCAGCACTAGACCATGTTCCACGCTGAGCTCCCAACTGGTACTGAGAGCCGGTATGTGCTAGGGAAGGGCCGGGTTTTCTACTTTGCTGTAGAATCCTAGAATCCACACCCCACTCCCCCTTAGTTTTTCTGTGGACTGAGCCAACTTTCCTCAAGGTCCTGCTTTATAAATCTTTGAATTTGACACCCTGCTGTAACGTGTGAGGTTTTTTTTTTTTCCCACTTTTTTTTTTAAGCAGTGCTAACCATTTAACTTGATTGAATAACAAAGAGGCTAACATTTATAGAGCCATTATTAAGGTACAGTATGCTATGCTGAGAGCTTATGTATATTTATGCTTTGTCCTCATAATGATCCTTAATTTTATAGATGAGGAAATTAAGGCAAAGAGAGGTAAAAGAATCTTGCTCAAGGTCACCTGTCTCCTCCCACTGGACTGCTTGTTTCTCATACCCACACACCTTTAAGGATCATCATTTAGGAAGGTGGTGGCAGTGACACACTCCCTGAATCCCCAGCCTACCCCTGCGGGTTGGGTTGGGGGAGCCGTCCCTGCTCAAGGCACAGGCACCAGGGGATATTTGAAAGGCAGCCCCTGTATAAGGTGCCTGTTGATTTTCTTCACCCTCTTGTTTTCCTCATTCATCCTGTTGTTCTAGGATGCTTATTTGTCATGTATAAAAGCCTTGTTACAGTGAACCCAAACAAGTCATTGACATTTAAAATTAAATTGCAACAGGTATTGTCCATAGCTAAACTGCTCATTGACAGTGCATCTCTAATTACACGGAGAGAACATCCTAACTGGGTATATTCTGCCAAATCAAATTGGAAACATTGGCTCTCTACCAGCAAATCCATTTTGACTTGCAGAAAGTTTGGAAATCCACACATCCTTCACCAATCTCCCCATACTAGGTTTATGGAAACTAATGATTTTTTGCTGAGACTCCTTGTGGCAGAGGGGAATTCTGGCCTCTCCCCTGTCTGCTAAACCAGGAGGGGGAGGCCTATGGCTTTGATAGGGAGAGACCTTACAGATTTGGAATGGGATACATTTCACTGCAGGGGAGGGGTAGCTGTTAGGTTGTGTATCTGTAGATCTAGGCAACTCTCTTAGATTCCTACATACAGATCTTTCCCCTCTTCCTCCTCCTCTTCCTGCCCCTTTTCACTTCCTTCTTCCTCCTGCCCTCTCCTCTAAGCACTGGGGGAGAGGAAGGCAGGATGGGAGGGGGAGAGAGAGAGAGCTCACACGCATTTACTCTGTTAGGTGGAATTGCATAGTGCTTTGTGTGGATTAATTTATTTGATTTCCACAGTAATCCCAGGGGACAGATATGTTACAGATAAAGAAACTGAGGCACAGAGAGAGTAAACCATTTGTTCACACTCATGGTTAATCACCTTTTTTGATAGCATTACACGTAGGTTGCCCTGAGGCTAGAGGTTCCATCCCTAGGTTGACATTGCTTGTGCTCTTAGGATAAACGTTTAAGCCTGTGTGTCTCTGGACCCTGGGAGTTCCTCTGGAGGCCTTGCAAATAGCATTTTGGTTGGCAGGGCAATTAAGTATGCTGGGTATACTATGCTGAGCCCAAGGAGGGAGGGAGGGAATGGAATCTAGTCTTTGCCTGTGTTATACGTGGTTATTGGTTTGTGGCAGGCATGATTGACGCCAGAATCAAAATGACTTAAAGTAGCTTCCCTCGAGAAGCACTACTCTAAAGGCTCTTTTCCTCTTTGTTGCCCTAGGTCCCTTGTGAATAGGATTTAGCTGTGATTCAGCTGCTGCTGTTCTTTTGGTAATCAGTGTGGAGGAGGGAGATGAGGGTTGCTATTAATGGCTTCTTATTTTGCATTCTCCTAATCAGATATCCTGCAGTTATTAATGTGCATGCAAGATGCTCTCTGGTGTCCCTGAGTGGTTTTGTTAGGTGTACTGGACTGTTAAGCTTTCTAAGATGGAATGCGTTATTAGGTTCTAGCCTGGGGGTGTTGGATGGTGGAGGTTGTTACAAAGCACTAAATGAAAGGAGAAGGGTATAAAACCAGGCTTCTGATCTTGGGTTGCGGGGTGGGGGGTGGGGGGTGTAATGTGAGTGGGTGGGACAGCAGCCTACCAACTTCATCCCTCTCTCCTTCTGCCCTGAAAACCTTACCTTGCTAATACCCTTCAGACATTAAAAGTAAAATAACCGAGAGCTATTTACTAGGCAGCTAAATGCAAATTCTCTCCCCCATTAGTTTTAATTAGGATGAAATCATACATTTAAATAACCACTTCTGTTACTAATAACTGAACTTCTGATTCACTCGAACCCAGGAAAATGCTTCTTTTGGTGTGGACTGCCCACCTCTGAGTCATTCCACACCTGCATGTTGACAGAAGCAGGTTTCTGATGGGGATGCACACGTGTGGGACTTGAGCATCACTGGTGTGGAGAATCTTGGCTGTCCAGCTTCCTTACTGTACCTTGGGGACAGTAGGACAGTCCAACGACAGAGTAAAGAGTTTGCAAGGTCAAAAAAAAAAAAAAAAAAAAGGAACAGAAAAGAAAAACCAATAACCCAAGCCTCCTAAGCCAGATTCCACCTGGTTTTTCTCTTACTATTTCTTTACTTAAAAGGGCTGTATTTTTCTTTTAATCCTTTCTCCATCTCTTCCATTTAAACAAATGTCATTAACAACAATATGATGTCAACAGAGTTGAAGATAAGCATTTGTGTTGGAAGAATTGAATATTTGAGGCTTTTGCTTTTGGATTTGTGTTGTTTCTTTAGTATTTGCTTCATGTAGTATATGTGGTCTGCTTTGGGAGAGTGTGGATGCTGTGGTGGTGTGTGGAATGGTGGCTGGTGTGTGTGTGTGTGTGTGTGTGTGTGTGTGTGTGTGTAGGGGGAAGGCTGAACCTGCTGTTGGGAGGATCAGGAACATAAGCAGCTTGGCTTCGATCCCTCAGTGGCGTAACCAGCTAATGAACGAGAGGCCTGCTAAACGCCCAGTTGTCTTCATGGTTACGAAGACTTAATAAAGTCCGAGACTACCTTTAATGGGCCAGTGAGGTGGGAGCAAAATCAGCAGAAGACATGTAGTTTACAGCAACCTGGAATGCGCCAGAGACATAACTAGCCTCCCTCCGCCTTTGGCCCCGGGGAGGTATGGCTGGCCCTGCTTCCATCCTCCAGGAATGGGAATTATATCAGACACCAGCTAGACAAGGCCAGCTGCTTCTCGGATGTTCTGTGGACATGATTGGCTGTAGCTTTTGATCAGGACACAGTTTCTAATGAAGTCTGACCAGCATCATTTAGACGGGAATGAATGACAGCTGACGTGCAGGAGTTTTCTCAATTGGCAGCATTTGAAACTAGTAACCAGAGGGGGCGGGGGAGAGAAGCCAGCTCTGACTGACAGGCGCTTATCTTTATTTAATCTACTTCTGAGGCACTGCAGTTGAAATTTGAGGCAGTTGAAAGAAAGGAGGGCACAATTGTGAAACAATGAAAGATTCTTGACAAAAACATACTGAAATCAAAAATGTGTTCAGTAGGGGAATGATGCATCGAGTCCAGGTTACCACGGCTCCTGTGGTGTGAGAAGGAGAGGGCTTTTGCATGGAGACCATTCATTTTTTAGCCAGAATTAAAAATAGTGATGGAGTTGGATAGTAACAGCTATAGAAAGTTCTGAGTCTGGTTACCCTTTCTTTGACTTGCCAGCCTGCTGGGGACGGTTTCCTGCACAGAGGCCAAAAATGAGTACAGTGTATGGAAGTGTGGCTTCTGGTGGTGATTTCTCATCTCATTGATCCAGAGAGGATTGAATCTTAAGACCAAGTGCTTTGAGAAACGATGACAAGCTGGAATCTCAGGCTTGATTCCTAAGGGCTCATCTATGCCTCCCTAAGAGCTAATCTTCTGCAGTGCTGGTGGTGCTTTACAAATGGGCTTGTGATCTTGGCTGACCCTGGAACCTCCATTTTCCCCTTGTTTCTTCTTATTCCACGTCACACCCTCCTCCCTCATTAAATAACCCCCCCCCCCGCAAGTTTTGAGGATATGCACAGTATTCTTGGGGTAGATACCCTTGAAATGAAACTGCATATACTTTGAAGTTAATCCTTTTTTAAAATTTTTATTTAAAAGATTTTTTTATTAAGTTTATTTCTTTATTGTCAGAGAGACAGAGACATCATGAGCAGGGGAGGGGCAGAGCGAGAGGGAGAAAGAGAATCCCAAGCAGGCTCTGTGCTGTCAGCATAGAGCCCGATGTGGGGCTCAAACTCACACACCATGAGATCATGACCTGGGCTGAAATCAAGAGTCAGATGCTTAACCGACTGAGCCCCACAGGTGCCCCTGAAGTGAATCCATTTTACCGTGGACAGTGCAGGTAGCCAACCTTGAACTCTGATCACCTCCCTCCCTGCAACCTAGTTCAGTATTTTAGTTTTGCCTTTTTGTAAACATACAGGATAGACACTATATTATCCGTTTTTACAGATGGTATTTTAGATTTACCTTTATGTTTATCACTTTCTTTGTTTATAATTCATTTAATTTTGTTTTAGGGAATGTCCATGGGTAGTAAGTACTCTTTTTTATTTATCTGTCTTTTATTTTGCCTTTCATTTTGAAAGATAATGCGGCCCCGTACATGATTCTAGGTGGAAAGTTGTTTTTTTTTCTTTCCACGTTGTTAGACTGTTGTGAAGATTACTTAATTCATATCTAAAGCCCTTAGCACTGTGTCTCACACGTTTGCTCATTAAGTGACGTTGGCTGTTTTGTTCTTAGAAAAATATTGGAATGGTTGGAGACAACTTAGGTTTAGTTGGATGTCCATAGTTTCATTGCTTTTTCTGTGATTTCCTCAACACGTTGATTTCACTGAGATTGGGGTGGGAGTAAATGTAAACAGCAGTACTAGCTTTGAAGATACACAACTTTGATTCATCTATGGGTTCCAGCTCTTGCTTGCAGTGTGTGCCCTTTGCAGGTTATCTTACCATAAGCCTTGGTTTCTTCACACATAAAATGGTTATCATAATACTGTTTCTCAGGGTTGCTGTTTTGGCGAGAATACATTTAAAACTGAATAAAGCCTCACGTGGTAGGTAGTTAATTATGCTAATTACGTGTTGCCCGTGAACTACTTTTATGACTTGTGTACAGATGTTATCAACTTTTCTTTTTCTGCTCTAGTGTCTCTTTATGTGCTGTTCTTGAAATCCATGAGAAAAGGAGTGTCTCCTGTGTAATTTACTTTGTACTCTGCTGACTGGGAAAGTTTTCTGTGAACTGGTGGTTTGGTGTGGAGGCAGCACTTTTGTACTTACTTGTGTTCAGGTGGGAAAGTAGCTCTCCAGGCTCAGTACTTTGCTACCTGTAAGACTCTCTTTCACTTATCCAAAAATCGTATTCTCTAGCGTTTCTGACAGCTTTGAGCAAATTACCTGACCTCTCATTGCCTTCGTTTCCTCATCTGTAATATGGAAATAATAATGCCTTCCTCGGAGGATTGTTGTGAGGATTAGATGAGTTGGGAATGATGTAAAGGTCTTAAGTGCCTGGCACGAAGAAAGTGCCAATACTTCTCTTTCATCATTGTTAACAGGCAGGGCTGCCTTCTGAGCCACGCTCTCGGCTCTTGGAATGAAAAATGTGTTGTTTGCTAATGGCTTTGTCCTTTACCTGTTTAAGCCCTGTGCCTGTGTATTAAACTTCCACATATCACCTCTCTCATTTGTTCCTTAATAACATTGTCATGGGTTAGGGAGGACATATATTTTTTTCAACTTCAATTTTACATGCAATAAAATGCATTCATTTTAGGTATACAGCAGTTCTGTGAGCTTCGAGTTGTAATCACCACAGTAATCAAGATATAGAACATTTCTGTCACCCCCAAAATTCCCCTGTCTCTTTCCCAGTTAATCCCCTATTCTTACACCTGGCCCCGGGCAACCGCTGGTCCTGCTTCCTATCACCACAAATTAGTGCTCTCTTTTTTAGAATTTTATTTACATGGAGTTATATATTATGTACTCTTTTACGTCTGGCTTCTTTCAGCATAATGCCGTTGAGGTTGATCCGTGTTGTTGGCGGGTGTCAGGATTCTGGTCCTTGTTACTGCTGTGTGGTGTCCTATCATATGGATGACCTACAGCATGTTTAACCGTTCTCCTGTCGATGGGATTTTGGATTATTTCCATTTTAGGGCTATTATGAGTAAAGCTGCTGTGAACATTTACGTACACTTCCTTGCGTAGGTATGCTTTCATCTCTCTTGAGTAACTGTCTAGGACTAGAATTTATTGATGATGGGGCTTGGCGAGGTGGAGTAGACCAAGGTCACACAACCAGCAAGGCATCGTGCCTGGGTTAGTATTTGATTATTCAATTCCTGACTTCTCTTCAGAATCTATTTCATTAGGCCAGTGATTTTCACACGTTAAGAGCACTAGGACTCTTTGAAATAAAATATCCCCCCAACCTCTCCAATAAAAAAAAAATAGACTAAACCAATTAAACAGGCTCCTCAGAAGGGTCAGAGTCCCATTTTGGCCATTGACCTGTTGAACACCGTGCTCTGCTCGCAGAACACCTTTTGCAAAGTGCTGCACCGTCTTTCGCTACTTCTTGAGAACAGAGGCCTTAAACATCTCTGCTTCTTAGGCCCATACCTTGGTGGTTGTAGAACAGATCATTGAGCAATTCGCCCTTACATTTCGGAGTTCCCAAGAGGAAGCAAGCCTTATTCTTTATAACAAAACAAAACAGAACACCACACCCACACACATTTACAGTGCATGGTTCAGGCTGTACAGCTGGAGAGATCAGTAATGTTACCGTGTTGCTGTTGCTGTCAGTCACTGGGGGTTATGTATCTCCTTGCTCCACAGGCCTCTTCAGGGAATGTAGGGCCAGATAGGCACATTCAGTCTCTTGGGCTATTTACCTTGGTCACCTGGTTCTATTTACAGATGGAGTGGATGCTCCATTGCCCTATTCTGGAGCAGTGAATCTTATCTTATGTTATCAGAGTCCAGGTTATGAAATTTGAAATGCACTTTGCCTCCCTTACACTGTTACAACTGCATCAGAGCATTTTAATCAACTTGCTTTCATTGAAGTGTACAATTTTTCTTCTCATTACATCTGCAAGCTCTCAAGTTTACAGACACCATCTCCTTGGCTAGACTAATATTACTTGGTCATTCTTGCATGCAAATTTAAAATTTAATATCTTGCGGCAGGTCTGTTGAGTTTTATGCAAATTCCAATATAGATTATATTTTTTGAGCTGTAAATTAGAAATTACATTCGGGGGGAAGTAATATTTGTGTGGGCTCAGAAAAGAGTAATCTTGCAGTTTCCATGGTACATGGCATTTCTTCCAGAGACATGGGATTTTAAGTATTCTGTGTCGGTTTGGAAGTTGTGTTGCCCAATTGTGTTACTGTTAATAAAAAGACAAAGACAATGCCAGTTAAGCATCAACATTTTTTTAAATAGCATTTGGCTAATTGGGATAACCATTTGGGATTAAGTGAATTCTTCCGTTTATTCATTCACTTAGCATATGGTTATGGATACTTCATAGGTACCTGTCTCTCTTGCCTTTTATGATGGCAACAAACAAAATAGTCTTTGCCCTCATGAAACTTACCTTCTACTTGGGAGAAAGAAGCTACAAGCAGGTAAACAGGTGAATATTTGATATATGTGATGGTAATACATTCTGTGGAGAAAAATAATGTAGGGTTTAGGAGTAAGTGTGTGCTGGGATGGAAGTGTGGGGTTAGGGAAAGCCTCTCCAAAGTGACATTTACGTGTCTCAAGTGGGTACCTCTTGCCATGTTTGGGGAACAGCCAGGATGCCAGTGTGGTTGGAGCAGAGTGGGAGGTCGAAGTGGACAGAGATGGGAGGAGAGTCCAGGGAGAGGTTGGCAGCAGGGCGGGGGAGTTGTCATGGATCATATTGAGCCTTGTAGGTACTGTAAGGACTTTGGCTTTTGCTGAATGAGAGGTAGAGCCATACTGGGCGAGTGTTAAGTAGACTCTGACTACGGTGTTGAGAATGGAGTTTATGGGGGCAAACACGCATTTTCAGATGATGGAGGTGGGATGCCCATTTCAGCCATTTTAAGTCTGCACCTTAGTAACTGAGTGCAGATGGCTGGTGGCCAAAGAGAAACTAGAGCTGGGTAGCAGAGCGTGGTATTGTTAGCAATTTTGTGTTTGAGCATCGTCTGGATTCTTTGCCTGTGCCAGAAACCTAAGCATGTGTATCGTTGGGGCCCAACAATCTGTGTTTTAACATGACCTCCAGGTGACTGTGATGCACTGTGATGTTAAAACACAGAATGCCTGGCCCACCCCCAGAGCTTCTGATTTAGGAGGTTAGGGACAGTGCCCAGGAATTTGCATGTTTCTATCTTCCTGTTCCGAGTTGACACCAGTGCTGCTAGTCCAAGGACCACACTTTGAGAACCATGGCTTTAGTGAACGGGAGCTGATATTGTTATCTGCAAAGTTAGCTTTCTGTACTTCTGCCTAACAAAATAGTGGGTACAACAGACTGCCTGGGTTTGAATCCCACCTGTGCCATTGTGTTGTGACCTCAGATGGGGTATTTCAGAAAAGTACCTTGCACATAGTAAGTTCTCAGTAATGGCTGGCAATTATAATATGGCGTAGAAGTGTAAAATGATGTGATGGAAACAAAACATGAATAATTTGCTGAATGTAAGCTCTGGACTGTGCGCATTATGAACATGATCTTGTTTTTTTTTTTTTTTTTCAGGATGATTTCAAGGTATTATCAGTTCTATTTTATACGGGAGCAAGTTGCTCACTCAGAATTTACCACCTTGCAGTACTGGATTGGCTCTTACACAGATTCAGGTTCAAAGCTAAGACCTGCCATTTAGTGTGTGTGTGTGTGTGTGTGTGAGAGAGAGAGAGAGAGAGAGAGAGAGAGAGAGAGAGAAAGAGAGAGAGAATTTGGCTAATAGGTTCCCAGATCTCTGTTAGACCTCTTTTTCCATCTGTAAAATGGGGATGAAGCATGCAGACTTCACAGGGTTTCTGTACTAGGTAGAGTAGTAGATGGTTTAGCATTGTTAGTTGTTTTCTTTCCAAATTAAAAAGATTTTAAAGCCAAATCCAATCTAGATAGAATGATTTCTTAATATGAAATTTGACTTACTGAATTTTTTGTGGTCACCGTTCTTGTTAACAGAATCTCAGCATGGGAGGAAGGGATCATGTTCCCTTTAAAAACAGTCTTTTAGGCGCACCTGGGTGGCTCAGTCGGTTGAGCACCCAACTTCGGCTCAGGTCGTGATCTCGCGGTCCGTGAGTTCGAGCCCTGCGCCGGGCTCTGTGCTGACAGCTTGGAGCCTGGAGCCTGTTTTGGATTCTGTGTCTTCCTCTCTCTCTGACCCTCCCCTGTTCATGCTCTGTCTCTCTCTGTCTCGAAAATAAATAAACGTTAAAAAAAAAAAGTTTTTAAAAACAGCCTTTTACATTCCTTATCTCAGGAAAGTCCACACACTGTTAGGATAAAGCTTTTCCTAGATAAGGCATCTGTACAGAGGAATAAAGTAGGTGGGAAAGTTAGGTATGTGGGGGACCACATCTGTAATTTTTTAAAAGGCTAGTGTAACCTGGTAGTGTGCAAAAATTAAAAGTCACATGAAAGTCAGATTTAATAGTAATCATTATTAATTGTCATAAAATCTCAGTTATCCATGGATCCGATGTATGACAGGTAACTTTTGAAAGCCTGGTTATAAAATTGAAAAGACCATTGACTGACAGATAGCTTTCACAAAATTCTTGAATTTTACTTTCATTGTAACAGTGACTGGTGAAGCTCCCTTTGGTCCCTTCCTTCCCTAATCACGTATATACGGGTTGAAAGAGGCATTTTATATTTGGATGATGCATAGACAATTACAAGGAATGCTCAGTGACCGCAGGAGGAAGAGACACGATAGCTATTAAAATACAAGTGTGCAGGGGCGCCTGGGTGGCTCAGTCAGTTAAGCGTCCGACTTCGGCTCAGGTCACGATCTCACTGTTCGTGAGTTCGAGCCCCGCGTCGGGCTCTGTGCTGACAGCTCAGAGCCTGGAGCCTGTTTCAGATTCTGTGTCTCCCTCTCTCTCTGACCCTCCCCCGTTCATGCTCTGTCTCTCCCTGTATCATAAATAAAGCGTTAAAAAAAAATTAAAAAAAAAAAAAAACAAAAAAAAAAAACAAGTGTGCAACTTGGGCCAAACAGGTGCCCCAGCTGTCCTGGGAGTCCCTGAGAGCAACACTGTATGTAGAGTGAGTCAAGTTCATAGAGAAAACTGTGTCATTAAAAACAACAAACTTTGGTCACCTGGGTGGTTCAGTTGGTTGAGCGTCCGATTTCTGTTCAGGTCATGATCTCACAGTACGTGGGTTAGAACCTTGCATTGGGCTCGTTGCTGTCAGCACGGGGCCTGCTTCGGATCCTCTGTGCCCCTCTCTCTCCACCCCTTCCTGCCCCCCACTCTCTAAAAAATCAATAAAACATTAAAAACAAAATAAAACAACCCCCTGCCCCAAACAAGCCTGTTCTTGGTGTCTTTTGAGGAATAGAGAGAAATGGTCAGTGTATCAGAAAGCTCTTGTGACTAGTTTCAGTAAATCAATTTGCTTATGGATAAGTTTTATTTATTGGAGAAAAAAAATCACCCTGTCCTCAGTGATTTGATCATGTGACCAGGGAGGCTCTGGGGTGAGGTGGAAAGAGTGTGGGCCTTGGTGACAAATACCTGACTAGAAGCGGGGTCACCTTAGATGTGTCTCAGCCCTAGATTCCACACCTGTGCACTTGGGAATGCTATCTGGAGAGTTAGTTGTTTGTTGGGACTAAATGGCATGGCACATGCCGTGTTCTTAGTGCAGGGCTTACACACACGTCAGGCTGGTGCATTTCAGGCACCTGAAGGTCAGGGAGGGCGATTCAGGCTGTGTTTCCTTTCTCCCCACTTATACTCCTGTGAAGCCTCTGCTCGCCTTCCTTGGAACAGCTAGGAGATCTAATTCACATACAATAGAACTCACCCACTTAAAATGTACAATTCAGTGGCTTTTAGTATATTTACTAAAATATGTGCAAGCATCACCACAGTATTAGAACATTTTCATCCCTGTACCCTTGAGCGATTCCTGTTGTCCCTCCACCCTCTTCCCCCCTTGAAGACCCTACTTTCTTTTGTCTTCTTTTTAGTTGTAGACTATGCCAGTTTTGCTGTTGCTGGATCATGTGTTGGAAATTCTTTAAATTTCTCTGTGAATAGCCAGTTTAGTTTCCCCCCTCTAAAGTATTTATTTTTTGGTGTCAAAGCAGCTGCTGCGCCCAACACAGGGGCTCACCATTTTGCACTTTGTGGCCGTTCATATGGCAGCTTTATTCAAAACCACTCCTGCACTGCTTACGTTATTTGTTTTATACAAAAACGGTTCTCTCTGGCTTGCGGCTTCTGGGCTGCCATGTTGACAAATGTTGCTTCTAGTGAAATACACAAAAATAAATAACAGCAAGGGAGAAGGGAGCACAGAGCTAAGTGAATTCATTTTGCTTCCTGAGTGCCATTCTCATTTGTTTTAAAAACCACCCTGGCATTACAGGCAGGAAAGGAGGAGGCAGGAGAGCTACAGAAAAAGAATGGGCCACATCAGATTCTTTGAATGGGGCTGAAGGGGCTGGTTGAACAGACAAGTTGAGAAGTATCTGGAACGCAGGGCCTGGGGATGAGGAGGAGTTTACAAGGAATCTGAATACCTTGCAGATATTCAGGTTGTGACAGTAACCCCCATTTGTGTAGCCTCTGTAATACATTTGGTGCATTCACTTGTTTTCTCATTCTGTTTATGATGAGGCTCAAATTTAAGACTTGCTGACACAGAAGTCACTCCCTGCAGTTGGTTTGTGTGTGACGATGTGGCGAGGTGGGTGGGGAGCTGGGAAAATCAGAGTGGAGGCTCCTGGAGCTCTTGGTGTTCAGGCTGAAGGTCTGACCCAAGGGAGGAGGCAGAGCGGGTGCTAACAAGTATTGATTGCCTATTATGAGCCAGGTGTTTCATAAGCACCGTTTCACTGAATGGTCCACAGAGGCTGGTGGCATTAGCTCTGTTTTACGGATTAGGGAGGACAGAGTTTTGAAGAATTGTGGTACTTATTTGTCACAGGTCACCCAGAGATTAGGGAGTAGGCTAAAATAGAAATCCGATGCTTCCAGTCCTCAGAACCTGTTGTGCTGTAATAACCAGCAGTGGAAAGTATGGAAGGAACAAAATAGGAGGGCATCGGAGGATAAGGAGCATGGATAATAGCATGCAGTACAGGCCAAAACTTTGTTTTAGAAAAGTGAATTGCACATCTTCTTTGAGAGTTTACTAAAAATCACCAGGAAAACAAAAGTAATTGTCAAGTTTAAGTGATGCTTTTTTTTGGAGGTGGGTGGGTGAAAGGTTAGGATTATTTGTCTGAACCTCAGGCCTTAACTGAGTAGTGGTTGAACTTACAGGATTGTTTCTCAGTTTACAAACTTTTTAACCACATAGAAATTGACAACACCGGTGCTTGCTCAGTTTATGGCAACTATATTACCAGGTACCATCTTGAGAAAGTACAGTATAGGGTTTATGATAACAGGAGTCTAAAACCCAGACTTCCTAGGTTTGAACCCTATCTCCACCACTAGTGGCTGGATGTTACCTTGGACTTTACTTAGCCTTTCTGTGTCCTCATCAGGTACCTTGTTTTAAAAATGGTGATATGATAGTACTTATCTAATGGAGTTGCAAGGATTAAATGTGTTACTTAATCCACATAAAGTGTTTGTTATAATGCCCAGCACACAGGACTCACTAGAAGTATTATCATGACGGTGGTCAGTCAGCACAGGTGCTACTTTGCCCCATTACCTCTCTGCCCCTTTCTTCCATAGTGTGCCCTAATTCCTCTTCCTTAGATGCTCAGACAGGGCCCCAGTGCTGGCTAAGGAGCCTTTCTCTGAGTTTAGCTGAGGTGGCACTGGTTCCTTGAAGTGTATTCTGTAGCAAGAGTGGGATGTTTGCCGGCTGGGAGAGTGAACAGGCTGGGGTGGACCCTGGCTCTCGACAGAGGTGTTCAGTCTCCCAGTGGGAGGAAACACGACTTGTCAGAACACAGCTTTGGCTTGCCCGGCTTTCCTGTTGTACAGATGGGGCCTGGAGTCTCTCTGGGCCCCTTGTCATGGATCCAAGCCAAGGCTGTCGCTTGCTGAGCCAGGAATAATATAGGAATTAGTCTTTTTCTTCCTTATACTAAGCACTAATCAATCTACAGCTAACTCTGTATCTAATTTCTGAACCAGATGCCGTGAATAACTGCCCCTGAATGTGTTTGCCAATAAAAGGATAAGTTTAAGGCTTTTAATCAATGCTGCTTACCCTCAGTATTTAAGGTCAGAATCTTGTGTGAGACTTATTTTGATCAGGATAATTGTTGGGTTAAAAAATGGTTTCTTGAAATTGTGACACTCGTGGGTAACTATAGTGAATTAATCTTTGAGAGGATGGAAAATTGTCAATTTCATAAGTGTTCTTTTGCTCTCTAGTCCTTCAGGTCATTGATGGAAAAATATGACTTTTAGAGAGGAAAGCATTCTTTATCAATGGATAAAGAGATGGGACTAATATAAATTTCTCAGGAAATTAGAAGGGAAATTAGAAATGAAGTGGAGTATTTTGGATATGCAGTGTGCTGCGGGGCTGGAGCTGTGGCTGCTATTTGTGTTTTAGATGATATTAACTTGTAATTGTGTATCTCCAGCATACCTTTCTCTAAGGAAGCCATGTTTCCTGAACAAGGACTCTGTACTGCGTAGAGTTTAGAAATATCTGGGGTTTATGGGGCACCTGGCTGCCTCAGTTGGTACAGCATGGGACTCTTGATCTTGGGGTTGGGAGTTTGAGCTCTGTTGGGGGTAGAATTTACTTAAAAAAAATGTGTGTATATATATATACATATATATATAAAGGAATATCTAGTGTTTAGATATTGGCTCCATTGAATGGTGTAATGCCATTCAGCCTCTTGTCACCTCAGTTTTTAATCATTATGAGTTAGGGATGGTAATTGCTACCTCACCGTTGGAAAGATGCTGTATGATGATATAACATGAGAATGGGAAGCACAGTGCCTGGCACATAAGAAGTGCAGAAAGGGGGGTTTCCTTCCACTTCTTTGCAGGGATCGCCTGGCTTGGCTTGCTCTCATGGGGTTTTACCTTGGGTGCATCTGGATACATGTAACACGCACATTTTCCTACCTTGCGCCAGTGAGATGGAAATTGTTCCCGTTGACCTGTTTTTTGTTTGTTTGTTTGTTTGTTTGTTTTTGCGCTCCCTGAAAAGGACGAGAGGAGTGATTCGGGAAGCTGCCAAGTTCTAAAGAGGCTCAGTTAATTCTTTTCCTCAGGGGCTCCTGGGTTGGACAGTTCTGAGTGTACAAGGCATGGCGGGTGGGTCCAGGGAGGAACTAGGCTCTGCTCCCCATAAAATGGGGATGCCAGTAACTTGGGATGCCGTGAGGGTTCCGTACGGGTGATGTTTGTGAAAGACCTTTGTAAGTCGGCAGGGAACTCCAGAACTGTGGGTGGTGTTTTCATCACTGAGCTGGCAGCAGTGCTTATCCAAAAGTCGGTTGTGGTGTTGTGCCAAATATTAAGGCTCAGGAAATACCCTCTAACGCAAGGAAGCTCTGTCTCCATTCCATAGCTGGTGAGCTTGTATCCAGAAGACAAGACACCAGGGCTCCCAGGATTTCTGAGGGAGCTGGCAGTCCTCCCTGAGCTCAGGCTCTCAGATGTGCAGGCCAGGTGTGGGGCTGTAGGTGAGCTCATGCTGAGCTCTCGCGTGCCTCAGACTGGTTTCTGCTGTGCACCCATGGTCTAACAGTGGCTTGCTCTCCTTTGCCTCAGCTGGGACATCCTTTCCAGTGACCTTTAGGAAGACAGAGCCGGATCTGTGTTGCTTCTTACCGCCTACTGTGATGCTGTGTGCCGAGTGCACCAGAAGAGGAACTAAACCAGAAGAGGAGGCTGAGGAAAGTCAATGCCAAGCACCTCCCTCCGTGGCCTCTGGTTGCAAACCCCAGCACTGTGTGGGGAGAGGACCTCATGTGGCAAAGAAGGGTGGGGATGACATGTGGCACATGGGGAGGCCCCAGGATGTGATGACGAGCATAATATGGTAGGGAGAGCAGCAAAGGACCGTTTGGAGGAGGTGGGGGTTAAAGTCAGTGAGTGACAGGTAGTGAAAGGTCTTTTCTATCTCTATGAGGCTTTTGACTTTAACTCTGTAGGATGTAGGGATTTGTTGGAGAATGTTAAGTAGCAGGGAATAGTATGAGAGATGCATTTTCAAAGGTCACACTCATGGCAAGATAGATGATGAAGGATGGATGATGATGAGACTGGAAACAGGAACATAGAAACCTGGTTTGGGAACTCAGGCAGGAGACCGTGGGGCTCATCTAGGGCATTGTCAGCCTGAGTGTCAAGGAGAAGTTGCAAGAGGTTTTATAAGTGCAAAGGAAACCGACATTTGAGTGCCTGCTTTGTGCCAGGAACTTTAAGTACTCCACATACATTAGCTCATCCGATTCTCACAACAGCAGCAAGGGGAAGGTGGTATATTTTGCCATTTTGCAAATATAGAAACTGAAGTTTACAGGATATGTAGCTTGCCTGAGGTCCCTGGCAGTTGAGAAGTTGTAGGATGGATATTTAAATCTGATTCCATCAACCCCTGAGTCTTTTCTTTCCATAAGACCTCACTATGGTCCCCAGGACACAGGCCTCATACAGAGGTTTTGCATTAGCAAATAACTTTTCAAGGACTAGTCTATTAATAGTGATCTCTTTCAACATTCCCATGAGATGAGAGAACACAATTAATTGTTCAGCTGAGAGATTAGAGACACAGGGAGGTTAAGTGACTTGACAGGGTCGCCTGTCAAGCGGTTTGGGGGAGGGCTGGCAGAGGTGAGGTTTGGAGAACAGACCATTTTGAGCTTGTAGTCTTGCTGCAAACAAGAATTTGCCATCCCCATTTTATAAATCCAGTGTCTTAGTTGGTAGATTAGGAAAAACTGTAATGGAGATGGAATGCAAGGCAGGTGCCTAAGGCTGAGATGGTGGCACTGAGCATTGTGGTATCTTGGGGTTTCCTTTATAAGCCGACTCTCTCCTGCTTCATAGTCTTTAATTAAAACAACAGTCACTCCCACCAAAAACTAATCATCTTCATTAAGCATGGAGATTGGAGTAAGGGTGGGGAAACTTGTCTCTGAAAAAGATCTCACCAATAAATTATTTCCTTTGCTGTAAGAGTTATATTGCTGAGCTTAATAATTAGAAGAATTCTCACTTTAACCCAGCTTCTTTTTTGCTATTTGATTTTATGAGTTTAATGTTATTATTTGTTGCCATGGGGATACTCGGGTTGACACAAAGAGGAACATTATGATGGGAACCATGGGAAATCCTTGTTAATTGTATTGTTGTCCCCATTCCTTGTCTAGCAGTCTCTCTTGATTATTGATACTGGTGTTTTTTTTTTTTTTTTTTTTTTTTTTTTTTGTGAGAGGTGGATGCATTGGTTTATTGGTTACCGTGGGGCCTAGGAATGAGTCTAGAGCTTTGTCTTTTATTGGTTGACACTTTGGGCACGTGGGATCAGAAAATAGATCACTGGGCATCTTGTGATGGTAGTTAGAGGGATAACACTTGGGAAGGGGTAGTAAAGGCTGGGGGTTGGAGAGATGCTGAACTACAAACCTGAATGATTTCGTATTTGGCTGATAGTTGTCCCTGTGTGCCATGCACCATCATGATTTAACCCAGCCTTGCAGACAGAGACCACAGTTTGGCCAACCCCCAGCCGTCTACTGCTTTCTTTCCACAAGCTGTGGAGTCAGGATAACTGACAACTGGCCTGTGTAGGTATGCGGCTGGCAGCTGTAGGTAGTGAGGTGGCCACCTGCCCCATGGAAACCCTGTGTAAGATGCTGGTGAAGTGAGCTGGTTTGTGTAGCCAGGGTGCTGAGTATGGGAGTATTTGGGGTGGGGGGGAGGAAGTGGCAGTCATTTACAGTGTCATGTTTAGTCTTTGCAGATGTGCTTATGGTTTTAACAAAGGCGGAGAAGAAATTATAGGATGGGAAAGAAATGCCTGCAGACTGCCTGCTAAAGCCTAGGAAGGAGGAAACTGGTATTTGTGTGTTTTAGAAATGCTAAGCCCTTGCTTACATATCAGCAGGCAAAATATTGGCACTCACTTCTGACTTGAGGAAGGCATCTCTGAAGTCAATAGAAGGAAATGCCTATTACAGGCCTTACTCACAAAGGAGAGCCGTGGAAATGCTCAGGATTATCTCGTAAAAGCCCTTTGTGTATTTGAAGCCTCTCATGAAATCAGCCTTGTTCTGGTAGGCCAGACAACTCCAGTTGTTCTTCTTACCTTTCTTCGTTGCATCTTTCCTTGTCTCTTTTATGCTTTTGTCACCTTTTTCAATTTGTTCGTCTTGAATAATACCAATCAGCATTGAACTTTGTGCCCTGATGCAGGGCTGATTTGCTAGTGACTGCTGGTTTTGATCGGGAAATCAGGTAGATCGATGTCTTAGTGCTGTTGACGGTGAGGCTGACAAGATCTTCTTTTTCTGTGCCTAGGCGTGTTTTCTGTTCCTTCACTTGCACATAGTGTTGGTGCCTGGAACATCGTGGGATAGAATGTAAACATATGCTGAATAAGTGAATGGAGATACACCTAATTCTTTGCTTTAAAAGTCAGTATTTGCTCTGGGTTGACTAAAAAAACAATAAAACCTTTGTTTTTCATATTTTAAAACCCCAAATTTTGAGAAAAATCAGGCTGAATTGCCATTGGACTCTGCAGCTTTTGTAAAGACATGTAGGACTTTGCCAAAGACAGAAAATTCTCCCTCTCTCCTCAATTACTTCCCTCCTCCTGCTTTTGCGCACTCATTTCCTCATTCATTCAACAAATGCTCATTCAGCCTCTGTTATAAGCCAGGTGTTATTTTAGTGTTGGGGATATTGTTATACACAAAATTAAGTTCCTGCTCTCATGAAGCTTCTATTTCAGTGGATTAAGAGACATGATTGACCAGAAGAAGTAATTTCTGTTGATGACAAGGCTTTCAGAGAAGTGAGGTTGTGTAGGTGATAGAGGTAATGATTGCTCTTTTGTGATAGAGTTGCTGGCAAGACAGGCTGTGATTTCACTTTCCTTCCTATTTACATAACCAAGTAAGTCCCTATATAGCATTTTACCTGACATGTAAGATTCCTTTTGGGCAGGGTTTTGTCAGTTATCATTTATATATCCTTTCTTGAAATTGGATTAGATCCCTTTGATTTATTTGGAGAGAGAAGTAGGTAGTACACAATGTGTTTCTGCTGAATATCTATTCTGCTGTGATGTTGACACAGTAGTGTATACCTTATTTTTGTACCCAGTGTTTTATTTAATATTCCATTAGTCAGAGATTAGTGGGCTTTTTTTCTTTTCCTCTCATACTGTTTGCCTCCAGTTTATTAAGAAGCAATCTAATTCATTTTCTTTATGCCCTTACCCTTCTTTGGTGTAGGTTTTAGCCATTTTAAGTAAAGTACACATATCCACCCCATGAATTGACTAAGACTCAAGCCTGTGTTACATGTTGGTTCGTTGGTTCGTTGGTTCGTTGGTTCCTTCCCTCCTTCCTTCCTTCCTCCCTCCCTCCCTCCCTCCCTCCCTCCTTCCTTCCTTCCTTCCTTCCTTCCTTCCTTCCTTCCTTCCTTCCTTCCTTCCTTCCTTCAGCAGATGTTCAAAGCAAAAGAAGATACATGCTTCCTCTCTGCAAATTTTGCCCTCTAATAGGGCAAGGAAATACAAAAACAAAAGTTACAATTCTCTGGGGTAAGTTTGCCAAAAGAATTCTGAATGAACAGCGGGGAGCATTCAAGACACAATGTAAGCTTGGCTTCACAGAGGAGGTGGTCTTTGATCTGGTTCTTGAAGGGTGAGAATGTTTGCCTCCTAGGGCCACCTGAGGGATAGCTGGATTCTGTAATCACTGAGGTGCTGATCCCAAGCACTGGACTTGGAGAATGATGGTGTCATTGCAAATACAGTCTGGGTTTGTTTGTCTGTCTCTGAAGCACTTAGCATGTAAACAAGACTGACACCAGGATGATTTTATTTTGTTTCTGCTGTTGTTCATCAATAGGTGTAGATGTATAGGCCTTCCATTTTTGTAGTGCTGCATTCCAACATTTTGGGTAGGTTACTTTATTGCATCATTAACTTTCTGACTTGGGCACAGGATCTAGTTTTAGGTCACTCCTTTGCCCACCTCTTCAGGTAATCTGGAGTAGACATAAAAACTAAAGTCTCTTGTCACTATGTTGGGTTCCCAAGTGGGATCCAGTGGAATGGCCAGGATGCCTTTCAGTGAAAATATATTGGGGACGCCAGAGAACAAAGCTTCTTTTCAGAGCTTAGAAAAGCTCATTGACATATTTATTACTTGCTGAAAGCCCCAGTGAATTTTCCAGTCTCCTTATTGTCCCTAAATATTCTCCTTCAGCTATAAAGGTTGTGGAGTTTTTTCTTTTAACCCACTTCTGAGCTCTTGCAGGGGAGAGACACTTGGTGACATAGGCCTTTCTGCTTTGTGTGCCCTGGAGTAAGAGATGAATTATGCAGCCTTATTACATCCTAAGGTAGGAAATGGGCTTGCTAGTTCATTTCAGCTCAACGGTTTACCCTTGTTATTAGTAATGCCTGGAGTTAGGGCCTGGTTTTTCTTTGTGTTAGGAAAAAAAAAAAAAAGGAAATACAAATGTTAGGATAATAATTAGGATATTAAGAACACTTGCTGAATATGTAATAAACACTTGCAAGTATTTTCTTATTTAATCCACATGATAACCCTATGAGGTAGACTCATTCTGTTGATAGGAAAATGGAGTCACAGACATGTTGGGTAATTTGCCCAAGGTCACACAGTTGTCTGCCTTGGGAGCCTTACTGTGCTTATTGAGAGGATTTAGCAGAACACCTTGATAATTTGAGACTAGTTCTCAGACATCTGGTATCACCCTTGACCACCACATGTTGTACATCATTGGGGAGTTACATCTTCTCAGCACCTGTCAACAGTTGGTGGTTGTTGTTTGTTTGTTTGTTTGTTTGTTTGTTTGTTTGTTTTTTGAGAGAGAGGGCACAGTGAGTGAGGGGCAGAGAATCCCAGGAAGGGTTGAGGGGGGAGAGAGAGAGGAGAGAGGAGAGAGAGGAGAGAGAGAGGAGAGAGAGAGAGGAGAGAGAGAGGAGAGAGAGAGAGAGAGAGAGGAGAGAGAGAGAGAGAGAGAGAGAGAGAGAGAAAGAGAAGCGGGGCTTAAGCTCACTTGATGTGGGACTCGAATTCACGAACCCTGAGATCATGAACTGTGAGATCATGACCTGAGCCGAAGTCAGATGCTTAATGACTGAGCCACCCAGGTGCTCCAACAGGTGTTTTTTTTGCGTGAGACCCTTCTTTTGTTGACTTCTATATTGTGGCTTTTAAAGACTTCACATGAAGGACCCATTTCAAAGATTGGAAAGCCTTTAAGAAGCTGAACCTGACTCCTGAGTCTCCCATGTCTTCAGTTTTTGTGGTCCTTAAGAGTTTATTTCTGTTGCACAGAAGAGCACATTCAGTAGAGACTTTAATTTCAGCATGGATCTTGCATTTTGATTTCTTGCCTAATCAATGAAAGAAAAAAACATTTAGTAGTAAATTCAAAGTGAAAATCACTTCTTTCTCCTTGCACGTGCTAATTTTCTTTCATCATATGGTATGAACACAAACAATAAAGACCTGGCCAAAAGATAAGTGTCTTTTCCTGTTAAAAACACAGTTGACATTAAAACTTACCAAAATAGTTCACTAGAGATGAATTCTTTCAAGTGAAGCTTTGTTTTATAATGAGAACAGAGAAACCACAATTCCAGACCATAGAGAAGGGGTCCTTTAATACACTTAAATTGTTTACTTATAAATCACTGCTTTCTAGAGAAGCTTAATAGAGGGCAGAGAAACCTAAATCCTTTGTGTAAAGAGCTGCTGACCGTTGAAAATAATATATGTGACAGTAAAGCATCTCCAACATAATCTTGTATATCAATAGGAAACTAGGTTTTAAGATTCTAAAAATTCAAATAATAAGTCGTGAATTGTAATTATTTGGCTTAATATGTAAGTCACTTATCACGTAAGATGGTTGCAAATGGACGTGAATACAGGTAAATTTTCCTAGTGGTCTGCTGATTTTCTATTCAGTTTTGGCCAACCAGTGGTATAATGCAGAGAGTTGCTTTCTTCTTTCCCCTCTACTGGCTTGAATCTGTTTGCTGTACTGGAGTCCATGGATCAAAAAGTCTATAACTTGCAAGGCTAATAAATGCATGCTTCTGCTGTCTGGAAATGCCCCTGGGTCAATAGTGGTTTGTTTCCTTGCCCTGAGAGGGATGAAACATATCTGGACTTTAGCCTGGATTTGCTGGGATCCTCTGTGCCATCCTGGGTGGTGTGTGGCTGGCTATATAAATGTAACACCTACCAACTTTGTCAGGTAATGTGTCTGGCCTGGCCACTGTGGCTGTGATTGGAATTGAAACATACTGCTCATTATTAAGGCAGTGACTGGCTGTGGGGGATGTTGATGTCTGTTGTTTTTCATTGCTTATTGATTTAGTGAACTGGAATGCCTTTCCTTTGGTGCTAGTGTTAAATAGTTTGGTCCTGTTAGCCATTTTGTGAGATTGTCTTCATATGTGATTTGTGTGTATTTCCTTGATTGAGCGGGGGTGGTGGTAGGGGTGGAGGGGGTGGAGGGGGTGGAGGGTCAGGGACTGAGGGGAAGGGATAATTGTTTACAGATAAAGTGTGGAGGCACATGGATTTGAGATCAAATAGGAGGTTGGGGGATGTAGGTTTCCTCTGAAGACTGAGAAAATTCTTTAAACCCCTAATTAGCTTCTGAAACTACCTTCTGTGCTCCCACAGTTGGGAATTTGGCCAGGCAAAGACCAGTTTTTTCCTGGCAAAGACGAATATTTTGGGCTTATCTCTGTTCTTGTCCTGCTGTCTTTTACGGCATCTTTACAACCTCTGTACAGTAGAACTGTCTTGATAAAATTTTGGCTGTGCTTCAGGTCTTTATTAAGTGGTGGATGGAGTTGGCTTTTTTTTTTTTTTTTTTTTTTTTTTTTTTTTTGTCTTCATTCAGCCCATTTGTTGAGTGCCTACTATGTGCTAGACCCTATTCTTGGTCCTGGGATATAGAAGTATACAAGGTAATCAAAATTGTGGGTTATGGAGTTCATAGTCCAGCAGACTGTTAAATTATAAGGCCCATACTGGTGAGGACCGACGTTGTAGCTGTGCTGCTGTGGCATACTGACATGGGGTGAGAGAAGAGACTGGGATTCAGTTCCTAGTTACCATCCTGACTTACTGGTTTCTGGAGAGCTACCATTTCTACATCTGGTCATGCAATTTTAGAAAACTATAGTGAGAGGGCGCCTGGCAGGCTCAGTCCGTAGAGCATGTGACTCTTGATCTTGGGGATGTGAGTTCGAGCCCCACAGTGGGTGTAGAGATTACTTAAAAATCAAATCTTTAAAAAAAAAAAAAAAGTGTAGCACATTGACACATTTCCAAAGGATTACTCCTGGACATTTTTATTTTCCTCACAGTAAATGTCCACAACGATGTTTATTTCATAAGGGCTAGTGACACACAGGCTCCTGCCAGTAAACTTGCTGCTGAATCTGCCATGGTGGGGGCCTAGCTTTTGAAGTAGTGTTAAAAGAATGCTATGGGATAGAATTTTAAAAATCATGTATAAATGGAATCTCTTCCCAAATTTTAAAAAGAAAAGGAGCAATAATAAAGAAATCTGTATTTATTCCAGAAGCATACACCTACATAAGGCCATTGAGTTTCCCTTGTGTCTTATAAACTGGTTTGGTTTTAGATGAGGAGAATTGCCTATTTTTACTCTCCTGTGCCTTAGAAACACTCACTATTGAATAAGAAATACATTTTTGTTTGTGTGAAATTATAATACAGGACCTATTCCACCATGCACCTCCATCATAAAGTTCAGTGATACAACATTGCTAATCAAGCAGAAATATGGGAAGTGAGAAATGAAACACAAGTTTTATTTTCACACCTCTAAATGGGTGACTGCAAAGGATGAACTTAAAAATAATAATGCGACCTTATACTTGCATCACACCTTTTAATAAGGCGGTTTAAAAATATTTAGGGTGAACCTTCATCAGGATGTTTTAATTGCCTCAGCACAATTGACTAGTTCATCAGGGTGATGACTCCACTGTGCTGAGGAGCCTGGAGGAAGATGCCTGGGGGGCGGGGGTGACAGGGACTGTCACTCAGTGATATGTTGAGGATGATTGGGTAGAACTCCTGCCGGTCTTGGGATTTCATTTTTCTGTCCAGTGCATGCTGTGGGGGTAGGAGCCAGGGCCACAGTGGCCAATGTGAGTACAGTTTACATCTGCTTATTAGTGACAGCTCTTGTAAGAACAAGCACATAAGGCATCCTTGGTCGTATCTACCTTAGTAACAATATCCCTTCATCCTTCTAGTTCCATTTCAGATGCCACCGTTTCTACTATACTGACTGGCCATTATCTCTCTCCATTATATGTCAGACACAGTAGACTGAGACTCTGGGATTTTATCCTGGCCTGACCACTTAGAGGCTGTGTGATCTTAGGCAGATTGCTTTGGCTTTCTGTAGCTTCATTTCCTCATTTGTGAAGTGGAGACAGTAAGTGTGCCCACCTCATAGGGTCATGGGACACACGAGTTAGTGTGTGGGATGCTCTTAGAACAGTGCCTGATGTGGAGCTGCTATTTTATCAACATCATTATTTTACTTCTCCTTTGGGATGTTGTTTTATGTTCTGCTTTGCTCTGCTGCTGTATTTAACTTGTCTGCCTTAAGCTGTGATGGGTTCCTCCTAGTCTGAGATTCCTTGCAGCACCTCACATGGTACCTTGGACATAATAGGTACCCAGGGAACATTCTGGATTGAACTCATACAAGATTTTGTTAAGAATGTAAAGCTGGGCTTATTTTCATCTTGACTTTGAAAGCCTTTGAGATTAGCTGGAGTCTGGTCTCATTTGTCTAACTTCTGAAGCTGCAGCACCAAGGCCAAAGACTCTCTCGTGGTCACCCACTGGGTGGCCTGATGAGAAGGCCAGCCACTCAAGGCTGTGGACTTCATTCTGTTCTTGCTGACATTACTAGTGTAAATGAGAGGGCTTTTGATAATTCTCTGAGCCATTTAGGCCAGGTTAATACTGGCCAGTAATTTCCTGAAGTGCCATGAAGTGGCAGGAACATGATTTATGTCACATGGGCTCCTGCTAGCTGTGATGAGTCCTGGAGGCCCAGCTGTGCTTCTGGAATTATGAATGTCTGTCAGAGGAGCTGTGTTTATTCCAGAGAGGTTTTTGTTTTTGTTTTTGTTTTTGGTTTTGTTTTTTTTTTTTTAGACCATCAAGGGAGTCCCTATGCTGATGAATGAAGAGGTGCAAGGCTGAACTGGCTGGTTGTGGATCTTACCCTAGCAGTTCTTAAAGACAACTGGGACTGAGGGTGCTTTGGCTGGCTGACACCTGGGTTGAAAGTTCTGAATTAAAACATAAAAGTGATGAGTGTGTGGGGAGAAGCATATAAAAAGAAGTACTTGGCATTCTGGCCAGGTTAGGACTATCTTTGCTAAGGTCGGCACTTTGACACATGTGAAATTTGTATGACTTCAGCACCTAGAAGATTGCACTTCGCTTATCAGCCAAACCCCATTCATGTTAGTGATGGTGTTGCCAGCATGAGAAGAATGTGGTTGTGGAGGCCAGTGTTAGGAAGCTGATGAGTTTTTAACTTTGGGCTTTGGAAGAAGCACAAACAGCCCCTTGAGTTTCAAGCTTGCCAAATAAAGAAGCAGCTTTGGCCCTAAGGCTACAGCTTTCAGGATGCTTAGTTACATTTGGGCCTATGGAGTCAGACCCAAGACAGATGATGGATTTGTTGTCCTCCACAGCTTTGTAGCCTACACTCAGCCAGGTCTCTCTGTGCCTCTTTCTAGGCTGCCCATGTAAATATATTCACATTGCCTCTAGAAGATTTTAAGGAGCACCTGGGTGGCTCAGTCGTTGAGTGTTGACTCTTGTTTTCAGCTCAGGTCATGATCCCAGGGTTGTGGGATCCAGCCCCGCATCGGGCTCTTCACTGAGCATGGATCCTGCTTAAGATTCTCTCTCTCCCTGTGCCCCTCTTTCCCACTTGAGCTGTCTACAACAACAACAAAAAAATAAAAATAGATAGATAGATAGGTAGGTAGATATTAAGGATTCCCCAGAGGAATCTGGAGGACTAGAAGGACCTTCTTGATAGTTGAGGAATGTCGATCTTGTCTCTTGATTGGGTGCATGCTGTTTTGGCTTCTACTTAGGCCAGAATCTTGTCACTGGTTTTGTTGTCTTTTCTGCTCACCTTTCTTCCCTCATTCCACATTATCTGGAAACATTTTAATTGAGTTTCAAACATTTTGTGTTGTATGCAATCCAAACAGTTTGTGTGTGTGTGTGTGTGTGTGTGTGTGTGTGTGGAAAAATACACAAAACATAAAATTTACTATGGGTACAGTCCACATTGGTGTGCAACCAATCTCCAGAATTCCTTTCTTCTTGCAGAACTGAAACTCTGTACCCACTAAACAACATCTCCCATTCCCCTCTCCCTTCTAGCCCTTGGCAGGCTCCATTCTGCATTCTGTTTCTACGAATTTGACTTTCCTAGGTACTTCTTATTAAGTGGAATCCTACAGTAGTTGTCTTTTTGTGGCTGGCTTATTTCACTTAGTGTAATGTCCTCAAGGTTCATCCACGTTGTAAGAGGTGTCAGGATTTCCTTCCTTTTTAAGACTGAATAATATTCCATTGTGTGTGTATATCACATTTTACTTACCTCTTCATCCATCATTGGACACTTGGGGTTGTTTTCACCTGTTAGCTATTATGACTATTGCTGCTGTGGACATAGGTGTGCAAATATTTATTCAAGACCCCCCTTTCAATTCTTTTGGATATATACTCAGAAGTGGAATTTCTGGATCATATGGTAAATCTATTTTTAATTTTTCGAGGAACCACCATACTGTTTTCCATAAGTAGCCAGATTTTTAAGAAATACATTTAAATTAGGTTCGTTTGTTTGTTTTTGCTTTTGGTCTCTATGCTGTCTTGAGTTGACTCTGGGTAGGTGAGTTTCTTAGTCATTCACCTGCCCCAGCATACCTCTGAGCTCAGACACACACTGTCCATGGCTCACTTTGGCCCTTGAGACTCTTCATTAGATTAGACCAAGAGGACAGCCTTCTCAGGACAAAGGGCTAAACAGTGGAGAGGCAAGTTAAATCCTAGAAAGTCTGAGCTCAGTTACTTACCTGATGCCATGCTTCTCACAGTTGTGCTCAGATCAAGGTTGGAGTGACATGACATTCTTCCAGAAAATCTGGTGGAATATGTCCAGATGCGTTTCTCCCAAACCTCTCTGCCATTAGAATGGTGTCATTGGAAAAATATATGAAGCAATTATCCACTATAATCCCATACTACTTATATACCTTAAGGAAAATTGAAGAGTAGATCAGGGAGCGAGCTGCCTGTGGGTCATAGCAGTAAACAGTTGTGTGTGTATGTGTGCAGTGGGATGTGAAGGGTGGGCTAGGAGAGAGAATCCATAGACCCGTCTACATTCTGTTGATTTTAGTAGTTGAGGTCGGTGTTTTAGTCCTCTCTTCTCCACATGAGTCCTTCCATACTGAGGCCTTAGGCATACAACACAATGAAGGACCGAAAATGAGGGTCATTTGCCATTTCTGTCCTTTTTGTGTAGAATCGATAGGGGCCAGGAAGGGGGCGACCAGCCTATTGTAAGTCTAGCGGCCTGCCCAGTCTTTCTGTCCCTGGCTTGTGGATGTGATCATTAGCTGCCTGCAGCAGGTACATTGCCTCCAAGAGCTTACTTAGCCAGTACGCTATTTAGTAAAGTCTTCCTTTCAGATCATTAAAGGCATTACCTACTTTGAGGCACGTATAGTACCAGCTGCCTGATGCCCTTTTCAGTCCACATCTTCCAAGACCAGTTTAAATGTTACTTTGTGAAACTTTCTCAGGTTTTTTCAGACTCCCTCCCCTCACCACCCCAGGGCAAGTGTGCCCCACTTTGAGGTATAGTCATCACTGTACCTGGCCAATTGGATTGTAGTTATCCGTGACAGTCCCTCCTACTAGACTTTATCCTCCACTGTACAAGTGCCACATTTCAGTTTTATTTCTCTCCCTCAGGACCTTATGAGGGATTTAGTATAGCACCGTGTATCTGGCAGTTGTCTGGTAGATTTTTGATTTGTCTACAGGTGACTAAATGTAGTGGGATTGAGTAGAATTGGTAGAATTGAAGGGTTAAATCATGAACATGGCCCCAAATAGCTGTTTGACCACATCCAAGCCACTGACCATCTCTCCCTCTTATGCCAGATTGTAAAAGCTGAAAGAAAAATAGAAAGTGTAAGTTAAAAAATATTTAGCACTTACTATGTGCTATTTATTTAGCTCAGCACTTTACTTATAGTACTTCATTTAATCTTAGGGTAGCCCAACATAGGTAATGAGATAGACACAGAGAGGAGAGGCTACCTGCTCAGTGCAAACACAGGTAGTCCAGCCTCTCTGTGTGTATATTTGTTTTTGCAGGAGATAGTCAACTTATGGTTGGTTACAGCTTTGTGAGCTAGAACACACTCAATATCGCCAGCTTTGGACCTGCATATTGTGAGATATAAAATGACAGATATAAAATGGGGGGGGGGGTGGAAACTGAGTCCTTGTATGAAAGAACCAGGTTGCAGTTAGCAGTGGGCATAGAGGGAGTAGCCAGTGCAAGTTGGACCACAGAGAAGGTTGTATGCTGTCGGAAGTGGCATGAGAGACACAGGTGCCTCCATTAGGAAGGAGGGGAGCTGAGGGAGATTGGGTCCCAGAGGAGGAAATTTGAAGACGAGGTGAATGAGGTGGCTGGAAAAGACAGGTCCCTACCAGGAGGGGCCTAGGTTTTAGGTAGCCTCCAAGCACAGGGGAATGGACAGGAGGACAGGCCTGGTGGGATTAGCTAGTCTCAGGCTCTGGGAAAAGCCCAGGCCATCTGTATAGACTGGGCCTTGGGGTGTGCAGACCATGAAACAGGGGAGGCAGAGGGTAGGCACTCATGCTCACTTATGCTCCTGCCCTCATCTTGTGCAGCGAAAAGGAAAAAAAAAATGCACAAAGGAAAAATTAACAAACATCCCAAGTCTCTTGACACACAGATCAAAACATATTGATAGTGTCTTGCAACTCTGATAATTTCATTGAACTGTATGAAGCTTAAAATTGATACATAGGCACCCCCCTGATTAACATTAAGTGCTGCTGTCAGTCTGACATAGCTGGATAAACCAATATTGAATAATCTATTAAATATGTCACACTTGAACAAGGAGCGTAAATCATATTATATTATTTCAGCTGTAATTAGGTGGGAGATAAAATCACAAATAGGCGAGTTTAGTGAATATTTCTTAGTGTGTACACAGCGTCACTGGAATTTCTGTTCTTGCTCTGCAGGGAGAGAGAAGTTGACTGCCTTCCAAGTATTGACTGCTGTCCAGGAAGCAAGAGGTTGAGGGGTGACTTATGTAATGTTCACAGAGTGGGTTTCATTTATAAATTCAATGAGATTAGCTGCAATCTTCCTGAAGTTAATGGCAATGGAAATGTACCATTCTGCATTTAGCTGGAAATAGCTAGTTCTCCGGCTTGGAGACCTAATTGTTCCTCAGGTTCTGATATGTTTGCCTTTTTATCTGCTTCCCCTCCTTCCCCGGGAGCTGCCTGTTGCCTTTATTGTCTGGGAATTAATGATGCAGATGAGAGCTTGTGGGTGACAGTGCGGCGTACTGCTCAGTCCTTGGTCGCCCCTCTCTCCCAACCCTCTGAGCCAACTCAATTATTGAGAATAAATGAGGGACATAAGCCAAGGCGAAAACGATACCGAAACTGTGTTAGGAGGGTCCAGATGAACGAAGCTCTTGCTAAGAAATGGAGATAATTCTAGTCCTTCCTTCACGGGATTGTGGTGAAGGGTAGACACGTGTCAAACCTTCAGAGCAGTGCCACCACAGAGGGAGTGTTTCAGTATTTATCAGTTGCTTTCATTATTATAGGAAAAGTAGTTGGTGTTTGTGGTGGATGGTCTGGGTGGTACGAATGCAAAATTAAATAGCACAAAATAGACACCTGACCGGAATGGTTGTCTTCTTCCAAAACGGCTGGTGTGGTGAAACAAGAAGTGCTAGTTCTCATTTGGGACTGCTAGCAGGGCAGAGCGTGTTATGAGCAGTGTATACCAATCATCTTTGTTTTGAGAGGCTCTGCTTTTTCATTTTTGTCTTTTTTTCCGTTGGTTTTTCTTTTTTCTTTTTTTAATGTTTTTAATTTATTTTTGAGAGACAGAGAAAGAGAGCACAAGTGGGGTAGGAGCAGAGAGGGAGGGAGACACAGAATCCGAAATAGGCTCCAGGCTGTGAGCTGTTAGCACAGAACCCAACGTGGGGCTCGAACCCACTGACCGTGAGATTATGCCCTGATCCAAAGTCAGACGCCTAAACGACTGAGCCACCCTGACGCCCCCAGTTGGTTTTTCAAATATTAGTTGGATCCATTTTAGGTGATTTTGTTAGCATCTTTTAGATTTTCTCATCGTGAGAACCATAGAACCTGTGGGCATTGTAATCATTTAGCAGACAACTAAAGCCTGTAATGTACCAGGTATACGTGTGTGAATACTTTTTTATGGCGGTTTACTGAACAGTGCTATACCTGTGACCTTCTTCTCAACCCTGAGTTCACAGGGATTTCCAGAAAGACGGGCAGAGGAGCTGCCGTGGGCGCATTCCTAGCTGCCTGGGTGTTTTGAGGTGCCAGCCTCATGGCCGTTGGAGTCAGTAGTTCTGGCTTGAGCCGCCTGGACCCTTGGTCCTGAGCTCCGTGGCACTACACGTAGAGTGTAGCCTGGGTCCATGGCCTCAGAGGCAGTTGTCCTGTTTCCCCGGAGTCATTTGCAGAATGCCACATACAAGACCCTTTGAATTTCGGGGGTGAATGTGCTTCATAAGGCAAGGATTTTCTGAGACCTAAGAAAAAACAACAGAAGGCTGGCGTTTCCCCCCCAGGCCAATTGCTTGTCTCTCATTACTTAGCATAATAACTTTCTCTCAGCTGCACTTAAAAGGACTTAATGGCACCATTTAAAGTTAGAGGATAAATGTAAAACCGATCTGCTCACTAACACCAATTAGTTGTACTTTAAAAAAGATGATCTCACACGAGGTAGGAATAGGTTGCTACTTGAAGGGACTAATGGTCAGTTGGCTTTAGAGTGGATCACCAAAGGAAATGTGGCTTCACCTGCCAACCCCTGACTGCAAGGTGATGCATGTTCTGTGTCAGAGAACTGGAGGGGTGGGGGCAGACCCACGGAGGCAAGGAGAGCAGAGAATGCCTCCCCCCCCACGACAGTCACCCTGGCCACAGTGCACTCGCGGCTTCTGGAGGCCAGTGTATAAGCTGCCATCCACTACTTGAAAGCTCCTAAGGCATCCAGAGGTCTTTCTACACGTACCCAGAGTTTTCTTTGATAATTTGCCATTCCGTTGTGTGTTCTTTTTTTCAAGAGTATTTTCCCCTATAGCATTAGCAGGCATCTAAAGAGGGATGTGGTGAGAGTGTGGATTTGGCGTTCCAGAGGGAAACGTACTTGGCTTTAATAAGACACTTGGTGAAAAACATGCACCGAGTGCGGCTAGGTCCCAGGAACTGTGATGAGCGTGGGGGACACGAAGTAAGTAAGCACTGTTTCTGCTGTCTAGGAGTTCATGATCTAGTGCGGACGTTGGTGCCTGAGTAGCCAGTCCCAGTGCAGCAGCAGAAGGGCACTGGGTGTGGCAGTAGCACGGAAGAGGTGGTGTTAATTCTGTGGGGACGCGGGGTGAAGGCTGAGGACTCTTTAGTCGAGGTGCGTCTGGAGGACAGTGAGGAGTTTACCAAATAGACAAGACGAATCAACAGGACAGAGGGAGAGTGGTGCCTTGGGAAGACTAGGAGCTGGGAATCCAACTCAGAGATCAGGAGTTTTTTGCTTCAGGTCCACCTCGTACCTGTCTGCCTTGTGACCTAACAGTGTACGGAGGAGAGAGAGAAACAGGTCCCCATATCTTCCCTCCTTTTGTTTGGCACAGGAAGCCAGACTGAATCCAGAACTGTGATCTTGTCCAACCTCTGGATCACTGAGACCTGCAGAGCCTGGGCTATGCACAACTGGTTAAGTCAGACCCAGGGTCAGTTCAGACGTTTTCACATTAGTCCGGTGCCATTTTGGCTGCCCAACATCCAAGGTGTGTCTCTGGTTCTCTCTGTTGGATTCATTCCCTCTCTCATTCGTTCAATAAATGTTTATGGAGTTGGTTATAAGCAACAGTACAGTCTGACGGGGATATAAGGGCCTTCCTGTCAGGGAGCTTATAGTCTTAAGGTGAGAATTGACTTTGAAAATATCGGCTGGAATCAGATTATGAAAAGCCAGACCAAGGAGTTAGGACTTAATGATTTATACCACTCAATCGAGGGAGGATGTCAATGAGTTTCTGAATTTATCGCCTAAGGCAAATCCTTTTTGATTCCTGTGTTCCTTGGCTTTATTTATTACTGTAGGATAATACTTTAGCATGTTTGAATAAATTTTAAAAATACACGCATAAAGGTAGACTTTATAAGGCTTGCATTGTGAGAGAGAAGAGTATGTAAGACTGTGGTCTCCCGAGAGCCAAACAATCTGAGTTTGAATCCTTGATCCACTATATGAGATGTGTGACCTTGGACTATTTACTTAAACTCAGAGTGTCTCTTCCTTTATATGGAAAATGAAGATGAAAACAGTACTCACCTAAAAGTTATTATAAGGAAGTGTTTAGTAAGGTACCTGTACATAGTAAGCACTTAGTTGGTATTAGCTGTAATTGGGGAGTTGACTGATTGAATTTCCAAGTTGGTCCAATTTTTCTTTGATGCTCTAGAATAATGTAACAGTTCCTGAATCTCTTGGTGCATCAAAATCATTCAGAGAACATTTTAGATTAACGGCCTAGAGATTTCCAGTTCTGCCAAAATGGAGAAGCCCCATTCCTCCTAGGTCTTCCCCTTTGTATCACAAACCCTGGATATTGTATAGAATACAGCAAAGAAGCACATTCCTCCTTATATCACAAATCCTGGACACAATACAACAAAGAAGCACGTGAAGTCTTGGAAAGGTAGAAAGAAGAGGGCAGCCTGCCGAGGACTTGAGGACTTGAGCAGTGAATGTCGTGAGTTCCCTGGGGTTGCTTATTGACTCCCATAGATCTGGAACAGAGTGCTACCAAAGCCTCCCAATCCAGAATCACCAGGAGGCACAGATCAAAAAAACTCTAAGAATGAAGTCTGGGAAAGGTCTGGGAAAACGGTGGGCTAAGAACTGAAAACCTTTTTGGCAATACCGTCCCTAACTATAGTCAAATACCAAGGGAAAAACCATACCCCCGCCCCACTGTTTTGGCTGGGCCAGGCAGGAAGTTGATCTTTCACTTCTACTTTGTCCCTTGGAAGCAGGCAGTGCGCTTCAGTTCCCCCTGTGGGGCGATGTCTGCAGAACCGAGCAGGGTGCTGATCTTTATTCCTCTCGGTGTGGAAGTAGGCAGTGCTCTGGGGCAGTGCCAGGGGCGTGTCAGTGAGGTCCACCTTCGTGGTGAGCTTTCATGCCCACCCTGCAGCAACAAACTCTTAGGAATCAGCCCTCTCTTCCCGCTCCCTGGTGACAGGCTTAGGGGATCACACCCTCACTTGTGGAGGTGTGAGGCAGTGCCCCATTTTTCCTGGGAAGGTGTCACAGGCCCAGCAGGGAGCTGAACTTCCACCCTACCACCTGCAACAGGCTGGGTGACTCGGTGTTCTCCTTTTGCTAGGGTAGTGTTGGCAGGACCAGAAGGAAGCAGAATCGACATACCCACCCAGCCCTCTTGCTGCATTTCAACAGGGACAGTTAACTAAAGATGTCCAGGATACAATGAAAAATCATAAGAACCGAGAAAATTACACCATGGATGACAACAGTTAATAGCAGACACCACCATTGAAATGAATCAGATGTTGGAATTCTGACAACAATTTTAAAGCAGCCATCAAAAAAAGTACTCCTAACAAGCAATTATTGTTAATATTTTTGTTTTAAAGATTTTTAAAGTTTATTTATTTTTGAGAGAGAGAGCATAAGTGGAGAGAGGGAGAGGAAGAGAGGGAGACAGAATCCGAAGCAGGCTCTAGGCTCTGAGCTGTCAGTGCAGAGGCCGACGTGGGGCTTGAACTCCCCAACCAAGAGATCATGACCTGGGCAGAAGTCGGATGCTCAACTGACCGAGACACTCAGGAGCCCCTTTTGTTAATATTTTTGAAACAAATTTTAAAAATGTGAAACGTTAGCAAAAATATATGAAAATATATGGGCTCAACATGAGGAAACTTTTGAGGGTGATGGAAATATTATATATTTTGATTGTCATGTACACATTTGTTAGACTTATCAAAGTATATATTTAGAGTTGGTAAATTACACTTCAGTAAAGTTGATTTATAAAAGTGCAAGGGGCCAGTCAGTCTTCATCCCTGGAGATTCTGGTTCAGATGAAGATGAAGTCCGAGAAGTTTCTTTCTTTCTTTTTTTTTTTTTTTTTAATTAATGCCCCAGATGATTCTGATGTGGCTGGTGGCCCTTGAGAGCTCCTGATCACCCTGGAGTAAACTAGGCTAGTTGTGAATTCTTCAGGATATAAATCTGTTAGAAATCTGTGCAAATAGAAACTTGTTCTGGTAAATTGTAAATTACCAGATAAGTACTTGCAGAATAAACAGAATACATAATTAGAAACCATTAAGTGTATTATCCCCACATGGAAATAATTTTTTGTATGTTTTTTTGTTGGGTAATGTTGTAAAGAATGTTCCATGGCCTCCTTAGAAGCTGTAAATTGTGATGCTGGGTCATAAACTGCACTGTGGTGGTGTTTTCTTGTGTTTTCTCCTACTTGCCCATACATACTTTCTCTTCATTCCTTTTCAGGGCATTATCTTCTTGTTGGCTAATGACAGGAAGGAGTCCATGTTGGCTTGTGCAAGCTGCCACCGCCTTGACAGTCATGGTTTTCATCAGTACCTCCCTGGGGGTGGTACTCTCTGTCAACATCCTGCTCTCAACCAGACTGGGAAATGATCCCTAACCTAGTATCACAGCTTTTGGCTTCTCCCTTTGGCCTCATTTAACCTAATGGCTACATGTTGCCATTGAGGTTGGGTTTTTAAATCTGGCTGGGAAATCATGGGTTCTCCCCCCATGGCTGGGCTACTTCCAACCTCTGGGGGAGTCAGGCCTCCTTTCCCTCCTTACTGTCCCCTGGACGTTAGCTTGGTCTGACGGGGACACCTAGATGAGTGTAGCACAGTGGCTAAGGCTGGATGTGAGGGGCTAGGGGAGCTGTCTTTGGGAATGTTTTCATCCCAGGGCATAGCTTTCAAAGCAGCTGAATCATTTGTCCTGGAAATGAACTGGTGGAAACTGCATCAGGAGGATGGCTCCCTCTGTCTCTGGCCCGGGCCCTGTGAGCAGCCATCATTCCTACCTGGGTGCTAGAAGGAAAGTCATTGTTTGAATCTGTGTCAGATTTGGAGCAAGCCATTACCGGGTGTCCATATGTTATTCTTGATAGCTTTTCTGTTTTGGTACTGCACCCTCGGAAATACCCTGCATCTGGTTTCTCTGCTTTTAAATAATAGATGCCAGAGACTGGCCTTCTGTAGGGCATATTCTCTCTCTCTGAATACATTGTGGGATTCCCCTGTTCTCGCCAGAGCTGAATCTGGTCCTTGCTTGGGTCACTCTCATGGTCTCCAGTCTTTTTTAAGTACTCAGTGCTTACTTAGCTGGTCTTTGTTTCCATTGTGTGTTTTTGTGTGTGTCACGGTTACAGTCACCAGATGACTAGTGTCAGAGGAGGTCAGACACTGTTACAGCTTCTAATCGTGTTGGTGTTTTGGTAAGGGAATTATTTGTGGAGAAAGAAATACACATTGGGAATCTTCAGTCTTCATCGATGGTGGGGGGGCGGGTAACACTTGAAAAATGTGCACACGATAGCTCTCTCCAAATATTTATGTGGATTGTGGTTTCTAAGAGGGATTTGTTAGTTTTTTTTTCCTCGTGTAGACAGGACTAGTAATAAGAAAGAGCAGAAAAACACATCTTGGCCCTGTTTCCTGAAGAACATTCTGACAAGCCTTTTCAGAATGTAAGTCTTGCGACCCTGAAGGTATTCGAGGAAGGTTTTGGTATGGCAGAGACGGTGGGGCTATCAGGGAACTTTTCAGGGTATTTTCAGATTTCATCCTCCGTTGCGTCCATGAGCACTGCAGCGGTGGGACCACTCCAGGCTGAAGGTCTGCCTTGCTCACTTGCTCAGTAGACCAGTGAGTTAGTAGTGAGGAGGCACTCTCTCCATTTCCTCAGACTGCCCCGGGGAAGGTGAGCCAGGAAGGAATACGATGGCACTTGGCTGGCTTTGTCCCTTCTGCCTTTCCTCTGAGATTTCTGTGTTGGTAATACCATTTCCCAGTGCTCCCTGTTCTCATCATGCATGGCATATATGGCCTTTTCCAGCATCTCTGTTCTTTGACCTGTGGAAGAAAATAGGAATTAACTGGGACTGAGGCGGACCATTTCCTCAGGAGTGGGCCCCCATTCCCATCCCTGATGAAACTTCTTTCTCGGAGGCCAAAACTAAACTGGGAAAGTGATGGTTTTGAGTAACCATCATAACCTTTCCCACTCACCCCCTGCATTTACTTGCCGTTCTGGAGGAAAACTGAAGGCACAGTCTCTAAAGGGAATTTTAATGTTTTTATTTCTTTTTGAGAGAGCATGAGCAGGAGAGGAGCAGAGAGAGGGGGAGAGACAGAATCGGAAGCAGGCTCCAGGCTCTGAGCTGTCAGCACAGAGCCCGACGCGGGGCTCGAACTCACGGACTGTGAGATCATGACCTGAGCTGAAGTTGGATGCTCAACTGACTGAGCCACCCAGGCGCCCCTCTAAAGAGAATTTTAGAGGTGAGGTGCATGTCTTACTTTAGCTTGTGGGCATTTCTGGATGACCCCAGCTGTGTGGCCGTAAGTGAAGCAGGGGAGCCTGCCAGTGTGTGCACATTTTAGTAAGTGGAAGATCTTCCTCTTACCCGTGCCATTTTCTGACTGGTCACTCAGGGGTTTCTAGTCCCAAATACTGAAGTTTTCTGGTTGTGTTTCGGTATGTGTGTATGCGGTGCTAACAGTCACTTAGTGGAATAGTTGTGCTTATTTCAAATTGTATTACCTAGGTGTCTTTCTAAAAGTTAATTGTACACTTTACGGTTCAAGAAAATACTTTGGTTTGATTGAAGATGCTGCTCCCAGGTCCTGGTAGAAGCAGCTAACGTTTCCTGAGCAATTCCTATGAACATTTCCCTTTTATATAGACAATAACATACCATTTTCCCTGGAAAGCTAAGTTTCAGAATAAAGCCCTATAGACACCACTGTTTTACTCTGAGGCATTTGGGGCTTGATGCCTAAGACATATTTGTATCCTTAACGATTTCCAGCACGGTGCTTTGTGTTCAATAGGCGATCAATAAGTGTTGAATTTTGGTGAATATAAAATTGCATTCAAGTGATTTCTGTTTTCTTTTAAAAAGCGGACTTTGGAGAAAACTTTCCACTTCAGGGTACTTGCTTCTAAACATCCCCTTGTAACACTCAGTGAAAGGAAGTGGGTGTCTGGATGGTATGAGAGATAGCTGCCCCGTGTGGGGTGGGGTTGGGTATTTGCATTTCTTCAGGTTTCTGCAGACAGATCACTCATGGCAGTTCATCCAGGACTCTCTTCTTTCTCCAGGGAGGGTGTGGGTTGTGTTCCACCTGGAGACTCAGCAGATGATAAGCCAATAAATATTAAGTAAATATTAATGTAGAACCTACTTGTGCAGTACTGACTGCAGCGATACGTGGAAATAAAGTTTCTGCTATGGAGGATCTTATCTAATAGGGGAGGCAAGATGTACAATGCCTTAAAAGTTAGTTGACAGTAAAGTAATTCTTTAGGATTCTTAGATGGTCCAATGTACCGGTTCTCAAACATTAGTGTGCCTCAGAATCACCTTCAGGGCTTGTTAAAATACAGATTGCTGGGCTCCACACCTGGATTTTTGGATTCATTTGTTATGGGTCCTGAAAATTTGCATTTCTAACAAGTACCTAGATGCTGCTGCTGCTGCCAGTTTAGAGATCACACTGGAGAAACACTGGTCTGATGCCGTGGCTGTGCAACCTTGGCTGTGCATTGCTACACCCGTGCCAGGGCCCCATTGTAGGCCAATTAAATCAGAATCCCTGTGGAGTGCGACCCAGGCTTTTTTTTTTTTTTTTTTAAAAGCTCCCAAGATGGTTGTGATGTGCAGTCAGGCTTGAGACCCACTGGTTTAATACATGTTGGGGATGTAGAATTTAGGATTGAGAAATAGATGATGTTACCCTGGGCTGTAGGGGTGTGGAGAGACCACAGGAATTATTAGGATGATCTTAGAGAATGATAAGGGAAGAGAAAGGGATGATTTGCATTCTTATAAAGGTAATGCTGTGAGCAAGTTCAGCCTGTTTTCTAGTTGTTTCTTGGGACAGGCTGATGAGTTTGTGAGCAGCTCTTAATCCTGGTTTCGCGCTCAGTGAGGAGGCAGTGCCTAGGACTGAAGCACTGGTCACCACCATCAATAATAAGCATTCACTGACCACCTCCCTCCCCCTTCCTGATGTAGATAGAATTCTGTTTGTATTCAAACACATTTATGCATGTGTATTTGGAGGGAGGTGTGGCTAGGGGTTGTGGACTAACAATCAGCTAAGCTGAACTTTTGAGAAATGATTGCTGTTCTTACATTTCATCTCCCTAAGTCTGTTTATTCATGTATAAAGTACAGTCCTACATTAGTTGTCAGTATTCATTGTATTTGAATGTTAGTACGGTTTTAGAAACATTCTGTTCACCATGGACGCCCCCACCCCCAGTCTAGCAATGAGCCTGACACGTAGCATCTGCTCAGTTACTCCATGTTTGTTGAGTGAATCAGCAAGGTGGTCTTTTATATCATGCACTTATGTATTAGTGAGGACAGGGAGAGCTTGTTCCTGAGGAGCTTTATAAAAAGCTTCCCTGTAGTTCCCAACTTGGGCAAGAAATCTGTTACATTCGAAATAAAGGAACATTAATGCAACAAACATAGCTGGAAATACATTGTGTTAATGGGTACTAGTCATAGCTACCTATGATCTAAAGGTGTCTTTCTTTTTCAGTTCCAACTGGTATTGAGCCACATCAAATTTTAGATGTCAGTGTTAAATTTTATTTTTAATTTTATTAAGTTTAATTGATTATAAAATAACTTGCCCTGTAAGAGTGGGCCTGTGTTTAATTTCTTGGAACTACTAGAGCCTTTGTTGTAATAGATTTCATAGGGCTCAGAGTTATAAAATTAATATTGGAGAGTTGGTGCTTGTTAAAATTGTGACCTCTATCTTTTAAAGCCCATTGGAATGATGTATGGTGAAATGGCTGTGGGTGATAGGGGTTACCCTCCATCCACAGGTCCTTGGGAAGCCTGGTGCAACTCTGGTCTAACTGCAGCGGCTGGACTTTTGGCCCAGGGCAAAAAGGAGGAGGATGCTAAAGAAACCTGGTCAGACCATTTGATGCTAATTTCACAGGTGGCTGGTCCCTGTGAGCCTCGTTGTTGTTATTTATAGAGCTGTAAGTGGATGTAGCTACACACAGGAGCCTGAAAGGAAGGTCTGCGTCAGGGCTTAGTGGTAAATGCACAAAAGCACAACCTAGGGACAAATGGTCATTGGTGAGTGTCATTGCCGGAGTTAAATGAGATCATTAGTGGCTGTCATGATTTCCACTCTCACCTCACCACCTTTCCCGAATCCCTTTGAAAATAAGCAACAAACCAGACCAAAAACAAGCACGGAGAGTCTCTCCTTTCTTTTTAATTGGGGTTGATAGGATTTTAATCAGGTTGACTTAGATACTGATTTCAACTGCAATTTAAAGAGCTATCCACAAAGCTATGAATTAAACAATTAGAAACCCATTTCTAAAGTCAAAAGGACTTGATCATTTCCTCCTACTTCTTCTCCTATTTCCCATATTCTCAAAGGAGAAACTGAGATCTAGGAGGCTTACATAACCAACTTAATTTCACAGCGGTGAAGCTAGGACTGGACTCTGGATCTTGCGTCTTCCCCAATTTAGCCTTTTCTGTCATACTAGTCCTTAATGAAACTACAGTTTTCTTTCTTCGAATTCAAGACTTTGTCTTCATAGCCCAGAAAAAGATTATCCTTTGTTATGGCTTTTTCTAAGAATTACTCCGAGAGTTGAAAAATGGTTCTATTATTTTTATTTCTTGAAACGGAAAATAATATTAGAACAGTTTCCTTCTATTGGTAATACATCTGTCCACTGCCGCCAGCTTTAGGAGTAACGACAGTGCCTCTTGGTAGAGCGGGGGCCTGTGTGGGGCCGGGGGCTAGTGAGGAACATGAAACCGCAACGGCACAGGCTGTGGGAAGCTGCTGCACTTGGGCTGGAGACACCAGCAGATAACACCTGGAGGCAGTGGGTGCTGTGAATCACAACTTGGCCTTGGCCTCCACACTGGAAACCAGCACTCCTAAGCAGAAGGCTCTCTTTCTGCCCCGCCCGTGGTGGCCTGTTGGCAGAGAGCTAGAATAATTGTTTGTTTAAAGTTTTACTAGCTCATTATACAGCACGGATTGACAGACCTCTCTATCAGAGGATTTCCAGTCTCTTGGAAGCGCTTCACCACATTACTTGTAATCTAACCTCAGTGTAGACTGCAATGGCCGGTTTTTATTTGTTTGTTTTTCTCTCCTTCCCTTCCCACTTGTTTCAAAGGCCACACACCAAGCTCTGGAGAGAGGGAGCTGCTTATGAGCTGAGAATTGGCTGCCCTTCTCTGGTCAGCCGTGTGTGGCTGCTGGAACAAGTGCCTTTGGGTCAATCATTCTCAGGTTACCACACCCTGGCATGAAGGCCTGTAGTTGGACACTGAACGTGGGCTTTCTAGTGGAAAGACTTGTTAATTCCCCATCTGTAAGTGGAGGCAGGGAGATTAACTCAGTGCTTTCTAAACCTTCAGAATAACCTGGGGGAGCTTGTTAGAAATACCAGCTCTTGGATGCTATCTCTGTGGGTCAGTTCAGGTATGTCTGAGATGGGGGTCGGGTTTTAGGACCTTGCATTGAACTATTTGACATGTGGGGTCTCTCCCAGTCTGGTTGGTTTTTGCATGATCCGCAGTAGAAGAAGAGGGACTATATTCGTAGCTACAGTCAATTATCAGTTAGTTATTTGCCTTATAAACAATTTCAGTTCCAGAGACCTCTCCCTCAGCAGGCTCCCAGATTACAAATTCCCAGCCTCCCTGGCTACTATGTACCCGGGGGCTGAAAGGTAATTTTCCTCTTAATTTTAGGAAAAGCTAAGCAGGGAGGGAAATCTGCCATGAAAAAGAAGAAAAAGAAGAAAACAAGAAATCATATCTTACGTTACAACCCACTCTAAGTAACTTTCAGAGAGTATCCTCTGTTGGGAAGGAATAACGTGTTATGTTGCCTTGTCTTTGGGCAGCTGACTAAACTTAGCTGCATTTTAGCTCCACTGTGCCCCACAAGAGTAATTCCCTTTTCTCAAAGGCCTTGTGGAGTCTCTCAGAATTATTTAAATGGATTCTAAGTATTTAGCTCAGTAATAAGATTCTAGTTCTGTCTGGATTTGTTGTGTATCAGCATTGACTTAAAGTTGTGTCCCTGCCCTGGGCCTTGCCTCGTACCCAGATCCACAGTCCACACACTGGGGCGCTCCCTCATATGCCGGTCCCTGCCGTGTGTACAGGGTAACCCCTTTGACCCTCTCAAGAGGGTGCTGCGCATCCTTTTTTTGCTTCACTTATCCCAGTTGACATCTGCAAGCCTGCTGTGACTTGAAGCGCCACTGCCCCGGTGGCCCTGTCCTGCGCCTCATTGAGAATCTGTGTGAGAGGCAGGCCATCCTTTGGAGATGGAACATTCAGTGTAGCGGGAGGAAAGCTTTTACACTATGGCTCTTAGAAGTCAGTTCAGGAGGGACTAGGCCTGTGGTGATGGCGGGAGGGGTTTGTGCTCCTGTCCTTGTAACCACATGGTTTGTACTGAGCCGGACACTGGTCATTTAAGTAGATGCTTGTTCTCCAGGGACAGAGTGGTTCCCAGCTGGCACATTTCTCCCTGGGATTCAGTTTTGTTGGCTGCTGCTGTTTGTTGTGCCCACACTGATTTTAGCGGCATCCTTCCAGGCTCTTGAGTCTTTTCCAAGCAGGGGAGATCACTGAATCCTTTGCCCTCCCCTTTTCTCCTTTTGGATATTCCATGGCTGTTAGGGAAGGACTTCCCGTGAAATAAAATGAGGGCAAGAAAGTAGCATGCCTGTGGCATAAAAATGCTGTTAGCAAGCTTGAGGCATATCAGAGAGATTGGTCCTGAGAGTAACGTTTATGCCTTTCTGCTTTTGAACTTTTTTTTTTTTTTTCCTTTGCTGTTTCTGAGGTCTGGGATTTATCCTGAATTTAAGAACGGACTGTTTTTGATCATTTGAATAGGTATCACTGTTCAGCAGGGAATACATGTGCACACTGAGATGTCTCTTAAAGCCAATTTGTAGTATAAGTCATTTGAAATGATTTCTTAGTCGGTAATGCATTTCTACCTCACATTCTCTGCCTGGATTTATGCATTCATCTTCTGTTTTACCAGGTGATTTGCTTTTATTCTGCTGCTGTGACAGCCCCCTCCCACCTTTAACTTCTACCCCCAGACACTTGAGCATGGTTTCCAGTGTGAGTAGGCATTAAACTACCCAAAATGCACCAAATGCCAGCCACACAGGATTGGAAAGGAGAGCCTGCATTCTAGGCAGATTTCTCGGCCTTGCTTGGTCAAGCTATTTTATGAAAGATTATGCGGCCCTTTAACGTTTTTTGGAGAGACTCAGATGGGTGATTGAGGTCCTGATGAGAAATCAGCTCGGAAAATCTAAAATCAGGGCATGTTCTTTCCTGTCACAACTTGGGATAGCCAGCTGGAGGAGAGCCTCTCTTTCTCAAGGTCTAGCTATCTCTTCGAAGAGGAGGGGAAGGGGTGTCCGAGGCTGTCTTCAGTTATGCTGGAGAACCTCAGATCAGAGTGTTTTGGTTTGCTTTGCTTTTTGCCTTTTTCTACTTGGGGTTTGCTGGTGTTTTTCTTTTGGGGTGTGAGGAGCTTGGCTGAAGGGCTTCCAGCCTTAGATGGGCTCTAAAGGGGTGGCATCAGTGAGACATGTTTCAATTTTACTGTCTCTTGTTTCATTAAGAGGCAATGAGCAGCTGGTTGACCCAGAATAATGCCAAGGGGAACTGGGGAGTTGTTACTTGTAAATGCAGAGGAAGAAAGGAACAGATACTGGGAGGCAGTGGCATGATGAACAGCTGATGCCTTCAGAGAATAGAGGCTTGTCTTACTGTGATTCTCTCCTCACCAGGGAGGAGGTGGAGGGAGGAGGCATGTGGCTTATTGGGGTTGAAGTCAACATTCTACTCGTTTAATTCACTAATTAATTTCACAACTATCCCTTGTGTTTCTACTGTGTGCTAGGTACTATTCTGGGTACTAGGGATGCCGTGGTAAACAAACATGAAAGGTCTTTGCCCTCGTGACACTTAAATTCTCGTGAGGGGCGGTGGTGAAGACAAATTTATAACAAGGGTGGTCGTGATAACTGCTATGAAAGAAAAAAAAGGGAAGAAAATGGTATAGGGAGCTATTTCAATAAGTTGTGGTCATGGAAGGCCTTCTTAAAAAGGACGATAAAATAAATAAATAAATAAATGGCCATTAAAGACAATACACCATTTTTATTACCTAAAATACTTTATTATTTTTTTAATGTTTTTTTTTTTTTAATGTTTATTATTTTTGAGAGCGAGAGAGACAGAGTGTGAGTAGGGGAGGAGCAGAGAGAGGGTGACACAGAATCTGAAGCAGGCTCCAGGCTCTGAACTGTCAGCACAGGGCCCCACATGGGGCTCAAACCCACGCACGAACCCTGAGATCATGACCTGAGCCGAAGTCAGATGCATAACCTACTGAGCCACCCAGGCGCCCCTACCTAAAATATTTTAAATACTTCCCTTATTATGGGATGTTAGCATGCATAGAAACTTAAAACAATTTGTTTTCTCTAAAGTTTGGAGGGTGTTCCAGGATCCCTTTTTATCCCTGGCCCTGGCAGCCTTTGTTAGATGGATTAGAATTCATCATTTAGTTGCTTTTCATGTAGATTGTGTTAAGACAGTCTCTAAGGTTTTTAGGGTATGCTTTTCATGAAATTGTTCTGTGATTGGGAGGCTCCTTCTCCAAATAGATGCCCAGCAGGGTTTGCTGTGGTCACTGTTGTTTTGTTTTAAATGGTTATACGTGACTTTGGGGATCTGAAATAAAGTGAAGTGAGCCCATAGCCAGCACCTTGAGGAAGAAGCCCTTCTGAGGAGCAGGGTGCCGGCAGCCTTGCAGGTCACTGGGCCGCTGGTCGACGCCAGAACCCACTGCAGCTGCTCTCCCCTTCGAGAGGATGGAATGGTGTGCTGCAGTCTACACTGCCCAGATAAACAGGAGTCCTGTCTTCTGTCCTTTCCAAGGAAAGGACGGGGTTGTGTGAAAAGAGAACGCTCAATCGCCATAGCTCTCCTCTAGGCCATTGGGTCACATCTGATTACATCTGTTCCGCAAGACCCCCTATCACAGTAGTTTTTAACACAGCATTTCTTACCCCATTAGGGGGTGGTGACAGCCAGCATTTTTTAAAAAAGTGGATTCAAATAGGTGATATCAGAGTATATTATATCACACTTAGTAACTGAGTCTGTATTGTTTCCAAAAACTTTTGTTGCAGATATATGTGTACATGCACCCTATCCTGACAATAATGTATTTTTATTGTGTTGTGCTTTATGAGGTTTGAGAAACATAAACCTATCAGATGAGTGTTGGTATCATTTTACAGTGGGGAAGCTAAAATTCTAAAGTTGAGGATTCTGTCTGTAATCAGTAAAATTAGAACTCAACTCCTTCTGGTTTTCCACATGTCATCCAAGATGTAACAATTACATTTGTCACAGGACAAATCTCTGAAGATTTTACAAGACTTTGGAATTCACAGAGACACTGTCTTATTCCTGACCACTGTTTTGAAATCAGATTACGAGTTCCCAAGTTTCACTAGTTTCTCACAACATCTCTATGTGGTCTGTTTCTGGAGAAGGGAAAAGAAAGATGAGCCTAGTTACTTTTCTTTATTAACAAATGAGGAAAAATCTAGAAGCTCTTTTCCCTTCACAGATAGACAGCCTCGTTTTATCCAAGAGGAGAGACTAACTACAAGCAGCAGCAGGCTCTCTCTGTAAAGCATTTCAGAGAATTTGGTGTTGCTGAGACCAGTTTTGGTGTGGTGAGCGGGTAGACATAGCAAGAGGAGTCTACCCCTTTGTATAAAAAGTTTTGTTTTTCACCAGTCAGGCATACTTTTACATAAACTCACTAACACTTATTGTAGTAACTGCCGTTTTAACATGTGTCACCTGTCTTATCCACGTCCCCAGCCTCCTGGGAAAGAGGTGGAACTTTCACCGGTGTTTTAGGCAGCTATTTTGGCCTTAAAAGACAGACTTTTTAGGGGCATTATTTTCCCTGGCATTCCTTTCCTCTTGCCAGTAGTCACTCTTGAATGAATTCGTGATTGGTGCAGCTAGACTATTTCTTTTTTGCACAGAAGAAATTGCTCTTGCTGAAGATGTCGGGAAAGTAGAGTGAAAACCTGCCTGCTCCCTGATGTTTCTGTACTGCTTTGTTGCCCCACCCTACCCCAAACCAACCCCCAAGAAAGAATGACCTTTTGGCCCAGGGATCTATCTGAGTGTTTTGTGTGGCAGAGCTGTCTCTGGCCGACTCCCAGGATTGTTAATGACTTCCTCTTCTGTCTCTAAATAATTGCTTGAAAAGACAGCTGTGGAGAGACATTGACCCCAGCTTGTAGGCTCATTAATTCCAGCCATATGGAAGAGGGTGCAAAGGAAGAAGGTGGAAGTTACTTTGCCAAGAGTAACAGGTTGGGGAAAACAAAAATAGAGGCTTTAGGGGAAGGGCGGCACCACCATGTTGGAGATCAGACTTGGAATTTGTGGCATCTGGGCTGGCTTCAACCTAAAGAAATTTCCCTCTTTGAATCCCAAATACAGGGAAACAAAGTAAGAAGTGATCATTTGGTTTCCAAAGTCCTTACAATACCTTCCAAAGTCCTTACAAACACCAGGGTTCCTTTGGTGTTGTTTGAGTATAACTTAGCCTGTAGGATACTTGGTTTTGTGCAACTCTTTAAGAATAGAAGCATCCAAGTAAGCTGGAAAGTCCAAGGAACTTAAAGAGGGGAGACACCCAAGAGATTTCCCAAAAGTCAGCCATCATGGACTTGACTATTATTCATAACTTCTGCTTTTGGCTATTCCCACAGTGGCCTTGAAGCAAATTTCAAAAAAGAAACTTCCACCCTGTGCTCCTTAAAAAAAAAAAAATAGTAATCAAAATGTGCCTAGACAGAAGGAAGGTCAAATACAACTAGGGAACAAATACTCTAATTAGCTATTTGGTTCAGCTCTAATACATCTAGCATTCAGGCTTAAAGGAAACAGGATAGGGCACTTTAATTTTTATTTTTCAAGAACAGGAAACATACCAGGTTTCTAAGGAGATGCAAACTCTTCTAAAAACTGAATTATAAAAGTTTATGCAGGTCTTTGGGCAAGGGGCATTAAACAGATGAATGTATAATGCCATCAGCAAAAGTTTTCAAGAATTGCAGAGCTTTTAGTGTGGGTGACTTTTTGGTGTCTAATTCATGCACATCAAGGGCGCAGCTTTTTTTTTTTTTTAATGTGTATTTATTTATTTTGGGGGGTGGGGGAGAGAGAGAGAGAGCAGGCAGGGGAAGGGGCAGAGACAGAGGGGAGAGAGAACCCCAAGCAGGCTCTGGATCATCAGCTCAGAGCCCCATGTGGGGCTTGATCCCATGAACTGAGACATCCTGATCTGAGCTGCATTAAGTGTCAGACGCTTAATCAACTGAGCCACCCAGGTGCTCCTAGGGTGCAGTTTTAAGGCCTCTTTTACAAAGTTCATGCAGCTAAGCATGTGGAGTTTGCTGCCTGTGTAGTTTTGCAAGATTTCCTGTGAGGTACCTTTTTACCTGAAAAACAGAATAGGTGGATGATTTCCATTAAAACAGTGGTTTTCAAACTTTGGTGCACATTAGAATTACTTGAGTCACTTACAAAAATATTTCTGCCCAGGCTGCATTTTAGACCGATTAAATCAGAATCTCTGGACATGGGTCCCAGGCATCAATATTTTGTAAAACTGATCACAAAAGTTACTCAGGTTTGAGGATCAGTGTATTAGATGGTGTTTAGTTAATGTTAATTACCCCAGCTGCATTTCTCAAAGGTATAGTTAATCCTACAACAGTCTTATTCCATGCTGTTGATTTAAGGAAGTCCATGGAGTTTCCACTAACATTCTCTTAGGAACACTGAAACCTGTATTTATGTTGGGACCACTACACTTTTCTTGGCCTGTGCGAATGTTTGAACCAGAACCAAAGTTTTTATTGAGAAGCAGCTTAGGATCAGTCTTAGCCAAGCAGTCATGGCCTTTGGAGAATATAGGATGTTGGATGAGGTAGGGAGTCAACTTTTTTCACACCCATAGGTCACGTGTGTAAAGATGCATTGTGATCACTCTTGGAGCTCAGAATTTTTTCTGGCCCTGGATGGGCTGTTGCCTTGGGAGAATGCCAGCTATCTCTCTAGTGAGACAAGGAGATATTTATGTATTCTCTGGTTCTTTTTTGACGTTAAAAACACCCTTCATTGTTAGATTTAATATCTGAACTCTGTGACCCTTTGCAAAGTTGACAGGATAGGCAGGGGGTGAGTATTTGTTTAATAGGATTAGTTATTTTATTTTTGAAGAACTGAATATATCTCAAGGGGCTGAGACATCAGAGAATCATTGTTTTATGTAATGTGGATTTTATCACACTCCAAATTATGCCTCTTTGAATACACATTATGTGGGATAATGGTAGTGTGTCAGTGAGAAAGAGAATATGAATGAGAATTATCTTGAGCTGAATCATAGTGAAAGCATATAGTAGGAATCATATGGTAATAGTATTTTGGTTAAGAGCCGCTTGTTGGTTCTTTTGGCCTTGGGCAAGCTGTAACCTCTGCTCCTCTGTTTTCTCACCTGAAAAATTACAATACTTGCCTCTTAGGATTGTTTTAAAGATTAAATGAGATTGTTCATAAAGCACTTAGAACAGTGCCTAGCACATAGCCAGTACTATTTAAGTATTTATTAGAGCATAATATCAACTTGTCCCACTAAGAGTATTCTAGAACTGTATGATCCAGATGATGCTTTATTCTGTAAAGTCTTTTAGTGGAGATGTTTTCACATCCCTAAGTTACCTTTCCTTTTGCTTACTTAGGAAGTTCTTTCTTTCTTTCTTTCTTTTCTTTCTTTCTTTCTTTCTTTTTAAAATTTTTAATGTTTATTCTTGAGAGAGAGAAAGAGAGTGTGAACAGGGGAGAGGCCAAGAGAGAGAGGGAGACACAGAATCCAAAGCAGGCTCCAGGCTCTGAGCTGTCAGCACAAAGCCCGACGTGGTGCTCGAACCCACAAACCGCGAGATCATGACCTGAGCCAAAGTTGGATGCTTAACTGACGGAGCCACCCAGGCACCCTGGGCAGTTCTTTTTTCTAAGAATCTAAATGCTGTGCATCTGAGTCTAACCTGGGACTGTCTGTATCCTGAGCACCAGTTGGGTTCCATTTTTACATAACTCAGTTATTCCCTCTCTGGGCTTAATTGTTATATTCTCACCATCTAGTTAACTCCTTGGCTCTATGAATCTGAACCCACTCCAGTTTTTCCCTTCTGTTCAGGGGAGATCTGTTTGGGACTAACTCGAATGGAAGGATGACCTCATGGTTTCTGCTGCTATCTTTCAATTTATATAACTCAGCCCTAAGCATGCTTTTTAAAAATAATGGCCCTAAATTGCTGACATCTTGTCATCTGCTCAGACTCCTAAATCTTTCTGTGCTCTCTAGACTGAATGGGATCAGCTGGAGCAAGATGCCTTTGTGCAGTCCTGCATTTACTGCGCTTGGCGAGTGACCTCCAGTAGAGCTGTGTGTTTCCTCTGAGTAACATGGGTAATGATTACAGCGACAATGCTGCTATTGTGTCCAGAGGTTTGGGGCTGTAATTTCATAATGAAATTGAAAAACATGAGATTAAAAACCTGAATATAGCACAGTAATTATATTTAAGTATCACAAATCATCTCCCTGTATTTAGTTAGGTGTTGGAGATTTGGCCTCTCTTTGTGGAGTGTGGGCACGTCGTTTCATACGTCTGCAAAATGGAAGGCTTCTAATTTATGGCTAAAACGTGGGAATTGCTTTCTCTTAATGGGAAGGTGACGAGAATGGTACTGAATTTGAAGGAGCTGGTTTGCTTCATTGACTAGAGTCAAGAAGGGAGGTTGTAGAACAGCTGCCAAGGTAAAGAAATGTTTGGGTCTTTTCATGGTTTAATTCCCAGATACTTAGACGTGACTACAGGTTCTCTCTTTAGAAATTAACTGACATAGTCTGGCCTGGGAAATTCTCCAGGCCTTCAACCAACAGTGTAGTCATAAGGCATGGATCTTTACCTTACCTAAGGCTGGGTTTCTGGAAGACTTAGCTCTGGTTTGTTTCCCACAGGTGAGTAGTGCACTGTTTGTGCCTGGTCCATTCGCTGCGTGAGAACTTGCACATACCTGCAGGTCCTTTAGTTTGGCTGAGCCCTTTTTGGGGTGGGGGGGTGGGGGGGTTGGGGAATGTGTAGGTGGTGGCGGCTGGGAGGAATTCCTGGGGCCTGAGGGGTACGGAATTGGGCTCAGGGCTATTCTTTAATATGAAGTTTAGAGGGAGACGTGATTGAAGACTAATGATATCTCCATCTACTTGATTTCTAGGAAATATTGGGTGTAAAATGATCAGAGAAAGAAGTTGTAAAAGGGATAATTATTGTTGTCAGTTATTTACTGATTATCTGCTATGAGCCAGGCACTTTTTGTTACCATTTTTAAACATCACAGTAGACTCTGTTTTAGAGGCATATTGTCCCTGTAACTCCCACCCACCCCCAAATAATCTCTGTTGATATAAGTACTATAGATTATCCCTTCTTCCCAAAAGCTCTCCTCCAAGATACTCTATGAATCTATAAGGCCAAGTAACTGGGTTATCTGAAGTGCTTTGGGTTACTGTTTGTTGGTGAAAGGGTGGTCTGTCCGTCAGCAGCATTGGAATCACCTGAGGAGCTTGGTGAACCTCCATATTCCCAGGCTTTCTGAACGTGCCCTCTCTGGAGATCTCCTGGTTTAGTAGGTGGCGTGGGAGGGTTTGTGGTCTATGAATCTGTATTTTGGACAACCACCCGAGGGATTTTTATTTACTACAGATTCTGAGAATCACTGCTTTAAGCCCCTCACTTTCAGAAGCAGGACTGTTCCAATGGATGTGTTATGTTGAAATTTGTCTGTTGAAACACGGACCTGTTGTTTAGTCCCCTGTTTCAGCCCTTTATCATCAATATCTTGGGTAAAATGACCTGCTTTAATCGGTTCCATTTCTTCTGGATGTGAGGAAGACCGGGCTCCTTTGCAGCTTAAACCACCTATATGGATAGCAGGTAGAGCGGAGGAAGGTCCAAACCTGGTCTTTTCACTTCATGCTTGCTAGGGAAGAGGTGAATTCGGACTTACCTAGAACCTGTGGTAGTTTCCCTTTCCACTGGAAACTCATTGAAAATTCTAGCACTATTCATGTTTTTGGCAAAGTAGATAAAAACAGCAGTTCAATTAAATTCATCAAACATTTATTGAGTAGCTGCTGAGGCTAAAATGTTGTGCCAAGGGGAATGGCATAGATAAGTAAAAACAGTTTCCAGCCTCCATTTAAGAGGCTGTTTTCTAATGGTGTAGTCAGGCCTGTTGTAGTCAGGCATATTTAGCTGTAACCTGCGACATGGTAGGCTCTTCCAAAAAAATGAAGTCAAAACGAAGTGCTCTAGGAATGATGGCGTAGAAGTAGTTCATTCTGGGTAGGCCAAAGTCTTCTTCAGGGAAGTGGTCCAGGACAGTGGCTCTCAACCTTGCCTATGCTGTAGAATCACCTGGGGAGGGGGATTTTTGAAAAATCCTAATATCCAGGTCACAGCTCATAGCCATCAGATCAAAATTTCTAGAGTTTGGACATAGGCACCCATATTTTTTAAGGCTTCCTACATGATTTCCATGTGCAGCCAAGGCTAGAGCCACTGATTCAGAAGGATAAACAGGCTGTCATTTAGAAGGGGGATAGGCAGGAAGGAAAGGCATTTGGGGCATGGACAGCCTAGAGGCAGTAGAGTGAAAGCTTTGGTTGGAGAATGCCACTCAACTCAGCAGGGTATAGGACTCTTGGAGCAAGTGCAGAGGGCAAATTATCCTGATGAGGTAAGATTGGATGAAAACATTATGCCAAGGAATTGGGAGACCTCATATTTTTGTGCTGTCTTCAGAACCCCTTCTCACCTCATATGAAAGTGGGGAATGAGGCGCTGAGAACTTCTTGCCTTCCCAGGGTGGTGGTAAGTCAGGGCAGGTAACAGGAGGTCTGCTTCCCTTTGCAAGGCTCTTTGCCTTAGATCTTCCCTGCGTGTGCCATGCTTTATATGTTCTCTTGGCATCTGTTCTTTGGCAATTTTCTTTTGTAAAAGAATAGCAAAGATAACGTAGGGTCAGAGTGGCTGGAAGGTGTTGATGTTAGGCAAGACTATGGCAGTATTTCCTTTTTTTTTTTTTTTTTAATCTTTATTTATTTTTGAGAGAGAGACAGAGTGCAAGCAGGGGAGGAACAGAAAGAGAGGGAGACAGAATCTGAAGCAGGCTCCAGGCTCCCAGCTGTCAGCACAGAGCCTGACGCGGGGCTCGAACTCACAAACCGCGAGATCATGCCCTGAAATAAAGTCAGATGCTTAACCGACTGAGCCACCCAGGTGCCCTTGACTGTGACAATATATCTTATCTTTTTGTTACACTCCTGTGAAGGTGGTGTGGGAGAATTGATGGCCAAACTGGGGGCAGATGTTTGCAAGTCGAAGTGTGTATGTTTCTGTGCTCTTGCAGCTGCATCCATTTTGTGCCTGATTCCACTGAGGACTGGTACTTTATCTGCTTATTGCTGTTTCCAGGAAGTTAATTTGCAGGTGCTATAAATATGCACGGTTCATATACTTCATTTATTCTTTCTTCCTCGAAGCCTCTTCTCCTTATTAGGCACTTTTCATATGTATGTTTGGTGCTTGTGGGTTTTTTTTTTTTTTTTTAATGTCACTATTTTGATAGTAACAATAAAGGTAAAGCCACTCAATCATGCAGGACTCTTTTGAAAAGTGCTTTGGGCTTGTGCAGCTGTGTGGCCTAAGGGGCGGTCCTGTTGTTACAGGTAGAAAAACCAGCAGAGTTCAAGAGAGAGCTTCTTTTCTTCATTACTAGCATGGAGACTATGCATTCACAAACATAAACCTTAAAGTAGTTCATAAAATAGTTCCACCCATGTACTCACCCATCCATCCATCCATCCATCCATCCATCCATCCATCCATCCATCTCTATCCCTTTGGAAAAGGTTGTTCAATATAGTAGTTGAGAGTACAGACTCTGTAGTGGCCCCTCCACTTTATTAATCTCATTTTCTTTCTTCTTTAAAGTGGGGATGATAATGGTAACAACCTCACAGAGTGATTGATTAAGAGATTAACATATGTGAAGTGTTTGAGCATAGGAAGTTCTAAGTTGTCTGCTGCTGTTCTGTTTCAGTTGCTGTTATTATTGCAAAGAAGATATAGTGACAAATAAATTCAGCCCATTAGCTTCCAGTTTTGTGATCTTAGAATTTATCAGGGGCAACAAAGGTTGGAAAGGGAGGTCTTGCTGGATTGTAGAGGGCCTTGATTCTAGGTTTTAGGATCAGTGGACAGTAAGAAGTCCCTTAGGTTTTGGCCTTGGTGAAAGATGTGCATCAGGAAGTTATTTTTACAGCTTTGTGAAAAAATAAATCTTTTGCAGAATTAGAACAGTTAGGAGGTATTTTAATGGTCCAAGGCACAATAAAACAAGGAAATGAATGAGAGTGGTGACAACAGAAACAGACACTAACAATTGAAGACAGAATATTTCTTCTGTAGGTTGATTCTACCTGGCTTAAGAAGAGGAGATGGGAAATTAATTTGGAACCAAAAATATTGGTGAATTAGTGCTTTCCGTCTCCATCTCCATCTTGACCAGAGGGGTGCTTGTTACATATATATCATTGCTGGTCATAGGAAGCAGAGGGGCTAGTGCCAGGACACAGACGTAGGTTTTTCTGTTCTGTGCTTTTACATGGCTCATTATAAACAGCACCCAATTAGCTCTTGAAGCATGCCTGCGTGTTCTCCTCTCCACCTAATTACTTTGTGGAGCTTGGGTTCATGCATAAAGTTACCTTGATTAAACAGTACGTTTATGGAGCTATAAATGTTCCAACACTACTTTGAGAGGGCCCTTCAGACGTTAACTATCAAGGTTTCTGTGGGTGGGCTGAGAACAGCCGCTGTGGATGTTTTCCAGATTCCCAGGGAATGACACCTTACATTTTCTATTCCTGTTCACATCTCGTCTTCAGCAGCCAGGAGACAATGCAGTGAAAAGATGTCACCTAACTGGAGGTTGATGGAGTGGACCAGAAGTTCAAAATAGGCTCAGAATAGGCAAGAGACTGCACGCTCCTATAGTCTCTCCCAGAAATGGACGTTTTTGTGGTGTGATCTGAAAGAAGAAAAACATTCATGGCCAGACCTCACTAAATTGAACAATTGTAGGGATCGTGCAGACAGATTTGCGGGGTAGTTGGAAAGAAAGGCAGTTCCATTATTTTTAGTCATACAGTGGTAACATGAATAAGGATAATGAAGTATTGCCTGGCAGAACGTTTTTTGGAGATCGGCCTTCATGTATAATTAGGACTATCAATCCTTAATAGTAAGTATAGTTGACTTTTTTCCCATCTCTTTGATGGTGTGATATTATGTCTGTATGCTCTCATTTGCCCTGATATCAGAATCTTTATGTCTGAGATAAAACTTGCTTCAGCCTAGCTGGAGTCCAGATTGCCCTGGAAATTTTGAATTAACTCGAGTCCATCTGAATGTGGAGGATTTTTGAGAGGATGCCGTGGAATCACATGTGCACATTGCCTACTGTGATTTTACTTTACTCCCTCTCTCCACTTTGAAGGAGGGAGTCTCCCTAGTTTTGAGTTTTGGGATACTGTTCTCGCGCCTCCACCCCCAGAATGTAACCTCTTCGAGGAAGATGTTCTGTTACCCAGGGATGGTTGGAGGTGGGAGGCAGGGAGGAGTGCTTCCTGGAGCCCAGGTGCCCCTGCCTTCTTGTCTGGAAATCCATGGTTCTCAAAATGTCATATGCCTGAGGATCATTTGAGGGACTTCTTACAAGTTCAGCAATTGTCTCCCCCCCATCAAGGGATGGGGTCAGACTCCCTAGATCTAAGAGCTGCTTTCTGCCAGAGATTAGGTGCAAATCCTGAATTTGACCCTGGACTGTTGTGCAGCCCACTCAGCATTCCTTGCCTGGTAAGAGGGCAGTGGTTCCCTCAGCAGAGCTCTGAAGCTCTTTCTTTTCTTTTTTGTCCTTTTAAATTCACACTAAAGGGAGTTTTAGATATGCAGCAAAGCAGGAAGGAAGACTGACCTTGCCTGTCTCCAGAGTCTTGCAGAGATAAAGGAAGTGCCTGCACCTTGAGGCAGCTGGGGATTTGTGGTGTTCCAGAAGACCTCAGCTCTCAAATGGGCTCTTGGCAGCCTCACTGATAATCACAGTGTGATCGCTACTAGGCTTCCTTATTTAAGAAGCTCTTAAATTTTCTTTTCTACAGTATAAGGTTATGTCTTCACCAGCTCCTCAAGTTTTAAAAAAAGAAACAGAAGGAGGCAAAACAAATCCCAGAACACATTTTTTCTCTTTTTAAAGGTTACAAACATAAATCATATTTGAGAACAATGAACGGACCTTATTTTTTATCTTCAGAAAGTTAGGCCTCTGGCATCTTAAAAAGAATATTTTAGGAAGGAAGGAGACTGGTATAGCGGCAGGGTTATGCTCTGGGGATCAGGAGATTTGGCTTTGCCACGAGCTTTGCCTGGGGCTCCTTGGACAGAACCAGTCTTCACTCTGAGTCATTTACCCTCTCTGTGAAATGTGGGGGCCCTGAAGCGATTGCAGCTCTAATGTTTTATGATTCTAGTGACGGGCTCAATGCCTGCATGATGGGCATTTTCTAGATTTTGTCGCCCTACCTCACGTTTGCGAGGTGTAACGTGTGCCATCCCTCTTTGCTGCACGCGGTCTCTCTCCATCAGCGTTTTGTGAAACTGGTGTGTTCGCGCTGGGGGGACTTAAGAGAACACGTGCTTCACCTCTTCATTCATTTCACATACGAAATAGATGATGTCCCAGTTGATTTTCTCCAAGGTTGGGGCATAATGTGGGCTCAGTTCACCTTACTATTTGCCTTTCCCTTTCGGGTGTTTTTTAAACGGTGTGTTGCTGAATCTTCACTCCTCACCTTTGCCTGCCTTCCGTTTCCCCTGGGGCACTGAAGTATTCAGTTGTAGTTCTGGGCAAAAGTGGTCTTGTGGCCTTCAGACTTTTTTCTTTTTAATTTTTTATTATGTATTCCTTCTTGTAAGAAGAATGTGATCATGCAGTGCCAATATATTTACATACTGTATTGATAGATTGTTATTATGTGTATGTAAGTTTTACATATAAATATATATATATATTAGAGATTTCATAAAGATGATATGCGAAATGACTAAAAATAGAAGATCTAATTGTGTCCCCCCCCCTGTACCCCAGTGGATCAATTTATACTTTCCCTGGAGTGTGAACTTGTTTTGAAGACTATTGATCCCAGATCATGGCGCGTTCAGAATTTAGATTGCTAGCTTTAGAATTGCCTGTTGCTCTTGTTAAAAATACTAATTCTGGAACCTCAAGCCAGACCAGTGCTTGAATGAGACAGTGCCCCTTGTAGGACCTGGGAGTCTGCATTTTCAGCCACTTCTCCTGGTGCCCCTGAGGCCCAGCCAGCTGTAAGAACCACGTGTACTTAGAAGGTACTTGAGCACGAGCCTTCTTACCCTCCACTAAATTGACAGAGACCCAATTAATACTTGGAAAAATCACACTGGCAATTTTCATGTGACGTAAATGAGAGAGGCTGGAGACTGTATAATCAGACATGGAATTTCTCAGAATTTGAAGGTTTTTGAGGTGGTTTTTTGATTTGTAACTCCAGGTATTTGCTGTTGTGCCTCAGTCTTTTTTTTTTTTTCCTTTTATTAGAAACCTAAATATTATTGAGGATCTAAAGATAATGAAGAATTAGACATTTACCAAAATGCATTTAAAAGTTACTGTTTTTAATAGTTCATGTATCTGTAAATGTGCGTTTAAAAGGATATTTCAGTATCCTGGTTATTGAGCATGTACTCTCTGAAACAGTCAAGTACAATCAGTGTAAGTCACATAAACTTGTAACAGGAAATTTGTTTCTAACTGTTCACCCCAGGTCAGCATGCTCCCTGTCCTCTTGTGGGTATCAGGGTTATCCGTTCCTCTGTCAGCTTTAGGAAAGCTCCTACTCAAAGCTGTAGGTAGCGAGAGTGCAGACCATTTGAGAAAATGGGATAATTAAGATTCAGCAGCTGGACTGAGGCTGAATGAATAGAAATCAGAGCAGCAGGGAAAGTGAGGGGAGCAGTTGAGCCCGTGGGAGTGAGGAAGCCATAATTCTGTCTGGGATCACCACATCTATCTCTAGTGTAGAATTCCAAAGCCACCCCTCCTCTTGGTGTCTTCTCCTGCCTTTAGATTTGGTTAGATCTCCCTAGCATCGGGCACACTGCTGGGGTGAGATTGTGCAGCTGCCTTTGCCTAGATGCTTATTCTGGTTTGGTATTTTTAGAAAATGCTCACTTCCCCGCCAGCCTTAATTCCCAGTCTTTCAGTCTTTCTGGCAGTGAGTGTGCCAAAGGTCAGGGATTCCGGCAGAGTTTGATTTAGCTCTGCTCTCCTGGTAGCAGCTGGCACAGGCCGTGGGGCATAGAGGCTCTTGATGTGAATTGATTCAAGTATCGTGATTCAGAAGGCCCCATCTAATGGGGTCCCTGGCCACCTCTGCAGCCACAGACAGATCTGCTGCCCCCTCCCTGCATTGTTACTGCGGAGCTGTGTTTTTGTTTCTGAGGCTTCTCATTTGTTCATATTTCATCTGTTTGGAGTTCTTCCAACCTCCTCACCTTTTTACTTGGCTAATTCAGAAATATGTGTAAGTGACACATCTTTTACTCTTCCTAAACTGCATGTTTCCATGGTCTCCTCACTTCCTCCAGAATAACTTTTATCTCAGTTTTTGGTCCTTACATATTGCTTATTATCCCCCCAAATTGTCTGCTTTACCAGCACAAGAATTCGGTCATCCTGCACATCACTGTTTCCTCATCGCTAAGCATAAGGTGTGGGCATGGTATGTTATCAATAAACATTTCGTGCCTGGATAAAGTTAAGTACCTAAGAAAACAATATATGCCAATTAATGGGGTGATTGGCAAGGATGTACTTGGCAATTCCAGTGGTGGTAATTGACATTGCTAGGGTTAACTGCTGGGTTCTGTGAGAAAGAATGATTAAAAATAAACAGAACAGAAATGGAACTTAAGAGCAAAAGCTTTTATGTGCCTGTTGATGCCTAGTGCTGGGAAAAATTTTCTGTGGTAAGTCCTTGATGGACTTATCTATATACTATAAAATATATAAAATTGATGACATTACTATGCAATAAAGTATTTACTACATTATACACAGTCTGAAAAACCTCAAAGGTGTCAATTCAAACATGCATCATGCACTCATTCATTTATTCATTTATTCACTTAACTTTTTTTTTTTTTTTTTTGTATGACATGTGCCAGGCACTGTTCTAGATGCTCAGGACTCACAGTGAACAAAAACACAATAGTATCTCACCCGAGGGAACATGCATTCTAGTGGTAGACATAGTCAATAAGAAAGATCAATGACTAGAATATCTAGAGTGTTAGAAGCTGGTGGATGCCATGGAGGAAAATGAAAGAGGAGAAGGGGACACACAAAGTGCTGCAGTGTGTGTGTTGGAGGTGATGGGGAGCACAATTTTAGATTCAGTGGCCAGGAAAGGAGGCACTGAGAAGACAACACTTCAGTAACCGACCGACATGGGTTGCAGAAGTGAGCAGGGTGGGTATCTGCAAGATTTGAGGTGTGGAGGCCATGAAGTAGGATGTGTGCTCGGCTTTTGGAATGTACTCGTTATCCTTCATGTTTATTACATGACCAGCAGCAGCAGGTTGGGATCAAAGTGTCGTGTTTTATTAGAATCTGTAAATGTTTCCTGTCTTTGGACATTTGCTCTGGCTAAATCCTTAGCCTGAATACTTATGTTAAGGGTATTGCATTTATTTCTTCTTACAAAGTTAGTTTGATGGAAAAGGCCCTACGGAAACCTTTCTTTCCTCTTTTGTGGGTCAGAATTTGTGCTCTGTTATCTGTACTTACCCTCTAAACTCTAGACCGTGGTGGAACCACCTCTCTCAGTGCTTGTATTCCTTGAGGGCAGGGTATATTTCTTGTTTAACTAGTTTATACAGGTCTTATCACCCTGTCCCCTGCATGGGGACCTAATAACTTATTTTGGCTGATAATGCTAGGGCTTTTCTGTCTACTTCTGTCCCCCTTGATGGTTTCCTTATCTGTTCTCCTGTAACACTGCCTGTGAACTCATTTCATTACTTAATGAAATTTTATCTTATATTACTGCTTATTTTGTGCAGCCATCTTATCTCTCCAACTAGAGAGGAACTTGCATTTTCTTTCTGAACCTTACAGTGCTAGCTCATACTGGGTGTGCTATAGCATACATCACTGATCGCTGCTGGCCAAAGTGCTTGTCTCTTCTGGGTGAATGAGCCAGTATCTTATTTTTCCAGTGTTCTCTTTTTCTGGATTATAGTCTGTATCTGGGGTTCTACTCTCCTTGGGACTTGGCCTGGATATGCCGCTGGAGGGCCCAAGGGAATAGTATAGTTACTTAAAGATAAATCCTTTGTGAATTCTTAAATAGTCCAATGCAATGATCTTTGTATACTGGTTGTCTGCAGATTGACAGTTCTTCAGAGAATCGTCTGTTGACTGTTCATGCCATAAACATTGTAAATTAATCGCCCTTTCAAATTTCATTGACATTTTTTTTCTTGATGGTCATTTCTGGTCACTCAAATAGTTGCTCATTCCAAGACAGTTACTGTATGCCTGCCTACTAAAAGCGAATGGCAGAACGAAGTTCAGTTGTGGGTGCAGGACTGGGCAGTTTCTTGCTCCTCCTACAACAGGCAGTAATCAGATCTGTGTCTCAGCAGAATTATAAATGGCCACATTTCATGACTGTCCTTAGGAATTGCTTTGCTTGGAATACTGTCCTGTTGTTGAAACTGCTGATGTATGTACCGTGTACTGTTTTCTCTTTGGCAGTCTACTCTGAATGGCACCAGTCGGGGATAACACTTGAATAAGTGCTGCTACTTGTCACGTGTGGTGGCCCTCTGGAGGTTGTGCATGTGACTGTAAGCAGGCCATCCGGGAGCTCCCGGTCCCTACCAGTATACCACCGCTCACTGGGTTTGCTTCCTTGTCATGACTTTGCGTTTCTGGAAACCTCTCCCGTCCTGGTCCATGTCTGTTTCCTTTGCCCGCCAAATAAAAGTCCCTCTAGTTGTTGATAGTTACAGAAATACAACCGAAAGACTTTTTTTTTTTTTAAGTTTATTTATTTATTTTGAGAGAAAGAGCACGAGTGCACATGTGTGTGAGTCAGGGAGGGGCAGAGAGAAAGGGAGAGAGAGAATCCCAAGCAGTCTCTGCACTATCAGAGCCAGACTCAGGGCTCGATCCCATAAACTGTGAGATCATGACCTGAGCCAAAATCAAAAGTCAAATGGTTAACTGACTGAGCCACCCAGATGCCCCAACCCAAAGACTTGTAATAAAAAAAATAACCCCATCTTCCCATGCATAGTCAGTACCAGTTGTAAGCTAATTAAACTCAACAGTTCACAGGTGTCTCTGGGAAGGACTCTAACACAGAGGCACACACTCTTCTCTTTGGGGCTTGTTGACATTTTCCAGAGCTCTTTAAATTTTGTTTTCCAGTGATACCATACTAAACAGGGTAATAGGAGGGGGGAAGTTGGGACTGTTGCTGATGTATGGAGCACACCCCTCTAGTTTACTCTAGTTGGATTTTCACAAACTATAGTGGTATTGCAGCTGTCCACCATGGGGAGTCCAAGCTTTTAGTCCCCATTGTGTGAAACTTCCTGTACCCTTGATGTTGAATTAGAGCTCATTATTGGCCTCTATAGCATGTCAGAGAATTACTTCACTTGGTTCCCTGTGTGGCTCTAGAATACTGAGTGTAGGGTGGATTTGAAGGGTCACCTTTGTCCCTACACTCCAAGAGTCACTAAAGACTTGCTGTGATAGATCTATAATGCCTTTGATGAAGAATAAAATCATACAAACTTGGGGTGTCTGGGTGGTGGCTCAGTCGGTTAAGCTTCAGACTTCACCTCAGGTCATGATCTCACGGTTCGTGGGTTTGAGCCCCACGTCGGGCTCTGTGCTGACAGTTCAGAGCCTGGAGCCTCCTTCAGATTCTGTGTCTTCTTCTCTATCTGCCCCTCCCCCACTCACAATCCGTCTCTCTCTGGTCTCTCAAAAATAAATAAATGTTAAAATTAAAAAAAAAATCATACAAACTTATTAACCCAGACTTTGCTTTATCATTCTTCTGACTTATTAGTTTTATTCCTTGCTGAGAGCCAGAATACGGGATCATGGGCTCAGTTACATGGGTAGTAACAGACCCAGGTTGTTTTCAAGAATTGTGCAGCTTTTGTCATCACATTGCTCACATCTCAAGTTGGAGCATTTCTGGGTTCCACCTCTTTACCACAGATTTATGGTTCTCAAAGTGTGGCCCTCAGACCAATAATGTCCTTGCTCTTCACATGGGAACACGTTCGAAATGCAAAGTAGAAAAACATTTTTTTAATGTTTATTTATTTTTGAGAGAGAGAGAGAGAGAGAGAGAGAGAGAGAGACATGGCACGAGTGGGGGAGGGGTAGACAGAGAGGGAGACACAGAATCTGAGGCAGGTTCCAGGCTCTGAGCTGTCAGCACAGCGTTGGCACAGAGCCCAATGCGCAGGGCTCCAACTCACGGACTGTGAGATCTTGACCTGAGGGGAAGTCCGAAGCTCAGCCCACTGAGCCACCTAGGCGCCCCATGAAATGCAAATTTAAAGGCCCAGTCTTGACTTCCTGAATCCAAAATCTTTGGGGGTGGGAGGAAGCCAGGAGTCTTTGACTTTGTAAGCCTTCTCAAGATTGTGTTACACACTCAAGTTTGAGAATCACTGTACATGGGGCGCCCGGGTGGCCCAGTTGGTTAAGCATCTGACTTCGGCTCAGGTTGTGATCTCATGGCTCATGAGTTCAAGTTCCACATCAGGCTCTGTGCTGACAACGCAGAGCCTGCTTTGGATCCTCTGTCCCCCTCTTTCTCCCTCTTTCTCTGCCCCTTCCCAGCTGAGCTCTCTCTCTCTCTCTCTCTCTCTCTCTCTCTCTGTCTCTCTGTCTCTCTGTCTCTCAAATATAAGCACTAAAAACAAAAAATTGCTGCACAGACAGGAGTTGCTTTCTGTTTAGTCTCTTGAGCTTGCTGCAGTTGATATATATATATTTTTAAGTTTATTTATTTTGAGAAAGAGAGTGCAAGTGGGGGACAGGCAGAGAGAGGGAGAGAGAGAATTCCAAGCACACTTTACACTGCCAGCGCAGAGCCTGATGTGGGGCTCGAACCCACAAACTGTGAGATCATGACCTGAGCTGAAATCAAAAATTGGATGCTTAACTGACTGAGCCACTTAGGCATCGCTGATATTTTAACTTTTATATGAAGGGGTAAATAATGTCTCCCTTGAACTCTTTCTCGGTGCAGTTGATTGTCAGATACAGAAGTCTGAAGTCAGGATGGGCTGTGACTGTGTCCCAGTGTGGACCATTCACAGCCTTAGCCCAGGGCCCTGTGGAGACTTAGGTAGCAGCCTTGGTAACAGGTAGATAAACCTGCAGATACAGTGAGCTTACGTAGCAAAACTTTCAAAACTCAACAGCTTTTTTTGTATAAGTGTTTTGCTCAATGTTGGCATTTTTTAAAAAGTTTATTTATTTCGAGACAGAGAGAGAGAGAGCACAAGCAGGTGAGGGGCAGGAAGAAGGAGAGACAGAATCCAGAGCAGGCTCTGCCCCATTAGCACAGAGCCAAATGCAGGGCTAGAACTCAGGAACCTAAGCTGAGATCAAAGTTGGGAGCTTAACTAACTGGGCCACCCAGGCACCCCTCAATGTTGGCATTTTTAAGAACATACTTCACCTATGCTCCCTACCTAGAAATTTCCTTGTGAGAACTATATTTACTTTGGACAGACTACCCTGGTGGGGGATCAGAACAAGGGGAAAAATAGATGAAAAAGCAGACTTTCCTTGTGTTGATTGCCCAGAAGAAAAAAAAAATTCCAATGAGGAGAGACACTTCATATTCTGAGGCAAGTGCTCACAGTAGGGTGGTGCAAGACTAGAGTACAGCTCTAAGAGAACACCAAGCAGTATGTGGACTGGACCATCTGTAGGGGAAAAGGCTATGAAAAAGACACAGAGAAGATGAAAATTCTTCTGCAAGGTTTTTGCAAACCTGTGTAGAGAAGGAACCAAGCAACGTAGAGCAGTTCACCTCAAGTTGGGAGTCATCCTAAAAATTGCAGTAGCAATGAACTTTCTCCTCCTGGGACAAGTGTAGGAGGCAGAGCCAAGTCTTACTTCCCTTAGGAAATGTAGATGCGATGCCCCCGGTGAGCACTAAGTTAATATTGGATGATAGCAGGGACAGATACTTTTCTTTTTTCTGACCGAATCCCACCAAGGTCTTTCACCAGCTTCAGAGCCACAGAAGAAAGACAAGAAAGGACAAAATCAAAACTTTTGCTTCTTCTTAGGATATCCATTCAAAGGTTTAGGAGATGATATTGGAATGGAATATAATGATAGCTTATATTTATTGAGTGCTTCCACGTACAAAGTATTGTTCTGAGGGCTTTTCATGTGTTGAATCGTAACTCCTTACACATTCTTATGAGCTAGGTTTGTTATCTTCATTTAGTTGCCTTCATTCAGTTGAGGAAACTGAGGCACAGAGAGAGTGGTTAAGCAATCTGCACAAGGTCACAGGGCTCGTAAATGGGATTTAAACCCAAGCATTTTCATCGCAGAGCCCTTGTCTTTAGTTGTCATGCTCTGCTGTACTCATCCATAGGCTTTTGCTTCCTTAAGAATTATCGTAGGTTATAGCTTTTTACTACAATAAATGTGTTTGTTTATCAGACCCTTCATCATATTTGGTCCCTGGATGAGAAATCTCTGTTGCACTTCAAATCTGGAAATTTTGCATTTAAAGTTAAATTTTGCATTTGAATTTTTTTTTTTAACGTTTATTTATTTTTGAGACAGAGACAGAGCATGAACGGGGGAGGGTCAGAGAGAGAGGGAGACACAGAATCTGAAACAGGCTCCAGGCTCTGAGCAGTCAGCACAGAGCCCGACGCAGGGCTCGAACCCACATACCGCGAGATCGTGACCTGAGCCAAAGTCGGATGCTTAACTGACTGAGCCACCCAGGTGCCCCTAAATTTTGCATTTGAAAACAAATATTTGTATAATATTATGCTGAATGTAAAATTAAATTTTGCTTTTAAAATCAGGAAATATTTACCATGCAATATTATTATACCACTGAGTGTAAATTTTCGCTGGAAATTTAAAATATTTATTACAAGTGATGGACCAACTTGCTCTGTAATGTTTAGTTTCGTGGACTTCATGTTGTCTCCATAAAGCTTAAATGGGGTAGTGGTTGCACAGGGGTATCATGGAAATGAAGTGAGTCCTGAGTCCAATGAGCTCAAATAAGATGAACGCGATCTATTTTGTTTTTAGTAGTTTTCTTCCTTTTGACAAAGTGCACGTAAAATTGGAAACATCTGGACTCTGTCACTGTGGGTATTTTTTTGTTGTAAACCACCAAGATTGAGATTTAAAATGCTGATTTCTAGGTATATTAGTTATGTATGTGTATGTAACAAATTACCCTCAAATTTCTCTGCTTAAAACAGCAAACATTTACTAATTATCTCATGGTTTCTATGGGTCGGGAACTCCTGGGAGGTTCTTGCTCAGGTTCTTTCATGAGATTGAGGTAAAGGTGTTGGCTGGGCCTGCTGTCATATGAATGGTTGACTAGGGCTGTAGCATCCACTTCCAAGATGGCACTCACACTTGGCTCTTGGCAGGAGGCCTTGGTTTCTCACCACATGGACCTCCAAAGGGACTTCTTGACATGACCTCTGGTTTCCCCAGAGTGAATGATTTAAAAGAGAGACAAATGATCTAATCTTGCAAGTGGAAACTGTCACGTCTGCCACATTCTATTAATCAGAAGTGAGTCACTAAGAACAGCATGCACTCAAGGGGAGGAGAATCAGGCTCCACCATGGAAGGGAGGAGAATGAAAGGATTTGTGGACATAGTTTAATCACCATACTCGGCCTGACTCTACACCTACTAAGTCAGACTCTCTGGGTGTGGTAATTTGCATTTTAACACATTCCCCCAGATAATTTCTACACACACTTAAAATAGAGAATCACTGGGTGTTCAGGTGATATTTGCTGAATGATTCAATCTGGAAGTAAATGAATACTATAATGCACTCTCCCGGTTTATTTAAGAAGCCAGAACTGCTTTTCACATATTTAGTGTTCTAAATATTTAAGGTTTATGCTTAGGCACTAAATCAGGTGCTAACTAGAAAATACGGTAAACTGTTTCCATAGGTTTCACTTTATCTGGTTGGCCCCTTAGCTCTTGGTGCTCATCTGGCCACGTGAGCCCCACTCTGATTTAGCCTATGGAGTCTGAGCAGCTATATAGTTAGACCTCAGTTATACAGATAGCCAAGAAAGGAACTTAAGCTCACAGTTAGGAAGAAATTAAGTACCTGGCTGGCAGGGCAAGGTGAAAGGATATCCTGAGGTTTTTGTCTCCAGATCAAGGGTGAGCTGGGCAATGTCTGATGATCCTGTGTGGCTTGTTGGCTTCTGCACCTGTGTGCTTTCTGTCAGGAGAGATGAGGGATACGAAACGAGGAGCTTGCAGAGAACAGTCAGGGGGCTCTGGAACCCTTCTGACCTCAACATCACTCCTTGCTGGGCAGTCAGGCCCCTTCCCCTTCTCCATCAGAGCCAGCACTCTCTTGCCTTCCCATTAACATTTGGTCTTAATCCTCAGAATCCTTGATTCCAAGGAATGCAGTTGGTTATTTCAGCGTGGAGGGTGCACGTCATGGAAGTACATAACTCCTCTTCAGATCAAGGCACCAACTACCCACCTACTTCCCTCCCTGCCCCGAAGAGAGAAGACAGATATATACAGACGCTCCCAGCCTGGGTCTCACATTTCATCAGGAATTCCTCAATTAGCAGAAGTACGCAATTAGGGGATGGAAACCCCAGAGAGGAAGTCACACAACACTGGCAGTGATAGAGGCCTTTTCTCTGTGAGAGAACATTGCACCCAGAGTCTGTGACCACACACTGGAACAGCCATATGACAGAGCTGACATGCCCCGATAGGTACAACAGATTGTTCTGCTTGTAACCAATCAATACCGCAATTAACAAATATTTATTGAACACCTAGGAGGCGCGGTGGTTCACATGGCCCTCATCAGCTATTTCTTAGAGTCATGCAAAGCCTCCTAACCCCTCTGTCTTCAGGCTTGCCCTGGCCCCAATAAAATCAATTCTGTACATTGAAAACAGAGTGGATTTTCCTAAAATATACAAACTTGACCAGGTCACTAACCTACTTAGAATGCTCAGGTTGATGATCAGCGTCCAGATAAAGTCTGCACTCCCCAGCATGACTGAAGAGGTGAATCATAATCTGACCCCTGCCTGACTCTGCTTCCCTTTGGCTGCTGCTTCACACATTCCCCACACCGCATGCCCCCAGCATGCTGGCCTCTCTGATGCCACAGAAGAGTGGGTGAGGGCACTGGCATCAGAACACAGTAGGCTTTGATTCATGCCTCAGTTCTATGACTTGCTAATTGTGTCCTCTTGGGCAAATTACTGGACATTTCCAAGCCTCAGTTTTCTTATCTGCAAAAAGAAACTACTAGCCTCACATGATTCTTATGAAGATTAACTGTGATAAAATTTCAAATGCTTAGTGCAGTGCCTGGCCCATAATTAGGACTGAATAGCTATTACTGTTACGGTTATTAACGATGTATGGAAAGCCCCTGGCACATAGTAGCTGTTGAGTAAAGGAGAGATTCTTTTCTCCCTGAGCCCTAGTCTCTTTGAGAGGAATAATCACAAGAAGCTGTCACTCAGAGTGAGTTGTCGTAAGAATGGCATTGATGAAGATGAAGAAGAGTTTTGAGAGACATAGAGGAAGAAGGTGGGGGTTACCTTTAAAAAGGTTTTGTAGGGGCGCCTGGGTGGCGCAGTCGGTTAAGTGTCCGACTTCAGCCAGGTCATGATCTCGCGGTCCGTGAGTTCGAGCCCCGCGTCGGGCTCTGGGCTGATGGCTCAGAGCCTGGAGCCTGTTTCCGATTCTGTGTCTCCCTCTCTCTCTGCCCCTCCCCCGTTCATGCTCTGTCTCTCTCTGTCCCAAAAATAAATAAACGTTGAAAAAAAAAATTTTAAAAGGTTTTGTGTTTGGGGCGCCTGGGTGGCTCAGTCGGTTAGGCGTCCGACTTCGCCTCAGGTCATGATCTCACAGTCTGTGAGTTCAAGCCCCGCATTGGGCTCTGTGCTGACAGCTCAGAGCCTGGAACCTGCTTCAGATTCTGTGTGTCCCTCTCTCTCTCTCTGCCCCACCCCTGCTCGTGCTCTCTCTCTCTCTCTCGCTCTCAAAAATAAATAAACATTAAAAAATTAAAAAAAAAATAAAAAGGTTTTGTGTTTGCATTTGATTTTTCCTCTATTAGAACATGACTAGTAGCATCCTTCCTTGGCAGGGGGTGGGGGGGAATGTGGTTACAGGGAAAAATGGCTGTGGTCTGAGATTCAGAAGAAACTGACAACCTGACCTTGGTCAAGTCACTGCTTTCTGAGCCTCTGTTAGTTCACTTGTAAAATAGGTTTGTCTAGAGTTAACTTAGGTAACTTTTTGAGGACCAGACAGCATACTCTGAAATAAGGTGACAGTATTATGCTGTCAATCCCAAAACTCAGAGCATGTTTAAAAAAACATCTCTCAAAGCAAGATTTTTATATTTACATATAATTGATGCCGAAGCGTACATATATGCCCCAGAGATGGAGGTGGTGCACAGGTTAGAAAGAGTCACACGTCCTCTTTCCCTCACACCTTCTGCATCTCTTATCTGAGAATAGCTCAAGTAGTTCTCTGGCTAGTGTTTTCACTCCACACCACTCTCCGCACTGTGAGTTATTTCCATAAAAGAAATCTTACAGGCCTCATGGGAAGAATATTTAAGCGTGGACTCATGGATTCGGGAAGAATGGATTGAACTCTAGAACAGATTAAAACTTGACCTAATACCCAGTTTTCCCATCTGTGATCTGGGACTCATATTAGCCACCCTCTTGCATCACTGTGAGGTGTAAGAGGCACCTGTGGTTACCTAACATGTGTCTGTCATGTAATTGACACGTAATAGCCCTGTGTTTTCTTACTTGGGCACCTGAAATGGTTCCCTAGTGTCCTCTGAATATCCAAACCCAAAGTCTTCAGTCAAGGAGGGGCCTTGACTCCAAGCCTTCCCCTTTCTGATCTTATTTGTACCCCGGTATACCTCTAAGCTCCCCTTACCCAGACTCAAAGCCCTTCTGGTGATTTTTTCAGTTACTTATTGCCTTACCTTTTCTCTCTCCTGTGCCTGTGGCCCTGCTGTTCCTGCTATCTTAATACCTTTCCCAGGCCTATGGGACTTGAAGGTCCTATTCACGTTATAGCCTTTCCCACAACCACCCCTCCCCACCAGGTGGGATCAGTCTTTCATTCTCTGTTCTCCCAATGTATGTTGTTTTACTCGTATTATAGCTCTTATCACAGTCTGCCTTGTAGCATAGTCATTTCTATGTGTTTTCCCCTCTGGATTCAGAGCCCCTGGAGGGCAAAGACTGTTGTTTCATTTTATGCTGTATTTTCCCACCCCCACAGCGCCTGGTGCAGTAGGGGTTTAGCGAATACTGCTTGAATCAATGCATGAATGAAATTGTCTTTCCTAGTCCTGTTTACAATGCTGTAATGCAGACAAGGTGAGTGTAGAATTTTGGCTTAGTGGATTTAGTTTAGCATAGGAAAGGAGTTTTCCAAGAAGCAGTACTGGCTTTGAAAACAGAAATTGCCTTTAATCTTGTGGAAAACACATGCCAGCCCTCTCCATAATAGTCTCAATTACAGGAGAGCATCATGTTACTGTAAAAACACAAATAAATAAACCCATGACAATACTGTGTTTGGGAGATAAAACCACATAAAAGCCATCTTTCCCCAACCCTCCAGCATGATAATTAAGTTCTTTCTGGAAAAAAAAAAAAGACACAAACCAAAACATACCAGCATAGAACAAGCGGTATTAGGCTTAAAAACACTTCTTATACTTGGCAAGGTGGGAGAAGGGCGCTCCATTTTTTTGTTCAGCACAGACACACAGGTTCCTCCCAGCTTTTTCCAAACCTGATGCTGTATGGATTGAATTGCATGATAAATTTGGGTATTAGGGTTGTCAAAGATGGTGAGAGTACCTGGAGGGCAAAGAGGGTCACCCGGAAGGTGGTGCTGTAAAATTTATTCGTTTGCCATGCTTTGTTTCAACATTTTGTATCTTTCTAAGCGCTGGATCTCCATTGGCTCAAGGATGCCGTCAGTGAGTCTATTTCTATGGGCTCCAACTTTCAACTGGATTTCATTTATGGATGCCGTCTGAATGTTTCCTTGGTTCTTTTTAACTCTGTGGTTCTGGATCCAGGTTCTTTTGAGGGTGGAGTAGGAATGATTTTGTCAGCCACAGAGTGCTAAAACCAGACCGAATAGAGCCCAGACACTTCTCACCTCCACTGCCATCATCTTTCACCTGGATTGCCTCCGTGGCCTCCCAGCTGATCTCTGCAGAGTGTTCTTCAAGCAGTCAGAGTGGCCCTTTTAACATGAACTTGAGATCATATCACTTCTCAGTTCAGAGTCCTCCAGCTAGTCTCCCATTCCACTAAGAATGCAATTCAGACGCTGTAGTTACTGTGGCCTCCACGATACTGCATGGTCTGGAGCCTCCCAGCTCGTCTCCTGCTGTCCCCTCCATTAATCCTCTCTGACCCTTGAGCTTGCTTGCTGTTCTTAAACCAAGCCAAGCATTCTCATTCTCAGAGAATTTGCATTATTGTTCTCTTAGCTTGCAACATTCTGTTGGAACATTCCCAGATGTCCATGTGGCTCATGCCCTCTGCTATGGGTCACCTTTTTGGGGAGGTCCTGTTCACCTGTGTCTCTGATGCTAGAACAATGGCTGCAATATGGCATGCACTTAGGACATCATTAGAAAGCATGAGAAAGCACTGGCCAGTGAGTCTGGCAGACTTGGAGGGAGAGTGTGGTCTGCAGGGATGGTGGCTCAGGCGTCAGATGTCTGGTCAGGCTGGATTGACCCATCCTTCTCCATTTGGTAGGTGTTCCACCTTGGGAAAATTATTTACCTTTCCCCACTAGATGAATGAGACTATGCCTACTGTGTGGGATTATTATGAAGAGTAAGTCAGATAATGTTTGTAAGGGACCTGGCATTGTGTCATGTGAACATGTTAGAGGCTTCCTAATTACTTATTCTTACACATTCTACTTTCCAGTTGTGGAGGCATGTTACATGGGGCAGGGGGAGTGTCTAAAAATGGTATGTAATTCTCATGTACCTATGAGTAGCTGTGAATATATTTAAAGCACCTAGCCTTGTGCTTGACATATGCTAGGTCTGAATAAATGTCCAGGCATTCCTGCTTTTAATTATCAGACTTAGACACTGCTGAAACTCAAGGTGTCAGCTGGGGCAGCTCTGTGGGCACGTAGGGATTTTGGTAAACAGAAAAAGGGACAAGTCAGCAGCTGGGCTCGGGGCGGTTCACAGTCCTGCTTGTGGTTCAACAGGGACTGCATTTATGAAAATGGCAATTGAGTCCAGGCAATTGAGACTTTGGGCTGTGCCAGCAAGTGTGGTATTTCCATTTACATCCTCAGAGTAAGTACAATTTCACCATTATTCCATTGAGGCTCTCCTTGCCAAGAAAAACCCATTGTAAATTTCTGGTTTAAAGATTCTGCAGTTTTAGGGAGTCGTACTTTTTGTTGCTTTAACATTTTCTTGGCACCATACATTTGAAGCCCCACTGGTCTACCTTGTAAATACTATACAAATGTTGTGAAAAGCTGAACCACGTCATTTGTTTTCCTAAGTTCCTTATAGGAAATGGTGATGTTCCTGCCCCTGCCAGCTACTTTTCCTGGGTTTCTGCTCAGGCAGTTTGGAGTGAGAAAGTGAGGGAAAGAAGATATATTGTCAGCAAAGGATGGAAGCTGTATTCACAAGAGTGCTTTGAGGACAGGGTTGGGCTAGGCCAGAGAGGAAAGTGTGTGGCTGGCAGGGTGTCTGTGTGACGTGCACCCATTATGTGGAACGCTCCCGCTGTACCAGTGAGTGGCCAGCTCCCAGCTAGGCCACCCGGGTGAGGGCCTCTGAGGCAGAGAGCCCTGCACAGTCTGGAGCCTCTCTAACCCAGTGTACTGAATAGGACTCCAAAGAATAGGAGCCGTGTTCCCTTTGTCACCTACAGCCCTGCTTTCAGCCCGCACAGTGAATGTGCACTTGGGGGCTCAATTGGCACTTGGAAAAATCTGCAAAAACTTTGTGTGTGCACAGTGTGTGCCCGGCGGCGTGGGGGGAGTGGAGCGTGCACTCTGGAGATGTCTGGGGGCTGGTGCTTGCAGAGGAGGGGCTGCCCTCTTTATGCTGCAGGGTCTGCCAAGAATGTGCCGCCCTTGACAGTGTTGTGGCCAACAGGAAAAGCATTCATGGCATCTTAATGAAAGGCAGCAGTTCCTTTCTTCAAGAATAATAGGCATTCTTTTATTGAGCTAGGTCCCTTTTTGGAGATGGAGAGAGAAGCCAATTATTTTTCAGTTAAAATTTATTTTTTTAAATAGTGATACCTCAGTTGCAGATGACCCTCGCTTTGCAATAAAGACGTTTACAGCTAGTCTCGTGACATGGTTTTAAGCTGCTGTCTTATAAAACAATCACGTGATATGCCAGGATATGATAAGGCATCTAAGACTTCTGTGTCACATCTGTATAGATGATTTGCCTTCCTCTGTAGATAGGAAATGGATGTTTTCTGAAATGGAATAGGTCTATTGCCTTTTACCCTGCATCTTGCACATAGTCTAACATACCTGTTTTTACTGAAATTGGGGAGTTTTCTCCTGTGGACGTGATAATACATCCTTAAGAGGGAGTTTGATAAGGGAGAAAGTTGTCAAGTTCAAAGGATGGACGTATTTGAAAGCACCAATCTGAAAGTCATCTTTGGGTGATAGATCTTTTCGTTGGAAAGAAACAAGGTCAAGACAAGTGGTTTTTAATGTGTTGGAGGAAATGGTCTGCTCTGTTTCTCATCTTCTCTAGACTTCTTTACAGTCTTTTTTTTTTTTTAATACTTAAGTGGAACTTGGCATAATGACCTCCACATTTCAGCTGTGCATATGTTCTATGTATAAATGGTGAAAGACAACAGAGCCATTCCTGACTATTTTTCACACTATTTACCCTAAGAGGCCCCTATCAGTAAATGACTTCCTGTTGGAGGCAGTAATTTGTGTTTGGGCTTGGGTACTGTCAGTCTGAAACTAGCCAAGAGAGGTCATGCTATCTGCTGCACAGTTTCCTAGTGAAAAGACGGGCCAAGCCTTTTGCCTCTGAAATCCAAGCACTACAAAGGCTGGTAATGATGCCTGGGTTTGAGTGTAGAGAGGTGTCAGTTTCTGAGAGAAGCTGTTAACTGTGGAGGCGAGCTTTCTCCTTGGGAGATGGGTGTTGTGGATCATTCTGACATCTCAAAGCTTTATTTCCTGGTGATCATTAAAAGGGAGGAAAGAAACATTTTTTGGTCATCTATGTTTTAGGCATGGTGATGGGTACTTTAACCTCTATTAATTCATTTTACTTCCACTAATTTTAGTAGAACTTAGATCATTCTGTCAGCCACTGGAAATTAAAACATTTTCTCTCATTCTGCCCCCGTGCCCCCAGACGTGTTAGGAGAATATTATCAGATTAAACCAGTTTGGGGTTAGTACTTTACTTTAATTGTTAAACTCAGTTATTCTGGCTAAGACCAGATTTTTTGGTGAGGATAGAGCTGAAACTTGAGTAGTGTAGATTGAGTGCTGGAAATGAAGGTCAACTTCATGCAAGTAGCTTCTCCATGTTGTCGGTGTGCTCTTAGGCTCTGGTGCACGACACTCCCAGCTGCCGTCACTGTGCCCTTTTGCTCCATTCTGTCTACTGTCAGGAGTCATGTGGTTCTAACCTTGGATCTTATGAAGGGCTCACTTTTGACCGAGTCAACAGATAATTGTGGAGTGCTTTACAGTTTGCCAAGAGCTTTCACTGGTATTTGCTCTTCACTTCAGAATTACAGGATAGGTTTTATTAGCCCCATTCATTTTGTAGATAAAGAAAACGAGGGCCACAGAGGTTATGCATCAGCTATGGTGTCCTATCCAGCAAGTGACGGAGCCAAGGTTCTAGGCCAGGAATCTTCGTCCAAATCTACTGCTTCTTCATACTGCGGTTACTCTCGCGTTCAAAGTGTGTCATTTCTCATCTGTTCAGGAGATATTTGGTTGATGTGGGCTTTGAAGGCAGACGGCTTTGTGACCTCAGGTAGCCTGGAGTCTCAGTTCCCTCATCAGTTAAATGATGATAGTAATAGCACCTTTCTAGTAAGGCTGTTGTGAAGTGCTTTGTACATTGTAAATAGTAAGTGTTTGCCATTCCTCCTCCTCCTCCTCCTTCTCCTCCTCCTCTTCACCACCACCACCACCACGACCACCATCACCATCATCAGCTCACTCTGATCTGCCCTCACTAGGGAGACAACCTAGGATGTAGCTGTGCTATTGAGAATCACTAATTCTGATATGAGAAGCAAACATGACACCAGAAAACCAAAAATTGTGTGCTATGTTGAGAACTGCGGTATGCTAAGGGTGCTGGGGAAGCTTAGGGAAGGAACATTTATACTTTAACTGCCAAGAACCCAGGTGTCTAGGAGCTTTACTCTCCAGTGGTAACGTCCTGTTTTATGCATTCCTTGTTGAAGGCAGTATTTCATGTACCAGGTCTTAAGGGGATTTTGTGTACATCCTGTGTGAGGGAGGAGGGAGAAATAGAGTGTGTCTGGCTGAGGGAACCTGGTGGTCATTTGGGGAAATCAGGCCTGTATTTAACAATTGGAGGACTTTCCAGGACAAAAGAGATGCTGTTGCTTTGGTGTGCCATGTTCCTTGTGAGTGTCACAGGAGATCGGAGACGAGTGGGTTCCTTTAGGCTGGTGAGTGAGGTGGACTTTGAGGTGGAAGTAGGCCTGGAGGTGGGCCTGAAAGAACGTTGAATTTGATTTATGAGCTGCAAAGGGGCAGAGCGTCTGAGCAGAGGTGGAGCCATGAGACAAAAGGCTGTGAGAGTCTGGCCTGGCTGGAGGGAGAGTCTGGGGAGGTGGGTGGTCCAGGAGGCAAGTGATCCTCCATTCCTACAGGAGAACCTGCCTGTGGACCCCGGCAGGGTACACATAGCTCGTAATAACATCTTTGTGTTCATCATGATGTTTCTGGTCATTCTGGGGGAGCTAAAAACCTAGAGACCTGCAGCGTGGACGCTAGGTCTGAGTGGGTCTGTGAACAGCACCCTTGCTGCAGCCTCTTTGTTTGTGAGCTGTTTGCCTGCATTTAAATGCCATTTACATACGGAGCTGTCAGAGTTGAGTTGGCCCATGATTATTCCTTGATGTATGTTGGAAAAAAAAAAAGAAAGAAAGAAAGAAAAGAAAACCCTGGCTAATGAGGAGCTGGGTTCCTTTTCTCCATTGATGACAGCTTCCTTTCTGATCTGATGGTCCGTCAGAAACTAAGGTGGTGTGTGACTGTGGGGTTATGTCCCCGCCGAAGCCGTCTTTCCCTCAGAGTTGTAATTGATGGGGAGACCTGTCACTTGTTATGCTGATGCTGTGCAGATTTTTGTGCAGCTGCCAGCCAAGAGAGTTTTAGGACAGCATCTGATTGGGTGCAGGTTGTGGCAAAAGCGATAATAAATAGAGAGCTGGTGAGGGTAGATTTTGATTGACCCGAGATTGTATATTATTAAACTGAGTCTGCATGTACATGTCAGTTTATGAAGAACCAGACCCATAATCCAACTTAGGGCTGTGGCAGTTTGGGTTTATTAAATGTGCTTTATATCACTATTAATATTGAGGAGCGGAGAGGAATATCTGTAATCTTTTAATCTATGCAATAATGGTTTGGAGGGAGATTACCAGACACATTGGACTATTGTTTGCCTATAATTGTATTCAGAACTCTTGGAAGCATTGATTTGTTTCTGGCATACTGATTTGGCTCAACAGTCTCATAAAGCTCTTTTATAGTCTTCTTTGCTTTGGATTTTCCAAAAATAATTGGAGAATAATAATAATGTAGCTGGTGATAAAGAAGAGAGAGTAAGCTTGAGAGCAAATTTCCAGCCAAGTGGATAGCCATAAACATCTTCTGTGCTCATAAACACCTGGGTCTGTGACCTTTGTGTTTATAAGATATTTATTGCCTCATGGGCTTTCTCCTTGGGGGTTATCACTTCAGTGCCTTGTAAAATTTGATTGTTTAGTAAGTAGATTCTGAATTTTTGCTGAGTAGGGAAAAAGTGTCCCTCTCCTCAGTTTTCCTGGGGAACAACTGATCTGCCCACAGGGACAGATCTTACCAAGTACAGAAGCAGGGAGCTTGGTTGTACTGGAGTTCCAGTGTGGAAACAGACAGTGGGACCCATCAAGGGTACCTTTTTGTACTTAATTAAGTGGCTTTTAAATGGAAATGAGTTTTGAATGAAAGCCAGTGGGGCAACATATTGAATAAACCCAAGTAGTGATGATGTATTTTCTTCCTTAAGTAAAAATGAAGTTTTTGATCCCAGTCAAGGAACCTTTCTTGACATTGTTACCACCTTCTCACCCTTTCTTCCCATTTCCAAAACTGGCCTGAGGAAATGAGCCAGAGAAATGGTCTCCAGGTTCAGCTTCAGTGACTCTAATAAGAAGGTATGATACAGTGACGCACAGGCACAGGTAGATGCCTTCCATCTTCAGTGGTCCATTTAATCATTTCTTCAGGAAATTCTGGGCACTCTGTCAACCGTTATCTTCCCCCTGATGCTATTACTTAATTGTTCCTGAAGGAAACAGAGTTGGATCCCTGTGAGTGGACAGGTGTGCTGGACTGCCTGTGTAAGCTAGTAGTCGTTCATGGTCCACACAGTGGGGAGCAGGCATATGGGGGAAGTTATCAAGGAATTGGCATCTTTAGAGAGCTTTATTACAAGTGAACCAGCTCTATTATAATTCAAGTATGAGCCAGTCTGGAGGTGGATAAGCCCCATATTTATCAAAGGAGACTGTTCCACCTAAGATGTCATTTCTTGTCCCATGAGGTTAATTGCTGCTACATTTCATGGAGTTTATGAGGTGTGCTTTCGTCTGCCCTGCTCCAATCAGATGGTATTGCTTGGAAGTAGTATTAGCACAAGATTGGTTCAGAGCTGTTTCTACAGTGGCATTCCACAGTGGACCTTGCTTGTGGGTAGAGAGGAGAAACCCTCCCACAGTGGCACGAGGGAGTGAGATACAAAGGCAATCAGTTAGTCAGTAGTGATTTTTATCAAACACCAACTCTGTGCCTAGCTTTGTGAAATATGAAAGAATCATGTGCTCCGGGCCCCAAAGGTGCCTTCTATCCAGTTGGGGAGAGAGAAGTGTAGGTCAGTGGTTCTGCAATATGGTCCCCGGGTCGGTTGCATCATATCCTCTGGGAACTTGTTAGAATTGCAGATGTTCAGGCATCACCTCAAAATACTGCTAAAGTTTGAGAACATTTGCTTTAGGTTGAGCACTTCTAGGGGAAGAAATGAGTAAACAAGGCGCATGGAATTATGGGCCGCTTTCTTGCAGGGCACAGGAAAGGAACGAAAAAGATACCACAGGATGCTAAGCCCAATTGTCACTTACCTGTGAAAGGGGTGAGGGGAGGGAGGGAGCCAGGGTCATCAAGGTAATATCTCTGGGGAGAGGGAGTACGGAGCCAGGTTTTGAGGAGTGAATAGGAAAGCGAGAGAGCATCATAAATGAGCGCACATGTGGTGGTGAGCGTCTGTTCCTTCAAAGAGCTCAGCTAAGTATAGGGAGAACACGAACTCACAAACTCTAGCCAAGAAAAATAAATGTAAAATCAAGTACAGAACTCAGGCAGTTTTGTGAAGAAGGAAAAAAAAATGTTCCTCACAAGTTGAATTCTAGTGTGAGTTCATCTCTTTTATCACCTCTGGCAGGGGTGCAGTTAATTGGGGCCAGGGATCTTGTACCTGGAGAGGCTTCATAAAGTGAGGATCTCAACTGGGGGATTTTATTTGCCTAAGGCCACTGCTTTAAAAGTGGGAGGCCCGTGGCTCTCATGAAAAAGAGGGATGACTGTGTGTAAGAAAGGATGAGCTGCCTACACAGGGAAAGGGCTCAGGGTTTGTAAAGTGTGTCATGTATCCTGGAGAGAGGGATCTAGAATCTCCCTTGAGGGTGGATCCAGAGGAGTGGGGATGTGAGGAGATATAAATTTAAGCTTCAGAAGTTTTTGTTTTCCTTTAAAGGCAGAAAAGAGCCCCTGAATTTTACCACACAGAGAAGTGACACGATTAGAGTTCCATTTCATGCATCTAATTACAGGGGCATCAGTGACTGGAGGGAGGTAGGTAAGTCAGGAGGCTCTTCTCATTGTAAGGATGAGAGATGACAAGGCTTTGAACTAGTGCAGTTCTAGAAAAAAGATGGTGTGAGGAGTCACGGTGGTTGAAAGTGGGAGGGAAGAAATGGGGACCACCCATTGAGTTTAGGTCTTACGTAGATGGTTTAATAAACTCCTTACACTGCCATTGGTAGATCTTAACTGTCACTGTTTTAATGATACGGAGATTGATTTTTCAGAAGGTCCGGAAGCTTTGTGGTGAGGAAGTGGCAAATTTAAGATTTGCCTCAAATCTGTCTGCCTGAAAAGCCTGTGCCCTTTCCACTCTAGATGCTAAACTTTGCAAAGAGAATGATACATTTTGTTTAGAATTGGGCAATTGTTGATCTTGTCCGAAGTCTCGAAGGCTGGGAAGAGGTGTTAAGAGAAAGGGAGATAACAGCATAGAACATTAAATTAAAGTTTCTTTGGTGGAACTCTATCTTAAAGAGCGTCAGCACAGGACACCTAGAATCTTGCCCCACTCGAACGTGGACACAGGGTCTGTGCTGTTTTCTCTGTTGATCAGTGATCTGGAAGTCACAGTTGAGAATGGAGTCTTTGATCCAGTATTTGCCTAGGCAGTTCTGTGAATCCTGGTCCCTTGAGGACATGCACATGGCTCCTACTCCTTTTTTGCTTTGGTGTGAAGGTTGCGACTTTAACTTTACAAGGTCCTGTTGCTTACTTCATCTCACTTCCTGCAAAGGTCCCCCACATTACGCAAAGAACAAAAATAAGTCCAAAATGGAATCCTAGGGAAATGGGGGGAGAAAAGACTATAGCTGAACCCGGATTTTGAGTTGTTTAGTCTAAGCTATTTGTTTTTTTATCTCCACCTCCTGGCAAGCATATTGGTACTTGGCAATGTTAGGAGATAAGCAGAAGAAGCATCATCCTTTCTGCACACCTGAATCTCCTTTTCAGCAGCTCTGCTCCTCCTCTGCCTCTTCGCACACACACCTTCCCACGTGTGATGTGCTGCTGTGTCCGCCTTGGTCCCCCCTCCCAAGGAGAAGCTGTGGAGACCTGGTGTTGGGTGTCAGGTTACACCTGGAAAGGAGCCTGTGTTGGCCAGTAGTTGGCTTGCTGTGGGATTAGGCTGCTAGCCTCATTGAATCTAAACTTCACTCAGTGTAGATTCTCAGGGAGGCACGGGGAATTTGTTTAGGTAAGGAGCCCTTGAAAGGAGCCCATTTGGTGAACTGTATGTCAGCAGCAGTGATGAACAGATGCCTGAACCTGTGTCCCACAGCAGCATAGTCTCTCAGCAAATTAGTAGATTGCTCCCGCTGTCAGTGCAACTCTTCCTTTACTGGTTTGTGTTCTTAACTGGTGATTGCAGTTTTTATTGGGGAACGCACACATCAAACTAGTATCACTGTGCCAGGCGAAGTATCAACAGGTTTCCCTTACACTGGGGGTCGCTTCAGCTCACAGCTCACTCAGCTCATGCCAAACGGTATCGTGATGTTAGCTTTTATGTACACATAAAAGGAAGTCTTTGTTAAATACTGGAGAAGTTTATGATTGCTAGGTGGGAAAAAGGCAGGAGGGTCTCAGTCATACAGGGAAAATTATGAGTGTTCCAAATGAACAGTGACAGAGAAATGGGCATGAAGGGTATTGAAGGGATTCTCTTTGGGTGCCTTCAGAGGAATTGAGAATGATGTATTATGTATGAACAGACAGCCTGACTTCAAATCCTACCTTGACCGACACCTTACTTCTCTCTGCCTCAGTTTTTTCAACTGTAATATAGAGATAATACTACCCACCTCACAGAACTATTGTAAGATTTACTTATATAATGCCTGTTGAGTGTTTAGCTTATTCACGGAATATAATCAATAAATCAGTAATTAATAAATGTACCATTTAATTATATCATGAATCATCATTATTGTTTGTGGGAATTGGTACCTTTGGGTCATTTGTTGTGGCAGAAGTATAAATTCTCTAGGAACACAAGAGAACCAATGCTCGATTTCTGTCTCCTGGTCTTGGCTGGGTTACACTGTGTACTCTTTCCATCAGTTCTATAATACCTCCGTTCAGAGCACCTGCCATGCTGGACAAGCCACTTGAGCATCTCCGTTTTCTTTGGACATCTTCACCGTTCCCCTCATTCTGACAAGGCCATGGAAAGGGAGTAGCCAGATCAGGATGTGAACGTTTGGCATTGCCAGTGGCCGTAGTTCTCACTGTGGCTCAACTTTTGTCAATTTAGGGTAGTTCCTAGGGAAATTGAGCTTTGCAACTTCTTATGTGTGTGTATATTTCCTGATCTGCTCTGGAGGACAGCTGAAGGCTGAGTCTGTTTTGGAGATTGTGAACAAGGTTGGTGAGGTTGAACCTTAAGCAGAGAATACACTTGCCACACACTGATACCTCCTTTCCACTGCTGATTGTGTGTGGATAGGAACTTACATTCAGGAAATATGTTTACTGACACAGATTTGCTGGGCTACTCTAAAAAGGAATTCCTCTCTTTACCCAGTAAATAGAGCTTCCTTTAAGCTTTACACAGTTCTCTCTTTAATGTTAAGTTTTGTTACCAATGTGAAGAAGGCCACTTCTCTAAGTGTCAGACCTTCTCTGTTGAATGGATCACTGCCATCTAATGATATAAGAGAAATCTCTCTGAGACAAAAGAACCTGAAACAGTGGTTCTCAACTCTGGAGACACTTTAGAATCACTTAGGGAGCTTTTAAAGGATCCCAGCGCCGGGGTCACCATTCCAGATACTCCGTAGTTGCTCTACTGTGGCACCCGGACATTGGTGTTTTAAAAACATTCCTCAGGTGATACTAGTGTCTGACCAGATTGCGACCCGAGAGGATTTTTGATGGAAGATCCAATGGAATGAGAGCAGTTCTAGTCTTTTTTCAGCAGTAGCCCTTTTGCCTTCCACTGCAGCGCTCCCTTGGACAGCGGAGCGGTGCAGCTGTGCTGGGATGGCAGTGCAGAGGGTAGCAATTGTGTCTTCTCGCCGCCCATCTAGTGCCCACTTACACTGATGCCCAGCTCCACCCCTCCCCCACTGCACGTGTCTCGGATGACTGAAATAATGGAATTGAGCCCAGATTTACCAGCTGGTCAGTTTTACTTAATCCCGAGCCTTTTCCTTTCTGCGATCCACGAGGGGGCAGGTCCACAAGCAGATACTTTTATCGTTCCAGAAGGAGAAAGACAGCTAGCTTTGAGATTCTTGAGTCATAAAAGTGGTCTTTGGTTAAGATAACAAGGGCTTGCTGTGTACAGGAAAAATGTCAGGTAAAGGGGTGATACCCGTGGTGCCGCTCGTTACCTCTTTAAGCACCTAGTTCGTACCAGGGCTGTGGGTTCTGCACACCAATGGAAATGGGTTCTCTGTTGCCCAATTTTGCTCTTAAACACAAATAGCTGTTTTGTTTAGGGGAATTGGGGCCTCTTTTTATTCTTCTCCTTTTTATTTTTTCCTTTTTAGATATCCCAGATTGCATCAAAGCGTGCAGCTGTAGTTATTCATAAAGGGAGAATTCTATGAACACTGGAGAACATGGCCTGGGAGTTTGATAAACTGTTATTTTTTGGTTTTGTAGATTGAGCCATATCAAACATGTACTTAAGCAAGAGAAGCCCCTTGCAAGTGCTTTTATGCACAGTTTAGTGTTAATTTTCTATCCAGAGGTTATTTTAATTTCCCACAAAGCTGTGGGTTAGCAGAATAAGTCCTTATTGTCTCCAATTTATGCATAAAAAAATTTAAGACTCAGAGAGGTTGAGTGACCTGGCTTAGGTGACAGAGCTGGGCCTTTCAATGTAAATTCCTTCAGTACACTGAGCTTTGGGTAGTGCTTTTGCTGGGATTAGAACACCCTATAAATGTGACTAATGGCATCTCAGGGTTCTGTTTGTCCTACCTATTGTAGTTTGAATCCTTTGTTGGCATTTGCGTGTGCTTGCTTGTGTGCATGTGTGTGTGTAACTCCATTAATATTAAGCATCTTGGCCATTTGCTTCTGCGGAATGCAGTTGATAGCTGGAAATGTACGTTTGACGTGGTCAAGAGAGTGCCATCTTTTATTAACAGTTATAATTTTTGTCCTGCCAAGGAGCCTATATTCACTGTTAGTCTATTGTAAGTGTGGCTATTCAAGTGTAGTATTTTATTTGTAGGCAGAGTATTTTTCTCAGCCTGTATTGTTTGCTTAGAATGACAGTGTTGAAAGCTTAACACATTGAGAAGATGAAATTTTTCTGGGTGGTCTGCGGGTTGTTTTCATTCACCCAACAAGTGATGGGGTGAGTGCCTACTGTGTGTCAGGGGCTGTTTACTTTACTTCCATCTTAAGGAAATCTAGCATAAAAATAAAACTGCACATAGGTTAAGGGAGAGTCTACACTCAGTTTTGGTTATGTCTTTTTCATGCTAGTTTGGCTACTGAGCTTTATTGATTTTTTGACTTTCAGGAGACAGGCTTTCCCCTAGTCGCTTGATACGCCCAGGGTGGGAAATGCTTTCCTTGCTCCCCAGAAATATCTCATGGAGAGGTGCTTGTGGCTGCTGGGAATTTGGAACGAGCCACCGCACATGGAGCTGCCTGGGCGGTGCTCTGTCATTCCATCCGGTTTTCCCTCTTCCCCTCATTCGTGCTCCCTCTTTACCCTCTCAAGCGGAGCCTCTCTTCGCTTCTTGGTTCCTGTATGCCAGAGAGGTTAATTTTACCCGAATGTGATGACAGTAGTCAGGGTTGAAGATCTCAGATGCAGAAAAGTGGATTTTGTACTCAGGAGCCGCTTCCCTTGTGCATTAGCACAGCACATTTATCTCCATCCCAGAGAACTTCTACGGAGGTAGATCGTAACCATTAAAGAGGGGGGGAAAGGAGGAAAAAAATCTGTGTATTCTGAAAATGGTTGCAGTAGATGCTCCACTAGAAATCTGAAGCATGAAGTGCATGTTAGAACATGACAAGAAGTCTCCTTAAAACAGGAGGACTGAACGGGTGAAAGGAAAGCACTCCTGCCATTTTAAGGGATGCAGGCATTGACTCCTCACCTTGGTGAAAAGAAACAAAGCATTTCTTTTTGGTTGATATCAGTGGGCTTTCAGAGTCTCAGGGGAGGAGACAAGGGTTGTTCTGTCCTTTATTTATCTTGCTTGAGCTACCCCTGGAATCTTTGGTGGAATGTCTCTGAGATTGCTCACTCTCAGCTGTCTGTAGCCTTGTGGCCATTGTATATGTTTATTCTCACTGAGGAAGGCGATGGCAGGCTCTTCTTCCTCTTCTGTTTTTTGTTTTTGTTTTTGGTCTTGTTTCTTTTGTAGACAAGGGCATTCTATAGTAATTCTCTTGTAGAAACCTCCATGCCTCAAATCCGGTCACACAGAACAGGTTGTGAATAATCAACATTCTGTGAGGACTTGATCAGATGTCTGGGAAATAGGATTCATATCTTGTCTCTATAGGAGATATCAACCTAAATCTGTCAGCTTACCCTTCATCCTTGCTGGCAGAGCCCCAGTTTCATTTAGGTGTTCACATTCCGTGTGGACTTGAGTTCCAGGGAGTACATCGTGATTAATCTAAGCCAATCATGATAATTCCACTCCTCCTTCTGGTTAGAAGTTCAGGTCTGGCCAACTGAACATTAGGAAATCTTGTGTGGATGCTTCTGGAAAAAGTGCCCTTGCATCTGAAGAGAGAAGAAACGTCTCTCATCTCTGGCGGTTGTTTGTATGTGGTGCTTTGCAGGTGGCAGCAGCTCTCTCTGAACCATGAAGTGGCCTCAGAGGGCAAACCAACATGTAGGGGACAGAACAGCTGAAAGAAAGATAGGATCTTTGATCATCTTGTTCAGCTGCTGAGTGACCAACGTAGACTCACTCATTCTATCTGAGGACTTCTTGTTATGTGTGAGGAAAACCAGTTCTTTTTTTTTTTTTTTTTTAAACTTCAGAGGGAGCATTCGAACAGGGGAGAGGGTCAGAGAGAGAGAGAGAGAGAGAGAGAGAGAGAGACTGAGTCTAAAGCAGGCTCCATGCTCAGCACAGAGCTTGACACAGGGCTCGATCCTACAACCCTGGGATCATGACCTGAGCTGAAATCAAAAGAGTCGGACGCTCAACCAACTGCACCACCCAGGTGCCCCACCAATTCTTATTTAAGCTATTTTAGTTGAGTTTTTTGTTTTCCTACAGTCCAGTGTATTCTGATATACTGTCTTACTCATCCATCAGATGGTTTGAGATAAAATCAGAAAATGTTGAAAATACTTTTGCATGTGTGTTATGCTCATGATTAGCATAAATATTGTCAATATCACAACATCGTGCACTGTTTAGTGTTTTCTTGTACTTTGCTCCTGGATCACTTTTTCTGGCACTTTTCTCCATAGCAAGGGGACAGGCCATTAGGCTGAAAAGCAGCCATGTAAAAGATTGTCTGGGACTTTCTGAGCAAAGTTTCTATAACAATTGACATGATAAACAACTCTTGAAAGTTAGTATGAGGCAAAAATTCCTGATAAACTCATGTTTCTTATTGTTGGAAAGTGACAAATAAATTAACCCAGTATATTTCCCCTTTGTCTTGCTCCAAATTTGATGCTAACGGTATTCCATCTAAAATTCCAAGTGTATCTTTCTAATAATTTTTGCTATTTGGTTTTATTTATTTTGGTTATTGTAACAAGTCAGTAGTCTGTATTACATCCTCATTGCAAGTAGCTAACCACCTTTGGTTTCACTGTTACTGAGGAAACATTTCTGATTAGCTTAAAGGAGTGTCCCAGATACCTTGTAATGGATCATACTTGTTTGATTACTCATTCATCCATTCATTATACAAATGCCAGCCAGGTACTTGAATATATATATATATATATATATGTGTATATATATATATATGTGTATATATATATATATACACACACACACACACACATATATATATACATATATATATATATATATACACACATATATACGTATGTATACATATATACATACACACACATATATATACATATATACATGTATTTGGGTATAGGGCACAAGAAAAGAAAGCACTAGGAACTTAGAATTATGCATTAACAGAGCACTTAAGTTAGGGGAAAGTCATTTTTCATTGCTGGTCCTGAGGAGAGTTTTCAGGTTGACTGAAAAGTATTGATTTGAGGAATGCTGATGATTTTCATCGCCTTTTCCTATCTCCGAACTAAGTGTAATCCCTTTAGAAGTTGAGAGTCAGAAAACCTTTATTAATAGTGAAAGGACAGGAAAGGAAGACTTTCCTAGACATCACAGTACTGTAATCAGCATTCAATCCGGGAAATTCTGGGGGCCAGTAAATACTTTATTTATATACTATGATTCTCATTTCACTTTCCCCAACCAAGGAAGGGGGGAGGGAAGGTTGGAGTCTTTTTCATTCTTTTGCAATTTGCTTCTTTTGAAAGCTTTTTCCCTTCTAAAGGAAGGTAAAAACAATATCCTTGAGTAGTGTGATTGCAGTTAGGGAACAAGGTTTTTATTCTCTGAGTTTTGTGCTCTGGTGGAGGCGTTGGAACATCATCACTGGAAATGAGATGCTGAACCCCAGGATTACTTCATCCTGAAGATTCCAGAATCTGAACAATAACAAGGATCAGCCAGTTTGAACAGCTTCTTGATTGGTGTCTTGTAGCTGCCAGTCATGGTCAAGAAACACCTCCCTTCTCTGTTGTAGATCATTTGGTCTTTCCAGAGGATCAGAGAGTCTGGAGAGACCCACGTTCCTCTTGTCTTTTGTGCATCAGTCTTAGCCTTGCTCAAAGCCATGGCTTCCCTTCCCTTAAACCAGGAGCCTACTGTCCTGTCAGGAATGTAGGTTTCCTTTTTTTTCCTTTTTTTCTTTGTTTGAGTCCTGTGACAGTGTTGTGCCTTTGTGTTGGGCATCAGATGGATCCCAGGTGGCTCACCTTTTAAAGAGAACCTGCACTAAGTGGCAGGGAGAAAATAGAATCATCCATATTGATGATGAAAAATCTCAGGAGGCTTCCATTGTACCCTAAATCTTCTCTCTTAAGGTGGTGAGAGAGTGAGGTATAGAATTTGAAAGTAAAAATCCTTATATCCCTTTACTCCGTAATTGAAAGATACTTGGCTTTGGCCCTTGACATGATTTAAATGGTGATAGATTTAAGTGATGCTTTGTGACTGAGTTAATTTTCAGGGTTTTAACTCATTTGCTATGTTGGTTCAGCAGCCCTAAGCAGCAGTAGTATTTTGTGTGACAATTTCAAAAGATTGTTTGAGTCAGTGGTAGTAGTCGTCCCTAAGGTAGCCATTGTGCTGAAATTTTTAGAAGAGCCTCTAGGTGCTGAAATCTGTATCTTCCTTTCTTTTCCAGAAGAAGTGTGTTGGTTGAGGTTGTGAGATCTGGAACTGGATTTAACTTCTGTTGCATTTTAAACCTTTGTTTTGATTCTTCTGTTTTTAATAACAGCATTTTCTTCCTCTGGTCATCTACTGAAAAGTGTAGGTGACAGTAAGCATCACTAGAATGGTGGTTTTGAATATGGGAATGGTAAGTGTGTTATACTCCACAGTAATTACACTAAAAAATTTATTCCACAAAAAATTATATCCACATTCATAAAACAGAATCATCCGGAAATTTAAAAAAAAAAAGTCATGTATGGGTCCCATCCCAGACGGATTGAATCTGAACCTCTGGGAATAAATGTATAATTTCAAGTTTCTTAAGGGACGCTAAACGGCAGGTAGGTTGAGAATCACTGCTCTAGGCCCTTGGGTAGGGGAACAAGAGAGCTCTGTTAAGTTCTTTATACTTGGTTTTACCAGCTGCTTTGCCTTATTCTCATTGTTAAACAAATACCAGTGTTATAGCAAATGCCCTGTTATAGCCCTAATTCACCCTTCTTTTCAGGCTGGCTGGCCTTATCATGTTGTAGTTCACTTTCATTGGACTTAGGAAAACAGTGCAATAGACTTTCACCCACGTGTATACAGTGCAAGGCCTTTAATTCATAGGATTGAAATGGTTTTAAAGTGAGGTTGAATTACCTTTCTATACCCCAGTTTGCGCTTCTGTTTTAGGTGGGGCTCCCTAGTTATCCTTCATTACCTGAATAAAAGAATAGTCAGGGATGTTTCCAATGCTTTTTTAGCCAACCTTTCATGCTGGAGGGAGGTTTAGGAAAGACCCAGTCTCCCTCCCTCATTTCCAACAGAATGAGTATTGTTGAATCACTTGATCCTGGCTCTGTGAAATAATACACAAGAGGAATTTCTGCTTTATGACTTTAATCTGATAAACTCTACTTGCTGTGGCGTGTTAGATTCTCTGTGTGTTCCTCTGTTCCCGCCAGCATAATCCCAGCCTTATGTGTAGCAGCTAGCATGCAAGGCCCGAAACTCAAACCCAGCCTTGATGCAGACTTCAAACAAGAACTACTTTACACAAAGCTCTGTGATAAGGCGAGGCACTTAACATTACCGCTGCCGGGCTCCCAAAAGGAGCAGAAGGAAGTGGCAGATCCAGAGAATCCCATGAAATTTCCTTCTGAGCTTGGGCTCGAAGCAACCAACCACCGTAACCAAATAAAGCAAGACCAATTTAATAACTCTTGTGTTTCTTGTATCTTTTTTCCTGTTCTCATCTTTTATATTATATTCCTACATTTTCTTTTCTCTCCCTTACTTACTTTTTCCATTCATATCTTTCCTGTGTTTTCTTCTCTACTCCATGCATGTCTCTCCTGCCTTTTCGTTTTTCTTCTCATCTGTGTTTTCTCATTTCTCACTGTTGGAGAGCCAGGAATCTTGTATAATTTGGGAATTAACCAAACATTGGGGTGTTTATCCAAAGTGAACTTTGGATCCTCGGATGGTTTCTTTTATGCTCATTTTCAGTCTCACTAATTTCTAGAACCAGTTGGCTGGAGAGTAAGCCACAGAGTGCACGTGTGGCGTAGAACTCATCCAGAGTGGTCAGAAACAAGGAAAAGAGAATGAAAATAAATCTTTTCTAAAAGAGATCTACAATACTGATTTTATTTGTTTTTAAGAGACGTGACCTTGTCAGTCTAGTACCTTTACTTGTGCAAGTGTAGTTTTTCATAGAAACAAAGCAAATAATATAGATTGGTATATACCAGGAAAAATTTGGTTTAAAGGCACAGTGTGAACTTCAGTAGAAAGATTCTTTAAATTCTAAACAGAGAAATGGGAACAAAGTTATATTCATATGTGTGTGTGGGGACAAGCTTATCCGTACACATATTTATTTCTGCATGTACACATAGAATAATGTTAAAGCATTGTTAAGTATCTATCTATGGAGGTAATTTGTTAATACAGACAAGCAATGTGGTGATCTTTTTATTGAGAAATAATTGACCTACCCCCACTGTAGGAGTTTAAGGGTTAATGGTGTTTGATTTACATTTATTATAAAATGATTTCCATGGTAGGTTAACCCATCTAAAGCCCAGGATGTAGGAGATGCTGATATGAAGATGACAAAATCCATGGCATGTCTGTGACAATTTTCCTTTTCTACATTCCTAGCAAATACCATAAATGGATCTCAGAACTCTGATCTGATTTTTCTGAACCCACTACTCTAGAGTGTATTGGCTGTGAGGCAAAGATGAATCCCCATCCCTGTTAGTGGAAGCTTAGAGGGATTTTTGGTGAGGAGAAAATGTTATGGAACTAAATCCTGTCTTTTGAGATAGCTCTTTTGATTCAGGGTTGAAGATTTGTGCCCAGAGGATCCCCCCCCCCCCCCCCCCCCCCCCCCCCGCAAAACCATCATCGCTATTGCAGCCTTTCCCTTTATTGCCTGTTAACCCAGGCATGTGACAAGGGTAAGATTTCTAGAGATTGCTGTGGAGGAAGAAAGATTTTGGTGAGTTTGAGAAAGTCTCGAGACTGATTAGGGGTGAATAGCACTTGTCATTCAATAGTTTCAGTGCGGGTTACTGGTGTTTGGGGGAAGTTATTGGTTGGACAAAGACGTTTCCTAGAATCATGTAGGGGACTTAAAGTGTTGAATGCTGTATATAACATGCCAGAGGTGAAGGTGCTAATCAGCTCAGGTGTGCAGGTGGCAGTCTGATTGTTGGGAAGAAGGTGAAGAGATCCGGCAGCATCAGAGTGGGGGCGATTTGAGCAGCAGCCTCTTCGTCCTAGAACGAATTACCTCTTGGCCAAGATTTATTGACCTGCCTGATGAAAGGACTCAGCATAAGCTACCATTTGTCTGTTTCTTCAGTTGGCCATCAGAAAGCCTTAAATAATTGTGTCGGTAAGAAATGTCAAAGGGATGACCTGGGTTCAAAGGACGTACATTTTTATACGTCTGTCCCTTACTCTTCTTCTTTGACTTGCACATTTCAGACAAAACTATCATTTTCTTGTGTGTAATATAAACAGATTCCTAGCCAGGTGGGCTGAGAAGGCATGCACCAAGTTACTGTTCTATGGTGGGTGCCAGTGTGACATCTCTGTTGAATAGGAATCACCCTCTGCCTGCGTGTTTCGGGAGACGACTGTCCACATCTCTGAAACAATCAGGTGTGGCTAAATTTATAGAAAATAGTACCTGGACATGAACAAAATATAGAATAGTTTTATATTTATGTAGTAAAGTTACTGCATTCTAAACAACTTATGTAAATTGAATTATTTAAATTGGATTTAGGGACATTCATTGTAAAGGTAATCTGTGGTAAATCCTTTTGTGATTTTTACCCCTCTGTTTTGCATCCCCATTTGAAAGCCCACAATTTAATCTGTTTGGATAAAATGGATTCTTGTGTGGTTAAATCACTCTAGTTTATACCTACTGAGGAGTAAATTACCAGACTAAGCTCCTTAGGGGCTGTGCATGACAAAGAGCTTTGCCATAGGTACTCAGGAAACCTGCATTCACTTTTTGCACAAATGAACTCTGTTTTAATCAGTCCAAATACTTGGAGTCATAGAAAAAAAAAATGGAAAATTTCAACAGTAACTATTGTGGCATTCACTTCATTGCTCAAAAGAAATATTGAACATGTTGGTGTGCCTGGCATGAAGAGGGGGAACAATTTTAGTATGATACCCACACTCTCTGCTTTGAGCTCACTGGAGTGGGGAAAATAGGTGAGAAAAACCGATGACTGGTATATAGAAAATGTTAGGTGTCACTGCTCTTGTGAGTGTGGTAACTGTTCTAATAGGGGACCCTGTGAGATGTACCTGTAAGAGACTCTGACTGTGCTTGGGATTGTTAAGAAAGGCTCGATGAAGGAGAGACCATGCAGGGTCAGCATCTGGCCTGGGTTGATGGCTAAGAGGACTGGAGAGCTCAGTTTCTCCATCTGAAAATGGGGATATTAATGATCCAGGTCCACAGAGTTGTTATGAGGATTCCATGAGACTGATGCACATAGTGTGGTGGTTCTGGTAATGGAGAAGCTGTCAGTAATGATAGCTGTCCATGTCACTGGTCATTTGTTCCTTACAACAACCCTTGGAAGAGAATAATGCTTTCCTGTATTTTGCAGATGTTCAGAGAGGTTAATTTGCCCAAGGTTATCCCCCTAAAACTTGGTAGGGCCAGCCTTTGAATCTAGATGTCTCTCTCCTGGTTACCTTTTGTTCTCTTTATGCTGCTCTGGAGGCCCAAGATGATTCCAGCTGCTTCCTGCTCCATTATCCCCCTAAGTGCCCCACTGAGAGGAGTCTGCAATTGCCTGCCCCTCCTCTCCCTGCCTCCTGGTCCTGCCATGAGTCACTGCTGAGCCATTTGTGTCAGAGAGGGAAATGGGGGCTTGCTGTCGCATGTAGCAATTTGCTATGTGTTCTTGCTTATTTGCCGGGGACACCAGCAGAGAAGTGTTCATCAAGAGGCATCATGTTTGTTAAGGGACCACATGGTGTATTTTAAAAGCTCTTAGCTCTCTCTGGCATCATCGATTGTGCTTTAACATAAGAAATAAAGTGACACTGAGCCTTTTATTAATACTACACATGTTTTCCATTTAACTTTGACTGGTTAAATCTGGCATAAAATGGAAACTTGCAAACCAGCCTCCCTGGGATGTAGCTTCTCTTATGCTATTTATGCTGAGAATCTTTATTGAGCAGGGGACTCAGATGGTCTCTGCCTACAGCCAGGGCCCTGGAATAGATTTTCTGTTTTCCTCTACTCTCTTGGTGGCATGGGTTGCCTTGTTTGATGAATCTTGTGGACATGGGAAAATATTGGGAGCTGGTATTTGACAACTGGAGAGGATATATATATATATATATGCTCCTATATTCCGATTCAAGCTTTTGTATTTTGTATGTTTTACAAAACTGGGTGGCCAGTATTTGGTGTTTACCTGAAGTTTAGGAACTTGGAGTTCTGAATTTGGAATGATTCTTAGAGATCATATATTTATTTTACAGATGAAAAAAAAGTCTAAAAGGGTGATGGTGATAGCAGCAGCCATAACACTAATAGTTTTGAAGCCAGTCACTTTCCAAGATGCTTTGTGTGTACTTTATTTGATCCTTACAGTGACTTTATGAGATAAGCAATATTACCATCTCCATCTTATGGATGAGGAAACTGAGGCATAGAGAAGGTCAGTCATTTGCCCAAGTCACATGGCTGGCAGGTGATGGAACTGGAATTTGCACCCAAGCTAGGAGGAGGAGTAGCCTTTTATTCAGCCCTTCCTGTGGCTTCAGAGAAAACCACAAGGGGCATAAGTTTCAAACTCTGGCTTTAGGAGTGACTAGGTGGCTCAGTCGGTCAAGTGACTCTTTGATTTTGACTCAGGTCATGGTCTCGCAGTCCTGGGATCAAGTTCTGCATTGGGCTCCACGCTGAGCCTGGAGTCTGCTTGGGATTCTGTCTCTCCCTCTCTGTCCCTCCCCTGCTTGTATGTGGTCTCTCTCAAAAAACCAACCAACCAACCAACCAACCAACCAACCAACCAAACAACCAACCAAACAAACAAACAAGCAAACCCCAGAAACCTCTGGTTTTAGTTAGGGTCATGAGCTTCATATGGGCCACAATTAAAATCCTAGCACGGAACAGATATCTCTGGTCAGGTCTGTCCCATTCTCTCTGCTTCTGTACCCACTTGGAGCAAACCCCAAAGCTTTTGTAGTTGTTAGAGTAAGTTTTCAGGGTTGTTGGGGGGGGGGGGGCGGTGATCAGAATCGGGTGTGTACTGGAAAAGAGCCTTCCTGAGAATCTAAAGGAGGCATCAACACCCTTGCCTGCTGAAAATCTGCTCCATTGCTGACTTTCACTGCCTGTCTCTTTGCTTGGACATTGTATGGTGCCCCAGGGTCATCATTCTGCACATTACTTCTGTTGTAATTACCTGATTTGGCTCTGTTTCACTCACTAGACTGTGACCCACTCTTATCTCTGTGTCTGCAATGTGGAACACTGTTTAACAGCAGCTCAGTAAAGGTTGAATTTTTTTGAATCGCTCTTTAGGCTTCCAGACTGTAGATGTAGATTAGAGGTCAAAAAGGTTGACTATGACTTGATCCCTGAACATCTTCTGTACCAGGGCCTTAGTTTTATCTATCTCTAAGAAATGGAATAACGCTGACTTAGTTGGGATTCTAGTTTGGCCAAACAAAACAAAGCAAAACAAAATCAGTCTGAAGCTCATATCCCTTTGAAAAAAACTAAAGATTTGATTTTTAGACCTTTCCTTCCCCAGATTAAACATTTTCTTCCATTGTAAAGATAGTTGGGAGAGAAATGAAGTATGGGCATATTCAGGAACAGTGGAGTGGGCCCCAAGCCAGAAGAGTCACTTCAGGGTCTCTGAGGTCTATTCCTTATTGGCCCGCTAGTGGTCTTGTTTTGGAGATGGAGGAAATGTAGCAGGAGAGTGAAGTATACAAGGCCCAGGAGTGTGGTGAGGATAAAGCGGGGATAACAGTAGGAATCTAGGCCCGTGGTCCTGAGTGTGACCCCAGAGTGCACCAGCGGCTGCAGCACCATTTAGGAATTTGTTGGAAGTGCACATTCTCTGCTGAACCAGAAACTCTGTGGGTGGGGCCCAGTAGTATGTGTTTTTGAAAACCCCTACTCTCCTAACTCTTTTCTTCTGCCAACTCAAACATTCCTGATTGTTGCTAGTTTTTACTTGATCCCTATAATATCATTGATTATGTGCCCATTTTAAAGGAGGATTGTTGAGGAAACATAAAGGAATCTCCTTAAATTCCAAAGGCATTTCCCAGAGTTAAATGGCCTGTGTTATTAGTGTCTATTGCTTTTGTTCAGATTAAGTTCTGAAACAAAATTAAGATTCTCATCAAGCGTCGAGTTTATTAAAAGCTGTTTCGTTTGTTCAATGCTAATGTAAAATGTCTGATACCTGTAGAGGAAGTGCTTCATAAAAACATACACTTCTTAAGTGTTCCACTAGGAGAAGCATCGTGAAGCCCATGGGACGATAAGATTAAGCAAATAAGAATAGTTTTGTGAGTTCTTCTCAGTGTAAATGAGTGTGGTGGTGAAGAACACAGCTTGAAGGGGCTTCCATTGGTCAGAGTTCAGACAATTTGGGCATTAAGAAGAATGTTTGCATTTGGATGTAAAACACTGAATGTAAAAAACATTCAGTGTAAAACCCACGAGTCCAGGGATGAGGGACAGAAAAGGGGAAGGGCAGGGGAGGGAGAGAGGGAGAGAAACTCTTTCCACCATTGAAAATGACATTTATGCCAACTCCTTATTCTAAAAATTGTAAATTAAGGGAAAAGAATGAAATATTCACCCTCCCCTTTCATGAGAAACTGTAGTTCTTCTATGGTTGATAAGGGAAAGCACTGGTTTACAAAATGATACTAGCAAATAAAATACAGAAGGAAACATAGAATATCAGAATTTGCACCCTGTAGCGAAATGATTCAGGCAAGGGTGGTCATTGGAAGGCAAAACCATGAGCTAAAGGGGTGTGAGGAACACAGTGATCTTGCAGTGTTGATGAATACTCCACACATCACTTGCAAAGGGAAAGTGTGTCTTTACAGCAGTGGTCACCACCTTAACTAAGTTGTCAAACTCAGCACCATGAGTGGTAGGATGGCCTGGTCAGCACACACCTAATCTTGATGTCGTGTTACATGGAGACACGGCGTCCCCAAGGAGTAGTTTTGCCAAAAATGTTTAACCTGATTCTAATCAGGTTTACCGAAAGTACAAGGGATAGAGAGATAAATTAATGTACACTAGGGGGAAATAATTAGATAAATCCAAAATGTGGGACATTCTCAAGATAATTGGTCTGTCTGATCTCTTTAGAAAATCATTGTCATGAAAAACAAAATTGCCAGTGGGCTGTGTAAGACACTGATGAAGCAGCCACATGCAGGGCATAAATCCTGATTGGATTTGGATTGAAAGTTGTAACTTCTATGAAAGAGAGTTGGGGTCAGTTGTGAAGATCTGAATTATGGCCTGGGTATCAGATTACGTTAGGAACTTCTTATTAATGTCTTAGGTGTGAAAATGGTATTTGGGTTGTGTTACTCGAACGCCTTTATTCTTGGGAGATGCTTACTAAATTTTCAGCATGGAATTGTCAAGATATCTGCAAATCACTTTCACATAGTTTCATAAGAAATAAAAGTTGAGTGGGGCGCCTGGGTGGCTCAGTCGGTTAAGCGTCCGACTTCAGCTCAGGTCACGATCTCGTGGTCCGTGAGTTTGAGCCCCACGTTAGGCTCTGGGCTGATGACTCAGAGCCTGGAGCCCGCTTCTGATTCTGTGTCTCCCTCTCTCTCTGCCCCTCTCCCGTTCATGCTCTGTCTCTCTCTCTGTCTCAAAAATAAATAAAACATTAAAAAAAAATTAAAAAAAAAAAAGAAAAAGAAGTTGAGTATACAGTGTAAGCGAATTTGGCAAAATGTTAACAAGTAGAAACTAAATAGTAGTCATATGAGTTTTCAGTTCATATTTGAAATATGTTTGAAAATTTTGTCAAACAACAAAAAAGGGCAGCTTGGATTCAGATATTGAATGTGTCAAGGCATAGCCTTGGGTTAAGTCTCTTATTTAATGTTTCTCAGGGTCCATGTCTATAAGTTGGATGTAATAATAATACCACAAAGTGTTGTTGAGGTTACTAAGTGACAAAATTAAGCATATGAAACGTGTCGCTGTAGTACACAGCATATAAGTGCCTTATACCAACTAAATGCTGAATAAATATTAGTATTTGTGATGATGGTGGTGACTCTAAGAATGACTATCTCAGTTCCTGATTCAGCAGAAAGAACGGTGGTTCATGTTTGAGGATAACTTGACTCAGGAAAGGGGCGGATTCCCAGAAAATTTTGCATGCAGTTCCTGAGATTTCTAGCTCATCTCTGCATTCCTGTTTGAGAGTGCCTTATGTAAAATTTCTTATCTAGAAACCTAGGTGGTGTTTAAGAATACCTTATCTAGAAATCTGTTGATATCTCAGTATTATGCTCTGATCTGGAGAAAAATTCAGTGGATTTAAAAGAAAGACTTACAAAGAAGTGAATGAAATGCTGGCCTGAGAGAGTTCGCTTTTGTAACCAACGTGTAGCCAGATGAACATGTCTCAGTTAATTTGGTTGTCTTCAGAAAAGACATCTTAGAACACTATGCATGTATTGAGCCTATTGTTTAAAAGATCCTCCTTAAGAATTTGCTTCAGAGTCTTAAAATGAGTTCATTTTTAGAAACATCCAACGTTTTCTATTGCTTATACTGATATTATGAAGTGGGTGATTAAAATGGATTATTCATTTTGGATCACAGAGGTATATGACAAGGAAGTGGTGGGATGTTTTTTGCCCCTCTTTGTGGCCCACGGTGCTGTTGGAAATTTCAAAGGAAGAGTTTCAAAAGTAGTTCAGTTTGTTCAAACTTTCCGACTCCTAAACCATTGTCAGTACTAGTGACTATCCCTTATTTTACCTGCTTGGGTGTGTTGGATGTATTTTAACCGGGACTGTACCTATAGTCAGTGTCCCAAAGGTTAAATGTTTGAGCTTACACAACTGTGGACTTGTTTCAGATGTTTTGTGTTAAAAGTGCAGTGGTAGCATCGCCAAAAATTGATAAATGGCAGTAAATCCCTACTGGTTAATAGTAAATCCCTAATAGGATCAATGAATGAAGGAGTGTTAGATGAAAATATTAAAGAGTGAACCACATAAATTAGATTTCTTCAGTCATAAGTCAAATGGAGGGACATCCTTCAGTAATGGTGAGTAGTGAGGATTTGGGGAGGGCTTTTTGCATAGGGAATTTGCATAGGGGCTTGTTCCTAGAGCAGAGTTCTTAAGAACAACTGTATACAAGAGGTCAAAGTTGGGGAAGATCAAAAATCCCACGAGGGCAGGAAACGTGTGTGTCATTCAACAGTAATTACTGGATGTGCTGCCTCATGGGTGTGCAGTAAATATTTATTGAATAAGTGAAAATGTTGAGTAGGTGAATCAAAGAATGAGTGGGGATGATGATACCCAGGGCAAAGCAGCCTGTAGTGTTTGCCAGCTGACCTAGTTGCAGAGTAACAGGTGGAAGTTTATATTTTAGATTCCCTTAGAGGCCAGTTTCCAAGATGTTTCATTTCTCAGTGAAGGAACCTTGTGAGGGGTTATTAGTTCAAATGATGGTCAGTTTGTGCAGCGGAACTGCAAAGTAAGTATGTGTGTGTGTCCATTTTTGAGATGAGGAAACTGAGATTCAGAGATTTCAAGTAATTTACATACAATTTTCACAACCAAGAAGATCATAAGATCTCAATCTGGGTCTTTCAACTCTTGAATACAATTTTCTTTTTTATGTCATCAATCAGTGCTGGAAACAGTTTAGCTTTGGAAGTGTTTTATTAAATTGTGTCTTTGTTTCATTTTAGAGTGATTAATTATTGAACACAAAGAGATAAATAAATCAGGAAAAATTCACGTATCGGCCAATCCCTTTTGCTATACTTGTTCTGCTGGTCATCATTTGGTTGATTGAATAATGAAAAGGATAAAGCTAACTGAGTAGAATAACTTGTGATTCTGCACCTGCCCCCCCAAAACCTCCATTCTACTTAATGGGCTGCAGTTATTGGAAAGAACTAGAAATCCCAGTTAATCTTAATGTAGTTTGTTATTTAAGAGAGGAGATATTTCAGATTAAATTAGCCCTTCCTTTGCATTGTACTGCTGGAGACAGTTTTCATTTTGCCCACCCAGCCCTTATGTGACTATTGCTATAAAGGAAACCAATCTTATTACTGAAAAGTGAATGAAAGAAATTAGACAGACACACACAAACAAACCCAAAATGTGTCTAAGGAGGATGTGGTCTTACAGCTTTCAGTCATTCAGGGAAGCATGTGGCAGAGATGGGTTATGCAGATAAAACTGTCATGGTTTTCAGAAGTCAAGACAGCAGAGAGGAAACATGACAGACACTGGAAAGAGACCCTCTCTCAGATGATGAGTAATATATATTTTATACTCCTATTAATATTTCATTGGAGAGAAGGTCAAAATCTACATTTAAATGGAAATATTTAAAAAGCAGAAGCATAATATTTGACTAAGTGAAACACTCAGGGTTTCTCAAGAACACAAGCTGTACCCCTGGGACTTCAGCCCTCCAGATCTGTTGTTTGTTAGAGCATGCTGGAATGTTTGAATCGCTTTAGTCTTGCGGGTAGATCTTAACCCTGGAATTTGGGAATCTTACTTCCCCCACTCCTCTCCCATTTGACCCAGAATTGTGTTACATATTATATAACATCATGACCTGTGTGCATGGCCTCACTCAGTCCTATAAAGTTACCTAAGTCTCTAGAAACTCATTTTGCCCATCCTGTGAAACAGATATAATAGGACTGTGGAAATGGGCACAAACAGGATGCTTTCAGTTATAAGTAATGGAAATCCTAACTAACAAAGAGTCAGGAACAGGAGGCCCCAGGATTGATTCAGAGACTCAAAAATGCAAGCTGTGTTCATCTTTTCATTTCCGTTTGCCATTAATGGTAGGTTAGATTTCACCTTTAGGCCTGTGACCTCATGGTTATAGGACGACTGCCATAATTCCAAGAATAATGCCTTTACAGCATTCGAAACAAGCAGGAAGGACACAGTAGCAAAAGAATCTTCTTGGTACATGTTCCTCTGTTATCAGGGAGGAAGAGTTCCCCAAAAGGATTTGTCCTTACATCTCACTGACCAGACTTGGGTCCCATTACTAGCAAATCCTCCCCATCTCCAGTTACTGGTAAAGAGAACATCAACATGACTGTGATTTGCTTAGAGCACTCATGTTTGACATCTTAAGGCTGGGCACATTGCCTCCTTCTCAAGCTCAGGGCTCTCTCATTAGCAAAGAAGAGGGGGAATGGGTGTTGTCTGCCACACTGATACTCTTGTGTGAGCTTTTGAGTGTGAAATGAAAGTGCACACAAGCCTGATTTCCCTGGGTGTTTAGTGCATTCTTAGTTTGTAAGTGACCGCGATGGCATGAATCAGAAGCCATCTGGAAAAGGAAAATTGATCATTTTGGCTTATTCCTAGAGAAGTGACAGCAGGGAGGAGTGTCTGCAAAAGAAGGGAGGGTCCAGCTCTCTAAAGTCGTGCTGGTGAACTAGCACCACAATGGGAGGACCAGTGCCAATCCTGGATGGAACTGGAAGTGAGCTGAGGTCGCCCAGTGCTCCCAGATTCCTCTTCTGTAGCTCTTCTTCTCCATTTTCCACCAATCCCATCAGAGGCAGCTGGTGATGTAGTTGCTACACCTACTGGGGTTCATGAAGCCTGGTGTGGTTCTATTCTGACACTGTGGACAGTTTGGTTCTCGGCAGGCACTTGAGGAAAAAAATAAATGGCATACAATTCCTGTTTGTAAGAGTACCGTGACGAGGACCCTCACTCGTCTGGGTCCCTCTTGCCTCTTGACAGTCCGAGGGTTTAGACCAAATGATCACTTCCACCCCTTCTCACTCTCGTTTTGTCATCTCTTTCAAGGTTGTTGGGGATTATTTTTTTTGTCAGTGGCTTTTGCCAAAAATGTCCGTATGTTCTGTTTGTAGGCATACAGTTACTCGCAAAGCTTGCCACTGTCAGTCAGGTGAGGTCTGAGAGTGCAGAGAAAAGAGATGGTTGATCACTCCATGATTATTCTGGACCGCACAACTCTCTTCATGCAAGCCAAGATCTCATTAGCCTTTTTGGCAATCTCATTACTCTGCGGCTTTTATTGGGTTTACAGTCAGCTGAAATTTCTAAGAACAGTATTTGGAAGGTGACTTTGCAGAGGCTGGGGTGCTGGACTTCTCTTGTTATTTTTTTCCTTGGTTTTGTACCTGGCAGTGGGCCCAGAATCTGTGATATTGATAATAAATATTAACATCTTTTGAGCTCTCAGTGTATGCCAGGTACTATGGTAAGCACTTTGTAGGCATTATTTCATTTGATCTCCATAGCGGCTTCTGATCTAGGCTTTATTAATTCCCATTTTACAGGTGAGGAAACAATATTGGGGCTAAGTAATTTGTGCAACACGGTATGCTTAGAGAGTGGTTGAGGCAAGACTAAAATCTAGGCAGTTGGGCTGCAGAGCTTACGTTCTTAATCTTGCAGTGAAACTTCGGATGGTTTTGTGTTTCTCTCACTGTCCCCCTTTCTCCCCTTCTCCCATCTAGTACTTGTATAGTTGCTTTGAAATATTGTTTTCTGTCTTATTATTCACATTGGCTTATTAGAACATACTATGTAGAGATGAAAAAGTTATAAAATACCAGACCCTTAGAACAAGGCTTCATTTGTTCATGTGTTTGTTCATTCACTCATTCTTTAATTCACGACTGAGTCCCTGAGGTGTCAGACTGAGTGTTGGGGGTCCGGAGAGGAACGAGTCCTGGTGTCCTGCCTTTGAGGAGTTCACAGTGCTGTGTGGTAAAAGCAGGTTCCTTCATTGATCGCGGGTCACGGTGAAGACTGCACTTCGTTGTAAACGTGGTGAGTTCAGAGCGTAGCATCTGTTCTGCCTCACCAAAGCCTCTAAAGCAGGACTCATCTTTGAGCCCTGGTACCCGTACATCTCTGGGGGTCTCTGTGGCCTTCCTCAATCTGCCCCACGTCAGTGACCTACTTTTCCCTTCCCTCAGATTGATTTGTTGTTCAAAAGGCTGGTGCTCCTAGGAGTGGGGACCTATGAACTTACTTTGATACAGGAGAATAAAAGACCACAGTCCGCCTTTGCTGGGGTCATACTTTGTGAAGGGGGCAAGGGTAGAAAACTGAGCAAAAGACACGTCGGTGTGAGAGCAAGGAGGGAGCCACAGACGAAGGATGAGGACAGAGAAGGGGAAGCTGGAGGGCTCCAAGCTTGCCAAGACCTGACTCAGCACCTCATCTCTAGTGTCTAAAAACAGCCCTGCTCCTGCCCTGTTCCTACCCAAGTACCACATAGTCCTCTTCCCAGTTCCTTCCCTCGGTTTCCTCCGAGGACCTTTCTCCTCCTACTAGATTCATTTTGGGCAGTAGTAGTGGGGAAGGGAGATGGAAACTTCTGATTCCATGTGGAGAGAAACTGAGGCACAGTATCTTTTCTTCTAAGCCTGTAGGGACTTGTCAGAGTGTCGTCATTGGTCCCGTGGCGTGCTGTATGCCACAAGTTCCCTCACAGGGATGGGCTTCTGCACCCTTCCTCACCATCCATGCTTGGTTCTTTTTACCTGAGAATGGCAGCTCCCATCCAAGGGAAGCAGCTCCTTCTAACAGAAGGGAAGCCGATTGCAGTCTGCACTGCGTTGCCCCTACCCGTAACCCCATTAAGGGGTTGTAAATAGTACTATAATGATGTCTCAGTCATTTGTTTTGATGTATCCGAGCTTTTAATAAATCAGCCACAGCTTGCTTAATAGGAATATGAGAGCAGAGTGCGTTGCTGCCAGCAGCTGCTAGTAAATTATAAAGCATTCATCTGTTTTACAAGGGAATTAAATGTTTGTTCTCTTTTAAGGGCTTGTGACTAAACAAGGGCAAGGAGGGGGTGTGCAGAGGCTCGCCTGACGCCCATGCCCTCTCAAGTGCAGTAACAGTCACAGGTACCTAGGGGAAACACCTGTAACCAGAGCCATGTGAATTACAGTGCCCCCAGGTAAACCCTGTCATTATCGGTTGCCACTTCATGTGCATCTCCAAAGCAATATTTATTGGATTACATTTTTCTTCCACTTCAAAGGATTCTGTGAAATACAAGTCCCATTTCCCCCACCTCCCGCCTTTTATCTTAAGACTGTCTAGGGAAGGAGCATTAGATAAACCATATATCCAGCATGACTGACGTTCAATTGTCTGCAAAATTGAGTTAGCCTATTTTATTTGACTTTTATGCTTACATTTGAAGTGGACCTTTTTCTCCTCTTTTCGACATCATTGGCTTTATCTGTCAAATATTTGTGAGAGGGGAGGCATCAGAATCCATGCCTTTGCTATCAGGTAAAAACATGGGGTCTAGGTCACCAGGGTTCAAGAACTATTTGTGACTTTTGACAAGTTGTGTAGGCTACTTGAATCTGTTGCATTATTTTTTGTTACTTAAAAATCTTCAATTACAGGTTCACAGGAAGTTGTAAAGATAGTCCAGAGAGATCCAGGGTACCCTTTGCCCAGTACAATGAGTATGAATTGTTTTTATGTCCTTCTGTGCGTGTGTAGATTTGTGTAATCACTACTGCAGTAAAGATACAGAACTATTTCACCAGGGTGGCTCAGTCAGTTAAGCATCTGACCCTTGATTTCCATTCAGGTCATGATCTTCCAGTTCATGGGTTCGAGTCCCACATTGGGCTCTGTGCTGACAGCACGGAGCCTGCTTGGGTTTTTCTGTCTTCCTTTTTCTCTGCCTCTCTCCTGCTCATGCTTTGTCTCTTTCAAAAATAAATAAACATCAAAAAAAAAAAAAAAGAAAGGATATAGAACTGTTCTATCATCATAAAATTCTCCCTCGTGGTACCCCTTTATAAGTACCTTCATCCTGCCCACCCCCTTATCTCCTGTGAAGGATAAATGTGTTTTCCATCTCTATAATTTTGTTATTTCAAAAATATTACCTAAATGGAATCATGCAATATGTGACCTTTTGAGATTATTTCCCCTTTTGTGCAGCATAATGACCTTGAAATCCATTCAAGTTGTTGCCTGTGCCAACCATAGTTAATACTTTTTTTATTGCTTAGTAGTAGTTCATGATATGGATATACCACAGTTGGTTCAACCATTCACGTATGAGGGGCATTTTGATTGTTTCCAGTTTGGGGCTGTTACAGATAAAGCTGCTAAGAATAGTTATTTACAGATTTTTGTGTGGACAACAGTTTTCATTTCTCTGTGTGATAAGTGCCCAGAATTGCAATTGCCAGGTCATATGGTAAGTGTATGTTTACTATAAAAAAAAAAAAAGATGCCTGACTGTTTCAGAGTGATTGTACCATTGTTCATTCCCACCAACAGTGTGTAGGAGACAGGTTATCAGCATCCTTCTTGTAGATGTTCTCTGTCAAGTTGAGGGAATTTTTGTCTTCTATTTTCATAAGTGTGTTTTGAATTTTGTCAAATGCTTTTTTTGTATCAGTTGATATGTTAACGTATTTCTTTTTTTGTTTGGTTGAATTTTTTAGTCTATTGGTATGATGGATTACATTGATTGATTTTCAGATATTGAACCAGTCTTGCATCCCTGGAGTAAACCCTAATTTCATGATACAGAATTCTTCCTACATGTTGGTAGATTTTATGTGCTAATATTTTATTAAGAACATTTGTGTCTGTATTCATGAAGGATAGTGGTCTGTGATGTTATTTTTTGTACATCTCTATCTGGATTTGGTATCAGGGTAATGCTACAGCTTCATAAAATGGAATGGGAAGTATGTGCTTGCCTTCTTTTCTAACGTAGGCATTTGTTGTTACAAGTTTTCCCTGAACACCACTTGAGCTTCCGTAAATTTGATGTTGTATTTCATTCAGTTTAGGGCATCGTTTAATGTTCTTTGAGCCTTCCTCTTTGACTATGGATTATTTACAAGTGTGTTCTTTAGTTTCCTAAACTAAAGGTTTTTCTCTTATCTTTCTGTAGTTTATTTCTACTTTGCTTCTATTGGGATCAGAAAACACACTCTGTATGATTTCAGTTCTTTCAATTACAAAAAATTACATTTTTGTAGTAAAGCCCAGGATATTTTTTCCTGTGGTCATTTGAAAAAAATGTGTATTCTGCTTCATCTAGTGAAGTATTCTATAAATGTCAGTTAGATCCTGCTGTTAGTTGATGGTGGTGTTGAATTCTTTTACTTCCTTGGGGGATTTTCTATCTAGTTGCTCTATCAGTTGTTGAGAAAGGGATGTTTTAGTATACAACTATAATTGTGTGTCTTTTTCTCTTTTCAGTTCTGTCAGTTTTGCTTCGCATTTTAACAACACTTTTGTTTGGCACATACACACTTAGGATTCTTTTCTTAGGGTGGAATGACCTATGTGTCATGGAATATCCTTCTTTGTTCCTATTAATTTTCTATGTTCTGAAATCTACTTTATTTGATATTAATTCTTGCTTTCTTCTGGTTACTGTCTTCATGGTATATCTTTGCCATGATTTTATTTTCTATCTGTCTTTATCATTACATTAAAATGAACTTATTAGGGATATCATTAGGTAGTTGGGTGATTTTTTTTTCCTTCTACCAGTCTTTGGATTGGTGTATTTAGATGATTTACATTTAATATAATTATTCATATATTAGGCCTGCCTGTTTTATTTTTTGTTTGTTGTCTCTGATTTTTATTTCTTTTTCCTAACTTACTGTAAGATACTTGATCATTTTTCAGAATTTCAGTTTGATTTCTTATAGTGTTTTTGAGTGTATCTCTTTAATAGATTAAAAAAAAATTTTAACGTTTCTTTGTTTTGGAGAGAGAGAATGAGAGAGTGAGCACAATCGAGCATGAGTGGGGAGGGTGGGCAGAGAGAGAGGGAGACACAGAATCTGAAGCAGGTTCCAGGCTCCAAGCTGTCAGCACAGAGCCCAATGCAGGGCTTAAACCCACGAACCACGAGATCATGACCTGAGCTGAAGTTGAATGCTTAACCAACTGAGCCACCCAGGTACCCCTTGATAGATTTTTTTAGTAGGTATCCTAGTGTCATATTTTATGCACGTAACTTCTCACTATCTATTGTCGTGATATTTTACCAATTTATGTGAAGTATAGACTTTTATCATCTCTCATGTAAAAGATAATTATTTTAAATATTTTTTGTATATATTGAGCACTATGTTTGACAGTGTTATAAGTTGTGCTTGAGTAGTATTCAAACATAATTTTAGAAAATTTAAGAATAGAAGGAAAATTGGGGCAGCTGGGTGGCTCAGTTGGTTGAACCTCTGACTTCAGCTCAGATCATGATGTCACAGTTTGTGAGTTTGAGCCCCATGTCGGGCTCTGTGCTGACAGCTTGGGGCCTGGAACCTGCTTCAGATTCTGTGTCTCCCTCTCTTTCTGCCACTCCCCCAACTTAAGCTGTGTGTCTCTCTCTTTCCCTCTCAAAAATAAACAAACATTAAAAAAAAAAGAATAGAAGGACAATTTATTCTATTTACCCATATTTTTGTTCTTTCTGTTGTTTTTTCTTCCTAATGTTTCAAAATTTTCTTTCTATTTGGAAAATTTACTTTTGCAATTCTTGAAGGGCATACTTACATATGAAAATTTTTGTTAGTTTTCCTTCATCTGAGAACGTCTTGATTTCCCGAAGGCAGTTTTGCTGGATATAGAATTTTGGGTTGATAGTTCTTTTATTTGAGTCATTGAAAAATGTTTTGGCACTTTTCCTTCTGACCTTTACAGTTTCAGATGAAAAGTAATCTACTTTCATTCAAATTGTTTTTTTCCTACTCTGTGTAGTGCATTATTTCTTTCTGGATATTTTCAGGATCTTTGTCTTTTAGCTTTCAGGAGTTGGACGATGATGTGTCTTAGTGTAAATTTTTTTGTTTTGTTTTGTTTTGTTTTTCCTGTTTGGGGATCTCTCATATTCTTGAATCTGTAGGTTTATGTCTCTTGCCAAATTTGGGACATTTTTAGCCATTATTTCTTTGGAACTATTTTTAGCTCCACTGTCTTTCTCTGTTCTTTCTGTGGCTCAGAAGATTAGAATGTTAGATCCTTTTTTTTTTTTCTAACAGTCCTACATTTCCCTGAAACTCTGTTTTTTAAAATTTCTAATCCTTTTGGTTTTATTTTATTATATATACTTTTAGTTTTTTTTATTATTTGGGAAGATATACTTGGTATCAAAATTTTACCATTTTAGTCATTTTAAATGTACAATTCAATAGCATTAAATATATTTAAATATAGTGAGTGTTTTGCAGCCATCACTACTATTTATTTTCCAAACATTTTCATCACCCCAAGCAGCAACTCTGTACCTATTAAGTAATAATTCCCCTTTCCCCAGCTCTTCAGCCCCCAGTATCCTGTATTAATTCACTTTCTGTTCCTGTGATTTGCCTTTTGTAGATATTTTATAGGAGTAGAATCATACATTCCCATATAATTCCCTTAGCATGACGTTTTTTCCAGTGTTTATCCCTATTATAGCATGCATCATACATTGATTCCTTTTTAAGTCTGAATAATAGTCCATTGCATGTATATACCAGCTTTTGTTTATCCTTTCATCTGTTGATGAACACTTGGGTTATTTCCACCTTTTGGCTACCGTAAATAATGCTGCTAAGAACATGAGCATATAAACATTTGTTTATCTCCCTGCTTCTTTTTGGTTATAGGTAGGGGTGAAATTGCTGGGTCATGTGGCCATTGGTTATTTAACTTTTTGAGTAACTGACAAACTTTGTTATGGTTTGTGTGTGTGTTTTTAAATCTCTTTTGTTCAGATTTCTGTTGTTTTATCCTGCTCATTGATTGGTTCTTTCCTCTGTCCTCTCCATTCTTCTGTTGAGTTTATCCTTGGGTATTTTATTTTACTTACTATATTTTTGAGTTCTGAAATTTCCATTTGGCTCTTTATATCTTCTGCTTCTTTTTTGGGACTTTCTTCTTTCTCATTTATTGTTAAGTGTGTTTATGATTGCTCGTGGAAGTACATTCACCATGGCTGTTTGTAAATCCTTGTTAGGCAATTCTAAAATCCGCCAGCTCACTGTTAGCACCTGTTACTAGTCTTTTCTTATTTAAACTGAAATTTTTGGCATTTGATATGATGAGTGACTTATGAATCATGGACATTTTGGATATTATGGGACTTTTATTTAAACCTGTGTTTTATTAGACGGTCTCTGGCACTGCTCAGGTGGGGGAAGTGAGGTGCGACCTTATTACTAGTGGGTGTGGGTAGGAGTTCAGCCTTCTCATTTGGCTCTTGCTGATACCACCTCAGCTGGGGAAGGTGCTGCTCCCCACGTGGCCTCTGTTGATAACCTGTGGGGTGGGGATGTTGAAAAATTGATGAGTGAGTGGTGAAAATCCTGACTCTCCTTTAAACCCCCTCTGACACCACCCCAGTGAGGGGAGGGATGCCTGGTTGGGGTGGAAGTCTAAACTACACTGACTTGGTTGCGGGGGGGGGGGGGGGGAGGTGGTAGTGGTTTGTTCTCACCAGGCAGTGTTCTCTGCCCCCCAGAGAACTGTGGTGTCACAGTGGGGGATGGGAGGTAGAAGGAATTGTAGCATAGATAGAAGTCTGGGCTCTCTTCCTGTGGGTGGGGTTGGATCACAGTTGTGGTGTTTTTTTTTTTTTTTTTTTTTTTTTACTGGTATTTGGCTGCAGTAAAGCATTATCTAAATGTTTTCTGTCTTGCTAGTCTGCATCTTTCATGGTACTTTGGCCAGAGACAGCAGGCTTTTCTCAGGATTTGTTTTGTCTGTGTCTGTTGATGTTCTGGGTTCCCAGTTTCTTTGGTGCTTAGTCTGGAATTTGCAAGGCAAAAAGAAAGCCCAGGGAACTTACCATTTTGACTTTCCTTGTGTCCCAAGGCCCCTAGCCATTCTGCCTTTTCTCTCTGTCTTCCATAGTCTTCTTTTATGTTTGCTTTAATATGTAATATCTAGGGCTTTTCACTGTACCTACCAGAGGTAGTAGGTAAAAGTACATCTATTCCATTTTTCTGGAACTATTTAGTTAAAAAATATTAAATTACTATTAATATTTTATTATTGATAATAGATATTTCAGTTGATAATAAGTTAGATATTTTATTGATAATAAATTAGATATTTCAATTCTATTTGGACATCAGTTATTCCTAAGCAGCATATGGAAGTCATCTGGCTCTAGAGCAAGAGTTACATGTTTTATGAAATTCCCACAAAGCAATGATAATCCACGCAGTCTCTCTTTTTCTTCCTGACACCACCCTGCCCAGCCTTCCCTCTCTCTCCTGCATATTCCATACAGAGATTTTACTCAAACTTGTGGTTTTCAGTTGGAAAACCTTAATATCAAGTGTAAATACTGAACCATTTATTTAGCATCTTGTAATTACCAGGCACTGTGCTAAGTGCCTTTCAGTGATTTTCCAAATTCATCCTAGTAGGTACTGTTATCTCTTTTTGCAGCTGAAGAAATAGAGGCTTAGGGAAGGCAGGTATTTGCTAAAGTCACTTAGCTCCCAAGTGGCGGAGCTGGAATTTGAACACAGGTCTCTTAGAGTTTTAAAGCGCACGCTCTTAGCCTCTGCATTCTACTTCTTCCCCCTACTTTCTCTCGTACTTCATCAAGCTGAACTCTTTCAAGCTGTCTGTTCTGTTGAGTAAGGCCTAGTCAAAATTCTTACGCATTTTATTGTTTTTGTTTGTTTGTTTCAACAAAAGGGAAGAAGATCTTCCCTAGATTTTATCCACTGTTACTGTCTCATAATGCCATAGTGGTTTTATCTGCAAGTGTGTTTGGGTGCTTCTTAACGTTTCTGGTAAAATATAAGATGTGATGAAGGGACTGTATTGCCCCAATTGATTCATCTTTAGTGTCACTTTAATTTTATTTCTGAAAGATAAAGTAGTTATTTTTTCTCACCTCTCTGTTGGAGAGTGATTGAGTGATTTATTCGGCAATTATTTATTGAGTGGCTATTGTTTGATAATCACAGTGATAGATGGGGGGGGGGTTATTCAGCAACAATGTGTTTCTTTGTTCTTGAAATTGCTCTGTGACTTTAGCTATATCTTTCTTAGGAATCTTTCAATTTCTAAGCCATCAATAAGATTTTTTTTCTTAATTTTTAGAGGGCGGTCCTCTAGAAAGCATGTGTGTTGGTGAGAAAGAAAGATTTTGGCTTAATATTTAGGAAGATACCGATTCTTCTCAAATTAGGTACACCTGTGTCTCTGGTTTATTTTTCAATGCAAATAGAGACATTCTAGACAACTGTTTGCCTCTCAAGTCCATGACTGTGAACATGTAGCAAACAGCCTTGGGAGGTCTACTGCCTTTCTTTGGAGCAAAGAGCAGTTTCCTGAAACTCAGGGCATTTCTCCTGGAAGGGCCCTTCGTGTGCAGGTGTCCTCTGGCCCATTTTGCCGCACCCTTGGGAGTTGGGGCTCATGGAACCAGCATACAACCTGCTGGGATTCTGGCTCCTGTAGTTGTTGTCAGTAATAAACTGTCCTCCATCTCTGATCTGGGAGTTCCATATTTTCTGCCAGCATCCATGGAACTATGGAGCCCATCACGTGCCTGATCTACCTTGTCTGTGTAAAGTAAAGCTTCCCCTGAAGAGGAAAAAAACCTGGCTTCAAAAACAAATCCAAGATTACAGCTCACGAGTAAGCTAAGTACTAAACTAGTCTTGCAATTGTGGAATTAGTATTTTCTATGTCATCGCTATGGAATCGTAGAATCTTATTATTAGATTGGCCCTTAGGGGGGATGCATTTACCCAAACCACTCCTTTTATAGATAAGAAGCCTTAAACCTGGAGAGGTGGGGTGACTTCTGTCAGCTTTCTGTGATAGATTCAAGACTAGAACTCTGCCTTCTAACTTGAAATCCTGGGACCTTTTTATCACATCTCCTGGGATTCATACTAATGATATTTTTTGTTGTTGTCTGATGGGACGGTAAGAACAATAGCAGTATTGTTTCATCATAATCGCATATGCATCCAAGATTCTTCCTTCACAGCGTTTCACTTTTCTCCTCTCTGGGTGTAGATTGAACCATGTAAAGATTTAAATTGTTTAATTAATCCACATCAGTTTGTTTCTGAGACTTCAAATGTTGGTCATAGTCTATGTAACTGCCAGACTTCCAATGAATGCCTCAGAATTTTGGTTTTATTTTTCATTAAAGGAAACAGAAGGGCTGAGATTTATGGGCTGTTGCTGTGATGGCCCTTCACTGGGTCTCCACCCTCTGCTTTTTTTTTTTTTTTTTTTTTTTTTTTAAATTTTTTTTTTCAACTTTTATTTATTTTTTTGGGACAGAGAGAGACAGAGCATGAACGGGGGGAGGGGCAGAGAGAGAGGGAGACACAGAATCAGAAACAGGCTCCAGGCTCTGAGCCATCAGCCCAGAGCCTGACGCGGGGCTCGAACTCACGGACCGCGAGATCGTGACCTGGCTGAAGTCGGACGCTTAACCGACTGCGCCACCCAGGCGCCCCTCCACCCTCTGCTTTTTCGCTCTCAATAACTTGTTAGCCAGCTTCTGCTGTAGGTCATCAGGGATAGAGAGTTCTGGGGGCCCTTGTTTGGCTCATTTCACTGTGGGATGGCTTTCATCTTAAAAAAATATCCCTCCCTTGGATTGAGACACAATTAGCTTGTTTGTGGCTTTCCCAGTGTTCTTCTGAGCGAACGGAATAAATAGAATTTCTCTATGTTTTCTGTCTAAATGTTCCAGATTGTTGGGGCCATTTCTCACTTCTTGGATTTTAGATAATTCGTTATTCTGTATCCTTAATTTTCTTGATGGCCCTCCTAATGTGAGCCATAACAGTTACGATGGACTCTTCAGAAATAGGCCAACTCCCAAGGAGGCAAGCTGGGCTCCCCTGCCCAGAGCCCACTCGTGGGGCTCTCTTCCTCAGCTTGGACCCCACTAGTGGGGAAGTGATCCCTAAGGTTTGGGGCCTGGGAGCTGGGCTTTAAGAAGCACACTTTAATATGTCCTCTCCTCAGTTTTTAGCTGGTCTCTTTCATCTTTATTATGAAAGATTAGTGCCTTTAACTGCTTCTCCCTATTCCTGCCTTCTCCCCCCCGTGTGTCACCTCTGCACTGGCCACTCCTTTTCGTATTATGTAGGAGATCCTCCAGACCTCTGGGTTTCAGGTTTCGATTGACCTTCATCGTCTAGTTTTCTCATCTCATTACAGACCTGGGCTCAGTGCACTAACTAGTTACAAGGCCTTGTCAAGTCACTTAGTCACTTAACTACTCTCAGCCTCAGTGTTCTCATTTGGGCGATGAGTCACATCAAACCTAAAAAAATCAATGGACTCACATGTGGGACGGTGCTTTGTGAACAAAAAATATAATCTCTCGTTGCCGTAACCCTTGTTTCTCTAGAATATACAGTTGGACCAGCTGAGTGAGTGCTAGCCCTGGAATCTTCCATGGGTTCCCTTGGTGGTGTTGCCTTTGCCTGGTGGTGTACTGGGACATTTGTACATAGTGGACATGGACTTACAAGTATTTGAAATGCCCACATTTTTGTTCTTCAAGGAACTACTATTTCTCTTTAAAAAACTAGGCCTTTCATAGCTCCAGAGGAATGGATGGAGGAAGTATTTTTTTCTGATTAAATCAGTTCAGTGAGACTCTGTGCACATAGTAATCCTTAAGTCCTTTGCCTAGCTCCTTTGGCCCTAGGCACTTGGAATGATGGGTTTGAGAGGCAGACATGTGCAGTCTATTCAGACAAACACTGACAGGGCTCCTCCTCTCTTCCCCCAAGCTAAGCGGCCCCTTTGGAATGTCTAATGAAGCTCGTGCTCTTGCAGGCTGCTTCGAAACAAAGCAGGCGGCCCTGGAAATGAGCCCTAAGAGGTATTATTACTATATGTTGGTTTTTATTTGCCTGTTTTGACAGTGTTGTGCAAATGAGGGCCCTGCTGATACAGCCAAGTCACAGTGAGCTGTCTTTGCTGTCTTAACTTCTCCCTCACGGGTCTGGCGCTAGACCTGCCTGCCATACCTTCTTGGAGACAGTGAAAAGACAGAACACTGTCTTCTTACTGATAATAGGGCAGGTTATCACTGCTTTTACTTAGGACTCTGAAGGGAGGAAGGTAGGGTCTTGGTGAGTGCTTGAAATTTTGTGTATTTATTGTCCTAAAGCTACAGGTCCTTAGTTTATTTTACAAAAGTTCTCATAGCATCCTGTGAGATGAAGGATGTAGTAGCTAAAGTAGATCTGATTTTTATAATGGCCACAGAAGTATATCCAATAATAAACATGGATGCTGTTTCTCAATGGTTGGGATTAAATTTGTACTTTTGGTCTACTGTTTGATATGTCTTGTAGGTGATGAATAGCACTGATGTGCTAAGGGATTTTCTTCTTAGTCTCTGATGCAGGGGAAGTCAGGCTACTAACTCCATCCAGCAAGCTCAGGAGTGCATTCTTGGCCAGTCCCAGGCCTACATATTGCCTTGTGCACAGTCTTGATGACAACTTAGGCATTTTCTTGATGCATTGAGCACAGGTATTAGAGGTGTGGGGTCTGATGCACCAGACTCCATTCTTCATCTGTCACCTCCTGCTCAGACCCCCAACCAGCCTTCTCACAGAAGTGGCCAAAACAAGGACCTAGTGTATGGATAGTCCGGTGCAAATTTGTCACCGCTTCCAGGAAATCGCGCAGAGTGCATGTCCTGCCTGTGTTTGATACAAAATACCATCTTTATTTGTTAAGGGTAGGAGAAGCTTTGTTGCTGCTGCCGTCAAGACAGTCACCTAAATAGTAGTGGATTGGGGGTGGGTTTTACAGTAATGGTTAAAAAAAATGAGGTTGGAGCTTAAAAGTTTCAATACTTTGTTGGATGTGTACTATGTTTCCAGTTAAGTCAGAGCTGAAAATCGCCTGTCCTGACTGTTGGAATAGTCACTTCCACTTAGTTTTCCTCTAAGTAGAAACTGGACTTGGTTGGACTTGGTTGGACTTAGTGACCTTCAAGGTCTTTTCTCTCTGGCATTCTGTTTCACTTCAGGGTAGGTCCTAAATTTTGTTTCAGTCATTAGGTTCAAATGCCTCCCCCGCTGAACTTCTTTATTCTGAGAATAGATGATGGACTTGTCCCTTCGCTCTCCTGCCTTCCCATGTGGTGCTCTGATGGAGCTAGCTAACAGAAGGGATGATGGCCAGTAGGTAATTCAGCCTTGAGGATGAGGGAGAGAGGTGAAGGCACAAACGGATGAGAACATCTGGGGTGCAGCCCTTGAATAAAAAAAGATTTCACAGAGTAAAAGCCTGGTCTGCCTTATTCTTTGAGGTCAAGAGGAATTGGTCTTGGTACCTATTTTAAGCCCTGCGTGGTCAGAAACTGAGTCTTAGATTTATCCTCTTTGCCCTGACAGTGCCTTGTATAGAACTGGACATCATGAAGGTACTAATTGTTTCTGCTTTACTTAACTTCCTGGAAATCATTGCCGTTGTCAAGTGAATAGGACTATTATTTTAAATATTATATAGAAAGGGTCCAAGCTTGCAGCTTCTTCATCATTCCAAATATTGTGTTCATTGAAGCAGAGAACCTTGTCAAGACAGTCATTACCAACATTTACAAAATGAGAGCAAAAGCTGTTAACAGCTGGATAAAAGTTGAGAATTTTGTGCTTTCAAAAGAAACAAAGGAGGTTTAAAAATATTTCAGTGGGAAATCTTTTCAGTGGAAGTCTTTCAAGACTTACTGAAAAATCTTTTAAACAGAAGCAGATCTAAAGAAGTCAGTAGAGGAAAGGAAGACCATGGATGTAAGAGCTTTATGTTGTGGACATATCCAAGTTCATTGTTGAAGTTAAAATAAAAAACTTAGCTTCCATGTATCCTGTTTTGCAGGATAATTTTCTTTTAATGCATCTGAAAACGGACCTGAGAGTTTGATGACGTGTCAGACAAGGTGACAAACTGAGAGGCTGTTTTAGTAACTAGAGGTCCTTCTTCTTAGATCCATATTCATCAATTAGTGGCTGTTGTCACTTCCATCCTCCTCTTTACCCAAAAGTAGGCATTAAACCTTCATCTTCTTTGGATGCCTGCTTCGTAGACTTAGAAGAACCAGAAGGCATGTAAACATGCCTGGTTAGTGTGCTGAAGAGTTTGTCATCAGCTAGTTGACTTCAAGAGCCAGTCAGGGGACACCTGAGTGGTTCATTTGGTTAAGTGTCCAACTCTTGATTTTGGCTCACTAGGTCACGATCTCACTGTGAGTTCGACCCCTGCATCAGGCTCTGTGCTGACAGTATGGAGCCTGCTTGGGATATTCTCTCTCTTGCTCTTTCTCTCCCTCCCTCTCTCTCTCTCTCTCTCTCTCTCTGTCTCCCTTTCCCCACCACCACCCCCCCCCCCCGAAAATAAATAAATAAACATGGAAAAAAAAAAAGAGAGAGTTGGTGAGCTGGGTTGTGCAGGAAAGTTGTTACTGGAAAATTCCACATCCAATACATGCTCTAATGTTACTCTGTTAAATTCTCTACCCTGTAAGCCTGTCAGGGCCAGAGTGAGGGAAAATCTTAGTGGAGTATCTGAACTCTAAATCATGGAGTTTGAAGGCTGGAAGTGAGTTTGAGGGTCTGAGGCGGGTCTCCCAAATTCACGTATATCCTGGGGTTAGACAGGTAGTGTGAGTGAGTGAGTTGGACAGGTGTAAGTAATGGGAGCAACAGGGGACTAGGAGGTGCTTGAATTCAGCAGTGCTAAAGAGCATTATCCTGCCTAACAAACAGTTCTAAGGGCTGATTCGCCTACCATTTTGGGGACCCCGGACCCTACATTTCAGGCTACCTATCTCCTTTTTCAGTATGATGACCTGACTACAGATAGGAAAAGGCACTTGTCCAAGGACAGACAGCTGGTGAGATGCAGAGCCTGACGCTTGGAGTCTCAGTGTGCCCGTCTTCCCTGCACCATGAAGGCATCTAAGTGATGAGGCAGGAGCACCCTGCTTGACCTTAGGGATTAAACATTTCTTCTTCTGAACCATTAATTTTGTTAGAGAGGTAACAGAATAAAAATGTGTGAATCTTAAGGGATAGCCTGATAAAATTTTATGTATGTGTACCTTTATGTCACTCTCAGCCAGATCACCCCAGGCCCTTTCCACCCCAACACACGCATCCTGATCACAATTTATCATGGAACTGAGGCGTTTCTACTTTGAGAGCTGGTCCATCTGTCACTGGCTCCATTTCTGCCCACACCGCTCCTTCCTCACTATTTCCTGCTTTAGATTCAGTTGTAAGGAGCTATAGCAAACACGGGCATGTTGCTTAAATTTTTCCTGCATAAATCCAACAGAATGTTGGATTTCTTTAGAGTGAGCACCCTCTGCCATTGCCTCAGCAGGAACCCCGTGCCAGCACCCCTAGTGTGCCTCCTTTCAGAGGGTCCTGAGCCTGCTGTGCTGCTTCTTGCCCTGTCAGTGCTTTATACAATACGTATTTAGGTCACATGACATTTGCCAGGATACTAATAATTACGATGCCACTTTTCCTTTGAAAGAACTTCAGAAGTTTATTTCATGATTTTGTTAAATCAAAGGCCCATATCTCTTTGCAGTGGGCATAGCACTCAAAACCCTGGTGATTGTGTCACTAAAAATATAACCGAGGCAACAGCCAAAACAAAACCCATCTCACAGGCAATGCAGCTTCATTTAAAAGGAAGAAAAAAAAAAAAGCTGGTTCCCAGGCTGAAGCTGTTAAGCAGATTTTTATGCAGGGCTTCAAGTTACTAAAAAAGCAGGACTCAATATGTCTTTCCCTTTGATTTGTAGGAGCTAGTGGGAAGCAGTGCTGCTACACCCCCCCCCCCCCCCCCCCCCCCCCGCCGAGTTTTACCATATTCTGAAAGCAATGCTTGAAGGACCTATAAATGGAGTTGGGCTGTCTCCTAGTGCAGGGATTAACACAGAATTGCAGGGGTGTGCTGCATGGTGGTTGGAAAACAGGAAGGATGCTATTCTCTTTTTTGGATGGACATTGTGCTGCTTTCTCTCGTCTGCGGATGTTTCCTATAAAGCAGTCTGTCACTTTGACAAATGCACACACTGTACCACCTCACAGTTATAAAGGTTAAGTAAGCATCTTGAGCAGTGCCCCACCGCTTTTGTACTTTCCTTAATGTCAGCTGATAAAGGATTATTGAAAAAAGCTTGCAAGGAGATAAAAGGCTTGCAGGTTGAGGTTGAACAATTGAAATTTTCTGTTCCCAGTGTAGTAAATTACCAATGACAGATTTAACGTTTGTTAATTATCAGAGCAAAGTACTAAGGATTGTTTTCTTTTGCCTAATTAATTACCTCATCTGGAGTGGAATGTTAATTCAGATAAATGATTATTTCTTAATACCTCTGAAGCTTTCCTGGGAGTCTCCTAGCATGCCAAGTCCTAAAGTTTGGCTTCCTTACTTTCTGAGGAAAGATTAGGATAAGAAGACCAACATGGCTACTCTCCTGGTCTTTTTCCATTTCAGAAGATGGCTGGATAACTTGTTTATTAGACTTTTGGAGGCAAGTCGGTTTGCTGTGTGTTATTTCGTAGAAGGTGAGTTGGCTTCCTTGAATTGTGTGCCTTATAATCAAGGTTTTTACTTAGTCTCGCATATGGTTCTGAATTTAACATTGGACACTCTTTTGAAAAAGACCTTTGGAAAACTCATTTTGGGGCTCCTGTAGTGGACATTAAAGATGGTGTCCTCTGGGAAGGGTGCTGTGTTTCCTTAACTCACTTTTCATCTGCAAGTCATGTTACCACCTCATGCTTACCATGGGAAAAAAATGTGTCCTTTAGAATTCAGAATCCTGGACACAGGTTTTTATTCTTCCTTGAACCCACGCTAACTCCTAATAGTTAAAAGAATCATATTCAGAAAGTGGTAAAGTCATGATTTTCATACACCTATTAAATGTACACATATCACAGGTTTTATTTAACTTTTTATTAAATGAGAGAACCAAGTGGATGTTACATCAGGTTCAAAGGAGAAGCCAAAGAATCAAATTTATATGGAGTAAAGGAATTGTGAAAAAAAAAAGTCAAAGGAACACAAAACTGACTTTTTCAGGGGGAGGGGCAGGGTTATTCTTCTAGAGGACAGACGTTATTTGCATATCTATGCACAGTTTATGGAGTTGTAAATAGCCTAGTTAAAGACAAAGGTACTTGCCCCTCTAGGAGTATCCTCCTCAGTGCTCCAGCTTCACCTGAAAGGAGGTCTGGTAATTCCTTCTGCTCATTTGGAGGTCAGAAGTTTCCCCTTAGACGGTTTTGCATGAGATTTTGGTCTTTTCTGTAGAATGTTACTGCCCCCTCAAAGTAGATTAGAGATAAATTACTTGATTTGTTTTTTCGTTCGAGAAGATTGCTTAAGGATCCCTGGGGAGAAGGACTGGTAGATCCGGGCCACTGGAGATGAGGTCTGGTGGCATGTAACCAGTCACTCTGTACTGTCTGCTCCTGTTAGGTTATGTACTTGAGTTATATGCACTCTTTGCTTCAAGATGTGAAAAGGCAGCAGGATTTTGTCTAAGATTATCTTGAGGGCAAAGTCTGGAGCCTGGTATTAAACGGATGGTCCTGTTTTGGTGGGGCCAGGCTCCGAGCTGTTTAAGAGGATGCTTGGAACAACGCCTCTGGATCTAGGAAGTTGTCTGTGAAGGGGCTTTTCAGACACTCTGCTCAGGGACAGCTCAGTCCTACCACATATATTCACTTGAGTCTTCCAAAGACGTGAGAGCTCTGGGGGTGTGTTGGGTGCTTCTGGATATATACGTACACGTATGCATGTACCTGTGTATGCACATATGCGTGTGAGTACATGTATGTATTTGTATAACTGTGTAAGGCAAAGGCTGGCTTTAGGGGGTCTGCACAGTTCAGTACTTGTGCATTTTTCCTCCTAAAACTCTATTGTGTCTATCAGATTCTCATGTTCTCAGAGACTTTTATGATTCCCCAAAAGTTTAAGAGCCATTGACAGAAATTATATCCTCAGTGATTATTCTGAATCTGTGTATTCTTGTGTGCATGACTTAAAAAAGAAAAAGTTTAGATTACGATTCCACCTAATTATAGTCTGCTGCAGTAGCCACAGCTGGATTGAGCCGTGTGGCAGCCTTGCCCCCGAGCTGGGAGGCAGGATGTGTGCCCTCCCATAGTGAGCCTGAGTGCACTGTGGGTGCGCTGACATGAAGCCCTGGGAAATAAAAAGCACTAAAATACCTTCTAGTCCAGTAGCCGCCTGGGGAGAAGCTGACCAAGAGACCTTTTGGCTTCTGCATTGTGTTGGGTGCTTGCGAGCCTGCAGCCCCGTGAGTCTGACTGACCACTGACTTGGGCCGTGGCTCCCATGCCAGGAAGAAGTACGGGGGTTGGGGGTTGGAGTGTGTTAGGTCCAAGTAAAAGAAATTACTGCCCCAGCTAGGCATTGCAGTTATTAGACCCAAGTACATCTTTCTGCCTTCAAACCAGGATTTAGAGCATATCAAGCAGGTGCCATGTCTCCAGTAACCCGTTTTGTTCCAGTATTGGGTAGCTTGCTGTGGGATTTTAAATTCAAATACTCCCACATTCACTTTGTTTAGGAAATAACTGTAATAGAGCAAATTGTTTCCTCCTCGTCCTCGTCCTCCTTCTCGTCCTCCTCCTCCCCTTCTTCTTCTTCTTCTTCTTCTTCTTCTTCTTCTTCTTCTTCTTCTTTTTTTCCTTTTTCTTCCACAGTGCAGCCAAGTGAGAGCAAATCAGTTCACACCCAATTTTTTGTTGCTGTTTCCTCTGTGCTGGAGAAGGGTTGGCACAGCTCTCCCTTGCCGCTGCCCTGGAGGGTGTGGCTCCCTCGCCTTAGTTCATCATCTGAAAGCAATTTTGCTCAATTAAAGATCAGAATTAAATTTCAGATGTGGGGCTTCTGTGCAAAGGAAATGATGCATTAATGAACACACAGATGTCATCTTGCAGCCATGCTGTTTGCAGAACACTTTCTTCAGGACTCAAATAATAAAAGGAGGCCCAGGCGGCAGGAGCATTGTTTACTCGTTGGCATGCTAAGTGGAAACACTCACATTTATTTGCAAACCATTTATCATTCTGTATACTGAGAGGGAAAACATACTTTATCTAAAATATTTGAAATAATGACTCCTCAAATCAGATAATGGGGGCATTAATGCTAGGTGCCATGCAGTAAATTGCATAATGCTACTGAGTTGGCACTGAAGCCATGATTTGTGATGATGCTAATGATCTACCCAAATAGATGGGAGTTGAGTATAAAAAGAGAATATTCCTGGAAAGAGACAAGGCAACTAGTGAATTAAAAGTGTAGTGGGAGAGGGGAAAAAAATGTGTAGGATCGTATTTCAGTTATTGGAAGACCCACCTGCTCTTCTGTACACACATTATGTAAGTTTTATTCTCTATATTACAGATATCCCGCAGGGTGGATAGGAAGTTCATATATCTGCCTTCAACTGTGTTTTTAACTCAGTCAGACATGAATGAACAGAAAGATTTATGTCTTGCACGTGGAATATTCTAGTATGGCAGGCTTTTTTCTTTTCTTTTTTTGAAAAGAAACTGTATATTTAGATTGTGCTATCCTATGCACTGCTTTGCCTGATGACTGTGACTTCTAGGTGGGAGAAAGCAGCAAGTGGGGAGTAGGAGTTTGGGGGGGGGGTTGGAGAGGGCTTCTGTGAGACAGCATTGGTTTCTGTGGTTTCGGCCTGGGCTGTACACATGCTCTTTGGCCCTCACGGTTAATGCACATACTTCCAGGTAGTGCCCAGGCCTGTGTCTGCTGTGTCCTGAGCTTTTATGTATGTATGTATGTATGTATTTTTTACTGTTTGCTTTTTGATGTTTTAATCTCTGTGCTGTACAGAATTTCTGAAGGTGTTTCGAACACAGAGGTTCTTAGTTTCAGGGGGCATCATCCACTCTGGTCATTGATGTCAATATGGATGAAATCTCACTTGAGACCTTCTATTCCCCAAGTTCATGGACCCTTTCTCATTCTTCTTCCCCTGTTACAGAGTCTCTATAATGTTTGACAAGGGTTAATGGTTCTCTCCTTGAAATGTTTTCTTTCTGTACCTTGTGTGACATCACATTTTTCTTTTGCTTTTATCCATGTCTGGTGACAAGGCCATTTCTCTTCTGGTCTTACTTCCTTTTCTAACCCCCCTAATTGTGCATACTGCCCTGAATCCTATTTTGCTAATAACTCTTCTCATTTGCAGACCTCATCAATGCACATCATCCATTACCAAAATGCCATTAATGTCCCGATTTTCATTTCCAGTCAAAAATTTCTTTCCCCACTCCATATCCATATATATCTCTTTCTGGAAATTTCCTTAGAAAATCAATGTGTGTTGGATGAAATGAACTCTCTCTTAAACTCTTTCTTTCTTTCTTCTCGTAATTGCGCCTACATTTTCAGTATCTTTTTGGCTAAAAACATATATTAGTGTTTGTAGCTTTCTCCCTTTCTTTGCTTCTCATGAGTGCCTCATCCTGTCCTTTTCTTCCTTCCTTCCTTCTTCCCTCCCTTCCTTCTTTCCTTCCTTCCTTCCTTTTTTCTACCCGCTTTTTTTCAAATTCTCCTTACAGGTCACATGCAGGGCTTCAGTAGCCTCTTGACTGCTCTTGTGGCCATGGTTTCCTTCCCCCAATCCTTCCTGTAGTCCTAGGTTTGTCTGCTTCTTTTCCTTCCTTCCTTCCTTCCTTCCTTCCTTCCTTCCTTCCTTTCTTTCTTTCTTTCAAAAAAAATTTTTTTTTCATGTTTATTTTTGAGAGACAGAGCATGAGTGGGGGAGGGGCAGAGAGAGAGGGAGACCCAGAATCCGAAACAGGCTCCGGGCTCTGAGCTGTCAGCACAGAGCCCAACATGGAGCTCAAACTCAGGAGCGGTGAGATCATGACCTGAGCTGAAGTCGGATGCTCAACTGACTGAGCCACCCAGGCGCCCCTTGTCTGCTTATTTCAACATACTGTTCAGAAGCCTTCCTTGGCCTCCTGTTGCCTGGCATATAAGTCCAAACTTCCTAGGCCTAGTGATTAAGCAACCCTTTCCCTCCCTCAACAACCGAGGCTTATCTTTTACTCATTTTACCTTATAGGTGCTTGGTCTGTTTTTCTCATTCTTCCATACCAGCCTTTCAAAATGCTGCCCTGGCTGAAGCCCAGTTCAGCTGCTTCCAGGAAGCCTTCCATGATTACCCAGGGGCGTGCACTCTCCCTGCTCTAGGAGCAAATGGTCACTATACTTCTTCTATTAGGCCGTGTGTCACATACGGCAGGTATTTATTTAAGGATCTTATGTATCTGCTGGTTTGTAATTGCTGTGGTAGCAGGGACCATCTTATTCCTTTGTATTTTCAATAGAATTTGGTTTGTTAACTTGGAATTCTCTGTGCTGTTGGAAGTATTTGTTGGAAAAATAAATTATAGCACATAACATGTGCTAGAGCATCTTTAGTTTGAGAAACCTGGGTGAGTTCAGGTTCTAGTGTGCATTTCTTGGGCCTTTTTCAGTCTTCTGTCAAATACATGCTGGTTAGAGAGGTAAGAGCACAAAGTCTGGTCGGCTTCAGCTGTGATTGAGAACTGATAACAAGGATTTGTTCCTGCCGCGGCCCCCCCCCCCCCCCCCCCCCCCCACCAGTGGTTTCCTGGTACAGCCTGAGATTGAGATTGCTCAACTGTGCCTAAATCTCGTGTCTAGTGAGTGCTTAGATCTTGAGTTAGCAGGCTGGGATTCAAGACCACTGGCCTCTGTTGAAGCTTGATGCTTCATGTGGTGGGGCTTTATGAGCCCGGAAACGGGACTCATGGATTACTCAGTAGTTCTTCAACTGACGTGAGCACGAAACAGAAGTCCTGGAGACAGGGATCTTCTGTGAGGGTTAGTCTTCACGTTCTGCTGGTGGCCTCAGACCTGCCCTGGTCAGTGTTTAAAGGATGAAGAAGCAGTGGAGCTGTGGTGACTAGTAAGCCGTATCATTTTATCTGCTTTGTTGTGGGTCTCACCCTAAGTGGTCTCAGGTCAGGGAACTTTGCTGTGAAAGGAGAATCCTGACTCCTTGAGCTGACTGTGGAGACGGAGTCTAGGAGGTGGGCAGACCCTAAGGATTTGGTGGCAGATTGTGACCCCTTGTTCCTGGGCTGCCTGGCCAAGTCTCTCAGAAGGGTGGGTCTTCTAATTGCAGTCTTTGCTCTCCTCTTTACAGTGAGTCTGAACAGTGTATGTGTAGATGTAGATGCTTTAATAAGTGGGTTATATTGAATCCCATTTATATGAGTAAACTGGGTGACGAGCATGAGGGAGTTGTTTTATTTTAAAAAGAACTACTCCCATTCTCGAACTGCAAAAGCCTCCATTTTGTTACTGTATCTTTATGGTTGATGATACTTTTCCCTTTTTGGTTTCCCCTGGGCAGTGATGTTATGGTTCTGAATTTTGGTAAAGCATTTCCCCTTTTGGCCTCTTGCCCTTACCTAAACTCCCTTCCAGTTAGCTGATTTGGGACTGTAGTTCTAAAACCACATTTTCATTTTGTCGCCTATGTTCATCTCATTTAAGACTACGTGGCAAAAATCGTCTTTTGTTCTTGACTAACCTCTTTAACTCCTCCTGTCTTCCCTGCTTCACACTTTTCCTCTGTCCAGTAATTTTTTTTTTTTTTTTTTGCTTAAATAAGCAAACAGGAATGATTTGAAATAGGCAGCATTATTAGAATATAAGCAAATAAAAATACAGGATATCGCAGGGGCACTTGGGTGGCTCAGTCAGTTAAGTGTCCGACCGACTTCAGCTCAGGTCGTGATCTCGCCATTTGTGAGTTCGAGCCCCACGTTGGGCCCTGTGCTGATGGCTCAGAGCATGGAGCCTGCTTCGATTTTGTGTCCCCCCTCTCTCTCTGCCCCACCCTTGCTTGTGCTCTCTGTCTTTTAAAAATGAATAAACATTAAAAAATAAAAAAAAAATACAGGACATTGGTTAAATTTGAATTTAGCTAAACAAAAAAAATTTTTTTAGTGTAAGTACATTCCATGCAATTTTTTGACTTGCAACTTGAAATTTGTATCTGAAATTTGAATTTAGGTGGGCATTCTGTATTTTATCCAGCACCATAGATGACAACTGCATAAATAACCACTACACAGACACATATTTAGAATAAAATTTCACACTTGAGAAGATGTTATAAAGAAGTATTGAAGTTTATTGTATGTTAAGTACCCCTAAAGTTTCTCTTGCTAAGGACAAATCGTGAAAGAGTTTATGTATAAAGTTCACAAGTCAGATAGATACTATATACTAATTCACTCTAAGCTTCTACTGACTATTGGCATTGTTCATTCATTTATTTTTGGATTCAGCTCTATCTTTCTGCTTCCTTAGAAGATGGCTGTTCATTTCTGAGATGAGACTCTATACCCTACACATCTGCTTTTGCACATCATAAGCATGTGTCAAATGTTGAATGTTAAAGTTCTTGGGTAGAATTTTTCTTTATGTAAATTGTGACTAGTTCTTTTATCCAGCACAGTTGTTCCTACATATGAAGATCCTTAACCCAACCATTTAGATGATAAAGACAGTCAGTTCTTCATTTGTCTTGAAGTTTTTATCTGAAGCTAGATTCCCTCTGCTCCCCAACTTATCTGCATACAAGCTAATTACGAAGCTAAATCTCTCTCAAAACACATTACAACTGCTCTGAAGCTTAATAATGATAATGCAACATTTGTTCCACACTTTGCTTTTTACAAGGCTTGTGCATACACTCTGATGTGATGTTCGTGCTAACCTATGGGGAAGCAGTATGGTTTGTGTCCCTATTTTGTAAATGAGAAATTTGAATTTCTTATAGGTGAAATGACTTGTATAAGATCGAGTAGGACTTACATTTTGATCTTAGGCCTTCTGGGCCATTGCTCTTCCCACTGCCTGTAGTGGCTCTTGAATATAAGTGAAAGGGGTATTAGGCAGTTGAGGAGTAAGTGCACCAGTGTTCCCCTCTGCTAGCCGGGGAAATGAAGAGTTGTCCTTGCACCTGCGCATCATGCTGGAAGAGGTATTTGCCTTTGGTTCAGTTCATGCCTGTAACATCCCTCCGTTCCTCTTGTGACTAACAGTCACTGCCCTTGCACAACTGCTTCTGAATGAAGCAGATCAGCCACTATTGATATCTGAGTTTGCAGCAGTGCGTTGTTAATGCTTGGGCAGGAGTTGTTGGAACATGTGTTTTCACCTCTGAATAATGCAGGCAAAGACTCTGGAAGATGATACTCTGCACAACTATAGGGGAAATTATGGAAGGCACATTCCACCAGGTTTTATTAAGCACTTTATTAAACTTTATTAAGGTATTTTTGGATGTACTAGATAATGTGGATGGAAAGCAGTCTGTTTAGTCTTATTTAAGAACCCTTCAACCTTGATATCTTTGCTAGTCTCTTTCCCACCTTTAAGTACTTTTAATTGCCCTCTGTTTTTGGATATATTTTGACTTGAGATATTGCTTCCTTTGTTTTGTAAATTTTCCCCTTTGTGTATATTTCTTCCCAAAAGGAGAGTATGAGCTCTTTGAGGTCAGAATTCTTAGGATACCATTGCCTCCTTTCTATGTTCTAAGCCACTTTCTGGTTCAAAGAGAAAATATGGCCTTCAGGACTGTCCAAGTCTCTTACTTTGTCATAGATGTAATATGCTTACCTTGTACTCTTGAGTTTTAGTGAACTCGCATCTTCATGCAGTTGTATTCAGTGGGCATCATGAATGCTATGTGCACACGGGGCAGCAGAGAATGGCAGACGTGCCTACTATGTAAATTTCCTTTACTCACACACATGTTCCACTGTCTCATCAGACTTTGCTTACAAAACTCAAGCTCATAGAGAAAAGTATAGATCATTAAACCAGGTGTCTGGTCCTTCTGAGTACAGGACTCTGGGCAGTGGCACAAGTTGCACCCTAGGAAACTGGCCCCGAACTTAATAGATAAGAAAGCATGTCAGGGACATAGATGCCCATCCTGATATTCTCTTCCTGTTTTCACACTGAGGAAAGCATGGCTAATCTCTTATTTTCTGTAGGAGAGATTAGGAGAGGTTAGAACATCAATCCATTGTGCCTTTAGCCCTGTTATCTGTAATTTGCTTAAATGTTTTCTTGTGTCTCCTTTCTTTCTTGTCATGTTGGATATGTCCTTAATATATCAGTGTCAAATGTTATACCTGAATGTGAACCTGAATTTTATTCTAAGCACTGAAATGAAAACAAAATGCTTCTGTGTTTGGTTTCTGATGTATTTGGTATACTAGTGTATCTAAAACATTTTAAAACAGGCTTTTAAAATTTTAGCCTTTCCCTACCCCAGTTATACAACTCATTTTTCTTCTTCTGACCTGCCATTTCTGATGAAAATTCTGGGCTTCTAGTGACTCCTGAGAAAATAGGCTCTCTCTTCTTCTTCTTCTTCTTCTTCTTCTTCTTCTTCTTCTTCTTTTTTTTTTTTTTATTAAATGGTGGTGGATAACATCCTATGGTCCATCGCAGTCCCCACAATGACTGGTGGCAAGTAGAGCTTGTGGAAGATACAGTTAGGAGAATTGCTATTAAATTAGCAAAGAGCCCTCTTTGCTGTCTCAGATGAGAACCATGAAGTTGATTTACACATTCAGGGTGGCACTTGATATAATCTATATTCTAAAGAGACTCTCCTTTTACTAATCAAGAGGCTATCACCTGCTCGTACTTTGAAGAGAAAAAATAAATGTTCCAGGACTTGTAAGTTCAGAGAAGTAGCTTAACAGAGTGTAGTGCTTTAACAGATCTGTCTGGCTTTGGAAGCACACTGACTTCAGGTTGTCTGCATAGAAAGTGGGGAATTTTATGGGGCACCTAGGTGACTCAGTCGATTGAGTGTCTGACTTTGGCTCAGGTCATATCTCATGGTTTGTGGATTCAAGACCCATGTTGGGCTCTGCACTGACAGTGTGGAGCCTGCTTCAGATTTTGTCTGTCTGTCTGTCTCTCTCTCAAAAACAGTAAATTAAAAAAAAAAAAAAAAAAACCAAAACATTAAAAAAAAAATAAACTGGGGTATTTGAATCACATCAGCTTACCTAGTGGTTCTCAATCCTAGGAACTTTAAAATACATAACCCCCAGAAATTAGTATTTAGTTGCTTTTAGGTGGGGTCTATGCCTTTTTTTTTTTTTTTTTTTTTTTTAATCTTCCTAGAAGATTCAGCAAGCTGCAAAGGTTGAGAACCACTGCCGTAACATCTTTAAACCTCAGTTTCCTCATCTGTATGGTGGGAGGAGTAGAGTTCCTAATATAGAGGGTTGTAGTGGTCTAATTAAATGAACACAGTACCTGGTCAGTTGTAAGTGTGTAGTAAATGTGAGCTGCAGTATTACCACCCTTACTGATTCTTTATTGAGATTGGTATATATTTCTTGAGCTTAAAGCATATGCTGATTCGTTAGAAATACTGCAGAGAATAGAAATGGTACCTACCCCAAGGGAATAACTTGGGTCTGATTAGAATATCATACATAACGTCCTTCTACCTTCCAGGAAGAGTATGTCAGAGAGTGGCTGGAACCACTGACTTTATGTACCAGGGTTGTCCCTGGAGTAGATAACTTCTTTGAGGAAAAAGTTGATTTATTCATTCATGTAATGTTTATTGACACTTAATAACAGTTCCTTAGTTGGATGCTGGAGGTATGATAGCAAACAACACGGAGACCCTGGCCTCGAGGGTTCCATAGACGGGTGAAGAGATGGAGAAGAAGTGGAAATTACAATACAAGAAGAACAAGTGTTTTGTTAGGAATAATGAAGACCTTATATCTAAGTAGGAGAGAGCTAAGCTGAGGCACTTGAGTAGGCTAGGGAGGAATAATGTTGTTTTCAAAAGAGGAAATTACAATTTTAAAGATTTTATTATATTTTTATTTATTTTAAGTAGGCTCCATGCCCAATGTGGGGATTGAACTCATAACCCTGAGATCGAGAGTCTCATGATCTACTCACAGAGCCAGCCAGGCGCCCGGAGGAAGTTACAATTTTAAAGAGACTTGAGTTAAGGACACTTGGTGCACAAATTGGGGAATTCACAGTAGTTTAGTATATCTGGAGTGTAAGTGTGCGGAGGGAAGGAGGTACGGGAAAGGGTGGTAAGAAATGAGATTAGAGCCATAGCACAGCCTAGTTCATGGAAAGCCTTGTGGATCCAGGCTAAGGAAATTAGAATTGATCAGTCGATAGCCATTGAAAGTTTTAAGCAAGGGAGTGATATGCTTAGACTTGTAATTTAGAGATGTCACCAATCCTGTAAGAGGGTGAAAGATTGGAGACACAGACTCCAGTTAGGACTAAATCCATTGTGATTAGGCTTCCCATATTTATTCCTCTTTTACCCCTATACCCACAGTCCTTCCTGGATGAGCTTTTTGCTCTCCCCATTCAAAACGATTACACTGAATTTCTAGGCATTTGACAGTTTAACAAATAAACATGTATTTGAAAGTCTAGGTCAACCTTTCTCAAATACTGGAGAGAATCCTGATCTCAGTCGAAGTCATCATTGCGTATGAAGAATTAATTTCCTCCTTTGCATCTAAATGGTACTACTTTGGTACTTTACTGAGAATAGGTACTTCAGTCACTTTTTGTTTTAATCTTTATTTATGTGTTTTGAGAGAGAGAGAGGGAGAGAGAGAAATACCAAGCAGGCTCTGTGCAGTCAGGACAGAGCCCTATATGGGAATTGATTCCACCAACTGCAAGATCATGACCTGAGTTGAGATCAAGAGTCGGATGTTTAACTGAGCCACCCAGGCCCCCTGGTCACTTTTTGATGTATGCATCAGAGTGGAAATTGTTTCTTGTTTCTGTTTCAGCTAGATTGCAAACAGTGTTGAATTTTCTGACATTATTATTATTGGTAAATTGACTGTGGTTGCCCTTATCAGATTATTAACACAAGACCCAAGGGGCTAAAAAGCCTTATTAGGCTCAGTCCTGGTCCATTTTTTATGTTGAACTTGTGGGATGAAAACAGTCCCAGGTCTCTGTGACAGAAATAGCTTGATAGATGCCCTATACTTGATGTGTAGAAACTGTTGAAGACTTGAGACCTATGTTAGCATTGTCTTAGGAAGCACAGTACAGGTGGTCCGCTTTAACCTTACAGAGAGAGCATCAGTACTTTCCATTAGAGGTACAGGCCTTCAAGCCCCAGGATGATGGAAATGTATCTCTTTGTAGTGATCATGGCCTCTGTGGTCCATCTCCATTAACACCCTGCAGGTTTGGAATGTGGGGGACACATTGGACCAGTCTGAACGTTCTCATAGTCATGTCTGAAAGTACATCAGTAAGCAGTCATCTACACCTAGTTGTTCAAATCGACTGATGATTTCTGATTTCAGATTTGTTTTTTGCATATATGTATTGGCTGACCCTCTGCCTTTTAGATGCAATTAAGAATTACCTCATCAGTGCCAAAATAACAGAAATAGTTACAATCCGAAGTATTGAATTTTAGATTTAAAATTTTTTTTTCAGTGTTTGTACAATGGTCTTGTATTGAACATCTACCAAGGACCAGACGTGGTGTTGTGAGAGATTTAGTATGATGTAAGATAGTCTCCTTCCTCAAGGGATTCCTATTTTAGAACTAGGAGGGATAATAACTGTGTAAGCCACCTGATTGATCTGGAATTGCATAAAAACTTTACTGCAGGGATTGAAATAAGAATTTAATTTCTTTTCCAGTAAGCCTCTATCCAGTATCCATGAGGTGGTTGCAACTTTGAGGTTCCCGAGTGAAATGGCAGTTCACACAGACCTATCTGGCTGTGGGTGTTTGTTTCTCTGACAGGATAAAGTTGGATTTATTTTATCTCCTGAGAAACACGTGTTGGTGAGCAAGCATTATCACATCTTCCCTTGCTTTTCTATTTCAACACAGTATCCTATTGAAATGGCAAGCTCCGGTTGTTTTGTTAAAAGAAATCTATGGGCCACATCACATAATTCTTATGTGTTTGATGGCGGCTGCTAATTGGCTGGGAACTTGTTACCTAGAGGTCTAGGACCCCTCCGAAGTCTTCATTACACAGCTAATGCCCAAAGGTGATCCCTTGACACTTGTTCTTAATGTAGTTCTTTTTCACAGTTTTTAAATTGAGGTGTAATTGCATGTAATATATTAGTTTCAGGTGTGCAGCAAAATGATTTGATATTTGTATATATTGTGAAATGATCACTGCAGGAAGTCTGGTTAACCTCCATCACCATACATAGTTACAAATTTTTTTTTTTTTGTGATAAGAACTTTTAAGATCGACTCTCTTTACAACTTTTGAATATGTCATACAGTGTTATTAACCACAGTCACTGAATGTGGTTATTTCTTAACAGCCAAATGATTTATTTCTTTACCAAATGCTGGGATTTGGTTTCACAGAGCACCCTTTTTCTCCTTCCCCAGGTGTGTAGGCTATGATGTGTAATGTCTGCTCACTGTATCAATAAATCATTGAGTGATTTTTTTTTTTTTCGAGTGTTTAAAGAAGTACAGGAAATGGTTTCTTTTCCACCAAGGTGCTTGCTTCCCTCTGCAAAGTCTAAACCAGAAGCCTCCAAACTTTTTTGATTATATGCTCCTATTGGCAAAAACACTTAGAATAAGCACCCTTGTTATATATATTTTTATTCATTTAGAAGTTTTATGTATGTGCTGCTGGGTATGTTGTATAGATCATAAAACATGTAACAGCAGAAATTGTTAAAGAAGGAAATGAGGGGCTCCTGGGTGGCTCAGTCGTTTGAATGTCTGGCTCTTGATTCCGGCTTAGGTCATAATCTCATGGTTTGTGGGATTGAGCCCCACGTGAGGCTCTGCATTGACAGCATGGAGCCTGCTTGGGATTCTCTCTCTCCCTGTCTTTCTGCCCCTCCCCTGCTCATGCTGTTTGTCTCTGTCTCTCTCAAAATAAATAAATTTTAAAAAATTAAAAAGGAAGGAAATGAAGAACACATATAAATAAACATTTTAATGTAGACTTACCTTATTCCAGTGCAGCATTTTGCAGACCACTGGTGTAGACAGAAAGTGCTAAGGGTGCCTGGAAGGGAGAAATCCTCCCTAAGGCTTGTGGATAGAGAGGGAGTTAATGTGTGAGGCATAACCAGTAAGTCCTGGCAGGGCATGGGGGAAGTTGGTACCATCATTTTGGTGCAAGCAGCAGGGTGTCATGAGCTTCTTATAGGGAGTCATGAAGTAGAAGTGTGCTGACCCGAAGCGAGTGGACATGTGTGGACTAGGATAGAGGGAGGGGGTGGGTGGAGAGAATGTGAAGAAACCATCAGGGTCCTATTCCCTTAGAGAGACTGTGAAGTAAGAAAGGCAAACAGGAGGGTGGTGGCAGGTAGGGTGAGAAACTAGTGAAAGTTTGGGAACTTCCTTGTGGCCAGCAACTATCTGTTAATGGTTGGCACTGTAGAGGAGGAAGTGATCTTGAAGGCTGCTGGTGGACAGTGGTTTGTAGTCGGGAAAGCTCGAGATGCAGGGAGGCAAAGGGGAAGAACTGGCTGCATCCCAAAGCCTTATTGTGCCTAACTTCGGCTTTTTTAGGACCATGGCAGTGTTTTTCAGGAAGCGGTTTATTTACCCCCACCCCCTCTTCCTTTAGACTAAATAACGGAAACTGGTGCTCGTGTCCAGGGTCAGGGCTAATTTTCCAGGGTGTAGGAAATACTTTCCTCTGTGTGTTATTTACTTCTAAACTTTGTTTTCTTCTACTCTCCTGTTCGAAGAGAGAGACGTGTAGCTACTGCCTGAGTAGTCCCTGTGAACGTGACGGGTCTTGAGGCTTCCAGAGATGAGGCTGGCATGAGAAGTGAAGAAGCACCGCATGGCTGTCTCTGAGAGGCAGTTTTTTCCCGTGGACAGGATAGAGCTTTAATTGAATCCACATCACATCTCATCTGTGAATGCTGAAGAGCAGTACATTTTTAACTAGGAAGAGCATCAATTATTTATTAGCCACGATACTAATTTATCCTGAGTGTGTGTCTTAGAGCTGGCTTTTCATCTCTGCGTGGCCACTGATGTAATGCCATTGTGTTCCTGTACTAAAGTGAGAGCTCTGATTTCCTAGCCTTGTGTTTTCCTATGATTTTTTTAATTGTGCTCAAATATTTACTCACTGGTGACCATATGGCACTGCTACTGAAAAGAGGAGAAAGTGGGGGTTCCTGCTGCGGTGGCTCTTTTTGGCTCTAATGTCTGAGGGTCCTTTGGAAGTGCCCTCTGGGAGAGCCGTTCACTCAACACTGTGCTTTGGGGAGTAGCGTGGGGCTTGTCCGGTCGCACTTTGGTGCTGCTGCCTTATCTGTTGCTTGGTACTGTTGTGTTCCAGGGTGAATCTCTGGAAGTCCCAGTTACAGATGTTTGAGACTTTGAATGTTTGCCTATAGAAATGTAGGCCGCTTCCGGGGTGTCTCCCCTTGTCACCGCACTGATGGCCAGTGGACAGAGTGTTGCTTAGGTCCTGACACTACTCTAAGCACTTTATATGTGTTGACTTATTTGATTTTCACAACAATCCTAGGAGGTAAAATGCTATGATTATATCTATGTTACAGACGGAAAAAACGTTAGGTAATTTGTCTGGTGAGTTTGGGATAGGCTCTGGAGTGGAAAGCTGAAGTGCCTTGCCACGCAGAGTCCTGGCCCTCAGTCTGTTTATCAGACAATGTTGTCAGTAGCACCCGCTCACAGGATCGGGGTGGGTGTGCAATTCTGGCACGTGGCAGCCACCGCTATGGCTGCCATCACTACCCTCCTCTTGATCGTCACAGCATCTGTACACAGAATCAAATGAGATGCTTCAAACTCTGAGGTAATCCAAAGGATAATTTGCTTTAGATGTCAAAGACCGGTTGAGCTCTGCCTCCCTTTCCTTGAAAATATAATGGCAGGAAAAGAGGAAAAGTTGGAAATGGGGAGCCTTTTTCCAAACTGGAAGTCAGGTAGGATATTTTCAGAGAGAGATGGAATATCTCTGCCTGTGCTCTTCTCACTGCCGTTCGTTACTACCCTGCCTCCCCACCCCCTTCAGGGGCAGGGGTGAGGGCCAGCACACTGGAGGAGAGGGTGGTGAGTAAGGAGAGAAGTACCCGCTGAACACACATGCGGAATACCCGCAGCATGTAATTAAGGCCTGCAGCCCTTGTCAGCCAGAAACTCTCCTCATGGTGCGAGAGGCAGAGAGCCTTGTCACTGTCTCTAGAATTATTTGTGTAATTCAGCAGCTGTTTCCCTCAGATGCTTACCACACGGGGTTGGGTTATAAAGATGTACGAGTAGAATCGCCGAGGTTCAGACACTTGTGTTCACTGTTCAGCTGAGAGCCACTTAGCCTGTTCTTGTACAAATGCATTAGATTATGGTTAAGCAGCTTATGGACATAAAAACACATTAGAACTTTACAGCACTCTATAAATTATAGTTTTTGCAGCATTCACAGCCACAATGCTAGGTAATTACATTCATTAATCTACTACTAAGAGCACATAAAGTTGCCTCCCAAACGGTACTGTATGTGTCAGTGCTCTGCTGGGAAGGAGAGCTCCCCCCCTGCTTTTTTCCATCTCCCCCTGTTCCATTACGCCTTGTGCAGGAAGGTTTTGGATGGCACATTGAGGGATTCCCTAATAGAGTCCAAGAAACCCATTTCTTTCAAGGTTAGGCTCTGGCAGCAAGCTTTGTAGGCAATCTCTTCATGCTGAACTGCATCTAGTAACCATTTTGTGTATTTATTTTCCTTTTGGAAATGGACAGATGTCTCATTTGGAAAACCAGCAGGGGTAAAGCAGTTGAAAAGAGATTTATGATGTCATCAGTGGCAGTGCTTTCCCAGGCCCTCTCTGCCTGTCTCTATGAACAGTTTATATGGTGGGTCTTTTAAATTTTGGATATATCATGAGTACTCGCGTGGTCAGGTCAATTCATAGTAATAAAATAACTAACCCTAGCATATTCCAGAAATTATATTAGCTTATTTAATCCTAATGGCTGCTTTGTAAGTTAGGTGCCATAATTAGCTGCCATTTTATAGAAATGAGAATACTGAGGCTTCACAGGGCGTTGTGGTAATTAAAAGAAGTATTATACATACACTACGCAGCACATTACTTGGTACAATGAAAGATACTCTGTAAACACAGTCTTGAGGATAGATGGAGAACAGATCCCACCATTAATCCCCCAGTGCCAAATACAGGCTTTTATAATGACTATCAGTTTCCCTTTATAATGACTAAGAACCTGACTATATTAGTCAGGAAGAGGAATTCCTCGCTTATCACTTATTTACTGTTTACTTTATGCTGGAAAATAACCAGGCACTTTCCACAAATATCCTTAAATCTATCTCCTTACTCTCTCCCTGTATTCTGCAAGTGGAAATGGAGGCTTAAAATGGCTAGGAGACTCACTCAAAGTCACAAAGCCACAAAATGGCAACACCACCGCTCAAGGCCAGATCTAACTGCCACCAAAGCACCTGCTTGTGTCAGGACTAGTTGAGCAAAGACACAAAGGAGGAAATGGGAGACGAACGCAGAGAATGGGTAGCAGTGAAGTATTGTCGTTTCTTTGGAATTAAGTTTCTGTTGTGGGAAATAAGTTAAGAAATTGATAGGATCCCTATCAGTAAAGGAGTCCGAACATAAAAATGTTGGCTTTGTGTCCTTAAAAGCAGCCTTAGCTTTTAGGGTGGGGTGCAGAGTCCCTTTTTCAGCAGGCAAGGTGGCCTTCTTGTTCCCTGAGGAATTGAGAAGCGTTTGGGACTACCCAGGGCACTGTTGTAAGGTTGGGTAACTGCTGAGAGAAACGTGGTTGCTCTGGTGTAAACTCGTTTGCTGACGAGGGGATGATAAAATCAGCCTCAGCATCTTGTGTCCATCCCAGCTCTACCCCCTTTTACAAAAGAGCTGCCATATTGGATTACTGCTGAAATCACCAGAGCCTGCTGCTTGCTTATCAGGGCAGGGCGATGCCATCTGTGGGATGAAATATACTCACAATATTATAGCAACCGGACAAGGGAAAAGAGGAAGTCTCCCTCAAAGACGCTGCCATTTAAGGTATAGCTTAAAACCACAGGCTCGGTTTTTGGCCCCAAGACTGATTTCTCTACCAGCCCATCTGCTCATGCGCACACCCTCCTGAGCTCACACAGCAGGCCTGGCCTTTATCATTTCAGGTCCTACGGAGCTGTTCTCTCTCACTGTGGTATTGATGTCAGTTTTAACAGCCATCATGTATATTGACTCCTGCACCGATTCCCAGTGTATCTGCCGTTGCTAGTTTGTTTAGCTGTGCTCCCCTTTCATAGGCTGTGATGGGGATTTCACCTTTATGAATGTAATTTGCTGAGCTTGTGGTGGCATCAAGAAATCCTCCCGGGATGAGGAAAGGTTGATTTTCCTACAATCAGATGATGTTTTCCAGCTCCTTTCCCTCATGGGCCCAAGGGCCAGCGTCACACCACAGTGTGTCACCGCAGTGAGAGAAGAGAAGGAAATTGTTTAAAGTGTGTCATCTGCAGACTGAACTTATATGATCTTATATGCCTGTGAGCGTGTACAGGCACGTGTTAGGGATGGACCGAGTGGGGTATGCACTTGGTAACTCAAAACTCTGCTGAGTTCACTATGGTCAGCTCTTAGAGATAAATTAAATTTTTTTTTTTAACGTTTATTTTATTTTTGAGACAGAGAGAGACACAGCATGAACGGGGGAGGGATAGAGAGAGAGGGAGACACAGAGTCGGAAGCAAGCTCCAGGCTCTGAGCCATCAGCCCAGAGCCTGACGCGGGGCTCGAACTCGCGGACCACGAGATCGTGACCTGAGCCGAAGTCGGACGCTTAACCGACTGAGCCACCCAGGCGCCCCTCTTAGAGATAAATTAAATGCTGCTTCGTAAAAATGGGGGAACATTTTCAGAAGAGACTCTCAGTGCTTTCAGCAAATCTCCATGGCTTATCTTTTTATATAGCAGTCATCTCCTCAAATCAGACATCCCTATTGCCTATTAGGGAAACACAGAAAGCCTAGATTATGAGTTAAAGGTATCGACAGCATTTCAAGTGCTATCAGAGAACATTTAATTCAGTTTAATTTTGTGATAAATCTCATGTTTAATCCTCTGGTTACTCTGTAATCATGTCTCTATTGATCTTTTCTGAATGACTGCCTGCAGTTTAATAAACTTTGCTATTAACCCACAGCTTCTAAAGGAAGAGATTGATTCCATTATCAAATCTGATAGACCCAATAAGTACCTAAACATCACTATATCTATCTATAGGAAGCTTTCTTACAGTGACAAGCATGTGGCTTGTTCAAGAAGCTGGATAAAAGTCTGACCATCTTTGCATGACAGAATTGCCTCAGAATTAGCATCTGATTCCCTTATGCGGATGGACACTAACCCTTCATCTCTCAGGTCAGTGTCATAGCCCATGGAAAGGACAGTTTCTTTTCTTCCTTCAACTGTAATTGTAGGGTCTTCTTTCTTCTCATTGCAGAAATAGCTAGAGTTTATTTAGTCTGCGTCTCAGGTCAGTGGGTCCATCTCAAGCCCTTTCCTAGGTTCTGTGCATACCTGCATAGTTCTTTTTTATTTTTACCCATGTGATGCTAAAGCAAAGAAAACCTTTCTGGATAAAACTGGAAATAGAAGACCAGGGGTGATGAGAGAGGGAGTGTGTGCAGAGTCATAGACTGGCACTGTGTGAACAAGCTCCAAGACTTGGGAAATTTTCCATGAAACCCATATAAGTGTCTTATTTAGTGACAGAGCATTTGCAGTATGTGCTAAACAGGAGTCCCACATTTTTCACCTGTGGGTATTTATAGCAGTTATCATTATCCACCAATATTTATTTACCCACACAGGCAGAACATGTGGGATTCAGGGTCTGGAATGTTTGTGTAGCTTCGTATTTTTTTTAAGGTCAGAAAGGTGTCATTCTCTGTCACTTTTCACCCCTGAAATAAAACGGTAAAGATTGTCAGTTTTAGAGAAAGCGCCAAAGCTTTTATTTCTGTCTAGATTTTTTTTATTGCTGATTTGAATACTTCTGAAAGAGTTCACATATTTGACATAAGAGGTATAGCCTTTCTCCAATTATGATTTGGAGGGGAAGTGGAGGTGAGGAGAAGGATTGTATAATGAGATAACACTAAACTGTAATATAAAATTTTCTTCAAACAAAAAGGTCATAACCCTGACGCAAATAAGGTTATAATGACCTGGTGTTAGGGAGTGAGAGTGGGCTTTACCAGCCCTCAGCTTCCTCCTTTAGAAAATGAAAATACTTTGTGGGAGAAAAACCTCAACTGCATCAGTGAACTCTAAGCTACGTTTGTTGAACATTTTATATGTGCTCAAATAGCCTGCCAGGATGATAACATTAGAGAGGTTGATGGAACCTAAGAGATTTTCCCATGGAGGACCCTAAATTTATAGATTTTGGAGTAGATTGGTTCCTGCCCCTTGAGAAGCCAATTAAAATTAGTTTGAAAAAAGGTGTAACAGTTATTACTGGAGTGTGGGAAGGGTTATGTGCACATGTACATGTTGCTTCTCTGGATCACTTCTCTGTAAATGAAGGAATGCCTGCTCATCTCCAATGGGAAGTTGACTACAGTTTCTGGGAAGTTGGGAGAAAGGAACAGATTATTACTCAAGTAATAATGATTTCATCGTTCTCCAGAAACCTATCTGAACCAAACTTGAGCCATAAAGGGACTGTCTCTCATCCACATACCCTTCCCGATATGCTGTACGAAACTGTATTTGTATTCAGAACTGCATAACATGAATTTTGCCAGAAGTGGCTTTTCCTGTCACTGAATAGTCCTAAACATTAAATTACCTTTCATAAAATTGTTTCCTGTCTGCTGAGTGGACAGAATATGCCTTCTTTGTGTGCGCACGCATGTGTGTGTGATTTTTTTTCCTAAATGGGCCTCTCTAAGTGGTTCCCCGCTCCCCGCTTCCAGCTACCCCCCTGCTTCTATGACAGCACGGCCAGCCCTAAACTAAAGCAAATACCGAGGTGTCCTCTGCTGTCTATTAATGCAGATGTGACTTTTTGCTTTATTTTGTTCTTTTAGATTTGACTTATAAAACCAGAGCTAGATATTAGTGGTCTCCCCTTGTGTCCCCTAAGATTCTGGTATCCCACCAGGAATTTGTTTTTTCTCTTCTGGGGAAGATGTAGGGGAAGAGTGAGGATCAGAATTGGTATAGCATGGCAGAGAGGAATAGGCAGGACCCTTCCATGGCTTAGAATCCCAATCTTTATTTTGCTTTCTATTTCTTCTGAGGTTAATTTCATTTCAGTCTTGCTAGAAAAGTGAAATGAATGGATACATTGTGTCTGTCTGTAAGTAAATGAAAGATCCACGTAGGGCCAGATACCCATCTGTGTTGTAAGTTGGATTTCTAGCCTGTAATCCTCTCCTCTGCTTTTCTCTATATAATGGTAATGCAAGCCCAGAGAAGGTCATGTTCCCACACCAAAGCTGGAATACCTGTTGATTCCAGGACTCCTCCAGGACTGGGAAGTAACCACCGTACGCATACAGCTGACAATAACTACAACAGAATCAGAAAGCTAATTGCTGAGTATTTCTAGAGACATTGGTCATTTAAAATAAAGATGGAGTAGTGTGTGAGGGGAACTCCTCCTGGGGAGGAGAATTTGGGAACATTATTACCATTTTGGGTCAGTATCTGGATATGAAGAAGTTTTCACTGGCAGTCAGCATCCTCGTATGGAATATCTGGATAATAGTATCCACCACTTGACTTTTCTAAAAGTAGGAGGTAATAAGACCCGGTAAATGGTCGTTTGGCCTTGATATGAAGCCACAAAAAGGAATGTAGGACGTGACATTTTCCCAGTCGGTCCGCTTTGTTGTTTTGTCTTCTCTCGGACTTATAAGGTCATCTGCGTGATCTCTTGAGGCATCTGCTCAACCCCTTTTTATTATAGGGGTATGGTGATGGTCTCATCACGACGTGCTGGGGGGGTATCATTAAATAATACGTTGGGAAGTTTTTACCTGGCAAGAGGAGTAGTAGGATTCATAGGCTGGTGGGATATTCTGTGGAATGAGAGAAACATTCATGGTGTCCTCATTTCTCTAATTCATTTGTTCGAAACCCAACTGTTGTGTGCTTTGAACTGTGTTCTCTGCAGGGAATTCAGGGATGATGAAGGAGTCATAGCCACCGTCCCTGTGGAGCCAAACCTTAGTTTGTATTTCAGGGAGGCCCCAATTACTAATTTAATTATTTTGTCACATGCAACAAGAACATTAATTAACCCTTCCCCATTTTTTGCATGGAATGCCTAGTCAAAAAAATGCATAATGCCTATTTAAAAGAATTATATACAGCATTAAAATTATAAATCCTCTCAAATGTGCGTGTGACCAGAGTGGATAAAAAACCAACAGCAATTTGCTTGTTGTTGTTCTGCCTGCCTCTCTTGAGGTAGCAAACCAGGCTCCTGCCCATGGAAAGGCCTGAGGATTGCGTGCCTGCTTCCTCTTCTGGCTTCTATTATACTCTCCTCTGTTGTGTGGTTCCCTTCCCCTTTTTGGACTCACTCTTTGTGTACGTTATCGCCCTTAAGCCTTCTCTGATGAGATTTTCTGCCTCAGTCATGCTGTGCTCAGCTTTCAGAATGTTGCTGTTATGGAGGAGTTAAAAAAAATTTTTTTTAAAGGTTTCCTTTTCGTCATGCTGTATTTCTCAGATTATCTGGAGGGACTGTAATCCAATTTTAGGAATCCTTCAGGGCTAAGAGCCTAAACTGTTTTAAGCAATAGCATCTAGTTGCCAGGGACTCAACCACTTTGAGAGTGTTAAGGTCTAACAGCAGCCAACTCTCAATTATCTCTGGGAATGAGAGGCTGCTGGGACGTTTTCAATTCACAGAGTGTGCAAAAATCTCACTTAAGCTGGTGGTTGTGATCTCATCCTGTAACTGAATTTAGGAAAGCTTCTCAAGAGGCTGGGTTGTTTATTTTTATTTATTTTTATTTTTTCCTTTTTACTTGTCACTTCTGACCATGGCACTGTACCTTTGATAGGTGTTTTTATATACTGAATTTTTCTATACTTGATCTTTTTTTTTTTTTTTTTAACTCGTTTTCCTCTCTCCATTTGGATTCCCGTATGTCCTGTGTGCCATCATGTATTAAATATATTTTGATAAGCTGCCTCAAATTTTTTTTTACATGTAGGAACATTAGAAATGTGTTTATGTTTTCTTTCTTTGCTTTTTGATTGAAGTGTTCATGAGACAGGTTGTGGCCAGACAGCTAACCAGAGTACTTGAAAGAAAGCTAGGAAGACTTTACCAAAGGTTAGCCTGTGAATGACTGAGAGTTAATTGACTGATAGAAGTGAAGAAAGAAGACACAATGTGGACTCCACCTTGTCACTGAAAATGATGTGACGATGGCACGAGGCATTAATGTCCACAGCTGAGTCTTCTCCACTGGAAACTTCATGGCCACATTCTGGGCGAAGGCCAGACCTTCCAGTGTGGTCATCCCTTTGTTTCAGGAATCTGAAAGATGACCTTTGGATGGATGTTGAATGCAATCCAGTTACTGGTGGTGGTGACACGCCAGCTGTGTGATGGCAAGGGTTGCCATTTCTTTTTCAACAGCTTTATTGAGATATGATTCACATACCAGTAAACTGCATGGATTAAAAGTGTAAAATGTGATAAGTTTTCACGTGAATATTAAGCATGTACATGTATCTATTGATATTACATAAGACATACTGTGTATAATCGTGAAAGTATCGCCGTAATCAAGACCATGAGTAGGTTTATCCATCCAAATGTTTCCTCATGTTCCTCTATAACCTCTTCCTGCCCCTCCCTCCCAGGGAGCCACATTTTTTAAAATTTTATGTAAATGGAATCGAACAAAATGTATTCTTTTGTGACTCATCTCTTTTACGGAGCATAATTATTTTGAGATTTATTCAAGTTGTCATGTATCAGGAGGCTACTTTTTTGTTGCTGGGTAATATTCCACTGAATGGTTATGTCACAGTGTATTCACCTGTTGACGTACATTTGAGTTGTTTCCAATTTTAGGCTGTAAAAAGCTGGTAGGAACACTTATGTGCAGATCTTTTTGTGGACACGTGCTTTGATGTTTTTGGGAAAATACCTAGGCATAGAATGGTTAGATCATATGGTAGGTATACTTTGAACTTTTAAAGAAGCATCCAAACTGTTTTTCCAAAGTGGCAGTACCATTTTTCACTCTTCCCGTTAGTGTTTGAATGTTCCTCCACATCCTTGCCAGCACTTGGTGTGATGACTGTTTTTTGTTTTAGCCATTCTGATATGTAGCTAGTGGCATCTCATTGTGGTTTTAGTTTGCATTTCTCTGATGACTGTTGGATGTTAAGCATATTTTCACATCTTTTACTTGCCACCCATATGTCTTCTTTAGTTAACTGCTCAAATCTTTAAACAAAAACCCATTTAAAAAACTGGGTTTGTTTTCTTTTAATGTAGGTTTAAAAAAATGTTTACTTATTTGTTTTGTGTGTGTGTGTGTGTGTGTGTGTGTGTGAGAGAGAGAGAGAGAGAGAGAGAGAGAGAGAGAGAGAATGGGTGGGGGAATGCCAGAGAGAGAGAGGGAGAGGGAGAGAGAGAATCCCAAGTAGGCTCCCTGCAGAGCCCGACATGGGGCTTGATCTCAAGACCGTGAGATCATGTCCTGAACCAAAATCAAGAGTTGGACACTTAACTGACTGAGCCACGCAGGTGCCACACTTTTTATGTAGTTTTGAGAACTTTAAAAATATATTTTGGATACAAAACTTTTCTCAGATATATATACTTGGCAGATAGTTTTCCATTCTGTGATTTGTCTCTTCATTTTCTTAACAGTGTCTTTTGAAGAGCAGGAGTTTTAATCTTTGATGAGGTGTAATTTATCACTTTATTCTTTTATGGATTGTGCTTTTGGCATCATGTCTAAGAAATCTTTGCTTAACCTAAGTCACACAAGTTTTCCCCTCTGTTTTCTTTTAGAAGTTGTGTAGTTCTTGTGGCACCTGGGTGGCTCAGTCGGTTGAGTGTCCAACTTCAGCTCAGGTCACGATCTCACAGTCCATGAGTTCCAGCCGCGTGTCGGGCTTTGTGCTGACAGCTCAGAGTCTGGAGCCCACTTCGGATTCTGTGTCTCCCTGTTTCTCTGCCCCTGCCCCACTCACACTCTGTCTTTCTCTCTTTCTAAAATAAATAAACATTTAAAAGAAAAAAAAAAAGTTGTATAGTTTAGATTTTACACTTAGGTTTATGACACATTTTTACTTAATTTTTCTAATTAGACTGAGATGTGAATCAGAATTATTGTTGTTGTTGTTGTTGTTGTTGTTGTTGTTGTCGTCGTCATTATTTTAAGTAAGCTCCACACCCAGTGTGGGGCTTGAACTCAGAATCCTGAGGTTAAGAGTCACGTGTTCCACAAACCAAGCCAGCCAGGATGCCCTGAATCAAAATAAATTTTTTGCATATATAGACACGAGTACACACACACACTCACACACACACACACACACACACACACACACACTACTTGTCCCATCAGCATTTCTCCACAGAATTGTTTTTGTGTTTTTGCTGAAAACCAGTTGTCCAGTTATATGTGGGTCTATTCCCATACTCTGTTGTGTTCCATCGGTCTGTTTTTCTGTTTTCATGCCAGTACAGGATTACAGTTACTGTAAGGCAGTGTGAAAGGCGGAAGTGTTGGGTCCCTTAGTTATTCCTCTCCTAACCTGCTTTCCTGTGATAGCTTGTTGATTTGTCTCCTGCACCCCCACTAAACAGCCTAAGTTCAGGGATCCTTTCTTATGTATTTCTAATGGGTGGCAAAGTGTCTGGTACAGAGTAGGTTTCTTTTTTTTTAATTAGGAATTATTTCAAAAAAAAAGTTTTTAAATGTTTATTTATTTTTGAGAGAGGAGTACTCTCTCTCAGAGTACGAGCAGGGGAGGGGCAGAGAGAGAGGGAGACACAGAATCTGAAGCAGGTTCTGTCAGCACAGATCCCGATGTGGGGCCTGAACCCACGAACCTGGAATCATGACCTGAGCCAAGATTGGACGCTTAGCCGACTGAGCCACCCAGGTGCCCCATGAACTTGGAATTGTTTTTGAATGCTGTATTGGTTATTTTGTTTGTAAATTCCTACACACACAGTCTCCTTACTAAAAAGTTCAGTTCCTGAAGGTGTGTTCAGAAGGCTAGAGTAGGGGCTAGTGTCACCATGTCCGGACAGAGTTAAGTTTTGAAAGAGCTGTATGTTTTGTTTCTTTCTAGTTTTTCACTTCTTACAATCGCTATAAACACTCTCACTTCATTTGCACTTAAGGGAAGAGATGGAATCAGTGTTCGTAAAACCATTCGAAAATAAGTGCAAATGCAATACAGAAAGCCAACAAAGGACTTGACAAACCAAAATGACAGAACACAGCCGGGAACGCTCTTTGATGGTGACAGGCCGAGGTGCTTTTTCTTACTTCCTTCCCCTGGCTTCTTTGTTATTTCTTTGCAAGTCCCTGAGATCAGATAGCTTACAGAAGAGGCTGTTTCCGCTGTACCCCTCTTTCCCACATTACATACACATGGGCTTGTGCAGACACACATGCCACAGATGCTTTGTAAGTGATAGGCTGCTCTCAGATTAGTTTGGTTGGAAAAATCAGATGGAGACTCTCTTTCTAAAACCCATTTCATGCAAGGCAGGCAAATTGTGCCCTCATTTTCTATTGTCTCTGGCTTCATCTGTAATCAGCAAATGCAGCCCCGCCGCTGAGACAGTGCTTCATCTGCAGTTTGTCGCTCTCCCCTAGTCTGCACAACACTGAACCATCTCATTTTGAAATTCAGGAGTGGCAGAAGAAGCCTTTGGTGAGAGATTATAATTTGAGAGCAGGGAAAGTCAAGAGCAAGATCACCTGTTTTGTGGAAGCCTGGGTGTTGAAGGAAATAGTCAGTCTCCTGAGCCTCCCCGCGTGTGTGCCACTGTGACCCTCCCCTCCATCGCCAATGACCTAAAAATCACATAATTTCAACTACTCATGAAACCTATTCCCATCTGTTATGCGTGGCTTGTGTGCTTAGCCCCTCGATTGCCAGCAAATATGTCTAAATCTTTTTACTTCCTAGCCAGCCTTCTGTTGTTGGCTGGCTGGCTTTCTTGCTTGCTTCCCTGATTGTCGAATGAATGCCTTAAAACATTTTCTTCCAGACATCTTCCTTATTCTTCCGACCTCCCTACTCTCCCTCCCAGTGTTTGTCTGCTAAATGCTTCCTCTGCCAAGTAGGGGGCACAGTCACCTTGTTTTCCAAAAGCACTGCAGGTCATTTGGATGGACACTAATTTTCTCTGGGAATTGCTAGCCTGCATCGTGGTAGACAAGTGAGCCGACTGGCCTTTGAAAGTCATCATTCGTTGAGGGTAAAGATTTATTCTATAAACCACACAGTTTCATTCCCACATCGTAGCGGTGCTTTGTAGACCACCCAGGTTTCTTTCAGGAAATTCTTAAATTAGTTGCTCATAGTTTGTTGGTGAATGGATATATGCACACATACACACGCATATAATCATGTGCATAGCTCTTCAGAATGTTGTAAGGTGAGTAATTTATAATCAGTCTTTTTGTCTTTGATTCTTGTCGCTCATAGTAGACATTTTTTTGTCATTTTTCGTCCAAGACATTCAGTGAGACATTACATGATTATTTTACTTTATACATGGTAAGTAGCCAGTAAATGTTTACAGAGGGAAAGAATAAACAGCAGCCTGGTTTATTCAAGAATTATACCAAAGTGTCTATGCAGCAATTTTTAAATAAAATGATATCTTTGAGAGAATAAAGGTAATTTCTCATCTTTGGAAATACAAACTGCTTATATAATAAAAACCTTTTAAAGACTCTTGATTTCTTACCTCTTAAACCACCACCTTTACACACACTTTGATCCTTTCTCTCCTCCTCTTCCCCCACCAACACCCTCCAGAGTTGAAAATCTCAATATTAATTGGAACTAAGATGATTGTACTTGCTGCTGCTAAGACTTCGGCAGGTCTCTTACAAGCTAATGTCACGGCATGGGGTCCATTTGCTCTGTGTAGCTATTCTGTGGTGCGGTGAGAATGCCTTGATTAATATGCTACATGAAAATAAAATGGATTTGGAAAAAATTATACCATACTCTCATAAATATTAATTCACATTTGTATGGAATTGCACATAATTTTCAATATACTTTGGAGCACCTTCCCTATGAAAGGAGATTTGGTCTCCAAAGAGAATGGCGTAATTTTTTTAAAAGCGCAGTTGATACATTATTAAGTATCATTTGTTTATTAATCTGATACTCTACATGCATATAATGTGGGCAGTAGGTGAGTTGTGTGACAAAGAGAGGAGTGTTTTTTTTTTTTTTTTTTTTTTTAACCCCTGTGGGGAGTTGCTACATTACTCTTAGCAGAAATAGTACCACTGAGCACATTGCTTAGAAGCAGTCCACGATGCAACTCACCTGGCTGCTTCTGCTAGCATTGCATCATTCCTGAGTATCTTTTCATGATAACTGACTGTTTTGGTTGCATGTGATGTTAAACGCAGCGTAGTTTGAGCTGAGCAGATGTCTGACATAGCTGACTGTGGTAGTGGAAGCTGGAGAAAGGAATAAATACAGCAGACATTTATTGAACACTTACCATGTGTTAGGCATAGTGTACAAGGTTCTGAGACTGTGGAATCAATACCCATGTGATCACTTCGATCCCAACTTGTCCCCTAAACACTGACCACCACATCCTCGTTGGCCAGGAGAGCTGCCTCTTCAATGGCAGAGGGTAAATCATCTGCACTGACAGCAGCTAGAAGTTAGACCAGAAGCCACTCATTTGCCTTATGAGATTGGTATTTTTGATGTCTTCTTGCTCCAGGGATAAGGCCTTTTACCCCTTCTGGGGTTTCTTGCTGTTTGCTGTGATCTTGTTTCAGCGATGCCTGCTAGGTTCCTTGGTTTCCTGTTTCAGTGAACTTTTCTAGTTTGCTTCACTCTGTGGTAGTGCCAGCTTGGGGTGTTGTTAACTCACTGTTGTGGCTTAATAGGTTTGGATAGTTTAACCAGTTGTCTCACTTATTTATCTAGCAAACATGAACATATATACCACCTGTTATTTGCCTGACTCTCTATGTGAAGCATTGGGGTTACTGAGATGAATGGTAACTTAGTCTGTGCCCTGATTCTTTTAAGGGGTCATGCTGCCAGCTGCCTCAGGGCCTTGGCATAAGCTGTTCTCTCTGCTCAGACTTTCAGAACTAGGTCAAATGGTAGTCATCTCCTCAGCACCAACCCACTCTGCTACTCTGCTGGATGAGACCATTTCCCCCAATTTTAGCTCCTTTTTTCTTTCCTTTAGAGCAGGTAGTTCAGTTTGCAGTGAAATATTTGTGTGATTTGATTAGTATTTGTCCCTAAATTTTAAGCTCCATGAGGTGGGGATTTTTTCCACACAGGATTGTTTACCCAGTGCCTCTAGGACAATGCTAAGTTTGTACTTGGTATGGACTGGGTGCACACAGAATACTTGTTGAATGTGTGATGGCTTGAGAACAGCACTTTGCATTATAAGAAAGGTCTTCCTGAATGGGCAGCCCTGGTAAGAGTCCTTTAGGAAATGGGTGTGTGTGTGGACCGTAGGGCTTTGAGGCAGATGTAAAGGTCCCAGGTTCCGTACTTATTAGTATCAGCCCTGGCTGATCTGGGGAAAGAGCTTGAGGAACAGCGTGTATGTCAAATGGGCAATGCTGGATATTGGGAAGCAGTAGGATAGAGAACTCCCCAGGGACAGAAGACTGTAAAGGAGGAGAGAGGAGGAAGGGGTAGGGGAGGTGGGAGAAGGGAAGGGGAAGAGAGAGAGAGAGGTATTTTTAAGGAGAAGGTAAAGGGAAACTTCCCTTTTAGTTATTGTTTGTTTTAATGTACATTTGTTTAGGACCATGGAAACAATTTATTTGTATAGGAGGTGAGGCTCCGTGAAGGAGCATTGTTGTGTAAATAGGATCATGTCTACTCATTTACAAGTGACTGAATGCTAAATCTCTTTTAATTTCAGTGCTTAATGTGTACAACATTTCTCAGGGTTCAAAGGACATTCACTCATGTCCTACCAGTGGAGTACTTCAAGTGTCCTAAGGAATAATGGCAGTGTCAGGCCGTGGACCCAGGTCTTTTAGTATTTCAGTAGATTCTGAGCTGTCTGCAGGCCCAGATCTCATAGCTTCAAATGCCCGCCTCTAGGCTCTACAGATGCTGCTTCCTATTCCAGGACATCCATTACCCTTCTCCTACCCTTCCTACCCGCCCCGCCCAACCACACACAACAATAAATGAAAAGTTGCTGTAGATCTTGGTGATAATATTGTTGTTACATTTTGCAGAGAACTGGGAATTAAGGATGCTCAGAGGAACTTGTGGTAAAAATATATAATGCATTAAGGAAACATTTTAATCATATGAATTGATAGTTTCTTTCTTGCTGGCTCATGTCCACCTGGCCTGGTATAGTCAGTCTTTTTTTTTTTTTTTTAATCACGCATGCACTTAGTACTTCTTTTCTGAAACATAATTGACGTACCTACTTGGAAAGTGAGTGTATTGAGCCTCCTTGGGGAATGTCATTGTGTGCTGGACCTAGCTGAGAATCACACTGAAAGCCACTAAGCAGTGAAATCACTTCTAATGGACAGATGCTTTGTGCTTTGTTGACTTTTCTGCCCAACCGGAATAGAAAGGTTCTATTTGTGGTGGCATTAGGGATTCAGAAAAATTGAGAGCCATGTTTCTCAGTTTTAGGTATTCTCATATCCTGCTTTCCTGCTTTCTCCTCTCCCTTCTTATAACCCCATTTAGCCTGTGTTTTGGATGTGACCTTAGACACCTGTGTAACCATCATTTCCCTTTCCCTCTCTTCTTTTCTATAGAAAGATGTAGCACTTAAGCCTCAGGAACGTGTGGAGAAACGCCAGACCCCTCTGACCAAGAAGAAACGAGAAGCACTTACTAACGGCCTGGCCTTTCATTCTAAGAAGAGTAGACTCAGCCACCCACATCATTACAGCTCAGACCGAGAGAATGACCGCAACCTCTGCCAGCACCTTGGGAAGAGGAAGAAGATGCCGAAGGGACTCAGACAGGTGAGGAAGTGTGGGTTTGTCCTTTTCTGTGGCTAGAAGATCCCTGCTTCAGATACCTGCCCCTCTGTGGTTCTTCCTGACAGGTGGAGAAGACGTCCTCATTGGGCTGCTGGAGGGTTGCCCCTCAGAGTTGTGTAAACAAGCCAAGCTCAGAGTTTTTATTACTTTTGAAACTTCAGCGTTGGTATCCTTGTCGTCAGATGTGTTCACTGCAACAAAGCTTGATGCTGGTGCTACTGGTGTGTGGGGCAGACTGGCTGGCAGGGCAGAGATCTTCATAATTGAGACCAATGGAATGGGCAGGTGTGATCACATACATTGTGGATTTCAAAGTTCTGAGGTGTTAAAAATGTTTGTCCACACGCAGGCAGTGCCTTGCATCAGATTTCTGCTTTCCAGAGCAGCTCAAGTATTGTGGCATGTGGGAGAGCAGTGGCGAAGAAACGAATTTGCCTTTCAGTTCTTCAGCTGTTCTCATAGTCCATAATTCAGGACTGTCTTTGTGATCTGCTGATTGTATGAAAGTCTGGTGATAGGGCCTACTGGTCTGTTAATAATTAGGTTTCAGTGATCCACGAGAAAATATAGCTCTTGGCATTTGGGGAGCCTTTCTGCCTGTGGAAATCCCCACATGAGATAGATTAATAATGAGAAACGAAGCTGTTTATAGCATTTTTTTCTGCACAAATCCAGAGGCTTTAGTGCCAGCTGAGTTACCTGTGTCCTGGGTGTGTTTTGTTTGTTTTTGGCGGGACCACTGGGTGGGATTGACTATCATTTGAAGGAAGCAGAGGAAGGGAATGTGGTTCACAGAGCAGGTGCTGCTAATTAGAAGCCAAACAGGTAATTTCCAGTTTGCAGATGTTTCTTTGCAGAGGGAGAAATCCGGGATCTTATAAAACAGTGGTTCCAAAGCTTCACAGATCATTAGAATCATATTATGAGTGTTAGTAAACACACACTTCTGGCCCCTCCTTAGGACCTAATCTCTAGGGGGCAAGGCACAGAACTTGGTGGTCTTAGAAATTTCCTATTTGATAACGGCCAGGCCAGTTTGGAAATCATTCTTCTAAAGCATCAAGAGTGAATTTTTGGTGGTGATTTTTAGTGAAAAGATTGGAAAGAGCAAAAGGCTCAATATGATGTAGCCTCTGCAATTAGAGCTGGGGTCACAGTTCAGCCTGATGGGTAATGAGAGAGGTATATTGCCGAGAAAACATCTAAAGTGATGGATGTCAGTCAGCGTGGATGCAGAAGGATCTCAGGGAAGCGTCCCCACATCTGACACACAGGGAATGTTTTCTGAAGGCACATATGTGTCCTGAAATGAAATGCCAGAATGGTGTTGTAATAGTGACTATTAACATTTATTTGATGCATACCATGTTATAGTCATTAACAAGGGAGTATGATCTGTCATTCTCACAATGACCCCGGGTAGTGGGTGATAAGATGTTTACTTTCCAGATGGGGAAACTGGATCTCAAAGAGGTAAAGTGACTTATCTCAGGGCTCTCACAATGAGATATGAGCCAGGGTTTAGACCCAGATTTCTTTGTATTGCTCTATTTTCCCTGTATATTCTGCCTCCTTTGTTTGAGATTAGGATTGTGCATGAAGAGAAAGAGAACTCCAGGTCACAGGTTGGAGGGGGTCTTACAAGTATTTCTAGGAACTATGTGAGTAGTTAAGTCATAGGGAGTGACTTTGGTTATAGAAATGGTGTATGAAGGCATAAGAAGAAACATGATAAACTACCAAGTTCAGAGGGCAGAGAAAGAGCTGGAAAGCTTGAACGCAACCACATTTGTATAAAGATTTCTTTTTTTTATTTTAAAAATAATTGTGGAAAGAGTGGAGTGAGGGAGGAAGGGCTAGGGTCTATAAAAGGTGATATTCCTGTGGTATATGTGGCTCCCAACCCACGCTTCTCTGTATGAGGTATGTGAGAAAGGTCATTCTTCCCGCTGGAGAGAGGCTGCAGTGTGACCACTACCACTCCCCCAGGCCCTCCCTCCCAACAGGGTTGGAGGAAGGCTTCCTACCTTCCAGACAAGAAACCAATTTAATCCTGAGTCTACAGTAAACTCTGGTTCCTCATCCTTGACTCTCTAATCCCAGACTTCATTTGACTTTTCCACTCTCTGTGCTCAAAATTCTTCTTTCTCCCTTGTCCTCGTGTGATCATCAAAGAAGGCCAGGACTTGTATGTCTCAGATTCAGGTAGCTTTTGGTTCTAATGGTCATCCTTCTGGTACAAAATGGCACTTGAAATCAAAGCTATCCTTCTTTTAGGCAAAATATTTGAAAAGCAATTATTTTGACTCACTCCTTATGAATCATGGAGAAGGAAAGAATGAATCGTACCTTTCTGGTCAATGTAAGAGTTTTCAAAACAAGTGGTGTTTTTCTTATCTTCAGTGTTGATGCCAAAATATACTCCCCAAATTGAGTGTTGTGTTTCTAGTAGGAAGGGAAGCAGAAGTTGATAACTGAAATAAAGCTCTAATACTTTTCAATTGTAGTCTTCCTAGAATCACATGTACTATTTCGAAACCTTGAACAAATCGCTGTGTGTTGCTGGAAGGTGAGGGGTTTGGCCTAGGTGATTTCTCAAGCTCCTCTCTCTGAGTTCTGTGGTTCTTTAAATTGATGAACAACACAGAGACACATAATGTTTTCAAGGTCTATAAAGGAAGACTGCAGGAGGTCTGAGTGTATTTCAGTTCAGAGTCTCTAGTTGATAATTGTGTGAAGACATTTAAGAGAGAAAAGTGGGAGGCAGAGGCATGGCTACGTGTGTGTTGCCCAGACAGGTGCTCTCTGTTGTGTGATCATTGGTAAAAGATGACACACACAGGTGCTTAAGGGCCACAGCACATGCTCAAAAGCTTGTGCTAACGGTACTGGACGTTGCTTTCCTGTTGTGCTAGATGCGTGGACACATCACAGTTACTTTTTCCCTTGCCTTTGCCTCCTACCAGATAAAGTAGCTGAATCTGACCATCTTAACTGGGAGGGGGCCTTGAGATGAGAATGTCCTTGAGGAGAATTTCAAAATTAATGGATTGTTGCTTAGTGCCTCTTACTGAGGGAGTTATAATCGGAAGAACTACAGAGGAAAGAGGGCCGTAGGAGGTGAGAATTTCGTCTTTATTTTTGACTTGGTGAGAGTGGATTAGGTTTGCATCTTATTAGGAAATGGTACTTCCTGAGCAGGCACCTTAATGCACAGCTTTCCTGTAATTATGGGAAGATGTTACTCCTTCATAGAGAGGAAATAATAAGATTTTTTTTTTTTTTTTCTGAGAATCCGTTGAAGGCAACTAATCTTTTTACCAGGAGAGTGCAATTATATACTTTTATAAGAGAGATGCGTAGTTCTAAAATCAAGCTGCTTTTTCCTTCTCTTGCCTGATTATGAAACCTCAATTCTTGTGGTATTTTCTCATACTGGGAAAAGAAAGCTTTTTAACTGGCACTTAACCACCCCAGTGGAACTTACTTGTTGGATTATGTTGTTAAGTATAAACACATACTCACGTAGAGGATGCTGCGCTGGCAGCTGTCTTTTAAAATGGCTGCACCTTTTTATATGGCAGGTTTGAACATTCTCCTTAATTTCCAAAGGGGGTTTTAAAAAGGAAAAGAGGAATAAATTAACTTTTACAAAAGAATGCACGTCTTTCTGACCCCCTAGCCTTATATATATCCTGCACAGAACTATTTGCTCATGATGGGAACATTCAGACGTTATATTTAAACAGTTTTAGCTTTTAATTTTTAACTAGTACTTTTGAAAAAGTACTAGTAAAGATGTGTGGTAGAGTTTTTGTCCCCCTCTTTACTTAGACTTGGGACTGGTAAACCAGAACAGAGGCTGCCCAGGTTGTCTGTGTAAGGAGCCTGATTCTCTACCTGCCAGACTAAGTCACAGTGAAACTGCTAAGGGACGCAATGAAGTGACCCACGGCCAAACCCTCTAGCCAACTTAGGACTTCCTCAGAAGCATTTTTGGAAAATGTAACTCTTCCCAGGGCGTTGAGTTTTCTTTCAGTATATCTCACTTCTAGACCACAGGAGAGGATTTAAAATTTTACTACTTTGTAGTTGAAAACACAGAGAGCAAAGGAGTTTTAAAAATAGAGAAGCAATGAGGAAAAGTTAATGGGAGTTAGGAGAACTCTCAGATTTGGCTCAGAATCGGTGTTCCTGAACTTCCATTTAGTCCATTAGCCTGCCTCTTCTCTCTCTAGTAGGAACTGAACCAGAGGAAATAGGCTTAAATGAACTAGGAGGAATTTTTAGGCCATATGAACTCTTACAACAAACAGATACCAGAATGGATCATCAAAATAAACCACAGAGTCTCCCTCCTAACTGAATTTCAGTTTCTAAAAAGGCGTTCAGCTAAGGATGGGACTTCTGAGACAAAGAGGCAACCTACTGAGATTGCTTCTCGCCACAGGAGGATACCATTTGAGAGGGAAGTAAAGGGATTTGGGAATATTTCAGGAGCCTAGCAGGTAGACTCTAACTTTGCTGACGAGAATGGCTTGTGTGGTTTAAAAATCTTTATACAAGTTGATATGGGTGCTTGTAAGGAGTGGAAGTTGGGTCCTCTCTTTGAAAATCTAGTGTGGTGGAATCAGACTATGTGGAGAATTTAGAGCTGACACTGTAGATACCAAAAATGTATTCTGATGTCTAGGAAGAAGAGGGACTGATCCCGGTGCCCAGTCTTTAAAGTTAGAGCTGTTGTGGTTGCATCTGCTTTTTGTATTGCCTTTGCATGTTGGCCTTATGTGGAATAAGGTGGCTGTGTTGGTGGCACAGAAGGGCCCAGGTGACCGAGCCATCAGCTGTGCTTCCATCCATCCTGCTAGAGCGGTCTGTCTCTGCCCATGCTCGTTCCCGATGAGAGCGTTAGCTATCGGAAGCTGATCCTTTATTTCAGTGTGACTGACTCAGGTTGTGTGATGACTGCTTTGTGACATTGTTACTAGTAGAAATTAACTTGCAAAGGAGGATTTATAACGTGCAACTTTGATTAAACAGATCCAGTTCAAGTCCTATTTCGGAAGACGGCTAATTAGTTTTGGGTAGAAATCCAGCCTGAAATCACACAGGTATTTATCCAGCTTGACTCAAGAGCCTACAGATTTCTGGAAATCAGAACATTTGAAACACTAATGCAATTAGGGATTATACTTTGGTAATGAAAAGACCTGTGAACCTCGTGAGGTCCTCTTTCATAAGTACATTCGTTATAGCGGTTAAATGACTGGAGGTACATTGAGCTAGTGTCAAGACATTGAGCTGCAGTTAAACCATTTTTATTTCATACTTGGGACCTTCATGTTCAGTGTGTTCTTGGAGTTTCATTTGCTTTTTTCAAAAATTGTGTTGTCACATGAAGGTTACAAACTGAGATAGTAAATAAAATCCTCTGTTTTTCCTGCTGATGAATTTAAGTTGCACATTATTTTTTTCCCCTTTGCTTAAACTACAGAAAGAGGAATAAAAACAGCTAGTAAAAGGTTGGGAGGAGAAAGACTGGCTTATAACTGCTCTTGGAATGTTGATTAACTCGAAATAAGGATAAGATGTCAGATTTTATTTTTTTTATTTTTTATTTTATTTTTTATTTTTTTTAAATTTTTTCTTTTTCAACGTTTATTTATTTTTGGGACAGAGAGAGACAGAGCGTGAACGGGGGAGGGGCAGAGAGAGAGGGAGACACAGAATGGGAAACAGGCTCCAGGCTCTGAGCCATCAGCCCAGAGCCTGACGCAGGGCTCGAACTCACGGACTGCGAGATCGTGACCTGGCTGAAGTCGGACGCCTAACCGACTGCGCCACCCAGGCGCCCCAAGATGTCAGATTTTAATATCTCGAGGAACCCACAATCCAGGCTTGTCTCTGTTCAGAATTAGGTGTGTATTGTATTGGAGGTATTTGGAAAACATGGGACTAACACAGTAGCAAGTTACATGAATGTTTTGGTTGTTATTTTAATTTGGGCATTTGGAGACAGCGACAGGTTTTTTTTTTTTTTTTTTTAAGATCTAGAATTCTGGTTTTGTGTCTCCTGTCTCCTTAGCTTGTTGTTTGGGATATATTCCACCAGTCCTGGATGTTGGTAAGAGTGATAATAAGCATCATTTGACCTCAGTGAGACAGATGTTTGGAGTGATGTGGCCAGGAATAAATCTTAACCCAAGTGACATAGATAATATTTAATTAAAAATTTGGTGAAAATTGACTACCACATCATAAAACAAAACCTACAGAGAGAAGACAGGCTGAACTGGAAAAGGATCTGCATGCAATTTAAAAAATGCTTGAGTGATCCTGAGACCTATAGAAATGGCTCCATTGAAAAAAAAAAAAGAAACAAGAGTGGTACTCTCTAAATCCCAGAGTAAGAATATGTTATATGTGTGTATGCATGGAACTTTATTAAGGCTCATTTAAATTCTGTATGTCGTGGGGCATCTGGGTGGCTCGGTCGGTGAGTTTGGGCCTCGTGCCGGGCTCTGTGCTGACAGCTCAGAGCCTGGCCCTTGTTTCGGATTCTGCTTCTCCCTTTCTCTCTGCCCCTCCCCTACTCATGCCCAATCTCTCTCAAAAATAAACACACATTAAGAAAAAAAGTTTTTTTAAATCCTACATATTGTTAGAAGAGTAAGAAGGATCAAGCCAGAGAAATGGTTTTCAGCTCTGTTCACCATAAATTCCTATGGTATGGGTGATCAAAGACCGAGGGAGTGTGTTTTCCGTTTACACCACTCTTCTGATAGTTGCTGGGGGCTGATAGGACTTCCTTTCTTTATTTAAGACTGCATTTTGTGTTCATTTAATTTTAAGTTTTTCCCTTTTCCGATGATACGATGTTATCCGCACGTGGCCAGATCTTAGTTGCAAAATGCGAAACAAGCCTCCATGCGTTCTGCATTCTAATCTCCGCTCACAGCCTCCCGTCTCCACACAAGCCTGCACATGACAGGTAGTGAGTGGGAGGTGGGAGTGGGTGGGTGGCTGTGTGGTTTGCAGTGGTGGTGGTGGGGAGCCGAGCAGATGGCTGTGATAGCCACATGTTGCGAGATTCCCGTGGGAGTTGATGGTGGTGACAGGCGACTCACAATGTGCTATTTACAGTTTGGGTTTGCAGTCTTTCAGTGACATCTGAATGCTCTTTAGCAACTGCTTTCATTACTGCCTTTCGAGGAGCTGCTAATTGAAAATGAAATTGTGGGTGGGCTCTAAGGCAGGCACAGGCAGCTCTCTGTGGTAAATGTTGCCTGAGAACTGTCGGATGTCTTGATGCCCAATTTGTAATTCTTTTTCCAAGGAGGAAAAGCCAAAGGTGCATTTGAAGACTCCGTGTGTGCTCATAGGCAGAGCTGACTGCCTCATCCTGCCCAGAGAGCCAAATGTGCACTCACTGGGCTGGAAACCAAGCCATCTGCCCATGGCTCACCTTTGTGTGGTTCTTGTTAAATGTGAATAACTGCGTAAGGTTCTTATTTTAAGTCTGCTGACATCTTGTACTCTCCGTTAGTTTTTTGTAGGACATCATCCTTCCTTTTTCCTCTGCTCTTCTCTGTGCAGGAGAAAATGATTATCTGATCTCTTGAACCTTGAGATATTATATACAAGGTCTCGCAGAGAACTTTCCTTCCTATAAACCTTTTCCTATGATACCATTCTGTTGAGGGCATTTGGGGGCCTCCGGGCACAATGAGGGAAGAGGAAGGTGGTTGATTTGATTGGACTTTGCCAGTGGATGATGTTCTTGATTCTTTTATGACTGCTTCCAGCTGTGGGATTGTCATTTATACTTCATCTTCAGAGTTGTTAGCTAAAGCGTCAGTAGCATTTCTGAAATGGTAGCTTTTGTAAGTGTTGATATGCCAAATTATTTTATTGGCCATTCTGAAAATAGTTTTGCACAGAGGAATCTTGTGCTGAACAAGGAATGACCTCCCTCTTGGAAGTATTGTTAGCTATCTTTTTAATTAAATATGAAGATAGATACAATATTACCATTCTTTTTAGCTTTCCCTTGAACATTTCATTTCAGTGAATACTGTCTGAGACAGAACTGCACTAAATTCTGTGCTCTGTTTGAGTAGGACTGATATTTGCTTTTAGACAGTCCCTGAAGCTCGGGCTGTGGGGACCTGATGGCACACCCTTTGCTGTGCTTAACCCTCAGTCCCACTAGACCTGCCTTACCATGGGAACCCAGCTGTTTTAATGTACTTGAGTTACTGCTGGGTCCTAATGATGTTTAAAAGAACCTATTTTTGGTATTCTAAATGATTCTAGAGCATTGCCTATTGATGCAAGTATTGATAAATTTTCTATGTCAAGCAGATATAAGAAAGTCTTGCAAGAGCTCTGGGTCTTTACCCACGTAGGGCTCTGTGCACATCCTTACCGTAGTACTCATAAACACACATGGAGAGGACACCAGAATGGCTCACAAACACGGGCAAGTCTGTCAGGGCCCACCTGGTGTCTTTTAGGAGCCCTGCCTTGTGGCCCGCTGAGACACAGCCTGCAGTCATTGGTCACAGCTCTGCAGAAGCTGCCACTTTGCCCTCGCGTCTGCCTCCAGGGACACAGATGTGGCGGGTCATTCTGTGACCGCTGCACCTGCATTTGCTCAGGAAGTGCTCGTGTCATAGGTCTTGAAATCATGTAATACAAACCTGGACAGGTCCTAATTGCTGGTGATGGTTCTGAGTGGCTGAGATTGGCTGTAATTAGATTGAGAGGCAATTAGCTGTGTGGATAGGGAACATACAGAATAATGTTTCTCGAAGGGTGGTCTCTGGACCACCTATGTCAGGACAGCTCCAGGGGTCTTGTTAGCAGACACATTCCCAGACATCACCCCTGTGTGGAGCCAGAGTCCCTTGGGTGGGGGCCAGAATGTGGCACCAGCTTCCTCAGGTGACTCCAGTGCACGTGCTGCCAAGAATCAGACTTGGAAGTGAACTGACTTGTCCTGTTGCTTATTTTTAGAAAAGGGAAAAGGAACAGTACTATGTTGTTTGCAAAACTGGTAACAAATCTTAAATTTTTAAACCACTTCTTGTGTGAAAATAATTTATCAATACTAGGATCTATTCATGTTCTGTGTATTTATTTGCCAATTAAGGTTTTTTTTTTTCCCAAACTGGCAAAAAGAAATATTTCTTCTAAATGCTATAGATATTATATTACAAAAAATTATGTTTTCAAAATGACTGCTTTTTAGTAGGAGTGTACTAGAATATCCCTTTGGTAGAACAATTATGTTATATTCCCTTCTCTGTAAATCTACCAGCTCCCTCAAATAATGCAGCTTTTTATACATATGGTAACGGGACGTTTTTCATTTTGCATATTTCTCTGTTTTCAGCACTACATTGGTTTGTAAGTTGTGCGAGTACTCCATATTAAAAAAACTGGTGGTGTTGGGGGCAAGTGTGAGTGAGATCTGATAATTCTGGCTATGCATTGGTGGGGGCTGAAGACCGTTAACTGTTTTCTCCATTACCAAGAAAGCTTCAGTGTAATAAAATGTTATACTTGAATTTCTGGTTTGGGCTCAACAAATTCAAAGGGAAATATTTTCCTTCCTGAAACCAAACAGAATGAAGGTCCTCCGAAGAATTTTTGTTTAAGTAGCAGAACCTACACTTAGGATTTAACAGCTGCCCGAGGTGTGTCAACAGTAGGTAGTATTTGTTTTTAATGCACTGATTGTGCTCTGAGGCCAGACAGGCTGTTCCCCTGGAGCTGAGTGCCGAATGATCTACTGAGTAGTTGCTAACGAAACTGCCACCCTGTTCGAGTAAGACCCCTAATAACAACTTTGGATTTTAAATAGAAGTACTGTCCTTTGGCTTCCCTGAGAAGTAATGAAGGTGATGAGAAGAGCCCCTGATGCTCAGGTGTAATATAAAGCGGGGTAACAGGCCAGCACGCATTGCTGGAAGGTTGAATGGTGCTTTTTGAAAACGAAGCAGCCCTGGTACGCTTTCCGTTAAACACGCAGAGTTCGTCCTAGAGTTCCCCTGTACAACATAGAGATGATCGCTGTCAAGCTTTTTAAAGCAGATAAGTCTATTTTCTAATTCAAAGGTGGTATAATAAAGAGTTAAGCAGCCCGCTTGCAAAATTTATCGTCACCTGCTTCTCACGTCCGCAAATGAAAACTCTAAATCTGTATTTGTCACGTGAACAGAGCAGGGGGGAGGACGGACAGAGGCATGGAGGGGTGCAGTCAGTCATGTGTGCCAACCGCATGGGGGTATCTGCCCCCTGCTCCCTGGGTTCCGCAGGTTGAGTGAGGAGACGCACTGACAGACCGCACTGTTTTAAGGGAAGGATGTGGACTTGAAATAGCCTTTCCCCAGGATTCTGATCCTGCTCTTCTCCACCTCCTCTTCCAACCTCGCAGCTCATCTTTCTCTTTCCCTTCCTGCCTTTGAGCCTGCCTTCAGGCTAGACCTTCAGCTCTTTGGTTTTCATCTTCCAGACAGCATCTGGAGCCTGCTTCCCGACCCAGACAGATAGAATTGCATGGGAAACCACTTAGGTCTGCTCTCAAAGTTACAAGTGCCCTTTCCACCTCCCGGTTCCCTGCTCTCTTGACCGTGGTGGCCCTTTTCAGTCAACATTTATGCTTATCATCTTATCGGGTGGTTTGATAAGATGGTTCAGCGATGTTTCACTCATTGACGTTGTACTCTCTCATTACAGGTATTTCAGGGGACATCCAGAGCCAACTAAGTGAAACATCAGCCCATTACTGTAGGAGGAGATGTTAGGTCCTAACTGAGTGTGCGCGGCTTGCTGTTCTTGTTTCTGTCCTACCCCCCTGCGCTCCATGAACACCACACTGCAGCTACGGTTGCTGTTATTTGCATGAGCCCCGTGCTTTCTCCACGCTGTGCTTATGCTGTTCACCTTGTTTGGAACAGCCTTTTCCAACTGTCACATTTGTCTTTCAGCAACTGCCTCAGAGATGCTTATTGCTTGAAGCTTTTATGATTTTTTCCTTCAGAATTAAATGTATTTTTTTCAAAACTCCCACAATCCTTTGTTTATAACTAGGGTGACCCCAGAATTTCTCACCTAATATAGGACATTTCTGAGCGTGAAAGAGGGCACTATTAATAATTACCTAGGAACAATAAGCATGAATCAGGACTTCCTGGAAAACTGGCTTGTGTGGTCACTCTATTTATAATTCATTCGCTTTTGACCTTTTTTCATTTTGTACTCTTAGAGTGGCTGTGTACATGTCGTTGTCCCCACCTAAACCCAAACTGTCTGAGGATATTGCTCTGTGACCCCACGAGGGGTCCAGGCTTGTGTCACATGTAGAAAGGTAAAACTCTTGAAATCCTCAGCTGTCCCTGCCTTGAAAAAATTCATGTTTCCCATTTTCATTCTTGAACCCTTTCAATGTATTCTTTATATCCCAGCCAGTGTGATCCTTTAAAAATAAGCATTGGATCATATTATTCCCAGATGTAAGTCCTCTTAATGGCTTCTCCACGTATTCAAATTAAAATTCAGTCTCCTGTGAGCTACAGCACTTGGTTTTGCAACTCCCTTTCTTCACTTCAGCACCTGTTAGCCTCTGTCTCTCACTGGCGCCTGCCCTCGGACCTTCCTTCGTCTGACACGTCAGGTTCTTTGCCACTGTGGTTACCTTACACGTGCTGTTCCCTCCACCTGAAGTGGTCTTTCCCCTGCTCTTTGCATCATGAGCTCTTTCTCGCCCTTTGGTACTGAGCTGAAATGTCATCTGCTCAGAGGGACTCTTCCTGACCCTATTCACCCCAGGTTTTGCCTTTAGTCCTCTGTCCTTTACACCCATCCATTTTATTTCTAACGCTTAGCATAATTTACACTTTTTTTTTCCTGTATTCTTCTTTCGTGTGTGCCTCTTCTGCTAGAATCCTGGCTCTCCTGAAAGAAAGTATTGTATCCATTTTCTCCACCTTTATGTCTGTCTGTCTGTTGGACATTGCCTGGCACCTAAGAAGGTGCTTAATAATTGAATGAAGTTTGGCATGATTACTATTTTTTTGATTGATGATGTTGCCAATCACATTCTCTTATTGTATTCCAATGTTAATTGCTTACGGGAAAAAAAAAAAAAGCCCATTTAACATGACCTTTGGTTTCCCTCTTGGGGGATATGAAGGTAAAATGAGATACTGATCAACACATACACACCAGGCAGAAACTTATTCCAAGATATCACTGCCCTCCTGGTGGATGCTGTCTGCTCTTCTCCCATGGGCGCTATCAGCAGTCTGTCCTCCCAGTGTTGTAGCCCATCAGGATAGCTGCACCATGGCTGGGGCAGCCAGGAAGACCTGGCCTTGGGAAACTACAGCCTTCTGCCTTTCACAGATGATCTGAAAGCAGCCTGCCAAGCGGCAGAGACACAGCTGAAGCTGGGTGGGTGTGAGGTGGAGTTTTCTGAGCACTCTTGTACATGCAAATATTTGTGTGGGGCTCTCCTTTTTTTTTTTTTAACCATAAACTTACAAACTATTTTTAGCATCAAAGCATGAATAGCAGTCTTTGCACTATAAATTGTTGTCCCACATGCCCTCTCTCTAAAATATCTTGACTTTAGAAAACAGTTTAATTTTATGTCCTTTATAAGGTGGCTTAATTAATTCGTTCTCCACATACTTGCTTGGTCAGCAAAGATTTACTGAGCATCCTTTGTGTGTGAAAGTTATACCAGAGACTCTGACATAACAGAAAGGATGTGTGTACCGTGGCTGCCCGTGATGTGTGCACAGCTTGGCAGAGCCACCCTGGCCTCGTGCAGAAGTCTTAGCGTGAGGGAGGCATCTGGGTGGATAAAGTGCAGTTTGAAGGGAGACACGGTTGAGCGTCTCTTAGAGAATGGATACCTTCAGATATGTGTAGGAAGGCCCTTTGAAATGGTTTCTTTTCCACCACACTGTTTTTCTTGACCTCCTCTCTGCTTTTTTAAGAAACTTCTGAGAATAAGACTCTGTCTTACTAAAGGCATCAGTAACTGTTACATGTAGTGCTGTGTTGTTTTATTAGTTGTCTCGTCTTGGGTTCTTAGTTTTACAAATACAGTCTTTGGCAGTCTCGGCTGCAATTTATTGGGAATTACCTGGCCCAGTTATTTATTATTAAATAACTATTATTAGAGAACTAGATTATCAAAATCCTAATGGATGCCAATTGTTTCCAGAAGAGGTACAGTTTTTAGAAATGGATGTGCTATGGTTACAAACCAGTTGTTAGCTCTTACTCTGGGAACTCATGGTATAGGAAAGTCCTGTTTCCGTCTGGAGGTGCAGGTAATCTGTACAAAGAAGAAACCAAATATCTCTCACTTTCTGTCATTCCTGTTTACTTGGGAGGTAGACAGTCATTTTTAATGCAAGTAGAGCTTCAGATATTCTAAAATATTCAAAAGGAATATTTGCGTAGACACTGCGATCGTAACACTTATAGTGCAAACACTGATGGGGAGTGTACAGTGAATGATCCCAGGTATGGATTATAGATCTGTTCCCAGTTTGCTAGCAAGTTATTTTTTCTCGCAAAAGATAATTTGTAAATTGCTGTTTTGGGGTTTGGAAATCCTAACTTTCTTAGCAAGTGTTAGAAATGGTGGTTTCCCAGTGAATTTTTCAAAAAACTGTTCTGTAAGGTTTACTCCTCCCCTCATGCTCCTCCCTTCCCCTTGGCATCCAGTCATTAAGTATTTCTTGACCATAATACACTCTTGTGGGCAGACATAATTTTAGGTGCGTGTCACAAACAAAATGACAGAAGTCTCTGCATGGGAGGAATTTATGTTTTGGTCCTTATAGCTACGGACAAATGCATTTAAATGTCCAACCCAGACCTTCTCAGCTTTGAGATTCGTAAACCCGGTGCTTATCACAGTTTTTTTTCCCACCTGGAACATCTGCAAGCATTTCAAACTCAACATGTGTCTCATTGACAGCTACTATAGTAGTTGCCCTCAATTTGCTCTTTCTCTTTCATTTCCTCCCTTAGTTGATGTGCGCACCATCCACTAGACATCCAAGCCATTAATCCGCTCATGCCGGAAACCTGGAAGCCCTACTCCTCTTCCTCCTCCTATCTGCACATCCTGTCGACTCATGTCCCATGTATTTCTCATCTGTTTCTCTGCATTTACCACTTTGCACCGTTTCTGTCACTGCATTGGTCAGGTCTCCCTTCTCTTGACTATATTATGACAGTAGCTTTCTACCTAGCCTCCAGTCTTGCTGTTCTGCGATCCATCCTCCAAATCCCTTCTAATGGCATTTTGACAACATGCAAATTGAATCATGTTGCTTGCTTGAGGAGTTTTCACGGACTCTCCTTTCAAGCTCAACTTCAGCTTCTTTACATGGCGTAGAAGCGCATGCACATTTTATACCTTTCGGAACTCCCCTGGCTTCCTTTTGGTGCTCCCTGACCCCAGTGTGTACCCCTGTCACATCAGCCTTATCTATTTTTTAAAATGTCTTCCTCCATCCACCCCTACAAATCTGACTGTCCTTTGCCTTGGTGAGTCTGATCTTAGTTACGTGTGAGAAACACAGTCACATGAAGTCAGAAACGGCTGATTCCATCTGTGAGAATACCTATATTTTGAAAAGGACACTTTTAAAAACTGAGAAAACTTCCAGTTAGGTAAAATTTAATGTAGTGCAGGATAAGTAAAAAGAAAAGTCTTTAAAGGATCCTGAGAGTAGACTGTGGAGTGATAGTCCAGAAGTGTTCAAAAGACAAGATTTTTTCCATGATGATTGTTGCTGGGCACTTATATTAGGGTGGCAGTTGGGAATGACAGAAGGTTTTTTGTTCATGGAAGTGTTTGTCAGACACAGGAGTTGTAAGTCAAGGACTGCCTGTACTCAGTTTTCTGGGGCTTTTCATCTCTACAAGTGTTGACTGTGTTTCTATGTGAGTGAATTCTTTGAAGGTTCAAACCAAGGAGCAGTAGACCTTATCTGAACTTTTCATTCTCATAAGTTAATATTGAAATGAAACTTTATCGATGAAAAGGCATTTTTATTACCAATTTGTATAAACTTAGTGAAGATTTAAAAATGTGATTTATATTGGCTTATTTTTAAATAAGATGCCTGAAAAAGTGACCACAGATGTGCTAAAAGGTTTATTTGAAGTAAACACAGTGTTGTAGTTCCTTGGCACAATTATTCCGTATTTTGTCTTGGTGAGTCAAGGCACAAAGCAAGGACAATGATAATGTAGAAAACAGCCCCAAGAACTGGTCTTGCTCTGGCTTCCTTTTGGACAGCTTTGGTGGAAATGCCTTTAAAAAAAAAAAAAAAAAAAGCAGGCTATTTCCTTTATTATTTCTTTCCAGAGTTGCATTATTCCAGGTTAAAATAGCTCTTAGGATGCTTTTACAGCATAGGTGAACTGGTTTAGTAAAATGAAACAGTCATTTATTTTTATTTATTTATTTATCATTGATTTTTTTTTAATGTTTATTTTGAGAGAGAGAGAGAGAACAAACGAGCAGGGGAGGGGCAGAGAGAGAGGGAGACACAGAATCCGAAGCAGGCTACAGGCTCTGAGCTGTCAGCACAGAGCCCGAAGAAGGACTCAAACTCATGAACTGTGAGATCATCACCTGAGCTGAAGTCGTGCTCAACTGACTGAGCCACCCAGGTACCCTGAAACAGTCATTTTTAAAATACATCCTATTTTCCTGCCTACTTCCACATTCCTTCTGAAAGACTGCTCTCGGAGGTAAAAATACAGCTGTTGATACAAAGGCTGAGCCAAGGAATACTTTTGTCTTATACTCCTGAGGTATGGTCCTTGACTGTTCTCCTACATGACAACCTAGCTCATCTTCTTTCCTTGACAACCAGGTAAAAGACCAGGGCTGTGATGCAGAGTGAGACACAAGCAGAAAGTACTGTATATTGAATACTACAGTAGTCAGGCTTCTTCTGCACTTTTTCTTTGTCAGTTTAGACTACCTGGAGTATTGTGTTGACATGTAGGTAACTGAGGACAAATTGCAGTTATTGATCTGAGAATTGCTCCTTAGGTTCCTCTTTCAACAATTATGGGGATCTTCATTTGGGGCAGTAGAATTATTACTTCTGGATGTCACATGTTGGCAGCCCAAAGAAGAGAATTGTCTTCATATTGTTTTATGGCCATGGCTTTGAACTCGCTTAAGCAATATTTTAAGCACTACAATTAAGTACAAGAAAAGGGGTAGTTTCATTGTGAATATATTCAGTGAAGAATAGGATGTCAGTGTCTGCTGTTGTATTGTTCAGGCTATATAGATACTTTATTGGAGAAATAGCCTGAGAATCCGGAGTCTTGGGTTGTAGATTCTGCCTTGGTACTGACACATTGTCTGTCCTTCGCTGAATTTTTGGCTGTCTTTGTTTGACCCTCGGTTTCTGTGGTTGAACCAGAATGCATATGGAGGGATGCTTCTAATATTGGGGAGCTATGACATGTGTGAAGAAGTTATACGTGCTGGAATGCTTAGAACTCCCTTTCCCTTAAAAATGTTAAAAAATCGATCTCAAAAATCACAAATTACCTGGACTTTGGTGGTATGACTAATTTTAGGTGAACCTGCACTTAAATGTGTGATAAGTACAAAGAACAAGACCTCAGATTTCTACTTGGCAGTAATGACTCATTTTGGCAAAATTATGATGTGCATATGGTTATGAGACTACTGTAGATCCCAGTGGGTACATTAGATTGAAAAACCTTAAATGGAGTGGGCTCATGCATATGGTTTTTAGCAGATGATAAAAGCCTTTTGCTGAGAAGAGACTAGTATGAAATGCTAAGACCTCTTTGTTTGGGGGCCATACCTGTTGGCAGCTATCTGAGAATTGTAATTTTAGATCTCTCAAGTTGAAATCATGGAAATCTGTTTCTTCCGAGTAATTCGTGGTGAAGGAATGTAATGAAATTATTTCTAAAATTTTTTTTCCCAACAACTAACTCATGATCTTGGACATGCCAGGTTTTACTTTTCTAATTTTGCAGCAAGTAAATTTTGGAGCAAATGTATTGATTCCTCTGGTTTTGGAAAATCCTCCCCTGTATCTAGTGTCACCTCACTGGGACTTCTCAACAGTCATTGGGGTGAAGTGCTCTCTGTACTGGGTTTCCTTGCCTCTTCTAGACGAGTGCTCTTCCTTCAGTAAATGTTTGATGTGAATTACATATGTCCCAAACCCTGTTGTTATTATAGAGACGTTAAGAGGAATATAAGAGATAGGTCTCTATTTTCCAGGGCTTCATCCTCGGGTTACCTAATTACTTTGAAACAGTTTAAGGTAAATAAACTGTGCAAAATACTCTTTGAAAAGTTGTTGAATGATAGATATGCTCTTAGTTTCTCACTAATCTCCCTAGTGGCTTTTCTAATGCCATATATTTTTCTTGGGAGAGTTTTCTTGCAGCTGTATTTGTGATCTTGGGCTAGGATTTATGAGCTGCCACCATTAAGGTCTCCCTCTGGCTTTGTCATCAGGGGTGGAGGGTTGTGTGTGGTTTGTTTTCTTATTGTTAATATGTGAGAATTTTTCCTAATCAAAATAAATGCATAAGTGTTTTTCTTGACTTTGTCTTTTTTGGACTGACTTATTAAGATAAATGTGTGAATTCTGAAAATTTGTTTCTGAGATTAAAGACAAAATTTCCAAAGCAATATGCATTGTGGTTGTCTAAAGAAATGTATGTCTTCTGGTTTCAGCATTAGAGTTGGATTTTGACTGTTAAAACTAAGGCAAATGGAAAAGTAAAAATGAAACAAAAATGCATTGTGGTTGGAAGTAGAAGGAATAATTCAGGGCATGTAAGAAAACCATTCTGGATCTTACTGATAATGTTGGGAGATTAGTAAATGTTGACTGACCCCAAGGACGTTTTAGTGGCATTCTGCTGGCTACCTTGCATTTGTAGAATTCATACACAACAAACTGCATCATCTTTGGCTTTTTGACCACATGCACTTAGTCTGTGAATGGCTTGGATCTCTGGCTAAGTCAGCATTGTGTTTAAATACAAACTACAGTTGACCCTCGAACAATACAGATTTGAACTGCATGGGTCCACTTACTTTTTTTTTTTTTGGTAATTACAATACTGTAATGTAAATGCATTTTTTCTTCCTTATGATTAAATAACATTTTTTTTCCTGTAGCTTGCTTTATTGTAAGAATACAATATATAATACATACAACACAAAAAATGTGCATCAATCAACTGCTTATATCACTGCAAGGCTTCTAGTCCACAGTAGGCTATTAGTCGTTAAGTTTTGGGGGAGTCAGAAGTTATAGGTGGATTTTTGACTGTGTAGGGTGTCAGTGACCCCTGACCCCCACATTGTTTGGGGGTAAGTTTTAATACCAACTAGCTCTGTCCTCTTTCTAAGCCTAGAGAGATTGATCGGGGCAGTTCAAATCATTTTGCATTATTATTCACCTAACATGAGGTGAATCAGTTGGCTGTTCTTATGAAAGATGTTTTTGTTATCTGGTAACACAAGTAGCACAAGATTGACTTAACTATTAACTCAGCCTCTTCTAAAACTTTAGAAATGACTTACTATTTAACCTTTTCCTTTTTCTTAGCACTTTCACTATAGAGACCTTGCTGTGCAGTATTGACATGTGCAGTAACCATTAATGCGGCAAGAAAAACCACATTTCATGCTCTTGCATGACGCATAACCGTTTCACTTCTCAGGGTGATTTTTGGTTGTGGCCAGCCAGAAACTCCCGATTTAATTAAGATTGTAACATTATATGTCAGAAACAGTTCTTTTCTCCTTACAAATTTCCCCACTTCTTTATGAAGACTGTTGACCTGCAGATTGGGTATATTACATTAGAATACTCTCTAGGTAACCCTGGTGTTGTGGACAAGGATATTGGCAGTACGTTACCTCTTCGTTGATTTCCTACAGAGTTTTTAATATTTTTTTGTACCTTTCCTTCCTTTAGGTGTTGGTTTCTTTTCTTGTAGCAGAAGAAACAATGTTGATATCGTTTCCCTGAGGATTTATACAGCAAGCAAAAAAGAAATGAGAGAAGTGAATTTTTATTTTCTTAAAGAATAAATTAATTAACATGTTTTACAGTGCTTAACCAGCTGTTTGACCATCAGGTATTACAAGTTGGTACACATTGAGCCTGTCTGAATCAGCCTTGTGAGCCAAGCTACTATCTCTTCCTACCTGTCATATGTTTTTGTTTTTTTTTAAGAGTCATGGTTAATTATTTACAACACCCCAATTATGGAAGTACCCTAAGTGTCCATCGATAGATGAATGGATAGAAGATGAGGTAAATATATACAATGGCATATTATTCAGCCATGAAAAGAATGAAATCTTGCCATTTGCGGTGACGTGGATGGATCTAGAATAGAGAGTATAATGCTAAGCAAAATAAGTCAGTCGTAGAAAGACAAGTATCATATGATTTCACTCCTATGTTGAATTTAGGAAACAGAACAAATGAGCAAAGTGGAAAAAAGAAAGAGACAAACTAAGACACAAACTCTTAAATATAGAGAACGAACTGATGCTTACCAGAAGGAGGTGGGTGGGGGGATGGGTTAAATAGGTGATGGGGATTAAGGGTGGACGTGTGGTGATGAGCACTGGCTGATGTATGCAAGTGCGGAAGTACACCTGAAACTATAAAACACTGTATGTTAACTATACTGGAATTAAAATAAAATAAAAAATAAAGAGGCACAGTTAACATAAAGTAGATGGTAAATGTTCCATTTCAAGTTAATTTATAAGTATGGTGGGAGGTACAGATCAAAATTAGTTTTTTTAAAATTTTCATTTATGTATTTACTTTTTTTTGGTATAAAGACATCCAGTTTTTCCAAAATCAGGTTTTTTTTTTTTTTATTAAATGTTTATTTTATTTTATTTTATTTTATTTTATTTTATTTTATTTTATTTTATTTTATTTTATTTTATTTTTAAGAGAGAGAGAGAGGGGGGGCGGGGGAGGTTGAGAGAGAGAGAGAGCACAGGCAGAGGAAGGGCAGAGAGAGAAAGGGAGACACAGAATCCGAAGCAGGCTCCAGGCTACAAGCTGTGAGCACAGAGCCCAACGTGGGGCTCGAACTCACGAACTGTGAGATCATGACCTGAGCCAAAGTCGGACGCTTAACCGACTGAGCCACCCAGGTGCCCCCAGAGTCAGTTTTGAATGAGCTATCCATTCCCTACTGCATGGCCTTTACACTTTTATAAAAAATATCCATATATGTGTGGATATATTTCTTTATTGTGTTGCATTAATTTATTTATCTTTCTTTTAGCCAATAACGTAGCTTCATAGTAATTTATGAAATTAGGTAGGTTTAGCCCTCAAACTTTTTTCTTTTTCAAAGTTGTTTTGGCTTTTCTGAGTCCTTTCTATTTGTATATGAATTTTAGAGTCAGCTTCTCAGATTCTACAAAGAATCCTGCTGGGATGTTGGTTGAGATTATGTTGATGCTATAGATCAATTTGGGGAGAATGAACAATGTAAAAATATTGAGTTTCCAACTCTTGAATAGTGTATATATCCCTGTTTATTTAGGTCTTATTTAATTTTTCTCAGCAATATTTTGTTGTTTTCAGTATACCGGTCTTTTATATCTTTTGTCAGATTTATTCCTAAGTATTTCATATTTTTGATGTAATAATAAATGGCATCATTTTTACCCTTTTAGTTTCCTTTTGTTCATTTTTAGTTAATAGAAATACACTCACTTTTATATATTCATCTTGTATCTGGCAGTCTTGCTAAGTCATTTATTAGTTTTAGTAGTTTTTTTTTAGATTGCATCTGATTTTCACGTGGATGGTAGTATTTTTAGTGAATAAAGACAGTTTGTTTTTTTCTTCCTAATCTGTATGCCTTCTTTTTCCTTTTCTTTCCTGAGTGCACTGGCTTAGAACCTCCAGGATCATGTTCAATAGAAGTGGTAAGAGCTGACATGCTTGCCTTATTCCTGGTTTTAGGGGAGGAAAGTATCTGATCTTTTACCATTAAGTATGATGTCAGCTGTAGGTTTTTCATAGATGTCCTTTATTATGTTTAAAATGTTCCATTATATTCTTAGTTTGTAAGAGGTTTAATCAGGAATGTATTGTTAAAATTTGCCAAATGCCTTTTCTGTGTCTATCAAGATGATCATGTGATTTTTCTGTTTGACTTTGTTACTATAGTGATTTACACTGATTTTATTTTTGAGTGTTAAACCTCCTGTGCCTGGGTAAACCCCAGTTGGCCACTGTGTGTGTGTGTGTATATATGTGTGTGTGCGTGTTTGTTTGTTTGTTTGTTTATTTATTTATTTATTTATGTTGGCCACTGTATTTATTGAAATAGATGATTTTTAAAACATTTTTCAATGTTTTTTTAAATTTATTTTTGAGAGAGAAAACAGAGCACAAACAAGGGAGGGGCAGAGAGACAGGGAGACACAGAATCAGGCTCTAGGTTCTGAGTTGTCACCACAGAGCCCAACTGGGGCTTGAACCCACCAAGTTGTGAGATCATGACCTGAGCCGAAGTTGGAAGCTTAGCCAACTGAGTCACTTAGGTGTCCCAACTTTTTAAATATATTCTTGGAATTGATTTGCTACATTTTTTTAGATGAATCTTTGCATTTATGTTCATGAATAAAATTCACCTACAGTTTTCTTTTCTTGTGATGTCATTGTCTAGTTTTTGGTATCAGGGTGATTTTGGCTCCAAAGGATGGCTAGGGAAATATTTCTCCCTAATCAACTTCTTGAGTGAGTTCATGTTAGAATTGTTTCTTTATTAAATGTTAAGTAGAATTTATCAGTGAAGCCATCTAGGCTTGGAGTTTTCTTTTTGTGGAAGATTTTTAATTAAATATTCAATCTCTTTTCCTTTTGCTTTTCTTCTGGTGTGTGTATGTGTCCATGATAATTTATTATTGAATCTTTTTTATTTTAACACTGTTGAAATCAAGGATTTTTTTTCTGTACTTTTTAAAATTAACTTTAATTTTAATTCCAGTACAGTTAACATACAGTGTTGTATTACATTCCAGTGTACAATGTGGTGATTGAACAATTCTGTACAACACAGTGCTCATCATGTTAAGTGCACCTGTTAATCCCTGCCACCTATTTTCCCCAGTCCCCCCACCCACCTCCCTTCTGGTAACCATCAGTTTGTTGTCTATAGTTAAGAGGCAGTTCTTGATTTGTCTATCTGTCTGTCTGTCTATCTGTCTCTCTCTCTCTCTCTCTCTCTTTGCCTTTGTGGGTTTTTTTGTTTGTTTCTTAAATTCTGCATATGAGTGAAAAAATATGGTATTTGTCTTTCTCTAACTTATTTCTCTTAGCATTTTACTCTCTAGCTCCATCTGTGTCTTCTCATTTGGCAAGATTTCATTCTTTTTATGGCTGAATAATGTTTCATTGTATACATCTTCTTTATCCATTCATCTATTGATGGACACTTGGGAAGCATCCATAATTTGGCTATTGTAAATAATGCTGCAGTAAACATAGGGGTCAAGTATCCTTTCAAATTAGTGTTTTTGTATCCTATGGGTAAGTACCTAGTAGTGTGAGTGTTGGAACATAGGGTAGTTCTGTTTTTAACTTTTTGAGGACCCTCCACACTGTTTTTCACAGTGGTGGCACCAGTTTGCATTCCACCAACAGAGCACAAGAGTTCCATTTTCTCCATATCCTCACCAACAGCTGTTGTTTCTTGTGTTGTTATTTTAGCCATTCTGACAGGTGTGAGGTGATACCTCATTGTAGTTTTGATTTGCATTTCTCTGTTGATGAGTGATGTTGAGCATCTTTTCATGTATGTGTCTGTTGGCCATCTAGATGTCTTCTTGGGAGAAATACCTATTCATGTCTTTTCATTTTTTAATGGATTAAAATTGCTTGATTTTAATTGGATTTGATTTGTTTTTTGGTCATTGAGTTGTATGAGATCTTTGTACATTTTGGGTACTGACTCTTTATCAGATACGTCATTTGCAGATATCCTCCCCCAAGACAATAGTATTTTTTTTTTTAAAGCTTTGTTGATTGTTTACTTTGCTGTGCAGAAGCATTTTATTTTGATGTAGTCCAATAGTTTATTTTTCTTTTATTTCTCTTGCCTCTGGCGACATATCTAGAAAAATGTTACTATGACTGATGTCAGAGACATTACTGTCTGTGCCCTGTTCTAGGATCTTTATGGTTTCAAGTCTCACATTTATGTACTTAATCCGTTTTGAGTTGTGTGTGTGTGTGTAGGGGAGAGGGTGTAAGAAAGTGGTCCAGTTTCATTCTCTTCCATGTTGCTGTCCAGGTTTCCCATCATCATTTGTTGAAGAGATTGCCTTTTTCATTGCATATTCTTGTGTTTTATGTTGAATATTAATTGACCGTATAATCATGGGGTTGTTTTTGTCTTTTCTGTCTTCTTCCATTGATCTGTGTGTTTGTTGTTGTGCCAGTACCATACTGTTGTCATTACTACAGCTTTGTAGTATAACTTGAAATTTGGAACTGTGACACTTTCAGCTTTGTTTTCCTTTTTTAATATTATTTTGTCTATTTAGGGTCTTTTGTGGCTCCATATAAATTTTAGGATTATTTGTTCTTGTTCTGTGAAAAATGCTGTTGATACTTTGATGGGGAATGTTTTAGACCTGTAGATTGCTTTGGGGTAGAATGGGCATTTTAACGATATTTGTTCTTCCAATCCATGAGCGTGGAATATTTTCCCATTTGTTTGTGTCATCTACAGTTCCTTTTCTCACTGTTTTATACTTCTCAGAGTACAGGTCTTTCACCTCCTTGATTAAGTTTATTCCTAGATATTTTATTATTCTGGGTAGAATTACAAACAGGATCACTTTCTTAATTTCTCTTTTTGCTACTTTATTAGTACATAGAAATGCAAGATTTCTGTACATTGATTTTGTATCTTACAACCTTACTGAACTCAGTTATTCTAGAAGTCTTCTAGTGGAGTCAGAAGGGTTTTCTATATATAGTATAATGTCATATGCAAATATTATTTTTTCCTTACCAATTTGGATGCCTTTTATTCCTTTTTGTTGTCTGATTTCCATAGCTAGGACATCCGGTACTATGTTGAATACAAGTGCTGAGTGAGAGTGGACATCCTTGTCTTATCTTACATCTTAGGGGGGAAGGTTACAGTTTTTCACCATTGAGTATGATGCTTGTTGTGCATTTTTCATATATGACCTTTATTATTTTGAGGTATATTCCCTCTAAACTTATTTGATCAGGGTTTTTATCCTGAATGGATGTTGTACTTTGTCAAATGATTTTTCTACATCTATTGAAATGATCATATGGTTTTTATCCTTTCTCTTGTTGATGTGATTATCATGTTGATTCGTTTATGAATATCAAACCACTCTTGAATCCTGGGAATAAATCCTACTTGATCTAGTTGATTGATTTTTTTAAATTTATTGTTGTATTATGTTGCCTAATATTTTATGGAGTATTTTTGTACCTGAATATATCTGTAAGATCCATCTGGTCCAATGTTTCATTCAAAGCCACTCTTTCCTTGCTTATTCTCTGTTTGGATCATCTGTGCATCAATGTAAGTGGGGTGTTCAAGTTCCCTGATATTATTGTATTGCTATTGATTACTTCCTTTATATTTGTTATTAACTGTTTTGATTATTTGAGTACCCCAGTGTTGGGTGCATAAATATTTATCTTGTTATGTCTTGTTGGATTGTCCTCTTGCTGATTATGTAGTTGTAGTGTCCTTTGTCTCTTGTTACAGTCTTAATTTTAAAGTCTGTTTGGTCTGATATAAGCATTGCTATACTGGCTTTCTTTTCACATCCATCTGTATGGTAAATGATTCTCTGTCCTTTCACTTTTTTTTTTTTTTTTTTTAAGTAGGCTTCACATCCAGTGTGGAGCCCAACTCAGAGTTTGAATTCTCAACCCTGAGATTAAGACCTGAGCTGAGATCAAGAATCAGATATGAGTCCCTTGACTGATTTTTTAAAAAATAGACATATTATTATTATTATTTTTTTTTACAAATAGACTTACTTTTACTGCTTTTGTGCTTCACACTTTGCTTACTTTTGCTTATGGTCTTTACTTTCCACTCAAGGAGTCCCCTTTAACATTTCTTGTAGGGCTGGTTAAGTGGTCATGAGTTCCTTTAACTTTTGTTTTCCTGGAAAACTCTATCTCTCCTTCTATTCTGAATGATAGCCTTGATAGATAGAATATTCTTGGCTGCACATTTTTTCTTTTCAGAATTAAAAAAAATTTTTTTAATGTTTATTTTTCAGAGGTGGGGGAGGGGCAGAGAGAGAGGAAGACACAGCATCTGAAGCAGGCTTCAGGCTCTGAACTGCCAGCACAGAGCCTGACGAGGGGCTTGAACTCACGAACTGTGAGATCATGACCTGAGCTGAAGTTGGATGCTTAACCAACCGAGCCACCCAGGCACCCCTCTTTTCAGTATTTTGAATGTATCATACCACTCCCTTCTTGCATGGAAAGTTTTTGCTGAAAAATCAGCTGATAGCCTTATGTGGCTTCCCTTGTATTTAAGTACTTTCTTTTCTCTTGCTGCTTTAAAAATTATTTTTATTACTACTTTTTGCCATCTAAATTACCATGTGTCCTAATGTGGACCTCCTTGGGTTGATTTTGTTGGGGGATCTCTGTGCCTCCTGGATGTGGATTTCTGTTTTCTTTTTCAGATTCAGGAAGTTTTTAGCTGTTATTTCTTCAAATATAATTTTTGCCCCTTTTTCTTTCTCTTCTCCTTCTGGGATTCCTATAATGTGAATGTTATTATGCTTGATGGTGTAGCTAAGTTCCCTAAGTGTATTCTTGTTTTGCATAATGTTTTTTTCCTCTCACCTGCTCAGATTGATTACTTTCCATTACTCTGTCTTCCAGGTTGCCGATTTGTTCTTCTGCTTCATGTAGTCTACTATTTATTCCATTTAGTGTATTGTTTTTCCCATTTGGTATATTTTTAATTTTATTAATTGTGTTCTTTATCTCTGATTGGTTCATTTTTATCTCATTGTTAAGGGTCTCACTTATGTCCTCCACTCTTTTCTCACGTCCAGTGAGTACCTTTGTGATCGTTAGTTTAAATTCTATGTCAGGCATATTACTTATCTCTGTTTTGCTTAGGTCTGTAACTGTGATTTTGTTTTGTTGTTTCATTTGCGACATATTCCTGTGTCTTCTTATTTTGTCTAATTCTGTGTCTCTTTCTATATATTAAGAAAGACAGCTAAGTCTTCTGCACTTGGAAGGATAACCTTATGAAGAGGAGGTCCTGTAATGTCTTGCTGTGCAATTTCCTCTGTTCACCAGAACAGGGTGCTTCAAGGGCGGTTTTTGTTTTTGTTTTTGTTTTTGTTTTTGTTTTTTTTGAGAGAGAGAGAGAGAGAGAGAGAGAGAGAGCACATGTCTGCTCCTTGTGCCTGAACTGAGGAGGGGCAGAGGAAGAGGGAGAGAGAGGATCTTAGGCAGGCTCCACACCCAGTGAAGAGGCGGATGTGGGGCTCAATCCTACAACTGTGAGATCATGACCTGAGCTAAAATCAAGAATCAGACACTTAGCTGACTGAGTCACCCAGGCACCCCCAGGGATGTCTTTTGTATGTGATAACGCGCATCCTGTTGTGCCTGAGCCACTTTTTACCCAAGTCTAGTCATCTGCAATGGCTCTCTGTCTGTTGTGGGCAATGTTTGGTCCCTCTGGCGTTAGTAGGTGGGTCTCGGGACACCTTGGGCTGGAGTTGAGTCAGACCAGGCATTTGCTAGAGATGTAGTAGCATCAGACTGCTGCAGGGTGCTCTCCTTGTGTTGTTCCCTGATAAGCTTTTGTTGGTGGGCAGGCTTGCAGTCAAACCAGTTGCCTCCAGGCCACTGCTGGGGCCTGTTTCTGACTGTTGTGTTTTTCTTTCCCACTCTCTGGGGAAAGAGTCACTTTGGAATGGTGCTGGCCTCTTTAGGAGCTGCTTGCACAAGTGCCAGACCTGTGGCATCATCTTACCTGGGCTAGGTACGAGAGCAAATTAGATCGGATCTGCAGAAACAGTTCTGGGGGCTCAGGACAGTGTAGCAGGATGACAGTGCTAGCCAGCTTTGAGTCCCCCAATCTGTCCTCTGAGGGAGGTGGGCTGTTGGGAGGAGTGCTTTGGGGGGAGCATGGTTCAGTGTCGAGGGGCCCATGGAGTAACTGGCAAGTCCTGCAGGTGGCCCTGCGTTTATTCTGGGGTCTAGGGAGGGAAACGGTTCCTGCCAGCTCCTTTCTTCCTGGAAGATTTCCCCTGTGATTTCTGTCCCTGCAGAACATGCACTGAGATTAGTAAATAGCTTTCTCCTGGTAAGTTCAGGCACCTTTCAAACTGCTGTTTCTGTGCTGTTTCTCTATGGGCTTTTTGTTGTGCTATCTCTTTAAGGGCAGGGACTCAGTTTCCTGTTGGTCACTGGCCCAGAGCCAAGTCTGCTGATTTTTTAAAATCCCAGGTTTTATGTCCCGCTGGTTGTAAGAACTCACGAAATTCGAAATTCGGCCCTCTGTTTTTCAAATCCGAATGTTATGAAGGTTCATCTAACTCCTATGGACTTCCTAGTGTGATAGTTTCTCACCCTTTTTCCTGCCTGGGGCCTTCCCTTCCCCTCACTGCCAGCAGGTCGTGGTCCATTCTTCTCTCCACTGTGTTTCTGCCCTTCCTACTCTATTTGATGTGGTCTCTTCTCTACCTTTATTTGGGGAGTCTGTTCTGCCAGTCTTCAGATCTTTTTGTGTTACTTACAGTGATGTGAGTGTTACCTAGTTGTATCTATGGGACACAGTGAGCCCGTGGTCCTCCTATTCTGTCATCTTCCCCAGAGATTAAATAATCAGTTTCTTAACTAGGTATTAGACTATTCGTGTTATCTGTTTCTTTTTGAGATAGTTTTGGTTATTTATGTTTTTAAAGAAATGTTTCCATTTCATTTAACTTGTTGAATTTATTGGCATAAAGTTGTTTACATAATATTTCCTTAATGTTTTTAAAAATATTTTTATGACCTGTGGTGATTCTACATCAATTATTGTTGGTATCTCTTCCTTTTTCTCTCTCATTTCTATCTGTATAACAGGATTTATCAATTTTATTGACCTTCTTAAAGAACCAGCTTCGTCGGTTGTATTGATTTTCTCTGTTGATTTCTGTTTATATTTCACAGATTTCTTTCTGCTTACTTTGGGTTTACTTTGCTTGTTTTTCTAGTTTCTCAGTGGAAGTGGGGGTTCATTGGCTTAAGATCTTTCTTCTGATATTGACATTTAACATTATAAATTTCCCTATAAATACTACTTTAAGAGCACCTGTCAACCCTAATGCATTGTGTTTTCATTTATTTAAAAATACTTTTAATTTCCTTTGTGATTTCTTTTTTTTATACTTTTTTTTTTTTAGACATGTTATTTACTCCAAATATTTAAGGATTTTCCAGACATCTTTATGGTGTTGATTAGCTCCATTGCTTAAAGAAAATTCTTTGTATTATTGAAATTCGTTAAAAAATTTTTTTCTGCACTTGTTTTATAACTGAGAATCCAGTCTGTTTTTGTAGATTGTCCCTGTGAAATTTTGAAGAATGCAGTTTTCTTCTATAGTTAGGTAGAGTGTTTTGTAAATATCAGGTCCGGTTGGTTTATAGTATTTTTTAGTTCTGTTATTTCCTTGTGTTTTGTTTGTTTGTTTTGCCTGCTTGTTCTATCTAGAGAGGCATGTTGAAATCTCTTAGTATAATTGTGGTTTTGTCTCTTTCTTACTGATTTATCGCTATTCTAAAGCTGTTATTAGATGCATAAACATTTAGGTTTGTTATATTTTCTTGGTTGATCACTTAATTATTATGAAATGATTATTTCTATCTCTGGTAATAGTTTTTGATATATATATATATATATATATATATATATATATACACACATACATATATATGTGTGTGTACTTAAGTTTGCTTTTAAGTAGTGTTAGGAATCTTTGTTTTATTTTTTCTCCATCTATTTACATTCATTCTGTTTCTATCTTTGTATTTAAAGTGCACCTCTTATAGGCCATATGTCAGTGGGTCTTGCTTTTTGAATTCTTGCTTTTTGAATTCAGTCTGATAATCTATGCCTTTTCATTGGGATGTTTACAATTTACATTTAAGACAGTTACTTATATCGTTATGTTGGAGTCTGTCATGTTGCCATTTGTTTTCTGTTTCCATCTTTTACTGCCTCTTGGATTATTACATTATTAAGAATATTCCATTTTATCTCCTTTGTTGGCTATTTAGATATATAATTCTTCCTTCTGTTTTTTAGTGGTTGTTTTAGAGTTGATACTACATATCTTCGACTTATCACAATCTACCTTGAAGTGATATATCTTGTTATGTTTAGTGTAAGAATGTTAGGGGTGCCTGGGTGGCTCAGTTGGTTAAGCGTCCGACTTCAGCTCAGGTCATGATCTCTTGGCTCATGGGTTCAAGCCCCACGTCCGGCTCTGCACTGACAGGGTGAAGCCTGGAGCCTGCTTCAGATTCTATGTCTCCCTCTCTCTCTCTGCCCCTCCCCTTCTTGTGCTTGCTCTCAAAAATAAATAAATAAACATTAAAAAAATAATGTTATAGTTACCATTCTGTTTATTTGTTTTCTCCTTTCCAGCCATTATATCGATGATGACGTGAGTTTTAATTTTACATGTTAAAAATGTTACAGTACATTGCTATTGTTTGCTCCAATAGGAAATTGTCTTTTAAAGAGATTTGTATGAGAAGCAAATCTTAAACTGTATACCATATGGTTAACAATTCCAGTGGTTCAGTGTCTGGTGCCCTTCATTCCTTTCTGTAGATCCAGTTTACATGTCAACATTCTCCTTTTGCCTTTAACATTTCTTGCTGGTGGAGGTCTATTGGTAATGCAATCTTTTTGCTTTTGTATGCCTGCAAACATCTTATTTTGCCTTTGTTTTTGAAAGGTGGATTTTCCTGGCTGCACATTTTTAGGTGTACAGTTTTTGCTTTTTCAGTATTTTAAAGCTGTTGCTCTACCGTTCTCTCATTGTTTGCTGTGAGAAATTTAATGTCATTGGTAACTTATTTCCTTGTAATGTCATAGGTGTCTTCTTTGAGGGCTTTTTAGATTTCTCTCTTCATCATTGCTTTTCAGTCTTTGATTATGTTGTGCCTTGGTATAGTTTATTTCACGTTTCTTTTGCTTTAATTTGTTGACTTTCTTTGATGTTTTGGTTTATAGTTTTCATCAAATTTAGAAATTTGTGGTCATTTTTTCTTCAGGCTCTCTCTCTCTCTCACTCACTGTCTCTCTCTCTCTCTCTCTCTCTCTCTCTCTCTCTCTCTTTTTTTGTCACCTGCCCCTTTTTGGGAGACTCCAGTTACTGTGGTTTTCTGAAATTTTCTCACAGCTTACTGGTGCTGTTTTCATTTCCCATCAGTCTTTTTTCTCTTTGTTTCATTTTGGTTGGTTGCTAATGCTATGCCTCAGGTTTGCCTATATTTCCTTCTGCTATGTCTAATCTGTTACTGATCTCATTCAGTGCATTTTTCATCTGAAACATGGTTTCATTTCTGGAAGTTTGATTTTTGTATTTCCATGTCTTTACTTAATTATTTGAACACAATAATTGTTTTAATGCCCTTGTTTGCAGGTAACTTTTGTGCCTGTACTGGTTCAGTTCCAATTTACTGTCTTTTCTATTCATTACAGGTCATGTTTTCTTGTCTTTTTGTGTGCCTGGTACTTTTTGATTAGATACTATAAATTGTGTATTTTACTTTGTTGGCTGCTAGATATCTTTATATTTTTTTTAAGTCTTTTTGAGCTTCATTCTGTGGTGCAGTAAATAATTTGGCAACAGTTTGATTCTTTTGAGGTTTTCAGTTATGATTTGTTAAGGAGGCTCTGGAAAAGAGCTCAGTCTGGGGTTGATTTTTCTCCATTGCTTTTGCAACACCTTCCAGAACATTCTCTCCAATACTTCATGAAGTATGAGTTTTCCAGTCTTGCTGCTGGGAGCAGGCACCTGTCACAGTCTGTGTGAATGCCAGGACGTGTGCCTTCTAATCCCTTTGTGTGTTTTTTCCCCCCAGCCTTGTGAAGTTTCCTCTCACTGTGTTGATCTCTCCTCTACTGCATCCTAAGGGGAACTCTCTGTAGATCTCCAGGGTCCTCACTCTGTGTAATCCTCACTCATGCTAACTGTAGCTGCCTTGGTCTCAGACTTCCAACTCATGGAGTCTTCCTGGATCTGCCTCAGACTTCCCCTCCTTGCATTACACTCTGAACACTCCAGGCAGTAAATTGGAGCATAGGGATTTCCTCATTTGTTTCCTGTTTCTTGAGGATTATGTTTTTAGTTGCCTCACAGCCAGTGTCTCAACAAGCATTGTTCCATATATTTTGATGGCTGTTTTTTGTTGTTTCAGGCAAGGAGGTGAAGCTGGGGTCTGTTAACAGTATCTTGCCCAGAAATGGCCAATCCCCTTAAAGATATCCTCATCTCCTTTTAACCAAGGTCAAGACCATAATTCGTGTTTCCTGCTTTGTCTTTTGGTGAACTGACTCTTCCTCCAAGTCCTTTCTTGCTTCCTAGTATATTTGACAATCATTTTGTATTTGATACTATAAATTTTCAGAGGTACCACCATCATCAACCTTTACCAGAACTAAGATACATCTTTGAAGTGGAGGGGATATACTCAGAATAGTCACAAATTCTAGTATCCTAATACTCTGCCCTTTATAAAGTATGTACTCAGGGAATATTTCTTACATGTTAATTCAGTGTAAAATTCGCATGTTTTGAATGTCAATAGGGCAGTAATATTTCATGATGAGTCTATATTCTGAAGTATTTTAAAGAAAATAATACCTTTTGGGAGGATTTATACTTTTTTAGACGGAGACTTAATGCCCCTGGTGTATTTTGGATTTGGGTTCTAACTCTATTCTACTTCCTCACTTTCATATATATATGAATGTTTTTCTGTTTTCTGTTTTCTTGTTATGCTTCTTGAAACCATACTTGTCATTCTTATATCTGTAGAACCTCATACAGCCCTTGGCATAGCGGTGTTCAATTAATATTTTATGATTTGGACTGAGGGGGCTAGTGTTTAAGGCATTAAGTACATTGTTATGGCTTTACCTAGAATCTCTATATCATAGATTCCTAACTATCTCTATATTACAGTATAAACCACATCTATCTCCTTGTAGCTTGTTATTACGTGTCTTTGGTATGTTGTGAAAGAGCTGTCAGAGAATGAGTGCTTTATTACTTAGAATTACTAGTTAAGTGTTGTTTTGCCATTGATCAGAATATCTTTTTCACTCTACTGTATTCATTGTGGTATTTTACTGTAATTGGAGGTAGTCTTGAGGTGAAAGTCTTGCTGGATTTCCCATTGTGACCTTGTGGCAACATCACTGTTTGGTGGGGATCAATCAGGTATTTTTTACTTCTGTTTTTGTTTTGCTGGTCTTTCATAATTTGAAAATATCTGCTCCGTTCTCTGCCCTACTTCTTGGTCCTTCCCATCTGTGCTCTGACCCAGTGTTAGGTTGTAGAGGAAACAAAACAAAACAAAACATAGAGGTCAGCTTCTATTAAACTCTGTTCCAGAAAAATTGAATAAAGAGCTCTTGAAGATAAAAGGCTATATACCCCCTTGTCAGATAACCTTGCCAATTTGAGATGTTGATTACTTACCTTGGCTGAGGAATCTTGGAATTGATGACTCCCTTTAAAATTCATTCTCTTTTCACTTGATGGAACAAAATAGCTTTATTTTCCTTTTATTGTTCCTCTCCCCCTCACAAAATAAATTATATGATGTTTCCTCTCTGAACGCACAAGTATTCTTTCGGTCTCCTCAGGCCTGAGATCTGGGTGGGCGTCTGTGTGCCTGAGTGTGTGGTATGTGAGATGTGTGTGTATGTGTTTATATTTTCTCCATCCTCAGATTCATCCAGTTCTAGAAATGCTTATAACTTGCTTGCATTGCATGGTTCTGGCTCCCTCTGCAGCCCCAAATGGAAAAGTGCTTTGTTGTCTTTTGTTGCTGAAAAATCCAGCTCCCAGACTTCTTTCTTTGAATAGAGAGCATCCCAGCTGGTGTGCAAGTACAGATTGAGATTTCAGATTTAGGAATGCAATTTTTTTTTTTTTTTTTTTTTTTTTGGCAAGGCTTATTGAAGACTGAAGACACATTTCAGGAGAGCTCCAAGAGGTGAGAAGATAGAGAGGAGGGTGTGGAGAGAAGGGAGAAAAGCCACAAAATGGGCAAGCACAGCTGCAAAATTAATGTAGTAAGGAGGTTGATTTACTTACAGGTGTTTACTGTAAACTTTTGTTGAGAAATTAGGGAGTTGCAGAGTAGAAGCCTACAGCTACCATGGGCCTTTCCAGGCCTGTTTAATTGGATGACACACCCAGGACATTAGTGCACTGCTCACATGGATGAGTTGTGTAATGTGGTTTTCGGTGTTGGTTTGGCTGTTGAACATTTAAGGTGACTTTAGCTAGGGCTTGACATTTTAACTTTAAATTACTGATTTTTAACGTACTCTTGAGAGTTTAGTTCTCCCCATAAATCTAGAGCTGCTGTTAAATGGCAGCACCATGATCCCTGGGTTCCAGAATAGAAATTCTTTAAGCAGTCGTCAACCAAGTTGACCTATAATGAGTCCAAGGTAAATAAGGGAAGAATTTGTGGACACATTTTGCCTCAGTGAAGCAAAACTGTGACCATTGAAAGGTGGCTTTTAGGGTGCTAGTGTATTCTGTTTGCTCATGTGGGTGCTGGTCACACAAATGTATTTAGTGTGTAAACATTATACTTCCATGTGCATTTCTTTTGTATGTTACACATGAATAATAAGTTTATTTCTCATATGTTAAATGCTTTTTAAGAGCATTCACCAAAGTGCTGTTTATGTAATAAGCCACAGCACATGTGAGTACACGGATGCCTGTTGTGCAGAGTCACTCCTGCTCTAAGTCAGACCACATTACCTCTTGTCTTCTTTAAAGGGGGAAGTGCATATGCACATCTAGGTATGTAAGATGATTCTTATTTAATTGATCATCAGAACATTAATATAAGTCCATGCTTTTAGAGTTATTGCATATTCATAAAGTAAGTTTTGGACCTTTGAGTTAAATTCTTATTTAATTAGTAAGTGTCATTGATTTTTAGTTTTTTTTCTTTCTTTCTTTATATAATCTTTCTCAGGATTTAGGATCCCTGTGAATTGTTAACCTGTGTTCTTTGTGAGACCACATAACACACATTAACTTTCTTAGAAAGTCATGGTGATGTTGGTTCTGTTTGAAATTAAGTGTTGGGGTGCCTGGGTGGCTCTTTCAGTTAAACCTCCAACTCTGGATTTCAGCTCAGATCATGATCTCATCTTTCGTGGGATCGAGCCCCCACATTGGGCTCTGTGTTGACAATGTGGAGCTTGCTTGAGATTCTCTCCCTGCCTCTCTTTCTGTCCCTCCCCCACTCATGCATCTCTCTCTCTCTCTCAAAATAAATAAATAAATAAACAAACTAAAAAAAAAAGAACTTAAGTATGATAAATTTTTAGAATCAGAAAAGGGGTTTGTGGGCAGTTTTATTACCTACTTCTCACTTTCCCTTCCCATGTTCTGTGCTTGACTTGTATAAATCTCATCCTTGTTTTCTTGAATCCTTTGTATCTTCTCCCTTGCAGTGTCATTAAACTTTTTGCACACTTAGAAGATTAAAGCTTGATATTCTTACTTTAAAATTTGGTGAATAATTGTTAAAATTCAGCACTGGTTTGTACTATTCTCTAATAGTAGTTTAGAGATATCTGTAATATCTAGTTTAGAGATTTGTTATTTTTGCTCTTTAGACTTAAAAGCAGTTAGCTTTTATCCTGGACTGAAATGCACATAGCCTTGTTGATTTTAGTGGAAATGAGCAAGCTCCAACTTTTCTCTGGAGGCCTCCTAAAACTGTTGAAAGGACTGTAATCCACAGAAGCAGACTTGACGGTAAGAAGGGCAGGAGGTTCTCAGAGGAGTTCTTGCTTGGATCTCTGCAGAGAGAGTGCGAGATTTCATGGTGGCATGTTTCTGTCACAGGTCTTGTGTAGCAGTCACAGACCCTGAACCCAAGCACTGGATTTCTATTTGGAGCAGACATTGACCTGTTTTTCTGGGCTGAAAACAGTGAAGTGTATCAGTTTTGGTAGCTTGAGTTATAAGAAACCTAAATTAGTTTGAAGTGGAATTACCCTGATGAAAGGGCAGTTGAAAGCCCTTGACACTGGACAGAGGATTGTCTAGTGTCTAATCTTGGCTCAAAATGCACCAGACATAATGAGAGTCATTATGAACTGCCGATCTCCTACCCCTCCCCTCTGCAGACCGTATTAGACTTGCAAAAACAGCAAACACTGTGTGTGTTTGGCATGGTGCCCGCTGTGTACTAGAGAAAGAAAGCGTACCTTGTTTGCACTCCAACCAGATACTGGTGCATCGTGTTACAGCTCTGCTTGGTTCTGAACTCCTCTGTTCAGTCTCATCCTGACAGATGCTGTCACTGCCGCCCCTTAGCAAGACAAATGCAGCCACTCTGTGGGAGCTGGCTTTTGCCCAGCTGTGCTTGCCAGTCCCCCAACCCGAAGTGCTTGCGTACCTGTGGGGAGGTAACAGCCTGTGGACCTCTTCTCTTCTGCCACTATGTGCATTACCTGTTGAGGTTTTGCCATTTCTGAAGGAGAAGTTGTTCTCTTTGGCTGACCAAATATAAGTGTGTGAGCCTTGAGCTTCTCTTCCTGCTTTTTACTCCACAGATGTTTGTTGTTAAGCACCCACTGGACATGCCCAAGGAGGGTCCCTGCCCTCTAGGAGCCCACTGTCCTTTAGGTAGAAAGATAAGCAGACAGTCAAGATAATTGGGACCTTAGTATTCCTGTGCCTGAGGGACTGTGGGAACAAAGGAAGGAGAGATCTCTGGGGACCATCAGGGAAAGTGTCCTCTCACGTGGCTGTGAGGTTAAGTGGAGCTTAGAGCATGTGGCATGTGTTGCTGAGTCCAAGGTGAAAGAGAAGTGGCTTGAAATGAGCTTGATGAACCTAGCCTGGGGCGTGGATTTGAAGGCTGCAACAGGCAATGGGGGAGTCCTCGGAGGATTTTTAAAATAGATGAGTGGCCTTTTCAGCTTGTTTTATTTTTTAAAGAAGGATTACTCTGGCAGCAGTCTGAAGACTGGGATTATGCAAAAGGCAGTGAGAGCTGGGGAATAATGTTAGGCTGTTAAATTGGGAAGTAGGAAGCATGGAGCGTTTTTTGGACTTAAAAAAAAAAGTGAGGTCCTGAGTTCAGGTAGAGAGAGAGAGTAATTAAGGACTGGAAGGGACTGAGAGATATTTAGGAGTTTAAGGTAAAGTGGTTTACTTTATCACATTCAGCCAATAGCATAACTTGTAATAATTTGTAGAAGGGAACAAGTTCTTCCTTCAGAGCTCTGGTCTCTTCTCTTTCAATTCCTCTCTGTAGGTCTCTGGCCCATCTTGGTCCATCTGTCTGCTTTTCCACTAGACCTGCACCATCCGTAACAGCTGTCCTTTGGGACCCACAGATATCGTCTTGATTATTTGTCACTTTTGTTTCCTTAGGGGATTGCGGGTCAACTTGAGTATGATTGTATCCAACAGTTGATTAACGACCTATACCCTAGGCATCGGTGGTGAAGACATAAATGTGGAAGTCTAGTCAGTGAATCAAAGTTCCATTTAAAAGATTTAAGTGCAGGAGTGCCTGGGTTGCTCAGTTGGTTAAGTGACCGACTCTTGGTTTCGGCTCAGGTCATGATGTCATGGTTCGTGGGTTCAAGGCCTGCATCGGGCCCTGTGCTGTCAGTGCAGAGCCTGCTTGGGATTCTCTTTCTCTCTCCCTCTCTCTCTGGCCCTCCCCCACTTGTTCTCTCTTGCTCTCTCTTTCTCAAAATAAATAAATAAATAAATAAATAAATAAATAAATAAGATTAAAAAAAATTTTTTTTTTTTTCTTCAACGTTTATTTATTTTTTTTGGGACAGAGAGAGACAGAGCATGAACGGGGGAGGGGCAGAGAGAGAGGGAGACACAGAATCGGAAACAGGCTCCAGGCTCTGAGCCATCAGCCCAGAACCCGGCGCGGGGCTCGAACTCACGGACCGCGAGATCGTGACCTGGCTGAAGTCGGACGCTTAACCGACTGCGCCACCCAGGCGCCCCAAGATTTTAAAAGATTCAAAGGCAGGGTGCCTCGCTGGCTCAGTCGGAAGAGCATGTGACTCTTGATCTTGGGGTTGTGTGTTCGAGCCCCACATCTGGTGTGGAGATTAGTTCAAAATAAAATCTTAAAAAAAAATAAAGATTTAAATGCAGGTTATTTTAGTAAACTTGTGAATTACTTATCATCTTTCTTCGTTTCCCTCCATTCCATCCTTCCTCCCTCATTTCTTTTCCCTTTTCTGTTTTCACTTTTCCTTTGTCTTTCTTTTCCTCTTCCCCTTACTTTCCCTTTTCCCTCTTTCCTTCCATTTCCTTTCCTTTCCTTTCCTTTTTCCCTCTATCCTTTTCCTTTACCCCTCTTCCCTTCCCTTCCTGTGCCCCCACCGGATGTATAAGTGATAGAGTTGAGCAGAAATATGAGGCTCTTGGGGGCTGTGTGTGATGACTTTGTGTGAGAATACAGGAGAGAGTGTACAGAGACTCTCAAAAGCCAGTCTCCCTCCAGGTTGTTTCTGATGTGGGGGAGGCTGTTATTTCCCATCTTGGAATGCGGCAAACTTGGGGAGAAGTCTGGAGGGTAGAAATTTAAGGCAGCTCATTAAACTACTTTGCCCACAGATGAATCTATTATAGCTAGAGATTAAAAGGTAGAAACATCTTTTTGGTCTGGGAGAGAGGTTTGGTCTGGGACTCAGAGCCCTGTTTGTCCAGGCTTTTTCATGCTACTGGGGACCAAAGATTTTCATGTCTCTGTTGCACTGATCCCTGGAATAGGATGATACAGGTGCCTTCCAAGTCTGCATGGGTGGGGATGTCTGCAAGGAGACATGACCGGGGCTGTCTGCAGGGAATGGAAAAGAGGGCACATATGAAATTTGGATACTTTAAAGTAGATCAGAGTTGATATAATCTCAGAACCTGAAGAAACTCTTGGGGCCACTTGGAATGGGAGAATTCTGGAAGTACTTCTCTGGGGCATCAGGAGTATGGGTTCTTCCACACTGAGAAGAGAGGAGGGCTCAATTATACTTTTCATGTCCTTGAATACAGTTGCGGTCTTTTTTTTTTTTCCCTCATTTTCAATTATTTCATCACGTTTCCTCTAGGAATCAGCTTTACTTCTCGAAAGACAATGCTGTGATGCCATCTGCCAGTTTAGAAAATGCTTCAGGATCCTCTCCACCGTGCTGTTTCTGCGCCCTTTCCCCAGGTCATGGTGAAGCCCTCACTTCCCCAGCCATGTGACCTTGTTCTCCATATTCATTCCTCTCTTCAGGAACTGAACGAGGCATCTGGCAAGAGAGGCAGTGCGCACTGGAGGAGTCCTAGTACCAAAATGTGCTGGGAGGGGGCTTGGTGAGGAGGTGTTTTGGGATGGGAAGTCTGTGCCACACATCTCAAACACTTAGGAAACTTCTTTGAAGAATTCCGTGCCTTCAGGATTTTCCTGCTGGACGCATTTTTCATTGCTTTAGGAATAATCTTCTTAAAGCCCTTCCTTGTACTCTTGAACCTATAAGTGACTGCCCATTACTTACAGGTCCCAGTTCTGGATCTCGAGTCCTAATTAGCCTAATCACGAAAGACCTTTTAGTCTCATCAAGTAAGCCTCGTCCCTCCCAGCATTCTTCTTCTAGGCGTCACCTCTTTCCATCTTCTCACGTGCCTCTTCCCGCTGCTCTCTTCCATCTTCTGTAAAGCTCCAGATTTAGTGAGTACACTTTATCGTGCTCTAGGAAGCTTCCTTGCCACTTGTGGGGCATAGAGACACCTTCCTATTTCTGTTCCTGCTGCTGCAGGAGGAAAATAATGATTTTTAAAAAACCACTGACGCTTTATACTTTTACAGAAGAATATGGGTTCACAAGTCATACATTTGATGCATGATCATACTTAGCATTGTGGGAATATAAATAAATCTTAAGTCGTAACCTTGCCCTGAAGGAGTCTCCAGTACAGTGACCAACCTCCAACTAAACATGATGGAGAGTGGAAGTAACCGAATGGCCTCCGTGACAGGGAGGAGGTGGTGTTATGGAGAGGAAGTGGTATAAAGTAACCCAGGGAAGTGCAGTGAGCATGGGGTGCGGGGCGGGGTTGGGGGGGGGGTGGAGAGGGCATGCTTTTGGGAAAAAGGAAGGCCTGCCAGGGCAGAGGGAGGACACAGATGGAGGAAGGTCCCAGATGGATGGGGTGGAAGCAAATTGTGTAGCGTGTGGAGGCCAGTTTAGGGAATTGAGGCCAAGAAATGGAGATCAGTGATAGGTAGGTGAGTAGTTGAATAAGACAGAAATATGTGGGATGGTTAGAAGGGAGAGTTACAAAGACCAGCCAAAAGAGACTGCCAAGTTAAGGCAGCTGTGCTCACAGTGGGAAGGATGGAGGTTGGTAACTGGGGAAGATGATTCAAAGAAAGAAATGACAAGGCTTGCTGACAGATCAGTGCAAGCCTTGTGGGGACTTTAGATTCTATTTTAAACTGGAATGTTCTAACGCTATAGGTGTGTGTGACTGAAGTAAATGCAGTTTGCAAAGATTTAGATTTCATGGCAATACCTTACACTGTATTTGCACCACAAAAGCAACTTTTAAATATTCTTGTTTTAACTGTCACATCATTTTTTGTTCAACATCTGTCTCAACTTTCTTACCTACACATGCAAGTGATACCTGCCCACTCTCTAGGCTTAATTTGTTGAAGGCTAAGCCTATGAACAGTGGGTTTGGTGGATAGTTCAAGGACTAAATTCAGTTGTCTCTTCTCCCATTCATTTTGAAGGAGAATCTGCTTTACAGAGACATTTTAAAAGGAATCCCTTCAATGTCAGGCTGTGTTTGCAAAAAATCAATGTAAGAGCATACTTCAGGAACTTTTCCCACCTAGTTAGATCTCCCAAGTCCAACACACACCCTCTCATCTTTGTCTGAGTCTCCCTGGTCTTGCTGCAGCTGTGGGGGCAGGTCCGGCCCACATACGTCCTGCCAGGGGATAAACGTGATACCTCTGCCATTCATGAAACACTATCTGTGTGAAGTGAGCTCTTTGATCTCTAGTCTCCCCCGATGAAGCTAAGGGAAGATTAAGGAACACCTTTGAGTAGATGAATATTGGATGGGGTTTATATAATTTAAGCTCATACTCTTGTTAACCCTTTCACTCAGTGGGGAGACAGGAGAGCCTTGTGCAGTGATGGCTGCCACCAGGCAGAAGGTAGTGTCTTCTCTGGGTGCATCCTTCTCCTTTATGTAGGGCAGAGTAAATGTTAATTGATGATTGTCATTTCTTTTAGGTTCACAGAGAAACCTCTATATATTGAATGAAATATACTGAAACGGAATTGGGGTCAGTTAGTATCTTTGTACTGAGCATCAGGGTTTTGGTGGCGAACAAGGCTGGTATTTCACGTCATAAAGGGTAACAGTAATAACGAGAACACTGATTTCTTGAGTGCTTACTGTATGCAAGGTTCTAGTCTAAGCACTTTCCATCCCCTTTCATACACAGAACAAACTTACCAGGTAAGTATTATTAGTATCCCCCTGTTAGAGATAAGGAAATTGAGGCACAGAGAAGTTAAGTGATTTCTCCAAAGCCTCACAGCATATAAGTAGTAGAGTCAGGATTGGAACCCACGTAGGCAGGCCCCAGGTTCCTAACTCCCCTCTGTGCCCTTCAGGGTGAGAAAGGCAGTTAAATCTTTTCACGTGTGGTTAATTCTGTGGGAGTCTGGAACACGGTGAATTAACCTGAGAAGGGGTGACACTTCTCAGGGTGGCTTGTGTCATAGCCCAATTAGAGAATGGCTCCTGCCAAGGACACAGACAAACACACACATGTACATGTATGTTTCTGTGTGTCTGCATATGAATATATGCTTATGTGTGTATATATGTGACTTCATACACCCATACACACAAACCTGGGTGTATTGTTGTAGAGGTTAGGCCACCCAAATTAAGGTGATTTGAGAGCAGGGGTTGTATCTTTGCTGCCTACTGCCCTGTGGGTGCTGTGATGTCAGAAGCAGCAGATTCATCCACCATCACGGAGTTTCCCTTTGAGTCCAAGTGCGGTGTGACCGATGAGTGCCTAGTATCATGGCACAGCAATGGGAGAGACAGATGAATGCCACATCTGTGTAAAACTCCTGGCTGAGTTCAGGGAAAAGTATTACCCACATTGGTATCAATTCCAGTTTTATCTCTCCCTTGAGCTAATGCTATTCACTTTAAAACATCTTCCTGTCTCTGTCTAGAAAACCTCCGAAAGCTTCATTCTGATTGTTATCATTTCTGACGAGGTGTTTTCTGCTGAACATTTAGAACGGGGTAAGGTGAGATGAATTCCCAGCAGATAGGAAGTTTTCATATTGTAACCTGTGCTGTAGCAGCAGCTCCACTCTGCCCTATAGACCTTCCAGGAAATTCCTCTGCCACATGGCAGAAGGCTGAGGAATTTATGTTTTAACATCTCAGACTTTTCAAACCTGGGTTTGTAGCAGCCATTTTAGTGGTCATGCCTGAGAGTGTGTGCCTGCCAGTGGTATGGGGTTAATCTCAGTTGTAGGGTGGGGGTGGGGGGGTATTTGGGGAGGAGTTAAATATGGCGCTTAAATAACCGGTGAGTGAAGGTCTTCCACAACACTGGGGTTTCTGAAGGGAAAACAGTTGGGCCAGACTGGATGAACTGGTTTGGTTAAATGCTGTGGCTTACTCCTGATTCAGGTTGCTCATTTTATTTTTATTGTTCAAGTATTATTCGTAACGTACCTAACTTTGCTCACAACAGTGTAGTGCCTTTAGGGGATGACATAAACGAAACAGGAAGCATGAACCTTTTCATCGGGGATCTGAAAAACTGATGGTTATTGAGAACACGTAGAACAAGTTTATACCTTATAATTATATGGTGCTTCATACTTCAGGATGTCCCCATAACTCTGATATAGTACTTTACTCCAATTTCCTAAGATCAGTGCCTGCAGGTTCCTACGTGGCTGTAGGAACACATACTTACTCTGTGCTGTATCCCCGGCACCTAGGACAGCACCTGACATACAGTAGGCGCTCAACAAATTTCAGTTGGATAAGTGAACAAAAAATTTTAACTTACAAACATCAGTAATAATTATATAAGACAGGCTTGGCATGCTACCACTTAGGGACATCTGATTTTTCTTTCTGCCAGGTTTTCACCCAGGTTTTACAGTAGTTGGTTGTCCTGGGAGAAGTTTATGGGCTCTTTTTCTTTTTAAAGAGAGTGAATATTGTCATAATTAAGTTGAAACTATAGGGGTACTCATGTACTTGTTTGCATCTACGATGATTTTTTTTTTTTTTAAACTAAAGAGCCCACTAGTAAATAAGTATTATTCCCGTGTCTAAGGGAGGCTCTCCTGCACCTGCAAGGGTTTGGCTGGGCTCCTGGGCTCCTGCCAGGAGAAGTGCTTTGTTCCCCCTGGGCTACGATCCCAGCAGGAGGGGAAGCTGAATTGTGCTACCGAGTTGTCTTGGCACTGGCACGTGTAACATATTTCAGCTGGTGATTTCTGCATGATTTGTATGAATTTCTGTATGACAGGAGTCACAACAAAACCGTTATGTGACTTGTGTCTAAAGCTATCAGTCAGTTGGAGCTGTGAATATCAGTTTGCATATGTCAACAATTTAATCTTCTAATAAACTTGCCGATGGAAAACTGACACTAGAATTATGTTTCTGTATTTACTGACTAGAAAGATGTGGTTATCAAGTGTACTGATTGAAAAATCTTTAAAATCCCGATCTTTAAATTGGGACCATATGTGTGTTTTCTTTCTCTAGCCAAATCTATTTGTACATTTACCCACACATGTGTATACACACATACACACACACACGGCATACAGTTACATTGGTGTGTTTGTGTTATATATGTATGTGTTCACACAAAGCACACATGTGATTCATATATGCATGGGCTTTTAATATGCTTATAGATGGAAATGTAAGGAAGTAAGGGAAGTTTCCTTATGTGTTAACAGAACAATACGTTTATCTACATTATAGACTCCTAATATGTATTAAGTTGGTGAATATGTGTATAGTCCTTAGGACGTGGCCTAGCACATAAGTCCTCCATAAATATTAACTTCCATTATTTTAGAGTATACCTTCTTCTTTCAGCCTCAGCATAGGACTATCGGTCTCTCTGTCACTTCTTCCTACAACAATTTAGCTTCAAAGACAGGCTGGCATAGCTCCAAAATTGTGTAGTTGGGAGGAACATTTGGCGAATTTACTTTTACTGTGAAATGCCTGCAACTAATTTTTATGCCATATAGGAAATAGTAGTAGTTGTATCAAAGCCATCTATTAAGTACCTTAGTAATATTGATTCCTGTTCTAGTAAAATCTTTCTCTTTCTAAGTCATCATCATTCCCTAGAGCCCATTTTGATTATCAAGCTAATACCAAGTTCACTGAGAATTTTAATTACAGATTGGAAAGAGAGCTGTCCATTTATTAAGAAAAAAGTAGGAGAGGGATTTGCTGTGTGTTGCTTGTTGGTGCCCCCTCCCCATACATATGTTGAAATCTTAACCCAAAGATGATGGTATTGGTAGGGTGGGGCCTTTGAGAGGTGCCTGTTCTGAGGGTGGAACCCTACGTAGGGGTTGGTGCCTCATCAAAGAGGCTCCAGAGAGATCCATAGCTCCTTCCACCCTGTGCAGATGCAGTGAGAAGTCTGCAGCATAGAAGAGACCCCTCACCAGAATGCTATCATGCTGGCTCCTTGGATCTTAGACTTGCTAGCGTTTAGACCTGTGAGAAATAGATTTTTATTGTTTATAAGCTACCTGGTCTGTGATATTCTCTTGTAGCAGACTGAATAGACTAAGCCAGTGACCAAGGGAGAGAAAACAAGTTAAAGGAACATAGAAGAATTTGGGAATATGGGTAAGTTAATGTTTAGGTACACATACTCACACCTCGAGAGATGATGACGAGGGCACGTATTATTTGGAGACAGATTTTAGTAAATAATGATGGTATTTACTGGGGGAAAAAGGTATGAATCATGGTCAAAAATGAGTATGTGAACTGGTGACGCAGAAGCGTCGAGTAATTGGACTTTTGTTGGAATAGATAGTAAGTAGCTTGTTCTGGACAAAAGATTCTACAGCAAGGAATTGTACAGCTTGTGTAATTCTATGGAATAAAAATGAAGTCACAGATGGTCAAAGTCAAGTCCACAGAGTTGTTCAGTATAAGTACAAGTACTGAACCAGACTCTGATTATATGGGGGAAATAATGCCCCCATAGCAGTTGTTTAACAGAGATAGTATGGAAATGCAACAAATGAACTTGAAATGTTGACCTCAACTCTCTACGAGTAATTAGAGCCCTGAACTATACTATATACAGAGTCTATCGACTATTCTTAATAAGATACCTTTCTTGTTTTATTATGGGTGAAGAAACTCAACTTTTCATATCTACTTTGGGTCAGGTTTGTGTGAGCATGTTAAGAAAGATGGCATGTTTCTTAGATCGAGACCATTAGAGTGTACTGGGGGCCTCTTTCAGCATGGTGACTTTTGTGATTTGACTCACACACGTTATAACAATAGTATTTTATCTGTGTAGAAGACCGTAGAGGCATTTATATTTAGGGTATTGGTTTTTAAAAACTATATGGGCAGGGTACATTGTGTCTGAGTTTTGGGACAGAACCTGAGTTCAAAAGGGGGGTCCAGGGACTGCTGGGACTGAGAACGCTGAACTGGAAGGCCACCCCCTTGTTTATATTGCATCTTTTTAACCAGTTGGGGGAAAGATTATCTTTTAGTAGCTTTTTAGACTTTGACTTTGAAATTCAGAAAGGCAGTGTTTTGTTGGGTGAAACTTTTTGTATGGAGTCATGCTTTCTTATTTAAGGTTTGTAAATAGGCTCTGTTGAAACCTTTAAAGATCAGATTTCCTGGGATCCAGCTAGGAAATAAGTATTCAACAGAATAGGTATTGGTAGCAATGGGGAAGTTTGAAGATGGCAAGGCAACCTACTTTGATGAAAGGGCCAGTCAGATGGATTTTAGGTCTGCACCCTTTCTTAACATCCTGAGTATTCTGAGGGGCAGTAGTATATAGTTAGAACAAAACCTTAGTACTTGGGGTCAGCTGACCTGGTTTTCTGATGTGTCACTGAGGTGTGCTTTCTTTGTCTGTGAAATAAAGCTAATGATACCTGCCTCACAATTTTTTTATTGAGATGTAATTGACATAACATTTTAGTTTCAGATGTACAATGTAATGATTTGATATTTGTACATATTGCAAAATGCATAGCATACAGTGTTTCACAATAGCATACAGTGTTTCAATTTTTATTTCTTGCAATGAGAATTTTTAGGATCCACTCTTCAGCTACTCTCAGATATGCAAAATGGCATCATTAACTACAGTCACTATGCTGTACATTACCTCTTCATGATTTCTCATTTTACAACTGGAAATTTGTACCTTTTGACCCTTTTCACCCATTTTGCCTACCTCCTACACCCTGCCTAAGGCAACCACCAATCTGTTCTCTATAGCTATGTGAGTTCTTTTTTTTGTTAGTTTTTGATTTTGTTTTTAGATTCCACATAAAGTGAGACCATAGGGTATTTATCTTTTTTTGTCTGACATACTTCAGTTAGCATAATGCCCTCAAGGTCCATTCATGTTCTCCCAAATGGCAAGTTTTTTTTTTTTTTTAAGGCTGAGGAATACTACAGTGTGTGTGTGTGTGTGTGTGTGTGTGTGTGTGTGTGTGTGTGTGTTTGCATTTGCTGTAACATTTTCTTTATTCGTGGATATTTAGGTTGTTTTCAGGTCTTGGTTATTGTAAATCTGCAGTGAACATGGGGTGCGTATATCTTTTTTTCTTTTTTAAATAAAATCTGCGCCCATTGTGGGGCTTAAACTCATGGTCTCAAGATCAAGAGTTGCGTGCTCTAACCAGCTCAGACACTCCTGCATCTTTTTGAATTAGTGTTTGCATTTTGATCAGGTAAATACCCAGAAGTGGAATTGCTGGATCATATGATAGTTCTGTTTTTAATTTTTTTGAGGAACCTCCGTACTGTTTTCCACTGTGGCTGACCTAGTTTACATCCCCACCAAGAGTGTCCAGGGGCTCCCCTTTCTCCACATCTTTGCCCCACTTATTATTTCTTATCTGTTTGACAATAGCCATTCCAACAGGGGTGAGATGATAGCTTATTGTAGTTTTACCTGTATGTATTTCCCAATTGATTAGTTATGATGGAGTATCTTTTCATGCACCTGCTGGCCCTCATATGTCTTCTTTGGGAAAATGTCTATTCATATCCTCTGTCAGTTTTTGTAAATTGGGGTTGTTTTTTCTGCTGTTGATTTGTATGAGTTCTCCATGTTTTCTAGATATTAACCCTTTATTAGATTTTTGATTTTCAAATTTTTTTTCCTCTTTATTTTGTTGATGGTCTCCTTTGCTGTGCAGAAAGTTTTAAGTTTGATGTAGTTCTACTTGTTTTTTTTGTTTTTTGTTTTTGTTTTTGTTTTTGTTTTTTTTTTTTGCTTTTTTTGCCTTTTCTTTCAGTGTAAAATTGAAAAAATCATCATCAAGACCGGTATTAAAGGACTGATTGCCTGTTTTCTTCCAGGAGTTGTATGGTTTTTAGTCATACGTTCAAGTCTTTAATTCATTAAAAAAATTTTTTTTCAATGTGTGTCTATCCTTGAAAGAGATAGAGATAGAGCGTGAGCAGGGGAGAGGCAGAGAGAGAGGGAGACCCAGAATCCAAAGCAGGCTCCAGACTCTGAGCTGTCAGCACAGAGCCTGACGCGGGGCTTGAACCCACAAAATGTGAAATCGTGACCTGGCCAAAGTCGAACGCTCAACCAACTGAGCCACCCACGTGCCCCAAGTCTTTAATTCATTTTGAGCTAATTTTTGTTTATAGTATAAGGTAATGTCCAGTTTCACTCCATTGCATGTGGCTATCTCGCTTTCCCAACACCTTTTACTGAAGAGACTTTTTTCCTATTGTATGTTCTTGGCTTCCCTGTTGTAAATTAATTGACCATACATGTGTCAGTTTAGTTCCAGGCTCTGGACTCTCGTCCGCTGATGCATGTTTCAATTCCTTCGCCCATAATGCACTGTGTTCATCATCACAGCCCTGCAACATAGTTTGAAATCCGGAAGCATGATGCCTCCAGTGCGGTTCCTCCTTCTCAAAATTGCTCTGGCCATTCTGGGTCTTTTCTTGGTTCCTTACAAATTTTAGGATTGTTTGTTACATTTCTGTGAGAATGCCATTGGAATTTTAATAGGGATTGCATTGAATCTGTAGATTGTTTTGGGTAGTATGGACATTTAACATTGTTAATTCTTCCCATCCGTGCACTGGGAATATTTTTTCATTTATTTGTATTTTCTTCAGTTACTTTCATTAATGTCTTAGAGTTTTCAGTGTATAGGTCTTTCACCTCCTTGGTGAAATTTGTTCCTAGGTATTTTATTCTTTTTGATGCAGTTGTAAATGGGATTGTTTTCTTAATTTCCGTAGTATATAGAAATGCAACACATTTCTGTGTATTGGTTTTGTGTCCTGCAAATTTACTGAATTTATTCTAACAGTTTTTTGATGGAGTCTCTAGGGTATTCTATATATAGTATCATGTTATCTGCAAATAGTGACATCCAACTTGGATGCCTTTTATTCCTTTTTGCCAGTTGCTCTGGCTTGGAATTCAGTATACTGTGTTGAATAAAAGTGGTGAGAGTGAATATCCTCATCTTATTCCTGATGTTAGAGGAAAAGTGTTCAGCTTTCTACCCTTGAGTGTGATGTTAGCTTTTGGATTGTCTCTGAGATTTACTTCCCTTGTCTACAAAATAAATCTGATGATACCTGCTTCACCATTTTATACAGTGTTATTGGTATATATTTCACATACCATAAAATTCACCACCTTAAAGGGTAAAGTCCAGTGGTTTTAGTATATTCACTGTTACGAAGTCATCACCATGATCAATTTGGGATCAAATTTTTCACCCCAGAAAGAAACCCTGGACTCCCATAGTAGTCACCTCCCATTTCCTCCTGAATCCCCCACTCTTGGCAAACACGAGTCTGCTTTTCATCTCTGGATTTGCCTGTCCCGGACATTGCATGTAAACGGAATCATTCAATATGTCGTGCTTTGTGCCTGCCTTCTTTCACTTAGTGTAATGTTGTTAAAGTTCATCCATATTGTGGCATGTGTTATTAGCAAATGACTTTTTATTGTCCTGTTATACTCCATTGTATGGTTATACCACATTTTGTTTCTCCATTCATCACTTGATGGACACAATGCTGTTTTTGTGAGCACTGAGTGAGAAAGTAAGTGGTGTTTAATGATGGCTTGCACATGGAAATAACGTATATTTTTGTTGTGTGTTTGTATCCCGTTTGGACCGTCTTGTGTGCATTATCAGCAGCGCCTCTTGTTTTATGAAGCAAGGAAAGCAGGCTTATTGAGTAGACCATCTGCCTGTCAGTTTTCTCACGTGGGTTCTCGCCTCATTGAAGATCCTGGGTGGGCACTCCAGTTCGATACCAGAATTCACACTGCTTTTCTCAGCAGCCAGAAGTGTTCAAGTGTTAGCAGTGATGCTTGTTGTCATTACAGATGCTCTGTGTGACTGTAAATGCTGGGCTTGAAAGGATTGAAGGAGGAGCCATTGCGGCTTTGATAGGTGTCAGCTAATCTAGTGCTGATCCTCATTCTGAACCTGAGTGTTAACACCAATATCAAGCTGCAGGGCAGTTACGTTGTGTGCACAGATTGGGGGAATACAGGGCCTTGGATGTTTTGTGCTTGCTGACTTTATAAAACACAGAAAACTGCTGGGGGCTTATGTGACATTAGATAGAACATTTATGTTATGTATATGAGCCTCTTGCCAAGAAAAGCCACTGATTGTCTCAGTGTAAGTATTTGGATTGTAAAACTCTCATTGATTATTAAGTGACAAGTAAGATTCTAGTCAAAGTTGCTAAAGGATGTCAAGGTTATCTAAGAGCATTGATTTCTACTTTGGTTGTGGAAATGCCATAGAACTCAATTATTGAAAGTATATTTCTGAATTTCTACTTAAGGTACTATAATGTAAAAATAAAATTCTAAACAAGGCCCAACTGTTATTCACTAGGCAAATACAGTTTTTGTATCTATCACTATGAGTTAGCCATACAGAAAAATAGAATATGTGTCCTTTGTATGTGCTCTTCTGCCCAAGTTTCCATTTGAGACCATGAAACACGTTGTTAAATTTGAAATCGTTGGTATTTGCCATCTTACAGATAAAATTTGTTGTGCAGGCTTTCTAAGCTTGTTTGCTTTGCTCTGCAAAGGGAAAACATTACTAACAGCTTGCATGCATTAGGCAGTTAATTTGTACTAGAGTCTGTGCTAACCACTTTATTTGGATTATCTCATGGATTGAAGGTAGGCACAGTTATTATCCTTGATTTACAGATGAGGAGACTGAGGCACAGAGAGATTAAGTCACTGACTCAAGGATACACAGCTTGTAAGTGGCAGTACTCTTTATAACTTCCATTTCATAAAGTTCTGTGTTCTGAAAAGTGCTTTAGAGTTTCAGGTTTTACTCTGTAGTCTTTCTCTAAGTCCCACATGTAAGAAAAAATCAAAGCAGATCTGTGGTGTATTTTTAGGGACTTCTACACATAAATGAAATGGTTGTATGCCGTAATTATATTATCAGTGGCAGTTTTTAATAGCAACCAGCAGCAGCTCGGCTGCTAACCTTTATCCCTTGAGGAGCCAAGTAGTTAAGAAGTAGAAAAGCCAGTGAGGTGGTGGCCACTGCAGCAAGCCTCCAAATAGCTTCTGGGACTGAACTGCAGTTTGCTCAGTCTACTTCACTGGATAGCGTTGTTCAAAAGATAATCTTCTACTCCTTTACCTACCTGGCTGGCAGGCATTCACAAGAGGGCTCGTGCCCGGGGCCTGTAGAAAATATACCCCCATAATGTCAGCAAACTAGTTTAAAACACCCCAGCTGTAGTATTATTTGTGCTTTTCAGAATTTCCCTAAGGAATCTCATTAATCCTGCAGACATTTTGACAAACAGGAAAGGGTAGAACAGAATTATTATTTTCCATCTTTTACGACACTTGTGTTGTCTCTTAGTCTAATGTCACTTCAAGAACTCTGTGCTCTTATTTCCATTTAGAAAACAAGGAAATTGAGACTCCGTGAAATGAAATACTTTGTGTCACCACCTTATGTCAAGACATCGTTTGAAAAGGAAAAAGTAAAACACTTGTATTTGCTGATTTTATCTTTTTACTGGCCACCTCACCTTATTGTAATTTGGACTTATCTATATCACTAGAACATCCCAAAGTAAGTGAAAAATAGGGTGGCTATAACCTAGTATGTGCATACAGTGTATACAATGCAATGTACAGAAGGCCGAGTGGAACATTCCTGAAGGATGGATGGTTTCCCTGCTGTCTCATGCCTCATTAGTAATGACACACCCCAAGGTTACGGGGTCCGGTTACTGTGTCACGTGATTTTCACGTTTCACCTCCTGTAATTCTCACAACACCATCCTGTCTGGTGGATGCTGGTTTTATCCACATTTATATAGATAAGCTGGCTGAGACCCAGAGAAGTTAAAATGACTTGCCTGTAGTCATGAAGCTAGCAATTAGCAAAGCCATTTGCTTTTTAACCACTGTGCAATTTTCCGTGCCCACTAAACTACGTAAAAATGTTTACTTAAGTTTTTTTTCCTCTCAGTTCAAACCACCACCAGATATACATTCTAAACCCAGATTGGAGTGTGTTTAAAAATATGATATATTCTATATTTGATTCTCTATAAAAAATACTCTGTTTAGTCTTTCCTTATATTATCAGGAAAGTTGCTGTTCATTTTCCTAAATCTGAGTTGGATGTCATGTTCTCTGCAAACCTTCCTTGATTCTGTTCTCCTGTGTGAACCTGTAGCCCCTTGTAGCATAGCCTTTAGGATTTTCCCTGCTTATGCTCAGGGCTTTTTTAAAAAGCAAGTTGTCTGGTTCAGTTATTATTTGCCTTTATTTGTATTGCGAGCACCTTGTTGGTACATGGTTCTCAGTAGATGGTTAATAGATGTTTGTTGAATTGAATCAGATGTTTAATAACTGTTTGAAATTAATTACAACATTTACTTTTCGGTGTGCACTTCAGGCACTTCAGGAAGGTCAGTGCAGCATTAGGTGCCTATGCAGACCCTCAGTTTTTCCGACTGGGAACTAATGACTTGCCATTCTTACAAGAGATCAGTTGAATGCGTGATTGGGGCTGACTTTTTTCTGAATGTTGCTCAGAACACAGTATTATCTTTCTTTTTAAGAGTGCCAGTGATACTGTTACAATGAACAAAATAAAACGTTTTTATTTTAATAAAATAAAAGCTTTTTAAAATATAGGGTGTCTGCAGCATACTTTGAGTAGCAATATATATCCCAAATTTCAGAAAATCCAGTTTTCAAAGCTATACTTTATTGACTTCTGTCCTATTGAAAATAGAATGAGCAAGTGAGTGGAGAGAACTTGGATTTTGGAGGTAGGTGCCTGAATCAAATTCTGGTTCATCCATTTCCTACCTCTTGACTTTGGACAAAATAGTTATTTTCTTCAGCATAGTTTTCTTATTCTTAAAATGCGAAAGGTCCACGGGGCGCCTGGGTGGCTCAGTCGTTTAACCTCCTTACTTCAGCTCAGGTCAGGATCTCGCAGTCCGTGGGTTCGGGCCCTGCGTCGGGCTCTTTGCTTGCAGTTCAGAGCCTGGAGCCTGCTTCCGATTCTGTGTTTCCCTCCCTCTCTCTCTCTGCCCCTCCCCGACTTGTGCTCTGTCTCTCTCTGTCTCAAAAAAAAAAATACTAAAAAAAAGTTTTTAAAACAAAAAAAAATGGGAAAGGTACACAATGGCTGATTTTAGGATGAAATATACTGGATGGAAATGTGTCAAATTATTTCTCAAAAAGAGATCTGTGATTTCTCCGTGGTGGCTTTTGGTATATTTTCATTTCATTTTAATTGAATACTCTTTAATTCTAATTACATTCTTAAAAATAGTGTAAGCATATATATTTTCTTAACATACAGTGTTATAGTAGTTTCAGGTGTACAGTATGGTGATTCAGCAATTCTGTATATTATTCAGTGCTCGTTATGGTAAGTGTATTCTCAGTCCCCTTCACCTATTTCACCCATTCCCCCAACGACCTCCCTTCAGGTGACCACCAGTTTATTTTCTATATTTGAGAGTCTGGTTTTTTTTTGTTTGTCCCTTTTTCTTTTTGTTCATTTATTTTGTTTCTTAAATTCCACCTATGAGCAAAATCTTACGGTATTTGTCTTTCTCTGATTTATTTCACTTAGCATTATAATACCCTCTGGAGCCATCCATGTAGTTGCAAATGGCAAGATTTCATTCTTTTTTCATGGCTGATATTCCATGGTGTGTGTGTGTGTGTGTGTGTGTGTGTGTGTGTGTGTGTGTACCACATTTTCTTTTTTTTTTTTTTCCTTTTTAAATGTTTATTTTTCAGAGAGAGAGAGAGAGAGAGAGAGAACACAGGTTGGGGAGGGGCAGAGAAAGAAGGAGACACAGCATCAGAAGCAAGGTCCAGGCTCTGAGCTGTCAGCACAGAGCCTGAGGCGAGGCTCGAACCCACAAACTGTGAGATCATGCCCTGAGCTGAAGTTGGATGCTTAACTGACTGAACCACCCAGGTGCCCCCTCTTTTTCTTTCTTAAAAAAGTTTTTAAAAAATGTTTACTTATTTTGAGAGAGACAGCATGAGCCAGGGAGGGAGGAGGGTCAGAGAGAGAGAGAGAGAGAGGAGAGAGAGAGAGAATCTGAAGCAGGCTCCACACTGTCACCTCAGAACCTGATGTGGGGTTTGAACTCATGAAACTGTGAGATCATGACCTGACCTGAGATCAAGGGCCGGACACTCAATCGACTGAGCCACCCAGGCGCCTCTATACCACATTTTCTTTATCCATTCATTTGTCGATCGACACTTGGGTTGTGTCCATATCTTGGCTATTGTAAATAATGGTGCAGTAAACACAGGGGTGCAAATATCTTTTTGAATTAGGATTTTCATATTCTTTAGGCAAATACCTGGTAGTATTACTGGATCATATGGTAGTTCTGTTTTTTAATTGTTTTGAGGAACCTCCATACCATTTTCCACAGTGACTGCACTAGTTTGCATTCCCACCATCAGTGCATGAGAATTCCTTTTTCTACACAAACTCAGAAACACTTGTTTCTTGTGTTGTTGATTTTAGCCATTTTGACAGGTGTGAAGTGATATTTCATTGTGGTTTTGATTTGTATTTCCCTGATGGTGAGTGATGTTGAGCATCTTTTCATGTGTCTGTTGGCCATCTGGATGTCTTCTTTGGAGAAATGTCTGTTTATGTCTTCTGCCCATTTTTTAAAAAGTTTATTTATTTTGAGAGAGAGTATGAGCAGATGAGGATTAGAGAGAGAAAGAGAGAGAGAGAGAGAGAGAGAGAGAGAGAGAGAGAGAGAGAGAGAATCCCAAGCAGGTTCCAAGCTGATACCACAGAGCTTGGTACAGGGCTTGAACTCATGCACCCATGAGATCATGACCTGAGCTGAAACCAAGAGTCAGACACTTGACCGACTGAGCCACCCAGATGCCCTTCTTCTGCTATTTTTAATTGGATTTTTATCATTTTTGTTGTTGTTGTTGAGTTGTTTAAGTTCTTTACATACTTTAGATACTAACCCCTTACCAGATATATCATTTGCAGATATTTTCTCCTACTCAGTAGGTTTTCTTTTGTTTTGTTGGTTTTTGGTTTGTTTTGTTTCATTGTCTTTGCTGTGCAGAAGGCTTTTATTTTGTAGTCCCAATAGTTTATTTTTGCTTTTATTTCCCTTGCCTCAGGAGAAATATCTAGAAAAATGTTGCTAAGACCTATGTTAGCAACATTATTGCTTGTGATCTCTTCTAGGATTTTTATGGTTTCAGGTCTCACATTTAGGTCCTTAATCCATTTTGAGTTTGTGTGTAGGTGTGTGTGTGTGTGTGTGTGTGTGTGTGTGTATGTGTGTGTGTGTGCGCGCGCGTGTGAGTATGGTGTGAGAAAGTGGTCCAGTTTCATTCTTTGGCACGTCACTGTCCAGTTTTCCCAACACTATTTGTTGAAGAGACTGTCTTTTTTCCATTGCATATTTTTGCCTCCTTTGTCGCAGATTAATTGACCATATAATTGTGGGTTTATTTCTGGGTTCTATATTTTGTTTCATTGATCTGTGTGTCTGTTTTTAGGCCAGTACCATACTGTTTTGATTACTACAACTTTGTGGTATATATCTTGCAATCTAGGAATGTGATCCCTCCGGTTTTGTTCTTGTTTTTCTAGTGTAAGCGTGGTGAGAATTATTTCTCTGATCACCTCTCATAATCAAGCACTGCCACAGAATTTGTGGTCCAGTTTTCCAAGTTTAGATCAAATAACATCAAGATGTGCTCTGTATAGATTTTGTAGGAGTTTTATTGAAGACTGGGGATAGAGTCATCCATAAATGGCAAAGTCATGCCATAGCAGTAAATACCACATTTACATATTAGCACAAATTCTAGCTTAGAAAGGACAGATTTGAAGATCATAGCAGTGAGTATGGTAGTAAATGTGCAAGGAAGAATTTTTTTCAGTTACATCAGTAGTTGTTTCAGGTACCTGTTTTAGTGAGATTTCAGTATTGCATTTTACTTACCTTCAACTCAGCAAAAAGTGTTATGAAAGTTTTAGGGGAACCTCTTTAAACTGGCATCCTAAGTTTGCTCATCAGCCGTTGTAGCCAATTATAAGGTCTGATTATCTGGGCCTCCTCCAGTCACTGGTTCACTGGTTTTAGGTTCTTTGAGCTGCTACCATGGAGCTGGACCTCCAGGAGCTTCTGCATATCTGGTATGAACTCAGGGCTTATTCTAGAACATCTTTTTTTTTTTTTTTTAAGATTTTTATGTACTTATTTTTAAAATTTTTGAATGTTTATTTATTTTTGAGAGACAGAGAGAGAAAGAGCATGAGAGGGGTGGGGCAGAGCGAGAGAGAGGGAGACACAGAATCTGAAGCAGGCTGTAGTCTCTGAGCCATCAGCACGGAGCCCAGTGCGGGGCTCAAACTCGTCAACCAGGAGATCATGACTTGAGCCAAAGTCGGACGCTTAACCACTGAGCCACCCAGCCCCCCTCAAACATCTTAATTTTGAGAACCTTGGTCATATTAACTTCCAGTATTTCTTGACTGAGCTAAGTTAGATGTTGAGAATATCATGTGATTACATTTCTTGTGTCTTTAGGCCTTTTTGTTTCCAGAAGAGCGCTGTAATTTTTTATTGTTTAGAAAATAGGAAGGACAATAGTTTCTGAGTTCTTTGCCTTCTGATCAGGATTGTATTTTCATTTTATCCATTTGTGCTCTGAAATTGCAGAGCTAGGTAAGAGCCTATGCTACTTAATAGTGTACCTAGAGCCACTGAAAGCTGAGAATGGGGACAGTGAGCCTCTCTGATCATATAGAGTGGATAGTAGCCATCACTTTTTACTTGGTTCCTTTGTGGACTCACTAAATCCACACAGTGAATTAACTAAGGCTGTTTGAGAAACAGCCAGTGAGATAATGAACACTTTTATGCTTTTTAAAATGACTATGGGGAGTCTGATCAGAAAAGGCAATTCCAAAATGGCAGCTGGATTTTCATTGTTCCTCTGGGACTTGCATTGAGAAGTATGCTTTTAGCTGATTTTCCCTTTAACAGGAATTCATTAGGGCTATCCATTAGCCAATGAACTATAAGAAAAGGGAGCAGGTTAGTTATTTCGGAGAGGAAGAATGAGACTTTAACTCTTAGCTAATTATAGTTGGGTGGATTAGAAAAACTTCCCTCCCCCCAAATCTGGAAAATTGATTTAAAGACCTTGGATTTTATTTAGAAATAAGGAAAAGCAGACTGTTTTAGTCACTTAAAATTTTGTGTTTCTCCTTAGATGTACCCAAAGAGATAGTGCCCAGATTTTAATTCCTGGGTACCTCATTAGTAAATTGGTTTTTGTATGCTTTTATGGCACTTTCTTATTTCTAACGATTGAGACTTTTTTATGTAAGTTTTCCCTGAAGGGATAACATTTACGTTTTTTTTTCTCTTCCAAAAACAGTTAAAGTGTGAAAGTATTAATTTATACTTGTGCTACCCATACTTCTTGATATAAAGATAAAAAAGATACTAAATTAAAAAATGAAAATAATCAAAGTGAAGCACTCACTAAATTATTAAAATGTTAATGTGATTACAAATGGAAATAGTTTATGGGCAGTAGCAGGTGGACTGAGACTCCCCCCTCAACTATCCACAAAGTTTGGACAATTTGAGGGAGAGGAAGTGAATTCTGGAGTAGTCAGCTTTCTAATTACTTCTGCTATTTAAAATCTAAGTAAATCAGTGAAAAGTGCACTGCACTTAACTAGTAGTCATAATGGTAACTTGAGTGTAGAACTCGCATGACCTTGGGCATGAGTTTTTGCCTCTCTGGATCATAGTTTCCCAATCATCTGAACTGTACTATTGAACTAGATCATGGTTCTCTGTTAGGTGTTTTCATGGGAAATGTGGCAATATGTTAGGAGCTGTCTCAAGTCTCAGTATAATCCCAGCAGATGTATCCTTGCATATTTGTTTTACCTGAGATTTTTGCCAAAACATTAATTTTATACTTTAAAGGAAACATACCGAAGACTAAATGACATTCAGATGTATTTATATGGTGATGGGATGTATCACCAAAACGGAAAGAAGTATGCTAACACCAGGTCACAGAAAAGCATTCCCCGGTTTTGTATTTACTGTTCTCTGCCGTTAAGGGCACTTTCATGGACAAATTTGATGACATTAGATGATACATTTGATATTACATTAGATGACAATTAAAATCTTCCTATTCTAAAGTTGCATAACTGTGAGAGCATTTACATTTAGAATCACCCTCTTCTTTATGCAAAGAAGAGTTCATGTATTTTATTTCCATGAAACCTATCTCCATGTTGTTTGATAACAGCTCTTTTAAGAGATCCTGTCCTGAAAGGAAGGGACTTAGTGTTGGCACTGGAGGGTGGCGCAGTGCCATAAGCACGCAGACACTCCTGGTACCACCCTTCCAGCCCCTCTGTTCCTCTGTTGCTAATGCCCAATATTGTTATGTTCCTTTTTTTCCCTTCCATTTCAGCCTGGATTGTGGCAGAATGGAAATCCATGTTTCTGAATTTAGTATGGTTTTTTTTTTTCCCCTTTGTCCTATCTTCAGCAACAATATAAATACTCTGATGGCAGCTGCTGTATTAAGCCCAAGAGCTTAAAAGATTAAAGAAACCACTAACAGCAGTCAGGAGGAAGTTTAAGGGTCTGTTTTTTCTGAAGGTTTGCGTTTTCATTCTGGTGGTTGAGTAGAAAATTGCAAACAGGTTGTGTTCAGCAGCTGGAATGTTCTTCCACATCTGGGGAGACCCAGCCTTCTGTTCATTTCCCATTAGTGGAAGGGTAGCTGGCCTGAGGTGGAAACTGCAGGCAGAGATATTAGAATGCTTTGTGTGTATAGTCAGTAGAACTTTTTTGTAGAATGTTTTCATAGAAATGCCAACTTGTTCTCCATTCTTCCACTAGCTTTACTGAGTTCTTAACCTCAAGGCAGTTGCTGAAGAGAGGCCCAAATAAGATATGTACCTCCCAATGACTTAACCCCTAACAGGAATTGTTTTGGTTCTTAGTAAATTCCTACGTGGGAGTCTGGAGGAGGCCTGCCCCTCCACCTTTCTCTGCATGTATCTCTCAGGCTTTTATCCTTGGGAATTTAGTTTGAGGCTGCTAAAACCCAGGATGCCCTGCCTCCATGATGCATCATAGGTTCAGCCTGTGTTATACATTTCCTGCTTCTTAACTCCTGATGGATATTTCATAGGGTGAACCTGAGGAAATCCAGAACATCTGCTGATTTGTTGATGGATCCTTAAAGTTTTTAGGGTTAGATGTAGGTTACTTTACTCTTCCTGTGTTTTTTTGTTTGTTTTTTACCATCATTTGTCCCATTGCGGTTAGTATTTTAGAGCTAGATGGGGAGCCCCGCAATGCCTTCAGGTGCTGAGCGGATGTCATAATTGTGTGACTTTTCCCTTATGATGTAATAGAGAGGGGTGGGGCCGAGGGCAGACTGCAGTCTTGTTCCTGCTTCAGGCAGTCAGAACCATTTGAAAAAAAAAAAAAAAAAGGCAATGTGCTTGTCAATAAAATAGGACTGTCAGTTCAATTGGTATATTTTTTTAAAAAAAATTATTTATTTTGAGAGAGAGAAAGCGCAAGTGTACAATCAGGGCAGGAGTGGATAGAGAGGGAGAGAGAGAATCCCAAGCAGGCACCACAGTCACAGAGCCTGATGTAGGGCTCAAACCCACGAACCGTGAGATCATGACCTGAGCCAAAATCAGGAGGTGGACACTTACTGATTGAGCCACCCAGGTGCCCATCACCTGTTCTTGTTGGATAACTTCCATATTTTGTAGATGGGGAAAGAGAAGCTGAGAGAGTTTTGCTTTCCTCAAGGTCACAAAGCTGGCCAGTGGCCCAACTAGGTCTAGAACCTGTTCCCCTGGGCTATTTGAGAAAATCAAATGGTCCAAGTTCAATCATTAGTGGCACTTGTGATCGTATGTATGCACAGACCAAGGCTTTATTGTTTGGAATCTAGTATTTTAGGATTATTAAAGCTAATCTAGCTTTTAGAGAAACCAAATGGATTTTGGAGATTGTAAAGAACCCATTGTGATGGCTGGAACGGCTCTTAAGTGGAGCTCCCAGACAGTTCGATTTGCAATTGTTCTGTAACACCATATGGATTTCCAAGTAAATACATTTTGCATATTGCTTACAAATTATCTTCATGAATAATGAAAGCTGTGCTACAGGAAGCTAGAGATTATGAGAGGCCTTTTTTCTTCTTCTAAACTGTATTTCATTCCTTTGTTTCTTTTGCTTTTATTTTCTGTGGCCTCAAGGGTATGTGTTTGAGTTGGAGGGTGATTGGGAGGGAGAGTGCTATTATAGGTTTTTCAACATCTGTGTTTTTTTATGAAATCATCTCTTTTGCTACCAAAGAGGGCTTACTAGTTTGAATATGGTACACTCTGGACAGTGCTTTCTCCTGTGCTGATCTGTGCTATGTTTTGTTTAATTTCCTTTTGTTTAACTAAGCTTCCTTAACAGAGTTGTGTGCGTCTCTAAGGGAACGTGTCCTCTGCCATTAATACCTACTATGTGCTGGGTACTCTCTGGGCACCTCCATGATTGCCAGTAACTCTCCTAAGGTGTTGTCATCTCCACATTTTAGGTAAAGAAAGCAAAGGCCTAGAGATTGTGTCTTCCCTAATTATACACCTAGAAAGTGTAGAACTGGCATTCAGATGCAAATCTAATAATTGAAGCCCAGAAGCCAAACTGCTTCTTTGCCTTCTCTCTCCTCACCTAGCATTTTGACCATTTGGAAACTCCTTGGAATGAGACGCCAGCACATTGTGCTGGCGTCTCATTCCAAGGAATTTCCATATTCTTTTGTCTAGAGCATGGCTTTCAAAATGTTTCTCCCCAATCCATACAGTTAGAAATGCAGTTTATACCATGGTCAAGTGTACATGCTTGAGCATGCACATGCACAAATGCATGAACAGCCATGCTTACATATAAAGCTGAAACAAAGTTTTATTAAATGATCCCTTCTAACATTTCCTTTTCTGTTCTCTTCCAGTAACACACACACACACACACACACACACACACACACACACGCACGCACGCACACACACACACACGGTGGTCATTACCCATGTAATTGATTTTATGACCCAGGACACGTGTAGTTGAGCACTGACTGGAGTGGAGCTGTTGACCTAGGACACCTGTAGTTGAGGAGCACTGACCTGGAGTGGAGCTGTCTAAGGTGGGGTACGTGCCTCCCCCACCCCCATGGGAATTTTAGGATAATCCATTTGCGCACAGGACAAAATAGTAGAAATTATGTTGAGATTTATTATCTTTAAGGAAGACACATGGAACATTATTGGAATTTAGTATTTGAGTTGGCATCTATTATCTGTGGGATAGTCAGTGCCCCATGGGGGGGGGGGTGGGGTCAGGTGCCCTGAAGGGAGAGTGGAAGTTTTACAAAATGGCAGATTCCTTCAGCCTTTATTAGCCTTTTGTTCACTCTGTTGTGGACATGTTCCAGTTTGTATGGATCAGAAAGTGTGTTGCCAGGTTATACAATTTACTTTAAATTAACCCTCATGAAAAGGACAAGTGATTTTAAAAATTCCTTCAAATTAACTGTGGAATGAGGTACAAGCACAGGGGACATCAGGAAAATTGTTGAGTGTATATTGCCATTCTTTTTATGAGCTCCTTATCAACCTGTTACTAAGTACAGATAGCAACTACAGAATCCTATCTAGTAAGAAGTTGGCCAGAGAGTTAAATTATAAAAATAATTGGGGGGCGCCTGGGTGGCTCAGTCGGTTGGGCGTCCGACTTTGGCTCAGGTCACGATCTCGCGGTCCATGAGTTCGAGCCTCGCGTCAGGCTCTGTGCTGACTGCTCAGAGCCTGGAGCCTGTTTCAGATTCTGTGTCTCCCTCTCTCTCTGACCCTCCCCCGTTTATGCTCTGTCTCTCTCTGTCTCAAAAATAAATAAACGTTAACAAAAATTAAAAAAAAAAAATTGGGAACTGAGGTTTATATCCATGATCATTAATGATTGACTTTGGAAGTTGTATCTTGAGATAATAGCTAATGCCATTATGTGGAGTAAAACATTAAAACCTGTGTTCATTTTATCTATATAATCACCCTGATATTTATTTGGATATTTTGTAACATGTAAAGTACATCAATGTCATATAAATAGTTGCATAGGTATTAAAGGAATATGCTCAAAAATTTTTTTTAATACTGATAAGGGTTTAAACTCAAAATTATGTGGAGATTATTCATGGTCTGGAGAACTGCCCGTAGAAGTGTCCAGTAATTATTAATGGGTATCTTGGGATCCAGATGAAGAGTGAGAAGAGAGTAGGAGACAGAGGATGGATGTATATGGACAAATTAGAGAACAACTCTCCCCAGGTGGATTCAGTTCTGAGGGCACATGGTTTGGCGGACAACCAGTGCCTTTGTGCACATCACAAAAGTCTCCCCTTTCTCCTGGCAGAGCAGAGCAGCCCTGGGTTAGGGTATGTGACTTGGCAAGAGGCATGGTGTAGAATTTTGTCCCCCCCGCCCCCAGTCTTTCATCTCATTGCAGGTGTAGCTTACACAAGCAGGTGCAGGTACCAGTCCTAATGCTGAGGTAGAAGAGTGACCTTGGGAGACACTGATGAATGTAGGGAACAACAGCCACCAGTCCTCTCTTGTATTTCTTTAGTCATTCAACTAGGTATTTATAGAATACCTATTCTATGCTAGACATGTTCTGCAACAGGAGGCAGCAAACTTCAGCTCGATGGACAGACCTGATCTGGTGTCTGTTTCAGTAAATAAAGTTCTGTGTGGAACATAGCTGTACCCCTTCGTTTATGTGTTTTCTTTGGCTACTTGTGAGCTATAATGGCAGAGTGGAATAATTCTAACATAGTGTGGCCTGCAAAACCTGAAGGGTTTACTAACTGCCCCTTTACGGGAAAAGGTTGAGGACCCCTGTTCTAGCACATGAATCTGTACTTGCTTCTGGTGCCACTCCACAGTAACTGAGCCATGGACTTTCTGGCTTCTCTTGTTTGCCCTGCTTGTCAGGAAACACCTCCATTGGAGCCATGGTAGGGCACGTTAGGGCAGAGGGGCAGAGCTAAAAGCATGCAGCCAGGGCACATCCATTGCTTAGGTGTCTACACAGGTAGTGTAGTGCAGAGAAGAGAACCAACGGCTAAGAGTCTGGAGACTGTGGAGACCTATGACCTTCTCTTCGGGTCTCTGTTTCTTTCATTCTGCAAGTAGGATGTCACACTAGGTCAGTGATTCTCAGACTTGAACCAGCATCAGAATCATTAATAAGGCTCATTGAACAGATTGCTGGGCCCCACCCCACCCACCCAAGGTTTCTGATTCCATAGGTTGGGGGAGGGCCTGACAATTTATGCTTTTAACAAATTCTAGGTGTTGATGCTGCTGGTCTGGCAGCCTGCGCTTTGAGAGTCACTAGATTAGATCTTTAGTAAGAAGTTCCTGGAAGAGTAATTAGTCATCCTCAGATAGGCAATGTCCTGGACTGCTTTTGGTAGCCTATCTTTGGCATTGGCAAGGGAGAGGCTAGGGTGACACTGTGAGAAATGATATTTGGAGAGGCCCCATATCCAAGATGCCTCTGTGATATGTAAACCAGAGCCATCCTGGACTAACTTATAAATTCTCACATTCTATCTATACAAGGGGGGATCTACAGGCTTCCTCTTAATAATCAGCCATTCCAAATTTTGCCCATTGCCTCTGAAATTCTAGACCCTCCAGTGATCAGTCTTTTAGGGCACTGTGGAAGAATGAAATCTATAATGGCAGATTTATTTTCATCCTGTCTTCCCCATTCCTCCTACTATGACTGCGGTTCCCTTCCTTTCTCCTTTTAAAAACTCTTCTTCCAGTTACTTTTTTTCTAAAAGTCATTTTCTTGGTTGCAATAAAGTGGTAACATTTCAAGATCTATAGGAAGCCCTATGGTGTGAGAAACGATGCAAGTTACTTGCAGGATAACCTTATCACTCTTCTCAGAAATTCTTGAGAGTATTCTATTTTCCTCATTTTCAAATGTAGTCATTATAAATTGGGCATCAAAGAAGCTAAGTCATGTGTGACCTGTAAATTTAAATATCCATGAGGATGACCATCAAAAACCATGCTACCCAGGTTTTTTTTTTTTTTTTTTTTTTTTAAGTTTATTTTGAGAGGGAGGGTGGGAGTGAGGGGGAGTGGTCAGGGGCAGAGAGAGAGAGGGAGAGAGAGAATCTCAAGCAGGCTGTGTGTGCTGTCAGAATGGAGCTCTATGTGGGGCTCGATCCCATGAACCTTGAGATCATAACCTCAGCCAAAATCAAGAGTCAGATGCTTAACCCACTGAGCCACCCAGGGGCCCTAGGCTGCCCACATTTTGGCCTCTTTCCTCTGGCCTTCGTTCTGCTTCCTTCTGAGTGACCATTCTCAGTGGGATCTTGGCACACTTGTCACCCAGGATTGCTTTTACTTAGAAAACATGAACTTTAATGTCCTGTCCTTGCCATGGTTCAGCATTTCATACCTTGGTAAAGCTCTCTGGTACCTCCTTTCTCTGCCAACGGAAATAATTCTCTTCTCAGAACTATTTTTGTATCTTAAAAATCTGTATACTTTGTGCTAGATTGTAGTGGTATGTTTCTAATTCCTTTACTATAAGGTAACCTTGTAAAAGTTATTTTGTCTCATTTTTAAAGGTTTCTATGGAGCCAGGTACTGTGTTTGGTATAAAGTAGGCACTGAGTAAGCAACTGTTGAACCAGCTAAAGGATGGTTAAGATAGTGGTTTGATTTCAGTTCTGTCTTGCTCACAGGGCTGTATTCAGATCTCCCACTGGCCTTGGTTTATTCATATCTAGTCTGATCTGGTTGAAGAAGGAATTGTTAGGGGGTGGTGTCATTTGTGCGGTCTTTGTCTCTTTTTCCGTATCCAGTATGCTATTAGTGATGACTTTTTGTCAAAATGCATTGCTTCTTTGTAAACTAGAGTTCAAACAAAATAATTTTAGACAATATCCTCAGAACATTTGGAAACATGACATTTCAGATCTATTTTCCCCTTTTCGTTACAAAAGTATATACAGCTATAATTACTAATTGCTGCACTCTAAGTAGAGACAGATGATACGTATGTTTGTGACAATTTTCCAGAGGGAGAGCTAAGTAACCAGGCTCATTTTTCCATAATGTGAATGTTATTCACAAACTATTACCATAATTGATGCACCAAGCCACTGGAGGGTAAATAATGTGTTGTGTGTGGGAAGCAAGCTAGTAGTCAATGAATATTAAAGAACAAAACCTCATTTTAAAAGAGAAACTGTAATTATAATCATTCTGAATTCGTACTGCAAAACCAGTTAAAATAACTTGGCTGCCATTTATCTATGTAAGTGTGTAAAAAAGGAATAGGTATATGAGTAGAGTTGTACTGAAATGTGTGTGTACATACACACATTTTTGTAAAAAGACACATGTCAAACTTCAGAAGTAGTCATTTTTCAACGACCTTTGATGCAGAGATGTGAACATGAGCTGAGTTTATCAGTGAAATTTATATTGATGGGAAAGAGCACAGTTTCAGTTTTATCTTTTGCTTTGCAGGTGTTTTATGTCTACCTGGAATGTCTTGTTCCTTTGCTTGACCAAATCAGCTTCTGTATTCTTTTCAAAGCTCCTTTTTCATAGCAAATCTTTCTCATCCACCTTTAATCTCTCTCTTATTGCCTCCTAGATACTCATCAACTTCTGTGTGTGGTGTATTGATTTGCACTTGTGGGATTTGTTGGTTTGTAATAGGAGGTCATAAGTCACTTCCTATGTGTATCATTAGTCTCCCCAACCAGACGGCCAGGTCATTTCAGGGAGGGATGGCTCTGTTTCTGTCTGTGCATGTGCGAGTTGCTCCTTCTGTTCCTCACCGATCACCGTCAGTGCTCTCCGTGCCTGTGCTAACTCCCTAGGAGGTCTGTTGGTTATCTCTTTTTGGCTGTCAGATGCTGCATTATTTGTGTAAAATCTTTGTTTTGTGCTTGCTTACCAGCATCTCTAAAAAATGGTCTACTGTAACTGGAAAGAATTAGGTCCTGTTGGTGTGGATGGATGAAGTGAGGGAGCACTTAATCAGGAATGTGGACTATTACTTACATGAAATATATAACCTCCCCAACTCTGTCAAGTTCTGAAATCCATGGGAGAGATGTTGCCTTTGTTTCTTGGTTTTGAATGTTTTTGATCCATATGTTTTAGATGTAGATGAGGTGATTGGATCAAGCTTAGATACTTTTATATTTTAAAGTAAGTTATAGTGTATCTATTCTTAGGAACCTTTTCGAAAGATCTTTTCAGGGGCGCCTGGGTGGCTCAGTCGGTTAAGCGTCCGACTTCGGCTCAGGTCATGATCTCACGGTCCGTGAGTTCGAGCCCCGCGTCGGGCTCTGTGCTGACAGCTCAGAGCCTGGAGCCTGTTTCAGATTCTGTGTCTCCCTCTCTCTCTGACCCTCCCCCGTTCATGCTCTGTCTCTCTCTGTCTCAAAAATAAATAAACGTTAAAAAAAAAAAATTAAAAAAAAAAAAAAAAGAAAGATCTCTTCAACATTGGTCCTGTTATTGGTTGCTATCTCAGTATATTTTGATACTTTCCTTCAAATACATACCTGTTCCTTTTGTATGGGCTTCAGTTGTCTTTTCCTTATATAGCATTAAAAGTATGGACAGAGCCTGAAACAATTTCTTAGTTCAGATTTCCATGGCTCTTAATGTCAGAGACAATTTGTTCATCTAGTTTACCCAAATAAACATATTTCATTCTTAAAAAAATTTTTTTTAATGTTTATTTAATTTTGAGAGAGAGAGACAGAGCATGAGCAGGGAAGGGGCAGAGAGAGGGAGACACAGAATCTGAAGCAGCTCCAGGCTCTGAGCTGTCAGCATAGAGCCTGACACGGGGCTTGAACCCACGAACCGTGAGGTCATGACCTGAGCTGAAGTCAGACGCTTAACTGACTGAGCCACCCAGGCACCCCTGAACATATTTCTATAATAGAAAAATGAATAAATAGAATGTTCCTTAACATGTTGCGTGTATAGACAGAGCCCATTTTGTAAAGCTGTTTAATTCTTCCTCTCAAAAGAGGATTATTGGTTTCCTGCCTTTAATCCAGTCTTAAACAGTTTGACCTTTCTGATGGCTTTTTTGGAATGTTCTGAGGAAAAAAAAAAATAACAAAACTCACACAACCTCAAGGAATTCTAAGTATCAAAGTTCACCTCTATGAAGGTAATTGGTTCAGAAACTGAGCATTATTTGCTATACTTCAGTGCATGGTAATAGGTCATTGTTCATGCATCTAACTCTGGGATAGCTTGAGTTTGTTTGCCCACGTAGTAATTATGACAAGGGAGGAACATTACCCAGGAGGGGACTCTTTAGAGGGGAAGGTGGCCTGCAGCTGACCCTGTGGAAGCCGTTCTTCTCCTCCTCCAGTCTTCCTGCAAGATGGCTCTGTGTCTGCTGAGACCTTTTTCCCACCTTGAGAATCCTAGGTGGGACTTTGGCCTGGTTCCTTCAAGGACTCTGGAAACTACTTAGCTTGGAGTGGTGCCGTGTGAGTCTGTTCTTGGCAGCAGGCCTTGGCTTTTTTCCTGCTAGGCCCTGTGCCTCTTAGGAGCAGAGAGCAGGTCAGATGCAGATAACACAGGCACGATGTCGGTCTCTGAAATGCTCAGCTGATGTGTATTTCTCCCTCCCCCTAAGGGTTTAATGAAGAACACATTTATCACGGAGTGTAATGAGTAAGAAAGAACATGTGGCTTTTTTTTTTTTTTTTTCCTTTCTGCTGAATAGCAGAGAGTAGGATAAAAATCTCTCTGTTTACAAGTCAGCTGTATCTCTTTGTAAGTTGTGTTCAAGTAATTTTAAGCTTTACTGTTAAGCTAAACTTCTAAACAATTTCATTTGCAAAGTCTTTCTCGGAGGTCCAAGAGAAGCTTTTGTGAGGATTTGAGGTCTGAGATGAGAATTGTGAGTTAAGTCAAGGTAGAGTTGTGTGTGTGTGTGTGTGTGTGTGTGTGTGTGTGTGTGTGTGTGTGTGTGGTTTGCATGCACATTGTGTGCATGAATGCATGTGCTTGCTTGGGCAGGGACAGGAGTGTCGAGGAACAGAGGAAGAGTCTTTGCCAGCAGAGGAAACACCATATTCGAAGGCTGGAAGACTCCTGCAAATTTTGACGGATAATGAATCCTTGCAAAGGTTTTACAAGAGCTGTGACCAGCCCTGTTTGCTGAGAAAAGAGAAAGTCCTTGAGCGCCCATCATACCTCTTCAGCCTCTCTTAACAAGTGTTCAGATGCTCCGCCAGAGGAAATGGTGTGTTCCAAGTACAGCTGTGATGGAAATGGAGTTCTTTTAGTGCAGCTGAAGCAATTCCTCCACACAGACTGTCCCATTTTAACAGTAAACTGTCTGTTTAAAACGAAACAAAACAAGCTGGTGGGAGTTGGAAGGAGAAGGAGTTTATGTCAGAAAATGAAAATGAGTTGCTGTAGAAGGCCTGTCTTGGTTACGGTTTCAGAGTTATTAAGGGGACTCAATTGCTAGTTTGTTTTATCTCTGTGCATGTTTTTGTGGACTTTAATTCTCCAGAAAACATTAAGGATAAAACAGCAGTCATGTTTTTATTAGGGAACACACTCCTGTTTTTGGAAATGACTGCCTTGCAGCTGACAGGCCATGCCATTTCTCACTGGTGTTTGCCAAGGAGCTAGGGAGACTCAGGGCATCTTCCCTGGTCTTCTTTCCCTCTTCCTTTTGGCAAGTTAGGCTTTGAACATAATCAGAGTGTGATTAAGGCTCTATTACAGCAGGTAGAGGGTCTGACTTGAAGTCTAAGAAGTGGTATTTTGATTTTGTTTCCAACTGACTATAGCTAAGAAGCAAAGGTTAGGAGGTTGTGATATAGTTGAAGGTGACACTGCCTTTAGTTTTTGTTAAGCTCAGTTGTGAGTCTTGAGCTATGTTAGCTGCTTTACAGACACGAGTCCGTTGAATTGTCACAGAAATCCTCATGTTTAGGTAGGTTTGATCAGCCTCAGTGTACAGATGGGGAAGCTGAGGTTGAGTGAGATAACTAGTTTACAGTTAAACCCAGCATTCGGCGTGGCCACGATTGGAACTGAGGTCCCTCTGTCTCCAAAGCTTTTGCGGGTAACCACTGACTGTTGCGTTATAGTCTCTCTCTCAAAGTAGCCTTTTCTTCCTGCCTTCATCACTTCTTGTCTGTCCCCTCTTTTAAGACGCTTTAAACAAAATGTAATCAGAAATCTACCTCTTGAATTGACCCTCGTCTCCTTATGTCCCATTAGGCAGTGCCTTATATTCATGCAAATATTAGCTGTTTTGAGGGGAGAAAGTAAATAGCGATTCTATTTTAGCTCCCCTTGATTCTAGGAGAATTTGTGTTATTAATTCTGTCTGTTCCAGGATCCTATTAAAGTGACCAGAAATGTGTAACACAGTTATAGTCCTAGACATATTCTCAGGGATACCCTTGGGTGCAGTAGCCTGAAGCCAGGCTAACCAGCCAGAAAGACTCATAGACCCAGCTTAGCCACTGACTTTCTGAGACCTTGGGGAAGTCACTTTACCTCTCTGGGCATCACTGCTTTCATCACTGTGGTGTTTGACCCAGGTCACTTCCCAGTCTAGAATGCACAACCTTTATCAGGGCACTAAATAGCTCACATGTGGCATGTCCTTGTATGCCCATTTGTTTACAGAAGGGATGCTTAATGAAATAGAAATTCATTAAAAAGCATTATTAAATTCTTACATTTTGTGTTTCTTCAATTAATGAATACCTGCTGAAATTCAGTATGTTATCAAATGGGGACTTCCTTATTTCTTTTTATTATTACTATTGTTTTTATTTTTATTTTGACAGACAGAGAACGAGCAGGGGAGGGGTGGAGAGAAAGGGAGAGAGAGAGAATCCCAAGCAGGCTCCACACTGTCAGCGCAAAGCCCAACGTAGGGCTCAAACTCACAGACGATGAGATTGTGACCTGAGCCCAAACTGAGAGTTGGCTGCTTAACTGACTGGGCCCCCTAGGCACCTGAATCCTTCTTTCTTTTTAATTAAAAGAGGGCCTCATGCTAAAAGTTAGACATTATTGGTTTTCATGAACTTAAAAAAATTTTTTTTTAACATTGATTTATTTTTGAGAGACAGAGCACAAGCGGGGGAGGGGCAGAGAGAGAGAGAGAGAGAGAGAGAGAGAGAGAGGGAGACACAGAATCCAAAGCAGGCTCCAGGCTGTGAGCTGTCAGCACGGAGCCTGGCGCAGGGCTTGAACCCACAAGCTGTGAGATCATGACCCGAGCTGAAGTTGGATGCTTAAGTGACTGAACCACCGAAGCACCCCAGTTTTTACGAACTTTTAAAGTCTTTTCCCAATTAGAATATTCGCTAAGCCTACAAAATGAGTCTAAATACTTGATTACCAAAATTCTGGCTTTTGGTAATCTTTGATTGTCTTATTTTTTCCTCTTCTCCATGAGCATTTGTATTTACAATAAAAGGGGGAAAAATCGTGAAGAAATGAATTGAGCTCTAAAAGAACCAATCGCCCATAATCTGTCCCTGAACCCCGAATGGCATGCTGTCACGTCTGTAAGTATGGTTGGTCCGTGGTCACCCAGTCATCTTTCCCCTCCGCCTCCCTCTGTCCTGTGAAACCCTGCACACCTCACCTTCCTTTCAGACCACAGGCCCCTCTGGCCTGCCCTTGTTCCTCACCCAGCCTTGTTATATGGGAACCCCTCACTGCTTCTGTTACTGTTCTTATCTTTCTTCCACTTCCTTCTGGGAACATGTCAGCTGTCTGCTGTCTCTTAAGCTTCTGTGTTCCACTTGAATGAATTAAAAGTCTGTCTGAAATGTTACCGTTTATATAGATTACATAATGTTACGTAGGTATTACAGTGGACCTCAATATCTGAAGCTTTTTCATTGCTGCCCATCAGTGCATTTATTGAGTTTCCTTCTTTGTCCCTTTGGTAGCAGTTCCAGACTGTCTCCACGGAAGGCTGCAATGCTGGCAAACATTTATCAGGAACTTAACATGCTAGAGAAAATGTGCTAAGGACTTTACATGCATTGTGTCATCCCCATTCTTGCCGTGAGACCTAACTTTTCCTCCCTCCATCCCATCCAGCAAGTACTCGTTGAGCCTCCGCCGTGTCCACGTACTGGTCCCAAGTCACAGGCTGTAGCTGTGATGGAGGGAGACTGGGACTTGGCTCTGGAGAGGCTTCCGCTTCAGAAGGAGATGCGAGAAGTAAGTAGGCAAACAGCACATTGTACGAGAAGTGCTCCAGAGGGGAGATGTTTGGTATGTGACAGATGCACCCACTGCAGGATCAGGGGTGAGGATGAGGACAGCGTCTTCGAGGAAGTGACAGCTAAGCACCAATCTAAAGGATGAGAGAATGTGAGTTAGGTGATGAGACAGGGAAATGTAAGGGTGTTCTTGGAAGTAGAACACCCGGATTCTGGAAAGACTCAGGGAACTGAGAGGGGCCAGTATGAATAGAGCCATCGTTCTCAGAGAAATTAGTGGCCTTCGGGTGTGAACCCCATTCGCTCCATTTCCTGCCTCCGAAGTGATTTACACCCTCACTTATTACCTCAAATTAGAACCCGCTGGGATCCTTTATTGTCCATGTGTGTTCGGAGGTGAGTTTTGACACCCTTGCCAGTCAGTCTCAGTAGGAAGTTTGGGTGCCTGCAGAGGAAAACCTTCTTCAAAAACATTATGAGAAGCTTTATGATTATTGTGATGTAGGGGTAGAGTGTTTCAAGAGGGCTTTTCAAAGACAATCCCTCCTAAAATTTGGAACGCAGAAATGAAGCCGCTGCTTGGCCTGACGGTGTGGAATAGCAGCTTCGAAAATGGACGCATATCCCTTTTCCGTCAAGACATTTAGTAAATCACATTTTGGCCTCAGCGAATGTTACGCCCTCAAACACCCCAACTGAGGAAAGCATGATGTACCTCGGCTGAAGGGTCTGTAGGGATGAAGGGTCGGAGCTTCTAGGACACAAAGGTCGGGGATGAAATGATGGACCACACGTGCTCCTGGCCATTTGCAGATGTGAAACGGAGATAAACCCCTTGTGGACGTGGGCCCTCCTGATGGGCCGTACGGGATGCTCATTAGAACAGCCCACAGGCGGGGCGCCTGGGTGGCGCAGTCGGTTAAGCGTCCGACTTCAGCCAGGTCACGATCTTGCGGTCCGTGAGTTCGAGCCCCGCGTCAGGCTCTGGGCTGATGGCTCAGAGCCTGGAGCCTGTTTCCAATTCTGTGTCTCCCTCTCTCTCTGCCCCTCCCCCATTCATGCTCTGTCTCTCTCTGTCCCAAAAATAAATAAACGTTGAAAAAAAAAAATTAAAAAAAAAAAAAAAAAAAGAACAGCCCACAGGCTTCACTGTCCCGTGCATCATTTACAATAAAAGTGGGCACGAGCCAGCTGAGTGGGAAAATAGTTCAAACTGTTTTTTCAAACCACTTTGAAAGGTGGAAGCTGATGATAACTCAACCTGTTTCTCTCTGCAGGTGAGGGGAGTTTACATCATCCTGTAGACTGTAGTTTTAAATCCAGAGGAATCTTAATTATTTTGTATTTAATAAATATTTATCACTTGCGGGCAGGGGTGTGGGAAGTATGGACAGGAGATGTGCCAACCTATTATTAAATAGTTTGAGGATCGCTGTTTCCCACGGGCCTGATTGTGTCTAGCAGATTATCCATAGCGCAGCGGTGCACGTTCGCATATGCTGAAGCCACGCTCCTAGATCTCCCCCCCTCAGTCTCTGTCCCTTCTATTTCTTGCATCTTATAGAGTGGGTGCTGTGATTCTGTTTCACCTTTTTTTCTCCCCATGAAATCTTGAAAAGTTCAATGAGTTAATAGTAATAAAACAAAAATAAAAACACTGTACATTTCTGGGCGGGAAAATGTGCATATAAAATGTCAATCATCTTCCAAGCTGTTAGTTCCTGAGGCTGAATACCGGGAGCTGCTTTGGCAGCTAGTAGAGGTAAAAGGGAATGGCAAGAGAAAGCTGGCCCTGTTCTCTTCCTCTGGCTACAGGAGGTTGAAAGATGTTGTTTCAGCTGGAGAATTTAAAATGGATTCTTATTCACTTTTTGCCGAAGAGACTGGACTGTTTTGAGTGTTGTAATCTTCTGTAGGCGTGGAGAAAGGTCACCTCCTGATCTTGTTTTGGGGATCGTGGGGCTAAAGCTGTGGCAGAGTCCTTTATCTAGACACAGGCTCTTGTCAGAATAATGTTTGGCCAGGTGTTAATCTGTGTCCTGAGGGACAGTGCTGGAATTCATTATTCATCCGGCGGGAGTTGGGGTGGGAGGAGGAGGTGGGCCTTCTGGGAGGGTGCGGGGCCAGGGCCTGCCTCCCGCCTTTCCTGACATGTGCCATTTGTGAGGAAGGCAGCTGAAGCCCATTTGAGGAATTCTCCTGTCAGCCAGCCAAGAGAGCAACACAGAGGGAGCGAGCAGAGGGAGGGAAAAGCAGGCGGCTCAGGAGGCAGTCCTGGAGTGCAGTTTCCGGAAACACACAGTGCTGTAGGTGCAGAGGGAAGGTGTACAGGAACGTAAAGGGGAAGGAGGCCAGGTTTGAAGTAGTGCATTTTCCCGTTTCTCCCCCCTTTGCCCCTCCTGTCTTTGAATACACATCATCCTCTGGAAGCCTCCGTATCTTGAAAGAAGCCTTTGCCTGAAACACGGCTTTTTCTTCAGTGTTGTACTGTTAGGTTTTTTCTTTTCCCTTTTATTTTTTTTTTTCCATCTTCTCTTCCTCCGAGGGCAGGAGGTGAGACAATGATCAAGTCAAGCTGGTTTTATGTTAAGTTCAAGTATGCAGAGAAGGTAAGTCAATATGTTTCCTTCTCCCTGGGGAAAGCCGCCACCTCCCTGCAGCCTTCTCATGTTGACGGGGCTCCTCGGGCTCCTCGGGGAAGCAAATGAGGCCAGAAGTTTTCTTTGTGACTGTGTTTCCTCTGGCTTAATGGTTCTTGCATGAAACGCGGGCTCTGTGCTGACAGTCTGACATTGCCATTGACCAGGAGGAAAGAATCTTCAAACCCTGTCCCAGAAGCATTATTCAGAATTTGAAGAAGGAAAATAATGAAACTGCTAACAGGAAAGACCGGCTATGCTGCTGTAGATCAAATAGACAGTTTTCAAGAGGGGTGTTTGTTGGGAAACTTGATGTGTTTTCTGATCTGGGACAAACTGACAATCACTTCCTGTAACCTGTAGTTTGTTTAGTCAGAGTTTTTATTTTTTTCCTTTCAGTTACCTGACTTGACCCACTCCTGTATATGGAAGAAGGGCTTGGCAGTGTTTTTGGGGTGTAGGAAGAATACCCATCATTGTGACTAACCGTGTAGGAGACTATCCTTTAATGTCTGTTAAGGGGGTGGGGTTACATTTTTAGGGAAGCAGTGGATTTTGATTGCATCAGAAATTTTGAGATTACAGTTCTGTGTTTTAGTATGTCATTACTAGGCTCAGGGAAAGAAGTGTCTACTTCCTAACACATACTCACCTTACCTGAACACATTGGCCGTGTTTGATTCTGGATCCATATGTGTCACTTACTCTATTGGGAATTTATAGGGTTAGAAATGAGGTTTCCAGGGGCAACCTGAAATGCCTCCCTTTTGAAATCCTTTCTTCCTTGATTTGCTTGTTGATGATATTGGCTTATTGACTGTAAAGTTAAGCTGAGACCCTAGAGAAAGGAGCCGTGATGTGGCAAGATGGAAACGGTGATGACTGTCATCCTACTTCTTATGATTATATATGCATAAGCACGTTGAAAAATCCCTCCTCCGTTCTTCTGGTTTAAAGAAGTTAGTATACTTAGGGCTCATTTCCCCCACATTGTTTCTTTCTGTATGGATCTGTTTCTGCTGTATTTTTATGACCACAAAATTAGTTACTCCTTAACCCATGTATGTGTATACTAATCAAAATAAAGGATTTTTACTTAAAAAAGATCATCCTCCATTTTAAACCATTTGCACTGTTAACTATTAAAGTTATTATAACAAATACTATATAGGGTTGGGAAAGGTTACAGCGTAGTTTGGGATTTACTTTATATTCTCCGTGGATTACTTTCCTCTGAATAGCCTATTAGCCATTGTTTGCTGTTATGAATTTTGATAAATTAAAACTGTGTTCTACCTCCTTTACCTTTTCCTTTCACCTTGAATGTCTTGCCATAGAAAACTGAAATTCAGAATTAAGAAATGAGAGTAAACTAGTGTTAAAAGGAGAAAAACATCTCAAGGAATGATCTTCATAAAACGGAAAAAGACAGGAGACCTTAAATTAGTTGCCTCATTTGAATGACCATATTACTATTTTCTTCAGCAACCAAACAAGGAGACAATGCTTTCATACACCGACACATGTTTGTATCATGAAGCTAAATAATGTAAGGCTCCAGAGCTAATTGAAGAATATCTTGCTTTTATTAGGGATGGGGGAAAAAGAGAAACAGAAAAATCTGTCTTGTTTTTGACATGTTTATGGTGCTCTTGATCTCTGTGATTCTCAGCCGATTTTTTATTCTTTTATTTCTTCCCAATGATTTATTTTTTTAAACTTACATTGGAGGTTTTTTGTTTTGTTTTTTCAAAACTCACCAAAATGACTTTAGTTTCATCTGGAGATATTAAAAAGTCTTAGTGTAAACCAAGGGATAGAGATGCTTAAAAAACAAATTTAAACCATTCTTTACTACATTCCAAAAGGGATTCTTTTTATAGGGCTGTTAATTTGAAATTTCCTTCAGTATTTTTTAAAGGGGTAAAAAGAAATCCCTCTCTCTGTTTCCAAACACTGACAAAATGATTGATATAAACTTGTAATTGTTGGAAGAATATTTCATCTGCGAAGTTTGTGCACAATTGTAAGAAAATACATCATGTGACATCTTTGATAGCCAGTCATTTTTTTTTAAACTTTTATTCATTTTTGAGAGACAGAGCAAGACAGAGCATGAGTGGGGTTGGGGCAGAGAGAGAGGGAGACACAGAATCCGAAACAGGCTCCAGGCTCTGAGCTGTCAACACAGAGCCCTATGCGGGGCTCGAACCCACACACTATGAGATCATGACCTGAGCCGAAGTCAGATGCTTCATCAACTGAGCCACCCAGGCACCCATAGCCAGTCATTTCTTATTTTTACATTTAGGAAAAATGATTGTATCAGTCTTAAATAGTGAACAAGAAAAATTGAGAAATTCAAGTAATTGCATTACCAAAAACAATGGCAACAAGAGAATATTACTCCCTATGATCATCAGGATTCTGATTCCTTTCCAAAATTTTAAAAATAACTTTGTCTATATTTGTATATAGTAAAGCAAACTTCTCTTTTACCACCATCACACACATATATGCACTTTCTGTAATATTCACGTTTAAATTATTTATGAGTTATCTCTTTGTTGAATTAGGTCGGTATCTAGCCATCACTCTTCTAAAATACTGTTTACTTGAATTAAGTTCATTTTATTCCACACTCTCCTTCTCATTTTATGCATTCCCTCTGTGCAGTTTTCCATTTTCTTGTGTTTTACCATGTCCTGTAATGGGTTATTCTAAAATCTCTATCACTAGTCTAATCTTTTCCTTGAATTGCAGAGGCATATGTTTCATTGACAGTTGTTTGTTTTTGTTTTTGTTTTTAACGGACTAGTTAGATATCTGTCCTGAAATTCAACAGATAGCTTAAAATGCAACATCTCTAAAATGCAGTTGATGTCTCTTTCCTCAGCCAAATGTATTTGTATTTCCTATCACGGGTAAGACATCACTATCCAGCTGGTTATCTGTGTTCCCAAAGGACCCGTTTTAGTTCTGTTCTTAATGTCTCCCTCCTGGCTTATTAGAGGACCCTTTTAATTGGTCTCCATGCTGCCATTCATGATACCTTCCCATGCTAGAAGACACTGCTAGAGTGACATTGTTAGAAGGTCAGTCTGAGTCTCTTAGTCTCCTGCTTATTAATGGTCACCCTCTCCCATCTAAGAATCCACTTGATCTCCTTCAATAATGCAAGCACTTGGCCTTGTATATACATAATGCATTGTATTGTAATTATTCATCAGTCTGTGCCTCTCTAGCACCACAAGATCCTAGAGACCAGAACTCTGTTGTCAGGGTTTTTTGTATCCGTAATACTGGTGTAAAACAGATACTCAGTTATTCCTTAAATGCTATTGATTACTCTGTGCCTCTTTTTGGGAATCTGGCAAACATGAGTTTGAATTCTGCTTCTGCCAATTGTTGATAGTATATGACCTTGGGCAAGATACAGAAATTTGATAAAAATTGTTTCCTCATCTATTAAATCGGGAAGCTTATTGCTTACTATGCTTTTAAAAAATTAGGCTTTTCATGTTGAGATGATGGTAGACATATATGCAGTCACATGTAATGATACAGAGAGATACCATGTGCCCTTTATCTAGTTTCCCCCGATGGTAACATCTTGTAAAAGTATAGTATGATATCAAAACCAGGATATTGACAGTAATATGGTCAAGATACTAAAAATTCTGTCCTCCCCAGGATCTGTCATGTTGGCCTTTTATAGCCATACCCCTTTCCTCCTATCCCGGTATCCCCACACATTGACTCTTGGCAACCAATATTTTTTTCTTCATTTTTATTGTTTTGTCAGCTCAAGAATGTTATATGAATGGAACGATACACTATATAACTTTTGGAGGTTGTCCTTTTCCATTCAACATGATGGAGATTCATCCAAGTTGTTGTGTGTTCCCTTTGGTTTCTGGGTAGTAGTCTGTGGTTATAGATTTTAATCATTCCCCCCAGTGAAGGACATCTGCATTGTTTCTAGTTTTTCTATCATAAATAAAACTGCTATGAACATTTGTGTACAGGTTTTGGTATTGACCTAGTTTTCTTTTCAGTGGGACAAATGCCTAGAAGTACAGTAGCTGGGCAGCTTGCTCATTCATTCATTCATTTAATTTTTAAAGTTTATTTATTTATTTCTGAGAGAGAGAGAGAGAGAGAGGGAGAGGGAGAGAGAGAGACAGACAGCAAGAGAGTGCACACGTAAGTGGGAAAGAGGCAGAGTGAGAGGGAGAGAGAATCCCAAGCAGGCTTTGCACTGTCCTTGAGGAACCCGATGTGGGGCTAGAACTCATGAATCCTGAGACCATGACCTGATCTGAAATCAAGAGTCAGATGCTTCACCAACTGGCCACCCAGGTGCTCCATGCTGGGTAGCATATGTAATTTTTAGGAAGCCACCAGGCGGTCTTTGAGAGTAGCTGTATCACTCATTGTGCATTCTCATTGTGCTTTTAATTTGCATTTCCCTATTTATAGCTAATGATGTTAAACATCTTTTCACCTGCTTGTTTGTCATCTGAATATCTTCTTTTGTTAAATATCTCTTGGTAAATGTCTTTTGCCTATTTTCTAATTGGGTTTACTTTCACTGCTCAGTTTTTATTTATTTATTTATTTATTTATTTATTTATTTATTTTATATATACATATTTTTTAATATATGAAATTTATTGTCAAATTGGTTTCCATACAACACCCAGTGCTCATCCCAAAAGGTGTCACTGCTCAGTTTTTAAAAATTCTTAAAATTTTCTAGATACTAGTATATTATTGGGTATGTAGTTTGTAAATATTTTCTCCCAAACTGTAGCTGTATTTTCATCCATTCTCTTCAACAGCACTTTCCCCAGAGCAAAAAATTTTAATTTTGAGATGGTCCGATTTATGAAATTTTTTTTCCTTTATATGCCTTGCTTTTTTGTTAAATCTGAGAACTGTTTGCTTATCCCTTGATAGTGAAGATTTTCTCTTTAATTTTTTTGTTTGTTTAAAGAATTTTACAATTTTACATTTTACATTTCAATCCATGATCCATTTTGAGAGGTTTTATGTAAGATGTGAAACTTAGGTCAAAGTTTTGTTCGTTTTGCTTAAGTGTGTCTAATTAAGCACTGTTTGCTTTTCTTTTCTTCATTTAATTGCTCTTGTTCCTTTGTCAAAAATCAGTCTGTACTTGTGTTGATCTATTTCTGGGTCCTTCTGTTCAATTAATCTGTCTATTTTTCCACCAATACCGAACAGTCTTGGTTCTGTGGCTGTATAATGTGGTGAAATGGAATATAGTGATTTCTCCCACTTTGTTCTTCTTTTTCCATTGATTTAGCGAGAATCAAGCACTGTTTGTGCTTTCCGTATAAATTTTAAAATTCTCTTGTCTGTGTTTAAAAATATCTTCCTGGCATTTTAATAGGAACAGTATTCATTAAACCAGTATATTGATTTGGGGAGAATTTAAAAATTTACTATATTGAGTCTTTCTATCTATGAAGCAGGTATGTCTCTTCTGTAGTTAGATATTCTCTGGCTTTTTTACTCATCGTTTTGTGGCTTTCAACATATGAGTCCTTACATGTTTTTGTCAGATTTATAACTATTTGGTTTTTGGGGCAATGACAGTGGTATTGTACTTAGAATTTGAGTCCCACATGCACATTGTTAGCATATAGAAATACAACTTACTTTTGTATGGTGTTTTTGTATCCTGTGACTTTGATGAATGGACTTAGTAGTTCCAGGAGTTTATTTGTAGATCCTTTGATATTTTCTGTGTGGACACTCATGTCATATAAAATAGGGGCAGATTTATTTCTTCCTTTCTGATGTGTAAATTTTTATCTTTCTCCTTAGATTTTAATTTTTTTTTTTTTTCAACGTTTATTTATTTTTGGGACAGAGAGAGACACAGCATGAACGGGGGAGGGGCAGAGAGAGAGGGAGACACAGAATCGGAAACAGTCTCCAGGCTCTGAGCCGTCAGCCCAGAGCCTGACGCGGGGCTCGAACTCACGGACCGCGAGATCGTGACCTGGCTGAAGTCGGATGCTTAACCGACTGCGCCACCCAGGCGCCCCTTATCTTTCTCCTTAATCGAACTGGATAAAACTTCTAGTTCTGTGTGGAATAAGAGAGATAAAACTGAATATGTTCTGTCTTGTTCCTTATCTCTGGGGGATATGGTTCAGTATAATATTAGCTCTAGGTTTTTTATAGATGTTCTTTATCAATTTGAGAAAGTTCCTTTCTATTCCTAGTTTTCTGAGTTTTAAAAATCATGAATTGATATTCAATTTTGTCAGATGCTGTTTCTGCAATAATTGATATGATCATTTGATTTTTCTTGAGCCGGTTAAAATGTGGATTACATTGCTTGCTTTTAAAATATTGAACCATCCATGTATGTCTGGAATAAGTCCAATTTGGTCATAGTGTATAATGACTTTTCTGTATTGCTATGTTTATTTTGCCCATATTTTTAAAAGGATTTTTTCCATCTACATTTTTGAGAAATACTTGATCCATAATTTTATGTATTTTTTGGTAAAGGTTTTGTTAGCAGGGTATTGTTAGTTTGATAAAATGAAATCAAAGTATTTGCTCCTCTTCTGTTTTCTAGAATAGATTGTGTATAATTAGTGTTAGCTCTTTAAACCTTGTGTGGAATTCTCTAGTGAAACACATCTGGACATGGAAATTTCATTTTTGGGAATTTAATTAAAAACTTTTTTTTTTTAATGTTTATTTATTTTGGGGAGAGAAACAAAGTGTAAGTGGGGGAGGGGCAGAGAGAAAGGGAGACACAGAATCGGAAGCAGGCTCCAGGCTCTAGGCTTTCAGCACAGAGTCTGATGTGGGGCTCATACCCATGAACTGCGAGGTCATGACCTGAGCAGAAGTTGGATGCCTAACCGAATGAACCACCCAGGCGCCCCTCATTTTTGTGAATTTTCAAATAAATTTAGTTTTTCAGTAATTATTGGGGTATTTAAATTATCTTTTATATTGTATGAATGCTGATAGATGTTGTTTTTCACAAAATGACCCACTTTCGTCTAGATTGCCAAGCTTAAGTGTGTAGAATTGTTCATAGTATTTCCTTGTTATTCTTCTGATGTCTGTATAGTGATATTCCTTGTTTCGTGCCTAATACTAGTAGTTGATGTCGTTTTCCTTTTGTCATTTTTGCTAAAGGTTTTCAATTTTATTGATCCTTTCGAAGAACTAGTTTTTTGTTTCATTTAATTTTTTTTTGTTTTTCTGTTTTCAACTTCATTTCTTCCTTCTATCTTTATTATTTCCTTCTTTCTACTCATTTGAACTTTTTTGTTTGTTTTTGTTTTGTTCTTGAGGTGATAGTTGTGATTATTGGTTTGAGAGTTTTCCTCTTTTTTTTTTTTTTTTAATGTGAACATTCAGTACTATGAACTTCCTTCTCAGCACTGCTTTTTGATTCTCATGAATTTTGACATGTTGTATTTTCATTTTTATTCAGTTGTATGTATTTTTTAAATTCTCCTCAAGACTTCTGATTTGAAACATGGCTTATTTAACAGTGCATAGTTTGGTTTTTGAGTGTTTAGACTTTATTCTCTTATCTTTTTTCGGTTATCATTTTCTAGTTTGGTTCCATTGTGGTCAGAGAACATAGTGTAGGATTTATATTTTTGTATATTTGCTGAGTTTCGCTTCTGGTACATCACATGATCTGTTTTGGTATGGTTTACATGGGTACTTGGAAAGAATGTGTGTTCTGCTTTGGATAGACTGTCCTATATATGTCAAGTGGATTCTTTTGGTTGATGATGTTGAGCTCTCCATCTTTGGTGATTTTCTGGTTAGTAGTTATATCAATTTTTGACAGAGGGATGTTGAAATTTCCAATTATAATTATGATTTTGATTCTCATGTCAGTTTTTGCTTCATATATTTTTAGCTCTGCTGTTTTGTACACATATAGTCATTAAACTAAAGTTCCTTTTTCTCTCTCCTCTCAGCTCCTGGTAACCACCATTCTAATTTCTGTTACTATGAATTTTACCACTTTTATGAGTAGAACCATGCTTTGTATTTGTCTTTTTGTGACTGGTGTTTTTCACTTAGGATAATGTCCTCTGGCTTCAGCTATAGTGTAGCATGTGGCAGGATTTCTTTCCTTTTTAAGGCTGGATAATTTTCAGTGTATGTATATATCCATTCATCTACTGATGAACATTCCAGTTACTTCTTTCTCTTGACTATTATGAATAGTACTTCTGTGAATATGGGTAGTATGAGACCCTGCCTTCAGTTCATTTGGGCATATACCCAGAAGTAGTATTGCTGGGTTATACTGGTAGTTTTGTTTACTTTTTTTGGGGAACCTCCATAGCATTTGCCCCATTTTATAATCCCACCAACAATGGTCCTAATTTCTCTGCATCCTCTCCAACATGTATTGTTTTTAGGTCTTTTGATGGTGGTCCTCCTAATGGATGTGAGGTCACTGTAATTACATTATAGTTTTGATTTGCATTTTTCTGATGATTTCTGAGGTTGAGCATCTTTTCATATGTTTTTTGGCCATTTATTTGTATATCATCTTTGGAGAAATAGACGTTCAGCTCCTTTGCCCATTTTGTAGTCAGGTTATTTGTTTTTTTCTTGTTGAGTTGTAAGTGTTCTTTATATATTCTAGGCATTAACGCCTTATTTGCAAACATTTTCTCCCATTTCATAAGTTGCCTTTTTACTCTGTTGATTATGTTCTTTGCTATATAAAAGTTTACTAATTTGATGTGGTCCCATCAAATTTGTTTTTTCTTCTTCTTTCTTTGCTTTTGGTGTCATATAAGAAATCATTGCCAAATTCCATGTCATGAAGCTTTTCCCTTATATTTTGTTCTAGGGGTTTTATAGTTTTAGGTCTTAATGTTTAGGCCTTTAATTCATTTTGAGTTATTTTTTGTACACGGTGTAAGTATTGGTCTAGCTTCATTCTTCTGCATGCGGATGTCCGGTTTCCTTAGCACCATTTGTTGAAGGGACTATCTTTTCCCCACTGGCAACCTTGTCTTGGCCCCCTTGTCAAAGACCATTTGTCCTTATATGCAAGCGTTTATTTCTGGGCTCTCTGTTTTCTTCCATTGGTCTGCTTGTCTTTATGATAGTACTGTACTGTTTTCAATGACTGTAATATGTTTTGAAATCAGAAAGTGTCAATCTTCCAACTTTGTTCTATTTTTTTTCAAAATTGTTTTGTTTCAAAATTTGCAGTCCCTTGAGATTCCATATAAATTTTAGGGTAAATTTGTCTATTTCTGCTATTCTCTGATAAGCAGTTTTTATTTTGCTAGGGATTGCATTGAATCTGTGGATCTTTTTGGGTAGTATGTAAATCTGAACAATATTAAGCATTCCATTCCGAAAATATGGAGTATCTTTTCATTTATTAGCATCCTCTTCAATTTCCTTCAACCTTTTTAAAAACAGTTCTTGAGTTTTTAGTTTTGTTATTGAATATTGTGTTTTTGAATTCTAAATTTTTTCTTGGTTTTTCTTTATAGCTATTTTTTGGCCGAGACTTATTTCTTTGCTGGGGTTTTTGATTTTTTCTTTGGTTTCAAGCATGCTTGTATTTGCTTGGTGGAACATTTTTACGGTAGGCACTTTAAAATCTTTGTCAGATAATTCTAACATTTCTGTTATCTAAGCATTGATGTCTATTAATTGCCATTAATCTTGAGAGTTTTCTGGTTCTTGATATTAGGTGTGATATCGATTGATACTTGGATATTTGAGTAGACGCACACCTTTGGGATACCACAGGTTCTGTCTCAGACCACGACAGGAAAGCAAATATCACAATAAGCAAGTCAAATGAATTTTCTGGTTTCCCAGTGCATATGAAAGTTACATTTACACTGCACTGTCACCTATTAAGCGTGCAAAAGCCTTATGTCTAAAAAATTCAACTACATACCTTAATTTAAAAATAGTTTATTACTAAAACATGCTAACCATCATCTGTGCTGTCAGTGAGTAAATAATCACGATGATCACCATAACAAATAAAGTAATAATGATAAGGTTGGAAATACTGCAAGAACTACCAAAATGTGACACAGCAACACGAAGTGAGCAGATGCTTTTGGGAAAGCGGCGTGGATAGGTTTGCTTGACTCAGGGTTGCCGCAGACCTTCAATTTGTTAAAAATGCAGTAACGTGGAGCACAGTAAAATGACGTATGCCTGCATTCTGTTTTGAGACCATGGATCTTAACTAAACCTTCTGTTTTAGCTGAATTCTTCTGACAGGTCTGTGACAGGAAAAGGGTACTGCCACATTGGGGTGGTAGTCTCGGTTTCCATCCTGATCTCAGTTTTCACCTGAAAGGGAAAGGACCTCCAGGTTAGTGCTGAGGAGGAGTTCCAATCCCCTCTAAGCCTCATCTGATCCCATCCTGACTGGGGGGTTAATGATGTCTCATTACTGCTGCCCTCATAGCCTCCACTGATACCACAGGGGAGGACAGTGGCCTTGTTACCACGAGGCAGTGACTTTCCACACTGTCTTTTCTTACCGCCCCCCTCCCCTGCAGTGGGGAGAAGTAGGAGGTACCTCCTTCCTGCCCCTTGAGGATTTAGTTTCTTTACTTGGTCTCCACTGTCCCAGGGAAGAGGGTGGAGCTCTTTTCTGCCTGGCAGATTGAAGGTCCAGAATCTTTACTCAGGCTTCTCTGATACCCAGCTAGCTGAGGAGGTGAAGTACCTCCTGAGAGCCTGGTGAGGGAGGAAGTCTAGGCTCCCTACTCACCCCTGCTGACGGGGAAGTGGCTGTGTCCCAGTTTTTTCTTTGCTGTTTTCCAAAAGTTGTTTGCGTTGCTAGTTTGACTCTTTCCTGGTCTTTTGTCTAAAGAGAGCGGACTTTTCTTAGGGTCTTTTTTGTATCTGCTACTGGTGTTTCGGGGTTTCTTCTGCCTTCTTCAGCTCATAGTCTGGGATTTTTGAGTCAACAAACAAAAAGGAAAATGAAAACCGAGGGAACTCTCCACTGTCTCAGGATCTGGGTTCCCGGTTTTCCAGCTGGTCTGCTTTCCTCTCTTCACCTTTCAGTACACCTTTGTGTGGTTTAAATGACATAATGTTCCTAAGTGTTTGTGTTGCACGAGGCCTGGTACTAAGTGCTCCATAGACAGTCATGATTGTTTTTTATTATCTTTATGTTTCTCCCATTTGTACTTGAAATGTCATCATGCTGTGTTAATCTTTGCTAGAAGCAGCAGCTCCATGGTAAGTTTACCCTGCTTTTTTGAAGCTGTATTATCATGAACACACACATTTGTATCTTCGCCCTCACTTCAGTGTTATTCCATCAAGCTGTGGATCCCTAAGAAACATCATCTTTGCACTATTTTTCTTTTCCCAGGAAATTCCAAAAGCGCATTGTTCTAATAAGACTGGAATTCTTAATTCTAGTTTCATTAAAGAATTGTTAGTTACTTTATCTAGAAAGAGCATAGTCTAGGAAACAACAGATTTTTTTCTTCTTGAAACATCAGTTCAATGAGGTATTGACTGAGGTGTGGGGAAATGAGTCCACTTCTTTGTTTGGAACTGCTCTGAGATTATTATAAATACTGTTTAACCCCATCGGCTGTCTTGCTTGAAACCTCATGCCATATCTGCCCTTAAGTTTGAAGTGTGTTCTCGGGACACCTGGATGGCTCACTTGGTTAAACATCCAATTTTCATCTCAGGTCATGATCTCACAGGCGTGGGTTTGAGCCCCGCATCGGACTCTGTGCTGTTGGTTGGAGCCTGGAGCCTGCTTCAGATTCTGTCTCTCGCTCTCTCTCTGCCCCTCCCCTGCTCATGCTCTCTCTCTCTCTGTCTCTCTCTGTCTCTCTCTCTGTCTCCTTCTTTCTCTCTCTCTCTATTTCTCTCTCTCAAAAGTAAATAAACATAAAAAAATTAAAAAAAAATAAAAGTGTGTTCTCTAACTCAGTCTTTAATTTCAAAGTTAATATGGAATTTATTTATTTATGTATATGTTTGGAAAACTATGCCTGAACTCTTACTAGCATTTTCTAGAATTTTATTGGCTTCTTCTGTTAGAATGAAGCAGTCAATTTGTGTCAGAAAATGAGTTTCAGAATTCCAAAGGGAAATTTAAGGTATGGAGCAAGCTATGGAGCATGGGACCCAGTCCCTTTCTTCTCGCTTGATAGGCAGTAGAAATTAGACATGGCAGAATCTTGTTTCCTCTGCTCTTCTTTGTAGTTTGGTGGAGGAAAACTTGTTGTTTGAGACAAGAAGGACTCGATCTTGCCATCTGGCTACACTATACATTTTGCTGCACACTTAGAGTGGACTCGTTTCAGTGGAAAGACTGTTCGTCCTTTTGACAGCTCAAATAAAAAGGGTAAGGATAAGCAGCCGCGCAGAAGCTCCAAGGGCATCATCTCCAGTGGAAAGGCTTTTAGTCACAGTCCTCCTCTTGGAGTGAGGATGAGGCACACGGAAGCGTGGTGCACGTGGCGAGTTTGAAGACTGTGTTTTACCAGTGTACTCTGGAAGTGAAAGATGCAGCTAATCTGCGTCAAAAACCCAATTCCAGATGAATTTATTAGAATATGAGGAGGACCTCAGCCGGCAATAGAGCTGGTTGGTGTTGAAGACTACGCAAGACATCACATGTGATTTGTATTAAGTAGTGTCACCCTTGGTGGTGCCAAGGGCCGAAAGTAGCCTTTTCTGCAGGCTGTACTAGCTCCTTGTGAGAAGGCTGTCTGCTAGACACTGGCTGCAGTAGGGGGACCAACAAGGGATATGCACTCAGACGTTGGCTTTGTTTTTCAGATGATATTTTTGCCCTTTTTTGACATTGAGAGCACTCGGAAGAGCTGCACGTACGGTTACTTACTGTGTGGTTTTAGCATGTGTAAATGAGAGAACTCATGAATTTGGCTTCCGAAATTGGAGGTTTTTGCTGTGCACACATTGAAATGAAACTCTCCACCCAAGTATCACCAGCCTTCCCCTTGTCCTGCCACCAGCCTTTTAAGGCTCACTGTCCCCTGTGCCTTCCTAGAATGTTATTGTGTACACTTAGTGTAGTTGGAGGATCTCACCAATGTTCTAGAAAGAACAGGATAGATAGTTGAGATTTATTCAGAGAGGACCAAAGAACTTGCTTGAAAATAAAGAAGTGATGTTCTGTCCTCACTTTGCTGTAACTGGTCGATCTTACCTGTAGATGTTTGTGAGAAGAAAGATACTCAAATTCCATTCGTTTTCACTGTTAGGCCAAAGTAGATCTAGTTATACACTTTTTTGGTGGTGGTGTTTGGTAAAGTACTTCTCATCTGACATAACCAGTTCCATAGTGCATTTATAAGTTAAAAACTATTAAAGCTTGAAATCATTAAAAGAAAAAAGTATATTTGAATGCATTATTTTATAGTAAAACAAGTGATTATGCGCTTCTCACTGATCTTTTGGTGTAGATCAGTGGTTTGCATTGGGTGTGCACTGGGGAGCTTTGAAACTTGGGGAGCTTAAAAAATAGTGATGTTCTTGGGTACCTGGCTGAACATCCAACTCTTGAATTTAGCGTAGGTCATGATCTCCGGGTCATGAGATAGAGCCCCATGCTGGGCTCTGTGCTGGACTTGGACGCTGCTTAAGATTCTCTCTCTCCTTCTTCCTCTGCCCCTCCTTACTCCCATACTCACTTGCTCACTCTCCCTGCCCCCCCACCCCCAAAACAGTGATGTTCAGGTATCAACCTTAGAAATTCTGATTAAATTGGTCTGTAGTGTAGCCATGGCACTTCATGGCACTTCAAAAAGTCATGGCTACTTTTTTTTTTTTTTTTTTTTTAAAGATCCCCAGGACTTTAAAATAATGGACTGAGGGTTACTTTGAGAATGGTTCCACTGATTTGTGTTCCAATTGTTCTTTCTTGAATAAGCCACGTCTGTAATGCATGGACTACAGTTACCTATGAGGGTGTACTAAAACTGTTGAAACAACATAGACATGTGAGTAATATGAGTGAAGAATCCTTTTAGATTCCTCTTCCCAGTCTTTTATGGTTGTCTCCTGTTTAAATTATCAACAGTTTATTTTTTAAGGAGCTCCCTTTATAGTATTCAGCTTAATTTTTATGGAAGCAATATCTGCCTTTCATTTTGCACTCATCGTTGGTTTACATGGTAGTTAATTAAATAATAAATAAAACTAGCACGAACAGGTCTTAGAACAGTTTACTCTTGGTGATTGTATGATGCATTGGTGTCTTATGGAGGAGCATTCATTGGCTGTGAATTGTTCAGTATGTTTTACAAAGGAAATGAGGACTACAGTTGATCAAGCTGGTCAGTTGAGTGGAAGTCTGTTAGAAGATCACTTATTGTGAAAGATATGTGGTTGGCCTGATTTTAGGTTAGGTAATATTCACCTACAAGAAGGTGGGATATGTTCCATTTTTATTCCACAAGTGAATGTTTTAAGCATAGATTTTCTTTCTTATTTCATATTTGAATTCTTATTCAGGACTTTGGGTTAATGAATGTCCCATGTCACTACTTAATACACATAGATACAATCAGTATAATCACTGTTATCTCAAGAGTGAGAAGTGTTTCTTGCCTGTGGTTTTTATACTCCTATCATAACCATCTAAATGATACTCATTATGGGCCTTCATTACACACCATCAACCCTTAAGAGTCTTGAATTGAGTCTGGTCTTTGAGTATCATGTGCCTTGAAATACATTTCATATTAGATTTATGAATAAATCGTGGATAAACTTAAGACTGAAATTCGGGTATTAATAAATGGTATTTCTTCCTAGTAAGACTTAAGAATAGACATTAAAATCTTTGTAGGCCCTTAATAGAAATTAATCAGACCCATCAAAATATGTGTACTCCTGTTCTTAATCATTTGATATGTGTACATCTGGAGTTAATTGTTTTTTTCTCAGTTGTTCATGGTAATTGCATTTGCACTTACCATGTTTTAGATAGCTAATCATGAGTTTCTGTATTTTTTGCTTAGCTACCTGCTCTCGTTAATCTGGTTTATATCTACGCGTCTTGTTTTCAATTCAGATTACCCGTTTCTTGAGGACAAGAAATCTAGTCTTCCTCTGGGGTACTGTCTACAACACAGAATACAGTTTTAGGAACATACTGTCTGAATTAATTTACTGATGTAGTCAGAGGATATTAGGTGTCTTCTTTGCTCAGGACAGAATACCTAGCCTTGTGTGAATTGGTCCCAAGAACATTTCTGTTTGCTTTCTTTCCTGGGAAGGAAAGAAACACGTATATAAGCAGCTAAGTGCAAGTACCATGGTCTGTGCTTTTTCTTTTTGACTGCTCTGTTAGATTATCTTTCAGGAAAGCTGAGTAGCTTAGCACAGTGAATACTAAAGGGAATGCATGCCTTCCCTCTCAGGGGACTTAAGTAGTGTTTAACACCACCGTAAAATCCTCAGCTGTGGCTTTCTCTAATGTAGAATTTGTCTAAGAAAGATTACAGGAACAAGGAAAGCTTTGTGTGCTGTGGTATTCCCACCCCCCCCCCCCCCCGCCTTTTTTCTTTTCCTTTCTTCTCTCCCTCCTGCTCCAGGCTATCTGTAAAAACGTGGATTATTTTCTTTGGGCCTCTAGAGTATGTGTGTTATATATGTGTGAGTCTGAGAGAAAAATAAAAGACAAAAGCGAGGCAGTGCTTACCAATGGGAATCATCACCCACAGGTAAAATGAAGAAAAATTACATGAATGAGTTTGCTTCTGCTCAGCCACTTTTGCCCATTCAGTGAAACAAGTGGTCAGAGACAAAGCGTAGGTCTTGGCATGTGATAACCTAGCGGGTCACTTACGTAACCAGTGGAGGACTCAGTTGTGCTATGTTCTTGACAGAGATGAAAGCCTTTAGAGAGAATTAGCAGGGGTATAATTTGGGAACTGTACTCAGATTCTTTCCTGGTATGATTTTGAGAGATTCATTACAGGGACTGTCATTCAGCAAGAAATAGGGGAAGACTTTAATATTCAGCTAGGTTCTGTAGTGACAAGGGAAGACTCTGGATTTTGGAGCTGAAAAGCTATTTAGTGTTGCAGCTGAGGGCCGTCAGCCTAGAATCTCACTTTAGCACAAGTGGCCAGAAGTGTAGACCGTAGCTATAAAGCTCAGTTACTCTGCTGGAAACCCATAGTGTAATGACTTGAACCTTTTCTTTCATTTGGTACTAATTTTTCTTTTCTTTTGTTAGGAAAAAATGATTATAATCCTAACAGTGGCACAAATTTTACTTCCTGCATTTTCCATTCCAGTATTGGCCCTCAGTTACACTTTATAACTATTTCTACATACTTTTATATTTTTCTTTTTGCATGTACCCTTACATCATTCTTTCTAATATTTCTGTGTACTATTTGTCAAAATTCCTTTGGGTTTTCATTATAGTTTATTAAATTATTCCTCCATTGTTGAGCATTTACAGAGAGTTCAAATTTCTTGCCATGAAGGAGAAAGCCACAGAAACAATATGGTGGATGTAGCTTTTCCTTCTCTTGAGTTATTTATTTCTCATCATTTTGGTTTGTGGGAGTGACTTCATTGCACACTATCATCTTCCCGAATCTGAAGGAACATGTGCCATGTTGTATGTGTGCATAAGTTGTAAGCGTGTGAATGTGCATGACATAAAAAAAAAAAAAAACAAAAAACAAAAACTTTGTAGGTCAAATAACTAACTGATGACTCTTAATGGAGGATTTTTTTGATTTCTGTCAAATTGCTTCTTCTGGGGAAGATAAAAGCATTTTCAGTATATAGTTGATTAGATTTATTAGTGTCGGGCAAAATCAATATGTTATTAAAATGAAACATCTATAGTTTTGGGGGACATTATAAAACTAAACATATAGGTGACATATGTATACACTTCTATAATAGTATTTTTGAAGAGATCTCTGCAGAAAAGTTTAATGTCTATATGAAGTATATATTCAGAGATACGATTTTTCTTTGGGTTCTAGGAATCTAGCAAAAAGCACACATACTTAACTGTAAAATACTACGATTCATTCAACAGCACAGTTTTTACAGAGTTTATCTGCTCTCTGATTAAACTGTCACTGTTTTTATCATGTGGGAAGTCTAATATGGTAAAAAAATGTAAGGATTTTTTTTCTAATGTTGATTCAGATTGTGTTTGTAGGTGAGATTTGAAAGGGAAACTTTGGATTTACAAATCTGAGTTCTGAAGTGTTCATGAAAATTTTGACAGAATCTTTAATAAATGTTTACTGCCAACGGAAGATTTACTGATAGTGGAATTATTTGGAGCAATGAGTATGTGTATGTGTGGTTTTTTGCCTTCTTAATTGTATTATATTATTTTCAAGGAAAACATCTTTCACTTTGTTTATTTTTTAATACAAATGAGGACAGCCACTTTTCCCTGTGCTGACTATAGTGTGTGGTCCCTCTTGAGTGAATGGTATGTAGAAACCCTTTCCCCTTCCTGAGGCAATTTGTCTAAAACTGCCCTGGCTGATTACAGACTCCATTGCATTCTTCATCATTCCAAATAACACTCTCTGGAAATCCAGCCACCCCACTGCTCTAACGTTCTTTCCAATTGTCTACGGGCCTTGGCAGATGGGTAATCTGGGAGCTGTGGACAGGAGGGCTGGACAACCTCTGTCACATGCCATTGTTGTGAGATATTCTTCACTACAACAAAATCTGGAGGTGATTAAGAATAATGGCTAGTCAGTGACATAAGGTTTTGGAAAGGATTTTGTTGGCGTTTTTATAAAGAAGAGAAACTGATGACGAACTGAAAATAAAACTAGTCTTCATTCTAGCCATGTGTCTGAAGCCATCGACAAGGTCCCCAAGCACATTTTTTTCAGCTTTATTGAGCTATAATTGACAAATAAAATTATATATATACTTAAAATGTACAATGGGATGATTTGATGTATGTGTACCTTATAAAATAACTACCACAATCAAGTTAATTAACACACCTCACATAGTTACCTTGTGTGTGTGTGTGATGAGAAAGCTTAGTATGTACTCTCGGCAAATTTCTAGTATGTTGTACAGTGTTAATAACTATAATCGCCATCCCGTACTTTAGACCCTCAGCACGTAATCATCTTATAACTGAACGTTTGTACCCTTTGACCAATATTTCCTCATTTCCTCCATCCCCCAACCCTGCAATTGCCGTTCTACTCCTTGTATGAGTTCAACTTTTTTCCCATGTAAGTAATGCCATACAGTGTTTGTCTCTGTCAGCCTGGCAATATTTCACTTAACTTAATGCCCTCCAGGTTCATCAGCATTGTTGCAAATGACAGGATGTTCTTTTTTATGGCTGATTAATATTCAAGTGTGTATGTGTTTGTGTGTGTGTATCTCACATCTTTTTTTATCAATTCCTTCATAGATGGACACTTAGGTGTTTCCATGTCTTGGCTTTTGTAAATAATACTGCAATGAACATGGGAGTGTAGATTTTCTCCGTAAGATAATTTATTTTACTTCCAAAATATACTCAGAGGTGGATTTGCAGGCTCATATGGTAGTTTTATTTTGCATTTTTTAGGAACCTCCATATTGTTTTTCATAATAGCTGTACAAATTTCTATTCCCACCAACAGTGTACAAGGGTTTCCTTTTTTTCACATTCTTCCTAACAGTGGTTACCTCTAGTTTTTTTTTTTTTTTTTTTTAAGTGTAGTTGACATACAATATTCTATTAGTTTCAGCTGTACAACACAGTGATTCAACATTTATATATATTATGAAGTGATCACCATGATGAAACTAGCTACCCTTTGTCACCATACAAAAATGTTACAATATTACTAACTGTATTTATATGCTATACATTGCATCCCTGTGTCTTATTTATTTTGTAACTGGAAGTTTGTACCTTTTAATCCCCTTCCCCTATTTTGCCCATCTTTCCTCTTCCCTGGCAACCAGATTGTTATCCACATCTGTGAGTCTGTTTCTGTTTTGTTTATTCATTTGTTTTGTTTTTTGGATTTCACATATAAGTTAAATCATATGATATTTGTCTTTCTCTTTCTGACATACTTCCTTTAGCCCTTATGAATAGCAAGATTTCACTTATTATTTTTTTGACGTGTATTTATTTATTTTGAGAGAGAGTGCAAGCTGGGAAGGGGCCGAGAGAGAGGGGGAGAGAGAGAATCTCAGGCAGGCTCTGCACTGTCAGTGCAGAGCCCCACATGGGGCTTGATCTCATGAACCGTGAGATTATGACCTGAGCTGAAATCAAGAGTCAGATGCTTAGGGGCATCTGGGTGGCTCAGTCAGTTGAGCATCTGATTTTGGCTCAAGTCATAATCTCACAGTTTGTGGGTTTGAGCCCCATGTTGGGCTCTGTGCTGATGGCTCAGAGCCTGGAGCTTGCTTCAGATTCTGTGTTTCCCTCTCTCTCTCTGCCCTTCCCCTGCTCATACTCTGTCTCTCAAAAATAACTAAATGTTAAAAAAAAAAAAAAGAGTCGGATGCCTAACCAACTGAGCCACCCAAGCACCCCTCAGTAATTTTTTTATTGGCGTGTGTGTGTGTGTGTGTGTGTGTGTGTGTGTGTGTGTAAAATCTTCTTTATCCATTCATCTTTTTTATCCATTTCTATTGATGGACACTTAGGTCGCTTCCATACTGGGGCTGTTGTAAATAATGCTGCAATAAACATAGGGGTGCATATATCTTTTTGAATCAGTGTTTTAGTTTTCTTTAGTTAAAAACCCAAATGTGAAATTACTAGGTCCTATGGTACTTCTGTTTTCAATTTTTTGAGAAACCTCCAGACTTTTTTCATAGTGACTGCACTATTTAACATTTACATAAGGGTTCCTTTTTCTCCACATCCTCAGCAGTGCTTGTTTATTCTTGTCTTTTTGAGAATGGCCATTCTGTCAGGTGTGAGGTGAGATCTCCTTGTGGTTTTGATTTGCATTTTCCTGATGATGAGTGATATTGAGCATCTTTTCACATGTCTATTGGCTATCTGTACGTCATCTTTGGAGAAATATTTATTCAGGTCTTTTGCTTCTTTTTTAATCAGATGTTTTTATATTGAGTTGTATGAGTTCTTTATTTTGGATATTAATCTGTTATTGATTGTGTCATTTGAAAATGTCTTCTCCCATTCAGTAGGTTGCCTTTTCCTTTTGTTGATGGTTTCCTTTGCTTTACAAAGCTTTTTAGTTTGATACAGTCCTATTAGTTGATTTTTACTTTTGTTGCCCTTGCCTTAGGAGACAGCCAACAAAAGTATTACTAAGATCAATGTCCAAAAGCTTACTGCCTATATTTTTTCTAGGATTTTTATGGTTTCTGGTCTTATATTTAAATTTTTAATCCATTTTTAGTTTATTTCTGTATATGATGTAAGAAAGTGCCAGCTTCATTTTCTTCTAAGATCAGGAATAAGACAAGGATGTCAGCTCTCACTGCTTTTATTCAACATAGTATTCAAAGTCCTAACCACAGCAGTCAGACAAGAAAAAGTAATTAAAGGCATCCAAATTAGAAAATAAGTAAAGCTGTCACTATTTACAGATGAAATGATATTATATATAGAAAACCCTAGACTCTACCAAAAAACCGTTAGAACTGATAAATGAATTTAGCGAGGTTGCAGGCTATAAAATTAATATACAGAAATCTGTTGCATTCCTGTGCACTAGTAATGAACTATGAGAGAATTAAGAAAACAATTCCCTTTATAATTGCATTGGAAAGAATAAAATCCTGAGGAATAAATTTAACCAAGGTGGTGAGAGACCTGTACTCTGAAAATTGTAAGACACAGATGAAAGAAATTGAAGATGACACAGATAAATGGAAAGATATACCATGCTCATGGATTGGAAGAATTAGTATTGTTTAAGTATTCATACTACCTAAAACAGTCTATAGATATGCAATCTATACAGAAGTACCAATGGCATTTTTTTGCAGAACTAGAACAGAAAAGACAGTGATGGCCAAAGCAATCCTGAGAAGGACTGAGAAAGACTGAGGCCTCTTCCTCCTTGATTTCAAACTGTGCTACAAACTTACAGTAATCAAAACAGCATGTTGGCATGAAACAGACATATAGATCAGTGCAACAGAGTTCAGAAATAAACTTCTGCTTATATTGTCAATTATCAACAAAGGAGGCAAGAATATACAATGGAGAAAAGACAGTCTCAAGTGTTTTTGCTAATAGTCATCCTAACAGGTGTGAACTGATATCTCATTATGGTTTTGATTTGCATTTCTCTTGATGATGTTGAGTACCTTTATTAAAATTTTTGAAATGGTATTTATTTTTGAGAGAGAGAGAGACAGACAGACAGACAGCATGAGCATGAGCAGGACAGGGACGGAGAGAGAGGGAGATACAGAATCTGAAGCAGCCTTCAGACTCTGAGCTGTCGGCACAGAGCTGGGTGTGGGGCTCAAACTCAACAAACCATGAGATCATGACCTGAACCAAAGTTGGATGCTTAATCAACTGAGTCACCCAGGTGCCCCTTAAATTTTAAAATGATTTTAAGCTAGAGAGAGAAAGAGAGTGTGCATGTCTGAGCAGGAGAGGGGGACAGATGGAGAGAGAGAAAGAGAGAGAATCTTAAGCAGGCTCTACACTCAGTGTGGAGCCTGACACAGGGCTCGATTGCATGACCCTGGGATCATGACCTGAGCTATATTCAAGAGTCAGATGCTCAACTGACTGAGCCACCCAGGCACCCCTTGAATACCTTTTAATGTGCCTGTTGACCATTTGTATATCTTCTTTGGCAAATTGCCTGTTCAGGTCCTTTTGAATTAGATTGTTAGTGGATGTGTGTGTTTTACTGTTGAGTTGTACGTGGTCCTTCTATATTTTAGATATTAACTGCCAATGAGGTATATGATTTGTGGACCGGGTATGAAGTGTGGGTACACGTGGAACAGCCACAACTTTGGAGTCCAAGCCATGTCTGGTGTTGTAGGGCACTGCTGGTCCTGGGGTAGAACATCAGCAGCTCCTTCAGGGGCTGCATAGCAGTGTGTCCTTCTCTCAGCATTCACAGCTGTCATGAGGGCTGTTGAGGTCTTCGGCAGCAAAGGCTGCCAGTGTGTTCTGCATAGCAGGTCACATCGGGACCATCTGGAAGATCTCCTTTGTAAATGTATTTACTTATTCATTCAATTTTTTTTTTTTTTTTTGTCTGTCATTTCTCACTGAAAGTGAGTTCAGTGATAGCAGATCCTTAATCCTCTGTACCTTGTGGGGTTCCTGGCACATGCTGGGTATGTCCACTAAATCAGTGTTTGTTGAATGAATGTATGAATGGACAAAACAAACCCCTTTTGTAGGGCAGGTGCTGTGTTAGCAATTAAAAAAATTAAGTTCAGCAATTAAAAAACAGTGTTTGTTATAACCTGGAATTGTTGATTGGAATTTTTTTTACAGAAATCCAGTGTCAGGCTTACTTGGAGAAATACTATTGCGGATCGTAATCCCCCCTTCCTCCTACCACTAATGGCTATTCTTGGCAGTAAAGCCAGTTTCCAGGTGAGAACTTTATTGATTTTGGCCAAAGGCCATTGCAAACTTTCCAGTATTAGAAAGGGTCTCTTAGGCCTCCCTCCTTGACTAGGATGGTGTTCCTGACTTGAGGAACTAAATTGGCTGAAAGTTGAAGGATGGAATAGAAATTGTACATATTGACATTATTATTTTATATGTGTTCTGAGCAATTATCCAGATTTGCTTCGAGAACTTAGTTATTACCAGATCAAATAATAGTTACTTCAATTTTTAGTGTAATTTTTCTGTGCATGGTGATATTGTGATTCTTATTTCAAAGTAGGAAACATGTTAATAAGCAGTTACTTGGTGAGTTTGGGGTTATCTCTGATTGGTGAATTTGGGGTTATCTCTGAATCAAATACTGTGGGTAGCCCTTCCCCAATCTTTTATAAAAATTCCCTTAGATTTAACCAACCTTGGAGTTGCAGAAGCAGTAGGTTTGAAGTTCAGAGCTGGATTCATAATGTCTGGAAGATAAGCTTTGAAAACCTACACATGGACAGTGTGGCCCTGGATTCACAAACATAGTATCGAGATGAAAAGACTGAGAATTTACAGTCTATAAATTTTAAAGTCATTCTTCATCATGCCATAATTTCTCCCAGATGGATTAAAACATTTTACAGCTATTTATAAAAGAGTGATTTGATACCATAATTCAGTTCACATGTCAGTCCTTGAACATCGGGTCCCTAACAGGGGCAAACTGGATTAAATGAGAAGGTGATTAGGGACGGCTGTTCTGGGTTAATGGAAACTCGAGAGACTCAGCCGTCAAAAGGGAGAGTGTGAGCTTTGATTGGATCTTTGGTTGAGGGCAGTGCTGAAAAGGTCATTTGGGGACAACTTGGGAAATTTGAAAATTGGGTTGTAGTAGATGACAATATTGAGCAAAAACATCAAACTGTTTGAGTGTGTTAACGACATTGTTAGTTACAAAGGAGAATGTCCTTGTTTTCAGATTCATGCTCAAGTAGGGTGAAGTATCAAAGTTTTCAATTCTCAAACGATTCAAAAAGTGTATGTGTAGGGGGGAAAGGCATGGAGTGGAGAGATGGGGGGAAAGAGGGGAGACAACGGAGGATGGGCACATATGGCAAAATGTTAGTAAATTTTGTGACAAAATATTATAGTTAGTGAATCTGAGTGAGGAGTGTCTGGGAATTAATTGTCCTCTTAACTTCTCTGTGGATTTAAAGTTTTTATAATAAAATATTGAGAGGAGGTACAATAAAGAGAAGCCAAGTGTGGAAAAGTAGTGATATTTTAGGCTGATTTTTCACCAGTTCCACACTCTGAAAGGCTACTTGCTGTTTGTAAACTGAGTCCAGTTCTCATCTTAAATACCTAGCTTAATGGCGAGTTGACTTAGTTGGTACATTTAGGTTCTACTAATGGAACTTGCCCATAAAATGGTTGTATGGAGACAAATACTATTACTTAGTATATCGGAAATCAAGATTAAGGAGGTAAAGTAGAGGGAGCAGCCTGAAAACCCAGCCATTTGCTGGGTTACATGCCACTAGAAATACTTTGTTTTAAACTCATTGTGTTTGTCCAGGGAGGGGGAGGTGTTTACCAATTTGTCCATTGTTACCATCAGTATATAGAATTTTGAGTATTTGATAAGTTTGCTGAAATACCTAGTTCATTCCTTATTTCAAACATGGAAGGTAAGGATAGTCACTGTTCTTTAAACTCAAAAAGATTTCTTGGGGTGTGGGGCAAGGATGAAGGAGATAAGGAATATGGATATGAATATTCATCTGAGCGTACCTTTATGAATGCATCTACAGCCTTGACTAAAGCTACCTTTATGTTGTTGCTGGCTTCAGGGATATGGTAAACGCCTCTTGAAACATTTGCTAGGTCTTGGTCACATAAAGAATGGTATGTGCTCTTTATAGAGACCTTTCCCCTAGATAATTAACAGTCTAACTTGTCTTACCTAACAGCCTTCTCTTTGTGACCCCTATCCTTCCATGAGACAAGTAGAAAATCTAAAATTTTGATGGAGCGCCTGGGTGGCTCAGTTGGTTGAGCGTCTGACTTGGGCTCAGGACATGATCTCACGGTTCGTGAGTTCGAGCCCCACATTGGGCTTGCTGCTGTCAGCACAGAGCCTGCTTTGGATCTGCCAATCCCCCTCTCTCTGTCCCTCCTCCGCTCATGCTCTCTTTCCCCAAAATAAATAAACATTAAAAAAAAAAGAAAATTTAAAAATTTGAGTTTAAAATTCTTCCAGCTGAGCCTTCTCTCTGCATGAAGGAAACTTTGGCTGTTTCAGAAAGAGTATGAAACTTGGCCAAGATGGCCCAGCTGGCTGGTGCTGGCCCTGGAATTCACCGTTAGTTTTACTGGCCTCTACAGCATGTCATGTCGTCATTGAAACAAGATGACAAGCTTCTCACATCGTGTGTGTGTGTGTGTGTGTGTGTGTGTGTGTGTGTACTGATTTATGAAAGAATGATTAACATTCAATGCCAAGTGCCATAATTGCATATCACTTATTGAATTGGTCTTTGTACATGTTGCCCTATAAATTGTAAACTTTTACTGGGCAGAATTTTTGTCTGTTTTGTGCACGGCTGTTTTCCTGGTACCTAAAACAATAGCTGGAATGTGATGGATACCAACTGAATATTTACTGAACGAATGAATGAACCAGAATCAAATGGTCTAGGAAGAGATTCATGGCTGCCTGTGTAGCAAGGTTTCAGGGAAATAATTGCTCTATCAGAACACCACACCCCCCCTCTCACTAGCTGATGGTCTAAACTAAAAAATTAGACATTGGTTTCTTGTGTATTTTCCACTGCTCCTGGGAGTGCTGATACATTAAGCTTGCTCAGCTTGGTGATTTGCTAACAGAGTATGGACGATTTTAACAAACTCTTGCCTGGGGGCACTTAAAAAAATTTTTTTTTTAATGTTTTTATTTATTTTTGAAGGAGAGAGAGACAGAGCATGAGGGGGGAGGAGCAGAGAGAGAGGGAGACATAGAATTTGAAGCAGGCTCTAAGCTGTCAGGACAGAGCCCAATGTGGGGCTCAAATTCACAAACTGTGAGATCATGACCTGAGCCGAAGTTGGACGCTTAACCGACTGAGCCACCCAGGTGCCCCAGCCTAGGAGCACTTTTAGAGGAAAGGAGGAGTAAAGTGTGAATAAGTCAAAGAGAGTAAAATTGGAAAAGGAGAAACAAGGAAGAGGAGGAGATTGAAAGACAGACTCTGAGTGTCTCCTGATTTTGAACAACACAGCTTTACTGGTGTGTGGCTTGGGGAAGACTTTGGAAAAAATGGCATGGGGTGGTTTGTCAAACTCGTGTACGTTCCTGTGGCCCCAGGAATTTGTATCATGTAATCATCTGCCACTCACAACGGCAAAGACTTGGATGTGGGGAATGTCTGTGAACCCTCAGCCCTGTGTGTGGGCACTCGTGTGGTGTTGCAGGAGAGGGCGCAGCTGCTCTCCGCAGAGCATGTTGGCCTTACGTGCCGTGTATCGTGTGTCACTTATGCCTCGGTAAGCCTGTGTGGAAAGGAAGGCCGACCCTGTATGTGTTTTGAGGCAGTGTTGAAGATCAGATTCATTTATTGCATGCAAAATTCTAGTTGAGGTAGAAAGTTGTTGAAATCATGTATTCAAAATGAAAAATTGAACACCTCAGAACAGACATTAGAGAGCATGCAGCTTTCTAGCGTCCCGTCTGACACATAATAGTTATTTAATAAATATTTGACATATGGGATGAGAGAGAAGAAGCGAGTTTTTGTGACTAGTGATTCAAATGGTGAGTGCAACCGGAGTCATGGTTTCATAGATTGTTTCTATTTTGAGGGGTTAGATGGTATCCTTAATAGTCACTGCCTTTTTTGAAGTTGTGTGCAACTGGACATTAAGAAGATGAGGGGAAAAAGAGTATATCTGTTTTCACGGTAGAGGAAAAGTAGTTTAAAAACAAAAATAACAGAACAAAGACGTGATCTGAATCTGTGCATCCTCCTTCACCTCCCTGTGCCTCAACGTTTTCATCTGTAAAATAGGGCTAATCATGTGTATTAGCATTCATAGCATTGGTTAGCAAGGATTAGAAGAGATCATCTGCGGAAAGGCGTTTCGATAGAGCAGCGCCTGGCGCATCACACGTGTCCACTGCTTTGTTAGCTATAGATGCTGGTGGCCATGTTTCTGTAGCTTAATGTGAGAGAGTAGAGCTAGTCTGCAGTAGTTTGAAGAAATATTGTGTGCTGGGAAGGGGAGACTTGTCTTTTAGGAAGAATATGGGATCTTGTGAAGAGTAGAAAAAAAAATCTTGTGTTTAATTCATGTGAAAGTTATTAGTGAAAATGAAGGGAACCTAGGATCTGGAGCAGAGATTTGGAAATGCAGCAACCCGTGTGGACGGGTCTGTCTGATCTTCTGCAAGAGATGAGCATGAGACCTCTTCGTTCCTTTATCTCCCTTCTCTGCACAGCAGAGATTAATTTTATTTGTGCTGTTTTAGTGAAGTGATTTGAGGTCCAGGGAGACAGGCCAAGGTGGTATAGTGTAGGAGAGCATTTCAGAAAGGTAAGATGGAAGACAGATCTGGGCCGCAGTGGTGTGAATTAAACATTTTCTTTTTCCTGTGGGCCTTCCTATCACAGAAGGAGCTGTGACCCCCAGGATTGCCCCATCCATCCAGATGTTCTGTCAGAATCATGACAGGAGTGGCTCACCAAAAGAAAACCAGTCTGATGCGAACAGATGAGTTAGCTGGTTGTCACTGTATCCCAAATGGGCTCTCCCGTAGATACCCTTCAGAGGAAAACTTCCTTAAAGTATTTGCGGAAAGGAGATCATTGTTAACACATTTGGAGAGCAAGTATATGTTGTTTACTGCAGAACGATACAAGAAATGGAACTTTAGAATTTTTTCTGGGAGCTTAGATTAACTGAAATGTAATAAGGAAATTACCCAGTATATGATATGATCATCTAAATAATTGGGAAGTTATAAGTTATCATAGAACTTAGGGTGATTATGATGTGTCAGTGTAGGTTCATCCTTGGTTAAAACAAAAAGGTATTGTCCTGGTGAGTGATGTTGAATAGTGGGGGAGACTATGCATGTGTGTGGTAAGGATTATAGGGGAAGTCTCTGTACCTTTATTCCAGTTTTATTGTAAACCCACCTATGCTCCAGAAGTGTAAGTGTTTAATAATAAAAAAAAAAAAGTTATCTTAGGGCCGAGAAGGACCTTGGAACTCGTCCAGTCTCAACACTTTACTTTAAAAACTTGGAAACTGAGGTTGAAATGTAAGAAGCAGTTATTTCCCCAGAGTTACCATGTGAAAGACAGAGCTTGTCTTGATATCTGAGTATTTTCTACCCTAAGACAACTTCTCTTTTTATTTTAAAATAACTAGATGGGTATCTGAGGTGGAATATACCTCCTTTGTATATGTATTATATACCTATAACGTTTTTGTTTCTGTATATATACGTGTAAGGTCTCCCTTCAAAACGGGAAAGATACAGTTAGGCAAAGTACCGGGTATGGAAGTCCTGCCCCCCCCCCCCACCCCCGAGCCCTGAAATCTCTTATTTGTCCAGTAGTCCTATCCCCTTCATGGCATTTTTGCTGATGCCTCTGTCCATTGTAGTGGTTGTGTCTATGGGGGATGGGAAAGGAACCCTGGACTCTTAGCGCAGGAACCCAAGTAACAAGAGATAGTTGGTGGTTCCCTGTCCCACTAAGCTCATTCACATACCTGCTGATCTGGGGATGGGAACATATGAAACATCATCATCATCATCATCTTTGTTATTTGTGCTTTGAAGTTTGCAATATATATTCACAAGTTACCTAACTTTGTTGTCACAACTATCGTTTATAGCAGGTATTATTGCAATCATTTTGCAATATATAAGTGCATTATACCAACACATTATACACCTTAAACTTACACAGTGTTGTTATATGTCAATTACGTCTCAGTTAAGCTGGGAAAAATTTTTAAAAAGCAGATATTATTAACTCAGCATTAAAGGTATGAGAAGCAGAGTTCAGAGAAGTCTGAAGTGGAAGAGCCAGTGAAAGGGTGAGATTAAACTCAGATCTTTTGAGACTGAAATCTGTGCTCTTTCTAATACTAGGTATATCCTTGTTCTGGAAGCTTTACAGCCTGGCATGATTATGTCAGAATGAAAAGCAAGTGACCTGTAGTGACTGAATAGATCATCTCTGTAGTATCTGATCTGTTGCATAGGAATAATTGAGCTGGAATGGAGGGGCAACGAGCCCATGTGTCTCTGAATATATTTAGAGCAGTCGTTCAGGAAGGCTTTTTGGAGATATTAGCTGGAGGAGGTTTGAGCTGATTGAAAAGAAGTGTGCTTGCAACAGAGCTGCAGATTCAGATAAAAAGGCGGTAACTGTCATGAATGTAAGTTGGTGCCAATCTCTGCTTCTTAGCGCCAGCTCGGAATTCTGTTGGTTTAAGAATCACAGAGTTTGGGGTAAACGGAGTTGAAATCATCTGAGTTTCAGGAGCGCATTGTATTTGGTAATCTGTCTTCATCCCTCAGCACTGCTTTCTCTGTGTTGGCTTCTTGTGGTGTAGAGGCAGAGACGAGTGAGTATGTTCTGCCAGCTCAGCAATCCCGGGAGCGAGGGAGCCTCACTCTTGTCTTCTCCAACAAGAATCCTGCTGCCACTCCTCTGTGGTCCGAGTTCAGTCCTGCGGCCATTTTTATTTTTATTTTTTTGTTTTTTTTAATATGAGATTTATTGTCAAAGTGGTTTCTATGCAACACCCAGTGCTCATCCCACCAGGTGCCCTCCTCCATGCCCAGTACCCACTTTCCCCTCTTTCCCACCCCCATCAACCCTCAGTTTATTCTCAGTTTTTAAGAGTCTTTGATGGTTTGCCTCCCTCCCTAACTTTTTTTTCCCCCTTTCCCTCCCCCATGGTCTTCTGTTAAGTTTCTCAGCATCCACATAAGAGTGAAAACATATGGTATCTGTCTTTCTCTCTCTGACTTATTTCACTTAGCATAACGCTCTCCAGTTCCATCCACGTTGCTACAAAAGGCCTATGGCCATTTTAAAATCAGTCTCTTGCAGCTGATTGGCGAATCTGTCACAAACGCACCCTTTGATGGGATGACTCTCCTGTCCCAGTCAGATCTCCCCAAACTGCTGGGACCCTGAGGTAGGTAGAGTTAATCCTTTAAGAGGGACTTGAGCTGCGGTTACCAAAGAATAAAGGAAAGGTGCTGGGGCAGCAAAAACATGATGAGGCCTAAAAATACATATATTTTAGGGGTGCCTGGGTGGGTCAGTTGGTTAAGTGTCCAACTTCGGCTCAGGTTATGATCTCAAGGTTCATGGGTTCAAGCCCCATGCCGGGCTCTGTGCTGACAGCTCAGAGCCTGGAGCCTGCTTCAGATTCTGTGTCTCCCTCTCTTGCTGTCCCTCCCCTGCTCTCTCTCTCTCGCTCTCTCTCTCTCTGTCTCTCTCAAAAATGAATAAACATTAAAAAAATAAAAAAAAAACTAAAAATACATATATTATAACACTCCGGATTATCTTACTTTCACTTTCTTTTCTTTTTTTTTTTTTTAATTTTTTTTTCAACGTTTATTTATTTTTGGGACAGAGAGAGAGACAGAGCATGAACGGGGGAGGGGCAGAGAGAGAGGGAGACACAGAATCGGAAACAGGCTCCAGGCTCTGAGCTGTCAGCACAGAGCCCGATGCGGGGCTCGAACTCCCGGACCGCGAGATCGTGACCTGGCTGAAGTCGGATGCTTAACCGACTGCGCCACCCAGGCGCCCCCTTACTTTCACTTTCTAAAGGTGAGGGATGGATGATTATCTTTTTTAAGGCCTGATTCAGAATAACATGGTAATAGATTTTTCCTGGCAGAGTAATAAGTCAAATAAAACTTGGGACACTGACCTTTGAGGAAAGCAAAGTTTTAAAGAGCACAAAAATGTAGGTAGTGTGCAGATAGGAATCATAGAGCCAACTGCTTCAGGCTGCATGAAAACTTAGCTTGTGATGGTTCTTGCCATGATCTGCATCACACTTCAGAGCTTGGTTGGAGGAAAAGTGAGAGTTTTATTAATAGAACTTTCACCAACACTTCTTCGCTTTACATGGTTACAGTTTAACATTAAGGAGTCGGGAATTGAAGGGATCTGGTGTCAGACTAAAATACTGACTGAATATTTAATTCTGAGTCTCAGCCAAGTGTTAATACATATAACTGTTTCATTGATTTGTTTAAATTACATTACTGCTGTTTCTAGTGATCATTAAAACGATAATGCCTAAACACTCTTGTCTTCAGACTCATACTTTTCATGCAGATAGTTCCTAAATTATTTCCTTTATCTTAAAAGGCATGTTACATATTTCTCACCAGTAATTGAGAGTGTTGGATCTCCCCCAAGCAGAAACATTTTAAGCCTGGTTAAAATATTTAGCCTCTGAGAATTTTAAAGTGTCTGCAAAGGTTGTCTTTTTCATCAGCTCACTGTATTCATTTGGTCATCTAAGTGCAAAGGTGTAAACCATCAACTTTGACACTCACAGCTTCATTATCGTTACTTCTCTGAGTTGTGCTTGGTCCTTAAGTCTGTTTGAGGTACTCAACAGTAATTTCTTGTCCACAACTTGTGTGGTCTCAGGTTTTAAGACAAACTGAGGTTGTTACTGCCAAGTCCTAACCGCTCTAGTATTTGTAGTGATTAAATGCTAGTGGTTAGAGGTTTAGGGAAGATTTAAGAACAGCTGGTTCCAAAAATCTATGTGTGTGTGTGTGTGTGTGTGTGTGTGTGTGTGTGTGTGTGTACATACGCGCGCATATACATTGGGGCAATAAGAGGGTATGTTTTGATGAAGTGTTTTTCTTTGTTCAAGGAGTTCTTTGGAGAACCTAAAACATTTTTAGTGGCATTATAGTATGTACTGTCTGTATTCTGGTTAATCATTGGAGCCTTAGCAATTCGGGTAAAAGATAGTCTGTCATTTAGTGGTGTGTTGATTTGTGCACAGACAGTTCTCTGTGTTTTGAGCTGGCTCCCCAGGCACACTTTCCTGCAGTCTTCCACTAGGCAGACATATGAGAATAAAAAATAAATACCATATGTGAATTAGTTTCAGAGGTAGGGGTGTGTGTGTGTGTGTGTGTGGGTGTCTGTCTTCTGCTTGTGGGAGGTGTTTAAACTCTGCAGAAATTGATGAGAAAAGATGCATTGTCCAGTAGTCCTTATAGCATCGACTGGCCTTTTTTCCCCCATGGTGCAGTGGGGCATCCATTACTTTGTAGAGGCTGACTGCTAAAACTGTTCCCAGAATTCAGGACTTCTGAACTACAATGGGCTGTACCAGGCTTTGTGGCCTTAATAAGCCCCGTGTTATTGGCATTTCAAATATTGGTATACCTATCAAGCCTGGCCGTGTGTGTGGTAGGAGGGTGGGGTGGGGGGGTTCTTCAGAGCCACCACTGATGGATCCCATGCTTTTTCTCAAGAGAGCAAACAAGCACTTTTTGTTTAGGCTCAGTAATGCTTGGCAAAGAAATATAGCTGTAATTATATATCCTCGTTCTTGTTCTTTTCTTCCCATCTAAGTTTTACTCCCTCCACCCCCAACTTTATATAAAAGCAGCTAGCATTGGATCTGAAATAAATGTCATGAATGAATAATAATTTCTTTCATTTACACAGTAATTAAACCTGTTGAATGCTGACTTAATGCTTTACTGCACTCTAATTTGACTGGAAGATTTGGCCTTTGTGAATTCAAAGAAGAGGAAAAAAATAGAAATTAAATACCTACTGAGACTATTAAGGAGGACGTTTTTGAGTAGGGTTCTTCCTCCTCCTGTTTCTCATCTCCTTGTGTTTGCCCTTTGCTTTCTGGGATACTTAATACTTAGGAGTTGTTGTACAGATCAGCCTTTGGCTTGTGTGCCCAGCACTGCCCCATGAGCAAGGTCCCCCAGGGACAAGGCCATTGGCTGCCGCCGCAGGTACAAGGCCAAGGGCCTGTTGTGCTGCTGCCATCAGAATTGCTGCTTCTGGTGTTCTTTCTGATAGTTTTTAATATTCCTTTCCTTCTTAACCCGTAGAATTCCAGTGGATGGGTCAGTCGGTTTGTATGACCCTGCTTGACACCCCAAAATATATCTGACACTCGAGAGATGTGTTCCAGCCAGGAGCATTGTAAGAATCTGTATTGCTCTTCTGAAATTTTCTGCCTGCATGCAGTCTGAGTCACTCAACCTGTCTTTCCCAAAGTTTCCCTTTCTCTAAGGTGGGTCCTGTAATGCAAGCTGGCAACCCACTTTGCCTTTCTTGAAATGAAAGTATTCTCCAATACAAGTCAGTTTTTTTTTCTTCTTTCACCATCAGGACTTGCTGACCATGTTAATGAATAATTCATTCCTAGAACACCTTGCACAGGAGTCTCTAAGTCCCCTCAGTGATGGTTGTTGACCCTGCTGGGGCACTGCTGTTCATCCGTTGAGTAGAGGTTGTTGGGGCAATTTGTGTCACAGAAGGCAGTGCAGGTAGGGACTCTGGAATCCCCTTCATAAATCTAAAGCAAACACAGTGCGTGAGGCCTACCAGGAGCCTTGGCTGTCTGCACCCTTGCTCTGTCAGAGGAGCTAGCGGTCAGGCCCCTTTGATTCTGTGAGAGAAAAGCCTGATTGTGTTCTGTGCAGATGGGGTGTGTGCAGGTTGTGGGTAGCGAGAGCTCCCTGGCAGGGCTGCCGAGAGTATTGACTGAGATCATGGGTGTGGAAGGCCTGGCACATAGCCAGAGTCAATAAATATTAGTTCTTACCCTCATCTGGAGACCAAGAGAACAGAAGTGTTTAACTAAAGTATTTTTTTTTTTTGTTAAGGAATCTCCCACAAACACTCCCCTCCCCACTGCCCTGTGCCAATATTTACATGATTCATTTTCTTTGTCCTTCCCTCCTTCTTCCAGTCCATTTATCTCCCTTCTCTTTCTCTCTAAAATTACAACAGACTTGTTCAGATAGTTTTCTTTATAGAAAGTTCTACAAACTTTAAAACTTCTAGTGTATATTGTCAATAAAAACTTTCCTACTGTACTTGTTAAAATACAATCAGAAGTATGAATGCCATAAAGATAAAAGCCTGTTTACTTACTTAACTATATGTTATATAGTTTGTGATTATGGATTCCTTTCAAATACACCCTAGATTCATACATATACTAATGTACCATAATACATATTTTCTATTTTGCCATGGTTTGAGTACTTATGTATTAGGTACTGTGATAAATGCTTTAAATGCTTTGTTTATGTGCATTAGGTCAGTGTTTCTCCTAGTACTTGATTTTAAGAATCATGCAGGGGTGATTATGAAAAAAAATACCTATTACCTAACATACCCAGATCTCTTAAATCTGAGTATTAGAATTTAAACCTTGAATTTGCAAATCTGGCTTCCTGATAATATAATCCAGAGCAGAACACTTAAAACAATACTGAAGTTCAACTCCAGACCGTATAAATCTGCATATTGGCAAGGTGGGCTTGGCATCATTTCTTTAAGCTCCTCTTTTGATTCTAAATGTGCAGCAAGGGTTGAGATGATCTATCTAGGTGCTTCTTATTATCTGAAACTGAAAGTATAAAATGAATTGGCTTAGTTCATTTAATCCTTACAATAACTTTGTGAGACACAGATGGCATTATCCCTATTTTCAGATGAGAAATTAGAGGTTTGGAGAGGCGTGGGATATTAATATCAAGAATGATTAACATCAAGATGCCATATAAGAATTGCATCTAATTAACAGTATACATAGGACTACTGTCTGTTTGGGGATGCACTTACTTTTTGATTCGATGGCCACAATCTATGTATGAAATGTTGGTTTTAACATGAGATTAAATCAACCAACTCAGTATGCCTTGGAACCAAGTATTTGGGTGCTAAGTTTTTTGAATACTGACACCTGCTGATGGTCATTATAAATTCATCTTGTTAAGCACAGTGGAAAAGAGGTGCTGACCTATATACTCGGTTGGATTTTGAGTGGAATGGAGGGCAGAAACAATTTATTATTCTGCCATTTCTGGAGGTTTTGCCATGAAACACTTTGGTATTTATTTTGTGAACACTGCCTTCTCAATTGTGAATTCTTCTTGAATGCACCCTTGGGTGCTGTTGAGCCCCTTCTTGCCACCTCTTATTCTCAGAGGACTTTATTGCAGGTGCTCTTATTGTAGAGGAGTGGTTTGGATATTCTTTTTTTGTAGAAATGATGATGAAGTATATATAGAGTAAATCTGCCTCAAACTATAAATATTAGCACATTCACATTAAACACACGCGCGCGCACACACACACACACACACACACACGCTCTTCTTTTAATTCTAAGAGCTCCCTAGGCGGGGAAGCCAGTGTCTAGCCTTCTAAATTGACCATCTGTGTGGGAAAGCTGTCCTTTAACCTGAATCCAGAAGTTTGCCTTAGTTTTCATGTATTTGAGCAAGTTTCTTATTGAGCAAGTTTCTTAAAGGTCCCTAGTTTTATGCACTTGAAATTGTTAATTTCATTCTTAGAATGGCTTGGAGAATCATGCTTGTGCATGTGTTCATGTATTTGTTCAACAAGTATTTCCTTTCCTCTGTCAGGTTCTGTTTTAAGTATTAGGGATGACAGTGTCCAAACCAAATAGACAAAAATATCTCCTCTCATGAAGCTTAAAATCTAATGGAGAATAGAGGGGAAAAGTAAGCACATAAATCTTAAAGAATTTTGGAGGGTGAAATTTAGCTATAGGAAGTATGTAAAGAGGAAAACCTCTTTACCGTAGTTGAGGAATAGTGCTTTGCGTAGTGGTTGAGGAATGGTGGTTCGCGTAGACCTCCCAGAGATGACTTTTTTTTTTTTTCAACGTTTATTTATTTTTGGGACAGAGAGAGACAGAGCATGAATGGGGGAGGGGCAGAGAGAGAGGGAGACACAGAATCGGAAACAGGCTCCAGGCTGTGAGCCATCAGCCCAGAGCCTGACGCGGGGCTCGAACTCACGGACCGCGAGATCGTGACCTGGCTGAAGTCGGACGCTTAACCGACTGCGCCACCCAGGCGCCCCCAGAGATGACTTTTAAACACACAGTTGCTGAAGCCAAGGGGGTAAGCCTTGCAAGATACTGGGGGCGGAGGGCGGGGTCACATTTCAGGCAGAAGGCCCCTTCACTGCCATGCCTCTGGGATATGTGAGAGTCCTGAACTTGGTCGGACATGTCTACTGCCCGCCCATAGGCGTTTTCTCTGTGACATGAGTTTACAGTGGCACATATCAGGAGAAAGGTGTGCCGAATTATAGTCTTTGATGAATTTGATTATATCATTAGCACTTGAAGGAAAGGGGAGGGGACTCTGAAACTTTGTCAAAAAGAATTTATTTCTGAACCCCAAACAGAAAATTTCAGGTCCCTGTCATTTTTCCATCATTATGTTCTCACCCTGGTAGGTAGGTGTGTGGAAATAAAATGGATGATGTTGGAATCAGAAGATGTGGATTATAGGTCCAATTCTGCCACAGTTACTTGTAGGACTTTAGGAATAATGCTTCATTTGGTCATGCTACTGTTCCTGCTCTCGAAGGTGATTTCTTTTCCTACTCGTTAAATTCCTTGGTAGTAAAGACCAGATGAAAAAATATTAATATATTAAATTCTGAGGTACTGGGTGACTGTGGCTTATTTTTTTGCAATATTTCCCTCTAAAGAATACAGAGTGTTGGCTGGAAAAGAGTATTTAAACAAACCTTCCTCCATTCTTTTCAAATGTTTATTGAGAGCCTACCATATGCAAAGCCCAGTGGTAAACACTCAGTTCCTTTCCTGGAGTAAGTAAGACCTGTTTCTTGTAGGTCTCACTTGTATGCTGCCACTTAAAAACTTCACCAGTGACAGAAGAAAAAAGAATCTAATAAAAATAGTATTACAGTTTTTCACATGTTACATGGTTACCAAAAAAAATTAAACATGGCACTATGTATTGAAAAGGACCTTGTGTAAGTGAGTGTTGGAAGATTTGCAGCTTGTGAATTACTATGAAGTAGTGGAAGAAGGCTTACGTGAAAGGGGTGGAAAGTTGGAACACCTGATGTGGATGGGGGCAGCTTATGAGGCTTATGAGGTAGCTGGTGAAGGTTTGAGGTCTGTGCATGTGTGTTGTGTGCACTCCTGCACAGCTCAGTTCAACTGGGTGCAGTTTTCTGAATTCACCTAGTATTTCTTGCATGCAAAGTTATGCACAAGCAAATTCCAAATTCACGTTATGCTGAAATTGTGTCTATAGTCAATTGCACTGGAGTGAATTCAGGTTTTCAAAATAAGCTTGATAGCAGAACTGTCTGTACAAAGAAGTGTGATTCAGTCTGGTGCAATCAGGGAACTGCAAGTGAAATACAGTGGTGGAGTGTAACTTGGAAAGGGTAGAATCGAGGAGTTAGGAGAGGTAGACAATGGGGGAGGGGGGATCAGAAGGAGCTTTGTGTTCTGTGTCACTAGGCCCAGATTGTGCTGTAATCATGTATCTTTTACCTGTCCTCTATTGTAATATTTATATATTCTTGTAAAGAGCCAAGTCAATGCATTCGAGATAAAATATCAGTTGTGTACAGTTGTACAAATTTAGTCACAAAACTGAAGGAGTAGAGTGGGACATCTAATCTTAGGGAGCATCAGAAAATACCTTAATGGTCTCTCATCTCAGAGTGGAATGTTTGCCTTCTTCAGCCAGAGGGATGGTGTGGGGATTGTTTGGAATGAAGACGCAAGAGACAGAGCTAATTCGATTTTGTGTTCTCCCTTCATCTTTTCATTTGAACAGAGAGACGTGTCTTTATATTATTCACTTAAATTACTGAACACAAACAGGAGCAAAATAATAGACACAGATGACTAAGCAAGGCCCATCTGCCCCATCTCCAACCTTTCTCTCCCTCCCCAGATTAGCAGGTGGCACCAGTTCTTGGCCAGTGTCTCTAGTTATCTTATTACAGGGGGTTGTTCATTTGCCCAACTCCTTTGAAACGACAACAAAAAATTTTGGTAATGACTGACTGTATGTCCATTGGCTAGAGCACCAATTCCTGAGGACCAGACAGAAGCTTGGCATTTGACCAGACTTCTGTATTTGTGTTAGGATGGTCTGGCTGACAACAGAAAGCCGGGTTGATTTAAGCTTGTGTTTTTAGATACTGGCAAGCTTGTTCACTGCTGGCTGGAAAAAGCTAGTCCTGACAGATCTCAAAAACTTACAAAAATAAATAAAAAAATAAAGCAGGGCTCTTGTAGATTGTCTGAGAGTGGTGATTCCTACCAGTGGTGGATAATGTATCGCTGGGTGACATGGAATGCAAGAATCATTACTGTCAATTTTGCATTTGACCTATCTGTGAAGGAAAATGAGTTTCTGACTAGGCTGGGCTATGAAATATGACAGATGAGATAGAGGTTTAAAGTGGAAGAGTAGGTTGGAAGGACACCTGCCTACCGCCAGAGAATGGACCCAAGTCCTCTAGTGCAAATTGTACATTACATTTGTAGTATCTTTGAGGCAATGTGTTTGGCTTAAGAAAAACAATATAAGTAAATTCTGTAACCTTGCACATGGGTCCTGGATGGTATTTCAGAACAAGTGATATAATAAGCAACGAGAAAAGAGTTACAGTGCTTATAGAGAGCCAACGTGAATTCACTAATTTCTTTTTTCAGCACAATTCTGGGACAGGAACTCAGAGGCATGTCATAGACCCAATTTATTAGACTTCAGCAAGATTTTTGGCCTTGTCTCTCATAATCATTTTGTGAACAAGAAGAAAAATATAGGTTAGGTGGTATTATGATCATCAAGAGTCATAAATAATTTTATAACTGTTTCCAAGGTCACTGGCTAAGAAAATAGATTTCATTCTGGTTTGAACTTTCTAGGATCACTGCAGAAATTTCTATCCTGGACTCTGTCTTACTCAAGTTTTGTGCCTGTCTGGGATGAAGATATGGTTTCAAATTATGCACAAATAGGAAGGGTCACAAATAATGGAACATGGGAGAAACAGTACACAACTAGATTTTGACTATCTGGACAGTGACCAAAGTAAGATTTACTAGGGCTAAAGGTGAACTTGTGTTCAAAAACCTAATGGAAAAATTGAGAGAGATGAAGCTTAAGATTTTTAGCTGACCCTAGCCAGTAGTATACACTTGGCTGGCAGTAAAACTAATGATATGTTTGAATTCCTTAATAAAAATATAGAATGAGCAGGTGACTACTTTGTGTGTGTTGGGTAAGAGGGGTTAGAAAAATTGAAGGTAACGTTTGCCCAGGGTCACAGGTCTTGTTAATGTTCACATTGTACCATTTTGGCTCATGTCTAAATCCCTCTTAATCTTTAAGTTCGGAAGATCCAAAAAGCTGTGAATCAATGGATTTAAAAGCTACTTTAAGAGAGTACAAGAGTAATGGGGGTGCCTGGGTGGCTCTCTTGGTTAAGAATCCAACTTCGGCTCAGGTCCTGATCTCGTGGTTCATGGGTTCGAGCCCCGCGTCAGGCTCTGTGCTGACAGCTCGGAACCTGGAGCCTGCTTCAGATTCTGTGTCTCCCTCTCTCTCTGCCCCTCCCCTGCTCACGCTCTGTCTCTTTCTGTCTCTCTCAAAAATAAATAAATGTTGAAAAAAATTTAAAAAGAGAGTAGGAGAGTAAAACTGTACTCAAAGTAGGATCTTCTGATTATGATTTAAAGACATTTAATTTGTCATGTTAAAGTTTTTTTTTTTCTTTCTCTAATCAAGAAAAAGTCATTAGAGGATGTGTGGAAAAACTTGGTAGTTACATGAAAGTTGGAGGAAATTGACAGAACAACTTTCAAGGAGTAAGCCATGAAGTTTGCATATTTTACCATATTATGAATTTTAAAGTTCGGTTCCATATGTATTTTTTGCTCACTCTGTGTTGAATACACCATAGCCACAGAGACTCAGAACTTATAAACGGCCTGTTTCCTGTTCAGTAAAAGATAAAAAGTAATTTAGGAGGAACTCAAGAAAGTTTCAAGGTTAAGGAGTATCAAATTGATTAGCAAGGCAGGCCAGGAAGGGTTTCTGATGGTCTTGTGTTTCACTGGTGGGAAGAGCAAGGACAGACTAGGATGAAAAGCGTGTGTGAGGTTTTGGAGACTTAGGCGCATGATCTTTTAAAATTGGTTTTTGGAAACTGCTCGTCATTACCCACTTAGAACATCTTACTCGGATTTGAGCGTAAGTTCTTTATAGTTCTAAAATTCATGTGGTACTTGGAGATCATCATTCTAATTATTATTTTCATCATCGAAAACTGGGACCTAATGCTTATATACTTTGTAAAGTGTTTGGATATAATTTAGTTCACTAAGATTTTTGTACCCGTAACAGCCTTTCCATAGGTATGTAATTCTCTGGGGGTAAGAATCATAGTATACTTTTCATTTCTGCAGGGCCCTGGCACACTGCCTGGCACATAGTAGGCACCTAATAAATATTTATGAATAAGCACAAAGTAGTCTAGGTATTAAGATTGAAGTCCTCATTGTGCATAGTGGAAAATTAAGTCTTTGATTGGTTATGTGACCTGGCATTTTGGAGCAGAGGGGGACCTCAGAAAGGAACACAAACAACTTTTTCATTTTACAAAGAGGAAATTGAGGCCTGCTAGAAAGGTGCTTCCTGAAATTTAATCAGGGAGCTGATGTCTGAGCCTGGAAATCGGCACATTGTCTCTCACTCAGGATCCACCGCTTACTCCCTTGCCTTCAGGATGATTTGGAGCAGGTAGCGTAGTGGGGTGGAAGCAGGGTCTTCAGAGTCTACGTGCATTTTTCTAGTCTGTTCTCAGGATCTAGCGCACATGCCTCTTTAGGGGTCTCATCTCTTACTCACAGGTGAGCACAAGTCCACGTTTTTGCTTGTAGCATTAGGTGAAGATGATGTAAATACTGTTTAAACCATAGGCAGTCCAGTGTCCAGCACAGACACCCTTTCAGGAATAATTTTGCAGCCAGTCTGTTTATCCTACGTGCTTTGGGGATGCCAACATTAGTGTGACCCCTGGCCAACTTCTGTTTTGTTTGTTTCCTGTTTCTGACTGCGTCTTTTCACTGAGGTTATTCACATAGTACTATTTTCTATGAATGTTTGGTATCTTGTTTTGTTTACCCAACTAACTAAAGTCATATGGCTTTTTGTTTTCTACCGATAAGGTCAGTTTCACATGAAAATAGAGATTTGTTACATCGCTCTGAATTAAAGCATGGTGTTGAAATTGGGTATCAAACGGATTTTTCTCTTAGATACTATATTGAATTCAGGATGCTTTCAACAGTATCAGAAAACCTGCTTAAAACTTGCTTAACCAGGAAGAAAATTGGCTCACACAATGGGGAGGTCCACAGGTGGGGAGGGCCTCAGGGTTGGTTGATAGAGGGACTTAATGGAGTGTCTCTCCACAGGTACCAGGTTTCTTTCTGTCTCATCTGTTTACATTCACCACATCCATGGCATCCATAAGCTGCTCATGAATGGCTACCAGTAGCAGTCAGGGTCACATGCTTGGCTCACGGCTGATTGCACACGGGCGGGAGCACAAGTGGCGAGATGGAGATGCTGAGAGTAAGCAGACTTCTCTCCCAGAGAAGAAAAGTCTTCCCATCTGTCTCTCTGGACCAGTTTAGGGCAGAGGTATAAAAACCCTCACCTTGGGGGGCGCCTGGGTGGCGCAGTCGGTTAAGCGTCCGACTTCACCCAGGTCACGATCTCGCGGTCTGTGAGTTCGAGCCCCGCGTCGGGCTCTGGGCTGATGGCTCAGAGCCTGGAGCCTGTTTCCGATTCTGTGTCTCCCTCTCTCTCTGCCCCTCCCCCGTTCATGCTATGTCTCTCTCTGTCCCAAAAATAAATAAACGTTGAAAAAAAAAATTAAAAAAAAAAAAAAAAAACCCTCACCTTGGATTGGCACATCCTGATTGGTGTAGGCCTGTGCCCCTGAGCAGTTGCTGGCAAGGGGGATGGGAGGACTTCACCAGTCGTGGGGCTGGAGTCTGTCCCTTAAGCACGTGGCACGGTGGGGGAAGGGCGGCATGAATGTTGGGGAGTCAACCTCAGTTTCACTTTGCGTGAAAGGCCGTAGTTAGCTAATGTTTCCCGTCAACAGCAGTACAGGCGCTCTTTGTTACGGTCATTACCTCAGACTGACAATCTGAGAAAGGTACAACAAATGCATTAGTTATATATTCCTCTTTCCTAACCCTTATTTATGTTTATTTCCACTTCAGTAAGTCAGAGGGCATTTAGGGAGGAAGTAATATGGAGGGATTGATCATTAAATAGTACCTTCAAGGGAACTTGGGATCTGGTGGGAAAGGCAGAAGAGAAACAATTGCCAAATAAGACTCTTTGTCAAGCGTGCATTTCAGGGATGTTGACTTGTAGGAGCTCAAAGCTAGGTTTGTGGAGGGGACAGAGCCTCTCTGGTTTCACACTCAGTGCCACTGGACTAGCTACTTTTCTTCCATACCCTGGGGTAAGTGAGTACAACTTAATACAACATTATTTATAATTCGTGTAAATCATTTCAAGTGAAAAAGTTTCATCAAAGCACTGAGCTAGTCAAGATTCATTCCTAATCCTTAAAGGAACTTTGGAGAGAGAGAGAAAGAGAGTGAGAGTGAGAGCAAGAGAGAGAGAGAGAGAGAGAGAGAGAGAGAGAGAGAGAGAGAGTGTGTGTGTGTGTGTGTGTGTGTGTCTGATAGGGAGAGTCCTGGGTGCTATGTGTATGTGTGTGTGTGGGGGGGGGGGTGGGGATAAGGAGGGTCCTGGGTGCTAAGAAGGGTAATACTAGGCAAGATGATATGAAAACCTAGAGGGACATATCTGAGTTGGATGAATGGGGAGTTATTGAGAAGAGGATGAATGTATTGTTTTAAAGTTGGGCCAATAGAATTTTGAAAGGTTAAATGAGGGTATTCCAAAAGTTGACAGTAGTTTGTGTAAAGACCTTAGTATTGTACAATTTGGAGTTTGAACATGGAGGGCCAGTTTGGCTGATGTATACGGCAGGAAGGGGATGGTTGCAAGTGTATCTGTCAGTACTGGTTGGGGTCACAACATGCCAAGCCCAGGATAAAATTTATATACATTTTGTTAGGCAATCGGGGAGCCATTTAAAAAAAAAAAGGAATTTGGGACTTTATTTAAATAATGCATTAAAACTGTAGTTTACAGTTATTTTACTTTAATGTAACTTGGGCGTGAATAAGTGTTGATGAGCTTGGCCCCCACCCCACTGGTATTTCCTAGTAGCACATCTTATGATTCAGATGCCTGTTTCATAATTGATGTACTTTGCTGCCTTTTGTATTTGAGAAGAGTGCTGTTACGAAGCAACAGAGTGGTAATAGGATATAAAAAGTAACAGAATATAGAGCAACCCTCCACACTTCTTGCCCCTTTGTGTACCTAAATGTAATTCTTAGGTTTATCTGCTTATGTTTTAAGAGGGAGGCAATGGCCATCATGTTCTATGAGGCAGTTAATTATTAAGGTTAGTGACATGAGAGTCTTTATGTACTTGGGAAGCAGACTAGCGTGCTGGGAAGAGTGGACCTGGTCCTGTCCATTTTTTTCATTTTTTTTCCTGGTATTTACTGGCTGTTTTGACCATGTAAACCATTCACTTCTCTCATCCTGTTTTATTCTTTATCAAATGGTGACGATTATTCCCTGCCCACTAAACACAACATTTATGAGGCTCAAAAAAGGGATTGTGTGTGGTGGCAATGTATAAATAATAAATATAGTGAACAACTGTACACATAGTGTTACATATAAATGTAAAGTGAATTCTCTTGTACCTCCATTTTCATTTGTAATTTTGTATTGCTGTTCATTCACTCATTTATTCATTATTCAAGGATTTATTGACTATATATTGTGATCCATACTCCATTCTAGATGCTGGGGATATAACAGTGAACATAGCAGCCCAGAATTTCTGGCCTTGCAGTTTAGATTCTTTTAGGGGAAGGGAGACAATGGAGAACTAAACAAAATACAGATCATGCAAGGTACAGTCGTGACCAGTAGAGAAAAATTAAGCAGATAAAGGGAATAGTGAGCACTGAGGTGTGTGTGTGGGGGGAGGCAGATGCAGATGCTGCTATTTGAAATAAGGTGTTCAGAAAAGACTTCACCAATCAAGTAAGATTTGAATGTTGATTTTGCATTAAAGATCTGGAAGGGCAGAAGGGATGAGGTCTGAGAATATCCAAGAGTAGGGAATTGTGGGCAGAGGGAACAGCCCAGAGCAGAGGCTCTGAGGCAGAAATGGCCTTTAAAGGGGAGACCAGCATGGCTAGAGGTCAGTGAATGAGGGGGTAAGTCATCGAAGTTAGAAAGGAAAGAAATGAAGGGCCAGACCATGTAGAGCATTGTAGGCTACCATAAAGACTTTGGCTGGGAATCCGTAGGATGCTTTATTTACATTTAAAAGTGATCACCTTGCCTCCTCTGTTGTACCTGGGGACGAAGGTGGTAGCAGAGAGATGGGTTAGGCAGTAACCACACTAGGCATCCAGGTGAGAAATGATGGGAGCTTAGGTGGGATAGTGATAGAGATGGTAAGAAGTGAGGGGGTCCTGTTTGGCAGGATTTGCTGCTGAGTTAGATGTGGGATGTAAGAGACTTTTAACCTGAAAATGTGCTATCCACCGATAGATTAATAAAGTAATTAATGTCTTACTCTTTTGTCATAGAAATCAAAAGAGCCATTTGCAAATAATATCTCACTTCTGTTGAGTAGGTGTTACATGCTAGATATTACTCTAAATGCTTAGCATATCGTTTCAGTTCATTCTCATACAGACCTTATGATATTATCCTATTTTACAGATGAGGAAACCAAGGCATAGAGAAATGGAGTAGCTGCCTTAAGATTATGCAGCTAAATGGAATTCTCTAGTCAGCACATTCAGCTGTTGAACCTGTTGTAAAGTTTGTTTTACTTACAAAACATTTATTGAGCATGGTCCATGGGTGGCCTGCTCTCTAATTCCCTAGTACCTTGTTTATGATGCTGAACATATTGTTATAATTATTACTTTTTTTTTTTTAATTTTTTTTCAACGTTTATTTATTTTTGGGACAGAGAGAGACAGAGCATGAACGGGGGAGGGGCAGAGAGAGAGGGAGACACAGAATCGGAAACAGGCTCCAGGCTCTGAGCCATCAGCCCAGAGCCCGACGCGGGGCTCGAACTCACGGACCGCGAGATCGTGACCTGGCTGAAGTCGGACGCTTAACCGACTGCGCCACCCAGGCGCCCCTATAATTATTACTTTTATATCAGAGTTCACACTTTGCTCCAAGCCCCTGTGGGAAAGGACTTGTGCCCCATTCAAACTTTGAATCTCTGATGTCTGGCACATAGTTGTGATTAACAGATTTTGTTAAAAAAAAAAAAAAAAACAGTTCTGTTTTTTTTAAACAAAGGTTAAAAAAGTTGTCAAGCATTATGCTAGGACTGGTGTGTGAAGATCAGGTGGACATGACCTCTTACCTTGAGGAGCTCACTTTGTGTTGTCCTAGATCTGCCTCTCAACAGAGAAATTACCACCTGGAGGGCTGTTAGAACACACATATATTGTTGGAGTTCAGGGGCAAAGACTTACCCTCTCAAGGAGGCAACTTTGGGAGGCATACTGGAGATGGAACCCAGCCTGGGTCATACAGGCTGAGCTGTCCTGGTGAGGGAGGAGAGGGAGGGGAAGTCGCAGTGCTATTCCAGCTGTGCAAGATCACATAGAACAAGAAAGACATGACGGAGCCTAAAACAGATGCCCCGGTGCAATCCGTGGCATCAAATAATGTTTAACGTTTTACTCAGTGTAATAGTGATATATTTCATGTGCGTATTCCAGAGTTCTTAGGAAATTGTTCTATGTGTTTAGCATATAGGGCAACTCTGAGTGAGAATATTTGATTAACATTGTATGCCAGTCCTTTGAAATTCCGACACTGCACCATGCATATCTTTCTTTTAACATCACCCTACCTCTGACTCCATAAACCCGCTGTTGAAGGTGGAGAGAAAGGCACTCATGTGGCAGCGTTAGTGCAGTGGGTGGAGGAGCAGGGCACACCATTTGCAAGTAGCCAGCCGTCAGTTAATGCAAAGGGCCCCCCTTCCCCAGAACACCGCTCATCATAGGCTCTTATTCGTGAGCTCCTTAGAAGTTCTACTCCATATCTGAGGTTAGTTTAACTACCAAATGACAGAAAGCAGAGCAGAGGGTACATTTTTCTTGGAAAAAGAAAAAAAAAAACCAACCGGGAAAAGTTTCACAGGAGCTCACGTGTTGCTATTCGCACACTTTTTTCTTGACGGCTACACTTAAAATTCATTCCACATGGCCTCCAAGAGAAAGGAGGTGGGGAGAAGCCTGCATTTGATAGCTTTGTATGTTCCCCCAAAGAAAGAGAGTGCTTGAAAAAAGAAAGGCAGGCTTTCAGATGTTGTCTGAACAAAGATATGGAAATGTGAGGCGAGAGCAGCATCTGGAGGTTTTCAAACACTGGAACACAGGCTGCACGCTGCTTTTGCTGTTGGAGGAGTGAAAAGCTGTTTCCTGTCATTTCCCATCTTGTCACTTCCAGGACCAACATCTTGCTACTTCTTGCACCAGCTGTTGTTGTTGTTGTTGTTGTTGTTGTTTTTTCCCTCTGCAGACAGATGGCAGGAGAGCTTGGATAATTCCACGCCCCCCCCCCCCCCCCCCGCCAGTTCTAAAGAAGTTTGCTTGTGTGCTACCTTTATAAAATGATCCTGTGCCCCTGTCACTCACTTGATTCTGTTAGCAGAGTCAGGAAGGGAGCAGAGGGGATCCAGAGGAGACTTTTAACAGCTTGCGATTTCATGTCTTGTGAAAACACTCCCTCCTTCAGAAACCTCACCTCTGTTGGTGCAGCCATTTTGTTTCCGGGGTTTTTCACCAAAAAGGAGGGAGGGTGGAGGGATTGAACTTTCGTACCGTTGCTTCTGTACAAACCCGAGATTTCTGACCATGATTTCTCTGTAGTCTGAACCCCGAATAGCAGTTCTGACATCCTTGTTCGCCTCCCTGCATTTTAGCTGTAAGTGCAACTGGGTACAGGTGACAGCACCATCTTTTCACAGGCCTATGTATTTATCTTTCGTTGTTCTTTTTACACCTGTTACTTTAAATATTTTCCTTGGATTCCTCAGTGAGGGTAAGAACATAGAAATAAATGGTGCAGAGAAGGCCTTACACATCGAGGAGATACTTGGTGGAAACAACTTAGGTTCTGTTTAAAATTTGTATTTTTTGTCACAAGATAATAACCTCAAGGAGGAAGCTGTTCCTTTCTTTTTCTCACAATAGTAGATAACTTTTAATAACATTAAATTGCAACTCTAAGAAGTAACATATTCTCTGTAGAAAACCTAGAAAAAATGTATTACAGAAAAAATAAATGCATCCACAATTTTATAGTAACTACTCTTACATTTGGTGAAGTTACTTACAGCTTTTCCCTCGGAGTTAGGTGTGCATGTAATTTGTCTTGTATCCTTACAAACTTATGTTAGTACTTGGTCATTTTCCAGCGTGGATTTGGTGGTAGTGGGAATGGTCATGACAGTTATACTTGCTAAGATTATTGAGCACTTACTGTGTAACAGTCACCATAATAAATGCTTGACATGCAGTACACATTTCAATTCCCATGTCAATCCTATACAGTAAAGATTAATTGATCCTTATTTTAGACACTAGTGAAGTGAGGCTAAAAAACATTAAGTAATTTTCCCAAGCTCACACACTGCACAGGAGGTGACGTTAGGATTGAGGCCAGTTTGTCCCTGAAGCTCATGCTGTTTATCATTTGTACATCCTTTTTTTGAAAAGTCTGAATATTTCTAAGACTCTTGATACCTATTGTGTAAGACTTGCTATCAATTCTCACTTCCCCCATTTATGAGAATACTTCCTTGCACAGATGTAGATCTTCTTTTCACAGGTGCTCAGAGTGAATTATTGCTCACTCGTTACCTTAGCTCTTCTCTGATTGCCGGAGAGATTGGACATTTTTCATGTGTTATTGATCATTTGTATTTCGTCTGTAAATTGTTCATGTCCTGCGATACTGCTTTTATTGACCACTTAATTTTTTTTTGGTACAAACTCATCATTTGTTAAATATATTAACCCTTTGTCTTTTGTTTAAAGCATATTTCCTTCTTTTGCTTATTTGTGAACAAAATACTTATGTGAACGTTTTAAGTATGTACATATCCATATATTGTTTTCTGTATTCCTTTCCCACAAATCAGTGATTTAGTTTGTTTTCCTTTATTTTATGATTTTATTACTTATAGCCAACTTTTTCATTCACATCTGGAATTTATTTTAACACATGATGTGAGGTGAGACCCTGATTTAGTTATTTTATGCATACATAATACTGTTTTTGTTTTGCTAATCCATTTTTTAATTGTCAGACATTATATATTCTACTCCTGTGGTGTGCGTTATTATATTTGTTTTCTTTATTGACATCTGCTTAAGCTATCTTTTCTGTGTATGTGATCTGTCAGTTTTAATGCCCGTAGTACGTTTTAGTTATTGTAAGTTTGTAAAATGGCCAAGGAGCTTTTTTTATTGAAATGAGCCAGATCACCGCATTAGAAGGTCCATTCCCAAAGCCTCAGTGTGGCCTTGTCCTTGTTTTGTGACTCGGCCATGTCTCTAAATCTCATCAGCAAAATGAAAGGCCATAGTATGTGAATTCCAGAATTTTGAAGTTTTGAGATTTTAAAAATTGAGACTTGTAGTTGATACCAGTTACCTCACTAAAATTTTTGCAGTTCTTTGAATTTGTGAAATCTACATATACATGATTTAAAGTACTCAGGATATTGTCCCTGGTTTTTGCGTTTCATGTTTTAACTATTTTAACTCACAACACGTAGGACACCAAATGGGTGGAGTTTTTTTTTTCCATAGCAACCAGTTCTCCAGCTCTCCAGACACCAACTGGGTGTTCCACAACGAAATCCTTTTCTGACACTAACTGCCTGAAGTGTGTGTAGGCCCTGCAGGATAAGGGGTCGGTCCCATGATACTGCCCCCACTTCAGACACCAGTCATAAGTCCCAGGTTGCCACCTGTGCTTCTGACTGATGAGCTGTAAATTTGGTTCTTGGCACGATGCCCTCCCTCCTCAGGTTTAATAATTTGTTGGACTGGAACCCACAGAACTCAGGAAAGCATTTTACTATTACGGGTTTGTTGTAAAGGACACAACTCAAGAACAGTCAAGTGTAGCAGGTACATGGGACAGGTGTGGAGGGAGGGGCCCAGAGCTTCCATACCCCCTCTAGGCATGCCACCCTCCAGGCCCTTGGAAGTGTTTACCAACCCAGAGTTGCCTGAATGCTATTGTTTAGGGGCTTTTATGAAAGTTTCATTACAGAAGCATGCTTGATTCAACCATTGGCCGCCAGTGATCGAAACTCTCCAGCCTGTGTCCCTTCCCCTACATTGGAGCTCAGGGGTATTGCTGAAAGTTCCAATCCTCTGATTGTGCCTTGGTCTTGGCAGCCAGCTCCCATCCTGAAGCTATGTGGGGGATTCAAGTTTGTCTGAGAACAAAAGACAGTCCTATTATTCAGGAGATTCCACGGGATTTAGGAGCTCTGTGTCAGGACCTGTGGACAGAGATAAATATTTATTTATCACCATTCTATAAGAAGTTCTGAGTTTGTGGCAAATAATAACCAGGTAAATATGGCCTGTATAGACATGGTCTCCTTCCTTTGAAATACCTGAGGGCTTCACTGGAGAAAAGAAATAAAACAAAATTTTCAAGTATAGGTGAAGTTTGCAAGGGAAGTGTGATATTTATATAAAGTTAGCATCAAAAAGGAACGATTTTGCTTGCATCACTGAGGAGACTAGAGATAGCATTGGTAAAACACAAGTGGGCTATGTTCTTTCAGAATTGCAGCAAGCCTTAATAGTAACTTAGGTGATCCCAAAATGTTACCTTGATTTTATTTAAGGAAAGAATGGAGTCTTGCTTTCCCAGCATGGTTTTATGTGCATATTAAGTACAGCTTCCCATGACCAAGGTCTTCTAGAATAAAAATAATGCCCCTTAATTTTGAGTCCTCTTTTACAATCTGAAAAGTGGAGGCGCATTTCTCTATTTGATCCTCATAATCACACTGTGAGGTAGCTTAGTCCAAGATGTTATTATTACTATCTCTACTTTGCATATGAGTAAAATGAGACTCCTATTTAAAATACTCTCCAAAGCTCTCATGACTCGTAGGTGGTGGGACTGGCCTCTAACGTAGCTCTTATGAGACCTGAACTGGTATTATTTTGACTTGGTAATTTCCAAGCCCTTCTTTTTTAAAATAAAAAAAAAATATTTTTAGGGATTTGCAAATCCCTATTTTAGAGGTGCCCACCTCTAAAATATTGAGGAGTGTCTTTTAGGTGCCTGCCCAGAGTGACATACGCCAAAATATTTTTTAAACTGTGAAGTAGTGTTCAGATGTAAAGCTTTCTCTGTGTTACTCCTCGGGGACCAACAGTTAGATACCTGTCTTCTCTGTTCAGTGTTGTATGGTGGTAATTAACAAAGTTGTACTATACGTGAACTTTTTTTTTTTTTTTTAATATGACTCAGCTGTCATGAAGGACATTTTTAACTAAAAGGAGAAATAATATTCATTTTTCCTTGCTCATTTGAAAGTAAATGGTATTTGAGGCAGACTTATCAGATTTCTTTTCCACCCTCTGACTCGTAATCACAATTTTTTTTCATAATCTTAAGGAACAGGGTAAAAAATTCCATCTCAGTTTATAGTTAGTGTTTTGGAAGTTTCATACTTAGGTGTGTTCAAAATAGTACCATGTGTTGTGGTAGTCATGAAAGCTGTGTGCAAATATTCCACCTCTCTCTGTCTTTCTCTACACACATGGCCTTCCCTGACCACTTTAACTTTGGGTAGCCGTAGGACTTGATTTTGCCTAAGAAAGGTGAGTCTGACTTCTTAGTTTGTACTTTACCATATTCTCCTGTCCTCCACATGAGGATTAGCAATATTCAAGATGGTGGCTCCTCCATCAGCCTGGGCTCCTGAATGACCGTAATGAGAACTGCCTTGTCGATTCATAATAGACATAGAATGTGAAGGAGAAATAAACCTTTGTTATTTTCAGCTTTTGCGATTTCATATTACCTAACTTGTCCTAACTGAGGCAGGATCATAAGAATATGCTTATTATGCATCATGCAGATCTTTTGGCTGTTTCAATCTTAAGATCTTAAATTACACCCAAACTGAATACTCCTTAATATCACCAAGCAGGATGTCTCCATTCTGCAGGGGCTCACAAAACAGAATTTGGAAATTGGGAGGAATAGCTTGTAATAGGCACTCAGTGCTCAGATCAGAGCCATTGTTGCACAGCCAGGAGAGAGATTTGCTTCAGTTACTAGAGTAATTTTTGACACATAGTTGATTTGGTCTTTATTCATAAAGGTCTGCCAGATTATTAGGAATTTATTGGAGGCATACCTTTAAAATAGGAGTAAATGCCACTTAAATATGTTGATTTGAAATTAGGAAAAGGCAAGATTTTTCCCAAGGGGCCTATTAACATCCGCTGAGGATGGAAAAGTTTACTCAGTCGCTCATGTTGGCTAACAAAAGCATCAAATAAGAATAGTATTGCACTGAGTTGCTTCATTCCAGGGTTGACATTCGGCTCTGATGTGCTTAGAGAACTGAATCTGAACAAAACACAGCGGTATACCACGTCTCACTTGTCTTCTCATTCGTATACTTTCCCCTTTTTCTTTTCTACTCCCTCATTCCCACCCAGCCTTCCTTGCTTACCTTCTTTCCTGTAATTTAGCTCATCAGGGTCTTTGTTACAAAACTGCTTTGTAAGTCACTTATTTTGGAACTTGGAAACCATTTTCCCAGGAAAGAGATATCGTGTCCCAAATTAGAAGACTTGACTTTGCCAATTGTATCATGAAGTTACATTAAAACTTACTAAGAGAGGGGCACCCGGGTGACTCAGTCAGTTGAGTGACCAACTTCATCTCAGGTCCCGATCTCATGGTTTGTGAGTTCGAGCCCCACATCGGGCTTGCTGCTGCCAACCCAGAACCTGCTTCGGATCATGTGTGCTTGTCTCTCTGCCCCTCCCTCCCTCTCTCCCTGTCTCTCTCTCTTTCAAAACTACATCAACATTAAAAAAAAAAAAATACTGAGAGAGGCCTGAGCCCTGTGGAAACCTTGGCTGCCTTGAGGCAACACAGGTGGGAGGTGGATGGCATGGATCTTGGGTACTGGCAGCCTGAGCAAGCAGCACTTGGCTGTTCCACCATCTTCTCATATTTGAGAGAAGTTCTTTACATTTTCCAGATTATCTCTGTCATACTTCACAAGCCATCTGTGGACTCTGAGCTTCAGAGTGGCTGTGCAGCCTCAGTCCTTGCTGGAGGATAGTGCCTCTGCCATGACTGCTGGGGCTGAGGGCATAGAAAGTTCCCCTCTGTCTTGGCCATTCTTCACACTGTCGTCCTCTGTCTCATGAGCCTCTTACACTTCTGGGAGGGGCGTGAGGCTCCAGTCCTCCCACTGTGCCTTCCTGGGGCTGCTGCTCAAGGAGGGCCCCCTCTCACTAGTTCTGTTTTCCTTTGGCCCCGTCTAGATCTTCAACACCCTTGCTCTCTGCCAACTATTAGTGGTGCAGGGTTCGGACGGGTACTGGTTTGGGCATTCTGTGGGGAGAGGGGTCAGAGAGAGTTAACAAGTAGGCACCATTTGGCAACCTGCCTGGACGCTTTGGGCAGTGGGGTGGACCAGTCGTTCAAAGGGGCACACAAGCAGGACTAGGGGGAGGGCATGTGGTCTCTACCCTCTACCTTTCGCCCCTGGGCCCTGCATCTAGGGCGTTCTCTTCTGCCTGCATGCTTCATATGTTTAGCTCTCTGCAAAGAGAAAAATCACAGATTATTATTTAACTCACTCATGATTTTAAAATCCATTTTCTGGAACGCATCAACTGAAAATAGGGATTTCTGTGGTGTTGAGCATTCCAAAATCAGGAATGTTCCATCTCTTTTGTCTTTACTTCCTTTCATTCTCTCACTTGCTTTACTTCCTCCTGCCTTCCCCCACCCCCACCTCTTTCTTTTCCACTTCCCTCTTGATCCTTCCCTTAGCTTATTGCCCACACTCCTTTCCTTGTGTGGACCTCTGTGTTATATGAGGAGGTGGAGAGGCACATTGTCCAAGGACCCAGTGCAGGTAGTAATGTCATTGTCCTGTGCAGGTAATTCTTCAGTGAGTGGCATTAGAAGAAGGACTTTATCTTTGAAATCAGGAAGATCAGATTAAGCTGAGCATTTGAAAGCACACCATGCAGATGCTGAGAAAGCATCTTGCCCATGCACTTGAACTGAAAGAAAAACTGTGTGATATGATCAGTATATGATGATGGCTTTTCAGATCAGGTAGCTGAGTTGTATTTATAATGTAAGATATTTCTTGCTCTGGTGTGGAAGATAAAACAAATGATAGGTTACCAAGAGGATTTTCTAGAGTTTGGGTTGCAGAGAAGTAAGTGCTTGTGAATAGGCCTGTGTGTGTGTGTGTGTGTGTGTGTGTGTGTGTGCATGTGCGTGCGTGCATGTTAGAGGCTTGGAGAAATCAGAAGGAGGAGAAAGAATATTCTGTACAGAAAATTGGCATAGTTACTGTAAAAAAAGTTTGTTTGTTTGTTTATTTATTTATTTATTTATTTATTTATTTATTTAGAGAGTGTGTGTGCAAGCAAAGGAGGAACAGAGAGAAAGGGAGAAAGAGAGAGAATCCCAAGCAGGCTCTGCATTGTCAGCACAGAGCCTGATGCGGGGCTCTAACTCAGGAACCGTTGAGATCGTGACCTCAGCCGAAATCAAGAGCGTGTCACTGAACTGATGAGCCACCCAGGTGCCCCAATATAGTTGCTTTTGATAGGAGCTAGCACATTAGTGAAAACACACTTTATTGGCAGAGTTTAGTTCTCTTTCCAGTTTGGTTCAGCAGGGGTGACAATGTGGGGATGCAGCTGGAAACAGTAAGATTATCTGTGCAGCAGGCTTATACCTGTCCCTACCTGTCATGCAGTGAACAGGATTTGATGATTAATCTTTCTATGCTTTTTTCCCTAAAGCTGCTGGCAGTCTACCAACTGTCTAAACCTTGAGGACAGTCTACCAACTGTCTAAACCTTGAGGGTTGGAAAAATAAACCCCATCTCCTGAAATTCACATCAGCTTAAACTCAGAGCAGCCAGCAGAGGAGATGAGAAGGACCTCCAGCCTGGCTGCCAGCAGACGGCAGCCACAATTAGGATCCTTCAGCTTTCCCAAATCTCCCTGTGTAGAGGAAAACTGTTGGATTGAATGGGGGCCGGAAAACTGGCATGACTTCATTTAATTACCTTCATCCCACGGTCCCCCTGTCCACACTTGGCTGTCTGTTACTGCGATCCAGTCCTGATCCATGGAGGGTGGAGTGGGGGGAGGGCATGGCCCAGAGGAGTTTTCAGTTTCTCAGCTTGCTTCCTTCGCAGAATCTGCAGTCACCTACCACCCTCCTCAGCTTTTGCCATTTTGGAGTCTCCTCTCTGCAGCTGTTTATTCAGATTTTGTTTTAACTGACTAGGTTGTGTTTCTTCTTTCCCCCCAAACACATTTATCTAGAAGAAAATAGTATGTCATTATAATAAACAGAAGGCAAGTATCACTGCATAAGAAAGAAACTGTAAATGCGACTACAGCATGGTGAAAATACCATGAGATTCTAGTTGGATACTTTTTCCTAGGGAAGGCTCTGAATTTGAGCCTTCTCTCCTGTAAGGTTCAAAGGGAGCTTGGAGAGTCAGGCGTTTTGAATTCAGTAAAGCACCGTGCAAGGCACTTTTCTTAACCAATTGGAAGGATTCCTAAGGAAAGGCCTATATCCAGCCGAAACCATTCCTCTTAGGTCTTCTTTTCCTGGGATGATTTTAAAGATGAAAAAAGAGAGAGCGCTTAAAAATAAAACCTGCCTACTCAGAAATAATTCAGATCTTTTCATCCTTTGTTGTTGCTCTGGATGCTCCTTGTAGTATCTTGTCCAGCACTCAGTAGGTATTTGTGCCATGAATCAAGATGTCTACATTGATGTTTAGTTTCATTGCCCTTCCTCTAAAGACCGTATACCTCTCTCATGTTCTCTGTGATTTTTTGGTAGTTCTCTTTTATGTGCTTGCTTGCAACATGAGTCTTTGCTTCTTTTGTGTGCATACACACAGATGTGCACACCTTTTCAAATGATACATGGTTGTATCAAACTATCAAGATGATAGTTTGAGTTGTCTTGTTAACCAGGTGTTCTTTTCCTGGTATTGGCATTAGGTGTTTGAGAGTACCTTTCCCAGCATACTCTACTTGGACTGGCACGGATGAGCATTCCAGGGCTTTACACGCAGGCGACACCAAACATGTTGCTTGTTGTTATGGGGTGTCTTTCTCTTTGGGCACCCACAATATATGCAGCACTAGGCTGTTGCCATTTTCTTGGAACTAGAAAATTAGGAACATAAAGTTGCTTTTTTTTTTTTTTTCATTTTTTTTTTTTAATGTTTATTTATTTTTGAGACAGAGAGAGACAGAGCATGAACGGGGGAGGGTCAGAGAGAGGGAGAGACAGAATCTGAAACAGGCTCCAGGCTCTGAGCTGTCAGCACAGAGCCCGACGCGGGGCTCAAACTCACGGACCGCGAGATCATGACCTGAGCCGAGGTCAGCCACTTAACTGACTGAGCCACCCAGGCGCCCCAGGAACATAAAATTTCTTTTACATCTCTGGGAAACCTTGATTTCCAGCTGTCGTGGTGGTATGAGTTGTCAACCGCTTTACTGTAGCCAGACAACAGGGTCTAGTGTAAAGAGAAAATTTGGTGACTGCTGTCTCCTGCCTGTTCCCCTCAAAGTCCTGTTACATTCACTCCCCACCCCCACCCCACCCCTTGATTAACAAAGAGCTAATCTGGGCATCTCAGCTGGAGAAAGAAAAGTCTTATGTGCCCTTATAATCCCCTATGCTTGTGACATTGCCTGATAAGGATTAACACCAACAATAAGCAGTAAGTGTTGTGTTCAGTGCTTACCATGAGCCAAATATTGTGCTTTAAAGGCACGATCTCGCTTAGTCTTAACAAAAACTCAGTGAAATTAAGTACTGTCAATAGCCCCATTGTTACAGATGCAGATACAGGAAAAATTGAAGTTAAATAATTGTCAAAATCTCAACAGCTGTTAAGTAGCTAAGGTGGAATTTAAGGGCAAGTGTATCTGAATTTTGAACTCATATTCATAACCACTGTATATGACATTGTATAATAACTTCCTCAATAAATGGTAGAGTCCTTTACTCAGAAACTTTACAAGGATGATAAAAAAAGAATTAGTTGAGATGACACAACCCATGTTGTGAGAGGATTGTCTTCTTGACTCACAGTTCATGCAAAGAAATAATATATAACAGACTGTGAGTAATACATCAAACTGAACGAAATTTCATTCTTGAGTGAATTATCTGTATCTCCTTTTAAGAAAAATTGGTAAAGCGTTGAACTGGTCATGGCTCAGGGAAATGTATCTATTCTGGTTCTGTCTGAATTTTATTCTGCAAGCATTAGTATTTTCAGCATCCACTGGCCATCTTTTCTTGCCTTGTGCCTGTCCATGCAGGGCTGCGTTTTTGCCTGCAGAGAATTCTCAATCTCCCTGTCTGCATTTGCTCCCAACTTCAGGTTTTGAATTCAGACTAATGTCTGTATTTGTAGCAGTTGCAGCTGGGAACTCAAACAAGATTGCTTGGCTTCACAGTGAGGCTGTTGCTTTTCTGATCAGGAGGAAAAGTTCAATAGCATGGAAGGCAGATCTCACTCAGTGTATTAAGAAAACTATACAAAGATCAGAAGTAAAAACAGAACTCACCTAAAAAGCAGTTATTAGGTGAAAGGAGAAAAAATAGACAGTAGTCCTAGCAGTCAAGTGAATGTTTTCTAGCTGGTAAGGGTGACCTGAGTTGTTCTGAAAGAGAAGGCAATGAAGTAATTTTAAGAGGGTCAGTTTGACCAATCTAAACATTCGGTACTAATGTTACGACATGTAATTGACATTGTTATCAATGTCTGTATTTGTCTCTGTGGTCCCTCAGCCCCCTTTAAGTAATACTGTGTTTTGCTTTGTTTTGGTTTGGTTGTTTGTTTAACCACTGGGATTGTATATTGTTTTATAGGGGACTGGGGGGATGGAGAGGTGATTATGAAGATGACCCATGTTGGCTGCTTCTGTGGGCAGAAGTGAATCTGGATAAAGCACCACAGAAACAGGAATTCATGGACGACTGGTCAGAGGGGGTCTCTTGCCTCATTTGCCCCTGCCACAGAGTTCATTCCTTTCTTGTCATACGTGTGCAGCCCACCATGGAGAGAAAAGAAAGTATTTGCACATTTCCTTGACAAACTCTTTTGTATTCTTGTAGGAATGGATATGACACACAAGTAGATATACTCTGATGTGTGTTGGCTATGGCATAGGTAATAAAGACTGGCCAGGCAGTGCCATGAACCCTCAGTGCGAGGAGGTTTCTAAATCTTGAGCATTCAGCAGCAATCTAGACTAAACTTTAACGCTGTCACATGCCCAGGCCAAAGAAAGGAAATGAGCCAAATGAAAGATCATTTTCACTTTGCCAGAATGAATGCAGTTTTTTCTGGAGATTTCCCCATAACATGCCTTTCTTTTCTGGGTGGAGGGGGAGGTTGAGAATAGGAAGATGGGAGGTTGTCGTGAATTTCATATTACATTGATCAGACCAAGTTTAGCTTGCTCTGATATGTAAATTAGAGATTTGTGGTTGAGTGGAATTGATTTTGCTGAGACTAAATTAATCACAGTGCTTAATCACTGTAACCTTTAAACATTGCAGTCTTGGCCACAGCTGCAGGGCAGAGTGGTGTTCCTCTGAGCTTTATGCTGTCATTTCATGAAAGGCAGAATGCCTGTGACTTGTGCAAACAAGAATTCCCACGTGTAGGCTTCAGTGCTGGTTTCTTGCCCTTCAGAGGGTTAGCTGGAGCATCTCCCATGGGGCCAAGAGGCTGCTGTGTCCTCTTCAACCAAAGAAGGCTTTCTTCTTCCATACAAGTGTTGGCAGGTTATTTTTTCCCAAGACAAAGTCGAACTGGCCATCAATGCCTTAAATGCCCACAGGAAGGCAGTCTTTAGAAGTAGAATCAGAAACAGTCAGTAATATTATTATAGTTTTTTCTTGTAAATATATTTTTTAGAGATAATCACATTTTGAACTATGTGGAAGGACCAGGTAACAATCTGAACAGAAATTTAGGCATGGAAAGGTTAATTGACCCTTCAGAACTCATCCTGAGGGCCTATTAAGGAGGGTTGAGAATAGTATCTAGGTTTTTTTTGGTGTTCATTTCAGTTCCTTGGTCTCTGTCTCCTGCAGCCTCCCCAAATCAAACCGTCATTAAGCTTCCCATAGAAATGCAAATTACTTTCCCTGTTTAGTTGGCATATCTGAAAATAGTTGTGTGTGTGTGTGTGTGTGTGTGTGTGAACCCCTTTTGAGGTCTGTTCATGCAGTTTATGACTATAGTATTCTTTTTAAAAAATTCCTTTAACTGCCATTCTGTGTATTTTCCCTTTCTATGTGCTGAGTTTTACATTTACAGTTGAAGGAATAAAGTATATTCAGTGTAATAAAGTGCAGCTAGACTAATCATAGTTAAAATCCGTGAACATCTGGCTAAAAAGTATACCAGGGACCTGCTTCAACCCCTTGATTTTTATAAATCAACAAATTGAGAGCTGTAAAAGTAAAATGACTTGTTCTAAATAAGTTATTACAGCCAATCCAACGCCAAGACTTACCTAGTTTGATATCTGCTTGGGACTCTTCTCTATGCCATTGAGTCTTATCTCTATAAAAGACATCCTGGCTTTACACGTTTTTGTTTGTTTGTTTGGTTGGTTTTATTTGTTTATTTTTTTCACAATAACATTCCTTATAAATAGCAGGCAGTACTCAATGAATCTGACCTAATTTGTGCTACATTCTAATGTAAAATGAGACCTATCTGTAATCTTCCCAGCTGAGGTACTTGCGACAGGAGAGAAAATACCATAAAATGTACTCTCAAGATAGTTTTTGTGGGTGTCCTTCCCTTTTCTGTTACACATTGGATTGCTTAGGGTCACTTACATTTATTTTCGTTGATGGATCAGTAATATTAACAGTGCGGTGACCACTGGCAGTGTGATGCCCTGATTTGAACACAGGCTCTGAAAATGGAGCTTCCGGTTCAGCCTTGGCTCTGCCAACTTACTGTGTCTGTCACTTTGATGAATTTACTTAATGTTTATGACCTAAACTGTTCCACCCACCTTACAGAGTTGTTGAAACAGTGAAGTGAGTTGATAAAAGTCAAGTTCTTTTGTCAAATAGTGCTGGACATATACAAGCGCTCATTGGATGTTAGCTAATATTATTGTAATTGTTTGCAGTTGATGTGTTGATTTTTTAAAATTTTGTGGGTGGGTTGCATGTGTTTTGCAAGTGATGAATCAACATAATTTGTATTTCTTTTCCACTGGTTCTGTTACAGTTCTTCTGATCAGTCTCATCTGGTCACCACAGTATCTCATTACTTTGAATGCTGGCTTTTCCTCTACTTTGTGGTCACATTTGGACCAGGGCACACAGATCTGGATATGTCCAAGACAGATAGCGGACAGAGGTAAAAGAGAATATTCATGCAGCTGGATTGTGGAACAGTTCTTTCCGCAAATATCTGTTGAATGTCTACTATTTGCTAAACACAGGGACTTGGTGATGTATAGGACATGGTGCCTACTTGAGATTCAGTTCCTCTAGACAGGACCTTTGCCAGCTTCTTGCCACCCACTTACACCTCTCCTCAAATTGACACCAAACACTGTTTTAGGAAGGCATTTAATGGAGTGTATTATCAACAAATGAAAGTTGTGGAGTTGTCTTTTGAAGAAACCCCACCTCCCTCTCTCCTGCATCCCCACATAGGTCAAGGGCATCTCTTGATACCTGCTCCCTTGAGTTCACTCAAAGTTGGCAGTTTAAAGCTTCTATTGGAATTGCATGTTGTTATCAGACTCCCCAGGGTGGGACTGTCAGTTCATGAGGGCGGCGACTGTGTTGCTTCGTCATTATATTCCCTGGATGTTGCACAAAGGGATAGATTTGTTATTGTCGGTGAGTGAATCTGGGAGGTTCCAGGAAGGCTGGAATCCAAAGACATATTATCTGAGCCAGATTTCACATGGATAGTTCCCACTTTCTTCTTCTTGCACCCATTGCCCCCCCGGCACCTCCGCAAGAATTTCTTCCCAGCAGAGACTGCTTCAGGACCTTTTCTCCACATCTCTTAAGCTCTTCCATTTGAACTTTGTTTTGCTGTCTGGATTTTAGCCTTGTTAAAATTAATCTTCTTTTAATACTTCTTCTTAACTAAGCTTCTCTTCTGAGAAGTGTGATGCTGAATGGGAGGGCAGGGGGAGGAGCAAAAGAGAAGTTATTTCCAGCTGGATTGAAGAGATCCCATCCACTGGTTCCGACTGGGCATCCCAAATTCATCACTCCTGGAGCTTTCCTCTAGGAAATACCTGTAGGTATTTTCAAGGCTGCACATCCAGATAGAACAAACACTTCACACACTGACTGATGTAAAATAAGGTGGAAAGGGTAGAATTCTCTGATAGGGCGCGGTAAGAGTGGGTAAGAACATGATTTCCAAAGGATACGATGCCCACAGGTTTAGGTCTTACAGCACCTCCTTCCCACTGCTCCTCAATTTGCCTTCCTGGGGTCACCATCTCCTGCTACTATTTAATTCTGTTGAATTTTTCCAAATTGCCTTGTTTGCTTAAAAGTACCCAAATTTGCATACAGCCTTCAGCCTTGCTTTGAATCTGCATTCCCTTTCCTAAAGGAGAGAAAATGTAGATTCAAATACACAGGTTTATCTCTCTAACCTTTAGCTAATTATTAGATGGAGATAAATGTGTGTAGGTGACAAATTGCCTTTAATGACATTTAATCTGCATGCTGACGTTAATGTCTGGTTTAGTGTCCCAGCTCCATAGAGGCAAAGAGCATGGACTTTTATCTTAATTTGACCTGTTTAAAAGGTGTTTGTGGTGAGAGTCAGTTTCTGATTAAGTTAATAGCATGTTTTACATGGAAGGCAATCAAATATTGATGTAAGAAGAGGCTAGTAGACTACATACTTCCCAGTCTGCCATACTTGGCCAAAACAGTGAGAAAAGGGGTGGTTGCTGGCACCTAAAACTGAGTGAGAGCTTCGCCTCTGTCCAGAACCCAAAACTGATGAACAAATAGGTAGTTTCTGGGAGAAGGCTCCTTTTTCTCTTGTTTGTTGCTACAGAGGAAGTTCACTGAACTTTTTTGGGTGTTCGGCTAATAGATTTTAACGCCTTTTTGATTTGCCAAATCGCATCAAAAGGAGGCAGTTAAATAAGCCAGCCATTCAGTGAAGGGAGTGAAGGCCTGGGAAGCAGCCTTGCTTGTGGGTCTAGTGCTGGGTGTCTTCTCATTTAACTCTTAACTAAGCAAGCATTTGTACAGGCACAACTCCAACTGGTGATTTCCTGATGCCCTTTGACTGAAGTAAGTGTGTGTTTTATTAGACAGTTATCACCGATGATAAATGTGCCTTAATTTCTAATCAGTTGGAGAAACAGGGAAACTTCAGTTAAGTGAAATCATTAACAACTTTCTTTAACACCTTAAGAGCCAAATAATAGCTTTCCCACTTCCTCTCGGCATCACAATCTGTTCTTCCTGGTGAATGTCATTTTCTTAAATCCTTTTCTAGACATCGAGTGGGTCTGTGTCACTCTGTGTTTCTGTGTGCAGAGTGGATGGTGTATTGATGGGAGGCAGGAGGAGGAAATAGGCTTTGGAGTCCGCCTCCCTGTCAGCCATGTGACCCCGGGCAACTTTCTCAGGGTGGCTGTGCCTTGAGTAGCTCACCTGTAATGTGGGGATAATGAGTTAGTAAATGTGAAGCACCTCAAAGACGTCCTGAGCCATAGTAAGGACCTATGAATGGTGTCTTACTTATTTTTTCTGGAGTTTGGTTGCAGGATTGGAAGCAACATTCACTAAACTAAACTAAATCAAACTAAACACTAAGATCACTAAAGTGATTTCCAAGTGAAAGACACATTCCAAAGGAGACTCTCGGCTGGGGAATAACTCTAGATCAAATCTGCCTGGGTGTCCATTCTGCTGCAAATCCAGGCCAACTAAACATAGTTACTGCACAGTTAAAAGGATGTTGACCCATGAAGAAGAAAAATGTATGTCAGAGATCCTCAGAACCTCCCCTCGACCTCTGTAATCTGTGCTGTCTTCATATAATCCCTCAAGAGAGCCTGCAGTGACTGGTCTAGAAGGGAGGGCTGTAAACTGCATTTGGGGAAGAAAGTACACACAAATCATTCAATCACTAGTTTAGTGGTCGGACAGGCCTCACTGAAACAGATGAAAATACTTTTAGGGGTGCTTGTGCACCCTAAATTTTTTTCTTTTTTCTTTTTTCTTTTTTTTTTCTTTTTTCTTTTTTCTTTTTTCATATCCTTACAATTCTGTGTTCTGAAAAGTTTCATTTTAACGATGAACACTTCACCTGGCTTTAAGTAAAAGACCAGGGTCTGGGCAGAAAAAGCTCTTCTGGCCTTTATAGGAACTAAGTTACTTAAAATGCAGTCGGTCCTAATTATGTCTTAATACAAGTCTTGAAGCAGCAACATGCTTTTTTCAAGAAGCTGGTATTGGGCAGCAAAGTGAAGCAAGTGTTTAGTGAATTGAGGTAAACACGTATTACATGACATTAGAATCAACTGCAAAGCGTGGAATAGAATGTTGGCTTTTAAAGCCCTCTGAATGCTGGTGGACTTCATAGGGCAGTGCTGTGAGCATTTCCATTAGTCATGGAGTAATTTGATGGAGCCCCAAGATCTTTAAATATTTGCACCTAATTTATGGTTTTCTCTCCTCTTCTCTTTATTTCTATCTCTGTTGGTCTCTGTATCTCTGTCTCTATCTCTGTATCAGTTGGGGTTCTTCAGAGAAACAGAACCAATAAGGAGGGGTTAAGTGTGGGTGCATGTGTGTGTATAAAGAGATTTACTTTAAGAAATTGGTTCAGTTGATTGTGGGGCTGACAAGTCCAGAATCTGGAGGGTAGGCTGCTATAGTTTTGAGGCAGAGTTTTTTTCTGTCCTGGGAAACCTTTGCTCTTAAGCCCTTCAACTGATGAGATGAAGCCCATCCATATTATTGAGGGCAGTCTCCTTCATTTAAAGTCAGCTGTTGGTAGAAACTAACCCTGTCTACAAAGTACCTTCACACCAACACCTAAGTTTGTGTTCGATTAAATGACTGACTACTACAGCCTTGCTAAGTTCATACACAAAATTAACCATCATAGTCTCTCATTCTTTTTCTCCTCACTGTGTTTCTCTCTTACACACACAACTGAGGTTACATCATTAGTGTTAATGAACTTCGGGTACATGAAAATCATAATGATTGCTACCAGTGATTGAGTACCTCTTACGCGTCGGGTGTTTTGTTGAGCACTTTATGTTTATGACCTCAGGTAATAAATACTTTTGACACTTACATGGATTGTATGGGATAATTTTCTTTTTATGGGTGAGGAAACTGAGGCTCGGAGAGCTGTTGGCTGTTCGGTAGTTGGGCTCGAGATTCAAACCCTGTTCTGTCTTCCCTTCTCGTGTCCCTTCTCCTGTATCCTCTTGTCTCCCTAATAGTTCCTCCCTTACTCTCGTCATTGCTCACTTTGCAGAGTTCTACTCAGTTGAAAAAGGTGACGTGTTCATAAGTTTTGTCACTAAGGCTTCCTTTTGAAATAGCCAGCTCAGGCTGCTGACTGAGCAACGTGGACTTGCAGATTAGAAGACAGAAGTGGGTGGCCATCACTGTGCTAAGCAGACGAGATAGCTTCTGAACCAGGCATGAGAAGTCGTGTGGAGGGTCACCCCTGGTGCCTTGTGGCCTCTTTTACGCACCGATGGATTGCTTCCTCGTCTGCTGCCAGGCCCTCAACGTGCTGGCACGCCCACAGACGGCTCAGTCACAGCGGATGGGGCAGGGCAGCTGCAGGTCTGGCGCGTGAGGCTTCGGGTGGTGCCTGCACCCAGATTTTCACCAGAAGGTCGGTGAGGCAGCTCTCTGTGGTCTCACTGGAGGAGCTGGCCTCATCTACAGAAACCAGTGCTAATAATATTCTTTCTCTTCTCAGTGGCTCCCAGGCCATAGTCTTACATTTTCCTTTCCTAGTTTTAGTCACTGCCAGCAACTTTTGCGAGGCTGCTGGCACTTTGAAATGGAGTTGGACAGACAGAGGTGAGAGCAGCCTGTGAGTTCCCTCCGTGGAGGCTGGCACCTCCCAGCACTCACTGGAGGCAGTGCCGACGGACGTTAAAAAATGCACGTGGTGGACGGGCTTGCTTGCTTGTTCCAAGGCCTAATTGGAGATCTAGGTTGGCAATTTCCTACAGCTTGGCAGGGAACGATTTGAATGTTTGTAGATGGCGCTTGCCTCACATCATGCCAACTTGAGTTCTGGCAAATTAGCTTCAGAGGGATTTGTCTTGACAAGTTGGAAAAGTTTCCCGACTTCAAATGACTATATGGATCTTTGAGGAGCTTTATAGCTAGCAGGTGAGGGCTGCTGTTTTCAAGGAAACAGACATGAATGTGTTCTTCTTTATTTGAATGGGTACACGTCTGCTGTCCAATGGGCAGGACAGAGGGAAGGAGCAGAGACAGAAGGAGCCATAGGTGCATTTGGCCAGGAGATAAAGCTCCTGCTTTTGCCGAGGAGCTGGCTTGTTGAGGCTGTTGACTGGTAACTTCTACTAGGTTCTTTTGTATCTATCTTTGAATTTTTAAAGGATCCTTGTGGTATTATCTTTCTTGAAATTTCTCTGCTGTCAGTTTTCATGAGTTTAGCCTCACCTGGTTGTCCTTGTACTGCTCTAACTACTTTGGGTAACTTTTATTGGCCTCTCATTCTTGGCTATCCCTTAAATGTTCATATTTTAAAATATGTTTTCTTTGACTGTGTCGTCACTTGTCATGTCTTCTTGGGCTTGCCTCCACTGCTTGGTTGTCATCCAGCTTCTATAGTAGTAATTCCAATGCACTGATACGTGGTCTCTGGAGTAGCAGATCAGCACTATCTAGGAACTTGTCTGAAATGGCTTGAACCAAACCTAAGACATTAGGTAGAAAGGAATGCATGTTTCACCTTTTGATACACATTGTCAGAGAGATGCTACTAACGTCTGATACATGATACGCGCGTAGTACTCTAAGACATAGTTGAAGTAGGTCAAATCTTGTTCCTAATGGATACATTTCTCTTGCCCTTAGGAAATGAAGTATCATATAATAGACACAGTATTATCATTAGTCAAATAAGTGAGATAGACTCCTCTTGTGTTCTTTACTTAATCCATGCACTGGAAAATGAGGTAAACCTCAGGGAAGTATGGGAAATTGTGTTCTTTCTCTTTTAGCTTGTTTAGAAGCAAGGAACCAAGACTTTCTGTAATTGCCTTAAGATTTTTTTTTCAATATAGTAAAAAAAAAAAAAACCACTTAAGGTGGGAACCTTATTTCAGCAGAGCCTCATGTGAAGTGTAACCAAGACAGTGATACTATCGTTGTCTTGTGGCTCGGTCCTGGTCAGTCGTTAGGTTTCTGTCCACATTCATTCATATTCTCTCTCTCTCTTCCTCCCCTCTCCCGCCCTGTCTCTCTCTGTCTGTGTCTCAGACACACGCCAGCACACACCAGTATTCACTCACCTTCCTTTCTTTTTCATCCAGCTGCCTCTCCCTTGGCCTTCTGTCCTTTTGACTCCCTCCTAGATTTAGCTCATGTTATTAGTCATTCTGTGACCCTCATAAACCTTATATATTCTTCTGTCTTTTATCCCATTGCTGTTACCGGAGTAGTTTCGTAATTCGAATTTCTTCAAGTCCTGATGAAACAGAACCTGTCCACTAGAGGGCAGGTTCAGTGACCTTGCAGATTGCTTTAGAAAATGCTGTGCCTGGAACAGACCCTACTGTCTGTCTCTGAAGAGAGGACTTTCATGCTTTCTGAAATCATCCCATGTTTGGGTATTAAATGAAACTTCTGCTCTAGCACGCCGTCTCTGATGGCTGGTTCACTTCACATTAAATGATTGTATCCACAGTCGTGTTCATCTTTACTCCCTTTTTCTGCCATCATTGCTGTGAATGCACAGATGCCCCTATCCTCTGTTCACCAGAGCTTACTCTCTCTGTGCTCGCTTGTTTCTCCTTATTCCTCAGCCCTCATCACATCTATCTCTCTAGTATTTTTCTTTCTCCTTTCCATTATTTAATGTTCCTGCCACATTGATTCTTGCCTAGATATATTAAAAAAAAAATCTTCTAATTACATTTTGTGTGTCAGAATAATTTACTTTTGCTTTAATTCAACATACGTATTCTTAGGTCCCCATCCCCACCATTGTCTGGGGATTGAGTACAGACTCCTCTGCTTGACATTTAAGATCTTTGGTAATATGTCCACCATTCCCTTTCTCAGTTCTGTTATTCCCAACAGCAAATAGCTAAATAGGACTAAGGAGCATTCCCCTTACAAGCCTCTTTTTTTCCCTAGCCATTGGCCTGTTAATCCTTTCAGAATGCCATTTAACTGTAACAGTAGAGGATAGTGATAGGGGTCCAAACTCTGGAGCTAGACTAACCCGGTTGAACTGTTAACTCAGCTGTGTAACCTTGGACATGAGCTGGTCTAGCTTTCTGTGCCTCATTTTCCTCATCTGTAAATCTGCCTACTATAAAGTGATTGTCTCATTAATTGTTTACCTAAGTAAAGGTTAACAAATATAAAACACTTCAACATTTCCTGGCACAGGGTAGGCACTCAGTTTTCTCTATGCATACTTTTTGTCATATTCTCAAGTAGATGTCTGCCTGTCTCTCTCTCTGCAAAGTGGTATTTTCTCTCTCTTTTTTCTTCTAATTTTTTTTTTTTTTTTACGTTTATTTATTTTTGGGAGACAGAGAACGAGCCAGGGAAGGGCAGAGAGAGAAGGAGACACAGAATCTGATGCAGGCTCCAGGCTCTGAGCTGTCAGCACAGGGCCTGATGCAGGGCTCGAACCCACGAACCATGAGATACCTGAGCTGAAGTCGGATGCTCAATCAGCTGAGCCACCCAGGCACCGCTGTCTCTTTTTCCCAAGTATAGTTACCATGACCTATTTCCCCTTTTCAGGATATTTGTAGACTTGAGCTGCCTATTATTTTTTGAGCTCCTTATGTGTAGAGATTGTGTTTTATTCAAATTTGTATCATGGCACATTGGTAAGAGCTCAATAAATACTTGTTGAATTGGATTATATCAAAAAGATGCTTCAGCTGAAATACTATAGTAACTTCCATCTGCTTTATGAATGCCAATATTCTGAGAAAGTAGTGTAATTCTAAACATGAGGCTTTAAGCCTTAAAAATAAAATGATTTTTTTTTTTTTTTTGTCATTGTCATACCGGTGTTCTCACACTCAAGTATGCTATAGTGATTAACAATTCAGAATTAAAATAATCAGACATGAATCTGAATCAGAGATTGCAAACTGCCTTTGTCTGGAACCAGAAGTCTAGTTAAGTTTCCAGTAAAACTTAATTTACAAAAGCAGGTGGACTGTATGTAACTTGCCAGCCCCTCACCTGTGTCATCACTGTGCACACCGCTCATTGTTTTGGAACGCTTTGGGCTGCATTCGTCTGTTTGTTTCCCCATCGGGTATAAGAACACCTTTTCCAGAAGACCTCAGCAGACTACCCGTGGTTTGTGGCCCCAAGCTAAATTATAGTCTCATACTTAAACCACTCTCTGACAGTGCAGTGGAGCCACTGTGATTGTCCCAGACACATTAGGCCTCGTGTGTTTGGGGATGGGTTCTGCCTGACTGCATTGTGTGGCCATGTTGATGAAGGTGTGTGCTTTTGAAGTAAGAACCATTGAATAGTACATTGCGTGTCACCTCCTCTTACACTGTCACAGTAAAGACTCTTAACAAGTGTGAGGTTACTTTGTTAATATCCACATTTGTTTTAAATTATTATTCTTACAAATGGATGTGTATTAAGGAATATAGTGACTTTGGATGAGCAAACCTGATTTCCATTGTGAAGCTTACAGCTTTCCTTATGCCTTTGAGGCTGCTCATTTTGGTACCCACAGATAGGCAAAATAGGGACAGTCGCTGTCTTCCCACGTGACATAGTTTCCCATGTACCCTTCTCCTACCTTAGAAGAGGAGACCAATCACTGAGAAGTAAATAAGGCCTAGCGCCTCTCATGCTTGACAAGGGCAATGGGATGGGCCTCCTAGTATTTGTCAAAAACTGTGCATTTGACCTCTTTGCTGCCCAGCTTGTTATGCCAAGAACTCTAGTATATAATGTTGAAATGTTTTGAGTTTCTAAATTAGACTTGGATCCTTTTGGTCTCCCTTTAGAATGTTTCGACAGTCCTTTGGTTATGATAGCGGGACCTCTCAGGGGTCTTGGACTGAGCCGATTGTCCTAGGCCTGTCTGGTAGAAAGGGATCCCGGTACTGCCTGTCTGAGACTACATTGTTGTCCTGGGTTGTCTGAGACTGTGATACAAATGGCCTTATTGTTTTTCTGCCTGGCTTTGCTGCAGTGTAAAACTATCCTGTAACGACTACAAAATGCCTTTCTTTTACTTGCTGAAAGATTTTAAGACAGAAAGAAAGAAAGGGAGAGAGGACTGTGAGGGAAAAGAAACCATTAACATGACATGCTTCCTGTCCTTGTCCAGCCACAGTCTCACCTGGGATGACTGTCTTCCCGTTGGCGGATTGCGAGGGCATTTGAGAAGGCCTTCCCCCTGGCCATATCTCAGTTTACACTCTATAAAATTGGATTAGACAATGTTAATTCAATTAATGACTGTACTGAAAGCTTGTCTTCATGTGCAGTGAAAACAGTAGGGCAGCCTCTAATAATCTATGGATTTAATGACTGCAACTTTGAAGAGGGTTAAGCTAAAGTGAAGTTCAGAATGGCTTGTTAACTGGGTCTATTAGCTGTTGACCTTCCCTTTCAGCATAATAGTGGCAGTCAGACTGAAGAGAGCGCTGGCGTCCTGATTAACATTTATCTAAAGATAGGCTGCTGCCTGTTCCACAGTAAATTAGTTCAATCAGCCATAAAGAGCTTGAGCAACATTTTCTGCTTTATAAGAAGAATTAGATGTTAGAACAGTTCATCTGGCATAGTGCATTGAAGATGGATTGAGCCCCTGAACGTGCTCATTTGAGGAAGGCGCTTTGAGGATATTGAGTAATTGAACAGATTTTCCCACAAGATTGATCAGGGGCCCTGGATTCCCTGTACAGGAGGAATGCCCTAATTTTTGCCTTCTAACAAGAGCACCACATCTGCTCCCATTTCTGTGTATTCATTTGGTGAAACTGAAAACCCATTTCTTCGGCACGTACTATGCACTGTGTATCCCTTCAGAAATGAAGGGAGCAGAGTCTGCTGCTCACAGAGAATCTGTGATTTGAGGGAGAAGAAGAAAGCTAAGACTTCAAAAGCATCACCCCCATTCCTACCAAAGTAGGATAACTGGAGAGGAGGAATTGGGTAATGATAGCTGCCACTTTCTGTATAGAGATCCTCTTACAAAGAAAAGCATATTTTCCCAAAGAAACAGTAAGGTGGTTGGCGTGGGCCGTGGGGGGGGGGGGAGTGGGGGGGTGGGTAGCACTTCTGCCAAAGGCCTTGGCATCAACTAAGCTCTTCTCATAGTGGGTCATAAAAGCAAAGAGGTAAAAATTATAAACCTTTCTAATCATTTATAATCTTAAATTATGATCCAGGTTCTTAAAAAAAGGCATAAATGTACTGTACAATTGATTTTTATGAGGTGCCCCAATGTACTATAAAGTATACGTAGAGCATATAAAATTCTAACTCTGCTGTATCATAAATTTGACCTCACTGAAATGAATGGGCTCACTATATGGCAAACACTAATGAAACATTTAATTAACAGTCCCTCCACTTGTCTTTTAAGAATTTGGAAGGGCTTTCTGGGGACTGTTTTGGTGACTGAGGTTTTCACAAAACAAAACAGTAAGACCTTTGCATGAAAACTAGTATTTTTTCTTTCAGTAAGTGTTTCTTAAAATTTTTTTTTTTTTCAACTTTTATTTATTTTTGGGACAGAGAGAGACAGAGCATGAACGGGGGAGGGGCAGAGAGAGAGGGAGACACAGAATCGGAAACAGGCTCCAGGCTCTGAGCCATCAGCCCAGAGCCCGACGCGGGGCTCGAACTCACGGACCGCGAGATCGTGACCTGGCTGAAGTCGGACGCTTAACCGACTGCGCCACCCAGGCGCCCCTCAGTAAGTGTTTCAATAGAGACATTTACTTTAATTATCCTGGTGAACCTGAATCTGCATTTTGTAGCCAAACCTGTGATTGTCCTTTTAACAAAAAGCTATTGATAGAGTTAAATATGTGATGGCCTTGTTAAGGCTTCCTGTTGACCCTTCTGGGCACTGTGCACACACTCGTCACACGTGTCCTTGCAGTTCCCGTGCACCAAAGCCATGGGGTACTTTGTGAGGGACAGAGGGCCAGTGTTGGAATCTTGCTTGTGAGCAGGTGCTGAGGCTCTGGGCTTCAGGTCCTTTGAAGGACCACGTAACAGACTCTCCTGTCTAGCCATCCGTGTCGTGACTCTTGGGTTACTTTACTGTCCACTCTAGGAAAAGTCGTCAGGTGGACACAGCTGAATGAGCAGATGAAGGCAGCTTAAAAAGCAAAACACAAAAAAGCTGAAAACAGTATGCTGGGGGAAAAAAGCCAGTCACAAAAGACCACATGTTGTAGGATTTCATTTGTATGAAACGTCCAGAAGAGGCAAATCCATAGAGGTGGAAGGTAGACTAGTGGTCACCAGGGCTTCAGGAGATGGTAGGGGGCTTGGAGGGAGTAACTGTTAGTGGGGACAGGGTTTTGTTTATTTGTTTGTTTGTTTATTTCTTTTCTTGTGATGAAAATGTTCTGAAATCAGGTTGTAATAATGGTTGCACAAGTATCTGAATATGCTAAAAAGCACTGAGTTGTGCCCCTTAAGTGAATGAATTGCATGCAGATTATGTCTCAGTAAAGGTATTATTTAAAAAATAGACACTAAATTTCATTTAGTTAAATAGTTCGGACCAAAAGAGAAAAGGTTTTAAGCAGTGAACATCCCTAGTCATGTGTGCATGTGTATGTCTGTGTAACTATATAACGTGTGTGACTCACATACGGGCCCAGTTGTGCTATAGTTACAGTGTGTGCACTAACTGTAGAGAAAGAGGAAGGAAGGACCTTGTAAATGAGAGAATGCCATGCATGGGGGACCAGTGGGAGCAAGGTCTGTGTGGCTGTAGGGTGCCAAATGTGGTTGGAGCTGTGAGTACCTGGAGATTTGGCAAATATCCAGTATTGGTAGAGAGAAGGATAGCCCAAGGTGAGAGAGTTTGAGGAAGCAGGGAATATTATAGAGGGAATATGAATTCTTTTAGCTGTGATTAAAAATCCGATGTGTGCAAAGTGCAAAATGGAAAAAAATGAAAGCAAAACAAAAACAATCCTTTAGATTACATGTGGAAGAGGTTATCGGTGTCTTAGGGCCATCATGATGGAGAACAGAGGCACGTTACAAAAGACAAATGTAGAATATCTTTCAACTGTTTGATGCTTACTTAGTGCCTTTCTGAACATCCACTGCTGTATGAGATGTAACATTCCTGGAGAGGCACTAGGTGAGGGATTGGGAAAGCTGGTTTATGATGCTAACTCTGTCTCTTAATGTGTTACACTATGCAAGTTATTATTTTTGTGAACCTTTATTTCTCCCTTCCTTTGTCTTCTTACCGGGAGAGGATTGCACAAGAATCAAATGAGATAACGTATACCTATTGCATTGGACTTAATAGGAATGTAACAAACAAGTGTGGAATGGAGGAAGGAATCAAGAAAAGAAAATGCTTAGTAAATTGTAGAATGAGAAGCAAGAGCATGGACTTGACTGCCTTATTCTTCTGGCCAAGTTTGTGAAGGTTCTGAGAGCAGTAAGAATTATTACACAGTACCATTGATGTTCATGGATATTATTGGCGTATCTGGAGCCCGGTACCTGGTGACAGTTTTGGCAGTGTTAACAACTGGCAGGATTGCCAATAGAAATCAAGCTCATGGATGGATGGATTTGCCTCCTTGTTATGACCAAACTCTCTGCTCACATTGTCAGCATGAACAAATACTGGTTGTCACTCCTGTCCTGAGTATAAGAGCCATACTCGGAACAATTCTGCTTTTGATGAAGCGTTGGATACATTGGCATTAGGTTTGAAGCGTTGTCTCGGTAGAGCGAACTGCTGTTATCTGTGGCACTGACCAGTCCTCTCCTCGGTGGAAAACAGGAAAACGGAACATGAGAATCTCAATACCTATTTTGTGCCACCCACTAAAAAATTGGAAACCCATGTAGAACGCTTTTGAGGATGGGGGCTGGAGGCCTCCTGTGAGGCTTTCCGCTGCGTGTGCAGGCTGTGTGTCATCCAGGTCCCTCAAGGGTTGGGTCCGATGAGGCAAGTGACTTACCTAAGCTTCCGTTTCCTCATCTGTGGGTGGAGGAAGTGGTGGCCTTGGCCCTGTGGTTGTGGGGGGTTTGGGAACACATAACAATGATTGAACAGAATGCACTGCTTTTTGGGGGGCTCTTGGGTCAGTGGGGCCTGAAAGGGAGAAATGGAGACTCTGAAGCATTGATGTTTGTGTTTGTCTGTCTTGGTTTTATCTAGACTCGCTTTATTGTATCTTTTTGAGGAGTTTTAAGACCATTATGACTTCTGTTCCCAAAAGTTATATGGACTCTTGTATAAACAGCACGAAATTAGGCGTAAGAAACTTGGATTTTGGTATTAGCACTGGGACCTGAATTCACTGAGGTCCCCTCTCGTCATGAACAGAGGAACTTGTCCTTGATTCCTTCCATTTCCAAGATTATATGACCAGACAGTATTCATTACAGTTTCTTCTTGTTCTTCCTCATTTCCTCTTAACACATTCCTGTCTTTCATCTCTGACCTTCCTTCACCCATCTCCTGTAATTCTTCTTCATGCATCTGAAAAGCTGTCATAGTGTGCGTAGTATGAGGCGGGCCGTTTGTTAGGAGATGGCTGTACGCTGCCGGAAAATATCAACGTGGTTCCTGTACTACTGTAGTGGGCACTTTAGTGGGGGAAGCACAGATAACACAAATGAGTTACAAAATATGAGTGCTATTACAGAAAAGGAGAGACTTCTGTGGGTGCAGAGGCAGGGGTACCTGACCCAGTTTAAGTGATTTTTTCAAAACAAATTTCCAAGTGCTAGAGGCCCCAGCTTGGGGTGGTTTGAGAAAAACAGTGGTATGACGGATGGGGAAAGGCCCAAGGCAGGAACAGAATAAGCCACTTACCAGGACCTGGAAGGGCAGAGTGACTAGGGGTGCAGGGAGTTGGAGTAAAGGTGAAACTAATAAAAGTGAGACTGATAGGAAGGCATGCCAAATTTGGGGCCAGTGTCAAGATTCTGCATTTCCATTTTAGTGCAGTGGAAAGCCTGTGATGAATTTTCAGTAATAACAAGATGGGACTCTTACTTTAACTTGGCTGGAACAATTAAAAGCTTCTTTAAAAAAAAAAAAAAAGTGTTGATTTTACATTAATCCAAACTCAAGACAAAATAGTATGTATGCTGTGCCTAAAGTGAATACGATTTTAGGCTGGCAGAGGCTATCCTGTGGTCCAAGTTGGCACATTAATACTGTGCTTACAACAGGGAAGTCTTGGTTTTTGAGAGTTTTCTGCTATATTTTCCTCCTCTTTTTGCTGCACTCTGACCCCCGCCATCTCTTCTCTCTGCTTTGGCTCACCTCTTCTCAGCGATATATTGGTTCCTAAAATGCGCAAGAACAACAGTAATAGCTGTAGGTAGACTTTCAGAGAGGGGATGTGCCTTTGGCCTGTGGGTCTGTGAATCCAGAGGGCCGGGGATTGCAGATGGCTTGCAGAGAGGGAGCCGGCTGTGGTATTAGGGAGGAATGCCTCTTCCAGCAAAAATTCCACATCCAGTCAGCAAAACTGATGTCACTGGTGCCAGTAGGTATAGACTCTGACTGAGCTGACATAAATCAGAACATTGCTGATAATTCTTGTTTAGATCATTTAATCACACTTACCAAGTGTGTTCTTTCTAGGTGACACTTAGGTTGACAGTTGGTGGGGTTGCAGGGGGACAAAGGATATAAAAGGCAGACAGGCCATTTCCCTGTAAGACCTTAACCTAACTGGGCAAAATGACCTTTGGAAGGTTGTCCTGGTAAATATTTAACAGGATTTTTAAAAATCACGTTCAAAATCATTGTGAAGACCTCATAGAATCTGCCTTAGAACATTGCTTTTCAGGGCACCTTGGTGGCTCAGTCAGTTAAGCGTCCGACTCTTGATTTCAACTTAGGTCATGATTTCACAGTTCTTGAGTTTGAGCCCTGCGTCTGCCTCTGTACTGACAGTGCAGAGCCTGCTTGGGATTCTCTGTCTCCTTCTCTCTCTGCCCCTCTCCCCGCCTCTCTCAAAATAAATAAACTTAAAAAAAAAAAAAAAAAAAAAGAACATTGTTTTTCAGAGTGTGGTCATGAACTTTTGTTACCTGTTTTTGTTTGTTTGTTTTTTGGGTTTTTTTTTTTTTTTTTTTTTTTTTTTTTGGCAAGTTTGACTTGGTGATGGAAGCAGTGTGCTGTTTTAGGGCCTGGGATCAAGAAGGGAGGTTGTGTCTAGACTCTTTGACTCTGACCAGAGGTAGTGAAAGGAAGATGGACCAGAAGTCCAGGTCATCCTAGGACCTGAGGTTGCTGCGGCAGAGTGGCACACATGGTTAAAACCCAGGAGCTATCCATTTATGGAATAAGTAAATTAGAGATGTCATGTGCAGCACGATCACTGTGGAGAATGCTTCTCCATGATATACAGGAAAGCTGTTAAGAGAGAAAATCCTCCGCATTCACATCGCAAGGAGACATCTTTTTTCCTTCTTTCTTCATACTGTATTGATAGGAGATGATGGATGTTAGCCGAACTTAGTGGGACAATCACTTCACGATGTATGCAAATCAAAACATCACGCCGTATACCTCACACTTACTTGTACGGTGATGTATGTCAATTATTTCTCAGTAAAACTTGGGGGAAAAAACAAACAACAACAACAAAAAGAAACAAAAACTCCAGAACTAGCATAAGCACCACGCAGTCTTTTGGAGCACCGTCTGTGGCCTCCCGAGTAGGTCCTCCTGCCACAGCTCTTGCCCCAAGTGGTAAGATGGTTGGCAGAGAGGACTCACAGATGCCCTTTCCCTTCCCCTCATCTTGAGTAGCGGCCGGACCAAAGGGGTAGAAAAGAAAGTGACTGTTGGAGATGAAGCAAGGGCAGCCTGTGTGAAGGTAGGGCGGGAAGATGATGCCCTCAGCTCTACCTGATATGTCAGAACATACTGTTTTCCCTTCAGAGCTCGCAAGGACCACCAGGCTCGCCACAACCTCAGCCCTTGAGCTACCAGCATTCCACCATTGTTACCTTCCTTCTCTGGCCAACCGTTCCTTTACAGATTGTCAACTGGAGGCTCGAGACTTTTCTTTTACCCAAATTGGGAACATCTGGAGGCAGAGGCATTTTGATGTCATGGCTGAAAACAGGCATCGAGTTAGACAGTGTGGGTCTGAACTCTGCTTTACCACTTCCTGGCCATGTCTCCACTTTCTCATCTGTTAAATGAAGATAACAGTGTTCACTTCTTGGTGTTATTATAGAATTAAATAATATATTGCCTATAAAACCTTGAGAACAAAGCCTGGCAGATATTAAGCACCTAATAAACGTTAGCTCTTAAAAATATATAGAGTAAGACTTTTGCTTTCAAGAACTTAATCTATAAACATCCTTTAATGCTTTCCCCCACTTTTACACCTTGATTTCATTTGAACTAGAGCCAAGTTGAAGAGCAGTGAGAGATGGAACTGAGAAAGCGGAGCTGAGACAGTTGATAGAGAGCTTCTTTAGGAAGGTTGTATCCTGAACAATGCTCCCTGAAGGAACTGGTTCTGACAGGTGGGTGTGGAATGGCTGCTGATGCAGAGAGTGGAGATGTCATTGATAAACCAGGAGGCTCTTGTAGTAATCAGGGGAGTTACCTGTGGCATAGCGTCCCTTCAACCGGAAACCAGGTGCTACCATGTAGCTGCCCTCTTGAACCCATCCTTTCAGCATTTCAATGTTTACAAATGATGGAGTAATGAGAATATATCTTATTTCCCTATAACTTTTTGGTTTCCAAAGAGAGAACTTCGAAACTCTGATGCACACATCCACAAGAGTTGCTGCCCACGTATTTCCAAAAATGGATCTCCTGAGTCAGGCGTAAGTGGTCATATGCAGAGAAAATAGAACCCATGATTTATGCCTATGCCCTCTCTTACCAGACACTGTTACCTAATTGTGCACATCCAGTCAAGCTTTTATTTTTAGTTGGTTCTTTTCATTATATTGATTAAGTGGTGAAGAACGAAACATCTCACTTCTGGGAGACAGTTGCATGGGTGCATGTTGACAATAAAAAGTTTGCCACCGCTTGGATATAAATGGCTTTGCTTTAGAAGTCACATGGTATAGAGCTGAAGCCATAGGCTTTGCTGTCAGATGGACCCAGTCCATTCACGCTTTGCTTCTTAATAGCTGTGTGACCCTGGGAAGGTTATATTACTTCTCTGAGCCTTGGGTTTCTTATTTATTTCTTACTTCTTACATGCCTTGTAAGATTATTATAAAAATTGGTAATAATATATGGGAAGTCCCCCAGCACAGCGCCTGGCACCTTGTAAGCACTTCACCACTGTTACTTTAGTGCCATCATTATTTACATCACCTTTATTTAACTTGGTTCTAGTAGAACTTAATTACAGAGAGAATCCATATTCCAAAAGTAAGTACTGAAATGATTTTTAAAAATTCACGACAGTGAAAATGCTTTAGATTAAGAGCTTCTGATTGTGGCTTCATTTTAATGATTAATTTTTAATAGTTAAATTATTTAGAGAGATTTTTCCCCGTCCCTACATATTTCGTATAAACATCTTCAGATTAATTTATTGTGCATTGTCCATGTGCATGATGTGAGAGAAGAGTCGATTATTTGAGGTATTGATTTGACTAATTCAATATAATAATTTACTAATTTCCATTTAGTGCGTGGTAAGTCCCAAATGAAGTCTTGTTGGACACAGAGAAACATCCAGACGTCATTCCTTCTCCTGAGGAACTCACAGAACTTACTTGAATTTGGGGGTGGGGGCAGCATGTGATAGGGGTTTGCAGAGGAACAGACATCCAAACAGCATCTCTCCTGCTAAAGAATTCATAATAGAATTCATTTAAAATATTTTTTGATGGAGGGAAGGTAGTTTGCCTTGTGTTTTCCCATTTCTTTCCTTAATGTCTTTATGAAGACCTTTTGAAATCTAACCTTACGTTTAAAAATATAAAAGAGGGAAAAATATATTTAAAGCAGGAATTGGGGAGGGGTTTTCTTTTTAGGTTTTCAGCATTTAAAATTTCTTATACATGTTAAATATATTGGTGCTCCAAGCATGAGCTTTTAAGAAATTCCTCACAAAAGCAAGAGGCTTTAGGAGGAAATAACATATATGGTCAAAGCAGCTTTGAACGTTGTATCTTTTGGAGCAGTTGGGAACTTTGTGTATTAAAAGTAGTCTTACTTGATCCAAGTGAATTGGAAACTCACAGCCACACAAAAACCCGCATACTTCTCTTTATTGTGTCTTTATTCTTAATTATCAAAACTTCGAAGCAACCAAGGTGTTCTTCAGTAGATGAATGGATAAGTAAACTGTGGTATATCCAGACAATGGAATATTATTCAGTATTTAAAAAGAGAGAGAGAGAGAGAGAAGAAAAAGAAAGAAAAAAAAAAAGCTATCAAGCCATGAAAACACTTGGAGGAACCTGGCACGCATATTACTAAATGAAAGAAGCCAATCTGAGAGAAACTGTACACACTACCTGATTCCAACCATGTGACATTCTGGAAAGCCTGATCTTTTGGAGATCAATACAAAGAGACAATGAAAAAGAGTAGTGGTTGCCAGAGGTTGGACGGTGAGAAGGATGAATAGAGGATTTTTTTAGGTCAGTGAAATGATTTTTTACAATACTACAATGGTAGCTACATGTCACTGTACATGTGTCAAAACCTAAAGAATGTGTAACGCTAAATACGAACCTTGATGTCAGTTAAGGGTTTAGGGTGATAATGACGTGTCAGTGCAGGTTCATCTATTCTAATAAATGTTCTACCCTGGTGCGGGGTGTCCAGTGGGGGGAAGTTGTGTGTCGGGGGAAATGGGAGATGGGTAGTTTGAACTCAGTCTGCTGCAGAAGTTAAAACCACTCTAAAAGTAAGTTTATTAATTAAAAAAAAAAAAAAAGTCTTACTGCTTTGGAGCTCAAGTAAGCCATGTAAAGACGGTGCTTGGTTAATATACTTTCACTGTAGGTGTTGTTTGCTTTCCTCAAGTATGGTATATGATGTTTAAAACATGGATATTTAAGTAACATCTCTGTTACAAAGGAAGCACGTGTTTTAAAAGGAGGTTTGCCTGGACTCTTAGGGCGCCCTGGCTTGGGAGTAGAGCTAGATTCTAATTCTTTATGCCGCCTGGAGTTTTGTGACCTTCGGACCATCCTAGAACTTCTGTGGCTAAATTCTCTAGAGGAATGCTCAGGAGAGGGATGTAGCATGCTTTTTTCCATAATCAGCCTTGTTGGGCTGGATGGGCCTGGTGGAACGGGCATTTTTTGATGGAGGTGGAAAGACTCCAGGCAGCTTCCCGTCACCCTGGGTACCACTTCTGGGCACTGGACCAGTTGCTTTCACAGCTGCTAAGTGTGTGTGTCTGGAGGTAGAAGTGCACAAGATGAGATGATCTCAGCGGCTTTTTCCACCTCTACAATGATTTCATTCAGTAGGTATCTATAATAAGTTGATTTTAAACACTGTGCATGTAGCATTTTTGATTAGCTTTTCTGTTTTCTAAAGTGAGTAACCTGTGTGTTAGTATAAAGTGATCACTGAGAAGGTAGGATAATTTCTCACCGGCCCCCACCCCCCAGCTTTATAAGGAATGGAATAATATAAATTAGTCTCCTCTAATGATAAAACTGCAACAATTTTCGGGCAAAAGAAAAACAGGTTAGTAGCACCATCTACAGGCTACTGAAGAGGAAAACTTTCTGTGTGTCTCTTAAATGCAAAGGATTTGTGGAAAGGGGGATTTAAAAAGTCTTATACTCCCTCTTTTAATTGTGTTATTTGTAAAATTTACTAATTTAAGTACTTTTTTTTCTTCTTCCCCACTCATACAATCATTTCTCAGTATGTCCCCGTGTAGGCCGAAGCAGGAGAATATTGGCATGTCTAGCTGTGTGTTTTCATTACGATCCCTGTTTTGTCCCCGTGCTTACATATACTTCTCTCTCCCTCCCTCCCTCCCTCCCTCCCTCCCTTTCTCTCCCTCCCTCCCTCCCTTTCTCTCCCTCCCTCCCTCCCTCCAGTAATGATAAAATGATAATGGTAATGCTCTATGAATGTCATAGGGATTCCAGCAGGTTCATTCATAATAGTTCACATTATAAGACCTGAGGCATACAGCCTGCCAGCCAGGGACGTTTGACTTTAGCTCGTCTGTACACTCAAGGGATTTATGACATCAGTTACTTCCATTCAGGAGGAAGAATAAATGAAGTGTTTGGGGGTTGTTTGTATTTTCACATATGTGTCAGTGTTTGACCCCTGCCCCTTAAAAATTTTTTAAAAATGAAGTTGAGGTAATACCTCTTTGGTTCAAAATGGCTTGAGTCTTTTCTGTTCCCAAGATTCTGTGATTCTGTGATTCTGTGATCAGAAAAAGTTTTGGTGACATGTGTTACTATTTTATTATACTGGCATCTGTGAAACTTGGTCTTTGAACCCGGCCATAAGTAGAAGTAGTATTTTCTTTCTCAAATCGTCCAGTTTGTCTTAGTTTTTCGTTGTTATTTGTTTTGTTTTCCCATTGGTAAACTAGTTATCATCATTTTTGGCAACCTAGGAAATTTTATTGGCTTCTTTGAATGACTGTGTTATAAAGTATTTATGGTATTAGCAGACTTGCAATTTTCTGTTAGAAATAGCCTATTAAAATTAATAATTGGCCTCCTTGTAAATTGTTGGTGGAATTACTGTTTCATTATACTGTGTTTGTTACTGGCAACTGGTTAGGCGTTTCTGGAATGCACAGAGAATAGGCATTCAATGAAGCATTAAAAACTGCAAGAAGCCACCCTCTCCAAGACAAAAAAAAAAAAAAAAAAAAATAAGAGAGAGAGAGAGAAGGAAAGGAAGAAAGGAAGAAAGAAACCAAAAGATTGGGCATAAATTATAAAGATGACAAAAATATTGCTTGAATGATGTTCTTTCTTGTAGGAAAAGAGGAATAGAGGAGATGCATATTGAATAGTGAGTATGCTAAACTGAGGAGAAATTCAAAGGGTAAAAATATCAATGAGATTCTTAAGGTATCTGTTGAAATAGATGAAGCAGATCCCATCAAAACTGGTGCCAGGAGTGATAATGGTTTTCAAGTATATATGTCTCAATTACTGGTGGTTTAGGTTGATGGAAAACTTAGTCATGTTTCCATTTTTTAAAAAACCTCATTATTTCCAATGTGTAAAAAAATAATTGTGCATGAAACACTGGGGCCTTTCTCTGCAAAAAGTAAAGCATTAATTCCAGTACAAGTAGAGATTTAAAATGAGATGCCGCCTTTTAGTTCTAGTTCATATTTTTCCCTGTTTTTCTCGCACCAGATGGCACTGTTTAGTTCTGTTTCACAGTCTTGTTCTGGAAGTTTCTTTGGGAGAATCTGTTTTAGCCCAGGCTTACCAGTGACACCTCTGTGTTATGCTTGAAGGCTTTAGGGATACTTGTAAAAGGCCATTGACTCAGAAATGAAGCTGTTTATTTGGGGTCTCATGGTTCCTTTCCAGCTGCACGTTCACTGTGAGGTGAGCCTAATAAACCAGCTGATAGAAAACCTAGATGTTCAGCTGACATCTTGCTTGGACATCCGTTCCAGCAATGTGATGTTCAGCATTTTCACAGGCCAGTCTAATCATCTGATGCATTTGGAATGCTTTTTTATGTAAAAGCGGAGCTACAATTATAAGGACACACTTATTTTACAAAAATCTTATGGAGTTTAAAATGCTTCATGATAGTCCATTGAATCTTAGGTTCATCAAATTAAATTAAGAAAACAAAATTTGAAGAACTTTCCCTTACTTGTCTTTTTGTTTCCAAGACCAGCTCAGAAATAAATGATCAGAGACCTCGAATGTCATTACATATGAATGAGGCAGGTTCATGGCCCGGCCCACATCCTCGCTGCTGATAAAAATAAAACATCTTTTTTGAAAGGTGGAATTAGCTTTATCTAATACAAATGCCAGGATCATACATTGTAAGGCTTATCTCCCTGTGAAGCTTGCTTTCTTCCTTTCCTTCACCTTCCCCTTCCCCTTCCTTCAGAAACACTGAACATAATTAGAGTACACCTTTCATCAAGGCTGGCTTTCCATTTACCGTTGTCTTGTGTGAAGAACGGGGTGGAGGGAAGCAGTAATAAACGGATAGGGCACTTCACTGAAGTAGCTGTCAGGAAAGGCGCAGGGACTCCAGCAGTAAGAGGCTAAGGCAGTTCCCTACACATAGTCAGGGACTGAAGTCAGGTCTTCCGTGGGGGTGGGAAGTGGGGGAGTAGAAGAGTGCTTGGGACAAGAATCCTCTTTTTGTTCACTACCTCCTCGAATTAATCTAGTCAAGCCAGTTTCCTAAATGGAGCTTTGCCTAGTATCATTGGGGGCCTCCAGATACTTAAGCCTGCATTTACCAGTCTGCTTTTATTTTAATAGTTTCTTCTCTGTGTGTAAGGGGCAGTCGTGTTATTCTCAGCCAGCATGTTGTGCTGGAATTTGGATAAGTTCTGTCTCATTGTTTTATTTGCAAATTGCGAAGCTCCTTTAAACCTGCAGTCTTCTGAACACTTCTGGTTTGGTAGCAACCGCTCTGCCCCTTGCATTTTACTGCTCCTGGTGGTGACTCAGATGGGAACTTGAGGGTGGAGGTGGAGAGCCCTCTGGAGACTGGGGCAGTGAAGGCACAAATGAAATGTCATTATTTCCTGTCTTTAAAACGAGAAGGATTAATCTGGTGTCGTTCGCTGCCCCCACACCACTGACAGGAAAGCCCAGCGGCTACCAGCAAAACCCTCCTCTGCTGCTGGAGAGGGCAGTGGGCGGGTTTGCCGGTTCCCAGGCACAGGTCCTCTGTGGAAGCAAGCACAAGACGGGCCGCTCCTATAAATCAAGCCCTGGATTTTATTAGAGTGTTTATGTAACCTCAGTTTATGTGCTATAATTCTTTGCTGTGTAGCCTAGAGTAATTCCCAAAGAGGATGTTTGTTCTTTTTCCTTGTAAATTTTCTAGCACAGGCTTTTGTTTTGACATTCTCCCTCCCTCCACCCTCCACCTTCTTGGGGGGGGGGGGTAGGGGAGGGTAGGAGGGGTGTCGCTAACAGTTGATTGCTTCTTACTGAGTAAATTGAATAATACAGCAAAGGTTACATTCTATTTTTACTAGATATTATCCCTACTCTTAAGTGGGGGGAAGAAAAACAACCTTGGCTCAAATTAATTTTTCACATTTTCAAGATTATGGGGTGGTAGGGTTAACATGTACTTAATTGTCGAGGAAATGAAACATAACTGGTAAAAAATAGCCTTTGCTGTGCTATCCATGGGAGCCCCAGAGGCTCCCCCCCCCCCAACTTTATGTGCTCCCCCTTTCCCCGCTGATCTAATGTTGGTAGAGTCACATTGACTGCTAAGAGAGAAAATCCAGACAGGGAATTTAGGGTAAAATTGACTTTTAACTGAAGAAAATGTCAGAGTAAGCAGACCAGATTCGACTATAATCCATGGAGATAACTACATGGAGAAATGTTGTCCTTTGGAAATAAAGATAATTGGACTTAGCCACAGCATGTTTTTCAAGAAGTAGCTACAGAAATTTACTATTCCGTTCTTTGTTCAAACCTCCTGTTTGGTACCTCGGAACAATAAGGTGATGCGACTGGTGCTAAGGCAATTGTTAGTGAACCCACTGTCCACCCGTTAGAGTTACATATGGTCTACGAGCACATTTCACTTGACAATTTGTGTTTGATTGTCAGTGTAGCTTGAAGGTGTCCCTTCACAGATACATTCTTCTTCCTAGTTTAAAGATGGTAGTGCTGGGGAACAGTTTATGAAGGAAGTAAATGAACAGAGGCATCTTTTTATGTTCACTTTACAGAACTGGATATGTGCTCTGGCACTGCGCTGTTCAGTACTGTAGCCGCGCGTGGTGATTGAGCACATGAAGTACAACTAGTCTTAATGAGAGGTGCTGTGAGTGCACAATACACACAGGATTCTGGACCTTTAGTGTGAAAACAAGAATGTAAATGATCTCTTTACTAATTCATCTAGATACGTGTTGAAATGATAATCTTAATAATTTGGGTTAAAGTACGTCATTAAAATTAATTTTACCTTTTTTTTTTTTTTTTTTGCATTTTTAAATATAGCAGCTAAAAAAAGTTTTAAATTGCAGGGGTGCCTGGGTGGCTCATTCGATTAAGCATCTAACTCTTGATCTCAGCTCAGGTCTTGATCTCGTGAGTTTAAGCTCTGTGTTGGGCTCTGCCCTGGGCATGGAGCCTACTTAAAGAAAAGGTTTGGTTTTTTTTTTTTTTAATTATAAATATGACTCGCACTTGTGACTCACATTATTATTGGTCTGTGCTGTTTCAAGGTTGTGTTGTCCAATGGGGGAAAGAACAAACCAGTATAATCAGTAAAGCTTTCAAAATTATAGGTGTAGAAGAATATGTTGTGCTTTCTGATAACATATTAATACTCGAAATTGGTGATAAGATATGAATGAAGTTGGACATATTATGTATATGTAGCTTGAAGATTTATGAGGAAATACTGACAGAAGGCCCTAGACTGAAATAGTCCTCTGTTAGACTTCCTGTTAGTATCTTAAGGGAGAGATCCCATCTGATAGGGTGCGGTGATTAAGAGAGTGGACTCTAGGGTGTGATCCCAGGTTGGTCACTTACAGTCTGTGTGATCTGAAGCAAGATACTTAGCTTCCTTGTGCCTCAGTTTCTCTACCTGTAAAATAATATAGGCCCTCCCTTAAAGGGTTCTATATATTAAGTAAGACAAAATATCAACTGTACACTGGAATGAGTATAAGTGTTGACTGTTATAAGGACAAATATTAGTATCGTGTTGTCATTAAAGGATGTACAATGTTGATAGATATTCAAGAGTAAACTCTGTTCTTAAGCAAATGGACGCCATTGGCTTTCAGAAATCAGTCTGATTTATTTTATTTTAAGCCCCAAAGCAGAAATAATTAAAAATGGGAAAGTAAATGAACAAAAGGGGGAGCTCATTTATTGGGACGTATAATTAGAGAACACTCTATAAAATGAAACTTGTCATAATTGCAGATTAAGCCAATTCTCTTCTTTTTTTTTAAACATTTTTTAAATGTTTATTTATTTTTGAGAGAGAGAGATTGGGGGAGAGGAAGAGAGAGGGAGACAGAGGGTCCAAAGCAGGCTCTGCTCTGAGAGTGGAGAGCCTGATGTGGGGCTTAAACTCATGAACTGTGAGATGACCTGAGCCACCCAGGTACCCCCCAGTTCCCTTCTTAATATATATTCAGTAGTACTGTGTATCTTTTTATCATAGTTCCCTGTCACAAAGTATATATTGGTCAGCAGTTTTGAGGCTTTTGATAATTGTGTTTATATTCTGATAAAGAGATGATAATCTCATGAGCCTATATTAGAGAATAACTGTTCCATATTAACCTAGAACTCTCTGTATTTTAAGGCAGCATGTGTATATATACTTATAAAAACAAGTTTAAGGGGCACCTGGGTGGCTTAGTTGGTTGAGCGTCCAACTCCTGATTTTGGCTCAGGTCATGATCTCACCATTCTTGGAGTCAAGCCCCAAGTTGGGCTCTGAGCTGGGATTCTCCCCGCCCCCCCTTCTCTGCCCCACCCCGCTCGTGCTCGCTCTCTCTCTCTCTCTCTCTCTCAAAATAAATAAACTTTTTTTTGAAGGTGGATGTCTCCTTAAAAATAAATAAATAGGTAAATAAATAAATAAATAAATAAAAACAAATTGAATAATTCATTCCAGCGTGTTCTTTACCAGGGCTAAGTAACCTGAGAATCAGTTGGTTTTTATTTTGACAAATAAAACCTGTGGTCTGGTAAGACCCCAGACAGCACTGTAGGGCAAGTAAGTCTCTTATGGTCAGAGGCAGCTTGTGGGTGATCTGTATGCAGGGACATTTATCATGGTGAAATTGATACCTGTGTTAGAATGTATAGATGAGATTTGCCCATGGGAGAATTTTTTTAGGGTAGAAGATGGTCCTTAGGAAGAAATTTACCATCAAAAGTTTTGCAGAGGCCAGTATTGCCCCTATGTCACATACAAAACAGTTTATATTTTTAATTGTAGATGTCATGTGATGAGGGACTTCTTTTTACTTGGCTTTTTAAAAGTCAGACATTTAGTCAAACAAATTTGTTGAACTCCCGCAATATTCCAGGTGGAATGCTAATTCTCAGAGAGCTCGCAGGGGACACAGACCATGATCTGCATATTTGTGACCATGATCTGCATATTTGTACAGCATGGTGCTACTGTAGAGACCCTCTCTTACTTGTGTCTCTTTCGTTGTTTGTATCCTGCTGCTTTGCCCTCATAATATGCAACGGCCTTAACAGAGATCTGAACCAAGGATTAGAATAGTAAGCAACTCCCTTATATAAACGGATAGTATATTGAGTAGCGAGAGAAAACCTCATCAGGAGGCAGTTTGGCTTTACGTCTCATGTGGTGGTCAATAGGGAGTTCTTGGAGGCTTCAAAACCAGGAAGTGGGTGTTGGTTCAGTCACGTGGAGAGACCGCTCTGAGCAGCAACAGTATGGTGTGGATGGCGGAACACCTGAGAGATCTACTGAGAGAGGGTTTACGGTGTCCGATGAAGATCTGGGGACATGCCAAAGCTCGAGTAGGTGCTCAAGTGAAAGAGTAAGTGGTGGGCTGGGGGGGGGGTGGGGGAGAGGCGAGGGGTGTGAAAACTTTTAAGACAAATTCTCCAACTTTTGAAGTGTGGAGGCGGGGGAGGAAAGAAGGGAGGATGATGATGGTGATCCCTGCTTGGTTTTCCAGAGTAGAGTAGGTATAAGATGTGATGCAAGGCTTCATGGGGACCATCTTAAATTTGAGGAAGTTATTAGACCCCATAAAGGATGTGATAAGTATGCTATTAAATATGCAGTTGGGAATGTGGGTCTGGTGTCCAGGAGAGAATGTCTGGGCTAGAGGCATGCTTTAGGGAGTCCTGCTCAAAAGGTGATTGCTGAAGCCATAGGAGGTAGATAAGATCATTCTTATCTCCCTGGTGATATAAAATCACACAGTTCTCCACTGTGCTTCTGGAAGATTTTCAAACACTTACATATGCCCTTCAAGGCCCTTTAAGATTTCTCTCTTTACTTTTGTAGTCTCCTTTACAGGAGTTCCCGCTGTTCTCTCCCCTGCTACCTGCATTCACTGCCCAGCGGTTCACTGGCCCCCTCACTTCCCTTGTTGTTCTGTATCTTCATTACATCGCACATGCTGTTCCCTGTGTCTGCAGCCTTTGTCCGTTTTGTCCTTGTAACAGACTCTATCTTTCATTGCTGCCCAGCCCCTGAACGCCTATAGCCCAGCTAGTAGTGCCATCCTGAACCCATAAGATTTTGCACATACCTCTTTTCATTAGAATTTATCTGTCACTGTATAGTAATTATAGCTTGCCTTTCTGTCACTCGTTAGAGACTGTGAACTCCTCAGACAGAGAAATAACTTTATCTTTACATAACCAGCTAGAGGAAAACACTTAGCACATAGGTGCTCATTTTTTTTTTCTTAGAAAACTGACTTTTTTTTTTTTTGACATTTATTTATTTTTGAGAGACAGAGAGAGACAGGTCAGGAGCAGGGGAGGAGCAGAGAGAGAGGGAGACACAGAATCTGAAGCAGGCTCCAGGCTCTGAGCTGTTAGCACAGTGCCCGACGCGGGGCTCGAACCCATGAACCATGGGATCATGACCTGAGCTGAAGTCAGATGCTTAACCAACTGAGCCACCCAGGTGCTCCATCTTTGATTAAATTAATTCACTTGTATGTGAGCCACAGGTGTTACTTTACTGATTTGGATGTGTTTACAAGTTATTATACGTTTAAAACGTAATGATCTGCAGAATTTCAATCTGTTAAATGTGAGCAGGAATAATATAAAACATAAGGTCTTTATCAAAACCATTTTTTAATTGCAAAATCAATATCTCTTCCTTGTAGGAAACTTGGCTAATATGGATAAACTAAAAGAAGAAAACTTAAAATACCAGAAATCCTATCACCTACTGATCTCTTGGTTTAAATCTATCAAGTTATTTTAAGAGTCTGTATAGAAAATAACAAAAAATAGGATAAATGTGTGCATATTGTTCTTGACGGTTTGTGTAACTTACTACCTTGTGCATCTTTAAATATCAGAAAGTAGTCATTTGTTAAATGGCTAGATAATAAATACACCAGAATTCCATCATAGGGGTTATTTAGCCATTTTCCTGCTGTTGGATTTTAGGTTGTTCCAGAGTTTTCATGGAAATAATTATATTTTGATGGAAAATCTAGTAGTCTTGTCATTGTCATCTTTATTTTTTTTTAAGAACATTTCTGGTGAACAAGAATGTAATTATTTTTTTAAATCCCATATTATCAGCCCTTAGAAAAGTCATAGGAATTGCATTACCACTGGCTGAATTCTTTTTATCATGTATTTAGGTTTCAAATTGCCTGAAACTTAAAAAAAATATATGTTGATAATTTAGCTTGCTACTTTAGAAATGACAAACTTGGGGTAAAGAAATTACCAACTAAAGATTTTTTGTAAATGTAAATATTTTGGTAGGGTTCTAAAATAGGCTTTTATGCATAACTGTCAGGGTTTCTAAGTATGAGAAATGAATTTCATAGTCTAAGCAAGAGGTTTTAGATTATAGGATTGGAGTTAGGTCCTTCTTGGGTATAGAGTGGGTGGTGATGTACCAGTAAGCCCCCCCCTTTTCCAGCTCTGTCATTAACTGGTCTTCTCAAGTCCCTTGTATGGCTGCCACCAGCTCCAAGCCAAGGTTTTATTAGGATGCAATCTTGGACCTAGGCCAGTGGATGTTAAATGTCATTGGCTGAATTTGGGATTTGGGATAACTTCTATATACTTCTGAATTCTCTGTGCTAGTCCACACCCCTTTTACCCGCACCATCTACACTGAACAACTCATGTAAATAATTATTCATAATATAGTAACACATGCTCTTGTCAGAGCTCATTGTGAAGAGCTGGTCAGGACTTTGAATGAAATACCTGCATAGAATCTTTAGCTCTTGCTAGGTAATTTGCTCATTTTTCAAACTGATTTTCACAGTCTTAATCAATCACTTAAGGAAACGAGAGAGGGCCAAAGGCGCCACCATTTGATATTACTGTCCTGAGGCCTAAACTGACCTCATAGTAATGAAATGGTGATCTTTTATAGCATTCTTGTCTCCTGAATAAATCTATTACAGGTTTCTGGACAGATTCCCCCCTCTCTCTAAACATCAGAAACACACAAAAGGGAACATCAAACCACAGAAAGCAAAATCATGGTCAGAATAAGTATACTATTTTGCTGCCAAACTTAAAAATTCACTTGTGGAATCTAATAGCTGTAGGCAAGAGATATTTATTGCAACCAAGATTTAAGTGTGGTTTATTATGTTTATGGAGTAGTTTAATACTTCTTTTCTTTAAAACGAGTTTTTAATTTAGGAAAAAAAAAAAAAAAAGAATTCAGATTTGTTCCCAGAGTAGAAATGATTGAACATCATGAGAGTAGTTAGGGTTTGGGGTTTATGTGGGTAAGATTTCTGTTTACCCACTATAGTCATTGGATGGATTTAAAAGCTTTCCCAGATGGAATTTATGGAGTGAAATTTAAAACTGGTGTCCTGTGTACTACAATATATGATTACAACAAGCAATCAATTTAGAAAGAAATGGAATGGAGAAGATACAGGTTAAATGATTAGTATTGTGTGGTGCGGTGGGACATGCAGAGAGCGTGCTTTAACGCTCAAGTCACTATGTCAGCTTCCAACATCTGGTCTGAAGCTCCTAGGCAATGCATAATCCTAGAATGCATTAACTGCTTTCAGTGGCAGAGTATAATCCATTCTTAATAGGAACTTCCAGGGATATTGCCCATCTAGATGACTGGCCAGGGGGAAGCAGAAAGGTGACAACTAATATTTCCTGGGTAGTTGGTCCTGATTCTCCAGGCTCCGTGCTGAGTGCTTTATCTCTTTTACCCTGTTCAATCCTGCCTCCAACCTGATGAGGTACAGATGGTAGAGATGAGATGATAGAGTTCAGAGAGATTTTTCTAAAGGCCTATTTATATATACAGGGTAACTACATATAGTTGTACAAATTGTTCACTGCTTGAGGGCAGTCAGCTGAAGAAACAGGTAAGGGTTATGATTGCCCAGAGGAAGCACTTTTTTCCAATTTATGCTAAGTCCTGTGAAGGCCAGCTGTAGCCCTTATCACAAAGTTGTTTGGTGGCAGAGTTGGGATTTTAACTGAATCCTGTGTAGCTCTAAAAGTCATACCATTTTTATTATATGATGCCGCCTCTTATAAGAGATAAATTTAGTACACTCTCTTTTATTCCCTTTTTACTCCTCTTTCATAAAAAAGTGAATTTATTCTGTTAAAATGCTTTTCGTGACATTGAACCGAAATCATGTGGAATCAAATGTTGATGTTACTTCCTTGGAAAAAGACTAATTCCTTAACTCGGGACTGGGGAGAGGGTGTACTAAGTCCTTTAGCTTATTTCCATTTTTCCTGTGTATGCATGAATAAATATTGCAGGATAGGTAAGAAACTTAAAAATTGAAACAGGATGTGTAAAAGGCATCAGATTATTAGAAACTATACATATAGGACTTCAAGTTCTCTTTTATTGAAGTGTAGTTGACGTGCAATGTCATGTTAGTTCCAGGCATACAACGTAGTGCTTCAACAATTCTGCACGTTATGCAGTGCTTACCATGCTAAGTGTAATTGCCACCTGTCACCATACAAAGTTATTACAGTATTATTGAGTATGTTCTGTACCCTGTGCTTTTCATCCCAAGGTGTTATTTTATAACTGAAAGTTTGTTATCTCTTAATCCCCTTCACCTCCGTTGCTCATTTCCTTATGCCCCTCTTCTTTGGCAACAGCCATTTTGTTCTCTGTATTTATGAGTCTGTGGCTGGGTTGGTTTTTGTTTGTTTGTTTGTTTTGGTTGTCTTATCATTCATTTGTTTTGTGTTTTATATTCCACATATAGGTGAGATTATGTATATTTGGTCTTTCGGTATCTTATTTCACATAGCATAATACCCTTTAGGTCCACCAGTATTGTCACCAATGACAAGATTTCATTGTTTTCATGGCTGGGTAATATTCCATTGTGTATATCTCAGATCTTCTTTATCCATTCATCTATCAATGGACGTGTGGGTTGCTTCCATATTTGGGCTACTGTAGATTAATGCTGCAATAAATATAGGAGCAGGTGCATGTTTCCTTTTGAATTAGTGTTTTCGTTTTCTTTGGGTAAATACCCACTAGTGGAATTACTGGAACATGTGCTGTTTCTATATTTAATTGTTTGAGCAACCTCCGTACGGCTTTCCGCAGTGGCTGCACCAGTTTGCATTCCCACCAGCGGCTCATGAGGGCTCCTTTTTGTCTACATCCTCACCAACACTCATTATTTCTTGTAGGACTTCAAATGTTGATGCCATCACATGGCCATTACCTGACTAGATATAGGAGTTGAGTTATTCAAGGTAACTCAAATAAAAGAATTACCTATCCATAAAGCCAAAAGAAAAACAACAACAAACAAACAAACCTTTTTATTTTTTATTTTTATTTATTTTTTTTTTGTTTTTTATCTTTTATATTTTTAAAAATATTAATTCCAATATAATTAATGTACAGTATTAGTTTCAGTTGTGCAATATAGTGATTCAAAAATTCTACACTTATTCAGTGCTCATCATAATAAGTGTACTCTGAATTGTCTTCACCTATTTTACCCATTCTCCCACCCACCTTCCTTCTGGTAACCATCAATTTGTTGTATATAGCTAAGAATCTATTTTATTCTCTCTTTTTTCTTTATTGCTTTTGTTTCTTAAATTCCACATATGAGTGAAATCATATGGTATTTGTCTTTCTCTGACTGACCAAACAAACCTTTTTAAAAGTGGGCCTGGTTTCCCTCCTTCCAGTGATGTCTTGGGCATCTTAGTTACCTGGGTCTGAGGCTCAGCTGGCAGAGTCACACGGGAAGAGAGGAGAAAGCCTTGGCTCGAAAGTGTGGAGGTGTGGGGGTGGATTCTGAGAGGCTTGTACTGAAGTCCGATCTTAAAGGCTTCCTGCATACTGGTTTCTTTCATCATCATCCCACTTAAATTGTTTCCTCAAAGAATCCCCGGTGGCTTCCATACTGGGAACCCAATGTTCTTAGACGTACATATGAGCGTTCTGAGAGACACAGCCAGGATGGGAGTCTGTGACACTTGTTCCAAGTCCTGTCTGCTTTCTGTATGGAATGGTATTCAAAATATAGTCAAGATAAGTGAATTTGAGATAAACAGCCGAAAATTACTAGACTGAGATTTTTCTGGTATAATTTATATTAATTGTTCACTTGCTCTGTGCTCAGCAATATGCTGTTTGCTTGAAGGGATGTAGAAATCTCTCCTTTCTAGAAGATTACAATTCAATGAGGGAAATAAAAATCAATACATATTTCCTAATATAAAATGAGAAATTACAGATAACAATAAATAACACCAAAGATACCTTTCTTAACTAGGCCTGTCCCCATTTCACTGCCTTCTTTTAGTGCTCTGAGGGGTCACATTCCAGCCCCCTGGGTTGAGATGGGAGAGCCATTTCTTTCTAAAAGGACCTCTGCTCCAAAGGAGGTAACTCCTGGCCTGAGGCTCATACTAGACCCTCTGTTAGCAGTAATTAAAAGAATTTTCTATCTAAATTAAAAGCTGTACTCTGTAATGATCATCCCCCACCCCCAGGCTGGCTACCAATGTGCATAATAATGAGCTGTAAAATCTAAAACCAAACAGTGTGTCTTCTTTGGCATTTGCAATTTCTGTGTGTGTGTGTGTGTGTGTGTGTGTGCGCGCGCGTGCGTGCTGCATACACATGCATGCTTTTTAATGTAGCCACAACTTAACTCTGTTTTGGTATTCAAGAAAGTGTGGCATTCATGAAAACCAGAGGAAAAGTCTTCTTTGTCCACTTAGTACTTTCCAGTAGAACTTTCTATGGTGATGCAAGTGTTATATATCTCTGCTATTCAGTTAGGTAACCACCAGCCACATATGCATTGATATGTGGCAGGTGTGACTGAAGAACTGAATTTTGAAATTTTTCTCTTATTTTCACTAATTTATATTTAGCCACATGGGGCTATTTTTCTACCATACTGGGTAGTACAGGTTCATCACATGTTTTTGGCTTTGTTTTTTTTTTAAGTTGGCAGGTTAAATTTTTGTTTAAAAATTTCTTTCTTCTTTGACTTAACGCCTCCCATGTTCTCCTTCCCACTGTGTCTTCCTCTGTTTCCCCTGCTTCTCCTTTGCCCTCACTTGTCCTCTCCCCTGGTCCTTTCTCGCCATTCTGTGCTGCCTTAGACTGGCAGTAACCCCATTAATATGCATAATTTATTGAGATCTTTCACCTAGTTAGACTTGCCTGTCTGTGTTCTCCGTCCTTCCACAAACATGTGACCCAAGGTGGGTCGTTTGCCAGTTATGTAGTGTTTACCGAAAACTAATGCACTGGCTACTCTTTAAAAACAAAAAAATGAGTACGCTTTTTCTGACAACGTTTTTTTGGTGAACTCATGCTGGCTCCTGCGTTCATTGCTTCTTTTTCTAAATACATAAAAAGACTCCTGTGGTAATCCATTCTAGAATCTTGCAAAATCAGTGGTATTAAAAAATCATAAACCTAGGCTTGACTAATAGTAATCAATTCACTGGAAGTCTGCAGATTTCTCGGTCCTTACCTCTGTGAAGGGGGATTAAATAACCTCTGCAGGATTTCTGCTACTTTGACCCTCTGGCTGCAGTCTCACTGGTTTGGTCCTTAAGCCCCACCCATCTCATCTCCCTTCCTCTCCTCCTTTTTCTCCTCCAGCCATGCCTCCTCTCCCTCCTCCTCCTCCTAAAAATGGTAATGCCACTTGCACTCTTCTCTGCCCCTTTACTTGTACTTTAATTCATATGAACCTACCACCAAGATTATGCAGACACACCCTCTTTTAAGTTCAGTGTTCTCCCTGTTCAGAATCATGATTTTTATTTTTTTTCAATTGTTGATTTTATTTTAAGCCTCAAGTAACTTCAGTGATAGTGGGAATCCCATTGCAAGAGGGCCTGTTTTGCTGTGCTGTTACCCTCTGATATCTGATAATGCTCTAAGTCGTAGGTCACCAGTATGCTGAAGGTCTTTGACTGTTCCAGTTCCCCACAGAAGCTGTGGTCAGTCATCTAACTGCAGTAGACACAAAAGCAATTTTTTGCCTCTAAAGATTTATTTATTTTTTAATGTTAATTTATTTTTGAGAGAGAGAGTGTGAGCAGGAGAGGGACAAAGAGAGAGGGAGACACAGAATCTGAAACAGCCTCCAGGTTCCGAGCTGTCAGCACAGAGCCCCATGTGGGGCTCAAACCCACAAACTATGAGATCATAACCTGAGCCGAACTCGGATGCTCAACCAGCTGAGCCACCCAGGCGCCCCTTGCCTCTAATGGTTTAAATGGGTTTTTACATCACTGGTCATGGACGTTTTTAAGGTAGATATTGACAGGCTCTGTTAGTTCAATGCCAGGTCCTTTCCCATCTTAGAGTCCTCGCAGTTGTTACTCTGACAGCCTGAAATGGTTCTTTGCATGCTAGAGGCATCTCACCCTTTATACCTTAGTTTACTACCATTCTGAGGGTGTGTCCTTGTCTGCCTCCTACATCATTTCACCCTGTTTACTCCCTTCATAGCACTTACTCCCCAGTGCTGGTTTCTGTCTGTCTTTGTTTCTCTGCTCCACTGTAACGGAAGAATTTTCTCTCACTTGGCTTGTGCTGTGCCCTCAGTGCCCAGGGCCATCTCAGGAGGGTGGTAGGTGCTCTGTGGATAACATTGTTGAATTTATGTGTTTAGGGAACTATTGGTGTGGGTACAGATTTGGCACGCAGGGGACTGGCCTAATTAACTATTGTTAGAGTTCATCGGAGGACACCTGCAGTCTGTATTAAGACCCTGAACCTGAGGAGGGGAGTGTTAAGGAAGCATTTTAAAGGCAGATTGGTGACTCTGGGGTGTCCACAAGTTTTAGATTCTGTCCTTTAAAGTGTCTTAAAAATACCAGAGGACGGGTCCACTGTGGGACCGTCACGATTACAAAGACTCCCATCTCCATTATCCCATGTATTTCTTTAAGAAATGTTTCATGAGGGCTAAGTATTTTCATCCCCACTTTAAAGATAGGAAGCTAAAGCACAAAATCCGCCCTCCAAATGGTAAGAACTGTTTTCTGCTTCTCTTAAAAGCTTTCTCCAGGGGCGCCTGGGTGGCTCAGTCGGTTGAGTGTCCGACTTCGGCTCAGGTCATGATCTCATGGTTTGTGGGTTCTAGCCCCACGTCGGGCTCTGTGCTGACAGCTCGGAGCCTGGAGCCTGCTTCGGATTCTGTGTCTCCCTCTCTCTCTGCCCCTCCCCTGCTCGTGCTCTGTCTCTCTCTCTCTCTCTCTCTCAAAAGTAAATAAAACGTTAAAAAAAAAACCACACACACAAAAAAAACCTCTCTCCAAACTTTTTGTTCACTCATGCCCTGCTATGAAATGCATCTGCCAATATAAGACAGAAAGTGTCCTTGGGAGACAGTGAATATAAAGAGCATGTGCACGGCTTGGTGTATATACCAAGTGCTCAAAATATTACCATCATGTTATTGTTGGCCTTTCCCCTGAGTCTCTCCACCATCCAACAAGCTGACAAAAGTTTAAGGGTTCCGATATGAAGGGAATGATATGGCTGTGTCTATCATAATAAATAAAAGGACACTGAAAAGACATTTAGTCATGGGAATAAAGCTAAGGAAACACATGTTCCACTGGAATGGCTTCTATTAGTGACAGAACCTCCTATGTTTTGGAATAATTCCCAGATGAAAGATTTTGCTGAATTTCAGACATTAATGAAACTAACGTAAGCCACTCAGTGTAGTGTGATTTTTTTTTTTAACCTTGTGATTTGAGAGGCATATTCTTAAAACCCAGTAATGCAGCCAAGCTGGATATTCTGCTGGAACCAGTTGTGTGGAGGGCTGATCTGACTTCTTCCTGTAAACTCTGCCATGTCTGGGGTTTCAGAAAACCATCCATGACCTCATTAAATCAGTAGAGTAGCATTGAGATCTCATAAGAAAATAGTAACTTGATTCTGAGGTAAACGTCCTGGAAAGTATTAAAAGAAAAGTAGGTTTCCATTCCCCCCTCCCCCTGAAATAGCATTATTCAAACTCCAGGAGGCATTTATAGTCAATTCCTGTGATGATTGGAGAGAAGCTTTAAAAATTTGTACAATCCTGTAAAGACTTTTGAAACAGAAGAGAAAGAAATAGTTATCATTTTTCCTTGAGGGAGAAACTTGTTGCATGCTGGTTTTCTCTTTTTATTCATTTATTTTTTAAAGTTTATGTATATTTTTTGAGAGAGCGAGCGAGCACAAGCAGGGGAGGAACAGAGAGAGATAGAGGCAGAATCCCAAGCAAGCTCCACATTGTCAATGCAGAGCCTGATGTGGGGCTCAAACTCACAAACTGCGAGATCGTGACATGAGCTGAAATCAGGAGTGGGACACTTAACCAACTGAGCCACCCAGGTGCCCCTGATTTTCTCTTTTTAAACTAACTGGGATCCAGTGTTTTATTTTTGTACTCCATATCTTACTAACTGGATCCTCTATAAACTAGTCATCCTTATGACAGTGATTGTGTTGGAAACTGGTCTAGGTGAAATTAGAAGTGATGTAGGTAGGTTGGTAGGTAGGTAATCACTTTATGTAAAACATTGTGACTTTGTTTCTTAGAGTGGTTTTAGGTTCACAGGAAAACGAGCTAATCTTGCAGAATTCCCCATGTGCCTCTGCCACCCCACCCCATCCCCAGCTTCTTGGACTGTCCACATCCCCTACCAGAGAGCCACGTGTGTGTTACTGTCATTGAACCTACGTGGATGCTTTCCCGTCACCCAAAGTCCACAGTTTATGCTAGGGTTCACCTTTTGTATTGTGCGTGCTGTGGGTTTCCATGTATTTTCTTTTATTTAAAAATTTTAAAAAAATTTTTTTAATGTTTATTTATTTTTGAGAGAGAGGAGCAGGGAGAGAGAGAGAGAGAGAGACAGACAGACAGACAGACAGACAGAATCAGAAGCAGGATCCAGGCTCTGAGCTGTCAGCACAGAGCCCGACACGGGACTCAAACACATACACCGTGAGATCATGACCTGAGCCGAAGACAGATGCTTATCCAACTGAGCCACCCAGGCGCCCCCCCCCCCAATTTTTTTAATGTTTATTTATTTTTGAGAGAGAGACACAGTGCGAGCAGGGGAGGGGCAGAGAGACAGGGAGACACAGAATCCGAAGCAGGTTCTAGGCTCTGAACTGTCAGCACAGAGCCCGACGGGGGGCTCAAACCCATGAACTGTGAGATCGTGACCTGAGCCGAAGTCAGGTGCCCCTGAGCCACTGACTGAGCCACTCAGGTGCCCCTCCATGTATTTTCATTGCTTGAGAGCTCATTTGATTTTAGTACTGAATAAATTTGCGTAGTCTGAATGCACCAGTTTTACTTACTCATTCACCTGAAGGACGTTTCGGTCGATTCTAGTTATTCTAATTAGTAATAAAGTGCTGTAAACGTCTGTGTATGGGTTTCTATGTAGAGATTCACATGCATCACTTTAATATTCACGTGTCACTTTTTAAAAACATTCAGGTTTCTCAATATAATAGAGTTATTAGAAGAGTAATACAGGTCACCTCACACTTGTCAGATGGCTAAAATTAAAAAGACAAGAAACAACAAGTGTTGGTGAGGATGTGGTGAAAAAGGAGCCCTCAGGCCCTGTTGGTGGGAATGCAAACTAGTGCAGCCACTGTGGAAGACAGTATGGATGTTCCTCAAAAAATGAAAAATAGACTTAGCATATGATCCAGAAGTTCCACTACTGGGTATTTACCCAAAGAAAATGAAGATACTAATTTAAAAAGATAAATGCACCCTTATGATTATTGCAACATTATTTACAGTAGCTAAATTATAGAAGCACCCAAGTGTCCACTGATAGTTGAATGGGTAAAGGGAAAAAATATATATATGTATATACATATATACATAGGTATACACTGTATATACACATATGTAGTGGAATATTACTCAGCCGTAAAAAAGAACGAAACCTTGCCATTTGTAACAACATGGATGGAGCTAGAAAGTATAATGCTAAGTGGAATAAGTCAGAGAAAGACAAATACCATATGATTTCACTCATACGTGGAATTTAAGAAACAAAACAAATGAACAAAGAAAAAAGAGATCAACCCAAAAGTGAACTCTGAGCTCTAGAGAACAAGCTGATGGTTACCAGAGGAGAGGTGTGGAGGAGGGGGGAATGGGGAAATAGGTGAAGGGTATTAAAAGTACACTTCTTATGGTGTGCACTGAGTAATGTGGAGAATTGTTGAAGCGTTGTATTGTACACCAGAAGCTAACGTAATACTGTTAACTATACTGGAATTTGAAAAAAGAGTGATTCAGGGATCTGGAAATGGTGTATGAAAGAGGTGGCATCTGAGTGAGGCCTTCGTTAATGGATGGACTGGTTTAGACACAGGCTGGAGCAGGCAGATTCTGCTGTAACGGGAAGAGAATGCGATTCTCTCTTTGCCTGGAGTGCGCAGTCAGTGTAGTTTCATTGTGGGTGATAGGCTTTGGCACCTTTAACATTGGGCTGAAGAAGAGGGACTTACGTAGTGACGTCACAGCAGATTGTTGAGATGTGAAGTGATGAGAGTGTCACTCACATGTCAGCAGCTTTACTTGCCCTTGCTTCGATTGAGGTATTTGACTTGAGTAGTAATATGACATTTATTAAACAGTTGTTTATCATTATAATTGTTCACCAGTTTAGACTAACCTTCCCTATGGTTGGTCCAAATTGGATTTTATTAAAATGGGAAAGAGAAGTATTCCACTACAGTGTCTTTTGTTCTGATACTCAAAATTATTTTCCACCTAAAAGTACAATTTCTCAGGACATAAAACCATGCTTTTTTTTTTTTTTAACGTTTATTTATTTTTGAGACAGAGAGAGAGACAGAGCATGAACGGGGGAGGAGCACAGAGAGAGGGAGACACAGAATCGGAAGCAGGCTCCAGGCTCTGAGCCATCAGCCCAGAGCCGGAGGCAGGGCTCGAACTCACGGACCGCGAGATCGTGAGATCGTGACCTGAGCTGAAGTCGGACGCTCAACCGACTGAGCCACCCAGGCGCCCCAAAACCATGCTTTTTGACATATGGGGCCCACAGATTATAATCATATTGCACAAGGGATTATATTTTATAAATTTTTTTTTCAACGTTTATTTATTTTTAGGACAGAGAGAGACAGAGCATGAACGGGGGAGGGGCAGAGAGAGAGGGAGACACAGAATCGGAATCGGAAACAGGCTCCAGGCTCTGAGCCATCAGCCCAGAGCCCGACGCGGGGCTCGAACTCACGGACCGCGAGATCGTGACCTGGCTGAAGTCGGACGCTTAACCGACTGCGCCACCCAGGCGCCCCAAGGGATTATATTTTAAAGAAAAGCTTTTGTATAATCTCCTTTTGCTGTGCTTCCTTACTTCTCTTAGGACAAACAGCCTTAAATTTCACCTAGTCAAGGAAATGCCAGCTAGAGTGAACATCGTATAAGGTCAATTAACTAAACAGGAAGCTGTGCTCCTCAAAGTGGAGAGATTTTGAAAATAGAGGAGAACACTATCCAAGCAAAAGTATGGTGGCATCAGCTTCAGTTGGGATCTTGTTAGAAATGCAAATTCTCAGACTCTACCCCAGAAACTCTTGAGTGGGACCCAGCAATCTGTTGTAAATATGAGAACCTCTAATGTACAGGCATTGGGGATCGAGGGAGGAGGAAGTTCAGGGTGTTGCTGCAAAAGAGAGGAGACCTGTTGTAGTAATAGTTACTGTTTATTGACCACTTCATAATGGGAATTTTGCAAACATAGCTTGTGTAATCTCAACCCTAGATGGTATAATATTATAATGTCATATCTTATAGATGAGAAAAAAAGAATAACTTAAGAAGTAGCATAGTAAAGCCTCATAATGAAGCTTCAGACCTCTCTGACTCAGGCCTGACCTCTGTGAACTTTGCCAAGCCATCAGGGTTGTGTCGATGGTCTCCCAGAATGCAGCAGTGGGGCCCAAGCAGCATCCTTGTCCTTACCCCCTCTCCTTTCCGTGCTCTGTCTGCTGCTTTTCCCGCCTCCCTGACCAAGGCAGGTAGGTGTTCATTCTTGCCTGCCTCCAGGGGAGGCCATGTTGTGTAGTGAAGAGAGCAGAGCAAGAGTGATAGGAACCTGGTTATTTCCATTTCTCTGACTTCTACGAATAAGTCTTAGGACTCTAGGCCTGGCCTTTGGCATCTTGGTGCCTCAGTTTTATCATCTGTGAAATGAGGAGTTAGAGAGATCTCTAGGTTCCTTCTGAATCTCATCTGTATCTAACACTTAATTGGAGGTAGGTGGTCAAACTAGGTGATCAGCATACATGGAAGGTACTTATTAGATGATGGTTCCTCAACCCAAGTGCAAAACAACCTTATTCCTGATTCTGGCATTTTTCCCTCTATGAATTTAAACAGGTTAGTATTTTAATCTTCTTGAGAGGGGAGTAAGAGTTACTATATTTATATGTTAGTATTGAGTTAATTAAGCCTCCTGTTAAGATTTTAAGATAGAGATAAAGAATGGGGCTATATGACCCAATAATAAAACAATAAATAAATTAAATAAATAAATAAAACAGGTAATTATATTTGTAAAAAAGTGTTATCTCCTATTAGTTTTTGTAATAATAGTAGTTTGAAAATATATTATGATAGCATAAATAATGAAAAGATTCTTAAGGTAATATTCTGCTAAGGACTATATAGACAGGGAATATTTAGTACCTTTAATAACATGGTTTGGCAAAAGTAGCTTCCTAATGGTTTAGCTCTTTATTTTATGAATTTGGGTCTAGCTTGTAAGTAGAATTCAAGTTACTTCTTTCCTAATTTCTCTTACAACCTTTCCTTTTATATAGAGCAAATGCCTTTACTTTTCATTTGAAATAGTCTTACTGTTCTGTTTTTCTGAGACCTTTAAGCAAACTCAGTTAGTCTATGTAGCTTCTGTAGAAATAAAACCTATTTATCCAAATGTATTCTTTTTACAAGTTCCAATTTCATTTCCTAAGCTGGTTTGATCATTCCATAGTGACATTGATCCCCATTATGACATTTATAAATTATAACCTATTTCTCTTATATTAAGCAGTTCCCAAGCTCTTGGAACCTATAAAATAGTTGACTGTTGTAACATTCAATAAAGCGTAGGCTTGCGCCTCAGTGTTGTGGTTGTGACAAGTTGCTGTGTTACTTTGGAATAAGAGGTTAAGTTGTTGAAGTACGCTTGGGTAGACTTTGGAGAAGTACTGAATTATGTACTTGGAGGCAGAAGACCGGGACCTAGACCCTTCCTGTCAGTACTTTTCCAGAGCAACCTTTACAGTCTTCCTTATTAGGTCATTTGTCATGTAGGTATAATAGCTCCTTCCCCTGAGGGTTAGAGCCTCTTCATTCCCCTGCTAAGGAGATCTGTGAGTCCTTGCTTCTAGAGCGAAGGCAAGTTATGAGTTACCTTTGCCTGAGTTGTCACCTAGGTGAGCACTGTGAGCCTTGTTTGTGTGGGGGAGTGCACGCAGTTGGAAACTTCTCTTCAGAGGGTGATGCAGCCTCCGGGTACCTCCTTCCCACCATCGCTCATGCCACATTTGGCATTTTGCAGCCTGGCCTTGTTTTCATCAGCTATGATTACCAAAAATCTGAATTTACAAGTTAAGCAAATCAAGGGATGGTGATCCTCGGTGCTGCTGCTGAATATTTTTGCGTTCGGAATGGTTCACCCTAGGGGTCCTTCAAATAGCAAGTTACTCTGCTGGATTTAAATGGGATTTAATATATAAAAATTCCATTTACACACGTAACAGGATGTTATGTTTGTATGGCAGAATGATTAAAAAGCAGGATTCTAGAGTTTTCACCCAGAGCAAAGTTGGGATCCTAGCTTTCTCACTTACGGGCTGTGTGATCATGGGCAAGTTACTTAGTGTCTCAGTCTCAGTTTTCTCACTGGTCAACCAGAGATCATGGAGTCTCTAAGATAACACTTGGGAGTATTTAGGACGACTCAAACAGGAAGTGCTGTGAAAAGATAACACGTGCATCCTGTGAGAGGAGAATCTTAGGCATATAAGAGCACGCCAATGGCAGTGTTCCTGTTAAGGGTCATTTTGTCTCATATTGTGTCTGTCTCTCCCCTCCTTCCTGTCTTCGGATGTGTTTGTAAACTTGAAAAGAACACGGTGGAAAAGAGCTCACGTTCCTGCTCGGTCACATTTCTTCTGCTCTGTGGCTTGGCAGGATCGATCTTCAGGAGGACCCGAAAAAAATCAAACCATGAATTACCCTGCACTGGGTAACGACAGTGGTTTGGATGGCATCTTCCTAATTTTTGCTTTGGCTTTTCTCTTCTCCAGGCAACAGTAAATAGAGGCGGAGGTTAAGAGTATGCCTTTTAATTACTGAGTTCTAAGTTCTTGGAGTGGGTGCCGTCTGTTTTCTCAGGATCAGACTAGAAGGCGTCATTTTACTACACAACAGCCAAGACTTGTCCTGAATGGATGTGGGTTCGGCAAAGTATCTTTAGCTTGAGGAATGAGGGCTTTGGATCGTATTCAGAGTCTGTGCTTCACCAGGCCACTCTTTATTTATCCTTTTAGTGAGTCCCATTTGTCTGTCCTCTGTCAAGGGCTCGTGTACACCACGCTGATTTAGTGCTAACTGGGGAGATTAGAAATGCCTTGCCTGGTGCTGTCAGCCAAATCTGAATCACTGTCTGTGTACTCTGACCCGTCTACTCAGAGAGGTTTACCCTTTGCTCTGCTGCTCACTCTAATAGGCAGAAAAGCTCAGCTCACCCCAGCTTTTATACAGGGGTCAGCGCCAGAAATAGCTCTTTTAACACAGCCATAGAAGCAACACAAATCCAGCAAGCAGATAGTATACAACGGCTGCTTTTAGGCCTTGGAACAAAAGAAAGTGGTTTATCATTTCTACACGCCAGTACCAACACTATTCTCTGTCATTTGCTAGAGAGTTTATCGTTCCTGGGGGCCAGGGCCTAGGTTTTCTTTACTCAGATGCCTTCCAGCTGGGGGGTAGCTTGGCGCACTGGTCATTATTTTCACCCAAAATTGTAATTTGAGGTCATTAGGTCATGTAGATTTAAGGATAAATACGGTATTTGGTGGGCCCTGGAAAGAAGAGATACCTCCAAAATGGATGGTGAAAATCTTTTTTTTTTTTTAATTTTCTTTAATGTTTATTTATTTTTGAGAGAGGGAGTCTGAGTGCGAGTGGGAGAGGGGCAGAGAGAGAGGGAGGCATAGAATCCAAAGCAGGCTCCAGGCTCTGAGCTGTCAGCACAGAGCCCGATGTGGGGCTCAAACCCACGAGCCGTGAGATTGTGACCTAAGCTGAAGTCGGGCGCTTAACCGACTGAGCCCCCAGGTGCCCCATCTTTTTAAAGGTCATAGCATAGAGGAAGTTCCCTTGTGAAATTTTGCCGTAGGGCTTGGAATTCTAATGTACGGCTCAATTCGACCTCCAAAACCACATGAACTTCAGTTGGTGGTATCGTGAGTTGCTTCATCCTCTGTTTCTCTCTCTCTAGATAGTAGATATTACTTTTTCAGTGGGTTATGTCTTTATCCTCTAATATTTAACATGAAAATTATTCTATTCATATTTACAACCCCAGAATCAACAGTAGGTGCTTATTAATCGTTGAATGAATGAATGAATGACCAACCAAATGAGCAAATGAACGTGTGACTGAGTAAACAGAGATGTGAAGTGTGTGTGTATGTTTGTGTGTAAAGAGCACCCTAACATATCTGAACAAATTTACTTTTGGACACTTACTGCGTCCCCCCACCTTCATCAACATTTCTATCAAGCCCTCTTCCAGGCACTTTCTAGTGACATTTCACATTTCATTGTTCATTTCTCTCCCCCCCACCCACCATGGTAAAAAGGAGATTAAATGTGCCCTAAATGAGCACGAAAGGAAGGTCTAATTTATCTTTTGTCTTTCAAAACCCAAGGAAAAAAATGTTGCTGGGGCTGAAAACTTTGTCAGCCAGATCCTTTTCTGAATTGTATTTTGACTAAGAATTAAACTCCTAAGCTCAGCTGAGTGTCAGTGATGCTGCTGACAGATCTTTGCATTCTGCAGGAATAGTTGGTGCTATAATAAGAAAAAAATAAATCAGTATAGTTAAATTTGCCATCATTTTAAAGCATTTTTGTAAAATCATGGTTCAAAATCACATGTGCATTGTCTTGCAAATTTTTACTTCAAGAAGCGCATACCTATAAGGCAATTGAAATTTTGACTAGTTTCTCAGCAGTGATTGATCGTAAATTATGAAAGTTTCACTTACTAAGTTCCATTTTAAAAGATAATTTAAATGCATTTTCTGTTTTATTTTGGATATGAATGGTTCTTTTTTCTTACCTGGTTAAAAAAAGGGTCTTGATTCTCGTTTTTCTCAAGGGAAGACACATATTCGTGGTTATCTTTGATGGAGGAAATAAGTGAAAAGTAGATGTCTCTTATCTGTGTGTAACCGTCATCTTTGCAACATATTTCTGAACTCTCATTTAAAAATCGTACTTTTCAGATCTTAACCCAAGGAATAATTTTAAGAATCTTAAATTAGGTCTCTTTTTTTTTCTTAAACCTTATGGGACTTAAACACTTTGAATCTCCCTCAAGAGCTGTTTACAAGTTTGTGCTGCCCTCTGGAGTCATGCCAGCGCTCACGTCAATGCAGAGTCAATCAGAGGCTTGTTAGCTTATGTGATGGTGTCATGCTTGATGCCCATCTTTCCCGTTTAGGCATTTAATGGTAATCATTTCTCATTTCTTCAAGGAAAACTTTTTCCTGGGGAAAAAGAGATGAATAGTTTGATTAACTTATGATACATTTCAATTTCTTCCTTTTAACCAAAAGAGAATCATCATCAAAACAATTCCTCAAAAGGCTTGTGGCATTTAACTTCTCTTAATCGAATTAGCTCAGTGTACTGCCAGTCCGTAAAGTGTGGTCTGGAATGAGGATGGGAATTAAATTTCTAAGAATGCTGTATACATAATAACTAAAGAAACTCAATGAAAAATAACAAGGAGGTACCATTTTTCCACTCAAGAAATGAGCAAGATTTATAGAAATGAGACCAGTCACTGCTGGGAAAAATACAGTGAAACAGTTAGTTTTATACAAGCCTTTTTGTAATATCTCAGGATTCTTCAAACCTTTTGATCCATTAATTCTTTGTCTAGGACATTATCCTGAGATAGTAACTGGATGTGAAGTAAAACTTTATACAATCCAAGTACCCTACATCATGCCAATGCATAGTTCATTTATGTTATTTTTGTATTTTACAGTGTTATGCAGAGGTTAAATGATACTCTCAAAAATATTTACTACAAAGGAAAATTCTTATGTTAATTTTACTAAAAAGTATATATAAATATGTATACAAACACACTACTATTTGAATTATGTATAAAAAGACAGTAAGAACAAGAATAAATAAAAAAAAAAAAAAAAACAGAAAGAAATATACCGAGATAGTTATAGTGATTATCTTTAGATTGGCAAAACATAAGTAGGTTTATTTTCTTCAAACAATATGTATTACTCTTTATAATCATGAATGATTTTGTTTCCAAGGTTGTTGCAAAACTGCTGTGTGTTGCTTCTGATATATATTACAGTCATAGACGGACACCTTTCTGTATCTTCAGAATAAATTGACAATATTTGCTTAATAATGAATGCGGCTTAACAGAAGAAAGGCAATCATATCAACTAGGTGATTAATATAACCTCTTTAGCTTCCTATCGGTTCTTTGGCTGACATGCTCTCCTACCAAAGCAGAGGTTCTTAACTAACCACAGAGAAATGCTCAAACATGTCAGAGTGACATCCGAGTGATCGCTTGTTTTGCCTTGGGCATCTGCACTTTTTGTAGACGCATTCTTTCTCTGTCTGAGGCCTTTCGATAAGTAGTGGTAATCCAGAAGGATTGATGTAGTCATCCTGGACTAGAGATTTCTTTTTACCACTAAGACATTTCACTGTCACTGCATTTTAATGCTTCCATATATTTTTCTAAAGCACTGGGGAACTAGGTAAAGTCACTTTGACCTTTTAACTATGTGGCCAACTGATCCCAAGGCCTCCAACTGGTTAGGCACAGATTGGCAAGAATCCTGACCTCTGTGGAGGTCAGAAAGGATAGAGGTATGCCTCATTAAGGGGGTTCAGGGAGTCCTGCACACAACAAAACTCTACTCTCTCTGACTCCGCTTGGACAGAGCTAGACCTCTGCCCTCTGTGGTGGGTGTGAGCCAGAGAACCCTTACTGTAGAGTCACTGTCCATGAAGATTACTGAGGCCTGTGATGTGCCGTGCAAGGTTCTAGACCCTCTCACAGATGCATCCACACATTCATTTATTGATCATTTCATCTTGTAGGACCATGACTTGACCATTAATTTCTATCTATCTAATGTAAGATCAATTAGGTCAGACTCTTCCTTTGTAATTAATCGTAATTGTCCATGCTTTAATGCTACCAATAAATGTCTGTCCTAATAATCCTGTCCTGTATTAGGCTTCTTCATTCCAGGCTATTTTGTGAGATCTATCATGTGACATTACCTATTGTATATTACCTACTTCCTGTGTAATTAATCCATTATTCCTATCAGTGGGAGACAATAATCTTGAATCAAAATCACAACTTTTTTTTCTTCTTTGAGAGAGAGTCTTCTGTCAACTGTTATCAGAGGCCATGCTTAATCTGTTTAGTTTTTTGTTTTAGCTGAGAAGCCTTATTATTGACTTATTTTCCCTTTTTTCCAAATTATGTGAATGTCAGGGTATAAAATATTAAACATGCTGGTTCAGTACTAGCTTTTCAAGTATCATTGGGGACCATCCTGGTATAATGGGAAAGCACTTGGTATGGCTTTTGGAATATAGATAATTTTTATAATTATTATAGGGAGTAAAAAATACAGAATAAAGAATAACTTAAGTACGTTTAGAAATTAGATGAGAGCAGGTCAGTATAACCAAGAATATGAGTCATAATCTTCTCCATTTTCTATTGCTTTACTCCATACAGGGTAAATGCCCAACCTCTTACTTTTAATCCTGGAAGCTTTGGTTTTTGGCGGTAATTTTAATAAGATTTTGTGTCATCTGATGTTCTGTGTCTCTCTATAGCCATGTGTGCCTAAAGGAGAGAGGATGAGCGTGAGGACGTGTAGGGTCCCTGGACAGTCCGCCGGGTGGCACACTTGGATTCTGGGTGACTACCAAGGATGTATGTGTTTGTTTAAATCTGAACAGAAACTATTTGAATGGAACAGGAATTCACTAGGTACAGCAAAAAGCCTTAACACGTGAGAATATGAATTTAAAAACAGTTTTTATAAATGTGGATTGTTTAAAAGTTTTTTTTAACATTTATTTATTATTGAGAGACAGAGAGAGACAGAGCATGGGCAGGGGAGAGGCAGAGAGAGGAGGAGACACAGAATCCGAAGCAGGCTCCCGGCTCCAAGCTGTCAGCACAGAGCCCGACGCGGGGCTTGAACTCACAAACCGTGAGATCATGACCTGAGCTGAAGTCGGACGCCCAACCGACTGAGCCACCCACGCACCCCAAAAACGTGGATTTCCTCCTTTCTTCTGGATGTAATAGTCTATGATGAATTCACTGTTTTGGTTAAATGGTCAGTCGACTCGAGCTTTCTGTCATCTGCTCAGAAACCACTGGCTGAGGAATCTAAATCCATTTGGGAATCTTGACCAGAAGCTCTACCAGGGTCTTCATACAAATTTGTGCATCGCTTCATGGCTCTCTGTTTTGTGGCTGCTTCTCTGTAGGGCTGGAGAGAGGGAACCAGCCTTCTATATGCTTTGGCCAACCAGGAGGAAGGAAATACTGGTTTCTGGTCTGCGGTCTCAGAAGACCGCGTGCCCTCATGTCTTCCCTCAAACACACCTTTGTTGTGGGCCCTTCCTCATTTCAGAACAAAGATAGTTATTGATTGCATACAATGCTGAATGCTCCCTACAATATGAGGAACTCCGGCCTTCTCTCCTTCCTACTCCTCACTGCCAGAGGTGTCCCAGAGAAAGTGCCTATCATCAACACCGTAGTGTGGGAAAAATGGGTTCTCATTTCAGCAGGTGACTCAGTGGTGGTTGGCTGTCAGCATGCTTTTTTTCATATTGGCTTGTTGCTACAGGGTCTGATGCTGGCAGATTACAACTCTGTAGCTAGTCATTTTCGATTTATTTGAACCTATTTCTCCAGTCTACTGAGCTTTCACTGGCTAGCATCAATTCAGACACATTGCAATTCCTCAGAATCTCTATCCCCATCAGATGGTTCGATCTATGAGAAATTTAGCTAGAGGCGTTTAGACAAAAAAGAAATATTGTGGCTGGGGAAGCATTTAAGTTAGAGGAGGCAGCCAGGGCTGTTTTATTACTTAGGCCTGTGTCACCTGTGATGACCCATGAGAGTGGAGAATATTGATCGCTTGTCACTCAAGGCATTCAGCAGATTGCATTGACAAAGCTTGGCAGGTCTCTAATAGCAGGGTTACTGGCCTTGGCTGCGACCCAAGGGAAAACTCTGCAGGCCCTATTACTTGGCGGCCTTTAACTCTTATAGAATTGGGAGAGAGCACTGACAAAAGCGAGGACATGATTTTACGGTTACAAATGGGTTTTTTTGCTCGCTTTCTTCTCCCCCTTTTTAATTTCACTTCTCTTCTATTCCTTTCTCTCTTACCTTTTCTCCCTGATCCCTGCCAGCCCCTCCTTTCTTATTATAGATGATCATGGCAGTATTGTTTCTCTGGAATAAAAATCAGACTAAAGAATGCTTAGCAGGCCTAGTGTGAGGCCTGAGTTGTTCTTTCCTTTTAGTAAAGTTTGTGCCCTGACCACATTGTTTCAGGTGGTAGAAGATAGAAGGTACCTGTATGTCTGTGTGAACTTGATGATGTTGAGGCCATGCACAGCTGTTGTCTTAAGAACTGCCACTTCATGACAGGGGTGATCTTCCCCTTCTCCATTCACTGATAGCCAGGCTTGGCTCACACCTTCATAGTCCAGAGATCCAGCTGCAAGTCATGTTCTGACATCAGAGAGGCTATGGCAGTAATTTCAAATTGGGAATGATTTTATTAATCATTTTATTAATCATCCCCCCCCCCGATTGGAATTATTTTTTTAAAAGAACCTTAGAAAGAATTCTATCTTTCATAGATAGACACTACCTATTTCATCCAAGAATTCAAATCATGTGACGTTTTTACTCCCATCACAGTCTGACCTCCAGTAGGATGCTGTTCTGTAATGAGTGTTTCTGTGTTGCCACCGTTTGCTTTAGGAAGCATGGTGTGGATTTTTTGTGTACCTTTCTCTAAAACAATCTTGTTTGTCATCTCTCTTATCCCCCCGAAAGAGGGAAAGACAAATATCATCATCCCCATTTCAAAGAAGAATAGGTTGATATATAACTGTTCCCCTAATCACAATCGATTTTAGTGCTATAGTTTTAATTCAGTATTGTCATTTAAATTTTTTGCCCCCTAGTGAATCTGATGTAAGCAGACAAAGATCATGTATCTATTCTATATGAACCTCGGGGTTTTGTGGGATTTGTTGTTGTTGTTGTTGTTGTTCCCGCATTTCTGTTTCATAATCTCTTCCATGTTATCCCCTCACTTCGTCTACCTTTGCAATGCTTTGGGTTGGCCAGGATTCTTCCTCTTTTGGATTGGTGGCAAAGAAGTTTCTGCTCTTTGCTTAGGTCCCTTCTTCTAAGGATTGGTAGTTCATGTCTAGAATTAACTGTGTGACTCTTCTTTTGTAGGTTCTCAGAAAGGACAGGCGAGCCTTGAATATTGAAGATTCCATTGGCTTTGCATTTATGTTCAGCATTGGGCCACAGATGAGTTGTACATTACTGGGAAAGTTAATCTCTGATCCTCAGTTTCTTCATCTGTCTAATGGAGGATAAGGATCCTTGTCAAAAATATATGAAGCAGTATGGTGTGTGAATTATATCTTCATCTAAAAAGGAATTAACTTAGTAGTTCTAGCATAGAAACTTCCTCCTTTTCTTTTTTCTCCCTTATGCACCTATAGGCCGAAGAAGGCAGAATGAGAGCTAATGTGGAGGCCAGTAGTTGGAGAATAGGGAGCATTCCTGGAGACAGAAGTGTGAAAGTATTGGAAGCGACTGTGGGCCTATTAATATTCTATAGCACTTTGAGCCACTTTGAATTAAAATACTTATCTGTGAAAGGTTTTATAATTCATATGACCTGAAATAATTTACACCTAATTAGATTTTGTCAACTGAATAATTCCATCTCATGTTGTTTCCACAGAATAATTTAAGCAACTGCATTTTATTCTCAAAATAGCTGTAAATGTCAAATTAATTTTGTTGACATGAACAACATGTAGAAGAGCTACTTGGCAGAATTGTTTGTCAACTGAATATATTATGCATCCCTACAAAATATGTAGAATGGCTATGGTTTGCTGACTTGTGCAGTTTCTTGCTTTCCTGGAAAGAGGTCACTGGCAGTGGTTACAAAAACTGTTATGGCATTTCTGCCCATCTGGTTAGAAACTCTTTGATAATCTGGAATTTTCCCCTTCTCTTTCATTATACATTCAGCATCTGCCCCTTTGGGAGTTACCATTTTATCTGGGTGAGACTGGATCTCATGTAATGGCCTCAGTGTTTGTAATATTCGTCATTAATGCCACGGGCCCTTCGTTGACACTGCTGTGTATACATTACTGTTCAGTCTCACCTCACCTCTATTTATTTTGGACCGTTCCTTTCACTTGGAGAGCCTCTCTGTCTGCTTTGAAAACCTTGCCCAAGATCAGTGTCCTTGTGGTTTCTTTCTAGCCTACTCTAGTTATTCCATTTACTCCCAAATCCTTTCTCTACTCCATCATCCCCCAGCTCTGGTCCAGCCTTCCAGCTGCTAATACTGAAGTCCTGTCATTCTAAGGCTTAGCTTAATCCAGTGCTTTCCAACTCTTGTTTTATCATGGCACAAGTAGAAAGTGATGCCATTTGTGTAGTCCCCTGAGGTCACTAGACAAGACTCCTTGCTCTTTGTAGGCAGCTGGCCTAGAGGCCGTGATCAGTGCTACATCACAGGGGATAAGTATCTCGACATGCACACTGTATTGGAAATTCTGGCTTAACCAGTCTCAAAGTTAGAACCATCCTGGCAGGTATTAGAAATTCACGCACTTGGGGGAAAAAAAGAAGAAGAAGAAAAGGAAAGAAATACATTCATTTGGTGGAATCTGGGATTTATCTCATCTTTTGAATTCAGCATCCTGTGTACTTAAAGACATCTTTGAGCTTTCCTCCAGATCATTCCTGTTTGTATCTGGTCATCAGGAAGTTCAGATTTCTTCCTTGCATACCTTGGCATGCTGGAACCTTACCTTTGCCAGTGTGTCTCCCAAGGGAATTGACCTGTATTTTACCTTCAGTTTCTGCTTAAGAGCTGGCTTCATCTAGAACAAATCCCCCTTTCTTGGTCATCAAAGAATTGCTTTCCTATTAGCAATAAGTATGAACACAGTTCAGAGATTACTGTTGCTTGTAGTTATGCCCCCTACAATATTATTGGAACCTTAAGAGAGTGAATCAGTGTCTTCTTGAGTTTGGCTCATTCAAAATTTAGATTTTGCATTTTGGCTTCCTTGGGAGGGATGTCGCACTGTGGGTCTGGCCTTTCTAGCCCTAGTTAGGTTTCCTTTCTGCTTTTTCCAATTTTTCTGTTGTCCTGCTATTGATGCCCCAGCATGCCTTGTTAGGCCAAAAGGTTCTTGTTATTGGGGATTCTCTATTTTCTGTGAAAACATGAAATACAGATATAAATGACACAGTATTTTACATAGAATTCATTACCAGTAGACAGTATGTATTTAGTCTTCTCAGTGTACAAATAAAGAATAGACCTGAATAGTTCTGGCTTTTGTAAGGGAGAAGAAAGTGAATTTAGAAACCTTAGGCCATTCAGCTTGAAATCAACCCAGAACCTACAAGGTATTACTAATGAATATTTCCTGAGGGCTTAGTAAAAGGAGTAGTCATCACTGGGAACCAGTGTGGGTTCACTTAAAACACTATGCCAGACTATGTTGTCCTTCAGAACAGGTATTGGCAAACTTTTTTCTATAAAGAGCTATAAAGTAAAATATTTTAGACCTTGTGGGCCATACAGTCTCTATAGCTACTATTCAGTTATGCCACTGTAGCATGAAAGCAGCTGCAGACAGTAGATACATGGATGGACATGGCTGTATTCCAATAAAACAAAAAATAAGCAGCAGACTGACTTGGCCTGTGGACCATAGTTTGATGATGCCTGCTTTAGAATAATGTCTTAGATAATGTGTACCTGGCTGTCTTTGAGTAATTTTACAAAGTCTTTCACGGAGTCTTTGTAGAGAACATGGAATCTAAAGTTAATAATAGTGCATTTAGGCAAAATTATAGCAGAGTGAATAATTACACAAACATGAAACATGGCTTGTGGTTACTTGCCACAAGGCTGTGCATGTGATTCATTTTGGTCAACATTTTTATTCATGATAAGACTGAGGTCAGGGTTGGCTTGATGATCGAATAGGTGGGCAGCCTGATGCAGAGACAGATCACTTATACTGGGTGATAGGAGCAGGATCCCAAAAGGTCTTAGGGTCTTAGGTTGGAACAGTAGTTCAGATCTAGCAGATGAAATATAGAAAATAGATAGATGTAAAATCCTGTGTCTAGAGCTAAAAATACATCTCAACAGTACAAATACAGATTGTGAAACATTATCTAATAGCAGCCTGTTTGAACAAAGCTAGGAGAGTATTCAAATTAGAGAGCATAGAGGAAAGGTTGTCCAGGTGGTTGAAGGGACTCAGAATCATGTCCTATTAGAAATGGTTGAAAGAACCAGAGCTGTTTAGCTTGGAGGGATATATAACAACTGTCTTCAATTATTTAAAGGACTGTCATGTAGAAGAGGGATTGGACTTATTCTAGGGGGTCCCAGTGGACCCAAGTAAGAGCAGTGGGTAGAAGAATGCAGGTAGATCCATTATAGATGGAAGAATAAGAGGGATGTGCTTTATTGGAGGGCTTAGGTCACTGGGGATATTATGGACACCTGTTGGTGACCATGTAGGGATGTTGTGAGGGAATATTAATTTTGACTTTTGATCGGATGGGATGTTTTTTATGGACACTTCAGATTCTGAGAGTTCATAAAACAGACCTAGGGAGAATGTGTTTTGCTCTATGTCCCAATAGTTGGCAAAGCTCATACCTAGATGTTTTGAGTCCCCTGCCTTTTTGTGTGCGATTGAAATGCTGAATGAACACATTTCATATGTGTATGTGTACCTGCCATTTCATGTGATTGGTCAAAGACCCTGTCACGGTCAACTATATCATCTCACAAAGCCTAACACATAGCAAGTAGTAGGAGCAAAGTAACTACTTTTTGCACTAAGGTGAATCGGTGCCATCTGAGACCTAGATCTCCAAATGTCTTTTATTTTTAACTGATCCTGGTTGCATAATGAATGCCCCTGAAAGATTATCAGAAATCATACCTGGGGATTAGTAATAGGTTGGTGATATAGACTGAACAGCCATGTGCCTTTGTTCCCCCCCACCCCCCCGCGCATGCGCACACACACACACACACACACACACATACACACACACCCAGTACTTTACCAGGAATGGAAGCAATCAGGCCGCACTATCTGATCAGGATTGTTTTACCTCCTGTGTATGGCTGTGCTTTGCCCTCTTCCTGCTTTACTGCTTCCTGGGTAGGCCTCCCTGCTAAATTATACTCCAGACCCATGGATGTCTGGAATATATTTTCCAGTCTTTTGAGTACTATATTCCTAAAGTAGTCATTTGCTGTCATTATAATTCTGGAAGATTTAATGCTGAGATTGATAATGGATCTGCCAAGGTCTCAGTCTTTGATGTTTTGTACTTGGGCAAGTGGTCAGGGATCACGGCCCATTTATCACTGCATTCCCCATGGCCTGTACTCAGGGCCAAGCATATGGTAGCTAGTCGGTGAATGTTCAGTTGTTTGCCTTAGTAGAACTCAGATTAGTCTTACTGTTATTTCAGTCTGATGAAGTAAAGTTTGTTCCTCCAGGCAGTGTTTTCTTCCTCTTTGTGCCTACCATGCTCTGCCTACCATATACCTTCTTTTTCAGTGCCCCTTTCTGGCTGTGTGAACAATACCTTTTAATAGGGTGGAAGAAGGGTGGAGATAACAGTGGTTGAGTCTCTCTCACTCTCAGCTTACCTCAACTTGTCCAGGAAGGGAGGGAGGTAGGAAGCGAAGACAGGGGAGAGGAGAGCAGGGGAGAAAGAAAGGAAATGACAGAGTGCAGTAGACAAGGAGAGACACGTCCTGTTTCTTACTGAGAAGACTTTAGTATTGAAGGATTTTGACATTGTTACTGCTATACAACTTACATGCTCCTTTGTATAGCTCTGGTCTTTTCCCATGTTTTCATTGCATTTTGTGCATTGGGTGCATAGGAGCTAAAAGAGCCTTGAGACATATCTTTATTAGATAATAAAATAACTGTTAACATTAGGACTGTTTGTTTTCATTCTCCTGAACTGGTTGCTCATTTGGTAGAAAACATGGAATAGTAGTGCCAGGGGTAGCTTTACCAGTGCTTCTACAGATTCATAACCAGCCATCAAGGAAGACGGCCTGGTTGTAAATGAACTTGTGGCATTCATATCCTTACCGTACTCCTTTACTACTGATGGGGAGAACCCAAATACCATTCCTCATAGGGAATAGGGAAGCAGGAGGCTCTCTTTTGTAACAAAAGGATTATTATACTTTGGTGTGCTGGGAGTGGCTTGTTAGCAACTCAAAAGAACCAACTGTTAAATTTTCAGGAATTTTGTGAACTAGTTGTCAAACACAGCTTTAAAAAAATTAAGCTATATAAACCTATCTTTGCTTTTAATATAATTATCAATCAAGTTTAATATCAGAATTATACTCATTCTTCAAATGCAAACTTGGATTGGCTACAGATGTAAGAGTTACACATATTTCAACAGAAGCATTCTGTCCAAATCATTTGGCTGGTTGGTTGGAATTTATAATAAAGAAGATTATATACTTTGTTATTATTTGTAAATTATTTGCTTTATATCCTTTATATCAGTAATATTTACAATAAACGTGTGTATGTATTCATGCATACATCTTTCCCAAGGACCCAGCAATTAAGTATTATCATTTTACACATGCCATTGTTTGAAATCCAAATCAGGAGTGCCTGACTACTTCAGTTGGTAGAGCGTCAGACTCTTAAAAGCCAAATGGGAAAACAAGATCTTTAATGATCTTATGTGAATGGTGAGGTTTTTGTTTACAGTATAGCAAGAGGATCAAATGCAGTATAGGAAATCTTCCTGATTACAGGATATGAAGTTGAGATTCTGAATGCCAGCTACTAAGAACAGTTGAAAGACAGAGTGTTTACTGGGTCTTTAAGCATGTCTGCCATATTCAAAATAACATTAGAGGGTGTTGAAGAGAGGTGTTAAATATCATTAGAACCACAGAAAGGCTTTGGAATCCAACAAATTGAAAGATAATTGAGTGAGGAAGAGCTTTGGACACAAAGCAGGCAGTTTTTTAATCTTAAGCATTTATGTCAAGTAGAAAATGCTTGAGGATTTATCTACTTGAGGTTTTCTCTAGGAGCCCTAATCCATGAGGAGTAGGGAGTGGGGGCTAGGGCGGTGGAGGCTAGTCTTTATTTTGCATTGTTCTGAGAAGTAATGTAGTAATAGAAGAAATTTGGTGTCCTGGAAACATTACTAACATGAAAAATCTTGAAAAATAAAGTTTAAAAAACAGGATTAGAAGGTAAGAGGAAAATGGTCTTCTGTCTTTGCTTAACCAGCTAAGACAGCTCAAGTAAAAATATATTTTTGTGAGTCATTTTCCACTCATCTATTAGACTCAATGTTGAAGAATGTTTTGTTTAATCTACTTTAACTAGGAATAAAATGTGCTGCTAAAGTTTATAGACAGAATTGCAAGGTGACCTAATAGCTTTGAAAGTCACTTTTAGTAAATGGAAATCATTTGTTAATGGATTCGTAAATGTGAAGAAATGAAAAGCCAGTTGATGCCAGTTAGTGTTAGCATTTAGTAAAGGAACAATTTGGTGGGTTTTTCTTTGGGGGTTTTGCGTTGCCTGCCTGGTGTTGTGTTGTTCCTTTGCTTTGTGTATGCATGTGAAGGGGGGTATTACTAACATTATGGTTCTCTACCTCCACGATTCATTCCAAAAATAATTTTGTTAATGCTAAGAATGTAACTGTGGAAATAAAATGGCTTTTCAATCCTGTGTTGACTACGTGCCTACAATGTTGATTTGCTAATACCTGGAACTTCCAAATTAAATTTTATGGTATATGGATGATTTATTGTAATCTCTCCTACAAGGAAATTCGTCTTAAAAACTTAAAAAAAAAATCATCCTATGTTGGGGAGTGGGGAGCATTTCTAATTCAAAGCAGAAGCCAGGCTAAGATCACATGTCCCCGTAGAGGAAAGAGGGGAGGTTTTACTTGTTGCATATGTTTAAAAAATATTTATAGATACAGCTGGACTTTTAGTACTTTATTTCTGGTTTTAATGATGGAATTCCCAAAGGACTAAAATTGTTCCAAACCGGTCTGAACTGTGTCTGAAGTTCAAGAACAGTATATAGTGGGTCTAAAAACTTTAATCCTCCTTGGAAACTCTGAGTGGGAAAGCTGCCCTTTTAGTCCCGTGTTTCTTGAATTTCCTGTTAGCAAAACACCTCTTTGCTCCTATTCAGTCCTTAACCAACTGCAGACTGACTTGACTTTTCTCTGCTAAAACATTTTCTAATAAGGTTCTCAGTAAATTCCTAAGTCATAAACTCTGGTGATTTTGTTTATTTCCCACCCATCCAGTCACCAGTCATTTTATTTCATGCCTGTTTTGCAACTTGATGCCCGAGTACCTTAGTAAGTGAGGCAGACATACTCCTTTACATTGTGGGGCTTTCAGTCTCTCAACACTGTTGACCTTCCTCCCACAAACTTCACAAAATCACTCACTTCTGGTTTGTGAAATCATTCATTAATGGTTCTTGTTTTAATGCTGATTCTCACTCCCACCCCTACCCGCGTACATGATTCTGCTCCTGGCTTTCTCTTTGCTTGATAATTTATTTTGTTGATACTTTTCTAGGTGATTTTATAAGGCTAAAGCTTTTAGGTTAACATCTGCCTTTATACATATTATATATGTATGGCTAAGTTAATCTATTCATATACAATGATATAGTATAGTTGTAGACTGTTGTATTTTGCTTTGGCTTTAAACTAAACTGTTGTATTTTGCTTTTAGTTTTAAACAGCTTTATTGAGGTATAATTCGCATATATAATGAACTGTTCCTTCTTAAAAGTATCCAACTTGGTAAGTTTTGACATATGTATAAACCCATGAGACCCGTTACTGCTATGAAGAATAATGAACATATCCCACACCCCAAAAGTCCTGTCCCTTTGTAATTTCTCTTTCTGTTACCTTCCTACCCCGCTACCCTCCCTTGTTTTCAGGTAATCACTGAAATGTTTTCCAACACTGTAGAGTAGTAGTATTATTTATGCATCTTTCCTTAGTCTAGCTTCTTTCACGCAGCATAATTACTCTGGGATTTATTCACTTCGTGGTGTATATTCATAGTTCATTTCCTTTTATTGCTCATATTATTCCATTCTGTGGCTATACCACAAATTATTTATACATTCACCCATCGACTGCCATTTGGGTTGTTTCTAGGTTTTTGTTACTATGAATATTTGTGTACTGGACAATATGCAATCTTTTCTCTTAGGTAAATACCTCCCTAGGATAATGTGGTAGGTGTTTGTTAAGTGTTTCAAGAACATGCCCAGTGGTAATCTAAGTGTTATACATGGCTTCCAGCATTATGTGAAAGTTCCATTGCTTCCATATCCTCTCTCTCATATTTAGTGTGGTCAGTGTTTCTCATTTTAGGCATTCTGATAATGGTGTAGTAGTATCTCATTGTGGTTTTGAATTAGGTTTCCCTAGTGACTAATGATGTTAAACATCTTTCCATGTGTTTATTTGTCATTTCTGTATCTTCTTTGGTGAACTGTCTGTTCAAATTCCTTGCCCATTTAAAAAACGGATTGTTTGTTTTTGCATTATTGAGTATTGAGAGTTCTTTATTCTGGATACAAGACCTTTATGAGATTTATGATTTACAAATATTTTCTCTTAGTTTGTGGCCTGTCTTTTTATTCTCTTAACAGTGTCTTATGAGGGCAGTGTTTTAAATTTTGATGAATTTTAATTTATCAGCTTTTTAATGGATTATTCTTTAGGTGTCATTTCTAAAAAGTCATTTGTAATTCAAGGCTTCGGTTTTTCTTATGTTTTCTTCAGGAAAAATTATAGTTTTAGTTCCATCGATCAATTTGTTTGTCTTGGGGTTGCCAAACTAAGGATCATGTGAAAAATACTACTCACAGCCTTTTTTTATACAGCCTATGGGTTAAGCAGAAGTTAAGAAGAGGAAAACAAGAAAATGTGACAGAGGCCATATATAGTCTGCAAAGTATAAAATGTTTACTATCTAGTCCTTTTCAGAAAGGAAAATTTCCTAAGCCTGGTCTTACATTGTTTTAAATGCTGTCTCGATTACTATAGCTTTGTAATACCGTGAAATAAGGTATTTTTAATCTTCAAACTTTGTTCTCTTAAAATGTTGTTTTAGCTGTCCTTGGCCCTTTGCATTTACCTATGCATTTTAGAATCACTTTGTCAATTTCTTTAAAACACACCAGCATTTTTAGATTGTATTGAGTGTATAGATCAATTTTGGAAAAGTTGACATCTTAGCAAAATTGAGTCTTTTGACTCATGAATGAAAGAATATACTATTCTTTATTTCTTTAGGTTTTCTTTAATATCTTGTGGAGATGTTTTGTAGTTTTCAGTGTACATATCTTTCACATTTTTTTCGTTCATATTTATTTTTGATGCTGTTGTAAATGTTATTGTCTTACTAATTTTAATTTTCAATGGTTCTCTGTTAGTATATATATACACAGTTGATCTTTATATGTTTACCATGTATCCTGTCACCTTGATAAATTCACTTATTGGTGCTATTGCCTGTTTTGTTTATTTATGTGTATTATGTGTATAGTTGACAGTGTCATCTGTGCATATAGTTTTACTTCACTTTTTTCCATCTGGATGTCTGTCCTCTCTTTTTCTTGTCTTATTACACCAGCGACAATCTCCAGTATGACTAGAAATAGTAAGAGTGTACATCCTTCTCATTTTACTGATCTTAGGTGAAAAGCATTCAGTTATCTGCCATTATTTAGGATGTTAGCTATAAGTTGTTCCTAGATGCTCTTTCACATTTGAGAAAGCTCCTGTCTATTTCTTGTTTGCTGAGAAATTTTTGTAAGAATGGATACCAAGCTTTGTTAAATGTTATTTGTGAATCTATTGAAATGGTAACATGGTTGTTCTTTCCTTTTTTAGTTTGTTAATATGATAAATTTCATGAATTGATTTTCAAACATGAAGCCAACGTTTTTATTCCATGGATAATCAACACTCCATCATGATGTATAATCCTCTTTATATATTGTTGAATGTGATTACTCAGGAGCTTTCTTCCAGTGTCTTTGTCTTTCCTGTCATGGCAATTCTGGCATGAATGAATGCCAGTTTTCAGAAGGAGTCTGTATAACATTTGATATTATTTCTTTCTTAAATATTTGGTAATACCTATCAAGGAAGCCATCTGGGTCTATATTTTATTTGGCAAGATTTTTACTACAGATTCAGTTCATTTAATAAATATGGGATTATTCAGGTTTTCTAATTCTTTTTGAGCAAGCTTTGGTAGTTTGTATTTTATAACGTAGTTGTGCATTTCCTTTAAGTTTTTATTGGTGTAAAATTGTTCATAATTTTCCCTTTATGTATTTTTTATATATTTCTTTTATATATTTATATATATTTCTTTTTTATATATTTTTATATATTTCTTTTATATATTTACTATTTCTAGAATCTGCTCTGATGTGTCTTTTTTTCATTGTAAGTATTAGTAATTCTTATTTTCTTCCTTTTTCTTCCTGGTTAGTCATAAGTTTAGAGGTATCACTTTCATTGATCTTTTCAAAAGAACCAGATTTTGGTTTTATTGATATTTTTTATTATCTTTCATTTTTCTCCTTAATGGATTTCTGTGCTTATTTCTTTATTCTACTTGCTTTTATTTAAATCTTTATTTTTGAGAGAGAGAGAGAGACACAGACAGAGCGTGGGCAGGGGAGGAACAGAGAGAGAAGGAGACACAGAATCCAAAACAGGCTCCAGTCTCTGAGTTGTCAGCACAGAGCCCATTGCGGAGCTCAAACCCATGAACTGCGAGATCATGACCTGAGCCGAAGTCAGATGCTTAGCCGACTGAGCCACCCAGGTGCCCCTACTTGCTTTTATTTTTATTTGCTCTTCTTTTTGTAATTTACAGTAGAAGCTGAGGGTATTGATCTCAAAGTTTCTTCTTTTCAAATACAAGTAGTTTTGTAAATTTTACCCTTAAAATACTATTTTAGGTTTATCCCACTATTTTTGATATGCTGTGTTTTATTATCTTTCAAATCAAAATACTTTCTAATTTCCCCTTTAATACCGTTTTGATCAGAGATGTACTTTCTATCCCTTGAATACTTTTAAATTTATCAAGACCTGTTTCATGGCCTGGAATATGGTCAATTTTGGTAAATATTCCATGTATACTTGGAAAGACTATGTATTCTGCTGTTGTTGAATGGAGGGTTCTGTAAATATCAATTATTGTTGATAATGTTCTTCAAGTCTTCTATAGCTTTCCTGTCTAGGTACTTGTCTTATCAGTTATTAAGAAAGGATATTGAAATCTTTGACTATATTTGTCTTTTTCTCCTTTAAGTGATTTTTGTTATGGTTAGGTTTAAATATTTCATCCTCTTTCTATTAAAAAAATTTCCATCTGGTTTTTGTTCTCGTCTTTCCATTTATTTCTGCCTTTTTAAAATGAGTTGAATATTTTTCATGATTCCAATTTATCTCCTTTTCTTGGGTTAATATCCATAATTCTTTGTTTTATTATTTTAGTTATTGCTTTAGGTGTTATGGTATGTCTTTAATTTACCAGTCTACCTTCACATGATATTACATTAACATATATATAGTATAAGAACCATAGAATAACATGCTTCTGTTTCTCCCTTTTCTTTGTGTTCTTGTTGTTATACATTTTTTTTACTTCTATGTATGTTACAAACTGCACAGCATTGTCACTGATTTTTAATTATACTTTCAAGATATTTAAATAAGAGAAAAGAAGTTTCTTATACCAGCTGTGTCAACACTTTATGATGCTTTTCATTCTTCTGTACCTATTTGTTCTTAATGTCTCATCACTTGCAGTAGACCTGAAGGACAATATTCAGCATTTCTTACAATGCAGGTCTGCTGGTAATTTGTTCTTTTAGCTTTTGTAGTTTTGAGAACGTCTCCATTTTCCTTTTGCTTTTGAAAGATGTTTTAATTGTGTATGGAATTTTTAATTGTGTATGGAATTCTGGGTTGATAGGGTTTTTTTTGTTTTGTTTTCTTTTGTTTTTTTTTTCTTCACAGTACTTTAAGAATGTTCTTAACTATTGTTTTAATTGCTTTGCTTTCTAGGAGAAAATCAGCGATCTTCCTTCTCTTCCTCCTGCACCTCATGTGTCTTTATCTTTGGATGCTTTTAAGAACTTCTCTATTACTAGTTACAAATAATTTTGACTATGATCTCCTTTGGCGTTGTTTTCCTTATGTTTTTTTAAATTTTTTTAAATCTTTATTTATTTTTGAGAGAGAGAGAGACAGAGTGCGAGTGAGGGAGGAACAGAGAGAGAAGGAGATGCAGAATCTGAAGCAGGCTCCAGACTCGAGCTGTCAGCACAGAGCCCAAAGCTGGGCTTGAACTCATCAACTGCAAGATCATGACCTGAGCTGAAGTTGGACACCCAACCAACTGAGCCACCCAGGTGCCCCTGGGCGCCCCATTCTTTGTGTTTCTTGCACTTAGGTCTCCTTGAGTCTCTTAGATTTGTGGGTTTGCAGTTTTCATCAAATCTGGAAAGTTTTTGGTCTGTTTTGATTCTTAGCTTATCATTTTGTTACCTAAAAATCCAATTTTAATAAACTCCTGATACTAATAAGAAGAAATTTCTGAGTAGTTCGTTTAGCAGTTGTTATCACACATCTGATGTTTAGAACGTTAGGATCAAGAATCAGCACTTGGAACAACACATTGCCTGTTTTCACTTTGGAACTCTGGGATTGCTGAGGTTTTTAAAGCAGCTCAGGTACTCGAGCTTCTGTGTATGATCACATGCCGTCCTGTTTGGCTTGCTTATCTTCTGAACGTCTTGAAGTTTGGTCCTCAGGTCTGAGATGGTGGCTTCTCTGGATCCTCTGGTGAAAGTCTGAGCACCTGCTTTTCAGTTCTGAGTCAACATCAGCACTAAATTTCCTGAAGTGCTATCTCCTTCTTTCCAATGTTGGATTGTTATGAAGGCTGCCATCTTGTAAGAGTACGTTTAGTGCCAGCATCTGTAGGTGGGTGCTTTGTCCCAGTGCTATCATGTGGTATGGTGACGTATGAGGGAAAGAGAAAAGCCTTAAATATTTACCTAGTGGTTATCAGGTAGAGGGTGTTATTCACTTGATCCCATTTCACATTTTGCCATAACTATGGTAGTAAAAAGCTCCACAGGCAAGAGTCAGATCCCCCAAATTATATGAGTGTGCCCTTTGCAGGTCTCCGACTAAGGCAATGGTGGTATAAAAACAGAATTTCAGCAGTACGTTTTTATCCACTTCCTTTTTAATAAACCGGTTCTGACAGATGAAAAGGAATCTGCTGTAGCTCAGATTTCCTATGTTAGGCATATTTCAGCCATAAACTTAATTATCACAAGAATTTTCAAATGACTCCAACTTTTTTCTGCACTTGGTACCAGAGGATACCAAGTTCTATTTTTGAGCTGATAAAATCCTCCTTCTGAAAGCATTTGTTTATTATATTACAGCTTCACATGAGCTGAGCTCCATCCTGACCCCGTGTTAAGTGTCTGTGGTAGATTTCATTACATCCATATACTGGAAGTCCTGCCAATATACTGGCAGCAAAATCCTAGTGGAAAATAAATGGCAATAAAAAAGAGAAATGATAGCCTGTGTGAGTGGTGAGGAGCACAGCTTTATTGAGACTGGACAACCCCAGAGTAGTGACTTGGCATGCAGACATGAGTTTAAGAGAGTGTGGGTGAAAGCTGATATTGGAATAACGACTCTGTGGCACAGACATGGGAATAATTTAATTAATTGCACTGAAATTTCTTTGATGAATAGTTATGTGGTGATAAGCATGAGGTCGAACAGCAGAATGAGTTTCAGCTTTTTAATGGGCCAGCACAGCTGCAGTTTTGGATGCCTTCCCACTTTATTTTCCCCTGCAGCCCTCCACCGCTTTACTCATCCACATCTCTCCAGCTAGGCTCGCCACTAGCGGGGCTCGCTCTCCGTGTCTGCTGAGCTGAGGGGCAAGTACATTTGGCCACGGGAAGCAGGCTGGTGGCGGCTTTGAAATGAAAACTAGATCAAACGAAAATTGTGGGATGGTTTCCTTATGATGGCTGTGCCTCCCCTCCTCCCCAAATCTCTAGGATGCTTTTACGGAGTCTTTGCTGCTAAGTTGTATAAAGATTTTAATAAAAATTTCTCGTCCCTGGAGAAAGAGGCATGTCTTTGTTGTCAGAGAGCTAGAGGGGAATGAGCAATGCACCCCAGCTGGGGCACCAGCATTAATCCCATGACTCGGAGCCCGTATTTTCAGACAGATCAATTACTTCTGGCTGGAACCAATCTCTCACCATCTTCTTGCTGTGCAGGGCTCCATTTCCAGACTTGGCAGCTGACATATCCTTCCAACTTGATAGAACTTCAGCTGCAAATCTCCTCAGGTCTGCTGCCTCCATTCATCGAGGTTATACAAATGAGTTGTTAAATAAAACTCAAAAGTCAGAAGTTGTGGGTGGTAATCTCCACTTGGCTCCATAGCACCCGTGGATCTAGGCAACGTTTTCTGTTGGATTTTTTTTTTTTTTTTTTTTTTTTTTAAACAAGACAAGTGATTCAGTTGTCTTCCTTTCCTTCACTTTCATGGACAGGCTTTGCATGAGAGAAAAGCCTTCTCTAGAGGGAAGAAATTATCCACAGTGGATGCATTTCTTATCAGCTTCTAAGCTGAAAGATTAACTCAGAATGGAGAGGAAGGAGATTAGGAGGAGACACAAGGGCATGTACAGGTGAGCCGCATCTAATGCTTCTCACACTAGTCACTCGCCCCTTTTCAGCTTTAGGCTGCCTGGGCTTAAGGCCAGGGGATTCTGTATCAAAAATAAGTGACCCTTGCTAACACACAGGTGGCAGAGAACATGTCAGGTGTTTATAGAGCACGTCAGTGTGTGAACACAGAACTTCCGTCAAGTATCGAAACTCGAGCCTTTGAGGACTTTTCCCAGAAACTGTTTAGTGTTCGTAAGACATAGCCACTCTTCGTGTGTGTTGAAAGCTTCACGGCTGTTCAGGCCAGGCCAGGCCAGGCCAGTCTTCTTGGAAGAGGTGATTGGGGGCCGCATGGAGGAAATGACAACATTGTGTGATTTGACTCACTCTGGACACACAGACTTTGGGGCTTTGGGGAAAGCACTTCTGTGCTCTCCTCTTTCGTGGTCATCAATTCTCTGGTCTCTGACATGCAGCCCTCGGAGGACTTCTCTATTTCCCCCGTAGTAACCAACTCTAAGGAGCTTATGAGAAGGAAAGATGAAAATGTGGAAATCTAGAGAAGAGAAACAGTTTAATGTTCCCCCCTAGGGGGATTTGTTTGTGTGTGTACATGTTTGTGCGTGTGCGCTGAGAGCTGGTTCTCGGTGTTACTGCGTGCTTTGGAAGCCTTGTCCTAGTTGGGCCCCATTAGTGGTGTCCTTTGGAGCAGATATTCATGAACTCTGTTAACAATTAAGGAGGTGAATCCCTGCTGGTACAGGCTGATGGCCACAGCTTCCCCTTGGGCTCCTATTACTTTGGATTGATTCTAAAGAGGCAGAGGAAACATGCAGAACATACTTGTTTGATTTGAAAGTTAAAAGCCTGTCTCTGCCTGTTTTCCTCCCTCTTCTTCCCGTCGCCCTTCCTAGGCACCCTAATGTGAAGAGTAAAACATAAGTCATACGGTACCAGAAGGCACTGACGCAGCTCTCGCCCTGGACGTGTTTTTTTGTGGATCTGTGTTTTATTAGGATTCATTAAGTAGTATGGAAAAGACTCATTGGTAGCCATGCATGACAGTCCCCCATCCTCAGAGCCTGCCAACAATTGAAAATTTGAGAGAAGAAATAAAAGGGGGTGAGATTTATAGTTAGTGAGTTCCAGTTAGTTTTTTTTTCCCCCTCCTTGGAATGGTGCCCGTCTTATTAGGAGTTCTTTACTGAAACAAAATGCAGTGGTAGCTTGGAGAAATTATGGATGCTTTCCAGCAGCTTCCCTCCCCCTCAAAAAGAGCTTAGGAGTCTGTAAGCTTTCTCCCTTGGTTGCAGTTAGGAAGCCAGTTGACAGTATAATAGGCTTTTGGAAGTGGGTGCAATGGTTTGTGTGTTCTGTTTGATGTTGCAAATACCAAGCCCTCAGGGAGATCTGCAAAGAGGATGTTCTGTTCTTAAAGAAAGGAAAAGATTAACCTGAAACGTGAACTGAAAAACTCCTGAATTCTAAAGGACTTGGGTGCTACCAAGGAATGATCTCATTTACTTCTGTGGAAACATTTGGCAGGCTGCCTGCTGCAGACAAGCAGAAGGCTGGGCAAATATTTTTTAATGATTTTGATTAATGAAAAGCGATCACCAGTAAACTTGACAGGATTAGATCACAGATTAAGGGTGTGTGTGTGGGTGTGTGGGTATTTATGTGGTTAAGGCTTTCTCTGTAGACATGTGCATACTCATATACACATAGAAGTCTCATAAACCATGTGCACTTCTTGGAGCCTACCTAATAATGCTTTTCTTCATATTCAGAGATAATGCTCCATAATGCTCATTAAGAGAGTATGTAACACTTTTTGCTTTGGAGATATTTTTAGGAGTGGTAATGAGTGAGCATTAATCTGTTTCTGTCATTCATGAATGTGTGCATTCACTGAACACATGAATATATGTAAATCCTTAAACGTTTGTTGAGTACCTACTGTATGCCAGCTACTATGCTAGGTACTAGAGATACAATGGTGGGGAAAAAAAGGCATACAGTCTCTGTTCTACTGTACTTTATAAGATGCTGGAGAGACAAATTAAAATAAATAATCATGTAACTCTATACCCACAATTTTTATATTAGCTTCGTATTCCATAAAAATTTATTAAGTACCTCCATCTGCTCTAAATTCTGTGATAGGCTCTTAAAAGAAAAAGCATCTTACCTAATTCCTGTTGAAGTCAGTGGTTTGCAATTTACAAGGAATAAACTGGCTCTGTTTGGTTTTAGAATTCAGCAAAGCCACCTGATCCACATAGCTCTAGATATTAATTTAGCACATAGTTCTAAGGATATGGTAAGATAGCAGTCTAGCAGAACGTTCTGTTATACACGTATATAAGCCCTGGTGTATTTACCAAAGGTATTGTTATATCCTCCCCTTTGCTGTGTCTCCACGACTCTGGATTCAAGAGCTCATGCCGCTTCTCCCTAGCTGTGTGAACTGGGAAAACTGGTCATCCTCTCTGAACAAAGTTTCACATCTGTAAAATGGGACTGGTTGTACTCATGGGGTTTGTGAAGATTGAATGAAATCACATATGTGAAAATACTGTGCTCATGTGAGTTTGTATTATTTTCACTGCTTATTACTTCACATCTTCTGGAGAGAATAACACTTCTTGAAGCCAGCCATCTTCCATTCTCTTAAACCCAAGAAAATCAGAAGGAAGAATAGTTCTGAGTTCAAGTAGAAACTGGAAATCATCCTATCTTTCCTCTAGCAGAGTGTTCCAGAAGGAGTAGAATATAACCTTGAAATTAGGGGCAAAATTAAGTTTTTCTAAAAGCAGAATAACTGGTATCAATACATATACGCCATCCTTGGAACGTAATAAAAGCAGAATAACTGGTATCACTACATATACGCCATCCTTGGAACGTAATCTGTCGCAGTGTTGACACTAAGTGTTACTGTCTCACGCCCTCTTTGTTGCTTCTATCTTGGGTATTGGTTCTCCCCAGAGAGGGATGAAATTGAAAAGCATCATTATGAATGCATTCTCAGTGGCTGGGTTCTGACACCTTGGCCAAAAGGTTTATGCTCTGCAGCCCTGAATAAAGTGCTGTAATTAAAATGAGAAACAGAAATATGAAGCCACGCAAGAGCAGTCATTATTTAAACGAAGAACCTTCATGTGAGATTATACTGGCTGATACTAATCTGCGAAGTTGTATTTTCTGGGGGAAAAATCAATATGAATGAAACGAGAACTGAGTGTGCATCCTGCAGGGCTTGTTGTATCTCCATGAACTGTGATGTGAGCTCCTGGCCTTTTGAATCATTTTGTTTAAAGGCCTTACATAGATCATTCTGTCCTTGGTGGTGGGAGACCTTTCCCCAAGATTCTATCCCTAGATAGACTAAATTGGAAAAGCACATGCCTTTTGATCTTTACTTTGCGTGTTTGTGTGTGTATGCATGCACATGTGTAAGATATAAAGGTCATCACAGAGCAGACTGGGCCACTTAACACCTTCCCTGATTCCACGTTGTCAGAGATGGAATTTGAGAGTGTACTTCACTCCCCTCACTCTGTCATTGATTTCTAAGGCTGAGCATATCCGTGCAATTAATGTGTTACATCTTATAGTCAGCTTGAATACTTACTCCTTTCTGTATTTTACATTGCCAGCCCCATTCCTGGTTGATAACAGGCACTTGAAAATGAGTGGAGGATTTGAATGAGATTTGCCTTTGCTCCTTGTCCTTCCTACTAGACCTGAATGGCTTGCTGGAAACCAGGAGCGAAATTTAATGTTGATCCAGGGTCAAGCTCTCATCTGCTCATTTGAGGCTCGGCTTCCCTCACCATACGTGCTGCATTCAGCACGTCATCAGGCTGCCCTCTTCTAGGATAAAATGCAGTATTCTAGAAAGCACCACACTCCAGTGGGCAGAACTGTTGGTAAGTCTGTACAGAACAGATCAGGTTGCAGCTCCCTTAAAGTATCTGCTAATGGAAACTCTGGCTAAAGCAGCATCTTAAATAATATGTAGAATCAGCATGCTGTCTCCAGAACATGTTGCAGCCTTTATTAGCAGGGCGTAAGCTAAGGTAAGCTCCCATTAAAGAAAAAATTGTAATGATTAGCAGGGGCCCCGTATAATATAAGGTATTCTTTGGAGTTTATAAATATGGCCTCATAAAAAGCCTGAATATAAGGGAACTGTGACTTTAAGTCATTAGAAGCCCAGTGGTTTGATAAAATAACAGGAAACAGACAATTTATTATGAGCAGTCTCAGTAGCTCTGGATTATCTATAAAACTTTTACGGCCTTCCCCAAGTGGCAAGAAGCCATAAAACTTGCCTGAATGAGGGACTTGTTAATTTACTTGTTAAAGCAAATTAAAAATTTATAAGTGCTTTTAGGTAAATGAGATCTTCTCTCATTGCTGCCCTTGCGGGGCCCTGCGGTCCTAAGAGGGGAGAGTGGCTAAGCTCAGACACCACTGCAGAACAATAAAAGCTATTAAATTGTTCCAGTTTATTACAACAGAGCCGTGCAGCTGTTGCCATGGCTAGCTGTGGGGTACCAGTGGTTGACAGCCTGGAGTTTCACTAGGTTTTCTGTCTCACTCAAAGGAAAAACAACAAGCAGAGGGATGATTTTTACTCTTGCATTCTCCAGTAGTTGGTGTTACAGACCATGTGTTTTATTTTTCCTTGGCCTCATGAACCCAGAGGTTTTAAACCACTTTTTCCTATTCCCAAAAGTGTTTCCCTTTCATTCCATAGGTTGCTGGTTCTCACACATTTGGACTCCTCATCATGCCTTTTAGCAACTTAATCCATGGGCAAAAGGCCCAAACCCTAGAGTTTTTCTGTAGCCTCATCAGCATTTCTTTAAAACACACACACACACACACACACACACACACACACACACACACACACACAAACACAAAAAACAAAGGAACAAAAAAAAACCCCTCTTTCCTTTCCTTTGTCCAGCCTGGAAATTAGGAGAAGGACTTAAGTGAAAAATGAAACCCCGTACATGTTCTTGTATATTGGATTCCATAAAATGTGTAGAATCAGTATTTTTTGTGGAATCCATAGTGTAAAGGTAAAGGCAGATTGTCTTGTACTCTGCTTTGGATAGGAAATCACCTGAGGTTATAATTCTTGGATCTAAACATCCCCCTTCTCTTTTTTTCTGTTTGCCACTTGTCGAATTTCTTCCCAAGGTAACTGTGGAGTCACAGGCAGGTTTCTCAAGAGCGATTTTTTTGGCTTGAGGCCCTGTAACTCAGCGGCTTCTGTCCTTGCCTCTTTGGGACTTGCCTTCTCCTGAGCGTTCTTCTCCCTGCCCGCTGACAGCAAGGATTCTGGGGAGCAGGAAGTAGCTTATTCTTCCATACACATCAGAAGCTTTGATTCAGGAAGACCTCTTGCATTTGTAGGCAGAAAAATACCTTATATCTCAATTACAGACCATATTTAATATTGAATAAAAAGGATGGATATTTCACAAGTATATTTAAATTTCAAAGATCTCTTTAGAAAAGTCAGGTTCTGCAAACACTTTCTTCTGGTAATATTTTCCCATCTCTGCACTGGAAAGGTACATTTTATTAGCTTAGAGAACAGAAATGATAAAAAGGCATAATTGGTACAAGTGTTTGTTCTGCAGAATTCACCCTTCAGTTACTTACGTATCTGTGACTTGGCTCTATTCACATCTCTGATTTGGATCCCATCTGAAACTATGCTTGAGAAGCATGTTATTGGCAAGTAAAGCGTTACAGAAAATTGGGGGTAAGAGGGAAAGCAATAAAAACAGCAAATAAATACATACCGGAAACAGTAGTTCACCGTGGTAGAAGGCATCAGCTTCCCAACAAGGAGTTGCCTTAAGGTGAAAATTTGCTTCAGTAGTGACTCTTCTCCTGCTCACCGTCTTGATTATTTTAGGAATATCACTGTATAGCCCACTGTGTGCTTCTTATACCTCTTACTGAACTTCACAAGCCTCTTATTGTTTTGACCGTTAATGACTTTTGCATTTGGAGTCCTCATCTTCATTTAGAGTCTCAGCAAAAATGCTCAGTTATAGCCATCCTTGCACAAATTATCTCTGTGCTTTAGGGTATTTTTGGATTTGGTCTTACATCCTTATGGATGGAACTTTAAGAGTGGAGCTTAAATAGCTCTCTTCTTATGGGAGTACCCCGTAGACCTGACCACAAAGTCTGCGGAAGTAGAGAGCTAGGATGGCTGAACAAAAAATCTTTTGTTCCAGAAGGCCAAACTGAATTGCATGTACAGAAAAGGTTGATAAATTTAAAAATTTTTGAATAGAAAACAACACTGGTCCAAAGGTCAACTGCTGAGGAACTACTACTATAGTTTATGAGAAGATCCAGAAAGAGCTTTGTTGCAGTAGGCCAGTAATGTGGTGTGGTCTCCAAAACTGCGATAATGAAGTCCTGATAAACATTTCATAGTGAAATAGCACTGCTTCAAAAATGTTTGTTTCTAACAGAGTTCACGCTAGAAATTTAGTGTATATACTCACTCGTTAGCAATATTGATATATGTTGTATAATGATTGCTTAATTGCTAATTTTCCTATGCTAATTGATGTTTTTCTATAAAACTAAATTCTTTAGCTCTTTACATTTATTGAATGCCATCTGGCTTATGAATTTTCATAAGAACTGCCAAAAAAAAAAGGTGCAGACCCCTCCCCCCATCTTTCTCCTAAAAAGGTGCTGAATATGTATCCATAATGACTTTTTAATGTGCCTTTAGGGATTTCTTTTCTTTCTTTCTTTCTTTTTTTCTGTAGGAATAAAACATCATTACACTAAAAATGCTTTCTCTCTCCCAACTTGAATTTCCTTCTCATTTCACCACTAGTCGTTGCTGTGGCGATATACCCTCTTACTTTTTTAAAAAATATTCTCCGTGTTATTGTTCTGGGTAATTGTTGGGCAAATACTACATTTAAAATATGTTTATCCTGATGGCTAGGAACAATCCACATTTATTTTGTATTTTTTAAAATAGCTTTACATATTTATTTACCTGTAACACTTGGATTTAAAGACATCATTAAGCTGTATTTCATTGTACAATAGCAATGAAGTATGAAGTTGGGTGCCCCATATACAATCTTTCTATTTTGCAGCACTTAATATTTTTGGCGATTTCTTTATATAACTGGCTATCAGCTCCCTGGCATTTCTCCATGGATAGTTTGGTATTAGTAGTTTCTTTGTTTGCTTAGAGAACATATGTATGTGTGTATGCACATGTATATGTATGTAAAAATTGTACATTGTCTTAGTCTGTTTAGACTATTACGGCAAAACACCACAGCCCAGCCGGGGGGGGGGGGCATGCGCTATAAACAACATAAATTTATTTCTCACAGTTCTAAAGGCTGAGAAGTCAAAGATCAAGGTTCTAGCAGATTCTGTGTTTGTTCAGGGCCTACTTCCTGATTCACAGATGACCTTCTTACGTGGAGGAAGGGGTGAGGGAACCCTCTGGAGTTCTTTATAAGGGCACTAATCTCACTTATGAAAGTTCTACCCCCATGACCTAATCACTAATGCCATCACATTTGGGATTAGGCTTCAACACATGAATACGAGAAGGATGCAAATGTACAGTCTGTAGCATACATGTGGTATAAACACTAAAATTTAGCAGAGCTTATTTGATAAGCTTTCCTACTTTTTTTCCCCTTTCATTATCTTGTACTAAATACCTAGAGCTAAAACTAACAGTTAAGTTATAAACCAGTCATCAGTTACTTGGCACCTATACATTTTGAATGAGAGGTAGAAATAACTTTAGTAGATGAGAGGGTTTTTTTAACCTCATCATCAAATTGATCCACATTTCTTCAGATGGCTAAAATAAATGGAATTGTATCCTCATTTGCTTGTCTGGGTCTAATATGAGCAAACAACAACAAAAAACCTATGTTAAAGAGTGTTTTTAATTAATAGTAGTTTTGTGAAGAAATGTAAGATACTTTTATAGAATTTAGTTGTTAGGTTCATACATTTAATATGTGCAGATTCAGCTGCATTAGATTATGTATTAGTTAATCAAGATTGAGAGACATACTTATAAAAATAACTGATATGTGGTGGCATTTACTTAGTTTTTCCTATTACAAGGATATCAGAATAATTATAGCTAATTTCCTAATTGCCTCCCCTAAAATATTTGGTCATTAAATCACAAAATGTTAGAATTGTTATTGCCTAGAGGAGCAGACACGCTGCAATTGATGCTAACGTGTCTGCATTGCCCGTGAATGATAATGATACTCTGGAGGGTGGCATGGTATCGTGAATAGTACAGACCCTGGGAGAAAAGGTCTGGCTGCGCGTCCTAGGTCCACCTCTCCTTATCCATTTAACCCGGAGTTAACATGGACCTCCACTTATTTTGCCTTAAAATGGCAATAATCACCGCTGTGAAAGGAACCTGTGGCTTAGTGCAGCCAATTAGGTTTGACCTAATAGGTAGACACCGCCTCAAGGGCAGGCAACAGAGTGTTCAGCCAGGGGCCAGGTACAGTGTTTTCTAGCTCAGCTCACAACCGCTCTCTGCCTGTCTTTGGTTGGGTCACTCATCTCTGAATTTTAGTTTCTTTGTCTGTAAAGGGGATATGTTATTTAAAAAATATCTTTTTTGGGGCGCCTGGGTGGCGCAGTCGGTTAAGCGTCCGACTTCAGCCAGGTCACGATCTCGCGGTCCGGGAGTTCGAGCCCCGCGTCGGGCTCTGGGCTGATGGCCCAGAGCCTGGAGCCTGTTTCCGATTCTGTGTCTCCCTCTCTCTGTGCCCCTCCCCCGTTCATGCTCTGTCTCTCTCTGTCCCAAAAAAATAAATAAATAAACGTTGAAAAAAAATTTAATAAAAAATATCTTTTTTAATGTTTATTTATTTTTGAGAGAGAGATAGAGCGTGAGCCAGGGGAGGAGCAGACAGAGGAAGACACAGAATCCGAAGCAGGCTCCAGGCTCTGAGCTGTCAGCACAGAGCCCAGTGCGGGGCTCGAACCCACGAGCCCTGAGATCATGACCTGAGCCGAAGTCGGATGCTTAACTGACTTAGCCACCCAGGCGTCCCAAGGGGATATGTTATAATTTATTGTGCTTACCTCAGAAGATTTATGTGAGGATTAAATTAGGTGAATTATGTACAATTATTGGAAAGTTGTATAACAGCAAATTGGTACAGCATTACTGTCATCATAAAAATGTAAACAGCTTAATGGTAACTGGTTCTCCTGTCTCAGCCTGCCAGATCTGAGAATGTGGTACGTCCATTTGTCCTTCACTGTTCTTGTCAGTGTTGCCTTTACATGTTGCTAGAGTGTAGAAGATAGCAGTCGAGGATAGTTTTGGCACTTTGAGTCAAAAGTTAACTGCATTATTAAACACTGACAACATCTTTTTTAGTCACAGCTCAATGAGACTTCCTGTTGTACATAAAGGGGGCTAATGTAGCATGAGTTTGGGGAGGAAAACACCTAATTAGAAAATTGGATCTGTTCTTAAATTGCAAATGTGTGTACATCAAAGCGATCATAAGAATAAATTTAAGTCTGATAGTGTACATGGTTTCAGTACACATTGGCGAAATATCCTGCTGATTGCTGATTGAAAACAGTTGTTAATTCTCTACTTCACTAAATTCAGAGTGGAAAAACTTTCCTTAATAAAGAACAGATTGAGGAGATCCAAGACCTTACTGTGTGGGAATTAATGGCAGATGCATATACTGGTAGTTAAAATGTTTCATTAGATGTTAATGTCTTGCTGTGTTTTTAATTGTTCAGGAATTAGCCTCCAGAATATTAAAACCATCTGTTTGTTATCATGATGAAACAGAATGCTTAAATAGTTATTAATTTGTGTTTCTTGTCTTATTTTTTTTCAGGGATAATCTGTAAAACTTTGATCGGTTTGGAGTTTAGGGAATTCGGAATGTGGAAGTGAAAAATAATTTTAAAACACACCAGTGTCCTAAATAGCTGTAGTTTGGGGTTTTTTTCTCCCCTACCTACTGTGAATATTTTATATGTAATCCATCCACCCATCCTTCCTTCCTTCCTTCCTTCCTTCCTTCCTTCCTTCCTTCCTTCCTTCCTTCCTTTCCTTCCTTCCTTCCTTCCTTCCTTCCTTCCTTCCTTCCTTCCTTCCTTCCTCCTTTCCTTTCCTTTCCTTTCCTTTCCTTTCCTTTCCTTTCCTTTCCTTTCCTTCCATTTCCTTTCTTTTTTCTCTTCTTCTCTTTTCTTTTCTTTTCTTTTCTTTTCGAACATGAATTGACTCACATTTTCATGAGATTGGGATCATCATAGAGCTGATTTAGTAGTTGATTTAAACTACATGGCCACTCTTAACATGCTGATTAGTTTACTTTCAAGATCAAAATAGAATTTATAAATTTGGAGGGATGAAGGGAAGCTAAATTTTTAGATTCTGTGGACATGTTCCTCTTGCCTTGTTCCAGCAGCTGTTCATAACTACCACGGGCCGTGGCTCTTACAGAGTCAGGTGGCCTTGGTTCTGTTTTCAGTCCTTTGTGGCTTTGCTCAGAGTACTTAGTCTTTCTCAGCTTTGGATTTCTCCGTCTGTAAATTGGGAAGTACAATTTAATTTTTAGAGTTTTTGTTATTCTTAGAAATAGTGTAAAGATTGCGTATTCTACATAATGGGCATATTAATTGCTTTCTTTCTTGATTACATGGAGCTTATGAGATATTTTGGGTCCTACTGAGAAATATGTTAGCTATAACTATAGGAGCAATGAGCAAACCCTTTATTTGCTAGCCTTTGCTCTTGTGTCGATAGCTGAACATTGGTGGCCTTAAGTTCTTTTAAATACTTTCTTTTATTAAGATTACTTATTTACTTTGAGAGAGAAAGAGAGAGAGAAGGGGAGGGGCAAAGAGAGAAGGGGAGGGGCAACGAGAGAGGGAGATAGAGAACCCCAGAAACTGGCAGTGCGGAGCCCCATGCGGGGCTCAAATCCGCACTGTTAGAGGGTAAAATAGAAAAGATTTTTAAATGCTTCATATTATCCAAATTACTTAAAGTGGCAATCTCGTCAACAAGGGTGTATAATACTGAGAGAGCTATTAACTTCTTTTGGTAGTGGTTTTTGACCTTTTGCTGAACAAGTACTTTTAAGAGTCTCAAATGCCAGGATGAAGATTTATTAAACTAACTATAATTATGTGCTACTTTTCATTTTATAAGCTTATACCTGACTGTCTAAAATATCTTAAATTACATATGATCACTTTTTCAAGAACAAAATCTTCAGTAACACATTTTGGAGAATAAGGATTTTTTTTAATGTTTTTATTCTTTTTTTTTTTTTTTTGAGAGAGACAGAGTGCAAGCAGGGGAGGGGCAGAGAGAGAGGGAGACACAGAATCCGAAGCAGGTTCCAGGCTCTGAGCTGTCAGCACAGAGCCCGAAGCGGGGCTTGAACCCACGAACGCAAGATATGACCTGGGCTGAAGTCAGTCGCTTAACCGACTGAGCCACCCAGGTGCCCCGAATAAGGATTTTTTAAAGGCTGGTTTTGTATATATCACAAAAGCCCCCAAGTTTGCTAAATGTGCAGGCTACTTTTCGTCTTCTCACTCTGTTTTTGAGCTCTTCTTTTTGGCTAATCCTCGAAGACTGGCTTTCTATGACCTAGTCACACTCTTTGTTAATAGCTCCAAGAGCCATTCTGTGGGAGATTTTGAAGGCTAACCTAACATGTTATAGATCTGAAAAGATTATACATAGTTATTAATTAAACAAATATTTATTGAGCATCTAATAAATGACAGGTATTGTATTAGAGTGTACCTATTAACAGTGACCAAAACAGATAAAAATCCTCTGATAATGTAGCTTAGTATCTGGTTGCCATGTGGTTGAGGTAGTAGGAGTTTGGAGGAGACGGAGCACAAATAAAACAGGTGAAATAATAAGTATTACATTAGAAGGTATTAAGTAGAGGCAGGGTTGCATCCTGTAATCGGGATGATCAGGGAAGCCCTCACTAAGAAAGTGACATTTAAATAAAGACTTCAGTGAACTTTGTGCCTTCTGGAGGCTGAACATTTCAGATAGCTGTTGCAGCAAGTGCAAAGGCCCTGAGGCGGGAGCATGCCTGCCTTGTTTGAAGAACAGTCAATGAAGTTTGCTACACTGATACAGAGGGACCTAGGCCAGAGAAATAATGGGGGAACCAGATGCAGTAGGGACTACTTTGTCGGCCTTTGTGATGACCTTGGTGTTTTTTATGATGAGGGAGAGACTCTGGAACATTTTGAGAAGTATAGCATGTGAACTGACTTTTTTAATAGGAGCACTCTGGATCTTGGGAGAAATGGACAGAAGTAGCAGGCAAGGTCACAAGCAGGGAGATCAGATAGGAAGTTGGTGTCGTAATCTAGGCAAGAGACAAAGGTAGCTTTGACTAGAGTGGTAGCTGTAGGAGTAATGATTTTGTCCTAAGCAATTAGAAAAGTAAAATTGTTATTAATAACAATTGGAAACATTGAGAGTATGGCTTTAGTCACTTTAGGTTTCAGATACCTTTTCAGCGCGTAAGTGGAATTGAAGGATGTACCTAGATTTAGAAGACTGGGTTTTGGGGAAGAGATTGAGGCTAAGAATAGAAGTTAGGCATCACCAGCACATAGATCATTTTTAAAACATTGAGACTGGATAAAATCATTAAAGGTAGTGAATATAGGCCTAGAAAAGAAGCGGTCTAACAACTGAGCCATGGAGAACCAAACATTAAGAGTTGAGATTAAGAGGAGAAGCCAGACTGGTAAGGAGCGGCCAGAGAGGTGGGAGGAAAGTCAGGAGTAAAACAAAGTGCTTCAAGGATGCGGGAGTGATGAGTTGTGTCAGATGTTACCCATAGGTAGATAGGTCGGGAAGACAGGCACTGACAGTGATCACTAGGTTCAGCATTCAGAGTTTGTTGTTGACTGGTACTGTACTGCTGTTAAAGCCAGCCAACGGGGACTTTGACGTTGCTTCCTTAAGTCATGTCCCTTCCCATAGTGGAAGAGTTCAAAGGGCCAAGGACATGTGTCCACTTGGAGCCCACCACATGCCTTCTACACATATTACTACTGATTAGCTAGGATTCCAGAATTCCAGGCCAAATGTCCTCAGTCGGACTTTGAGGGTCTGCTTGCTGGGTCCATCCTCCTGGGAGAGCACAGCACCACAGCTCTGTGTATGCCTGAGCCCGAGCTGGGGGGCACAGCTAGTGGACTTGGGGGAAAGTGGGCAGTGTGGATGGAACCTGGAGTATGGGCTAGGACATTGCACACGGGCAGGTGAAGCTTCTTGAGAACTATAGACAGTAAACGAAAGACACCAGGCCAGGGATGGGCTCTCCCACACTGCCACATTCTGTCAAGAAATTCAAGGAAGACAGAATTTTAAATTAAAACCTGGCCTTCCGTGTCATTACGGACAGTCATTTGACAAGGTCAGAGGATAGAAATATTTTCTTTAACACTATATTAGCGTGATATACAACTTTTCACTATTCAGTGTTTGGGTCTTTGGTCCTGAGCTCTGAAAATGCCTCTGATAGCCTGTTGTTGAGCTTGACAGGAACAATTTCATGACAGGTGAGGACAAAAACCTCACTGGGCTGAGTTAACCAGAGAATTGGAGGAAAAGAATTGGTGATACTGAATAAAATGTTTTCAAGAATTATTTGTAAAGGGCATGAAAGAAATGGAAAGATAGCTGGGTTCTTCTATTTGTCTTGTTTCATTTCTTTTTTCTTCTAAGGTGGGAAAAAATAGCAGCCAGGATGTTTATACCCATAAGAAAAGGATTATATTAGTCTGCTAGGCTGCCATAACAAAATACCACAGAGTGGGTAGCTTCAAAAAAACAGAAATTTATTTTCTCACAGTTCTGGAGACTAGAAGTCCGAGACCAATATGTTGGCAGATAATGGTTTTTCTGAGGCTTCTCTCCTTGCCTTGCTGGTGGTCACTTTCTCCCTGTGGTTCTCATGGTCCTTTCTCTTTTCACGTGCCTCCCTATTGTCTCAATGTCTCAATGGCCTCTTCTTAAAAGGACACCTGTCAGATTTGATTAGGGCCCACCCTAATGGTCTCTATCTAAGTTAATTCCCTTTTTAAAGTTTGTCTCTCCAAATATAGTCACATTCTGAAGTAATTGAAATCAGGGTTGTAACATAAGAATTTTGGATGGACACAGTTCAGTCTGTAAAAGGGATCTCAATTATTCTAGAACATGCATTTGTGGAACCCATCTCACTTAGGAAATGTCTGTGGCTTTTTTAAAAAGTTGACTATAGTGCTTGCATGGAAATAATGTAGCTTAGGACAGAATAGTCACTAATGGGCGATGAGTTTAGTGATATACAGGTTACTAAGTGCTATGGACTGAATTATGCCTCCGCCCAATTTGTATATTAAACCCCCAGTGTATTTGGAGTAAGGAAGTAATTAAGGTTAAGTGAGGTCATAAAGGGTAGGACCCTGATTAATGCACAGGAAGTGTTACTGGAGAGCCAGCTCTCCCTCTCCCCGCCATGTGAGGACACAGAGAGAAGGTGGCTGTCTGCAAGCCAGGAAGAGAGTTGAGCTCTCACCAGAAACTGCCCATGCTGACCTTCATCTTGTACTTCCAGCCTCCAAGACCATGAGAAAAGGTCTGTTAATTAAGCCATCAGTCTGTGGAATTTTGTTATGGCAGCCTGCGCCTAGTTGAACATTAAGATACCCAGGGATAGGGGAGGGACCCTCAGCCTTGATGAGAATTTAATATTTGATTGGACTGGAAATGTATTGGTACCAAAACAGTGGCAAGTTGGGTAGAGGTTTGCTCTTAAAATTCATATCTTAAAAGTTTCGATAGCTTTTAACCAAAGTATTTTATATCCTTACGAATTCTAGATGTTCATAATCTAGCAATGAAAATGAATAGTCACTAAGTATATGGGTTAGAGGAGAATAATGCCTTTTCTGGAGATAAGGTTTTAAAACTTATTTTTATAGCAACCTTCAAATGTATACTAAAATAGAGATAATAGTGTAATAAACCCACATGTGTATGCTCATCGTCCAGCCTCAGCAATTAAGACATGTCTCATCTTATTTCATCAGTATCCCTTATCCCCCCAGCCACCTCCCCACAGGTGCTATTCTCCCTATCGCCTGCATTACTTTGAAAAGTAAACCCCAAATAGCAACTCATTTCAATCATAAATATTTCAGTATGTAGCTACAAAAAGCTTGCCCTTTTTCTTGTACCTATATCAAAATATAAACAGTTTTTAATATCATCAATACCTGGTCAGTGGACATATTTTTGAGTTTGTCTCATAATTTTTCAGCACTTTCCTCAAATTAGGTTGAAAACAAGATCTGTTTCTGTCAGAGTGTTGAGGTGCCCTACCTGTTATCCCATCCCTACTTTTCTGTGCTTACTTTGCAATTTATTCTTTGAGGGAATCTGGCAATTGATGGATTTTGCTGATTTTGTATCCCCTGTTACATAGTTTAACACTTGCCCCTATCCCTTACATTTCTTGTAAGTTCGTATTATAATCTGTGGTAAATCAGATTCAGGTTTGATTTTTTTGGGAGGTGGGGTGGGGGTGGTGTGGGGTGATGTGTTCTTATATCAGGAGACATACATTATCTGGTTTTCTCTCTTTTTAGGTTATGGAAGCCAATGATGCTTGATTCCTTACTTTATTTATTTTTTTTTTTTCATTATCACAAGGTGCTCCGAAGATAACCAATAAGGCATATTTGTTGGTTTTCTTTTAATGTAATTGTTTATTTGTATAACCATAATTGATAGGTTTCAATTCTCTGTGAATATCAATTCAATTATGATATTGATAATGAAGTCCCATCTGTGATTACTGGAAGCACCTCAAATTTGGATTGCAAGTCTCTTTGCCATGGTCTTTCTGGGATGACAAGATGTGTCAGACTCAACTTACATATTTCTTTCCTTAGACCTCTGTTGGCTATTTTTTCATGGTAGAATGGGAAAAATAAAACACATAAAGCATTCTGTGTTTGAGGTGATGGTTGTTTTAAAGAATGCCAGGACATTTAGAAAGTTGTTTGAAAACATGTTTTCTTATAGAAAAATATAAAGTTATGTGTATTATTTTTGTATATTCATCCTCACCAACCAATTAATATGGTCTCAGAATTTCTTTTTATTAATCAAAATCTCATTATCAGAGGTCTAGAAACTTTGCCAAAGCAGTCAGACATTCCTCCATCAAGTTACTGCATTGCTCGTGTACTGCATGTGAATTTCCGAGGTAATTGGAAAATAGATTTATCTTTTAGTCCACAGTCATACTCAAGGAATGCCAAACATCTTCTGTTCATTCAGGCTTTTCTCTTTAATTCCATTCTTGTACTTCCTTCCCCCATTTCCCTATAGTTTAGACTTCCTTTTCGGTAGAAAATGAAGTCAGGTATGTTATCATGTTTTTGTCAACATAATTCAACCTACAAATAGTACCCAAGTTGTAGGTAGAGAGATGTGAGTTGTATATCAAGCCTTGCTATTTACACTTCCATTCTCTTCCCTTCACATTATTAAGTTATAAAGAAATAGTATCGTAATAGCCTTTTGGCTAAATCATAGAGAGTTATGATTCTCTTGATAAGCTGTAGAACATTATTAAGTTCTGCTGTCTGGGTCGAGTGTCTATTGGAAGGATATCAAAGTTGGTCAGATTGCACTTGATTGTCTTAATTGCTTCTTGTTTATGTTCGAAACTATGCAGTTAGATTGATCTTGGCTCATTTTCTTCTCTTTATTAACTTTCAGGGTTTATTTTTACTGCTGTGAAGTCCACTGAACTCCTTTAAGTGTTGAATAATACATGTGATTGACAAGTGGAAGTACTTCAGTAGTTTCCATTTTCCAGCTAATAACGCAACCTCCAAGTTATCATCAGTGCAATACCTTAAATATTTATTTGGGAACATCACTGTAACATTTAGATAAATAGCACTCCAAAGTCCAGGCATATCCAAGAACCCTATCTTATTTTGCATTAGTGAAACTTTACTAATTCCATTGGAATGATTTTATGATAAATGGATTTAGAAGCAATTTCTCCTTTTCTTGTCTTTGTAAACCCACTGTGGTAGGCAGAATTCCAAGATGGCCCTCAGGACACTTGCCTCCTGTTTACTCCAGTTAGATTTGTATATAGCATAGTTGACTTAAAGAAAGGGAGTTATCTTCTGTGAGCCTGACCTAATCAGTAAAGTCTTTAACAGGGAATGGTTTCTGGAGTAAGAGGTGAAAATGATAGCACCTTTTACTTTTTAAAATAAACCACCTTATTGAAATATAAGGTACATGTCATGAAATCCACTTATTGTAAATGTACAATTTAATGAGTTTTAGTAAATTTATAGAGTTGTATGAGCATCACTGTACTCCAATTTTAGAACTTTGCCATCAACTCAAAAATTGGTGGACTCTTACATTCTTATGAAAGATTCTGTTAGAACTCGGTGAACTACCCTTTATTTTATTATTAAATTTAATTTGTGTATTTCATCAAATTTTTGCAGCTTTTTTAATTAAAAAATCATTCTGTAGTTCCCTTTGTGTTTCATTATTGGATTTTGGCATAAATTCACTTTGCACATTTTTCTTAATGCTCTGAATCAAATTTTGCTAAAAATTTTTAAATGTTTGGGGCACCTGGGTGACTCAGTTGGTTAAGACTCTGACTTCGGCTCAAGTCATGATCTCATAGTTCGTGGGTTCAAGCCCCACGTCGGGCTGTGTGCTGACAGCTTAGAGCCTGGAGCCTCCTTCGGATTCTGTGTCTCCCTGTCTGCCCCTCCCCCCTCTTTCAAAAGTAAAAAAAAAAAAACCTTAAAATTTTTTTTTAATTAAAAGATTTTTAAAAGTTTAAACTATTTGGTTATGATTTTGACAGTACCACATAGAATGTTTAGTACTATAATTTAGACATGTGTTTATTCTCACATTTTTATAGTACTCGTATTCTTATATTTTACATTATATAATATTATATAATTATTCTATTATATTATTATGTTTGATTGTATTTGATTTTGTTCTTTATCACTTTTTTCTTCGATTTGTAAGCAGTATGTCCCTCTAAATTCTGTGAGTTTCACTCCCATTTATACTCTAGTTTAGTAATTGTGTACAGTATTTCAGTTTCCAATTCATTATGTACTTTTCACTTTTGGAATCTCTTTTCTTTATTTGTCCCTGTAGTTGCTTTTTTGTCTTCTTTCTTTTGATCTCTATAACTAGGCTCTTTACTTACTATTACTGTCCACTTTACAAATAAATTAAAGTCTCTGAGTTAACCTCTAGCACAGAATTTACAGCACCCTGTAAATTTTTTTATCTTATGTATTTATAATTTTATTTTCTAAACTTTTAAATGGTGTCTTTATGATTCTGACTTTGACTCAACTGTGATTATGGAGACAACTTTTAAAAATATGTTTTAAAGATTTTTAAAAATCTCTAGGTGATAGGGATATTTATTTATTTATTTGGAGAAAATTTTATGTATTATTTTATTAATATAACTTATTGGCAAGTTAGCCAACATACAGTGTATACAGTGTGCTCTTGGCTTTGGGAGTAGATTCCCATGATTCATCACTTACATTAAATTGTCATTAATTTTTATCATAGAGGAGGCTGCTCATGTGATTTCTACATTTTGAAATTTATTCTGATATTCTTTGTGGCCTAGTCCATCTTCAGTTGGTGCTGATGTCCTATGGGTATGCTCAAAGACGTGGTCTCTGGTAATCACCAAATTTATTACATATTGGCTCAAACTGAGTCTTTTAGCATCTGTGTCTTTTTCTATTGCTCTGTTTTCTGCCTTCCTGATTAATAGGATGCTAAAGAGTCCCATCTTGATTTCCTCGATTACTTAACATACTTCTTTACTTTATACATTGGCATAAAAAGCTTATAACTCAACCCTTCAGTATAAAGTACAGACCTATGAAGGGTAAAGATGTTATCTCTTATCACTGTAAAATGGCTGTCTTTGACATATGACTTCACCTAACCATTTAATCCTTTGTCTTTTTTTTCCCCTCTCTTTTTTTAAACCTAGGAGTTCTAACTAACAAATAATTGGATATTCACTTTTTCATTTATTCATTTGTTTATTTAACCTCACAAATAGTAGATGTTCTTGCTGTTTTAAAAAATGGGGCTTAATCCATATATGTTATTATTATAACCAACGTACTTATATGTTTTTGCTATCTTGCTATTTCCCTTATTTTCCAGATATTCCCAGTTGAGAGTATTGATTATAATTTTGATCCTTTTATATTTTATAATGATTTAGAAGACATTATTTTTAATATCTAAATTTTACCAGTGGTTAACTGTAAGATTATCAAATCCTTACTTCAAACTTTCTCTACTTATTGAAGACAATAACAAGATAATTTCTGATTCTGTGATCCCGGAGAAATTTTACACAAATTTCTTGCCCTGCCTTAGTTTCCAGAATTTATGTTTACCTTTTAGGCACAACTTGTTATATTGTATGTTTAAAAGTACAATATATTATTAATGTCCTAAAATGTTTTTTCTATTCAAATTTATAATTTTGTTTGTATTTCCTGTTAGCTTATTTTGATGTGTCAGCTTTTCATTAAGTAGTTTAGTTCTCTTTCTCTCATCTTAAGTTTAACCTTTTAAAATTCAAGGAATAAGACAATACAGATGCACTACAGCCACTCTGAAAAACAGTATGGAGGTTCCTTAAAAAATTAAAAATAGAAATACCCTATGATCCAACAATCATACCATTGGGTATTTACCCAAAGGAAATGCTAATTTGAAAAGTTACATGCACCCACATCTTTATTATGGCATTATTTATAAGACCCAAAATATGGAAGCAACCCACATATTTATTGATAGATAGGTGAATGGATAAAGATGTGACACACGTGCGTGCATACACACACACACACACACACACACACACACGCGAAATGGACCATTACACAGTCATGTAAAAGAATGAGATCCTGTCATTTACAACAACATGGATGGACCTAGAAGGTATTATACTAGATGAAGTAAGTCGGACCAAGAAAGACAATATATTATTTCACTCAGAAGTACAATCTAAGTAACAAAACAAATGAATAAAGGTACCAAAAACAGAGTCATACCTATAAATACGTAGAACAAGGTGATGTTTGGCAGAGGGAAGTGGGATGAGTGAATGGGCAAAATGGGTGAAGGGGAGTGGGTATTACAGGTTGCCAGTTATAGAATGAATACATTCTAGGAATAAAGGTACAGCATAAGGAATATAGTCACTGGTATTATAATAGAATTGTATGGTGACACCTGCACTTGTGGGCAAAATAACATATGGAGATGTTGAATCACTAGGTTGTACCTGAAATTAATAAAACATTGTGTGTCAACTCTACTCAAATAAAAAATAAAAAAATATAGTACAAATTCAACCCAATCTATGGGGAATATTTCAACAAATGGGAAGAGTTTCATTTTGGACAAAAAACACAAACGTTTTTACAAGATTAAATACTTGCCATTTTGATGTTAGTGAAGGCATGTTACAAAATTTCATTGAAAAATAGACAGTCTGTGCTTATTGACACATTTTTAAAACATTGTGTGAAGTTCATTCAGATCCCTGCAGGAAAACTCAGCAGTCAGACATAGGATTTATGCTGCTTTGAGGGACCAAAATGGTGGTAGGAGATTACTTTTGGATGCTTTTCTGCATTGCAGTGCATAATTCACATCATTCCGCTTGAGTTTCAGGCATTGGTATCATCTCCACATACTTTATTCTTCTGCGAATTTTGTTTGAAGAGTTAATGACACCCACAGAGCATCTAGCATCTTGAACTCTCCATACTCAAGCTGAAGAGTGGCAGAGCCTGGGTCACAAATCTTGGCAGGTGTATACAGAATTCCTCCACCTTCACTGAGTCCAGCGTGATGGGATTTCGTTACATGTTCATTAGCAGCGATAAAACCATGGATCGTTATTTTCCTAATTAGCCATTAATAACAGTTAACTCTAACGACGTAACAGCTTCAGAGTTTTTGATTGTATTGTTGACAATGAAGTCGAATGGAAAACAAGTCATCTTATATATTATAAAAGTTGTTAATCTTATTGATAGGATCACTACCACTCATGCCAGATACTAGCTTCCTTTTTATATTTCATCTGTTTTGTTCTAATTCTGATGCCAAAATTGTATAATATTCTAATGAGAAGACAATTCTGGAAATGAGTGAATCACATTAATTTTTAAATAAACAAGGTATTTTAGCGTATCTAAAAAATGGTAGTAAGAAATCTCATTGCATCTGTTATAGCAATAGCTTTCTTACAACAGCCTCCATGGGTGCTAGGACAAATCAATGCAAGCGGATCGATTTTTCTTAGGTCTTTAAATGTTTAAGCCAGCACCTGGCCTTTGTAATGTCTCTTGGTTGTAGGTAATAGCTGGGAATTTCAGGTGAAGGATTACAACTTCTAAGTTAGCTGTGCTACCCCAAATGATCCATTGGATATGGCTGAAAATGCCAGTTTTAAATGTATTCATGGGATTAGGAGTGAATACTTCTTTGCCTGAAATCTTGTGGTTTAGCTTTAGTACTTACTGTAGTCAATCCATTTCTTTGAAATATTGAGCTGTCTGACAGCTTAAAATCCTAAGTTTCCTTTAAACTTGAGCCTGGCTTTGGAGGAGAAAAGGGCAGTGTGGGGGCGGATTTTATGTAAGGCTCTCCAAAGAGAATTCACTGATGTGCTTTTGCTGGAAGGGCACAGGGAAGGCAAGGAAGCTGGTTCATCTCAGTCCTTCTTGGGTTTTGCCCTTAGCCTAGATCAACATTTAGTCAGATAATTTACATCAGAGCCACTGAAGTCTCTTGTTGGGCCTGTTAAAGTCATCATTTTCCTTCTATGAAGAAATATGGAAGAGATCCAAATGCCATGTCCAGATTTTGGTAAGCCAGATTTTGGATATCAAGAGAAGTCTTCATGCTCTTATGCTGTTAATTCCCTACGGGATGTTTATCTCGTCTAGGTTGAGGGGCTGAGTTTTTATAAACACCTCGTGATAAATATCACCTTATGAGACTTCTTTTTTTGTGTGTGAATTAAGTCAGGTACCACAAATATATTAAAAACATACTCTGTAGAGAATATTGATATCCTGCAGATTTCATTATTTCCACACGAAATGCTAACATACTAAATAGGTTCTAAGAAGTAAAATGAAGAGAGCGGTAAGATGTACAGACATGGACTGAGTCCTAGATATCTTGCTTAATTCTGAGCATATTATTTGCTCTATTTGTTTCTTCATTCACTCATTGGAAGTAGCATTACCTGCCTTTACTTAAGTCAGAGGTCCAGGGAGATGAAAATTATGACATTGCCTATAAATTAGAGTGCCTATTCCACATACAGATTTTATCACCAGTGAGATGTATGTAATAACAGTAAGCCTTTTCATACTTGAAAGTATACAATTATCAGAGGCGTTTAATGAAGAATGATATACTGGCTAAACTTTGAAGGCATACATCAAAAAATATATCTAGAAAGAAGGAGCTCTTCAAAAACCATAGCGGATCATATCTGAGCATTAAAAATAATCTTGACCCGAAATGTACAGAGAAGGGTAGGGTGAGCTTTACTGGTTGAGGAAATCTAGTGTGAATACATAGGTGCAGGATGGAAATGGACATGACATGTTCAGGAAATTGAGAGAAAGTGATGTTCATTTTAGAGTAAATTCCCCTTTATTATAAGTGTAAAAATGAAAATTTGAAGAGAATGACAATATTCTGAACTTTTATTCCATAGTAATAAGAAAAGGCTCATATAGCTTGCATCTGAATTAACTTAGAATTAGCAGGTTTAGCAGTAATTTAGAAGGAAACTAAGTGCTTAAGGGCCCAGGAGGATACAAAGTAAAATGAGTATCATTTTTCTGGGTTCCATTAGAGAAGACTTCTGGAGAAAGGGAGTTTTAGAAGAAAGTGATAAAAGTGGATTTGTAGAAAGGCTGAAAGCAAAAAAAGAATGCTCTGTATAGTGGGGATTTGGGGACAGCTTATTAGCTGGTGTGACCCAGAGTGGGACCTGAACTGCAGTTTTTAAAGAAGCACATTAGACAAGGAATGTGGATTTAGATTCATTCTCCATTTGTCTTGCTTCACATTCCCCCTTGGCCCCGGAGCCACATGAAAACCTGCAGGCAAAAATTGTGCTACCTATTACCTGTTCTTCTCTCTGAAATTCCCTCCTTCCCAGAAGTATGGGGCTTATGTTTTGTTTGAGACTTTCCATGTCTGATCCATGCACCCCTCTGTAATGTTTCTTCCAATTTCCTCCCAGAAGGAAATCTCTGTTTCAGATAAGACTCCTTCTGATCATTTCCTAGCATGTTGCTTTCCCTGCCTTTGCTTTCTGTCTTTCTCCTGTCAAGAGTATCTTCCCCTCTCCTCTCAGCCGTATGAGCTCAATCCACTTTGAAAATCCAAGGCTTCAGAGGTTACCTTTCTTCCTTCTTTTTGGTGTTACATTTAGCATGTGTTTCCTTGTGTTATTATATTTGCTTGTCTCGCCGTCTTTCACTTGCGAGATTAAGAACATTGTGAAAGGGCTGTATGTTATAACCTGCATCAGATTGCTTGGGGTCTCTCCAAAGGTGGTTGCTGATGATAGCATCATAGACTAATGGTCCATATGTGGGGGACTCATAGTCCCATATAGACTAATGGTTTGCAGTTCTGTGTGTTTATTCATTTCAGTGGAATATCAGAGCTGGGTAAATGTGTAGAAACTGCCAATATGTAAGCTTCATAAGATTAGAGACTTTTTATCGTTGTTTTGTTTTGTTTTGTTTTGTTTTGTTTTGTTTTGTTTTTTGGTTTAGCATCATATTTTCAGCTCTTACTACCAGGCCTAGATGCCACACTCAATACATATTTGTTGAATGAGTGCTGGCTAATATCCTTAAGCTGTAGGTCTTAATTTGGTACTCTTAAATATCTGACAGGGGACCTCCACAGTGTTGTCTCAGAAATCAGGATCATTGTCTTCTTGGTGGTTGAACAATAACATAGAGCATCTCATCATTTTCTCCTAGAAGAAGACATTGTCTTTTGCTCTGCTTTGTTGTATTCTTTCTTCAGAGGAGGACAGGGGAAATAAGGCGGGCCCCCAGAGTTGGTGTAATCTGGCTTTAATTCATTGTGTTTGGTCTTTATATTATTGACAAAAATGCCCCAGTGGAATAGAGGAAAAATCAGAGGGAGGATTAATTTCCAAGATTCATGAACCTTTGTTAGATTTTTTTTTCAGGGTGTGTGTGTGTGTGTGTGTGTGTGTGTGCGCGCGCACGTGCGTGTGTGTGTTTAGGCTTATTCACTCAGATTTACGTTGACATTTTATGGTATATGTTTTGCTTAGTCTGCTCTCTGTGTTTCTTCCTGCGTCCGCTTGCCTGGCACTACTCAGAAGCTGAGAAGAATGTTCAAATGCAGGACCTTAAGTTGTTCACTTTGACAAGACCTGAAGAACAGTTGTGTGAGGAGACCACTGACTTTGTTCTTTCTCCTCTTTTCTTTTGCCTTTAGCTGAAGCCAGGCCAGAACAGCTGCAGGGACAGTGACAGTGAAAGCGCCAGCGGAGAATCCAAGGGCTTCCACAGGAGCAGCTCCCGGGAAAGGCTCAGTGATGTAAGTGGGGAAGAAGAAAAAATCAAACAAAACCACCAGACCACACATCCCCTGGGTCAAGTCTCAGTTTCCCAGCACCACCATCCCTTCCTGTCACTTTGTCTATGCACACAGTACAGTCCACCCTGTCTGGCATCGTGTTGGAGCCTGGCGAGATACTTTCCTTCTGTTTTCTAGTTTGACCTAAAATGTGCTTTACTACTTGTTAGGTGGGCGGGAGTACTTGTGGCCTTAGGAATAAGAGATTACAAGGGGAAGTGGTAATATTTTCAGTGTCAATGTTGCAAATGAAAAAAGTAGTCCAGCACTGCTACCACTGGAAGATGACATCATTTAACTTTGGGCTTTTTGTAATATCTTTGCCCGTGACATTGGTAAACGTCCCTGTCTGTCATTTGATTCCTGTTAGAGAGGATGGCTAACCACCCACCTACTTGGCAAGAGAAGGAGTTTTATTTCCTGACTGATTTGCAAAGGAAAAATCGTTGTGATAACACACTGTACCTCCTGAGGGCTCTGTCACCCCCCTAGACCTGCCTCCTCCCACTCTCCAGCCTCCTACCTGCCAACAGGGCAGATTCCCCTTTGCCACCATCCGAGAGCACCTGATCCTCTGGGCTCTCTTTTCTTCTATCCTAACATGTCACATGACAAGATTCTTGACCCATCTTTACCCCTGAAAGCAACACTTGGAAGCTTTCTTATAAAATGACCATTCAGGGAGAAGTTTTTATTAGTAGTAACAACAAAGGAACATTCACAGATTAAGTGAGATAGTACTCTCAAGAAAGAGACAGAAATTCAGAGTCTCTGAGTTTTAAGAAGAATAAGCAGAATTAGGACATATAATAAGGAGCAGAAACCTTTTGGCCTTTGTCTTCCTTTTTTTAAATGATTTTTGAACAGTTTTTTTTTAATGTTTTTGATACTTAGAGAGAGAGAGAGAGCGAGCAAGCATGAGTGAGCGAGGGAGGGGCAGAGAGAGAGGGAGACACAGAATCCAAAGCAGGCTCCAGGCTTCATGCTGTCAGCACAGACCCCAGAGCCCAATGCGTGATCAAACCCCCAAGCTGCAAGACCATGACCTAAGCCAAAGTCGGTCACTTAACCGACTGAGCCACCCAGAACGCCCCTCTTTTTTTTAATACTCTAAAGCAGTTGTCTTCATCATGGTGTACAAGATGATCCAGTGTGTTGCAAGAAAAAAACATATTAGAACTTATTTATTTTGTGTCTAAAAACAAAGGAAATTAAACTTTCCTAATACTTAATTTAATGAGGTGGGAGTAGTTCAAGTATATAATTTATAAACACATGTATTTTAGGAGTGTGCTCAAAACTTTAACTAAGGGGTGTTCCTCAGCATAAAAGATTAGAGAGCACTGCACAACTTTGCATCATTCCTGTAATCGTCTCCCATCCATTTCTCCATCATCCAAGGTAGACCCTCTCAGGACACAGCCATCTTCCTCCACCTCTCAGGAAAATTTGAGAGATTTAGAGCGAGAGTTGATATAGAGAACATTGACTTCTGGAAAGAAATAAGTGGAATAAACAAAGTATAATTATTTCTTTGGTACTCTTAATGTCTTAATTGTAATTAATTGCATCCCATTCTTCTAATAAGGTTTAATATCCATTATACAACTAATACTAACTCAGTCTTTTGCTGTGTGAGTATGTCTGTGTATAAGAATATTTCTTTGTGTGTTTTTATATTTCATTAACTTTGTGATGGAACTATAAATTATAATAATAAAACCATAACAGTAAGAAATACTAAGTAAGAAATACTTAGTTGAATACAGTTTAAGTATTCAATACAGTAAGAAATACTAAGTTGTTAACAATACTCAATACTTACGTAGCTCCTCTGAGATTTAATTTTTAAATTTTATTTTAAAGAGCACATGCATGTGCAAGCAGGGCAGAGGGGCAGAGAGAGAGAGAATCTTTTTTTTTTTTTTAATTTGAGAGAGAGCACGCAAGTAGGGGAGAGGGGCAGAGGGGGAGGGAGGGGCGGAAGGAGGTGGGGAGACACAGAGAGAGACAGAGAGAGAATATCTGAAGCAGACTCCATGCTCAGTGAAGGTGCCCCCTGTTTTGATTTTAATATGAGATCTTACTAACCCTGGAAATTTTGCCAGGATTATTCCAGTTAATCATAACTTCATCACAGAGTAGAGAAATGAAAACCATGTTAAGTCAGGGGACAGGAGTACAGTATTGTGCAGTCATTGAGATCTTTTGACTGGTTGCTTTGAATTCACTTTTCATTACATAAAAAGAAATATGCAAGAGATATCCTGCATTTATGGTTAGGAAGACTTAATATCATTGAGATGTCAATCCTACCCAGAGCAACGTACAGATTCTGGGCAATTCCTCTGAAAATTCCAGTATCCTTTTTTTGCAAACAGGAGAAAGCAGATACTCAGATTTAAATTTTTTTTTTTCAACGTTTATTTATTTTTGGGACAGAGAGAGACAGAGCATGAACGGGGGAGGGGCACAGAGAGAGGGAGACACAGAATCGGAAACAGGCTCCAGGCTCTGAGCCATCAGCCCAGAGCCTGACGCGGGGCTCGAACTCATGGACCGCGAGATCGTGACCTGGCTGAAGTTGGACGCTTAACCGACTGCGCCACCCAGGCGCCCCGAAAGCAGATACTCAGATTTAATGTGGAATGGCATGAAACCTTAGTAGTCAACACAATCTTGGAAAAGAAGAACAAAGCTGGGAGACTCACACTTAACCAATTTTAAAACTATCAGCAAAGCTACAGTAATCAAAACGGTATGATACTGCCATCAGAATAGACATATAAACCAATGGAATAATAGAATTGAGACTCCAAAAACAAGCCTATACATCTATATCCAACTGATTTTTGATATGAGTGTTCAGACCATTCAGGTGGGAGGATATTTTCTCTTGAACAGATGATGCCAGGACAACTAGATTTCCTGGTGCAAAGGCATAAAATTATAAATTTGGACCCCTGCATCACAGCATGTACACACATTAACTCAAGATGGGTCAGTAGCCTATGTATAAGAACTGAAATCATGAAACTCTTAGAAGCAAATGTGGGTCAATCTCATGATTTTGAATTTGGCAGTGGATTCTTAGATATAGCCCCAAAACCATGAGCAACAAAAGAGAAAATAGGAAAATTGGACTTCATCCAAACCAAAACCATTTGTGCATCTCAAAGGGCATTATCAAGAAAGTGAAAAAAAGCCCTATAGAATGGGAGAAAATATTTGCAAATCATATAACTGGTAAGTGTTTAATATTTAGAAATGGGAAAGGGGGGGCGCCTGGGTGGCTCAGTCGGTTGAGTGACCGACTTCAGCTCGAGTCATGATCTCACAGCTTGTGAGTTCGAGCCCCGCGTTGGGCTCTGGGCTGATGGCTTGGAGCCTGGGACCTGCTTCGGATTCTGTGTCTCCCTCTCTTTCTGCCCCTCCCCCACTCACATTCTGTCTCTCTCAAAAACAAAAAAACAAACAAATAAATAAAATGGGAAAAGGACTTGAAGAGACATTTGCAGAAAAGATATACAAATGGCCAGCAAACACATGAAAGATTGTCGTCATCACAGTCATCAGGGAAATACAAGTCAAAGCCATAATGAGATATCCATTTACATCTGCCAGGATAATTATAATAAAAAAGGTTGGGGGGGGGGAATAAGTGTTGGCAGGGATATAGAGAAATTAGAACCCTTACATGTGATGGTGTGAATGGAAAATGGTACATCCACCATGGAAAACAGCTTGGCAATTTCTTAAATAATGAAATATAAAATTACCATATGTCCCACCAGTTCCACTATTAGGTATATATCCAATCAAATTGAAAATAGTTGCTCAGAGAGATATTTATGTGCCTATTTTTATTGCAGCATTATTCACAATAATCAAAAGTAGAAACAACCCACCTGTCTGTCAGTAGATGGATGGATAAATGAAAAGTGGCCATATATGTGTCCATATATGAAAAGTGGAATATTATTTAGTCATAAAAAAGGAGTTAAGTTCTCATGCATGATCCAGAACCTTGAAAGCATTATATTAAGTGAAAGAAGCTAGTATTGTATGATTCCACTTATTTAAGGGACCTAGAATATGCAGATTCCTAGAGACAGAAAGCAGAAAGGACATTAACAGGGAGGGACCAGTCACTGGAGTTGGGGAAAGTGAGGGATTGGGAGCTATGGGTGAACGGTTACAAAGTTTTTGTTTAGGGTGATAAAATAGTTTTTGGATACATTCACAGCAATGTGAATGTAATTAATGCCCAAATTATACACTTAAAAATGGCTAAAATGTCAAACTTTATGTTGTGTGTGTGTGTGTGTGTGTGTGTGTGTGTGTGTGTGTGTGTGTATATATATATATTTTTTTTTTTTTACCACAATAAAATAATGTAAAAAAAAAAAAAAAATGAGGGCTGTAACAATCCTGAAAATCTTATGTGGATCCAGTCTGTGCAATACTTTGAGCTCATGTGACTTATTAATTTTTAAAATTCCTACCTTTTGCAACAACAGTATCAAGATATGAAAGGATAAATGACAGAGAAAAGGAAAAGGAAAAAAAGTAGTTGGCCTTTAACGAGATCTTCCAAAACCTCCAGCCACTTACTTGCTTTGCGTGAGCAGTTCTGAGGTTGCAGATTCTTACGTCAGGCCCATTGGCATCTAAAATTTGCAGAGATGAAAACCTTTGCCAAGGAAGTCAAGCCACAAAGTGATTCTTTTGGAACCAAGGCAGCACCTACCCACACAATATTTTCAAGAATGAAGATACCCCTAGTCTTTCTTAAAAGGGCATTAGTAACTAATTACTTCAGTAACTATCAGACAATGAGGAGAGGGACTGAAAGACCATGCTTAGTCTTGTTTTCGTTTACGATGGCTCTCCTTCCCGTGCTTGTGCTTTCTTGAACATGTGGAAAGTAGTTATTAACTGTTCTAAGGCCCTTAGTCTACCAATCTGTGTCATTTCCATGTCTGCCACTGTTGGTTGGTTTTTCTCCCCATTATGAATTGTTATTTTCTGTCTCCTTTGCATGCTTGACAGGTTTTTTGTTTTTGTTTTTGTTTTTTTGGATGCCAGACATTGTGAATTTCTCTTTGTTGGTTGCTGGATATTATAGGTTCCTGTAAATTTTCTTGAGCTTTATTCTGGGATGCAGTTATGTCACTTGGAAATAGTTTGATTTTTCTGAGGTTTGCTTTTATGTTTTCCTGGGGGGAACCAGAGCAGCCTTTAGGCTAAGGCTAATTATTTCCCCAGTACTGAATACTCTGCCTGATTCCTGATGCATTACGTGATTTTTTCCGAACCCTGACAGCTGGTGGAAATACCATTTTCTGCCCTATGTGAGCCCTGGGGATTGTTTGCCTGCTCCTCTCCAGTGGTTGTTCCCCTCGTTTGGGGTGCTTTTCTCCAGCAGATGTGCTGGTAGGTATTCAGGCAAAGACCAGAGGGGACCTTTTCGCAGCTTCCACGTTTCCGTCCCTGTGAAGGTCTCTTCTCTACCATCTTCCGCTTTGCAAATTACAGCTGCCTTGGCTTCCTCCAGCTCTGTCTTCTCAACTTGGGCTACTTCTGGGCTCTACCTGGGCCACCTCTCAGTTGCCCTACTGTGGCATCAAAACTCTCTCCAGGCATTAAGCTGGGGCAGTTTTTAGGGTCATCTCATCTGCTTCCCTCGTCTCGAAGATCACTGTCTTGCCATGCCTACTGCCCAGTTTCTAAAATCCCTCTTCTCATACATTTTGTCTGGTTTTGTCGTTGTTGTTGTTGTTGTTGCTGCTGCTTAAGGTGCGAGAACGTATCTGGTCCCTGTGAGTCCATCATGCCCACGCCTGGTTTTTCAGCTGAGATAAAAATTCCCCTGTCTTTCCTGCATTTCAGTTATTTTTAGAAGCTTTGGCAATTGAGACTCACTCCCAAGTGCAACTAATGAAGATATTATATTATTCCAGCTTAGTTATTTTGAATTGGACAGGCAAAAAAGAGAAAGAATAAAGAATTGCAGTGTGGCTGGAGGATTTGACTCATGGGTAAAGCTTCAAAACCAAATGTGCTTGGCTTTTCTAAATTACGTATTCCCAAACTGTATTTCCAGAAGGGAATAATTGTCTACGAGGACTCTCAGATTGTCCACATCAAGGAGACACAGTAACTTGTTGAGGGTAGTCACTAAGGAAAAAGTTAAGGGGAATAATTGAGTATATAAATATGCATGATGAGTTGTTCAAGGGGGACAGTATTGCTTCTGACTTACACAGAGTTTTGTCACTGAGGAAGTTGTCAGAATTTAGGGGCTAAATTTACTTATAAATTTAGTAAATCAAATCCTCAAATTATGAAATGATCCTGGGCATTCATTACTAACACACCAAGTTTTAAGAGCAGTTTAGTTACTTATTTTCTGTGTGACCTTGAGCAAAGAACTTGATCTTTCCCAGTCTAGGTTTCTGTTTCTGTGAAATGGGCATACTTTGACCTGCCTCGTAGGTCTCCTGTGTTACTTTTTAATTTTTGTATTGTTTATTTATTTATTTTGAGAGGGGAGAGAGCGCTTGTGTGGGCAAGAGCAGAAGAAGGGCAGAGAGAGACAGCGAAAGAGAATCCTAAGCAGGTTCTGCACCATCAGTGCAGAGCCTGATGCGGGGCTCAAACTCACAAACTCCAAGATCATGACCTGAGCCGAAATCAGGAGTCAGAGGTTTAACTGACTCAGCCACCCAAGCGCCCTGTAGGTCTCCTTTACAGATCACTTGGCACTGTGCTATTTGAATCACGTAGCACAGTTCTTGGCACATCCACCATGCTCAAAAATACTCATTCTGGAATCATCCTTTTGTATCAGATTTAGAACTTCCCTTAATAGCCTTACTGCCCTCTTAAATTTGAATTCCTTGTAAGTGTCCATTTGACAAGACCTGCTTATTCCCGTCACGACAAACAGGACTCTTCCTCCCAAACAAAACCCTTATTACCCATGTCACCTTACCTGTTTATCTCCAACCTGAACCGTCCATCCCTCTTGCTTCCCTGTCCTGGTATTGGATCCCAGAGCTCGTATCCTCAGAGTCAAGCTCAGTCCCTTCCTCCATCTCCTTATCCTGTCTCCTTGGTCACTTTCGTTTATCTACTGACTGTATTTGTGAAGAGGTATTTGGGTATGATTATATTCTCATTGACACCGCTGATACGTCAGGTGCCCTACTCTTTGGCACACAGAGAATTCCTGTGGCCTCTTACTGGTGTCATCTACCCCGTCTCTGTTTCCTCTGTACTGTGCTCTGCACTGCCTCCAGAGCTGTTTTTCTAAGAATCAGAGCTCACAACTAAACTGCCTTGTTTAAGATATTTTAGACAAAGTCTACACCCCTGAGGATTGTCTGCAGAGCCCCTCAAGGAAGTCTGAAGCTTCCCCTTCATCTTCCTGCCCTCCCTCTCCTTCCCCATCTTTGTACCTTAGGCTTAGTCCCTCTGAACCACTGTTGTTTTCTTAAATAGTATGCACTTTCAAATCTTCCTACCTTTGTTTTCTCTTTTGGATCTTTTTTTTTTTTCTCTTTTCCTTCTGCCAGCCCCAATGTCACTTTCTCTAGCAAACTCTTCCCACCATCCTATGCAAGTAGACTTCTTTAATGCTTTATTGAAATGAGTATGTGGATATGGCTCTTTTCTCTGTGAATGGTTTTTGGGTCAGGTTTTTAGTTATGAGAAGGGAGAACAATATTTAGTACTTTTGAAGGGCTCAATACTTGAAGGAATTGAAACGTTTCAGAAAATCATGAAAAGAGATTGAATTGTAGTAAGTACTGTGCTAAACAGTTGTCTAATCTGATTGTTCTGAGGCCATGTAGTCCATTTAACATCATAATTGGGGCCCTTCTTTCTACATCTTTTTGAGATACCCCAAAACTCCCCATGTTTGTGGGTCCCACCACACAGTCATTCATTCACTTGTGCAAGCGTGTGTCCCAGCCTCCTTTCTTCCCACCTTCCCCCCAAACTTTTACTGAGGTTTTACTCTGTCCTAGGTTGGCTCACTCTTATTAAGGAAGAAACAGACAGGGGCCACACCATCCATGAGTTTCCCTTAGTTAAGAAGAAAATCTGATCTAATCCAGGCCTGTAAAGTGTTCTTGATGTTCTGTTTCTTCTCTTCTCTCTCTTTTTAAGATCTGTGTTAGATTTTCCTTTTCCCTGACAGTTTGTTTCTGCCCTTTTCTATTCCAGAGCCATATATTCATGCGTTTGCCTGGATGTGTCAGCATTTTGACTGCCCAGAAATTTTCATCCGGTACTTTAACTGGGTTGCGTATAGTTCTGTGCGCTTGAGGTTGACTAGTGGACAGGATGAAGTCTCTGTCCTTGTGAGCCTTGCATTCTCTTGGGGAGGCAGACAACAGACATGTGAGCTGTGAGCATAACTGTTTCTGACAGAATATGTTTTACCAGGTAAACAAGACAGTGATGAGAGGCTGAAGGGCATGTGTTGCTGTTTTAACCAGGTGATCGGATGAGGCCTTTCTGTAGGCCTTTCTGGTTTAAACCAGAGCCTGAAAGAGGTAGCCCTGTGAAGATCTGTGGGAAGAGCATCCTGGGCATCAGGAACCATAGGCTCAAGGGCCTGAGTCAAGAGCAAGCATGACGTGTTTCAGGGAAAGAAATAAGGCCAGTGCGGCTGGAATATAGTGACTGAACGCAGGGGTTGATCACGTGATCTCTTCTAGTGTATGGTAAGGAGGCTAGGCATGGCATGAGTCTCCTGGGCTACTGTAATTGAAGACCACAAGCTGGTAGCTTAAAATAATGGAGATTTATTATCTCATAGTTTTTGAGACTAAAATTCCAACATTAAGGGTGTCAGCAGGGCCATGATCCCTCTGAAAGCTCTAGGAAGGACCCTTCCATTCCTCATCTAGCTTCTGGTGGCCTCTGGCATTCCTTGACTTATAATTGTATCAGTACAGTACCTGCCTCTGTCTTCACACAGCCTTCTGCTCAATTTGTAGCTTTGTGTGTCCTTTCTTCTCTTTGTTAATACAGCAGTTACTAGATTTAGGACCACCTTAATCTAGTATGACCCCAACTTAATTCCGTCTACAAAGACCCATTGTCCAAATAAGGCCATTCTAGTGCAAACTTTGGCAGCACCTGTACCACGTAAGGTTGTTTTATTGTCAAGGTTCTCAAGAGGAATAGAACCAATAGTGTGTATAATCATATACGACTACGGAGGCTGATAAGTCTGAAGGTCTGTAGTCAGTGGGCTGGAAACCCAGAAGAGTCACTGGTTAGTTCCAGTCTGAGTCCAAGGCCTAATCACCAGGAGAACTGATGGTGTAATTCTAGTCCAAAGGCTGAAAGGCTTGAGACCCAGGAAGAGTCCATGTTTCAGTTGAAGTCTGAAAGCAGGGGAAAAACCATTATCCCAGCTGGGGTGCAGTCAGAAAAAGTCTCTGTGACTTTGAGGATAGTCATTTTTTTTTGCACTGGAAGATGTTAAAAGGTATGTTTTTCTAATTTTTACTTTAAAATGTTTATTTGCCCTTTATATGAAACAACAGATAAAGATAAGACCAAGAATGCAGAGAGGTAAAGAAGCCAGAAGACAAGGAGTATAGATGAGAGCCAGTGACTACGTGAAGGGGGTTGGAACAGAGGGTTGAAAATTGAAGTTAAAAGGGTCCATTTCCATAACTAATGCTTTTTTCAAGTTGTTGCCCCCTATTTTTTTTAAATCACATATATTATTTATTAAAAACTAAAAGCAATCAATAACAATAATGATGACAAACAAAAAAAGAAAACAAAAACAAATGCTTTCCCTAAATATCACATGTTCCCTGAAATTTCCACTAGTTTTTTTTAACTTTTGTGGTATGAAATGACAAAATTTCTTAGTTGAAAAGCTAGTTTTATTATTTTTGTTTATTTCTTTTGTTATCTGTAGAATTTTTTTGACATATAATTAGTGTAGTGTTTGTTATGTTAGTTTCTGGTTGATACGATGATTCTGTGCATCATGCATTCCTCACTACAATAGTGCATCATTACAGTCTTATCGACTGTGTTCCCTGTGCTGTGCTTTTCACCTCCATGACTTAGTTTTTTTGTAACTGGAAGTTTGTACCTCATGATCCCCTTTATTTATTTTACCCCCATCCACCTTTCCTCTGACAACCACCAGTTCTCTGTATTTAAGAGTCTGTTTTCTTGTTTGTTTATTCACTTGCTTTGTTTTTTTTAGATTCCACATCAGTGAAATAATAATGGTATTTGTCTTTCCCTGTCTGACTTATTTCACTTAGCATAATATTTTTAGGTGTATTCATGTTGTCCCAAATGGCAAGATCTCATTCTTTTTTATGGCTGAATAATACTCCTTTTATATAGATAGAATACTCCTTTTATAGATAGATATATAGATCGACAGATAGACCACTTCTTTATTCATCTGTGGATGGGCTTGGGGTGCTTCTGTATCTTGGCTTTTGTGAATAATGCTGCAGTAAACACAGGGATCTATATATATCTCTTTTCAAATTAGTGTTTTCATTTTCTTTGGGTAAATACGGTGATGGAATTCTTGGATCATGTAGTATTTCTCATTTTAATTTTTGGCCTGTTTTTCCTTGAATTCCCCTAGTAGTAATTTCCCATTCAAATTTATATTGTGTCTTCATCATCTATTAGTAATCTTGTCCCCGAGACACATTTCCTAGGATTAAGATTTCAAGTTTTTATAATTGTCATTGTTTTTAAAAATGCTACAGAAAATCCATGAATGAGCTTGTTTTGTGGCCTTCACAAGAAATGTACTTAGCCATGATCCTCCGTGTTTTACTCCCAAGAGAGAAAAGCATAACAGGGAGGTGGGTAGGCAAGGATGTCAGACACAATTGGTGATGTGGAAGAATTTTAAAATATTCTATTTAAATTAGCCCTAGGGTCAGAGCACACATCCTCATTGAGAGGTGGAGTACACATCCATCCCATACTCAGAGAGCTGTAATAGTAGCCATGGCCTTTCTGTGTAGATGTCTAATAAATGGAGCACATCTTTTTTGGATGGATAATCAATTTTGAAATCCCTTGTTGTAGGTAAGCCGTTAAAACAGAAATGTTAACTTCATGAGTTTAATGAGTACCTTCCATGATAGCTTAGTGACAGAGATGGAAAGAAAGTCAGGTGGGGAGCAGTGAGGAAGAGTAGAATGAGAGTTTAATGAATATCCACTTGCACACTTGAATGTCAGCAGCAGTGTTCTACCTCCTGGAAAATGTCTTTCAACTGTGCATCCCATTACTATTCCTGCAGCCCATGTAGCTTGGAGATGGAGGCAGAGTGTGTTTGTAAGAAAGCTCTCCTTTGCAACATAATGAGATCGAGGCGGGTAATTTGCAGATTGCGGGAGCAGTGTGGTCAAACCTGGAAAAAAAAAAACCAGCCAAATGAAAAGACCATGTGAAATAGGAGATGGCTGATAATGAGCCCGGAAATCACATATCAGATAGCCAGTGGGCTGGCATTTCCTCACATCCTTGTCCTCTCATTGCTAAACACTTTCTCTTACTCTGTTTGCTCAGTCTCTCTACACCTAACATTTCTGCCTTGTGTCTTGAAAATATGAATGAATTGGCATCTCTGCCATTTGAAACAAATAAGAATGAAGGCTTTTTCATTATTCAACAGATGTATTTGCCTAAACATGGTGTATGGTATTATTTCGAATGCTTTTGAATCCAAGGACGTTTTGTTTGTTGCATTCTTTTTTAAAACATCTCATTAGTTTTTCAAGCCTCATTTTCACTCCTTGCCTTTTCTCGATTCTATGACAATTTTTGCTATATAGTTTGGAGAGAGTTTGCCTTCCCCCTCCAACAAAACAAAAAAGAAAGACCCCTTCTCATTAGATATGGATTGGGGCAACACAGAAAGTTGAAATCAGCTTGATTCTATCAAGTGTTCAGTGGTCAGGGCATCACAACTTCTTTGCTTTCCTAGGCCCTTACCTTGGTGTCTGTCTCTTTCCTATATGAGAATCGGTGCCAATCCCTAAATGCACATCTGTAAATTAATAGCCAACATAATGCATTTCAATCATAGGAAGGCTGTTTCTAGACATCTATTTCATTTTTGTAGCATAGTCTGTTTTTGCCCATGGTTCCAGGTGTTCATGGAATTTCTGACTTGGGAGAAAGGTTAATGCTCTCAAATACTTGCATCTGTATTGAGATACAAACTTGGATTAGGCATATGATCGAGACTCTTGTGGACCTTCTGGATAGCAAGGCCTAAGGGATGTGATGTGTGTCATGAGCTGGCAGTGAAACCCTGACTCGTGCCTGTGGCTGGTCTCAGAATGTCTGTTATCTTTATCTGACGCTGAAGGTCTTATTGTTGACCAGGAATAGTGTCCCACTGAATACAAGGCCATAGCAAGATTCTTGAAGTTGTAGTAATGGACAAGAAGATACCTCTTTCAGAGATGTTATTTCTTTCAAAATCTCCAGTGATTGAAGGGGGCTGGCAATTGGCCGAGAAAAATGTGGTGGAGAAGGGAGTAGGCAGGGAAGAAATGTCAATGCTATGGGTGTTTGGCAAGGGTAAAGATTAGAAGGATTTTTTTACAGAATTTTTTGCCAGGTCCCCAAAACACAGCTTAATGCCCCCAACTTTTTTCTTATAGAAAAAGAGGTGAGTACAGTGGGTTGACAAATGTGAGTATCCTCTGACCATAAGGTTCTGTATGCTTTCTAGCAAATACTGAAACTCTAATGGGCTTTTAATGCACGGGAGGATACAGTGTCTATGTTCTTTCATGTGTCTGTCTGTATTTGTGTGTGTGTGGGGGGGCGGTATAAGGCAGGGTGCTTAAATGCTTTGTTGCATTATGTTAATTCCTCGGCAGTGCAATCAAATTCATGTCGTAATTAAAGCTGTCAGTTGGAAGGCAAGCCAATCGCCACGAAAACACAGCATAACAAATGAAGTGAAATGATTCTGCGTGTAGCTATACAATGCTTCGCCAGGCATGAAATTAAATAAGTAATTTGATGTTGACATCAGAAATTGAAATGATACCCACTGTTCCCTCATTCAGTCAGACCTGCATAAACAATAGCCAGAACAAATATGCACAACAAAGCCCTCTTCTCCACCCAGCTCCCTGAGTAATGTACAATATATATGCAAAATGAGTATAACAGAGCTTTCCGAGACCTGAAGGATGTAATTTTCTTTGGTATACAATAAGATGATATGTATGTGGGGGTGGGAGGTGGGTTTGGAGGGGTACTTCTGCTTCTGGGATAAAATGCATTTGCAGGAAGGGGAAAAAAACCTGAAATAAACAAATCCCATGCTCTTTCTGAGTAATTCATCCTAAAATGAGTTTACTTCCCAGGGGCATGACTCCAGGGTGGTGGAGACCTAAGTTGGCTTTTGCCTTCCTCTGCTCCATGGAAGGCTGTGGGTGCTGTACACAGGTGATGTGGTCACATGGCTAATCACTGCTAGGAGAAGCTGTCTCCATGGCTACAGTGGATCTCCCTATGTACCATTTATGGGATCAGGAATGCAGCAAGATTTTTTTAAACCAAGTCTGGTGTGCAAGATCACACATCTATTGTCCTTTATTCCCCCTGAGTCTGTCTGAAACATCAAGGTGAAGAAAGTTTTGCTTTGGGAAGTTAGGAATGCCCTGGAGCGTACTGTTCTTTTTTGTTGTGGATGCTGTTGATACTTACCAGCACTGTATTTCCTTCTCAGAAACAGTTTAAAATCAGGAAGATTCCCATCTACTGTATTTTCAGAGGTGTTAAATTCACCTAAGCCTTCTTTCCCCCCCCATACAATCCACTTATTTATTTATACATTAATTCAACGAATACTTACTAAGTGCATCCTGTGTGCTAAGCACTGGGGAAGCAGTGATGAGTTAACCAGATGGTCCCTGCTACCTGTAGTTTGCAGAGCAGGGACAGAACATGTAGGTGGAATAATAGCTAGGGATGAACTGAGTGAGTACTGCTTGTAGGCGGAAGTCAGCCTGCCCCCCAGGAAGGGGGTAGCCCCTGATCCAAGCTAGTCAGGGAGAAGGCCCTGCCAGCGCAAGGACACTTAGCCAAGACCAGGAGACTGTCTTAGCATTGCATTCCTTTTGTCTCAAGCTTATTTATACTTAGGGCCTTTCTTGTTCACAAAAAGGATACTAAAAATTAAAGAATTTGTAATGGGAGGTTTTAAGCAAAAAAAAAAAAAAAAAAAAACAGAAGTACAAACAAGCATGAATCACAGACAAGTCTAAAACAAAACCCAAGTTCTCTTTCTGGCCTCTTTGCCCAAAGAAATGTTGCCCTGCAAGCCTTTCAGAATTAATATTATTTGTTTTAGTCTTCTGTGTGTCAGAACTATGGAAGCCTAAATTGATAATTCCTATGACTAAAACCTTCAGAAAAATGTTGCTTTTCATGGCTTCCCTTTACCCACACATTCTTTGCATTTTATTCTACTAATTATGTTTACAAAATGTCTCATTTTTGAAAAGCGCTCTGTGTGTACTAACTGATGCCTTTAGGGAATAAACTGGCAAGTAGGTCATACACTGGAAAAGTCATCCAAACCCACTGGGCTTTTATTTTCAAGTCAGTCTGGGCTTTTTCCTCTTGCCTGCCCCTTTGCGGCCACAAAACTGAGTAGCTTGAGACCAGGGCATTGAATGTCAGCAAGTCAGGGAGGCAGGCTGATGCGTGTCTGTTTAGTCTCAGTGCAGGGCGAAATGCCATCATTAATTCATTACCCAGCTGCCTGTCAAATAAATTGGCAATTACGTCCACCGCAGAAGCTTGGAATTCAGTAAATAGCACGTTAGCATCTCTGAGTTGTTGAGAGATGTAAAGGGGAAAATTAAGCCAACACGGTGTTTGTATCAGTAGCAGATGACAAGGGGCAGCATACACTAGTGATGTGATGTAGCGATGAAAAACCCGCAAAGGGCTGGTAATGAGCTGTGTGGATTGGAACGTGTTAAAAACCATTGCTGATTTTCCACTTTGTCTTTATGCTTTATTGCAGAGTTCAGCTCCTTCCAGCTTGGGAACAGGCTACTTCGTAAGTTTATCTCAACTTGCACATGTGTGCCTTGCGTTGGCATTGATTTACTTCTATAATGTTCGCTCATTAGGATGTGAAAAAAAAAAAAAAAACCTAAGAAGTCCCCTCTCAGTCCTAAAGAGCAGACTGATAGCCATCCTTTTAGTAGGATTATTTTATTTTTAAAAGATATAACCTGTTGGGCCTCGTAGATCATGAGTCAGTCTGAGATGTGGGTCTCGTAGCCAGCACATTTCCTTCTCACCTGGCAGTGTAAAGGAGATCTGATTGGCTCATGCCACCTTTCCTACATAAATGTTTTTTTTTTTTTTAGTGATAAGTGCCATGTCATGTGGAGGATGGAATTCAGATTATGCACTGAGGTTTTTACTCACTTTTAAGATCTCTCTTTTTTTTTTCTTTAAAAGATTTTTATGTTTAAGTAGTCGCCACACCCTACATGGGGCTCCAGTCTACAACCCTGAGATCAAGAGTTGGACGTTCCCCCAACTCGGCCAGCCAGGTGCCCCCACTTGTAAGATCTCTTAAAGAACTTTCCCACATATGTAGGGAATTGCCTTCTTTAAAAAATTATTTTGGTGAGAGGTGGTGGTTTAATGGATGTTTTCCCTTACAGTCTGAGTACGTGGCCTTTAGATTTCCTTTCAGCAATCATGGAACTCCTCATTTTAGCAAATATAAGTGTATATGTTATTTCTAGACATTTCTTTGTCCTTTGGGAGGGGTGGGATGGTGTCCTACCTCAGGGATTATCTCATAGATAATTCTCTCATAGAGAAATTGTCACTTCATTTCTTTTATTTATAGCAAAATTACCCTTTTTGGATTCAATAATCTTTTTCAAGATATAAGTAAACAAGAGTTACAAATAGGCATTATTTACACAACAGGAAAACATACCAGTGTGGAGGGTCTTTTTTTTTTTTTTTTTTTTTTTGTGGTATTTAAAGGAATCATTTCTGAATGATGAGCATTGTTACTCTGCCTGCTCAGCATTTTCTGAAAAAATAATGAAAATAAAACAAAGTGGAAAATAATCACTGATTCAGTTTAGTTGCCTTTAAATTCCTTTCCCCTAAAATGCTAATTATGCTGGTTTTCTTCTGCCCACACATTTCTCTTGATAACATTAAATATATGAAAACCAGCATCATTTCATTGAATGATAAGTCTTTTCCAAGCTTGGCAGAAGTAGCATTTTCTAAATGTTGATTTTTTTATCTTAATCTATGATAATGAGAAAAAGGAGAAGGATAAAGATTTTTTGGTACCTGTTTAATACAGTCAGCACGCTTTTGCTTGCTCCGTATTGTGACTGAATATTCATGCTTCCAGAAACAAGCAGGATGCTGAAGCAGTCGAAATAACAGAAGTAGCCCATCTGCCATGCCTTCACACCAGGCTGGATGTGGGTTGAGATGCTGGAAGTAAAATCTGGAGACTGCCAGTGTCTCTTCTCTGTCCAAAAGCTAAATTATCCCTCTTGGCTTTCTTCAGTAGAGCAAGGCCAAAACCACTAACTTAGCCCTTGATCACTTTGAGACTGAACGTTCCTGGTATTTTTTTCTGTTGTCAGTATGATCACCCTGAAAGAAGAAAGTCATCTCTAGAAACATCAAGAAGTTTATTACGCTTTTTGTCACTTATTTTTCTCATTTCAGGAGTGTTTATTTTTTATTCCTTAATAATACACACTTATGAGAAGAGTCTGCAGTTATGAATCTAAAATGATTTTTACATTCACGCTCTGTTGGATGAGTATAAAAGTTTGTCTTTTGGTGAAATTGCTCTTAGTATTGCTTTGCTTACATAAAAAAATCTGTAGTATTATTAGCTTACATGGAAAAGATACGTCCCAGATGCATGTTCAGCTCTCAACTATGACAAAAATGCTCTACTTAGAATGTGTTTCCAATAATGGGATTATTGTGTTATCAAAGTGCAAAATCCATTGATACTACTGCCAAGTTCTCATCAAAAAGTGTCTTCTGTTTCAACTTTCATTCCAACGATAGCAAATATAATACTTGATTTCAGGTGCCAACATCAGCATTGGTGAGTTTTATGCTTCTAGGTGGAAATAGTATATGCACAACTTATAGTAGTTTTGCGTTAACATGTTCTTTGCACTGTGCTTTATGATCTGTGATTTCATATTAGCCTTTACTTATGTCTGTAATGAAGGCTCAGCATCAGGTAAGTGAGATGTCGACTCTATCCTTAATTCTTTTCAGCATCTCTTTCAAGTGTGGATGGAGGCAAATCACCTGCAGAGTCACAGAGCTATTAATGCTATTGAACCATAATGTGAACTCTGGTATAAGAAAACTGAAGGCACTCACCTATTGGGTTTAACAACCTGGAACTCTTTTTTTAAATACTCTCCCATGCCCCAGCATTAGTCTAACTTCAGGATTTTCTTTCATTTAGATTTTATGTTCTCATAGAGCTTTTAGTGAACTAAGGTACAATGCTGATCATTGTGTGTGCTAATGAAATGAATCCCCACTGGAGTACACGCACACACACACAGGCATATGAGTGTGCCAGCCCACACCCCGTGTCCATAGCCAGTATATTCTGCCTTCCTTCAGTTCTTTTCATTTATCAGTAGTGATAAGTTAAAACATTTAAAGAAGAACCCTTTGTTTTCTTTTTAGTCATATTTGTTTATATCTCTTTGGTTTTGTGTTCCAAAGATGTCTGCTTAGGTCTGTTACTTTTCCAATTCATTTATAAGCTGAAGATTTGAGAAATGAGAACAGCAGCTAAAATCAGTATTTACATAAGCATATTGCAAAGGATTCTTAAAGTAGACAAAATAAAGAAGGATTGGAACAAACTTTTCACATTTTTGGGAGCTTTTGAATAATGTGGGTGTTATACACACAGAGAGACACGCATATATATTCATTGCATACTCAAGCCCAGCTCATGTTCTAAATATAAATGGAAGTATAGACTGGTTGGAATCTATTTGCTTTTTTTTGATTTTTTATTTTTGGCAAGAGTACCAAAACTTGTTGGAATGTGTAGGGTTTTTCTTTCTTTCTTTCTTTCTTTTTTTTTTTTTTTAAACCTTAATGCAGTGAACACGTTTTCATTTTAATTTAAATGTTTTGGGCTATATTCTCTTCTTATACTTGTATTTGAAGTGTTATTGTGCGTAGTGGATAATTAAGAACTTAGAGACAGAATGATCTGAAGACTACTTGTGTGACCTTGGGCAGGTTATTTGATGTTTGAGAGTCTGCACCCACCTAATAGAGTTGTGAATTCTAAATGAGACAAGGTGTTTCATGCACACAGAACAGCTCTCATTAATAGCCAGCTATTCCCATTATAGTGTGTGATGGACAAAACTTGCTGTCATTAAGTGGCTGTGTGATGTTGTGGTTGGTAGAGGATTACCACGAGAAATTAGTGATGCAAGAGGGAAATTTTGGAATTTGTAGCTGTAGGTCAGGAATACTTGATTCTTGCTATATTCTTGTCCCTTTCTGAGGAGCCTGTAACTGTGTGTTTGGTCAGACGTATACCACTTTACTATACGTGTGAACAAAAACAAATATGGAGTTCATTGTCTATGATCCTCTATGATCACCACGATGTTGGAATGAACCATTCTAGGCTGTCCATGTATTATGGTTGTTTAATTTGTCTCTTAAAGCCATTTGTGTATTTTCTTCCTCAGACCTGAGTCATTTAAAGACTGCAAACAGCTCTTGAGTTTGGGCTGGAGGGTAGGAAAGATCTGTGCAATACGTTCAGGTGTTACGAGGTTGTGTCATGTATTTGCTGCTCTCTGACACCAAAAAGGAAAGTAGATACCCTAGTGTACCTGAGTGAAGTAAGCGAAGTCAGTAGAGTGACAAGACCAGTAAAAACATCTCCTGGTTGCCAGTGGTCTGATGTGTCATCACAGGAAGGTTCTGGACTCGTTCTTTACAAGCCTGGACTCCATCTGCCAGTAGTTGGTAGCTACTGTTGGTGTAGGAGTTGACTGACTTGTCAGGCTGAACCTGACCCCTGGTGTAAAGGAAGCTTTCCTTTGTTCTGGTCATGTGTCCTGCCTGCTTCTCTGGACAACTTTCAGCCTTCTTCCAGGTGTGAATCTAAGTGCCTTAGGCCCATAGTCTCAAATAGCTTGGATCCCGCTTTTGTAAACTCCGGTCATCCAGAGATATTTTCATAATTGTTCCCAAATAGTAACTTTAATTCTCCTCAGTTGCCTCACATCTATCAATATACATACTTTAAGATTATCAAGGAAACCAACACACTACTACCTAATGATTAAAACTACCACTTTATATGATAAAGGGGAATTGTGTGGTGGTACATGTCTTAACGGGATGTGTGCATTCCTGTGCAGTCTTACTACTTAAGAAATTGTGTTTGTAGTGTTGGTAACAGGCAATGGGTGCAAAATATTCACCTGTGGCTTTCCATCAGAGCTATAAGGTCATAAAAGGATTAAATTCTTTGCCATCTTCTAAGTTTTTGACTGCAGACCCTGAAATATCTCCTGTTTTTCTTCGAATAATGTGGGTGTTTTTTTGTTTTGTTTGTTTGTTTTTCAAGACTGGGCTTTTAACAGACACTTCTGACTTTTTGTCTTTCACTAAGTACTAAGCACCTTCTCCATCAGGCACTGTTCTAGGTGATAGGTTACAGATGTGAAAAATCAGTGGACCCTTTCAAGGAATTTAGTCTTCCCTAAACCACCCAGTTCCTTTCCTTCCTCTGTGATGCTTTTAATATTTTTGATACTTCGCATTTAAAGAAGTGGATTTAGGGGCGCGTGGGTGGTTCAATCAGTTGAGTGTCTGACTTCAGCTCAGGTCATGATCTCGCAGTCCATGAGTTTGAGCCCATGTCAGGCCCTGTGCTGACAGCTCAGAGCCTGGAGCCTGCTTCCGATTCTGTGTCTCCCTGTCCCTCTGCCCCACCCCTGCTCACGCTGTGTCTCTCTTGTCTCTCAAAAATGAATAAAGTTATACAAAATTTTTTTAAAGTAAGTGCATTTAGGCTCTACAGAGAACCTGACATTCTTCCCCTTTATAATGTTTCTCTGGGTTTTAAGTTTACAAATGCACCTATATCAACGTGGTCTTGATTGCAACCCCATGCAGAGTCATCTTCCTCCCCACCTGCCAGTACTTGCTGGTATTGCTGGGAGAGAATTTTGTAATTCTAGTATTTAATCATAACCTGTCAGGGGTGCCTGGGTGGCGCAGTCGGTTAAGCGTCCGACTTCAGCCAGGTCACGAACTCGCGGTCCATGAGTTCGAGCCCTGCGTCAGGCTCTGGGCTGATGGCTCAGAGCCTGGAGCCTGTTTCCAATTCTGTGTCTCCCTCTCTCTCTGCCCCTCCCCCGTTCATGCTCTGTCTCTCTCTGTCCCCAAAATAAATAAACGTTGAAAAAAAAAATTTGAAAAAAGAAATCATAACCTGTCAAATGCTTAAAGATAAATGATGCTGAGTATTTTAACATGTCTCCCAAATAAGACTCTAATATTTATATTTATTAATAATTAACTCTGGGTAAATGAATTCTTGGCCATTATTTATTTACTGACAAGTTTCCATTATAATGGAAATTTCTTAAAAATCTCAGTTCCATCAGAGATCTCCAGTAGTTTTGGGTCATTTGGATTCATTGATAAAGATTGAGTTAGAAAACAGCACACCAGATGGAGAGTACAGTGCATTTTAATTGTCAAACATATATTAAACATCTTTTCTTCGTTCTTAAGGTAAATAAGATGTAAGTATTTATAAGGGTCAATTATGAATTATAGGAGGATTAAGTTGTGCAGAACTTAATGGATATTGAGATTCTCAACAGATAAAGAAAAAGGTGGAACAAAGTTGGAGGCAACAAAGGTAAGAGCACAGAGAATGGAATTCCACATTGTGTGGAATTGCTTTGACTGTATCATGTTTCTGGAAAAAGGCTGGACTTGGGTTGGTTAATTATAGGGAATGATTTATAGGTAGATATGGACTTGATGCTACTGATCTGTTAAAAATAAGAAAGATGTGAAGCCCAGAATTGATGACTGTGATGCTACTTTTATTTGGAATAGGAATCCAAAGAAGGAGAAATTGGATTTTAGGAAGCTGGTGAGTTTGGAAGTTAGAGTAGGGAGTTAGAAGTTTTGGTGTGTATATATCTTCAATGGTAGCTTAGGGAGGTGGCCAAAGTAATGGGAAGAACAAAACATTGCCATGCAAATTGAAATCTGTGTTAAAACATGTGAGAATTTCAGTATGTCCTTAAAACTCAACCTTATGCTTATCAGAAAATATCTTAGGGGGCACCTGGGTGGCTCAATCAGTCAAGCATCCGACTCTTGATTTCGGCTCAGGTCATGATCCCACGCTTTGTGAGATCAAGCCCTGCATCAGGCTAATTATAGGGAATATGGAACAAAGCCAGGGAAGGAGTGATTTTGGGTGATTTGGGTGATTTTGGGTGATTTGGGTGATTTTGAAATGATCTATTTACTATGCAGAAACATTTGGGTAAATGAAATCAATTGCTCTTCCCAGTGGTAAAAAGTTACCATGATTTTGAACTATAACCTTTAAAATACTAGCCTGAGGAGCACCTGGGAGGCCCATTTGGTTAAGCATCTGACTCAATTTGGGCTCAGGTCATGATCTCATGGTTCATGGGTTTGAGCCCTATGTCAAGCTCCATGCTTACAGTGTGGAGCCTGCTTGGGATTCTTTGTCTTTCTGCCCCTCACCCGATCGTGTTCATTCGTTCTTTCTCTCTCTCTCGCTTTCTCTCTCTCTCTCAAAAATAAATAAACATTAAAAAATACTATCCTGGGGACTCCTGGGTGGCTCAGTTGGTGGAGTGTCCGACTTCAGCTCAAGTCATGATCTCACAGTCTGTGAGTTCGAGCCCCACTTCGGGCTCTGTGCTGACAGCTCAGAGCCTGGAGCCTGCTTCTAATTCTGTGTTTCCCTCTCTCTCTGCTCCTCCCCTGCTTGCGATCTGTCTGTCTCTGTCTCAAAAATAAAAACATTAAAAAAAATTAAAAATAAATAAATACTATCCTGAAATATAATTTTCTGTTACAAAGTAACAAAATCCAAATCTACACTGAAGTAGGTGTTTTGATAAGACTAGAAACCACAGAATAAATCTTAGTTACCCTGAATGGTCGGTTTATATCTGGACTGAGTATCTCTGTTTGGACAGGCTCCTCTGCATAGTCACCAGTAAACCCTAATTTCAGGAGCCTTAGACTAAAAATATCATTGTATTTTCCATTTCTTTCTTTCTTTTGTTCTTTCTTTCTTTCTTCATTCCTTCCTTCTTTTCTTTTCCTTTCCTTTCCTTTCCTTTCCTTTCCTTTCCTGTCCTGTCCTGTCCTGTCCTGTCCTGTCCTTTTCTTTCCTTTTCTTTTTTTCTGTTTTTGACGGGGTATGATTACTCTTCATTTTGGGAACAGGATCAGTGAGCCAAGAGCAACATACCCCCAACGATGTGAACGTTACAGGTTCAATTCTGGTTTGTAGACCTTTCATCCTTTGCAGGATCTGCACAGTGAGAGGCCTCTCCAGCTCACCCTGAGGAAATTGTCTTCTAGCTCCACAGTTTTAGTTTCAACTTTTTCATGCAGTACAAAGGAATTGAGAAATTTGGTGAACAGGGTAGTCGGATGAGAAGCGATCAGATGGTATTTCTAGTTACCACTCATCCCTCCACACTCTTGTCTTCTGAGCATTTCCATGAGGAGATAGGCCAGGTATTTTTAAACATCTGCTGTCCACAGGAGTCTTTGTTGTTGGCTGTTGCAAACTCTAATTGAGGAGATAAGAACAAAGTGCAGGTGCTCCTGATGGATGCGGGGAAATAGCCCTGGGCCTGGTCTTCCTGTCCCCTCCAGCCCTCTCCTGACCCCTCAGATTTGGAAAATATAAATCATTTTGGAAAAAAAGAAGGTTTTACAAGTCACAGGACTAGTTAATTGCTTATTAAAGGGCCTTTGGTTCTGATATGCCAAGATCCATGATTCTGGCTACCTTACACCTAAATGTTTGCCATGTGGGGCCAGTGCTTGTGATCGGTTTTGCTGCCTCTCTTTGCTCTCCTTTGAACCATAGAAAGCAAGGCCATGGACCCCTTAGTACTTAATGAACACTGCTTTTCAGTGTCAGCAGTGAAAGAAGTCCACATTGCAATTGAGTGGCCAAGTCTGCCTTTCTTGGAAATTAATAATGAATAATGTTTTATATTTGTGTTACTCAGGGTGTAGCCCATAGAAATATTGAGGCTTTACTCTCGTTCTCTTGCATGGCTAGTGTATCTTGTCAGCCACAGAGGTGATTCAGCAAAGACTGTTTAGCAGTGTGTATCCACGATCCCAGAGGGAATGGACAGGCCACTGTCATGGAATTCAGAAAGTCACTTTATTTCCTCTTTCTTCCCTTCCCATTTCCTTCTCCTTCTCTTCCTTTTCCTTTTCCTTTTCCTTTTCCTTTTCCTTTTCCTTTTCCTTTTCCTTTTCCTTCTCCTCCTTCTCCTTCTCCTTCTCCTTCTCCTTCTCCTTCTCCTTCTTCTCCTTCTCCTTCTCCTTTTCCTTTCCTTTTTTTTTTCTTTTTCTAATGCTGGCTTCAAAGATGTTGTCCTATTCTTGTTGAAGATTTCCAGTTTATAGAAATGTGGAATTAGTTGGTATGAGCTATATTTAAAATGAGCCACGGGCAGTATGAAATACCAAGGTTTACTCTGACTACCCACACAACCTTTATTTTTGATAGATTTAACTGCCCTGGAGATTTATGGGCTATCAGTCAGAATCTCAGGTCAAAGGACTCATTCCTTTGCTTAACTCCTTTAAAAAAATATTTTTCCTGAAATTGTAAATTAGATGCCTCCCTATCCATTGCGTAAGAAACTTACAGCTTTGTGAAACACCAGGAGTATCATTTGAAAAGAGGTTAAAAAACACAACTGGGGCTTGTTAAAGAGGAAAAGTGCTATTTTAACTCCCAGTGTCACATTTTCCTATAGTCAGCTCCAGCAGTAAACAAGAGTTATTGGAAGCTTAGATAGCTTGAGACACTTCACCTGTCTCCTGATACTTGACTTCAGAAGCCAAACATTTAAAATGCATTTTGCTCGTGTAAAAATGTTTATCCATTTAAAATACAATGTCATTTTAACAAAAGCACCCTGGTGACAAGCTGTTTAGATATGGCACAGTTAATAAACTGTCAGGTCCTATACACATATATGTGAAAGGACCAGCACAGTTACCCAAGGCTTGGCATTATAAATCACTGTTAACAAACCTTAATTTGCTTGCTAGGCTAATGAATGATCTCCAATTTTCCTGTAGTAATTAGCTTCACTAACAGTCATGTTTAAAGGGGCCTGCCTTATACTACACTTAATTTCTGCTCTGAAATCTTTGATGCCTGGTTTGCAGGATGGAAAAAAAAAAAAAAAAAAAAAAAAAAAAAAAAAAAAAAAAAAAAAAACAGAATGGAAAAGAAAAAGGAAAAGAAAAGAAAAAAGAAAAAACCTATGAGTCTCCATTGACAACTGTCTTGTAATAAACCCAGATTGTGGCTATTCTCAAGTAGAAGCATTGCCAAAGGTGATGACTGTCTATTAGGGCTTATAAACTGTAATGTACTAGCAGATTTGCAATGGAGTGGTGAAGCCAGATAATTGCAGTGTTTCCTGTCTAAATGTGCTGCTGTGTATAGTGGCCTCTGATTTTAAGGAGCCATTAAAAATGCAGCAAGGCATAACAGCTGTGGTTCCTAGTATACTCCTAATATTTCATACATTCATCACATCTCATAAAATCTTGCCCAGACCAACAAATGACTATGTGTACAGCTAGCCTGCCACAGAAGCAAATTGAGGAGAGACTGAATCATGCAGGTAGCATTACAGAGACCCACCAAGAACTCACCTAAGCCTACAGTGTACCATCATTCTCTTTTTTACTCCCAAGAATTCTGGTTCCATTTCAGTCCCTAGAGAGAACATTCACATTTTACCTTTTGCAAGAGGATCCTAACTGTAACCTACTTTTTCCTACCTTGGTGAGAAATAGGCCTGACTTTGCCAAGGGAAGGAAGGGCTGTGTCCTGTGCAGAGAAAGTCGTGGGAAGTTGGCATCTCAATTCTCAACCCAAAAGAGACAAGAAATTTGGTTCCTTCATAATTTATTTGAAATACATTTGAAAAATAACTTTGTAACACAACTAGCGACACGATACAAAAACCTGATTTCTCTGAACAAAAGGAGCATTAATACTAGAACATTCTAGGAAGCAAAGGAAACTACAGAAGCTAATATGTTTTTCTAGTCAGACATTAAGCAGGTAGGCATCATAACCAAATGGAAGTCTTAAGCTGCGGTTGGAAAGACGCATAATATAGTCACAAGTTATTTTCATCTGTTTGTAAATCGCCAGCTTTCAGTTCGGTCATTAAAATAGATCTGTTATCTTGGCTTTACCTTAATAGACTTAGAGTTATAGAACCTCTGAGTCATGGGGCGCCTGGGTGGTTCAGTCGGTTAAGCATCCGACTTCGGCTCAGGTCATGATCTCACGGTCCGTGGGTTCGAGCCCCGTGTCGGGCTCTGTGCTGACAGCTCAGAGCCTGGAGCCTGTTTCAGATTCTGTGTTTCCCTCTTTCTCTGACCCTCCCCTATTCATGCTATCTCTCTCTCTGTCTCAAAATAAGTAAATGTTAAAAAAAAATTTAAAAAAAAAGAACCTCTGAGTCAGAAGGGATGTCACATGTCACCGTGTCTGACTGCCAGTCTGAAACTTAACTCGCAAAACTAAGTATTGTTAGAACGATGACCTCTGTCATCCTAGAAACTGCCCCTTTAGTTGGCATAGCTGAAGATCATGCCACTTTTCTTGCCTCCTACACCTCACTGTTCTTTTGATTGCAGTTAACTAACAGGTGTGTCTTTTCCATACGTGGAACGATTACGCACAGAGACACATACATGCATATATCGTTGAAGCTCATCTTGGTGAACGTAGTGTGCTAACCTGTGTCTGCCATCTGATACATCATTCAATTCCATTGAAGATGGAAGTGTGATTTTTCCATCTTCATCCAGGTTGTTGACAACAAAGTATCAGCGCTGCTAGGTTTTCCTCATTGCTCTTTTTGCGATGTCTCTTCTTCATGGGATTTGATATGCGCTATCTGGCTTATTACAGACTCTGGGTATTTATTTCCTTTGCTGATTTTTTTTTCTGAGCCTCAAAAATAAAACCAGACATTCTTCCTTTGTTTCGTTTATCCATACATACATTTGGAAAGGGCTTTGAGACAGTCTGTGGACATGCTTAGTATACTGTCTCTTTTTTCCTTTGTAGTCATCTTACCCAGTTAAAAAAAATTAACTGGACACTATCGAATGCACACCTTTGTTCTGCTGCAGAATTACAAAGTAGTTGACTATTAAAATATACTTATCATAGATTCTGTTGTGATGTGGGTATTCATAGCCAAGCCTCCTCAAATTATTCTAAGATATGTGAACAAGCAGTATTATCTAAAATAGATAAAAGGACACACTATAAAAGAGGTGCAATTTGATACAGTATTCATGTCATAACAGATATGCATGAGTAATAATTAGAAAAAGGAGATAAACGAAAAACTTGCTGTTATTTATAATAGGTCTGTGTTATAATACAGTTGCATCCTAAACGTCGAGTTCTTGAATTGTGACACATTTAAATTTTGAATGCAGAGGAGATAATAAGTTTATTTTTGAAATTATTGCAAATTCTAAAGTGGTTGGGTCATGAAATTACATTATTTTTTTTTCATCTTCCAAATGAGGGTCAGATCAAGGTGCTCTTCAAAAGGGTCTTTCAGTGTCAGCCCATCTGTGGATATGTTGGTAGCGATGCTGTCCAACTGATCAAGAGACCATGCACATTCCGGGACCATTTGTCTAAGTCATTTTGTGAATGAAAACAAATGAGTGTTGGAAACAGTATCTTTTCCAAAGTCCTACAACTAGGGGAAGAATTCAAGTTGAGAATTGAACTTCATAACAGAAAACTATCCTGCCAATAAGCCGAATACTTATTTCACATTGAGCAATAGGGAAATAGCATTGGCTTTTGTTTTTCTTTTTCTTAACCTTTCGGGAACATAGGCCAAAGGGTAAGTTCTGTCTCTGTCTTTGTTTTACCTCCCTAACTAGACATTAAAGCACATGGATCCTTCTCGTTTGACCAAAGCATAAAACTTTGGTCTTTCCCGTCCGAAAAAAAGGTTATGTAAGTGTTTTGTTTAATATTCACACCTCATAATATGTATAGGCCAATTTAAATAAAGCCCCACTCTCCCATGCAAGGGAGTAGACTAGACTAGGCCACAACTTTCTGAAAACTCTTTCCTGGGAAGGCTTCAGTTTTATTTTTTGGTTTTTGTTTTTGTTGTGGTGGTGGTGGTGGTTTAATAAACTTCACTTTTTAGCACAAAGATTTACAGAAAAACTGAACTGAAAGTACAGAGTGTTGCTGTTACCTGTGGCTCACATATATCCGCCAATGACGTCCTGCACCGTGGGGTACATTTGTTATAATTGATGAACCTACACTGGTACATCATTATCACCCAAAGCCCATGGTTTACGTTAAGGTTCATGCTTCGTGTTGCACACTTTTTAGGTTTTGACAAATGACATGTATCCACCATGATACTATCATACCAAGTAGTCTCACTGCCCTAAAAATCCTCCTTGTTCCACCTACTTACATTCCTCTCTTCCCATTAACCCCTGGCAACCAGTATCTCCGCATTTCTACTGTCTCCATCGTTTGCCTTTTTCAGAATGCCATATAGTTGGAAATGATACAGTCTGTAGATTTTTCAGATTGGTTTCCTTCACTTAGTGACATGAATTTCAGGTTCCTTCAGGTCTTTTTATGGCCTGATAACTCTTTTTTTCCCTCAGTGCTGAATAATCATACATTGTTTGGATGTTCACAGTTCATATATCTGTTCAACTGCTAAAGGGCATCTTGGTTGCTTTCAAAGTTTAGCTATTATAAATAAAGGTGCGATAACATCTGTCCTAGGTTTTGGTGTAGACATAAGCTTTCAACTCATTTGCATAAATACCAAGGAGCACAATTTCCAGATCTTATGGTTAACGGTATGCTTAGTTTTGGAGAAACTGCCAAACTGTCTTCCAAAGTGGCTGTACCACTTTGCATTCCCATTAGCAGTGAATGACATTTCCTTCGGCTCTTTTGTCCTTGCCAGCTTCGGCATTGTCAGTGTTTTGGAATTTTACACTGTAATAGATGTGTAGTAGTATCTGGCTGTTGTAACATGCAATTTTCTAATGACATAATGTTGCACATCTTTTGGTGTACTTCCTTGCCATGTGTATATCTTCTTTGGTGAGGTGTCCTGTTCAGGCCTCTTGCCTATCTGTTAATGAGGCTTGTCATGTTCTTTTTATTGAGTTTTCTGAGTTTTGTTACATAGTTTGCATAACAGGCTATTGTCAGTTATGTCTTCTCCAAATATTTTCTCCCAGTCTGTGGTTTGTCTTCTCATTCTCCTGACATTATCTTTCACAGAACAGAAAATTTTCCTTTTAATGAAGTTAAGCTTATCAATTACTTAGTTCATGTGTTGTGCCTTAGGTGTTGTATCTAAAAAGTCGTTGCTGTGCCCAAGCTTAGATAGGTTTTCTCCTCTGTTATCTTTCAGGAATGTTATAGTTTTATATTTTGTATTTTTGTCTTTGATATTTTTGAGTTAATTTTTGTGTGGGGTGTCAGGTCTGGGTTTAGACTCTTTGTGTTTTTCTTTTTTGTATGTGAATGTCCAGTTGTCCCACCACCATTTGGCAAAAAGACTTGTCTTTGCTCCATTGTATTTCCTTTGCTCCTTTGTCAAAGATCAGTTGACTACATTTACATCTATTTCTGAGCTATTCTGTTGCAGTGGTCTGTTTGTCTCTTTTGTCACTAATACCATGGTGTCTCAGTTGCTGTAGATAAATAATAAGTGCATTAGTTGACATTTATTCTTAATAAGTCTAGAAGTTGAGTTATGTCAGTTCTTCCACTTTGCTCTTCTAACATTGACTTAGCTATTCTAAGACCCACTCTATAAACTTTAGAATCAGTTTGTTGAGATGCATAAAATATCTTGCTGGGATTTTGATTGGAAGTCAATTGAATCTGTAGATCAAGCTGGGAAGAAATGACATCTGGACAATATTGAGTCATCTTATTCATGAACATGGAATATCTCTCCATAAATTTAATTCTTCTTTGGTCCCCTTTATGAGAACTTTGTAATTTCCACACATAAATTTTGTACAGGTTATAAGTTATGTATAAGTTATACATCTTGTTAGATTCATAACTAAATATTTCATTTGGGGGGTGCTTATGTCAATGATAATATCTTAATTACAAATACCAACTTGTTCATTGCTGGTATATAGGAAAGCAATTGATTTTTGTAATATTAACCTTGTATCTTGCAACCTTGCTCTAATCACTTATTAGTTCTAGGAATGTCTTTTGGATTTTTTACATTGGTGATCATATCATCTGAAAACAAAAACAGATGTATTTTTTCCTTCTCATGTGTATACCTGTTATTTCCTTTTCTTATCTTATAGCATTAGCTAGGACTTCCAGTATGATGTTGAAAAGGAATTCGGAGGGGAAACATCCTTGCCTTGCTATTAAGCTAACACCAGAAACCTTTGAGAATTTTATTATTAATTATGATATTAACTATAGATATTTTGTTGATATTCTTTTCAAGGTGAGGAAGATCCTTTTTATTCCTAGTTTGCTGAGAACTTTTATCATGAATTGGTATTGGATTTTGACAACAGCTTTTTTTCTGCATCTATTAATATAATCACATGATTTTTCTTCTTTAAGCCTTCTGATATGATAGATTACATTCATTGATATTCAAATGTTGAACCATCCTTGCTTTTCTGGCAGAAATACTACTTAGTAATGATGTATCATTTTTTAAATACATTGTTAGATTTGATTTGCTAATACTTTATTGAGGATTTTTACGTATATGGTCCTGACCGATAATGGTCTATAGTTTTCTTTTCTTCTAATGTCCTTGTCCAGGTTTGATATTAAGGTAATGCAGGCCTCATGGAATGAGTCATGAAGTATTCTGTCTTCTTCTATATTCTGGAAGAGATTGTAGATAATTGCTGTAATTTCTTCCTTAAATATTTAGTAGAGTTCACCAATAAACCCATCTGGGTCTGGTGTTCTTTGTTATGGAATATTAATTGTTGATTCCATTTCTTTAATCGGGTCTATTCAGATTATCTATCTCTTCTTATGTCAGTTTTGCCATAGTGTATCTCTCATGGAATTGGTTCATTTCATCTAGGTTGTCATTTGTGGCATAGAATTCTTCATAACATTCCTTTATTATCCTTTTAATGCCTGTGGGGTTTGTAGTGCTATCCTCTCTTTCAATTTCTGATATTAGTAACTTCTGTCTTCTCTTTTTTATCTTAGCCAGGGTAGAGGCTTATTGACTTTTAATTGATCTTTTCAAAGAACCAGCTTTTGGTTTTATTGACTTTCTCCATTGATTTTGTTTTCAGTTTCATTGATTTCTATTCTAATTTTGATGATCTCTTTTCTTCTGCTTACTTAGGATTTAATTTACTCTAATTTATCTAGTTTCCTAAGGTGAGAGCATAGATTATTTGCTTTAGATCTATCTTCTTTTCTGATACATACTTTCGGTGCTATAGATTTTCCTTTCAGGGCTGTTTTTGCTATATTCCACATATTTGGATATATACTTTTACTGTTATTTAGTTCAAAATACTTTTATTTTTACTTAGCTCAAAATATTTAGTTCAAAAAATTTTCTCTTGGGATTTCTTCTTTGACCCATGTGTTATTTTAAGAGGTTATGTTTTCTGGAAGGTTTTTACTGTTCAAAACTGTCACTTTCAGGGCCCCCACCCCTTGCCAACCCAGAAGCACTTATTTGTAACACGCTGCTCAAGAGATTGGAGGAGTCAGCCCAACACATGTCTGTAGACCTTAGTTGTACGTGTATAGAATGTACTTTGAAAGCAGTCCCAGTTATAATTACTACCTGATTTAATTACAGGCATATTTGTGTTAGCGAGTTTTAATCTTGCTTCCCTTTTCTTGCTCGGGTATAGCTTGTCCAAGACTCATTAAGATAATTTATCTAAATCTGACCCTTTATTGTATTTGATCCTTTTCCTGCCACATAGTTTGTCATACTTGTGCAAAGACTTTTATTACTTTTGGTAGGATACTGTGTTATTGGGGAGAGCAGGAAGAAGACTGCATTGGTTCTTGCTAGAAGTTTTTTAGTGGGTTCAGTTATTCCTTTATTTGAGAAAATTGCTGAATGAGTTTTATTTATACTAAGTTACTTTTTTGAAAATGGAATCTCTACTTTTAAACCTGCCGATTCCTATGTATATAAGATTTCTTTAAGCAACAGATAACCCTTTTAATGGTTTTATTCCTGATTCCATTCATCAGACTAGTTTTATTGTTTTTCATCATTCAGCAATAGGCTCATTTTTGCTTCATTTACTCTTTTGAAGCAATGGAATCGTTTATGCATTTTTCCTTTTTCATTTTCTGCTTTCCACCCCCCACTTCCATTTGGTCCTATAACATAAAATTGCAAAACGTGAGCCTGAATAATAAAGGAACACTTCGTTGATTGCTAAACATATATTATAGTGACTTTAAACTCATTTCAGGTCATCGTGCTGCCAATTAGTTTGATTACAAGCATTTAAGCTGTCACACATAAAGCCTTCTGCTTCCTAGGGTTTCACTTTCAAATCATGAAAACTGAGTGCTCTGTATTCTCTATGTATGCAGCTCACTTTTAATATTTTGCCAAAAACCTATGTGTCATAAAGATCACCCACCGTTTCAGAGCCTATATCAGGACAGTGTGCAATTTTGGAGCAGTGGCACAATTTTATTTAAATATTTATTTTAAAAAATTTATTTAAAAATATAACATTATGTTAGACGTGTACATATGTGCAGGTGGGCGACTGTTAAAAGCACCTCTTTCTTTTCATTTTTGGACATAATCCACATTTGCAAATCATTAAAACTTTGGAATTTAAGTTATCATTTGGTGACTGATATTTGGTTTGTGAGTGGAAAACTTTCAAAGAATTAAAGCAAAGGAGAGGTACTAATGCAACACCCTCAATATAAGGAAATGTCCCAGGAGTGTTGGTAGATACAAAAAAAAAAAAAAATTCTAGGATATTAAAGTTTTGTAGAGTTGATGAGTTTGTTTAAAGACATTTTTAAAGCAAGGGTAAAACCATGACTCTTATACATTACAAGATAAGATGTACATGTTTTAAAGATTTTATTTAATAAAGATGGAACTTGGCAGATACTATAACCAATTCAAAGAATCAAAAGAACAGACGCAATTGTAGACGAGAAATACTGAAATGAATGTGTAAATGGAAGCTCAGCTGACTTTGAGGAAGTCACTCTAGCCTCTACTTGACAAGACAGAATTTGCTTGATTATGTACAATAATTATTTTGCATTGCTATCACATACCTACAACTTCACAGAGTTGGAAATTGGCTTCCATGGGATCAGAAACACATAGTGCTGAAGAGTACCTATAGACAATGCTTGTGTTCCCTTGAAGCAAAAATTTCCCCTATTTGATCAAAAATAGTCTCAAAGGAGGGTCTGTTTCATTAGATATGGCCTGATTTTTTACATGGATATAGCAAGAATGTAGTCTACTACATAAGCCTTTTCAAGTTCACTTTCCTTGTAAGGTTTTATAAACATTTCATATTGAACTTTTAGAAGTCTCTGGTATTTACTGTCTTGAGCTGGAAAGCCAATCCCAAGAAACTCTGTCCACCACCTGCAGTACCTGTATCCAGGGGACCCTTGCATGACACAGGTTTGAACTGTGGAGCTCACCTATATGCAGATTTTTTTTCAATAAATACAGTACAGGACTGGAAATGTATGTTCTCTTCCTTTATGATTTTCTTAATAATAACATTTCCTTTATGATCTTCCTAATAATAACATATCCTTTGTGATTTTCTTGATAATATTTTCTTTTCTCTAGCTTACTTTATTGTAAGAATACAGTATAGGATATATATATATATAAATATATATATAACATACTAAATATGTGTCAATCAACTGTTTATGTTATCAATAAGGCTTCTGGTCTATAGGCTGTTAGTAGTTATGTTTTTGGGGAGTCAGAAGTTATATGTGGATTTCTTACTGTGTAAGGCGTTAGTGTCCCTAACCTCTGTGTTGTTCAGGGGTCACCAGTATTTGGATGAGTATCTTTTTTCTCAAAATTCCCCAAATATCCCAAGGTGGCCCTCCAGGAAGTGACTTCCTTCCTATTTATACAGGTGGACCCTGTAAAGCTGGATACCAAGCTAGTTTTTCAATGTTGTTTTTTTTTGTTTTGTTTTGTTTTTAATTTTTTTTTTTAGGTAATGGCTCCATGAAGTTAACCTTAATTCCTTAACCGTGTCTAATCATATCTGATTAAATGAGCATTACTCTCACATATGGTATTCCAGGCAAGGCCTTAGAATTTTTCTAGGCATATCCTAGTAAACAGGAAGACCAGTTCTTACTGAACCTATGCAGTAACTATATTGCCATGAAAACTAAGAAAACTTTGAGTTTCTCAATTCTGCATGGGTAGGGGGAGAAGCCGTTGAGAATGAAATATTATTTAAAAATACTATAGTGTATAAAAGCAGAATATACTAAATCATTATGGATAATAATAAAAACTTAAAAAAAGAGAAAAACCTTTCTTATCTGCACAGAAAGAGAACATTAAAACAGTATCAATGACATTACTAACAAAACAACCCATGGTGAGCCCTCAACAGTTAGTTCATTCAGCCCTGTATAATCAATCCATTCTTGCTCCACTGCATCCGGGTTATTAATCACATGAATTTGTCTGCTTCTCAACTAAGAAGAGTTGTGGAAATCCCAACTCAGTCCACTGGTCTGATCTTAAGAGTTAGCAATGACATCAGAAGCCTGTATACAGGAGCCTCTTCTTTGAAGTCTTAGTTATTTGAATTACCTAGTATATGGTCCTTTTACATGGGGCTGCTTTGCTGAAGTCCAGAACTCTGGTGTCGCCCATTGCTGAATGTAGAGCTTTCAAGGAAACATCAGAGTAAAAAAAAAAAAAAAAAAAAAAAAAAAAGTATAAATAATAGACTTAAACTTTTCAAAGAGAAAAATCTGATAAAAATTCCTAACTAGAAAAGGGGCGCCTGGGTGGCTCAGTTAAGTGGCTGACTTCAGCACAGATCATGATCTCACAGTTCGTGAGTTCGAGCCCCGCATCGGGCTCCGGAGCCTGCTTCGGATTCTGTGTCTCCCTCTCTCTCTGTCCCTCCCTGCTTGTAGTCTGTCTCTCTCAAAAATAAACATTTTTTTAAAAACTTCCTAATTAGAATAATGAAACCAAGAAGGAAACTTGGTTGTTTCTGTAGCATGCAAAACAAAACTAATTTTAAAAAGTTTTAGAATTCTAAAATTTGTTATACTTTGTAATATTATACTTTATAAGGTAATATTATACAAAAAGGAAGCAAGTTCATCAGAACTGAGAAAACTTCGATAAGATTTTAACAGATTGCTTTTCTGTTCTGACTCAGATATTACAAACCAGTGCAAATAAAATTCATTTTTCAAGTTTTGTTCTTATGCTCTTTGATACTCTGGAACAGATACTTAAGGACTGGTCTTAGGGAGTTCATAAAGCCAGAACTAATTCCATAATATTATTAATGTGCAATGTGTTTATTACTGCTAGTTAACAATGAGTAAGTAAGCATTTATTTTTTTTTCTACTTTCACTTCGCAATACAGAAAATATCAGTATCACACACACACACACACACACACACACACACACACACACACACACAAATGTCATAGAGGTCCTCAATAAGTTTTAAGAGTGTTGTAAGGTATCTGGACACCAAAAATCCTGAGAACCACTGCTTTAGGGCAAAAATGTTCTTTTCCTTGGAAAACGGAAGCACATAGAGTTATAATATACAAGAGTTATATTCCTTAGAAACTATTATTTTTAAATATAGTGTGAAGTGCTTAAAACTTTTATCTAAAATAATTAAATTATATTTCACAGAAAAAACCTGAGGTGGGGTGGATAATTGTGAACTGGGAGTCCAATATCAGCATTTTAGCAAAGAACATGAATTTTTGTAACTAACTTTCTAGAGCCATATACATCTCTTTTACAACCTCATAAAGTAGCAAAAATGAACAGATTAATTAACTTGACTGATATATAAAGCCTCTGTATAGCTTATAAAAAGCAAAAGCAAAAAATTTTAAATAGGTTTAATAGTATGTCAGTATTCCTGCTTAATTACAAATGGCCAAGGTATCCAATGATTATCCATTAAATAACTCAATTTAATATTAGTCCAAAGTTTTAAGTTCTTAAATATTTTGGGAACTCTGTTCAACCTGACATACTATAAACATAATTACTGTTGAAATAAAGTTTATCCGGATAATGATTAAATTTGGTCAAATTTACTTTTTCATAATCTTAAATAAAAAGGAGATATAATGCAAACTTAATTTGATCAATAAACTTGTATGCATATGGGAAGAGCATTTGAAGTAGAAATTAAAATACACACTTTATTACACTTAGCACTGGTAAATCAGAGAATATATAGCTAATTTTATCAAATCACATTTTATTAAACTAATCTTGTTTGGCAGATTTTTTAACTAAACTATGTTAATTAACTTGGATTTGTAAAATGTTTTTGAGTAGGTTTATTTAAGATTTTAATTTTTAGGGGTACCTGGTTGGCTCAGTCCGTTAAGCATCCAACTTTGGCTCAGGTCATGATCTCGCGGTTACTGTGTTCGATCCTTGCATCAGGCTCTGTGCTGACAGTGCCTGCAGCCTGCTTCAGGTTCTTTGTCTCCCTCCCTCCTCTCTTCCCCACCCCCCTCACATTTTGTCTATCTCTGTCTCACAAATAAAGAAACATTTTTAAAAAGGAGAAAAAATAATTTATTTTTTAATCTACCACAACTTAAGTATTGGAAATTTAATTTCCTTATTTTCTGGGAATTTTAGGAAAAGTTAGTTTATATAGGCTCTTATTTATACTCAATAGTATATTATAACAGATTTTTTAAAAGACTTTATAATTTTATCAATACTGTCTGGAGGTAGGAAAACATTACACACTCTTAAGTTGAAAGGCCAGTCATTTCTGAATTGTAGACACTTAAACATACAGATAGAAAAGGAGCTTACAATTCCAATTCTAAAAATGTCAGCCATACATCAAGAGAAAACACAGAAACAAACAAACAATAAAGAAAACCTCACTGGTCCAAATTGCAAAGAACTGTTCTCCTTCCCAGCGCATACAAATTTGTTAGTTACTGGAGCTCAAAACAGCGGGGAAAAAAAAAAAAAAAAAAAAAGACTAACCAAAATTCCTGTTGTTTCTCAAGTGTTTCATGTGATCAAAATCCATACTTAAGGTTTGACACATTGCTTACAGCATCGTTTCTGTGTTGCAGTATATATGTGTAGTTAACAATGTCATTCTCATTGATAATTCAACAGACGTGTCTGTTTCTCTTTGGGTTTCTGTGCATTTAGCAGCAGTAAGTAAAAGCAAAGTCTTTGTAAGTCTTTCTTCCGTTGACAATCAAATTAATTCATAATATTCCAGGTCATGGTAAGATAACTGAGGAAAAATAGTTGTGAAGAAATTTGTAACAGGGAGTGAATTTACTATTTCATTGGGAACTAAAAAGAAATGACAAATGCGTAAAACAATAGTTTGTAAGATATTGGACATAAGGTAGTAAAGGACCATGGTCCCTGAGAGACCATAAATGAACACAGTGATTCCTATGATTGCCCCAGCTTCCTGTCTCAAGAAAATGGCTTCCATTAGACGGGGGAAGAGTTTGGGGGAACCAGGCGGGCCCCAACAGACTTTGCATTGGCACAAGATACTGAGAATCTGGGAGGAACGGGTATCTGGAGTTCACAGGACTAGATGGGATGGGGCTGCACAGAGAAAGAATCCCAGAATCTCCAGAGGATTGCTGTTAGTTATTTGGCAGAGTCTTAATCAGCTCATGCATGTTAGGAAACCGCCTAAGGCTAAGGGATGAACCATCCAAAAGGATTAGACAGAATAGTGTGTGGCACTTACTCATAGCCAGGAACGGTGCCTATTCCCGCCAGTAACATTGGAAAACCTCAAGGTTCATGAAGCATTGAGTCAAGTGCATAGTACATGGTCTTTATTCAGTATTGATGAATAATTAATCCTAGACTGAGCGCTGCTGCAGTTTCTCCTAACACATTGTAAGTGAATGATTTGAAAGGATCAAAGTGTTTTCAAGGAACTTAACTGAATCGTAAAAGAATTGTGTGACATCCAATTAAGAATGTAGCTGACTCCTAGAACAACTGTGTGGCATACAATTAAAAAGCATAAGGGATGCAAGGAATCAAGAGAATTTGACTCATAATGAGAATATCAATTAGTCAATCAAAAGTGATGTAGAAATGATACAGACATTAGAATTGGCAGACAAGGACATTTAAAAAGTTAGCATAGTTGTATCCCATATGTCCAAAAAAGTTAAATAACATAAAAACAAAGTGAAATTCTAGAAACAACTGCGTGGCATGAGATAAACAGTATACTAAATGGGATTAATAGCAGGTGGATATCATAGGGGAAGAACAGAGCTCTTAAGAACAGAGGCTATCCAAAGTGAAATATGAAGAGACCATTAAAAAGTTGAATAGGGCATCAGTGGGCTCTATGCCAACTTAAAACAGATTAATATACATGTTCTTGGGAGTCTGCAAAGGAAAGAAGAGAGAAGAGATTAAAATATTTGGAGAAAAAAATGTCTGAAATTTTTCAAAATTGATGAAAACTATAAACCCACAGATCTAAATAGAAGAAACATCAGAAGACCTCATACAAGAAAACCAAACAAGACATATAAGGAAGATAAGACACATTATAATCCTATTTCTCAAAATGAGTGATAGAGATTCTTAAGAATACTCAGAAAAACAAACAAACAAAAAGCCTAAGTGCAGGGTATCAAAGATAAGGACACAGCAGATTTCTTGCCAGAAGAAAATACAAATGGGGAGACAATGGGGCAACATCTTTCCTGAAAGAAAGAGGTACGAACCTAAAATTTTACACCCAGTGAGCAGATCTTTGGAGAGGCACTGAGAAGAGACGAAAAGGTAATCCTCAGACTGTGAGAAAGGTTTTGCAAAGTATATGTCTGATAGAAGACTTATATCCAGAACATATAAAGAAATCTCAATCCTAAATGATAAGAGCACCTCATTCAAAAATGGACAGAAGATTTGAATAGACATTTTACTAAAGGAGATACACAGACCCCCAAATAAGCACACGAAAGATGCTCCACATGTGTCGTCATTCCAGAACCCGTTTGCTGCCACGCATTTCTTCCAGTGGTTGAAATGAAGATGACGATAAACAAGTGTTGGTGAGGAGATAAATGAAACGGCATTTTTCTGACACTACTTGGGCACATCAAATGGTACAGCCTCTTGGGAAACGAGTTCAGCAGTTTCTTAAAAAGGAGGTTAGAGTGGGAGAGAGCCAAAGCATAAGAGACTCTTAAAAACTGAGAACAAACTGAGGATTGATGGGGGGCGGGTGATGGGTATTGAGGAGGGCACCTTTTGGGATGAGCACTGGGTGTGGTATGGAAACCAATTTGACCATAAATTTCATATATTGAAAATAAAATAAAATAAAATGTAAAAAAAAAAAAAGTTAAACATCTGTCTGCTATCCAATCCAGCACCCACTTTTAGGTTTTTACTTAAGAGAAAAGAAAGTACATGTTCTTACAAAGATTTCCCATGAGTGTTCATAGTACCTTTATTTGTAACTGCCCCAAATTGGAAGTGGTCCAAGTGTCCATTATCAACTTAACAAATGAATACTTGTCTTGTGGTGTTTGTATATGTATATGTATATGTATATGTATATGTATATGTATATGTATATGTGTATGTATATGTATACATGTATAGACACAAAAGATAATACTACTCAGCAATACAAACGCACAAAACTATTAATACATGCAACAAATGGATGAATCTCAAAATAATTACACCAAGTGAAAGAAGCTATATTTTAAGAGTACATACATGTTTCCATTTATGTAAAGTACTAGAAAATGCCAGTGAATCTACAGTGACGGAAAGCAGATCTGTGGTTGCCTGGAGAGGCAGGTACAGAGGAGGGTCGGGATGGAGTTGTTACAAAGAGGCCTGAGTAAAATTTTGCAGGTGATGGATATGGGATATGTTCTTTATCTTGATTATGGCGACAGCTTTGGTTTTATTCATATGTCAAAATTTATCAAATGGTAGAGTTTAAATACTTCGATAAAGCTTTTTTTTTTTTTTTAAAGATTGCCCATTTCCCTGCTGTTCATAATGCCTCAGGATCTGCCTCCGTCTTTTTCTGTCTTCCTGTGTTTTAAACACATCAACCTATTGCACCCTCGTACCTCTCTATCTTAGACAACCAAACACACAAACTTACTCTGAAGAATGCAAAAATGCATGTTTCCATTGGAGAAGTAGCTTATGGTCCTTTGTTAAATGTTCAGAGATACATGACCGGACCTTATGAAGCAAACACATCCTGTTCTTACGGAAGTAGGGGAGAGAAATGCATACAAAAGAGCCCAGTCCTTTTTTGGCAGCCTTTTATGTCAGAGCTCAAAATTGCTGTCTGATAAAATGTAGGCCACCAGATTGAATTACTTCATTGAACTACTGCTGTCCTCTGTTAATGGTAATTGCACAGATATAGCAGTCTTTCTCGGCAACATCTCAGATATTTACCTCCTACTGTTTTTCAATTCAAACCTTTGATGAAAATATTCCCAGTACTTCTTTAAAGCAGACATCCAACTGTCTTTCTTGACAAAAGCAAGGTCTCTAAATCAGATCCTGACAATTTGTGACACAGCAGTCTATCCAAATCACCTTTTACCTATGTCACTATGTCATTTCCTGGAGAAAAAAAAAGTGTCCATCAGAGGAGCATTTCTGTAGGTTTGAGGGGCTCCAAAGGTTGGTATGCCAGCAAAGATGGCAGGGGAGAAAGGGAAAAGCAATTTTTCCTTTGACGTGATTGGCAGGAATTTGGTTAGGGGTTGACCTGATGTAACAAACAAAGGATCTGTATATTTTGAAAAGACATTTGTATTTTTATGGAAAGAGAACTTCTGTAGATATTTATTGTTTTCAAGATCGTCATGGATACAATGATTTCTGAAAGCTACCCCTTAAAGCATTGGAGGCAGTGAAACAAGATTCATTTTTTTTAAATTCATTTTAACTTTATCTGTAAGTTTACTTGAATGCAGCCATGTTTAGCATTTATTTCCTTCTCAGAGACTCTGCTCATTTTCTTTTGTACCTCCTGTCCTAAACTGAGTAGAGTACTTCTCACCAAATAAAGGTTGTAAAATCAACCATTGGCACATCCTGTGATCAAGTCTCGGTCTGCCCGATGACAGCATGGTGGCTAGAGTGCAGAAGATGGTAACGAGGAGGGTAGGCATGGCATGAGACCAACTGGGTTGGCCTCAGAGTCAAAGTCACTGCTGGTTTCTCTGGCTATTGTTGGTTGGGCACTTCTTCTTTATAGTATTGGTGTGTATGTTTGATAATGGCTTTCTTGGATCAAACTGTAGCATCATATGTTTGATGGATGGGTTAGCTTTAGGAGCAATGGGAGCCCTTCTGGGGACCTGCTTTCCAGGTCGGGTGAGTAAGCAGCTGACAGCCCAGCAGGCATATACCCCCTGCTGCTGGCCTGGTTTTGTTCTTCCCCAGTGGGAACTTCCTTACAGAAATGAGCCTAGAATCACCTTTGCTCAGGAATATTGCTGGCTAAATGCATTACTTAGTGGCCACTACGATGGGACGTCTCCCATTTACCGTGGTCCCACTTAAGGCTTGTTGAGCTTTGGGAGGAAAATGAGCAAAAGCGTGGGCTTAACACTGGGGAGACTATGGTTAGTGAATAAAGCATGTGTTGGAACCCCACAGTTGCATTTGTAATTTAAAGAAACAGAAAAAGTCTCCGAGGAAGTTGGGGCAAGGAGGTAGTAAGGCAGGAGATAAAGAGAATGTTTTTGCATGAAACCTTGAATCCAGCTAGTCCTCACTCTGTTTATGGGCTCAGAATACATCTAGGAGCAGGTGGTCCTAGAAGAACCCTTGCCATCTTTGTTGTTGTTGTTGTTGTTGTTGTTGTTGTTGAGATCAGGGATTTCTGTTCTTTAGAAGGAGAAAGCTAGCACTCTTATAATGAAGCCTCCATTGATGGCTGCCTGCCCTACGTTCCTACTCCTGCATTTTGGTATCTTTCCCTGGCTGTCCCCATCTTTATTAGCAATCAAAGGCCAGGAAGGGGCCACCAGGAAAATAAATGATAAATTCATAGCTTATTAAAGCATGGGTCCCCAAATATCAAATGCCTGCCTTTCCTTCAGGCTTGAATTCTACAGACTGAAGCCTGGAATTACCCTTTACCAGGGTGACCTAGTATTCGGGAGCTAAGGAAGATGGAGGCTGGCCACCAGACCTGTTTGGAAGTAAGAGAGGAGCCAGTGTGGGTTCATCTGTAGAAGAATCACTTGCACCTGGAAAGCAACCTCAACCCAGACTGTCTCCATCTGCCAGGCAGGGAGTGATACCAGTTTCTGGCTTGGTTGGGACATCTGAAGCATCCCGCCGCTTTTGTCTGTTGACATGTGGATAGCACTGACCTCATGTCTGACCTGATTATCCCCGTCCACACATTCATCTAGCCCTTTGTGCAGAAGAACGAATGCAAGTGACAACCTCAGTGAACCTGCTCCTTGAGAATGCCTTCTCCTCTTTCCCACATCACCTTTGACTCGTGCTGCCTTTTCTTCTTGGCTCCTCTTTCCTCGCACTCCTCTCTGTTGACACAGTGTGTGTGAAGTCCAAGAGATGTAGCAATGCCAGTAAGAGCTAAATTACTTGCAGCTGGCAGTACCACCTGTGCCTATCAAATTGCAGCCAAAGCGGTTGCTTTCCCAGAGTGCCCTGTTGTGGAGAGTTGGAAAGTGAGTCACAGTGGGGGCAGCAGTGGCCTGCATAGAAGAGAGGGCTTTTCTCTGGGCTCTCATGTGAAGACAGAATTGTGAAGTAGGATTTCAGATGGTCCCAAATCCACTCTTTCTGCCTCTTCATGGAATTATTGGGCTTAGGGGCAGCCCGAGAGATTTGTGAGTTAAGCCTTTGGCCTTTAGGTGGGCTAAGAACAATCCTTATCAAGCGTATCTGTTGTGGAGCTCTGGGACCGACAATTCCATAACCTGCCCTGGTGGTATAGTTGAAGATTTCTTGTGGTTTCTTGTATGTCTACAACATCTCTCTCTCCCTTCTGTGTTTTATTTTGTTCAGTCATTTGTGCACTTGGAGAAAAATTTCTCAGCTCTGCACCTCAGCCTAATAAAAGGTCCTCCATACAATTTTGAAAAAAAAAAATGATTACAATTAATTAACATTTTTACTTGATGGCATTCTACAATTTTCTCAGTGCTTGCCATTCCTTAGTATTCTCTTCTCTGTTAAATCATTCCTTATATTCAGTGTTCATCACTTGTGTCTTGCTCACCCTCTGGGATTTTTCTTTGTATTCACTGTCTCTTTTTCTCTTTGTTTGTTCATTTATTTCACCCTCCTCTAGAGCCTGTAATGCCTCATGTGCTCGGAAAGGTTCTGAGCACAGGGGCTGAAAGATATGGTCTCTGCCCTTCAGTGCTAGGTTCCTAAACTGGAATGCAGATGGGGACTTTGAATATTTACCCCTCGTTTGAGAACAAGTGCCTAATGAGTTCACAGCATTGTGATGTGAGGGAGAACACTGAAGCAAACAAGTATAATGTAAAGGTGATGTCCCCTCAGGAATATAGCAGCACAAACTGGTCACCTTTCTGGGGTGATGCCTGAACTGGTCCTTTGGGTGGATGTGGAAGTTAGCCAGATGACTAAAGGGGTGCGTGTAGTCCATGGAGTACCACGTGGAAAAGCTGAAGACAGAGCCTAAAGCTTTCAGGGACCTGCAGGTATTTGGAAATTACAAGAATGAGGCTTAGAAGGGGCCAGGTCACAAATAGTCTTGGTAAGTCTCATTAAAGAGTTTGCATTTTATACTGAGAGGCCCTGAAAGATTTTAAGTAGTAGAGGGATGTATTTAGAGGAGTGTGAGAGATCACTCAAGCAATATTGTGGAAGATGGCTTTGTAAGGGTGAGTTTGGAGGCAAGAAAGATTCTGGGAAAAATGACTATGATGATAGTATAATTGGGAGGGAAGGAGAACAGTTCTAGAGACAGGATCCAGAATTGACAGGACTAAGTCAGTGGGTAAATGTGGCAGTGAGCTGCTGGTGAGCCTCAATGATGCCTGCTGAGTATGTGCTTTCTCTGGCCAAATGAATGCTGGTAAGATTCACCCAGAGAGGCAGTATAGGGCCTTGAGTAAGAGCATGTACTTAAGTCTATTTGCTTACTAAGAATTACATTTTGGACATGTTCATTTTTTTTTTCTTTTCTTTTAAGAGACAGAGCTTGTGAGCAAGGGAGAGGCAGAGGGAGAGGGAGAGAGAAAATCTCAAGCAGGCCCCATGCTCAGAGCAGAGCCCAATGCAGGGCTCGATCTCACAACCGTGGGATCATGATCTGAGCCAAAATCAAGAGTTGGACACTCAACCGACCAAACCAACCCAGCAACCCTGGATATGTTGAGTTTTAAGAGACTTGTAGGAAGTCCAAGGAAAGATCCTGTAGGAGTGTGTATTAGAGCTCTGGAGAGCAGCATGTAACATAGATAAGGTTTGGTGTTCCATACAGTCTATAAATGGAATTTCCCTTTCAGGGGGAAAAAAAAATGTGGTAATTTAGGACATGTGTTAAGCTGGTGAGATTCTTGTTTCCATGTGATTTGCCAAGAGGACTATAGAGCTGAAAGTCAATAAATAAATAAAAATGATCTCTCCATGATACATTCCCCTCATTATTATTAGTGAGGGTATATTACATATCTTTTTGGGCCAAAGCATAATTTTATTTTTTTTATTTTTATTTTTATTTTTTTCAAAGCATAATTTTAGAAAACTCTAGATAAACAGCTTCCTTTTTAATTTATTTCCCTGCTTTCCTTTGATTGCTTTTGCTGTAGTAGCAACCTGCATCTTATTTTAACCGTCTCCTCTCAGAATGTTGATGGTTCCAAAGCCCTGTTTGAATACATCTTGGGAGATCCCGTTTTTGTAAGGCTGTTCCGAGGCCATATGGTGTCAGATGATGATGATATGGCATCTTTGGAGGATGCCACGATTTCTATCCTGCTGAATCCCTCACACGTGTTTGAAGCAGTTATTATCCTCTCTGCTAGCTCATGCAACTTGTTAGATCACTATTTGTGGGTGTCACAAAATGTTGGCAGGACCCCAGTGTGAAACACAGTGTGAAATACATGTGGTTAAACTTCTCTGAATTTGTGTGTCAATCAAAACAAATGGCTTAAAAGAGTAGCTGAATTTCAAAAGAAAGTTCAGGATTCTAGACTAGAAATGGAACATGGAACTTGTTAGGTCAATTTTTTTAATATGAATCTTTTATATATTATAGGAATCATACCCAAGGGAATTGTGTGGTGTGGTAGAACTCTGATTGGTTAGTTAGGGTTATAGCTGGTAACATTATAAATAGACAACAATTTTTTATTATAGCATATATGGTTCTCAGTGCAGTGCCATGCGGTACTGGGGATGTTTGGATACCAAATGTGTGCAAATTTTGCAGGAGGAACCGGGTAACTTTATACATACTATGCTATTTACTTATCAGAAAGGCTATGAATTATCAAACATTTTGAATCATGTATCTCTGATCTATTTTGCATTTTTCATTTAGCTTCATTGACATAAGTGCCTATCCAATGAAGACCATAGAATTTTAGTATAATTCAGACAATAACATGAATTTGTTTATTCTTTTCATCAGGGAGAGTGGTATATAATGATGTCAGCATTGTTTCTTCTTCACTTTTACTTCCTCTGCTATTTTGCAGTCTTTTTTGTTTGTTTTTGTTTTTTTGTTTTTTGTTTTGTTTGTTTGTTTTTTGTTTTTTGAGAGGGAGAGGGACAGCGGGAGAGGGAGAAAGAGAATCTTAAGCAGGCTTCACACTCAGTGCAGAGCCTGACATGGGGCTTGATCCATGATTGTGAAATCATGACCTGAGCTGAAATCAAGAGTCAGAAGCTTAACCGACTGAGCCACCCAGGTGCCCCTCTATTTTGCAGTCTTGAATGGGTGTATCAGGCATCTTTTGTGCTTTTCTCATGCCCTTAGAGCTTCCATTTAATCAAAGGATCATTAGATTGATCTTTTCTATATTTATTAACAAAAAATATACTATTTTTAACATGTGATTTTTTTAACATTGCCCACAGTTTGTTAAGTGATATTTGCTCAAATATTATCTGTACTCTCACCTTCATATAAGATGGTTTAGTAGTTTAGTAGAGTTTATTATATTAATGAAATGTTTGATAGCCGGATATATTTAGACGAGTTGAAAGCCCATGGTTTTGCTGCTGAAATACCTGAAAAGGACACCTGTCATATAAAGAAAGCTGGCCTGGGTTCTGATGAGCCTCCTGCTTTGACCCAACGATGCTAGATTTTCCTCCTACAGAAAGCTCTCTGTTCACCTTCATTTTATGTCTGTGAACTCTTGACTTGAGAACTTAAATAGAGTTTACCTTCTCGAAGGCTCATTGGAAGAGTAACTCGTAACTCATTAAATAATTCCCGAATTGCCCATATTTGCCTCATATGTTATCTTTGATGGCTTGTCAGCTGGCACAAGTGACTAAGTCTGACACTCTGAAAGGATGGCCTTACAAACCATTTCTTCTTTTCGCACTGTTGTAAGCATTTTAACATTTATCACCCATATACATCATGTTATAGTTGACTTTTCTACTCATGGCTGTCAGTGTTAGGAACCGTGCTTCTGTGCATTAACATGAAGACGTTTGTGAAAGGGCCTTCATCGATGTCTGACACTGGTGAATTGAGGAATAATGCACTAGCTACATAAAACTGTTTATTTCTTGTAAACCAATCATTATCTTTTGCAGTATTTCCAATGAAATTGTGATTTTTTTTAGCAGATTCTCTTTTGATGGAGCTGTGATTTGCAATAATCTTGTCATGCCAAGCTCAAAATACTACTAAATGAAGACATTTGTGGAAAGGAATGATTGTAAATTGCATGCAAATTTCAACTCGGCTGGAATTAATCAATATGGAAACAGAACTTGTGCGGTCCTGATATAATGATGCTGAAACTGATCCCACGGAGTTCTATTTCCGTGGGAATTAGGCATTTATTTTGACTTAAATCTTTTTTTTTCCCCCTTAAAGACAAAGTTCTGCTTTTGAGCCTTTCAATAATAAGTTTTTGGCAATTCAGAGGCTTTCCAAAAACAAAAAACCAGGAATAAACTAAGCATCTGACTTCTCCTATTAGGGAAGGGGACATTTGTTATTTCCTATTTAATTTGCTGTGCCTGTTTAATGAAACTTTTCCCCAATTTTTCTTGCTCATTTTTCTTCCCAATGAAAATTTTAAGGCTTATCATATAGTAGGTGATACAATCTTTGCTATGTATTAAGTATGCAACACTGATATAAATGGCATGTTCTCTCATATCAATTTCCTATGATCCTGGCTCATTTTTGATGTGTGTGTGTGTGTGTGTGTGTGTGTGTGTGTGTGTGTGTTGTTTTTATCATTGCCATAAAATCTCACTTTTTAGGGAACAGATCACTATTTCTGCCTTTTAAATTCCCGATTGCATTCAGTCTATTTCTCGTTTTCTTTGATTGATTCATTACACTTATGGCCTTTTATTCTTATTCTTGGTCTGTTAGCTTTAGATGATTTGTCCCTCATCTTTTCTTCAAGCTTTTAGGTCAAGCATTTTCAGATAGAAGGTCTTATCATTGGCATATTGCATATCACTGATGCATTAGTGTTGTATCTATAAATTTTCAGAGCCTGACAACTTACTTTCCAGCCCCTGTAGAGTACTTTAAGAGTTCCTTTATTTATAGCCCAGTTTAAACCCCACTGGGTAACACTCCATAAACCTGCAGTGACATCCAGTGGCCTCATGGTGTAATTTTTTACAAAATTTTCCTAAAGGAATTACAGGGGCAGTATTGCTTGTCAAAGAACACTGCTGGAGTTACCGAAGAGAGATCCCTTGAACACATGACCTTCCAAATAGTTAATGACATGCTCTGTCACAGGATTCCTGGAAATCCTATTCATTTCTTGGTTTTTGAATGGAACAATGATAACCTCTGATGAGACCAATTATTCCAAGATTAGAAGAAAATACAAAATTTAGGACAGTTTTTAATAAAAACAAATCTGTAGTGTCATAGTTCATAGTCTTGATCTCTTTTAGAGAAGATACACAAATTAAAGGAGAACCTTCAGTTTGTGCCCCTGATTATGAATATAAAAGTTTGTTGTTTCTACTGCTTGGTTCCTTTGCCATCAGTTTCTTTGAGAGTTTCTTTGAGAGTTTTCTGCTGTGATTACCCTTGGATTTTCTCATACTTTCTAAGATGGCTACTATAAATCAGAGGCAAGTGACTCCTTAAGTTGTGTTATTAAAGGAAAGAATATTATTTTTATAAAAATGATGCACCATTATTATAAATGATTTATGTAAGTGGAAAAAGGTACAGGAAGTACAGCACATCAGCCCATATCTTACCTTTTGCAGAAACAACCTGTGTTAACATTTGGCGATTTTCTTTCCAAATAGCTATCTATGCGTTTGTATTGATAGATGAATCAATGGGGAACCTAGGAAATAATGCCGTAACATTGAGTTAACATATAACTACCATGTTTATTTGGCTTCTGATTACCACAGTGATACACTAGATAGGGAGGGAGCCAGGGTATAGGCTTGACTTTGTGTATATGTGACTCGGTCTTTGGTGCAACATACAGGCTGACTGGTGAAGATCAAGTTAGAGATCTGTACAGAGGAGTGGTAGGCAGTCACCTCGTGGCCTGGTCCAGGTAAGTTAAATGAAGCTGGAATGGGTCCACATCATTTATGTGTTTAAACACCCAATGTGAGCTGTTCCAGAGCTCAGAGACTTAATAGAAGTAAATCTAGTACATAGGGGCTGAGGAAGTAGTATATTCCAAACTGGTGCCAAGCACATTCATAGTGAATATGCACGTTAGGTTCAAAGAGAGATTAGCTCTTTCTCACAGTGGATACCGAAGCAGAAATTGGACATTTAAATTTTATTCTGTCATGCCATCCTCAGAGCCTTCTCCAATACAAAGTAAAAGCCACATGCCATTGTGGGAGGGGAAAGAAACCTGCCTACCCTTCTCATCCTACACAAAGATCAGCTGCCACGAGGGATGGCTGTGACTCCCTTCCCCTCACGTGTCACGGAGCAAAAAACCATCTGCCACTGGGAGAGATCATGGTGCCCAGGATTCTGCAAATTATACAAAGCAGAGGTCAGCTGTCTGTGGTAGAGGAACAGAAAACTTCTCATGCCCAAGATATTCCACCAATATAAGAACATGGTCTCCCCTTGGGAGGTGTGTGGGGAAGAACAAGAAACCTGACTGTGCCCTATATGTGGAACTGAGTAGGAAGCGCTGGTTGCCCATCCCTGACGGAAAGTCAGAAACGTTGGGAAAAGTCCCACTCCTGAGGCGCAGATGTCCAGGCCCAGGTTAAGACTGAGGTCAGAGCAGGACTGAGAAGTGCCTGTCTCCTGTCACAAGACTTGCACCAAGAAATAAACGGTAGTAGGCTACTGCTTCGGGAGCTCCGAGAAAGTCTTGCCCATACACACACCTCCTACTGCTTGTATGTAGGGCCTGTTATCAGTTTATGGTAGAGCATGAATACTGAAAAAAACTGATGCTATTTAAAAAATAAACTTCAAAACAAATAACTTTAGACTTACCAGAAATTATGCAGATAGTAGAGTACCCATATGCACACCCACCTATTTTAAACATCATACCTGAGTGTAATACATTTTTACAACTAATGTTCCAATATTATTATATTAACTAAAATTTACACTATATTCAGATTTTCTTAGGTTTTACCTAACGCCCTTTTTCTGTTATAACATTCTACAGCCAAGACACTGCATTGTATGTTTGGTCATTAGGTCTCCTGAAGCTTCTCTAGACTGAGACAATGTCATTTTGTTAATGACAATGAAGGTTTTTTGGAAGTGCCGCTCAGGTATTTTGTAGAATGTTCCTTGACCATGTTTTTGGTTTTCTTTAGTGTTTTTCTGATATTTTTCTCATGCTTAGACTCTCAGTTGACTTCTGCTGTGGAATTTTGGGACCCCACAAAGTACTAGATCACAAAGGAGTACTAGATGCAAAGGAGGAAATTGCATCCTGGGGTGCACTGAAACTAGTTCTATCAATAACAGACCCAAGCCCAATTCAGTTACTGATTAACTTTACTCGGTCCCTCATGCTAACAGCCTGAACGAAGTTGCTCATCTCCAGGAAATAAAACATGATTTATTTCCGTTTGACACAAAAGTCTGGAACTCAATAAAAAAATTATGATACCCAGACACAAGGAAAAAAATTGTCAAAAGGTTTAACAGTCAACCACTCAAAGAGATGGTTTTGTTGTACAATTTTCAGACAGATTTTGAAATAACTATGATTACTATATCAAAAGGTCCAGTAGATAAAGTGCACAGCAGACATAAATCAGCGGAAAAGTTTAGTAGAGACATGGGATAAAAAAAAAAAGAGTCAAATGGAAACTAGAAATGGGAAACACGGTAGCTAATGAACATTATTTTCTGTGCGTTTAACAGACTAGACACAGTAGAGACAGAATCAGGACTTTGAGGATAGACTAGTAGAAGCCTTCCAAACTGAAACAAAGCAAAACGAGTAGAAATGAAAAACAGAGCATGTTTATATGGAACATATCAGGCAGTCTAACATATGTGAGGAGAGAGAAAATAAGGCAGAAGAAATACTTGCAGATTTTAATGGCTGAGAAGTTTTCATAGTGAATGATAACAAACCACTAATCCAGCCAGGACGAACATGAAGAAAACACCGACATACACTGCACATCAAAGATAGAAGGAGATCCTGGAGGCAGTTGGAGAAAAGAAGAAATATTGCATAATTAGGTACATGGATAAAAGTTTGGCAGACTTTCAGTCTGAAACTATGAAAGCCACGAGACAATGGAGTGACATCTTTCAAGAACTGAAATAACAAATTCCCTCAGTCTAGAGTTCTATATCCACGGAAAATATCTTTGAAAAAGAAGGGTGAAATTAAGACTATGAGATATACAAGTACTGTGGGGCACCTGGGTGGTTCAGTCGGTTAAGCGTCCGACTTCGGCTCAAGTCACGATCTCATGGTCCGTGAGTTCGAGCCCTGCATCGGGCTCTGTGCTGACAGCTCAGAGCCTGGAGCCTCCTTCGGATTCTTTGTCTCCCTCTCTCTGTGCCCTTCCCCCACTCATGTTCTGTCTCTGTCTCTGAAAAATGAATAAACCTTAACAAAAAAAAATTTAGATATATAAGCACCATGGGAATTATTTGTTAGCAGACCAGCACTATAAGAAATAATAACAGAAGCTTTTCAGGCAAGAATATGCTGCTCGATGAAACTTTGGTTATACAAAACTGAAGGAAGAGCACTAAAAATATAAAAGTGTAGATAAATATAAAAGATATTTTCTTGTTTTAAACGTTTGAAAAGATATTAAAGCAAGGGTTGACAAAAAGCAGCTCAGGAGCTAAATGCTACCTCTGGCTTGCTTTGTGCAGCCTAAGAGGTAAGGGTGTTCTTATTTTTTTTTAAGCAATTGTAAAAAACTTAAAAACAAAATAATCAAAGAATATGCAACAGAGACTATGGTTTGCAAAGCTTAAATTATTTACAATCTAATCCTGGTCTAAAGCAAAACTAGTACCTATGCATTGTGGGGGTTCTAAAACATGTCAAAGTAAACTTTTGGCAATGATAGCACAAAGGACAAGAGGGAGGAAATGGAAAAACGCTGTTGTGAAGTTCCTACAGTATACGTGAAGTAATACACTAAAATTTCAAGGTGCACTTGATAAGGATGTATGTTACGAATTCTAGAGCAGCCACTGGAGAAAGAGAGAAAGCAAAGAACTGTAATTAACAAGCCAGTAAAAGAGATACAATGGAATCCTAAACCATGCTCAACTAAACCAAAAGAAAAAAGAAAAAAAAGAGAGAGAGAACCAGAAATCAGGGCAATTTTTAAAGTAGTATAGTGATAGATGTATTACCCGTCCATAGCAATAATTACCTTAAATATAAATGGTTAATTATAAAACTGTATAGAGAGCAAAACCCAATTTTATATTGTCCAGAAGAAACCCATTTTAAATGTGAAGACATAGATATGTTAAAAAACTTTAGGTAGAAAACAGTGTATCATGTAAAGCTCAAACAAAAGAAGGCTGGAGTGGCTATATGAATATCAGACAAAGTAGACTTCAGAACAAATGGAGTGAAGCATGGCATCACACACTATATAATGATATTAATTCCTCATGAAAACAGGAACTCATCAAGAAAGCTAAAGGCATATGTACCTCAAAATAGAGCCTCAGAATATATAAAGCAGAAACTAATAGAACTGTGAGGAGAATTCTACAAATATACGAATATAGTTGGAGATTTCAGTACTGTTTCCTCAGTAATTGGTGGAATAAGTTAACACAATTTAGGAGATACACAAAATACTTGACTCAGTTGGCATTTATAGAATGCTCCCCTCAATATGATAGTTATTTTTAAGTGTATTTGTTTATTAGTATAGATAATATCTTGAGGTATAAAATAAGTTTCAAGAATCCAAAAGCATTGAAATGACCAAAGCTGATTTAAACTAGAATTCAATAACAGAATGATACCTAGAATATCTCTAAATATTTAGAAATTAAAATGACATACTACTGAATATCAACTCATGGATCAAAGAAGAAATAAAAATTCTAGTTTGATTTCACTTTTTAAATTGTCCTGATTTCTGGATATTTAAAAATATATGGAGGTGCAGTGTGTACTACACACAGATATGGAATTAATGACCATGACGTTCACTCACCCCGTGTAAGACACAATACATTTAAGTACATTTGGCTTAAGGATATAGTCACATGACTTGTTTGGGAGATGTAATTTCTTTGGATAAAATTAAATACCTAAAACTTGACAAGTGATTAAGGTTAAAAAAAATACACATGGAGCCTTCAGAAATACTAGTAAGGGTGTCAGATTTGAATGAGTCTTCTTTTAGCTTTATACCACAATGGTACTGTTAGATATTGTGTAATTGAAGTTGTCGATTTTGAAGTGTGAATTGGTGCTTTGACGTACGACCCGTCAAAGTGTCAGTAGGCGTTTGTCACGTGCTCTCTGAGCAAGGAGCCTTCTTCATGGTGTATGTAAGCACTTCCTAGAGTTTTAACTCCCTAGATAGGAAGTTGATGTCATCAAGAGGCACAGCCTCCTGTTAACCAGTGAAAACAAAAGGTGGAAACTTCTGTGCTTTTATAGAAGCATAATTACATTTTAGAAGAACAGTGTAGAGTAGAATAGCATAAGATAATGAATTCTCAATATGTCTCTAAATCAGGGTCTGGAAAAGTCTTAGGAGTATTTGGAAATTTATATTAGGTTTAATGTGACAGATATGACTCTTTAATAATGAAGAATAAAAAGACCTTTGTGGGCTGGTGACTGAGTGAACTTTTAAATTCTGTCCCTTGAATTCATATTTAGTACTAGCAATGTTGAGGTCATAATGTTTTTGCCCTAAATGTTAGCCCAACATTGCTCTCTTACCGATTACCTAAAATGAAAGATGTTCTCTAATAGAAAAGAATATAATTCTTATTTGCATGTTCACAATTGACATTATAATAGTTCTACCTCTCAGGAGAAATATGAACAACTCTTTAAATTAAAGGGTAAGTGAGAATAATTTAATTTGTGACTTACAGCCCTACTAACCTGATAGAGATTTCAGTGGTGGTATGCCTATAATCCCAGTAAAAGATTGCCATTTTACAAATGTGTTTAGATGTCCTTGGCAGATTTAGATTAGTAACATGAGATGGATTTAAAACTAGGGCCCCAGGCTTATGGGTTTTTTTTTTTTTTTCATGATTTATTACATGCAGCAAACATGGCCAGCCTATGTGTAAATACTCTTCAGTAATAGTTGTTTTATTTAAGGAAAAAAGATCATTTCTGGATCGAGTGCTTCAAATGAGTTGTTTTTGGAGAACTGCTACAGACCTTATGACACATGGTTGTTAGTCCTTCTTGAAAATAATTATGCTACCACTTACACTACCGCCCAAAGTCCTATTCTACCCTCAGCCTTGGGAAGCCGTCCCAGTCATGAACTTAATGCTCTGATTTCAATTTTTAAAAATTATGAGTTCCATATGGTTGTAGAATGCAGAGGTTTGCATAGAATATGATCAGTGAAAGAAGTAATTTACCATGCCCAGGATTCATTTAAATTATCTACGATTTCAATATATGAAATAATCTTCACAATAAATATTAAGGGGTATAACTTTACATTTGATTGTAATACTTGCTAATGATTTTCTCTTAGCATTACTGGTTAAATGGGGGTTGGCAGGTCACAGGTAGTGACGCCACATAGTATGGGCTACTTACAAAACTTTATTTCTAACATCGCATCATTCCCCAAATAGCCTCAAGATCCAAATACAGTTGCAGTAATATTTGCTGAAAATTGGAAACTATAAAACCCTTCATTTTGCTGGGAATCAGAAGAGAAAAGAGAATTTCACATAATAAAGCTTTCTATTTAAAATCTTTAAAGTTTCATCCACCATCTCTCAAAAGGCAATTTTATAACTAAATATTAATTTTGATGTTTTATGTTATTTCCATTTCTTTTTTTTTTTTTTTTTTTTTTTTTTTTGGTAGCAATAGTAAGTGCACAGGCACCATAGATCACAGGCATTTAATGTTAAAAGGTCTCTTTATGTGAAGATCAGATTTCTTAGGGGCAAGTGGTCTTTATAACTATTATTTATTTAATTCCCTTGCTTGCACATTGAATAGATTGAAATGGCTAGGGAAAAATTAAAATAATGGTCCTTAATCCCATTTGGTTGTGTTCAGTTTGCCAAATGATGGATGGAAATCTCCACCTTGTAGGGTCCACCGCCAGGTGTGACAGTTACCTGCACTCATAGAGATATATTCATTAATTACACTGTATGGCTAAACCATTTGAAACAGATAACTGGTCCTGTCTCAAAATTGAGGTTTTCTTTAAAGTGGAATGTCAGTACACTAATGTTCCCAACGTCAGATTGCCAGCTCTTACCCCAAGCTCATAGAAGGTGATAAGTCAGAGATTTCAGGCAAGTAGGGACAAGGGATCACAGTGGTAGTGAATCCTTTCCCCCTTTCCCCAACTGTGTTTTGACCACCTGTCTTTTACCCTTTGCAGTTCTGTTCTGAAAGGAATATGAGGAACAGCACTGAACATGGGGCCACTGCTGCTAGATTGTTGCCATTAACCAGCTTTCATGGCTTTTGTGGGAGCCTCCTTTTCATTAGTATTTGCAACATGTTCACCAGCAAAATGATTATGTTAGGCAGAGACATCACATCACTTACATTTCATAGCTCAGTGCAATTTTCATAAACTGCGAGGCAACATCCAAAAAAACATGACTCAGAATTAGAGTTTCAGAAGATTATTATATAGACATTATTTCCCTCAGGTCACGGGCTTTAGTCAAATTTGGAGGAGAATGAAATTGCCAACAGTGAAAAGCAGACAGAAAGGTATGAGTTCATGAGCAGAGAAATAACATTTTCATTTGTTCCTTCCCCATGGGAAAGATTCAGCATTCCGGTAAATGGAGACGGTTATAAGAAATGAATTTTTGTCAGCAGGGATGTGATTTTAAGGCTCACTTATCCATTGGCAATCTAGATTTCTAACCCCAGGAATCTAGGAAATTGCTACAGAATGTAGTCTTTATTATAAACAAGTTTTTTTTTTTTTTTTGGTAGTTTTTTCCCCCCTTCCTTCCTGCTCAGAGATTTTAAGAACGACTACATTTCTTTCTGCCTTTCAGAGGTCAGGTGACTGCAGAATTTCCCCCATTTGCCCTGAGTTTCTCTTCATTGCTGATGCTTTGTGATGGAAACCTTTTTTCCCACCAAGCTTCCCTCACTCTCCCCTTGCCTTTCCCAGCCCCCTCTGTGCAGCACGCCGACCGCTGACCACATTGGAAGCCACAGTGCTCACTAGTGCTGAATCCATGGCCTGTCTCTGTCCCCTGCGTAGGCGAGATGTCTTGTGGTACCTGCTGCTTCTCTCTTCTCAGTCCCTTTGTGTCTCGGGACCTGAAAGGGCAAGGCAGGAAACACGGCTTTCCAGGGAGCTCTCATTTTACCAGCCATAAAGAGCAAGGATTTGCAAGGTGTCTGCGGGGTAATCCCAGACAACCTTCTTCATAATTAAAGAATGTTCTTTCATGGGAAATTTTATTTTCCTTCTTCAATTTCATCTGATGCTTCTCAGCCCATCACTCATTCAAATTCTGTACAGAGGTTCTCCTGCCAGCTATAGTACATCCTTGAGAGCAGAAGATATTTCATATAACCTAAACCTTTCATTTCTAGAGATGCAGATAAGTTCTGTAACATTAATCTCACCTTTATATTTCTTCAGTTTTTAATAACTTGGAAATATGTATATCTAATGCCTTCCTCCCCTGTGCATTTTTGCCCATTTTAATATCTCGCTCAACACCATAAACTATTTTCCTGGCTGTATTATTATAAGAAAGTGTTATTACCTGCTAAAGTTTACTGAAAGCAAATTGCGTTGCCTTCATTAGTATTATGTCTACATCATAATGATTATGTAACATTGTGAGTGTAGTTGATTAATAAATAAGAATTGATTACTCTAATTTAGTTCATTGGATTTGGCCCATGAAACTTGATCGTGATCCATAAACTTTTCCTCCATTCCTCCAAAGCTTCTAGAAGGAAGAGAGAAGGGAAGAGAGGAGGAACATCTAATTTGCTGCAGAGTATATCCAATCACATAGTTTGATTCCTTGTGTGTAGTGTGGTAAAGGATTCATTGAACCAGCTGGACTGTTGGTATATTCTGATATTCTGTGGAGTTTCAATTTCTTCCTATTGTTCTTGCAATGTAGAGTCCGCTTATCTTTGGGAATTGGGGGGGGCTCTGTTTATGAAAGTGGGGGAAGGTGTTACATTCTATTCTCTGTGATAGGCCATTCTTGGTGTTGGTGGAGTCATTCTTGGAATTATTTTGGAGTACAGAAACAAGCACCTGGAATATTTCCATGACAAAAACATGTACTTATCTCTTATATGTCATTCATTCGTACTTCCCAACAACCTCTTCTTGAAAAGTCATATATATGATTGACTGTCTTATTGTCAATGGAGAAGGTATTAACCAAGAAGGCGCTCAAATTCAAATATAGTCTGTATACCACATCAGCCTGAGTAAAGAATCCCCATGGAGTGATGGCTTTTTGCAGAAGGTTTTATCACCACAAGGTTTCATTAGAGTTACTGGCTAGAAGAGGATTGTTTCTGATTAGTTCTCAGTGAAGGATAGAATATTATAAGTGTAGTAATTCAAAGCACAAATAAGAAAGTTATAGGCATGGTTAGTATAATAATTACATAATGACAGTAGTACCATAAGAAAACATCCAAGCAGTCACCTGAAAATCACTCATTGGCCACAGCTTTAGAATCTCACGGTCTGCCATGTGGAGCCAAGGACAGGATGTCTCAGATCTACATTCTTGACACTTGCTCAAAAGCAACTAACTAGAGAAATTGTTCAACTTTCTGGTATTCGGTTTCAATTTCTTCTTTTGCGAAATGGCAATGATTTTTGTCTGTCCAGAACACTACTGCTATTTTTTCTCAGCAATGCTTATGTGATTGAAATGCTATTACAGGATTTGAGCTCCCAGAAATAGTTAACCCACCTTGCTTTCACATACCATTTCAAAATACTTGGCCTTGTTGATCAAGAAGACAGCAAAACCTCTTTTAACTGGACTGAAATGTTGTTTTAAACTTAGATCGTTCTTTTTTCCTTTTTTCTTTTTCTTTTCTTTTCTTTTCTTTTCTTTTCTTTTCTTTTCTTTTCCCTTTCCTTTTCTTTTCTTTTCTTTTCTTTTCTTTTCTTTTCTTTTCTTTTCTTTTCTTTTCTTTGAGAGAGAGAGAGAGCGCACCAGAAGAGAGGAAGAGAGAGAATCTTAAGCAGGCTCCATGCCCAGTACAGAGCCCAACACAGGACTTGATCCCACAACCATGACATCATGACCTGAGCCGAAGTCGGACGCTTAACCGACTGAGGTACCCAGGTGCCCCAAATTTATATCATTCTTAAAAGACATTCATTTCAACATACCTATTCTTGAAAATCTTTCTGTAATGTATTCTGTGTATTTTTGCCTTAGAGAGCATGCTCTACCAAATATAATTGAATTCCTCTCTGATGATGGATTGTCTTGCACAGCCTTGGGACCACGATGTTGGAGTCCATTCTTTTTGCACCAAGAAATGGATATAAAATGAGACCCTTATGGGAAGTTGGGCTGGATTTGCTCTAATTTCTGGCGTACCTTCGAAGTTGCTTCTTAATACGTAAATTGCTTATATGCATTGCTTTCTCAATGTTTTACCTCTTTCCTCCTTGAAGGAAAACACAAAGTATGTTAGCCACGCTTATAAAAGGGAAGAGTACAGTACTTCTGCAAAATATCATTATTCCATCAATGTCTTCACCAGAGACATGGCATGCTTAGAAGGTCTGACTTGATTAAATGCTTTGCCTCCGGTTTTTCAAAATTTCAAATGAGGTATTCCCTCTGTCAGTAGTTTCAGTTTTCAGGGTTTTTTTTATGTGATAATAATCATGGTCCTGGCTAGCGTTTACTGATCTTTGACTGTTTGCCAGACACTCTTCTAAGCATGTTTCAGGTATGACTCCATTGTTCTTCACAACCACTGCATCACAGAGGCACTGTTATTACTTCCATCTTTCCAATAAGGATACTGCAGCTTAAAAAGATTTAGAAGTCCACTGAAGGTCGTATCGCTAGTAGCTGGCAGAGCCAGGATTTGGACAGCCTGATAGAGGAACCTGTGCTCATAACCACTACACTATGATACCTCAAAGGCGCGTGTCTGTGGTGATTGTGGAAGAGGAGATCCAGACTCACTGACTTCTGCTATGGGCCTTGCATGGTATTTGATTCAGTACTTCAGTTTATATTATCTCATTTAGTTGCAGAACAGTTCTACCAGGTAGATTTTATTATCTATATTTTACAAATGAAGAAATCAAGCCTGAGAAAAGGTGGTACTTTTTTTTTTTAATATGAAATTTATTGTCAAATTGGTTTCCATGCAACACCCAGTGCTCATCCCAACAGGTGCCCTCCTCAATGCCCATCACCCACTCTCCCCACCCTCCCACCCCCCATCAACCCTCAGTTTATTCTCAGTTTTTAAGAGTCTCCCTCTCTAACTTTTTTCCCCTTCCCCTCCCACATCATCTTCTGTTAAGTTTCTCAGGAAACACATAAAAGTGAAAACATATGGTTATCTGTCTTTCTCTGTATGACTTATTTCACGTAGCATTACACTCTCCAGTTCCATCCACGTTGCTACAAAAGGCATACTTCATTCTTTCTCATTGCCACGTAGTATTCCATTGTGTATATAAAACCACAACTTCTTTATCCATTCATCAGTTGATGGACATTTAGGCTCTCTCCATAATTTGGCTATTGTTGAAAGTGCTGCTATAAACATTGGGGTACAAGTGCCCCTATGCATCAGCACTCCAGTGTCCCTTGGGTAAATTCCTAGCAGTGCTATTCCTGGGCCATAGGGTAGATCTGTTTTTACTTTTTTGAGGAACCTTCACACTGTTTTCCAGAGCGGCTGCACCAGTTTGCATTCCCAATAGTGCAAGAGGGTTCCGGTTTCTCCACATCCTCCCCAGCATCTATAGTCTCCTGATTTGTTCATTTTAGCCACTCTGACTGGCATGAGGTGGTATCTCAGTGTGGTTTTGATTTGTATTTCCCTGATGAGGAGTGACGTTGAACATCTTTTCATGTGCCTGTTGGCCATTAACCAAGATAATGGAGCTATTGATAGCTGAAGGGGGAGAGGGGTGAACCTGACAACCCAGATTCGAGTGTGGCCAAGGACATCATTAAGAAAAGGAACTCTCTCTCCAAGAAAGGTCATTTTTGTACTGTAGAAGAGATGTGAGTTTCCTGGATCCCCTCCCCCCACCCCTAGTGAGGATTTGTGTTTTCTTTTTGAGTTAAATCTATTTGTTCTGCATTAGAATCATCTCGTCTCTTTCTTTCTGGAGTTTCTTCCAAGTCATTGCTGATGCACATGGGTTCTTCCTCTTAGTGGTTTGTGGTTGGTGGGTTGATCTTCTGCAGTTAACACCCTTCTTTTCGTTTATTGTTCTTGAGAGATTAATTTTCCTTTGAGTTTTAGACCCCTAATATTATGTCCTTTAGACCCCCGAATGGTGAGCGTTTCTGTCATCTGTTAGCCACTTGTACAATATCCTGAGAACGTGTTACGAGGAATGTGAATGGCAGCACCACTTGGATAATAGCTGAAAATCTCTTTGTGAGTGAATGTCGTTTTTACTCCTGCTAGGACACAGAGGGTTGGTTGTCTCATTTTCTTTCGCCATTACTTACATCATTTAGAACTTCCTGGTATGATAAAAAAGGATGTTAATGGAAAGTTATTTTTTTTTTCCTGTTGCAGTGGGAGAGCAGCTAGTTTTCAAATGGCTGTTTATCACTAAAAATATAGAATGGACTTTTACCAGGACCTACAAAATCCTGATGAATCTCCACTGTGGCATGACAAAGTCTGGTGGATGTCTTTTGGAATGCCCTGGCTTCAGGTGGGCCGCATTTAACGGTCCTCTGTGACTCATGGGGAGATCTGTGTCTCAGTGTTGTTGATGACTGTGTTTTAATGGGCTCAGCCTTCCCACCATTGCATTTTCCTGGCTTGTCTTCTTTTCTGTTTACCTTGGCTCCACCTTTGGCTCAGCTGGATGCCACTGGCTTCACCGGAGTCATTTCGAATGGAAGCCAATCACATTAGGTCTCCCATCTCCCCGTGGCACTTTAGGGCTTAGAGAGAATTGGAACTAAACTCTGGGTGGCTAATGGTTGGTTGTCCCCAGCCAAATCTGTAAAAGTGGAGAAAATGCATGGGTTTGTAGGTCTGTGTGTGTTTCATTTTATCACAGACACATCTTTGAGTCCACATAAATATGTTTCTCTTCCTCCTTGATTTTAGTAGTCCATCACGTAGGCTCCGAAGAATGAGTTTTGGTTTCTGTGGACCAAGAAGGGGGTTTGTCAGGAACAGCTGTGGTTATCCAGAGATGTGACATTGGGCCTCTCTGCCCGTGCATTTTTCATACCTGCGCATCATAGCTTTCCTGGGCACCTCCAGCAGTATCACCTGCTAGCTCGGCAAACTAGAGAGACTCTGAAACCCATTTCTTATTTCCTGGGTTCTTATGGGCTATTTTGATCACATGATAACATGACAGACATTGTCTAAACATCCCTCGCTCACTTTTTTCACGTCTCTGGCAAAGAATGATGAACTGGATCCATACACCCAACTTGCAAAGCGGGATTTCCTCAGGAAGAGGAACAGAAGGAAGAAACTTAGCAGGACAAGGGCTCCTGCTTCTGAAAGTTGATCTCTAAGCTGAGTACAAATGTGCTGATCTAGAGGGAATTAAAGGACCCTGAGAGCAAACCTTCCCAGCTTGCCGCCAGCCTTGGTTTAACCTTCACTGTAACTGCTGGGATCAGTGCTTTGGTTGTGCAAGAAGGAGACTATTTCAGGGTGGTATTTTATCTCCTACTCTCAGACTCTTTCAGGTCTAGCTGGAATGCTCAACGTGATGCTTCTGTGCAGCTCCCACAGGCTGCAGTTCTGTAGCGTGGGTAGTGGTCAGAGCAGCTGCAGTGCCAGAACAAATGACGTTGCTAACCGAAAAGAGCAGGAGTCGTCTCTCCGCAAAGTGCCTCACAAAGGAGACTTTCTTTGCTCCTCCTGGTACATGTGGGAAGCACAGAAATTGTTTATTGTGAAAGTCTTTCAGCCACAGTACCTTCTGAGGCATAATTGTACCCTCTGGGGAAACCAAAATAAATACCAGTCTAATAAACTTAAGATTTTTAAAAATAAGTTATCCTGTGGCATCTCTGCAAGAAGAAAAATAGGAGAGATTGATGTGTGTTCTTGTTCTGCTTTGATTTACCTGCCTGCCGTCCTGTCCCAGTTCAGCCTTAAAGTGGAAGAAAATACTTTACCATTTGGAGAAGAATGATAGCACACAATCCAGTCTTTCAAAAGGAGAGGTGGGAGAGTAAGGTTTGATGCCAGCTTTGGAATTTTCTTCAAACAAAACACGTACACATGAACTTATTTTTGTTTTGTTGTTTTTTGTTTTCTCTTTCCTGGAGGCTGATGATAAATATATTCTCTGTATTCATTCCAAAGGCAGTTCCATCCAGGCTTCCATTTGTTTTTCATATGGTCACGGTCACCTGGTCCTCTTGCTGGCTCTTCCTGCCTTGTTCTTTGCCCTTATGCCAGTCCCTTGGTCCCTCCTCTCCATTTCTCTCACCAGCCCTTGGCCTCTCCTGCCCTCCTGCCCAGTGTGGACCAAGTGCATGAGCTGCAGCATGCGTCCTGCCTTTGCAACCCTTCAGCCGCACGTGCCTGTCACTTTCCGGGTGTGGGGCACGTCAGCTGGCCGACCGCTTGCCTTCCTCACTGTCTTTTCTCCATCTGCTCCACGGATCGTCTTGTCATCCATGCCCTTAAAATGTGGCCAGCTCCGCGATATTCCTATGACTATTTGTGGTCAGTTGTTGTTGCTTTATTTTCTTAAATAAAGGGATGAAAAATAACGTAATGAACACTCACGTACCCACCACTCAGTTCGAAAAGTAAAACATTTCCAGTACAACCAAAGCCCTCATTCACTGTGATTCGGATCATATTCTCTCAGAGCCCAGGGATAATAATCCTGTATTTGTAGTTCATGTTATGAGTTTCTTTATAGACGTTCCATGTTTGTAAATCAGTAAATATTATGCAGCGTGTAGATATTTTGAAAAATTGCTGGTGACTATATATGCACATCTGTAACTTCAAAAAACTGAACATTATGTTTGTGAGATTAATTCATTTGTTCCAATTTTCTCTTCTACTGTGTGATATTCTGGACCGTGCCCCCACCTATCTATCTATTTAGGAACATTTAGGTTGTTTCACTTGTTTTTGCTGTTACCAACAGTGCTACTGTGAGCATTCTCATGCGTTCTTCCACAGATCTCCTTGCACACGTGCCCATTTGTTATTTCAGCAAATTGTATCGAGCCCCTGTAAGTGCTTGACCTGGTTGACAAGAGACCACTGAAGCAAGGGCCTTGTCGCCCAGCCTGTGCACTGGGGAGGACTCATGGGCTGTTGAAGGAGCCTTCCTACCAGTCTCCTTAGTGCTCCCCTCACCTCTCCTGGTCATCTTTCACACTTTTGTTAGCGTTAACTTCTTTGCTCTATGCTGACAGCACAGAGCCCGATGTGTGGGGCTTGAACTCGTGAACCATGAGGTCATGACCTGAGCCAGAGTCAGACGCTTAACCGGCTGAGCCACACAGGTACCCCTGTTAGGGTTAACTTCTTAAACACAGTTTAACCTTTACTGTTATGCCTCAGATACTCATTGGCTGTCTGTTGCTTAGTCATGAAGCTAATACTCCTCAGCTTGCTGTTCAAGAACCATCCTCGCCTAAACTTTTTTAGTCCTCGTACTGTTTACACCTCGCCCGTACACCCTTCCCTTCCTGCGTCATTTCCCTTCCATGCCTCCCAGCAACATCTCTGTACCTTTAGTGCTCTTTCCTGTTTTGAGCTGAATACAGGATGTTGACATTCTACTCAGTTTTCAAGATCCTAGTGAAAAGACCTTCGTATCCATGTACACCCAACACCCCCTGTCTGCTTCTAACTTTATATTACAGCGAGTTCGGGATACCTTTGCTTAGCGATGAGCAGGGACCATATGGTGATTGCTTTGCACGTAGTAGGACCTCATTAATTAAAGTAATAATAATAACCAAATGAATTGAATGGATCCTTTGGTTCTCAGCCTTGCTGTTAAATCCTTTAACACTGCCAATGGGAGGAGGGAGTAGCAAATGTTTTAATTCTTCATTGCAGTTTTCAAATAATTCTGGCTCCCCAAAAATGCTTGTAGCTTACTAACCTGGCGGCCATCCTTAGCAGGACCATTTTCACTTCCAAGTGGGGAGAAAAGACCATCTTCTGAGGGTCACCTCAGGGGGATCTGACTAAAGCATCCTTCCAGCAGCCCTGTGCCAACGCTTTCTGCCTTTTGGGTGGTGATGCAGGTTGGTGACCTGTCACTAGTGATGCCCTTCAACTTCTCTCCTGCTTCCAGGGTAGAAGGCAGGTCGTGGCCGTTGTGAATAAGGGAAGCTTGAGTCCACTGTGTCCGCGACTCCATATTGAAGGAAATGGGAGAAATGAGGCCAGTGGTTTGATAAATTATATCAAAAATAGTTCCTTCATGCTAATGGAGTGTGAAGAAGCTGATGTACTGGAGATGATCTATAATATTTCATATTTCTCAGAGGAGAAAAATGATAAACTTGATGATGTGTGATTTATTCATGTTTCTCCAGATGAAGAAAAAAAATCCTAAAGTCAACTGCCTGTTTCTTGCTCCCAGAAGCTGGCTTGTGGATTTTACACTGGGATTGGAGGCTGGGCTTGTTTAGAGAAATGTCTAGAGAGACTTTGATTAATCACCAGACCTTTGGCAGTTGGTTGGGAGAGGGTAATTATGCCAGCATCGTTGCTATTTTATCATCACTACTTTATGGCTCTACACCACCAGGTGACAAATGTGTTAATTATTACATTTCTTATCCCGGACTTTTCCCAGCTGCCCCTCCTCTCATGGCTTTGGCCCTTAGTCCTTCCCTGCAGCTCAGCCCTGGACAGCGGTAACTTCTGCAATCAAAGAACTGTTCCTTGGAATCCATGCTGAGAGGGACGTGGTTATCAGCCCTGCTGTGTGCAGACTCTAACCACGGGGGATCTGGTTAATTCCCTTCCCTCTTCCTTCTGCCCATCACCCTTTGGGTCAAGTGCTGCTCAGAGCCAGAAGCTCTACTTTGCTTCTTTAATAACTGAAAATGGCGCCTCTGGCCCAGGCCATTTCACTCTCAATAGCCCCCTGGAGGAGGTCAGAAACAGAGGTTTGTTGTAGGCAAAGCAATTTAGCAGGTAAAATTGTCCTTTTTCTTTTTCTTTCTTTTCTTTATGTATTTTCTCCCCATTCCCCTTTCCCGTACTGGCCACGACCATGATAGGACTTCTCTTTACACAACCCCTACCCCACCTGGCCATTTCCTTACCAGACTAATCCTTCCCTTCATCATAGGCCACATGCCCTAATTGACCAAGAATGCAGTTAATACATGCAGTAACTTTATTTTTGTGATGATGTTAGTGGATACTAAAGGCTTAAGACTGACCTTTATAAGATAAATGATTTGCATTTTAATAAGACTTTTGGAGATTCCTTATAAAGGCCCAGTAGAAGGATACTATTTGTGGATGTGGTGGAGAGTTTGGGCCTTCCAGAGAGTGTCGGGGCGTGCTTTATAAAGTGACCATTTTCTCCATGTTTGCAGGATCGGCCAAATGGTTGTATCTCTGAGATTATGGCTGCCCATCTGCCAGGATCCTTTTTCTAGTCTCAAGCTATACATTCAATTCTTTCAAATCTGCTATAGTTCCATTTATAGGCAGCACACTGGTGGTTTCAGGAAAACAGATTTCATTGTATAAATAGGTTTCATGTTCTTCTAGTGACTTAGAAATTTTATAGGCATCTTGGAATGTGATTTGTGGATAAATAATGGGGTTCAAGACATGTTTCCCCCAAATATGCCTTCTTGGCATATTGAATATTTCAAGCTGAAGTGTGTTGAGAGCAAGAAGGACTTTCTGACCTTCCCTGGAAGCAGGTCACAGACCCTTCTGTGAGAGACACTCTTCTTGTAACTGGAGGAAAGGAGCCTCCTTATTCCTCAAAATGGGGGCACTCCCAGAGGAACCTGAGTAAATACACCTTGCTACATCTCCGCAGTTGACTACACTGAGCTCACACCCTTGTCTTACCGCGTGTATCCATGACTTCCTACTCTTCATCCAACCTAGCATAAAAATTACCCACGTTTAACCACTTGGGGCTTTCTCTTTTTTATGAAGGCCCCCACATCCCCTAATACGTTAAATAGATTTGTAGGTTTTTCTCTTGTTAATCTGTTTTTTGGTATAGGAGCCCAGCTGAGAATTTAGCAAGGAAAGAGGAGAAGATACTTTTCCTCTCTTATAGTTCCTGACAATCACACAGGGACAGTGAAAAGGGTGGGACACCCCACTTGTCCCAGAGACTACTGTTGACGTCTGGGACAGTTGACAAAAAAACCAGCAGAAGGTAGGAATTCTTACCATGTCCGTTTCCTGGCTCTCTGGCTATGGTGCTCCGTTGAGAGAAGAAGGGAGAATTTTCCTCCTTGTCCCTTCCTTTCTAAATTCAGACCAGTGGGAGTAAAATATTATAATGAATACATGTGTATGTTTTTCTCTTATAAATTTATCTTTTGTTATGAGGGCCCCAGCTGAGAACTTAGATGGGTAAACAGAAAGGATGTTTTGGGGGTGCCTGGGTGGCTTACTCAGTTAAGCGTTCGACTCTTGATTTCGCTCCAGGTCATGATCTCTTGGTTTGTGAGTTCGAGCCCCATGTCGGGCTCTGCACTGACAGCCCGAAGCCTGCTTGGGATTGATTCTCTTTCTCCCTTTCTCTCTGCCCTCCTCCTGCTCATTCTGTCTCTCTCCCTCTCTGTAAGATAAATAAATAAAATTTTTTTAAAAAGATATTTTGTCTCCCTTATGGCAGTTTGTCTGTTAATCCCTTTCTTTGGGACTGTGTGTGAGAGTTTGCCCCGTGTATATTTCCCATCTGCTTCAGGTAAGAACCAGCAAGCTGTGGCTGGCCGCTGCATCATTTGATAGTTCTCATGGAGTTAGAATCAGAACATTGTGCTAAAGAGTGTGATCAGATATGATAATATTTAGAGGTTTAAGATGAATTATATGGAGAGATAATTTATCAAAACTAATCTGGCCCAAAAAATTCCTTCTTCTAAAACTTTATTTTTAAAAAAAGTGTACATATGCCATACATAAACCAGTTTTGTGCATTTCAACAGAAGTTTTGTTCTCTTGGAACCCAGATACCTGGTTTGGAGTATTAGATTTTATTCTTATAATTTCCCTGCTTCTGTGCCTTAATTTCCTCAGCAGGAAACAGCGGTGGCGTTAATGTTAAATAGTCAAAGTATGAGCAGTGTTTTTGCATCAAGTGCCATTTAACTGACATCGTATTTAACTTACTATTGTAGGAGCAATATTGTAAAAGTATTCGGTTCAGTAAATCATTTTCTCAGTTGACTTTGTGGTCACCGTCTTTTGCGTTTACTTACACTCAAGCATTCCTTAGGGCTTGGTGTGGCAGGCAGAATCCCACAGAACAGTATTGTGGAGCCAGTATCTGCTGCTCTACACCTGCTGCCTTGCACAGCTTGAGAAACGCACCCCTCCCCCCGCCCCCACAAGTTTGCATGAAGTATTCTCACTAACTAACCTTGGAGTATGGGGAGTTTTCTTGTAGTGGTTCCCCAGGTAAAATGGCTTTGGGCCAAAGAAAGCTTCACAAACACACCTATAATCTAGCTGTACCATTTGTAACAGCTGAGTGAACTGAAATTTAAAGAAGGAAGTTTAATAGGACAAAGAACTCAGTAGGTGTTTTGATGGAGAAGTATCTGTTCCAGTTTGGCCAGTGAGGGTGAGTGGTAGAGGGAAGTTCAGAAGAGTCAGATTTTCTTTAAGAAGCATATCATTTTCTCCTGTTACTTCAGTCTGCTGGTGATTTATCAATTCTTCCGTCAACAACTTTTCTTTGATTTAAAAAAAACGAACCCTTTTGTTGTTATTGTTGGAGAGCCTATTCAAATAAGTATGATTATCATGCCTGACCTCAAGAAGAAATCCAGCTGGTTATACACCTCTCTTTTTAAACAAGAATAGCCACAGAATATAAAAGTAATTCCCAAACTTGCCCCAGAGAAGGCAGGTGCCATGGCTGGAGGAAAAGCCTGTGCAGAGCTAGGGAAGGAATTTCTTGTTCTGACCTTCCATTCCTTCTGGAACTGAGGCATCACATCCTTTTCCCTCTGGCTGCTAAGCCTTTGTGCATTGTGTGTCTCTCCCACGAGTCTGTAATCTAGTTGGTCGCATTTTTACATTCCCAGATTTTAGGACATGGCCTGGCCTTGTTTACATATGGTCAGTATGTATGCTTTTGAATGTCGAACGGGTAAATGAAGCGAAAGCTTTTCTGTATCGCTCTCTTTTTCTTGACTAGACAGTTTTGCCTGTTCTAAGGTTTGAGGGTTTTTTTTACCCTCTAATTTGTTATCCAAAAGTTGGTACCAAAGAAGAAAAAAATGCCCTCCTATTGATGTAGTGGCCAGAGACGAGACACGCCCTGGTGTCTTTGTCTTCCAAAAGTTAGAAGTGTGCGTCTGAGGGGCCTGCGCCCTGGGAAAGTCCTTTCCTTACAATATTGGATTGCTTTTTTTGAGACTGAGCTGGAGGCTTGTACAGATTTTGGGGGGTACTTCCTTTCTTTCAGGCCTATATTTTGACATAATCTATATTTACTCCAGATTTGTTCTTCTTAATTATAATTCATACACGAAAGTGAGATCCGTGTGTCTGCCACCAAATGTGACTATTAGATGCTTGTGAAATACTTGACTGTCTGATACCTTGTATTAGTTATTTATACATCTCTGTCACCTCCCATGGATTTTGAACTTCCTGAAGTCATACTGTATTTATTGCTGGATCCCCCTTGTTTAGCACAGGGTAGCACATAGTAAACCCTTCATGAATTGATACTAAGTATTGTGTGGGTATTCATTTCAATACCCTTGATACTTTCTTATCCATCAGGGACAGCAAATAATTCAAGCTGTAAAACTCCAAAGTTTGGGTTTGGGCCCAGACAACATTAAACCACTTTTTCTAACAGTCAGTAATTCATAATAAAATCAAGACCCTTTGAGGTCTTTTCTGGTGTGCAAGGCCACTTCTCTTACTATTTGTGATGGCAGAAGGACATACGTCACATTATCTAAAGATTGAATGGATTATTGAATTGTGGCTTATCCAGAAAGAAGGGCTCAAGTGTGGCCATTTAGGGTTGAAAATCAGTCGTGAAGACATTTCTTTTCATTCTACTTTTGGAGATCATATTAGGACGAGCTTTTCAGAAGCGTTTGTAATTTATACTCAAACCTATGTAGTTTGGACCTTCAAGTCTTTCCATATGTGGAATCAAAGAACCACAAGAGTTGATTCATATGTGGGATGAGTTTCACATTATCCTTGGAATGGGTCATCGCTAGCAGCGTAGGGGTGCTTAGCCCCTGCTCGCTGGTGGAAACAGTATTGAGAGTGGGGCAGTGGGAGAGTTTATTGAGGGAAAAAAGTATTTTATGAAGTATTATAATTTTACATAAAAGCCATGGGTAAACATTGTTTTAGAAAAAGAGGATTTCTAGGGGTGCCTGGGTGACTCAGTTGGTTGAGTATCCAACTCTTGATTTTGGCTCAGGTCCTGAATCCCAGGTTTGTGGGATCGAGTCCCATGTCAGGAGCCTGGGTGGCTCAATTGGTTTAGCATCTGACTCTTGATTTCAGCTCAGGTCATGATCCCAAGATCATAGGATTGAGCCCCGCATCAGTCCTGTGCTGATCGTGCAGCCTGCTTAAGATATTCTCTCTCTCTCTCTCTCTCTCTCTCTCTCTCTCTCGGGCACCTGGGTGGCTCATTCGGTTAAGTGTCTGACTTCAGCTCAGACCATGATCTTGTGGTTCATGAGTTTGAGCCCTGCATTGGGCTCTGTGCTGACAGTGTGGAGCCTACTTGGGATTCTCTCTCTCTGTCTCTCTCTCTGTCTCTCTCTCTTTCTCTTTCTCTCTCAAATAAATAAAAAATTTAAAAAAATTTTTTAACTTTTTTTAAATTTTTAAAAAATCTTTTAAAAATATAATTTAAAAAAATCTCTCCCTCTTCCCCTCTCCCAAGCTCATGCGCTGTCTCTAAAATAAAAGAAAAAGAACAGTGTTTATATTATCTATAGTGGTGTTTAGGATAACATTAAGGAACCATTGATCACTTTATACTTGATTTAAGACATATATAGATATATGTATCAGATCATGCAGACATATGGAAAGAAATTAAGATAATTACCTATTAAGAATCATTTATTTTGGCTTCTGATTGAGATGTTTACATGAATCTCTTTCCCTTAAGACTTGTCTTTCGGGTGCATATAGACTGGATTATGCTTAAATTTTCATTTGGCCAAGTCTTTTCTCTTTGATTAAGAGGCTATCTCATGAAAAATGAGACTATGGTAAAGCAGTCATTCCAGCCTTGATTTTCCATGAGGGAAGATCTGTCACAGCTACTACTAATTCTGACATTAAAATCATCTGCACTTATTAAAGTTAATGGATTCTTAGACTGCATAAATTTCAAAGCAGTCTTCTGTTGATATCAGACATCTGAGAATCAGAATGTACAATAATGAGAGGAAGAAGAATATAGATCGTCAGACGTGCTCAACCGGCCTTGTTTTGAAAGCACATTAAAAACAAAAGGCACTTGCTAGTCCTTGTGCCAGGTAACTCGGAGATATCTTTGTAATATTAATGGAGATCAGTGCCATTGGCTCATCATTACAACTGCCAGAATGACTTCCCTGTTTATCTAGTAAAGGGAAGGGGTCTAAAGCCTTGCACTTAAAATGATTCACTTGATAAAATCCAGGTTTTTGAAAAACACGTTATATTAAAAACCCCCAAATTAGTTAACAGGTGATAAATGTTGCATTTACTTCCTTATCTCATCACACTCATTAGCAATGGTGATGCGCTGACAATTATTGAGTGCTATTACGTGCCAGGCACTTGCTAAGTGCTTCTAAATGGAGAGGGGTAAAACACTCACACCTTTGTTTTATTGAGAGGAGGATTTTATGAATCCATAACTGCTGCTTAATAGGAGCCAGGCTTGAAAGGCCAAGTATGTTAGAGAAGGTCTTTGAGGAGGGAGAGGAAGACCAGTGCTCTGGGAGGCACCCGGAGCCTGCTGAGGTGGATAGGGCTCTGAGATGGGGAGAACAATGCTGGGGATCATCTCCATCAGGAGAGTGGAAATTAGTTGCATAACCTGTGAGTCTGTCTGAAATCAGCCGCCCCTCAGGTGTGGGCTTGAAGAAAAGAACTGTAGTGTTTGGTGACTGTACTGTGAGTGTAAAGAATGATAAAGGCTGAGCAGTATATCTTCTGTAGAACTTTCTCAAGAGCTTGGTGGGAGGCCGAGTCTCCATGTTCTCTAACTGAGTTGTGCATTCTGTTGCTAGGGAATGCCAGCATTTCCTAGACTGTGGACATAAATGGGTGTTCTTTTTCCTTTATAAACTAGGTGTCTAAAAGTCTAGGGCTGTATTTCTCTTTATCTGTAGGGAAGGAAAGGCACCTATAGGAAATCTTAAGTAAGCCAGAGATTTCCAAAAAAATGTAAGAGTTGTAGCAAGAACTGCCAGGGTTACTCAACACCAGTGATTACCCAGAGTAACTGATGTGAGGAGGACCGTGAGCTGTGCGTTGCAAAGGTGACGTCACTGCCGCAGAAGGCAAGCTGCCTGCAGAGCCCCACACCTCATTTCTCAGGAGAGTGTGCCTGTAAATGACCCTCCCAATTCTAATTAGATGATAATGAAGCAAAATGATGTGAACCGAAAACCAGAGAGGGACATCCTTTGGCCAATTCTTGATGAATATGGAATTTGAGAAAGAGGACAGGAAATCCCAGAAGAGGGAAGCTGGGATTATAGTTTTGTTTGCTTTTTTGTTTGTTTGTTTTGCTGTGTATAAGCTCAGTTCCCTAGTGGGCACTGAATTTTAGCCAGGAAATACTTGATTGCCAATTTCCTGAAGAAGGACAGATTCTTGTGTACATAAGCTTTGAAGCCAGATTAATGCCCATGATACCATTTGGGGGATAATCGATATATCTTTGTGAAAGGTTGTTTTGCCTGCTCAGATGTCCGTTTCTATACCTGAAAGATGGGTACAAACGCAGCTGTTGAGATACCAAATGAGATGATGTGTTCAGGGTTCCTGGCACTAAACAGGTACTCTGCCTTTCTCTTGAACACCATCAGAGCTCCTTTTATTCATTTCTTGGTGTTGAGAGACAGAGAGGAATTCTGACAGGTAGATCACCTGAGCTATCAGCTTTAACTTTTGGAAGGTGCTGATCCCCCAGCCATAGCGAGTGTACTGCTGTCCACTTGTTACTTCTCTGGTGAAGCAACTTACCGTAGAGAAGCATGTGTCAGCATGAAGGAGTTAGTTGGTCCCAATCCAGTGCCAAATGTGGTTTGAGATGGACCATTGTTAAGGATGAATAATAGCTGAATTGCTCATGATGCTTAATATCCTTCAGAATGTTTACATTGTGATATCTAGATCACTTCTGAGCACAGGAGACTACAGAGCAAAATGTTTGTTATGCACCTAATAAAGATCACCATGAGAAGGAATATTGCTTTTCCAGCTTGGCACTCTTTTCCTGCTATCATTTCCCTTTGCACTTTCTACCAGACCTGAGGCTTTAGCCAAAGATATGGTAATAAGTGTTGATTGGTATTTAATCAAGTTGAAACCTTTGCTAGGTAATGCCTTGTAGGTTTTCTTCTGCCAAGGTGGACATTTGAATGGAATGAAAAGTACTGTACATTAAGGAGTAAAGGGGGTACTCTTATTTTCTTTTAAAGATGATCATTAGTATTAAAACCATCTTTTCCCTGCCAATTGGCTCATCTCATCTCCTAGCAGCTGTTTTAAATTCCATAATTGTCTACTGCTTACTCAGCGATCATTTCACAAATTTCCTCACTGCTACATTTTTTTACTGAACCAAATTCTGACAGTGGGGGTGTTGATCTCACAGGCTAGGCTGAGCTGAGTTCTGGTTACCCTTTTCCAGTTACAAGATTAGCTCTCATTAGACAGCATATTGTCATGGAGTGATAGGTCCCTAAAACTCATCGGAGGTGATTACCGTGGAAATGGGCATCTGGTGCCTTGGGTTGCCAACTGGGTTACTTTTCTTTTCACTGATGTGGCTTGAATTCTCTTTAACCCAATATAGCCTTTTCAAGACTTCTCAAAGAATGGGTGTTTACTCTAGGATTAACAGGATGCACACTCTTATGTAATTTTGTTACTTATAATTTAGCTCAGAATGAAGAACTTGAGCATTTTGACCATTGCCTTTTCATTCCAGTGTAGTTAACCATTTCACACTTTGTTCAGTATATCGTATTTTCTGTTGAAGTACTGTAAAATGTGTCCGTAGAGTAATATATACCCTTGAGATTAGATGGTCTGTTCTGTCCAGAAGCATCAACATAGCATATTCCTCAAGCATTAGGTTTAAGTACAATATATTATTGAAGCCTTATTGAATTGGAGATCAGATATTGTGCTTTCTGGTAGTACAGTGATATGTCACATTGTATATGATGCTTCCATAATGTGATCCACCGCTTTCCTAGTGATGTGAAAGCTGGTAACACAAGCCCAAGTTTTTGCTTATATCTTATTTCGTAGTCCTGCATTGCAGGAATATGCACTGTATAGTTCAGCGTGGCTTGTTTTGTCATTGTTTTCTTGATTCATAGTTCAGTCATAAGATAATTAACACATTTATTCAGATTTTTATGTTGCGTATGTTCTTGGCTCCCATGTAAAGGTAAGATCATTTGTAACTGTTTTAATTGTGCTAATTTAATAGTGAGTAGGCAATTTTTTTCATATAAAAACAGGCTAAGGAAGTGGTAATTGGGTTTATACACCTAGATTATGTATTTTTTTCAGTTTGTTTGTTTGTTTGTTTATTTTTCAGTATCTGTACACCCAGCATGGGGCGCCGGCCAATGACCCTGAGATCCCTGAGCTGCCCAGATGCCCCTTACACACCTAGATTTTAAAACACTTGCTTTAACTGTGTGGTTTTGGGCAAATCATTTAACTTTAATTGTATGCTCACTATAAAAATCAGCCTGGTAATCCCTTCCTCAGAGTAATCTTGGGAAGATGAAAATGAAATCATGGTGACAGTGTCCTATCACAGAGTTTATAACAGGTGCTAAAAAAAAAAAAAAAAATCCTGTGTTCCTTCCTTTCTTTCTGTGAGGAAGAGCATCTCTTTTATTGATTAGACTTTTGCCATCAAAGGGAAAAAAGATCCCTCTTATAAAAATTTCTTAGGGAATGCATAAATTCAGCACTGGCCTTCTAATTCTGACAAATAGAATATTGATTTTGAGTTCATCGCTGTAAATTTGCCAAATGAAATGAAAGGTTTATGCTATCCCTTTCAAGTCACTTCTGATATATCTTGAGCAAACAAAGTCTGTATTTAATAGAAGTTTGCTAATTGGAGAGCTCTACTAACTCAACACAGATGTAGAAAGTGAGAAGCTGAGAGGCAGCCAAGGAACTAAATGAGAGAGTAGGATAAAAGCTGCCACTTTGTCATGCCTGCTAGGATGAACTTGAAACTGTCCGAGGCCTTAGTGCTGATTACCTTTAGCATGTTTAAACTCTTGCTTCTCACTTGTCAGTGTAGAGAAGGGAGAATCCTATTGGTCTGAACATGTTACACTGTAGCAAGCTGAAAGCCGAAGGCATAAAGAAACTCTGAAGGCGCTACCTCCAGAGACTGCTGATGCTCCACATGGAATGTGGGCAGATGGAATTCTAATTGAAGGAGCAGAATGACACGGAGGGGGAATCGGGGTGTTAAAGGGAGACTTCTCGCATTCGTCACCGTCTTACTTCTGTGTGAGCGTGAGAGTTCTGGCCCACGGGCACAAAGCAAGCGTAGCTTGAGCCCTAGCAGAGCTAACATCAGGTGGATATTAGCGGTGCTCGGAGAGGAGAGGAAGAAGGCCAGAGGAGGAGCCCATCAACCCCATGGGATTCTGTTAGTCCATATTGTAGTTAGGAATGGCATCCCACTACCTTGGTCTTCCACGTGGACCAAGCCTCACTACATCTAGACCTGCCATTGTAATGCCAAATCTGTCGTCTTTAAAGTCTGAAGGCAGCCTGCCTTGACAGTCAAAGACCTACAGAACCCTAAGCCTTTCTTGGTTTCTTGACACGATCTAGAAAATGTGTTCACATCTTACCAGATACCATGGGGGAAAATAACTGCTTTTGAAGTCACTAATGAGCAATAATTATAAGTCCGTGAAGTGAAAATGCAGACAGATGTAGATCTTGAACATAGAGACTAAAAGAAACTAACACCTACTGAGTCCTTACTCACTGCCAGGCACAGTGCTAATACTTGGTTTGCAGCGTTGTTTTTAATATTTCTTTTCTTTTTCTTAATGTTTATTTATTTTTGAGAGAGAGAGAGAGAGCGCAAGCAGGAGAGGAGCCCAGAGAGAGGGAGACACAGAATCTGAAGCACGCTCCAGGCTCTGAGCTGTCAGCACAGAGCCCGACACGGGGCTCAAACCCACAAGCCGTGACATCATGACCTGAGCCGAAGTCAGACCCTCAACCGAGTCACGCAGGCGCCCCATATGTACAGCATTGTTTTTAAACCACACTACTGCCTTCTAAATTATGTCCTCATTTTATGGTATCAAGTTTGAGGTTCAGACAGGTAAATAGCTTGCTCAGGGTCATATAGCTCATAAGCAACACAACTGAGATTTAAGGGCCAGCCATCTGATTTCAGAACCTGAATGAAGAACCTGTTAGAAAGATCATTGACTTTTGCAACAAGACGAAAATGCCAACCACAGGGAAGAAGATTCAAAAAAAAAAAAAAAAAAAGTTAATCCCTGTAGAGGGCACTATTCAGGTTAAACTCACCCCACGTAATTTTCTAACATGATAAAGCAGGCTTGCGTTAGCCACTGACTGTTTCAGATGGGTTTGCCTCTGGGGAAGAAAGTGCACTGATTCATATCACCTACTGTCAGGGTTATTTAAATCTCAGATCCAACCTAGAATTCACTTTAATAATCTTTCATTATTTTCCTGTGTATTCTTATGATTTCTTTCTTCTCTGTGAAGAATATGGTTGAGCATAATGAATTCAGTTAGTTCTAGGCTTCCTCTTATCTGTGTTTAATATTCAAAGCACTTTTTTCTCTTTGGTCCCTGATTTACCCAAATCTGTCCTTATGCTTTATAAAATGATGACAACATCTATTGAACCTGGAAAGTGTCAGGATAAGTTTGCAACCTGGTGAATGTAAACAGAATACACAGCTTGGCCAGGAGACCACCCCCATTGGTTTGTCTCCAGTCCACTTTAGGTACCTTTTGGACTAACCATGACCCGCGTGCTTGTCAGGGAAATACTGAACACAGTTAGGATGGTCAGATACCTTTGGGGCAGGGACCACAATGAGGGAGGGGACTGTATTTTTACTTGAGGGACTGCAGTGATGCTTTCTAGAGTCTGTTACTACATGTTTGCTATCTTTTCCACCCCAAGCCAGTCAAGGATATTAACTTTGAAGATAATAGTAACTGTCTTCAGTGGGAAAATCCAGCTCTGTTTTGACCCAAAAGGTAATTTAGGATGGCTTATGGAACCCGAAGCTAAACGTCAAATGCAATTAAATGTTACTGCTGTGTCTTAGTTTAAGAAGTTCTCGCTGCTGAGTTCTAGCACGGTATAAGAGATATTTGAATTAACCATTTCTGTTCTCACCCACATGACAAAAGAGGCCTTATCTCTGGCCTCACAGAAATTTTCCCTGGGGGACAGGGAAGTGTCACATTTCAGGAAATAGCTATAGTAATTCTTCAGCCTGCCTTTGGAACTAGGTTTCTGGGTAGTTTTTCCTGAAATCTTCACCTGTGTGACCCTGGAAGATGGCAGGAATGCTGTCTTAAAGTAAGTGTAGCCTTTTCAACGAAATTAATCTTGAAAGAAGTTAAGTAGACTCTTTCAAAAGTCCTTCCCCCAAATGCTTACGTTATTGAATGGGGACATTTTAGTAAGACGCAGTAACATAGGTGCTAGGGATTAAGAAAAACATAAATGCTATCTCTCCTCAGGGAGACAAAGTGAGGCCTTTGATACAGTGATGCCTACCTCTGGAAATCAGACTCCTTTTCAAGACATCAGTACAGGTCGGAATAGGAATGACCCTTTTAATACTAACACGAAATGTACTTGTGAATGGTGGTAGAAAAATGGGAGAATTTTGAAATTTTCTTTGGAAATACATCCCAAAAACTTTATGAGTTCCAGGAAAGCTGCATTGTCTTCTTCCCTCCTTATTTTCTCTCTCATTCCTAAAATATTCTCTGGGCAATCAATTTTAGAGGTCTTTCAAGGAAAGCAAAACTTGGCTTGTCTGCCTATTAACTACTGCGAAGTGTGTAGATTCCTGCTGTTCAGTTTTACTACTAACAGTAATAAGGAGACACCTATTATTGTCATTATCTGGGAAAAGAAGCTTCGAGATTGGATTAAGGGAGGTTGTTGTGCCCTGAAGGAAGGCGGTATTAGGCAATAATGAAGGTGCAGCAGCGGGAATGAGTGCTCTCTTTCATCGGAGCGGTCCCCCACCCTTTTCTTTTCTGTAGGAGGAGGATGTGCAGTGAGAGAAGAGCTTGATCTGTTTGGGGAGAAAGTATCACAGCCTATTAGTTAGAAGCGATGAAATTGAGACAGCTTCGGGGACTCCATTAAGTGTGTGGTGTTTAGGCAGGCTGTGTCCCTAGGTAAAGAGTGCTGTTGAGGAGGAGAGAGCACAATGAAATAATTGGGCTGGGGAAATCAACTGGGCTTCAGCGGCCTCCTGGCTCCTTGTGGGGGGAGAAGGGAGCTGTACCCCCCACCCATGCCTTCTTTCTCTTAGCATAAAAGCCATACTGAATAAACTAGGGGGAAATTTCTTGCTGAGTAGATGGACTGTCAGTGTATTTTGAGTAATAAAAACAATGGACATAATTAAATTTCACATGGCACAGGAAGGATTCAGAGCATGTCACCTCGAAACCCCCTCGTGCTGCGTTATTCTCTAGGCATCTGGATATCTGGTTGCAGCAGCAGAGTGAAAATAATTCAGATTTGATCAGTAATGGCAGCATCTATAGGGACATGTATTAATGCATTGATGTGTCTGGAATTAGGTTCTTAAATAAAACATCATGCTCATGTATTTATTTTCATTTTAAAGGAATAAGTTGAAATCAGCAAATAGAAGCAGACTGCCTTTTCCCATCAAGACTCACACAGATAGGCAAACTTTTTGTGGGCCTTCATTGAGAGCAGGCTCAGTAGTTCAGGTCCCGGGAATGTGCACCTGCCTGTGTATCTTTTAAGGTCAGAAATGGTACAGTGACAGCAAGTCCAAAGCTCAGATAATCATTATTGTACTCTTAGGAAAAAGGTTTAAGAAGCTGTCTTCTTTGCATTCAGCATGCACAGTGATAGTGATGGCTGATATCAAGAATAAATTGAATGTATCACATTACTGCTGTTCATTAAATACTCTTCCATGCGCCAGGTGCTTTGTGTGTGTGTGTACGCATATGCACGGTCCCTTATACACATTGATTATATGTGAAAAAAGCTCTGCTTATTTCTATTCTGCTACCTGTTTGCTGTTAGCTCTTGAGCAACAAATAAACCTCTTGTAGCACCAGTTTTCTCAGAAAAAATGAGGGAACTGGACAAAATAATTGCTGAAATCCTTTCTACTCCATGCTCCCACGCACACACATGCGCTTACGCACACATTCTTTCTACTTCCTGGTCCCTGTATAATGCTGGCTGTTTGATACATGTACATGTATGTCCACGCATATACAGAATGTTTTCAAATAACGCCAATTATTTTTCCTCTTTTAAGTTTTGATTCTTTTTTAACATCGTATCCTAATGGATGCTGGATGGTGGCACTCCAGGCCCCAAAGAAGAATATATTACAATTTGTACGCTCAGAAATATTTTATCCTTGGTTCATATCTTCAGAATTATAAATGTATATATGTGTGTGTGTGTGTGTGTGTGTGTGTGTGTGTATTTACATATTTTTGGATGTCTTTAGGGGAAATTTATGCTCGATGTCTTACCCTGGAGGCCTCACTTCTGTATTCCCACATTGTTAACGCCAGTTTGCTTGCCTAGATGTTTTTAGTGGAGCTGCAGGTATAGAGAGACATGGTCTATTCCCTGCAGGAGCTCATTGTCTTTAAAATTCCATGAAAAAAGTGGATCAGGTAACAAAGCCAGTTTTTGGCATGATAATAATTCATTTTTCCATTATTCGCCGTTGGCCAAGAGAGAGACAGAGACAGAGGGAGCGTCTGTATGTGTGTGTGTGCACGTGCTTCCTCAGAAGTGAGAGGGTGCTCTGTGGCCGGATAAAGGTACTATGCAGTAGAATAGATTTGTAGGTAGTTAAGGAAAGCTCAATTTACAGGTTTTAGTCCTATTAGGATTCCTGTCGGTTAATTGTTTCCCCCCACTGCAGTGCCTGCTCTTGAGATGCAGGAGTCTTCTATTTATCAGTTTATCCCCAGGGCCTATCATAAGCACCTGGTTACCAATAAATGTTGAACTGATGTATGAGATTTTCCTATTCTAGAGATTAAATATTATTCTCATGGTCTCGGGGAATGAAACATCCACATGTATATTATAGTAATTGTGTTTCCATATTCTGCCTCCTGTGGGTTCAGTTATTATTTTAGATATTCCAGACTTACAGAAATCAAGACTAATACTTCAAATTTTTCATAACAAATAAAGCAGATTATTTTCGTTTGTATCTGTGCCTAGGACCAGGTTTCACCACAGAATTCACTGTTTTAGGTTAACCTGATAAGTATCAGCGTTGTCTTGTGCTTTTTTTCTTTTTTCTTTTATCACATCAAGCCCCAGATTTCCTTTGTAACACTAACCATGTTTATGATCAATTGTCTTTGTAATGACACAGTGTGTGTTGTCACCGCTAGTCTGTAAGCTCTGTGAGTGAGGTATAGTGTCAGTGGGCTATGCCCTAGAATGCCCTGGTCTAGCGTGGGGCTCACACATAGTAGAGACTCAACAAATGTTTGTTGAACATTGACAGAATGAATCAGAATATTACGGAAGCAGCAAAATCTAGCTTTTCAGTGTTTAGATGTCTCCAGCTATCATCTCGTGGTAAAACCAGGTAATTTCTGTGTGTACCCTCCGCATTCACATTCAGTAAATTTGTTGAGACATCATTTGGGTGCCAAGTGGGAGGGAAGGAGACAGGTAAGTTACCATTCATTCCTGTTAGGGGCGCATGCTTTGGTGAGCGAGAAAGGCATACACAAAAGTGAATACCCTTGAACCAAAATCCTTTTGACCCATGTTTGCCTAGCTCATAAGATTTTGAGTTGGTAGATCATCAAAGTAACCTTTGAAGCTTTGTAAATCATAGAAGGTAAGTAAGAGGTGTGATAGACACAGGGGAGTACAGTATCATATCTGGGGCTGAGTGAATTCAACCACAAACAGCAGCTACAACCACTGCCCCTTGCGTTCACTCAGAACTTATGTGATAAGTTCTGCATACGTTATCTCATTTAGTTCTCTTAATAATCCCTTGAAGCATAGGTACTATTATTATCTCCATTTGTTTATTTTAGGAAACTGAGGGTCAGATAGGTTAATTCATTTACCTAAGGTCACACAGCTAATAAGTGGTTAGGATTTGAACTCTGGCCTTTGACTGGTACTCTTGACTGCTCCAGAGACGTATAGACACCATAAAATAAGGGGGAAAGGAGGGAAATATTAATTCCTGTATCAGGGAAGACTTCTTGGAAGAGGTGGGTCTTAAAGAATAAGACCAGTCAATCTTGAACTGGGTGTGTGCTAGAGTCATAGAATTTTAAAATACTGGATTCAGAACAATATACTCTAAGAGCCATCTGTTCCGAGCTCCTAATTTGCAGAGGAGAAAACGGATCTGTGAGGTTAAGTGACTTGCTGTAGGACATATGGCTAATTAATTGGCATTAGAGCTATTCTCCTAACTCCTCTGTCCATGTTATTTTCCACCCATTATGTACATTAGCTCATGTTTAGTCTGGTTTTTCATGACCACATTCTGATATGATTTCCTAAAATATTTTGCATCTTGGAGATGGAGACTTTCCTAGTATGTATGGTGACAAGTCAAACCAGAAAAGGGTCAGGGCAGGCATGGAAGTGAGAGATATTTGAGACATGGAGATAGGAGATATATACATATCTGTCTCTCTTTTTTCCCTACCATTGTATTGTTATTTCATTGTTGTCTCTGTTTTTTTCCATAAGATAGACAACTGGGAATTAAGAGAAAGGATATGAATGAAAGCCTAATAAGAAAAAACTTGTTTAAAAGCATAAGGTCGCTGACCGCTTCCCACGATGATTTCTCAGCTTCCTGAGTAAGTAACCTGGGATATTTCTAGCTTCCACTAATGCTTATTAGCCAGTGTCCTACCTGCCACCCACAACAAAATGACACCATGTATGTGAATTTACATATATGATAGAAATACAGAAACTTAACAGAAGACCATGGGGGAAGGGAAGGGAAATAAAAGTTAAAGTTACAGAGAGGGAGGGAGGCAAACTAGAAGAGACTCTTGGATACTGAGAACGGACTGAGGGTGGATGGGGGCTGGGGGCTGGGGGAGAGGGGAAAGTGGGTGATGGGCATTGAGGAGGGCACTTGTTGGGATGAGCACTGGGTGTTGTACGGAAACCAATTTGACAATAAATTATATATATACACACACTTATATATACACACATATATGTGTGTGTGTGTGTGTATATATATATACATATATATATACACATATATATGTGTATATATGTGTGTGTGTGTATATATATATATATATATATATATATATATATATATATATATAAAAGAAAGAAATGCAGGATGCTGGCAGGCTTGTCTCTTTTCCAGGCCTAAACTGTTCCTTACTTCAAAATGAAGTACCATCGTGTTGTGTTGATGTTGCTCAGTCTGTTTCATTAGCCAAGTGATTGTGCCAGATTTACGCACTACTAAATAGTCAGTTTGGGACTTGAGTAAATGCCCATCGAAAAAACATTTATCTTGCTCTGAGTCTGAGTGCTCCCTGTTAATCCTCTTCTGCTTAGATGATGTTCTGTAGCTGGGGATTGAGGTGGTTTTTTCCTCCTATTTTTCCCTTTGTTTCCCTCCGTGACTTAAAATACAAAATGAAATCTTTTCAGTACCGTCTGAGTCAGCAGATACTTACATCACTTGGGTGTAGGCTTTTTATAGACTAGCGGAAGATTACAGTAATTAGCCTATGCATTTCCTCATTAAAATGTCATTAGTGAAGGCTTTGTTCTTTTAAGATCTTCCAAATAAGGTTTATTGCATTGCATTCTATCGTTAATAGTTTACTAGGAGCCAGATGTCTTAGGTGTGGAGAAGCAAGGATTGCTTTGGAACATCTAAAGGGTAATGGCCAAAGGGCAGTATTCAAGATAGATAAATCTCTGTATTTAGATTGGATGGGGTCCCACTGTATGTGCTACCAGCCTACCTGCCGGCCGGGCCCTTCTCACAGTGCCTGCTGGCAGTGTCGTACTCGCTCAGGTATCATTGGGCCACCTAGCAAACCTACACTTATTTGAAAGAGTAGGAGTGTACTATTCTGTACAAAGTAATTCCATTAGTTTCCTAGTAAGTTTGTGAGTGATTCACACTTAATAAAGAATAAGAGGATAAATGAATTTATTTTCTACTGTAGGACACAAGGGTAGGAATATGGGCTTTGGAATCAAACCACCGTGTCTTCGCCATTTACCTGTGTAACCTTGACCATGATTATACTTAATCTTTCTAACCTAAGTTGTCTCAAGTGTAATAATAATGGTCCGTGCCTCATAATAATGTTTGAGAATTCAGTTCGTTTAATGCACGTGAAGTATTTACCACTACTGCCTGGAATATAGGATTTATTTATTTTTTTTTTTAATTTTTTTAACGTTTATTTATTTTTGAGACAGAGAGAGACAGAGCATGAACGGGGGAGGGTCAGAGAGAGAGGGAGACACAGAATCTGAAACAGGCTCCAGGCTCTGAGCGGTCAGCACAGAGCCTAACGCGGGGCTCGAACTCACGGACCGCGAGATCGTGACCTGAGCTGAAGTCGGACGCTTAACCGACTGAGCCACCCAGGCGCCCCCAGGATTTATTAATATCACTTTATAATAAAAAATAAAAGTGTGTGTGTGTGTGTGTGTGTGTGTGTGTGTGTGTGTGTGTGTGTCTGCATTTCTCTTGTTTTCTTGTTGTGCATCTTTCACCTACTTTAAGAAAACCTAACCTGAAATCCCACAATAAATAAGTACTTAAGCAGTGGCCATTAATACTGTTTCATGGCTTAAGACAACTCTCTTTAAAATTATTCACTTATATGGTACACTAGAAGTCAATTACTTCATTTATCATTTTAACATTATTTCTGCTAGGCACAGTGACCGGTAACTTGAAGGAGCAAGTCAGGAAATGCACACTGATTACTCCATTAAACTGCTAGGTAATTGATTAACTAAGATAAACTGGTGCATTGTAGTACTCTAAGGATGGGTAGTTAGTTGGTTGGTTTTTTATTTTTATTTTTTTTAACATTGCATTCTTTCAAGGATTTTTTAGAGTAATTGTATGTGGTTTTGTTGTTATGGGCAAATTCAGGTTAATTCAGTCAGTCATTTGGAAACAGCATTTCTATAAAGTACCCACTGGGGCGCCTGGGTGGCGCAGTCGGTTAAGCGTCCGACTTCAGCCAGGTCACGATCTCGCGGTCCGTGAGTTCGAGCCCCGCGTCAGGCTCTGGGCTGATGGCTCGGAGCCTGGAGCCTGTTTCCGATTCTGTGTCTCCCTCTCTCTGTGCCCCTCCCCCGTTCATGCTCTGTCTCTCTCTGTCCCAAAAATAAATAAACGTTGAAAAAAAAAATAATAAATAAATAAAGTACCCACTGTGAGCCAGGCATTGTTCTTCGTCCTGGGAATATCGTGTTAAGCAAGAGGACAGGCCTGTTCTCAAGGAGCTTACACTCGAGGGTAAAGACAGATAGTAAACACATAAAGAAGAAGCAAATGATTATTTTGGATATTTGGGGGGCTCTGGAGACAATGAGCTAGGGCAATGGGACAGGTTATGCGTGATGAAAATCTGAGTCAAAGATTAAATGGTGGGGAGACCTTGTGAATGGTAGTGGGAGGTTGTGCAGGTGTCCTAAGCACAAGAATGAGCCCTGACACACTAACAAGCTTGTTGAGCTTGAGGGACAGAAAGAAGGCTGGTGTGGCCGGGATCTAGATCTCATGGGCAGAAAGTAGAGGAGGATGACTCATGCCATAGCCTTTGAAGGCTCTGGGTAGAAATTTGGCTTGAATTCTGGTTGTAACGGAAAGCCGTCAGATTGTTTTAACCTGGGGAGCAATAGAATACTCTGGCATGTGGAAAATGCACTGTGTGCTCACAAATGTGGAAGCTGGGAAATCACCTTACATGGGTCAGAGAGAGAGAGAAAGGGAGAGAGAGAGAAAATGTAAGGCAGGGTTATAGCAGTGAAATGTTAAGTGGTTGCATTGAGGCTTTATTTAGGATTCAGATTTCACAGGGCTTAAGATGCAGTGGACAGGAGATGTAAAGACAAAAATAGAGGAGTCAAGGATGACCTCCAGGATTTTAGTTTGAGCAGCTAGATGACTGACGTCATTTCTAGATACAGGGAAAGATTGTGTGGGGATGAGTTTGTGGAGTGAAAGCAGAGAATCAGTAATTTTGTTTTGACAGGTTATGAAAGAAATGATGATTGACGGTCAAGAGAAGATGTCACCTGGGCAGTTAAAGGATCCTAGAAGATCGGGGAGATATCTAGGCTGGAGCTATAAATTTGGTAGTCATCAGCATATAGATGGGATTTAAAACCATGGGCCTGGCTGGGACCCCTGAGAAGAGAATGTAAGTCAACAAGAGGGCTCAGAACAGAGTCCCATACACAACAACCTGGTAAGGAGAAAGTCCCAGTGAAGAAGGTGGAGAAGGAAAAGTTAGTGATGTAGGACACAATAGCAGGTCATTGAAGCTGAGAAAAAAAATGTTGCATAAATGAGGATGTATGATATGGCCTGCCATGTTTGTGCTGTGGAGAGGTTGACTGTAATTAGGACAGATAGTTGTTCATTAACCAGAAATTGTACCTTCATGTTGATCCTTAACGTAACCCATTAACGAAACAAAAAATTGACCTAGTGCCTGATGCGTCTCTTACAGATGGTCTCTCTAGTCTATTTCAGTATTGTTTTTTAGTTATTCCTCAGAGGTAGATGCTTTACTCCTTGCCCCAAATAGGAGAAGGATTTTTTTTCTGGTATGTTTATTGGAATCCTCGCCTCCCCCCATTGTAATAGAGCTTTTTATAGGAAAACAAAAATGTAAGAAAATAGAGGACAAGATCTTTTTTAAGTAATTCATGAGAATAAAAAATTAGATTGGGGGTATAAGAATTACTGTGTGTTCTTGTCTGTTACCTCAATTTTAGGGTGATTTACTGGGGACCTTTACCCTGGTGACACTCACGTGGCTTCTGTCAAGAATAAAGTACAACCTGCTGCCCTCTCACCCCTCCCGCTCCTACCCCTTTATTCTACATGCAGAGGCAGCAGTTTTCTGAGTAAAGTTTTAGCAATACCTTCTTTCTAAAATGAAAGCATTTTCCCTCCACGATTAGCATCTGTTTATAGAATAGTTCCTATTTTCGTAATTAGATCCTGCATAGAAATGCAAAGGCTGCTATGTAAAAGGATAATGAATCTTTATTGCACAGTTGAAATCAGATTTGTGCAAAAGGCACTTTGAAAACAGTAATAAGCAGAGACATGTATTAAATCACCCAGATAAGGCACCCTCTTTCTATTTTCTATTTATAAATGGAAATTATGACTACCCAGTGGATTCCATATGACATTTCCTATTACCAGCAAAGGTTTTTAGCTCTGACCATAAAAGTTATCTAAATTCAAAAGCCCCTGTGGATTCATGGCTCTAAAGAATACTTCTGGAAGGGGCCAAGACAGGGTGGAGAGGGTCTTTGTCTTTTTCCTTTGTCTGAACACTCTGGCAGAGGCAAAGGGTAGCAAGTGGTATAAGAAAGAAACCATTTGAAATAACTGTGATAAGATCTAATCAGGAAACCCAGTGTCCATTCAACACATACAGTAACATTTTAAGAGTCTTCTGGTTGGGCTCCTTGAGAACCAAGTTCATGTCCTTATAAGCTCATCCTTACATTTTCCTATTATATACATCACTTCCTGGCAAACATAGGATTTATTCCCAAGCTAAACCCTTCTTGAGAGGTTCGTTATCTCTTCACCTCCTTCGCAAGTCTCAGAAAGCTGGAGCACTGGGGCGGGGTAAGAGAGGAAAAAAAAAAAAAAAGATTGGGAAGCAGGGAAAGTCAATGTCAAATGAACTGGCAAGGATGGATATTATGGCTGCTGGGGACCTCAGAGAGTATCATGTGTCTTTTGTGTCTGTTGTACGGTCGGTGCTTCATGTGAGATGGCAGTCTCGCCTAGACCATGCTTAGTATCGATTTCCTCTCAGGCACGCCAGACCATTTTAGCATTACTAACGGAGAATATCCTGTGTATTTCCCCTATAGACAGACTTATAAAAAGTAGATCTTTTCCACCCTTTGTTTTTCCTTCTTTTCTTTCATTTTCCTATTCTTTTTTCCCTTTCTGCACCTTTGCCCCAGACTCTTTATTTTAAAGTGAGCTCCTGGGGCGCCTGGGTGGCTCAGTCTGTTAAGCGTCCGACTTCGGCTCAGGTCATGATCTCACGGTTTGTGAGTTCGAGCCCCACGTCAGACTCTGTGCTGACAGCTCAGAGCCTGGAGCCTGCTTCAGATTCTGTGTCTCCTTCTCTCTCTGTTCCTCCCCTGCTCACGCTCTATCTCTCTCTCTCAAAAATAAATAAAGATTAAAAAAAAATTTTAAGTGAGCTCCTTATTGAAGGCATCACGAAGAGAACGCACTGAGTAGACTTTTTTGAAGAACAGTAGAGTGTCAGTTACAAGTGAGACCTGGACCTATCGCCTTCAGGCATGGCACCGACCTGGCCCCTCAGTGGAAGGGGAAAGCCCGTGTTCCCAAGGCCGGCTTTGTGGTGGCAGGACCTGAGCACCGATGAGCCGTTGACAAAAGGGGATGAATGGATACCAAGTTTGGAGACCAGAAATGCCATCATTCCCCCCCTGCTTGAACCCGTGTGTTGTTTTCCCTAGCTGCTGCGTCGCACCTGTCCTCCGGTGCGGGGAGAGAAATGGGCTGTTGGCTGTCAGAACGCTTTTTCTGTCCCCTCCGCTCCGTTAGCAGGGAGGCTGGGACCAAGCTCCTGAGCTGAGGAGCATACTCCCCTGTTACCTACCTCAGACAGCATATGGCAGCGCAAAACACTTGCATTTATTTCTCTTCACTCACATTAAATTCCTAAAGAATTGGAAAACGCCAGCATTTGTTTTGTGTTACAGAAATTCTTAGTTCCTATTTTGGTAGGCCAAAGCAACACAATTTTGGCATAAAAATCTCTGGATCCGTTACTTTAAACAGAGAACATTGATTTGCTTCTCCTCTTTTCTCATCCCCATTTGGGAGAAAATGTAGGGTGGATCTCGTAACACCATATCATGCAAAATGTCTGTGTAGGCACACGGAAGAGAAGGTGTCTTCGAGTCATTTTTGTTCTTGTAGTTGAGTGATTTTATGTCTATTTCCTTTCCATCTTTCTCTTTGTTAATTTCAACTGTGTTAACCAAATGCCTCAGACTTGGCACTTTTCATAGGATCATCCGTGTGTAAAACCGTAAGTAGATATGATCGTATAAAGAACAACTAGATTACCGTGAAAGCAATACAAGAAGTTGACTATTTTGAATGCGCTACAACTTTGAACAGTACTCATGTATGCAAATCATATTTTCTTCTTTAGGAAAATATTTTGTTGCCTTCATTAGGGACAGGTACACTGTGATACACTGTGGAGTGAGTGAGTCCTTAGGAGATACGTCTTAAAATGGGGAGCCGTTTTCTTTGGGTACTTGCATTCTTTTCGAAAGGCTCCTACGAAGAGGCAGCACGGTAGAGGAGAAACAGGCTGGGCTTTACTGAGAGTCAACAGGTCTGAGTGTGAATTCTGGCTCGGTGATTGTCCTTCTGGCACAGCCTTAGCAAATTAGAGAGTCATCCTAACGGTGATACATACAGTGATGTAAGGAAGAAGAGAGATGATGGATGCCAGTGTACCTGGTGCAGTGTTTGACACTTGGTTGTGAATAAATACTGAGAGCATTTCATTCCAGAGCATAACTGCTGCACTTGCAGGAAGGTTCTGCGGGAGGCCCACAGAAGAGGATTGGGCCTAATTATTACTAATAGGGTCTTTGAAATAATGAGCTAGATTTTCCAGAAAGTACACCGTATTTTGTTGTCTCTTCCATTTGTACTTTAAAACAGAAGGCGATTTGTATCGAACTCTGTGCTCCAAACCTGTAACTTAATTAAGCAAGTTTATTGACTGTCGCCGAGGCTGTGGTTAAAAACTGGCAAACATCATGTGACTCTATTAGCATCTCTGAGGAAATAAAGGGAAGAGACAGGTTTCCACCCTTCCAATTTTTTTCCTTCCCTTTTCTCCCAAGCTCATTCTTGCACTGCAACATTTCACTTATAATCTGTTAATTAAATCATTTCACTCCATTTTATATAATTTTTAATTTAGCATTCATTTTCAACTTAGCTTTTGGCTTCATTTACTGATAATAAACAGTGTTGCATACAACACATGTTCCACAAAACTCTCGGTCACACACATACAGATGCCAGTAATTTTTTTCCAATATGCCAGGCACATTAAAATTAAAGGCGGCATCTCCCCTCACCCTTTCCATCACTGAACGTGCACCCTGTTTGAATAATACATACTCCCGGCAGCAGCAAGAGGCTAATGGGTAAAAATTATGTGTAGCATGTCACTGGTACCTTTTTGAAAATTCATGGTTTTCCCGGATATGGTTCTGCAGAAGGTTTCTGGCATGGGCACTCCCAATACCTTGACTCTGTACCTTGGGCTGAACGTATGTAAGTAGTGATAGCTTTCTAGAATTACCGCTTTATGCATTTACTGCCACGTGATAGTTTTTGAGAAGGAGAGCTCTAGTTTGGCATTCAGATTACTTCTAGGTTATCTTTTGAATCATAGTCTTAATTCTGAAGATACGAATTCCATTAGCTTTAGGTGATACCCAGAAGTTTCTAAGGCTACAATGCCAAAGTTTATGGATCACTTTTAAGTGATGTCGGCCTGTATTGTTTGTATTGCTATCGTTGCTGGCCAAGTCCCTGGAATCCATTCACGTTCCAGTTTGCTCTTGCATAGTCTTGAACTCTCTTAGTTACAAAAGTTCCTGCTACTATATCTAACGTAGAAGTTCTCATGTAGTGACTTTGGTTCTTTGCCCACCATCTGTGGGATCAGCTAAGGGAGGTACCCTTGATCATATTCTTCTAAATACTGGCCAGTGAGTCAGTAGAGTGTATTGGGTGTGTCATATGTGTTAGATTCTGTGGTAGATGCTGGGGATGTTGATGACCAACACCACTATGGCCTGTCTCTTCCCTTGTGGAGATGACATTCTAGCATGGGAAGATGGCCATTTTATAAATGTTAGCTACCTAAGGCCAGAGTTATGTGACAGGTTCGGGGATGTGTGAGAGTAACTGAACGATTCCACCTTGCCTGGATGTTTGGAAAGCTCCCTCCCGAGGCGATATCATTTAATCTGAGATGTGAAACATCACTAGGATTTAGCGAGGTGAAGAGAGGGGCATAGAGGGATGTCGTATGTGGAGACCCTATGTCTGTAGAAAGGAGTTGTTTGTGTCCTGGGGAAGGCAAGGGGTGGGGGTAGCACGAGCGTTAGTTCCATAGCACCAAGTGGGAACATCAGATTCTATCATGAGGGCAGTGAGAAGTGAAGGGTTTTAGGCAGGGACTGACTCAAACCGATGTGTTTGTATTTGGAAAAACATCGCTGTGTGTTTTGGAAAATGTTCGGCAGAGTGGTTGGAGAGACCATTTAGGAATTAGAGGCTTTGCAAGAGTACATACAGGTGAGAAATGGTGGCAGTGGAGATAGTAAGAAGTGAATTAATTTGTGAGTTCTTTGGAAATGCCGTGCACAGGACTTGTGATCAATTGAACTTTAGGAAAAGGGAAGCATCAAGGATGACACCTGGGTTTCTGGCTTGAGCAGTTGTAGAGATGGTGGTAATTTTTCATGTTGAAGGTGAGAAAATACTTTTTGTACCTATCTCATTATTTGCTATCTGAGCCTCAGTGTTAGAGGTCAGAAGCTCATAAAATCTGATGGTGGCATTAAAATTCTTTTACGCAGGATAGGGTCCGCTGTAGTTGAAAAGTAGGATTTGGCTTAAAGCATAGACTTTTCCTTCTGTCTTTTGATTGTCATCTGTTGAGAGCTAAACATAGCAACTTGCAGGGTGGTCCATAGAGACTTTGACAGATTAAAAAGCAAATAATTTCAGAACCCCTGTATTCTAGCTTAGTTGTCTGTGGCACTTGTGTCTAATGTTAGAGTTGTTGTATCCTGGGAGGATCTTGGTGTGTTTTTCCTAACGTTTGAATGGCTCTGTTCCTAGGTCATTGCAAGTGTTCAGTCCTCCCCATACCTCAGGTTGTGGGTAGTCTCCGTCCAGTCCCAGATTTCTAGTGTATACAGATTTCATCTCACGTGTAAGCCGAGCAGAGCGTTGGAAGGAGAGGTGGTGGATCCTGAAGGGTATAAGACTGACCTGAAGTCTCAGCCCTGTTACTCCTTGGTTAATGTTTAATTTTAAATAACTCAACCCTGGCAGATGTTTCTGGTGCCCCACCCACACCCCCTTGCCCCTTCCACTTTACCAGCATTGGCCCTGTTTCCAGCTGCCAGCCCCTGGCATTCATACAGGGCTTTCCTGTAGTCATTGAATTCTCCTTTACCCAGCGGGTAGGCAGGAAGTGAGAGGGAATTGGTTCCAACCTGAGCTCCCCTCAAGCACGGCTAACGAGAATTGTTGTCTAAATACTCTAGACCCCTTGTCCTGTAAGTGGGATAACTCTGTTTCCAGGGTCGTCCCAGTGGCATTAACTTCTAGTTGCCCACAGTGGTAGTTGACTTGGTTTATACACCTTTATTCCCTGCCTACTGTCCTTGTCTTACTTTCTCATCCTCTGCTGCTGTTTGCTTTTATTTGCCAAATAAACTTCTTACACTTGATTCAGGGTCTGCTTGTGGGGAAGTGCACACTAAGACAATCCCTGTGAGCTTTGATTTCCTCATCTTTAGAATGATTGTGTTTGATTAATTGGTCACTTCCCATTCAACATCACCTCTGTAATTCTTTCTGGTTCGTATCACTTGCTACTTGCACCTATCAGTTCACATAAATTGTGTGTGTATGTTTGTTGTTGTTGTTCAGGTTAGTCTGTTAGTGTAAGACTCTTAACTGTCTTAGAGTTGCAGGTGGTGCGGGAAAGCTCTCAAGTACAAAGGCAACTGTGTGGATCAGATACACCCAGGACCTGGGCTTCACAAACAGGCTTGGGACAACGTGTGTGGCTTTAAGGCGCAGTGCCTTCTGCTTCCTGAAACAGGGAACCCGGCCTCGGTTTTTTTCGACGTATGTAGAATTCTCCTCTATATTCTTTGGTGGCACATTCTCCCATGTATTGTATTAGTGTTGGTGCTCGGTTTGTGTCCTGTCTCATCCATCTTGCTGGTTAACTTAAGATGCAGTTCACTGTATTAAAAAAAAAAAATGTTTTCTTGGTGTTGATAGTACTTTTTAGCCATGTGTTTTCAATTACGTTTCTGTGAGGTATCTTTGATATTTGATAGGCTCCTTGTTTCTTTTTGGCCACCACTACTATTTAGATTAATTATTCTGAAGTTTTACTTGTCACGCTTCAGTGTTTGTTAGCAAGGTAAATGTTCTGTTCACATTCTAGAATAAAACCACAGAGAAAACACGTTGGTCCAGGATATCGGTTTGCAGTCTTCTATCTTTGTTTCTGTCTTCTTAGCATTCACAGATGTCCCTATTATTCTTTTCACTGGTGCTCCCACTGCATAGGGTCTTCCACTATATGCAGTCACACCCAGGGTGGGTGCTGGGAGGTAAAGGAATGTGGCTGAGACCCACTGGTTAGAAGAAATCTAAGGCTTACAATAGAGCCCACTTACTGAAGAGAGGCCAGGAAAAATGAACTGAGAACTTCAATAGGCAGTTACAGTGTGGTAGGTACGGCCGAGTGGCACCCTACCTCATTTCCATGGTCTTTTCTTAACTGCAAAGACTAGAAGGTGAAGCCCTTATTGCCTAGATTCCCTTGCAGCTAGAATTCTGAGTGTGAATTCATTCCAGGTGCTCAAGATTTGGAAGGTAGAAATGAGGTAGAGACCACTCATCTTTGGCTTCAGCTGTTTTTAGCTGATAAGCCAGGTTCCAGAGAAGTGATGTTCCAGAATCCCGGTCCAGGTTGTGAAAGGGCAGGTGTGGTGTGACTTCTTGATCCTGGATTGTAGTTTTGCATATTCCTAAACTCGGATGTTTGTGGCACAGGAAAGGCCATCCTTCAGCCCTGCCCGGTGATCTTTGTAAGCCGCTGGTTCTCTGTGCTCAGCCTCTTCCTGTTGAAAAATTTTCAAGTGGTTTCTGTTTTCTGACCTGAACCCTAACCAGTATAGATGAGTTGAAGCAAACTGTGGGCTTTGAAGGTCTAGACTCAGAGAAAAGTGAGACACGAGGAAGCGGCAGCAGCGTGGTCGGCGAGCCTGCAGGTACACACCGTGCTCCCGGATTCGCCGTCCACAAGACAGCAAGGCGAGTGCTCACCAAGTTACGGAACAGCGAGTGCTCTGCAGGTTCTGTGTCTCAGAACCTCTCCTAGCTCCTCGGCATATTCCTCTGGCTAGGGTGGCAGGGAGGTGGTTCTCTGTTGAGTACCACATCGTTCCTGATTCAGTGCTTTGAAACAGGTACCATTTTACTTCTCCTCCCACCTCAGAAATAAGGTGAACTGTGGAAAAGTAGAATGATTTGCCCAACCTTTGGCCAAAGGAGAAAGAAAGGATTTAGAGCCCACCGCTTCTGACTTCCCTGTAGTGCAGTAAAAAACCAACAATGAGGCCCTGATTTGCTGGGGCACAGGGAGATGGCAGAAGGTGCGTAAGCCATGGTCCCTGCCCTCAGTCCGCGGTTGGCCACTGAGGCACACATTCCCACTTCCTGTGTTCCATTCATTATGTTAATTTCCACCAAGCTCCGGCTCCACCTCCGCCAATTATTTTTGTTTCAACCTTCTAATTACAACATTATATGACCATTCAGACTGGTACTAATTAAATCATTACTTAATTCACAAAGTGTGCGATAATGCTAATGCCTCTTGTCAGCTGAAATTGTAACATGGCACCTACTTTCTTCAATCTCAGTAGATAGGGGGTGGGGAGTTTGTGCCTCTACCAAACAATTTTGCTTACTCTCTGATGGCTTGCTGACCGTCATCTAGATCCTGCGCTTTTCCAAAAATGGAAAAACAATGTAGTAGTAGACTTAACAATGTGTACATGCAGTTCATAACTGTCATTTAAAATTATGATCTTGACTTCTCTGTAGAGAAAGTCTTGATAGTGAAGAAAAAAAAAATCAGTGTTAAGATTTAGAGTACTATTCGCTGCCATATTTTCTTGTCATTTGTTCTTCATATTATTTTTAACAGAGTAAAACAGTAGCTTGTCTCTTTTTCTCATATTTAAAACAGATTTGTTTTCCGCTCAATTAGACTTGTGATCACAAGAACACAAAGTAGTATTTTTCTCCTTCTGGAGAGAGACATACCGTGTGACGGGCAAATTGTCAGGAATAATTATACCAAATGATGGAATAAAATCCAATGGAAACATCTCTCTCCTTGCTAGTGATACATTTTTATTTAAGACACAATGAGCATCAAGCAAATTTATGACAAGGTGAAATTGACAAGTGGCCCTCCGCCATGATTTTATTTTTAATTGCTAGTAAACTAATTAGCCAGAACAACATGTTGTATAATCCACAAAACTGTCGCTCATACATTCTCCAATAAAAGGGAGATATATGATGTGGAAAAGTTCTCCTTTAAGAGATAGACCCCCCCCCCAAAATAGTTTGAGAAATGTAATTGTAAAGAATCACAGAGTAGAAGGCTTCCTTTCACCCATGGACCAGCATGTATATGTAACAATTGCTTTGGGATTTGAATAGAAATTAAGAAAGACAAATGGGGTAACTTTTTTTCCTCTTTCAAGACCAATTTATACATCAGAATAGCAACCACTTCCTTAAATAGAATTATGTTTCATTTGGTTGAGTCATTTCTAAGACTAACACTCAATCAGTAATTTCTGTAGGACGAGGGTGAGTGAACATGGTCTATAAAGGGACCAATAGTAAATGTTTTCGGCTCTGTGGGCCATACAGTCTTTGTCACAGCTATTCAACTTTGATGTTGTAGTACAACAGCAGTCACAGCACATGAACAAGAGCGTCAGTGTTCAATAAAACTATTATGGGCACAAAAAATTGAATTTGATACAATTTTCAGTTATCACAAAATATCATTCTTTTGGACTGTATTTCAACCATTTAGCTCTGGGCTGTACAAAGACTGGTGATGGGTCAGATTTGGCCCACAGGCTGCAGCGTATGCTGCATTCTGGGTGGAGTCACTAGTTATTTCTTTAGTCTCTGCTGTGTGCCAGGCAGGGTGCTAAGTAAGCGCAGTGGGATATTCAGAGATAATGAGAGCAGAGTCTCTGCCCTGAAGAAGCTTACAGTTGGACTGGAAAGGACGTATAAGCAGGACTGAGAGACACAGTATTAGATGTCACATGGTAAATGTCACTCTGACAAAAGCCACCATACCTTTACAAGTTTGGAAGAGAAACAGGACTTCAGCTAACAAAGACACTCTGCTGAGACCTGACCTAGTTAAGTAAGGATGCGTCAAAATGGTGGGATTTCAGCTGCACGGTAAATAATAAGGCTGTGGACCTTTAGAAGATCAAGGGCACAGTGCCTTCTTTTATTGGGGGGCAGAGGGACATGCGACAGGGGATGGCGAAAACATCAACCATGAGTCAGTTATTCTTACTGTTTTGTTCCCTCATTCATTCCTTCATTTCATCTCATGAAAATTTCAAACATATAGCAAAGTTTTAAGGAATTTTACATTTAATACCAAATACCAATCACCTAGATTCTACCATTAACATTTTGCTGCATTTGATGTATCATGTGTCTGTCCTTCTGTCTACGCATTTTGTTTTTGATTTATTCCAGAGTGAATTTCAGATGTTAGGGTATTTTCTCATAAATAGTTAAGCATGCATATCATTAACTAGGATTTAATCTTGGTTTGTGGTTTTTTGTTTTGGTATAAAAGTTACGTACAATGGGAGTGCCTGAGTGGCTCAGTCGCTTAAGTGTCCGACTCTTGATTTCAGCTTGGGTCATCATCTGGCGGTTCATGGATTCAAGCCCCACGTCAGGCCCCACACTGGCAGTGCAGAGCCTGGGATTCTCTCCCTCTCCCTCTCTCTCTGCCCCTTCCCCACTCACAATTTTTCTCTCTCTCAAAATAAACATTTTTTTTTTAAAAGTTGCATACAGTGAAGTGTACCAACATGAAATGTGCATTGTCTGAAATTTGACAAGGCTTATCTCTAGGAAACTTAAATCCCTATCAAGATCTATAATGTTCCCATCACCCCAAAAAGTCCCTTCCGAGTAAGTCCTTGACCTCACCTCACCTCTAGAGGAATAGCTGTTCTGATTTCTTCTGCCGTAGATGAGTTTTGCCTATTATGGAATTTCATATGCATGGAATCATACAGAACCGATCATTTGGTTTGGGCCTTTCATCATTACATATTTCGTCTCTACTTGCTTGGTTGTAGCATTCTTGAAAGTGGAAGGATCTAAAGGAAGTTACTTTCCCAAGAGGAAAGTAAACTCGAGCGCAAAGTAATGTTCTAGTAATGAAGCAACAATTTCGTTCAATTTCATATATGTTATCTTTAATTATTATACAAGTAAGTGACCTGTGGATTAAATTTTTCACATTAACATTTCTTAAATGTCTGTTATGTCCAGCATTTTCCATATTTCATGTTACTTAATTAGTCTTTGCAATAGTTTTTATCTTATTTTACAGAAGAGGAGGCTGAGGCAGGGGACTGAAGTAGCTCAATCACATTATTTCTTACCTTTTCCTCTTGCCACTTCAGATGCCAGTTAGGAACTGGGGGGTAGCATAGGTAGGGATGGGTGTGTGGTGAATGATCTTGGAGCTGCTTTCTTATCAAGAAACAGGTAGACCGCGAACGTGCAGGTGTTCGCTAGGGAGATGCAAAATTTGTGTTTTGTTTTTTTTGTTTTGTTTTGTTTTGTTTTGTTTTGTTTTGTTTGTTTTGTTTTTGTAAAGGAGGGAAGAGAAGTAGAGAATCCGAGGGCTACATTTACCATTTATGATTAAAATGTGGACTTCTTTTCCTGTAGTATAGCATAAAATGTTAGAATTTGGGACTGAAGGATGACCCTATCTTCTTTAGTGGAAGGCTGTAACTGGAGCCTTATATATACTTAAGGATCTCAAGATACCTTATGAGCATCAAATCCTTAAGCCACTTAATTCCACTGCAATTTTGGGAAATTAGTCTATGAATTTTGCAGTTCAAGATTCTGCTTTTAAAAATCCCTCCCCCCTCCCCCCCATTTTTGGAACAAGTTAAGTATAGTACATATCAAGAGGAGAACTGGCTTTTATTGTTCAGGGTAGAATGTTTCTGTTTGTCTTCAGACCAGCTTATAAAATATTCGAATGTTCTTTGCTGTGCTTTATGGTAATATTTCTTTGACTAAAAATTTGCATTATCATTATTTTTCACAGTTAACTTATCTTCCTTATTTAACATTGAACTTCATATGCATTTGTGATACATATGGACAAAGTTAGGCACCATTTAATGTCATTTGAGAAGCAGTTTATAATCCTTGTACTGGGTCTTTTACACAGGCTTGGTCTTCATTGGTAATTGAAAGCGTGCTGCTTCTCATTAGTTTAAAAAAGCTTATTTAAGGATGTAAAGCTTCGATTATAAACAACTTCTGTATTCAGTCTTGGATTTAAGGGAGAGTGTCTCCTCCTTTTAAAATAAATATTATTGAGCAATTAATAAAGGCCAGAACAGTTTTGTATCAAATCAGTGTTTCCTTTTGGGTTTACTATGGCCAGATGCAAGTGAAAGACATCACTTAGTTCTGTTTGTTTGTTTGTTTGTTTGTTTGTTTGTTTCAAGTATCTTAGTTTACTTCTTTTCCTCATTTTCCTCAGAACAGTTTTTAAAAATCAATTTAGGAAATCTCCTCCAGAGTGCTAGACTAGCACAATTTCAGAGCAGTTACGTTTCCTGAAAAGTTTATGTAGAAGTGTCGTGTCCAGTGTTTGATTTCTTTTCTAGCATTCTGGATGGGTGGTCATCCAGCCTAAAGGAGAACTGAAGCCATCCCATGTCCCCGAAGCTTTCTTACATCAAAGCTCATAATCCATTCTGGTACTTCAGATGTTGAAGAGCCTGTGACGGTCTAAGAAGCAGCTGCCAGTGGAGTTTAGGGCTTGCGAGTGCTTGGAGAGATGTTGGTCCATTATCATTTGTGCACAGGTTTAAATGTAGTTGTTGGTTTACTAATTAGTAGCGTGATTTCGTAGCAAAACAAAAACAACAACGCCTCAAAAAGCATTGATTACCACACGGTATTAATTTAAGGAAGATTATGGCGTTTGAAAAATTATTTGATAAAAATGATTGTGTTATGAACTTTTTCTGTTCTTTTTTTCTCAAGTTAACGCCAACATAAAATGGCTGTGTTCATGTGATTTCTTTTCTCAATTTGGTTCGGAACTTGTATAGCTCCCAGTGGTAGATTTTGCAGTTGTATTGCATGATTAAAGTGTCCATCAAAACCTTACAGTTGGTAAACAGTATTAAAAATCCATCTCTAGCTTCTATAAACTATACAGAGGGCTATGAATGCTAGAAGAAATGGAAATATTTTAATTAACTCAAGTAGGACTAATCAAAGCAAAGCAGCCAGTTTATTCAATTGAACATGTAAATGTCTATTCATCCATGACATGGCTGAACATTTATGTCATCTATTAAAAGCTATTCTGTTGCTTGTATGAGTATAAGCTATTGTTCAACACGGAACTGAATCCCGTAGAGGCTTGCCCACCCCTTTGAAAAATTACATGTCATAAATTATTTCCTTACCAGCTTTTCTTTTGCATTCAGTTCACTTCAAATAACCCAACTTTGTTCACGAAGGAATGCAGACGTGGATAACTTGGCTCAGTCACCTTGCTGTCACCTCTTTCCTTCAAAGGAATTTTACCTTCTTCCTTTCCTCATAACACGGCTTGGTAAATGCTTATTATGCACTGGGTACTGTTCTAAGCATGTTTTATGCATGGAATCCCTCAGTCCTTGCAACAGCATCCTTTTCCGCATTGTACGCATGAAGACAGGTATGCCGAATGTTGCATGGTGCTGTAGGTGGTACAAGTCGGAAGGGAACACACGTCTCAGAATATCCATTGTGTCAGAATGAACTTAAATTGTGGCAAAGCTGATTGCCATTAGGTTCCAGGAAGAAATTCCTAAAGTGAATAGATGCTTCAAGAAGCCTCTTAAGGGAGTAAGCTAAAAGGAATCGGAGTAAAGGTGGCTTCCTGGGATTTTTATCACCATTAAGACATCTCAAAAGAGTGTGTATAAAAATCCCATTTTTGTGTGTGAATTAGTGGCATTCTTGTCTTGAGACAGGAAGTTAACTAGATGGCCGTTTTCCAGTCATTTTATTCAAGCACTAATAAAACAAACAAAAAACTTGCGATGAGCATAACAGAGAAGTTAAATTACTATGTTGTGCACCTGAAACTAATGTTAATATTTTATGTCAACTCTATTCAAATAAAAATTATAAATTAAATAAAAGATCATTCATCAAAAAGTGCCTTTATTGAATTACAATGTCTATGCCATAAAATCTACCCATGTTAAGTGTATAATTAAATGAGTTTTAATAAATTTACAGAGTTGTATAACCATCCCCATTATCCAGTATTAGAACATTTGCATCTCCCCTGACCCCGTCCTCATTCTCTAGTTTCTTAAGATGGAAGCTTCTGTTCTCAGTTTGATCTTCTTTTCTTGCGCAAGTGTTGATAGCACCACTTTAGCTGAAGCCCATAAATTTTGATATATTGTGTTTTTATTTTCATCCGACCTAAAATATTCCTAAATTTCCTATGTGATATCTTCTCTGGCCCATGGGATATTTAGAAGTGTGTTGATTTGTCTCAAAATATTTGTAGACTTCCCGAATTTTCTTTTGTTTAGAAATATAGAAATATTGAATTTTAGTTCTGATTTTTCTGGCTAGCTGTTTTTCCATATTTAGAATGGACATTGAAGTCTCCAGCTAGTATTGTTGGATTGTTTATTTTTCTCTTCACTTCTGTCAGTTTTTGCTCCATGTATTTTGGGGTTTTGTTGTTAGGTGTGTATATGTGTACAGTCGTTAAATCTCTTGATGGGTTCTTCTATCATTGTAAAATGTCCCTCTTTGTCTCTAGTAATAATTTATTTATTTATTTTAAACATTTGTTTATTTTTGAGAGAGGGAGAGACAGAGCGTGAGTGGGCAGGGGCAAAGAGAGAGGGAGACAGCATCCAAAGCAGGCTCCAGACTCTGAGCTGTCAGCACAGAGCCCGACACAGGGCTTGAACCCATGAGCCATGAGATCATGACCTGAGCCTAAGTTGGATGCTTAACAACAGAGCCACCCAGGCGCCCCTCTAGTAACAATTTTAATTTAAACTGTTTTGTTTGATAGTATACTCTCTTCATCTTCTTTATGTTTATTGTTTGCTTTGTATTTTTAACCATTTTTCTTTCAATTTATATTTGTATTTGAATCTAAAGTGTGCTTCTCATAAACAGCATATGCTTAGATTTATAAAAAAATTTTTTTACGTTTTATTTATTCAAGTAATTCATTCAAGTAATTTATTCAAGTAATCTCTACACCCAGTGTGGGGCTCAAACTCACAACCCCGAGATCAAGAGTTGGATGCTTCTCCAACTGAGCCAGCCAGGCACCCCATACTTGGATTTTTTTTTCCCATCCAGTCTAACAATCTCTTCCTTTCATTGAGTTTTTAATCCATTCATATTTAATGTTATCATTGATATTGTTGGATTTATGTCTCCATTTTGATATTTGCCTCATTTTGTTTTTTTTCGCCTGTTCTTTGCTGCCTATTATGTAGTAAATAGATGTTTTTTAGTGTATCACTTTAATTTCTTTGGTTTTGCCATATATCTATAGTAATTTTCAAAGTAGTTGCTCTAGAGTTGAAAGTGTATATCGTACCTTCATACAATCTATTTCAGTTTAACACTAACTTAATTGCAGTAACATTTACAAACTTTACCTCAACATAGGTCCATGTCACCCTCCTTTGTGCTGTTATTACCATATATATTACATCCATATATCTTACAAGCCCAACAATACAGTGTTTTTTTAAATGTTTATTTATTTATTTTGAGAGAAAGTGAGTGCTAGTAGGGGAGGGGCAGAGAGAGGAGGGAGAGAATCCCAAGCAGACTCTGCATCATCAGTGCAGAGCCTGATGCAGGCCTTGAACTCACGAACCGTGAAATCATGACCTGAGCCAAAATCAAATTGGACACTTAACTGACTGAGCCACCTGGGCACCCCAGTATACAGTGTTTGAATTATTTTTTCAGGCAACCTCTGTCTTTCAAAGAAGTTAAGAAAAGATAAAAATATATTTATGAATTTAAAATATATATATGTAAGCATATATACTATTTCCATTGCTCTTCATTTCTTTATATGTGTTTGAGCCTTTACCTGCTATAATTTCTTTAGTCCACTGTAGCTCTGTTATCTCCCTCCTTCCTTTGTCCTGCTGCTGCTGCTACTACTACTATTATTATTATATGTTTATATACTATACATAGTATTATATGTATATATACATATACATGATATATGGCTTATGATACAATTTTATAATTACCCTTTTATGCAGTTGTCTTCTAAATGATCTCAGAGAAGAAAAGACAAAAATTATGCTTAGTCTCTGATACTTACCTACATAATTAACTTTACCCATGTCCTTTATTGCTTCGTGAGGATTAGAGTTACTGACTGTTGTCATTTCCTTTCATCCTTGTGAACTTTGTTCCTTTTTATAATTTCTCTTTATTGGTATTCTCTATATGATGAATCGTGACATCGTACTTTACCTAAATGTTTTGTAAAAGTCTTTGAACATATTTAGATAGCTGCTTTGAAGTTCCTATCTGCAGCGTCCAGCATCTGGGCCTCCTCAGAGATAGTTTCCATTAACTGCTTTTTTTCTTGTGTCTAGGTCCATTTTTAATTTTTGTAATATGTCTCATAACTTTCAGCTGAAGATTATACATTTTAGATGATATATTGTAGCAGCTCTGTGGTGGTTGTTCCTGGTTTTATTTGTATTTTTAGTTTCTTATGTGTACTACTTTCTGTACAGCATGTTTCCTCCGTACTGTGTGACCACTGATGTCTCTGTGTTGTCCTCCTGCGCTGCCCACTCCTCACCCCCATTAAAGTCTACCTTCCTAGAAATCATCTAGGGTCAAATAGCTTTGTGCTTAGCAGAAGACTGGTCTGAGTTTGTTTGAGCACTTTGAGCTCAATTCTTTGAGCCACTGAATCACAAAGTCTTTTATCTTTTTCTGATGGATCCATGTACAGTTTGGAAAATGAATCACAGTTCAGCCAATTTACAGATCTGCCTTAAATTCTACCTTCTGCGTTTGTAAGGTTTCCTGCTCAGCAGGAGTAAGTAGTTTGCCACAACTTTCTCCAGTCACTCCTGAGTATGTGCATCATTTTCCACACCATCAGACAGAAGTAGGATCTTATCAAGGCTCTCTTTCATTCCATGGGTCTCCCTATTAATTTTCCAGCTGGACTGCCAGTTTGTTCCTTGCTTTAATTAGGAATGATTTCAGGAGAGCTGCAATGTTGTCCTTCCCTGATTATTTGCTGAGATCACTAGTGGGTTTTTTTCTTTTTCTTTTTTTTTTAACACCCTGGGCATAGAATATTCCATGTTTTTCTCCAAATAAAATCAGTCCTGAAGCAGCAGAACCTTGACCCCACAGCTTGCCTACCTGACAGTGCTTCCACCCCATTGGGACAGGGTGGGGCATGGGGGTGGCACCAGGCTAAAGCGTACAGAATCCCACTGTTTTAACTAAGGTTCAGTAACTTCACTGAATGAACACTTCTCAATTTGTTATATTTCAATTTTATGTCAACTTAAAATGTCCTTAAAGGTTGTTTTTGACAATTTTGTCCAGTGTTGTTGTTTCTTTTTGTGATGATGAGGGTTTGACAGGCTCCTCACACAGCCATTCCAGAAATTCTGCTCTCTTGAGTTTTTGTTGTTGTTCTAAAACTTACATGCCTCAAAGTACACTAATTGCCATGGTCTGAATGTTTGTGTTTCCTGCAAATTCAGATATTGGAACTCTAATGCCCAACGGGAGTGTATTAGGCAGTGAGGCCTTTGCATGGTGAGTAGGTCATGAGTGTGGAGCTGTCATGAATGGGATTAATGCTCTTATAAAAGAGATCCCACAGAGCTCCTTCACTCCTTCCACCAGGAGGACACAGTGAGAGGTCAGCTGTCTCCAACGTGGACAAGGACCCTCACTACAAATCATGTTGGCACTCTGATCTTGGACTCCCAGCCCCCAGAACCGTGTGTGATAAATTTCTGCTGTTTATAATCCACTCACTCTGTGATGTTTTATGTAACAGCCCAAACGGGCTAAGACACCAGTCTTAAGTTTACAGCTCGATGGCTCATTACATATGAAAACACCCTTGTCATCGTCACCCAGAAGATGACCTAGAACATGTCAGCACCTCTTCAGCTTCCTTCCTTTCCTAGTCTCTACCCCCATCCCAGAGTTAACTGCTCTTCTAACTTCTCTCATTTTATGTGAATTTTTCCTGTCCTTACACTGCACATGAATGACATTTTACAGTATTTACTCTTCTGCTTCTGGCTTCTTTCATCCATCATGACATCTTCTGAGATTCATCCATGTTTTTAGGGTGTAACAGGGATTCGTTTTTTTAATTGCTGTGTAATATTTGTGAACAAGCCACAATTTTCTTACTGGTAGACATTTGGGTTGTTTCCAGTTTGGGCTATTATTAATAAAGCTGCTATGAACATGTATTTTTGTGAGCATAAATGTATATTTTTAACATGTTCAAACAGTACAAAAATGTGTAATTTTGGCTCTTGCTTTCTTAAGGTGAGCATTATATCAAGTATTTTTTCTTGATTTTATCACTGTCATCATAAATGTCATTAGAATTTTTACAGTATGTTTTCAGGTGGGTATAAAGTAAACATAGTGACATTCAAAAACTATTAGTCCAGGGGCGCCTGGGTGGCTCAGTTGGTTGAGTGTCTAACGTCAGCTCGGGTCATGATCTCACAGTTCGTGGGTTCAAGCCCTGTGTTGGGCTCTGTGCTATCAGCTCGGAGCCTGGAGCCTGCTTCAGATTCTGTGTCTCCCTCTCTCTGTCTCTGCCCCTCCCCTGCTCACGTTCTGTCTCTATCTTTCTCAAGAATAAACAAACATAAAAAAATGTTAGTCCAAAGGCTGTCTTTAATAATGAATCATGACCACACAGGTAGTACTTGGTGCTCAATAAATGTTTGTTTTCATTTTTTAAGAAAAATTACAGAATCATAAGTTTTTAAAAATAATATTTTTTAATGTTTATTCACTTCTGAGGGAGGGGCAGAGAGAGAGAAAGAATGAGTGGGGGAGGGGCAGAGAGAGAGGGAGACACAGAATCCAAAGCAGGTTCCAGGCTTGGAGCTGTCAGCACAGAGCCCGACACAGGGCTTGAGCCCATGAGCCATGAGATTGTGACCTTAGCCAAAATTGGACACATAACCGACTGAGCCACCCAGGCATCCCTAAAAAATAATCTTTAACTAGTCCAAGTTTAAACAAAAAATATTGCTTTTTCAACCCCTTTGCATTTTGCATTGACATCACAAGATTCGCGTACCAGTAGTAGTACTTTTTTAGTAGGCTTAAAGCAGGAATTACTAGAGGAGTATTGGACTCTTAAACATGCATTTGAATAATTTTTTCCCATATTTTATATTGGGTTGGAGGAAACTGTAGTTTTGGAGATAGAGGAAACCATGTGACCTTCTGCATTTAGCTTAAAGAACTGAATCTCCCTTTATATGACCTTTGGTGTTAGGCTTTTCTACCTCTTTTCTGCCCTCCCTCCCATGTGCACTAACACCCGTGCACTAATGCTTGTGCAAGTATATACCAGTCTCTCTGTGTCCTGGGACCTTTACTCCATGCAGCACTTGGAAATGTGTTTGCCTGAGGAAAGTGACAGGTACGTGTCTACTTTCTTCACTGGGTGGTGGCTTTTCTTCTCAAAAACTGTTGAGACTTCTGATGGGTCATATAAGCTGTGAAGGGCACAAGGAAGCTAGGAGGGAAAGGAAATGCTTGGTGGATCCCAAATAATTGTGCCTATGACTCCAGGTCTGCTGAGTTTAAGACAGAATTGTAGGCAGATACATTTGCTGAGTTTGACCTGATCCTTTGGCTTTTATCTGATGTGTGTTTTCGCATTAATATCGGTATACCTTTCATCTGCCTTCACACAAACAAGGGTCTAATTTAGGGTAGTTTTTTATTTTCTTCTCTTTTTTTTTTTTTTTTTTTGAGAGAGAGAGAGAATGAGCGATAGAGAATTTTAAGCAGGCTCTATGCTCATTGTGGAGCCCAACATGGGGCTCGATCCCATGACCCTGGGATCATGACCTGAGCCAAAATCAAGAATTGGGACACTCAATTGACTGAGCCACCCAGGTGCCCCTCTTTCCTGTCTTTTTTGACACTAAACCTAATCAAGCCTTAGGCTGTGAGGAGACAGTAAGAGTCACCAAGGCTGTTCCCAATGGCCAGGAAAGGGATGCTCAGAATCCAGCAGGCTTGAACTAACAAATCAAGCATGAAATAAGTGGCATTTTAGCCCTATACCAGCTTTACTGGAGCAGGGAATATGTAGTTAGTGTTTTCTGCTTCTTCTTACCTGATTGTCAGAACGGGGCCACTGTCCACAAAGTAGATCATGATGGGGGCACAGTGGGGGGTAGGTGGAGGAGGATAGTTGCAATTTTGTAGTGTTCAAACAAGAAGAGAAAACCAGGCTCATGGTCTCTAGTCTTCACAACTGAATTCCGTCATGTAATGTTATGGTTTTACTGATAGAAATTCTAGCCAGCGTGTGAGCATTGAAGTCACATTTATCAGTCAGAAGCCATTGGTATATGTGCTTTCAGTAGGATGTGTTTTTCCGATACCTTGGCTGTTATTACAGGGTAACTGATATATGTTAATGAACATATAGCATATTAATTACTGCAGTCTATATTATAAATGTTTAAACCCCGGAATGGATACTGCATGGATAAAGCACATGTTAAGACTTTTCAGGTGTTGGAATTATTTTATTTTTCTAGCACTGGTATTTCTTTCTTTCTTTTTTTAAATGTTAGTTTATTTTTGACAGAGAGCACGAGCTGGGGAGGGGAAGAGAGAGAGAGACAGAGCGGGCTCTGCACTGAGAGTGGAGAGCCTGACATGAGGCTCCGAACTCACCAACCGTGAGATCACGACCTGAGCCAAAGTCAGTTGCCTAACCGACTAAGCCACCCAGGTGCCCTAGCACTGGTGTTTCTTGAATGTTGTTCATATTTCTGTCTACTTTTTTTTTTTAATTTTTTTTAACATTTATTTATTTTTGAGACAGAGAGAGACAGAGCATGAACGGGGGAGGGGCAGAGAGAGAGGGAGACAGAATCGGAAGTAGGCTCCAGGCTCTGAGCCATCAGCCCAGAGCCCGACGCGGGGCTCGAACTCACAGACCACGAGATTGTGACCTGAGCTGAAGTCGGACGCTCAACCAACTCAGCCACCCAGGCGCCCCTCTGTCTACTTCTTTATGGAAACACTTTCTTCTTTTTTTCAAGTGTTTCATTCTCACTGTGAGATCTCTGTCTTCTTTTACACTCCCTCGCTCCTCTAGCTAGTAAGAATTGTAGTAACAATAGGTACATTTACTGAATGTTTACATATGTACTAGATACTGTGCTCATTACTTTCATGTGTACTTTTTCATTTGCTGTTAACAGTCCTGTGGCATTTTTAATCAACAGTTTAGAGATGAGGAAATAGCCTATGTTACTGTTTCTCTCTCTGATCCTAAAGTCAGCCCTACTCTTTCGGCTGCTTGTAACTTCGTGCTTGCATTCAATAACTCAGGCTCACTTAGATTTATTTATGTTTGCTGCTTGACCTTATGGGTGCTGGCCCTTTGAACGGTGTTCTGCTAAAGTTCTGAAACATGCGACCCCTTCATAGAGATACCATGGTAGGTGTGCTACCTGACCAGAGAGCTTCACACCTGGAACGCTGATCCTCATGGAGGGTATTTGGAAGAAACAAGGGGTGGAGGCTGTGCATCTCCTCGCTGCCCCGCGACAGGGCAGCTCGCGTCCCCAGGGTGATGGTCATATGCCCACACTGGGAAAGTGCGTATGTGGTTCTCTCTCCTCATGGTTGCAGAAAATATTCACATTAAAAGTTCATTAGCTTAACATTACTGGTTGAAAGGCTTTCCTAAAAATCCACCAATTATAAAGGTTTAGTGTGCCCATGATCTGGAGCAAAACAGCCTGTGTTTTGGGCAGGTTTGTGGACACGTAAAGTTGTTTGAAGCTTTCTGAACACTTACCAGTTGTGTCCTAGCAGGAGGGACTCACAGGTTGTGTCCCTGTCATTCATTTACCTGTGCCACCTTTTATTGTTACTTAGGAGCAAAAACTCGTCTATATTTTAGATGGATGCTCTAGTTTCTCGACACGAAAGCAGGATAGGATGCCCACCCCATCTCGTCATGATTCCTTCCATCACCTGCGGAGAAACTGACGCATGGTAGGATCCACTAAGTGTTTGCTGATTGCATGAGTGGTAGGTGTTTAGCATGGTGCCTACACACAGGAAGTACTTGGTAGACATTCTGCTGATCATGCTGAGGGGGGCTAACTGTCTTCACTCTTCTTTGTTTGGAGTTTGATTGGAAACGCCAAATCTTTGGTGATTTGGAGATGCTTACTGCTCAGAGTACAGTACAGACTCCTTTTCCTAATTCTAACAGAACTTAATGTGACTATTACAATAATCATCTTTCTCAGTGAGAACAAGCAGAGGTTAGCAAGGAGGGTGGCTGAACTGTCATAAGTGTTAGAGAGAAAAGCAAAAAAGAAACAAATAGGACGCCAGTAGTAATTGCAAGAAAAGAACTTGAAATAAGGGAAAGAAAGAAAAACAAAAAACTGAACATCTAATGACCACAAAGAAGGGAATGGAATGGATTAATTATCCGTGAATTATCTTTAATATGTTTTTGATTTTATAATTCAGGTGACAGAGGAGAGAGCTCTTGGACCTGCTTAGGAATTTCTTTTCTTATTCTTTTTTTTTTTTTTTTTACATTTTGAAAAATGTTTATTTATTTATTTATTTAGAGAGCATGAGCAGGGGAGAGGCAGAGAGAGCTGGAGAGAGAATCCCAAGCGGGCTCCACGCTTCCACGCTGTCAGTGCAGAGCCCGACTTGGGGCTCAAACCCATGAACCAGCAAGATCACGACCTGAGCCAAAATCAAGAGTCAGATGCTTAAGGACCTGAGCCACCCAGGTGCCTGTGGCCTGCTTGGGAATTTCAGTAATTGGTCTTTTTCCTTCAAGGAAATACTGTAACTTTTCTTCCCTGGTGGCTCTGCCTTTCATCCTCACTAAGGCCATTTGTTTATTCTTTCTCCTCAGGGGGTTGAGAAGCTCAGCTGCTTCTTATTTTTTTGCTTTTTTACATTGTGCTACTTGATAAGCTTTCATCTGAAAAAAGATTTCAGAAGTAAAAAAAAAAAAAATTGGAAAACACAAGAGGGACAGATAGAACTCTTGATAGAAAGTCTGTCTGATGAGATGAGTATTCGAGTTTTTTGCTTCATCTCTGAGACCTTTTATTTTTTCCATCAGTCAATTGAAGACATCGAACTTACATAATCTCTAAGAATCTTCCTTGCCCTCGTATTATTGTATTTTAAATAAAGGATTATCTGGAAGAATGAAAGAAAGGGAGAAGTAGGTAGTACATGTATCTGCTTCATTCCCTGTTCTGGGTACTTCATTTACGTTATCTCCTTGAATCCTCCTAATGACCCTCTTTTTAGGTGTAGAAACTGAGGCTCAAGGTGATCATTACTTCTCGGGAGATAACAGGGCACCGTGTGCTCCTTCTACCACACCATGATGTTGCCCTGGGAGCCAAGCCAGAATACAGTAGAGAAAACAAAATATAAGGTGGGAAAATATGTCGAGAATCACTTCATATGGGCTTCTACTCAGATGTAATAACTTTAGAGGGGCCCTGACTACCCTGTATAAACCCATCCCGTCCGTATTACTCTCTGTTCCTTGCTCCAGGTTTTCATAGCAGTTGTCACTATTTGACATTACAGTTCATATTCTTTGCCACCAACCCAGACCTAGAGTGCAAGGCCCACGGAGGCAAGGTTTGTGCCATATTCAGTACGTTATCCCCGGTATCCAGAGTAATGTGTAGTACAGTGATGCTCAATAAATAATTGTTGACTGGACATAGATTATAAAAAGTCCTAGAAAATGTTAAAGGGTGGGCTTATTACTAGAAATTGAATTTATAGTTTTGCTGTTTTCCTCTTGGTTTTCAAAACCACAATACCCTTTGTTCATATCTGTAATGAGACTGTGCAGTATTTGTCATTGTTACGGGAACATGGCAGCTTGCGCGGTTTCACTGGTGAGCGAATGTGGCCCACTGTACTTGTGGCAGTCGGTGAGGGAACATTTTTTTTGGAACTGAAAAGCAATTTTCACCCTCTTTAGAAAGTTAGGTTAACACTGTCTTCCCAATAAAAGGTACGCATTTTCTCATAGATGCTTATTATGAGGCTCGTGATCCCGATCTCTCTGTGTGTGTTGCAGTTTTCCGGAATGAAGCAGAAATGAATCTCGGGCTGTTTCCTTCAGAGCAGCGAATATATTCTCTACCTCAGCAAGCAGTTTGTGCCCTCAATGAAAG